>NC_045427.1:204256587-207063254 GCF_902635505.1 Sarcophilus harrisii | reverse complement strand
TATTCTCTGGTGGATCCAATCCACAAATATAAGTACCAACTTGAAGAGTAACCCAGAGAGTGTTCTTCATTTCTTTACGTGTATTTTATCTCCTTTTATAGAAGGTAAATATCTTTATTTAGAGACTGTTTTATTGTTAATTCTCCTGTAGTATAATGCCTGACACATATGAGCACTTAATAACTGCTTTTTGACTAATTGATTACCCTTATTATCACTGTAGCCTAAGTTTCTTTGTTGATGAGTATCCTCCTACTCTTTCATTCTTCTCATCTATGCTGTAAACTGATGACAGGTAATTTTTAAAAAGAATACTTACATTATATAAATCTATTATTCATAAACTTTCAATGATTTCTTGTTATGAACAAAATAAAGTCCAATCTCCTTAAGCTATCTATGTACTTCTATTCTCCATTAAACATAAAAGTACCCACATTATATTTCCCAAAACTGTTCATTGTCTTTTTTGAGCTTTAATTACTTATAGGTCTGGCTAATCTTCAGCATGTCCAGAACCAATTATCCTTCCTGTGCTATAAAGAGAAAAATGTTTTACATTTTCAAAAGAGATATAAGGGAATAAATTCATATTTGCACCACAACTTGACATGTTAACATGTTTCCATTCATATAAAACATGTCTCCTTCATCAAACATGATATTCTTTTCTATCACCTTGCCTTTCTTTGCTCATGAGTCTAAGCCCTTTGTGCTCCCCACTTGCCAGTTTTATCTTTTCTTTACACAAATTCCACCTGCTCTTCAAGGTCAGCTCGAGCTGTTCACTCTCCACAAAGTTGCTCTGAATTTTTACAATTCTTTGTTTTACATAATAATCCTAGTGCTATGAGTAATTTCAATTTTCCATATAATGTAGAGCACGTGTATTATGTATTTAATGCCCAAGAAATATTTATTCTTTGTAAAAGAAATGTGGTGAACTAGCCATAATCCTAAATGTTAAGCCACATTATTCATGCCATTTTCTGAGGAATTTTAAGATTTTACAAAGCAGCCTGAGAATTTCCAGAGGAAAAAAAGCTTTAATTACAGACACATTTTGCAAATACTTTTTTTACTTTGCATACAATGTATATTTTTATATACTGGGGAGAGAATCATTAGAAATTTATTGAAATCATAGAATAATTGAAGTTAGAAAAAAACTTTAGAGATTAGTGAGATCAAGATAAGCTGAAACTCTATGTTTGTGATTTTCTTAAGATCACCTGATCAATAAATCAATCAGCAAACATTTATTAAGAACATAAAATGGTCCTGATTATGTACTAGAAACCAAATAGGTAATATCTGAACAAGAACCTGAAGCTAAATCTATTGACTCTAAAATCAGTGATTTTACTATTATGACATACCTAGTGAATGTGTGACTGAACAGTTGATTTTTTTTGCTGAGACAATTGGGATTAAGTGACTTGCCCAGTCACATAACTAGGAAGTGTAGGAAGTGTTAAGTGCCTGAGGCCAGATTTGAACTCAGGTCCTCCTGACTTTAAGGCTGATTCTTTATCCACTGAGCCACATAGCTGTCCCTGAACAATTGACTTTTATTCACAATTAAGAAGCTGTCACACATACTAAAAGGTCCATACTAGTATGCAGGATATGCATGCACATACACACACACATTCTTTTTATAACAATTTGCATTTTAAAAAGCATGTCAGTGTATTAAACAACATATAAAATATATTTTTTTTCTCCAGTCTGATAACATTTGGAATAATATGTTCAATTCTGATTGCCACATTTTAAGAAGAATATAGACAAGCTCATATGTTCCAGAAGAAGATGACAGGATGGTGAGAAGACGCAAAATAATGTCATATAAAGATTGACTAAAGAAATTGAAAATATCTATCTTGGAGAAGAGAAGACTTAGGAGTTGTCTACATGTCTTAGGAAAGACAGATAAGGCTTGAGCTGTTTTGCCCCAGAGGGAAGAAAAAGAAGAATAACAAAAGTTTTCTATAGGAAAAATTCAGCTTGATGTAAGCAAAAACAAGCAAATAAACAAACCAAAACAAAAAACACAAAACACAAACAACCTTTCTAATCACCAAAAGTGAAATATGATGCCTTTGGAGAAAGTGAGTCCCTTTCCCATTATTGAAGATCTGATTGATTGTCAGAGGTAGTGCAGAAGGCATTCTTGATCAGACACAGATTTGCCTAAATAAGTGAAATGCATGCTGGAAATCTCCCTCTTTCACTCTTCCCCCATCCAACCACATTAGCAGCCATATGGGACCATGAGGCTTTTTTCAATTTGAATTTATTTCTAAAAATTCTTACGTAAAATATGTGTTTTGTCACAAGTTTTTAAAGTGTTCCTAATTCTTGCCAAGGGACAAAGTCATCATCATCATCATCAACAAAAATATGGTCAAAATTTTTAAAAAATCAAATATTCCTTTGTGAACAGGGGATGAACTGAAGTTTTTCTCTTTAATAATGCCTAATTAAAGTGTGGATCTTTTTACAAAGTGAATTATCATATCCAACACTGTTCATGGAAATAAAACTCTTCTTGATAGCGAGCAATCATATCATTCTGACAATTATGCAATTTATTTAGCAAAAATTGGAAAAAATTGATTTGAAAGCAACATATTTTTGAAAGTCAGCCTAATGTTTTTGGTAACATTCCAGTTGGTATAAAAATATTTTAAAAGATTATGCTGCAAGAATATCACTAAAGTATTTATTTTTCAAATTAAAAGTTCTACTACCTTAAAACAATTGAGGGCAACTGGGCCTAAGATAATTGTTCCTTTAGAAATTTCTGGTATCGTTTTATCTCCTTCTCTCTTTTTCTCAGGATTTCTTTTGTTCAGAAGCCACTATTCCCATGGTCATAAGAAATTTCACTGAATAAGGAAAGGGTGATAATAATGTTATTTGGCTCTGGCCTATAACTTATCAGCTCAAAATTTATGAAAAGCTTCCTGGCCCAGTGTGATCATTTCCACCAGTTATACTCAAGAGACAAAACCCACAGAACTGCAGTAGTGATGAACCTAACTGACATTAAATGGGAAACAAGGAAAAAAAAAAACCCACCAATACTAGTCTTTATTTTTTAAACAAACTAAGTATAAGAACTTTTTTCCAATCTCTGAGTCACTTGCATCATTCAGTCAGGGCTCATTACCCTGAGGGCTTCTAGTATTCAATAATAAACTCTAAATCTCTTTATTCTTGCAGTAGAAATTAGGTCTGTGGGGGTGGCTATATTTTTAGCCTGAGGTGAAATACATTGCTAAACTTTTGCAAAAATACACAAACTTGATATCTTAGCAGCAGTGCCATGACTCCCAATCCCCAGCTTAAAACTAAAATTTCTTAAAGAATCTCTTGCCCTTTGCTGATTAGAATATGAATGATTTTTCACTCAGTAGAACTTTCTTTCTTTCTGGGTCACCATAGTTCCTGTCAGAAATAAATTTAAACCTTCACAGCATAGGGTTTATTATTATTATTATAATCATCAAAATCATTGAAGATGTGACAGAACATGCTGTCAGTGTTGGTGTAGTAAGACCTTGAATTTGATGTAAGTCAAATGATATTGCTTCAAATGGACATGAGGAATCAATTGGGTTCATATTAGGCTGAAATTTTTAGGCAATCGCTCCTCTCTGGAAAAGGCAGGGGAAGTTTTTGTTGCTTTCAGAAGCTTCAGCATGTTATCTCCGTAAGCCTTTCAGCACAAGGGCCAGTTTCCTTCTCTAAGGGAAGCCCTCAGAAGCACGACCAGATAATGAATCTATTTGAAGGAGAGCAGTGATGGTAGCACAGATAATCCTAATCTATAGGGATAGTGGATAGCATGTCTCCAAAAAGTTTTTTTTTTCCTTCTCATCTCAGATGAGTTGATGGGGGGAGGGAAGAGAGAGTAGTTCTTGGAGAACTGTTCTAGTAATTGAATTTTGGAGATAGTGGCTCTGGGAGGGTTGCATCAGATGATTGGAGGATCCTTCCCTACTCCGCCTTAGAAAATAGTATTTGAGATAAATCTCCATTTTCTTGGCACTTGTTAAGATTCAGAGGTACCCCCTTTACTACTGGGTCTTGAGCAGAACTGAATAAAAGGAAATGTTGGTTCATCTTTATCATGTGTCCTCTTCTCTAACTTCTTAAATTGAGTTTTGCAACTGTCTCAAACTGCTGATTAGTCCTAAAATCAGTGTCACAAAGATTCCCATGAACAAATGTTTGACTTCTAAGTAAATATAAGACATTTGCCTCCATGGAAAGGGACCATTTGTGGCAGCCCTTTTTGCAGTGGCAGGTAATGTGATGAAGCAAGCCATCTGCATCCAGAGAGAGGACTGTGGGAACTCTGTGTGGATCATAATGTTGCATTTTCACTCTTTTTGTTGTTATTTGCTTGCATTTTGTTTTCTTTCTAATTTTTCCTTTTTGATTTTTTTTTTATTTTGTGTAGTACGATAATTGTGGAAATATATATATAGAAGAATTGCAAATGTTTAACATGTATTGAATTACTTGCCATCTAGATGAAGGGGTGGAAGGAAGGGAGGAGAAAAAGAAATTAGAACAAAAGATTTTGTAAGGGTGAATGTTGAAAATTGTCTATGTATATATTTTGAAAATAAAAAGCTTTAATTAAAAAAAAAAGACATTCTCCTCCATCTTTCATAACACTTTTGTGTAGTCTTAGTAAAAGTGGAACAAGTTACCTAAATGTCAGGAGTACTAGACTTGCCAGAGCTCAAAGGCAATGTGGCATCGTGGAAAAAGCAGTAGGTTTAGCAGGAGAACCTGAATTTTAATTTCTGATATTTAAGAGATATGTGATTATTGACAAGCTACTTTTTTTTCCTCGGGGCCTCAATATCCTCATCTTGAAAATAGGATAATGGTAACTAAAACTTAAATCATATGGTTATTGTGAGGGTCAATTAATGAGTAATTATTATTATTAATCAGTTTCAGAACTATTCTTATTTAGCAAGGTGCTCATGCAGAGCATAAGCCTACTAGTTTTTCCCATTGAAGTTATCAGACTGAAAATCAGCCTTACAGTACCTTCTGTGCATCTCTACTTATAGCTGGAATTCACACTGCACAGTCAGCATTCCCTTGGGCAATTCATATGCTTGGCAGATATTTTGAAACTTTTGGCTTTGTTTTAAAGGAAAATCAAAATGAAAAATAGGCTCAGTGTTCAGTTTTTGAAGGAATTTTTCAGAAAATGAAGCTAAAAATGAAGCTATTTACCAGTCTGATTCAAATTAATGGTCAAATATTTGGATCAAACATATATGTGAGGAAAAGAGAAAAGGCAAGGTCAGAAATATCACTGTTTTCATTATCTAAATATTTTCTTTTTAAAATTTTGAATATTTAATTTTTTCTCAATTACGTGCAAAAACAATTTCTAACTTTTAAAAAATTTTGAGTTTCAAATTTTCTCCTTTCTTGTAAAGGGCTGAAACTCTTAAAAGATATGCTTGAATCAGACAACCGAGCAGTTAAGGCTAATTACCTATTGGACAATAACTATTAGCATATGTTTGGAATTTCTCTTCTCTCAGTTAATGCTGGCTCAATGCTTGGGGTTAAGAGAATTGTAGGTAAGGATTAGGGGTGAGAAAGGCAGAAAACTTCCCTTGGCCTCAGTATGAGGAGGAGAAAAGTGTGGAGATTCTGGACTCTAGAATCAAGGAGAGATCCTTGGCAAAACTCCTGGCAGTTTTGTCCACCTCCTTTACTGCTCTCTCTAAAGACCAAGGACTTTTGCTTATCCTGACTCTGGCTGATTCTGAGGCCTCCAGGGAGCTAGCCTGGAATTTACATTTTGGTTCTCAACATGTGAACCAGGGACTCTAATTTCACCGAAGAAGTCCCCGGTGACCAGGAAATAGGATGAGTATTTTAATAGTATTTTAAAGGAGAAAGCATATTTAGGTTGATCAAGAGACAAGGTTTGCTTGTAACTTGGGAGCAGATTGGTGGACTCTTGGATACATTAGAATGCATGTTCTCTTGGTTCTTCAAGGAAGAAGAAATAGAGGCAGATAATTGGAAACTAGTAGGAGATCAACTATTGTGAATAAAGGTCCTGATTCAATTTCTAAGGAAACATTCTATATATACATAATACATTTAGCCATAAAGAATCCTGCAAATTATAGAAAAAAGAAAAGTTTTAAGAACAGGCAGATGAAGAAGTGTGAGGAAAAAGAGGAAGACAAAGGGCAGATTAATGGCAATAGTGCCAGAGGGCATGAGGACTTAAGTGGACTTGAAGGGTATAGTGATTCTCACTCTCACAGCCCAGCTTTAACTCTGCCTACACTAGAGCAGGTCCTTGACCCTCCCCCTTGAACTTCACCTTCCTGAATGGAGGGGGAAGTAGTAGTGGGAGGGGCAGTGACATCACTAGCATCTCCCCCTCCCAGCAATCACCCCCTCTTATGAGTAGATTGGAAAAGGCACTACTTAAAGCTACAGAAGAAGGGCAGAATACAGCTGATTTGAGAATAGAAATGTATCCTGTGATTCAACAGTTTAACTCATCAGGTCAAGAAAGTGGAAGATACGCTCCTTTTGATCTAGAAATCCTCAAAGACCTGAAAAAGGCTTGCACTCTTTATGGGGTTACATCAGCTTATGTTAAGGTATTATTACAGAATTTGGCTTATGATTCTTAATCCCTAGTGACTGGAAATCTATAGCAAGGACATGCTTAAAACCTGGACAAAACTTGTTATTTTGCTTTCTGAATATAGTGAGCTCTGTAGGATACAAGCCCAACAAAATAGTCAAAATGGAGTTAATACTCCAATCACCTATGACCAACTAACAGGTGTAGGTTCTTATGCAGACATTTCAGCACAGATTAATTACCCCATAGCACCATATGAGTAAATTGCTTCTGCTGCTATCAAAGCATGGGGTTTTATCCCAGGTAAGCATGACAAGGGAAAGGCCTTCACAAAAATAGCACAAGGGCCAAATGAACCCTTTGCTGATTTTGTGGGACACTTGCAGACAGCTGTCATATGCACTATTGATGAAAATGCAGCAACAGAAATTATGATAAGGCAACTTGCTAAAGAAAATGCTAATGAGGTTTGTAGAAGATTTATAGTAGGACTACACAAGGATGCTTCTTTAGATGAGATCATAATACGCTGTGCCACAGTGGGAACAATTACCTTTTATAGCCAGGCTATGATGCAGACTTCCCAAGATCTGAACATGGGAAGACAGAGTCCCTTTTGGCAAGGGTCTTCCAGAGAGACTCGTCAATGCTTTCAACGTGGTAAAGTAGGGCATCTGAAAGCTCAATATTGGCATAAAGACACAATGAGAAAACAGGATGGGAGAACAAGACCCCAAATTTCCACGTCCAAAATACAACAGAGGCTTCCATTGGGCATCAGAATGTGGACTGATTCAGGGAAATGGGATGAGGGGCCCAGCCCCAGAGTCCAAAACAAAAAATACTTGGGGCATGATGGCAGCCAATACTACACCCAGAGAGCCTTTAGAAGTTCAATACCCAGACATGATCAATCAGGCAGGAAACAATCTGATGGGAAAAAGGGATTACAATTGGGGAGAATAGAGCTGTATGCAGCTGGGACTACTCAGATACCTCCTGGAGAGGTGAAATCTGTTCCTCTACAGCTTATGGATCCCTTGCCTCTAGGCACAGTAGACTTGACCATTTCACCTCCTAAGAGTGCTTACAAAACCGTGTCCATTCATACTCTCCTGTGGGAAACTGGGGAATGTGTAGATAATATCCCAGTTATTAATACAGGTAGACAATGTGTGACTTATCAACCAGGAGAAGTAGTAGCATCAGGTTTACTGATACAGACTCCTAATAAGTAATCTGATGATAGTCGTCCAGATTGTGACTCCAAGCAACAAAATTCAGGAATATTCTGGACAGCACTGACCTATGCTCACTATCTATATAAATGGCCTACCATTAGAAGGATTTGTAGACACAGTCATTAGAGGTGCCCAGTCACTGGCCAAAGATTAAGGCAGACACCTACATGTCTGGCTTAGGAGGATCAATAGCAGCTGAAGTTAGTGCTACCCCTTTAAGATGGACTTTTAAAGGTGAAACAGGAGTTTTTACTCTTTTTATAGTCGAAAAAATCCCCACCAATCCGTGGGGAACAGACATTTTACAACAATTAGGATTGCAAATGAGTACTTCAGTTTTTTAGGCAGGGCTGCTGTTGAAGGCCTGACAAAACTCTCACCTGTTCCTATCCAATGGATAACTAATACACCAGTGTGGATAGAACAGTGGCCCTTAGCAAGTGACAAAATTCAGGCCTTATTAGATATAGTAGAGGAGCAACTAGACCAAGGACACTTACCACCTTCTCTAAGTCCTTGGAATTCCCTAGTATTTGTTGTAAGAAAGAAATCTGGAAAATGGAGGATGTTGACTGATTTAAGAAAGATAAGTAAAACAGATGGAAACTATGGGAACTCTTCAGCCTGGACTTCCATCTCCTACTCAATTGCCTAGAGAATGGCCTCTTTGGGTTATGGACATTGAGGGTTGTTTCTATTCTATCCCTCTAGATAAGGAGGATAAGAAAAGATTTGCCTTTTCAGTGCCCATTGTTAACTTAGCTGAGCCTTATAAAAGATATGAATGGACAGTTTTGCCACAGGGAATGAAAAACAGCCCTACTATGTCTCAAATGTATGTTGCTGCTGCTCTTACTCCAGTCAGAAAAGCAATTCCAAAAGTAATGTTATTACATTATATGGATGATATATTGGGATGTACACTTGAGGAACCAATGTTAGAAGCATGTCTACAAAAGAGCATAGGAACACTAAGCAATTACAAATTGCATGTAGCTCTAAAAAAATTCAAAGATATGCTCATTTTCAATATTTAGGATATGAAGTATACCCTAAGATGCTTATAGTACAAAAACTTTCCTTAAGAAAAGAGAAGCTAAACACCTTAAATGACTTTCAGAAATTGATAGGAGATATCCAATGGAATGTGTCCAGTGTTAGGCTTGACTATCTATCAGTTACAACCATTATATGACATTTTAAGGGGAGGCAGTGCTTTAAACTCACCACACCAGCTTACAAAAGAAGCTCAAGAGACTTTGAGAGAAGTTGAACTGGCTTTATCCAATGTAGTTGAAAGAGTCACTCAAAAACCCTTGGAAATATCAGTTTTTTTCTACACAAGAGGCACCCATAGCAGTCCTTCATCAAGGAGACAGTGTGATAGAGGTGAACCTCCCAGCACAACCAGACTAAAGTCATACTCCTTACCCAGTGCTTGTGACTAGAATTTTATTAAAAGCCATTAAACAAGCAGTACAATTATCTGGGATAAGACCTGACAAGATATACACCATTTATACTAATGCACAAATTAATGTATGCTGTGAAACCATACCAGAATGGCAAATTTTATTGGTCACAGCTCCAAATCTTACACATGGTCTCCATTAAAGATAACCACACTATTACATAATTGGTGATAGATTCTTGAAGAAAAGATTTCTAAAGTTCTTCTTAAAGAACCAACTATCTTTACAGATGCATCCAAACATAACATTTGTGCTGTATACTCTCGTGACTTAACTATAGAGTGGTCAGAACTCCTTTTCAGTCCACTCAGCAGAATGAATTGTATGCAATCATTCTAGCTCTTACTTCTTATCCAGAAGATATAATTATAATATCTGATTCGGTCTATTCAGGTGTGGTACAAAGAATTGCCACAATCCAAATAAAATTTGTAGCTTCCAATATATATCAGCTTTTTAAGGAATTTCAAGAGCAAGTGAGAAAGCATCCAGGTAAGATTTATATCTTGCATGTCCCTTCTCACAGTGGACTTCCAAGTCCCATTTTTGATGGTAATTCAAAGCCAGATAGTCTTCTAACTATGTTGGTCAATACTCCTTTATGTCAGGAAGTTCAAGAGTCTCATTCTAAATATCATCAGGCTTCTTGAGTTTTACATTTATAGTTTGGAATAACAAGAGAGGAAACTAGGAGGATAATAAAAGCCTGTACAGCTTGCCTTCCTTTCCATGCTCCTATGCTCCCTCCAGGGAAGAACGCTCATGGTTTGAGACCCAGTGAAATTTGGCAAATGGATGTGACCCATTATAAATCTTTTGTTCATCTGTCTTTTATCCATGTTGTAGTAGATACCATTTCAGGTTTTACTTTTGCAATACCAGCAGCAAAGGAGACAGCCCAAGTGGTCACTGAATTCCTTATAAAAGCTTTTGCAATTATAAGTATGCCATAAGCAATAAAAACAGATAATAGACCTGCAATACTTCTAAACACTTTTGTGCACAGTATAAAATTTTGCACACCACTGGCATACTCTTTAATCCTCAAGGCCAGGCAATAGTAGAGAGGAGAAACAGACATTAAGCCACTCCTCCAAAAACAAAAGAAAGGGGGGGGGGCACAGGTAACCCTAGAGAACTTCTAAATTTAGTTTTTTATACAATTAACTTCTTGATTTTTGACAAAGATGCACTGGCCCCGGCAGACAGGTTTTATAACCCACTGGAAGGGCAGTGTCCAGTGCGAGCAGCTCCACTATTTTTAGATAATTGCCAATTTATATGTGGAGAGACCCAGAAAGTGGTGAATGGAAGGGACCAGATGAGTTAACTGCTTGGGGGAGAGGGTTTGCTTGTATCTCTACAGATGGAGAAGGAATCATATGGGTGCCAATGAGCTGTATTTGCCTTGTCCATCAGAGAGAGATGGAGCAGACCCTTGAAACAAAGGAGAAGACACAAGAAACATCGGGTGGTTCCATTGCTGATTGTGCCCATCACTGAAAGAGCATCACAGTAATGTCAATTGACTTATGGACATCAAAAATTGTTGGACTTCAAAACCCTCAGGAATCATTGGATTTTCTAAGAAATGATAAGACTCTTGCAGGATTTCAAAATCTGTAGGAATCATTGGATTCTATAACACATAAAAAGACTGTTATAGGGCTTCAAAAACTTGAAGGGTTTATTGGATTCCCTGACACGTGAAGCAATGGACAATAGATTGGTTTTGGATTATCTCTTGGCTGCTGAAGGAGACATGTGTGTGATTGTTATTTACATACCCTTCTTCTAGGACTTCTGGAAATCTTTTACAATACCACATTATTCATAACATTATTCATATTGCTTGTTATATCACTACTTGCATGTACAATTCATGTTTGTTACACCACATTGAACCTGCACCGGCTGTGGGAAGAGTCATCAATGCTAGCCTGTGCTTTATTGCTATGTGCTTGTGTAATATTTCCCCATGCTGATGGGTTTGTGAATATCTCTTTCTAGTAAGACCCTTCAGCCCAGAAACCTGCTAGCAACCCCCAGTTCCCTTTGGTGCTTTTCATCTCCCTTCCTGAGATGTCAGGGAGGCATGATCATCTCCTTTTTAGTCTTTTCACCTCCCTTCCTGAGAATTCAGGGAGGTCATGATCACCTCCTTTTTGGGGTTCTCACCTCCCTGAAAAGTCAGGGATGGTGTGACCACCTGTGTTCTAAAACACAAGAAAGTGGGAGATGTAAAGGGCTGAAACTCTTTTAAAGATGTGCTTGAATCAGATAATGGAGCACTTAAGGCTAATTACCTATTGGACAATAACTCTATTAGCATATGTTTGGAATGTCTCTTCTCTCAGTTAATGCTGGCTCAATGCTTAGGGTTAAGAGAATTGTAGGTAAGGATTAGGGGATGGAGTGAGAGAGGCAAGAGAACTTCATTTGACCTTAGTACAAGGAGGAGAAAAGTGTGGAGATTCTGGACTCTAGAATCAAGGAGGGATCCTTGACAAAACTCCTGGAAGTTTTGTCCATCTCCTTCATTTCTCCCCCTAAAGACCAAGGACTTTTGCTTATCCTGACTGGCTGATCCTGAGGCCTCCAGGGGCATAGCTCAGAATTTACACTTTCCTCCTTCTTCTCTCCTTTTTATAAGATGGCAAGCAAATTGGTATGCAATCATTCAAAATGTATTTCCATATTAGTAATGCCAAAGCAAACAAAGACTCCTCCTTCCACCCATAAATATATAACAATAAAGTTAAAATAACATGTTTTGTTCTGCATTCAGGATCCATCAGGTCTCTGGAGAAGATTAATATTTTTCATCATAAGTCTTTTGGAATTGTCTTACATCATTTTATTTGCTGACAATAGCTAAGTCATCATGCAATATTGCTGTTACTGTACAGTGTGTTCTGCTTCTGCTCACTTTGTATCATTATGCATCAGTTCATTTAAGTTTTTACAGGTTTTTCTGAAATCTGCCTGTTATTTTTCATTTTTTATAACAATAGTATTTCATTACATTCATATACTACTTCTTTAGCCATTACTCAAAGGGATACTCCTATAATTTCCATAACCTTGTCACCACAAAAAGAGTTGATTATATATGTGTCTTTATGTACATGTGTGCATATTTGTATATGTACAAATTAGTCACTTTATTCTACCCCTTTGTTTTTGTTCTCTTTGGGACACAGACTTGGTAGCCTGATAGTGGTACTACTATAAAATGTATTCATACTTTTATAGCCCTTTGTGCATGTCCAAATTATCCTCCAAAATGTTTGGTTAAGCTCACAATTCTACTAACAATACTAGTGTCCCTTTTTTTTTTTCGCATTCCCTCCAACATTTATCATTTCCTATCATATTAGTCAATCTGACAGATGTGAGGTGGTATCTTGCATATGCATTTGCATTTCTTTAATCAATAGTGATTTAGAGCATTTTTTCGCATGACAAGAGACAGCTTTGATTCCTTAAACTTCCTGTTCATATGTTCATATCCTTTAACCATTTATCAATTGAGGAGTGACTTGAATTCTTATAAATTTGACTCATTTATATGTATATATTTGAGGGATGAGGCCTTTATTAGAGACACTCATAAATTTTTTTTTCTTTAGCTTTGCTTTCCTTTTAATTTCAGTTACATTGGTTTGATTGTGCAAAACCCTTTTAATATAATCAAAATTGTCTATTTTACATTTCATAATACTTTGTTATCTCTTGTTTTATCATCAATTGTTTCCTGTTCCATATCTGATAAACTCTTCCATGCTTCTTTAGTTTGCTTATAATATTGCCCTTTATGTTTAAATAAGATATCTATTTTGACCTTATCTTAGGAAATGGTGTAAGATACTGGTCTATCCCTAGTTCCTGTCATATACTTTTCCAGTTTTCCCCAGCAGTTTTTCTCAAATAGTGCGTTTTTATTTCAAAATATTGAGTTTTTATTTTTCTTAGGGAGTTGATTAATAGCTTATTTTATTTCTTTTTCTAAAATGGGACTACTTAAATAATTTATTTTCTCTTCTGTTAACCTGGACAATCTATATTTTTGTAGATATTACTCCATTTCACTTTGATTACCAAATTTATTGAAAGATAGTTGGGCAAAATAAGTCCTAATTATTGCTCTAATTTCCTCTTCATTGGTGGAAAATTCTCCCTTTTCATTTTTGAGACTGACAATTTGATTTTCTTCTTTCTTTTTTCTAATAAAATTAATTAAAAGTTTTTCTATTTTGTTGGTTTTTTTTTTCACAAAATCAACTCTTAGTTTTATTTAATTCAATAGTTTTCTTACTTTAAGTTTTATTAATCTACTCTTCTATTTTTAGAATTTCAAATCTGGCATTTAATTCAGAGTTTTTAATTTGTTCTTTTTCTAGATTTTTTACTTGTAAGCCTAATTCATTGATTTTCTCTTTCTCTATTTTATGCAAGTAAGTATCTAGAGATATAAAATTTCCCCTAATAACTACTTTGGTTGCATCCCACAAATTTTGGTAAATTGTCTCATTATTGTCATTCTCTTGGATGAAGTTATTGTTGTGTCTATGCTTTGTTGTTTCATCCATTCATTCTTTAAGATTAGATTATTTGGTTTCTAATGTGATTTTTATTGCATCATGATCTGAAAAAAATGTATTTACTATTTCTGTCTTTCTGCATTTGATTTTGAAGTTTATATGCACTAATACATGGTCACTTTTTTAATAGGTTCCATGAATCAACAAGAAAAAAGTATACTCCTTTCTTTCTCTCTTTAATTTCCTCCAAAAATCTATCATATCTAATTTTTCTAACATTCTGTTTACCTCCTTAACTTCTTTATTATTTATTTTGTGGTTTGGATTATCTAGTTCTGAGAGAGCAAGGTTGAAATTCCCCCACTAATATAGTTTTGCTATCTATTTCTTCTTGCATCTTTCTTGACTTCTCTTTTAGGAATTTGGATGCTGGGGCGGAGCCAAGATGGCAGAGAAAGCACACGCGACTTTCTAAGCTCCTCTCATTCCCCTCACAACCAACTATTAAATTCAGCCTCAAAAATAGCTCTTCACTGCTTAAATTCATGAAGATTAGAAGCATATAATTTACCAGTCGAAAATAATCTGGAAGATCACCAGGAAAGGTTTGTCCTGAGGGGCCAGGAACAGACTAGCGCAGGCAGTGAGAGACTAGCGTCCTGAGCAGACCAGGGGCGGGGTTATCTCTGTGGCTAGAGAAGTTATAGAGATGACTCTGCTATAGGCTAACTGCTCTACCTTGATGACAAAGCAGTAAACTGGCAGAGAAATTAAACCCTAAACAGAGGGTACTCTAAAAAATGCCAAAACCTAACAAGATCTGGCTGTAACCACTCAAACCCAGAAGTGACCCAGGTAGAGCCGTAACACAACTCTGCAGCCACATCCTGCAGTTTGGGGCTTTTGCAGGGGCAATTACAAATCTGCAGGGCAAGGGGGCACAGCCTGGGCAGCCTCTAATCTGCACAGTGGTGGGGCTTGGCCTGGGACAATAGAACTTCCCCAGCAGACTGTGTTTCCTGGGGCAGAGACACATCTAGTCTCTGCAGGGCCATTAACTGCTCAACTGCTAATAGCCCTAGCCCCAGGGTGGGCTTTGGCTTGGGGTAGTGAAACTCTCACTGCCCAGTGTCTAGCCCCAGGACAGTTGTTCTCTCATACAGTGGGGGTTCTCTGCAGGGCACTTTCCCAGCTCAGCCTTGCAGGCCTGAGTTACTTCTGGGTGGGGAACTCTTTCCCAGAGTACTCCAGTACCTTGCTGCTCTTTGTAGCCGGCTGGCAGGACAGTGACTCCCATACACTTATCACTTCTCTACAGAGGAAGCTAGTAACCTCCTGGCTCTGAAGGCAGACCCTACAGGCTTTAACAAAATGAATAAAAATTCAAAAGGACGATTGATAGTTTCTATACAGAAAGAGAACAGCTTTTCAATCCTGAAGAGACTAATAGCAGACAGTCTCCAGGCAATTGTTGGTCCCCAATACAAAAGGCTCTTCTAGAAGAGACTATTAAAAATCTTAAAAGAGAACTAGAAGAAAAATTGGGAAAGGAAAGAGAAGCTATGCAAGAGAGCAACAACTTCTTGAAATGTGAATTGGAAAAGGTAAAAAACTCCCAAGAAGTGCAGGGAAACAGAATTTGTGAATTGGAAAAAGAAAACAATTCACTAAAAAAATAGTGAACTAGAAAAAAATTCCATAGAGCAAAACAACTCATTTAAAAACTCAATTGGATATACTCAAAAAGAAGTAAAAAAAGCTAATAAAGAAAATAACTCACTAAAAATCAGAACTGAACAAATAGAAATGATTGATTCATTAAGACATCAAGAATCAGTCAAGCAAAACCAAAAAAATGAAAGATTGGGAAAAAATTGTCAAATATTACTTGGAAAAACAACAGACCTGGAAAATAGATTTAGAAGAGATAACCTGAGGATCATTGGACTACCCAAAAATTATGATTGAAAAAAAGAGCCTAGATACTATTTTACAGGAAATCATCAAAGTTTACTGACGAGAAGTAATAGAACCGGAAGGTAAAATAGGCATTGAAAGAATTCATTGAACATCTTCTGAAAAAGATCCTAAAATAAAGACTCCAAGGAATATTGTGGCCAAATTTCAGAATTTTCAGACTAAAGAAAAAATATTACAAGCAGCCAAGAAAAAACTATTTAAATACCGAGGTGCCACAATAAGGGTCATGCAAGATCTGGCTGCCTCAACATTAAAGGAGCGAAGGGCCTGGAATCTGATATTCCAAAAGGCAAAAGAACTTGGAATGCAGCCAAGAATAAACTACCCAGCTAAGCTGAGTATTTTTTTCCATGGAAGAAGATGTATATTTAATGAAACAGAGGAATTCCATTTGTTTCTAAGGAAAAAACCAGACTTAAACATAAAAATTGATCCCCAACAACAGGACTCAAGAGAAGTAGAAAAAGGTAAAAGGAACTCTTGAGAACTGTATTTCTGTTGTGGAGATACATAAAAGCCACATGTATAATTTGATTTTACTGATATAACATAAAAAAGGGAAGTAGGAATTTGGATGCTACAACACTTGGTGCATATGTGTTTAGTATTGATATTACTTCATTATCTATGAAACTCTTTAACAAGAAATAGTTTCCTTCCTTATCTTTTTTAATTAGATCTACTTTTGCTTTTGCTTGATCTAATATCAGGATCACTACCCCTGATTTTTTTATTTCACCTGAAGCATAATAGATTGTGCTCCAGCCCTTTACCTTTACTCCATATATATCAGTGTATTTTAAATGTGTTTCTTGTAAACAACACATTGTAGGATGCTGGCTTTTAATCCAGTCTGCTCATCTGTTCCTTTTTTTGTGAGAGAAATCATCTGATTTTCATTCACCTATAAAATTAGTAACTCTGTGTTTTCTACCACCTTACTTTCCCTGCATTATTTGTTTCTTTTCTTTCTTCCCCAGTATTGTGCTTCTGACCACCATCTCCCTCAAACAGCCCTTCATTTTTATAGCCCTTTCCCATTTCTTATCCCTTTTCCCCTTTATTTCTCTTTTCCTTTCTATAAGCCTACCCCTGTCCTTTCCCTTCTTCTCTCCTACTTCCCTATATGGTTATACAAGTTACTTTATGAAGCTAAATATCTCTGATATTTTCTCTTTGAGTCAAAACTGGTGAGAGTAAGGTTCACACAGTGCTCATTTCCCTCCCTTCTTTCCCTAAATTGTAATAGGTGTTTTTGTTTTTGCCTCTTCATGGGGTGCCAATTCACCCCATTTTACCTCCCCTTTTTTCTCCTTCTAATCCCTTTTCCATCTGTAGTTTCTTTTTTATATCATCACAATAAAGTCAAATTATACCTATACCCTCTAAGTATACCCCTAACAGAGATACAGTTCTCAAGAGTTAAACATATCATCTTCCCATATAGGAATGTAAACATAATTATTTTTTTCTTTCCTTTTTACCTTTTTATGTTTCTCTCGAGTTCTGTATTTGAAGATAAATTTTCTTTTCAGCTCTGGTTTGTTCATCAGAAATAAATGAAATTCACCTATTTCATTGAATGTCCATATTTTTCCCTGAAAGATAATGCTTAATTTTGCTGCATAATTGATTCTTGGCTGCAATCTAAGCTCCTTTACTCTGAGGAATATCATATTTCAGGTTCTTCAGTCCTTTAAAATAGAAACTGCTAGGTCCTGAGTAATCATGATTGTGGCTCTCAGTATTTGAATTGTTTCTTTCTGGCAGCTGACATTATTTTCTCCTTGATCTCATAATTCTGAAATTTATCTACAATATTTCTTGGAATTTTCCTTTTGTGATCTCTTTCAGGAGGTGATTGGTGAATTCTTTCAATGACTATTATACCCTCTTGTTCTAGGACATCAGGGTAATTTTCCTTGATGATTTCTTGAAAGGTAATGAAACCCTTTTATTTATCATGGATTTCAGATAGTCCAATAATCCTTAGATTTTCTCTCCAGGGTCTATTTTCCAGGTCAGTTGTTTTTCTAATGAAAACATTATATATTTTTAAAAACATTTTGTATTTTCTTCTGTTTTTCTTTTTCTTTTTGACTGATTCTTGATGTCTCATTGAGGTTATTCACTTCCATTTATTCAATTCTAAATTTAAGTGAATTATTTTAAGTTAGCTTTTTTCCATTTTTTTTCCATTTCAGAAATTCTGTTTTTATGAAGGTGTTTTAGTTTTCCATTCCATCAAACCTATTTTGTAAGAAGTTATAGGCTTTTTCCATTTCACTAAATCTATTTAAAAAAAAGTTCTTCAGATAATTTTCAGCATTTCCTTTTCCAAACCCTCCTGCAATGTTCTAATTTCTTTCCCCATTTTTCTTCTAACTCTATTTTAAGATCCTTTTTTGAATTTATTCTGAGGCATTATTTTATAGATATTTGCAGGTGAATTTTGGAGAGTTGAGATGAGTTCTTATTTTACTCTACAATTTTGAGTTCATCCCCTGATGTATTTACCTAAAGGTTTTCAAGGCAGTTTCTAAATTTGGTCTGGAATTAAGTGTGACAGAGACAATTAGCCACTTGGGATCATGAAATAAAAACAAGATAAACCTCTGGAAAACATTTCTGTTTCCCACCTATTTTAGGACTTTTCCCTTAGTACTGTTTATAAAGGGGCAAGGCTGAGGTAGAGTTTAGAGAGAACTGAAATGGAGTAATTTAAAGCTGAGTTCTGACACAATGATCTACATGCCTCTGTTTGTTCCCCTACTTGTTGTGAATATGGGATAGGCTACCCAAGGAAGAAGCCTCCCAGGGAGCATCCTCCAAGCCTGTACCCATCTGGAATCTTGTTCTCTGATTCCTTTTATCCCCCTCCCCCATAGAACAAAAGGAGTAATAGGAAAGAGTTGGGCTTTTTCAATTGTCACTATTTCCTCCTATGCTATCCTAGGCTAGGGCCTGTCTTAGTCTAGCCTATATTATTATGCTTTTTAAATTAAAGCTTTTTATTTTCAATATATGTATATATATATAGATAGATAGATAGATAATTTTCAACATTCACCCTTATAAAACCTTGTGTTCTAATTTTTCCTCTCCCTTTCCCCACACCCTCCCCCAGATGGCAAGTGATCAAATAAATGTTGAACATGTGCAATTCTTCTATACATATTTCCATAATTATCATGTTGCTCAAGAAAAATCAGATCAAAAAAGAAAAAATGAGAAAGAAAACAAAATGCAAGCAAACAACAATAAAAGAGTGAAAATACTATGTTGTGGTCCACATTCAGTTCCCATTATCCTCTCTCTGGGTGCTAATGGCTTTTTTTTCATGACAAGACCATTGGAGCTGGCTTAAATCATCTCATTGTTGACAAGACCCATGTCCATCAGAATTGGTCATTGTATAACCTTGCTGTTGCTGTGTATAATGATCTCCTGGTTCTGCTCATTTCACTTAGCATCAGTTCAGACAAGTCTTTTCAGGCCTCCCTGAAATTATCCTGCTGGTCATTTCTTATAGTACAATAATTATATTATTATTCAATCTACTTACCTATTTATCTATCTGCTTGTGTATTTAGTTGTTTACATTTACAATGTAGGCAGGAAAAAGGAAAGAATTTATTTCATTTATTCAATTATAGTAGAATTGGAGCCTCAAGATTTGTAGTTAGGGGGCTTAAATTCAAACCCAACTTGTCTTGCCCAGATATGTCATATAGGGAAGATCATCTGCTCTCATTTTCCTTATGTGTAAAATGGAAAATTTAAACTAGATGGCCTCCAAGATTTCTTCTACCTCAGCAATCATGATCTTAATTCCTTCCATGTAAAACATGAGAGGTGTACTATAATACACTTAAGTTTCTTTTAGTTCTAATTCCTAAGGTTCTGTAATTCATACACCAAGGTGTGTTTCCCATGTTTCTAGTTTTGCCTCTTCTATACAGTGAGTTTCTTAATTCTTTAGACTGGTATGGTATTTGCTTTCTACCTACATAAACTCCATTTATTGGGTCTTAGGTTTTTGTGAAGACCACATTAGCACCCTGAATACCTTAGAATTAGCTGGAGTCAGGATAAGCAAAAGTCCTCTGTCTTTATTCTTGGTCTTAGAGGTAGGATTGAATTGGATGGAAGCAGAATCTTCGCGACCTTCTTTCTTCCTTGTCTAACGCCAAAGTGACCCTGGCCAGTCTTACTCCACCCCAGTCCCTTTTACAATTCTCTGTATACAGCTAGCACAGGATAGTGGGAAGGGCCATTTTCCAAGTATATACTTATAGAGTATTGTCCAATCGGTAATTAGTCTTAAGTGCTTGGTTGTCCAGACCTCAGGGCATGAACTCAAGAGTTTCAGCCCTCTACAGGTTTTGGTTTTATTTTTCATTATTATGTTTTCTGAATTTTATAAAAATAGCCACAGGTTTCTTTACATAAATATTGCTTATCTGTGACCTATGGTATAGTTCCTTATTCCAATTAGATATAGAAACTGAACCTTCCCACCCCTCAGAGCTTTCTCAGATCCCACTTGTCTGGGAGGTAATGTTGGGCTTTCCAAAGTTATTCTATCTGAGCACACTCTCTGATAAATCTCATCAATTTAGAAAGGTTACTGCAGGCTTATTGATAACTGCCTCTTAAGATCAGCTTAGTAAGAGAGACTTATTAACAGAAAGCTGTCCCTTTGGTGATTATTATTGTGCTGTTGTTATCATCATCATCATCATTAATAATTATAACTAGCATTTGTGTGTTGCTTTAAGATATGGAGAATATTTTATATATGCCATTCTATTTGATCTTTATAAGAACCCTGTGCAGTAGGTCCTAGTAGCAGAGTTTCTGTCACATATTAGATGTTAGATAAAATATTTATTGACCATTATTGCTTCTACTTTACAAATGAGTTTACTGAGGCTGAGCAAAGTTGAATCACTTCTCCATGATAATATAATTAGTGTCTGAGGGAGAGATTTAATCCCTTGACTCTACATCTTGCATTTTGTAAACTATTCCATTTAACTGCCTATTATATGCATTATTATTATTATTATTATTATTGTTAACAATAGAAGGTTATGAAGCCTCTCTACTAATGCATAGAGGAGCTACGATCTTTGCTGATAGGCTGATATGATGGTCATACAAGGCTGATAAAATTTGAGCTATAAATGGGTAGAAGTGATGCTGTGGAAAATTATCTACCGCTATGCTGAGTCCATAATCCTCAATGTAGCAACTTGCTAGCCTCCTACAGAGGATGTCACCATCCCTCATTGCACAAGTATCACTTAACTTCCTACCTTTTGCTATGGTGTTTTGCATAAGACTTTTTCAGATATTATAGAGTACTTTCAATTTTTTTCCATCTGGTGCTCTTGTCAGTGATAAATATTTTCATGGAGGGGGGAGAAGGGAGACTTTAATAAGTGAGCAACTGACTTGCTTATTAATATACATCTTTAATGGAGTCTGTAACATACCTCAGAATTTTGAAAGCAGTGACCTGGGGTGGACTATCCCAAATAGGTTAGCAGGATTCAACTAAACAATGAATAGATCAAGCAACAACTATTTATTACAGACCTATTATGTTCTAGAGGCTGTGTTAGACACTGCAGTATAAAGACAAAAGCCCCTGAAGAGTTCTTTCCCTCAAGGATTAATTTTCTATCAAGGTCAATAGTAAGTAGATAAGTAAATATAATACTCCCTCTATATAGTTTTATGCAAAGTAACTACAAAATTATTATATGGTGATTTGAAAGGAAAGACACTAGTAGATAAAGGAGCAATGGAGTTAGGAAACACCTCCTATTTATATTATAAAATAATTTATATTGCTGAATCTTAAAGGAAACTAGAGCTTTCTATTTGGGAATTAAAGATAAGAAGAAAGTACTTTATGGATATGGACAACAGCTGGCACAGATATAATGACAGAGGATATAGAATCCTATGCTAGGAAAGGAAAAAAATTACAGTTTTGCATTTTGTACACAATCTCAGAAACATGCATAGATAAGAGAAACTGAGTAAGCATTGCTACTATACCTTGTCAACAGGTTGATGCTTAAAATTACTTAAACATAAATCAGTTTGTAGACAGTGCATTTTATAATTGCACTGTTTTTATATTTCAAAATATATTTTATTGATGTTTTTGTTTTATTTTTTATTTTTTTAATTTTCAAAATATATGCATGGATAATTTTTCAACACTAACCCTTGCAAAACCTTGTGTTCCAATTTTCCCATCCATTCCCCCAACCCTTCCCCAGATGGCAAGTAATTCAATGTATGTTAAACATGATAAAAATATATATTAAATGCAATATATGTGTACATATTTATACAATTATCTTGCTTCACAAAAAAAATCAAATCAAGCAGGAAAAAATGAGAAAGAAAATAAAATGCAAGCAAATAACAACAAAAGATGTGAAAATACCATGTTGTGATCTACACTCAGTTCCCATAGTCTTTTAGGTATAGATGATTCTCTTCATCACAAGATCATTGAAACTGGTCTGAATCATCTCATACAATTGTACTGTTAAAAAATTCTTCATCTGGATCTTATGGTAAAAATGGATGTGGCTTTTTCTATCTTATTTTATTGTTTGCTGTCTTTTTGAAGAGATTGGAGCAGTTATTGAGGACTTCTCTATTTGACACATGAGTCCTAACCAAATAGGACCCAGGATGCTCAGATCTCTCAAAATCTCCAAGACTAGGCATTTATATTTCAGAATAGATACTCATTCATCTAAGATCAGGAAAGAATGAACAAAAAGAAGTAGCCCAAAACCAGACCCAGGCTTGCCTAGGACAGACATATACTTTAGATGCCATGTGTTCACAGCCACAGGGAGACTAGAGTAGGAGATAGTATGTCACTTTTCCCTTATCCTGCCCTTGGGAAGTGATAAATTCACAACAATAGAGGAAATAATAGCCGAAGGTGAGGACTGCTACCTTTTGATCATCTACTGAGTCATCACTTCAAAAAAAGGGATTTTTAATTATCTTATAGGTCATACCAGAAGATCACAAAGAGCCACACTTAGTTAACCTATAACCAGGAAGCATTATTCAGAACATCCTCATTCCAATGACCATTATTAAATTGGCCATACATATAGTTAGCATGTTAAGCTAGAATGGGGAATGTTTGAAAGGAAGTAATTGCAGTTTTTTTGTATCATTCTATTTTCTAGTAGTGGGAGTCTCATCCTTCTCTGGGTTTCTATTCTCTGGCTATCTGAGAATCCTGTTTTCCTTCCTTTTTCAAGTTTTTTTTTTAATTTTTTTTTTTGCTTTCCCTTCTTGGAGGCTTTTTCTTACTCCCTCAAATCCTCAAGTATGTGTTTTTTAAGGCCGTCCTTTTTAACGTTCTTCAGACTTTTGTGTCTTGCTCTTCAACAACACAATGACCAGGTTTTTACTGATCTAAGCAAGTTCTCAGCAGGAATCTCTCCCTCAGTTTTAGTGTCCCATAAACCACAGGCGTTACCACAAAGTACTTCCATAACAGACTGCTATTTTTTCACAAAGGCAGTCTGACAGTTGAAGCATTCACTGTGTCGCTGGCGAAAATATTTCAGATTTCTGAGTGAAAGCAGCTATTCCCATTTATACCCAGCTTCTTTCTCTCCAATTACATCATAAGGCAAACATTTGGATCCCACCGTCTGTTTCATTTGTAGCTAAAATGTATATACAATTGAATGTGATATGTCACTTTTCATTAAAACTACATCTAAGAAGAGAAAAAAATGCTGTTTCCCATACTATTTCAAGCTTAAAACAACAATAACAACCTGACACTATTGTTGGTTAAATAGATTACTATGAAACCATCACCAGTAAGTGAATATCAACTGTATGGATGCTCATGAACTTATATATCCGGCTGTAGAAGAGTAGATTTGTAGTCAGAGACTTGAAGTTCAAATCTGAGTGTGGCTGATGTAGGTATCAAATGTTGGGATCTAGTCTTATAAAGAATTCGCCATAACCATTCTATTTGGCAAAACATAGGTTTATTTAGGAGAAGAGGTTATGGACAAAATGAAGAGATACAATAGATTCCAGTAATGGGAGATATGAAATAAAGTTGGAAGAGCATAGAAAGGGATTTTATGGAAAGGGCAAATTCCCTCGTAAAACTTGCCATTTACCAGGAGGAAGGAAATATGCCATCAGGTTGCAGCAACAAGCTAAATTTTGAAAGTGACTTAGCATCTTAAAAAAGAAATGGCGTTTGAGAGGAGAAACACCACATGGCATGGGGGACTTAGGAGGCACCATGTAGCTTGAGGGGGAGGTAAGGAAAGAGACACACAAGTCAAAGTGCCATGGGGGATTGACCCAAAGGAGGTATGTAACAAAGTCATGGGCCATAAACTGTTTTATAGAGAACATTGGTCCTCAGGGACTTTATAGAACTTGGATTTCTGAATGTCTTACCTCTAGAGGATGTAACCACAGATCTCCATTATCAGTCTTCTTCCTGCCTGTTCCAAGTGCCAATTTTATTTGTATTCAGTTTCTCTCTGTCCACTAATCCCACCATTCAGTACCTCATCCTGGGTGCCTGTAATCTCTATTGAGCAAAATTATCTTATTCTGGGCTTTCTTTGGACTATCCATGTTATCTAAGGTCTCTTACAGCTCTAAAATTAAGAAACTACAGGCCTATCATAGAGAAATATACATGTTCTGTCTATATATAAGCATCCTTCTCCCATTAGAACTAAAGGCCTTAGGACCCATGGAATTCTAGCCTTTAAACTGCAAAGTTTTCACCTTATCTTATCCTAACTTTGAGGTAAGGAGGTAGTGTGGTAGAACTAGGAGTCAGATGCTTTCTAGCTATATGATCTTGGGCAAGTCATTTAACCCCACTTTGCCTCAGTTTCTTCATCTGTAAAATGAAGTAGAGAAGGAAATGCAAACAACCCTCGTATCTTTGTCAAGAAAGACTCAGTGTCACAAAGAGTCAGACATATTTGAAAACTAAACAATAACAAAAACCCTAACTGCTTTACCATACCACATTCTGGACCATTCTCTGTGATGCTATCTACATTCCATCCTTTGCATCCTCTTGACCTCAGGACCTTGGATTTGATGGTTGTGTCTTCAGAAAGAATATAAGCATTTATTAAGCACCCACAATGTTCCAAGCACTTTCCTAGGCACTTTACAAATATTATTTCATTTGATCCTCAAAATAATACTGTAGAGTAGGTGCTATTTTTTCCTTCATTTTGTAGTTGAGAAAACTAAAATAGACATGTTAAATATAATCATCAAAATTAATGATGGTAATAGCTAGCCATCATATTGTACTTACTATGTTTCAGGCACTATGCTAAGCACTTAACAATTATTATCTCTTTTGAACCTCACAGCAACCTTTGGAAAGTAGGTGCTATTGTTCCTATTTTACAGAGGAGGAAGCTAAGGCAAAAAAGAAATGTAAAGTGACTTGCTCTGGGTCCCACATCTAGTAATTGTCCAGGACTGGATTTGAACTCAGGTTTTTCAAATTGCAGGCTCATTATTTCATCCATCATGCTACCCAGCCATCTGCTTTTACCTCATCTTGCCCTGACATAGGCCCATTATGGTACTTTCACATTATCTCCATGCTTCATTGAAGTGTTTGAAATATCTTTTGCCTTCTTCCCTTCCAACTAAATTTTGTCTTTTCTTATTAAAATGTAAACTCTTTAGAAGCAAGGAATATCTTAATGTCTTGTTTGCATTTGTTTCTTCAGAGTTGGTACATGATAAAGGATATGAACTTAATCTCTTCCCTTGTCAAGAAAAAGCTCAAATGACTATTATCAGATATTGCCAATTCCCAGATTATCCTGTTGGTATATAGAATGATTATGAGGATGGAATTCTTTTGTCTATCTCTCAAACCTCTGTCCATCTTGATTAGCATTATATTTAGACAGATCTGGGACCTAGTCTGCCAGTGCATTCCAAATGGCTCTTTGTTTTTTGTTTTGTTTTGTTTTGTTTTTTTTAATTTAATAGTCTTTTATTTACAGGATATATACATGGGTAACTTTACAGCATTAACAATTGCCAAACCTCTTGTTCCAATTTTTCACCTCTTACCCCCCCACCCCCTCCCCTAGATGGCAGGATGACCAGTAGATGTTAAATATATTAAAATATAAATTAGATACACAATAAGTATACATGACCAAAACGTTATTTTGCTGTACAAAAAGAATCAGACTCTGAAATATTGTACAATTAGCTTGTGAAGGAAATCAAAAATGCAGGTGTGCATAAATATAAGGATTGGGAATTCAGTGTAATGGTTTTTAGTCATCTCCCAGAGTTCTTTTTCTGGGCATAGCTAGTTCAGTTCATTACTGCTCCATTAGAAATGATTTGGTTGATCTCGTTGCTGAGGATGGCCTGGTCCATCAGAACTGGTCATCATATAGTATTGTTGTTGAAGTATATAATGATCTCCTGGTCCTGCTCATTTCACTCAGCATCAGTTCGTGTAAGTCTCTCCAGGCCTTTCTGAAATTATCCTGTTGGTCATTTCTTACAGAACAGTAATATTCCATAATATTCATATACCACAATTTATTCAGCCATTCTCCAACTGATGGACATCCATTCAGTTTCCAGTTTTTAGCCACTATAAAAAGGGCTGCCACAAACATTCGTGCACATACAGGTCCCTTTCCCTTCTTTATAATCTCTTTGGGATATAATCCCAGTAGTAACACTGCTGGATCAAAGGTTATGCACAGTTTGATAACTTTTTGAGCATAGTTCCAAACTACTCTCCAAAATGGTTGGATTCGTTCACAACTCCACCAACAATGCATCAATGTCCCAGTTTTCCCGCATCCCCTCCAACAATCATCATTATTTTTTCCTGTCATCTTAGCCAATCTGACAGGTGTGTAGTGGTATCTTAGAGTTGTCTTAATTTGCATTTCTCTGATTAATAATGACTTGGAGCATCTTTTCATATGACTAGAAATAGTTTCCATTTCTTCATCTGAGAATTGTCTGTTCATATCCTTTGACCATTTTTCAATTGGAGAATGGCTTGATTGCAAATGGCTCTTTGATTCTCCCTGTAAGTTCTTGCTTTTACTTCCCTGTCTCTGAGAAACCCCCAAAGCTGTATTTTCTCAATAAAAGATCGGTTTATGATGAAGATCTTTGTTAATTTTTTTTTCAGAACTAAACCTGTTTTGAATCACTTTCTTTCCCTCACAGCTTTCCCTTTAATCAACTTACTCCTTACTCTAGTTAACGCTGGTTAGTCTGCTAAACTCCTCCATGGATATAATCTGCCAATCAATGGCTTACTCCTATCTCATGGTGTATTTCCTTTCTCCTGCTTGATTTTGGGTTTCCCTGTGAAACTTGTCTTTTCTTTACTAACTACATGTGCTCCTAACTTTATTTATTTTATATTTGACACTTCTAGTGCCTATTTTATCTCATTTTTATCTGTAAACTCTTATCTTCAATAAACCTGCCTTTTGCCAAAGAGAATAGTCATTGTGAATTTGCTACATCTTTATTTGAAAGTAGGAATTGCTACCCTGACCTCACCATAAGTACTTAATATATGTTTTTTCTCATTTACTCATTAATACGTGCATAAATAAAAAGTATTTGTAGCATACTCATATATCCCTTCATATTCAACAACCTCTTTCATCGACGCTCATCAAAGTTCTTGGTACTGCTTTCTTGACACACAATATAAGGAGAGAAAAATGCTGATAAAGATGAGATAATAAAGTGATAATTCTGAATTACCAGATGAGTTCACAGTGAGTGAATGGCAAGTTACTCCTTGAAAGAAATTACCTTTTTAAAAAAAATGTTAAGTGTTTTACTTTGTGCCAAATGAGCTAATTTCCAAAGCTCTAACTGTTCTTCTCACAGGCTAGTTTTTTAATACTGAATGGATTCAGGTAAATATTGGACTAGCTTGTGAATACTTTTCTAGTAGAGAACTCCAGTGAGCTATTCCTACTATAATTTATTAGAATAGGCCTTAAAAGAAGTAAACAGAGGCTCAGCATTAGGGTTCAATATTAGTGAATTGTCTTATTTTGGAGATTTTCAATTATGTCAAAGTGACCAACTATCTATGTTTAGGGAAAAGTTAGGCTAGGTATGCTCAGAGGCTCCTTTCTACTCCTTTCACATACTCTGCAATTCTGTAATACATGAGGTTTGCATATTAAATAGAATTAATCAATTCATAATCTTTGGCAAATTTTGCTATTTTCCTTCACCATGTATGCTTTTAGGATCCAGATGGCAGGCTTGTTAAGAAAATAATGCTGTGCCACTAAGAATTCTGTGAAGAGTAAGGGTTTATTGCAAAATTGTAAGAAAGAAATCAGGCACCTGAAAGTGAACTGGAATTCTCCCCTAACAGCAAGTTTCACAGAAAGAGTTATGCAGCATAACAACAAAGAGGATACATTAGCACAATTAACCTCTTGTAGAGATATAAAAAATAAGGGCTTGGAATATAACCAATGAAAAGGGCCAAACAAAGATGGCTTCCTTTAACTCTTTTGAATTCTTTAGTGCCTCCTTATCATTAAAGTCAAACATTTTCAAGGAGAACAAAGAGACTTCTTAAGTTTAAAAGAACATTGAAGACTCCTGAGGCTACTTGCTGCTTTATTAAGGTATCTAATTCAGAAGTGTGCTGGAACCAGCTCAAACTGGATCACAAGACCCTTGTTAAATTTTCAAGGAGAGTGTCTACATCTCAAAAACTGGCAAAAACTACAAATCAGAGTTTGATTTATTGTTTTATTGATTGCTTAGACTTAAGAAAGTGATGGAGAAAATATCAGTAATAAAGATTAAATTTTAAAAATTGTCTCATGCTGTGGAGAACCGATGATTTAATATTTGCCAGACACCCTGACTACTCAATTAGGGATTAAAAGTTTAAAATAAATTTTACAGACTCTAGAATGCCCCCCAAAAATTCCTAGAAAGCCTGAAGCCATGTAGAGAAGTAGCAAAATTCTTATAGAAGCCAATAGATGCCAGAAAATCAGAGATAATTTGGGAAAAAAAAATTAATGCCTAGCTTTCCAGAGCATGACACACTTTTTAGTTTAATTTGCATTATTAACAATTTATCAATGTTTATATTAATATAAATAGTTAATAAAACAATAAATCAGGCTCTGATTTATAGTTTTTGTTGATTTTCAAAGTATAGATATTCATACCAAAAATTTTATAATTGACTCTCACAGTCATCTCTAGCACACCCCATCTTAAAATCTATTTACTTTGCTCCTCAGAAGAGAAGAGACACCATTGGGCCTTTGCCCAAATAATTACATATAAAATAAGACAACCATGGAGTAGCAAAGAGATAATAGAGATAATTGAAAATAGAGAAAAGAGAGAAACTGTAAAAACCTAGCAAGTTGGGGCTATTTAGTGTCTGAGCAAACAGACTTTGACAACTCAATAGTAACTTTTGAGGATATCCCTGACTTAGAAGTGGGATACAGTAACTGATATTCATGAATCATTTAGAAAATATTTAATCTTGTTCAACAAATAGGAGTATGTTACATATTTCAGGAAAAATTTCAGAATAGGAAGTTCAATTTTTGAAAAGCTTTTTGCTTAAAGGGAGTGAACTTTATCTAGATTGAAGATAAATAAATTGCATGCTACTGTTCTGGGAACTCTGTACTAAGGAATAAACACCTATTTTTGGAACCTTTCCCTAGGTGTGAAGATCGTGTATTTTTAAATCAGCAGGAGTCAGGAATTCAGGTTAGGGGAAAACCGTCAGTCTTTATTCTCAGTGAAGAAGGATCGGAGGTGGAAGAGAATCAGTGATAGCAATGTGTGCAGCTGAGTCAAGAAGCTAGCTTGACCAGCAGCCACACAACCAGCAGCTCAGAGTCTCAAACCCAGCACAATCTCCCCCAGATTCTCTTCCTGTCTCTCTCTCTGCCTCCACCCACCAAAATCGTCATTTCCTATACAACACATCAGGACTTTCACGGAGAGTGGGCAGGGACCATTCTTTATCCAATCATGTATATTAATAGAGTATAGCCCAATTACTATTTAGCCTCACGTACTTGGGACCTCAGTGCGTCAACTCAAACCTCAGCCCATTACACCTAGGGAAGAAGGGAATCACTATGTCCTTCTCTAAACCCCAACCAGGGTAGAACACTTTAGCTGTGCTTTCTGTTTATTACTTTGCCTTAGTCTAGGGCATGGGAGGAAGGAAGATGCAGGAGGTCTAGGCTAAGAAAAGACCAGGATAAATGAGACAAGGGCTTAATAAATTGACTATATCTATTCCAAGTATCCTTGTAATGAGACTATGCCATCCCTACTGGTTCTGCTTTGGTGGGGGTGTGGGTGGGGAAACTAAAGGATGAGAGAGAGAGATTCTGGGCAAGTCCTTAGTCCATTCCAAGTCTTGGTTAGGACATTAAGAATCCTGTCCCTAGTTACCCGAAGTTCATGCTTCCAGTACTTGTTTTCTATATTTGCTTAAATGAACCATGAGGAGCAGGTGTGGCTGCTGAGAGTTTTAGGTTCTTGTCCAAAGTATATAAGTTTAGAGTATCCTAACACAGAGACAAAAGTCAGGAAATCTCAAGAGAATTCCTATGATATGTTTAAGAAGTAGCACAGCACAGAACAAATACATAGACTGGAAAAAGATAAAACCTATACATTTATTTAGCACACTAGAAACAGCTCAGGAAGGGACAGCAAGATGCACATTATCTCTCTCTCCAACCTGTCTGCACCTATGCCCAGCGTATCCAAAACTATTATATACATAAGACCATTGTTCATTAACTTAGGAAAGCACAATGAAAAGAATGGCAGTTTTCTTGCTGTTACAGTTCTAATTTCATCTGCATCACTGTGACTTTGCACTGGGGAGGGAAATTTATCTATCTACTAATGGCTTAGCTACAAAGCTCTCCTGAATGCACAAGGTAGGAGACTTTATTCCCCTCAAACTGGTCCTAGCCCATCTATGTTTTACAAGCAGCTTCCTAAAGTAGAACATCCCCTGTGAGAAACCTAGAAACCTCATAGTATCTTGAAGTATTTTCTCCTGGAAGCAACCATATTCTCAGGCCCTGGATCCTGTTGCCCTACTCTTCCTCAGCAGTGGCCAGCTCTTCTTTAGAAGCATGGAAATTTACTGTTTTTAGTGTGGGCGGGTTCCCTCCAAGGATACACTCCAGAGAAGTATCGCAAATACTTAATTCAGTTAACTTTAGATGTTTAGCATACATAGAAATTCCTGGGTCTTTCCTGAAAAAAATCTGCCTTTTGCTCTTCTTTGTATCACTACATTTATCCCAACCACACCACAACATTCTCTACCACAGTTTCCATATATTGCAAGTCAGCAGAGTAAATTAAATGGGAAGTTTTTAGTAGTTTTGCGGACACTGAAGATGACACAAAGGCCAGCAGGTGACATAGAACTGATGATCAAAAACAACCCAATTTTTGCAATAAGTTCTAAGAATCTCATAAAAGAAAAAAAAATCAGACATTCTCAAGCATGAAGAAAGGACCAAAAAATTTTAGGGGAATTTCCAGATAATAGTGCCACCCCCATAACCCCTGTGATGTAGAAGGGATAATTATAGTTCTGGGGATCTTGTATGACTTGTATCTACAGTGATCAAGATATACTAGATACTGAATAAATGCTTATTGACTGATTGACTGCCCATGCTAAAGGCTGAATATGATTAAGAACACCTGCTTTGAAACAGTGGCTACCTCATCAAATCCCCTTATTTTACAGATGAATAAAAAGATGCCCACAGAGATTAAGTAACTTTTCTAAATTTATACAACTAATAAGCATCAGTGCTGAGGTCTGAACACAGGTCTTCTGAGTCTAAGTCCTTCGTGTTCACTTCATGTATGGGTTAGGCAATGGATTTATTCTATATATGCAAACCATTTGGTAAAGCAGGAAGTGGGTAACATCAGGTTTGGAACAAATAATGTCCTTTCTAAACTGTTATAGCAGTCACTTACAAAGGGCTTAGTCATTTAGCTTTCCTGAATGCATAGGGCAGAAGGCTTTAATTCCCTTTAAACTAGTGCCATCCCATTCATGTTATAAATCCTAATCATTATTACAGGGGAAACAAGCATTCCCAAATTCCTTTCTTCCTACATTATCTTGAGCTAATAAAGAAAAAGCACACAAAACACAGAAAGTCAATGCTATTTATGGATCTCAGCAGGTTTTCAAAAGTATCTTTAATAATGAAAAAGGTACAATTATTCAAGTCTCCCTTCCTGTAGTGTTTTCTAAATCTCCAAATGCCTGAAGAATATCTCCTTCCTTACTGATCAAAATAACCCTAACTGTCAACAGAGTGAGTGACAAGCTTTTACAGCAACTGAGACAGCCCCTTTACTTCCCTACCTTATATAGCAAATCTAGTCAGGGCTATTTTTCTATTCTGCAATGTCTGGAAATATCAGTTATTTCAGGTAGATCCTGGGAGGGATTTGTTTTCCCCCTTTTCATTGAATAGGAGTAGACCTTTTGTAAATGAAGATGGAAAGAGGATGGGTATCAAACCCTTTCCTGCTGATGAGATTTAAAAAGGAGGAAAGAACATTATATTCCTTCTCCCTTATATGCTAGAGTTTAATGAGATGAGCAACAGCTTTCTTATAATTCTTTGTTCCAAACAACCTCCTTCTACAGTCTCTGCTGAAACTTGTTTAAACATTGAATTGAAGGAAGGGCTTCCAGGTGGCCTCAATATGGACTCTTAGGCTTTGCATGGGTGATCATGTACCATGATTACTGTACCATCATCAGGCCAGTGAGATCTATTAAAGACTAGGCCAAATGGGCATTTTATTGGGCCCAAAACAATGAATTTCAGCCTCATTGAACAATCTCTTCATTATAGAAATAACAAGACAAGTTCCAGGAGCAGCATAGGATAGGATCATTCTCCACCCACAGGCCTGGTCTCAGGAGCAGGCAGAAAGCCCAGATAAGATAATTTCAGGGATGCCAAGAAAGCCTCTTTATATCCTTTCACTTACTCCAACTTTTTGATTGATGTTGAAAACATATCATTAACAAATCGTTCCTGTTGTTTCTAAAATTAGTCCTGCTTCCCTCAAATACCTGCAGCAGGGGAAATTATATATATATATATATTATTATTATTATACATTATATATATGTACATTATATATGTATTATATAATGTATATATGTATTATACAATATATATTATTCATATAATATATGTAATGTATAATATATATCATATATATATGACAAAAAATAGACCTTTGATTTTATCATACAGGAAAACACCATTGAGGAAATTGCTTCTCTCCATTAAACTGTGCACCTACTACCCAATTATAATCCTAAAGAGTTGCCTGGAGGAGTGAAAGGTTAATTGATTTCTCAGGGTCACATGACTAATTTGCTAGGAAGTGTACTGGAATACAGGTCTTCTTAATTATGTGGCCAATTCTCTAACTATCTTCTCTTTTACGAGTCTTAAGATTCACTTATAGTTTATTGAAAATGAATCTCAGAGCCCCCCACCCCAACTATCCCTGTTTATAAATAGGAAGAGAGCTTGATAACATTGGGAATTGTGGGGGAAGACCAGGGAACAGAGATACCAATCATACTCACTGTTAGGCATTATTGTTATACCCATTTCAGGGATTAAAAAATGCTTAGAATTGTATAAGATCACACAATTAATAAATATCTGAGACGGTGTTAGAGCTTCATTGTTAATTCCTTGATCAACATTGAATCTATTGCTCAAACTAGTTATCTCTGCTTTAATATATACCCACACATTCATATATTCACATATACATATATAGATATATTTACATATAGACATATAGACATATATGAATACATTATTTTAAACATTAATATATTACATAAATATCACATTTTTAAATGTGAGTTATTATTTTTTTTGGTCATTTGTTAGAAGCCAATCTCTAGTTCTTTGTCATATTAAAATGTCTGATATCAGTGGGAGGCAGGGATACCAGTTGTAGAACTAAATTCTCAGAAAGGGTGGTCAGTCTGAGACAGAAGTCAAGGATACAAAGAAGAATACATAAATGCTATGAACCTGGGTGAAGACTTTTATTTGCTGATTCTTTGATGATAAAGATAGTATTTTTGTGTTTGTGTTTTTGTGTGCATGTCTTTGTGTCCCTGACATCTTCATAATGCATGACACAGAGCAGGTATTCAAGAGATGTTTCTTGACTCATTGATTCTAATGGAAACTTGCTACAAATATTACATATAATTGTCCATTTGAAGAAAAAAAATATGAAGATAAACAATCCTTGTTGATCTTAGGATACATTTGTAACATTGAATGTTATTTTGAAACTTATGAACCCTATTAATAAACATAAAAGTATTTGGAAATAATAAAAACATTGGTTGTTATGGCAGAAGACATTTTTAAATGTGATAAAAAAATCATTATGCATTAGAGAATCCCAATTTGTCTGGTCAATATAGTACTTGTACAAACTGTATTCCCCTACGCTCCTTTCCTATACTTAGGATACTTGCTCACTTCATTAAATCCTCTTAATAGCCTTTGCTCCCTTCAAAGTTTACAAGTGCCATTTCCTATTAAAAAAAACACTTCCATTCTATTATCGGTGACAATTATGTAGGTTCCCAGCAGAGTGTAAGAGAGACTCTTAGTTATGTATTTGTATACCCATTTCCTAGGATAATTCCTGGCACATATTAGATGCTTAAGAAATCTTTTAATTTACCGGAGGAAAAAAAAGACCTACCATAACCAGTGAAAGCAGAGAAGAAGCTTAGATATGAACTGGATATATTTGCTGGCTAGTGAACAAATTCAGGCAGAGTTTTCAGGAATTGGAAGAATTATGGAGCTTAGCTTTGTGAGATGGAGAGAAGGACTCATCATCACTTAGTGGTGAAAGTTAAGAATAACTCTGATGGAAGCAATAAATTTAGCTCCATTAGGAATCTATAAAAATATGGTTAGTTTAGGACCATTTATTGTTGGTGAGCCCATGATCCCATTTGGTGATCATTTTTTAAAATTAGTACTCAGTGGCATATTGGTACATGTTTAACAACTATATCTTGGGGGAAATGCATCTATAACATACTTTTAAATTTAATCTGTGTTAGTAATATTTTCTCCATTACTTTCCTAAGCCTATAGAGTCAATAAAATAATATATCAAGCCCTATAGCATTTGCCAATTCTGAGGTATAAATGTTCACACTGAAATTTAACAATTCAGTCTCTCAAAAAAGTTCTAGCTAGCTCCATCATACTCCTGGAAGTAATGCTAGCAAAATTACATAATTCAACTCTTTTACTAGGTCACTAAGAAGTATATACGTCTCAGCTAGAGATCTCTCTCTATCTCCATCCTCTTAATCATATATAATATGATGAAGTAGGTACTGAACCATGGTATGATGATTTATTATTTATTGAAACATCAGGATTTTCAGTACAGGAATATGTAGTCCATGTTTTCAAATTGTCACTCAACAACCCTATCTTGAATTACATAAGTGTAGGGGAATAAAGAGGGAAGGTTCATATAGCTTCTTGGAACATTCCTCTTTCATCAGCATTGCCTGCTGAGCTGTCAATACCATAAGCTCAGGCAATTAAACCAACAGTGGATAGCTAGATACTGATTGACAGTTCAAAAACACAAAGAAACAAAGAAAATAGTATGATACCTCATAATTATTTTTAGAACTATACATAGACCTGTATACAGTTATGTAATATATGATGATATTAATAAGATTCTCAAAGATACTGTGTAACCCTTTTAAAGTTAATCATTAAGCAGTTCTAACTATTAGAAATTTCTTAATATCTTGGATTTGGGAACAAGAAGGGATTTCGGAAGATCTAACACTTAGCACACTATCAGATAATAGTAATTAATGCTAGTTGACTGTTACACTTATTTTTGGATACTTGACATTGAATAATGTGAATGAACATTTGTTTCCTATTCTAAATGACAATCCTTCAGATATCTGAAAATAAATCTCTCCCTAAATATTCTTTTCTGCAGCCCATATATTCCTCCTTTTTTAACCATATGAAGATCTGGTATCTAGACCTCTAACCATCCTCTTTGTGATAATCAGAATTGCATGCAGTACTATCTATGTAGCTCAATCAAGATGGAGCACTATAGCGCTACTAATATAAACAAAGATTCCATTAGACTTTTTGGAGCTGGGCCATATTCTTGAATCAATCAACCTATTAACCAACTAATTGTGATTAAACACTTATTTTTTTCTCTCAAGGAATTTATTTTATTAAAGGAGACAACATTGAAATATGTAATCATATACAGAATAATTATATATTAAATGAGTTTTGTATAAATACAAGATGCTTACACATTAGACAGAGTGGTTGATAGAATCAAGCAAAGTTTCATACCAGAGGTGATGCTGAAGAAGTGTTTTGAAAGAAGTTAGTGATTCTGTGGGGGACAGAAGTGAGGAATTAGAATTCCATACATAGGGGAATGACCTGTGCAAAGATAGGAAAGAGATAGAGCTGATGAATCACATTGAGATTATAATCAATTAAATCTCCTAGGATTTTTTTCCATATAAACTACTAATTGTAAAGATCGACTAACCTTTCTATTTTTGCATGATAAGTTTTTTTTTAAAAAACCTATTATAAGATTTTGTATTTCTGCATGATTAAAATCATTCTTTAATTTGATCCATCATTCCAGCCTGTCAAGATTGTTTTGCATATTGAATCTATTGCCCAACATGCTTACTATCTTTTCCAGCTTTGTACCATCAATAAATATAATTAATATCCTAGTTAGGAATTCAGCAAAGTTACTGATCCAATTATTGGACAAGACAAAATTTTGCAGAGTCCAGTGGCAGCTTCCAGAGATCTCTCTCTAGGATATTAAGCTATTAAACAATCTATTCTGAGTCTGGTTATTCCATCAGCCATAAATCTACCTAATGGTTCTATAATGTATCTTTCTTGTCAACAAGGATATCAGAAAAAAAAAGTTGATCAAATGCTTAACTAAAATTCATATAAATTGTTGTCATCATCAATAATAAATAAATGCAAAGTTAGCTTGGCATCAGTTATTGTTATTGAGTTCCTACTAAATCTTGGTGATTACTTTTTTATTCTCTAAGTTCTCATAATATCACCCTGATTCATAATATATTCTAGGATTTGATTGAGGATCAATATCAAGCTCACAAGTCCACAGTTTCTACAAATTACCATTTCCTTATTTTGAAAGTCGCAATTTGTATTTCTTCAGACTTCCAACTTTTTTCCTGTTTGCTCTAATTTCTCATTGACCACTAACACAATTTTCATGGTGTTTCCACATAGCTGGAACTCAAAAATATTTATGAAGAATGTAAGAGTTTTTTAAAAGAACTATTTGCATTTATTTTGTTTTTAATAATATTTTATTTTTATAAATATATATATATATATATATATATATATATATATATATAGTTTTTAACATTCACCTTTGCAAAACCTTTTGTCCCAATTTTTCCTTCATTTTTCCCTTTATCCTCCCTTCCCAAAACAGCAAGCAATCTGATTTGGTTAAATGTATGCAGTTCTTCTAAACATATTTTCATATCCATCATGCTGTACACACATAAAAATATTGGTTCAAAACTGAAAAAAAAAAAAGCATGAGAAAGAAAAAAATTTAGCAAACAAACAACAACAAAAGGAGAAAGTGCTATGTTTTGATCCACATTTAGTTTCCATAGTTCTGTCTCTGGATGTGGATGGCACTTTCTATCACAAATCTATTGGAAATGCCTTGAATCATCTCATTGTTGAAAACAGCCAAGCCCATTACAGTTGATCATCACATAATCTTGTTGTTACTGTGTAAAATATTCTCTTGGTTCTGCTCACTTCACTCAGCATCAATACCTATAAGTCTTTCCAGAATTTTCTGAAATCATCCTGTTCATCATTTCTTATATAATGATAATGTTACATTACATCCATATTCCCTAACTTATTCAACCATTCTCCAATTGATGGGCATCAACTCAATTTACAATTCCTTGCCACTACAAAAAGACCTGCTACAAACATTTTTTCACATGTATGTCCTTTTCCCTCTTTTATGATCTCTTTGGGAAACAGATCCAGTGGAAACACTGCTGAATCCAAGACTATGCACAGTTTATACAAGGGTTTGTTGATCAAATCTACATATTACTTCTATGCCCTGGATTCTATTTCATCAGGTCTTGAAGAATAGAGCTCACTTAAAAGATCACTGGATTTCCATGATTTTTTTTTCCTTTCTTGGGCTTTAAAAAATCCTCTTTTCAAAACTTTCTTACTAGTAATGAAAATAGAAATCAATAAGAATTTTGAGAGTTCTGCAAGATCTATTCTTTACAAAACACACACAGTAAAATTTTACACCACATTTCAGCAGAGCTTTATCATATGAAGGAAGAGCTAATGAAGATTTTCCTGACATTACCATATAGCTGATTCTTCTGCATAAATGTTTGAGTATTCTATGAAACGTGTGAGTTCAACATCTCCTTTCTCTTGTTTCTTTTAGCACAGAGGACATGGCATTTTCCAGGAACTAAAATGCTTCTCTTAGAGAGGAAAAATAAGTGTGGGTAAGCAAGAGACTTTACATTATGCTATCCATCAGCCAGGCATCAAAGCTGAGATGAGCGAGACATTTCCACAGGGAATTCTTGCAATAGCAAGTTGTGTTCCTAGGAAAAATGGCCACAACAAATCTGAGATGAGGTTGTGGTCAGAAAGGAGTAAATACATCCTCATGATTGAATACATGCCCCCTGGGAAGGCATGGTTGGGAAAGCAGATGAATTACTGATGAGCAGGAGCTGTAAGGGGAGAGCAGAGACTGCTACTCATGTAGTGAATGAGCAGGGAGACAATTCCTTACCTCTTGGGCACAATAAGCCCATTGTAATACATAATACTAGGCAGTCTTTTCTCCATTCTCCCAACAACATTTTAAAAAATGGAAGACTTCTCCATGTCAGTGTTGGTAGCATCTCTCTGTTGCAATAATCCAAGGGAATACATAGATGGGGGAGGGAGAAAAGTTTGTAATATGGGACAAGTTCCTACTACTCTGAAAAACCTTTTGTACCAGTATTTTACTTTATCTCTTCTGAGGGCTCAAATTTTTGTGATTCTATCCTCATGATATATGAAAAGCAAAACCAAACATAACAAACACTGTTGCTATTATGAATGAAAATCTCCAGATACAAATTCCCCATGGAATCTTATTTACAAGCCTAAGGAATCTTACTTAATTTATCAGGGTATTTTTTTATTCTCATCTGAAGACAAGCCAACTCATTCTTTGAGTATCAATCCTTGGGCTCTTCAATCTTTACTCCTTGATTTTCTGCCTCCTTTATAGTCCCAACCCAAACCAAAGCTATTTCTCTCATTTCATAAAATTGTAAAATTGAAGAAATTTAAGAGGTTAATTGATCCTACACATTGATCCCAAATAGTCCATACTTTACAAGTATGAAATAATTATTCTACAATTTTGATTCTTATTTTGAATAAAACATGTCCCTGTTCAAATCCCAGATAAGCTTGGCTTTTAACTAAAAGGATGTTGAAAAGAAATTCTGTTAAAACAAAATGTTAGGATTGGCTCAGGAAGCATTGAGATCTAAATCTATGGCATGGAGGGATATACCAAGAACTCTTCCAGATGTAGTCTCTTAGTTCCAAATTCCTAATCATCAGTGGAAAATGGGGCTTCTTCAGTAAGATTTCTGAAACTAGCAAAATGTTACTCTGAAATAATTTTTTAAAATTTATTTATTAAAAACTAAATATAAAATAAGGGAAAAATTTAAAAATGATAGAAAAAAGGGGGAAAATATTGTTATGCGTCCAGCAAAATACCTAGGAGAATTCAAAGTATGTAAAAATAAATTAACATTTCAAGAAAGCAAATGTAATAATAGAAGACATTATATTCAGGACTATCCATCTTTTCTTTGTTTCCTTGTAAGTTATTCTTTTTTTTCTTTAGTTTGTACTTTTATTTTATTCTTTTCTCTCTTTCATCCACTCACCTCCCCCAGGCACACACACAGAGACATACACATATCCCCAGACATTCATCTGAAAGAATATTAATATGTTTGATATATAATGTTGATTTCTATTTTCACTGAATCTTTATTTTTGACATTGTCTGAGATCAATGATTATTAACTCTACTTTTTTTCTTATAAATTCCACTCCTAAAACTTATCATGTTTGTATGTATCTCCTATTTCCAATCTCTGCTAATTCTTATATTTTAGTACTCCTTAAATTGCCTTGTTAATACTTGAACCTCCTATCCATGGATCCGTGCCTTATTTTTTCCTCTAATGCTCTCATGCCTTATTCTACTCCCATTAATTTAAATATCCTTATGTACTCCATCTTATCCCCAATGTGGGAAGATTTTCAGAACTACCAATCCCTCTTCCCCCATCTAATGTCACTGTGTTGGTTTTTTCTCATTTGTATAGTATGATTACTATTTTTACCTTTCCCTAGAAAGTAAAAGTTTTGGGAGTTACATCATATTCAGCTTTGCCCCAATCTTTCATTTGGACTGCTCAATTACTGATCTCAATCTTAGGCATTAGGTTTACATTTTCAGATATAAGACATAAATTATTTGTCCTTATTGAGCCCCTTGAAATTAGTTGTTGATGTTGGCTCTTATATGTTAAATTTTCTTTTGCATTCAAATTTATTTGGACAAAATCCTGAAAATCTGAAAGTTCACTGAATGTTCATTTTTTCATTCCATATTATGCTTAATTTTGCTGGCTATAATATTTTTAGCCTCAGGCCTTGTTCTTTTGATTGTTGATATATAATATTCTAGGACTAATGGTCTTTTATTATAAACATGCATAAATCCTATATAATTTTAATTGTAGATCCAACATTTTTTAACTGTTTTGTTGTTGTTTGTTTCTTGTAAATTTTTCTCTGTGATCTGATGGTTTCAAAATTTAGCAATAATGCTCTTATATGTTTTCCTTGTAGGATCTCTTTGAGGTGGTGATTACTATATTTTTACTTTCTATTTCTAATTTCCCCTCTTGTTCTATCACTTCAGGATAATTTTCACGATAAGAGTTTTTATATTGTGTCCAGGTTCTTTTTTTGGGCATAAGCTTCAAGGGATACTTTTTGCATCATTGATTCTAAAGGCTAATGTACTACCTCAAATATTATATCTTACTGTCCATTTGAAGAAAGTAAGAAAAAATATATGAAGATAAGCAATCCTTCTAGATATAAGGCTATTTTCTCTCCTTGATCTGTTTCCCAGATCTGTTGTTTTTCTTAAAGATATTTTAACAATGTCTTTTTTTTCATTCTTTATATTTTGTTTTGTTATTTCTTGTTCTCTTAGCTTCAATGGCATTCTCTCACTTGATTTTAGTTTTCAAAGAATTATTCTCTTCTTTCTCTTCTTTAAGACTGAATCTTCTTTTCTAGTTGGTTGACTTTCTTTTCATAATAGCTTTTTTAAAAGATAGCATATCTATGCAGATATTTTCCTCAATCTCTCCCATTTGATTTTTCAAGTCATTTTTGAATTCCTCTATAAATTTTTTCTCAGCAGGTAGTCATTTAATGTTACTCTTTTGCATGGAAGAGCCTTTTATTTTGCTTCACTGTCCTCTGAAAATGAGCTTTGGTCTTTTCTATCCCCTCTACTCTTCCCATAGTAAGTTTTTATGGTTGTATTCATTCTCTTATGTTCATTTTTTAAAATGAGAACTTATTTGTATAACCACCTCTAATACTGGGATGGGGAGGATGGTGTGTCTGACTTCAATTCTCCTCTGTAGCCTGGAACCCAAAACCAAGAACCTGACCTCTTGCAAGTTCTTGAAGCCAGCAGCTTATCTGCCTCAATGTTTCTGCATACTAGATGTACTGGGTCCTTCTCTCCCAGGGCTGCATCTTGGCAGTACAGCTAGGCTTGTTACTTATCAGCAGATTCCATCAATCTTTCCAGACTCAAATGCCCTATTTCCTATGATACCTAGGTGGTGAAAATTCTTATGTTTTGGGCTGAGGTTACATCAGAACACAAATAGCCCCAAGTTTCCCCCCCTTACTGTTTCTGCAGAGCAAATCAGGAAGTATTTACATTTCACCTTAGTTAAACCTCCATTAAGAATCATTTTTTAGGTTTTCTCCAGGTGATTTAGGAGAACCCCTGTTTTGCCTCAATCTTATTTGTTTTTCACTAGTCTATAGGCACCCTGAGATTCAGTTTTGTTTAGTTTTAAGAGGATCTGGAGAGTGTGGAATTTTCTGATGTACTCTACCATCTTCCCAGAATACTTTTATTCTGAAATATATTAAAGGAATATTCCATATTAAGGAAGAGAAAACTTGAGTGAGGGTAGAAAGGAATGATAGTTGTATTCAGATCCCTAAAAAGCAATATTATGGAAAACAGATTAAAATTGTCCTGATTACCTCAAGAATTGAGAATTTAGGCTAGTGGATAAAAATTATAGGGATGGAGATTTTTCTTTATGGATATAAAGAAAAGTGAGAGGCAGTATGATCTAGCCCATAAAAAGGAAGACTTACAGTCAGGAAGATTTGGGTACAAGTTCTTCCAGTGATTCATAGGTCAGAGTTATATAATTCTGGGTAATGTATTTAACCTCTCAGTAACCTTAAGCAATTCTTTATAAGAACAAATTATATGCCAGGTACTCATCAGTTTTAATAAAAGTTTCTTCACTGGAAGTTCCCTATAAAAAGGAAACCATAAGCTCATAAAAAAACAAAAGTGAAAAACCAAAAGGAAAAGCACACCTAAAATAAATATAAGTGCACTTGGTGGAGTTATTAAAAATCTAACCCAAACAACTTTTCAAGCAAAATATAAGAAAGAAATGGCTAAATAACTAAAAATAATATAAACTTCAGCTAGATTGAAGTATATGATTCAGTAGAGTGATGTGAAAGGCAATTAAGTCAATGTTTTCTTAGCTTGATATAGAGAAGTGTAGAGAGTGTCCAGAATGAAGTGGATGATAGTCTCACTTATTTTTCCTTATTTAGATAATATCTGGATCATTGTATTCAGTTCTAGGTATCACATGAGCAGTGGTTGAAGGACCTAAGAAGAATGGGATAGAAAATTGGAGTTAATCCAATCCAATAAACATTTATTAATTGGCCATTATGTACCTCACTGTGCTAAGTGCTGAGGATACGTTAATAAAGATAGTCCCTATCCTCAAGAGGGGAGGGGATGACACAAAAAAGAAGGCAGAGAAACAAGATGGGGTGAGTGGGGCACCATAGAGTGTCTTATGCTATGAAGTTTAACAAAAAAAAACAAAAAAACACAGGAAGAACAGCAGATGTAGGATGAAGTGAGCTCCAAAGTTCTGCCTGATTAGATTTTTTCTTTGTGTCCCTGGTAGACAAAATTAAAATCAATGGGCAGAAGTTACACAGAGGGAATTTCAGCTAAATATTTGGAAATACTTCTAATAAATTTCCCCTAACTTTTGGTCTTGAAAGAAAGCTTGGATGACTACTTTTTGGGAATGATATGTAATGAATTCTGTGGTGGATTATAATGAATTCTTGGTCAGCTATGGGTTACTATAGATGGCCTCTAAGGACACTCAAAATTATGAGATTCTATTATTTTTGGTCATCTATCTGAAGAACTCCAGTGATCTGAAACTCATTATCCTGCCGATGATTTCATGTGATTTTGGGAATGCTCTGATTGTTAGCATTCTCTCTCCCTTATATTAACCTGAAATCTAGGAAGTGGAGCCAACATGGTAAAGAAAAAACAGGAAGTTGCCTGAGTTTTCCCCAAGTTTCCCTCTGAAACTACCTGAAATCAAGTCTCTAAACAGATTCTGGAGTGTCAGAACCTATAAAAACTAGACAATGAAACAATTGTCCAGCTTAAGTTCACTTAGAAGGACTTCAGGAAATGTCTATCTCAGGGGTAAAAGGGGAGCAGAGCCCAGTTCAGATAGTGTTTAGGCAAGCCCCTTTGAGACTCTTAGGCCCAGAACGGATAAGCAACCCAGGTCTCTTGCTCCTGGTTAGTAAGTCAGTGACAACAGAGCCAGATGTGAAGCCCCCAGTCCCAGCATAGTAGGCAAATTGCCACCCTTGAAACTCAAGCAACCACAGGTCTGGCTAGACCAGGCCATCCCAGCTCAGTGGGCAAGTGGTCAGCACTTGAAATCCTGGTACATAAATCAGTGGAAAGATCCCTTATTCACTAGCATTAGAAAAATGCCCCTTTTGCCTCAGAAACAAGATTCAACTTTAAAAGCCACAAAAGAGGCTAAAAAGTGACCAAGAAACAAAGAAAAGAGTCCTGACCATAGAAAGCTACTATTGTGACATTCAAGATCAAAATACAAACTCAGAAGACAATATCAGAATGCTTACATGTGAAAACTCAAAGGGGAGTATGAATTGTCTGAAGCCCAGAAAGCGTTCTTGAAACAGTTCAAAAAGAATTTTTAAAGTCAAATAAGAAAGATAGAAGAAAAATTGGTAAAACTAATGAGAGGCCTGCAAGAGAAAGTCAACAGCTTAAGAAAAAGAAGGACAAACATTGACTCAAGAAAACAATTCCTTAAAAAATACAATTGCCCAAAATAAGGAAAAATTCATTGAACAAAACAATTTCTTAAAAAGTAGATTTGATTAAGCCATTCTCCAATTCATAAATGGTCAAAGGATATGAACAGACAATTTTCAGATGATGAAACTGAAACTATTTCCACTCATATGAAAGAGTGTTCCAGATCACTATTGATCAGAGAAATGCAAATTAAGACAACTCTGAGATACCACTACACACCTGTCAGATTGACTAAGATGACAGGAAAAAATAATGATGAATGTTGGAGGGGATGCAGGAAAACTGGGACACTGATGCATTGTTGGTGGAGTTGTGAACGAATCCAACCATTTTGGGGAGCAATCTGGAATTATACCCCAAAAGTTATCAATCTGTGCATCTCCTTTGATCCAGAAGTGTTATTACTGGGTTTATATCCCAAAGAGATACTAAAGAAGAGAAAGGGACCTGTATGTGCCAAAATGTTTGTGGCAGCCCTTTTCGTAGTGGCTAGAAATGGGAAATTGAATCTTTGACCATATATTAATTGAAGAATGGCTTGTATTCTTATAAATTTGAGCCAATTCTCTATATATTTTAGAAATGAGGCCTTTATCAAAGCTCTGAATGTAAATTTCCCCCCATCCCCCAGATTTGTACTTCTCTTCTAATCTTGTCTGCAATGGTTTTCTTTGTACAAAAACTTTTTAACTTAAAATAATAAAAATTATCCATTTTGCATTTCATAATGTGTTATAGTTCTAAATAAATAAAATTATTGTTCTATAAGAAACAATCAGCAGGATGATTTCAGAGAGGCCTGGAGAGACTTATATAACTGATGCTACGTGAAATGAGCAGAACCAGAAGATCATTGTACACAGAAACAACAATATTAGACAATGATCAATTCTGATGAGATAATTCAGGCCAGTTCCAATGATCCTGTGATGATGAGAGCCATCTACACCCAGAGAGAGGACTGTGGAAATTGAGTGTGGACCACAACATAGTATTTTTACTTCTTTTGTTATTGTTTGCTTGAATTTTACTTTCTCATTTTTTTTTCCTTTTTGATCTGATTTTTCTTGTTTTCTTTTTTAGGCATGTACATATATATATATATATATATATATATATATATGTACATGCCTAAAAAAGAAAAAAAATAAATTTAGAGCACTAATGAGTTTTTGGCAGATTTCTGAACCAACCCAATCATTCTGGAGAGCAGTTGGAAAGTATGTCCAAAGAGCTATCAAACCATGCCTTTAATTGTGCAATACTAAGTCTTTACTTTAAAGAGATTATTAAAGAAGGAAAAAAAAATGCATGGATACAAAAATGTTTGTAATGGCTTTTATTTTGTAGTGGCAAAGAATTGGAAATTGAGGGGATGCCCATCATTGAGAAATGGCTCAATAAATTGTGGTATATGAATATTATGGTGCTTTAAGAAATAATGAGCCAGTAGATTTCAGAAAATAAAAATTGGAAAGAATTATATGAACTGATGTTGAGGGAAGTAAGTGAAAACAGCAGAACACTGCATACAGAATAGCAACATTTTGCTATGATCAACTTTGATAGATTTACTTCTTCTCAGAAATACAAGTGATGCAAAACAATTGCAAAAGACTCAACATGGAAAATTATATCCACATCCCAAGAAAGAACTACAGAATCTGGATGCAGATTCAAGCATCCTATTTTCATTTTTTTTCTTTCTCATGGTTTTCCTCTTCTGATTCTTCCCTCACAACATGACTAATATGTAAATATGTTTAATATAATTATATGTGCATAATCTATAATAGATTACTTCGAGTCTTCTGGAGGGGAGATGAGAGGGTGACTTCTTACCTTTGATCAAATCAGAAGTCTAATCATTCTTCCTATTGATCATATACCACTGATATAATATACCTTTAGAAGAGTCTTCTCCAGGCTGAATATAGACAACTCCTATGTCCACATAATGATTGAAGAACAAGTCTTTTCTAGAGTTATAGGTAAAATTAGAGTTCTTTTCTAAAGTAAGAGGTAATTGTTATTTGGTTCATTCATGAACCATTCAAGAATTAGCATCTCTATTTCTTAAGTACATGGCATCTTTTCCAAATGTTGTTTGAGATGACTTTTCATTTCTACAGCTTATAACTCTTTCAAATCTTGCCCACTTAGAGTGCTCTCTTAAGGATTGCTCCTTTCTTGAAATCTTCTATTTCCCTTACTCATTTATTAGTTTCACAGATGACTTTTAAATATACTTATTACCCAGTCTAAGTTGAAAAAAGGAAGGAAAGGAAACAAACATTAATTAAACATCTACTATGCTCCAGGCACTATGTTAAGTGTTTTAAAAATACTATCTCATTTTATCCTCACAACAATCCAGAGATTTATATGCCATTATTTCCTTTATTTTATAGTTGAGGAAAGTTGAGGTAGATATAGGATCACTCTGAGTCACATAGCTTGTTAATATTTGAGGTTTAATTTGAACTCTGGTCTTCCTGACCACAAACCCAGTGTTTTATTTATTGAATCACCTAGCTGTATCTAGGAGCTAAATATATTGGTAGATGGGATATAACTGGGGGGATTAGTCCATGTGTTGCCTTGTCCTCATCTTTAGCTTCTTTAGATTCAGTAAGCAAATTTCTCTAGTAAGATCCCTAAAATAAGTGAAGTATAATTCTGCAATATTTTAAAAGAATTTCTACATCAGGGAAACAGAACAGGTTAATAGACTTAGACATTTTACCCTTTTCTCTTGTATCACATATCCGATCAATTTTCAGTTCCTATTAATTCAATCTAGGCACCTTTTGCATTTGTGCTCTTTCCTTTCAAAGTCACCACCCATATTCAGCAATTTATCACTTTTTAACTACATTATTGAAGAGCTTCCTAAATAGTCTCCCTTGTCAAAATCTTTTTCTTTTTTGATCCATCCTCTACTTAGGTAACAAAATAATGTTCCCAAGAAACAGTTCTGACCATGTCAATACTTGATAAAATATCTATAGCGGTCATTTATTACCTCCAGGATCAAGCAAAAACATTTTATCTGTGATTTTCAAGTCCTCTATAATCAGGTAGCTATCAACTAATATAGTCTTTTCTTAGACAACTTACTTTGCCCAATCTATACAAATTAGATTATTAGCTATTGCCCTAATATTATAAACCATCTAACATTTCCATACATTTGTACAAATTGTCTTTCATTCATCTCAACCAGAGAATTTTTACCTTCCTTCAAAGCTTTGTTGAGGGATTATCCCATTAACAAAAAACTTTCCCTCATGCCCTCAAGCTATTAGCACTTGGTCCATCCTCAAATTTTCTAATCGCACTTTGATCCCCATCCTTTCTTAAGTTCTCCCTATCTCATATGATACTTTTCTGAGTATGTGTGAACACACATACATACACACTTTTTCTTTATATATATATATATATATATATATATATATATACACACACACACACACACACACACTTTCTTGATCTGACAATATATTGTTACATATTTTGAATCCTCCCTGATGTTCTCTGCTGGGCACATTACAATGTTCTCTTTTGTTTTGCATTTCTTTTCTATTTTTTTTTTCTAACTATTTTTTCAAATAAAATTTAAAAAAGAAAAAGAAAGAAAATTTATAGGAAATAAAAAAGTTTAAAAAAAAACAGAAAAAGGAAAAAAAAAGAATGTAAATTCTTCAAGGGTTCCAAATTTTTCCATTGTATTCCCAATGACAAAAATTATACCTTGTATATAGTATATACTTAAATGGTTATTGCTGTGAATGCTATTTGAGTCCAAACCCTGCAGAATTCCATAATAGTTTTTGTAGCACAAAAGTACGTGCTTCCCTTATCTATTTACTGACACCTGATATAATACCTTACATTTGTAGGAAATGGTTCTTTCATCTTTCCAAGGACAGAGAGGACAATTGGATTCAGCCTTCCCAAAGTGAATATTGTTACTGAATTGGCTGAAAATTGATTGCTCACAAGTCCCTTGTGCTTCTGTGCTGGCCCCAAAAAGATAAGGAAAAACATAAAGTTGAGAAAGAAAAATCTAGAGAGATCATAGCAAGGTTTGGAAAATATATGCTAATGACATTTTTCCAAAGATGAAAGAAAATACTTCAAACTTATATTCCCAATGTAACAAGACCCTTTCCAAGCTTGGAATGGTATTAATGGGAAAGGGGATAATATGAGATACTTTGGGTAAGTATTTCTGCCATGTCATCTTATATATATATATATATTTTTTATCCAGTTTCATACAATTTCAATTGTGGTCATTTCTTCACCTTTCCAATTACGATCATTTGCCGCTCTGATAAATTTGGTCCTCCATAAGAACTGAAGAATCTTTGCATTATAGGGAAAGAGAGTTATTTAAAATTTCCATTTTATTTTTGTCAACTACAACTTTTGGAATCTGAAGTTAGTATATTGAAATAAAGTCATGGGCCTTCTAGACTTTTTAAATTTTCCTTCTCTTCTAATTGAGCTTAAGGTGGGGAAGAGAAGGATATACTCACTAATCCTTCTGTGAAGGAATATGTCCCAGATAGCTGTGCAGCAGCAATGAAGATGAAGCTTTTCTTCAAAATCCAGCATAAAGATCAGAGTCCATGATCTTGGTATAGCTTCTATCTCTGTTATATATGTTCTTTCTACTTTTAGGTGGAAATATTGGAGGTGGCTATTACCTTGTGAACTTCTAAATATCAGAAAAGCAAGCCACCAGGAAGTCTGGACATTTAATCCATGCTAAGTTTTTTAACCAGTCAGTATATTATTGAGATCCAGAGGAATGAAATCTGGAACACATCCCAGCAAGAGCTTAAACAAATATTCATTCAGCAATATGTAGAATCAGGACTTTAATTTGTTGTGAACAATATCTATGTAGATATTTGATTGAGAGTAAAACTGGATTTGTTGAGAGTAATGATATATCAAAATTATATTAAGAGTAAGCTTACTATCCCCAGGGAGAGAGAGGAGGTAAAGGGAAGATTATGTCACCAGGTGCTGGGAAAATGTTTGTTTCTTTATTTACTAATGCTTCTCAGTAAATATCAATTTGTAAGACACATATACAGTAAAAAAAAGCAAGAGAAAAGAAAAAGAAAGGGAGGAAAAAAGAGGAGAGGGGAAGAGAAAGGAAGGGAAGGGACAAGGAAAAAGAGGGAAGACATATACACTAAAAGAAAAAAAGGAGGAAAGTGGAGGAGAGGGGGAAAGAAGGGAAGGAACAAGGAAAAAAGGGAAAGGAATGGAAGGGAACTAATTAGACATAGAGCATAAGTATCAAAGAAGGCTGAAAAGCTATAAAAGAAACTATATCTAGTTCATATCAGTGCTGGCACTCCCAATTGTACCAATGGAAGGGAGCATTTACCCCTTCTGTGTCCTGAAAGGAGGCAACATAGACATAGTAATGCTTCAGTATTTCTATAATGAGAAGCAGTATCTTTCAGGCCTATTGTACCTATAGGATCTATATGATGATCCAAGCTTTGATATGTCCTTTTCATTCCTTAACCTTAAATGCCGTGCTGAAAAATAATATAAGGAATGTAGATGAGTAAATTGTGCCTTTGGAGGCTCAAGAGGTCGAAGTTTAGAAAATAGACCTGCACTTCCCAATCCCTCTATTTTTGTCCACCTGCATTTTTGATTTCCTTCACAGGATTGTACACTATTTCAAAGTCCGATTCTTTTTGTGCAGCAAAATAACTGTATGGACATGTATACATATATTGTATTTAACTTATGCTTTAACATGTTTAACATGTATTGATCAACCTGCCATCTGGGGGAGGGGGTGGGGGGAAAGGAAGGAAAAAATTGGAACAAAGGGTTTTGCAATCGTCAATGCTGAAAAATTACCCATGCATATATCTTGTAAACAAAAAGCTATAATAAAAAAAGAAAAGGTAAAAGAACAAAAAAGAAAATAGACAATCACAGAGTATTCTGCTTGATTTACCTCCTTGTTACTGACCTTACATTCTGTTTTCAATAAAATCTTTGACTTTACTATGATGTCTATTTATTTTGGTTTGGTCATGGGAAATTCAGTGGGGACTAATAAACAGTGGGATCAAGGTCAGACATTATGACTCAAGAAGCAGGGACCTGAGAGTAACTAACAAGGAACCCAGATACTATACAAGTTACTTAAATATTTTATTTTTCCAGACATTTAATATTTTTATTTCTATTAGTCATCATAGGTTATCCAGATGAATCCTACAAAGACAGCAAGATAGACTCCAAGGTTCTTCTGGGGAAGATTTTTACAACTCTTTGGAACATTAGATTATCTTTCTCTAAAATCAGATGAAGGGAGAAGATTATTTATTTTCTAGGCCAATTTTCCCCTGAACATTAAACTGCTATGAGATCAGAGCTTCTGTGGGCTCTATTCCTACCTTATTACTTTTTCTTCTTCCTGCTTTCATATACTTCTTTACATGGCCGCCCTGAACCTAGACATTTGTCATATTCAATATGATAAGAAGTGGTACATTTTGGAGTGTATTAAAAGGGAAGCCTAGGAATCAGGGGACTGGATACATGATCTGACAATAAGCAAGTCATTTGACTGTTCCATTGGATGAGTTTCTATTTCTGTAATTCACTTCACTGTCCTTCCCCCATCTCTTGTCAGCACAATAATATCTCACACTACTGTTCTTCAGGTACTCTGTATTTCATTCCAATTAGAAACCAGCTGCTTTTCAGTTTTGTCCTATATTTTCCCCACTTTGTGCATTCACACTGACTGTTCTATGCTTAGCCCTTCTTCATCTGTTCCTGATGAAATCCTCTTCAAGATTCTGATTAGAAACTATCATGAGGTAGCAGTATACATATCGAGGGTCAAACTTAGAGACTCAAGACTTCACTCCAATTCTGCCTCGAATAATCAAAACTACATTCTGAAGTTCAGATAAGGTTTAATAAATAGAGACAATGAGGAATTGGAGAAGACTGGGATGTGCATTATTTTCTATCTTAAAGCTTTATTCATGGTGCAAAACTGTTTCCCAAGGCTCTATCATAAAAGCCTTCACTGACTGAAAATGGGCTTTCCATATCCAAAGAGATGAGGAGTCCAGTCTTGCTTTCTTTTGCCTCAGGCACTTACTAGTTTTTTTTTTTTTTTGTTTTGTTTTGTTTGTTTTTTGTTTGTTTTACTGACTGAGCTAGACTGAGTGGTCTCTGCTGCCTTTTTTTGTATTACTAGCATGCCTGGCACATATGAAGCACTAAATAAATTCTTTTTGACTGACTCACTTTGTGTCCCAACTTAAGAAGTAAAGCACCCATGGAAACATGATGAAATACTCCAGTACTGCTGGTCCTTTCACTCAGAGCTCACTACTGGTCCACAATGAGTGTGGAAAGGCTATTGCAGTTGTTCTTTTTTATGGATGGACAGGGTACTTTTGCCTGGTGATATCAGTATTTTTGTGTGAGTGTATGATATCATACTCATATATCCAATGGGGGGTAAGTTTTGCGATAGTGAAATAGAAGGCAAAACTTTACTTTCTTCCAGTTTCCTTTTTGATGAAGCAATAGAGTTGTCTTGTTTTTTGCATAAGATATTGGGGCATTTGGTTGCCCACTAATTTTACCTCCTTCTCAGAAGGTATTTTAGTAAGTCTTAGGAAATTGCCAACATTGCAAGATTACCTGGTTAAATAACTTTCTGAGGGTCATATAGCCTGCTGTGTCAAAGCAGGGCTTGTACTTCATTTAGTCTTCTTGGCTCCTAGTTTTACTTGCCAAGACTATTTCTCATCTATTAGAGTTGAAAATTGAAAAAAGATGTATTATGAGGTGCCATACTCTCTCTCCATAATTGGAAGAGTTTGAGAAAAGGCTGCATGGCTAGTTATCAAGGAAATTATAGAAGGGATTCTGGTATCAGGACTCAGATTAGGTAACCTCTTCCAGCTCCAAAATTTTCTAATTTCAGATTTATAGGACTTGATAAGATTTTCTAAAATTACTTTAAGTGAAAAAGCCCAAAGTCTCTTGTGCTATAATTTTATCCTTTTTTCCTCCTATTCTTTTGTCAGCAGGACCAGAGAACAGCTGGTTACCACCTTCACTATAATTATTCATAATGCACTTGAAGAATTTTAAATCTCTCTGGTGAGAAATCTTAACTTATTTACGGATTTACTGAAGAACAGTTGCTATAATGGTGACTACTACTACAATGTACCAACAACCTTAATTCTGAGACAGCTCAGAGAAGAAATTCAGTTTTCTTCTGGTTAGAGTCAACAGGAGACAAAAGCTTAGAGGAAGAAAGTGAGAAATTGGAAATAAATTAAAGAATTAGAGAAATAAGAAAGAAAGAATCTATCTTAATGCAATGCAGGATCAAGTACCTGCTATTTGCAATTTACTATGCTAGGTCCTGGGGACATAAAAACAAAACAGAAAGTAGTTCCTAATCACTAAAAGCTTAGACTAATGAAGGATCCACTCAAGAAGTCTGTTGAGTAAAATATTGAACTGAAAGAAAAGGTATCTTAATTTATACTACCATGATTTGCATTCAAATCTTATTTCATGGTGTTAAATTCACTCTGAAGTTGACTCTAGCCTCTTGATTATGCCAGAAGAACTCACACTCTGGAAAGGCTTGAAACAAATGGAGTAGAGTTTTTTTTTATGCATTATTTCAGTAGAGAGAGAGAGAGAGAGAGAGAGAGAGAGAGAGAGAGAGAGAAGTAGGAAGGGAGAGAGGAGGGAGGGAGAGAGAAGGAGAGAGGGAGGGAGAGGGAGAGAGGGAGACAGATAGACAGATGATACCAGGAGACTGTATCTAGTGATGAAAAATTGTGGCAAATGCAAAGGTAGGAAAATATCACAATGGAGAGATAAAAGACCAAGGCTTCTCTCCCCAAATAGAGGTTTATAGAATGTTTTTGATCACCACCAGGAAAGGAATAAGAAGCTTATTTAGTCAGATGATGTCTTTTTATATTCCCTCATCCAATTCTAGCTAAGCAGTCAAAAATTCATAAAGAAACTTCTTGCTACATGACAAGTGAACAGGAAAGAGGCTTAGAATACATGCTCATGTTCTGAAGTCTAAGTGGGGGAATGCATCAGAAAGAGTCCATCCTGAATGCTCATGAGAACTAGACTTTCATAGGCAGTTTCCCTGTTATAGCATCATTTGGGATTCCTTGGAAAATTTAAGAAGAAAAAGAAACCTTGTTTAACATGCTTTTAAATAGTAATCATCAGATAAACTATAAAACAGAGATATATGCTTTACAAATATATTCACCTATGATGGTGGGGATCTAGTAGAGTCTAAGTTGAAGAATATTTTTCTGTGTGGTAAGGTCCTCCAGATGTCCCCATTTGTAAAAAAGCATTGCAGTCCTAAGACTGAAGAGCACTGTGAAAGAGATTCGCATTCAAAGAGTTTTGTCTGTTCATTCACAGAGGAAACCAAGTAGATGAAGAATGGCTTACTCTTTAGATCTTGTCCAATGATATAGATAATTGCAAGAGACAGTACAAAAGGACAATAAGTTGAATATTCATTGGATAAGAAGGAAAAGAAGGAGCTGAATTCTTTACAGAATTTGGAAAGTACTTTTACTTATCCCAAACTTTCCCCAATGTCAAAGGCCATCTTTTTAATACACATATTTTACTGGTCTTGCTCTACAACAGGAAGATCTACAGTATCACTTGCTTTGAAGAATTAAAGATGAGCATGTAGAATTAAAGATGAGGTAGTAAAAAAAAAACATATTGTAGGAAGTCAACAATTAAGGATAACATTAGCGAATTGCATGACCAAGAGAAAAGATGATCTGGTTCATGTGACAAGAGGGGAAAAAAAATGACAGACATATATAGGAATATGCCCAAAATGCTGCACTGATACCTTCAATTTGAAGTGAGAAATTATGGAATTCCTCCAACCTATGATTATGAATAGCACAGGAGGAACTGGTATGGGTGACCTGTATCATTAAAAGAAACTGTTAATTCAATGCAATCATAGATTTATTTGAAAATGAAATTTAAGGGGGCCAGAGCCAAGATGTTAGAGAGGACACATGTTTCTTTCTAAGCATTCCTACTACCCCCACACTAATTATGAAATTCAGTCCCTGAAATAGCGCTTGACTGGCAAAATCCCTAAATATTGGGAGTGCAGCAAATTGCTAGCAGAAGATAATTTTGAAGAACACCAGAAAAGGTCCATTTCCATTGGGCGTGGCAGGAGAGGAGGCTAATATAGGCAGGTAGGCAGAGCACGGAAGTCAAGATTGGAGATTAGTGCACCCTGAGAAGATCTGGGGCTGGATGCTGTCTCCACGTGGCAGAGAATCTGTCATGAGAATTCTACCACTGTGTTGGCTACTCTGCCCTGGTTACAAGCCACTAGAATAACTGAGAAATTATAAAACATCCAACACAAACACAAAAGGTAAATAGTGAACCCTGAGGAGCTGGGGTATCACAGGACCTGGCCACACCCACCCAGCACCAGGACTGAGTCAGCACTGACCCAGCACAGCTGCTGCTGCTTCCTGGTGTCTGTAGAAGAGCTTCCTTGACCTAAAAGCAGATCCCAACTTTAAAAAAAATGAGTAAAAAAGCAAAGCAAACTATAGACAGCTTCTATAATGAAAGAGAACAGATTTCAAACCCTGAGGAAACTAAAAGCAGATTGTTTCCAGATGAAGCCCCAAAGGATGATATAACCTGGTGCACATCACTCAAGGCTCTCCTAGAAGAAATTAAAAAGGATCCTAAAAGGGAGCAAGAAGAAAAATGGAAAAAAAAGGAAAACTCTGCAAGAGAATTTGGAAAAGACATATAACTCATTAAAAGATAGATTGGACAAAGAAAATAACTCCCTGAAAAACAGAATATGTAAAATGGAAAAGGTAATGAAATCCCAGGAAAATAGAATTTGTGAATTGGAAAAGGTAAAATAGTCCCAGGAAAACAGTATTTGTGAAGTGGAAAAAGAAAATAACTACTTAAAAATTTTGTGAAATGGAAAAAAATTCCATAGAACAAAACAACTCATTTAAAAACTCAATTGGACAAATACAAAAAGAAGCAAAAAAAAAAAAAAAAAAAAAAAAAAAAAAAAAAAAGAAAATGAAGTAAACAATTCATTAAAAATAAGAACTGAACAAATGGAAATGAATGACTTGATGAGACATTAAGAATCAGTTAACCAAAGCCAAAAAAATGAAAAAAAATTTAAATATCTACTGGGGAAAACAACTGACCTTGAGGTTGGGTCTGGGAGAGAGATCTAAGGAGAGATCTAGGAGAGAAAATCTAAGGATTATTGGACTCCCTGAAAACCATGATGGAAAAAAGAGCCTAGACACTATTTTCCAAGAAACTATCAAAGAGAACTGCCTAGATGTCATAGAATCAGAAGGTAAAATAACCATTGAAAGAATTCACTAAACACCTCCTGAAAGAGACACCAAAATTAAAACTCCAAGGAATATTGTGGCAAATTTCAGAACTATCAAACCAAGGAAAAAAATATTACAAGCAGCCAGAAAAAAAATAATTCAAATACCAAAGAGCCACAATAAGGATCACTCAGGATCTAGCAGCTTATACATTAAAGGAATGAAGGGTCTGCAATCTGATATTCTGAAAAGCAAAGGAACTTGAAATGCAGCCAAAAATAAACTACCCTGCTAAACTGAGCATTTTCTTTCAGGGAAGAAGATGGGCATTCAATGAAATAGGTGAATTCCATTTATTTCTGATGAAAAGACCAAAGTTAAACCAAAAAAAAAATTAACATCCAAATCAACTCCCTAAGAAAAAATTCTCAGAAACAGATGGATTAATATGTGAATTCTATCAAACATTTAAAGAATGATTAACTCCAATACTATATAAACTATTTGAAAAAAAAAGGGAATGAAGGACTCCTACCAAATTCCTCTTATAACACAGTGATGGTACTAATACCTAAACCAGGTAGGATCAAAACAGAGAAAGAAAATTATAGACCAATCTCTTTAATGAATATTGATGCAAAAATCATAAATAAAATCTTAGCAAAGAGATTACAGAAAATCATCCCTGTGGATAATACACCATGACCAAGTAGGATTTATACCAGGAATGCAGAGCTGGTTCAATATTAGGAAAACTATTAACATAATTGACTATATCAATAACCAAATTAAGAAAAACCATATGATCATCTCAATAGATGCAGAAAAAGAATTTGATAAAATCCAACATCCATTCCTATTAAAAACACTAGAGAGTATAGGAATAAATGGATTTTTCCTTAAAATAGTCAGTAGCATTTATTTAAAACCATCAGTAAGCATCATATGTAATAGGAATAAACTGGTACCATTCCCTATAAGATCAGGAGTGAAACAAGGTTGCCCAGTATCACCATTACTATTCAATATTGAATTAGAAATGCTAGCTTTGCTGATAAGAAATGAAAAAGAGATTAAAGGAATTAGAGTAGTTAATGAGGAAACCAAATTATCACTCTTTGCAGATGATATGATGGTATACTTAGAGAACCCCAGAGAATCAACTAAAAAGCTATTAGAAATAATCCACAACTTTAGCAAAGTTGCAGGATACAAAATAAATCCACATAAATCATCAGCATTTTTATACATCACTAACAAAATCCAACAGCAAGAGATACAAAGAAAACTTCCATTTAAAATAACTGTTGATAGTATAAAATATTTGGGAATCTATCTGCCAAAGGAAAGTCAGGATCTATATGAACAAAACTTCAAATAATTTCCACACAAATAAAGTCAGATCTAAACAACTGGAAAAATATAAGTCAAGCGAATATAATAAAGATCATAATACTATCTAAACTAATCTATTTATTTAGTGCTATACCAATCAAACTCCCAAGAAACTATTTTACTGACCTAGAAAAAAATAACAACAAAATTCATCTAGAAGAACAAAAGGTCAAGAATTTCCAGGGAACTAATGAAAAAAAATCAAATGAAGGTGGCCTAGCTGTACCACATCTAAAACTATATTATAAAACAGTGGTCATCAAGACCATTTGATATTGCCTAAGGAGTAGACTAATTGATCAGTAGAACAGGTTAGGTTCACAGGACAAAATAGTCAATAGCTGTAGCAATCTATTGTTTGACAAACCCAAAGACTCCAGCTTTGGGGATAAGAATTCACTATTTGACAAAAACTGCTGGGAAAATGGCAGAAATTAGGCATTGACTCACACTTAACACTGTACACCAAGATAAGGTCAAAATGGGTTTATGACCTAGTCATAAAGAATGAGATTATAAATAAATTAAAAGAACATAGGATAGTTTACCTTTCAGACCTGTGGAGGAGGAAGGAATTTGTGACCAAAGAAGAACTAGAGATCATTATTGATCACAAAATAATTTTGATTATATTAAGTTAAAAATTTTTATACAAATAAAACTAATGCAGACAAGATTAGAAAGGAAGCAATAAGCTGGGAAAACATTTTTACATTCAAAGATTCTGATAAAGGCCTCATTTCCAAAATATATAGAGAATCAACTTAAATTTATAAGAAATCAAGATACTCTCCAATTGATAAATGGTCAGAGGATATGAACAATTTTCAGATGAAGAAATTGAAACTATTTCTAGTCAGTCATATGAAAAGGTGCTCCAAATAACTATTAATCAAAGAAATGCTGAGATATCACTATACACCTCTCAGATTGGCTAAGATGACAGGAAAAGATAATGACAAATGTTAGAGGGGATGTGGGAAAATTGGGACACTAATACATTGTTGGTGGAACTGTGAATGGATCCAACCGTTCTGAAGAACAATTTGGAACTATTCTCAAAAAGTTATCAAACTGTGCATACCCTTTAAATCCAGCAGTGTTACTACTGGGCTTACATCCCAAAGAAATATTAAAGAAGGGAAAGGGACCTGTATGTACAAAAATGTTTGTGGCAGCCCTCTTTGTAGTGGCAAGAAACTGGAAAATGAATGGATGCCCATCAATTGGATAATGGCTGAGTAAATTGTGGTATATGAATGTTATGGAATATTAGTGTTTTGTAAGAAGTGGCCAGCAGGATGATTTCAGAGAGGTTTGGAGAGACTTACATGAACTGATGCTGAGTGAAATGAGCAAAACCAGATCATTATACACTGCAACAACAAGAATATATGATGATCAATTCTGATGGGCGTGGTTCTTTTCAACAACGAAATGATTCAAATTCGTTCTAATTGTTCAGTAATGAAGAGAATCAGCTACATCCAGAGAGAGAACTATGGGAACTGAGTGTGGATCACAACATAACATCTCCACTCTTTTTGTTATTGTTTGCTTGCATTTTTGTTTTCTTTCTCAGATTATTTTCTTTCTTTCTAGAACCAATTTTTCTTGTGAAGCAAGATAACTGTATAAATATGTATATATATATTGGATTTAACATATACTTTAACATATTTAACATGTATTGGACTACTTGCCATCTAGGGGAGGAGGGAGAGGAAAGGAGGGGAAAATTTGGAACAGAAGTTTTGCAAGGGTCAATGTTGAAAAATTATCCATGCATATGTTTTGTAAATAAAAAGCTATAAAAATAATAATAAAAAAAGAAAGTGGAATTTAAACTCCATATTTCTACTGGATCTATTACCTTATTGATGTGAACATTTTGTGGAATAAAACATATTCAGAATGAGCCATGAATAATTTATAACTTGTAATAAATTTACAAAAAGTACACTTTCATTTCAAAGAAGGTTTCATTGAAAATCATAGGATTGAGGCAGTTAGGTGATGCAGTGGATAGAGTACCAGCCCTGAATTCTGAGTTCAAATCTGGCCTTAGACACTTAACCCTTCATAGCTGTGTGACCCTGGGGAAGTCACTTAACCCCAATTGACTCAGCAAAAAAAGAAAAAAAAAATCTTGGGATTATTGATTCAGAGTTAGAAATAAATTGATTGGCCATCTAGTCCAAATCTTCCCAGGGAGATAAGAAATTTGCCTAAGATCACATAGGTAGTAAACAGTACAAGCAAGATTTGATCCCAGTTCTTTTGATTCTAAAGCTTACTTTTTCTTCTTTAGCTTGTATAGGAGCAATGGGGCATAGTGAATGAAGTTGTGCAGAATATGACAACATGAATTGATGGGGGTTATTTCCTTGAGGAAGGAAAGGAGAGAAAGAAAGAGAATATGAGTAGAGGATATATACATACACACATGTGTGCATACATATGTATATATTCTTCCCCTGTATGTGGAGGCACGCATCCATGCATGTATATGTACAAATGCATGCATACATAATGCACACATGTGTTATATATGTATATAAATGTGTGTATTTAAAATGTATTTGTATGTATAAATACCAGAAGTAGCAGTATTCTTAAGGATAATTTATTCATGGCTATCCAGTTCATGAATTCCTTCAGGTTATAAATCTGCAGTCAATGTGATTGGTCAATATTGTCCCAGCACATTCTGGACCACATTTACATAACCCTGCAAGTTCCATGGGTGGTAGAGGAAATTGGTTTCAGTGAATTTACATTTCATGGCTAAAGAGGTCTGTTACTGCTTTTTCCCTTGCCTGGTTTTATCTCCTTATCTCCTACCAACCTGCTAATTTAAAATGTTATATTGAATCCATTTTTTATAGTTCCCAAATCCTTAAGGTTTCTCCTAAGTTTAAAGGGCTTCTCTGTCAGGTTTGATATTTGATCTCTGGATGATTAAACCTGATACTTCAGTGAAAAGAGATTAGTACACTGCTGTCAAGTCTGAGGGGACACAGCATGGGGGAATGGGCGATTTTATTCCTTATGAAGTTTCCATATAATAAAAATCCCAAAAAGCCTAAGAGAAACAGTGAGATAGACATAAAAGCAGATAATATAAATTATAAACAGTGTACTTTCTGCACATGGAAAGGTACAATGGCATGGATGATAAAAATATAATAAGAAACTCTAGGTAACAAACACACACATCCTGACTCACTCCCAGACACAAACTGAGATGAAGTCTCACTTCTCTGTCATCCACGTAGAAAAGCAGCATGTATTTAATGAGAAGCTAGAGTGCCAAACAAGATAGCAGCTGGGACAAGACTATACCTTCATTTCTAAGGAAAAGCTTCATAATGTCTTCTATAGTTCCTGACAGATGACCGTTCAATCTCTACTTGAATACTTTCAAGGCCTGGAATTTCATTACCTCAAAAGGAAGCCTACTCTATTTTAGTACAACTTTAGTTGTTGCAAAATTCCTTATATGGAGTCCAAATCTATCTCCTTCTAACTTTCTACCACTGATCCTGGTTCTGCCTCTTAAATTCATTGGACCCTTTTACAGCTGAAAAAAGAGAGATTTAGAGATTTGCTAAAGGTTTCATGGGTAGTAAGAAATGTAACTGGATTTAAATACTAGTCTACTTGCCCCAAATTAAAGATAATTCTACTACATTACATTTCATCAAAATAATATTGTAAGTTCTTCCATATAACAGCCCTTCAAATATTTGAACAAAAGCTATCATAGTCTTCTCTTCCTCAAGTTTTATTCTCCAAGATACATTTAATTCCCTCAAACTTTTCTCTCATGACATTGTTTGAAGTCTTTCTGCCATCTTCATGCCCCTTCTCTAGGCATAATTCATATGAGCAATAGTTGTTGTTCAGTCATTTCAAAATTATCTAACTTTTCATGATCCCAATTTTGGGTTTTCCTGGCAAAAATACTAGAGTGGTTCATCACTTTTTTCTCTTAATCATTTTACTTGAACTAAATCTAATGTTTAAATGACCTGACCAGGGCCCAGAGCAAGTAAGTGTTTGAGATCAGATTTGAATTCACAAAGATGGGTCCTTCTATTCCAGGTATGGCACTTTATCCACACTATCATCTACCTGCTCATATAGTCAATGCCCCTTTTAAAATGTGAACTAGGGACTAAATCCATTACTTCACACTGTATGTTGAATAATCACAACCTAAGAAGGTATAATGTACCTCATTCACAGGAACACTTTCAGTCACTAATTTTTTTTCTCTACCATTGAGAATCCATGATCTACTAACCATCCATTCCCCACATTTTCCCTAAATCTTTCCTCATCCTCATTTAACTATTAAGCGCCTGCCGTCCTAACTTTGTTTCATTTATATTTCTCTTGTCTATATTCAAATTATTAATAAAATGCTGACCAGGATAGGGCCAAGTATTAGCCTAATAGCATGTTGTTATAAAAAGACTTCCTTGCAATTACCCACAATTTAATAATCAGTACTTTAATACAATTGCTAGTCATTATTGTTCACAAATATATTCCAAGAGACATTCAATGCCTTACTCAAATAAATACAAACCATAAATGAATGAATTCTAATTACCCCAGCAACAAAGGAAATGAGATCAATTTTGCATGATTTGTTCTTTGTGAACCTGTGTTGGCTTTTACTGATCAGCACTTTCTTTTCTAATCAAGCACAAATCATCAGTAAATAATCCATTCTGGAACTTTGCCATGAATCAATAGTAAGTTCATCAAACTGAGAAGCCCAGGAATTACTTCCTTGTTCCCTCCATAATCAGGAAAACATCTATTTGTTTTCAAGGTTCTGTTTCCTCTCTCAATCTATGTGTTTCCTCAGAAATTACTAACAATGCATCACATCTGACCCTTTTGTTTTTAGTGAGAAACTATGTGATTATTTGAAACAATCCACTTCAACTCATTGAAAACTCAATCAAAATGATATGATTACTCTCTTAAGTATCTGTGTACACATTTTCAAGTTTAAAAACAATGATCATGATTTAGAAAGATATGATAGTATTGTTTTTTCTTTTTTATCAGTACCTTGTCCTGTTTCCCTCAAGAAGACAGGGAATTCCTGCTTCCTTTTGTCACTCTACCTCATATCCTTAAAATCATGTTTATTGTTCCTGTTATTTTTTAATAAGCCCCAGCTCAATCTGACCTTTTGTCATCATGATAACATTCTTACAGATTTGGATCTATTTTGTCATTGTCTTGGTAGTATGTTCATGTCTACATTTATGATATAAATTCATTGAGGAGATATGCATCCATTATACATTCATTTTATGGTTTATTTAGGTAATTTTCTTCATTGGAATTATTTTTTAGTGTTTTGTTAGAATTTCACTTAGAGGAATATTGAACTATATGAAATGAGAAAATAGAAGATTGGAAAAATTGCATGAATTGATGGAAACTAAAGTGAGCATATTAGAAGAGCAACGTATACTATAACATCAATATTAAAAAAGAACGATTTTTAAGCATTTTATAAATTGACGAAAAAAGAAATGAGCAGAAAAATTATGTAAAAGAAACTGTAACTTTAACATTTTAAAGAACACTTTGAAAAGTATAAGAATCACTGTGATAGATATACATTCAGGGTACAGAATGAGATAAATTTTCAAACATACTCAAGGAGGGAATTTATTTTTCTTGACTAAGAATATTTATTTTATAGAATATGTTTTTATTATTCTTTTACCAATGGAATACAAAAGTGAGTGGGAGGGAAAGAAAATAATTTCCACAAATTCTTTAAAAAAGTCTTTGGATTGGAATGTGTATATATATACATACATGCATACATATATATGAAATATATGCAAGGGATATATTTATGTAGAATACATATGTAACATATACATACACATACAAACACACACACACATATATATATATATATATATATATATATATATATATAAAAATCAATTGGAGAGTATTCAAGTAAGGAGGATAGTCAAAAGGATGGTGAATTACCCTTATCCTTTTAGTACTAGTTAAGGAACAAAGTATGTTTATCCCAAAGGAAAAATACTGGAATGGGATTGAAGGTATAAATGATGATTGTTATCAAATAATTGAAGGGCTATTTTGTGTGAAGGGAATTACTTGACTTATTATCTTTGAATAAAAATGGAGGGTAGAATGGAATCAGTGTGTGTGGGGAGAAGTTTCAGAGAGGTAAATGTAGCCTTGGTACTAGGAAACTGTCGTGGTCAGAACTATTCAAAAGTGAAATGATTTACCTTAGGAATATTATATTGCAACAGTAGTAAAAACAAAAATTTGATGGACATTTATTATGGTCTAGATATATTTGGGGAGAGTATGGGTTAGGCCAGAAAGTTGCTGAGATCCTTCCAACTTTAACATTAGGTGATTCTGTGGTTCTTGTCTCAAACTGTTTCATGCAGCTGGATGTGTCCTGTTTAAGGACTTTATTATCCTCCAAAATTTGTTACTTATTCATTTTTAACATTTTTTTTGTTTTTAAATTCTAAATTCCAAATTCCCTCCCTCCCTTTCTTCCACCCTCCACAATGGAAACAAGCAAAATGGTATTACTTATATATACAAAACCATGGAAAACATATTTTCATTAGTCATATTGAAAAAAATAAAATTGTATTTCAATTTATACTTGGAGTAAATCAACTATCTTTCTGGAGATAGCATTTTTTCATCATGATTCCTTTGGAATTTTCTTGGATCATTGTACTGATAAGAGGAACCAAATGTTTTATAATTGATAATTACCACAAGATTACTATTACTGTGCATAATGAATTCCCAATTCTTTTCACTTCACTTTGCAACAGTTCATATAGTTTTTCTCATGCTTTTCTGAAGCCATACTTATTATTATTCCTTATAGCACAATAGTACTCCATTACAATCATATGTTGCAACTTATTCAGCCTTTCCTCAATTTTTGAGCATCCTTCTTGATTTCTAATATTTTACCACCACAGAAAGAAATGGTATACTATTTAACATGTATAGAAACTGCTTGCCATCTGGGGGAGAGGGTGGAGGGAGGTAGGGGAAAAATCGGAACAGAAGTGAGTGCAAGGGATAATGTTGTAAAAAAATTACCCTGGTATGGGTTCTGTCAATAAAAAGTTATTAAAAAAAAGAAATGGTATAAATATTTTGAAGGTATTTTTTATAAATATAGGTCTTTTTCCTTTAATCTTTTTGGGTTACAGACTTAACAGTGGTATTCTTGAGGAGGGTATTCACAGTTTTATGTTCCTATCGGCGTAATTCTAAGTTGTTCTTCACAATAGCTGGGCTACTCCACCAAGAGTTTATTAGTTTACTCATTTTCCTTCACTACTTTCAACCTTTTGTTATTTCTTATAGATATAAGATAGTACTTCAGAGTTGTTTTAATTTAAATTTCAGTAATTAATAATGATTTAGAATTGCCTTCTTTTTTGTATATGACTATAAATAACTTTGATTTCTTTTCCCTGAAAACTGCCTTTTTATAACTTTTGACCATTTATCAATTGGAGAATGTTTCTTTAAAATAATAACTCAATTCTCTATATATTTGAGAAATGAAGACTTTATCAGAGACAAATGCTATAATTTAAAATATATATATATTTTACTGCCTGTGGTATAAGCAAAATAGTTTTTCTTATTTTCTCTTTTAGTTAGATCTATTTTTATTTTTAATTGTCTGAGGTCATGATTTCTATCCCTGCCCTTTTTATTTCCACTGAATCATAACAGATTCTGCTCCAGCACTTTCTTTTAAGTCTGGGTGCTTTCTGTTTCAAGGGTGTCTCTTGTAAACAGAAGATTTTTGGATTGCAGATTCTAATTTATTCTACTTTGCTTTATGGATGAACTCATCCTATTCACATTCACAGTTGTGATTATTATGAATTGCCTTCCATCCTATTTTCTTCTGTTTATCCATCTTTCTCCCTTTTTAATTCTATCTCTTCAAAGAACTGTGTGTAGGTGATGGTGGTGTGGGGATGAAAGTGGTATTTTTTTTCTCTTCTTTTGAACCAATTCTGATGAGAGTCAGATTCAATCATTGCCTGCCAACACCATCCCAATTTCTGTCTTCACCATAAAAGTTTTAGTTTGCATGCCTCTTTTATGTGAGAAAAAACAATTCCCATTCTACATATACCTTCTCCTTTTCCCCAGTACATCCCACCTTCTTATTCCTTCATTTTTTTTGAGATTGTCATCACTTCACACTTATGACCTCTGTATTTTGTAAAGTTCTTCTAATTGCCCTGCTAATGATAATTTTTTTAGGAGTTATATGTATTATTTTCCTGATAGAAGAATGTTAGCAGTTTAACTTTATTGGGTTCCTTATGTTTACCTTTCTATATTTCTCTTGAATCTTGTGTTTTGATATCAGATTTTCTATTTAGTTATAGTCTTTTTATCAGCAATATTTGAATGTCTTCTATTTTCTTAAATGGCTTTTTTTTGCTGAAGGATTATATTTAATTTTGCTGGTTAGATTATTTTTGATTGCACTCCTAACTCCTTTGCCTCTAGGAATATCATATTCCAAGACTTCTGACCCTTTAATGTGGAAAGAGATAAATATTGTGTGATTTTGACTATAGTTTTATATTTGAATTGGGTTTTTTTCAGTTGATTTTGCTTACAATATTTTCTTTTTGACCTGAAAACTCTGTAATACATTTTGGAAATTTTCATTTTGAAATCTCTAAGGAAGTGATCAGTAGATTCTTTCAAATTTTATTTTGCCCTTTATATATAAAATATTTGTGTAGTTTCCCTACAAACAAACAACATCTATTTCAGGAATTCAAGAAAGAGCCCAAAGAACATTTTTCTTTGAAGCTTTCTTTGTAGCTGCTTTTCCATTGTTGCTTTCTTTTGAGTTTGTCTTGGTTTTCCTTGACACATAATAGTTTTTTAGGGTTAAATTCGCTTTTGTTGTTTGCTCAGACTCTGCTTATCTGGGAGTGCAAGTACTAATATTCCTTTTTATCTTGGAACTTGAACCAATATCCTTGTTCTTTTGTGACTGACCACAAGAGCTCTTCCCACTCTGTAACGTATGATCCAAAATTGTTGTATGGACAATAAAAGTGCCAAACATTGCCTATTGCAAGCAGTTTCAGCAATGGGTCTTCAGTAAGCTTTTTCTGACCAGTTGTCTAACCATTTTATTGTCATTTCTTGGCTGAGAGCTCTTGAATAGCTCTGCTATTCCTATTGCCCAGCCACTTCCAAGGCTCACAGTTGGTGCTGGTACTGTCTGCAAACCTGTGCATGGGACTTGCCCTTCAATGTTACAGACCTCTTCTGCTAAACTCCTAAGTTTTCTTAGGCTGGAAACATATCTCACTCTGACCTTTGGTCGACTCCAGCATCCCAAAATTTTATTTGAGGAATTATTTTGAAGTTATTTGGAGCAGGATGTTATAAGAGTTCAGCTGGGTAACTGTCTATATTACAACATCTTGATTTCTGTCTTTCTGTTTGTCTGATGAGCTAATCCTGACCCCTCCCTTTTTAAGTGAATTAAAATACTACCACCTGTAATAAATACATCCTATTCTTCTTTTTGCGATTATCTTATTTTCCTTTCAGATATTACACAGAATTTCTTTGTATGTCTTTGTTCCTTTTATCAGATAGGACGCATTACAGTTATTTGTTTTAATTTCTTAGTCTGCTATTAGAACACAGCACTGTGTGTTTTTAAGAATAATGACCATGTCTTATTTAACTTTGTATCTTCTCCAATACCTAACATTATGCTCTGCGTGCAGCAAGCATTTTATAAATGTTTGTTGTTGTTGCAGGCATTTAATAAGTGTTCAAGGAATTGAGTCATCATCATAATCCACAATAAACATATGGCATCCCCTACTGAACATAGGGCTCCCTGGGCAGGTGGGAGATTAGATAAAGGCAGATTACATTTCTCCTTCCAACAAAGTTATCTCATGCAGCCTGATTTTCTATCACACATCAGGTTTTTTTTGGGGGGAAAGTGATGATTATTTGATTGTAAGCTATAACATTCTCTTGTCTATGAAAATAAAATAAGATCTTTGTTTTTTTCCTCAAAAAATTAACAAAAGAAAATGATTTTAATTATATGAAAAACATGGAGAACATGAATATTTTTATATATAGGATATGCATGTGCAGATTCTATAATCTTGTGCAGATGGTTTGAGGATAGAAAAAATAGAATTACACTCATTGCGGCCTCCAGAATTGAGATGCAACAAAGTATGGATTGATTCTCTGCTGCTTGTGCTAATTTTGGTCTAACAATTAACACCAAGAAAACACAGACACTTCATCAGTCAACATCACATCATCAAAATGTGCAGCCATCATTTACTGCAAATGGAAAAGTTTTGAATGCTGTGCATGAATTCACTTATCTTGGCAGTTTACTTTCCAAGGATGTCCACATTAATTGAGGTTGAAACATACATTGTTGGAGCAAGCTCAGTGTTTGAGAGGTCCAAAGGAAAGTGTAAAAGAGGAGTAGAAACTGAAGGTCAATGGAGGCATTAAACTAACATCATTATTCTATGCTTGTGAAACCTGGATAGTATACAGGTGTCATGCCAGGAAACTAACTCATTTCCATTTGAATTGTCCAAAATGCTGAAGATCACCTGACAGGATAAGATACGAAACATTAAGGTCCCTTTTTGAACTAAATTGCCCAAGTATTCCAACTCTACTGCAGAGAACACAAGTCCATTAAGCCGGCCACATTGTTCAAATGCCAAATGTACAACTTGCCAAAAAAAGATTATTTTATGGAGAATTCACACAGGGCAAGTGCTCAGTTGTGTTAGAAAAAAGCTATACAAGGACACTCCCAAGGTGTGCTCCTTAAGAGCTTTAGAATTGATTGAATGATATGGGAGACACTGGTATAGGACCACCTAGCACTGAATGCCCTTATCAAAGAACAGACTGTGCTTTATGTTCAAAACAAAATTGAAGTAACTCAGAAGGAACATGAGATCTGCAAATCTAGAGAATCCATCCCAAATGACTGCGTGGATTTTATGTGTCCAATCTGTGGCAGAACATTTTGAGCTCGTAATGGTCTGATCAACCATAGTTAGACACACTGCAACTTGACTCTAACATGGTGATGTCATTTTTGATCTCTTCAAGAACAAAGGACAACTCACTGGTCATTCTAAATGCATCCATTGGCAAAAAAAAAAAAAAAAATCCTAGATTTCTATTTCATGGTTCAAGTCACTACTTCTGCTGTGTGAAAGTCACTATGGTAAATGATGAGAACATAAAGTTAAAAATATGGCATGGGTCCTGTCCTCAAATAACTTATAATCTAGGATAAGAAATGTTTTATGTGAAGATAAATACAATGCAAATTGCTATAGAGAAATGTCAATGAGAGGTCCAAATCAAAGTGTTTAAGACATTTGAGGAGAGAGAATGCACAACTGGAATGATTAAGAAAGGATTCAGTCAAGTATTTATTAAACACTTTCAATGTGCCTGTCATTATACTGTTATAGAAGTACAAGTTTTTGTCAAGAAAGACAAAATCATGGGGGATTAAATTTGAAAGGGAAGACAGGAAGAAAGAAAAGGAAATTTGAAAATGGAAACAGCTAGATACATACAAGTTACATATACAGTAAATGGAAATGAATCTCTAAGGAAAAGGCATTAATAATGAGGGCACAGGAAAACATTTCAGAAATTATATATTTTGGACTATGAGGAACAGGAAATAGTCCTTGCAACTGGCTCATAGAATTAAGAGAACAGAGTAAAATTAAGAAAATGAGAAAGATGGAGAATATCTAATCTCTACGTAGCTACGTTGTGAAATGTTTTAAATGTCAAATAGATGATTCTATATATAATCCTGGAAATAATAGGTATCAGAGGTAACAGATGATGCTTTGAAGGAGGGAAAATTATTAAGAGCAAACCACTCCAGGTGTGTAGAATAGCATTATTCAAATCACAAAGACGAAAGAGGAGAGAATAAAATCAGAGAACAGTAAATATTCTAATTTACTTGAGAATAATGTAAGGGATAGGGATGTATGTGTAATGCTGCCGTTTTGCACAGGATTGTGAAGGGTATTACATATAGTACTTTGTGTTTGTTGATTTGGAGTGTGGACTCCCTTCAATGTCTGGTAAAAGAATTGTTATTTTGTTATGAAAAAAGAGATCAGTGAAGGTTTGATTACAAGAATGATATTGTCAGAAATGTACTTTGATCTTTTACAAAAAGTCAGAAGAATGAATTTAGAGTGAAGGAAGATAAATCTTCCTTCCAAAGAATCTGGAAAGAGTTCTCTAGTGTACCTTCTAGAAACCCTGAGAGTATTTCTCAGATTGATTTTTTTTTTTTTAGCTAGGTGAAAGAAGCCATTCTTTGCCTCATTTCTTTCCTAACTTTAGTCACTGATTAGGTAGGTATTGCCTCAGTCAATTAGTCAATTTAGTAACTGAGACCAAGGTCTCCCAACTGCATCTAGGGCTATTTCTGGTCATCCTGATCAATATCTTGCCTCTGGATCCAGATGACTCCAGAGGACAAAGTGAGGCTAGTGAATTTGCACAGTCATCCCTAACTTAAATTCAATTAATTTACTTAGAGTGACATCACCTCCCTGGTGTCATGGTGCTCTTTGAGAATAAAGTAGCAGTTACAACATTCTCTCTATTCAGAGGGAAGGTGGGCCTTTAAGGGTAAGGGGTTCTGAGGATGTGTAAGTTTCAGAAAGCTGTGATCTTTAAGGAAGATGAGATTCTGAAGTCCATCAAATCCCCCATCACATACCACCTCCTACAAAACACTTTTCTTGATTTCCCTAGTTGTTCTTTCATCCTCTTCACATAAGCATATAGATTACTTGTTTGATTGTCTGTTGTATTCCTCTAGCAGGAAAGAAACTCCTTGAAGACAGAGGCTCTTTTCTTTTTGCCTGCATACTCAGTGTTGGACATAGTGTCACAAAGATAGAAAATGTTCTATAAATTATTTTAAAATTATGTTAGATTATATAAAGGAGGGGATTCTTAAGAGTAGTGAAAAAAATCAATATATTGCAGAAATGGAGAATGGCTAACAGAGAATGTACTGAGCCAGGAGATAGTACGTAATGTTTGAGAACAACTAGTAGAACAAGTTTTTAGAAAATAAAACAATTTGCTATTCGAAGGATTCCTATGGACAGCATTCTTTCAAAGTTCTATACCATGATTATCATTCATACATTTACTATTACCAGCCAACCAATGGACACACACACAGATAAGCAATTTAAATAGCACGGCAGGACAAGTGTAAAGAGAGTTTCATGCTTCCCTAAGTATGCACAATCCTTCCCAAAGATATAGTATTTTGTCCTCCATGTTCTTCAACCAATGAGAAAAAAAGTATATGTATAAAATGAATACAAGAATACAGAGAATACAAATGGAGAGTACACATTTAAGTAGGTGTTCTGCTCTTTGGCCAGGGCATATATATGAAGATTACACACATAAGTATATGAGTGGCCAGGGCAATTCCCATGGCAATATTAAAGGATGATTAATTTTCTTTTGTGATACTATTGTGCTAGTCTGTTACTGTCTGATAGTGGATACATTAAATGATGTCTCTTTACTCTCTTCTGGGTGTCATCTTAACTCAGCTAGGAATTTATACTAGACACCATAGATTGGATTTCAGTTATTTAGTCTTTTCAGGTATATCATTAATTATTACCGTGTGCTGGGAACAGCTACATGGCACAGTACATAGAGAAATGGACTTAGAAGAAGACTCATGTTCTTGAATTCAAATATGACTTTAAATATTTACTAGGTTTGTGACCCTAGGCAACTCACTTAATCTTGTTTCCTTCAGTTTCCTCCCATGTAAAATGAACTGGAAAAGAAAATGGCAAAACACTCCAGTATCTTTCCTAACAAAATCCCAAATGGGTCATGAAGAATTAAACATGATTGAAAATTATTGAACAATAATAATAACATTTTGGGAAGGAGTGATTAGTAAACTCCCTGGAAAGTGAGTTCTCAAGTAACCTTTAGTGCACATATTATAGCCTAGAACTATAAAGCACTAAACACATCCGGGAAGATTAAAAATGTTGTTCCAAACCACAGGTTTATCTCTTTTGAATCCCCCTGCCTCACCTCTTGGTTCTATCTTAAAGTCCCTAATGTTAAATAAGTAATAGAGTTATGGGAAGGAGAATTTTTGATTGCTAATCTATGTTCACAAAATCCACTTCCAAGATTATCCAGTAAAATCATACAAAAATTCTATAAAAAATATGTTGTTTAATATTTTTCTGCATCTATTGATATAATCATGATTTCTGTTAGTGTAGTTATTTATAAGGTCAATTGTATTGATAGTTTTCCTGATATATTTCTGATATTAATCCCACTTGGTCACAGTGTATTATCCAAGTGATAAATTATTATAATCTCTATGCTAAAGTTTTATTGAAGATTTTTGCATAATATTAATTTCTTTTTGTTTTGGCTCTTCTGGTTTAGGTATCAGCACCATATGTATATCATTTGGTAGAATTGATAGAAACAATGCTTAAGTTTACACCTTTGAGAGTTCACACAATAGCTCACACATTAGAGTTCACAAGTTCAGGAGATTCACAAGTCAGAAGCCCACAATCCCACTCTCTCAGAGGAGGAGTCAACATTTGGGTTCAGATCTTTAAGAGATTATATATAAGGCGCTCCTGGAGTCAGAAGTGAGTGAGTTGAAGAGATTGAAAACCAGAAGTCAGTCAGTGGAGGAGATTGAGAAGCCAGGAATTGGAATTGAGCTAGAGGCAGAAGCTGGAAGAGTTAAAAGACAAGGTGCAAGAACTCTTGGAACCAAGGAAGAAGATAGGCCTCTAAGAAAACTAACCGGGCTATTTTTGAAGAGACAATAAAGAACTGTACTTTAATCCCTGGCTGTATTTGAGGTGATTATTATTTGGAACTGAAACTAAGGCTGCCTCCAGAAAACCTCCCCAAGAACCTCCTCCCAGAGAGAACCATTATAATTTAGAAAAGAAGAGAACATCACACTCTTCCATTTATCTTTTTATGCTTCTCTTGAGTCTTGCTTTTGAAGATCAAATTTTCTATTCAGCTCTGGTCTTTTTATCAGAAATTATTGAAAAATCTGCATTTTGTTGAATATCCATCTTTTCCTGGCACTTAATTTTGCTGGGCACTTGATTCTTTGTTGTAGTCCAAGCTTCTTTGATTTCTGGAATATTATATTCCAGACTCTCTAATCCCTTAATGTGGAAGATGCTGGGTCCTGAGTAATACTGATTGTCGTTTTTCAATATTTGAATTGATTTTTTTTCTAGCTGCTTACAGTATTTTCCCCTTAATCCAATAATTCTGGAATTTAGCTACAATATTCCTTGGAGTTTTCATTTTGCATTCTCAGGAGGTGATCAGTGGATTTATTCAATGACTATTTTACCCTCTTGTTCTAGAATATCAGGGCAGTTTTCCTTGATGATTTCTTGAAAAATTTTGTCCAGGATTCTTTTTTAATCCTGACTTTCAGGTAGTCTAATAAATATTTGATTGTCTCTCCTGGATCTGTATTCTGGGTCAGTTGTTTTTCCAAAAAGATAATTTACATTTTTTTCTAATTTCTTTCACTTCTTTTGGTTTTGCTTAATTGATTCTTGATATCTCATTGAGTCATTTATTTCCATTTGTCCAATTCTAATTTTTAGTGAATTATTTTCTTCAGTTAGATTTGTTACCTTCTTTTGCATTTGGACAATTATACTTTTAAATGAGTTGTTTTATTCAGTAGATTTTTTTTTGTCCATTTTGCTAGTTCTGCTTTTTAAGAAGTTATTTTTTCCATTTTTGCCAAACTTTTTTTTAAAGAAGTTTCTTCAATATATATTTTTTCATTTTGTCAAATTTAATTTTAAGTAGTTGTTTGGTCAGTCAATTGCTTCCTTTTCCAAGGTATTGACTTTTCTCCCAAAATTTTCATAATTCTCCTGCACAGCTCTCATTTCTTTCCTCCATTTTTATTCTATCTTTCTTTTTAAGATCCCTTTTAAACTCTTCCAAAAGAGCATTTTGAATTGGAAACCACTTCATATTCCATTTTGAGGCTTCAATTGAAGTTTTGTCTTTGCTTTCCTTTTCTGGGATTGTATTCTGATCTTCCCTGTCTCCATAATAGTTTTCTATAGTCAGAACTATTTTTGTGGTTTTTTTGCTCATTTTAAAAAATTGAGCACTGCTCCTAGAGCCCAGGGAAATTGTCCTAAGCTTCTCTTGCAGGGGGACAGGGACATCTCAGTGACTGTGCTGGAGCTGATGATGTTGCAGTTTTTCCCATTACATTAGGTGGGTCTGGCCAAGTCCCGCCTGTTATGCTGGGATTCTGGGGCTCAGAATTTGCCTTTTGTGGTTGTATTGATGATCTCACAGCTGGCTTCTGATCCACTGGTCTTCTGAACCAGATCAGAATTGTCAATGCTGCTATATTTTAGTATAAGTGCTACTGAAGTAAGCACTCAATGCTGCTATATTTTAGTGTATGTGCTCAATTGAGGCAGACCTTTCCTAAAGTCTTTCCAAGATATCTTCAGCTGTCACTCTGAATGCTTGTGGCTCTGTCACTACAAAATCCATTCAGAGGTTCAATCTAGGGTTGATTCTGAGGGAAGCTGAAGAGTATCATGTGTCTACTATCCACCATCTTGGATTCCCAGACAATGAATTACTATTGTGCTATAGATATGATGGAGCAGCTCTTAGAAAAACCAGGAAAGACTTACATGAACTGATGCAAGGTGAAATGAGTAGAACCAAGAGAACATTGTACACAGTAACAGCAATGTTATATGATGATCACTTGTAAATAACTTAGCTGTTTTCAGCAATTCAATGCTCCAAGAAAACTCTGAAGATTTTATAGTGAAAAATGTTATACATCCTGAGAGAAAAATCTGATGGACTCTGAAAACAGATAAAACCATACATTTCCCCCCATTTTATTTTCTTGTTTTTTTTTTTTGGGGGGGTGATTTTTATTTTTTATTTTTTTTTAATAACATGACGTAAATGTTTTATATGACTAGACATGTTAACCTATATCCAATTACTTGCCTTCTCAATGAGGAGTGGGAGAATATGGAACATATTATTTAAAAACAAATGTGAAAAATTATTTTTACATGTTGCAGAAAAATAAAATACTAATAACTTAAAATTTAAAAAAAGAGCAATCCTCAGATTTAATAACTTAAGTAACATGTAAGAGTAATTTCTACAGATTATTGTTAATAAAAGTCACATTACAGGAGACTGACGAATGAATAAATGATAAGGGAATGGATATAATGAATATATCCAATTCTTTCTTGGAGATTAGCAGTGAAAGGGAGGAGAGAAATAGAATCAGAGTTATTTTATTTTCCCCCATTTCTTTTCTTAAGCATTTTCTCCCTCTACTAAAGATCCCAAATTTATTCAACTTATATGCTTTGGATTTTCAGAATCTTCACTATTCTAGTCACTCTTGCTAATCCTCTTAATTCTCTTCTTCAGTTTTCAATCATTACCAAAATACAAGTAATTGTCAAATTTTTATTTTCAACCTTGTAATCTTACTATAATATAATGTCAAACCTGGTGGACATTATTAATTGAATTATGCATTGGTATGAGGCAGACATATCTTTCCCTCCCTCCCCAATATAGTTATCCCTATTTTTTTCCAATTTTTTGGAGGTTCCAGCATCCTCCTCATCATTGTAGATCAAATATTTGAATCTTCCTTTGACTTTTCCTTCTTCATATCCATTCATTATCACATGCTGCTAATTCTATCTCTATGATCTCTCAACAATCTATCACCTTTCTCTGCTCACATAACCTCCAGTGAAGCCCAGATACTTGATTCCTTTTTTCTGAACTATTGAAATTGTTGCCATCTCTTCTTATCTCACATCTCTCTCCTATCCAATCCATTATTCACACAACTGCCAAAGCAACTTCTTTAAACATATAGGTCTTATGCTCCATTACTTGACTGCTCAAAAATCTCCAGAACTTTCTTGTTAAACATAGAATAAAACACAAACTTCTTTGCCTTGTAGTTAAGCCCTTCCTCCATCTAATCTCACTTTATTTTCTAGGTTTTCTTCCCCCAAAAATATTAATTCTCTTCACAAGATCTACGTACCATTCAAAATGGACTTCTAGTTGTTCTACAGATGTTTAACATGCCTTGGTGAAAATATAAATGGGGGAAATATTCTAAAATTAAATATTTTGTTATATAAGACCAGGAAGTATACTTCAGGATTAAGTGGCGATTTTAATGTTTGTTTTTAATCTTATACCTCTCCTATCTTTCACAACCAAACATCTAGAAAAAAGAAGTGTGTCCCTTTCTCCTCTCTCCACACTCCCTCTCTTGGTAATCTTACCAGCTTCCATGGGAACAAGTGTTTGATCTATTCTCACTAATTTATTGATTGACAGATGATACCAGCATTATTATATCTAGTCTTTGTATCTCATCTCAGTGACAGTCTTGCATCAAAAATTGACTATTGCATATTTCTCACTGAATGTGTTGTAGATATTTCCAACTCAACAGAGTAAAATGAAAACTCATTATTTATTCCCTCCCCCATCCTCAACCCACCTCTTTCTAATCTTTTCCATTTTTTTTTTTTTAAGAATACCACCTTCTTTCTAGTCATTCAGGGTCACAACTTTGGACTTGACCTCAATTCCTCATTCTCCCTCACTTCACCCCAATTGTTGAGTCTCTCTCCACAATACCTCTTCAATCTGTTTCTCTTCCCTGTATATGACAATCCATTTCCTATCTCTATGTTGTTGTTCTCCCTTCTTACTTAATACCTTTTAGAATCCCTCCCTCCCTTCAGACCTCAGCTCTATCATCAGATCCTGGATGAAGCTATTCCTAATGCCATGCAGCAAAATCTTACAGTAGGTAGAATATGAATTTGAAATCAGGAAACCCTAAATTTGAATTCTGCCTTATTTAGTATCTAGGATCTAAGCAATCATTTTACCTTTTTCAGCATAAATTTCCTTTGTGGGAAAAAGGAAATAGTAAGAGCATCTACTGGACAGGATTGTTGGGAGGATCAAATAAATAGTGTATACAATATGCTTTTGAATCTTTAAGTTCTATGTAAACATGCACTATTATTGTTAATGAAGTGAAAATATGGGTGAACTTCTGAACTCGGATAATATGGAGGAGAAGACAGGTGGTCTGGTGACACAAAGAAGTATAGTGTGTATGTGTATAGCTAGACGACCTTCTTAGAAATCAAAGAGTATCACCAAAAACCAGTTTTGTTCATTTGTTAAAATGAAACTTCCTCTATGGAATCTTTAAAAGGAAACACAAATCCTTTTAAGAGGATGCTGAGAGACCAGTAATGTAAAGTTATTTTTTGTTTTTTTTGTTGTTTTTCCCCCCAAGATGCCAAGCCAGGCTTAGACCCAAGGTTGAACTGTGGGTCACAAATTTCCACTGTGCTAGTGAGCTACAACCTTGTTCTCATTTGCATTTTGTTTTAAACACCTGGGCTAATTCGGTAAATATATGTAGTTTGAGGCTGCAAGCTGACAGATCTGCTTCCCTGATTATACTGCTGCCAATTACTCTAAATTCTCCTTGGAAAAGAGGGAATATTAAGTGTTACCAGATAAGGAGACTAAACTATTTAACTTGTCAGATTGGCCTATTAAATCTTCTCAATGCTCTATCAGTAATTTTGATATGCTAATTATCATATATTTAGTAAAGAGAGTGATAAGGTTTACAGAAGAGAAATGTGATAAGCAATTTGGGGAAGGGAGGGGCATGGTGAGTGCCTTCTTTAAAGCTCCTCTGATTACCAAATGGAGAGTCCTGATAAGGAGTCTAACCAATCAACTGTGAACCTTGCTATTTCTCAACTGCAAATACCAACATACAGCCCTAACTAGAGAAAATGGGTCTCACATAAATTCATTGGACCTAATTCCCAAGAACCACATTGCCCTGAAAGGCCTAGAGGTCTGTCTGCCTTTTCAAAAGTGAGTAGAGAGGTAAGGCCTGTACTGAAGTCTTCTATTTCTCCCCACATTTAAAGGGTCAATGTTAATGCATTATTGTTATTATATTTTTAACCCTTTTTATCAGGTAGATTGTTCTAGTGATAGTGTAGCCAAGACTCCCAAATGAACCTCCCAGAAGTTCTCCTCCTATTTCCCCTTCTCACATGCTCCTTTTCTTTTGGAAAACAAACAAACAAACAAACAGGAAAATAAGTCATTAGTTACAGAAAAATAAAAGAAGATGTAAAATATTCTGTCCTCTTCATTCCACACCTTTCTGACACTAAAGAAGGACACATGTTTCATTAACTCTTCTAACATTCATTCTTCTAACATTCACAACTTTGGACTTGACCTCAATTCCTTATTCTCGTGAGGAATTTTATTTTGAACACATTAGCTTTTATTTTGAACATAACAATCATCCAAACCCACAAACATTTCAATATGCAAAGAAGAGGAAAGGAAGGTTCAATCTCTTATGAAATTACTTAAGTAAAAGAGAAAAGACACTTCTTTCTCATTCATACATACATATTTATACATATATGCATATATATAACCTTACATATATAGACATACATATGTAGGACAGCTAGGGAGCATATTTCTTAGAGCACCAGACCTGAACTCATGAAGACCTGAGTTCAGTTTGTCCTTAGACCATTACTATGTGACCCTGGGCAAGTCATTTAACCCTGATAACCTCAGTTTCCTCATCTGCAAAAATTATTTGGAGAAGGAAATGGCAAAGTACTCCATTATCTACCAAAAAAACCCTTAAGGTTCATGAAAAGTCATACATGACTGAAAATGAATGAATAAAAAAGTATATGTGCACATACACTATGTATTATATATGTGTGTGAGTATACATATATATATATATATATATTCAGTTGCATCAAACGTGAATAGACATAGATCCCTGTAGACCACTTATTGACAAAGAATTACAAATTAACACTGTATTTTATTGTATTATTATTTATTTTGTTAAACATTTTCTAATTATATTTCAACTGGTTCTGGTAGTAGAGTATTTTGCAGGCTATAAGCCTGTAAACTAGTGGCTTCAAGTAGTTTTGATTTAGAAATATTATATATTGTATACACATACATGGCAAAAAAAAAATTGTGGTGAATTCAAAAAGCAAGAGAAAATATTAGACCCATCAATATTCCTGGGTAAGGAAGTGGCTATTTTGCAGGGAATGAGGGGATGGTGTAATGCTGAGAGATGTTTAGAGAGGATTAAATTACAAACACCTGATTTTATCTCACCCTTTTAGGTAAGTAGCACACAGATCAAATAAGATAATGTGTAAAGAACTCTTTGTAAGCTTAAAAAATCTTTTATCAGCTCTGATGATGGTGATTTTGATATAGGATGAGAGAGAGAAAATGTGTTTTCTGTATTTCTGTTCATTTTCCATCAACGTGTTAAAAGTGTTATGGGAAACCTTTAAAAAAGTGATTCAATTTGTGAGGAAGAAGGTAAAGAAGAGGAGAGGGTAAGATTATGAGTGGGCTTAGACCTCTGAAGATCCCAGGAGTGCTAGGGTAGGCTCTTGCAATGGACAGATAAAAGCACTGTTGTTATTATAAAGAACCTAACTGAGAAATAACCTCAAACTTCCTGCTATTCTGAAAAGTGAGAAAGGATGATCATTCATTTTCAAAGAGAAAAAAAGATGTTACTCCACATTCAAATGAATTTATTTGAACAAGTCAGCTAAAGTCAGTTTATACACACCCCATATGAAAAGAAGCCTTAGTCAACTACAGCAGTTTCTTTCTGTCTTTTTTGTTTGTTTGTTTTATTGTTGCCTTTTGGTTTTTACTCCATAGCCCCATAGTCATTTCAAGTTCTATACACTCTCTATGTACTCCCATTTGAACTAAAAAGAGAAAAGACAGTTATTCTAAAGCTACAGAGTAAGCATGTCTGAGAATATCTAAAGCATTCTATATATGATATAAATTATTAGGTTGGGGAAGGGAGAAAAAAACACTTATTAAATTATCTATCATGGTCCAGGCATTTTGCTATTATTATTTTTTTTTGTATAGTGGTTTATAATTTTTCCCCCCTCTGGCTCATTTTACAGATGAGGAAACTGAGACAGAGAGGGCTAACTGACTTGCTCAGGAATCACAGTTAGGAAGTGACAGAGGTAATATTTGAATATAGGCAGATGATCATAGGCCTGAAACTTTATATTTTATCCAGGGCTTCTTAACCCTTTTCCACTTCCAATCCTTTTTGTCTGGAAAAAATTTTTTATGATTCCATCTATATAGATTTATGAAACAGATAAACAAATCAAAATCCACTGATAATAAATCATAATTTTGTGACCTCCCACATTCAGTTACAAGACCCTATATGGAGTTGGGACCCATAGTTTAAGAAACTGGAATCTATATTACCTAGCTACCTTGACATTGGAGAAAAGGTTAGTAGTATTGAGAAAGATAGGGGAAGACTTGCAAAATGTATGATTTTAGCCAAAATTTGAAGGAAGACAGGAGATAGAGATGAGATATAACACTCTAGGCATGGGAGACAACTAGTGAAAATGTGTAGAACTGGGAGCTGGAGAGTCTTTTTTTTTTTTTTTTTTTTTAAAGCTTTTTATTTTCAAAACATATGCATGGATAATTTTTCAACATTAACCCTTGCAAATCCTTGCATTCAAAATTCCCCCATTCCCCCACTCCCTCCCCTAGATGGTAAGTAATCCAATATATGTTAAACAGGTAGAAATATATGTTATATCCAATATATTTATACATATTTATATAATTATCTTGCTGCACAAGAAAAATCAAATCAAATGGAAAAAATGAGCAAAAAACTAAAAAAGCAAGCAAACAGCCATAATAAAAGTAAAAATGCTGAGTTGTGGTCCACACTCAGTTCCCGCAGTCCTCTCTCTGGGTGTAGATGGCTCTTTTCATCACAAGATCTTTGGAATTGGTCTGAATCATCTCATTGTTGACAAGAACATGTCCATCAGAATTGATCATTACGTAATCTTCTTGTTACTGTGTGTAATGATCTCCTGGTTCTGCTCATTTCACTTCACATCAGTTCATGTAAGTTTCTCCAGGCCTTTCTGAAATCATGCTGTTGGTCATTTCTTACCGAACAATAATATTCCATAGCATTCATATACCACAATTTACTCAGCCATTCTCCAATTGATGGGCATCCACTCAGTTTCCAGTTTCTAGTCACTACAAAGAGGGCTGCCACAAACATTTTTCCACATACAGGTCCCTTTCCCTTCTTTAATATCTCTTTGGGATATAGGCCCAGCCAGAAACACTACTGGATCAAAGGGTATGCACAGTTTGATAACTCTGTGGACATAGTTCCAAATGAGCTGGAGTGTTTTATGTGAGAATAGCAATGAAGCCCGAGTCACTGAATGGTAAATTCTTGGAAGAGAGTAATGTATAAGAACATTTGAAAAGTAGAAGAATACTAGGCTCCGAAAAGCCTTAAAATCAAACAGGGGGGTTTGAATTTGATCTTGGAAGTAATAAGGGTCCACAAGTGTTTATTGAATGGGGGGTGACAAAGTCAGATCTGTACCTTAGGAAAATCTATTTAAAAGCTGAGTGGATGAGGGTTTAGAGTGAGGAGAAGTTTAGGAGTGAGGGAATCAACTGGAAAACTGTTGCACTTTACAAATATATCTCATTTGATTCTTAAAATAATTTTGGGAGAGGTAACTGCTATTATTATCCTTATTTTAAGGATACTCAGTTGAAGCAACTGAGGCAGAGGAAAAATGACTTGTTTAGGGTCACACAACTAGTATCTCAAGCTGCATTTGAACTCATATCTTCCTGATTCCAAGTATAACACTTTATCTACTCCACTACATAGTTGCTATTAGATGAAAGATAGATACATAGATAGATATGGAATATGTTACATAGTGTTTCCACTATTCTGGAAAATTATTTGAAATTATATGACAAAAATCACTAAATTGTTCATCTTTAAAAACAAAACAAAAGGAAACAAAAAACCTGAACCTAAACACCAACAAGCACTTTGACACACACACACACACACACACACACACACACACACAGGATTATACATGAATCTGGATCTCTTAATGGGTAATAAAGCTTTCCCTTAACTATTGATATGACAGATAATTTCTTACATGTTCCACTAATTTATTTATAACACCCTTTGTATCTAAGTCAGATATCTATTTCCAGCTTACCTCATTATGTGACATGAAATGTAAAGGTTCCAGCACATCAAATTTATATCCTTCATTTCCTATTTTCCCAATAAATTTGTCAAATAATGATTTCTTGCCCCCAAACCTGGGACTTAACTTCACATATTTTTTTTCCTAGTTTCTTTGAAATTCCTCATCTTTTGTTTTTCCAAATTCTATTATTTTTGTTTTAATGATTTAATTGTGATGACATTGAATAAACAGATTAGTTAGGTAAATTTGTTATTTTAAAAATTATCTTGACTTTACTCATGAACAATAAATATTGCTTCAATTATTTGGACTTGAGTTTGTATAAAAAGTGTTTTGTGTTTATGTTAATATAATTCCTATGTCTGTTTTGGCAAATATATATTGACCTATTTAGACTATTTTTAAATAGTCTAAAACAAAAGTGAATAATATTGCTAACATATAGTACAATTTCTGTACATATTATTTCTCCAGTTATTTAGATCTAGCTTTATTTGTTTAAAAGTATTTTGGAATATGATTAATTTTGTACTGTGGGGAGAATATTTTGAGAAGATGGCAGAGAAAAACTTTTGATTATCTAAATTTCCTTCAAAAAAAATAAAACAAAAACAAACAAACAAAAAACCCAAACCACATCGAAATATTGCCTCAAAGCCTCAGAAATAAATAAAGATTGAGTTATCATTCTCCTAAAACAAATTGAGAAGATCCCTGGGAAGACCCTACCTTCAAGGACAGCAGTTAGACTAGAGTGATGTACAAATCCCTCCAGGTTAACTCTGTGGAATTCAACGAACTACAAGCCCTGGGGGCACCTGGGTTTTGTGAGGCAGCCTGGCCTTAGAAACTTTCATCTTCCATACAGTGTCAGGGTATGATGTCTTGTGTAAAAGTTGAAGAAAAAAAGAAGAAAGTTGAAGAAGAAGTTTTGTTTTAAAAAAATAATAAAGTAAAAAATTCATGGCAGAGAGCAAAAGAAAACCAGTAAGGAAGCAAAGAAAAAGCTGGATACTTGTGAAAACAATGTATAGTATTTATTATGTAGGATTTCTTGAATTGGAAATTTGTTTTATATTGAATCCTCTCTTCTGGTCTGTTGTGTACTTGGCAATGTTGTCGCTGTGGATTTGTATTTAAATTTAAAGCAAAAATATTTTTAAAAAAAATTAAAATTTTTGTATTTGTATTCTGTGTGTATCTCAGAAATAGACTCCTAACAAAAAGTCTAAAAGCAGAAAAAATTTTGCTTTTAAATAGAATTTTTATATCTATCTCTTCCTGCTGTGTGTTTCTTTTGATATAATTCTGATGATGAAGAATATAGAAATACTTATAATTTGTGTGTGTATTTTATATCCTGTAAATTTCATGAACATTTCATGAAACGTTCATTTCATTATTTGTTTTAACTAGTATCAACTCTAGGGTTCTTTATGTAAACCAACACATTATCTTCCTTGGTTGTGAATTCACTATCTTTTTATACTTGTATTTTAGTTTTCTTTTTTAAAAAATCAAATTATCTAATGATATATTTACTTTATTGTTTTTTCATACAATTAACTGAATTTATTGGCTAATTTAATTAATAATTATTATTAATTTTAATTTTTACTTTCAAATTTTTCAATTTTGGTGTTTAATTGGCATATAGGTTTGATTTGCTCTTCTAATTTTTTTAGTTGCATGACAAATTTATTTTTTTTTTGCCTCTTTTATTGATACAAGCTTTTAGAGATAAGAGATTTATTCCTAAATTCTACTTTTACTGCATTCTAGAAATGTTGATATGTTGTCAATATATTTAATGAAATTATTGATTTTCTCCATGATTTGTTCTGTGACTCATTTTTTAGTTTTATTTTAATTTTCAATTGATTCTAATCAGTGCTTCAAAGGCAATTAGTTGAATGTATTTTATTGTATTATGATTATCAGTTATGATCACAAATAATGCATTTTCCTCTTTCTATTCTATTTTACTTATCTTTTTTTTCTTTTTTACTTTGTCCCTTCTTCAAGAGTACATTTTGTGCACTCTTGCAACTTTAATTTTCTCTCTCTTTCCCCTCCTCATTCTCCTTACTACTCTTTTCTCTTTTTATTTTTGTGATGGGCAAGATTAATCTATGTACCCAATTTTATGCATCTATATTCTTCCTTTCTTCAACTAGTTCAAATATCTTTCCATAAAGAAGTGTAAACCATTTACCCTTTATTAATCCCTTGATTTTTTCACTCATGTTTACCATTTCATGTTTATTTTGAGTCCTCTGTTTGAATGTCACATTTTCTATTCAGTTTTGGCCTTTTGTTTCAGGGGTACTTAAAAGTCCTCTACTTCAGGAAATGTAATTTTTTTTTTCTCCTAGTTCTTTTGCCTTTAGGTACATTTTACTCTAAACCTCTTCTTCTTTAATTGTAATAGCTGCTAAGTCATCTGTGATCCTAGCTATAGGATATTTCTTTTTTCTTTGATTTCTTTGAAATACAGAGTTAGTAAGGATATCTCTAGGTCAAAGAATATGCAGTTTTATATCTATTTGGACACAGTTCCAAATTCTCTTCAGAATGGTTGGATCAGTTCACAATTCTACCAAAAGTACACGTGTCCTATTTTTTCACTTCCTTTTTAATACCTGTCATTCTTTTCTTTCATGTTAGTCAATCTAAGAGGAATGAGGGATTATCTCAGAGTAGTTTCAGTATGGATTTCTCTAATCAGTAATGATTTAGATTATTTTTATGTGACTCCAAATTACTGATTTATTTTCTCTGATTGCCTATTTCTGTCCTTTGAACATTAATTGTGGAATTGCTATTATTTTTTATAAAGTCAGCTTAGTTTCCTCTATATATTTGAGAAATGAGATCTTTACCACAAAAATCTGATGTAAAATGCTCTTTAGTTTCCCACTTTCCTTCTAATTTTGACTCCACTATTGCATTTGATCTCAAAATAATGCATTTAATATTTCTCCTTACCTGAATTTGGTTGTGAGGTTTTTATGCCCTAATATATGATCAATTACTGTATAGTTGCCATGAACTACTGAGAAGAAAGCATATTCCTTCCTATTCCTCTTCATTTTTCTCCAAAGATCCAGCATATCTAAGTTTTCTAAAATTATTTTCATTTCCTTAACTTCTTTTTTTACTAGTATAGCTTTATTGAGTATTTTCCCATAAGCCATTTAATTTTTCCTTTAAGAATTTGGATGATATGCCATTTGGCCTATATAGGTGATATCACTTTATTATCTATGTTCCTTTTAACAAGATACAGTTTTCTGGCTATTGAACTCTGTATTCTTGACTTTAGCTCTAGTGTTGTATCCACTGAGCCATCGAGCTAATCCTGCTAATCTCTTTTATAATTAAGTGCATTTCTATTTTTGTTTTGAACATGGCTGTTTTCTCTGTCTATTTTTAAATTTCAATTGAAGTATAATAGTTTCTGCTTATTCTAAAATAAGTTCCTTATTTTACCTCTGTATGTTTCTCTTTCAAGTATGTTTCTGGTAAACAGCATGTTATTGGATTATAGTTTCTTTGCATTTTGCATTCTGCTTCCATTTACTCACAACTGGTATTGTCATACAGGCTCTAGATCAACTCACATTCCATTGATACTGATCTCTTCTTCCAATCTCTTAAGATTTCTTGACCTGGAAAAAATATTTCATCTTGACTTGTTGTTGACTCTGCAATTCTAAAATTTGATCTTAAATCTTATTTTAAAGTGACTTGGAAGGGAAAGTTGGGAGAGGTTGGCTATTTCCTTTATTTTTCCATTTTTAGCTTTCTGCCTTTCTTAAAATCCAAATAAATTATATCCATAGAATTATTTTCACCTATTAGTATAATAATTCTCTTAAAGAAGAAAATTAGCTTAGACCAACATAGTCTGCTCCTGATATGCCCATAGTATTTCTTTGCAATTGTAGCTTTCTCTTCCAGATATTTACTATCTCTTTTTTTCTAAAACTTTTTTTTCCTTCCAGAAATCCCAAGGAATCAGTAGCTTAGCTTGGTTTCATCTCCATGGAATAGCATGCATTCCTGATGATATCTCTCAGGGTCATCTGAAATCATCACACAGATTGATTCACTTTTTGATACTTCACATCTTCTCAGTTCCTCCTGACTCTAGAACTGGTGCTCTTATCACTGAGGCACTTAGCTGAACTCCTTTAATTGATTTTTTCCCTTTTATTTGGAGCCTACAGGGAGGAGCAATAAACTTCTCCCTAATTGTTCCTTTATAGAGAGCTCTGAACTTTCATAACATTCCAAGCAACTTCATTAATAGCTCAGTTTGGTTTTGACTCTAGGGAATACCATACCTTAATATTCCACTTTTCAGCTACCTTTCTTATGTTCCCTCCTACCCCCAACTCCCACTCCCTATCCCTATAAGATTGCACCTTCAAGAGAGAGACTGTTTTTCTCTTTTTAATTTTTTTCAATACTTATCACAGAACCTGGTAACCTGGCACAGAATAAGCACTTAACAAATATGTATTGAATTGATTTGAAAATCCCATTAGCCTATAGATTACAACCTCTATTCTGTTTCCTTTTTTGAAGATTGGAACAAAATTTGTTCTTTTACAATCCTATAGTACCTCTCTGGTTTTCCTTGCTCTTCCAAATGTCATTGATAGTAAATTAATATCATATTTGTCTTTGCATTTATTTATGTATTTATCTACCTATATATTTAAATATTTATTTTAGGACCCAATGATGTTCATTAGAAACACATAACTTGAAATTTTCAATGGAAGATATTTACTTCTAACTGTGTATTTATTATGGATATTAACTCTTTGTTTTCATTTTCATGCTATTATTTCCAATATAAAGTTTGAAATGATGAACATAAAATTCTAATCCATAGAAGAGAAATTTAATTTATCATATAGTTTCTTGGAACAAGATGGGTTATTGCAATTAAATTGAGTTTGGCTGCCTTTCAAAGTTGTCACTTTGCATGTACTAAATGCTTGTCTTTGCTTATGTTACTATGCATTTCTTAACAAAATTTTATATTTGTTATATTTTGTGACAAAATAATACTCATTAAAATCATACATCAAAATTAATTCACCTCTTCCTTACTTGATTGACACTTATTTTGTTTATATATTTTTGCTACCATAAAAAAAGAAAAAATGCTTCTGTGGATATTTTAATGTTTATGGGACCCTTCTTTCTGAACCATCTTGAATGAATTTGAATTTGTTTGCTCTAATCTGAAACAATTTGAACTATCTGACTGACTTTGAGCCAGTTTTAATAAGCTTCAACTTTTTTTTAAAACCATTTTGGAAAAACTTTTTCCTGGTTTGCATTTGTCTAACATAGTGTGAACTTGTTTGAAATTATCTAAGATAGCTATAGATTTTTTTGAAGGACTTATTTTGAGCTGGTTGAATTACTGTGAACTGATTTGTATTCATATGAACGATCTGAAGTTGTAGACACTGTTTTAAACTTATGTGATGTGGTATGACCATATTCAAACTATTTATTGTCTTTTGATTTGATCTCTTTTGAATTGTTTCTTAATTAGTTTAAGCCAGTTTGACTTACTTTGTATTTGTTAATCTCATTTAGAATGATCAAGATAATTACCTATATGATACAGAGTAGTTTCCTACATTTATTGGAAGACTAAACTAAATGATCTTTTAAGACATTTCCAATTCTCAGATTCTAAATTTCTCATTTCTCCCCAACTAAGTCTGAGAATCTGAGGTTAGGATCTATGAAAACAGACATTAGGAACATGATGTCCTCTAAGAAAAGTTAATTTTTTATTTAATATGGAAAAAAGGACAAGGAAAGGTTTGAGGAGAAAAGAAAGTTTGCCCCCTCCATAGAATAGGGTTTTATGCATTTAACTTAATATCATTATGGTATTAAGAATTTCAATTTCATTCTAAACTTAAAAAGGATAGTCATGAAAGTGTATGGACAGTTTTTCTTTCTTTCTTTTTAAAATTCTGCCTCCCAATATAAATACTCTTAGTCACATCAAACAATTTAAGATCACATTACCTAATTAGTCCTAAATTAGATGTCATGATATATATCTTATCTTTATTCCCCCAAATTGTACTAATATCACTAGTAATAGCTACTATTGATATAGTTCTATAAATTCTGTAAAATATTTTATGTGTGTTATCTGGTTTGTTTTAACTGGAATATTTAGAAATCCATGAGACAAATGGTCCTTCAAACAAGTAATTTTGTTTCCTCAAACTGATAAATAAACCTTGTAGAAACAAGCTTATTCTCCTTACAAAGCTGAAAGCAGTCATGTCTATTCTTCAAAATGACAAGACTAGCTGAGTTGTACTTTACTATTGGAAAGAAAAAACGGCCAGGGGATATTTCAGTGGTTAATTTGTGTCTGTGCTGGTCTTAGATGAGATTTTCTTTGAAGATATTTCCACTTGAGCCATCTCAAAGATGGTGTCATTTGACTTTCATGCTTTCTGGAACAGGTCTGGGAATATTTTCTTTAATGTGTCCCAGGGCTTTATAAATGGCAAGGTCATATCTTCATAAGATTTCTGACTAAGATGAAAGGCACCTCAGAGTCTCTTTCCTAGAACTAAATCCAACATAAACTTTAGGTTTAAAAAACAAACAAACAAACAAACAAAAAAACCCTTCCAAGTTGAATGATGTGGAATCTAAGAAAGATTTCGTCCCCTACCCCATTCATCAAAAAACATTTACTAAGTGCTTACTGTGTACAAGTCCCTGTGCCGGAATGCTGTCAGAAATATAGCAATAAATAAGACATAGCGTTTGCTCTCATGCAGCTTATAGGAGACAATGTTAGCCAAAAAGTGGTAAATGTTATATGAGAGATATATAGTCTATGGGAATGATAGGAAGAAGAAATCCAATCTGATTGTCAAATGGGGACAGGGGAATCAGGAAAGACTTGAAGAAATGACATACCTTGAGGTATAGATGGAATTTTGAGAAGTGGAGAAAAAAGAGAAAATATTTCAGATATACCATTCGTTTTCAATTTTCACATATTAATTCTAGTTTTTCCTTCTGGACACCAAGTAATCCAACTGTAACTCATCTGCCATGGAACATCTTTTCAAAAAGCTGAATGCAGCATGAATAATATGTACCCTCTAAGTCTTCTCTTCTATTTTCTAAACAATCACAATTTTTAAAGTTAATTCTTATATAGCATAATTTTTAAGGCTTACTCACTATCTTGATTGTAACTCTGGGTATAATCTGTAGTTTATTAATGACATTCTAAAATATGATTCTCATAAATGACAATAATTATACTGTTAAAAATATGACTATTGTTAATACATTATGTACATCATTACCTTAGTTGTATATACAATTATTTCTCTTAATGTACCCCCCAAAATATATTAATGTTTTTTGGACCATATAATAGTGATGACCCAAAACAAGTTTTAAGAATTAAAACTTCCAGGTTCTTTTCTATGCCACTCTAATCTTGTGAATTCAAATCCAACTTTTTTTTTTCAAATGTAAATTTAAGACTTTAAATTTATCCTTCTTAACTTTAATTATTTATATGAACCAACCATATATGATATTTTTGAAATCAAATTTTATCATCCAGTATATAAATTATACCACCCAGTTTTGTGTCACATGAAATTTGGATAAGTTTTCCATTTTTTATTTAGGTCATGTTAATGTTATGAAAATGTCAAATGGCACAGATCCAAGTGTACATGTCTGGGGCACTCCACTGGAGACCTATTCCAAGCTAATCAGTGTTGGCTATTGATTATACTAGAGTTTGAATTTATTAAATCATTTCTAATTTTACCCAACTATCATCATCTATTCTACATATCTCTATCTTTTAAAAGAATAACATTCTCTTTTCTTTTCTTTTCTTGTTTTGTTTTCTTTCTTCTCTCCCCCTTTCTTTCTGTCTTTCTCTCTGTGGGCCCCTCTGTCCTATTTTCTCTCTTTCTGTCGTCTGTCTGTCTGTCTCTCTGTGAATCTATTTTCTCTGTGTTTCTGTGTCTGTGTCTCCAAAATCAGAAAACTGACTTTTTTCATTACTATGGGAGCTCTTCATTCTCTAAGATCTATCAATAATCATTGACAGTGACTCATTAATCACAGCTTCCAATCTTTGGTGTTGTAGCTTGCCGTTCCCCTAGGGTCTGATGACTTGACATCATACAGGTCACCTAGGTGTTCTGTAACTACGTCCCAATTTCATCTTGTGTATTAAAGCTCTATTAATCATCTCTGTAATCTTCATATTATCAAGATTTTTCTCCCTGACAGGAGAGAGACAAAGACAAAGATGGAGAGACAGAGAGACAGAGATCAACAGGCAAACAGAGGGAAAAGAGAGGGAAATGGAGGGAGGAAGAAAAAGAATGAAAAACTGCTTTCTTTCCATCATCAATTATTATCCCATTTATCTTGAAGAATGATTCCTACCTCTTTAAAATCATCATTTAACTCCTCTTCACTATTATTAGTGGTAAGGTGAACAAGTCTTTTGCTCTTCAAAGTATCCTTAATTTCAGTTAAAACACTTAGTTTTTTTCTTTGTTGATAGTAATCAGTTCCAGAGTCACTTCTTTAAAAACATTTTTATTTAAAGTGTTAATTTCCAAATTCTAGCTTCCCTTCCTTCCTCCTCTTCCCTCCTCCCTGAGAAACTAAGCAATTAAATATGGGTTATACATGTGCAATTATGTAAAACTTTCTACATTAGTCATTTTGTATAAGAATTTTCAAATAAAAGGAAAAAAGTATAGAAAATAAAGTTAAAATAGCATGCTTCTGTTTATATTCAGTTCAAAATCAGTTCTTTCTCCGAGGTGGATAGCATGCTTCATCTTTAGTCCTTTGGGAGTGTCTTGGATTATTGTATTGCTGAAAATAGTTGTGATTCACAGAAGTTTTTGTTTGTTTTTTGTTTGTTTGGTTTTGTGTGTGAGAGAGGCAATTGGGGATAAATGACTTGGCTAGGGTCATACAACTAGTGCTAAGTGTCTGAAGTCACACTTGAATTGAGGTCCTCCAGACTCCAAGGCCAGTACTCTATTATCTGTACCATCTAGGTTCCCTCCATTTACAATTCTTCATCAAACAATATTGCTGTTAAGATGTACAGGGATTTCCTGGTCTTATTCATTTCATGATGTATCAGTTAATATAATTCTTTTTCAAATTTTTAAAATTCATTCATTTTTAAAATCAATTTAAAATCATTCATTAAAATCATTTTAAAAATCATTAAAATCATAAAATCCATCATTGACATTTATTATAGCACAATAATATCCCATTACAATCATTTGCCATAGTTTGTTTAGTTTTTCTCTCTTTGATAGGCATGCACTTGATTTCCATTACTTAGCCACCACAGATTGATTCCTTTAAATTTTTAAGGAATTACAATTTATGTAAGCTGCAGAATTATTTGATTCTTTGCTTTGTTTAATAAGACTGCAGTATATGTCCAGATATCTGAAGACCCCTGCTACTACATTGTGCCTCCATGATAAATTTCTATTTTTCTTTTTCTTTTTTTATTAAAGCTTTTTATTTACAAAACATATGCATGGTTAATTTTTCAACATTAACCTTTGCAAAACTTTCTGTTCCAAATTTTTTCCTCTCTCCCCCTACCCCTCCCAGATGGCAGATAGTCCAATATATGTTAAATATATTGGATTTAACACATATTTAACATATGTATACATGTTTATATAATTATCTTGCTGCACAAGAAAAATTGGATCCAAAAAGAAAAAAAAAACCTGAGAAGAAAAAAAAATACAAGCAAACATTAACATAAAGTGTGAAAATGCTATGTTTTGGTCCATACTCAGTTGCCACAGGTCTCTCGCTGGGTGTATATGGCTTTCTTCATCACTTGAACAATTGAAACTGGTTTGAATCATCTCATTGTTGAAGAAAGCTATGTCCATCAGAATTGATCATTGTATAGTCTTGTTGCTGTGTATAATGATCTCCTGGTTTTGCTCATTTCACTTAGCATCAGTTCATGTAAGCCTCTCCAGGCCTCTCTGAAATCATCCTGTTGGGCGTTTCTTATGGAACAATAATATTCCATAACATTGATATACCATAATTTATTCAACCATTCTCCAATTGATGGGCATCTATTCAGTTTCCAGTTTCTAGTCACTACAAAAAAAAGTTGCCATAAACATTTTTGCACATCTGGGTCCCTTTCCCTCCTTTAAGACCTCTTTGGGATATAAGCCCAGTAGAAACACTGCTGGGTCAAAGGGTATGCACAGTTCGATAACTTTTTGAGTATAGTTCCAAATTGCTCTCCAGAATAGTTGGTTCAGTTCACAGTTCCACCAATAATGTATTAGTGTTCCAGTTTTTCCACATCCCCTTCAACATTCCTCATTATCTTTTCCTGTCATTGTAGCCAATCTGAAAGAGGTGAAGTGATATCTCAGAGTTATCTTAATTTGCATTTCTCTGCAAATTAAGACAACTCTAGGATACCACTACACACCTGTCAGATTGGCTAAGATGACAGGAAAAAATAATGATGATTGTTGGAGGGGATGTGGGAAAACTGGGACATTGATTCATTGTTGGTGGAGTTGTGAACGAATCCAACCATTTTGGAGAGTAGTTTGGAACTGTGCTCAAGAGGTTATCGAACTGTGCATACCCTTTGATCCAGCAGTGTTACTACTGGGATTATATCCCAAGGAGATTATAAAGAAGGGAAAGGGACCTGTATGTGCACGAATGTTTGTGACAGCCCTTTTTGTAGTGGCTAGAAACTGGAAACTGAATGGATGTCCATCAGTTGGAGAATGGCTGAATAAATTGTGGTATATGAAAATTATGGAATATTACTGTTCTGTAAGAAATGACCAACAGGATGATTTCAGAAAGGCCTGGAGAGACTTACACGAACTGATGCTGAGTGAAATGAGCAGGACCAGGAGATCATTATATACTTCAACAACAATACTAGATGATGACCAGTTCTGATGGATCAGGCCATCCTCAGCAACGAGATCAAACCAAATCATTTCTAATGGAACAGTAATGAACTGAACTAGCTATACCCAGAAAAAGAACTCTGGGAGATGACTAGAGACCATTGCATTGAATTCCCAATCCCTATATTTATGCACATCTGCATTTTTTATTTCCTTCGCAGGCTAATTGTATAGTGATTCAGAGTCTGATTCTTTTTGTACAGCAGAGTAATGTTTTGGTCATGTATACTTATTGTGTATCTAAGTTATATTTTAATATATTTAACATCTACTGGTCATCCTGCCATTTAGGGGAGGGGGTGGGGGGGTAAGAGGTGAAAAATTGGAACAAGAGGTTTGGCAATTGTTGATGCTGTGAAGTTGCCCATGTATATATCCTGTAGATAAAAGGCTATTGAATAAAAAAAAAAAAAAATTTGCATTTCTCTGGTCCATAGTAATTTGGAGCACTTTTTCATATGACTAAAAATAATTTTAATTTCTTCATCTGAAAATTGTCTGTTCATAACCTTTATCAGTTGGATAATAGATTGCATTCTTTTAAATTTGAGTTAATTTTCTATATATTTTAGAAATGAGGCCTTTATCAGAACTTTTGAATGTAAAATATTTTCCCAGTTTATTGCTTCCCTTTTAATCTTGTTTGTATTAGTTTGTATAAAACTTTTTAACTTAATATAATCAAAATTGTCAGTTTTGTAATCAATAATGATATCTAGTTGTTTTTTGGTCACAAATTCCTTCCTCCTCCACAGATCTCAGAGTTAAACTATTCTAAATTCTTCCAATTTGATTATATCGTTCTTTATGTCTATACCATGAACCCATTTTGACCTTATCTTGGTGTATCGTGGTAGGTATGGGTCAGTGTCTAGTTTCTGCCATACTAGTTTCCACTTTTCTCAGCAGTTTTTGTCAAATAGTGAATTCTTATCCCAAAAGCTGGGGTCTTTAGTTTTATCAAACCCTAGGTTACTATAATCATTGACTATTTTGTCCTGTGAACCTAACCTATTCCACTGATCAACTACTCTGTTTCTTAGCCAGTATCAAATGGTTTTGATGATCATTGCTTTAGTTTTAGATCTGGTACAGTTAGGCCATCTTTATTTGCTTTTTTTTTTCCATTAATTTTTTCATTAATTCCCTTGACTTTTTGTTCTTCCAGATGAATTTTGTTGTTATTTTTTCTAGGTCAGTAAAATAGTTCTTGGGAGTTTGAGTGGTATAGCACTAAATAAATAATATTAGTTTAGGTAGTATTGTCATCTTTATTATATTCACTCAGCCTATTCAAGAGTACTTGATATTTTTCCATCTGAATTTATTTGTGTGGAAAATGTTTTGAAGTTTTGCTCATATAGTTCCTGACATTCCCTTGGCATATAGATTCCCAAATATTTCATACTATCGAGTTATTTTAAATGGAATTTCTCTTTGTATCTCTTGCAGTTGGATTTTGTTAGTGCTGTATAAAAATGCTGATGATTCATGTGAATTTATTTTGTATCTTGTAATTTTGCTAAAGTTGTAGATTATTTCTAATAGCTTTTTAGTAAATTCTCTGGGGTTCTCTAAGCATACCATCATATCACCTGTAAAGAGTTTCCTCATTAATTCCTTTAATCTCTTTTTCATCTCTTATTGCCAAAGCTAACATTTCTAATACAATATTGAATAGTAATGGTGATAATGGGCAACTTTGTTTCACCTATGGTCTTATTGTGAATGGTTCTAGTTTATCATCATTAAATATGATGCTAGCTGATGGTTCTGAATACATGATACTATTTTAAGGAAAAGTTTGTTTATTCCTATATTCTCTAATGTTTTTAATATTAATGAATGTCGGATTCTATCAAATGCTTTTTCTGCATCTATTGAGATAATCATATGGTTCTTTTTAATTTGGTTATTTGTATAGTCAATTATGCTAATAGTTTTCCTAATATTGAACAAGGCTGCAGTCCTGGTATAAATCCTATTTGGTCATGATGTATTATGCTGGGGATGATTTTCTGTAATCTCTTTGCTAATATTTTATTGAAGATTTTTGCATCAATATTCATTAGGGAGATTGGTCTATAATTTTCTTTCTCTTTTTTCATCCTACCTGGTTTAGGTATCATTACCACATCCGTGTCATAAAAGAAATTTGGTAGGAGTCCTTCATTCCCTATTTTTTCAAATAGTTTAGTTAATTATTCTTTAAATGTTTGGTAAATTCACATGTAAATCCATCTGTTCCTGGGGATTTTTTCTTAGGGAGTTGATTAATTGCTTGTTCTATTTCTTTTATTAAAACGAGACTATTTAAATAATTTATTTCCTTTTCTCTTAATTTGGGCAATCTATATTTTTGTAGATATTCCTCCATTTCACTTGAGTTGTCAAATTTATTGGCATAAAGTTGGGCACAGTAACTCCTAATTATTGCCCTAATTTCCTCTTCATTGGTGGAAAGTTTCCCCTTTTTATTATTTAGATTAACAATTTGATTTTCCTCTTTACTTTTTCTAATCAAATTAACTAAATGTATATTTATTTTTTAATAAAACCAACTTTTAGTTTTATTTATTATTTCAATTTTATTAATCTCTTCTTACATTTTTAGAATTTCAAGTTTGATATTTGGGGGTTTTTAATTTGTTCTTTTTTCTAGTTCTTTTAGTTGCAAGTCCATTTCATTGATTTTCTCTTTCTCTATTTTATGCAAGTAAGCATCTAGATACAAAATATTTCTGCTTTGGCTGCATCCCAAAATTTTTGGTAGGTTGTCTCATTGTCATTCTCTTGGATGAAATTATTAATTGTGTCTATGATTTGCTGTTTCACCCATTCATTCTTTAGGATGAAATTATTTGGTTTCCAATTATTTTTTGGTCTGTTTTCTCCTGGCTTTATATTGCATGTGATTTTCATTGGATCATGATATGAAAAAAAATGCATTTATTATTTCTGCCTTTTTGCATTTGATTTTGAGGTGTTAGGGTATAAAACCCTTCATGAACCACTGAGAAAAAAGTAAACTCCTTTCTGTCTCCATTCAATTTTCTCCAAAGATCTGCCATATCTAACTTTTCTAATGTTTGGTTTACCTCCTTAATTTCTTTCTTATTTATTTTGTAGTTTGATTTATCTTGTTCTGAGAGAGCAAGATTAAGATTCCCCAACTAGTATAGTTTTGCTGTCTATTTCTTCTTGCGTGTCTCTTAACTTGTCCTCTAGGAATTTCCATGCTATACCATTTGGTGCATATATGTTTAGTATTGATGTTGCTTCATTATCTATGGTATCCTTTAGTAAAATATATTTTCCTTCCTTATCTCTTTTAATTAAATCTATCTTTGCTTTTACTTAATCTGAGATCAGGATTGCTACCACTGCTTTTTTTTTCTTCACCTGAAGCATAATATATTTTGCTCCAGCCCTTTACCTTCACTTTACATGTATCACTTATGCTTTAAATGTGTTTGTTGTAAACAGTATATTGTGGGTTTCTGGCTTTTAATCCAGTTTGCTCTCTGCTTCTGTTTTAAAGGGGAGTTCATCCCATTCCCATTCCCAGTTAAAATAACTAATCCTGTGTTTCCTGCCTTCTTATTTATCATAGGTTATGCTTTTCTCTTTCCTATCCCCTTTCCCTACTCCCTAGTATTTTGCTTTTGATGATCACCTACCTCAAACAGTCCTCTCCCTTTAGACCCTTCCCTCTTTTTACATCTTTCCCCTAATTCTGCTTTTTTCCCCCTTCTATTTTTATTTGCTTTTCTTTTCCCCCATTCCCGCCTACTTTCCTATAAGATATGTTTGATATTCTCTCTTAGAGCCAAATCTGATGAGAGTAAGATTCACACAATGCTCCCCCCCCCCCTCCCTTTTTGGCCTCAAATATAATAGCTTTTCTCTACCTCTTCTTGAGATGTAATTTCCCTTATTTTACCTCTTTTTTCTTCTTCTTCCAGTATGATCCCCTTTCTACCTCTAATTTCTTTTTCATATTATCAAAATAAAGTCAAATAATACCCGCATTCTCTAAGTATACCCATAACAGAAATATAGGTCTCAAGAGTTCTTTTCTTTTTACCGTTTTATGCTTCTCTTAAATTCTGTATTTTGAGATCGAATTTTTTGTTCAATTCTGGTCTTTTCATTACAAATAGGTGAAATTCACACACACACACACACACACACACACACACATAGAATCCCATTTTATTCCATGAAAGATTATGCTCATTTTAGCTAAAGAATTTATTCTTGGCTGTAATCCCAGTTCCTTTGCTTTTCAGAATATCAGATTCCAGGCCCTTTGATTCTTTAAGGGGGAAGCTGCTAGGTCCTGGGTAATCCTAATTGTGACTCCTCGGTATTTAATTTTTTTTTTCTGGGTTCTTGCAATATCTTTTCCTTGGTACGATAGTTCGGAATTTTAGCCACAATGTTCCTTGGGGATTTAATTTTGGGGCCTCTTTCAGGAGGTGATAGGTTGACTTTTTCGGTGGCTATTTTACCATGATTCTAAAATATCAGGGCAGTTTTCTTTTATGATTTCCTCTAAGATAATGTCTAGATTCTTTTTGTCATCATGGCTTGTAGGAAGCCCAATAATCCTTAGTCTCTTCTAAATCTCTTTTGCAGGTCAGTTTTTGCTAGGAGATATTTCATATTTTCTTCTATTTTTGTCTTTTGTTTTTGCTTTTGTTTGACTGCTTCTTGAAGGCTTATTGAGTCATTTACTCCCATTTGTTCAATTGTAATTTTTAGTATATTATTTTCTTCAGTTACTTTTTTTAGCTCCTTTTGCATTTGGCCAATTCAATTTTTTTTTTTTTTGTTCATTGCATACTTTTCCCATTTTTTTCCATTCTTTCTTACAAAGATCTTATTTAATTTCCCCATTTTTCTTCTAACTTTCTTTTAAGATCCTTTATGCATCTTCAAAGAAAGCCTTGTGAAATGGGGATCAGCTCAGGTCTCTGTTTGGGGCTTCTTGTGGAGTTGCTTTGCCTTTAGGAATCTCAGGATTTGAGGTCTTCTCTCCATAAAAGCTATCTATAGTGAGAGTTCTTTTTTTTTTTTTTTTTTTTTGTTTTTATTCATTTTTTAAGGCTTGAGATCTGTTCAATGCAAAAGAGTGACGGCTGCTTTAATTTGCCCCGGGGCAGTTCTGCTGATTGATTTCCAGTGCTGCATAATGGCAGCTTGGTCCAGCATTCTGTGTTCTTCTGGGGCTCAGTGGTTTATAATTTGTCTATTGCAAAAGGCAAATCTGACAAACCACCTGTTTGCAAGCAGGACAGAGTGGCCTAAGAGGCTCATAGAAGATTGCCAGCCAGGTGTGTGGAAGCTACAACACTCTGACTCTCCACTCCAGCTTCTTGCCGTGGTCTCACTATGCTGTGGTCTGGGTTTGGCAGACTGTCCCCCTGCCCAATTGAAATAGACCTGTTCTGAAGTTCTTCCAAGGTATAGTCTTCTAGAAATGTGATGTACTGCAAATATTTGTGGATTCTTTGACTTCAAAACCAGTTTCGAGGCTTAATCTGCTGTTGGTGTGAGAGAATGTTAGGAGGTTACAGAGTCTTGTCTGCACTCTTGCCATCTTGGCTCTGCCTCCGGAAATTGACAGATTTCTTTTGATCTACTTTCTTAATTTTTTAATCTATATCATCTTTTTGTCCAGATGAGCTGAAATATATTCTGATAACAATGTCATTTCTGTTTTTTTCTTTCTTGATTCTCATCTAAGTGGTGCTTTTTCATCATGTTTCTTCCCTTAAGGCTTTGGATTTCCATACATATATGGATAGATAGATTGATAAACATATATATATATATATATATATATACACACATATATATGCACAAATATAGATATATACATACACACAGATATATATATGTATGTATATAAAAGATTTCATTTTGGGCATTTTTAATCTTCAACTAAAATTGTATACTTTTATTCATATATATACATATATATATATGCATGTACATATAAATATATAATGCTACTTTATTTTCTCTTTTACCTATCCTTTATCTTTTGACTAAATTATCTTTTCCAGAAGCATATTTTAATCATGTGTCATCCCAGAAATTTTAGTGATATCCATGAAATTAACTTTTCTTCCTTACATTAGAATTTCTAACTGACTTTGTTTATCACTTATGTTTCTTATCTCTGTAGCAACAATTAAAATCATTTCTTCTCTTTTGGAATTTTTACTTTTGTGATTTTTCTGGAAATATTGCTATTTTTTCTATATTATAGATTCTCTCTATATCACTTTGCTAAAAATGGTTAGACAAATCTGCCCCCTCATTTTTGATTGCTTGTTATTTTAAAGCTCTTTTGATTATATTTGGAAGTCTTGAGATACATTTTTATGAGATCTTTTAAGTTACATTCAGGTAAGAAGATCAGAATGTGACCATCCTTTTATTTTAACCTGTACTCCCAAATCAAACTTTTGCTTTCAAAAAACAGCTTCATAATTAGTTGTACACTTCCCCAAACAGCCTCTCTTCAATTTAAAAGCTTTTGGTAGAAGATATTTGGAAGTTAAAGAACCCATTGACTTCATTGTAGAAACAAAAAGAGAAAGAACATTCAAGACCTGAAAAATACATTGAGACAAGAAATTAATTATCTTGTTCATGAAATAACAAGAAGACCAATGTTATTGGGCTGAAGAATATCTTTGAGAGAGTAAGGTATACAAAGACTTTTAAGGTAGGAAAGAGCTAATTAATAAAGATTTCAAATACCAAAGGATTTTGCATTTGATCTTGGAGCTGAAAGACAGTCTGAATTTTATTGAGATGGGGATGACATGGTCTGAGCAGTGCTTTGGGAAAATCACCTTGGCTGAATGGAGGATGAATTTCAGTTGGAAGAGATTTGAAGAAGGGAGATCCAACAGGTTATTTAGTAGTTCAGGCATGAGTATATGAGGGCATGTATAGCAGTGTAAGAAGTTAGAAAGGGATCTCTTTAAGAAAGGTTGAAAAGGTAAAATTAATAGATCTTGCTAACAGATTGGAGATAGGAGGGGTTCAGAGAGAGTAAAGTGTTTAAGGTAACTTTTGGGATGTGAACTAAAGGGATTGGGAAAATGGTATTACCTTTAATAGTAACATGGAAGTTAGTGGAGAGCAGGGACATAGGAGAAAAGAAAGTAAGTTTGAGTTTGGATATAATGAGTTCAAGAAGTCTGTTGTATATATAGTTCAAAATAATTGAACACAGAATTGGGACATTGGAAGTTAAAAGGAAGATTAGGACAGAATAGGTTAAAAGCAGAAGCGATTCTAGAATAAGAATTCAGTATTTGATAAAAATTTCTGTAAAATTGGAAAATAATGTCAGAAACTCAGCACAGACCTACATCTCATACCCCATACCAAAATAAAGTCAAAATATGTACATGATTTGGACATAAGGGATGATATCATAAACAAAAAATGAAAATTAAAAATGACTAAAGGCCCATCAATTGGGAAAGGTAAGGGGATTTAATGTTTTTTTTTTTAAACAATGAACAAACTGATTTTTAGAATGGCCTGGAAGGATTTACACACACTGATATTGAGCAAAACAGGCAGAACCAAGAATACATTGTATGCAATAACATTAAGAATGTATAATAATCAAATGTGAACGATTGGTTCTTCTCAGTGATCCAAAGCAATCCTAATAAACTTTGATCAGAAAATGCCATCTGCATCCAGAAAAAATCTATGAAGATTAAATGTAAATCAACACATGTTATGTTCACTTCTTTTTTTTTTTCTCTACTATGGTTTTTTTTTTTTTTATTATAGTAACTTTTTATTGACAGAATCCATGCCAGGGTAATTTTTTTACAACATTATCCCTTACACTCACTTCTGTTCCTATTTTTCCCACCCACCCTCCACCCCCTCCCCTAGATGGCAAGCAGTCCTATATATGTTGAATATGTCATAGTATATCCTAGATACAATGTATGTGTACAGATCCAAACAGTTTTCTTGTTGCATAGGGATGGATTCAGAAGGTAAAAATAACCCGGGAAGAAAAACAAAAATGCAAACAGTTTACATTCATTTCCCAGTGTTTTTTCTTTGGGTGTAGCTGCTTCTGTCCATCATTGATCAATTGAAACTGAATTAGGTCTCTTTGTCAAAGAAATCCACTTCCATCAGATTACATCTTCATACAGTATCATTGTTGACGTATATAATGATCGCTTGGTTCTGCTCATTTCACCTAGCATCAGTTCATGTAATTCTCTCCAAGCCTCTCTGTATTTATCCTGCTGGTCATTTCTTACAGAACAATAATATTCCATAACATTCATATACCACAATTTACCCAACCATTCTCCAATTGATGGGCATCCATTCATTTTCCAGTTTCTAGCCACTACAAACAAGGCTGCCACAAACATTTTGGCACATACTGGTCCCTTTCCCTTCTTTAGTATCTCCTTGGGGTATAAGCCCAGTAGTAGCAGTGCTGGATCAAAGGGTATGCACAGTTTGATAACTTTTGGGGCATAATTCCAGATTGCTCTCCAGAATGGTTGGATTCGTTCACAGCTCCACCAACAATGTATCAGTGTCCCAGGTTTCCCTCATCCCCTCCAACAATCATCATTATTTTTTCCTGTCATCTTAGCCAATCTGACAGGTGTGTAGTGGTATCTCAGAGTTGTCTTTATTTGCATTTCTCTGATTAATAATGATTTGGAACACTCTTTCATATGAGTGGTAATAATTTCAATTTCATCATTTGAAAATTGTCTGTTCATATCCTTTGACTATTTGTCAATTGGAGAATGGCTTGGTTTCTTATAAATTAGAGTCAGTTCTCTATATATTTTGGAAATGAGGCCTTTATCAGAACCTTTAACTGTGAAGATGTTTTCCCTGTTTGTTGCTTCCCTTCTAATCTTGTTTGCATTAGTTTTATTTGTACAGAAGCTTTTTAATTTGATGTAATCAAAATTATCTATTTTGTGATCAATAATGGTCTCTAGTTTGTCTTTAGTCACAAATTTTTTCCTCCTCCACAAGTCTGAGAGATAAACTATCCTATGTTCCTCCAACTTGTTTATAATCTTATTCTTTATGTCTAAATCATGGACCCATTTTGATCTTATCTTGGTATATGGTGTTAAGTGTGGGTCCATGCCTAATTTCTGCCATACTAATTTCCAGTTATACCTGCAGTTTTTGTCAAATAATGAATTTTTATCCCAAAAGTTAGAATCTTTGGGTTTATCAAACACTAGATTGCTATAGTTGACTATTCTGTCTTGTGAACCTAACCTGTTCCACTGATCAACTAATCTATTTCTTAGCCAATACTAAATGGTTTTGGTGACTGCTGCATTATAATATAGTTTTAGATCAGGTATAGCTAGGCCACCTTCATTTGATTTTTTTTTTCATTAATTCTTTTGAGATTCTTGACCTTTTATTATTCCATATGAATTTTGTTGTTATTTTTTCTAGATCATTAAAATATTTTTTGGAAGTCTGATTGGTATAGCACTAAATAAATAGATTAGTTTAGGGAGTATTGCCATCTTTATTATATTCGCTCGACCTATCCAGGAGCATTTAATATTTTTCCAATTGTTTAAGTCTTTCTTTATTTGTGTGGAAAGTTTTTTGTAATTTTGCTCATATAATTCCTGATTTTCCTTTGGTAGATAGATTCCCAAATATTTTATGCTGTCGACAGTTATTCTGAATGGAATTTCTCTTTGTATCTCTTGCTGTTGGATTTTGTTGGTGATATATAAAAATGCTGAGGATTTATGGGGATTTATTTTATAACCTGCAACTTTGCTAAAATTATGGATTATTTCTAATAGCTTTTTAGTAGAATCTCTGGGGTTCTCTAAGTATACCATCATATCATCTGCAAAGAGTGATAGTTTGGTTTCCTCATTGCCTATTCTGATTCCTTTAATCTCTTTCTCGACTCTTATTGCTGAGGCTAGTGTTTCTAATACAATATTGAATAATAATGGTGACAGTGGGCAACCTTGCTTCACTCCAGATCTTACTGGGAAAGGTTCCAGTTTTTCCCCATTGCATATGATGCTTACTGATGGTTTTAAATATATGCTCCTGACTATTTTAAGAAAAAGTCCATTTATTCCTATACTCTCAAGTGTTTTTATTAGGAATGGATGTTGGATTTTATCAAATGCTTTTTCTGCATCTATTGAGATGATCATATGGTTTTTGTTAGTTTGCTTATTGATATAGTCAATTATGCTAATAGTTTTCCTAATATTGAACCAGCCCTGCATTCCTGGTATAAATCCTACTTGGTCATAGTGTATTATCCTGGGAATGATTTTCTGTAATCTTTTTGCTAATATTTTATTTAAGATTTTAGCATTGATATTCATTAGGGATATTGGTCTATAATTTTCTTTCTCTGTTTTCAGCCTACCTGGTTTAGGTATCAGTACCATGTCTGTGTCATAAAAGGAGTTTGGTAGGACTCCTTCAATCCCTATTTTTTTCAGATAGTTTATATAGCATTGGGGTTAATTGTTCTTTAAATGTTTGGTAGAATTCACATGTAAATCTATCTGGTCCTGGGGATTTTTTCTTAGGGAGTTGGTTAATAGCTTGCTCTAGTTCTTTTTCTAAGATGGGACTGTTTAGGATATTTACTTCTTCCTCTGTTAATTTGGACAAGCTATATTTTTGAAGGTATTCTTCCATTTCATTTAAGTTGTTGAATTTATTGCCATAAAGTTGGGCAAAGTAATTCCTAATTATTGCTCTAATTTCCTCTTCATTAGTGGAGTTCTCCCTTTTCATTTTTAAGACTAACAATTTGATTTTCCTCTTTCCTTTTTTTAATCAGATTTACTAAGGGTTTGTCTATTTTGTTGTTTTTTTCATAGAACCAACTCTTAGTTTTATTAATTAATTCAATAGTTTTTTTTACTTTCAATTTTATTGATCTCTCCTTTTATTTTTAAAATTTCAAGTTTAGTGTTTGAGTGGGGGTCTTTAATTTGTTCCTTTTCTAGCATTTTTATCTTCTATGTTTTTTTTTTTTGCTTTTGTTCTGATTTTTTCTCCCAACATGATTCATATAGCAATGTGCATTAAAAATAAATTAATTTTAAAAAATAAAAGTCATCAAATCCTGAAAAAAAAAAAAACAAGCAAACAAACAAAACCTCAGAAGCTAATAATAGCTGTTAGGTCCAATAAGTTTGGGAGGTTCTTTGTCCTGTGCTCATATTAGTATCCAAGGAAAATTGAAGGTCTTTCTATTGTTAATACCAGTTTAATAAATCCACAGTTCAGTATCCCTCATTTGGATTACTTTTCTTTTTTCTGGTCCTATTGATCTATGTGATCATTTTTTGGAAGACAAGCTTCTGTTTCCTCTTCAGAAGATATCTCTTCTGTTTTTGAGCTAGAGAAAGAATTAAGGTTGGTCAGCCCAGAGAATCTAATGAAGAGAAATAAAAAGATAGATTTCATTTTTAAAGGTATTTAATTTAACTTTCAATTAGGCATTTGCTTTTCCTTTCTCATCACCTCCCTCAAAGACTTTTTTAAAGAAAAAAAATGATTTTTAGTAAATATAGTCAAAACTAATTCCCATGTTATTTATATCCAAAAAGGTACGTCTCACTTTCCATCTTGAATGTATGCTATGGATTCTCCATCAGGAAAAGGATAGCAAGCTTCATCAATGCTTCTCTGGAATTGTAGTTCCTATTTTCATTGTTCAGAATTCTCATCTTTTTCTGAAGTATTTCCTTTATACTATTTTTACTATATACATTATTCCAAAAATGTTCCTTTCAGTCTAAATCAATTCATACAAATCTTCTCAAGTTTCTCTGAAACTACTATGTTATAGTAGTATTCCATTATATTAATTACGCATAATGTTCAACTGTTCCTCAATAAATAGACAGCACCTTATTTTCCAATTCTTTCCCAACTATAAACAGAGCTGCTATAAATATTCTTGCACGTGTTGGTGTTTTTCCTATTTTTATATTTTTAGTTTACCATCTTCTTGTTCAAAAACTATACAGTTTGGGAATTTTTCAGGCATATGTTCAAACTATTTTTCTGAATGGTTTGACTAATCCATAATTTCTCAAGTATCTTAAACTTTCTGTAAATATCATCCTAATATATAAATGGAGTGGATTATTCTAAGCATATATGCTGATTTTCTTTCTTTCTTGATTTCTGTCACATTCTTTTCTCCCTGTAATCCTTTGTTTTAAAAGCAAAAAGACTTCAATAATTTTGTTTCTTAAATAACCTTCATTCTTTATGAAGCCTGAGGAATAGAAAAGTATTTTGTAATCTTCTTTCCCTTTTCTTCTAGTGGACAGATACACCTACACCTTGAGCATATGTAATACCTACTTGACCATTACAGAAACATTATACATTCTATGTAGGTCACTACACATTATTCTTTTCTTCCATATTGCTAGAAATGATAGCCTTTATCATCCTTGCTAATAGCTGTCCAATGATGTGCTGTGGCAAACTAAGAAGCTTTTCAATTCCCTTGCAGCTCTGAATACTTTGAAATCCTCCAAATAATATTGCTTTTTTCCAGGGTAAGTCCTCCACTCAAAAAGCTTTTTATTCCTGTTATTTATACTCAACGGTATAAATTCACAAATGTATACAATTCTTTATAGAGTGTGAATGAATAAGAAATAAGTTGGGGAGGAAAAATTATCACTAATGTTCACTAAAAGTAGATTTCAGTGATGATTTGCAATGGGTAGTTTCTGGCTTTAAAATTCCATTATAGATATGCTTAGGTCCCACTTTATAGAAGGTTACAGAGTCACCCTGTCAGAATGGTCATGAGATGTTCTTGAGTTCAATCCCTACTTGTGTTTGGCACTGAGTGGTAAATAAACTACTGTCTTGGTCTCATGGAATGTAAAGTTTAACAGGGTTGTTCTGGGGAGGATAAGAAAGTGATTTTTCAGTTATTTTTCAGTCATGTTCAATTCTTCATGATCTCATTTAGGGTTTTCTTGGCAAGGATACTGAAATGCTTTTTCATTTCCTTCTCCAGCTCATTTACAAATAAAGAAACTGAGATAAATGGGATTAAATGACTTGTTCAGGGTCACACAACTAATAAATGCATGAGGCCAGATTTAAAATGAGGAAGATGAATCTTGTATCCACTGTGTCACCTGGCTGTGTGTGTGTGTGTGTGTGTGTGTGTGATATAAAGTTAAAAATAATTACAGTCAAAATCAGCACATGAAAGGAAAGGAAAGTGGAACAAACCAAGTGTTAAAGGAGTTTAGACTGGGAGGGAAGAATTTAAATCTTGTCAATATGAAAACCACTATTCTGGAAACTGCAATATGTTTTGGAAAGCAAATATGCTGGCAGACTAAATTCTTTTCTTATATGATGCTAGAGTATGAGATTTGAAAGGAAAGTCAAAGAGAATTTAGTCCAAATGTACTTGAACAGAAATCACAGTTGAAATGCCACTTGGCAAATGGATATCCAACTTTTGTTATAGGATCATCCTCCTGAGTCATTTCTCTACTTCAATTATCTTTAATTGGAAGAGTTTCCTTACAGAAATCTGAAATCTATTTTTCTGCTCTCTTTAATAGCCTCAATAGGATTATTAGTCTCAACTTCAATGTGCATTCCCCATAGACAGGAGAAGTTCCAGTAAGAGGGCAAAGATTTACCCAGAAATGGAGAAATAGGGTATATTATCACATTTTATATTACTTTTTAGTTATAATAAATAAACTAGAAAACAGCAAATAATAATAATAATACTCACTCAATTTTTTATATCACTTCAAATTGCTTTTCTCACAAGGTCAGTAGTAACCATGTTATTTTCTTTCATAAAATAAAGATACTGAAATTTGAAATATTCCATTGCCTTGCCTAATATCATACAGCTATAGTTCAATGTCAGAGCTGGAATTTGAAATCCTGTCTCTCCTAACTTTAATTATCATATTTTATAAACTGTACCATACTGCTTTTTCAAACAAGTAAATAAGTGGATATATGTTGCTCAGTTTGCTGCTAGCCACATACATCTATATCCATTTCATCTCCCCCTTCTCTCTCTCTCTCTCTCTCTCTCTCTCTCTCTCTCTCTCTCTCTCTCTCTTTCTCTCTCTCTCTAACACACACATACTTAATTTACATAAATGCCAAAGAGAAGAATTTGTATTTGATCCTGGAGTTAATCAGGAGCCACAAGAATTTACTGAATTATTACTATTGTTGTCATTCAATCATTTCACTCAGAAGACTGAATGCTTCATAAACCCTTTTGAGGTTTTATTGGTGAAGATACTGGAGGGATTTGCCAGTTCCTTCTCCAAATCATTTTTTCTGATGAGGAAGCTGAGACAAATAGGGCTGCACCTTGTCCAGTATTACATAGCTAGTCTTAAACCAGATTTGAACTCAGGAAGAAGAGCCTTCTGGACTCCGGTCCAGCACTCTGTGCCGCCTAGCTTTTATTGAATATGGAAAATAATATTTTCAGACATGTATTTAGAAAGATCAATCTTACAGATTAGTTGGAAATACAATAGTAAGAGCCATGAGGCAGGATGTTATAACTTCAGATCTTTTCGATAGTCAAGGAATGAAGTGGTGAGAGTCTTCATCAGGATGGCATCAAGTATCAGTGCCAGAGGAGAGAAGAGGACATGTAGAGAAAATGATATAAAGATATAAAAGACAGGACTTAGCAATTGAATGGATAGGGGGAAGGGGAGAGGCAGTCTGAAAAATGATAGGAGTCAAGGATAAAATCTAGGTTGCAATCTAAGGATGTATTTATCAAAAATTGTATATTATAGAGGAGAAGGCACAGCAGGAAGCACATAATGACATTATCAGAAAACATTAATTGCCCTGCATTATTAAAATCATAACTTGTCATGTCCCATATGTAATCTAGCCATTTACACCCTTTGTGTGTAATTCCTATGTTTAAGGCATGCATGTGTATTTTTCCTATGTCTGCACTTCTCACATGTACTTTGAGTGCCTTCCATCAACATGCTTCTTATGTGCACCTCTCTATATGTGTTTTCAGGTATGTCTATTTTAAATATGTGATATCTTTAACCTATGTGTAAGGAGAGTCTGTTGAAGGAGAGAGAGAGGGGAGAAGAGAAATGGAGACAGAGAGACAGAGGGAAAATTATCAAATTATCATCTGGGGAATGATCCAGCAGGCATTTGGGTACTTGGTCTGTTAATGATGTAATCCATTGAGTGTGATAATTCAATTCAATTCTTTTATTTCAAGAAACATTATTAAATGGCTACTACAATCAAAGTGATCTAGGCAGTGTAGTAGACAGAGTGCCGGCCCCAAAGTCAGGAAGATGAATTCAAATCTGCCCTGAGACATTTACTAGTTGTGACAAGTCACTTCACCCTTTTGCCTCAGGTTCCTCATCTGTAAAATGAGCTGGAGAAGAAAATTGAAAACCACTCCAATATCTTTGCCAAGGAAACCTCAAATGGAGTCATGAAAATTCAGATATGACAGAACATCGACCCAAGATATGCCTCTCTTTATTGAGACCATATTCCAAGGGCCACCTGATATGAGACTTTTCCTGATCTTTCCCAATCATTCTTAATGTAAATTATGTTGTATATATTTATATATACTTTATATTTAGTTATTATACATGGTATAACTGACCAAGAAAGCATAAGCTCCTACTGGTGGATAACACTTTATTTTTCTCTTGTTATTTTTAGAAAAATGAAGCAACATGATGTAATGGATAGAAAGCTGGTTTCAGAACCTAGAACACCTGAGATCATGTCCCTTTCCTGAGAAATAGTGGGCTGTATCATCTTGGGAAAGTCACTTAGGTTCAGTGCCCTAGGAAACTTAAAGAATTTGGCAAGAAATATGCTGACCTATATTAGTAGAAAGAATTTTCTTATCCAGAAATTCCCTTTATCAGTGAAATCATTAATCTAGTGCTTAGCCCAATAGTTATTGGTAGGGAAGCATTTTCTTAAATCACTCTACATGCAGAGAAAACTACATACAGATGCTCAGGGCCACTTTAGTTCTATTTGGAAGGTAGCATAGCAGTGAAGCAGAAAGACCCCTCACTCTGGAGTCAGAGGATTTAACTTCAAAGGCAACCTCTGATACTACTTGTGCAAATGTCCAAATGCTTTGAACAAACTGTTTTCCTTGCCAGGGTCTCATTTTCCTTTTCTGCAAAATGAGGGGATCTCTAAGATCACACAATTAAACCCTGATATACAAATACTATTGTAGTTTTCATGAAGCAGAAATGAAATGTTTCACTCAAAATGTGCAATCTAAGTGCTTGAGGGGAGTCAGCCCTGAAAATATGGAAACCTCCTGATCACTGCTAATCTGGAAAAGATGAAATTGTTTCCTCCACAGGGTTGCCATTGAAACAGAGTCCTATTATCCTTTCTATCATTCACAGTAAGGTACTTAGAAAAATCTAGATCCAAATCTGTCTTCTGATGCCAAAACAAGGCATCTTTCCTTGAGGCTAAAGTATTTCCGTTGATTTGTTCAATAGCTTCATGTATTGTCACAATAATTGTAGGATTCACACCTTACTATAAATCTCAGTTAATTATATTTAAATTCATCTTAAATACACATGATATAATAATTTTATTTTGAGAATATCATTGTCCCTTTAAATATTTGATGTTGTGGTAGCAAAGATGCTCTGGTTCATTCTCCCAGAGTCTTTTTTCTCTCTCTACTGTCATCAATTTAAGCCCCTACCAGCAGTAGTTCCCCAAATGTGAGTCCAGTTATCAGATTAACAGTTGCATCACCATTCCATCAGTTAACTTGTCCCAAAATAATATTTATTTTGATAATAGTAAGAATAAAGTACAAATATTTTTGATTAATGTCCCAGGTCACTTTCCCCTATATCTCTGTCTCTGGAGAATGGTTCAAAATTTAATTAATTTCTTTGTATTAATACCACAATGTTCATAAGCAAATATATAATGAATACTAGATAATCCCTCATTGTCACTTCCACTAGCCTCAGTCCTAAAAGCTAAATATATACGATTATATGGTGCTCAGGAAAATTTAGCATCTCTGGGATGAGAACTTCTCAAGCTTTGTTCAGGGCTATTCATCTACCTGACTTACCACTGGTTCCAAGAAGGTGTAACATGTGCACTGCTCACACCTATGTCAGACGGGTTAAACTAGATTGATGTCATTATCACCATTTTACAGTGAGGGAAATTGAAGCAAATAGACATTTTCCAGGGTCACAGAGCTAGGAAGTGATTGAGGACAGATTTGAAGTCAAATCTTCTTGACTCTTCCTGACTATATCCATCTCATTAGGAAAACAAATGCCTTATAAGAATCAAGAACCCACAATCACTTAAGGGAGAAGATCCCAAAGTTTCTCTTTTCATAATATTGTCTCTCATCAAGGTTATACCATTAGAGTTGTAGCTGAATATTATAATTTAGAAGAGAGAATGCCAGAGGCTGCTTGTGGCCTTTTGAATATCTTTTGAAAAATAATAAAAAAGCCTTTCCTTCACCACCTAGTAGACTAGAGATAGCTAATGAATGTTCCCCAAGTTCGAGAGTATTTCCAAGAGTTTTTCACTCACATACATTACTATCCTGGAATTTATTTCCTCCCCTTCTCTACTTGGGGAATCCATATCAAACAAGTAAAGTAACATACTCTGCACATGTGCCAGACTCCCATTACCTACTCTCTCTATGTCATACTATAGAAAGACCATTTGTAGACACATAGACCATAAAGTCCTGTAAAGGACCTTAGATACCATCCAAATCAAAACCATAAACTCATAGATTCAATGCTTCCAGGGGCAACAGAGCGTATCTAGACCAATATCACATTTTATAGGGAAGGAGACTACCAAGATGATGAAGTGCTTTGTCCATGATCTTCTAATTAATTAGCTACAAAAGCTGTATCTACAGCTGAGCCTTCTGACTCCAGATAGTGTTGGTTTTATTCCATCTCCTTGACCTCTCAGATGAGAAGTGTAAGTCTGTCAGAGAGGTGAACCAGCAGGCTTAGAGGCACTTACTTGGTTGGTCAAAGAAAGATTAGAACGTGGGTTTTCTGCCTCTTCCCATTTTGCAGTATTGCATCCATAGCTATGGCCTATGGAGTCTAAAGCTCAGAAGAAAAAGGGTTCCTATTTTGAATGCATTTTGTTTAGCCATTTTCAGTCATGTCCTACTCTTCTTAAGCTACTTAGGGCTTTTCTTGGAAAAGATAATGGAGTGATTTGTCATTTCCTTCTCTAGCTGATTTTACAGATGAGGAAACTGAGACAAACAGGGATAAGTGCCTAGTAATATCTGAGCTTAGATTAGAACTCAGCAAGTTTTCCTTATTTCAGACCTGGTGCTCTGGCCACTATGGCATCACTAGTAGTGATGCTACACTTAAGAACTTGAGAAGTTAAAGAATTTTTCTTGTGGAGACTACTTCTATACATGGAGTGGTGATTATTGGAAAAGGGTTAATGGATACTTTGAACCAAAGTAGTTTCTCCTGTAGAAATTCACCCAAATTACAGATAACTAATCTTAGAGAACTTTCTTTTAAAAAAATACTTCATCTGGACTTAAAATTTATCTCCATAAGTAAGGTGAACAGTGAAATAGAAATAATTACAATATCTATATATTTCAGGCTCCACACTTCTCCCAGTATCCTAGTTGATAGCTGAGGGTTACCTGTGGTGAGCCTGGGGTAAGATTCTGAATGTAGGGGAAAAATTTAAAAGTTTTATCTTTTTTCCTGCCTTGAGCATGTCTCCTCAGTAATATTTTTCTCCTGCCACGAGGTGGGGATATGAGCTTACCCTGCCCACCCTTCAATGAAGAGATCCCCTGGGCAGCTGTGCTTTAACATAGCAAAAAAAATCTGTTTTCCTCACATGATAAAAACTTTAATATTAAATAAAACTAAATAAAAATTATTAAATAAGAATATGCTATAATATAAGAATAGACAACAGAAAGTGAAAACCTACCAAAAGCTCTAGTTGAGTCAAAAAAAATTTTCCCCTTCTCATGTCCTCTTTATTCTGAGGGTACTTTTTAAATCTATGAAACACATAAGAATTTACTCATCAATTTAACTTATGTTAATGCAGCATCTAAACTTCAAGGAAGGGCAAGAGTTGCTCCTTCTTTGAAGGGAGATTACAGACAATGTATTATAATCCCATTCTTTTATCCTTTAATAACTTATTCTACATATATTAATTCTTCATAAATTCTATACATTCAATTTGAGTTTAATTCAACAAAAGTTTCTTGAGTATATAGCCTGTAGTGTACAAGTCCCTATTCTATATCCTATAAAACTCCAAAATATCTAAGATATCATCATTGCTTGTCCATCTTTAGATAATGAAGTCCTGAGCAAGAGGTAGGGACAGGAGGATGAAAGAAATATTAGGGAGATAGAATTGATAGGATTTGGAGTGTGATGAAGAGCAAAGAGTTAAAGGGAATTTCTAAGTTTTCAACCATTCAAGATTGTGTAGATGCTGTTATCATTAATAGAAACAGAAAAAGTAGAATGGAGAGTTGTTTCCTATAAATGAAAGTAAGCAATTTTGGGGGACAGGTTGATGCATAGAGAATATCCTATTCATATATATATATGTAATGGGTAGCTAAAAATATGGATTTGGAGCTGAAGAGTTACAGTTATAAAACTGTCAACTAATAGCATAGCTAGTGGATGACTGCAAGTTTGGGAGTAGATGAAATCATCAAAGGGGAAAATATAGATAGAGTTAAAGGAGGAGAGGAGAAGAAGAAAGGGAAGAAGAGAGTTAAGAAAGGAATCTCAAGAAATCAGATATACAGGAGGAAGTGTTAATGACGACTAAAGATTTAAAATGGAGAAAAAACAGCAAAATTAAAGGAGGATGAGGACTAAAAAAAAGAAGGGGGTTGGACTAGATTTTTAAAGTCCTTCTTAAGTTCCTCCCAACTCATAACTGTCTATAAGTTTTTTATAACCTTGATATTTTAAACTTCCCATTTCTCTAAAATCTTGAGATTGATTCATTATCTATTTCGACCCTCCCCTAATCATAAATCCACTATCATTTGTCCAGTTAATTTTTTTGTGTAGTCATTCTTCATTTTTTTCAGCCCAGCTTAGCATGCACATTTTTTTATGTCTAAAATCCTGTTCACATTATGATTGTTCCTGCCAGACAGAGTCATACATAAATGCATACAAGTCTATACATATTTGTAGAGGAAACTATGAATTCTATCAAATGCCCTCTTCTTTCTTCTACCTCCTAAAAGAAAACACATGTACAAATCCCAACTTAGTTTCTGTAAATGGAGAAAAAATTTTGAATCAGATTATCAATATTATTTTATTGCCTCTCCCTCCCAAAATAAATATAACCACTTTTTTTCTCAGTCTCACTTTTTTTTGCCTACAAAATGGGAATGATGATACTAGTTTACATGTCTTTTTACTACATGGCAGTGCTATGAAGTGAATCTGGAAGTTTTATAGAGCTGGTATAAATAAATATGCGGTGTTATTAGAGCCGTTATTAATAGTCACAAGATAATTGCCATTCTTAGAATTTTCCATTATGTGATAACATCTTTGCAGACTTGCAGACAATTTTGAATTGTCAGCATAAATTATACATTTTAATAATTCATTTACATCATGACACAGAAATCCCCTTCTCTCCTCCCAGCATTTTTTCCCCTAGTCCTTCTGTTTGACAGAGCTTGGAAACCATATTCAATTGTTAAGGCAAAATGCAACTGCTAAGAGACATATGCCAATCTTATTTTGGATGTATTGATACTTATGTGACAACACTCCCCCTCACTCTATCCTCCACCCCAATTAGAGAATTCTGTTCAGAGATGAGTTTAGGAAGGCTACCACCAATTTAAAGCCAACTTCTCTACAGATGAGTTTAATGAGTTTATTCTTAAAACAACTTGAATCTTGTTCTATTTAAATCTACATATTTCAGCTGATAAAATGTAAGCTCTTTGAAGTTAGGTACTTTTTCCCTTTTGTATTTCTATCCCCAGCACTTAAGTATAGTTTGGTAAGTGTTTAATAATTACTTTTTGATTGTCTGTCTGAAAAAGTGAGTGACTTAAATGGGTTTTATAGAGAACCTCCCCACAGAACCTCCTGACTTCTCATAGTAACTAAATAATATAGTGGATAGAGTATTGGGCCTGGAGTAAAGAAGATCTCCTGAGTTCAAATCCAACTTTGGACTATCATTAGTTGTGGGACTCTTAATTAGTAAATTAATCTTTCCCTGTTTCATTTTTCACAACTCTAAAATGGAAAAAAAAATAGTACTTTCCTTACAAGGTTGTTGTGATATTCTAATGAGATAATATTTTTAAGTGCTTAGCATAATGTACAACCTATATCAAATTGCCTGTCATTTTAGGAAGAGGAAAGGAGAGGGAGGGAGAGAAAAAAAAATCTGGAAGGCAAAATCTTGTAAAAATAAATGCCAAACATTGTCTTAACATGTAATTAGGGAAAAATACTATGAAAAAATTTTAAAACTTAAAGTGCTTAGCAAAATGCCCAGCCCATATTAGATGCTTAATAAATACTAGTTCCGCTTCCTTCTAGATCCAAAATGCAGGAGTGCTCATCATGAAAAGCCTTTTGTATATACAAAAACCTATCCTACACTACTTTGAGGGAAGATAAAGGAAATATTAAAGACATTCCATACCTTCTAGGTGACTTATTTACATTGGAATTTCATTGATCTCAGATCAGGGAAGGGGGATCTCAGAGGGCTCATGGTTCAATTTTCTCATTTTATTTTTTTTTCTCTTTTTACTGTCTTTCAATTAATAGAAATCTAATATTTCTCCCTTCCTGTCAATATGCTGATGATAAAGTTGAGACTAGGAATTTAAATGACAGCCAAGATCACACAAGTAGTAGATATGGTATCATTAATGACCAGCATTCTGTGAAGAATTTATAAAGAATGTGCATTGTACTTGATAATAAGAATATGCTAAGATGGGGAATGAAGTCCCTAGTTGGGGAAATTCTTGTTGGGAGGAAGGAGCCCCAAAATATAGGATTTACTGCTTCCTGGTGAGACAGATGACAAAACTCCAAAGTAAGGGAGCATATTTCCCTATTGACTCTTGCTTTTTTCCTCCTCTGAGTAATCATTGTTTGACATTATATTTAAAATGCTAATTTTATCCTTTCAAAGCAGTACACAATAGCTGTGCAGATTTTAACATTTCATTCCTCCCCCCTTTTTTTTTTTTAACCCCATGCAGTTGTGGAGTCCAATTCCTCTTTAGGGCTAATGCAAACTCAGTTGTAGGGTTAGACAAAGATCGTCCTGTGCAAGTGTTTAAATTACAATGATCCAAATCAAAGAAGGATAAAACAAGACTTGGATATTGTTGTCTACAGGAGGACAAAATATCCACATGAAAAGTGTAGATAAAGGATCATGATATTTTGAAGATCTGTGAGATTGATCTCTTTCTTGGTGATTGGTGTCTTGTAGAGACTGCCAGAACACAGTCTTTTAAGTATGTGAGGAAATGACAGACAGCTGATTTCCCTCTCTATAGAGGACAGAAGACTAGTCACTGAGCTTAATCTAGGGATTGTGAGTGAAAGAGAGAAAAGAATTTCCAGATAATAAGAGACTATCTCTAAAAGGAAAATAATAAGTCAATCAATCAACAATCATTTATTAAGTACCTTCTATGTGCCAGGTACATAATAATATAAATTTTTCATCTCTGGAGATATTTAATTGACTTAACAATTATTCATTGAGCATTGATAATGTATAGGACTATATGATAAGTCTTATTCAGGAGACTAAAAGGTAGAAGGCATGATTCCTGTCCTTGGGAAACTTAAAATATATCCAGGAATATAAAATTCATACATCTGTTTTTGCATTAAGTATATTAATCCTTTGTGATATTAGGTGTTTAGATTAAGTAATCAGCCTTAGTAAAGTTACAAAAACACCAAATATAGAGCCAGATCAATCCTGATTCTAAAGCAAATTTCAAGTTCTATTTGACCTTTGGCAAGCCATGGTCACTATCTGGACCTCTGAATGTAAATAAAATGAATGCCAATAGAAAAGTAAATACTATATAATTAAAATGATACATATTGGCTTTGACAAAAACAAGAACATCTGAACTTTCTTTTCTAAGATGAGGGCTACTCTTGGTATAGAATGTTGCATATGCTGTAAGATACAATCATTAAGGCAAGTTTGCTAAGTTTCCTTCTTTAATACAAGGCAAAGTTAATGGGCAGGGGAAGAGGAGTAAGCATATCTATAAATAACTGTGATGTAAAGCTTTTTTTAAAAAAATTGTTCATAGTCTTGGCTCTTTCTTTGCTTCCTGGTATTGGAAACTGTGCATAAGCTACTGTCTCCAAGAGGAAGATAATCTTTGAGACTTCTCTTACCCAGAATCAGCATGAATCCGATTATATGGCCCTGCTGTTGCAAATGTCTCAGTTATGTCCCTTGTTTCCTGCTTTTGTCCAGAAACTAGAATTTGTTGTTTTTGTTGAGCTGTTTCAGTCATATCTGACTCAAAATATATCCCAGGATTTATTTGAAATCAGAAATTGAAGTAAAATATCTCCAGTGACCTGCTTTAGGAGGCTATCAGTAGTGGAGATGTGAATTCATACATCTATCATCTTTACTGAATTTGATATTGAACTTGGTGGAATGAGTACTATATAGGAAATGCAATTAAGTCTGATCCCACTTTCCCCAAGGACTAAGTTGGCATAGGAAACAGTTTATCCCCCAGCTTTTTGGGGATTGTGATTGTGACTTCTGTTTTTTTTTTTTGCCTTATCTTTTCAGTGTCCCTCAGGAAAACTATTATTACTTTTTATCTATTTTGTTTACTCATTCATTTTTTTAATTACTTTTTACTTTTTCATTCATTTATTTATTTATTGGCTAGCTAGCTATCCATTCATTGTTTATTTGTTTGTTTATCTTTATTTTATTGAGGGAGAAGGATTTGTTAATCCTTTAGTCTATCCCCACTGTAACTTCTATGCTGTTTTTTTAAGACTCCCTCTATCTCTAACATTTGAAGATTATATCCAACAGTTCAATGCCCTTTGGCAAACAAAATTTAAGTACATGAATTTCTGATTAAATACAAGTTGAGAAAGTTTATTACATTTCTCAGCAAATGCATTCCCATTTACGTAGCCAATCACCTCAGCACTGACACCTGTCTGTCTGCCTGTCTGCACCACAGGCTCACTAGCCCATTTCTTTCTTTTAAAACAGTCCTCTGAAATGTGACAGGTGCAGTGAAATATGAGGAAGTAAATAAGATACACTGGCTTCCCAAGTCAACAGCTGTGACAGAAAATGTATCAAAATGTTTTTGGGGTGTGTGTGTGCGTGTGTGTGTGTGCGTGTGTGTGTGAAAAGCCCATCATTTTCTGTAAAGATTCCTATTTTTCTCAATTCAGACATAGGGAAAACAGTTTATGGTGAACTTGGGAGATAGAGAACTTTCTTTAGTAAAACAGGAATTATAGTTTTGGATTGTCCTGAACAAAGGGCTGTCATTAATTCAACAGGTCAAGATTTTATGTTCAGGAATGAGCTCCCTAGTGTAGACTTGGGGCAGCATATTGAGCTATGAGGTGAGAGCATTTCCAGAGGATTAGAAATGAGACAAAGAAAATTTTCCTTTGATTTCTCATGAGTATTGACTGTATTGGTGGGACCCACCTAAATAGGGAATGTCTAACCAAAGTCAATCTCAACCTCTTCTCCTGACTCCTAAGGGTAGCCATAATGTCTTAGACACTGAGATTTGTATAAGTTGGTTCTTTGCTTCCTGGTAAAGGATAAATAAATAGGAATGGGTATTCATATATATATATATATATGCATATATATATATATACACATTATATTTCATATATAATGTGTATATATATATAGAGAGAGATAATATAATATAATATAATATGTGTGGGTGTAGATGGGAGAGAGTGAGGATGCAGAGAGTTTCCTTTTATGGACATGGAAAATGGAGGCATCCTTGATCTCCTGGAATACAACCTTCTCTTGCCACATAATCAGGAAGATTTCAGTCAACTTCTGCATGAACACTGGATCTCCTCCATTGCAAATCTCTACTAGGTTTGAATCAACACTAGGGATATTATGCTGACTCTATTATTGTATGCCTGTGAAACCTGGACAGTCTGTCAGAGCCATGCCATAAAATTAAACCATTTCCATTTCACTCATCTTAGGAAGAGTCTGAAGATCGCTTGATAGGATAAGCAGACACTAAGGTTCTTTCTCAAACTGAACTGCCGAGCATTCCAAGTCTGTTGCAGGGAGCACATCTCCAATGGGCTGGCTGTGTTGTTTGAATATCAAATGTATGTTTACAGACAAATCATACAAGACTAGTACTCACAGAAGTCAGAAGAAGCAGTACAAGTTCACTCTAGGTCTTTCTGACAAACTCTGGAATTGGTTATGAGACATGCTGACACAGGACTGCTCAGCATAGCATGTCTGCTTCAGAGAAGACACAATGTTCTATGAACAATGCAGAATTGCAACAGAACAAAGGAAGTGCGAGATGCACAAACCAGAGACATCTCCATCCCAAATGTTCAAATGAATTATTTGTGTCCAATCTGTGGTAGAATCTTCTGAGTTTATGTGGGTCTGATCAGTCACATTTGAATACAATGTACCTTGACCCCAACATGTTGATATCATTGGTCCTCTTCAAGTATGAAAGCTGAATAACAGAATCTGTGGTGTTCTCTTCTTTTTTATAAAATATGATTGTTCTCTCTGGGAGCAGGTTTCTTGGGGAGGCTTTTGGAGACGGCCTTAGTTTCAGTTCAATGTAATAATCACTTCAAACGCAGCCAGGAGTTAAAATCCAGGCCTTTATTGTGTCCTTCAAAGTCTTGAGCTTCAGCCCCTAGCTCCCTCCGAATGTCTCCAGCCAGCACAAAGGTGTAATATGGAATGAATCTGTCTCCGCCTCGGAAAGTGGGCTTCTGTTCCTGGTCCTGAGAGCTTCTTGTTTATATGCTGTACCCTGAGTATACACCAATCATTATATCACTGGGAAACCATTATTTGTTGTAGGATTAAATCAATTCTAAACTAGATTTAAACATTGTCTCTTCAATTCCACTTAGTACCTTGTTTCAAGTTCTGGCCCATAACATCTTGTAGGATCAGATCATTCATCCTGAACCATGCTAAATTAGATAATTATTGTCTCTATCAATCTAATGACTTAACACTTTGTAAGGATTCCAACAAGAATCAATATGAATAATGTTTTTTCAGGTGTTGGTTGAGCAGCTTAGGTTTGTTTCTTATGTTTCAAAAAGTCAAAGATGAGGAGTTAAGCCAAAAAATTAGGAAAAAAGCACAGATTTCCAGGAAGGGGTGTGTGTGTGTGAGTGTAGATGTAGGTGAGGGACAGGGAGAAAGAGAATATAAGATGAGTCTACAGATGTTAATTGTTGTAGAGCAGTATCTTGAGAAAATCTGAACCAAAAATATGATCTTGTATCATCAGAGGGCATTTGATAGGTTTTTCAATGAGAATATTTTTATATTATATGATTATTATTATTATTTTATATTTATAGGTTTCTCAAGAATGCTGTGAATCTGGAAACTATGAAGAATCTCACAAAGTATACAATCTCTGCTGATACAGTGGCAAAAAAATTCTAGTTTCTTTTAATACTGTGTGTACCCAGATTGAAGGAAGTTATGCAATACACCATGTGCATGACAAATTCAGAGGAATTGTCACAGGGATGATTGTATATGCAAAGAGAAAGAGTTATAGGAATTATAGACACCAGTCTCTTGACCCCCAGGGGGTGGATACTGCCTTTGGTTTCATTAATATCATCTGGTCTGTCCAGAAAGGATGTAATTTCTGCCTGTGGTAGTAAAAATGCAACTGGGCTTTTTGAGCTTTTGGCAGCAATACTGGTAAGCCCCACATGGTGGCAATGCTACAAAAGTAGATGACCCTTTGATTACAAAGCAAGCTGTGGAGCTCCCCATTGTATAAAGCAGAATGCTAAGGTTTTGCTGTATTTAGGATGACCAAAGGGGATATTTCAAGAACATCTTTGTTCCCAAAATTTATATTAGAATTAAAATGTTTTTAACAAGTTCTGCAATGTTTACCTATTTTTAACGTTTAATGGTCTGTGTGTTTTTCCCTCTTAAAAATAAGTAGGATCTTTACCACCTATGGCCTTAGTAAGTGCTGATATTGCATCTTCACATACCAACTTTTGAGTCTTCATCATCACAAGGTGAAGTTCCAAAAAGTTAAATGATTTTATTATTATTGTTTCAAACCCATGATTTTATTGGTAAAGATAATTCCCAATTTAAAAACATCTCCTATTTATATGACTTTGTGACTGTTCTATGGCCAGTGGTCAGAGAATTTTCTAGAGAAAGGACTTTCATAAGGGGTCACAAAACCAATAAGTGACTTACTCCACACGTGGACCCAGGTCTTTCAAATTCTGATGAAAGTTTTCTACACATTGTTATACAATATCTATCTACAAGCTAAATGATATAGTATTTTGAGTAAAAGTTGCTGTAGAGTATGATATATTTGTATAAATAGATAGATAGATGAACCATTAGACTAGCTGAAAGCAACTTTGCATTGTAACAGTACTCAGATTGGTTTATGAAAACTGGTCAGATTATAGAATAAAATAAAAAGTTGTTTCTAATGGATAAAGACTCAGCATTGAACTAGTTTATGGCCATTAGGGAAAAGGAGAAATATTTATGTAGTACTTGGGAGGTGATAAAGGAGTGTAAAAAGAAAGCATCTCATTTTCTTCCCTCTTCCTCCATTGGGTAGAAGTGGATCTTACTTTGGAGGGGTTCCTATATTCCAATTGGGATATTGGCAATATCCCTGGAACCGCTGAAGGAAGTGGTTGAATTGGAAGCTAAGGACAGACTGGGTATATATTCACAGCTCTACAAAGGATCCCAGAAATAGTTCTACTATAACTAATGAAAATATCTTAAATACTCCAGCAAAATAATTTTGAGGAGCTGTGAGTTATATTATTTCTACATGTGCTTTCTAAAATTGAGCCTACTTTTCCTCCATATTTTAAATATATTGGTAGGAAAATGTGTCAAAAACAGTAGGCAGGATATTTTGCCCCAACTGTTCTTACTATTCTACACTAGTAAGTATGCCTGTCTGTAGGCACATTAATTTTGACTGACTAATTAATAACCAACTTATAAGTGTGGTATGGCTTGAGAGAGTTACATAATATTAGGAAGATAATCCTCAGTATCTCGGGGTTAAACCCAAGAATATTCCTTGTCCTGGGTATCTGACTCATCTGTCCAATCTGTAGTTAGGAAATACTAGGAAACTCTAGAAAATAAAAAGTGACTAGATATAAGAGAAATGACAGTGTATTTACATCTATTTGAAACAGACAATGGGATTTGATAGAATTTGAGATATTATTTGATAGAAGACTTATTTAAGATTTATATTTTCAGGGCAGGAGGACCTGAGTTCAAATCTGACCTCAGACACTTACTTTCTAGCTGGTGACCTTGAGCAAGTCAGTTAACCCCAATTGCCTCAGCAAAAAAACAAAACAGATTTGATTATGATGCATGGTGTGGAAATAGTGACCTACTCTTAGAATCAGAGCAACTTGCAATTAAGAAAGAATTATCAAGTTGAATAAAAACTCTATATACTCTACAAGAAGTCGGTAGAGTTAGAAAGATGTGGATTAAAGAACTGTTTTCAACACATACTGGCTTTATGACTCATTGCAAGTCACTTAGCCTCTCAGAGTTCTGTGCTATATAAGGAGTTCTTTAAAACTACAAAGAAAGTGCCAAGCTGCATTGGTAGAGTGAGTTGCCTCACCTCAGAGATCCCTATATCAGAAAAAAAAAACTGATTATACATTCAAGCTGGAACAGGAGGAGATGAGAAGGATACTTATGCAAAACAACTTGTGAAAAAATGGCTGAATGAAGTATGGTTATATGTTTCTCAGAGTGGTACATGTAAAGAAAATACCAAAAAGATAGTAGGTAAACCAGAGTGCTGAAATTGAAAAGATTAAGTCTTCCTGTGCATACTCTCTGGTCTGAAGTTAAAAAAAAAAACTGGCAAAAAGATGATTGAAAAAGAAAAAGAAAAAGAAAAATTATTCCCTCCCTACTCCATTTCCCAAATAAAATAGCAGTAAATACTTGGATATTGGCTAAGCACAATATATAGTAATACATGACCACAGTGATCTAATGTTTGATAAACTTTCAAAACTTTTGAAACAAGAACTCATTACTTAACAAAACCTTCTGGGAAAACTGGAAAATAATTAAGGAGAAACAAGGTATAGACAAATATCTAATACCATATTAAAAAAAAGGTCCATAAAACTACATGATTTAGACATAAAAGGTAATATAAGCAAATTAGGAGAGTTTGGAAAATTTTATCTGTCAGAGTTATGTATAAGAGAAGAGTTTGTCAAATAAAAAAAAAACAGAGAAGATAATGGAAAGTAATATTTTAGTTACATTAAATTAAAAAGATTTTGTAGGAACAAAAACAATGCTGCCCAAATTATAAGAAAAGCAGGAAATGGAAAAAATAGACTGTTTCTCTGAAAAAAGCCTCATTTCTCAAATACATAGAGAATTGAGCTAAATTTATAAAAACAATATGAATCATTTCCTGATTGATAGTTGCTCAAAGGATATGCAGTTTTCAAAAGAAGAAATAAAACCTATCTATAATCATGAGTACTGTCACTATTGATTAAAGTAATGCAAATGAAACATCTCTGAAACTTTCCTCCAAATCTGTCATATTGTATAATATGATGGGAAAAAATATATATATTGGAACAGTAAAAAAAAGTTTAACTACATAGATATAGTTAAAATAATAAATACTATGTATATTTTGTGCAATATTTTTAGTCACATGGATTTTCTCCTTGTCATGGAAAGAAGCTGCATATTCATTTATTTTTCTAGATTGGGAATGATAGGATATAAGAGAATTTAGGATGTTAAAAATGTGATTTATGTGTTGCTTTTTTTCTTTTTTCTACAAAGTAAAATGGGAGACCATTGAAGAAGTTCTAAATGTGTAGAAAATGGGAAACTTTTTCACAGCGACTTTATCTCAATTTTAAATAATCAGAATCATTGAATTGGAAAGAATCTTTAAGACCATGTAGACCAACTCATATGTGAACAACATTCCTTTTGTTACATCTCTAACAAATAATTTAATAGATGGTGAAAGAGATGTCCAATAATGGAAGGAACCATTGCCATCAAAAATAATATACTCACTTACTTTAATTTTAAATTTACCCCTCTGCACCTCACTACTGTTCTAAGTTCTCCTTATGAGTTATTAGAGAAGAAATCTATCCCTTCAAATAGTTAAAGGCAACTATCACATCTTCTCTCCCCTCCCTAAAGCCTTCTCTTGTCTAGATTGAAATTCCCTATTTCAGTCAACTTGTTCTTATATGATGCATTCTTTAGTACTTTAATACTCTTGTGCCCTTACTCTTGGAAAACTCAATTGTCAATATCCTTCTAAAAGTATGGTATGTATATGGGCAGAATCTGTGTTTTTATGGAATTATCTCATTCAGAAACTGGAAAGGCAATACTTTGACTTAAAAATTGTCACTTTTAGGATAATGCATATTTATTTATCAGATACTCTCCCTCTCTCTTTCCCTCCTTTCCTCTCTCTCTCTCTCTCTTTCTCTGTCTCTCTCTCTCTCTCTCTCTCTCTCTATATATATATATATATATATATGTGTGTGTGTGTGTGTGTGTGTGTGTGTGTGCATAGAATGATAAAAACAGCATGTAGTGAAACTATATCTCACATTTTGTATGTCAGACTTTTCTATATGCAGCTTAAGATGGTGTTTGGTACTGTATATACCCTTTGATCCATGAGTGTTTCTACTTAACCTGTATCCCAAAGAGATAATAAAAAGAGAAAAGAACCCAGGTGTACAAAAATATTTGTAGCAGCCATTTTTATAGTGCAAAGAACTGGAAACTTAATGGATGCCCATTGTTTGGGGAATGGCTGAATAAGTTATGGTATATGGAAGTTATGAAATATTATCGTTCTATAAGAAATTATCAGCAGGATGATTTCAAAAAAGGCCTGAAGAAACTTGCATGAACTGATTCTAAGTGAAGTGAGTAGAAGCAAAAGAACATTGTACATGGCAATAATAGAATTATGAAATGATCAATTCTGATGGACGTAGCTCTTTTCAACAATGAGCTTATTCAGGCCATTTCTAATGGTCTTGTGATGGAGAGAGCCTCTGCTCCCAGAGAGAGGATTGTGGAGACTGAGTGTGGATCACAACATAGTATCTTCACCATTTTTGGTATTGTTTGCTTGCGGTTTGTTTTCTTTCTCATTTTTTCCCCTTTTTGATCTGATTTTTCTTATGCAGCATTTTAATTGTGGAAATGTATATAGAAGAATTGCACATGTTTAACATATTAGGATTATTTGGTGTCTCACGGAGCGGGGTAGGAGGAAGGAAGGGAGAAAAATTTGAAACACAAGGTTTTGCAAAGGTGAATATTGAAAAATATCTTTGCATATATTTTGAAAATTATAAAAATTTTATTTGAAAACATAAGAAAAAGATACTACTTGATTTCTTGTCATTCATGTCATTCTATCAATTCATGCTAAATGTGAACATCTTTCAGTCAGGAATTTCTGCTTCCCCTTTCTCCCTTCACTTACTATCATTATGAGCTGATTTTTGGACACAGATGAAGGACTTTATATGAACATTATGAAATTTCACCTTATTATATTTGACTAACTATAAAATAATTATGAATAAAGTACTTGATATAGAATGTGTTAGCTATTACTTCTAATTTTTACCACCTAAAAGTTTGATGAATGATATTTTGATAAATTTTATAAGCTGATAAAAATTGATAAATGATATTTTGATAAATAAACCCATGTCTTTATAGAAGTTATTGGAAAAAATGTTGAATGACATGGGGCCAAGTACAAATTCCAGGTCATTCATTATAATCCAATTCAAAAAATATTTATTAAGTGCCTACTATATGACAAGCACTGTACTTAGCCTTGAGGACATCATTAATAATATAGAAAGCCATGCCTTGCCCTCAGGAAGCTTACAGTCTAATGGGAAGAAAGATCATACCAAAAAAAAAAGTAGAAAATCCAGGGGAGGATAGTTCAGGGAGGGCCAGACTGTGGGTAGAATAGGAGATGCAGAATGTATTACAGCTAAAAACTCCAATTTCTGTCCTCTGTAAAGAAAGGCATTGGAAGGAGTTTGATATTTCATCCTCTAGCCTTCTAAACAGAGAAGAAAGGAGAATCAAAGAAGGATGTCAGTCAAGATAGGTAATGAGTTTAACCTGAAAATTTAACTTGTGAAATTGCACTTTCTTTGACCTTGACATTTACCTATTAATGGTTGTCTACTCATTGAATCAAGTCATTTAACTGGTTCAAAATCTAACTGCTTAGTCTTTAAGCTTACATAGTTGTATCACATTCAGAAAGCTATCATTTGTGAATTTGTCTTTCCTCTCACCTAAGTATCAGAAGACACAAAGTTATGTTTTTTTCCCCTTTTCAGCTGATTTTGTAGGAGTCTATAAGATTTAAGAGAGTTCAGAAGAGTCAAGAGCTTACATAATTGTGAAAAAGAAAGACTTGAAATTATTGATCTTGGGCAACCTCAGAATAGAGAGTAAGATTTGAGAGTGCTAGTGCTGTTCCTTATTCTCTTTACAACAGGACAAGTGCCTAATACTAAGTTTTAACTGGCCAATGAAAAGAGGATTCCCAACTGAAAAAGTCAATCTTAGGTGAATGCATAATAATCATTGAGAAGTGAATAATTCTTTTCTCTAACTTAAATATTAAATTTTCTATTAAAAAACTCAAAAGAGTGGCTTTCAAACAGGGCCCCATAATCAGATTTCTGTGATGGACTGTGTCTTGTTCCTACTGTGCACCTGACATCTGTTTGACAGTGCTGCTCACAGTCCCTTGCAGGGAGCAAGCACTTAATAAATATTTGCTGAACTGAATTAAGTTTTTTGTATTTGAAAAGGCACTTGCAATAGCACTCTAAGTTATTAGGTTGCTAAACTAAATTGTTCTGTTTTACAGTCTTATTCATCATGTTTAATTTAATTGGAGTCTGAGGATGGCTAATTGGGTATGTGTGCAAGCCTTGTGCAGAAATACCCCTAAGGTAAATTAAACCTAATCAATGGTCGAGCAAAAAGGACGCTCAGGGAGTTAACATTTCAATTAATACTCATGGTGGATACATTCATGTAAAAGAAGTTGTTCATTAAATTTTATACTTTCTGGGTAGGGGGGAAGGCAAATATGTTTGTTCCCATAAATACTCTAGAATGAATTTGATTTCAAAACTAATAAAATGTCTTAATGAAAATGTAAATGAACTTCTTTCTAAGATTTCCTATGTGAAACTGAATGAACTTGACCTCTCCTCTAACAGCTTTCCTCTTCATACTTCTATTCTGGGCCCAGGGTCATATTTCCCTGTGATTTATAGGCAAGGACTCCTATAAATTACTCTCTTGGAATTGATGCCCTAGAGGTATGTGTAGAAATGATTTCTTCACTATCTCCCTGACTAGTCACTGACTACTCCTGGGACTTCTCAATGAAGAGTGTATCAATCACTACCATGAATTATACCCTAGTGAAAGCACTAAGCCAACCAAACAGAGAAAACAGAGCTATTGGTGCCCCAAGGTTATGTTTGGCAGGCTGCAACAGAATCAAATGTGATTGGATGGCATGGCCAAAGCAATTTACCAAGGTGGAGCTGGTTAGTGGAGTTTTCAATTTGTCATCAAAACTTATAATTTTTAATCTTCACAAAAAGATACAAATGAGGCTAGAACAATGATGAGAGAGACTGTTGGGTTTGTAGCAAAAATTAAAGCTAGAGGCAATAAACATATATATATATATATATATATATATATATATATATATATTTTTTTTTTTTTATTTCCTCCTTTTTAGCAACGGGAGCAAAGCCACTATTCTAGTACAGCACTCTTCCTTCACCTCTTGCCTAGACTATTGAAATAACCTTCTAATTGGTCTCCCTGACTTATGTCTCTAAGTACTACAATGTATGGTTGTTGTTCAGTTATTTTACTTTTGTCCAATTCTTTTTGACCCCATTTGGGGTTTTCTTAGGAAAGATACTGAAGTGATTTGTTATTTCCTTCTCCAACTCATTTTACAGATGAAGAAATGAAGGCAAACAGGGTTGAGTGACTTGCCCAGGCTCATACAGTAAGTATATGAGACCATATATGAAATTAGGAGAAGAGTCTTCCTGACTTTAGTACTGGTTCTGTAGGCACTGCGCCCCATTCCAATCCATACTTCATTCATGTATCCCAATGTATATGACATATCCAAAGCAATTGCAATAGATTTTAGACAGAAAATGTAATTTGCAACCAGAAAAAGAACTATGGAGATTAAATGTAAATCAACACATACTGTGTTTGCTTTTTTTTTCCCTAAGGCAATTGGAGTTAAGTGATCTGCCCAGGGTCACATAACTAGGAAGTGTCAAATGTCTGAGCCAGATTTGAACTCGGGTCCTCCTGACTTCAGGGGTGGTGATCTGTCACACAACCTAGTTGCCCCTCACTTTATTTTTTGTTTCCCCCACACACACCATGCTTTTTCCCTTCTGCTCTGATTTTTTTCTCCTAACACGATTCATAAAGCAATGTGTATTAAAAATAAATAAATAAAGCAAAGTATATGGCATGCACAAAGTAAGTGTAAGTACTTAAGGATACATAGCATCCCCTTGCTAAATGCACTCTAATGGTTCCTTATTTATTTTCCTGGTATCCCAGTATCCTGCCAGGATAAAAAAAAATCCTTTATTTGACATTTAAAGTTTTTAATGACATGGCCCCTCTATTCCTCCAAGTCTTTTTAAATTCTTTATTGCCCTCTACATACTCTATAATTCAACTCCACTAGTTAACATGGGATACTTTTACATATAGCTTTCCATCTTCTCACTTCTTTTTATTAATTGTCTCTCATATTTGGAATGCCTTCTTTCCTCTTCTACATCTTTTTTACTGTTTTACTTCAAGAATTCAAGAAATCTCATTTTGTGGGAGTCCTTTTCCAAACCTCATCCTTTCAAATCCCTTCCCTCTCTTTCCTTACAGTTGTTCTAATTCTGTATGTTCATATGTGTATATATATACATTATATTTATGTTTATATGTGTATGTATATACATTATATTTATTCACTATATATACACACATATATGCATATTGTACATTTAGCTGTATCTACGACTCATCATCTTGTATATACATAGTTAAGCTCTTTGACAGAAGGGCATTGATTCCTCCTTCTCTTTGAGTAACAGAGCTTGATTGAGCAGGCACCAGGATGCTTGACTCATCCAATTACCCAAGAGACTTGGGGGTCTTCTACTTCTGCAGAATCTATGACATCTATACCTTTAGAGAAATCTGGGGCATTAATAGATAGATAATAGGTAATTAATTCCTGTTGTCTAGCTGCATGTTGTAGAAAAGCCTCTTTGACTGAATTTATGCCTGGAACTAGAGGCATTCAAAGTTCCTCATCCACCAGAACTGATATTTATGTGGTCTGATTTCTTCAATACTTGTTTATTTCTCTGAAGAAATCTGGAGCACTAATAGATAGATAATAAATAACTGATTCCAAATGAGTGACTATGGGCCTTATTCCTTCCCATTCTGAGGCCAAAATATGGTCTAGAAATATGGGTCTCTGATCTTTGACTCTTAACAATTATTTTTCTTGTTTTAGTGAAAGGAATAAGGAAGTTACAATCTCATGGCTTTGAAAGTGTCAGGAGAGCAATCTACCAGAAGGTCTGGTAATTTTCTCTATCCTAGTTCTGTATTCAGTCAGTGCCAAGGAGCCAGGAACAACCTTGAAGTCCATCCCAATAATAACTATGATTAGGATTGACTGGACAAGAGTGTCACATTTGAAATTGAATTAGGTTGTTCTAATACTAGAAACTGGTAGGTATGAGCTTACTTTCCAAGAGATTAAGGTAGAATAGGGAGAGAAGATGCCATCATTGAATCAGAAAAATTTTAGGTTTTGTTCTTACTTTAACTATGGTTCAGGTTGGAACATGTTATGAAATAAATATCATTCTCTAAAAGCTTATCAATATTAATTGGTTAAATGGAACTAAAATAATAGGGCCTGATGGCTAACTGAATAGAGAGTACACAAGAATGTGTACCTGAGTTAATAGTTTTAGAGACAGATACTCCTACACCTTCAGGAAAACAGCAAAGTGGTACAATGGAAAGAGTTTTGGACCTGGAGTCGGGAAGACTCATTTTCCAAAATTCAAATCTGGCCTCAGACACTAATTGTGTGTCTCTGGGCAAGTCATTTAATCATGTTTGCCTCAGTTTCTTCATCTATGAAGTGAGCTGGAGAGCTAATGATGAACTATACTACCTGCCTCCAAAGAAAATTTTGTACAAAATTACTTAGAAGAAAATGTCTTACGTAATTGCACATGTACAACCTCTCTGCCTGATTGCTGACCATCTCATGGAAGAAGGAAGGGAGGGAGTAAGAAATAGAATTTGAACTCAAAACCTGAAATGAAAATGTTAATTTTTTTAATGAGTTGGAGAAGGAAATAGCTAACAAGTCCAGCGTCTTTTTCAAGAAAGGCCCAAATGGGATTACAAAGCATCAGACATTATTGAATAATAACTACCTTTAGAACCTAAGATAGAGATGCAGTTGGTCTCAGTCTGAATCATGAGTGATTATTATAATGTCCAGAACTTAGTAAATGCTTTTTGACTGACTGATTAATTACCCCTGGCTTACTTACACTGTGACTTTATCCAAATTATTCAACCTTGCTAAGCTTCATTTTCCCCATCTGAAATATAAGAAAGATAAAGTTTCCCATGCCTCCTTCAAAGGGTTGTTATGGGGATCAAGTGAGATCATGAATGTAAAAGTTCTCTAAAAAGGAATAAGTGATATGTTGACAGGACTCAATGTTATTATTTCAGTGACCTCAGTAATATTATTACCCTGCTGTTCTTTCAGTCTGGGATTTTAGCAGAACAAGACACATATCGGTGGATCTGTAACTAGTATGTATTTTCTTCCTGTAAACATTCATTATTTTTAAATATCAACAGCTGGCACTGTTTTCAAAATAGTTCAGCACATTTGGAGTCTTAATTACTTATTTTGTTGCCTTTTATATAGCAAATAACTTTTTTTAAATCTTCAATTGTATTTGAACTGGATTTAAGGAATATTTTAGTATAAGCTTACAATTATATCTTTAAAACATCAATAAAGTTGACAATACATGATCAAACAAAGGTAAAGACAGATATTTTCAAGAAGACTGTTTTCAATCAAGCTGATAAATTTAAAAAAGAGAATAATAGCCATAAACTAACTGTGAGCAAATATACTTACCTCAATAACTGTCCCACTTCGGTGATCATTTGTAGTCGAGTGAAGCTCCAATAGTTTTTCTTTCTTTCTTCAAATATAAGTTGTCACGATACCACAATTTTGAGATTTTTGAAAAAAGAATTATAAATTCTTTATGAATTATGAAAAGGCTTAGAGTCATTTAATCCTTGTTGTTACTCTATACAAACATTGCTTCAACTATGCCCTTAGCAATTTAACTTCTGTTTGGGCAACTTCAGGAATAAAGAACTTGCCAATCCACAAGGCAATTTTATTTGATTTAATTATTAAAAACTTTTAAAACTTCCTTTTAAGAGAATAGTTCTAAGCACTGGAGCTAAAAAAGACAAAAAAGAACAAAAAAGTCCCTGCCCTAAAGAAGTTTCCAGGCTATTGAGCAGCTAATTTTATTGCTGAAGAGTTCCAATTGCTCCTAAATTATTCTGTTTATAGTAGGCATGTAGGAAGTTATGAGAAGATCTTTGTATTAGCTCCTCTCTTTCTGGCTATATAATTGAAAGGAGGAGCCGATTTTTTTTTCAAAATGATCTATTTTCTCATAATGTGATGGTTAAAGGTATATGCATGAAGCAAAAAGGAAATCATTTAATATGCATTTAAGTTTCTACTCAATATAGGCACAGGGGATGTCAGGACTTCTAGAAATTACATAGATTTTCTGAAGAAGAGATGAAAGAAGAAAACATGATTTCTAAGAGATGATGGAAGTGACTAGATTACTCAAATAATTGTAGGCTTCAGTTTGAGGATAAGAAATTAGATTTGTCTGAGGCCAAAAGCTCTAAAATAGAAAGCTATAGTCTGCTCTGTGAGTGTCAAAATTGAATATGGGGAACAAAGAAAGGCTTCAGAGCAATATTTGATCTTGGATAGAAAACAGTGAGTAGAATAATGGGATTCAGAACCTATCCATGCCATGACATTCATCCAGCAATGTGCCTACATTATTGATACTTTTTCTCTTGGTCTATTGATGCTATAAGCAAAATTTGTCTGTTTGATTATTTTCTACAATGGACAAAGACTGAAATTGAGAAAAAAGAATAAGGGACAACCCTTACTAAAACTGGAGTATGAAAATAGGCTCTTGATAAAGTTGCTGAGATATTGCATAGTAGCTCTTTCTTCATCTGTTCTGAATAAATTATTTCAAGTTTAAACCTTTAACTAGAGTTTTTGACTGATAGAAAGAAAGGGAATACCCTTAGAGAAGAGCAAACAATTAAATTAATCTGTTTCCAAAGGAAAATAAATAGGGGTAAATTTTTTAAGAGATTTCCAAAGTAGACATTTTATTTCATGTGAGTCCAGAACTGTTTTAGACTGCAGGAGTTCCTCAGAATTTGGTTTTGGTTGTTGTTATTCTGAAATATACTATTTACATTAGTATCCTCACAATAGTAGGCTGCTGTACTTTAGCTTTTACTCGGGTAATATCCACAAAACTCTGGCATTTCCCCAGATGCTTAGAGAGATAACTGAAATAGGTATTTTTTGTTCCACTTTCTGTTTTTTGGTCGGGATTTGCTCCAAAAGTTGAGGTTCCTGGCAGAAAAAAAGGTTGATGAACAATTAGAAAGTTAAATGCTCTTCTCTTCTTTAGAAAGTGACCCAATTGCAACAGAAGTATGAAGTTAGGATATTAGCTAGAGACCTAAGGAACAATTACATCCACAAAGAACTAAAATTGTAGTGGATAGAGCACAATCTCTGCTCCATCTTTGTATCTTTCAGGCTTCTTTATTTGTCCCACATAAGCTCTGAATAATCCTTATTCCTACATGGAATGGGAAGAAATAAGTTCACAAAGCTCAAATAGTTACATCTCCCCTTGAAAGTTCTAAGATGCTCATAAGGGGCAATGATTTTATTATGCCATTGACATATGCTCCCACTGTTTAGTAATTTACCTGCTAGGGTTGTTACTGGACACTCATTTATTCAACACTTCTTCAATAAGCTTTTTATTGACTAAGTTTGTACAGTATATATAATTAGAACAAAACATCTACTTCTAAATTTGTACTATGTTCTTCCACATGTAAGATCTCATGGAAAGTAGGTTTACATTTAGTGATGACACATGACAAGATGGAGCAACTTCTTATTCCTTATCATTTGAGGTTCCTTTGTCTCCTTTGTGGAATGTTCAAGAAGTTCCCTTTTCCCATGATGAATCTAATTATTTAGCTTTGAGTTCCTAATGTAGATGATCCAGTATAACATTTAGAATGCCAGTGGGATGTGGAAAATCCAACATCTTCTGGCTGTTTCAAAGCTGAAAGATCTATCTTCAGTCAAACAGGGGAAAGGAAACCAAGACTAGCTGAGGCTTCTTTTAGCTAATGTTGTTCCTCCTCATGGATGTGTTTAAAAGCCACAGGCTTCAATTTCAGGAATCCTCTTTTCTCAGTGTACCTGGTTATTTATAATCCTGGAGGCATGGCTAAATTTCTCAGCTTAATAGAATATATTTCCTATATGGTGTCAAGTCACTCCATCTAATGGCTTCTAAAGACTTTTCACACTTACTCTAAGGTGTTTTTGTTGGTTGACATTGTCTTCATCTAGTTAAGGTTTTAGGGTTAAAATGGATTGGATTGGTTTCAAACTCCCCTTTAATAGGGTAGGCCTAGTGGCAGGTAACATTGTCAGAAAAATGTGTTGGGTTTTGTTGTGGTGGTTTATTCTAATTAAATTTTCTTTTTTAAATTATCGTTTTTTTTTCCTCTCCCCCTCCTAAACCTTCTTCCTAAACTTGGAAAAAGAAGGGAAACAACTGCTAATTGCAATGATAAAAATACTTAAGCTTTTCAAAACTGTTTTTTTTAACTAAACAAATTTGGATGTTGATATAATACAATTTTATTATGACATAAAAATGATAACGACACTTTATAAGAAATCTGAGAAAACTTGTTTGAAGTGATTAAGACTGAAGTGAGCAGAATCAGGAAAACCATTTGTATAATAGTACCAACCTTGTAAAATTAATAAATCGGATCAATTCAATGACCAACTCTAATTTCAAGGGTTATTGATGCTACTTACCTCCTGCCTAAATAGTGGAATCTCTGAATAAAAGTGTATACAGACTTATTAAGTTTTTTTGTTTGTTTGTTTGTTGTTGTTTTTGGTATACAATTAGATCCTGATTAGTGCAGATTATTAACATGATGAAATGGTAGTGTAATTCAAATATTCAAATTATCTCTGCAAATTTCCATAAGACTTGAACTAATCACCATGCCTGTACATAATTTCTACTTCAAATAGTGCGAATTTAAATGCATGAGATAACTTCAAGGTATTTATTACTTAAACTAATCAAAACCTAGCAACAATTCCAAATGATTTTTCAAAATGGCTGAATCAATTCACATCTCCACCAACAACAGCATATAAAAGTGCCACTAGAAATATTTTCCCAAGTATAAACTGCTTATAAAGGATTTCCTTTAATTCCTGGTGGTGAATCTTTATGGTTTTTATTCTCTTATTTTATATTTTAAATTTCAATTATTAAAGTACTTTTAATTGGATTTTTTTGGGTTCATGACTGCCTATTGAATTTTAAATAAGTAAAGAAGGAAAATCTTTCAACCTTGTGGACCAAGCCAAATTTAAACTTAGTTAACTATGTATGGAAGATTACTGATTATGTCAAGGGTGTATTCCCATATGCCTGAACAGGGAGGATTTGGGTCTCATTCATAATGTGCTATAGTTATAATGCAGGAGTAGCCAGGCAGGGATGCAAAGCAATTCTGAAGAATCTGGGGAGTGTCTTTTGATTTTGAATGAACAGTAAAAATGGAACATTCAGGAACACCAGTGCTTAAATGCTTTCAAGTGCTTAAATAGTCAATTTTGTGGCACTGAGAGAACAAGATTCTTCTTGGAAATTTGAAACTTACTCCTCCAAATTGGAGGTTTCCTGATTTGTGCTACATTTGCAGAGAGTACTACAAAAAAGGGTGATCATAGAAACAAAGTAAAGGATATTATCAATAAAATATCTATATATAATTAATATATATTACCTATATGCTATATATAACAAAATGCAAATTTATAGGAAATTTCTAAACTTAAATAAAAGCCTAGAGATGTTAAGAAAAAGATGTTAAGAAAACTCAAGACTCCCAACATGTTTTTTTGCTTTCCCTTACTACAGGGACTGATAAATTGTTTTTGGGTATAATGATTCTGAGATAATTAGTGACTTTTGAGAAAGCACTTTCAATAGAATAATGGAAATTAGTTTGTTAGGAGCTGAAGAGAGAATGGGCAATTGAGTAAATGGATGCATTAAATGTATGGAACATTTTCCCCCCAACTAATTTAGTAAGGAAGGGGAAGGTAGAGATTGAAAGGTACAATGCATCTTTGCCATTTCCAAATATATGTCATGTCCTAAAATACCCTGAGAAAAATCTTAAACCAAAAGAGATTTTACTTGCCAACAAGAAAAAAAACAGCCAGATTGCTCTGAACACTGTTCCTCTGAACTGTATGGCTCTGCTTTACAATTTTATAGAAAAAGGTTTTAATCAACAATGGAAAAATGTCAAGAATGTTATAACATTCTGTACTTTTTATGTTTTCATTCCAGTTCTGGGATATCTATGTTTTACATTTTGAAATATTTTGCTTCACAACCAGCATTGTAATTTTGCAACAGCATGTGGGTCATATGGGTTTTAATTCCCAAGGGTGGACCAAAATGGAGTGAGTCTTCTTCTTCCTCTTTACTTACTAGCAGCTCTTTTTAGGGTTTCCATATCGAGTAGGCTCAAAGCTGCTTTTTGCTATCCATTTCTTTCAATACATGCAAGACTCATTAAACCCTTTACTATATTAAAGTTGGAAAGCAAACCAAACAAATCTCCTTTCTTATGTATTCTCCTTGCTGAATTGCCTGTTTGGTATAATTTCCGAAGAGGTAACCTGTATATTATTTTTATATGCATTTCAACTTTTGAATTTCTTGATCCATGGAATCTTTTAGAAATATTTCTCTTCTTTTTATTCCTTTTCTTATTTTTTCTTCATCCCTCACCTACTGCTTTTGTCTCACAACTAATATAATGGTGGTTACTATGGACATCCTACCCGGCTCTGCCCCAAGCAATCTGATAGGGGATTGCAGGGTGAAGGAAAACAGACCCACCTCTACTGCTTCACTCTACTCTCTATGCCTATTCCTTCCTGTTTTAACATAATCTAGGTCTCCCAGATCCCATTTAGAACTTCAGAAAGTAAGATAGTAGGAAGACTTATCAGTGGTATGTAGCATTGTAACTTTTCCTTTTCCCCTTTAGCCAAGGTTTTTCAATTTCTCATAAAGATTGGAGTCAACAACTCTATTCCTTTCCATGAGTTAGAGGACCATCAAGCCTTACTACCTGCTTTATATATTGCTGTTATCTTTCTTGCTTTATCATCAGACTTATCTCTATGCATTGCATAACCCAAAATTATCATTGGATCAATTTAAGTAACTTAATGGGAATTGTGCCATCTTTTCCATTGCTTCATTTAGAACTTCTGAAGCCTTCCCATCCTCATTAAAGCTGAATTTCCTCAAACTGTCTCCTGTAATTAGAATATGTGCTTTTTGAGATCAGAAGCTGTCTTGAGTTTTCTGTTTGTATCCCTACCCTACCACTTAGTATAGAGCTTGGTACTTAATATACATTTATGACATATTCATTCATTCATGTTAACCAGTAAGTTATTATTAGATAAATGCAGAATGCTTGTGGCTTGTACTCAACCTTAACTTGTGATCTTTTCCAGTCACTCTTTTCTTGAATAGTATTTTATTTTTCCCAAATACATGCAAAAATAGTTTCCAACATTCAACATTTGCAAAACCTTGTGTTCCAAAAATTCCGCCCCTCCTTCTCCCTTTCCTCTTCCCCAAATAACAAGCAATTCCATTTAGGTTAAACATGTGCAAATCTTGTAAACATATTTTCATATTCATCATGCTATGAAAAAAAAATCAGATCAAAAGGGGAAAAACATGAGAAAGGAAAAAAAAAACAACCAATCAACAACAACATCCAGAAGATGAAATTACTATGCTTTGATTAATATTTAGTCTCCATTGTTCACTCTTTGGATGTGGATGGCACTTTCCATCACAAATTTATTAGAATTGCCTTGAATCACCTCATTATTGTCTATTGTCTATCACAACTGATCATTATATAATCTTGTTATTGTGTACAATGTTCTCTTGCTTCTTCTCACTTCATTTAACATCAGTTCATGTAAGTCTTTCCAGACCTTTCTGAAACCAGCCTGTTCATCATTTCTTATAGAACAATAATATTCCATTACATTCATATACCATAACTTATTCAGCCATTCCTCAGCTGATGAACATTCATTCATTTTCCTATTCTTTGGCACTATAAAAAAAGCTCTTAAAACATTTTTGCACATGTGGGTCCTTTATTCTTTTTTATGATCTCTTTGGGAAACATATCCACAGAGACACTGCTGAATCAAGGGTATATACAATTTGTTAGCCCTTTGGGTATAGTTCCAAATTGCTCTCCAGAATGTCTAGCTCATTTCACAACTCCACCAACAATGTATGTGTCCCATTTTTCCCACATTCCCCTTCAACTTTAATCATTATCTTTTTCTATCATCTTAGTCAATCTGAGGAATGTGAACTAGTACTTCAGAGTTTTCCTAATTTGCATTTCTGTAATCAATAGTGATTTAGATTATTTTTATATATGACTAGAAATGACCTTAATTTCTTCATCTGAAAATTATGTGTTTATATTCTTTGACCATTTATCACCTGGAGAATGGCATATTCCAATCCTTCTTGCTGCTAATGTCTTTTTGAATTCCTACTCACCCCCAAAAATGTTTTTCTATTTATTTTGTATACATCATTTTGTTTGCCTATCTATAGATATAGGCAGCTATTTGTGCCATAGCTACGAATGGCACAGCTATAAATGGCACAGTGTATAGAATGCTGAGTCTAAAGTAAAAAGTATTTAGCTACTTGGGTTCAAATCTGGCCTCAGACATTTACTAACTATATAATCCTGGGCAAATCACTTTTTCCTATTTACTTTATCTGTTAAATGAGGTGGAAAAGGATATGACAAACTACTCCAGTATCTTTGCCAAAACCTCAAATGGGGTCATAAGAAGTCAGACAAAATTAAAGTAGCAGAAAACAACTTATCGATCTATCTATCCATCTGTAAATCTATCTATACATATTATCTAGCTGAATTGTAAGCTCTTGAAAGTCAGAAACAGTTTCACTTTTTTTCTTAACATTTATTCTAGGCAATTGGCACTTAACACGATTCTTGGCACATGGAGGTAATTAATAATAGTTAACTGATTGGTTAATTGACTTTTGATCATTTAAGGTATTACACATTTTGAACTCTGGTCATTCAAAGTCCTTTAATGACTAATTTTTCCATCATTCAATAAGCATTTAAGTACCTATCATGTGCTATATATGAGATGCTGAGGTAGATGAAAGTACTGAAAAATCTGAGAGAGATTAATTATATCAGAGGAAACAACACATACACATATGAAGAGAAACAAAACGTATTTAAATCAAATATAATAAATGGCTGACTACATGAATAAAAAATTCAACACTTTAATGCAGATATGGGGACAAGTAAAGGGAGTTTCAGCTATTAATCATCTTTGTGATCTTTCCTGTGCAGGGACAATGATGATAATTCCTTTCTTCTCCTCCTTCTTCTTTCTTTTTTGTATTTTTCTACTTCTTCTCTATTTCATTTTCTTTTGTTATTATTTTTTATTTATTGAGTATTTTCCTCATTTATATTTAATTAAAACAAATTTTAACATGTTTTTAAAACTTTGAGATCCAAATTCTTTCCCTTCCTTCCTCCCTGACCCTCTTCATTGAGAAGGCAAGCAGTTAGATGAAGATTACACATGTGTCATCATGCAAAACATGCAATAGTCTTTTGGTGAAAGAAAATATAGTCTCCTCCTTCCTAAAAAGCTCTGAAGAAAAAATAAAGTGATAAGATATGCTTCAATCTGTATTCAATTTCTTTCTCTGGGGACAAATTGCATTTTTCGTCATAAGTCTTTCAGAGTTGTCTTGCATCATTGTATTAATGAGAATAAATCATTCACAGCTAATCATTAAACAATATTCCTGTTACTTTGTACTAAGTAAATTTCAATTTTTATCAGCTTATGAAAGTATTTCTAGTTGTTGTTTTTCTGAGAGCACACAGCTTATCATTTCTTGTAATTCAATAGTATTCTATCACAATCACAAAAAACAATTTGTTCAGCCATTCCCCAATTGATGGGCATTCCAATTTTTGCCACCAGAAAAGAGTTGATATAAATATTTTTGATTATATAGGTTTTTTGTTTTATATCATTTGGAATGTAGAACTAATAGCATTATTGCTAAGTCAAAAAGGTATGAATAGCTTTATAGCCCTTTGGGCATAGTTCCAAATTGCTCTGAAGAATAGTATAATCAGTTCACACTCCTCCAACAGTGCATTAATATCTCATTTCCCCCATATCCTTTCTACCATTTGTTATTTTCCTTTTCTGTCCTATTAGCTAATATAATAGGCATGAGGTAGTATCTCAGAATTATTTTAATTTGCATTTCTCCAATCAATAGTAAGCAAAAGCAATTTTTAATATGGCTATAAATGGTTTTAATTAGTTCATCTAAAAATTGTTCCTATCTTTTGATCATTTATCAATTGGAGAATGACTCATTTTTTAAAAAATTTGACTCACTTCTGTATGTATTTGAGAAATGAGGGCTTTATCAGATAAACTTGCTTCAAATTTTTTTCCACAATTACTATTGCTAACTGTAATTAGCAGTTATTCTCTTTTCTCTCCCCAGTTATTCTATTTTCTCTCTCCTTTCACCCTGTCCCTCCTCAAAAGTATTTTGCTTCTTACTATCCCATCCTCCAAACTGCCCTCCCTTCTATCATTTCCCTACTTTTAATTCTCTTTCTCCCCCCTTTCTTTTAGGATAAAATAGCTTTTTACACCCAACTGAATGTGAATATCATTCCCTTTATGAGCCAGTTCTGTTGAGAGTAAAGTTCACTCATCCCCTCTCACTTTCCCCTTTTCCCTTCTATTGAAAAAGCTTTTGTTTTCCTCTTTTATGTGAAATAATTTACTCCATTCTATCTCTTTTTTTCTTTTTCGCAGTATATTCCTCCCTCACCCCTTAATTTAGCTTTTGTTTTCCTCTTTTATGTGAAATAATTTACTCCATTCTATCTCTTTTTTTCTTTTTCGCAGTATATTCCTCCCTCACCCCTTAATTTTTTCAAAGATATTATCCTTTAATAGTCAACTCACAGCTTTGCTCTTTGTCTATGTATACCCTCCTTCTAATTGCTCTTAAAATGAGAAAATTCCTATGATTTACAAGTATTATCTTCTCCATGTAGGATTGTCAATTGTTTACTCTTAAGTCCTTCATAATTTCCTTTTTCTATTTAGCTTTTCATTTTATGTCTTGTATTTGAAAGTCAAATTTTCTATTCAGTTCTCTTTTCATCAAAAGTGTGTGTAAGATCTGTCAGATTGGCTAGAATGACAGGGAAAGATAATGCAGAATGTTGGAGGGGATGTGGGAAAACAGGGACACTAATACATTGTTGGTGGAATTGTGAATACATCCAGCCATTCTGGAGAGCGATTTGGAACTATCAAACTGTGCATACCCTTTGATCAGCAGTGTTTCTACTGGGCTTATATCCCAAAGAAATCTTAAAGAAGGGAGAGGGGCCTGTATGTGCACGAATGTTTGTGGCAGGTCTCTTTGTAGTGGCCAGAAACTGGAAACTGGGTGGATGCCCATCAATTGGAAAATGGCTGAATAAATTATGGTATATAAATAATTTGCAATATTATTGTTCGTAAGAGATGACCAGCAGGATGATTTCAGAAAGACCTGGAGAGATTTACATGAACTGATGCTGAGTGAAATGAGCAGGACCAGGAGATCATTATATACTTCAACAACAATACTATATGATGATCAATTCTGATAGACCTGGCCATCTTCAGCAATGAGATGAACCAAATCAGTTCCAATAGAGCAGTAATGAACTGAACCAGCTACACCCAGCGAAAGAACTCTGGGAGATGACTATGAACAGCTACATAGAATTCCCAATCCCTCTATTTTTGTCTGGCTGCATTTTTGATTTCCTTCACAGGCTAATAGTACTCTATTTCAAACTCCGATTCTTTTTGTACAGCAAAATAACTGTTAGGACATATATGCTTTAACATACTTAACATATATTGGTCATTCTGCCATTGCAGGGAGGGGATAGGGGAAAGGAGGGGAAAAATTGGAACAAAAGGTTTGGCAATTGTCAGTGCTGTAAAATTACCTATGCATATAACTTGTTAATAAAAAGCTATAATAAATTTTTTAAAATAAATGTGTGTAAGTCAGTCCTTTATTCATTGAATACTACTTTTTACCCTGAAGGATTACACTCAGTTTTGTTGGTATGGTGATTCTTGATTGTTATTTTGTTCATTATTTTTTTTGGGGGGGGGTCTCCTTTTCCAAGTTATTGACTCATTTTTCATTGCATCATTCTCATTTGAATTCCTAATTTTTCCTCTGCCTTTCTTACTTGATTTTTGAAAACCTTTTGGAGTTTTTTTATGGCCTGAAGAAATTTATATTTTTCTTGGAGGCTTTTAATTCTTCTGAGTGTGTGAATTTTGAGCTTCTTTATCTCCATGGTAACTTTATACTATAAAAGTTTTTTTTCTGTTTTTTGCTTATTTTCCCAGTCTATTACTAGCCTTTTAACTGTTAAAGTAGATCTATTCTTCTAGAATGGAGGATGTACTCTCCCAAGCTTCAGGGGTTTGGGCAGCAAAACATGCAATACTTTTAAGTGATTTGTAAATTTTGACCTAAGGAAAAATATATTACTTCTCTTCTGGCCTGTGATCTGATCTGTGAATGACCACAAGCCCTGGAACTATGAAGATGGTTCTCACTCCACTGTGGCTACAAGTTCTGGTGTGCTATACTTCTCCTTATCCTGGGACTTACATTTAGGGCTGTGACCTAGATACAAGTATGAACAAAGCAACAGTCTTGTCTCAGTGCTAACAAAAGATCCCTATATCTTTCTGATCAGTTTGTTTGACACTATTACCATCTGGGCTGAGCACTCTGGAAATAGTTGCTGCCACTCCCAGTATCTGCTCCTGGTTTTCTGGAGACTGGCACTTTGCTGGCAAGACCTATGCTTTAACGTGCTTTATTCTCACACAGGTGTGAGTAAACTTTTTGCTAACCTTCTAAATTGTGGACTAAGTCTGGAAACAGATACTGTTGCTACTGCTACAGTTGCCCCGATGCATGCTTCTTGTTTTCTAGGGTCTGATTTGCACCAGTGTGACCTGAACTGGATTGTATTCCTCTCTCATTCTTGTGTGCTAGATGTTCCCTGACAATCTTCTAAATTTTCTTAGGTTGGCAAACTGCTTTTTTCTATCATGTTATGGGTTTTGTTGCTCTAGAATTTGCTTAGAATCATTATTTAAAACTATTTCTAGGGGTTTGGGGAGAGCTCAGGGGAGTCCGTCCCTTTACCCTGCCATCTAGGCTATGACTTTGTAATGCGTCTTCTTTGATTTCAGTGAACAAAATAATATCTGTAGAACGATTCAATAATTTCAAGGGCTTTGGTGATTAGAATGTGATGTCTAATTTTTCAATTATACTGGCTGTGGGACGGTAGAGACTGTAGCAGTAAAAGCAGTAAAAAAAAAAAAAAAAAGCAATTGCCCAGTCACATCTCCACAAGAGTTGTTTCCTAGATGATGGCTACAAGAGGGACAGAGTGGGTACAAGGTCTACTATGTAGAGAGTTTTGCTTTTTCCAGGTCTCTTCAAAGTCATTTGTTGGTAGTTGATGTTGATGATATCTGGAATGGTAATTTACTAGATAATTTCAGGTATTGGGGAGACAGACAAGTAACAGTCTGAGGAAATCCAAAGTTTCCTATGGGGGATGATGCTTTTTGTGTTGAAGATGCTCACTAACACCAACTAAAGTCATCTAAACATATCCAGCTTTATTAATGATGGAAAACAGAGTTGCCTCATTTCCTGCACTCATTTCAGTGTAATAAGTTTCTAATATCTTAAATGCAATCTAACTGTGCTTTAAAATATATTCATGAACAATTTTTTTAATTCATAAGAATTCTCCCCCCCATATCTATATCTAAGAATCATGTTGTTACATTATCTTCAAATGAAGATGGAAATGGAGATATCTTTTCCAGGTGAACATTTGGCTTATGCATGTCTAGTGAAAGATGTTAAAACATTAAATTACTAAGTCCCATCTGATTTCTAGCATTAGATGACATCTCAAGAATTATCACTAGCTCTACATCTCTGAAATGATGTATTTTGGCAATGAATTTTCCCCCCATGGATGAGACTTCACAAATAGAAAAGTGAATTATATACTATAACTTCTCAATTAGGTCAAAATCAGCTCCCTGTTAAGCCTGAGTATTTTATTTCCACCTATCCCTGGGAAGAAGGAGGAGTGAGAGAAGGGAGGAAAGTGGAAAAGAAGAGTAGCATTAATGTACTGGAGTTATTTGGTATGACAAAGCTAGAGCATAAGATTGAGGGGCATATGTGTAAGGTTTTATACAATTAAACACTTCTCATGTGAGATCATCTTTTTGGCATCAAACTTGGGCATTTGAGCTATAATGTGGACTTACTATCAAAGCAGATTTTGATTTGGAATTATATTCATAATTCTTTTAAAAACTAACCAGTGGGGGAGTTATATAAATACCATACAATATTAGCTTTTCAACAATTTCAAATATACTCAATTGAGGTCAGGTAATTGGATTTGTTTTATTTTTGTAAGTTGTTGCTAGCAGTGCATCATTTCAGTGAGGTAATCTGTTTTCATATAACATTTGCAGGGTTCAGCCCAAGTCAAAGCTCCCTGAGACTTTTAAATTTAATTTGAAGATCAAAGGTGACAAATGATGATATTGGAGATAATAGGAAGACTCAAGCTTACTCTGTGGCCATGAAGATGCCTTCATCTTTGTGTGTGTAGAAAAAAAAAAGCACAATTCCAGAATTAAATTATTGTGTTGATCATTTTGGAAATCAGATGAGATTGGACAGCCCTCTCAACTCCTACCGGATCCTGGAATACTTTTTAATAAGATTGTGAGATGAAAGGTTCCTTACTGATCAACTAGTTCTTCTTCAAATCAGTTTTACAGATTAGTAAACTGAATATCAAAGAAATTGTGAGACCAAAGTCAAATGAATAGGAAGTAATAGAGCTAGAATTTCAACCCAGGTCCTCTGACTTCAAATATAATCTTTCATTTTTCATGCATTTTCTTGTCTTGGACAACCTAAGTTTTTGTTTGCTTGTTTGCTTTTATTTTTATAAGGGAAATATTCATACCTCTTGAAAAGAGTAAGAAATGGTAGTTACCACATATATTGTGATTATTGATTAACAGTCAGCATAATTTAATAGATAGGACTTGGGAATAGCTAACAGAGCTTCTCTCTTTCTGGTGGCTTGTTAGTAGTCCCGTAGCCAGCAGCTCAGCATTATAGGACAGTATGCTCATTAACAAATATAATAGTGGGGATGCACTGAAATAATTATGCAATCACTCAATTATATCACTTTACTTAAAGTAACTAATAAGAGGTTAAATACTTTAAGCAGATGAGAACATTTAGTGAAAAAATTTAAACTAGGTTAAAATGCTTTTTCAACTTAGAAGTCTTTCAAAATGAATGAAAAGGAGTGATGTGCAATTAGTATATTAAATAAGGAAACTGGGTCATTTCATGTTGAACTTAATATAAAACCAGGAAGCTCATTTGGAATTTAATATTCCAATGTATGGTAATAGAGAAGAGAAAACTGTTTCATCAAAACTACTAAGATTGAGTAGTTTTAGGTGGAGGAAGACAAGAGAGATAGTCTCCTTTCCTCATTCTATTAACTAGAAAATTTTGTGAACCTTAAAGGGTCAGTGGATTTTTAATTTTTCATTGAAGTCTTTGAAGCATTCTTAGAATAGTAGTGGTATCATGGCATTATATTCACTATTTGCAGTAGGAGCTGACACCAAACTAAACATAATGAGGAAAAGCAGCTTCAAGACTCTAGAAGGAAATTAATACAAAAACTACTCTACACCTAAGGGAAATTGGATGAGGATCCCAAGAGAAAGAGTAAAGGACTTCCAACAATAAGGAGTGTCTCCCCCTCTGCCTTATATACAAGCATAAGATGACTTCCCCTAAACTCTGTATGAATGTGAGAGTATGTCACAAACTTCTTGTAGAGATTGTAAATAATTTCTGTCAAAAAGCTAAATAAGTGTGGATGACTAATTGTAATCAACTTATAATTTTGGAGGTAAGTACGCCAGCAAGGTCTCATTAGGTTGCTATTGTTTAGTCATTCAGTTTTGTCCAATTCTGTGTGATCCCATGGTCTTTTTCTGTTGGATTTTCTTAACAAAGATACTAAAGTACTTTGCTATTTCCCTCAGAAATGTGCCTCCATTTTACAGATGAAGGACTGAAACAAATAGGTGTTAAGTGATGTGACCAGGATCATATACCTACTAAGTGGGTGAAACCAAATTTGAATTCAGATCTGCTTGACTCTAGTCCCAGTGTTCTATCCACTACATAACGTAACTGCCTATTAAATGTACCAGTAAAACAAATAAATAAACAAATAACCACCCTCAGCACCTCAGAACTACCTTTAGAGTCCCAAGAGGAAAAGACATAGCTGATCTCTGTGGACTTGTCCTTCTAAAGCAAGTGGGGAGTTGGGAGAGTAGCTCCAGATCTCCATAAATGATATGCTAGTCTCTGAACAGGAAGAAAAAGAGAAGGACTGAGTCCTGTCTAGAAATTCTAATACATATTGCAAGTTTAGGGGATGGAAGCACAGGGAGAAATTTAGAAGAAGTCCCAAGGTCACTGCTGGGATGGAACAGGACTGGCACACCTGACCATCTTTGATGTTTATCATCCCATGAGCAACTTTCTTATGAGCTGAATATATTTATGACCAATCTGTTGTTTCAAACAACTTGAATCTAGGTAGTATATCCTCTGTTCCTCATTCCTAAAGGAACCAAGTAAATTAGGGGTCATATAGGGAGTATTTAGTGGAAGAAAATTTCCAGGAGATTGTTTCCCTATACTGGAATCAGTTAGGTGGTGGGCTGGTAGGTGCAAGGAGATGGAGATTCCATCTTTAGAGATGATAGCCCAATGCTAAAGGAACAGAGGAAAAAAGGGCATATTGTGAATATAGATACAATGGTGCAAAGATGAAGAGATGGAAGACTGCTACGGAATGAAAAAAAATCTTTTTTAATTGCAGCACTCAGGAGCAAAGTATCAGTTTCCCTCCCTCAGTACAACTTCAATTATTCATCTATGTCCTCCTTGGTTGGATCATTACTCAGATTAGTTCTTAATAAATATTTCTTCATTTTAATTGTTAATTGGTACTTATTAGAGGTTTGTTGTGGAATGAAATGTGCTAAATCAAAGATTGGTAAGTAGTTCTCTGAGTTTTATTGCAAATACCATTGAAATGAAGAACATTATGCTGATGTATATAGCCTCAGTCATTCTTAACTTCTCATTCTGATTCATCCAGAATATTCATCCAATTGTTAAATTTTGTTATTTCTAGCTGGCTCCCACACTGAGGTTATTAAAATATACCTTCTTAGTGGAGAAGTGATGACACAAGACTCCTGAGGATGGTGGAAAAATGGAGTCCATTTATTATGAGATCTTTTCCCCTTCTATACCCTCATACCCTTAAGTAACAAAAACATTGGGCATGTACAAGTACATGTGGAACCACATAACCAATTTGCTATTGTATGTAGTTTGTCACCTGGTATCACTGCTTCACCTGATATCACTCTGTTTCAATTACAACACAGGTTGTCATGACCCCCTGACTTCATAGAAAGGTCAAAAGTCCTTAAGGGAGATGGGGAGCTGAACCAGACATTGTTAGCAGGTTCCCTCTGGGCTGAAGGGTCTTTTACCTCACCTAGATTTTCCCCACTTTGACTCTCTACACCGAGTTCCTGTACCCTTTTGTCAGTCTAATGAAATGAATGGACACATTCTCCTCTTCCTGACTGCAAATCCACCCCTCTAACTCCCAGAAACCTACTAGTTGCTATTGGTTTCCTGGTCTGAAGATTTTCTACATTTAGGCAGAAAGGTCTATCCTGATTCTGGTAGGGTTAGTTCCTTTATCATTAAAGGAGGAATTGTTAGAGCTAATGATTATATCAACTGTTTGCTGGTTAGAGAAGAATGATGAATCTGTTCTCTGTGTGTGTGTGTGTGTGTGTGTGTGTGTGTGTGTCTCTCTCTTATTCTTTCTCTGTCTCCTTCTCTCCTTCCCTTTCTCTTCGTCTCTCCCTCTCCCTCCCTCCCTTCCTCACCTGTCCTCTTCTTTTCACTCTCCCTCTCCCTCTCCCTCTGTCTTGGTGAGGATGGGGGTGTATTATTATTTTGTTTTTTTCAGGTTGAATATTAAATATGTTTAATCAGCACATTAGAGTAAAAAAAGGTAATAATTCAAAAAATCTGATTAAAACTGATTGAATAGAGTCTCAAAGCATTAAAAAGCAATTAGAAATATAAAAGATATAAAACCAAAATTTTAGAACACAGTTAAAGTAACTAAATGGCATCTATGAGCACAATGGTCCAATTGTAATAACATCAAAGAACTAGGAACAACAGCTCATATATAATTTTTTAAAATAACTTTTTATTGACAGAACCTATGCCAGGGTAGTTTTTTACATTATCCCTTGCACTCACTTCTGTTCCGATTTTTCCCCTCCCTCCCTCCGCCCTCTCCCCAAAGATGGCAAGCAGTCCAATACATGTTAAATAGATTGCAGTGGATCTTGGATATAATATATGTGTGCAGAACCGAACAGTTTTCTTGTTGTTCAAGGAGAATTGGATTTAGAAGGTATAAATAACCTGGGAAGAAGAACAAAAATGCAAGCAGTTTACATTCATTTCCTAGTGTTCTTTCTTTGGGTGTAGCTGCTTCTGTCCATCCTTGATCAATTGAAACTCAGTTAGATCTTGTCTTTGTTGAAGAAATCTACTTCCATCAGAATACATCCTCATACAGTATCACTGTTGAGGTATATAATGATTTCCTGGCTCTGCTCATTTCGCTCAGCATCAGTTCATGTAAGTCTTGCCAATCCTCTCTATATTCGTCCTGTTGGTCATTTCTTACAGAACAATAATATTCCATAACATTCATATACCACAATTTACTCAACCATTCTCCAATTGATGGGCATCCATTCATTTTCCAGCTTCTGGCCACTACAAACAGGGCTGCCACAAACATTTTGGCACATACAGGTCCCTTTCCCTTTTTTAGTATCTCTTTGGGGTATAAGCCCAGTAGAAACACTGCTGGATCAAAGGGTATGCACAGTTTGATAACTTTTTGGGCATAGTTCCAAATTGCTCTCCAGAATGGCTGGATGTGTTCACAATTCCACCAACAATGTATCAGTGTCCCTGTTTTCCCACATCCCCTCCAACATTCTGCATTATCTTTCCCTGTCATTCTGGCCAATCTGACAGGTGTGTAGTGGTATCTCAGAGTTGTCTTAATTTGCATTTCTCTGATCAATAGTGATTTGGAACACTCTTTCATATGAGTGGTAATAGTTTTAATTTCATCATCTGAAAATTGTCTGTTCATATCCTTTGACCATTTATCAATTGGAGAATGGCTTGATTTCTTATAAATTAGAGTCAATTCTCTATATATTTTGGAAATGAGTCCTTTATCAGAACCTTTGACTGTAAAAATGTTTTCCCAGTTTATTGTTTCCCTTCTAATCTTGCCTGCATTAGTTTTGTTTGTACAAAAACTTTTCAATTTGATATAATCAAAATTTTCTATTTTGTAGTCAATAGTGATCTCTAGTTCTTCTTTGGTCATAAATTCCTTCCTCTTCCACAGGTCTGAGAGGTAAACTATCCTATGCTCTTCCAATTTATTTATGATCTCATTCTTTATGCCTAGATCATGAACCCATTTTGACCTTATCTTGGTGTACGGTGTTAAGTGTGGGTCAATGCCTAGTTTCTGCCATACTAATTTCCAATTTTCCCAGCAATTTTTGTCAAATAATGCATTCTTATCCCAAAAACTGGGGTCTTTGGGTTTGTCAAACACTAGATAATTAAAGTTATTGGCTGTTTTGTCCTTTGAACCTAACCTATTCCATTGATCAACTAGTCTATTTCTTAGCCAATACCAGATGGTTTTAGTAACCGCTGCCTTATAATATAATTTTAGATCTGGTACAGCTAGGCCACCTTCATTTGATTTTTTTTTCATTAATTCCCTTGAAATTCTTGACCTTTTGTTTTTCCATATGAACTTTGTTGTTATTTTTTCTAGGTCATCAAAATAGTTTTTGAGAAGTCTGATTGTTATAGCGCTAAATAAATAGATTAATTTAGGTAGTATTGTCATTTTTATTATATTTGCTCGCCCAATCCAAGAGCATTTAATATTTTTCCAGTTAGTTAGATCAGACTTAATTTGTGTGGAAAGTGTTTTGTAGTTTTTCTCATAAAGTTTCTGATTTTCCCTTGGCTCATATATAATTTTTTATAATCTGAACCTTAAAAAGCAATATCAAAACTAGAGGATCTTAGTGATGCAAGGATCTAGAAGTTCATCTGCTCCAACTTTGTTTCTTTTCTCTTAGGTGAGGGAAACTAAGGCTTAAAGAGGTTAAATTGTGAACCTCAAATTGTATAATATTGGTAAAGCACATAATACAATGACTGGCATATACTATGTGCTATATGAATTCTATTTATTATTGTTGCTGTTTACTACCTTGCCTAAAGTTATACTATGATTTGAAAATAGCTATTTGGTCCCCAAACCAGCATATTTCCTTTTGGAACCATATATCCCTTTGGGAGGGAAGTATTATTGTAGTGCTGATAATGAGATTATAGGAACTGGCTAGTGTGGCTCTTAGCCAAGATAATTAACCTCCCTGAATCTTAATTTCCTCATCTATAAATGAGACCAATAGTGATACAACCAACTTCTCAGTGCTATTTAGGAAAAAATATTGCATAAAATTTAAATTGTTTATAAAATTGTTATTATTGGAACTAATGTCTGACCCCTTTGGATGCACTACCAGTGGAATCTTCAAGAGATGTGACTTTATACCAGCTTTCATCAAAGGCTGAGTGGTCCAAGCTGAGAGTCATGGAGAAGAGGTCTTTAGGTTAATGCCACAAGCAGTAATATCTGGAATGACTAAGATTAGATAAGGTAGGACAGAGCCAACAAGAATAATAGTTTTATTCCCAATACTGCACAATAAGATGTAGTCATTTCTCTTTTTGTCCTAGCTAGCAAAGCTGCTTGACAAAGAAATGTAATTTCTTGATTGGTAGTGAGTTCCTTATCACAGGGAATATTTAAGAAGAAACTGGATAACTACTTGCAAAAAATGTCATAAGAGGGATGTCTAAACTGGGAAAAATATTGGAATCCTGCTGGTTCATTCCAGTATTTAGTCTGTTAACTGGAATGGAAATATTTCTCTGTGTTGATATTCATGATTTTTATAAATTTTATTGACTTAATGTTAATCTAATATGTATTCTGTTGGCTAATTTATGAAGTTTAATGACTAAACCTGATTTAAAAAATGAGGTTACTTTTCTGTTACTTAATCTTTTTTCTCAATATGTTCTAAATTAACATATAAATCTCTAATAAATGTTAAAGTTTCCCTCTAGACCCCCTTTCATATATTATATTTGGCATATCCATTCTTTTCTCTTATATATCATTGATATGTCTATTCTGCTTGAGATGGTGAAAACCTCCAGGAACATCAGTCTTGAGCATTTAATGTCCTTTTTGGTTTATGTCACTGTAATTTTTAAAGTTTCAATAAAATAACAGAACTCACAAAGATTTTAAGGTAGGTAGCCATTTCCTATTGAAAGATAATCCAAGCCTTTACCCCAGGATGCTCTTATCTTAGATGCACTGTGGACTGGCTACGTGCCTAAGATATAGCTTATTTAGGTGGCCTGGTGAGCAGAGAGCTGATGTCTCAGTTGAATTCTCACTAGGGATTCAAGTAGATGGAAACTAGCAAATTGAACCAACCAACTCTCCTTCTCACTGTTCTTTCTGCCCTCCTGCAGATGTGACACATAATTTGAAGGACCTGACCATTAAGCATGTAGAAGATTGCAATGATGTGAATTATCGAATAACTAAACGAATAAACAGTCTTTCTGTGTCTGCTAAGTGGCTTCCTGCCTAGATTGGGAAACTCACACCAAAAAATAGTGATGGTCCCCTACAGCTTCTCAGAAAGGGAGAGCCTTTCAGAGCACTTTGACTTCAATTCTTTTCTATCTTGTCAATAAGTTACAAATCAAGAGTAACTGGGAAAAATTAATCTAAAATCCATTTTGACTACATTTAGGGTACATAAAAGAAAGACGCATGTTTCAAACATTGTACAAAACACAAAGTACCATTTTGTGGAGCATATAAGAGCTAAAATGTATAAAGCACTTTAAGATTCACAAAATATTTCACACATATCTTATTTAGAACATGTTATTGTAATCCTCACAACAAGCCTATTAGGAAGGTGTTATTACTATTTTCCAAATGAGAAGCTGAGATTGAAAAGTTGAATTACTTATCCAGAGTCACATAACTGGTAAGATCTCAGGTAAGATTCAGAGTAATCATATTACAAATTACATATTAAAATACTAGTCCTTTGTCCACTCACTATATTATTTAGTGTGGCTTCTATGTGAAGAAAGTAGATCAACTTGAGGGCATCATTTATGTTGGCTTCTGACTTGACACTTCTATATTGATTCTTCTCTACTTGTGTGTATGAAATGAAATAAAAATTTCTAAAATGTATTCCTTAGTCCTACTTCAGTGTCTCCAACTGAAAATCCAAGGGAACTAATCTGCTACTTTTACTCTTGATGTGCTGTGGAACAGAATGAAAAAAAATAACTATTCCAGTTGGGTCTCCTACATAAACATGTTACATAATCTCAAGTAGTTCCTACTGTAGCAAGACAATCTTTTACTCTTCCTTCATTCTAATTCACTCCTCCACTCAGCAGGCAAGTATTTATTTTTTTTTCTATTTTCAAGCTGCCTAGAGTATCTTTTCCTCCCCTAAGTTAGTTTTTCCAGGTTAGGGCCTTCCCTCCTATTTCATTGAAATAACATTTAAGTATTTCACAAAGTGTTCCCTATTTCCTTTTCTTTTTATCCCATATTCTTCTGTGGTTTTTCTTTATAGTCTTCTTTTTCAAACCTGTCAAATATAAAGAAGTAATCCTTTTGTTTAAAAAAGTAAATCCCTTCTATCTGCAATATTGATTCCATTTCTTCCCAAAATGAAAGATTTGACATTATTTATCTGTAATTTCTCTTAGATGCTCTCTTCTATCTAGGCTTTTGTGATTTTGCTTTCTACAATTTTCCCTATATATGTTTGAACACTTTCTAAATATCTTTTATTGGTTCTTCATTCATGTCATACTTTCTAACTGTGGTTAGTAAAGTTCTATCTTATAGATATCATCTCCCTCCTCATTGCACAGTAGACAGAGTATTAGCAAAAATCAGGAATTTCTCAGTTCATAACCCATCTTCAGAAATTTATTAGCTGTGCATCTTTATAAAAATAATTTTATTCTTTATGCTTAATATATAGCAATTCATATGTCAAACTCATTATCAATGTGGACTTCCCTAGAAAGTATACTACCAAAGTGAGTGAACTTATCCACAGCAATCAAAACCACCATTTACTGTAACTGATGGTTCCACATATGGATGGTGTGGTACTGGCTGATGGAGGACCTGTGTTTTCTTAGTGTTGATTGCTAGGCCAAAATTAACACAAGCAGCAGAGAATTGATCCATACTTTGCTATATCTTTGCTTTGGAGGCTACACTGAGCACAAATTATCTGCAAACAAAAAATCATGCACCAGTACTTATTCCACTTTGGTTTTGGCTTGTAGGCTTTTCAAGTTCAAGAATTTACTATCAATGTGGTAGCTTACTTGATTCCATCTTTCTCCTCCTTGAAGGCATTTGACAACATAGCTATATGCAGATTTTAGTGTCACCCTTAATTCATTTTCATTTGACATCTCTACTCTGGGGGCAAGATATCACTTCCAACTTCATAACACATCATTTCTATATTCTCTTCTTTGCTCTCACATAGCAGCAATTCTGGTATAAGCTCCTGTTACTTCTCATCTACACTATTACAGTAGCCTTCTGGTTAGTCTCCCTCTTTTTCTCACTCCATTCAAATCCATCCACTATTCTATTGCCAAATTAATTTTCCAGAAGTTCAGATGTGATTATCTCAACACCCTCCCCCACCAAAAAAAAAACCAAAAAAACAAAAAAAAAAAAAAAAAAAAAAACTTGTGTTCCTTTACTTCAACTTATTTCAAATATAAAATTCTGCATTTGGCATATAGATTTCTGTAAAACAAAAAGCAAAAAATAAATCTAGTAGACCAAAATAAAAATAATATTCAATCCCTAAAGTGCTGAACTTATCTGGCAGCAAGGAAAAGTCTTACACAGTCAATATAGGGAAACAGTTTATATGGGATTGCCTCAGGATGTGTCAAAGGCCTTTAATTTCACTTTAAAAAATTATTCCTATGAGTAGAAACAAGAGAACATTGGATGAAGCAACAACAGGATTATCAATTCTGATGGATTTGGCTCTTTTTAGGAATGAGGCAATTCAGGCTAATTTCAATAGATTTGTGATAAGGAGAGCTATCTGCACCCAGAGAATGAGATCTGAATGTGGATCACAACATAGTATCTTCACCTTTTTGCTGTTGTTTTCTTGCTTTATTTTTCTTTCTCATTTTTCCCTTTTTGATTTGATATTTTTTGTGTGTGGAATGTGAAAATATGTTTAGAATTATACATGTTTAATCTATATTGGATTACTTGTTGTCTATGAGAGAGGGCTAGAGGGAGGGAGAGAGGAAAAAAATATAGCAAGGGTGAATGTTGAAAACTATCTTTGCAAGTATTTTCAAAATTACAAGTTATTATTAAGAAATTAGTTTCTGTACAATATGACTCCCATTCTACCTTCCTAATTTTTTTATGCTTTACTCCCTTCTACATAGTTATCTAGGCACAGTAGCTTTTCTAAAATTCTGTTCAAGTCCTTCAAATCTTTCTTATTAAATTTTTATTTATATTTGTTTCATTAATAAAGGGGAACAGAGATACCTTTATTATTATGGTTTTACTGTCTATTTCTCCCAATAATTTGTTTATCTTTTCCTTCAATATTTAGATGCTATTTCTTTAGTGCTTGTATGTTAAGTAATGAATTTGTAACCATCCAAGTTACCTTTCAGCAAAAAAAAAAAAAAAGTTAGTTTCCTTTTTTCTCTTTTAATTGTATACTTTTACTGTTACTTTCTCTAAAATCATGATTGCTAGTGCTATTTTTTTCAATTTAGCTAAAGTATAACAAATTGTTCCATTCCTTTATTTTATATCTTTTCAATTCTCTATTTTTCAAATGTGTTTGATATATGTATATATGTGTGCATGTATATATACGCACATCTGTATGTATGTAGATGCATATATATACATACCTAGATGTACATGCACACACACAGACAGAAAGGCAGGCAGCAGAGATTCAGAGATTTGGATTTTGAATGCTAATAATTTTGATATCCTCTTCCATTTTATGGGTGAATTTATAACATTAATAATTATTACTATTAATTGTGTATTTTCCAATAAAATATAATATTGGTTGGGTCATGACTCATATATCAACATATGACACATATACACAATAGATACATTTAAAATTGCAAATGGTTCCACAACAGAAGCTGAACCTGATTTATACAGTTGAAGTAGCAAATGAAACCATTTGCTTACTTATACACAGCACAATGCTTAGTTTCCAGGTCCATAGGTCAGCTTATTAATTTTCTGTTGCCTGAATTCTTTTTGGTTTACCTTCATGTGTTTAGGATACACACAGCCTTGGATCATGCACCAGTCTTGAAGTCAAGATGACATGAGTTCAAATGTAATCTCAGACACTTAACACTTCCTACCTGTGTGACCCTAGACAAGTCACTTAACTGTAATTGACTCAAGAAAAAAAAAGAAACACATAACCAATGAAAATGTGGGAATTTCCATTGATTTGGTAAAAAATAGTCTTTAGGCATCAGATATATGGTAAACATGGCAAGATTTGTATGACTATAGGTCAGAATAGTAACAAAAGATTAAGAAATTTATTTTCAGGAATTAGTTAAAACAATTGAAAAGATATTAATAACCATTAATAATTTTTAGTAATCATTAATTTCTAAAGAGATTTTTTTCATTTCTGTCTGGAATTTATTGCTATAATTTCTAATGAATACCTTCTGTACTCTGTCCTTTATTCCTTCTTTCACTCTCTTCTTTTTCATCAGTATAACTTTATACTCTCTATCAACCTTTTTCCATCTTTTAAAGCCCAATTCAAATGATATCTCTTATAGAAAGATTCCTCTAATATTCATATCTCCATCAACTTTCCATCTTACAATTCAAAAAATTCTTTCAGAGATGACCACATTTCTATTTTTGTTTTGTATTTGCAGCATTTAGCATAATGTCTGGCACATATTACATGTTTAATTAATGCTTTAGTGACTAACAGATGGATTATGAAAAGACAGCATTGAACTATATTGCTAAGGATTACACAATCATATGAAGGAAAATTTTTCCTTCTTCCTCTACATCACTAAGCCACATCAGGACTGTACATTGTACAGTCCTTAACCTATGTCAGAGTACTCAGGCCTTAGGGCTTGTTATTTAAAAAATAATACTTTTTCTATGTCCTGAATATTATTATTCAGGACATTCTCTAATAGATCATGACATGTGGTGGGTGATGCCGTGACATGCACATTAATTGGACTTAAGTGAGGGAGGGATGTGCAGGGTCCCCTGACTCACTTTCCCCTCTAGAGCCATCTGGGTCCAGTGACCAGATATAGAACCAGATGGCTGGAAATGACCCTGGATGCAATGGGAGAACTTGGCCTTTTTAAGCTAAGGTTTTTAACAGATCTTAGTTTGACTGAGGCCACACCCATTCAGTGATTAAGGCTAGATAGCAATTGAGGCAAAACATTTCTTCTTTCACCTAGTCCAAACAAATCTAAATAAATTAATGAATGAAACTGGAAGAGGAAGACCATCATGATTTTATATCAAAGCAGAAATGGCTGTTACATTCAATTTGAATCAATCAGGACTCAAACAATGACCAAATGGGGGTTGGCCTAGGGCCTATTGATGATCAAATAGAATCACATTGGTTTTGGTTTAAGGTATGGTCCTTAAGAAATAAATCTAGCCAGTAAATCCCAAGATATTTTGGAAGGGTTCAAAGGTACAAGACAGGGAAAAATACTTTTAAGAACATCTGTATAAAGGTATGATACCTTATGAAGACATAGGGAGGAAAGAAGCAAAGTAGGGAAGGAAGGAAGAAAGGGAAGGAAGGAAAGGAAGAAAGGAGGAAGGAAGGAAGAGAGGGAGAGAGGTAATGAGAAAAAGAGGGAGGGAAGAGTCTTTTAATTGACCAGTTCCAGGCCAGATTGTTGTCGGTCCTTCATTCTCAAAGACAACTATGACATCAGGGAGGTGATGCCATGACACACAAGTGAATGTATGTCTGAATGGTGATATGGCTTAACATTGGTGCTATGAAATGAAGTGAAGAGAAAAGAACTACTAATGAATTTCTAAGCTGTTTTGCCATCATCTTGAAGCTGAACATTAATCAATTACCTGCATAAAATGGATTAGACTGTAGGGTATAGGCTATCTCCCTGGAGGGGCTTAGGGTCAGCCAGAGTCAGGATAAATTAAAGTCCTTGGTTTTTAGGGGGAGAAGTAAAAGAGGCAAGCAAGCAGAATCCCTGGATTCAGGAGTCCGGAGTCATCAACTTCTCTCCTCCTTGTCCTGCCACCAAGTGCCTCTCTGGCCCCTCTCCCTCTGCCCTCTAATCCTTGCCTCTCATTTTCTTAACACCAAACATTTAGCAAGTGCCAATGGTGAGAAGAGTCATTTATCCAAACATATGCTTATAGAGTCATTGTCTCACATCAAATAGATAATTAGCCTTAAGTGCTCAGTTGTCTGATTCAAGCATGCCTTCTTAGAGTTTCAGCCCTCTACTTAGGCCATGAGCCTCTGTGACTACATGAAAGACTTGGTCTTATTTTAGAGTTTTGTTAATATTTCTGGAGAGAATTATGTATTCTATGCATAAGATGCACTAAATTAAAAAGCTCTTTTGCTACCCTGTTAGACTAGATAGAGCATGATAGAATAGTAGTCAAAGAAATCTGAGTTCAATTCCTGACTCTGCCATTTAAAAGGCTGTGTGACTATGAGCAAGTCACTAGCTGAGATTCCTTATCTTTAAAAATGAAAAGAATTCCATTTCAACTTCCTACCTCACAGACTTATAGTGTGAAATATTTAAAATATAATAAAATATAATAAAAAATAAAAGATCACTGCAATGGGGGTTATGGGATATACAAGCCCCTGTTAGTTCTGCCACCATATTCTTTTATGATCTTAAGGAAGTTCCTTCTACCCTCTGGTTCTCATATGTATGTATATATATATATATATTTTTTTTTTTTTTAAACTATGACATTTTATGGTTCTCTTAGAATTAATTTTTAAAGGCTCTTTGAAACCCTATTCTCTCATATGTCAAATAGGCATAATACTGGTGTTATATAGATCACAGGATTAATGCAAAATATTTTCTAAACTATAACATAGAAAGATAAGATAAAAAGATATCAATTATCAAATTTAATAATATTTGCTTAAATATTTTTAAATTGTTATATTTTTCATATTCATTTTTGAATGTCCCTTCTTTCTTGTCTTCTAAAACATTAGCTTGTTTAATAAAGGTAAAATATATATAATGAAATCAAAAAAACCAAACAAGTACATTTGATTATACAAACATTTTTTTCAAATCTATAATCTCCTATCTTTTCAATGGAAATTGGGAGAGAGTTATATTACTAGAACTTCATTTCATCAACTTTTCTCTAGTAATAAGCTAAATCATTAGACTTACATTGTTTTTCCATGTCTTTTTTGTTTGTTTATTTGTTCTTTCTATTTACATTATTGCAATAGTAGTAGTATATATTGATTTCCTGGTTCTGCCTTCTTCAGAATGCATAAATTAATGCTTCTCTAAATTCTGTTTTTTGTTTCCCATGTAACAGTACTATTTCAGTGAATTAAAGCACCATAATTTGTTCTATCATTCTCAAGCAGATGAAACAAACAAACTATGTTTCTTTTTTGCTATCATTAAAATACTTTGTGAGAAAAATGTGGCATGTGTAGACACTTTCATGTTTTCTACTTGCTCAAGGTACTTATTATTGCGATCTGGACCAATGGCCATGTAGATTTTAGTCATGTGTTCCACATAATTAAAAATTATTTTCATCAATCTCATAGATTCAATTAGTATCTTTATCTTGATGATTCTTAGATCTATTTATTCAATTCCAACTTATATCTTTACTTTCAGTCTCACATCTACAAGTGCTTTTTGAACATCTAGAACTGGATGTCTTAAGGAGAATTATCAAGTATAACTTGTTTAAAACTAAATTCATAATCTCCAGGGACAGGTGCATTTACATATGAATTCTACTAAATATTTTAAATAACAATTAATTCCATTGCTATGCAAGCTATTTGGAAAAATAGAGAAAGAAAAAGTCCTACCAAATTGCTTTTATGACATAGATATAGTGCTGATACCTAAACCAGGTAGGGACAAAACAGAGAAAGAAAATTAGAGACAAATTTCCCTAATGAATATTGATGCAAAATCTTAAATAATATTAACAAAGTGATTACAGGAACTTATCCCCAGGATAATAAACCATGACCACATAGGATTTATATGAGGAATGCAGGGTAATGACTATGTCAGTAATCAAACTAACAAAAATCATAGGATTATCTCAATAGATACAGAAAAAAAAAACATTTCACACAATCCAGCACCCATTCCTATTAAAACACTAGAGAATATAGGAATAAATGAAATTTTCCTTAAAATGATCAGCAACACCTATTTAAAATCATCAGCAAATATCAGATGAAATGGAGATAAACTAAAACCATTCCCAATAAGATCATGGGTGAAACAAGATTGCCCACTATCAACATTACTATTCAATATGGTTCTAGAAATGTTAGTTTTAGCAATAAGAGAAGAAAAAGAAATGAAAGAAATTAGAGTAGGTAATGAGGACATCAAATTTTGGTAGATAAAAAGGAAACCACTCTTGAAGATGATATGATGGTATATTTAGAGAATCAACTAAAACATTGCTAGAAACAATTCCCAACTTTACAAAAGTTGCAAGATACAAAATAAATCCATGTAAATCCTCAGCATCTTTGTATATCACCAACATAGTTCAGCAGCAAGAGATACAGGAAGAAATTACATTTAAAATAACAGTGGATAATGTAAAATATTTGGGAGTCTACCTGCCAAGACAAAGTCAGGAACTATATGAGCACAATTATAAAACACTTTCCACACAAATAAAATCAGATGTAATCAACTGGCAAAATATCAAGTGCTCATGGGTAGGCCTAGCTATTATAATAAAAATGACAAAACTACCAAAATTAATCAACATTTTTGGTACCATACCAATTAAATTCCCAAGAAATTATTTTACAAAGCTAGAAAAATAATAACAAAGTTAATCTGGAAGAACAAAAGATCAAGAATTTCAAAGGAATTAATGAAAAAAAAATGCAAATAACAGTAGCCTAGCTGTACCAGACCTAAAACTATATTATAAAGTAGTAGTTATCAAAATCATTTGGTACTAGCTAAGAAATAGATCAGTGGAATAAGTTAGATTCACAAGACACAATAATAAATGACTATAGTAAACTAGTGCTTGATAAATCCAATGAACCAGCTTTTGGGATAAGAACTCAGTATTTGACAAAAAATTGTTAGGGAAGCTGGAAATTAGTATGTCAGAAACTAGGCACTGACAAACACTTAACACTCTAAAATAAGGTCAAAATGGGTTCATGATTTAGACATAAATAGTGATAACCATAAGCAATTTAGAAGAAAAAAAGCTATTCTGCTCTCAGATCTATGAAAAAGAAAGGAAGTTGTGGTCAAATAAGAACTAGAGTACATTATGAAATGCAAAGTGAATAAATTTGATTATATTAAGTTAGAAATTTTTTTGTACAAACAAAACCAATGCAGACAAAATTAGAAGGGAAGCAGTAAAGTGGGAATTTTTTTTTTACATCCAAGGGTTCTGATAAAGGTTTGATTTCTAAAGTATACAGAGAATTGACTCAAATTTATAAGAATTTAAGCCATCCTCCAATTGATAGATGATCAAAGGATATGAAGAGACTATTTTCAGATGAAGAAATTAAATCAATTTCTAGTCATATAAAATGCCCTTTTTCATGATTTATCAGGGAAATGTAAATCAAGACAACTCTATGGTAATACTACACACCTCTCAGATGGCTAAGATGACAGGAAAAAATAATGATGAATGTTGGAAGGGATGCGGGAAAACTGGGACACTAATATATTGTTGGTAGAATTTTGAACAGATCCAACCATTCTGGAGAACAATTTGGAACTATGTTCAAAAGGCTACCAAGTTCAAAGAGATAATTAAAAAGGGAAAAATATGTGCTATAATATTTGTAGCAACTCTTTTTGTACTGGCAAAGAAACTGAGTGGATTTTCATCAGTTAGAGAATGGCTGAATAAGTTACAATATATACATGTTATGGAATAATATTGTTCTGTAAGAAAGGATCAACAGGATGATTTCAGAGAGGCTTGCACAGATGTAAATGAAGTGATGCTAAGTGAAGTGAGTAGAACCAGGAGAACATTGTACACGGGAACAGTTCAATAGTACAGTGATTCAGGCCAATTCCAATAGACTTGTGATGGAGATAGCCATCTGCGCTCAGAGATCTATGGGGACTGAGTATAGACCTCTTTTAGGTTACAGCATAGCATTTTTTATTTTTGTTGAGTTTTTGTTATCATTTTTTCCCTTTTTGATCTGATTTTTCTTATGCAGCATGATACTTATGGAAATATGTATAGAAGAATTGCATATGTTTAACATTTGGGATTACTTGCTGTCTAGGGGAGGGAATGGGGGGAAGACAAGGAAAAAATTGGAAAATAAAATTTTGCAAAGGTAAATTTTGAAAATGATTTATGCATATTTTTTGAAAATAAAAAGCTTTAACAAAAATAAAAATTTAAAAAACCCCTAAATTTATTATCTTTTCCTTCAAATCCCCTTTCCCCAACTTCCATATTAATATAGAGGACACTTCCATACTCTCAATCACTTAGATTTATAACCTAGGGATGAAACTCAACTTTTTAACTCTTTCTAAGTCAGTTGTGTAGCTCTATCATTTCTACTTTAATAATATTTTTTATATCTACTGCCTTCTCTTCTTTGACATTGCCACTACCAAAATACAGGCCCACATCACCTCATGTCTGAATTTTTCTATGGCATTCTGATTGGTCTTCCCAGTTCACGTTTCTCTGTATTGCAATTTATCCTCCACTCACTTGTCAAATCAATCTTACAACACAAATCTGACTTTGTAAAATCCTATTCCATCAAAATCAGTGTCTCTATATTGCCTCCAAGATCAAATATAAAATCTTCTGGCTTTCAATGCCTTCCATAATACAGTCCCTTCTTTCCTTTTCCAGTCTTTTTTACACCTTACACTCCACCTCCCCGAATACATATTTTGTAATCTAATTACACTGGCCTCCTTGCTATTATTTACACATGACACCCCACACCCTTAACTCTCTCCAGGCATTTTGACTGTCACAGGTCTGGAACTCTTTTGAAGCTTCCTGGATTATTTTATGTTTGAATAAAAGTTAAAAGCAAAAAACAAAAAACAAACCAAAAAAAACCACTTTGTCAGACTACTTACCCTTCCCCCACCCCCACTATTGACTTCTCTTTATTGATTACCTCTAATGTGTTCCCTGTCTGTATCTTGTTTGTACAGAACTGTGTTCATTTTGCCTTCTTTATTGAACAGTGTGCTCTTTGAGAACATGGATCATCTTTTTATTTTTTTTGCTTTCTTTGTATCCCCATCACTTAGTACAGTGGTTGCCACATAATAGGTGCTTAATAAAGACTAGTTGACTAATTGATTAGGCATACTTTGCAAATAATGAGAAATTGCATTCCAAAGGGGCCATAGTTCTTGCCAATAATTATACCTGTGTCCACAATTATACCTGTCCAAATGTGTCAAAAATTTAATATGCTTATCTTTTCTCATGTTTGGCAATTTTCTGAGCACTAGAACGAGTATCAGATTTGTTTTGATTTTAATTCTTAGTGATTTAGGGCTATGAACAAATGAAAAAAGAGATTGTATTAAATGTGTCAGGCATTGAGATAAATACTAGTGATACAGAGAACAAAAGGAAATAGACTGTGTTCTATATTCATTCATCTTTAATAAGGACAAATAACATATATGGAATGTTCCAACTGTAGACCAAAAGAAAAAACCAGTGGTCCTTTGGGTTCAAGAACTAGTAAGATGGCATCTTTATAGTCTCATTTCTTTGATAAATATCAAATTTCAGATAGTAGATGGATAGTTGTTCATATTATCTGATCCTCCTTTGGGGAACTGTTCAATCCCATTCTGTAAGTAAAATTACTTGGTAATGTTCAATGTTCAACTTATTCTTTGGAGAATTAAAAAAAATCTTAGGTATTTGTATATGTTTATCTTATATATTGCCATATATTCCATTTGTCAATTTGCTTTTAGACCCCAATCAAAATACTTGATGAAAAGTTTCCCCTCTTCTCCCAATTGAAAAGTTCCGTCATTAACCTTTTATTTTGTTTCTAAAAAACCTTTCAAATTTCATGTAATTGAAGTGATTTTTTTCTTTTGTTATTTCCTCTAATCCTTGTTAAGAATTTTCCCTCAGCCACAATTTTAAAAGATAATTCCCTTGAAATCCTTCTATTAAAAACAAAATTACACTTTATATCAAACTAGAAGATTAATTTGAAACTTATTCTTGCATATGACACAATGTTGGTCTTAATAAAATACTTTGTTTATTTGTTTGTTTTGTTGTGTTTTCCAAATTGCTCTCCAGGCATTCTTTTTAAATTGGAAGTTCTTCCCTATTATATTTGTATGGTTCTTCCCAATTATGTTCTTAGGTTCAATAAACCTAACTTTGGGTTATTGAGTTCAATTGTTTCTGATTTTTGTTAATTTACTTTTCAAATTTTTACCTACTAACTAATGATTTTCATGCTTATTGTTTTATAACATAATTTAAAGTTGGAAATAATATTCTTCTGGAGAGCAATATGGAATTATGCCCAAAGGACTATTAAAATGTGCATACCTATGGAATATTATTGTTTTGTAAGAAATGACCAGCAGGATGATTTCAGAAAGGCCTGGAGAGACTTTATATGAACTGATGCTGAGTGAAATGAGTAGGACCAGGAGATCATTAAATACTTCAACAACAATACTATATGATGATCAATTTTGATGGATGTGGTCCTCTTCAACAATGAGCTGAACCAAATCAATTCCAATAGAGCAGTAATGAATTGAACCAGCTACACCCAGTGAAAGAACTCTGGGAGATGACAATAAACCACTACATAGAATTCCCAATCCCTCTATTTTTATCTACCTGCATTTTTTTATTTCTTTCACAGGCTAATTGTATACTATTTCAAAGTCCAATTCTTTTTGTACAGCAAAATAACTGTATGGACATGTATACATATATTGTATTTAACATATACTTTAACATGTTTAACTTATATTGGTCAACCTGCCATCTGGGGTAAGGGGTGGGGGGAAGGAGGGAGAAAGTTGGAATAAAAGGTCTTGCAATTGTCAAGGCTGAAAAATTACCCATGCATATATCTTGTAAATAAAAAGCTATAATAAAAAAAAAAAAGAAAGCAAAAATATGTGTATACCCTTTGGTCCAGCAGTGGGCCTGTATCCCAAGGAGATAATAAAATGGGGGGAAAGACTCACATGTAAAAAAAAATGTAACAGTCCTTTTTGTAGTGGCAAAGTTGAGACTGAGTAGATGCCCATCAGTTCGTGTATGGTTGAATAACTTATGGTATATTAATGTCATAGAATATTATTGTTATATAGCACACAATCAGCAGGATGATTTCAGAAAGGCCTTGAAGGAAACTTAACATGCTAAGTGAAGTAAGTAGAATCAAGAGAACATTACACATGGCAACAACAAGATTATATGATGATCAATGCTGATGGACTTGGCTCTTTTCAACAGTGAAGTGATTCAGGCCAGTTCCAATGGTCTTGTGGTGGAGAGAGCCATTTACCCTTGCAGAAAGGACTGTAGGAACTGAATATGGATCACAACATAGTATTTTAATTTTTGTTGTTGTTTGCTTGCTTGTTTTTTTCTCATTTTTTTATCTGATTTTTCTTGTGCAGCATGATAGTTGTGGAAATATATACATAGAAGGAAAAATTTGGTACACAAGCTTGCAAGGTGAATGTTGAAAACTGTTATGCACATATTTTGAAAATAAAAATCCTGAAAATTAAAAAAGAAAGACTATTCTTCCATTCTGTTTTATTATTATTATTATTTATACTTCTCTTCAGGTTCTAGAAATTATCTCCTCCTAAATAAATCTTTAGTCTTATAAAGTTACATCGTGGTAGTTTGGTTGGTATAGCAATAAACCATAAGCTAATTTAGGCAATTGTTAAATTGATTTGGCTCCATTGTAAATGATGATTTGTTTTTTAATTATTTGATTCATTATTTATTTCTTTAAAAGCTGTTTTGTAATTACATTGACATCTAAATATACATCTATATATCTTAATTATAGCTAATGGTATAGTAAAACTCTGGCATTTCATATATATATATATATATATATATATATATATATATATATATTTTAACTAATTTGAGAGGAATTTCTTTTTCTGTCATATCTTCTGGGATTTTCTTATATAGAAATGCTGATTTTTTGTGACTTTTTATACCAATACTTTATCAGTATAATTCATTATCTTAATTAGGTTAGTTCTTGATTCTTTGGAATTTTCTAATCTAAATATCATGTAATCTACAAGTAAGAATAATTGTTTCTATTCTTTGACAATATTTATGTCTTTAATTTTTTTCTTTTGTCATTGCTAACAGTACATATCACATCAATATGTGTTAGTTCATAAGATTCCTCCCATCCAACATGTTAATAAAGTTCTTTTGGGAAACTAGGGAGGTTAGGGTTTGTATCTTCAAAAGAAGAGGTTTGTTTTTAATGTTGTAATAAATTGTGGTACCTGAGGACTAAAGTTAAAATAAACTATTCATTTTATGAGGTGAAAACATAGTAAAGACCAAATCATTCATCTTTGTACATTATTTATTGTTGAAGGAATTTCTTTCCTTTACCTACACATATTTTTATGAAAGTTTCCTCTTCTTTCTTCCATTTTTTCCTCCCTCTCTTCTTCCTTCCTTGCCTTCTTCCCTTTTTCCTCTTCTTCCTCTGACTCCCCTTTAATCCTCCCTCCCTCCCTCTTTTTCTTCCTTCCTTCCTTCCTTCCTTTTTTCCTTTTCTTCCTTTTTGTTCTTCCTTTTTTCTTCCTTTCTTTTCTTCCTTTTCCTTTCATTTTTCTGTTGGAGAAAAGAAAAAGTGAAACAATAAAACCTTGTTAATTGAAAACAGTTAAACAAACACTTTTTGTATCCCATATCCTTCAAATAATTGAAATAAAAGGGGAAAGGACCAATATGTACAAAAAATATTCATAGAATTTCTTTCTGGAGACAAAGAATTAGAAACTAAAATGGATGGTGACTAATTAGGGAATAATCGACAAATTATAATATATAAATGTAATCGCATGCTATTGGAGTAAAATAAATGTTAAAGAAGAATCTTTTCAGAAAAACCTCTGGAAAACTTGTGTAAACTTAAAGTGTAGTATGCAGGAGAACAATTTATATGATGATATTAATGCTGTAAAAATATGCTACTTGGGAAAACAATTAACAACACTGATTAACGCAAAAACAAATCATAATTTAAGAGGACTTATAATGAATGATTCTGACAAGTATATGTGATGGATGCAGAGTATAGAGTGAGATGTTTATTTTTTTGCATAAACCAATGGATTTATTTCATTTGACTATCCATATTTATTAGTAAAGTTTCTTTCTTTTTTTAAAAGTTATTTACAAGGTACAAGAGTAGGAGGAAGAGAATCTAGATTTTTAAAATTCAAAAAATAAAATAACCCTTTCTATAAGTCCCCCAAATTTTAATTTATCAAGTCACTCATTTCTTTTAAATGATTTCTCCTCTCATTGATCATCTGAATAAAGCAGCACATTTTTGTGACCAAAACTTGTCATGGAAGCCAACATTTTTGACTTCTTGAGGTCTGGGAAGTTTCTTCTCATTGTATCTTTCCTTATTCTGTCTCTTAAGCTGGGGATAAAAACGATAGCCAAACAACCAAAAGTTTGATTTCAGAAATCTGTGTATAACTGAAAATGCTTGTGAATTGGGGAATCCATTCAAACATATTTGTATGGAGCCATTAAAGACTGCAGTTTGACTATGTTTACACCACAGTCCCACTGTTTGCATGCATTTCTACAGCTGTATGCACAAAGTAGTAATATCAAATGCACAGCACGATAGACCCAATGTTTAGGGATTTATATATCGGTGTTAGCCACATTTGCCATTCTACCAAAATCAACAATGATATTAGCCTTTAAAATCTCAGCAGTGGGGCATGTGCATTAACTCCTTTCTGAATAAGTCCAGCATTTCATAGCTGCCAAAGATCCTAGCTGTGGTTTTAAGGGTTGTTTTTAATCATGTATTTATTGTAGTTCATTAGATGGGGTTGGGTCGGTACTCATTTCACATACCACCTATTAATAGTAAGGAAAAAATGGGTCCCCTATGCACCCATGCATACATACACACACATCACACTCTCTCTCACCTGACACATTCTTGGCTTTGAAACTATAAATATCCTTGGAGCTGGCAAAGGTGCACAGTTCGTTATGGTCATGTCAATCCAGATAACACCTTACAATGGAAGTCTTGTTCCTTGGGCATCTGGCATATCTGGGGCCTGAAGACTATATTGAATGTTTTACATTTCAGTTAGTTTGAGTCCTTTTACCCAGAAATCTAGAAAAAATCTCTAATGTGTAGAAAATAAAAAAAAAACTGGCATTCATTTCCTCTTTGCCATAATTACATAATTTATTAATGGAAAATCTTATTGAAAAGAAAAAAATCTATGAATGGATGCTTAGACATAGACTACTGAGAGCTGGTCTCACTGTCAGAAAGATCCAAATTCAAGTTCTGTTGAACCCATATTGATTGTGTGACTCTAGGGAAATCACTTAATCTATCACTCATCCAAAAAGAATTAGTAATAGAAATTTGTTCTCTGAAAGTTTCCTTTACTAATAAAATCATATATCTAATACAAACCTTATCGCCTCCTTCAAAACAGAAAAAGCATAAGAATGCATTATGACAATGAGCTTTAATGCATGTTCCCTCATGATGAAATTTTCCAGTATCATTAATAGTCCCAAATATATAAGTAAATATATTCTGCAACTCTCTACTGCTCCTAGTTGGTGACTTCTCTGCATTGTTTATTTTATTGCCCTTCCATGTTATCTAATCTACATTGTCAATTTAATATGTGATTTCTCAATCATAGAGACTAATAGGGTCACAATTATTCATAAACCAGGAGTGAGACTATATTTTTAATGATGAATTGGACAAATCAATGTCCCCCTATATTCAAATGTATACTTTGTAGAAAATAATCCAGAACTCTGTGTCCACTGGAGGTCCTTCCAATGCTGTTTTATAAGTCAGTATTTTGATATTTTCTATTTTGTTATTTATACAATTTGTTGATTTTGCAAGCTAATGAACTTTTGTTTGTGATATTTAATATGCAACTCATCCTACAGAGAATGAATATCCTCATTGACAACTTGTTAAAAGGAAAAAAAAGAACAATCTTCTAATAGGTTTTTAGTGTTTTGGGGGGATATTTGAGGGGATATACCCTGTCTCTTTTGGCAGGAGTCATTTGCTTTTGACATTCTGCTAAAATATGCTGATAGATATACTTCCTTTTTCATCTTAAAAAAATCCTTTCTGCTTTTTTGCCCATGGTGCAACAGTAGGCAGTGCTGATGGAGTGATTTGAAGAGATTATCCTTTACCTAAGTGCTAGTATCAGTTCATCACATGTGAGGAACAATGCAATCTGTCCTTTATCAGGTCTATATAGCCTACAAAGAGAGTTCCTCAGCCTCACAGACTGACTGAACATCCTAATCTAAACTAAGAAACTCAGTCCCAGATATGGAGAAGCCAGGATAATGGTGCAATGTTACAAATTCTTGTAGAAGTACATGGCAAGAACAGATATGTGCTTGCCTATGTAGATCAAGAATCATAAAAAATGTTCCAGAAAAATCTATATGGATAAGGGAAGAGCTAAATTTTCTAGAAATCATGAATTAGCAGAGCTACCCTTGATTATCTTAAGAGTAACTCCAACATCAAGAGTACAGAGACATCATTTTCTGGAGTGAGAAGGAGGGTTTTTGAAACCCTTGTACCTGGAAAGTTCTAAAATACTAAAGCTAAAAAATGAAGGAGGAAACACTAACATTTAGCCCCTTTCTGACAACTCTAGCAAGACAATATGATCACAACAATCCTAGGAATTGACATTTTTCACATCTTGAAAAGAGAGTAAACTAACTAAACTAATGTATCAAGCTTTAGTTTACTATTTTAGTTTATTTTAAAGTCAGTACTGGAGAGTAGGAGTTTTGAAAAATTTTGAAGAAAGAGGAGAGAAAAAATACAAAGTATTATAAGTTAGCTATGTGATTGGGCCCATTTATGGTCTCATCTATAATTCCTTTCTTCCAGGCAATGAGAGGTGACTCCTAAATGGAAAAGTTGAGAGATGTATACCTGTGTTTTATTATGAACATTCATTCTAATGAAAAAAGTGCTGAGAGAAAATCAGACACAACAAATATCTAGTTCTCACCTCACCCCGATTTACTTCAACTTAATTGTTTTCATAAAAATTCTGTTAAATAATACATTTGACAAATTTAATATGATTTCTGGAAAAGGAAACATTAAACTATTCCAATATATTTGCCAAGAAAACACAAAACAATCACAAAGAGTTAAACATGCCTGAAATGACTGAACAATAAAAATATATAATTTCTCAAAAACACCTCTAGTTGATCTTATTCTTATGTATCCTTTCTGTATATAATATGAAGATACAGAATAGCTCTGATTCCCATTCCATTGCAAGAGAGTGTTTTCCTTTCTGGATGGGGATGTAAACGAAGATAGTTTTATAACTATATTCCAAGAATGTATTTACTACAAACTAGGATAATTTTAAAATAAATCTCCTTCACAGACAGGATCCTGATAGTAACTCTAGTACAGTGAGTGATTTGGGTAGCTGAGGTCCCATGCAAAAGATTTGACTGTTCTCTGGTGTCTAGAGTGTTGGGATATTGCCCATTTGGAAATTTTTAGTTAATTTTCCTCCTAAGGGGAGCTTATGATTACTACATTTTAAGTTTTTTCTCTGTTATAGAATTCTGTGAAGCCTCTGCATTTTTTTCATTTTCTACGGGTTTTTTCCTAACTAAAATGGATTTGTTACCTTTGTACAAAAGATGGATACCCACTTACCTGAGTTCCTAACTCCCTCAATACAAGCATACTTTTATATTTCTCAAAATTAACTCTGATTTGGTAATGTAAGAATAAATAAAAAAGGAAAGTTATCCTTTTGGGTGAGTGTTATGCCACAGTTCTCTTTTATTGTCCTGACTTGGTTTCCCTAATTTCCTTACTCAGTCCTGACTCAGTTTCTCTAAGTGTTCTGCTTCAGTTTATAATTGTCTGTTCAATCATGTAAAACCTCCCTTCCCTCTTTTTTTCAGAATATTTGATAAGGATAAAAGATCTTATGTTTTAGAATATCAGAATGCTCTCCCCATCCCAGTTATTGGAATGTCAGAATGTCAGATACTGTCTTATCAAGATGCCTCTCCCCATCTCTGGGATTCCTCCCTCCATTAGGTCACCCCATCTCCTATGTCATCCCATCTCCGGTGATTCACCCCCACCCTGTCAGAGTCCCATTCCTGCTCTCAACACCCTGACTCCACCCCTGCCTCAGTATACCCCCTGTGTCTTAGCCATGTGTATATAGGTCATTGAGAACTCACATTGTTGTCTGGATTCTTAGAGACGATCGTCTCATTCAGTCCTGGGACCAAACCATGGATCCATTTGGTCCCAGTAAATCTCTCCCTTTGAAATAAATTATTAAATACTCTCTAATCTCTATCTTGCCTCAGTTTCTCCAGCATTACATGAGCTCCCATGACTGGATAGAACATGTGTGATGGGAAGCAAAATTTGCCCAGTCTAGTCATGCTCTTTATCCCCTATAAAATCTTGATTATGTCTTTTAATTCTTCTTCTGAATAAGTTCTACTCAACATGCTGGAGATTTTTTTTACAGTTTTAAAAAGCATAACAATGTCTCCAAGTAAAGCTCTCAGACTGCTCATTCATTATCCTTTCCTCTTAACACATCACCAGTTCATCTTCATTTTTAATCATAATTCTCTATAATGGTATCATTACACTACTCCTTGTATTGCTTAGTTGCTATTGTGTTTAATTCTGTATGTATAGAACTTGTGGCTATGCAATGCAATGCCTTTTGGAGAATTGCGACCATACAATATCAATATAAGAAAAAGGAGACTTTTTCCCCCAGGGGAGAACCATGGAGTTATTTAAAATGTGAAATTTTCCATAAGCAACCAGTCATATTTTTCTTGTGAATCTTGGACTTAGTTTGTCTTTCTGAAAAAAAAAAAAAAAGATAAGCTCTTAGGAAATGGCTTGATGAGTTGTCCATGCAATTGCTTTTTATGATTTAGATTTTGCATTCTTTTGCTTACTCTTTCTCTCTTCCCTCCCATTTCAATATTTAGGTCAAATTCTTTTCATATAGTATGGATCTATTTTAAGGTAGTGTTCCATGGCTTGATAAAATTAAAACAAAGTCATACGCAAACAGGAATATCCAGAGAACTTGCATTTGCAGTCTGCTCTGGATATCTTCCAACACATTTGGTAAACACATGTTTCTCTATGGGTGAAGCAAGGATGGAGAAGTAAGAAATTAGTCTGAACTCTCCCAAATTCACCTCCAAACAAATATAAATAACTTAAAGCAAAATCTGTATCAGCGGAACTAAGAAAAAGATGAGGTGAAAGTTTTTTCTAGCTCAAGACAATTTAAAAGTCAGTAGTAAAGATCTGTCACATTGATGGAATAAAAGGAGAGAGGTCCAGTGCACACAGCTTACTGACAAGCCAGAAACAGGCTCCACTCCAGAAAGCCAGAAACCATATCCTGAGCTCTAAGACACACAAGCAGTGAGGCCCCCATAATCCTTTTTGAAGACTGGCAGGAAGATCATGCAGTCCCAGACATGGCACTGTAGGGAAGCCCTGTAAACTCTGGGCCCCAGAACAATTTAGCAGTAGTATTCCAAAGAACTTGGCCCACAGCCTTGTTTTCAAGCTATGTGACTCACAGCCTCTGATAAAGGACAGCAGTGTAAGCTTTCTGGCCCATGGTGAAACACAACCATGGAGCTTGCAACCTCCATAGCAGTCAGGATTGGAAATCCTGAAAATCAAAGTAAGACAACAATTAAATTAGTGAATGAAAATAGACAGGTAGTATAAAAAATAAAAGAGATAAAAAATGCTCAATTTGATTTAAAAAAAAAAAGAAGCACAAATTACCAGTATCAAAAATAAAAATGATGAATTCTCCACCCATGAAAATGAAATTGAAGCATTTATTAGAATTTATATTGCCCAAGTGTAAGCTAATAAATCTTTCAAACTAAGAAAAATGAAATAAATATATCTATATCTATCTATCTATCTATCTATTCCATAGATTACTGGAAGAAGAAATAGAATACTTAAATAAACCTGTGCTAAAAAAAAAAATCAAACAAACCATAAATGATTATCTAAGAAAAAAAATCCCCAGGACCAGATGCATTCATGAGTGAATTCTACCAATTATTTGAAGAACACTATGTAAACTATTTCCAATACTATGTAAACTATTTGGAAAAATAGGCAAGGAAAGTATACTCCTACCTGAACCAGGAAAGTGAAAACAGAGTATGAAAACTATAGGCCGATTTTCCTAATATTCATCAATGCAAAATTTTCAGAGATTATTGCAATATGTCACCTAAAAGAAAAAAAAAACATATACTATGTCCAAGTGGAATTTAAACCAGCAACGCAAAACTGGTTATTATTGTTTGGACATTATAATTATCCATATCAATAACAAAATCAACAAAAATTCTACAATTATCTCAATAGATGCTCAAAAGCTTTTGACAAAATAAAATACTCATTCCTATTAAAAACACTGGAGAGTATGGTAATAAATGGAATTGTCCTTAAAATGATAAGTGACAGCTATCTAAAGCCACTAGGAAGCATCAACTATCATGGGGATAACCTAGAAACTTTCCCTTAAGATTGTGGGTAAAGCAAGAATATCTATTGTCACTGCTATTATTCAATTATTTTTACTAGAAATGACAAAAGAGATGATAAAGAAATTAAAGGAAGCAGAATAGACAAAAAAGAAATTAGACTTATCACTCTTTGGAAGATGGTATGGTTGTATTTTTAGAGAATCCTAGAGAATAAACTAAAAAAAATGACTTGAAATAATTAAGAACATTAGCAAAATTGTAGGATATAAAAAAACCCACATATATTGTTAACACTTTTACAAGTGTTATCAAGAAATCCCAATAGGAAGATATAGTAGGAGAAATTCCATTTAAAATAATTATAGATATTATAAAATATTTGGGAAACTGCCTATTAAAACAAACTCAAGAAAAATAAAAACACAGGTTTTTTTTCTTTGTTGTTTTTCTGTGCTATTTTTAAATGGAGCTTTTTATTTTCAAAACACATGCATACCAAAAAGTTATCAAACTGTGCATACCCTTTGATCCAGCAGTGTTACTACTGGGCTTATATCACAAAGAGATCTTAAAGAAGGGAAAGGGACCTTTATGTGCAAGAATGTTTATGGCAGTCTTCTTTGTAGTGGTCAGAAACTGGAAACTGAGTGGATTTTTAGTGATTTATCTCCTTTGCATTTGACGAATTGAAATTTTAAATGAGGTGTTGTGCTCATTGCATTTTTTCCCCATTTCCATTTCCATTCCAAATTCTGTTTTTCAAAGAATTGTTTTCTTTTTCATATCTATATATGTATATGCTTTTCATATCTATATATATATGCTTTATATGTATATGCTTTTCTCATTTCATCAAATCTATTTTCAAGGGATTTTCTTCAGATATTTTTGTTTTTCCTTTTCTATACCCTCTTGTAAAGATCTCATTTCCTTTCCACATTTTTCTTCTAATTCTCTTTTAAGATCATTTTTGAATTCTTCCAAGAGAACCTTGTAAAGTGGGAACCAACTAATATCACCCTTTGGGGTTTCATTTGGAGCTGATTTGCCTTTAAGATTGTCAGGATTTGAGGTCTCTTCTTTTCTTTCTCCATAAAAGCTATCTAGGATAAGAATTATTTTTTGCTTTTTTGCTCATTCTTTTAAAGGTTGAGATCTGCTTTTAAGGCAAAGGGATGACAGCTGCTTTAATTTGCCCTGAGGCTGGTGCTGCTGACTAACTTCCAAGTCTGGGTAAGCTCGTCCAAGTCCCATGTTCTTCTGGGGCTCAGGAGCTCACAACTTGCCTTTTGTATTTGCTTTGGGTATCTCATACCAATCTGATAAACCATTGGCTTGTAACCAGGACAGAGTACCCTAAAAGCCTTGTAGTATATTCCCTGGTACACAGACTCCAAAATGCCCTGGCTCCTTGCCCTGGGTTCCCTGTGCTACAGTCTGGGCTCATCATTCTCTTCCCCTGCCTGATTGAAATAGGTTTTTCTTCCAAATTATCTTCTTCTGGAAATTTGTTTTACTCCAAATATTTGTGTTCTATCACTCCAAAACCAGTTCAGAGGCTTAATCTGCTTTTGATCTGAGAGATACTGGGAAGAGCTCAAATAGAGATGTGTCTACTCTCTGACATTTTGGCTCTGCCCCCCCAATTGGATCAGTTCTCAACACCAACAACAATGTATTAGTTTCTCAGTTTTTCCACATGCCCTCCAAGAGTCATCATTTTCTTTTCCTGTCATCTTAGCCAATTTGAGAGATGTGTAGTAGTACCTCAGAATTGTCTTAATTTGCATTTTAATATTCCCAGCAGTTTTTGTAAATAATGAATTCTTATCCAAGAACCTGGGGTCTTTGGGTTTAATAAACAGTAGATTACTATAGTCATTGAGATTGGGGGTAAAGCCACTATATAGTCATTGACTATTGTGTCTTGTGCACCTAACCTATTCCACTAATTGATTACTCTTCTTCTTAGCCAGTATTAAATGGTTTTGATGACCACTGCTTTATAATATAGTTTTAGGTCTGATACAGCTAGGACACCTTGCATTTTAAGTTGCATTTTAATCATTAATTCCCTGAAATTTTGACCTTTTGCTCTTCCAAATGAACTTTGTTACTATTTTTCTAGCTCTGTAAAATAATTTCTTAGGAATTTGATTGATATGTCACTGAAAAAAATTGATTAACTTAGGTAGAATAGTCATGTTTATTATACTAACTCAGCTTAACCATAAACTACTTGATATTCTTCCAATTGATTAGATCTATATGGAGATCTGTATAGATTTCTATGGAAAGTGTTTTAAAAGTGCATTCATATAGTTCCTGACTTTGTCATGGTAGGTAGACTCCCAAATGTTTTATATAATCTACAGAGATTTAATTTTTAATTTTTTTATCAAAGCCTTTTATTTTCAAAACATGCATGGAAAATCTTTCAACAATGACCTTTACAATGTGTTCCAAATTTTTTCCTACTTCCCCCCACCTCCTCCCCTAGATGGCATGTAATCCATAATATGCTAAACATGTTAAAATATATGTTAAAACCAACATACATATACTTATTTATGCATTAGCCTTGCGGCACAAGAAAAATCAGATCAAAAAGGAAAAAATGAAAAAGAAAACAAAAAGCAAGCAAACAACAACAAAAAGAGTAAAAATGCTGTGTTGTGATCTATACTCAGTTCCCACAGTCCTCTCTTTGGGTATAGATGACTCTCTTTATCACAAAATCATTGGAATGGCCTCAATAATCTTATTGTTGGAAAGAGTCACATCTATCAGAATTGATCATCATATAATCTTGTTGTTAGTATGTATAATGATCTCTTGGTTCTGCTCATTTCAATTAGCATCAGTTCATGTAAATCTCTTCAGGCCTTTCTGAAATCATCCTGCTGATTGTTTTTTATAGGATAATAATATTCCATAACATTAATATACCTTAACTTATTCAGCCATTCTCCAATTGATGGACATTCATTGAGTTTCCAGTTTCTTGCCACTACAAAAAGGGCTGCCATAAACATTTTTGCACATGTGGTTCCCCTTCCCTCCTTTAAGGTCTCTGGGATATAGGCCCAGGAGAAACACTGCTGGATCAAAGGTTATGGACAGTTTGATGACTTTTCGAGGAGAGTTCCAAATTGCTCTCCAGAATGGTTGTATTTATTCACAGTTCCACCAACAATGTATTAGTTTTCCCACATCCCCTCCAACATTAGTCATTATCTTTTCTTGTCATCTTAGCCAATCTGACAGGTGTGTAGTGGTATCTCACAATTATCTTAATTTAATTTCTCTGATTAATAGTGATTTAGAGCACTTTTTCATATAATTAGTAATGGTTTTAATTTCTTCATCTGAAAATTGTTCATACCCTTTGACCAATTATCAACTGATAAAGACTGATGAATGGCTTGAATTTTTATAAATTTGAGTCAGTTCTTTATATATTTCAGAAATGAGGCCTTTATCAGAACCCTTAAACATAAAAAAATATTTTCCTAATTTATTCCTTCCCTTCTATTATTGTCTGTATTAGTTTTGTTTATACAATATAATGAAAATCATCTATTGGGTGTTCAGTAATGAGTTCCAATTCCTCTTTGGTGACAAATTCCTTCCTTCTCCACAGATCTGAGAGGCAAATTATCTTATGTTCTTCTAATTTGCTGAAAATATTACTCTTTATGTTTAAATCATGAGCCTATTTCAAACTTATCTTGGTATATGGTGTTAGGTATGTGTCAATGCCAACTTTCTGCCATAGTAATTTCCAATTTTCCCACTAGTTTTTGTCAAATAGTGAGTTCTTATCTCAGAAGCTGGGATCTTTGGGTTTGTCAAATACTAGATTGCTATAGTTATAGACTATTTTGTCCTGTGAACCTAACCTATTCCATGGATTGACTACTCTATTTCTTAGCCAGTACTAAATGGTTTTGATGACAGCTGCTTTATTATATAGTTCTAAGTCTGGCACAGCTAGGCCAGCTTCATTGGCATTTTTTTTTACACTAATTCCCTTGAAATTCTTGACTGTTCTTCCAAATGAATTTTGTTATATTTTTTCTAAATATGTAAAAGTTATTCTTGAAATTTAATTGGTATGACACTAAATAAGCTGATTAATTTAGGTAGTATTGTCATTTTTATTATATTTGCTCAGCCTATCCATGAGCACTTGATATTTTCCAACTGATTAGATCTGACTTTATTTGTGTGGAAAGTGTTTTGTACTTGTGTTCATATAGTTACTGACTTTTCCTTGACAGATAGATTGCCAAATATTTGATACTATCAATAGTCATTTTGAATGGAATTTCTCTTTGTATCACTGGCTATTGGATTTTATTAGTGATGTATAAAAATGTTGATGATTTATGTGGATTTATTTTGTATCCTGCAACTTTACTAAAGTTTTGAATTATTTCTAATAGTTTTTTTGATTCTCTAAGAATATCATCATATCATCTGCAAAGAGTGATAACTTGGTTTTCTCATTACCTATGCTAATTCATTTAATCTCTTTTTCTTTTCTTATTGACAAAGCTAACACTTCCTAAGCAATATTGAATAGTACTGGTGATAGGGGGCAACCTTGTTTCACCCTTGATTTTACTGGGAATGGTTCTAGTTAATCCCCATTACAGCTGATGCTTGCTTATAGTTTTAAAAAGATGTTACTGATCATATTAAGGAAAATTCCTTCAATTCATATATTCTCTAGTGTTTTTAATGGAATGGATGTTGGATTTTATCAAATGCTTTTTCTGCAACTATCAATATAATCAGATGACTGTTGTTAGTTTGTTTATTGATAGTGGTGATTATGCTAATAGTTTTCTAATATTGAACCATCCCTGCATTCCTGGTATAAGTCCCACTTGGTCATAGTGTATTATCCTGGGGATGACTTTCTGTAATCTCATTGCTAATATTTTATTTAAAGTTTTTGCATCAATATTCATTAGGGAAATTGGTCTATAATTTTCTTTTTCTATTTTCACCCTACCTGTTTTAGCTATCAGCACCATATCTGTGTCATAAAAGGAATTTTAGGATTCCTTTTTCTATTTTTTCAAATACTTTATATAGTATTAGAATGAATTATTATTAAAATTTTTGGTAGAATTCATATGTAAATCCATCTGGGCCTGAAGATTTTTTTCTTCAGGAGCTGATTAATAGCTTGTTCTATTTTTTTTTAATGGGACTATTTGAATAATTTATTTCCTCTTCTGTTAACTTGGTCAATCTATATTTTTGTAGATATCTCTCCATTTCATTTAGATTATCAAATTTATTGGCATATAGTTGGGCAAACTAACTCCTAATTATTGCTCTAATTTCTTCTTCATTGCTGGAAAGTTCTTCCTTTTCATTTTTCAAACTAACAATTTGATTTGCTTCTTTCCTTTTTCTAATCAAATTAACTAAAGATTTACCTATTTTGTTAGTTTTTTCATAAAACCAATTCTTAGTTTTATTTATTAATTCATTAGTTTTCTTGCTTTCAATTTTATTAATTTCCCTTTTTATTTTCAGAATTTCAAATTAGGTATTTAATTAAGGTTTTTTTTTCCCTAGCTTTTTTTTTTTTAGCTGTAAGCCCAGTTCACAGATCTTCTCTTTTTCTATTTTTTGCAACTAAGTATCTAGAGATGTAAAATTTTATCTAATAATTGCTTTGGCTGCATCCCACAAATTTTGGTATGTTTTCTCATTATTATCATTTTCTTGGATGAAGTTATTGATTGTGTCTATCATTTGTTATTTTACCCATTCATTCTTTAGGATTAGATTATGTAATTTCCAATTAATTTTTGGTCTATTTTCCCCTGGCCTTTTATTGTATGTGATTTTTATTGTACCATGACTTGAAAAAAATACATTTACTATTTCTGCCTTTCTTCATTTGATTTTGAGGTTTTATTCTTTTATACATGGTCAATTTTTGTTTAGGTTCCTTGAACTGCTGAGAAAAAAGTATAATCCTTTCTTTCTCCATTCAATTTTCTCTGAAGATCTATCATACCCAACTTGTCTAAAGTTCTGTTTCCCTCTTTAACTTCTTTCTTATTTATTCTGTGGTTCCATTTATCTAGTTTTGAGAGAGCAGGGTTGACATCCCCAAGCATATAATTTTGCTGTTTATTTCTTCTTGCAGTTCTCTTAACTTCTCTAGGAATTTGGATGCTATACCACTTGGTGTGCGTGTGTGTGCATGCGTGCGTGTGTGTGTGTGTATATAGATATAGATGTAGATGTAGATATTGCTTCATTATTTGTGGTACCCTTTACAAGATATAGTTTCCTTCTTTATCTCTTTTAATCAGATCTATTTTTTGCTTTTGCTTTATCTGAGATTAAGATTGCTACCCCTGATGTTTTTACTTCACCTGAAGCATAATAAATTCTGTTCCAGTCTTTTACTTGTACTCTGCTTTACCTCTACCTATATTCTATATATATCACTCTGCTCTAAATGTGTTTCTTGTAAACAACATAATTATAGGATTCCGTCTTTTAATCTAGTCTACTATCCATTGGCATTTTATAGGAGAGTTCATCCCATTCACATTTACAGTTAAAATAACTAATTCTGTGTTTCCTGCCATCTTATTTACCCCAAGTCATGCTTTTCTTCTTCCTTTCCCCCTCCCTGCCTCTCCAGTATTTTGCTCCTAACCACCACCTCCCTCAAACAGCTGTCCTCCTTTCTTACACTTTCCCATACTACTTCTGTTTATCCTTCTATTACCCTTCCCTTTTTTCTCCATCCCCCTCCCATTTCTTTAAAAAGAGGGACAAGTTTTCTGTGAAACCAAATGTGTCTGATATTCTCTCTTTGAGCCAAATCAAATGAGAGTTAAGATTCACACATGTTCATGCCCCTCCCTTCTTTCCCTCAATTATAATAGGTCTTCTTTGCCTCTTCATGAGATGTAATTTCCCTCATTTTTCCTCCATTTTCCCCCTTTCCCAGTACAATCCCCTTTCTACTTCTAGTTTCTTTTTCATAGTATCATAATAAAATTAAATGATACTCGTGCTCTCTAAGTATAGCCATAACAGAAATATAGCTCTCAAGAGTTATTTCCTTCTTATTCTAGGACATCAGGAGTTTTCTTTTGTGATTTTTATAAGGTAATGTCTAGGTTCTTTTTTTTCATTATGGCTTTCAGGAAGTCCAGTAACCCTTAGAATATCTCTCCTAGATCTATTTTGCAGATCAGTTGTTTTTTCCTAGGAGGCATTTCACATTTTCTTCTATTTTTTCATTTTTTTTGTTTTATTTGACTGATTATTGAAGTCTTACTGATTCATCTACTTCCATTTGTTTAATTCTAATTTTTAGGTTATTATTTTCTTCAGTTACCTTTTTTAGCTCCTTTTGAATTTGGCCAAATGTTTTGTTTATTGCATTGTTTTTTTTTTTTTTTTTTTTTTTTGATTCCACAAAATCTATTTTTCAATGAGTTGGTATCTTTTTCAAATCTATTTTATAAGGAATTATATGCTTTCCCCATTTCATCAAATCTTTTTTAAGGATATTTTTCAGATAATTTCTGTTTGTCCTTTTCCATACCCTCTTGCAAAGATCTCATTTCCTTTCTCCATTTTTCTTCTAACTCTCTTTTTAGATCCATTTTGAAATCTTTGACAAAAGCCTTGAAAAATGGGGACCAGCTAATATCTTTTTTGGGACTTCATCTGGAGTTGATTGGCCTTTAGGAACCCCAGGGTTTGACATCTGTTCCCTCTTTCCGGTTGACAATGGTCGGAATTCTTTTTGCATTTTTGTTCATTTTTAAGGGTTGAGATCTGCTCTTAAGGCAATGGGGTGACAGCTGGTTTAGTTTGTCCTGGGGCCAGTGTTTCTGACTGACTTCCAATGCTGGCTTTCACAACCAGGTGCCGAGTCCTTCCAGGTCTCAATGGTTTACAATTTGCCTTTTGTAATTGCTTTTGGGTTATTTTACAGCACATTTGCTGAACAACTGGCTTGCAACCAGGACAGAGTAGTCTAAGATACTCACAGAAGATTCCTGATGGATGCTGCAAAACTCTGGTTTTCTACCCCTGTTCCTTGCCCTGGCTCCCTATTCTGAGGTTTGGCCTTGGTACACTGTTCCCCTGCCTGTTTTAAACAGATCTGTTCTGAAGCTGTTCCAAGTATCTTCTTCTGGGAATGTGTTGTATTTCAGATATTTGTGGGTTCTGTCACTCCAAAACCAGTTTAGAGACTTAATTTACTGTTGATTTGAAAGAAGGTTGAAAAATGTAACAGAAAGCCATGTCTGCTCTCTGCCATCTTGGCTCGACTTCTTCTTCCATCTAAAAATCCATCAACTCTATTTTTAAGGAGGTGTCTTCAGACAATTTCTGGTTTTCCTTTTCCATATCCTCTTGCAAAGATGTCATTTACTTCCTTCATTTTTCTTCTAACTCTCTCTTAATATTCTTTTTGACATCTTTCAAGAAAGCCTTGTGAAATGGGAAGCAGCTCATTTCTCCCTTTGGGGCTTCATCTGGAGTTGATTTGCCTTTAGGAACCTCAGGATTTGAGGACTGTTCTCTCTCCATAAAAGATGTCTATGGTCAGAGTTCTTTTTGCTTTTTTTGCTCATTTTTTCATGATTGAAGTCTGCTCTTAAAGTTAAGTGGTGACAGCTGATTCAGTTTGCCTTGGGGCTGGTATTTCTGACTGATTCCTGGATAATGGCAGCCAGATCCCAAGTTCTTCCAGGGACTCTGTGGCTTACAATTTGCCTTTTGTGTTGCTAAACCAACCACTTGCAACCAGAACAGAGTAACCTAAGAGACTTACAAAAGATTCTTCAGTGTAAAGGTGCTACAATTCTCTGACTTCCCAACCCAGATCCTTGCCCTGGGCTCCCTACCCTTTGGTCTAGGCTTGCCACACTGTCCCCCTGCCTGACTGAAACAGACTTGTTCTGAAGTTCTTCCAATGTATCTTTCTTAGGGAAATGTGTTGCACTCTAAATATTTGTGGGTTCTGTCACTCCCAAATCAGTTCACATGCTTAATCTGCTATTAGTTTGAGAGAAAGTTAGAGGAGGTCACAGAAAGTCATGTCTATTTTCCACTATCTTGGCTCCACCAATTTTAAATATAATTTGTCTTTATATCTCTTGATGCTGCATTTTGTTGGTAACATATAGAAATGCTGATCATTTCTGTGGATTTACTTTGTATCCTGCAACACTTACAGTTGTAAAATGTTTTGGATAGGCTTTTAGTTGATTCTTTACTTTTCTCTAAGTATACCATCATAAAATTTGCAAAGAATCATAATTTGATTTCCTGATTACCTACTTTAATGACTTTAATTTCTTTTTCTTCCCTTATGGCTAAAGCTAATATTTCTAATAAAATATTGAATAGTAATTGTGATAGTGGGCAACCTTGTTTCAGTACTGATCTTATTGGGAATAGTTCTAGTTTATTGCCATTACATATAATGCTTGCTGACAGTTTTATATAGATACCATCAATCATTTTAAGGAAAACTCCCCGGTGTTTTTAATTTAAATAGATGCTAGATTTTGTCAAATGCTTTTTCTGTATTTATTGAGATAACCATATAATTTTTGTCCATTTGCTTATCGATAAGGACAATTATGCTAATAGTTTTCCTAACATTGAAACAGCCCTGCATTCCTGGTATAAATCTTACTTGGTCTTGATATATTATCCTGGTGATAACTTGCTGTATTCTCTTTGCTCATATTTTATTTAAAATTTTTGCATCAATATCCATTAGGGAAATTGGTCTGTAATTTTCTTTCTCTGCTTTGACCCTACTGAGTTTAGGTATCAGTCCCATATTTATGTCATATAAGGAATTTGGTGGGACTTATTCTTTCCCTAACTTTCCAAATACTTTGCATAGTATTGGAATTAGTTATTCTAGGGGAAGCAATAAACTGGGAAAACATTTTTATAGTCAAAGATTCTGATAAAGGCCTCATTTCCAATATATATAGAGAGAATTGACTCTAATTTATAAGAAATCAAACCATTCTCCAATTGATAAATGGTCAAAGGATATGCACAGACAATTCTCAGATGAAGAAATTGAGACTATTTCTAGCCATATGAAAAGATCCTCCAAGTCATTATTAATCAGAGAAATACAAATTAAGACAACTCTGAGATACCACTACACACCTGTCAGATTGGCTATAATGACAGGGAAAGACAATGCGGAATGCTGGAGGGAATGTGGGAAAACTGAGACACTGATACATTGTTGGTAGAACTATGAATACATCCAGCCATTCTGGAGAGCGATTTGGAGCTATACTCAAAAAGTTATCAAAATATGCATACCCTTTGATCCAGCAGTGTTACTACTGGGCTTATATTCCAAAGAGATCTTTGAGTGCAAAAATGTTTGTGGCAGCCCTTTTTGTAGTGGATAGAAACTGGAAACTGAATGGATGCCCATCAATTGGAGAATGGCTGAATAAACTGTGGCATATGAATGCTATGGAATATTATTGTTCTGTAAGAAATGACCAGCAGGATGATTTCAGAAAGGCCTGGAGAGACTTACATGAACTGATGATGAGTGAAATGAGCAGGACCAGGAGATCATTATATACTTCAACAACGATACTATATGATGATCAATTCTGATGGACATGGCCCTCTTCAAAAATGACATGAACCAAATTGGTTCCAATTGATCAGTAATGAATTGAACTAGCTACACCCAGTGAAAGAACTCTGGGAGATGAGTATGAACCACTACATAGAATTCCTAATCCATCTATTTTTGTCCACCTGCATTTTTGATTTCCTTCACAGGTTAATTGTACAATATTTCAGAGTCGGATTCTTTTTGTACAGCAAAATAACTGTATGGACGTGTATACATATATTGTATTTAACTTACACTTTAACATATTTAACATGTATTGGTCAACCTGCCATCTGGGGGAGAGGGTGGGAGGAAGGAGGGGAAATTTGGAACAAAAAGTTTTGCAGTTGTTAATGCTGAAAAATTACCCATGCATATATCTTGTAAATAAAATGCTATAATAATAATAATAATAATAGGAATTGGTTGTTCTTTAATGTTTGATAAATTTCACATATAAATCCATTGGACTCTGCAGATTTTTTTTCTTAGGTACTTGAATAATAGCTTGTTTAATTTCTTTTTCTAAAATGGGACCATTTAAGTAATTTATTTTCTTTTCTATTAACCTGGGCAATATATATTTTTTGTAAATTGAACAAAATAGCTCTTAATTATTGCTGTAAATTCCTCTTCATTGATGTAAAGTTCACCCTTTTCACTTTTGATGGTAACAATTTGATTTTCTTCTTTTCTTTTTATAATCAATTTAGTTAAATGTTTATTTTGTTGTTTGTTATCTTTCATAAAATTACTTTTTAGTTTTTATTAGATCGATTATGTTATTATTAGTAGTGATTAATTACTATGTTTATTATTAATTAATTTATTATCAGTACTTATTAATTATTTATTAATTTAATCATTTTCAATTTGTTAATCTCCCCCTTTTTCAGAATTTCAAATCTGCCATTTAATTGGAGGTTTTTAATTTGTTCTTCTAGCTTTTTTAGTCCGCATGTCCAATTAATTGACATCTCTTTCTTTATTTTATGAGAAATTTATTTATATCTCTAGATGTAAAACTTTCCCTAAGAACTGATTTGGCTGCATCCCATAAATTTTGGTATGTTGTCTCATTTAATGTCATTTTCTTGGATGAAATTATTGCTTGTGTCTATGATTTGTTGTTTTATCCACTCATTCTTTAGGATTAGATCATTTTGTTTCCAATTAATATTTGATCTATTTTCCCTGGCCCTTTACTGCAGGTAATTTTTTATTGTATCATGATCTGAAAAAGATCCATTTAATATTTCTACTTTTCTGCATTTGACTTTGAGTTTTTTCTGACCTAATATGTGGTCAATTATTGTGCGGGTTTAATATACCACTGAGAAAAAAGTATATCCCCTTCTGTTTCCATTATATTTTCTCCAAAGATCTGTCATACCTAACTTTTCTAAAATTCTATTTGCCTCCTTAATTTTTTTCTTAGTTATTTTGTAGTTTGATTTATCTAGTTCTATCTAATTATCTTGAATCAAGGTTGAGATCCCCTACTAGTATACTTTTGCTATTTCTTCTTGAAGGTCTCTTAATTTTTCTTTTAGGAACTTGGATGTTATACCACTTGGTGCTTATATATCTAGAACTGATATTGTTTCATTATCTATGGTACCCATTAGCACAGTATAGTTTTCTTCCTTATCTCTTTTAATTAGATCTATTTTTGCTTTTATTAGACCTGAGATCAGGATTGCTACCCCTGCCTTTTTTTTTTAACTTCAGTTGAAGCATAATAGATTCTCCTCCAGCCTTTTACCTTTACTCTGTGTGTGTCACTCTGTTTTAAATCTGTTTATTGTAACAACATATTGTAGTCTGCTATCTGCTTCTATTTTATGGGAGAATTCATCTCATTCACATTCACAGTTAAAATTACTAACTATATTTCTTACCATCTTATTTTCCCCAAGTTATACTTTTCTCTTTTTCTCTTTTGCTCCTCACCAGTGTTTTGCTTCTGACCACCACCTCCCTCAATCTGCTTTCCCCTTTTACAATCCCACCCCCTTTCTTGTCCCTTTCCCATTCCACTTTTATTCTCCCTTTTATTATCTCTCCCTTTCCTTTCCCCTTTCTCCTTCTACTTCCTTATAGGATGAAAAGTTTCTATATTAAACTAAACAAAATTTTTTAAAATTCTCTTATATTCTCTCTTTGAGCCAAATCAGATGAGGTTAAGATTCACACAATCCTCATCCCACTTCCTTCTTTCCCTCTATTGTAATAGGTCTTTTTTGCCTCTTCATCTGATGCAATTTACTCCATTGTACCTCCCCTTCCCTTTATCCAGGATAATCCCCTTTACAGTAGTTTCTTTTTTATATCATCACAGAGAAATAAAGTTAAACTTAAATCCTCTAATATACCCCTAACAAATGTGCATTTTTCAAGAGATAAACATGTCATCTTCCCATATATGACTGTAAATATTTTAATTTTTTAAAACTGTTGTTTCTTGTCTTTTTATCTTTTTATAATTTTCTTGAGTTCTGTATTTGAAGATCAAATTTTCTGTTTAGTTCTGGTCTTTTCATGAAAAATAAAAGAAAATCCCCTATTTCATTGAATATCTATATTTCCTCCTGAAAGATAATGTTTAATTTTGCTGAATATTTGATTCTTGACTGCAGTCCAAGTTCCTTTGCCTTCCAGAATGTCAGATCCCAGACCTTTAGATCCTTTAAAGTGGAAACTTCTAGGTTCTGGGTAATCCTGATTGTGGCTTCTTGATATTTAAATTGTTTCTTTCTGGCTGCTTGCAGTATTTTCTCCTTGATCTAATAATTCTGGAATTTAGCTACATTATTCATACGAGTTTTTATTTTCAGGTCTCTTTCAGAAGGTGATTGGTGAATTCTTTCAATGGCTATTTTATGCTCAGGTCCTAGGACGTCAGGGCAGTTTTCCTTGATAATTTCTTTAAAATTGTTGCCTAGGCTTTTTTTCCATACTGGTTTTCATTATTGAGTAAATCTTAGATTGTTTCTTCTGGATCTATTTTCCAGCTGAGTTATTTCCTAATGAGGCATTTTACATTTTCTTCTATTTTTTTCATTTTTTTTGGTTTTCTTATTCTTGATGTCTTTGAGTCATTTGCTTCCATTTGTTGAATTCAATTTTTTTGTGAATTATTTTCTTCAGTTACCTTTTTTTCTATCTTTTTCATTTGGCCAATTGAACTTTTTTTCATTCAAGTTTTCTATTTTCAAAACATATGTATGGATAACTTTTTCAACAGTGTCCCTTGCAAAACCCTGTGTTCCAAATTTCCTGCCTCTTCGCCCCTGCCTCCCTTGGATGGCAAGTAATCCAGTATATGTTAAACAAAGTAAAATATATATTAAATTCAATAAATGCATACATATTTATATAATTATTTTGCTACACAAGAAAAATCAGATCCTAAAGGAAAAAATGAGAAAGAAAATAAAATGAAGCTAACAACAATAAAAGGAATCAAAATACTATATTGTGATCCACTTTTAGTTCCTATAGTTGTCTCTCCATGGGTGGATGACTTTCTTCATCACAAAATCTTTGAAACTGGCCTGTATCATCTCATTGTTGAAAAGAGTCATAAATCAGAATTGATCATTGTATAATCTTGTTGCATTGTACAATGATCTCCTGGTTCTACTCATTTCCCTCTGCATCAGTTCATGTAAATCTCTCCAGGCCTCTCTGAAATCATCCTGCTGATTGTTTCTTATAGAAAAATAACATTCAATAACATTTATATACCATAACCTATTCAGCCATTCTCCAATTGATGGGCATCCACTTAGTTTCCAGTTTTTTACCACTACAAAGAGGGCTGCCACAAACATTTTTACACATGTGGGTCCCTTTCCCTCCTTTAAGATTTCTTTGGAGAAATGACCAACAGGATGATTTCAGAAAGGCCTGGAGAGACTTACACGAACTGATGCTGAGTGAAATGAGCAGGACCAGGAGATCATTATATACTTCAACAACAATACTATATGATGACCAGTTCTGATGTACCAGGCCATCCTCAGCAATGAGATCAACCAAATCATTTCTAATGGAGCAGTAATGAACTGAACCACCTATGCCCAGAAAAAGAACTATGGGAGATGACTAAAAACCATTACATTGAATTCCCAATCCCTATATTTATGCACACCTGCATTTTTTATTTCCTTCACAAGCTAATTGTACAATATTTCAGAGTCTGATTCTTTTTGTACAGCAAAATAATGTTTTGGTCATGTATACTTATTGTGTATCTAATTTATATTTTAATATATTTAACATCTACTGGTCATCCTGCCTTCTAGGGGAGGGGGTGGGGGGGTAAGAGGTGAAAAATTGGAACAAGAGGTTTGGCAATTGTTAATGCTGTAAAGTTACCCATTCATATATCCTGTAAATAAAAGGCTATTAAATTAAAAAAAAAAAAAGATTTCTTTGGGATATAAGCCTAGTAGAAACAGCTGGATCAAATGACCTGAACATTTTGATAACCCTTTGAGCATTGTTTCAAATTGCTCTCCAGAATGGTTGGAACTGTTCACAACTCCACCAACAATATATTAGTGTCCCAGTTTTCCCACATCTCCTCCAATATTTGTCATTATCTTTTCTTGTCATCTTAGCTAATCTGACAGGTGTGTAGTGGTATTTCAGAGTGGTCTTAATTTGCATTTCTCTGATCAATAGTGATTTACAGCACTTTTTTCATATGACTAGAAATGGTTTCAATTTATTCATCTGAAATTTGTTCATAACCTTTGACCATTTATCACTAATTGAACTTTTAAATGAGTTGTTTTGTTCACTGGAATTTTTTTTTCCATTTCATAAATTCTGTCTTTCAAGGAGTTGTTTTCTTTATCCATTTCACCAAAACTATTCTTTAAGGAGTGATTTTATATTCTGCAGTCAATTTCTGTGTTTTATTTTCTAGAGCTTTTATTTGCTTTCCCCATTTTCTCTAATTCTCTTTTGAGATCCTTTTTGAATTCTTCCGAAAGGTACTTATGAGTTGGAGACCAATTTTTATCACTCATTGAAGCTTCATCTGGAGATGATTTGCCTTTAGTGTCCTTAGGATTTGAGGTCTGTTCTTTGACAGTGGCTTCAAGTTGTCCTAGTACTTTTGCTTCTGGCTTCCTTCATATGCTGGTTGGATGTGGCCAAGTCTCACATGATGCTGAGATTCATGGGCTCACAATGGGCCTTCCGTAGTTGTGTTGGAGGTCTCACAACTATTTCACTGATCCACTGGCTTCCTAACCAGGACAAAATAGAAAATGCTGCTACATTTTGGCTAAGAGCCTATCATTAGATTCTCCCATCCCATGAAACCTATCCACCCTGGGTATTCTTGCACTGCACTACAATGCTCTGTGCCTCTGCTGGCCATCAAGCCTTCCATCTCCCTACTTCCTATTTGAAATAGACCTTTCTTGAAGTTCTTCCAAAATATCTTCTGCTGGAAATTTGTTACACTTCAAAAATTTATGGGTTTGGTCACTTCAAAACTCATTCAGAAATGATGTGGTGTTGAGCTGAGAGAAACTAAGAAGAGCTCAGCCAAAGCCCTGTCTACTCTCTACCATTTTGGCTCCATGAACCCTCAATGTTTTTTTTTTTTTTTAAATTACAAATAATATCCTCTTTTTCAAGGGTATTATTTGTAATTAAAAAAAAAAAAACATTGAGGGTTCATGGAGCCCTCATGGTTTAAGCATTGCTTAAAACAGCAGAATGAAAAAATGACTTGCAAAAATTTACTGAAGAAAATAATTTCTTAAAAGGTAGAATTGGCTAAAAGAAAGAAGAAAAGAAGGCTAAAAGATCACTAAAGAAAATAATTCCTAAAAACAAAACAGAACAAAACAAAACAAAAAAACACCTAGAATTGGGAAAATGGAAGCTCACAACTCCTTGAGACATCAAGAAATGATTCCTCTAAGGATCCTTAAGACATTCTTTTTTTTTTTTTAATTACAACTTTTTATTGACAGAACCCGTGCCTCGGTAATTTTTTACAACATTATCCCTTACAATCACTTCTGTTCCGACTTTTCCCCTCCTTCCCTCCACCCCCTCCCCGAGATGGCAAGCAGTCCTATACATGTTAAATATGTCACAGTATATCCTAGATACAATATGTGTGTGCATAACCGAACAGTTCTCTTGTTGCACAGGAAAAATTAGATTCAGAAGGTAAAAATAACCCAGGAAGAAAAACAAAAATGCAAAAAGTTTACATTCATTTTCCAGTGTTCTTTCTTTGGGTGTAGCTCCTTCTGTCCATCATTGATCAATTGAAACTGAGTTAGATGTTCTCTTTGTGGAAGAAATCCACTTCCATCAGAATACGTCCTCATACAGTATTGTTGTTGAAGTATATAATGATCTCCTGGTTCTGCTCATTTCACTCAGCATCAGTTCATGTAAGTCTCTCCAAGCCTCTCTGTTTTCATCCTGCTCATCATTTCTTACAGAACAATAATAATCCATAACATTCATATACCACAATTTACCCAACCATTCTCCAATTGATGGGCATCCATTCATTTTCCAGTTTCTAGCCACTACAAATAGGGCTGTCACAAATATTTTGGCACATACAGGTCCCTTTCCCCTTCTTTAGTATCTCTTTGGGGTATAAGCCCAATAGTAGCACTGCTGGATCAAAGGGTATGCACAGTTTGATAACTTTTTGGCCATAATTCCAGATTGCTCTCCAGAATGGTTGGATTTGTTCACAACTCCACCAACAATGCATCAGTGTCCCAGTTTTCCCGCATTCCCTCCAACATTCCTCATTATTTTTTCCTGTCATCTTAGCCAATCTGACAGGTGTGTAGTGGTATCTCAGAGTAAGACATTCTGTTCTTTATTTGATTTTGTCCCTTTTTTATTAATTAGCCTATTCTCACTCTTTTTCAAAGGTGTTATTTTCTTCAGTGTGTATGTGTGGGTGTGTCTGTGTGTATCTTTACTAAACTATTGACTCTCTTTTTATGTTTTTTTTCCATCACTCTGACTTCTTTTTCCAGCTTTGCCTTTACCTTTCTTATTTGATTTTAAAAATCCTTTTTGAGTTCTTACAGGAATTAGTAAGAGATTAGTAAGAGATTGGCTTGAGATTAATTCACAATATTTTTAATGTTTTGCATGTAGTAGTATTGACATTTTATCTTCTTTTATGTTTGTGTTTTGAACTTTACAATAGTAAATTTCTAAGATCAAGATATTTTATTTATTCATTTTTCTATCCTACTTTTTGATTTTAACTCTGTGAAAGATGTCCTTTACTTCTGGAGTAGAGGCAACACTGTCCCAATCTTCATGTTTTTGTGCAACTGTTTTCAGATGTAATTTTGGAGATCTGTAAGTTTTTGCTTATTCAAAGGTACCATGATATTAGGAGAGATATGTTTACTTCTTTCTTAGCCTGTGTTCTGTCTCTGAATGACCACAAGCATTCCCTTTAGCCTTGAAACCATGATTAAGGTTTCTGATCCACAGAGATCCCAAGTTTGCTAATGTTCCTCTTCTCACTGGACTGTGACCTGGATCCAAGAATGGATAATGCCATAGACGACTGCCCTCAGTGTCACCAAATGAACTTTCCTGATCATTTTTGTAACCCCTTTACCAATTGTGGACTGAGATCTTCAGAAGCTGTCACAGCTACTTCACCAAAGACTGCTCCTGGTTTTCTGGAGTCCTACCTGCTGAACTGTGCTCCACTATTGCCCAAGTGCAACAGATCTTTCATGCTGAGCTTCTAAGTTGTTTTAGGCTGGATAATTTTTTTCATCCCACCTTTTTGTAGCTTATGTCACTGTGGAACTAATTAAGGATTACTTGAAGCAGTTTCTAGAGGTATTTGAGAGAATTTAGACATGTCTCTGATATCTCGGTTCTGTTCCACAAGTTATGGTTTCCAAGAAACTATTCATATTCCCTGGAGTTGGTAGCAGTCCTTTTTAGTCTCCAGAATTCTGTGGATGAGACAGAGAAACTTTATTCCAAGGGTAAGGATACTAAATATTTGATCATTGACTCTCTAAAGTACAATATGTTTTAAAGTGTAATCTGCACTATTAACATTTTCTTTATCACTTTTTAAAGTCTAGACTACCAATAAAGATAAAGAATTTATCCCTGATTTGTAAATTTTTAAGGTGCATGTGCTCATATTGCAAATTTAACACTGATTTCTCTTGGTAAAAGGTAATTCTACTTCATAACGTGGTAAGGAGTAACTCCTGCTTTAAGCATTCTTTAAATAGGCAGCATATGGAATGATTGCTATAAATATAAACTCAATGGAAAATGTTAGAATTTTGAACATCTTCCATTCTACTCAGAATTTTGCTTAGCCCAGGTGAGGCCATACATACATATGAGTTTATATATGTGCGTGTATACTATATATGTGTGTGTGTGCATAAACTCATATATACACAAATTTATATACACACATGAATATATGTGCATATACATACATATATGCAAAGACACATAGATGGAAGACATGATTACAACATGTCAATATTATGGACAACTAAAAAGTTGTGACTTTTTTGTTTGAAGCACATAATGAAAATGTGAGAATCTCCAAAATTTCTGAATCCTATCCACCAATACATTAACTATTCACTGAGACTCAGCATCATTTTTCAGGGGAGGCAATGGATTTTCAATGAAATAAGAGAGATTTTCAATCATTCCTATTGAAAAAAATCAGAACTAAATAGAAAATTTAATCTATAAACACAGGACTCAAGAGAAGCATAGAAAGGTAAATAAATAGTGGGGGAAATATATATTATTTAATGATTACAGTTTACATCTCTAAATGGGAAAATGATATTTGTAACTCTTGAGAACAGTATTTATCACTGGGGCAGACAGAGGGGGATATCACATGGACTGAGATGTGGTTGTGAGTGATCTCTAATGAGATTATATCAAAGAAAAAGACTTTAAGGGGTGGGAAGAGGAATGTACTGGAAAAAGAGGAAAAGAGAGATATAATGGGGCAAAGAATTCTCATGAAGAAGTGCAAAAGACATTACAGTCAAGGGAAAGAAGTGAGAAGGATGAGCATTGTCTGAACCTTGTTCTCATCAGTTTTTGGCTCTAAGAAAGAAAGACTTAATGATTCAGTTCAGTATTTATCAGAGATTTATCTAAAACTATGAAGAAGTAGGGGAAGAAAGAGGAAAGAAAAGGGAGGGGCAGGAAAGAAAAGAGGGCAGAAACACTAGGGAAAAAGATAAAAGAAGTGGGGAAGGATTGATAGAAGATAAAGTAATTGGTGGAGTGGCTCAAAAAAAAAAAACTACAAAGAGCAGAAAGAGGGGTGATTGGGGATAAGGTAATGGGTGAGTAGGTAATAAAAAACAGAACTAAGGACAGAGTGGAAAGAGAGAACAAAATTATGTACAGGGGAGAAAAAAAGAATGGAGAGAAATATAGAACTAGTAATCATAACTGAATGAGAATGGGATGAACTCTTTCATAAAATAGAATGAATAGCAGATTGGATTAAAAAATAGAATCCTACAATTTGCTGTTTACAAGAAACACATCTGACACAGAAAGACATATAAAGGTAAAAGGCTGGAATACAATTTATTATACTTCTGCTGCAATTATTAAAAGAAAAGGGGGAGTTGATCTCAGATAAAGCAAAAGTAAATCTAGATCTTATTAAAAGAGATAAGGAAGGAAATGCATCTTGATAAAAGGGTATTTAAACAATGCAGTAGTAAGCATACTAAATGTATATGCATCAAGTAGTAGATCAGCCAAATTCCTAGAAAAGATTTTACACCATACCAATCAAACTGCCAAATTATTTTGTTGAATTAGAAAGAAAAATAATAAAATTAATTCATCTGGAAGAACAAAATGTCAAGAATATCAAAGGAATTAATGGGAAAAAATACAAAGGATGGTGCTTAGCAGTACCAAACATGGAACTATATTATAAAGCAGTAGCCATCAAAACCATTTAGTACTGGCTAAGAAATAGATTAGATACACACAACAGAATGAAGGTTATAGAACATTATTGTTCTATTAAAAAAAATATTAACAAGTTGATTTTAGAAAGTCCTTGAAAGATTAGTTCCAGGAACTAATGCTGAATGAAATAAACAGAACCAGGCATACATTGTACACAGCAAAACTGTGTAATGATCAGCTATGAAAGAAATCAATAACAAATCTTTTCCCATATCACACATAAAGTACTTATAAACACTAAAAACTATCTATGAAAGTTGCTCAGGAAAAGAAGCCTGAACCTTAGGACAGTGACTCCCAACCTTCAAGTAAGCAGAGGACAGCTTAACCTGATAAATAACTAAATAAAAAACAAACAAACAAACAAATAAAACTCAAAAAAACACAATAAGCTAGAAAACCAAAATTTGTATAACCAGATCCAAAATTAAATGAGTAGAACCAGGAAAACATTGTATACAGAATCAGCTATATAGAATGATAATCAAACAGGAATGACTTAGCTCTTTTTAGCAACACATGATCCAAGACAGGTATCAAGAATTTATGATCAAAATGCTTTCAAGAACCAGATAAAGAACAGGTGAACTCTGAATGCAAATCAAAACTTTTTTTTCACTTATTTTATTCCTTTTTTGTGTTTTTTCTTTTGATCTGTTTCTTCTTTAAGAACTATAATTAATGTGGAAATATTTTTTATATGATAGCACCTGTAATAACCTTTATGAAACTGATTGCTATTGGGGCAGAGCCAAGATGGTGGAGAAGACACACACGACTTTCTAAGCTCCTCTTACCCTCTTTATCAATATTATATCGAGCCTCAAAAATAGTCTTGACTGCTACAATTCCTAAAGATAAGAAGTAGAACAACTCACCAGCTGAAGAAAATCTGCAGTCTCCCCAAAAAAAGGTTGGTTCCAGGGCCAGGGGGGAGATCGGTGCAGACTGGGAGAGAAATTAGGTTCCGAGGAGAGCCTCAAACCAAAAGTGAAAGCACAGATCTCAGCACAAGCTCACAGCCCCAACCCACAGTACGGGGTTTTTCCTTGGGGCAGTTGTGATCCTGCACGGCAGGAGGACACAGCCCGGGATAGCCTCCAATCTGTGCAGTGGGGAGCTTGGTTTGCCAAGAGTTTCCCCAGGGCCGAGCTAGGCAGAGACATCGGGGGAACCCGGCAGAGTTCGGGAGAATCGTGGTCTGTGGTCAGCCAAACAGTCCCCAAGAGGTGGGCCTGGGGCAGGACACTTTCACCCCCCAATCCAGCCGAGGGCAATCGAACCCACACAGCCCCTACCTTTATACCAGCGTGCTGAACCACTCCCGTTGAGGGAAGGAAAACCCACCGGACCCCATACCCTCAGAGCCGGAAATGTTTACATCTCTCTCCCTGTTCTCGGGAAAACCCCCTTGCCAGGAGACATACCCTAAAGGCTTTAAACATGAAGAAAAAAGATGAAAAGAATTATGAACGCTTCATGCAGAAAAGAGCAGGTCAGCAAACCTAAGAACCTCAAACAGCAAAAAAAATGACTGTCCTCCTTTACATGATGCTCTCAGAAGAGACCATTAAAGTCTCAAAAGTGAGTTAGAAGAAAATGGGGAAAGGAAAGAGAAGTTTTCAAGAGAGCAAACAACTTCCTGAAATACTAATTGAAAAGTTAAAAACCCAGGAAGTGCAGGGAAAAAAATTGGTGAATTGGAAAAATAAAGAATTCACTAGAAAGAGGATTTTTGGAATTGAAAAGACAAAGAACTGCAAGAAAGTAGGATCTGTGAATTGAAAAAAATAATTCACTAAAAAAAAAAAAAATTAGTGAAATGAAAAAACAAGACCAAAACAATACATTTAAAAACCAATTGGATATATACAAAGAAGTAAAAAAGTAATGAAGAAAATAATTTTTAAAAAGTAGAATGAACAAAAGAAACAATGATTCATTGAGACAGCAAGAATCAGTCAACAAAAAAAAAAAAACAAACTGAAAACCATGAATTATCTATTGCAAAACATTATTTGGAAATAGATCTAGGAGAAAACGAGGGATTATTGACTTTTCCGCAAACAAAAAAAAAAAGAGCCAGATATATTTTACAAGAAATCATCAAAGAGAACTGCCCAGATGTAATAGAATCAGAAAAAATAAGCATTGAAAGAATTCATCGAACATTCTAAAGAAACCCTAAAATAAAACCCCAAGGAATATTTGGGCCAAACAAACATCGATTAAGGAAAAAATTTTCAACAGCCAAAAAAAAAACATTTAAATACCGAGGTGCCAAATAAGGATCACCCAAGATCTGGTCCCCAATTTAAAGGAACGGGGCCTGGAATATGATATTCAAAAGCCAAGAACTTGGGATGCAGCAAGAATAAACTACCCAGTGTGAGCATTTTCTTTCCAGGGAAGAAGATGGAATTTAATGAAACAAATGAATTCCATTTGTTTCTGAAGAAAACCGAACTAAATAAAAAAAATTTGATCTCCAACCATAGAACCCAAGAGATAAGAAAAAGGTAAAAAACTTTGAGAATCGTATTTTGTGTGGATAACAAAAGAATACAATGTATAATTTGATTGTATTACATAAATAAAAAAAGGGTAGATATGGAAAAGGGATGATGGCAAATAAGATGGGAAGGAAGGATAAAAAGAGGGAAACCCATCCCCAAAGAAAAAGGAAAGTTATCTATCTGAGGGAATTTAGAGAGGGGGGAGGAAATTGTGTGAATCTTTACCTCACGAGTTGGCTCAAAGGAAAATAATTGACATTTGTTTTAGAGAAAAATTCTTCCCCCTATTAAAACGGGGGGGGGAAAAGGGAAAAGAAAAAAGAGAAAAGGGAAGGAAGAGGAAAAGACCAAAGGGGGGGAGGGGGATTAAAAGAGGGAAGCATCAAGAACAAGAGGGGACATAAGTTTAAGGGGGAAAGAGGATTGGGGGAGGCAAGAATAAGTAAAGCAAAATCTGATTAAGATGGCAGGAAAACAGATTTAGTAATTTAACCATAAATGTGAATGGGATGAACTCCCCATAAAGAGGAGGGAGATAGCAGACTGGATCGTCAGAACCTAATTGTTGTTTAAAGAAACACATTTAAAGCAGGAGATACAATAGAGTAAAGGTAAAAGGTGGAGCAAAAATCTATTTGCCAGGTAAGCGAGGTAGCATCCTTATCGATCAACAAAACCAAAATTGATCTAATTGAAAGAGATAAGGAAGGAAACCATCCTGCAAAGGGTAGATAAACAACGAAGCAATATCAATATTAAATATATATGTCCAAAGTATGGCCCCAACCCTAAAGGAGAAGAAGAGAGTTGCAAGAAGAAAAGACAACAAAACTGCAATAGTGGGAGATCCTAACCCTTGCACCTGAATTAGACAAACAAACCACAAAACAAAAAGAAAGAAATTAAAGAATAAATAGAATATTAGAAAAATTAGGTGTTAGATCTTGGAGAAAATTGAATGAGATAGAAAGGAATATACTTTCCCGCAGTTCATAGAACCTATTCAAAAATTGACCAATATTAGGGACATAAAGACCTCAAATTAAATGCAAGAAAGCAGAAATAGTAAATGCTTTTTTCAGATCATGATGCAATAAAAACTACATTCAACAAAAAAGTTAGGGGGAAAAGACCAAAAGTAATTGGAAATAAAAACTATCTTAAAGAATGATTGGGTGAAGGCAAATTAAGAACAATTAATAATTTCACCAAGATAATACAATGATGAGACGCCTACCAAAAGTTGTGGGATGCAGCCAAAGGGTAAAAGAGGGAATTTTAATCCTTAGAGGTTACTTGAATAAAAACACAGAAAGAAAAGATTAATGAATTGGGCTTGCAACTAAAAAAAAACTAAAAAAAGACCAAATTAAAAAACCCCCCAATCAAATATAAATTGGAAATTTAAAATTAAAAGGAGAAATTAAAATATTGAAAGAAAAAAATATTGAACTAATTAATAAAACTAAGAGTTGGTTCTATGAAAAGCCAATAAAATAATAAGCCTTTGGTAAATCTAATTAGGAAAAGGAGGGAGGAAAAATGAAATTAGTAGTCTTAAATGGAAAAGGAGAATTTCCACCAATGAAGAGGAAATTAGAGAAATAATGAGTTATTTTGCTCAACTTTTATGCCAATAAATTTGATAACCTAAGTGAAATGGATGACTACCCCAAAATATAGACTTCCCAGACTAATAGAGGAGGAAGTAAATTGTTTTGAATAGTCCCATTTTTGAAAAGAAAAGAACAGGAAAATTAACCCTAAGAAAAACCCAGACCAGAAAGATTTAAAGTAATTTTTACCAAACATTTAAAGAACAATTGGCCCCAATGCTATATAAATTATTTGATAAAATAGGGAAATGGGATCCCACCAAATTCTTCTATGACACAGACATGGATTGATACCTAAACCAGGTAGGCTGAAAACAGAGAAAGAAAATTATAGACCAATCTCCCAAGAATATTGATGCTAAAATCTTAAAAAGATATTAAAAAAAGACTACAGAAAATCTCCCAAGATAAACACAGATCAAGTAGGATTTTAACCAGGAACAGGGGGTGGTTCAATATTAGGAAAATATCAATATAATTGGCCATTTAATAACCAAATTAAAAAACCAAGATCATCCCAATAGATGCAGAAAAGATTTGATAAAATCCAACATCCATTCCTATTAAAACACTTGAGGAAGCGCACTTTATTTGAAACCATCAGTAAGCATCATATGTAAGGAGACAAACTGCAAACATTCCCAATAAGATCGGAGGAAACAAGGTTGCCCACTATACCTTACATTTAATATTGGTTAGAAAGTAGCTATAGCAAAAGAGCTGAGAAAGGATTAAAGAAAAGAAGAAAAATAAAACCAAATTTCACTTTGGTCATGAATACTTAGAGAACCCCAAGATTCTGCCAAAAAGTTATTAGAAATAATCCACAACTTTAGAAAGTTGTTGGTTATAAAAAAACACATAAGTCATCAGATTCTTATATATCACTAAAACCAACAGTCAGAGTTACAAAGAGAAATTCCATTTAAAGTAACTACTGATAATATAAAATATTTAGGAATCCATCGCCAAGGGAAAATCAGAAACTTTATGAGCAAAATGACAGACCACTTTTCACACAAATTAAGTCTGATCTAACCAATTGAAAATATTAAATGCCTTGGATAGGGCGAGCAAATATAAAAAGATGACAATATTACCTAAACAATCTATTTATTTAGCCATACCAATCAGACTCAAAAAACTATTTTAAGACCTAGAAAAATAAAACAAAGTTCATATGGAAAACAAAAGGTCAAGAATTTCGGGAATTAAGAAAAAAAAATCAAATGATTGGCTTATGCCAGACTAAAACTATACTATAGAGCAGCAAAGTTACCAAAACTATTTGGTATTTAAGGAATAGATTAGTTGATCAGTGGAATAGAAGGTTCAAGGGATAAAAATGAACAAATAAGGAACCTAGTCTTTTGAAAAACCCAAAGATCCCAGCTTTTGGGGATAAGAACTTACGTTTGATAAAAATTGCGGGAAAATGGAAACTAATATGGGCAGGCATTGATCCAACAAAACCGTACACCAAGATAAGGTCAAAAAGGTTCAGACCTAGGATAAAGAATCAAATTATTAATAAATTAGAGGAAACAGATAGTTTACCTCTCAGACCCGGGAAGGGCTTTGGTCTTTATGACAAAAAGAAGAACTAGAGATCATTACTGATCACAAAATAGAAAAATTTCGATTATACCAAACTGAAAAGTTTTTGCAAACAAACTAATGCAGACAAGATTTGAAGGGAAGAAAAACTGGGAAAATATTTTACAGTCAAAGGTTCTGATAAAGGCCTATTTCAAAAATATATAGAGAATTAACCTAATTTATAAAAATCGACTCCAATTGAAAAATGGTCAAAGGATATGAACAGACAATTTAGATGAAGAAATTGAAACTATTTCTAGTCATATGAAAAGATGCTAAAGTCATTATTAACGAGAAATGCAAATTAAACAACCTAAGATACCACTACACACCGTCAGATTGGCTAAGATGACAGGAAAAAATAATGATGATTGTTGGAGGGGATGCGGAAAATATTGATGCATTGTTGGTGAGTTTGAATATCCAACCATTTTGGGGAGTAGTTTGGAACTATGCTCAAAAAAAGTTATCAAACTGTACATACCCTTTGATCCAGCAGTGTTGGGATTATATCCCAAAGAGATTATAAAGAAGGGAAAGGGACCATGTGCAGAATGTTTGTGGCAGCCCTTTTGTAGTGGCTAAAACTGAAACTGAATGGATGTCCACTTGGGAATGGCTGAATAAATTGTGGTATATGAATATTTGGAATATTATGTTCTGTAAGAAATGACCAACAGGATATTTCAGAAAGTCCTGAGGGACTTACAGAACTGATGCTGAGTGAAATGAGCAGGACCAGGAGATCATTATAATTAACAACAATACTAGATGATGACCAGTTCTGATGGACCAGGCCATCCTCACAAGGGATCAACCAAATCATTTCCAATGGAGCAGTAATGAACTGAACCAGCATGCCCAGAAAAAGAACTCTGGGAGATGACTAAAAAACCATTATTTTATTCCCAATCCCTTTATTTATGCCCACCGCATTTTTTGATTTCCCAAAGAATTGTACAATATTTCAGAGTCTGATTCTTTTTGTACAGCAAAATAACGTTTTGGTCATGTATACTTATTGTGTATCTAATTTATATTTTAATATATTTAAAATCTACTGGTCATCCTGCCATCTAGGGTAGGGGGTGGGGGGTTAGAGGTAAAAAATTGGAACAAGAGGTTTGGCAATTTTTAATGCTGTAAAGTTACCCATGCATATATCCTGTAAATAAAAGGCTATTAAATAAAAAAAAAAAGAAATTGATTTGCTATTTTTGGAAGAAGAAAGGGAAGAGAGGAAAAACCATTTGAAACCCAAAATCTTGTAAAAAATGAACTCAAAAATTGACTTTATATGTAATTGGGGTAAAATTTTTAAATATTGGAAAAAAGAAATTATCAATTGTCACCAATATTTTACTTTCAGAAAGTAAAATAGAAATCCTAATGATACATCAATGAGATCCTTAAATAGTTATTCAAATAAACACTTTCAGGTTTATTGTTGCCAAATTCTAGAGCTTCTAGGTCAAAGAAAAATTATTGCAAGCAGCCAGAAAGAAACAATTCAATCATGGAGCCATAGTCATGATCAACAATATTTAACAGCTTACATGTTAATGAATTAAGGGCTTGGCAAATGATATTCTGGAAGGCAAAGGACCTAGAATTGTTACTGAAAAGAACCGATCAGAAAAATTCAGTATCATCCTTCAAGAGAAAAAGGAATATTGAGTAAAACAGAAGATGTTAAGTATTCCTCATAAAGGGAGCTCAATAGAAAATTTAACATTTAAACAAAAGGCTCAAGAAACATGAAACATAAATAAACATGCAAGACTAATCTTAGGAAGAAGATGCTTGCAATTCCCAAAACATTTTTGTTATTAGGACAGTTTAAAGCAATTTACAAAGAAAGGGGGATGGTTGTGAGTTGATGATGTTGGAATGGTTTTGTTGGATTAAAAGAAAAAAGGGAAAGAATTCTGGGAAGATGATGGAGTAAGTTAGTAAATTTTAAGCTCTCCCGATTTCCTCCACAAATGGAACAAATTTGTGCCTCATGGCAACATAGAAATAATCAAAAAGATTTGGGATAGGACAGGGGTCCTGTTGATACAACCTAAGAAGATCTGAAGAAACATTAGCTCAGGATTAACCTGTCTGATGTGCAAGAACCTCAGGGGTTAGGTCTGAAGAAACATCAAGTGAGCTTCCCTCAGGCTATCTGGTTGTGGCTGGTGCCTCAGCAAGAACTATAGAGATTTTCACTTCCTGTACTGTTTGTTAAAATGGGGCTTTGAGTCCAGGAAGACTGAGTAAATTCAGCTGATTGGAAAAGCTAGACCCAGCTGTGCTGCTGAGACACTGCCCTGGGCAAGAAGAAACCAGCACCTGGTGAGTGCCCAAGGAGGGCAGCAGAGATGCTGCTAGCTATGAGCACTTGCAGGAGGGTGGAACTCTTCATTTGGGATTCCTCATCAGAGAGCTGCAGGGAAGCTTGAGGCACCATTCTTCTACTCTCAGATAAGAAGTACTTATACTAATACCTTTTATTTTATAAACGTGAAATGGTAAAGAAGAAAGAACTGTATCATTGAAATATATTATGAGAACAGAGAAGACCAGGATTCGTTTTCAGAGGAGCACACTTTAGTAAAAAAACAAAACAAAACAAAACAAAACAACAACAACAACAACAAAAAAAAAAAAAAAAAAAAAAAACTTTCTATCCTAAAGAATAATGTGAAATGGCTTTCTGCCCAGAGAGAATTTATAGAACTCAAAAAAGAATTCAAAGATCAAGAAAAGTATTAAAAACATCCAAGAAAAACAAGAAGATTGTGGAGAAAAAGTTAACCAATTAAAAAAGAAGGTAGAGAGTGTCAAAGATGAGAAAAATTCTGAAAATTAGAATAGATTAAGGGGACTATGAAAGACCAAGGAATAACAAAATAGATTATAAAGAATGAGAAAATAGAACAGAATGTAAAATATCTCGTAAGAAAAGCAATAGATCTGGAGAAGAGATCATGAAGAAAAAAATAAAAGAATAATTGAACTGCCAGAAAGTTGTGATCAAAAAGAGAACCTTGACATAATAATGCAGGGAATATTCCTAAAAAATTGTACTGGGCGGGGGGGGAGCCAAGATGGCAGAGAGGATACATGTTTCTTTTTGATCTTTTTCCAGCACCCTCAACTAATTAGCAAATTCAACTTCTGAATTAGTTCTAGTTGGCAGAATTCACGAATATTGGAAGTGCAGCAAATTACCAGCAGAAGATACTTTTGATGATCACCAGAAAAGGTCTGTTTCAGTTGGTCATGGAGGGAGGTGGCCAGGTGCAGGATGCCAGTACACCCTGTGCAGACTTGGGTTGGTGCAGTTTCCATGGGGCAGTGCAAACTCTGTGTGATAGAGAATCTACAGGGAAGATCCTACCACAGTGTTGGCTACTGTGCCCTGGTTGCAAGCCAGTAGATCAGCAGAAAAGTCAGAAAATACCAACACAAATGCAAAAGGTGTTTAGGATAGGATAGGGGTCCTCTTGATACAACCTAAGAAGATCTGAAGAAACATTAGCCAGGATTAACCTGTCTAAAGTGCAAGAACCTCAAGGGTTAGGTCTGCAGAAACATCAAGTGAGTTTCCCTCAGGCTATCTGGTTGTGACTGGTGCCTCAGAAGTACTAGAGTCTCATGGGACCTGGCCATACCCACCCAGCACTAGGTGAGTCAGCACGATCCTAGCGCTGGTAATTGCTACCACTTGTAGAGGAAGGTTGGAAAACCTCATTTGCCCTAAAAGTAGATCCCAGCATTTTAAAAAAATGAGTAAAAAGACAAAGAGAACTCTAACAATAAATAGTTTCTATGGTGAAAGAGAAGAACAGATTTCAGACCCTGAGGAGACTAAAAGCAGATTGTCTCCAGATGAAGCCCCAATATAACCTGGTCCCCACCACACAAAGCTTTCATAGAAGTAATTTAAAAGGATCTCAAAAGAGAGCTAGAAGAAAAATGGGGAAAGAAAAGGAACATTTTGCAAGAGGGTTTGGAAAAGGCATATAATTCATTAAAAGATAGATTTGACAAAATGGAAAAAGAAAACAACTCCTGAAAAACAGAATGTGTAAAATGAAAAAAGAAAATAGTGAAATGGAAAAAAAAAATTCCATAGAACAAAACAACTCATTTAAAGACTCAATTGGACAAATACAAAAAGAAATTTTAAAAAATGTAAAGGAAGAAAAAATTCACTAAAAATCAGAATTGAACAAATGGAAATGAGTGACTCGAGATATCAAAAATCAGTCAAACAAAACAAAAAAAAAAAAGAAAAAATAGGAAAAAAAATGTAAAATATCTACATGGAAAAACAATTGACCTGGAAAATAGATCTAAAAGAGAGACTTTAAGGATTACTGGACTCCCTGAAAACCATGATGAAATAAAGAGCCTAGACACTATTTTTTCAGAAAATAATTAAAGAGAACTGCCCTGATGTCATAGAATCAGAAGATATAATAGCCATTGAAAGAATTCACCAAACACCTCCTGAAAGAGACCCCAAAATTAAAACTCCAACGAATATCATGGCTAAATTTCAGAACTTTTGGACCAAGGAAAAAATATTACAAGCAGCCAGAAAAAAGAAATTCAAATACTGAGGAGCCACAATAAGGATTACCCAGGATCTAGCACCTTCCACTTTAAAGGATCAAAGAGCCTGGAGTCTAATATTCTGAAAGGCAGAGTGTAATGTCTGGGCTAGATCCCTGGAAATCTCAGAATTAGCCAGAGTCAGAATGGTCTTTAGGAGAGAAGTTAAAAAAAAGCAGGCAAATTGCCAGGAGTTTTGCCAAAGATCTCTTCTCAATTCTGGAGTCCAGAATCTCCACCTTTCTCCTCCTTGTCCTACCACCAAGTGAGTCTCTGTCCTCTGTTACCCCACCCTCTAATCCTTGCCAATGATTATCTTAACCCCAAACATTGAGCCAGCACCAAACAGTGAAAAGGGCCATTTTCCCAAACATGTGCTAATAGAGTCATTGTCAAATAGGTAATTAGCTTTAAGTACTTGGTTATCTGATTCAAGTGCACCTTTTCATAGTTTCAGCCCTTTACAACAAAGGAACTTGGAATGAAGCAAAATAAGCAAAAATCCAATAAGCAAATCCAATAAGCAAAAATCATTTACCAATGATCTCTTTTTCCATTAATTTTTTTCCATTATCAAACTTTTTTCCTCTCCCATTTTATAATGATGGAGAAACTGAGGCAAGCTAGAGATTGAAGAGTTTTTAATATTTTATTTAAAAGGGAGAGATTGTGCTGGGGGCCTGCTGTCCCCAGGGCTGATGTCCAAAGCATCCAGCAGCTAATATGTGCTTCCCATGAAGTATATATACATGTGGCTCAGCTACAGGGATATACTGAGGCAGGAATGGAGTCAGAGCGCTGAGAGCAGGAACGGACTATTAATCTGGTTCTGACAGGGTGGAGGGAGGCACTGGACATTCTGATAAATTGGGATAGGGAGAGGCACCAGAAGTTCTGATGATGTCTAAGATAGAAGGTCTTTCTCCTTATCTGGATAATGATGATTAGGAGGGAGAGGTGATGTTGCAGAATTGAGCAGAACAATTAGGAACTGAGTCAGAACAATTCAGGGAGACCAAGGCAGAACAATTTAAGAAACTGAGTTAGGGCAATAAAAGGAAACTCTGGCACAACAATTTTCCCTCCCCAAAGAGGAAAGAGAAAAAAACAAAAATAAACTACCTATAAGATTTTTTAAACAAGAAATTATTCTTATTGTTAATATCCAAACACATTTGTTTCATTCTATATATTAGAATACACCATCATTAGGCCTTGGGAATCTTGGTTGACCATTTTGTTTATAAGAATATTTGAGACTTTCAAATCTAATGGTTTGGTGGGTTTTTTTCTTTTTGCAATATTATTGAATAAAGTGTACTCATATATCTGCTCACTCCACTCAGCATCAGTTCATAAATCCATTCTCAGATTCTTCTGAACCTATTTTTTAAAAAATTATAATGCTATAGTATTCCATTACCTTCATATACCATAATTCGCTCAACCATTTCCAATTGCTTTGTACCACTTTTATTTCCAGTATTTAGCCACTATATTAAAAAAAAAAAGACCCACTAGAACTATTTATGCACATATAAAATGTTTCCTCTTTATCTTCTTGGGATAGATCTTTTAATTAAGGTAAAGCTGAATCACAGTTTAGTGTATGTATACAGTTTAGTAGTTTGGTGAGGGGCTAAGAATGAGGAATAGTTCAAAATTGAATGGATTAGTTCATAGCTTCCGCAGTTGTCCATCAATGTTATGCTTTCTTGAAGCTCCTCCCTACATAATTTTCCTTTTTTATCATCTTTGCTAATATAATGTATATTAAATGGAATTTCAGACTTTATTTAATTTAATTTGGATAATTTTTATATGATTATATTTTATTTATATCTTTATAGATTATTATTTATAATTTATATATTATAATAAAATATATTTATAATATAAATTATAGATATTTATATCTATAAGATATATCTATATATATATATATATATCTTATTTATTCAAAACAGTTCCTCATATGGGTGTTGATATTTTCTGAGAACTCTTCTAGTTCTACTTCTATGATCTTATCAATTAGAATTATGGATAATGAATGGGAAGCTGATTGAGGTCATCCATTAATATGTCATTTGTTTGTGAATATCTTAAGTACAGTAATAAATAAACAATTAGTTGAATCCATAATTAAATAGAATGTGAGAGCCTAGCTGGATCATTTTGGTTAATTCCATAATATTTTTAATTATCACCTCATATGACATTGCTGAAAAGTTTTTTTTCTTTCCTAGTTACATATTTCTTTTTTAATTTTAGTTGCACTCCATTGCCATTTTCGTTATTTTTTTTTTACAAAAAGTGATTTTATGTAGTTGAAATTGTCACTTGAGTTCTCTGTCCCTTATTTTCTTATTAGAATTTTCTCTCTGAAAAATAATTTTCTTCTTAATCCTCTGATTCTTTTGATTATGTGAACCTTTATATCTAAGTCATTTGCAAATCCATTTAAATCTTTTAATGGTATATGATGTGAGTACAGAAAAGTGTTTTGTTAGGATTAATTTAATTAATGATTATTAGATTATTATAAGAAGTTTAAACACATTTTTTGTTTATAAGGGAGAGGAAAAAACCTTCCCAGATGCTGATACCACAAACAGTATTAAACAAAACATGAGAAGAAGAATAACAGAGAAAAGATAAATTACTATTATGGAGTCTCTGTAGAAGACATTTTTAAATCCTAATGAATGGGAAAGATATTGAAGAAATGGAGATAACCTAATTTCCCCTGATTTTCAAAAAAAAAGAAAAAAAGAGAAAAATGATGCTAAATTCTGTATATATTGGTCAACAAAATTGAATATAACTAAAAAAAATCTAGAATATATAAGGGATGGCTTATACACATTGAAAAGGGAGGACATGATCACAAAGAGACAGTATTTCAGCAAATTAAGTATCACAAACTAACCTCATTTTCCTTCTTAACATTTCTCTTCTTTTGTCATGATGCCTTCCAGACCCTCTCTGAGAAGCTGTGAGGGATCCAAAGGATATAAGAGCTGGGAATAATGAAATGTAAAAGAGAGACAATTTTATTTCACCCATTTCTCGAGTTTTCATTGTCATTTTATTTAAGTTTATATATTGAATTGTTTTCCTTTCCCTATTATTTCAGCTTTTGATGCTCTAAAAATCTTTCTTGTTAGAAGATTATGTGCCAGAGATGGAGGGCAGTTCAATCATATATGCTTAGATTTATTTTTTGTTTCCTGTTCCCAAAATAAATGGGTTTTTGGTCATGTATATTGGCAGTTAGATTAATTGGGTGGGAATGTCTCCCTCAAAGACTGAGAGATCACTGAACTTTAACTGATATTTAGGTTGATCTCCTAATTCAATTGCACTGGCTGTGATCACTAACATTATAATTTTTGTTCTGACTTCAATATGTATCCTATGGTTTCAGCATTAGGTGTTTAGAATGTAAAAAGACAAAAAACTAGTGTGCCTTTTGTTTCTATTATATAATTAAGGAGTCTCTTCAATACATAATCTAAAGAGTTTTTTTTTTTTTTTTTCTTTCAGACTTGGAGATTCTTTTAAGGTCATGGCTCAGTAGAGCTTCTCACAGGTAATGAAGGATCATTTGTATTAAGATACCTTTGAAGACTCGAGGAGAGGGGAGAAAAGGTTTTTTTTTTCATGGCAAGGAGCTGTAATTTCATAGCAGACAGCACTCTTCTGTACATCCCTTCAAGGATTCTTCTAAAAAACGCTTTGATATTTTCTTCTGAGCCTAGACATCTCCTCCTCCTTTCAGAGATTGCTGAATTTGACTTTTATAATCAAGCCTTTTCCCCTTTTCATATGAAATACTTCTTTTAAAAATGCATGAGAAATAAATTCCAAAAGACAGAACATCTTATTCTAACTTATTCCAACTTGCAAAAAGAGAACGAATTAACAGCTTTAACATTTTGTGCTGAAAGGGATGATGATTTTTAAAATAATTTTAGGATTCTATTTGTAAATACTTCAACAAATTATTTTTCAGATGCATATTAGTATGAAAGTGACCAAAGACTTGAAGATTATAGAAATCAAATCCAATTTATGGCAGATCTTATCCAGGTTGAAAAATTTTGAGTACAGGGCCAGAAATGGATTTCATATATATTATTTCTCTCAATCTATACACCTATGTTTAAAAAGCATCTTGACCAGATTAATGACAGGGTGTTAATTTTTCAGATTTAAGAGCTCTGAAAAACAATTTATCTGTTCAGATGTGAAGGAATTTGGATCTGTGTTACCACAAGTAGCGACAATGATGAAACATCAGTCTTTGAAACATTGAAGGGAATAGGAACCCTATTTCTGAGAGAATGCACTTAATACCATGGTTATTTTATTGCTCACTTAATGGTCTCATTTGCTTAAACTAAAATACCTATATTTAATGAAGCCAGACAAATTAATATCTGATTATATGTCATTTTGGATCCTCTTGGTTAATGACATAGAGTTTCTGTAATATTGAGAAGAATAGAACTGGGAATACTGTTATTAGTATATGGTTCTCTACTTCTAGTAGGGCAAAGGAATGAAGGGCATTCATACATGATCATTCACTATCATGTGCATTTATTTGATTTGCTCAGTTACAAACACATAGATACTCAAAATTAAATGGGACTCATAGGCCATCTTGTTGAGATTCAGCACACGACAGGGAGTTATGGGAACCCCCTTCTGGTCAGCACAGGTTCTTCATAAATGAATTTATGAACCCAAAAAGTTAAACTGGCAAATTCCTTAGTGGCAAGGTCCCAACAAAGAAGTAAAGCTATAGCAGAGAAATCCTGACAGAGAGGTAAAGAGGGGTAAGGTCCTATTAGGGAAATAGGTGAGAGAGATAAAGAGGGAGTAATGCTGAAAAGAGAATGTCTTTTCAGCAGGCAGAGGGTTGCAGCTATGCCAAGGGGAGAGAGAGGTTCCTTGGCATGATTCCTGATTTTAGGTCCTCTGCAAGGAATTGAGCTTAAGGAAGCTTGTTATATGGGTAGCTCTTGGGAGTGGAGGGGAGCTGGGAGCAGTTTGAGTTGAATCTTCTTAGTGTCCCTTGACTAATCTCCAACTCAATAAAGTTGGATAGAAATCTCTAGCTCCAGCTCAGGTTAAGTAGAAGTAGTCCTGGACTCAACTAATCCCACCCAGATAGCAGAATGAAATCACTTTATCTTGATTCCCTGGGGAGGGTCTCTCAGGGGAGAGCTTCTCTGAGGAAGTTTCCCCAGTTTTCCCCCTAAAGTCCAAGAGAGAGAATGAGAGAGTTTCTGGGTTCCCTTCATCAATCTATTCCAATTGATGCCTGAAAGAAAGTATAACTTCCAGTTGTTTATTTATTTTGTTTTTGTTTTTTGTTTTTTCCTTGAAATCCTTTAATGAGGAGAGATTTCCAAATCAGTTCTTTCCACCTTTGTTTAATTCTAATTGGTAAAAGATTTTCCTCATCATTCAGGTTTTAACTTATTTTAACTATTCTTTAAAGGAGAAGTCTGGCTACATTTTATTCCCTTTCAGTGACCTGATTACTAAAGGGTTTTTAGGAGTTCATTTCCTCTGTCACTAGCTAAAACCCTCATACCTATTGTGTTTTCTCTATTTTTGAGACCCAATAAAATTTTCAATCCTATTTTAATTTAAGTACTTAACTTCTGATTAGCTTTGAGAAAAAGATATTTGCTTCATAGATAAAGCAGGAACAAATATTCAAACATTTCTCCTAACTTGTTGAGAGTATAAGCTTCTTATAATATTTCAGTTTGTAGAGAGTAGATGGATACATTCACATCTACATAGTTCACATATACATGGAATTAGTCTCATTAAAATCAAGTCTAAAAGCCCAAAACTTTCTGAACTGGCTACAACAGTGGCCTGTATTCCCATATTTCTTGATTCCCATGTTAATTCAAGCATTATCATTGGAGTCTATATACCCTATATCTAGAAAAGGAAAGAAAAAAAGGAAAATACTCATTTCTTGTAACCTCATAATTTAGGAGGGAAGGGGGAGGCAGTCCTTGGGCCTTTTCCACTAAGACATAAAACCCTATTCCTTGCAAATGAAGGGAATCCTCATCCTCAGCCATGAATACAGGGAAAAACCTGCTGGTATTATGTTAGGCCTTTAAACAACAAAACCAAAAAACAAACAAACAAAAAAATCATCAACAACTTGAAGTGATTTGAGAATAAGAGGAAATGAATTTTCATTTGAAAAAAATTAAAAACCAACAAACAAATAAATAACTTGAAAACATTCTGAGTATACAGTCAATGCTGCTCCCACTATTTGATGGACAAACTTTGAATATTGACCCTTGCTCTAGTCTGCTAACCTTCCAGAAGCATGTCTCTTAGCATTTTCTACATATATTACTTCATCTGAGATGGCTTATAGTAGGTCAGCTGATGATTACACTTACTTCAAATCCCAGTTTTCCTCTCTGCATATCTCACATACTGCTACTAATTCTGTCTTCTGAGGATTGAAAACAATTCCAATAAAATCTCCATCAATCAGTCAAAAAACAGTCTATTATACACCAAGCACTATGTTAGACATCTACTTAAAAGGAACTTACATTTAAACAGGAATATGACAAGGACATACCTACACATGTACAAAATAAAAATAAAATAAATACAAATTAATGAAAATACTTAATTATGGTAGGGTTTGAGTGGGAAAGAACTAGAAGCAGTAGGATCAAAAAATTCATGTAGAAGGAGATTTTTCTGTTGCATCTTGAAGAAGAGGTAGATTTTTATGAGAATGTGAAGTGGGATTGTAGGCAAGAGGAATGATTAGTACAAAGGTATAGAAATGTTAATATAGATGGATTGTTGTATATAATGGACTATTGTATGTATCCTATAGAGAGGGACAATTTGGCTGGAATGAAGTGTGGGGGGGTAATAGGCAACAGGGTTGGAAAGATAGGTTGTGACAACATTGTAGACATACTTTAAATGCTATAAGGATGAATTAATATTTTATCCTAGAGACAATAAAAAACCCCTGGAATTGACTGAGCAGAAGATTCACATGGCTAGTTCTGAGTTTAAGAGAAATTGCTTTAACATAATGCTGTGAGATGGACTGGAGTGGTGAAATATTTGAAGCAGGGAGGCCAGTTAGGAAGCTGTTTCAGTAATCTATATAAGGAGTAATGAAGGGCTTGAACTAAAGGTGGTAGCTTTATGAGCAAAGAGAAGGTGTCATGTCAGATAAAACAGACTTAAAGTAGAAATAAGATTTGACAAATGATTTGATATGTTGGATGAAAGAGAAGAAGGACTTATACTGGAGCCTATGGACCGGAGATACTGGGAGGATGAAGATGCTTTAATAGAAATAGGGGAATATAAAAGATAAGAAAGTTTTTAAGAAAAGATAATAAGTTTAGGTTTGGACAAGAAAAAATTGAAAGGTAAAGCCAAGATGGTAGAGAATAGCAAGAAGAAAATTTTTGTAACCCCAGGTAACATAGAAAAACTTCAGGAAAGATCTGTCTTCCTTGGGCGAAAGGGCAATGTATCCCAATACAGATGGTGTCCAGCAAACAAGCAGGTTCTTACCTACAGAACAAATAAGCAAAGTTTTTCCATTCTGGCTCAACAGGTTAAATGGCACAGCAGGCCAGATGTGAGGCCTCCAGTTCCAGCAATAAAGACTTTAAAACTCTGGCAGAACAAGAGCAACAAAGCTAGGCTGCCCATTGCAGCAGATAAGCCACTACCATCTGAGATCCTTTTGCAGAAAGCTAGTGACTAAAACCCTGCCCTCCAATAAAAGCTTGGGATAATGTTCCTTGTACTAATACTAAATGTCATGAAATAGACTAAAAATGAGTTTAAAAAAGAGCTCTGAGTACAAAAATCTACAATGGCAACAGTGAAGATCAAAACACAAACTCAGAACAGGACAAAAATATCAAAATGCCTACATGTGAAACCTCAAAGCAGAATATGTAGTCTCAAATCCAAAAAGTCTTCTTGGAAGAACTCAAAAAGAATTTTAAAAATCAATAAGACAAAAACCATATGATCATCTCAATAGATGCAGAAAAAGCATTTGATAAAATCCAACATCCATTCCTATTAAAAACACTTGAGAGTATAGGAATAAATGGACTTTTCCTTAAAATAATCAGCAGCATCTATTTAAAACCATCAGTAAGCATCATATGTAATGGAGACAAACTGCAACCATTCCCAATAAGATCTGGAGTGAAACAAGGTTGCCCACTATCACCGTTACTATTTAATATTGTATTAGAAACGCTAGCTATAGCAATAAGAGCTGAGAAAGAGATTAAAGGAATAAGAATAGGCAATGAGGAAGCCAAATTATCACTCTTTGCTGATGACATGATGGTATACTTAGAGAACCCCAGAGATTCTGCTAAAAAGTTATTAGAAATAATCCACAACTTTAGCAAAGTTGCTGGTTATAAAATAAACCCACATAAGTCATCAGCATTCTTATATATCACTAACAAAATCCAACAGTCAAAGTTACAAAGAGAAATTCCATTTAAAGTAACTACTGATAATATAAAATATTTAGGAATCTATCTGCCAAGGGAAAATCAGAAACTTTATGAGCAAAATGACAGACCACTTTTCACACAAATTAAGTCTGATCTAACCAATTGAAAAATATTAAATGCTCTTGGATAAGGGTGAGCAAATATAATAAAGATGACAATATTACCTAAACTAATCTATTTATTTAGCGCTATACCAATCAGACTCCCAAAAACTATTTTAATGACCTAGAAAAAATAACAACAAAGTTCATATGGAAAAACAAAAGGTCAAGAATTTCAAGGGAATTAATGAAAAAAAAATCAAATGATGGTGGCTTAGCTGTACCAGATCTAAAATTATATTATAGAGCAGCAATTACCAAAACTATTTGGTATTGGCTAAGGAATAGATTAGTTGATCAGTGGAATAGATTGGGTTCAAGGGATAAAACAGTCAACAAATATAGCAACCTAGTCTTTGACAAACCCAAAGATCCCAGCTTTTGGGATAAGAACTTACTGTTTGATAAAAATTGCTGGGAAAATTGGAAACTAATATGGCAGAAACTAGGCATTGATCCATACTTAACGCCGTACACCAAGGTAAGGTCAAAATGGGTTCATGACCTAGGCATAAAGAATGAAATTATTAATAAATTAGAGGAACATAGGATAGTTTACCTCTCAGACCTGTGGAAGGGGAAGGTCTTTATGACCAAAGCAGAACTAGAGATCATTACTGATCACAAAATAGAAAATTTCGATTATACCAAACTGAAAAGTTTTTGTACGAACAAAACTAATGCAGACAAGATTAGAAGGGAAGCAATAAACTGGGAAAATATTTTTACAGTCAAAGGTTCTGATAAAGGCCTCATTTCCAAAATATATAGAGAATTAACTCTAATTTATAAAAAATCAAGCCATTCTCCAATTGAAAAATGGTCAAAGGATATGAACAGACAATTCTCAGATGAAGAGATTGAAACTATTTCTAGTCATATGAAAAGATGCTCCAAGTCATTATTAATCAGAGAAATGCAAATTAAGACAACCCTAAGATACCACTACACACCTGTCAGATTGGCTAAGATGACAGGAAAAAATAATGATGATTGTTGGAGGGGATGTGGGAAAACTGGGACATTAATTCATTGTTGGTGGAGTTGTGAACGAATCCAACCATTTTGGAGAGTAGTTTGGAACTATGCTCAAAAAGTTATCAAACTGTGCATACCCTTTGATCCAGCAGTGTTACTACTGGGATTATATCCCAAAGAGATTATAAAGAAGGGAAAGGGACCTGTATGTGCACGAATGTTTGTGGCAGCCCTTTTTGTAGTGGCTAGAAACTGGAAACTGAATGGATGTCCATCAGTTGGAGAATGGCTGAATAAATTGTGGTATATGAAAATTATGGAATATTACTGTTCTGTAAGAAATGACCAACAGGTTGATTTCAGAAAGGCCTGGAGAGACTTACACGAACTGATGCTGAGTGAAATGAGCAGGACCAGGAGATCATTATATACTTCAACAACAATACTAGATGATGACCAGTTCTGATGGATCAGGCCATCCTCAGCAACGAGATCAACCAAATCATTTCTAATGGAGCAGTAATGAACTGAACTAGCTATACCCAGAAAAAGAACTCTGGGAGATGACTAAAAACCATTACATTGAATTCCCAATCCCTATATTTATGCATACCTGCATTTTTGATTTCCTTCACAAGCTAATTGTACAATAATTCAGAGTCTGACTCTTTTTGTACAGCAAAATAATGTTTTGGTCATGTATACTTATTGTGTATCTAAGTTATATTTTAATATATTTAACATCTACTGGTCATCCTGCCATTTAGGGGAGCGGGTGGGGGGGGTAAGAGGTGAAAAATTGGAACAAGAGGTTTGGCAATTGTTAATGCTGTAAAGTTACCCATGTATATATCCTGTAAATAAAAGGCTATTAAATAAAAAAAATAAAAAAAATCAATAAGACAGAAGAAAAAATGGGAAAAGAATTACATACTTAGAAATTTTTGTCAGCAAATTCCTTGGAAGTATTAACTGGTTCAACAATAGAAATGGCTAGGAAAAAAACATTGCCATCTGTATTAAAACTGCACTATAAATACATGAGACATGAAATTCTGAATTGCATCTCAAATATTCTCTACATGTTGCCCCATCTCCCTCAATTAGAATATGACTTCTTTAAAAGCTGTAATGACAGTGCTTTGTATGTAATAACCAATTAATAAATGATTCATTCATTTATATATATATATATGTATTTGATATTTTCATGTGTGAGTACATATACATTTATGCATATGTGCACATACAATTACATACACATATGTGCGTATATGCAAAACTTGGGGGTCATTTGGGTAGAGATGGTAATTGATAATTAAAAATGAGATCTCTTAAGTTTACTTACTGTAAGAGAATAAAAAGTAAGATAAGAAGAGAATCTAGAATAGAATTTTGGAAGCATAATATTGATGATGAACCACTGAAAGTAGAAGATAGACAGAGAATTAAGGGACTGTAGTGTCACAAAAAGAGAAGCAAAAGTATTCAGAATGAGGCATTCAATGTCAGTGCATGAGAAAAGAAAAAAAAATGAGAAGTTAGCAAATATAAAATCTGTCAATTAAAAAATCATTGTTAAATTAGAGAGCAGATTACATTGAGTGATGAAACTCAAAAGGAAGATTGCAAAAGACTGAGGAAGGAATGAGAAAATAGGAGATAGAGTGAGTTCGTGAAGCTTTTTAAAGATTTGTTAAGAAAGAGAAGAAAGATAGTTCCTATTCCTACTAGTAAAACTATTCCTTTGCATGTTACAAGTATATCCAAGAATGGCTGCTATGATTATACAAATAATTAACAATGGGAATTATAAATGATCTATGTTGGGAACTGAACATATATTTGGACTTTAGGAATGACTTTATTTTCTGATTCACATTCTTCTCTTTACATTGTGACAGTGTCATCTCCAGTAACTTTAGCAAACATGTTGATGATCCAGCAGTTTTCAAGTCACAGTATCTTGCCCTATCACTACTATATTACTAGTTCAGACACACACTGGAAACTCATTATCATTCAATACTTTTCCTTCTTTTATTACTCTTTTTCATCCCTTAACACAAGCTTCTTCAATAGGGTTGATCTTATTATCAGATTCTCTAAGTATCAGAATGAAAACCTTGACCACTTCATCTAATTCATTAAATTTCCTTCTTAGCCACAAGAAAAAATATTATTAGCATTATAATATTGATTATATTACTGATGAATCAGTTTCAAGATGTTAATAGAATCATAAGTAAAATTGCAGGAGGTTGAAGAGAGGAAAAAAAGTTTGAGAAAATGGAGGCATTTTATTACTTTTTCAGAGTATAATAATGAAGCACAGTAGAGAGGTAGGTAAAGTGCTTTATAGATTATTCAATTCAAGGTAAAACTTTCTTAAATTTGAGAAGTCCTGGATACATTGAAAATTGCAGCTAAGATGGAGAAAGAGTGGGAAAGAAAAAAGGGAGAGGGAGTGAATAAAATGTGAAAAACAGAGAGAAAAAGAAAGATGGAGGAGGGAGGAGAGGGAGGGAAGGAGGGAGAAAGAGGGAGAGGGTGAGGGAGAGAGGGAGAGAACTGCCAAAGCATAAGAGAATAATCAGTCAAGATACAATAAGCATGTATTAAGCATCTATATAGTATTGGAAATGTACTAAGCACTGGACATGCACACAACAAAAACATTTTTGTCTTCAAGGAGTTCACATTGTAATAGGGGAGACAGCAACTTTCAAACAGCTATGTAATATAAAATGTACATAAGGAATGTAGGGTAGATGTAAGTTATTTAAAACTGATATCTTCATTAAAAAAGTGAATGTGTTAAACTAAAATTTACTAAGTCTCTTCTTGTTCAAAATATAAGATCTTATGATATCACTCTGTGACTACTTACTTTTTGTCCTTGATCCTACCTTCCCCTTATTGAATCCCAAAGGACTTACTATTACTCTCTTTCGCATTTTTTAGTAAAAAAATAATACATACTAGTGTATATTGATTTTATACTGTAATGTAATATAATAATATATTAATAATAGAAATGCAATAGATTGGAAGAAGCCTCAGAAACCATATAATCCAGCACATATGTGAATATAATTTTTCTTCACAGAACCCCCATACATGATCTTTCTGCCTTTGCTTGAAGAACTCTAACAAGGAGACCCATTATTTCTCAAAGCAACCCATTCATTGCAGTTTGGGACATCTCTAATTGTTAAAAAGTTATTCCTTTTGTTAAATTTATTTTTTTCCTTTACAATTCTCTTTATTCTGCTTTCTTAGCTCAAGTACAACAAAGATAATCCCATTCTGCATGCCATTCCTTCCAACATTTGAAGGCATAATAAGATCTTCAATTGATAGTCATATATGATAAAATCTAGCCCCTTCACTATCCTAGCTGCTTTCCCTTTGACACTTTGCAGTTTATCAATAGACTTCTAAAAATATGATATTCAGGACTGATCCAAATAATTCACATGTGGTCTGATAAGGACAAAATCAAACTTATACATATTGAAGTTGCAGTCCATTTAAAGGATGATTTTTTTTCTTTTAATATGAACTGCTATATAGGTATGTCTCCCTAAACTTGTACTTCTGAAGTTAATTTGTTTTTTCCTGGCTCTTCCTGACTTCCCTCAGGTCAATACTAGACCAAGCTTCTGAATTGGTTTTGGAGTGATGAAATCCACAAATATTTGGAGTTTAGCAAATCAAATTCCAGCAGAAAATATTTTGAAAGAACTTAAGAAAATGTCTGTTTCAATCAGACAAGGGGTAGAGGAGAGAGTCAGTGAGTTCAGTGCAGCACAGGGACCTAGGGCAGTGTGGCATTATATCCTGGAGAAATCCATGCAGAGACAGACAAAATACAACAGTGTTGGCTACTCCATCCTGGTTCTGAAGCCAGTGGGTCAGCAGATCAGTTGTGAGACATCCACTGTAAATAAATAAGTCAAATCATAAGACTCTGCATACAAGAATAATGTGGGACATAGCTACACCCAGCCAGCACAGGAAGGAAGTCAGTAACACGGGCCTACCCTAGTGCCATCACCTTTAGAGGAAGCTTGGGACAATCTTCCCTTTCCCTTAAGAGCAGACATCAAATTTTTACAAATGAGCAAAAAACTCAAAAAGAACTCTGACTATAGTTACTTGTTATGGAGTCAGAGAAGAACAGACTGCAAACCCTGAAGACACTAAAAACAAATCATCTCCAGATGAAGCCCCAAAGTGTGATATAAGTTGGTCCCCATTTCACAAGGTTCTCTTGGAAGAGTTCAAAAAAGATCTTAAAAGAGAATTAGAAAAAATAAGCAAAGGAAATGAGAACATTTTTGGAGAGTTTGGAAAAGAAAACATAAATTATCCAAAGAATACTCCTAAAATAGATTTAATGAAATTAAAAAATCATATAACTTCTTACAAAATAGATTTGAAAAAGAAACCAATTCAGAATTCATAAAATAGAAAAAATATGTAATGAATAGAACAACTAATTTCAAAGTTCAATTGGCCACATTCAAAAGGAGATAAAATATCTAATTGAAGAAATTAATTCACTAAAAATTAGTATTGAACAAATGGAAGTGACAAGAATTAGTGAAACAAAAATAAGAAAATGAAAAAATAGAAAAAATTTAAAATACCTCATTTTAAAAACAACTGATCTTCATAATACATCCAGTAGAATCTGAAAATTATTGGACTACTTGAAAAGCATGATGAAAAAAAGAACATAGACATCATCTTTCAGTAAATCATCAAGGAAAACAACTCTGATGTCCTAGAACCAGAGGGTAAAATAGCCATTGAAGGAATTCACTGATCATCACCTGAAAGAAATCACAAAAGAAAAACTCCAAGGAATATTGTAGGCAAATTTCAGATCAAGAAGAAAATATTGTATACAGCCAGAAAGAAACAATTTAATTATGAAGAAACCATAATAAGTATTACCCAGGGCATAGCAAATTCTCCTTTAAAAGATCAAAAGGCCTGGAATCTGATATTCTGAGAGGCAAAGGAATTGGGTTTGCAGCCAAGAATCAATGATCCAGCAAGATTAAACATTCTTTCAGGGGAAAAGATGGACACTCAATGAAACAAGTGAATTTCATTTATTTCTGATGAAAAGACCAGAGCTGAACAGAAAATTTGAACTTCAAATACAGAATTCAAGAGAAGTATAAAAAGGTAAAAAAAAAAAACAACTCTATTTCTTTTAAAGTTAAAAAGTTTGCATCTCTATATAAGAAAGTGATATGTTTAACTCCTGAGAAATGTATCTCTATTATGGGTATACATAGAGAGTATAATCTGATTTTATTTTGATGATAAAAGAAAGAAACTAGAGTTGGAAAGGGGATTGTACTGGAAGAAAAAGAAAATTAAGGTAAAATAAGGTAAATTACATCTCATGAAAGGGCAAAAAAGACATTACAATTGAAGAAAGGAAGTGAAGAGAATGTGTGAATCTTATTCTCATCATATTTGACTTAGTGAGAGAATATCAGACATATTTAGCTTCAGAGAAAAACTTGTCTCACCTTCTAGGAAACTAGGAGGGGAAAGGGGAATGGGAAAAAGGGAGGGTAAGAAGGCAGAAAGGCAGAAAAGAAGTAGAAGTAAAAATGTATAAAAAAAGGGGAAGGGATGTAAAAGGGGAGGCCTGTTTGAGAGAAGGAGTGGTTAGAAGGAAAATACTTGAGAGGAGGAATAGGAGAAAAGGAAAGAGCAAAGTATATCATGAAAAAAATAAGATGGTGGGAAATGCAGAGTTAATAGTTTTAACTATGAATATGAATAGGATGAACTCTTATAAAATGGAAGTGAATAGTAGATGGGATTTAAAGACAGAATACTATAATATGTTGTTTATAAGAAACACATCTAAAGCAAAATGATACAGAGTAAAGTAAAAGGCTGGAGCAGAATCAATTATGCTTTGCCTGAAGTAAAAACAAAAGTAGGGTTAGGGATCCTGATCTCAAATCAACCATAAGTAGAAATAGATCTAATTAAAAAGGATAAAGAAGGAAACTATATCTTGTTAAAAGATACCAAAGATCCAAAGATAATGGAGTAATATTAATAATATATATACATACCCCAAGTGGTATAGCATCCAAATTCCTAGAGGAGAAGTTGAGAGCTACAAGTAGAAATAAACATTAAAACTATATGAGTTGGGTCTCTCAATCTTGCCCTTTCAAAACTAGATGAATTGAACCACAAAATGAATAAGAAAGAAGCTAAGAAGGTAAATAACATTTAGAAAAGTTAGGTATAATAGATCTTTGGAGAAAATTGAAAGGAGGCTGACAGGAGGACACTATTTTCTCAGCAGAACATGGAACCCACACAAAAACTTACCATGTATTAGGGCATAAAAACTTCAAAATCAAATGTGAAAGGTAGAAATGGTAAATGCATTTTTTTCAAATCATGATGCAATAAAAATTACATGAAATAAAATGCCAGAGGAAAATAAACCCAAATTAACTGGAAACTAAATAATCTAATCCTAAAGAATGAACTGGTGAAACAAGAAATCATAAGAAATAATTGATAGTTTAATCCAAGAGAATAACAATAATGAGACAATATACTAAAATTTATGGAATGCAGCCAAAGCAATTATTAGGGAAAGTTTCATATCTCTAGATGCTTACTTGCATAAAATAGAGAAAGATAAGATCAATGAATTGGGCTTGTAACTAAAAAAAGATAAAAATAATTAAATCCCCTTTATTAAATAACAAATTTAATATGCTAAAAATAAAATGGGAGATTAATAAAATTGAAAGTAAGAAAATCTTAAATAAAATGTTAACAAAGAGATTATAGAAAATTATCTATAGGATAAGAAACCATGACCTAGTAGGATTTATAACAGAAATGCAGTGCTGGATCAATATCAGGGAAACTATTAGCATACTTGACTATATCAATAACCAACTAACAAAAATCATATGATTATCTTAATAGATGCAGAAAAAGCATTTGACAGAATGCAACACCTATTCCTATTAAATCTGTTGGAATCTTTACAAAGTGTTAAGCAATTAGAGTTGATAGAGACAATAATTATCTAATTTAGCATGGTTCAATATGATTGATTTGATCTTGGAAGGAGATGTTTTGGGCCGGAACTTGAAACAAGGTACTAAGTACAACTGATAGACAATAATGCTTGTCTTCACACCTCCCTTGAAGTTCTTAGGGCCAGAGAGTCCTCTGGGAGATAACCCAGAATCCCATTCTCTCTAGAAGGAGGAGTTAACCTTTGGGAGATCATATATATACAGGAAGCTCTTAGAGCTGAGAAGAATTCCTCCGGAACATTGACTGGGGTCAGAGAGGAGCACTCTGGGAGGAAGCCCACAAGCCCTATCTTCGAGGCAAGAGAGATTCATTACCTCTTCCAACTTGGTGCTGGCTGGAGGCTGAAGAAAGCACAGGCAGAAGCCAAGGACAAAGCTGCAAGAGCTCTTGGAACCAAGCAGAGAGATAGGCCTGAGCTAACCGGGCTATATAAAAGATCTGAACTTTTATCAGCTGGCTGCAGTTTTGGATCTTATTATTATATTATTATTTAAAGAAGAAAAAACACTAACAAAACCTATTCACCCTATATGAATAAATGGAATTTTCCTTAAAATGGTCAATAGCATCTATTTAAAACCTCAGCAAGCATCATAGATAATGGGGATGAACTAGAACAATTCCCTTTAAGATCAGGGGTGAAACAAGGTGGCCCACTATCATGATTACTATTAACATTTAATCAGAAATGTTAGCTTTGCAGGACCAGGAGATCATTATATACTTCAACAACAATACTATATGATGATCAATTCTGATGGATGTGGCCCTCTTCAACAATGACATGAACCAAATCAGTTCCAATAGAGCAGTATTGAATTGAACCAGCTACACCCAGTGAAAGAACTCTGGGAGATGATTATAAACCATAACATAGAATTCCCAATCCCTCTATTTTTGTCTGCCTGCATTTTTGATTTCCTTCACAGGCTAATTATACACTATTTCAAAATCTGATTCTTTTTGTACAACAAAATAACTATATGGACATGTATACATATGTTGTCATTAACTTATACTTTAACATATTTAACATGTATTGGTCAACCTGCCATCTTGGGGAAGGGGTGAGGGGAAGGAGGGGAAAAGTTGGAACAAAAGGTTTTGCCATTGTCAATGCTGAAAAATTACCCATGCATATATCTTATAAATAAAAAGCTATAATAATAATAATAATAATAATAACGGCAATAAAAGAAAAAAATAAATTTACTGTATTAGAGTAGGTAAGGAGGAAACCAAATTATCATTCTTTGCAGATGATATGATAGTATACTTAGAGAACCTTAGAGAATCGACTAAAAAATTGCTAAAAATAATTTACAACTTTAGCAAAGTTGCAGGATACAAAATAAATCCACATAAATCATGACCAATTTATATGTTACCAACAAAGTTCAGCAGCAAGAGATACAAAGAGAAATTCCATTTAAAATAACTGTAGATAATATAAAATATTTGGGAGTCTAACTGCCAAGGCAAAGTCAGGAATTATATAGACACAATTACACAAAACTTTCCACATAAATAAATTCATAGATAATTAAATGCAAAAATATCAAGCACACATGGGTAGGCTGAGTGAATATAATAAAATGACAATACTACCTAAATTAATCAACTTTTGTAGTGCCATACCAATCAAACTCCGAAGAAATTATTATACAGAGTTAGAAAAAAAATAAAGGGATCCCCATCTGCAAAAATGTTTGTGACAGTTCTTTTTATAATGGCAAGAAACTGAAAACTGAGTGGATGCCTATTACTTAGAGAATTGTTGAATAATTTATGATATATGAATGTTATGAAATATTATTGTTCTTTAAAAAACCATAAACAGGATTATTTAAGAGAAGCCTGAAAAGACTTACATGAAGTGATACTAAAGGGAAGTGACCAGAACCATGAAATTATTATACAATGCAATAGCAAGATTATACAATAATCAGTTCTAATGGCCATAGCTCTTTTCAACAATGAGATGATTCAGTCCAATTCCAATGATCTTGTGATGAGGAGAACCATCTACACCCAGAGAGAGGACTGTGAGGACTGAGTGCAGATCACCACATAGTATTTATCTCTTTTTGTTGTTTGTTTACTTTTTTTTTTCTCATTTTTTCCTTTTGGATCTGACTTTTCTTATGCAGCATAATAATTATGAAAATATGTGTAGCAGAATTGCACATGTTCAACATATATTGAATTACTTGCCATCTAGGGTAGGGGATGGGAGAAAGAGAGAAAAAAAATTGGAATATAAGATTTTGCAAGAGTGAATGTTGAATATTCTCTATTCATATGTTTTGAAAATGAAAAAAAGCCTTAATAAAAATAAAGAAAAATGATCTAAGTAATTACGTAAAATGCTTTGCCCCAAACTATACAAATTATAGTAACAACATTTTTTAAATTTATCTAATCACTATTTTAAAAAAGGGAAATGAAATTATGCATAATGGATTTTTGTCAAGACAACTAGTTGGTGTGATAGAGTATTGGACTTGGACATAGGAAACCCTAACTTTTTTGATCTTCAGAATACCTAAAAAGTCACTTAACTCTGTTTGTCTCAGTTTACTCATCTTAAAAAATGAGCTAGAGAGATAAATGATAAACCAGTTCAATATCTTTTCCAAGAAAACCTCAAAGGAGTTATAAAAAGTTGGACATGACTGAAAATGACTCAACATATAAATTCCTCAAATAGCCTTGTTGGCTTTTTGTGAGTACTGCTTTCCTTTTCATGTTCATAACTATCCTTTTGATCATGTTTTGCCAGAACTTCAAGTTATTTCTATTTTGGATAATTTTTGTCCTCATTCATTTCTAAGTCACTTTTCCTATTCTCTACAACCTTGTAAAGATCCTTACCATTAGACAATAATATCATAAAAGCATGAATTTCAGTGAGCCTGTAATATGAACTCTTCCATTTAGTAAGCATTTATCAAATTCTTATTATGTGCAAGGCAATGTATTAAGTACTAAATATGCAAAGAAATGACAACAAAATAGTCTTTACTCTTTCAATGCTCATCTCTTCTTACTTTCTTACCTCCCTTCTTACCTTTAATTATAATGTTATTTTTTTTTTTGCTTCTTCATTAGATGTATTAACTTCATTTTACCTCCTCTTTCCCCTTTGTCCAGAACAATCCCTTTTCTACCTCTAGTTTCTTTTTTATATTATCACAATAAAATCAAATAATGTCTAACCCGTCTAAGTGTACCCTTAACAGAGATACAGTTGTGAAGTGTGAAACAGTTAAGATGGCAAAGAGCAGATATTTTTATCTGAGCTCTCCCCATGTCCCTCAAATTAACAGCAAATCTAGCCCCTTAACTGGTTTTGGAGTGACAGAACCCACAAATACTTGGAGTGTAACAAATTTCCAGCAGAAGATAAATTTGGAAGATCTCCAGAAAAAGTCTGTTTCAATAGGGCACAAAAGGAGGTGGGCCAAGCAGAGGTTGCTTAGTGCAAGCACTAGAGCACAGACAGTTCAGAGACCCAGCGTTGTATGTGGTCTGCATGCCAGAGAATCTACCAGGAGGAATCTATAGCAGTGTTGTTCTGGTTGCAAACCAGTAGATTAGTATTTTGCTGTAAGACATCCAAAACAAATTTTAAAAAAAAGCAAACAGTGAGCTCCTACACCCCAGAATATCAGGATCTGGCCATGCCTACCCAGCGCTAGAAGTTAGTCAATGCTGGCCCAGCACTGTTGCCTGTAGAGAAAGTTTGGGACAATCTTCCCTGTCCCCTAAGAGCAGACATCAAACTTTTAAAAATGAGCTAAAAAAGCAAAAATAACTCTGAACATAGATAGCTTTTATGAAGACAGAGAAGAACAGACCACAAACCCTGAGAACACTAAAGGCAAATCATCTCCAGATAAAACCCCAAAGGGTGATATGAATTGGTCCACATCTTACAAGATTCTCTTGGAAGAATTCAAAAAGGATCTAAAAGAGAGTTAAAAGAAAAAAAGGAAAGAAAATGAAAACTTTGCAATAGGGTTTGGAAAAAAACCAAAAAAAAATCGGAAGAAAACTTACAAAATATATTTAGTGAAATAAAAAAGGTATATAACCCCTTACAAAATAAATTTGACAAAATGGAAAAAGAAAACAACTCCTTGAAAAATGGAATTTGTGAAATGGAAAAGAGAAGAAAACAACTCTTTTAAAAATTGAATTGACCAAATATAAAAGAAACTATAAATGGTAACTGAAGAAAAAAAATCACTAAAAAGTAAAACTGAACAAATGGAAATGAATAACTCAATGAGATATCAAGAATCAATCAAGCAAAGCCAAAAAAAAGAAAAAAAAAGAAAATGTAAAATATTTCATTGGAAAAACAACTGACATAATAGATCTCTGAGAGGCAATCTAATGATTATAAAGTTTCCTGAAAACCATGATGACAAAAAGAGCCTAGACATCATCTTTCAGGAAATCATCAAGGAAAACTGCCCTGATGTTCTAGAATCAGAAGGTAAAATAGCAATTAAAAGAATTCACCGCCTGAAAGAGACTCAAAATTAAATCTTCAAGGAATATCATAGCTAAATTTCAGAACTATCTGCCAAAATATTACAAGCAGCTAGAAAGAAAAAATTCAAATACTGAGAAGCCACAATCAGGATTACCCAGGATCTAGCAGCTTCCAACTTAAATGATCACAGACCTGGAGTCTAATATTCTGAAAGGCAAAGGAACTTGGAATGCAATCAGGAATAAACTATCCAGCTAATCTGAGCATTATCTTTCAGGGAAGAAGATGGACATTCAATGATACAGGGGAATTTCATTCATTTCTGAAGAAAAGATGAGAACTGAAGAAAAAAAGGTGATCTCTAAAATACAGAACTCTAGAGAAGCATAAAAAAATAAAAAGAAAAGGACAGAGAACTATATCTCTGTTATGGGTATACTTAGAGAGTGCAGGTATAATTTGATTTTACTATGATAATATAAAAAAGAAACTAGAGATGGTAAGGGGATCGAACCAGAAAAAGAAGAAAATGGAGAAAAAAATGGGGAAAATTACATCTCGCAAAGAGGCAAAAAAAGGCCTATTTTAATTGAGGGAAAGAAGGCACGGGGATGAACATTGTGTGAATCATACTTTCATCAATTTTGGCTTAAAAACAGAATATTAGACATATTTGGTTTCACAGAGAAACTTGTCTCACCTTACAGGGATGTGGGAAGGGAAAGGTGAAAAGGAAAGAGAAAAACATAATTTGAGGTAAATAAGATGGCAAGAAATATAGAATTAGTCATTTTAACTGTGAATGTGAATGGGATAAACTCTCCCATAAAACAGAAGCAGATAGCAGACTTCATTAAAAGCCAGAATCCTTCAATACCTTGTTTACAAGAAACACATTTAAGACAGAGTGATACAGATGAAATAAAGGTAAAAGATTGGAGCAGATTCTATTGTGCTTCAGGTGAACTTCAAAAAAAAAAAAAAAAACCAGGGGTAGTACTCTCAGATCAAACAAAATAAAAAATTGAAGTGATAAAAGTAATAAAAGTGATAAGGAAGGAAACTATATTTTGCTAAAGGGTAACAGATAATAAAGTAATACCAACACAAAACACATATGCTCCAAGTGGTATAGCATCTAAATTGCTTAAGAAGAAGTTGAGGGCTGCAAGAAGAAATAGATAGCAAAACTAGAGTAGTGGAGGATCTCAACCTTGCTCTCTCAGAACTAGATTGATTTTCAAACCACAAAATGAACAAAAAAGAAGTTAAGGAGGTAAATATAATTTTAAAAATTTAGGTATAATAGATGTTTGGAGAAAATTGAATGGAGGCAGAAGGGAACACACTTTTTTCTTGGCAGTTCATGGAACCTATACAAAATTTCACCATATACTAAAGTATAAAGGCCTCAAAATCAAATGCAGAAAAACAGAAATAGTAAATGCAATTTTTCACATCATGACACAATAAAAATTACATGCAATTAAAGGCCAAGGGATAATAGACCCCAAATTAACTGGAAACTAAAAAATCTAATCCTAAAGAATGAATGAGAGAAACAACAAATCATAAGACACAATCAATAATTTCATTCAGGAGAATGACAATAATGTCACAAAATACCAAAATTTGTGGGATGCAGCCAAAGTGATTATTAAGAAAAAATTTATATCTCTAGATGTTTATTTGCATAAAATAGAGAAAGAGAAGATCAGTAAATTGGACTTGCAACTAAAAAAGTTAGAAAAAGAGCATGCATTAAATAAAAGAAGAAATCAATAAAATAGAAATTAAGAATACTATTGAATTAATAAATAAAATTAAGAGTTTGTTTTATTAAAAAAACAAAATAGATAAACCTTTAATTAGTCTGATTAACAAAAAGAAAGAAAAAAATCAAATTGTTAGTCTTAAAAATGAAAAGGGAGAATTTTTCAACAATGAAGAAGAAATTAGAGCAATAATTAGGAGTTATTTTGCTCAACAATATGTGAATAAATTTGATGATCTAAGTGAAATGGAGGAATACTCACAAAAATATAAATTGCCCAGATAAACAGAAGAGGAAATATATTATTTAAATAATCCCATTTTAGAAAAAGAAATAGAACAAGCTACATTAATCAATTCCCTAAGAAAAAATCTCCAGGGACAGATGGATTTACATGTGAATTCTACTAAACATTTAAAGAACAATTTGACCAAATGTAACACCCATTCTTAGTAAAAACACAAGGATTATAGGAACACAAGGATCATATGTAATGGGGACAAACTAGAACCATTCCCAGTAAAATGGATGAAACAAGGTTGTCCGCTATCACCATTGCTATTCAATGTTGTATTAGAAATGTTAGTTTTGGAAATAAGAGAAGCAAAAGAAATTAAAGGAATTAGAGTAGATAATCAGGAAACCAAATTATCACTCTTTGAAGATGATCTAATGGTAATTCTTAGAGAACCCTAGAGAATCAATTGAAAAACTACTCGAAGCAATTCACTACTTTAGTAAAGTTGCAGGATGCAAAATAAATATACATAAATAATCATCATTTTTATTTATTATCAACACAGTTCAGCAGCAAGAGAAACAATTCCATTTAAAATAACTGTAGATAGTATAAAATATTTGAAAATCTATATACCAAGGGAAAGTCAGGAACTATATGAACACAACTACAAAACACTTTCCACAAAAAATAGTCAGATTTAATCAGTTGGAAAAATACCAAGTGCTCATGAGCAATGAGAATGAGTAAATATAATAAAAATTACAAAACTACCTAATTTAATCTACTTATTTAGTGCCACACCAATAAAATTCCCAAGAAATTATTTTACAGATCTAGAAAAAATAAAAAGAAAATTCATTTTGAAGAATGAAAGATCAAGGATTTCAAAGGAATCAATGAAAAACAATCCCTATGAACTTGGCCTAATTACACCCAACCTAAAATTATATTATAAAGCAGTAGTCATCAAAATCATTTGGTACTGGCTAAGAAATAGAGTGGTCAATTATTGGAATAGGTTACGTTTACAGGACAAAATAGTCAATGACTCTAGCAATCTAGTGTTTGACAAACCCAAAGACCCCAGTTTTGGGGATTTAAAACTCACTATTTGACAAAAACTGGTAGGAAAATTAGAAGCCAGTATCATTAAAAACTAGACATTGACCCACACCTAACACCATATACCAAGATAAGGTCAAAATGGGCTCATGCTTTTGGCATAAAGAGTAATATTATAACCAAATTAGAAGAACATGGGATAGTTTACCACTTATATCTGTGAAGAAGACAGAACAAAGAAGAACTTGAGCTCATTATTAAATGCCAAATAGATAATTTTGATTACATTTAGTTAAAAAGTTTTTGTACAAACAAAAAAAATGCAGACAAGATTAGAAGGGAAGCAATATACTTGGGTAACATTTTTCCATTTATGGATTCTGCTAAAGGCCTCATTTCTAAAATATATAGAGAATTGACTCTAATTTATAAGAACTCAAGCCATTTTTCAATTGATAAATCATTAAAGGATATGAACAGACAATTTTAAGATGAAAAAATTGAAACCATTTCTAGTTATATGTGGTCTAAATCACCATTGATCAAAGAAATTAAGACAACTCTGAGGTACACTAAACCCTTCTTGGATTAGTAAAGATGACAGGAAAAGATAATGATGAATTTTGCAGGGGATGTAGGAAAACTGGGACACTAATACATTATTGATGGAATTGTGAACAGATCCAACTAGTCTGGAGAGGAATTTGGAACTATGTCCAAAGAGTTATCAAACTTACATAGCCTTTGATCCAGCAATGTTTTTACTGGCCTTATATCCCAAAGAGGAGAGAAAGGGACCTACATGTGCAAAAATGTTTATGGCAGCACTTTTTTATAATAGCAAGAAACTGGGAACTGAATGGATTCTCATCAGTTAGAGAATGGCTGAATAAGTTATGTTATATGAATGTTATGGAATATTATTGTTCTGTAAGAAATGATCAGAAAAATGATTTTAGAGAGACCTGGAGAAGCTTAAATGAATTGATGCTAAATGACATGAGCAGAAAAGTTTTCTTTTTTATCTCCTTTTGCATTTGTCCAATTGAACATTTTGTTTTGTTTTGTTATTTGGGTTTTTTTATTTATATTTTTTCTCCATTATGCAAATTCCGCTTTTCAAGGAGTTGTTTTCTTTTTCATCATTTCTATTTTGTATATAGAGTATGTATAATCTATTTACATTTCATCAAATCTATTTTGTAAGGAGTTATATGATTTTTCCACTTTGTTATTCTTTACTGAAATCTATTCATTCAGGAGTTTTATTTAGATAATTTGTGTTTCCTTTTCTAAACTCTCCTGCAAAGTTCTCATTTCCTTTCCCATTTTTCTTCTCACTCTCTTTTAAGATCCTTTTTGAATTCTTTCAAGAGAGCCTTGTGAGATGGAGACCAGCTCATGTAACACTTTGAGGCTTCATCTGGAGATATTTACTTTAATGTCCTCAGGATTTGAGATGTATTCTTCCCTGTCTCCATAAAAGCTATCTATGGTCAGAGCTCTTTTAAAAATTTTTTGTGCTTATTTTTAAAGATTGAGATTTGCTCTTAGAGCAAAAGGTAAATTGTCCCAAGTTTCCTCTACAGTTGTCTGCAGCTTCCGGACTGCCCAAGGCCAGCTGCTGGCTTCCTTCTAGTATCTAATGGGTATTGCCAAGTTCCACATTATTCTTGGGATGGGAACTTTTGTATTTGCTGTGATGTCTCACAGTTAGTCTACTGATCCACTGGTTTCTAAACCAGTACAGAGATTCCTATCTTACTGAAGTTTTGATTAAGAGCTTCCCAGTAGAATGGTGAATAGAGTTCATTCTATCACTGGGTTCCTGCATGGTGCTTATGCCCGCCAGCCTATCCTTCCTATTTCTCCCTTCCCCTGATTGAAACAGACCTTTTCTGAAGTTCTTTCAAAATATCTTCTGCTAGAAATTTGTTACGCTCCAAATATCTGGGGGTTTGGTCACTCCAAAACCAGTTCAGAGCCTTGATCTGGTATTGATCTGAGGAAGCCAGGAAGAACTCATACAAAAACCTATCTACTTTCAGCCACCTTGGCTCCAGCCCCATAGCCTTTATTCTCAAGGAATGCAAATTCAAATGAAGCAGACAATATATTGATTAATGTTTACATATATTCAGATTTAAGAAGACTTATTTTCTGTATATTTTCTCAAAGCTGAACTCTTTTTTTTGAGTTCTGTCTTTGTGGGCTAGCAATTATTTTCCATAAGAAAGAGTTTGATAAAGAATTAGAAGCTGCTGCTTCCTTAATTGCCTGTTTTATTCACAGGGAGCACAAGTACTATTCCTATTTTGATCCTTCTCTTTCCCATTTAGAGTAGAAACAATAAGTTTTGTGGCTTTAGATTTTTTTTAACCAGTTTGTCTAATTCTAGTCTTAAGTATTTTTGACACTTATTCTCTTGTCACATCATGTTTCGTTTTATTTCCATCCTTTGTTATTGTATTGGTAGGGGGAAGCTCTTCTTTATATGTCTTTTAAAGATCTAGATTGTCTGATGAATTCTCATTCATCCATGTTTTGGTGAGTATAAAAATCTCCAATTTCCTTGCCTATAGAATAATTTCAGGTTTTGTTTTTAAAATTTAATTCATGAGAGCCTCCCATCATCTTTGTGTTGACTTCCTCTACAGAACTTTAGTTTACTGGATCTTTGCTATCTTTTCTTTACATTCTTTAAAATTTGCTCTTGTAAACTCTATAAACTATCTCACACTTTGTCCAGGTTCAGTCTCTTTTTTGATCTCAAATAAAATGAAGTAATTACTTTCCCTCCCTCCCTCCCTCCCTCCTAAGGCTCTTTTCAGTCTCATCTAGACATCCATTTCTTTATTTTTCGCCCAAATTAGAACCAGAAAAGAATCACTTCTCTTTCTTTTTCAATTGTTTAATTATTATTAAAGTAAGTCAATCTTTTAATCAGCCAATGTTGATTAAGTGACTGCTATTTGCCAGGCACTTTAATGAAATTATTATTTGTTTTGCTTTGGAGAAAGAAGTTCAGTGATTATCCATATAACTGAAGTCTCCTGTCATGACTATATTCTACTTCTGTAGTAGGTTTCTTATGTGCTTCCTAAACTCTTCATTTATTTTTTTCTCTGTCTTCCTCAAATTTTTCCACTGGGATCTAAGGTTATCAGTGAGTGTGACTGTATCCTGGAGGAATGGCTGACATCTTATTAATCTGGCACAGCAGGGTTTTGCTGATATTCCCCAACAGGCTGACAGGTTAGTGGGGAATGCAGGATGGAAGTAAAGCAATATAGCAGCTACAATACTCAGGAGCACCTATCACCAAGAAGAAATGAGGACAGGAAGAGAGAAAGGGAATTTCCAGTGGCAATCTATAGAGAAAGTTTCCAGGCAAATTTGCAAGAATTGTAATTCATATTTAGCCAGAAGTATGAACAGGGAAAGTCCTCCCAGGAACAGTGATTTTTGGATGTTACAAATGCAAGTTGACCTTTCTGTTAGAGGAGAAAGTAAATGGAGTTTGGATTATGCCATTCTATGCCTTAGCTTAGATGAAATAATGAAAACCACTTAGATAATATTGAAAAGGACCCATGGTATTAGGGCAGTGTGGTACAATGGATAAGTTACTATATTTCTACAGTATATTTCAGTTTAAATAATTATGCATGTTTAATTAATTCTGGTTCATGTTTAACATATATCTCTATTTTTATAACTATCTCTATCTATCTAATTAGCTAGGTAGCTAGGTATCATCTAGCTATCCATCTTTCTATCATTCTTACAAGGTCACTTCAGTCTATGGACCTCATTATTTCATCTGATCAATGAGGAGGTTGGATTAAATGACTTCTAAAAGGCCTTCAGACTTTAAATCTGTGATTCTATGATCAAAACTAATCAAAGAAGGTAAAAAATTCTGAATAAAGAAGGAATAAAAATCAGAATTAAGAGGAATGGGAATAAAAGAAAATGACATAAATAAAGGGGGGATATCTTTTTGACCTTCAGTATTAGGTAACAGTTACTAGTTTTAGATTATGTGAATGATGGCTTCTAAAGAAGCTAAGATATCCTAATGTAACACTCATGGGTATTCTGAAATAGGAGGGACTTTCTTAGCAACAGCAGAAGAACTGGAAGTGATTTGAGACGTAATCAAGTCCAACTTCCTCTAAAATGGACAGAGAAATTGAAGACAAGAGGAGGTTCAATGGCCTGCCCCAGATTACACATATAGTAAATATCAAAAATTATATTTGAATCAAATCTTTAAAATCCAGAATTAATAATCTTGTCATTATGGACACTGGCTCCATAACAGAATATTGTATTAGTAAGTTGGTGAGGAGGAGCATAAAAATATCTGTAGGCAAACCTTTCATGATGCATGTGAAATATATCTTTATTCAAAAGAATATACATGAGACATAGTAGAGAGCCTGAGAAGACATAGATTTGTCATATATTTCCCTGACACTCAAGGGAACAAATGAAACTAGAAGATAAAATCTAAAACACCTTTAGTTAGTAATAACAAAGGCAACCAAAAGATTTCTCAATCAAAAAATTTTAGAGGCTTCATCAGGCATTTCTCATGTGCCTACAATGTGACAGACACTAAGCAATGAGCAAAAGAATAAAAAACAAAACAAAACAAAATAGTCTCTGCTGTCAAGGAACTTATCATCTAGTGGAGGAGACAACATGCAACCAATTATATACACACAAGATATATACAGGAAAAAAATGGAGATAATCAACAGAGGGAAGGCAGAAGAATTAAAGAACATTAGGAAAGACTTTGAAGAAAGTGGGATTTTCACTGGACCTGAAGGAAGCCAGGAAAGCTGAGACAAAAATAAAGAGGGAATTAATTCCAAATATGTGGTAGAATTATTGTAAATTCACATAGATATGAATTGGGGTGCCTTGTGTGAACAAAAACAAGGAGTCCATTGTGAGTAGATATTAAATACAGAAAAAGTCATAAGATAAAAGAAATATGGATGAGGTAGCAAGGTTCTAGGTTATGAATGTATTGAAAAATGAAACAATTTTATATTTGATCCTAAAGTTAATAGAAAATCACTGGCTTTTTAAAAAAGAAGATACCATAGTAGGCCTCCATTTTAGAATAATCAGTATGCAAGTGGTGGATGGACATTAGTAGAGATAGTCAAAGTGAAAGATTAATCAGAAGCTTACTGCAGCAACTCAGGTATGAGGTGATGTTGGTCTGCACCAGGATGGTAGTCCTACAGCAGAGGAGAAGAGAAGGAGAGGTGTACTAAAGAGGGAGGGATGGAGAGAGGCAGAGAGAGAGAATGAGAGTGAAAGAGCAAGAGAGCACACTAATTTGAGGATGAAACCGAGGTTGTAGTTTTGGGTCATTTGTAGAATAGTGATGTTCTCAATAATAAAGTTAGGAAAAGTTAGGAAAGTTGGGAAAGAGGAGTTGGGAAAAGATAATGACATGAAATTCAGCATTAGGAGACCACTGGACACAATACTGTACAAAGATCAACTGTGAATGACTTAGATAATAAATAGTAGTACAATGCAATGTAAATAATGTCAAGTTGTGGTTTTCAAAGTTATTATGTGATTAATAAGGATCTGTTTCTATTTGAGTTTGACACCACTATGGTAGAGTTCCTCAAATTATGTATAGTTCTCTGCTTAACTAAGAAATCAATTTCACCATGTAATACACCTAATCATTTAAAAGTCTGGTTGAATATAGAACTAGAAGTAAAATAATAGCTGTAATGACCCAATAAAAAGTAAAAAAAATATTTTTTCACTGAAAAGGAGTGACAAAGAATTGAATGAATTCAGGGGAAAAAAAACAAACTAGAAACTAGATACATATCTTTTGAAATGTATACGTTGGACAGACTCCAGATTTCTTTCTTTCTTTTCTGAGTAAATTGGGATTAAGAGACCTGCCCAGGGTCACACAGCTAGGAAATGTTAAGTATTTGAGGCCAGATTTGAACTCAGGTCCTCCTGACTTCAGGGCTGGTGTTCTATACACTGTGCCATCTAGCTGCCCTCAGCTCCAGATTTCTTTATGCTACCCCACATCTATGGGAGTGAATAGGTCTTCAGAAAATGTGGGTTCAGATAATTAGTCCAACACTTCAAGAAACCAATAACTTATACACAGGAGTTTTCATTAGCTATAGAGGGAGGAAGGACTTGGCTTCACACTCCCCATGATCTGAAAATAAACCTACTCTGAGACTTCTGAAATAGTTAAGTTTATCACTGACCACACCATTCTCCATTATTATTCTCCCTCATGATCTTTCTAATCCTTCCTATCTCTCATGTTCCATTCAATCACATTCATTTCATGACCACTATGCTTTTTCACAATGGCATCAATGTATCAGACATCATTACCTCCATATTGACTGAGGTCTCTGGAGCAAGAATAAAATGTGAATTTCTCTAGGACAGAGAGATAGGACATTTACTGATTATGAGTGTTTTTTCTTTGGTTTATTTCATTTGTCAAGTTCAAATTGGTATCATTTCCTTACATTCCTCCCAATCCCTTCCTTTGAGCTATAGAATGTGAAAAAGCTTGCTTTCACTCTAATGATTTAATTTAGGCAACAGTTTAAATAATTCTCTTGATGTTACTGGGACATTTCAGAGATTATTTTATTACTTTCTCTCTAATTTGAGTCTAATATATATATATAGATAGATAGATAGATAGATAGATGTTGAGCTTGAATCTCATGTTAGTTTCAGGAACCATAGCCAAGGTATTTAAAATATCTTCTCCTCCAACTCACCATGATCTTGTTTCTCTTCCAGAGTATTGACTCCCCAAAAATGGTTTGTGAGATGGAGAACCCTCACCTACCTAAGGATGGAAATGAGAACATGTGGCAGCCATGATACTCCAGCATTCCACAAGCCTTAAATAATACTCTATGCTGGGACATCCTCAGTCATAGACAGGGATCACTTGCCTCAGCTTGGCCCTAGAACTTGATTCCTATATATGCAAAACAGAATAATTCCTGATCATACATATTTTGGTAACTTTTTTATTTCAAATATTCTTTAAACACTGTAATTACTTCCTCACCTTATTTATTAATTTTATAAACAGATGAGGACTTAAGAAAATAAGTAAAGCAATTTCTGTGACTTTGAATGTTCTAGCTGTGTTAGATGCTACATATGAATGACAATAATAATGACAATATTAACATTTAGCATTTGTGTAGTGTCTTAAGATATTAAAATGTTTGCATATATGGTCATGCTTGATTTTTTCAATAACCCTGAAAGATAGGTGCTATTATTTAAATTTTACAGATGAAGAAACTGAGACTCAGACAGATTGGTTTATTTTCTCAGGATCACAAAGCTGATAAATTTCTGAGGAAGAATTTGGACTCATTTCTTACTGACTTAAATCTGAGCTTCTAGCCACTATACTAGAGCAGGGAGTCCATGGACCACATTCAGCCATAACACTCCCAAACTGGGCTTGAAACAGAAGAAAATTTAGCTTCTATCTGAATTAATGAGTTGAAACATTGATAAAAACACGCAAATATGTGTAGTTTTCTAAGGCAATATGCAACCTACAAAAATTTATGTTGATCTTTTCTTCTATATCTATTCCTGACCCTTGGAATTCTCACATTAGTATTCTGCATATATCTCCCAAACTTATCTACAAGCAAAATTTTATCCCACTGTATTTCTCAACTTGAATCTACAAATGGCATCCCAAAATTTACATTTCTTAAACTGAACTTATTTTTCCCCCTAAACCTATGTAACCTTTAAATGTCCTATTCTGTTTATCATATTTCCATCCTTCCAATGACCAACACTTGAAAGCTCAGAATAAGCTTTGATTATCTTTTCCACTTCACCTACTACATACAAACAACTATTAATTCATATCTATTCTTATTACTCTGCTTCAAATCAGCATATATACTTTGTTAACTACTGAAGATCACAAACTTTTCTCATTTTGTCTAACTAATTTTTGTTCATGATTTAAAAGAAATCCTTAATAGAAAACCCTCTTAATTCACTGAAAGTCTTTTCTAGATTAAAAAAATAATTACAGCCTTAAAGGATCATAAATTGAGAGTTAAGGGAAAGGGTTTAGTTAGATACAGGATCATGAGTTCCAGCCCATTCATTCTATAGGTGCTGAAACTGAGATCTCGAGAGGCTAATTTATTCATGGTCATACAGATAGTAAATATCAAAGATAGGATTCAAAATCAGGCTTTATTGATATTAAGCATCGTGCAATATTTGATATATTATATTCTTCTGAGTATTTCATGGATAGCAGTAAATCACTCAGATTGTCTGTATGCTATTTGCTTTCTTGCTCTACATGACTAGCCTAAAGTAGAGGAAAATTGACTTACAGTCAAAGAGTTAGATTCAAATCCCATCTCTGATTCAAAATTTTTGTGTATCCTTGGAAAGGTCACTTAATGTATGAGGTCAGTTTCCATATCTATCAAGTGACAGAGTTATACTATTTGGCTTTTAAGGATCCCTTTAGCTTTAGCTTTATGATTTCTAGGCTCATGTTTTCTAGACATATATGCTATTATTGATGTTTTATACTGTATATAATTGCAAAATATATTGAAGCCTGCTTCCTCTCACTTAGCACTTTTCCATTGACCTTTGGGTCTACAACAACTTTGATTCTTCTGGGATCAAGACATTGATTCCAGCAACATAGAATCTCTTACAGCTCTCCTTTCTGTTTACTTATGCATCTTCTACATTAGTTCATGCCATCATTACCTCCCACTTAGACTATTACAATAGGTTTCTAATTGATGTTTTTCTTCCTACTTTTCTCCCTTTTAAATTCTATTCCATTTGTCTTTTATCTGCTAAATTGATATTCCCAGAGCATAGATTTAACCATAGCACTCCTTTCCTCAAAAATTTTCAGTGATTATATATGATATCTTCAACTTGATATTTGAATCTTCTACAATATGGCTTCCATGTAATTCTCCAGTCTTATTTCATATTATTATCCTTCATATATTACACATTTTAATCAAATGATTTTGTTATCTATTCTTGAAGCATAATATTTTATTTCCTTTCTTTGTGATTTACTATATTTGGTATTTATTCTTTTCTCACCTCTACCTCAAAGAATCACCAAGTTTGCTTCACAACAGATTAAATGCCACATCCTATATAGAATCTTTCTTGATTTTTCAGTTGTTAGAGATTTCTTCTACTTGAAAATACTTTGTATAACTTCATATATGCATACAAAAATAATATATGAATCGATCTGTATATATTTTTATGTGTACATATTGTATTTCTCTATTAGAATGTGTAAGAACCTTTAGAATATAGAATATTTTATTTTTAAATTTCCATTATCTAATTCAATGCCTCACTAAAAGTGTTTGATGTTTGTTGAATTGCAATTGAATTCCATGACTTTTACCTGAATAGTATAACTATATCAATGATCTGTGATTTTGTAGTTTTATGAAATCTTGGAGGAGTATTCAGATAATGAAATCATGCCTTATATATAAATTAGTTGATGTAGTAAGAATTGGCTTTTTGTTTTTTCAAGCCACATAGTATTATGGATTTGTTGATGGACTAATATGGAAAATCTTGTTCTTAAATGATTGACTTTTGGTCACAACAAGTGATTTGTGATAATTAAAAACACTATGGAATTAACCAAAATGATCCAGCTAGGCTCTCACATTCTATTTAATTATGGATGCAACTAATTGTTTATTTATTACTGTACTTAAGATATTCACAAACAAATGACATATTAATGGATTAATGGATTAATGGATGACCTCAATCAGCTTCCCATTCATAGAACTAGATCTAGAAGAGTTCTCAGAAAGTATCAACACCCATTATGGTTGAAGAAATTGAAGGCCAAGCAGGTTTAATGCTCTCTCCAAAATTATACACATAGGAAACACCAGAGATGGTATTTGAACCTCTAACTTCAAAGCAATTGTTTTTTCTTTTTACCATACTGCATCCCTACTAAATAGCTTTCTCATGTTTCCTTCTTTCCTATCACATCAACACCCTCTAATTACATATTCTCATTACTTGTCACATACTCTCTATTGTAATAAGCTCCAAATTATTCTTACCACCTCTTTCTCTCTCTTCCCCAACTCATTCTCCACATTACTAGCCAATAATCTTCAAATTGATTTGTCACTCCTTTGCTTAGAAATCTTCTGTTGCCTCCAAGCGATAGAAATGCAAATTCTCCAGCCTGGTATTTAAAAGCCCCCATATTTTATTTCTAAGAGATCCTTGTCTTTTTTTCTGAAGTGAATACCCTGCCCAGGCTGTGTATGCAAGCTGATACTTGTTCCACATTGTTCCTGTTTACACTATACTTTCTTTTTCATTCCCTTTATTAAAGTGTTTTATTTTTCAAAACATATGCATGGACAACTCTTCAACATTAGTCCTTGCAAAACCTTGTATTCCAATTTCTCCTTCCTTCCTTCCCCCATACCCTCCCCTAGATGACAAGTAGTCCAATATATGTTAAACATGGTAGAAATGTATGTTAAATCCAATGTATGTATACATATTTATACAATTATTGTGCCACACAAGAAAAATCCAATCAAACCAGGAGAAAGAAACAGAGAGAGAGAGAGAGAGAGAAAGAGAAAGAGAAAGAGAGAGAAAGAAGTAAAATAAAATGCAACAACAAAAAGAGTGAAAATATTACATTGTGATCCATATTCAGTCCCCACAGTCTGGGTGTAGATGGCTTTCTTCTTCACAAGACCATTGGAACTGGACTGAATAATCTCATTATTGAAAAGGGCCATGTCCATCAGAATGGATCATCGTATAATCTTGTTGTTGCTGTGTATGATGATCTCCTGGTTCTGCTCATTTCACTTAGCATCAGTTCATGTAAGTCACTCCAGTTCTTTCTGAAATCATCCTACTGATTGTTTCTTACAGAACAATAATATTCCATAATATTAATAAACTATAATTTATTCAGCCATTCTCCAATTGATGAGCATCCACTCAGTTTCCAGTTTATTGCCACTACAAAAAGGGCTGCCACAAATATTTTTGTACATATGGGTCCCTTTCCTTCCATTAAGATCTCTTTGGGATATAATCCCAGTAGAAAAACTGCTGGATCAAAGTGGATGCACAGTTTGATAACTTTTTGAGCATAGTTTCAAATTGCTCTCCAGAATGGTTGGATGCATTCACAGTTCCACCAACAATGTATCAGTGTCCCAGTTTTCCCACATCCCCTTCAATGTTTATCATTATCTTTCTCTGTCATCTTAGCCAATCTGATAGCACCCTATACTTTAAAGCAACATCTGATTAACTATTCTCTGATTTTGGTCTGTACTCTCCTTCCTTCCTTGTCATATTAAATGTTTTGAATACACTCAGTCTTCATCATGTCAATCTTTCTATTTCAAGACCCACCTTCTCTATGAAACCTTTTCTGATTTCTTCACTCCTGTTTGTTGAAGTTGCTTTATACCTCCTGATATTCCATATAGTCATTTTTTCATTATTTACCCTTTTCACTTATTACACTCTACTTTGAGTCATACTTCTCTGTATACTGGGTATAAAAGACTATGTTACATGACTCATATGAAAATATGTATTACATGATTGCATATATATAATCTATATCAATTTTTTTTACCATTTTAGGAAGGTGAGAGAGGAGGAAAAGAGAAAAAAAGTAAGGGAGAAAAATTTTTAAAACTGAAATATAAAAAATTTTAAATCTTTACATGTAATTAGAAAAAAATAAATTATTGTTTAAAAATAAGATATTGTGCTATGGTGTCAGAATCTAAGAAGGCTTGACATAGTTTATTTTGTAGATTAAAGTAGTGTTTATTCTTTGTCAGAAAGGATGAAGGGAAGCTTAAACTTACAAGATATGTCTGCTTATGTATAATTATAGTTTGCTTAAGGCGACTTCAACATGTCTCAAACTGCTTGTGATTTATTTTGTGTTAAGCTAACATTAATACTGCATTGTTTGTTAAGCTAAAGTATATACTACATTATGTTAATATTACATTTTTGCTATACTGAATTCAGCTATTGTATATATTGAATGGGAGATAATTGGTAAATATCTCTTTCCATGGAAAGCAAAATCAAAAACAAGAACTGGAACATTTCAATCAAATTCCTGAATCAGACACAAGAATTTCAGATGCATGTGTAGGGGAGTGGGAAGTGAGAAATCAGTGTGAAAACTTAATCTAGCTATCTTTCAGACCATCCTCCACTGAACAAATAATGGGATTTTTGTCATGTGCAGACACTTAAACAAAAGTCAGATGCAACAATTAAGAACTTCTGATTGTGATAAGGGAAAGATTTGTAAGAGAAGGATTTAGAAAGACATATCTTTTACTCATGAAGAGATGGCAAAAATTTTTACAAGAAGCTGACTAACAAAATGGATTTAACAGATTGTATAATCCAATTCCCTCAGTTTATTCTAAATTTGGCAATAAAGTGCCTTGAGAGACTCAATAAAAGTGTTTATATTACTTTTCCACCATCTATGGCAGGCATGAATGGAAGCAATGACAGGAACCCAAGATTATAGACAGGTACTAGTTTTATGTCTTGAGTCGTCTATGGGATTATGTCCTCTCCACCTTAGAATTCCCAAAGTTTAGACCTTGTAGTTAGTAAATATTTAAGAAATGTTTATTGAATCTAATTAATTCAAGCAAAAAAAGAAACCTTACAAAAGGAAAGGGTTAATTCAATTCAAGTCAATAAGTATTTATTATATATCTCTTTTGCTCCCAGAATTGATTTAGACTCTAGGGATATAAAGACCTCACTGATTTTATAGTCTATACTTTAGGAGTGAAACAAAATGATAACATAGTAAATATCACATATTTCCCCTGAGTTTATCTAGCCCACTAATATTCATTATTTGTATGAGCATGCCAAATAATTTTATCTTTCATATTGTAGATAATTTTCTAAGACTAAGTTGAAAAGAAAGTGGTCACTTGAATTGGAGAGGAAACTTACTGCCCTGGAAGTTCTTTATAGATATGAAACTGCATTAAAGACTCAATGTTTTGTGTTATTCAATTTCATTTATGTTTTTGTATTAGAACAGTGCCTGGCACAGAATAAGTGTTTAATAAAATGTTTTCTGATTGACCATTACATCCATCTAATAAGTGTGAATCATTTTCATGTATATTTTCTAGTTTGGGGAGGGAATAAATTGGCATTTATTCATGCCTTCCCCATTTTGTAGTTGAGAAATACATTTTTCTCTTGAGCATATCATCTCTAATATTCCTTCTCAACTTGACTATTCCATAATTCTATGAATCTCTATTCCTTGGAGCAATATCTTTACTAGACAACACTATCCAGAAAGAATTTATACAACCTTTGTCCAAACCAAATGAAACCAAACCAAAGAAACATCTTGATGCTTCTATGATGATTTACAGCTTAAACATGTTGCCTTCACAGCAGGAAGAAACATAGATTCTCAGAATATTAGCTCTGAAAGAGAGTTTATATGCCATCAAGCCACCTCTCTCATTATTAAGTGGAAGAAATAGAGATTACCACAGAATGGCAGAGTTCAAAAGACTCAAAGAAGGGTGATGATATGTCCAAGGTCACATAGCAAGTCAACAGCATTACCAATTCTAGAACTCAGATCTCCTGATAATCAATCCAGGGTTTTCTAAAGTTTTTGTTGCATTTTTCTAAAAAGTCGTGTTTATTTGGAACAATAAAATTAACAATAGGGGATGAGGAGTTAAATATTCCCTTCGCTTTTATTTGTGACTATAAATTTATTCACTAATATTTTCTGCAAACCTTTATAATGATGGCAAGGTTAAAGTTTGACACAGAAAATGCATTCCTTCTTGAAAGAAGGAACATTTTGTCAGAAAGCTAACATTTTGATGATCAATTCTGATGGATTTGCCTCTTTTCAACACTGAGGTGATTCAGGCCAGTTCCAATGATCTTGTGATGAACAGAGCCACCTGCACCCAGAAAGAGGACTATGGGAATTAAGTGTGGATCACAACATATTATTTTTACTTTTTTGTTGTTTGCTTGCAATTTTTTTCTTTCTCATTTTTTGCTTTTTGACCTGATTTTTCTTGTGCAGCATGATAATTATGGAAATATGTATAGAAGAATTGCACATTTAACATAAATTGGATTACTTGCTTCTAGGGGAGAGAGTAGGGGATAAGAAGGAAGAAAAAAATTTGGAACACAAGGTTTTGCAAGAGTAAATGTTGAAAATTATTTATTCATATTTCTTGGAAAAATCTTTAATAAAAAAGAAAGCTAATGCATTATGTCTTCTTACATCCATTATGTAGAAAAAATATTGAAACATTCATTAGAAAAGCTATATAGGGCTTTGGATGTTAAGTAATATTATTTCTTATATAATGGAATAGAAAAGTGAGGCTCAGAGTTCTTACCTCCATCCTTTAGAATGCCAGGTATTCTAATAAAGCAAATAATCAGCACAAACAAATTAAAATTCTTTATATTTTTTCTGTCTTAAAGTTACAAGAGCCATTTCCCCTTTTCTTGGTATCCCTGGTACTGAGGGCTGTATCTGACATATAATGTGTACATATTAAATGTTTGGTGATTGATTGATGAAAAGTAATTTTCCCACAATTCTAAGAAGAAAGCAGTGGCAGCATTATCACTTCCACTTTCATTTTGGGAAACTGAGTTGGATCAGAGTTAAAATTAATCTTTTATAATTGGGCAATTGGTAAGTGTTAGAACTTAGGTTTGAACCCCAATGATTATATATCCAAAGTTCTTTCCATTGCATTGACTTTATCAAGTATTAAAAAAAATTCTATGAATTTTCTTTTCAAACCATGTGTATCTGACTAATTTCACCTCCCCTATTCTCAAGATGAAAGTAATATTGCTTTCAAAAGGCATAATTTCTGGATATATTTTCCCCCAAGAGATTCCTACTTTCTATTATAGGTATCTTAGAAAGGGAATTGGTGTATCTGCCTTTCTTCTTTGCGTGTTCACATCACCACAAGCAGTGCACAGCATGCTTTCAATTAATTTAAACTAACTTTCCATCTGTTCCAACAAATGTAGACTTTGAAGGAAAGACAGTGTGATGGAGTGACATGAAATATGCTGATAGCAAGTAGTAATGTGAAAGGCAGCCTTCTGTGGAAAATGGAATAACACCGTAAGTACAGGCTTTCTATTCCATATTAAATGCTCACATTGGTGAAAAATTATTATTGTTCTCAATATTTTTCTAATCAACACCACAGTCTAAGGGCTTTCTGAAGGAAATAAAGATGTAAATTTTAGTCATGTAGTAATTTTAAGAAGGAGACATGTCAGATCAATTCCATTTTAATTTAATTGCCACTTTAATCAAGCTTTATGTTATGGAATTATTTCATCAGTTTTTGGCAGTAAAAATTAAAAACATACACATGCACACAAACACGGATCTCTGATTAGAGCAAGGAAGCTCAAATCTTGTTATTCCTGGATTAGAATGCTCCATTATTTCCTAAGTGCATTATTCTTCCATTATTAAAAAAAAAATCTCTAAGTAAATTTCCACTGATTAGTGAAGGTATGAATGGTTCTGCTATTATAAATGCAGTCAGGGGCAGGAACTAGATTCCTGGAAAGGCCCATCCTCTTACTACACTGCCCTATTGTAAGCTTGCCCCTTCTATTGGGTGTCAAACAATAGCAAATTGTCCATTACCTTTACATTATTTCCTATTTTCTTTTTGCCAGTACTTTCTTCTCCTTGCCAGATTCCCTAGAAACATTTATTTGAGTGAAGTCTTCCCTGCCCCATCTATAACCCCCACGCTTTATAAGTCAAATACACTGTTTCTTGAATGTCCATCTGCCAATGAGACTAGAGAGAGTGAACATAAAGTGTCTGCACATACTTTCTCACTATAACTGACCCTCCTCAAGGGCCCTTTTTATCTCTCTGGTGTGGAGAAAACAAATCAATCAGCCACTCAGGAGCATTCTCTAGGATTATCTTCCCTCTGACATGTTCATAAACAGTAAACAGATTGATTGGCTGGATGAAACATATTTCAGGCTCAGGACATGAGTCAAAATATTTCCTAGATTGAATTCTAAAAACTGAAAATGGCCTCAGAGAATCGATGAGTTAACATTTTTATTTTGTATTTTTTAATAGTCTTTCACTTGTGTCCAACTCTTTTTTATTCTATTTTTTTCTGGCAATGATATTGTGATAGTTTGTCATTTCTTTCTCTAGCTCATTTTACAGATGAAGAAACTGAGGCAAACAGGGTGAAATAACTTACTGAGAGTCACAATGCTCGTCAATGTCTGAGGCCAGATTTGAACTCAGGTTTCCATGACTTTAGACCTGATATTATTATCCTTGGCCTTGACAGATGAAGTAACTTCCTTTTTGAGACCCAGTTAGTATGTTTCCTTAGAGTATTAAACCATCTTCTACCTGTTTATAACATTAAGTGCTATGAAAAGCAGCACTTTTTTCATTATAGCTTTTTACTTTTCAAAACATATGTGTGGAAAATTCTTCAACATTAGCCCTCGCAAAACCTTGTGTTTCAATTTCCCCTCTTCCTCCATATCCTCTCCTAGATGACAAGTAGTCCAATACATGTTAAATATGGTAGAAATCTATGTTAAATCCAATATATGCATATATATATTTATACAATTATTTTACACACAAGAAAAATCCAATCAGACCAGTTTTTTAAAAAAGGAAAACAAAAATGCAAGCAAACAATAACAGAAAGAGTGAGAATGCTACACTCAGTTCCCATAGTCCTCTCTCTCTAGGTGTAGATGGCTCTCTTCATGACTGAACAAGTGGAACTGGTTTGAATCATCTCATTGTTGAAGAGAGCCATGTCCATCAGAATTGATCATTGCATAACATTGTATAATGATTTCCTGATTCTGCTCATTTCACTTAGCATCAGTTCATATAAGTCTCTCTAGGCTTCTCTGAAATCATCCTGCTGGTTGTTTCTTACAGAACAATAATATTCCATAACATTAATATAACCTAATTTATTTAGCCATTCTCCAATTGATGGGCATCCATTCCATTTCCAGTTTCTTGCTGCTAAAAAAAGGGCTGCCGGAAACACTTTTGTACATCTCCCTTTCCCTCCTTTAAGATCTCCTTGGGATATAAGCCTGTAGAAACCCTGCTGGATCAAAGAGTACACAGTTTGATAACTTTATGAGCATAGTTCCAAATTGCTCTCCCAGAATGGTTGGATCCATTCACAGTTCCACCAATAATGTATTAGTGTCCCAGTTTTCCCATATCCCCTCCAACATTTGTTATTATCTTGTCCTGTCAAGTGGTATCTCAGAGTTGTCTAAATTAGCATTTCTCTAATCAATCTAATCAATAGTGATTTAGAGCACCTTTTTATATGACCAGAAATAGTTTCAATTTCTTCATCTGAAAATTGTTTGTTTATATCCTTTGACCATTCATCAATTGAAGAATGGCTTGAATTCTTAGAAGTTTGAGTCAATTCTCTATGTATTTTAGAAATGAGGCTTTTATCAGAGCCTTTAAATGTAAAAATTGTTATCCCAGTTTATTGCTTCACTTTTAATCTTGTCTGCATGTTTTGTTTGTACATTTTTTTTTTGTTTTGTTTAACTTAATATAAGCAAAATTGTCTATTTTATGATCAATATGTACTACATGCTTTGGTATTCTCATTACCTGGGAGATGAAATTGTGAAATAAGAAGATTATATTTAGATCCATTTCTTCTGCTTCTCTTATACTGGAAGAGCATAATATTAGTTTTTCCTCCTTGGCCCATCTCCTTCATGAAGCAACAGAATAACACAATGGAAAGATTACTGAATCTCTAGTGAGGATCCAGTTCAAACTCAACCTCAGTTTCCTCATTTATAAAATAGGTATTGTGAGAATAAGATGAGATAATTTTGAAATACTTTGCAAATCTTAAAGTAGTATACAAATGTTATTATTCTACTAGTTCTCCAGTTTATTCATCCATCAACACCATTCTATTCCTATACTAATTGCTTTAGCTAGCATATCACTTGGAAAAGTTCTCTTTCAGAGAAGCTAGAAATATCTCCCATGAAAAGCTGTTCTTGATCTCTTCTTCATATAAATATGATATAATTATTCTCATTTGTAACTAGCTAATTTTTCAGGATTGTTAAACCTTGAAATAAATTGATACTAGGAATATAGACTAAGGTGAAGGTCTTACATTATGGTCACAAGAAAAATTTTAAAGGGATAGATCTGTTGCTCAAAATCTATAAAACAACATTTTGAATTGATGAAAGAAAAGGAAAATCAACTCAACTCTTATTTTTCTTCCCTTTTCTCTTGTTCAGGCAAATTATCTGCCAAGTGAAAATAATGGAGATATGTAATAGGGAGTAGAAAGATAAGTTATGAATTTTTTTTAAAAAACCTTATTTTCCTCAGGATTTTTAATTTTTAATATATATATATTTTACAATTAAAACATGTTTTGTGTCCTACCTTATTTCTTCTAAATAAATAATAAAAGAGAAAGCCTGCATAACAAATACATATAGTCAAGTGAAGAAAATTCCTTGATGAGCCATGTCCAAAATTATGAGCATTTTGAGTTTATAAACTCTTTATCACAAATTGTGCATTGTGTATAATTTTTGGTCTTCTGAAATTATGATTTGCATTGCAGTCATCAGCTATAAAATCCTTCAAATTGGTTTTTCTTTTTGTTTTTGTCATTATATAAATTTTTCTTCACTTTTTGCTTACTCTAGCATCTATAAAAGAACTAATAAACATTTATTAGCTGCTGCTATGTGTCAGTCACTGTGCTAAGTACTAGAGATATAAAAAGGCAAAAGGGAGTCTCTACCTATATACAAATCAAACTTTTGGGTAAATAAGAAGTAATTAACAGAGGGAAGGCACTAAAATTCAAAAGTTGGAAAAGTCTCCCAATACAAGAATTTTAGTCAAGAGTTTAAAGGAAGGTGGGAAGACCAATAGTTCAAGATGAAAAGAGAGTGTTCCATACTTTAGGGTGGGGCAGGTAAAGAAAATGCCTGAAGGTGAAAAAATGGAGAGTCTTGTTTGTGGGATAACCCCTGTCACTGGATGGAATAATATATGTCAAAGGGTAAGTTGTAAGAAAAATTGGAAAATAGAAGAAGACTAGATTATAAAGGGTTTCAAATGTCAGAGTATCTTATGTTTGATCCTGATAGAAATATGAAGACACTGGAGTTTGTTTAGTAGGTAGGTGAAATGACCAGATTTATGCTTTAAAATAATCACTTTATTGGTTTAATGGAGGGCTGATTAGAGTATGGAGTAACTTCAGGGAGGCAGACCCAAGAGTAGAGAAGTGTAATATTCCATGTGTGAAATTATAAATTCTATATCAGAGTGGTGGTAGTATCAGACAAGAGAAAGGAGACATCAAAGGTAAAATAGACAGATGTTGGCAACCACGATGAGTCTTAGGTTGAGAGAGACTAGAAAATGAAGTTGTCTACAGTGTTAAGAAAAAAAGGAAAAAGGGAAAGTTAAAAGGGGGAAGAAGAAGGAAAGGTTTAGGGAAAAAAGACAATGAGATCTATTTTGAACATGTAGAATTTAACTGGCTATTAAACTTCCATTTCAAAATGTCTGAAAAACAGCTACTTTAGAGCTCTACAGAGAGTTTGGAGTAGAATAAGTAGGACTTGAAAGTCATTTACACAAAAATGGTAATTGAATCCCTTGAAGTAATGAAAAACTCTTCCTAGCTTCCTTCAAAACTATATATTTCATCATTTTTATGGTGAAAAAGATATATTATGCTTATACACCACAATTTATTTAGCCAATCTTCAATAGATATCTTTTTAGTTTCCAGTGATTTCTTTTTTTGCTACTAGGAAAACAGATGCTGTAGCTATAACTATATCTACATATTTTTGTATCTTATATATGTATATAACTAGATAGATAGATAGATACATCTTTGATCTTTTTTTAGGTTATATGCCAAATAGCAGTATTTCTGGGCCAAAGGAAACTGTTAAATTTTAGTAATTGTAAATTATTTGACCCTGTTTAACTACTATATATTCCATGTATAATGTGGTATATTGACTTCTGTGAACTAGTCTTGGATCTTATATGTGAATATGATTTGCATTGCCATGTTTCTTGTCCAAAGTGACAACATGGAAATTTAGGTGATGGTGGAGGAAGGGGCAGACAACTTTATAACTGCATATTTGGGGGGGGATTAGATTGAAGGGGATCAGAACAAGTGATTTATCAATGGGAATGAGAGATTAAGTAATAAACAAGCTAGTATTCAGAATCACTGGGATGGAGAGGGTTTTGAAGAACGAGTTTATCATTGTCCATAGCATTCAGCTTCAGGATTGTAGTTTTCCCAGAGAGTAAGACATCTGTGTGTAACTGGAATGGAAAGTGTATATATAGACTAAATTTAGATTTAAAAAAATTACAAAAGAGAAGAATGAGGAAATTCACTGGATGAATTAATATGAAAAAGTATCTAAGGATTTCAGTAAATTTAGACCTCAAGCAAATGAAGAGTGGAACAGCATTGTCAAATAGAATAACTAACATGTGTTTATTAGTAATATGTTATATGAGATTAGATTTCTGTCTGACAGAGTTACTGGAATGATAAAACAGGGGGGATGCTTAAGATGATTCTTCATTTCTAATGGTGTTCAGATCACTACATTGAAAAGCAGCCCATTCTGTTTTGGAGTGGTTCTCATTATTATCAAACTCTTCCTCATAATGAACTACAATCTGCTTTCCTATGGCTCTAACTCATTGGTCCTAATTCTTGCCTATGAGGGTAGACTTAATGGGCCAAGTACCTATTTTTTATTATATATATATATATATATATATATATATTCATATATCTTAAAGCATTATTCTTATTAGTTCCAGGAAATCATAGAGTGTGTTTTAAAGAAAGGACTGAGTATATCATTGAATATTCATAAACAGAAAAGGCAAATAATTTCTTTGTTGGCTTCCATTTTCATGTTGAATTTGCTGTCACAGATGCAATGAGACAGCCCTAATTACAAAACCCCACGACAAAACATATGTTGTGAAGCTTTAGGGACCTGGCTGGCTAAGAATTTCAAAGGATATGGCATGTCCTTCCATTGAACTATATTCTTGGGTAATATATACATTTCTCTAGTTTTAATCACAATATTCTGAAGTGGGAACATGTCATACATGAGTATAATATGAAATCAATTTATACTGAATTTAGCTAAAGAATTTATACAATGAGAAAAGGAAAATGGAATGCACCATATGCCTTAATAGAATCCAATTCAATTCCACAAATGTGTTTAAGCAATTAATGTGTGCTAAGGTCTGTACTTAGGTCTGAAGGGAGGAAATTGTGAAAGTCATTTATAATAAAGATAATTAAAAGAACAACAGAGAATGCTTACATTCAATTTGTTTCAATATACCTTCATATCTAGTAATGGTTCATTGGAACCTCAAAACAATTTTAGTATAACCTTAAGTATATCATTTCTGTGTAAGTTATCAACAAGGCTTAAACTTGAGGAAGGAGAGTGAAGGGCAAAGAATATGTTTTATTATGCTAGATATTGTAGTAAGTGTTTTACCAATGTTATTTCATTTGATCCTTACAACAATCTTGTGACGCTAGTACTATTATTATCCCCATTTTACAGCTGGAAAAACTAAAGCAGAAAGATGTTTAATACCTTGTCCAGGGCCACATGGTTAGAAAATTTCATAGGTAATATTCAAACTCAAGTATTCCTGTTTGAAGACTTAACCCTCTGTCCACTCTGCCATTTATAGTTTTGAGGGAAGGAGGAAAGGATCAGAGGACAGAGAGATCAGAGAAGAATCAAAAGGTTCAAAAATATCCCAAGTAGAGGGCAAGAGAGATAAAAGGAAGATGGAAAAAATAAGATGAAGGAAGGTAAATTAATAGAAAGGATCAAGGAAGTTTTAGAGTTCTCAGGGCTCCATGAAAGATTAATTCTTTCTTTGTTTCCCGATAATGACCCTTCATTCTTACTGTCAGGTTCTTGTTTCTGGTTTGATGGTACTGTGTTGCAAAAATGATTGTCTCTCAAAACAGCAATAGATCATGGTAGGAAGTTCTGACAAAAGATGATTCACAGGAGAAAGAAATGGGAAACTGTACCAGTTTTGCAAAGAAAACCCATTTTAGTCAGTACTAAAATGAAAAAAGATGTTACATCAAAAGATAAGCACCTCAAATCAGAAAGTGTCCAATGTGCTAATGGGGAAGAGTGGAGGACAGCTGCAAGTAATTCCAGAATTAATGAAGTGACTTGGTTAAAGGAAGCTCAGGTATGGATTATTTCTGGTTAAAAAAAAAAAAGAAAATCCAGTACATTAAAAATCAACTTTGCATTTTACATCTGGAATGTAAGATCAATAAATCAAAATAAACTGAAATGGTCAAAAAGAGTATGAAAAGATTAAACACTGACATCTTTTGGTATGAGGAGTGAAGATAGGCAAGAACTCCCCTGAACTCTCCATAGTTATTCTCAAAAACATTAAATCACAGTTTTAAATGGATTCTGGAGTAATAGAATCTATAAAAAGACAGAGTAAAACAATGTTTCAGTCCAAGATAACTTAGAATGAATTCAGGAAAGATCTGTCTTGCTTGGGTAAAAGAGAAGGGAAACAGTGCAAACTGTGTCTCAGTAAACTAATAGAAGGCTCTAAGCCACAGTAGAAATAAGCAACTAAGGCCCCACCATCCTAACTCAAGTAAAATTTTAAAAAATGAAAAAATAGAAAAAAATATTAAATGTCTACTTGGGAAAACAACAAACCTGGAAAATACATCTAGGAGAGATAATCTATGGATTATAGGACTCCCTGGAAATCATGATGAATAAAGAGCCCAGACACTATTTTTTCAGGAAATCATCAAAGAGAACTGCCCAGATGTCATAGAATCAGAAGGTAAAATAGCCATAGAAAGAATTCATTGATCACCTACTGAAAGATATCCCCAAATCAAAACTTCAAGAAATATTGTGGCTAAATTTCAGAACTTTCAAACCAAGGAAAAAATACTACAAGACGCCAGAAAAAAAAAAAAAACAATTCAAATACAGAGGAGCCACAATAAGGATTACTAAGGATCTAGCAATGTCCACATTAAAGGATTAAAGAGCCTGGAATCTGATATTCTGAAAGGCAAAGGGACTGGTATGCAACCAACAATAACTTACCCAGCCAAACTGAGCGTTTTCTTCCAGTGAAGAAGGTGAACATTCAATGAAATAGGTGTTTATTTCTGAAGAAAAACCAGAGCTGAACAAAAAGTTTGACCTCCAAATATAGGACACAAAAGAAGCATAAAAAGATAAAAAGAACTCTTGAGAACTGTACTTTTGTTATGAGTATAAATAAAAATTGTATTTCTGTTATGAGTATACATATGTATGTATACATAAAGGTACATGTATAATTTGGTTTTATTGTTTTAATATAAAAAGGATTTAGAGATAGAAAGAAAATTGTACCAGAAAAAAGGAAAAGTGAAGGTACTGCATGTCACTAAGTGGCAAAGGAAACCTATTATATCTGAGGGAAAGAAGGAAAGAGGATGAACATAGTGTGAATCTTACTCTCATCAGAATTGGGTCAAAGAGAAAATATTAGACATATTTGGTTTACAAAGAAACTTCTCCCACATCATTAAAAAGTGGAAGGGGAAAAGTGAAAAGTGAAAAAGTAGGCTAAATAGAAGGGGATACAAAAATTGTAAGGGGAAAGCTCAAGAAAAGGGGAGGGACTCTAAGGGGGGGAGGGATTCTAAAGAGGGAGGCCTGGGTGGAGCAAGTGGTGCTCATAAGTTTAATGCTGGGGAGGAGGATAAAGGAGAAAATAAAGAGAAAAGCATAATCTGGGGTTAACAAATTGGCAGGAAATACAGAATTAGTAATTTTAACCATAAATGTGAATGGGGTGAATTCCCCCATAAAGCAGAGGAAGATAGAAGACTAGATTAAAAGCCAGAATCCTACAATATGTTGTTTAGAATAAACACACTTGAAGCAATGATACATATAGAGTAAAGGTAAAAGACTGGAACAGAATCTACTATGCTTCAGGTGAAGTCACAAAAACAGGGGTAGCTATCCTGATCTCAGATCAAGCAAAAGCAAAAAATTGATCTAATTAAAAGAGATAAGAAAGGGCACTATATCTTGCTAAAGGGTAGCATAGATAAAATGTGATATCAGTATAAAACCTATATGCACCAAGTGGTGTAGCATCTAAATTCTTAAAGGAGAAGTTAAGAGAACTGCAAGAAGAAACAGAAAGGAAAACTATAATAGTGAGAGATCCCAACCTTGTACTCTCTGAACTAGATAAATCAAAGCACAAAATAAATAAGAAAGAAGTTAAAGAAGTACATAGAACACTAGAAAAGTTAGGTTTGATAGACCTTTGGAGAAAACTAAATGGAGACAGAAAGGAGTACACTTTCTTCTTAGCAGTTAGATTGACCCTATATTAGGACATAAAGACCTCAAATTCAAATGCAGAAAGGCAGAAATTGTAAATGTATCCTTTTCAGATCATGATGCAAAAAAATTACATTCAATAAAAATCCGGGGAAAATAAACCAAAAAGTAATTGGAAACTAAATAATTTCATCCTAAAGAGTGATTGGGTAAAACAGCAAATCATAGACACAATTAATAATTTCACCCAAGAGAATGACAATAATGAGATGACATACCAAAATGTGTGGAATGCAGCCAAAGTGGTAATAAGGGGAAATTTTATATCTCTAGAGGCCTACTTGCATAAAATAGAGAAAGAGAAAATCAATGAATTAAGCTTGCAACTAAAAAAGCTAGAAAAAGAGCAAATTAAAAATCCCCAGTCAAATACTAAACTTGAAATTCTAAAAATAAATAGAGATTAATAAAATTGAAAACAAAAAAAACCTATTGGATTAATAAATAAAACTAAGAGTTGGTTTTATGAAAAAACCAACACAATAGATAAACCCTTGGTAAATTTGACTAGAAAAAGAAAAGGGGAAAATAAAATTGTTAGTCTTAAAAATGAAAAGGGAGAACTTTTCACCAATGAAGAAGAAATTAGAGCAATAATTAGTAGTTACTTTGCCCAACTTTATGCCAATAAATTTGATAATTTAAATGAAATGGCTGAATAGCTTCAAAAATATAGGTTGTCCAGATTAACAGAGGAAGAAGTAAATTGGTAAAAATAGTCCCATTTTAGAAAAAAAAAATAGAACAAGCTATTAACTCCCAAAGAAAAAATCTGCAGGACCAGATGGACTTACCTGGGAATTCTACCAAAAATTTAAAGAACAATTAGCTCCAATGCTATATCAACTATTTGAAAAAATAGGGATTGAAGGAGTTCCTACTAAATTCCTTTTGTGACACAGATATGGTACTCATACCTAAACCAGGTAGGATGAAAACAGAGAAAGAAAATTATAGATCAATCTCCCTAATGAATCTTGATGCAAAAATCTTAAATAAAATATTAGTAAAAAGATTACAGTACATCATCCTCAGAAAAATAAAATATGACAGCGTAGGTGTTATACCATGAATGAAGGGTTGGTTCAATATTAGAAAAATTATTAATATAATTGATTATATCAGTAACCAAATTAACAAAAAAAATGATAATCTCAATAGATGCAGAAAAAGCATTTGATAAAATCTAATATCTATTCCTATTAAAAGCACTAGAGAGTATAGGAATAAATGGACTTTTCCTTTAAATAGTCAGTAGCATCTTTTTAAAACCATCAGTAAGCATCATATATAATGGTGATAAACTGGAACTATTCTCAATCAAATCAGGAGTGAAACAAGCCCACTATCATCATTACTATTCAATATTGTGTTAGAAATGCTAGCTTCGGCAATAAGAGATGAAAAAGAGATTAAAGGAATTAGAGTAGGTAATAAGTAAACCAAATTATCATTCTTTGCAGATGACATGATGGTATACTTAGAGAATCTCCAAAGAACCAACTAAATACTTTAACATGTTTAACATGTATGGGACTGCCTGCCATCTAGGGGAAGAGTGGAGGGAAGGAGGGGAAAAGTTGGATTAGAAGTTTTTGCAAGGGTCAATGTTGAAATATTACCCATGCATATGTTTTGTCAATAAAAATCTATAATAAAAAAAAGAATAGTTGAATCAGTTCACAATTTTACCAATGCCTTAATGTTTAATTTCTCCTATATTTCCTCCAACATTTGTCATTTTTATTTCCTGACCTATTAACTAATCTAATAGGCATGTGGCTTTATTTCAGAATTGTTTTCATCTGCATTTCTCCAAACAACAATGAGTTTTTAAATATGGATATAAATAACTATATTTACTATTTGCTATAATTACTTCATCTGACAACTGTTCTCTTTTGATCATTTATCAATTGGGGAATGGCTCTTATTTTGATAAATATAATTTAGTTCTCTATATGTTTGATAAATAAAAAATTTATCAAAAAAACCTCATGTGCCTCCTCAAAAATGTTTTGCTTTTGAGTATTCCCCTCCCTTTCTAGCACTACTCCCATATTTTCCCTCTCCTTTAATACTGTAAAATAAAATATATTTCTTTTTCTTGAAAATTTTTATTTTCAAAACATATGCATTGATAATTTTCAATATTCACCCTTGCGAGACCTTGTGTTCCAATTTTTCCTCCTTTCTCCCCCTCCCCTCCTCCAGACAGCAAGTAGTCCAATATATGTTAAAACATGTGTAATTTTTTCTGTGCATATTTCCACAAATATCACAGTGCACAAGAAAAATGAGATAAAAAGGAAGAAAAATGAGAAAGGAAACAAAATTCAAACAAACAGCAACAAAAAGAGTGAAAAATACTACATAGTGATCCACATTTAGTCCCCACAGCCCTCTCTCTTGGTGCAGATGGCTATCTTCTTCACAAGATCATTGGAACTGGACTGAATAATCTCATTGTTTAATAGGGCCATAGCCATCAGAATTGATCATCTTATAATCTTGCTGTTGCCATTTAAAATGATCTGGTTCTACTAATCCCACTTAGCATCAGTTCATCTAAGTCTTTCCAGGCCATTCTGAAATCCTCCTGCTGATTTTTTCCTATAGAACAATAATATCCCATAACATTCAAATATCATAACTTACTCAGCTGATGGGTATCCACTAAGTTTCCAGTTTCTTGCCAATACAAAAAGAGGTGCCACAATCATTTTTGCACATGTGGGTCCCTTTTCTCCTTTATGATCTCTTCGGGATAAAAGTCCAGTAGAGACACTGCTGGATCAAAGAGTATACACAATGTTAACTCTTTGGGCGTACTTCCAAATTGCTCTCCAAATTCATTGGATCCATTCACAGTTCCACCAACAATGTATTAGTCCCAGTTTTTCTACATCTCCTCCAACATTCATAATTAACAAGATATTTCTATTTGTGATTGAGTGGTATGTTATTCCCTCTTTGAGTCAGTTTTAATGAGTATAAGATTCACTCACTTCCCCTCACCTCCTCCCTCTACCTCTTTACTGTAAAAGTTTTTTCTTGCTACTTTAATGTGTGATAATATACCCCATTCTACCTTTCCCTTTCCATTCCTCTATTAGCCTTTAATATAGTTTTGTATATCTTCCCTTCAATCCCTTTGGATATCATCCCCTTCCTCAATTCACACCTTATACTCCTATGTAATGAGAAAATTATTATAAGCATTATTTTCCCACATAGGAATATACAAAATTTAACCTTACTAAGTTCCTTATGATTTCCCTTTCCTATTTATATTTTTATGCTTCTCCAGAGTCTTGTATTGAAAGTCAAATTTTCTATTTTGCTCTGGTCTTCTCAGATTTGCTGGTAGGCATTCTTGATTGTAATCCTAGCTCTATTGCTCTCTGCATTATCATATTTCAAACCCTCTGATGCTTTCACACAGAAGCTGCTAAATCTTGTGTTATCCTGATTGTGGCTCCACTACCCTTGAATTGATTCTTTCTGGTTGCTTTCAATATTTTCTCCTTGATTTGGAAGCTCTAGAATTTGTAGAATTTTCATTTTTGTATCTCTTTTAGGAAATAATCAGTGGATTCTTTCAATTTCACTCTCTGTTTATAGAATATCAGGGCAGTTGTCTTTGATAGTTTCCTGAAAGTTGGTGTCTACAACTTCTCTTTGGTCATGGATTTCAGGTAGGCCAATCATTTTAAAATGATCTCACTTGTATCTATTTTCCAGATGAGTTTTTTTTCGGTGAGCTATTTCACTTTTTTATTCTAATTTCTAAGGGAAAAGATCCACTAAAGAAAGCAACTTTTTAAAAAGTAGAATTAGACAAATGGAAAAGGATTTCCAAAGGCTTATTGAAGACATTAACTCCTTAAAAATTAGAATTCAGCAAATGGAAGCTAATGACTTGATGGAAAATCAAGAAACAATAAACAAAACCAAAAGAAAGTGAAATAGGTCAATATTAAGAAAAAATGTCAGCATAATTACCATATCAATAAAATCAACAGAAATAATACAATATTCTCTATTGATGAAGAAAAAGCTTTTGACAAAATACACTACCCATTCTTGTTAAAACAAAGCAAAACAAAACAAAACTAGAGAATATAGGAATAAATGTAGCTTGTCTTAAAAGTTAAGTAATATCTGTCTAAAGTTACCAGGAAACACTGGAGATAAGTTATAAGCCTTCCTAATAAAATCAGAATAATAAAGAACGTCCATTGTCACTAGTATTATTCAATGCTGTATTAGAAATTTTATCTTTGGCAATAAGGGAAGAAAAAGAAACTAAAAGAGGCAAGGAGAAAAACAAAGATATTACTCTTTGACATGATGGTGTACCTAGAGAATCCTAAAAAAATAAAAATAATAAAAAACACTGGAAATTCCTTGAAACAAGGAACAATTTTAGCAAAGTTGTGAGATATAAAATAAACCCATATAAATCATTAACATTTCTACATATTACTAACAAACCTCATGATCAAGAGATAGAAAAAGAAAATCCATTTAAAATAATTGTAGACAATATAAAATATTTGGGATTCTATCTGCTAAGATAAAACCAGGAAATATATAAACACAATTACAAGACACTTTTCACACAAATAAAATCAGATCAAAATACTTGGGAGAAATATCAATTGCTATGAGTAGGCAGAAGAAATATAATAAAAATGATGATTTTATCTAATTTAATTTACTTATTCATTGCCATACCAACCAAAGTGTAATGGGCTGAGGTTTGAGTTGATGCACTGAGGTCCCAAGTACGTGAGGCTAAAGAGTAATTGGGCTATACTCTATTAATATACATGATTGGATAAAGAATGGTCCCTGTCCACTCTCCTTGCAAGTCCTGATGTGTTGTATAGGAAATGATGATTTTGGTGGGTGGAGGCAGAGAGAGAGACAGGAAGAGAAGCTGGGAGAGATTGGGCCTGGGTTCGAGACTCCGAGCTGCTGGTTGTGTGGCTGCTGGTCGAGCTAGCTTCTTGACTCAGCTGCACACATTGCTATCACCAATTCTCTTCCACCTCCGATCCTTCTTCACTAAGAATAAAGACTGACGATTTCCCCCATCCTGAATTCCTGTCTCCTGTCGATTTAAAAATACACGATCTTCACATCTGGCGCCCAACGGTGGGAACCAAGGACTGAAGAAGTCTCAGGTGACCAGGAACTTGGGTGAGTATTGTTAAGAGACAAATAAGGAACTTATTTTCTTAAAAACTAAACCAGTAATCTTTTTTTTTTTTTTTTTGGCTAAAATGGGACAAATGCTAGCTAAAGACTCTCTATCCCCGTCCCCAACCCCACCCAAGAGTGGTGCTATAGAAAGCATGACTAAGCTGATAGAAATACATGGGTTACTAGCAGCTGAAGTTAGTGCTGTCCCTATGAGATGGACTTTTGAAGGCAAAACAGGAGTTTTTACTCCTTTATAGCTGAAAAAATCCCCATCAATCTGGGGAAGAGCGTTTACAGATTAGGGTTAAAAAAAGTACTTCGGTTTTTTAAGCAGGGCTGCTGTTGAAGGCCTAACCACTTTCACCTGTTCCTATCCAATGGAAAACTGATACACCAGTGTAAGGATAGAGCAGTGGCCCTAAGTAAAGAAATAAAATTCAGGCCTTATTAGATATAGTACAAGGAGCACCTTGACCAAGGACATTAAAAACCTTCTCTAAGTCCTTAGAATTCCCCAGTGTTTGTTGTGAAAAGAAATCTGGAAAATGGAGGATGTTAGGATTTAAGAAAAGTAAATGAACAGATGGAAACTATGGAACTCTTCAGCCTGGACTTCATCTCCTACTCAGTTGACTAAGAATGGCCTCTTTGGGTCATAGATATTAAGGATTGTTTCTATTCTATCCCTCTGAATAAGAAGGATATGAAAGATTTCCTTTTCAGTGCCAGCGTTAACCACTGGCCTTATAAAATATATGAATGGACAGTTTTCCACAGGGAATGAAAAACAGCCCTACTATGTGTCAAATGTTTTCTGCTGCTCTTCTCAATAAAAACATTCCCAAAAAGTTATGCTTTACATTACATGGATGACATTTTTGGGATGTGCACCTGAAACAAATGTGAGAACATGTCTACAAAAATAGAAACATGGGAATTACAAATTATACATAGCACCAGAAAAAATTCAAATGCTCCTTTTCAATATTTGGATAAAGTATACCCCTAAGGTGCTTACAGTTCAAAACTCTCCTTAAGAACAGAAAAGCTAAACACATTGAATGATTTTCAGAAATTGATAGGAATATCAATGGATCGACCATTTGGTTTGACTACCTATCAGTTACAACTTATATGTTTTAAGGGGAGACGTGCTTTAAATTCACCCCGTTTACAAAGAAGCTCAAGAGGCTTTGAGAGAATTGAACTGGCTTTATCAATTGGTTGAAATCCTCAAAACCCTTGGAATATCATTTTCCAAAAGGGCCCCAATCCTTCATCAAAGGAACATGTGATAATAAATGACTCCGCACCAAGAACAAAGCCTTCACCCCCCCAGTGCTTGTGACTAGAATGTTATTAAAGGCCCAAACAAGCAGTACAATTATCTGGGACAAGTACAAGATATACACCTTTTTATTACACAAATTAATTGTGTTTGGAGACCATCAGAGTGGAAATTTCATTAGCCATGGCTCCAAATTTTTCTGGGTCTCCATTAAAGATAACTAACTTTACCCAAATTGGCATGGACTCTTGAAGAAAAATTTCAAAGTTCCTCTTAAAGGACCAACTTCTTCGGTGCATCCAAACATAATATTTTCTGCTCTCATGATCTAACTATAAAGAGGTGAAGAACTCCTTTTCATCCCTGAGAATGAATTTGTGATCATTCTAGCTCTTCATTATCAGGAACATAAATATAATATCTGATTCGCCTATTCAGTAGGTGTGGTACAAAAATTGCCACAACCCAAATAAAATTCACCTCTTATATATCAGCTCTTTAAAAACTTGAGCAAATCACTTTCCAGGTAAATCTATATATTACTTCCATTCTCATAGTGGACTTGGTATTTTGTGGCAATTCAAAGGCAGTCCTTTAACTATTTGTCAAACCCTTTGTTCCAAGGCTCGGCATCTCTTCTAAATATCATCAGGCTGCTCGGCTTTACGTTTACAATTGGAATAACAAGAGGGAAGCTGGGCATAGTAAAAGGCCTTCGCTTGCCTTCCTTTCCATGCTCACCTGCCTCCAAGGAAGCCCTTGGTTTGAGCCCAATGAAATCGCAAATGGATGTGACCCATTATAAATCTTTTGGTCATCTTCTTTCATCCATTTTGTGTAGACACCTTTTGGGGATTCCTTTTGCAATACCAGCAGCAAAGAACAGCCCAGTGGTCACTAATTCCTCATACAAGCATTTGCCATTATGGGTTGCCACAACAAAAAACAGCAATTTCATACTTCAAAACACACCTTTTGTGCACAGTATAAATTTTACACACCACGGGAACCTTTTGATCCTCAGGACAGGCAATAGTGGAAGGAAAACAGAGAATTAAGGCGCTCCTCCAAAAACAAAAAGAAGGGGCCACGGTCCCTAGAGAACTTCAATCCCAGCTCTTTTCTAAACTTTTGATTTTTTGACAAAAGATGCCTGGCTCCACGAAAGGTTTTATAACCCACGGAAGGTCAATGTCCCATCGACACTCCACTATCTTTAGATAATCGCCAGGTGATGTAGGCCCAGAAATGGTGAATGGAAAGGACCAATGGCTAACTCTTTGGGAATTTCTTTATCTCTATGGTGGAGAAGGAATCAGATGGGTCCAACGACCATATTGCCTTGTCCCCAGAGAGAAAGCAGACCCCTTGAAACAAAAGGGAAGACAAGAAATATCGGGTGGTTCTTTGGGCTGGTGTCTCAGCATTGAAAAAACGTGCGATTTGGACGTTTGTTGGACATCAAAAGATTGTTGGACTTCAAACCCTCAGAATCATTGGATTCTCGGCCATAGGTCGAAAACCCTCAGGGAATCTTGGATTCTCGGACATGGACTCAAAACCCTCAGGAATCATTGGATTCTCAAGAATGGACTTGAAAATCCTGGAATATTGGATTCTCTGAGACATAGAACAAAACTCTCAGGAATTATTGGATTCTCTGAGAAATGATAAACTGTTACAGGACTTAAAATCTGCTGGAATCTTGGTTCCCTAACACATAAAAGACTTTTGGGACTTCAAAAACTCAGGGGATCATTGGATTCCCTGAATGAAACAATGGACAATAGATTGGTTTTTGGATATCTCTTGGCTGCTGGAAGGTATATGTTGACTGTTTTTACATACCCTCCTTCTAGGACCTGGTGATCTTTTCAACACCATTTGATTTATATTGTTTGCTATTCCCTACTTTTTACAATTATGTTTGTTACACCCATCGAGGCCTGCACTAGGGAGGTCATCCCTAATAACCTCTTGGTTATTGTTTGCTTGTGTAATACCTCCCATGCTTGGGTTTGTGCAAATAAGACCCTTCAGCCCAGAAACCCTACAACCCCCATTTCCCCTTTGGTGCTTTTCATCTCCCTTCCGAGATGTCAGGTAGGGCTGATCATCTCCAGTGCTTTCACCCTTTTCTGATAATTCAGGAGGCTGGATCACCTCCTTTCATCTTTCACCTCCTTCTCTGAAGTTAGGAAGGCTGGTCACCTCCCGGGGCTCTGACCTCCCAAGTCAGGGATATGCCACCTTATTCTAAAATAAAAGCGGGAGATGTAATGGGCTGAGGTTTGAGTTGATGCACTGGTCCCAAAATCGTGAGGCTAAAAAGTTTGGGCTATACTCTTTAATTCGTGATTGGATAAAGAATGGTCCCTTCCCCTCTCTACAAGTCCCTGATGTGTTGTATAGGAAATGATGATTTTGGTGGGTGGGGCAGAGAGAGACAGGAAGAGAAGCTGGGGGAGATTGGGTGGGTTGGACTCCGAGCTGCTGGTTGTGTGGCTGCTGGTCGAGCTAGCTTCTTGACTCAGCTGCACACATTGCTATCACCAATTCTCTTCCACCTCCGATCCTTCTTCACTAAGAATAAAGACTGACGATTTCCCCCATCCTGAATTCCTGTCTCCTGTCGATTTAAAAATACACGATCTTCACATCAAAGTATTAAAATTATTTTATGGAGCTAGAAGAAAAGCACAACAAAATTCATTTAGGAGAACAAAAGGTTAAGAATATATAAAAAAAAAAGAAATTCAAAGGAAGATGACTTAGTTGTACCCAATTTAAAATTTAATTATAAAACAGTAATCATCAAAACTGTCTGGGTCTGGCTAAGAAATAGAGTGATGGATCAGTGGAATGAATTAAGTACACAATACACAGTAATAAATGAACACAATAAACTTGTCTTTGTTGAAACCCTAGACCCAAGCTCTTACGAAATAATTTAGTATTTGACAAAAATAAATAAATAAACCTGCTTAAAAAACTGGAGAACAGTATGGCAGAAACTAGCTTTAGGCCAACATTCTATACTGTGTCCCAAGATAAGATCAAAATGATTAAACAATTTACACAGGAAAGGCATCACCATAAGCAAACTAGAAGAGTAAAGAATAGTTTATCTATCAGAAATGTGAGAAGAAGAATTTATGATCAAACTAGGGATAGAGAACATTATGAAATATAACATGATTACTTTTGATTATATTAAATTTAAAAGGTTTTGCACAAACAAAACAAATGCAACCAAGATAAAGAGGAAAGCACAAATCTAGGATATCATTTTACAACAATTTTTCTGATAAAGGCCTCATTTCTCAAATATATGGAGTGCTGAGTCAAATTTATAAAAAGACATTTCTTTCTCTGATTGATAAATCAAAATTTGAAGACAAAGTTTGCCTATGAAGAGACAAAAAGTTTAAGGATGATACTTTTGACTGCATTCATGGTTCTTTTCATTGTCATCCATTCAATTTCCAGTAGGTGCCCCACCCCCCAAATGCTTTACCAACTCTTTAGCCTTTAACACATATCTCTCCTCATGTCTTCTTTCCTTACACTTAAACTTAATAAACTTGTTTATTAAGTTTAAACTTAAAATTAATAAAAAATATTTGTCTGGGCAGGGACCCTGGATGCTTTGAAAATCTTTGAATAAGTACGTTTATCAATGTTATAACAGCAGAAAGGGTGGGAAAGGTGGAAGTGAAATAGAGACCATAAGAATGGATTGGAATAAAAGAGAACAAGAAAAAAATGAACTTTCAATCACTCAGCATCTAAGAAGTAACTACTGACTACAGTCAAGCTGCAATAAATTCTTAGTCTGAGATTTCTTTGGAGTAGAAAATTTAACATCATCCCAAAATCTAAGAAAGAAAGTGCCACACATTCTGATGTATCACATTAAATTAATAATCTACTTAGAAAGTGAACTGGCTTATTACTAAGGTCTAATCTTTTCTAAGTCTCAATTTCTAATTTGTAAAGTTGATTTCTAATCTAAGTTCAATTTCCCTTTATTCTTATTTTTGTATGATTTCATGAAGCATCCAGTGGGACATTTAGGAACCAAAAGGTTCAGTTCAACCTTTAAAGTGCCTCAAGGCCAAACAATGGTACCTTCTCTGAAGTTTGAGTTTTTTCTACCTATAATTTCTGAATGAGCCTATTTCTTTCTCTTTTACCAGTGATCACAAGAATATGACCTTGAACTTGGCAGAGCTCAACCTTTTGATTTAAATGGATCTGGATAGGAGTTCCAGATGGAGCCAAAGTAATAATGTTCTTTGCTGATTAAGCTTATTATATCTGGAGGCCTGGAGTGATATCTGGTGTTTGTTTCTGAAGCTGAGAATCAGAAATATATGCTGAGACTAAAAAAGGTTAATCAGGCCAATTAAAGATCAAAACTAGGAGGGTGGTGAGCAAAATTGTTTTCTTCAGTTTCAATAACAATGCCCTTTACCTATTTGAAAACATGTTCAAGGAAGAAGTCAAGATTTTCCTGCCAAAATCTCTCCACATTCTCCTCTCAACAACATTAAAATAAGACCTCAAATCAAACTTTGGAGCAGCAAAGCCAATACAAGACCAGGATGAAGCATTTTTCAAGTCTAAGACACATAAGGTGATAGGTAGCAAAGGTGTGTTACACTAGGGAGGAGGCCTGTCTGGAGATTGTGAAGAAAATAACAGAGATGAACACAAAATTTGACATTGAAATATAAGATTCAAGAAAATAATTTTTAAAAAGAAAATGAAAAAGAAATCATAAGAAACTAAATATATTTAAGGTGTTTATATACTTGTATTAGAAGATGATACTTGTAAACCTTAAAAACTTTATCATTATTACTATAATTAGAAATAGTATATATAAACAGAGGTCATGAGTATGAGTTGATTATATTTCCATAACCTCTAATGAAACAATAAAACAACAATAATAACAAAAAATAAAAACAAAACAAAACAAAATAACAACAACAACAAAGGGGTGAAAAAGAAGGAAGTACTGGGGAAAGGATGAAAGTAAGTGGGGAAATTTTTCTCACATCAAAGAGAAATACAAAGAACTTTTATAATGGAGAGGAAAATAAAATGGTGGAAGGCATCTGACTCTTCTGGAAACTGGTTCAAAGAGGAAAGAATATGTATTCAGTTATGTAAAGATATCTAACTCAGCAGAGAAATAGAAGAGGAAAAGTATAAAAAAAAGATGGTAGATTAAGGGAGACAATGGCCAGAAGCAAAAACAGACTGTTGAGGAAGAAAATACACAGTTAATGAACATAAATGTGAATGTTAATGGCATGAACTCACTCATAAAATAGGAGCAGATAGTAGGATGATTAGAAAAATCAAACAAAATGTTGTTTACAAAAGACACACTTAAAATAGAAACACACACACAGTTAACATAAAGGACTGGAACAGAATGTATTATGATTCAGTTGAAGTAAAGAAAGGCAAGGATAATAAATGTAATGTTAGACAAAGCAAAAGCAAAAATGAAAAGAGGTGATAAGAAAAAAAAAACTACATTTTGCTAAAAGATGTGATAGACAATAGAGTACTGTCAAAAACAAAATTAACACATGAATAAACTGTTGTTGGAGTTAGGAATTAGTTTAATAATTCTGGAGAACAATTTGGAACTAGGCCCAAAGGGCTATACAATTGTATATCCTTTGATCAACATGAGGTCTATAGTAAGGAGAGTAAAATAAAGTGAAATGATACAAATATTAAAATATATTTTATAATAGCTCTTTTCTAAATTATAAATTGCAATTTTTTTTGTAAATTGTGAATTGAGATGGTGCTCATCAATTGAGTGACTGAAGAAGTCATGTCATATGATTGGGATAGAATACTTTTATGGTATAATAAATTATGAGAGAGTAGGTTTCCAAAAAACAACAACAAAAAAAAAAGAGAACTGAAGTGATAAGAACCATGAAATAATTGTTCACAATAACAACAATGTTGTAAAGATGTGATCGTCTATAAAAGACCTAGCTAATCTGATTAAGACAATGATCTAAACTATATAAATATGTATACACATATTGGATCTAACATGTATTTCAACATATTTAACATGTATTGGAGTATCTGCCATATAGGGGAGAGGGTGAGGGGAAGAAGGGGAAAAATTGCAATAAAAGGTTATGCAAGGATCAATGTTGGAAAAGTTACCCATGAATATGCTTTGTAATAAAAAGAGCTTTAATAAAATAAAAAAAAAGACAGTTTTCAGGTAATCCCATTGTTCTTATATTTTATCTTCTTGATCTGTTGACCAGATCTGTTGTCTTTCTTATAAGATCTTTCACATTGTATTCTATTTTTTCCATTTTTTCTATTTATCCTGTTATTTCTTGGTTTCTTACAGGTTCACTGGTTTTTCCTTGCCCAATTCTAATTTTCAAAGAATTATTTTCACAGTCTTCTTGTTTTTCTTGGATGCTTCTTATTTTATTTATTATTTTTTCCTCAATCCCTCTCATTTTATTTTTGAAATCTTTTTTGAGTTTTTCTATAAATTATTTATAGGCAGGAAGCCATTTAATGTTACTCTTTGAGGTAGAAGAGGCTTTTTTATTTTACTTAATTTTCCTCCTCTGAATGTGAAACATAGTCTTTTTTATTCCCATAGTTAGTTTATGGTTGGGTTCTTCTTTGCCTGCATATATGCATATATGTATATGCATCATATGCATATATATATATAGATATAGATATACACACACACACACACATAGTCTCTTTATAGCTGTTGCTATATAGATATATCCATATACATGCACATATTTGTGTAAGTACCTGTAATTCTGGAGTTGTGGTAGATGGTGTCTCTAGTTTTGCTTCAGCTCTCCCCTCTGGCCTGGAATCCTAACTGTTCTACCTATCTTCAAGTGCCCACAGCCAGCAACATTCCTTCCCCATTACTTTTGTGCTCACTAGGGGTATGCCTAGCTCTTTCTCTCCCAGGGCTGTTTCTCTGCAGCATAGCTGGACCTGGTGTTCCTAATCAGCTAAGTTTCCTTCAGTCTTCCCTGCCTCAAATTCCTGACTCTTCAGGTTGTCTGAGAGATAAAAGCTTCTGTTCATTCATTTTAATTAGATTGTTATAGTGATTGTCTTGCAGTTGGGCAAAATAGCTCCTAATTTTTGCTTTAATTTCCTCTTGATTTGTGATATGTCTACCCATTTCATTTTTGATACTGATAATTTAGTTTTCTTCATTTTTTTTCTAATTAAACAAAGACTTATCTATTTATCATTTTTAAATGACATCAATTCTTTTTTTTTCTTTTTAAAGCTTTTTATTTCCAAAACATATGCATGGATAATTTTTGACCCTTGCATAATGTTGTGTTTCAGATTTTCCCCTCCTTCCCCCCACCCCAATCCTAGATGGCAAGCAATCTAACATATGTTATACATGCTAAATATATGTTAAATCCAATATGTGTAAACATATTTATACAATTCTCTTGATGCACAAGAAAAATCAGATCAAAAAGGAAAGCAAATGAATAAGAAAACAAAATGCAAGCAAACAAAAACAAAAAGAGTGAGAATGTTATGTTGTAATCCACATTCAATTCCCACAGTCCTCTCTCTGGGTGTAGATAGCCCTCTTCATCATAAGAATTGGACCTGGCATCAGTCATCTCACTGTTGGAAAGAGTCATGTTCATCAGAATTGATCATCTAATGTTGATTTGTTGTGCACAATGCTCTCCTGGTCCTATAACATTAACTCAATTTTATTTATTAGCTCAATAGTATTATTACTTTCCACTTTATTAATCTCTCCTTTGATTTTTCAGAATTTCTAGTTTAGTACTTACCTGGGAGTTTTTAATTTTTTCTAGCTTTGTAAGTTGCATATGTAATCATTGATCACCTTTTTCTCTATTTTATTCATGTAAACATCTAGAGATATAAAAGTTCCCCTAAGTTTTGTATGTTGTCTCATTATTGTCATTCTCTTGGATGAATTTTTTGATTATTTCTATGATTTGTTGTTTACCTACTCATTCTTTTGGATTATATTGTTTGGTTTGTATTTAGTTTTGGTCTAGTTTTCCATGGCCCCTTACTATATGAAATTTTTTATTGCATTATGGTTTAAAAAGGACACATTTATTCTTTCTAGTTTTCTGCATTTGATTGTGAGATTTATATGCCCTAATACATGGACAATTTTTGAGTAAGTGTCATATATCACTGAGATAAAGGTATATTAATTTCTATTCCCATTCAAATTTCTCCAAAAGTCTATCATATCTAACTTTTCTGAAATTCTATTCACCTCCATAAGTTTCTTCTTTTCACTACTCTATCTGCCCTTCCTTCTATCAGCCTCTTTTCTTTTTTTCCATAGTGAGTAAGATAAATTTCTATATCCAACTAGGTGTGTATATTATTCTTTCTTTGAGCCAAATCTTATGAGATTAAAGTTCAAACCTTAAATTTTCCTTCCACTGTAATAGATCTTTTGTGTCTCTTCATTGTAAAGTCCGAGTTAGCTCCCTGTTGACCTTAAAATCACTCAGAGCCAGGATCAGCAAAAGTCCTTGGTCTTTAGGGGGAGAAGTAAAGGAGATGGATGAAACTCTACGAGTCTTGCCACCCACCTTCTCTCTCCTCGTTGTCCTCCTCAAAGTGAGCCTGGCTTGTCTTACTCCACCCCCTAATCCCACCTACAATTGGCTGTATACACCAAAAGATTGAGCCAGCACAGAATAGTGAGAAGGGCCATTTTCCAAGCATATGCTAATAATTAGCCTTAAGTGCTTGGTTGTCTGATTCCAGTGCACCTATTCAGAGTTTCAGCCTTTTACACTTCATGTGATGGGTTTTTAGCTCATTTTACTTCCCCTTCCTCTTCTTCTAGTACAATCTTTTTTCTATTCCATTAACATACCTTTTTATATCATTGCACAAAAGTCAATTTGCACCTCACCTTCTATCTACATGTACTTTTTCTAAGTGCCCTAAAAAAGATATGGTTCTCAAGAGTTAGAAGTATCATCTTCCCATGGGGATGAAAACACTTTAACCTTTAAATAATGTTTTTTTTTTCTTTTCTGTTTATCTTTTTACATTTCTTTTGAGTCTTGCTTTTGAAGATTGAATTGTCTCTTCAGCTTTGGTCTTCTTACCAGAAATGATTGAAAATCCCCTATTTCATTGAATATTCATTTTTCCTCTGAAAGAATATGCTCAGTTTTTCTGGATAGCTAATTCTTGGTTGTAGTCCAAGCTCCTTTCTCTGCCTAAATATCATATTATAGGCCCTCAAGTCCTTTAATGTATAAATTGCTAAATCCAAGGAATATCCTGGCTGTAGTTCCTCAGTATTTAAACTGTACAATTCCAGAATTATAACTTAAGGAGAAAATACTAAAAGCAACTAGAAAGAATATTCTCCTTGAGCTTATAATCCTGCGATTTAGCTACAATATTTCTTTGAGTTTTCATTTGGGGATCTTTTCTAGGAGGTGATTGGCGAATTCTTTCAATGACTGTTTTACACTTTGGTTCTAGTATGTCAAGGAAATTTTCCCTTGATGATGTCTTGAAAGATGTTGTCCAGGTTTGTTTGGCTTTTTTGTTTTGTTTTGATCATTATTTTCAAGTAGTTCAATAATTCTGAAGTTATCTCTCTTAGATCTATTTTCTAGGTCAGTGGTTTTTCCAATGAGGTATTTCACTTTTTTTTCTATTTTTTTCATTAAAAAATTGTTTAATTATCTTGATGTCTTATTGAATCATTCACTTGCACTTATCTAATTCTAATTTTTAATGAATTATTTTTTCAATTAGCTTTTTACTTCCTTTTCCATTTTGCCAATTCTATTTTTAAAGCAGTTGTTCTTTTTTTTTTTTTTTTTAGTGTATTTTTTCTCATTTCACTGACTCTATTTTCTTCAGGCAATTTTCATTCCTCCTTTTCCCAAGTTATTGACTTTTTTCATAATGTTTTACAGAGCTCTTTTTTTTCTTTTACCTCTTTTATTTGATTTTTATAATCCTTTTTGAACTATATGAAGAAAACTTTTTGAGACTGGGACCAATTAAAATTCTCCCTTGAGACTTAATATACAGGGATTTTACCATAGTTATTCTCTTCTGTGTTTGTGTTCTGATCTTTCCAATTCTCACTGTAGTTTTTTATGTCAGAACACTTTTTTGAATGTTTGCTCATTTTTTTCTTAAATTGAGCTCTGCTCCTAGGGCACAGAGGACACTATCCTAAGCTTCTTTTATAAAAAAAAAGGGGGGACAGAGGCATATTTATTGACTTTTCACAGTGGGACTAGAAGTACTGCCCACTTCCCATTGCAGATTCAAGTTTTTCTTTTTTTTGTTATTTTTGTTAAAAGCAACATAAATTCTGTTCCCACAGTTCTCATTTCTCTTTTAAAACACAAGAATAGTTTTTTGTGTGTGATTTTATATTCTCTTCAACTTCCTCAGGGTCTTCTGCATCATCAAGCATTGTAGCATTTATTCCTAGATGACTGAAATACTTTATTATATCTCAACACTATACTTTTTTATTACTTTTTCCCCCTGTTGTTCTATTGTTTCTGTTCAAGGTCTTTCTGGAGTCTTTGATACTTTCAGTCTTTTTTCTTCACCTTGTTTTCCTCATTGCTTACTTCTGACTCCCTTTCTTCTGATAGTGGTTTTCTTGAGGGTTAGATCTCCAAGTAGTTCAGTCTCTCCCATCATTGGGTAATTCAGCCTAGTTCATCAGCCTACTTTTTTTTCCCTCAACTGACTTGTGAGTGATAAGAACTGGTCTCTTTAAATTCTGTATTCTTCCAAGCTTCATGGAATACTCCACACTTTCCTACAAGCCAAGTGTCCTGCTCTTGTTAAGTGTCTAAGGCTGAATTCAAACTCAGGTTCTAGTGATTCTGGGGCCAATGCTCTATCCATTGCACCATCTAGCTGGCCTAGATTTTTGTTAAACTTGCTTTCTTTTATATTTTTGTATCATATACCATGGAAACAGTCAACCTTGCTTTATATTTGAGATGTTGCAAGGACCAATAATCTAGTCTATCATTTTATTGCTAGTATGACTTAGAAGATATTTTTAAAAAAATATTATTACTCAAAAAATTACAGTATCATAGCTTTAGACCTGGAGGGGACATTAACTTTATAGAGTTCAAGCCTCTCATTTGAGGAAGAGGAAACTTAAGCACAGAGAGCACATTGACTTGTCCAAAATCACATTGGTTACAATAAATGGCAGAATGATAAATGTGGAAATATGAATAGAGGAATTGCACAATTAGATTGTTTGTTGTCTAAGGTTAAGAGGTGGGGAAAGGGGAGAGAAAAATTGGGAATACAAGATTTTACAAAGGCGAATGTTGAAAACTATCTTTGCATATATTTTGAAAACAAAAAGCTATTACCAAAAAACAAAAAGAAAAAATAATAAGTGACCGTCAGAATTCAAGCCACATTTTCTGACTTTAGTTCCTTTGTCTCTGTTTTTTAAGCATATTGTTGAGGGAGTCCCAAAAATTCCTGAGAGGAAGAATTGGAAATTTTAATAGCTGAGAAAACAGGAACAGTCATGGAGAGAAAGGCTTCTCTATTCGTAACTTCACTAGCTTATTTTGGAACTAAGTAACAAAAGCAATAAAAAAGAAAAAAAACTGAAAGGAAAGACTGAAAGAAGAAAGTGAAAGAAGAGCTGAGAGAAAATATGGAGGAAGACTTTTAAGCCCCTATAGACTTCATCAAGATGAAGACTTAGGCTGAATATACTACTTGTACTTATGCATGAAGGAAATTGGAAAGTCAGCTATAGCCAACTTCCTTTCCCTTAGACTGTCCAGTAAGACACTATAATTTATACTGGTCAATCCTCTTGTCTAAATATTTAACATTTCAAGTGCTTACCTCAGAAGTTATCTAGAGCCAAACAAAAATTTAAGTTAGGGAAAAGAGTCGAACCATCAAACTTTCCCAATTGAAGACTCTACTATTGTGATTGTATTAAGAGATTTCTTTTAATATGAACTTTATAAAATAGAGAAATGAATCTTAAAGTCCATTATTATATACATATGCTAAAAATAAGTTAGTTGTGATTTTTTTTTGTGGTTGATTAAAACTCCAGTAAGAAAGGGGGAAAGGATGAGAAGTTAGCAGTGAGAGATCATACTCTAAACCCAAACTTCTCAAATTGCAGGTTGTAAACCCATATTGATTTTTGTAATTGAATATGAATGTTGAAAAATTATAATTTGTTATCAGTAAATGTTTGACTTGTATATCAATTTCATATGCCTTTATATCTGGGGTCACATAAAAGTCTCTCAGAGAAAAGGAGTTGTGAGTAGAAAAAGTTTAAGACATTCTAGTTTAGATTAACCATTCCCAAAGAATAAATAGGAAAGGCTTATAAAGGAAACAATAGTATCTTACTCAGTAAGCATTGCTCTTAGTAAAGAATGAAGAGTATACAATATGCTCATCTATGCTCAGAGGGCTTCCATCTACAATAAAGAATGATTTTTTAAAAAAAGAAACAAAAAAAATCAATTCAACATAACCAACTAACCAACACATATATTCAAAGTTTCTTCCTAAAATCTGCTGCCTTTGCAAAGAAAGGAGAGAGATAGATTTCTCATCTCTTCATTTGAGTCAATATTGATCATTACAATTGTACAATTTCATTTCTAGAATGGATTTTTAATGGGGCAATAAGTTAACATTGAAAAAAGTTTATATATAGGAATACATATATATATATATATATATATATACATATATGTAGGAGTCATATGAGTTCATTAAGAACAAGTCTTATCAAATGAATTTCATTTCCTGTTTTACAGGATTATTAGGGTGGCAAATCAAAGGAATAATTTCAGCAAAATATTTAACAATGTTCCTTGCAATATTTTTGTGAGAAAAATATAAAAACATAAATATTAGCTTACAGAAGGTAAAGTTATAAGGTCTAGAACTATACCCTAAAGGAAATAATATTTAGATTGCTATCAAACTGAATAGATGTCTATAAGAATGGGTTAGAGATTGTTGTTGACCTGGGACCCCGTACTTTTCTTTTTTGCTCTATGCCTTCTTTTTCAGCAATTTTTTTTTCAGGTCCCATGAGTCTAGTTATTATCTCTATGTGGATGACTGCCAGATATGTTTCAGTATCACATCATCAGTTGCCTAATGCATCTTCTCAACTAGATATATCATGTACATATCAAACTCTACATGTCAAAAATAGAACATATTATCTTTTCCCCAATTCACTTTTCTTATTAAGTTATCCACTACTATTAAAAGTACTACAATGCTTTCATCAGTATTCCCAGCATCATAAATAACCTTGACTCTTCACTCTACCCATTTATTTCTAATGTTTCCACATTTTATCTAGTTTAACTTTACAATGTTTCTTGAATTGAAATCCTTTTCCTTTTAGTTATTACCTTAATCTTGTAACTCATCATTTCTTGTCTAGACTATTGCAATAACCTCAAAGAGTAATTGGCATTCCTATTTCCAATCTCTATAAAGCTGCCAAAATAAGCTTCTTAAAGTCATAGTGCATCTTTAATTGTCTCTATCTCAAAAAGTTTCTGTGGTTCCCATGCATATTTAGTATTAATTACAAATTCACATGTTTTTCTTTTAAACACTTTCACAACATGGTTCCAGTTTACCTTCCTAGATAAATTGAACAATATTATATTCATATATTCTATTGTTCAGTTCAGCCAAGTTATCTTATAGTCTGTTTCTTAAACTATTTTTTTAAATCCATAGACTAAATCTTAGTCTATGCTGTCTTCCATGACTGAATTTACTCCTTCCTAATCTTCAACCCTTAAAATTCTTCAATTTCTTTAAGCCTTAACTCAAATAGCACTATTTATAATACTGATCTACTGAGGTAATGCCTCTGTTCATTACATTATTTTTTATGTTTGTCAAATATATATACACACACACACACATACACAGGCATATATATATATCTGTATCTATATATGTATGTGTGTGTATATATATATATATATATATATATATATTCATAGATATTTGCCTGTGTATATTAGAGTATATGTGTAGGTTTATGTAATACATAAAATTATTTATTATATATATTATTATATATATATTATATATTATATATATATTATATATTATATATATATTATATATATGTTAAATTATTATTTATGTGTATATATGTAAATTGTAAATTTATATATTCACATCCATATATACATATACATATGTGTGTTTGTAATCTGATATATATTTATACATTATACATATGTGTATGTATATAATATATATGAATTGAATAGTGATCAGAAGAATATAAGACAGAAAAAAGAACTGAGATTTTTTCTCTACCATCTTCATGCCCACTAGTTAGAAACTTTGCATTGATGGAAGCCCCACTAATTTTAGGAAAGAACTTTGGGCAATGATGTCATACATTGCATCTTAGTGATGTCTGCCTCTCCTAAGTGTGATGCTTTAGAAGGATGCAGAGAACTTCTCAGCTGAAGTTTTTTCATGTAATGCTAAAAAGTATTTTGTACAAATAATTCATTTTCATGATGGGGATGAAAAACTATCTCAGGGAGTTAAACTTGGATCATTAATCTGAACCAAATTTACCTCATCCTTGAAATTTTTTGATCTGATAATGACTCACTTCCAATGTTGAACCCATTTAATCTCTCCTCACAATCCTATATTTTAATTTTTTGCATCCTAATTAGAAGTCCTGTCCCCTGACCAGGCCTGGTTATTATTTTTAATCCATCCCAAATAGTCAGTCCCATGGTTCCAAAGACATAATTTTCAGAGTTAGAGTTTGAGAGAGTTTTCTCCTACTCTGAACTGCCAGATTCTTGCATTTACCATCATGCCTAGCCTAAAATTGAAGTTCTGATAGGCTAAAACAATAGAAATCTCAAAGTTTAAAAGTTATCTTTGTCCTCATTGCTCATTACAGGAATCCCTCTATAATATCCCTGATAGATGATTATATAGAATTTTTGTGACCAATTTCATTTGATATTTATTGCAATCCAAGGCAGTTCTTTCTTTTGATGAAAAACTGTAATTGATTGTATTTTGAGCCAAAAATCTACTTTTCCATAACTTCTTTCCATTACTTCCAATTCTTTCCCCTGAAGCAATACAGTTAAAGTACAAAATAGAGTTCTTCAAATATTTGAAGGTAGTGTCATGTATCCCCTCAACACTAATTATTTTCATTTTCTTAACCCATAAGTCATATGGGTTTTTTTTCCAGATCTCTAACCTCTTCGCTGTCCTTTGGACATATTTCTCAATATATCTTTTAAAATGTGTTTCCCAGAAGAGTCATCACTTAGAATTTTTATGACTAATGGTAGAAATAGTACTTTCAGTTTGTGGGTAAAGGTAGAAAAAGAAACTTTTGGATGCTGGCTTGAAGACTGATATGTGAAGAGCTTCCTTCTGTAGATCATCTGATTGCTTCTAATTCATTCCATTATAATATGCACTTATTAAGTACATATTATTACCAAAGAAATATACTGGACACCAGAACTATAAAGATTTTTTAAAATTCCCTGATCTTGGGAGCTTAGATTCTATTAAAATGATATAAGAAAATAGTTATTGGAAAAGGAAAAGAGTAAGGAATCATAGCTTTGGGGCTCAATGTAGACTTCCAGCTATTTCAGGAAATGGTACTTGAGAAGGGTTGCAAAGTGACATGGGTCACATCATAAGATAATAATAATTGTAATATTCTAGGTTCATGAGGCTAATTGTGGGGGAAAGTGGTAAAAAAATACAGGATTTTAAGGTTTACCAATAATGTGTTACATTCCTTAGTCTTCACAAGAACACTATGTCCCATCATATTCATTCTACAGAGGAAAAGAGAGAAAGAGAGAGAAAGAGAGAGAGAGAGAGAGAGATGGAACAGTTTCCTGTTTTAAATAATTATTCTTGCAACCCAGATGCTAAATTTTTATTACTAGTCCTTCATTTTTGAAGAGAACCAATGGCATTACAATGTTGGAGTCATAGTATAGTGTATTTGGGTGTGATTGATTAATCTAATATGAGTTTCATATGAAAGAGTGTTCCAAATCACTATTGATCAGAGAAATGCAAATTAAGACAACTCTGAGATACCACTACACACCTGTCAGATTGGCTAAGATGACAGGAAAAAATAATGAATGTTGGAGGGGATGTGGGAAAACTGGTACACATGCATTATTGGTGGAGTTGTGAACAAATCCAACAATTCTGGAGAGCAATCTGGAATTATGCCCTAAAAGTTATCAAACTGTACATACCCTTTGATCCAGCAATGTTTCTACTGGGCATATACCCCAAAGAGATACTAAAGAAGGGAAAGGGACCTGTATGTGCCAATGTTTGTGGCAGCCCTGTTTGTAGTGGCTAGAATCTGGAAAATGAATGGATGCCCATCAATTGAGAATGATTGGGTAAATTGTGGTATATGAATGTTATGGAATATTATTGTTCTGTAAGAAATGACCAACAGGTTGAATACAGAGAGGCTTGGAGAAACTTAGATGAACTAATGCTAAGTGAAATGAGCAGAACCAAGAAATCATTATATACTTCAACAACGAAACTGTATGAGGATGTATTCTGATGGAAGTGGATTTCTTCAACAAAGAGAAGATCTAACTCAGTTTCAATTGATCAATGATGGACAGAAGCAGCTCCACCCAAAGAAAGAACACTGAGAAATGAATGTAAACTGTTTGCATTTTTGTTTTTCTTCTCAGGTTACTTTTACCTTCTGAATCCAATTCTTCCTATGCAACAAGAGAACTGTTCCGTTCTGCACACATATATTGTATCTAGGATATACTATAACATTTAACATGTATAAGACTGCCTGCCATCTAGGGGAGGGGATAGAAGGAGGGAGGGGAAAAGTCAGAACAGAAGCGAGTGCAAGGGATAATGTTGTAAAAAATTACTCAGGCATGGGTTCTGTCAATAAAAAGTTATAATTATTTTAAAATTTTTAAAAAATATAATATGAGTTTGAAAGGTTCTGATACTGGTTGAGCACATATAATCTTCAAGTTACCCACTTCATACCTTATGGAAATTTAAAGGTGGGGAAGTGAACACTATTTGTTGCCTTCTCAAGTTTTCCACCAAAATGTTGTCCAGATCCTTCATCTGGATCCATTACATCATATTTTAAACTTGTAAAATAGTGGATGACATATTGAATTGCCCTTGAATTGGATTTAAGTGAGCCAGAATTGCACAAAGTCAAAAGTGTCACTCTCTTTCAGGGTGATTGAACTTGGCATTTTCAGTTTCTGCTGGATCCTAAGTGCTTCATAGTGACTGTTTCAGTCATATTCATGGATGTTGGGGAAAAACAGTCCTCATCCACCCATTATGCTGAGAAAAAGTCTTAATATTCTTGGGGTAGATTTCCCCTAAATCATTGACAGATTTGAAACTTGCCTGTGGTCCTCAACCTCATTTAACTTGTCTGCCAAGATAGTTTTACTGGGGTATGGCTGCTGGACATGCTACAAATGAGAGTTGAGCATCCTTGTTACTTTTAGATAGTTAATATTGAGATCTCTCAGAAAGGATTGGGTAGGAGGAAGAAAAGTAATTTTTTTCCACACACATGCCTTTTGCCTTCTGCCCTACCATTCCCAGCCATGAACAAACAGGACTGGTGGCATGGAACTCATTTCTGTTAGTTTGGGTTGATAAATTAACCATGTCAAAGGCATGAATGAAGGCAGAAGCATAGGTAACATTCAGTGATTTTCTCAAATCCAGAAGCTTTGAGTGCAAGCAAACTTTCCCTCACCTCTGTGTGGAGGGATGGCAGTTTATGTCTGTTGCTTTCTCCATGCTGAGAAGATGCCACCTTCCAATAGGCACCTCTCTCATTACCCAGATGAAACTACTCATTGATGGCTGAGCCTTATTCCTCCCTTTCTTAGTAACAAGGCATTTTTCTTCAAGTTACCCACTTTATGCCTTCTATAAGTTTAAAGGTGGGGAACTGCACACTATAATCATCACCTTCTCAAGTTTTCCACCATAATGTTGTCCAGATCACTTCTTTAGATCCATTATACCATACTTCATATTTTACTTAACTGTATACATGATAACTAGAATCAGAAAAAAGAAATCAAACTTTTTTCATGTCATGAATCCCTTTGGCAGTTTGGTGAAGCCTGAATTTCATTCTCAGAATAAAATAATAATAATAATCCCAAGCATAAAGGTTGACAAAACAATATATAAATATGTTAAAGACCATGCTTAGGTGAAGGGGCAGTTCAATTCTCTGAGAGCTTCCACAGCTGTGAATCATAACATCTGAAGGAGTTGCAGGGCAGCCTTTGCAGATGTTCCTTGTGGACTGGGAATGAAATAAATTGGAGGCAAAGGGAAGAGGAGAGAAGTCAGAAAATGCAACTGCCTCTCAGTCTTCTTGTATTATCATCATCCTCTCACATGAAGAGATCCATTCTACAGGTCTGAGTTAGACCTCCAGCAGCCATTGGCAGGTGGCTCCCATGTCATAACATATGGCACCTGAATGTGGGACATAAGAAGCACAAGAATTTCAAGAAGCAGCAGCAATGTCCAAGAGCTGTTTGTGAGTAGGATCCTCTCATAGTTCCTTCGGTAATACGCGGGGAATGAAAGGGAGAAGAGACCTGATACTTTTTTACTTGGGGTAATTAAATGAGTCAGTATATCAAAGGGCCAAGCCAGGAGACTGATGACAGACTTAAATGCCTGTTCTGACTACAAACCTCTTCTCCATTTGATTTGCCTCCATGACATCTCACAAAATCAACACCTGTAGGTATTTCACCCTACAACTATCCAGAAGTGATAGTGCTGCTTGCATTCCTCAGTGTGTGGACTCAGATAACAGCAAATGACCATGCTGTGGGGGAAAATATCCACAAAACTAAAAATGGGGAATTTAAGGACCATGCCTAGGTGAAGGGACAGGTCAATTCTCCAAGAGCCTCCCCAGCTATGGATCATAATATCTGAAGGAGTTACAAAGCAGCCTTTACTGACACAGGTGTTGCTTGTGGATGGGGAATGAAATAAATTGGAGGCCGAGGGAAGAGGAGAGAGGTCAGAGAAAAACAACTGCCTTTCGATGTCCTTGTATTATCATTATCCTCTCACATGAAGAGCTACAGGTCCGAATTAGCCCTCCAGCAGCCACTGGCAGGTGGCTCCCATATCACAACATAAATATGACCTCATTTTATACTCATGGTAACTCTTGGAGGTAGATATCACTATTATCTTTATTTTATAGATTAGAAAGTTGAAGCAAGAAGCTGTTATATGACTTGTCCTATGTCACAAGGCAAGTAATTGTCAGAGGAAGAATCTGAATTCACCTCTTCTTGATTCCAGAATTAGCATCTATCTGATGCCCCATCAAGATACTTCATATACATATAAAAGCACAAAATTTTAAATACATAAATCATGCAGTTATCACATTATTAAAAAATTAAGTACCTTTGGTTAAGAACTCTTGCTTTAGCATAAAAATGCTTTAAAATCAGATATATTTTTTTAAAATTATAAACTGTTTGAAGCAACTAATTGGTGTAGTGAATAGAGCTCTGGCCATGGAGTGTGGAGGACCTGAGTTCAAAAATGACCTTAGACATTTAACACTTACTAGGCTCCTGTACAAGTCACTTAACCCCAGTTGCCTTGCAAAAATAAATAAATAAGTAAATAAAATGTCAACTGCTTCCCCAGGCATTACCATATTAACTTATTATAAGCATTAACCCCATTTCTTCAAGTCCCCAGGTTGACACTGAAGCAACTTCCTCTTTGAAGAAAAGTTTAAACCAAAATGATCTTTTTACGTCCCATATTTGATACTTCATCCCTTCAGTTCATGCCTTTAAACAGGCTGCTTTCTCCCCAATCTGAAATGTCCTCTCTTCTCAATTCCACCTCTTTCAATCCTCTGTCAAAATTGCTTCTTGTTCTGGTTGTATTTTATTCTGGTCCTCCTGACTACTTTTCTTACCTTTCTTATTATGGTAAATAAGTTTAGAAGTAGCAAGTATAAAAATAACAAAGTAGGAAGTAAGATTACAAAGAGGAAAGTCGAAGTCACTTATAGACCGTCTCAAAATAGAGTAAAATTTGCAAACTGTATACTATATTAACCCAAAATTACATCCTGAGCTGATGTGCTAAATCAGCAGAAGCATTGTTGTTAGGGCACTTTAGTTCTATGATACATAAATTTCAGAGAAGTTTCACTCATTCACTGAAAGACCAGCAGAATACTGAAGGTGCTTGTAAATTTGAGATGATATAGGTTTGATAATGAATCAATCTAAAATTATACTGAGGTGATTTGGATATGTTAATCAACTATCCCAAAAGTGACATGGACAAGAGTTACTCTATTCTGTCTCTCTCCAAACTCTATGAGACTCCAAATCCCTGTCCCCTACCTCAATTCCTTCTCCATTGTGTCCATGTTGCCACATGCTCCCAACTTTGATCTGTGGTTACATTAATTACTTTCTGTGCTTCTGCCCCTCTCTTATCTCCTCCCTATACTTACTGCCGCCTTCTGCCACCCCATTTCCAGTCTCAAGTTTCCTGCCTTTACACCCCTCTGTTCTTTATGCCATTTTCTCTGTTCTTTTTGTGGTGTTTACCCCTAAACAGAGAATGCCCCATTAAAATGTGATTAAAACATTACTCCCCCACTGCCATCATGGTCTATTCTGTAAGAATGAGGTATACCTGGTCCAACTAAATAAATCCTTAAATTAATTAGCAATTCAAATCTCTTTCTCAGGTCATATCTAGAGCTCCTAAGTGAAGCTGTTCCTGATCTCTCTGTTTATATCTTCCCTCACCCCAAAGTATCTTGTATTCATCTTGCATGCTTTGATTGCATATTTCTTTGTGTCTTATGACTCTTTTAGTGGTGGGTTATCCTCCTGAAGGACAATAACTATTACATATTTATCCTTGTATCACCAGTACATTGTAAACCCCTTATCTAAATAAGTAAACAAACAAAATTCTTGCTTGTTGAGTTCCTTCCTTGTAAATATTTTGTAAACACTTATTTTCTTGATACGTGGTACTAGGGATCAATAGCAGGTACAGATGATATTGACTATAAATTACTTGGAAAAAGGAGGGAGGCCTTTGGGAATTCTTATGCATGCATATTGCATTATCTTGAATAAATTTATTATATTACCTAGTGGTACACTGGAGAGATCCAAAGTTAGGAAATGTTTCTTTATCATAATAAGCCTGAATTTCAATGAATTAATGTTATTAGCATCATGATAATGACGATGTTTGGGTATTTAGCTGGCAGCATGAGAGCACTGGGCCAAGAAAGATAGCAGTAGATTTCTAGGGAGAGAATAGATTAAATAATGAGGGGAAAGAGAAGGTAAAGAATAGTAAAATAGTGAAAGAATGGAATTGAAGGGAAGGAACCAAAAAAACTTCTTTATCTAGATGTCATTTTTACCTAAGGTTGGTTGTTCTTGGCAAGGAGCTAGGGACAAAGATTTTTGAATCAGAAAATGAGAATCCCATGCCCCATATATCCCACCTAGAAGAGTAATCATATTAATACTACAGCAAATTTAATTATGCAGTAGAATTGGTGAGAGAGAATGAAACCTCTAGGCCTCTGAATTAATGAAGAGTCAGTATATTTGCCAATTATTTAGCTATTTTTGTTAAGTAGTAGATTGAGAAATAGCATGGTATAACACAGAGAGGACCAGACTTGAAGCTGGGAGCATTTGTGTTCAAGTCCTGTGACTGATAACATCCTAATATTACGGCAAACCTCTCGAACTTTCAGTCTCCCAGGCAACTCTCTAAGTTTATATTACAGAGAAGTTGCTGATCTGTATCAATAGTGGGAATTTCCATACCAGAAGATTTCTACAGGGATGAAATCACAAGTTTAGATCCATCCCCAAACACTGTTCATCAAAACTTCTTTTATATTCAATGTGATTTTTCTCCCTTTGCATCAGTTTTCCTCATACAGAAGGTTTTTGAAATTCTTTTGACTCCCATTAGGAGCTTTCCAGTGGTTGCATAGTAGAGATATTGTTAGTTGATTAGGAGCCTACTTTTTTTTTCTTTTTTTGCCTGTGAGAATGCTAGACTAATGGTAAGTGGATAGGCAGGTAGGCAAGAAGCAGCATCAGGCCTTTCATTTCTTGTGCTAAGGGAACACTGACTGAGAAAGGCCCAAGACAGAGTATGCAAGTAAACCCCAAATGGCCTTTACTAGAGCATTTCACAAATAAATCACAAGTTTATTTGCAACCACATCATAAATCAAGATGTTTATTTACACCTCAGAAACTGTAAGCAATTCAGCAACTAGGGCCCAAAGGAGCTGCATCAGCATCAGAATTATATATTTTAAGACAACAAATTTCACTCTGTTTTGAGCATTTGTGAAAAGGACATTTTTACAAATATGATCATTTTTGAGAAGAGTTTACTGTTAAGGGGAAAATGAGGGAAGAACTGCTCATTGACATTCACGTTCATAGAAATGTCAATCTTCACACTAGAGCCTGTTTTTGTTTCTTCCAACACAGGTTCCCTCCCTCATAATTACTTTACAATCTGAATTCCAATACACAGAAACACATACACACACACACACACACACACACACACACACACAGAGTATGGAACACATATTATTTTAAAACAAAGCAAACTATATTGAAGATTTGAAGATGTCATTAGTCTCCAAAATATAGAACATTTTTTCCCCAGTAAAAAGTAGAGGGAGAAGAGAACTTTTAGGCCATGTTTAGAGCACATTTATAAGCTACATTCCCACAGTGAAATTATAATGATATTTCCTTAAGATTCACTTTATTTTCTGATTTCTCTTTGCTAATTAGATAGACTTTGGAAACTTTGAACAAAATGACTCCCAAGCTGACCAGGTTTCCAACATTCTGATGCCAAAGTCAATCAAAAGCAAGGTAGCTATGTAAGAAGCCAAATACTCCAAAAATGAATTGTTTGTATTTTGGTGGCCATTTTGGATCAGAATGTAATTCCTACCTCTGCTTCAGTAAGGGACCAGTAATCTATTAATTCATGTTATTATAATCATCCAGGAATTATGACAGGCTTTCATTCCTGTAATTTATTTCTATAATTTTGGCTACATGTGATCCTAAAGAGAGCAACTCTCAGCTGATTGATATCTGAGATCCTTCTCTCAAACATTTATAGTTTTTTTAGCTAGATAATTGGAATGGTAATAATAGTACCAATTTTATACAATAATGGTATTACACTTTCCTTCCACTGGTTCTAATGACTTTTTAAAAATAATTTAATGACTGAATAACAATGAATCTATTGGACAGTCTAGGAGATAAGCAATGCTACTAGGGAGTGATGACGTGGTAAAATGCCTTCAAATTTAAGAGTTTATGCTCAAAAGGAAAGAAGTTTTTCCCTCTTGTAGATGAGCATCGTTTGGGAAATTGATTATATTCTTCATGCTGTATTTACATAATTAGAAATTATCCATAAACTTGTTATGGCCCGACACATTCAATGCATTTTAGATATTGTCCTTTCCAACAACTATTTATGCCCCAAATAAGCCCAGTCACTTGGCACTCTAGCAGTTGAGGAAGCTTCAAGGTCACCATTTCTCACCCTTCTAAATCCACATCTTCAAACTAGCATTTAGGTCATAGAACTAAATTTGATAAGTCATTATAGATATTGTCATATTCAGTAATTGAGGGCCCAAAGTGTATTCTTTATTGTGAGTAATTAAGAATGCCTCTGTATTCTGATTATATTCAGAAGAAAAGAGACAATTTATTCTCTAATTTATGGAACATGGGTAAGGAGCCTCGTAAACCAGATTTTGTTATTTATTTTGACCCACAACATAGCTGGGTGTGTGTGTGTGACAGTATATATTAGAACAGCATTCTCAGATTCACTTTGATACAGTAAAATAAATCACACTCCAAGCCACAGCATCAATCTTAGCCTTCTCTGTTGATTTTCAAGTATTATTATTGAAATTTACAACACATTTTATTTCATTTGAATAGAATGAAAACTTTTTTCTCTCCTTTGTGGAAGATGTTTATGAAATGATAGCTTAGAGTGTAAGTGATGTTTTTGAGAGTTGATATCAAAAATCTTAAAAATCCATGCTTCTTGAATTGTTTCTTTAAGCATAGATAGTATACTTATCAAATTCAAAATGGCATGAAGCTTGAAGGGATAGTGGATACAGCCAAAAGACAAGATATATGGAGGCTAAATGGTTTCTGTAGGTTAGAATAGTGGGTACACTCTAAATAGATGAAATGTAAAAATATAATTGCAAAGTTCCTACAATTAGATTTTAAAATAAGCAAATAGAGGATTTGAAAGGAACAATTCATCTGAAAATAATCTGGAAACTTTAATCTGGTAGCTACAAATTCAATATAAATTAATGGTTATAACACAGAAGCCAAAGAGTAAATGCAACCTTTGGCTCCACTAACAGAATCATAGTTTCCTGAACAAATTAGGTGTTATTTTCATTGTACTTTGCCCTTGTTCAACAATATCTGGAATGTTATTTTCAGTTTCTGATCCCCCATGTTAGAAAGGAGGGAATGTAAGAACTATTTTCAAGTATTTGCAGGGTTGTAAAACTGAAAAGTAATTATAATCATTTTGCCTATTTCCAGAGGACATAACTAGAAGGAATGGGTGATTGTTGTAAAGACCACCATGGATAGTATGTTGATTTGTTGAAAAGAAAAATATGTTGCCATGGGAAATAGTGATTTCTCTCACTATTAATGTGAACTATTAAATGGAGACTAGATGATCACTTTTTGGAGATTCTAAAAAAGGGAATGCATGTGCTAGATGATGTCTTAGAATCCTATAGAATTTTGACTTTTTTTTTCTATGAATATATCCTTATTGGATAACCATGAGACAAGTATTGTGACATAATTCTCTTTAAATTTTCAGACTGGTAATTCCTTAATCATCTCCATAATGTTAATGGAAGAGCATTGACATGTTTGTCAAAAATTCAAATAATTTTGTACATGTTTTATAAAAATGTTTCTGATCAAAATTATATAATTATTGTAGGTATATCATAAAAACCCATGATTGGAAAATTTTCAAGATTATGACAGTGAAGTGCAATCTGTAATAAAAATTTCCAATTTGGGAAGGCTTCAAATGACCAACTGTATTTGCTGAGTGAGGATAAGACTATTTAAAAGTCTAGAAACCTACCACCAAAGAACTGGCTAATTGATGATGAATGTTCCCCCCCATACACACACACACATCACACACATACACCCACAGAGAAGAACATGAGCAAAAATACCTTTTAAGGTTTGGGAAGTGGAAGTAAAAGATTGCAACTGTGTTGATGGTGGCAATGTTCATGCTAATGAAAACATAGAACTGTATAAAATATTCAATTATGAATGTTTTTAGTAATAAGCTTTAAGTAACCAGTCATTCTTTATAATAAATATGAGGTGAATAAAACTAAGCTTTGTTAACTTTATTATTTGCATTACTAAAGTGCAGTAGAAAAACCTTAATTATTTGGACAATTCAGGTAAAAGTTCCACTCTTTTTCTTTGTAATTTGGATATTCTAGAAAATAATTCTTCCAAATTTTAGGTACAAGTATTTTGGAGTCTTCTTTTAATTATTTCAATATAAACCTGAAATAATGATTTTTTTAAAGACTCAATTTTGGGGCTTTTTAAGAAAAGTTTTCTTTGAATAATATGCATATCCTGTAAAAATGTCTAAATTTCTGAAATTTAAGACATGAGTTTAATCTTTCTATTCCTAGGAGTTTTCTTTAAATGATGAGAGAAGTAAAATCTTAGAGAGACTCATATGCTGCTAGTAAAAATCATCAGTATGTGGGTGGATATCTGAGAGGGATTAAGTGACAAGTTTCTGAAGGTGAAAGTATAGACCTTTGGGATCTTCAGTGAGATGGAAGACTATGGCTTAATAATACTCTTCACCCACCCTTATTAAGAAAACACTCAATTCTATCCTTTGCTATAATATATTTCACTACGCCAAGCTATACAATGTCTCTGAGAAGTTTTTAAGGAGACCATAAGTTGAAAAGGAAAGAATAACTATAAACCATGTGATAAAAAGTGAAGAATTTGAAGGAGAGACAAAAATATAGTTCCAAAGAACTTCCTCTATAAAGATACTTGCAGTCAACAGTGCCAGCTCATTTAGGTTTGAATAAACTGTAAGGTTTATGGTACAACAGAATGGCCTTTGGGTTGGAAACTTGGGTTCAAATTCTAATACTGGAACTTATTGTTTGTGTATTTCTTAACTTCATTTTCCTTATTTCTGTACTTTTTTTCTTGCAGGGCAGCGAGGAATTTTGGAGGGGTGTTACTTGTATTACAGAATTATTGTAAGTAAGGGATTTTGCAAACTCTAAAGTTTTATATAAATATTATATGGCTGGAGTGGTGAAGACAACAGATGTTTGAAGTATGTTATTTTTAAATGTGGCCAGCATAAGACTCTCACTAAATAATGGAAGTCAGAATGTCAAACCTGACTCAAATTTCTTCAAGTTTAGGGTGTGTGTGTGTGTGTGTGTGTGTGTGTGTGTGTGTGAATGAATGATGGGAAATTTTCTTCCAGGATCTCCAGGAACTTTGCAGACCCAGGTTTGCCTCAACCTGGTAAGTCTATGAACTCAGGAAGCTGGCAGAATAAAGAGACATGGGATCTTGCTGTTATTAATGTGAAATTCCATCCCCTGCCCAAAAGAGACAGTCGTACTTTCTGGTGTTTGGAGCATGGACTCAAGGCAGACCACCAGTGGGGACTGTCACATTCTGTATGGTTCTGTCATCTCCCTTCTTAGCTAAAAGCTTAACAATAAAAGTTGGTCATTTAGATAGTCAAAAGTAGTTGGGGGACCTTGCTGTGAGTTTGTGACTTTCCAGACCAAACTAGTGCTTCCTCCATAAAACTGCTCCACTCATGAGCATGATTCACACATCAGTGGTATTGAAGGGGTCCATAAAAAGATTTATGACAAAATAAAGCTTAGCATGAATACTATTGTATCAGCAAAGAGACAAAGCATCTTAAAAGAGTAACAATACCAGAAAATAGAGAAAAACTATTATTCAGCAGTTTTAACCACCAATACCCATTTATTTCAGTGGAGGAAAAAAAAACGCTTTATATTATGTATGCGTCCAAAAGATTTACTATTGAAACAAATACAGTGTATGGAGCACTAGCTTTATAACTTCAGGCAAGAAAGACAATATGTGACCCCTAATCACTAGAAAAGTCTGACTAATGGATGCAGATGCCAACACCTATTGCATAAGAAAGCATTTTTTTTTTTGTTTTGTTTTTTGTGGTTAAACCCTTAGTAAGCAACTGCAGTAAAATAAGCTAAGACACTTTTCTTACCCTAGTTACTGGCAAGCCCTAAGAAAAGCTACAGTCTGTCACTACTTTTGTTTTCATATAAAAATTTGGTGTGAGCTTTGATGGTTCATGTACAGTTTTTATTCACAAGATGGAGGTCTCAGGGCAAGCAATAGCTGCCTTATAACCTTTACATGCTCACAGAATGAAAATCAATTCCTTTTCATCATGATGAACACCCTTTGTCATCAGGTTTGCAAATAGTGGTGGTTGATTTACCAGAAGGAAAAAAAATTACTTACAAAGACTTCCTGTATTGTATACGTATATGTATTTGTATAGTTAAAACAAACATGTGCGTATGTATATATGTATATGTATGTTTCTAGATTTATAAAATACAGTGCTGCTTGTCCTCCTCAGATATATTATCTCACCTGTTACTTATAGTGGATTTACTACATACTGAGGGGAAACAATAGCATCTCTTGGTTGACCCATTTCCCTGAAAACTCCAGTGACACCTAGATATTCAAGGTGCATGAACATTCTGGGTTGATACCCATGTGAGAATATTTCAGCCCTTTGCTTAGTACAGGGATACTATTTCCCTCGCTCTGTTCCTTTAAATCTCCCCAGGATGATGGAAGATGACACCAGTGGAAATTGGTCTGGAGAGTTCTGGAACCCCCTGAGGTTTAGGAGAAGGAAGTCCTAACTCGGCAGAACTTTCGGTTGCATACAGACCTGTCTGGTACTTTATCCCCAGTGACTGGAGGACTTCTGCCTCCAGGGCCAGAGCCAAGCTGGAGGAGAAACATCAGGGTACATAAACCAGCTCTGTAGCAACGGGGTCTTGGAGCCCCAGTCAAGTGTGGTGCACCTCAGTGCCTTAATGTGCATCTGGAAGTTGAGCACCCCGAGGTGTTAGCAGCTGCTTTAGCTCAGACTTCACCCTCAACAGCTGGGCTACTCTGTCACTACATCATTTAACCTGTCAGCATGAACAACATAGCAAAACTAACCTATGGTGTATAGTCTCTCTATATAAATACAGTGTGTATATATATACATACGTATACTCATACATATACAAATACCAACCCACAGACAAAGCATTTTGAACAGCTGAATAGCAATAGGTCAACAGATATTAAAAACAAGTAGTCATTCTTGAATTTTCTTTTTCTTCCATTCCCAGAAAGTCAAGTGAGATGTCATGATCCTTCAGTACTCAGGGTAACTACACGGCCATAACAACTTGCAAAAGGACTCCATCAATTACAAAGGAAGGCAGGAGCTGTCAGACACTGGAGCAGAGTTTGAGAAACTTAAGTGAAGTTGCAGACAAAACTGAAATCTGGAGCAATCGAGGCCTAGTGGAGAAGTACAGTGACCATAAACTGCAGTCTTCAGATCTGATTTTTTTTTCTTTTTCTTTTTTCCTGTTGCTATAGCAACTTGGTAGGAGAGCTTCAAATGTCAGGAGTTCTTACAGCCCTGGATGATGGAAAATATGCAGAGTTAAGCCAAGGAGATCACGATATGATTCCCAACGTTTTAGTTACACATTTGATATGTTTGTAATCAACCACAATAGACACGTTAATAAAAAGAGATCACTCTAGTGAAATCCCCATTTGTGAACGGAGTTTTTGCAAAGAGAAAGTCATCCCACTAGATAGAGAGTGAGGGAGGCAGAATCGACTACTGGCATTTTGGAAAATGTCAGTAAGGAGCTCTTCACGTTACCCATACAGCTACGATTATCAGTGCAGTCCCTGGTGCTCAAACTTGTATAACAATACTATGTTTTGCCATTGGCTGGCTGCAATAAAGAATTGTCATTAATGTTTTGATATTACATTGGAAGAAGGACCCCAGGGCTGTGTGAATCCCAGGGTTGTGTACTGGCTTCTGTGCTAATTAACGCTTATGGCAAAAAAAAAAAAAAAAAAAAGGAAGTGGTAGTTTGCTCCTCAATGTTACATTTGATACTAAAATGAGAAGGAATAAGTTCAGCTAAGACATTGCACAATGCAGGCAATGCTTATTGGCTAGAATGTGTTAAAAACAAAACTAAGAAGATGGTATTTTATGGGGATAAATATAAAATCTTATATCTGGCTTTCCACAATTCAACTTTAAAAATACACAATTCACATGGCTAGATATTTTAAAAATAATCTGGGGTGGAGAGATTGGGTTAATAGACTGAAAGTTCAGTAATAAAAATATTTATAGCTATATAATATTTTTATGCACACATCATTTGATTTTCATAATAAATCTGTGTTGTAAGTGCTATTATTCCCATTTTACAGATCAGGAAATTGAGATTGAGAAATAGTGATTTGCTTTGGGCCATACCATTAGTTAATTTTAAAACAGGATTTAAACTCAGGTCTTTCTGATTCCATGTTCTGATTCTATCCACTCTACTACACTACTGAACTTTTCCAATATGAATACTAACAATAACAATAATGGCATTTATTTATGAAGCACTGTGTGCCAGATACTGCTTTCAAATGTTATTTCATTTGATCTTCATAACCACCCTGGGGAGTAGGCACTATTATTGTCCCCATTGTACTTGAAAATAAGGCAAGTAAAGGTTAAGTGATTTTTCCTCAGCTAATAAGTATCTAAAAATGGATGTGAAGTGAGCTATTCCTGATTTTTAGCACAGATAAAAATTGGTCAGCTCTGGGCATTATATCTTAGGTAGTGAATTAATAAACTTAAAGGAAACCTGGATGGCGAATAATTATTTTTATGATGTTTTTACCTTAAAAGAAAATATGTTGAAGGAATGGAGTATATTTATATATATAATATAAATAAAGGCCCATGAAAAAGAAAATAAGAAATGAGGTCATATAATAAATGTTTTTAAATAATCATAGTTCTGAAATGTCTACAAGGCTTTAAGCTTTTTCTTCTTAGCTTCTTAGGGGACAGAACTTGTAAGCAAAAAATGGGATTTCAAAGATAGATTTAAGCTTTCAAGTAAAAAACAAAACAAAACAAAACAAAAAAAAACCTACCTAATAATAAGCACACAAAAGTAGAATAAGCTACATTGGGAGCTTCTCTCTTACTGGAAAGGTCTTTAAATAAATATCAGATGATCACTTATTGGTCATATTACAGAGGTAATTTTTCTGGGATTGGTAGACTATATTGTCTCTGATTTCTCTTATAACTGTAAAATTCTGCAACTCTGTGATATTGTAGCAATCAGATTTTTGATTATATGTGTTCCATTAATAGCCCAAATCTTTGGTTACATAAATTCCTGCCAAGCCAAACCTGTAAATGTATCATTGTTTATCTAAACCTAGGCAAAGGACTTTGCATTAATCTTTTTTAAAATTTTACCTTATGGATTTTATTCAGTCAATAAACTTTAAATATTCAAAAGCTTCTTGGATTCCTATTCTCTCTCTGAATGCTAAAATTATCTCCTTTGATTCTTTGTCACTGGCAAATTTGATAATTATGCCATTTATTCTTCCATCTAAATCATCAATAAGCATCTTGAACAGAAGAGCCCTCAGAAAGAGCCCAACAGCTTCCTATTTGACTCATTCTTAAGGGTAATGCTGAATCAATAATAATCTAAGCTTTGCCATGAGACTGTTACAACAGTTATGAATCCACCCAGCCCACATTCTATCATATTTTCCACAAAGCTATTATATTAGATTTTGTCAAACATTTTTTTGAAATCAAAATATATAACGTTTGTATTATTATCTTGATCTAATTGTCTAATCATCTTATCAAAAATGGAAATGAGGTTAGTCTCATATCACTTATTCTTAGTGAACATGATAAAGGCGTTCCGGTTCCATTTTATAAATGACAAAACTAACACCCAATGAAGCCAAATGGCTTTTTCTAAGTTAGACAGGTAGTTATTGAAAATAAAAATACAGTTCATATTTAGATATTGCTTAAAGATTTGCAACACCACTTGAATCATCTCATTTGGTTCTCAATATTATGGAAAATTATTTTTTTCTTCCTCAATAAATAAACTAAAGATTCTAACAGGTTAAGTGATTTTGCTCAAAATAGCATAGCTTGCAAATATTGTGTATGAGATTCAAAACAAAGTTTTCCTGACTCTAGGTTCAGTGATATTGTATTACAAGCTTTGATAGCTTAAAATTGCACTAGGACTTTTGGGACACCTTATAGGCTAAAACCAAGACTAAAGTTTTAGGTCTCATGACTTCCAATCCAATTCTTTTTTATATTCATTTGATTTGAGAGTCTGAAAAATTGATGGCTTTAAAATGTGGCCCTAATTCCACAACACAGAAGGAGAATTAAGCTGAATTTTGCCACACAAACACATTTTATCATGATGCAAGTGAACTTAGTTTTTCCTTTTCAGTTTTGTGTGAACAGATAAGCTCTTTGTGCAAAACTGTCAACCATAGCAGTGGTGCATGTCTGTGGTTAATGCACTGTAACATCCACTGCTCTAGTAAACATTTTAAAACTTCTTAAAAAATCATTTTGGCTCTTGAATCAATTTCAGTAAAAGTGCAGCACAAGTTGGCAGAAATAATCTTAGCAAAATAATAGGGATGTTACTTAGGCATCAGTACAAATGTAAAGTTATCAAGGAAAATCTGATTTGTAAAGATTTGAGAAAACTTATGGTCATTCTTGCTCACCTTCTAGAGAAACTTCTTGTGGAAGAAAGAAAGGAAAGAAAATCAGAGAGAGAGAGAGAGAGAGACAGAGATAGAGACAGAAAGACAGAGACACACAAAAAGAGAGAGAGAAAAAAAAAAGAGAGGGGGGAGGGAAGGAAGGTAGAAAGAAAGGAAAGAAGAAAGAAAACTAGTTAAAGGTAAAGTTATGGATGCATGAACTTTTTTCAGTGATACTAGGGAGAAAATGTAGTGTCATCAAAATTACTAAAATCAAAATGTCATAATAAACAAATGAACAGAAAGCTTGTTTTAAAGTCAAGAAGGTCTGGGTTCAAATATTTTCTCTGACACTGACACTACGATCTCCTGCTAGTCAGTGTTCTTGGCCCCAGGCTACTCCCATCATTTAAATTATAGAGCTTTAATAGACCTGCATTGACAAGCTGTTTCTTCTGGAGAGTTTCTCATACCAATAAAATTACAAATTGGTCATAAACAAAATAGACCCACAGGCAAACAAACAAAAAAACCTAAAAAAGGGGAACCCTGACTTTGGAATCTGGAGACCTGACATTATTCTACTTAGTATGTGAGCCTAGATAACTTACTTCTATTTTCTAAATCTCAATTTTCTACTCTGTGTAATAAGGGAAAGACAGATTATGTGATTTCCAAGGTCTCTTTTAGCTTTCATTTTGAGAGTCTATGATTCTGCAGGTATTTCGTGACCACTAAGAACACTGCAGATAATTGTGAGAACTTGTATGAATTAATTCAGAAAGTGAGTAGGAAGAGAAGAGTAATTTGTACAACAATAACATTGTAAAGACAAAAGACTTGAAAGCTCATCAGTATACTGATGAACTATAATTCCAGAGGACCAATGAAGTATGCTGCCCATTTCCTGACTAAGAAGTAATGGACTGAAGATGCGGAATGAGACATATAATTTTGGATATGAACAATGAGAGAATTTTCTTTGCTTAACTATCCATACTTGTTACAAGTCCTATCCTGGCCTGGTCTCACCTCTCCCCAGTTGGGAAGAAGAAAAAGAAGGACTAATAAAGAAAAAAAAATTCTTGTTAATTGAAAAAAATAGCATTGGTATTCCTTTTAAAAAAAAAAAAAAGCTGTGAGAGTGGGCATTCCACAGTTATGCTTCCAACCATGCCTACTTTGCCCAAGAGCACTATAATTTAGCAATGTTTATGAGTAGGATTGCCCTCCATATGGTACTATTTTTTGGCTATCAGATCTTTCTACAACAAGGAATTATTTTCAGACCATATTCTGGAAATATTATATATAGTCCTATGAAGACAAAAAAAATCAAGAAATTCTGTCTTTGACTGTAGTTGACTTTTTTCTCATTCACTGGAAAACAGCTAGTTAGATAGCATTTTAGTTTTAAAAGGCTAGATTCAGAATCAATGTTAATACAGTTAGCAAATATACTCCTGAAAGGATACACTTACAGTTAATTCTGATGTGTCACAGTTATAACCATGTTTGTAGCTGTAATCATGATGATATCCTAATAATCAGTCCATATACACCATGAGAATATGCGAAACACCTACATGGTATGTTATTAAAATTGATCTATGTTTATGCTCAGATTAAAATAGACAATAGCACCTTTTATGTAAAGATCTAAATTCTTTTATGTCCTTTTTTGGCATTAGTTGGATTTACAACAAAATTATGGCCAAATCCATTATTGCATCAGATAAGTCTGAGTCACTATAGGAAATAAGCACTACAGCCATTGTAGACCATAGATTCCTAAACAGGCTCTGAACAGCATAAGGCAATGACATTGACTTCAATTCCTGGAAAAATTATTGACCAATAAAGGGATAGTTGATGGATTTCTAAAAGATAAAACAATGATTACAAAGAGCCATGATGATTGCAACAAGTTATTTCAGACTAAGCTTATTTCATTTTTCAACAGGATTAATAAGCTGGTATATAAGGGGAAGGCTGAGGATATAATCTATTAATTTTTTAGTAAAGATTTTTATATTGAGGGATAATGAAGATTTTAGATTAACTTATAATATAAATATTGGCCAGACTCAAGGGATAGTTGCTAATGGTAACATGTCCATGTGACAGGAATTATCCAAAGAAGTTTCCTGGGAATCTGTGTTTAACCATGTTCTCATTAATATTTTTACAAATGGCTTAGATGAAAATATACACTGCAGTCTTATCAAATTTACAGGTGCCAAAAAACATGGCAAGAGTGGCTAAAACACTAGATGATAGAGTCAGGGTCTAAAAGAATCTTGACAGACTGAAGTATTGTAATGAATTTAAGATTAAATGCTTTTGGGTAAAACAAAAACAACTTCCTCAGAATAACATGGGGGAGGTATTTTTAGACAATAACTATTCTGACAGTGATGAGGAAGTTACACAAATTTGACATTACTCAGCTATGTAATATCACATCCAAAAACGTTAATGTGATCTTGGAGTTTGTACAGTAAGAGAGGCATAGGGAAGCTTCAGCCCTTGTGTACGATATCCTCATCATACTTTATTGGCAATATTGTGTTTAGTTCTGGACACCATGCTGTAAAAAAGAACATTAATAAAATGGAGAAAGTTCAAAGGAAGCAAATCAGCCTAGTGACATTTTTATTTTTTTTTGGCTTGAAGCAATTGGGGTTAAGTGACTTGCCCAGAGTCACACAGCTAGGACCTGGTAGGTGTCTGAAGTCACATTTGAACTGCTCAGGTTCTCCTGACTCTTGGAGATGTTCTTTATCCACTTTACCACCTAGCTTGCCCTCTAGTGACATAGCTTGAGTCTATGTTTTATGTGGACTCATTTAAGGAACTGAAAATGTTTAGAATGGAAAAGATTTGAAGACTAGAAATGAGATACAGAGAAAAGATCAGGGCAGTATAGATGTTAAGCATTTCAAGAGTTGCCATGTGGAGGAAGAATCCGATTTTTTTTTTTCTCTTTGGACCCAGGAGGCAGAGCTAGGAAAAAAAAGGATGCAAGTACAAAGGAACTTTAGATTCAAGGTCAGGAAAACTTCCTAACATTTGGAGGTCCTGTTGTACCTCCAGACTTTGGAGACTATTTTGAGAGTTAGTGAATTATCCTTCCTTGGCAGTTTTCAAGGCAAATCAGGATGACTACTCACCACAGTGTATTCTAGTAGGGATTCACTCTTTTTTGAGTTGAACTAGATTTTCTCTGAGATCCCTTTCAACTTTCAACTCATTTTTACCTGTAACTTTTCAAATGGATCTAGCTAGTGTCAAATATCAGAAACAGTTTGAATCCTGGTCTTCCTAACACTAAGACCACCAGTCTCTTCTGTACACCAAACTATTTCTTTGTTCAATTATTCAGAAAAATAAATTATTTTAGGGTAGAAAGTAAGGGCAGATTTAAATTATAACATTATGGCTATGTAGTTTTTAGATTCAGAAAAGCAAATGGAGACTTTGGTCAGGTTTCCTTGGTTGCTTACTTATCAGATACCTCACAGCTAATCAATTGGCAATCTACTATTGAATGAGTGACAAATGATTTAAACAATTGTTCAACTTTATTTTTGTTTGAACAATGAATGATCTGGATGACTATTCAAATAGTTTAATCATCTTAAAACTACTCAAAGAAATAAGGTCTGGATACCTCTTTGGCTATTTAGAGCATTTAAAATAGTTATTCTTTTGACATATAAAATGTCTTCTTTTCCTAATTTGAATTTATGAAATGAAATGTCAAATTATGAAAGAGAATTCTCTTTTTTACTTTATTTTCATTAAGAATCTTTAAATGACCTTTCAAATCTGAAATTATAAAGGTATAACACAAAACTCATTAAATCGATATCCATCATAAGGTATCTATCAAAAGTTCATGTGATCTGTTCACTACTGAAATGTCCTTCATACCTCCCATCCCCTCCCCCAAATTGAAATCATTCAGACAAGAAAGAATCAATTAGGCTAAAACATTGAGATTTATTTCTCTCTCTCTCTTTTTTTTTGAAAGAGATTAGAGATCAGAATGCTGAAGTAAAAATTGGCTTCCCAAGTTTAGCTTTCATATAGCCTAAGACATTTCATGTGGCATAAGACAGCCATCCTAGATCTTTCAAAGAACAAAGCTAAAGTAATTCAGTAATTTTTACATTTTAAAAAGACTTTCCTTCAAGTATAGTTATTAAATGAGAAAAATACCTATAAAGGTCTTTAAAATTTTCATAACTTAGTTACTCCTTTTAGTAAGAGGGAAACAGAATTTGGTGGGAAAATAAACTTTTTTTTTCAAAAATGAACTTGAAATTTGATGGCCAAAAGCAAATACAATTTGGAGGACAATAGAACATTTCAGAGCATAGTAAAAGCATGTTACATGTTATCCTATGCCCAATGACCCAGTGAATATGAAGATTTATTAAGTAAATTAATCTAAATCCTATAGAACCTTCATTGGTCTATGTCATATGCCTATGTCGTACTTTTTTGTGAAGGTCATTTTTCTTTTCTTCCTTTCTTCAAAAAAAAACAAACCCCTAAATTCTGTTTTCATTGTATAATATTGATTCAGCATTACTTATGGCTTTTCAAGTATCCTAGAGGTTATCCTATATACTTATGTTATGCCTGGACTGTATAGAGTGGAAAAAGAATATATTCCCTAAGTTTCAGATAATAGCAAGCCAATTAGCATTTGTGAAACACCTATATGTCCCAGGCACTATACTAAATGCTGGGGGAGAAAAGATCACATAAGAAAATTCTTGCTTTTCAAGGAATTCACAATCTAATGGGGGAGAAAACAAGCAAGCAAATATATATATATATATATATATATATATATATATATATATAATTGCTATGTTTTGCTATCATCACATCACTATTGTGCCCATCATCATAATTTATATTTGTATGACCAAAACAAACCTTTTGCCCCACTCCCACCTCACTATCAAAATCTACTTCCTTATATGTCAAATATGTATTCTTTGAACATAGTGGATGCATAACAACTACTTCCTGAATGAATTCTGATTGCCTGATAATCAAATTCCAAAGGAATAATGAAATTTAAAGTCTAACAACCTGGACCTTCCATTTATCCCATGTGATCTTGTCAATCCCTACACCTCTTAGTGCCACCTATGATGATGCAGCCAAGCGTGTGTGCTTTACTTTTGTGAATTGTTGAAAATGCCAATTTACTTTTAAACACCAAATTGGCTTGCTTCCCTGGTTTGGAATCTGTTCTTTGCAGCACCACATTTATAAAATGTTAAGGGAAAATAAAATAGGCAGGGTGATGGGGATTGGGGAGGGGAGTGCTGCACTACTTTCCAAAGAAAGAGCCAGGGAAATGACTATGGGTTAATGCCTAGGCTGAAGCCTGTTTGCATCACAGGGCACATCTTTGTTCCCCCACACCTGAGCCTCTTCACACTCAGTTTGACAAATTAATTCCACTGCAGTCAGGAATCATTGAATTCAGGTAATTTCTTCCCACCCACTGCATTTCTCATTTCCTGTACAATCACAGCTCTGACTGCCACTGCCCAAACCCTTTAGTGAACTGGTTTAAAGCAAATATAGGCCTAGAGGGTCACTGTGACCCAAAACAAAGAGTATAAACCACATTTGCTGCTTGAACTAAAAGCTTTTTCCAATGCAGGACCCAAGGCAAATTTAAATAATAATTACAATCAGTATTCGGACAATTTAGGGGGAAGACAGGCTATGTTTATGGAATGAAAACATTAGATTGGGGGGGGGAAAAAAGGAACAACAAGACTCCAGTGTTCTCAGATGTTTTCATGGTCAATTTAGATCACTGTAGACATGAGTTAAATAATTACTACATTTAGAGTGGCTGAGATGCCCTGAGTCCCTTGGAAACTGGTGCTTCCAAGGTTGGAAAAAACTCACAGCTTACTGGACTCTGAGATCTGTTAACTAATTCTCCCATTCAGATAGTATTATTCCCCTTGTTCTTTTACTCCTAGGGAAATAACTGGAAATCATGAGTACTTATCCTCATTCCTGGAACTGTTTGTAGTCACATGGCCTACCAAGCCTTTTTTCTCTAGAACAAAACTTCTTAAACTTTGGATTGTGACCCCATATGGGGTCATGCAACTGAATGTGGGTGTCTGAAATTATGATTTATTTTCAATAAATGTTTGATTTGTATACATATTTTATATAATTTTATGCCTAGGATTGTGTAAAAATTTCCTGGGTAATAGAAAAAGTTTAAAAAGCTTTGCTCTAGAGTTCCTAATTTTAGTCAAAGACAACAGCTAATTCTCAATTATCAGCCAGGTTTCTCTGCTAAACTAGGCCTGTTGCCCCTTATTACAACTGTGAAGTGGACATAGAGGGTAGAGGGCCTAATTATAAAATGGATAAATTAAGAGCAATGCAGTATATACCCATAATTTTACGTAAAACCTACTAGGGCTGAGGCTATACCATTCTTTGACATGGGCTTTCAAGTACAGATTCAATTTATCATAGGTATCATATCTTCTTCTAGGTATTCTCTCGTCCATCTTCTTTGGTCTTGCTAGAATCCTAGCTAGACTCCTCCCATAATAATTCTCTATCTTCTCTTCTCAAGTCTTCTCTGCTCTATTATATAATACTTAAGTCTTTTCTTTTATGTGTCCCTTGTGATTTCTCTTCATCATCATAGACTCCTTAAGGTTTTTTTCCTACTATACATCAACCCCATCCCAAACCTTTTCTCATCCATTATGTACTCTCAATTTTTCTTTTTTTCTGCACAGAATCATAAACTAGGGGTAGGAGGGTCTTTAGAGTACATATGATCCTATTTCTTCTTTTTAACAGCTGCGAACAGGCTGGATCCCCATAGAAAAAAAGGAGGTTTGATTAGCTAAATTAGTTGCAGGTCCTCTGACCATTTGTCTCTCCTCTTGCCACTCATATTTTCTATCCACCTTTTATCACTGCTAAATCTTCATTTCCCTATGTCTTCTCTTCTCTGACACATTTTCCTAAGTCATCTATATGTGTCTACTCCCGTCTTTTCTTCTCTCTGTTATTTTCACACTTTCTTTTCTATTTTATTCCTTCTATATCTTCTCTATTATTTTTCCTATAAGTGTCTTTTCCCTGCCTGAGATTGCTCTCATCTCTACTAGTTCAATTCCTGACTGACTTTTACACCATGGATATAATGACTTGCAATCAACTCTTAGAGAATGGCCCCCAATTTCAAACTAAGTATTTTCTCACAGACATATTGATTCTTCTTAAGAAATAACTCATCAAAAATATGTTCTTGGAAAAATATGTGAAAAATTACTTCCATGAACCTATAAAAATGATATTTTCCCCAAGGTTGAGGCTTAACTTACATACTAAGCTGAAGAATGAAAGAAGCAGGACTAAGGTGGTTCTGATGTGCAGGATCCCAGCTGAGCTGCAGTCCATTTTAGATTTCTTACAGGAACAAACTTGCACTTTGAGTTCTGTGGTGTTGGACAAAGGTGGCGTGCCTGAGTCCGTCACCATGACAGGTAGGTTGTAGTTTGCTTTCTTCAGGTTTTGAAGAAGGCTTAACTGGGCATGAGTGTCTGGAAGGAAAGAGAGATATATAAGGAGACTGTCACAGACTTTCTAAAATTGAAGAACATAAATAATCTATTCCTTACAGAATATGTAGAATACTTATTTTTGACATGAAATATTTTTTCTCAATAGTATTTTATTTATCCAAATAAATGTATAGTTTTCAATATTCATTTTTGTAAGGCTTTGGGTTTCAATTTTTTCTCCTTCCCTCCCTTACCTCTCCCCTCTCCCAAAGAGTAAGCAATCTGATATAGGTTAAAAATATGCAATTCTTTTAAACATATTTCCATATTTGTCATGTTATGCAAGAAAAATCAGACCAAAAGGGAAAAATATCATGAAAAAACAAACAAACAAAAGATGAAAATACTATCCACATGTTTGTGGATACACGTTCAGGCTCCATAGTTCTTTCTCTTCATATCAATGACATTTTCCATCCCAAGATTATTGGAATTGTCTTGGATTAGTGAATTCTTAAAAAGATCCCAGCTCATCATAGTGGATTATCACATATTTTTGCTGTTATTGTGTACAATGTTCTCTGAGTTTTGCTCACTTTACTCAGCATCACTTTTTTGAAATCTTTCCAGGTTTGTCTGAAATCAGCCTCCTCATTATTTCTTATAGAACAATAATATTCCACTATATTCATATGCTATAACTTATTCAGTCATTCCCCAATTGATGGGCATCTACTTAGCTTCCAGTTCCTTGTCACTACAAAAACAGCTGCTACAAACATTTTTGCACATGTGGATAATTTTCTCTCTTTTATGATCTCTTTGAGATATAGACCCAATAGTGTTTGTCATGAAATATTATGAAATTAGGTTGAAACAACCTCCAAATATTTATTAACCATCTACTATGTGCCAAGCACAAGGGATACCAGACAAAAAGTAACTGCATTTGGCTTTCATTTAAACCATTAAGTCACACTTTACTTCTTTGCACTATGGATTTTTCCCAGGTTGGCTTCAGTTCTACTTTGTATTGAACTTATTTAAAAAATCCAAATAGTCATTGCAAGTTATAGTTGAAAAAAATAACTAAAGGCTTTTTTCTGCCTTTGAGTAATATTGATCATATCATTTTTCCTCTTAGAATTCTCTCAAGTTTTCTTCCAGTAATCCAAATTTTACTCTGCCTTCCAATACAGGTCCAATTATACTCTCCCTGAATATACTAGCCCCAATTTTTAAGAAAACTTGAATTGTCCTGATGACACTTTCAATGAGTCTGCAGAAGATGACCTTACATTATGATTTGTATTTTAATAAAAAAAAAGTTTTTTTTTTAAATCTTCCTGTACAATAAACTGATAAATGCTAAGTTCAAAAGAATAAAAGTAGGGTAGTGACTTCTAATGTATTTTTTTCTGACCTCTAAGAATAAGATGGAATAGAATGGGAATGAGCATTAAGATAAGAAATAATAACTCACATTTATACAGCACTTCAATTTTTACCAATTATTTTGATCACAGCAAGCCTTTGAATTAAATACTATATGTATTGCCATCCCTATTGTACCACTGTAGAAACTCAGACTTAGAGAGTCTAAGTTACTTATCCATGATCTCATAGCTAGGAAATATATGACAGAGGATTAAATTCAGTTACACTGACTCTAAGACCTGATATTAATTATGATCCTTTACCACACTGCCACTTTCTTCTCCTCGTTCTCTCTGAGCACTTGGGCTCTGAATTCCATAATTTCTCCCATTATTTTGCTTCCAGAATAAACATCCTATTTTCTCATCAGATATAAATCACTTGAAACCGTAAACTTGAAATACTATTCAACAACTAACAAAAAATAAATCAATTCAATTAAAATGATTATGTGTAAAATTATTATTGTAAACAAATAAGATTTCCTTATAAATGGTGTCTTAGTCTATGGATGATATTGTTATGGCTGGCCCAATACATGGGATCCATAGCCACCAAAAATTATTTGGCCTAGCCATACATACAATAAAAAAAAAAGCTCAATGAAGAATATCTATTACAGATTACAGTGTTAAATGGATAATTCTTAGGGTTGTCCATCTATCTATGTATATGTATCTGTATTTTTGATAGGAATTAAAATTGAATAGAAATTTGAATCCACAATTAAACAAGTAGAAACAAAAATAGATTGCACTGTCCATTGGAACCTAGAGAAAGTTTTTAATGATCTAGTACTTTTCTCTAAATTTAATACCAATATTACATTATTATCATGAAAGTGAGAGAATACTAGTCAACTAGGTAGTATAGTAGAAATAATAACAATGATGATGATGAGGATGGAGAAAGCTAACATTTATTTAGTGCTTATAGTGGCTGGCACTGTGATAAACACTTTACAATTATTATCTCATTTGATCCTTACTATAATCCAAGGAGGTAGGTTTTATTATTATTTTCTTTTTACAAACAGAGTTTAAGTGTCTGAGGCAGATTTTGAACTCGTGTTTTTCTGATTCCAGACCCAGTCCTCTATTCAATGTTCTATTTAATTGAGTTGACAGCCTCAGGAAGATATGAGTTCAAAGTGTGATTTGAACTCTTATTTTCAGTGTTATCTTAGGTGAGTCTCTATCTCTTTTAGCTTAGTTTCCTATCTGGAAAATGGAAACAATATTAATATATATTTCATAGGCATGTTATGATGGTCAAATGAGAAAATTAATGTACAGAGCTTTGTAAGCATTAAAGTACTTTATAAATGTCAGTAATCGTTATTGTATTAGTTTATGAGAATTAATAATAATTGTCATTCAGGATAATAGTAACGAATGTTTTGGGGGTAATCAGGCTGCCACACCTTACATATTATGAAGAAGAACCACGCTAATAAATGGTGTACTACTGGAAAAGAAGTGGGGCTTATCATGTGGTAAGATGGAGGAATATTTGTTGAAAGGTCCAGGTGCTTTACTCATATCCTTGAAATGTCAGGAAAATGAAAGTTCAGTTGGGTTTGAGTAGACTCCTTTTGGCCAATTTATGGCAAGGTAAGGGGAAGACCCTTATCTATGTATGTATTACTATCAGTATCACTCAATGGAAATACAAAACAGAAATATTTGGATTAAACAAAGTACTAAAATATTGCTTGTTAACAGAATGAATAAAATTAAATTAAATACTGAAACTCAATATCAAACCATAGAGTCTCTCCCTCTCTGTGCCTGTTTCCCATATCCCTAACTCTCAGATCACTGAAATACATTTATGATGTTTCTCATTACCAGTAAAGCCTCATTTATCAAGTAAGAGGGAAATGGCATATATTGACATCAGATCTGTGGTTATTTGAATTTTTTTCTTGAATTTTTGTTCATTTTTATCACAAGAACAACACCATAGAATATAGAGCTGGAAGACTGTGAAGTCAGCAAATATAATATATATTCTGGCATCTATTACTTGTATACATATTTTATGCATTAATTTCAAGAAGTTTGGAACCAGCATTTACTGGCTCATGAAAAGTAATTATTAAAATTTCAGTGCAAGCATTTCTACCTGGCAACTTGTCAAATACTACAAATCAGAACTTCATTTATTGTTTTGTTGATTGTCTATGCTTTAAAAAGTGATGGAAAAATTTAATAATATAGAGTCAACTTAATAAAGAATCATTTTACCTTTTTGAGAATCAAATGTCATATTTCTTACTAAACAGTTGTCATGAGTGTTTTTTTAGGAGATGTATGAAGGTAGCACCCCAAAGATTGTAAAAATATAGATAGATTTCATGACAGCATACAAATATATATATATATATATATATATATTATATATTTATATAGAAGAGAATGAAACTGACAGATATTAAAATTTTTATCCAAGATTATGTGCCAATTAGTTCTGAGGCAAAATATGAACCTAAATTACAAATTCAGTTCTTTCTATCTCTCCAGTATTATCATACATTACTCCTCTCTTCTCACATTTTTCTATCCATCTAATAGCAGCCTACTTGTTTTACACATATGGCCTTCCATTTTTCATCTCTGCTTCTTGGTTTGTCTATGTTATATTCCTTCATCATTTCTGTCCCTTGGGATCTGTTTTCCTTCAAGATTGAACTCAATCACCATCTCATACATGAAGGTTTTCCTGATTACCTCAAGTATTAGTGAGCCCCTTTTTACAATTCTGTTGCCTTCTTTTTGCATAAACTTTATACATACACATGTGTCTGTGTGTGAATGTATATACACATATAGTTATATTTACATATATTTAATATACTTATATGTGTACATCTTGTCCCTGTTTATCAAGAACTAAACATGTAGAAAGTACTAAATTTGTGTTTGTCATTTGGTAGGTTGATGTGTCATTAAAATCAAACTAAAGGGGGACTTTAGTTTAGCACATGACTTTTTGTTTCTTAAGGGAGAGAAAAGGTTATTTCTGAGAGAAAGGGCAGCCAACAGCTGGCTAGAAATGAAACTCAAAATTTTACTGAGGGTGATGCAGAGTAAGTAGCAATGTTTTATGTGTATAGGGCAAGGACCTTAAAGACTCCTTTAAAAATAAATTGTAGGCAGCTTTTGTATGGAAGAAGTTCAGCCTTTGCAAACTATTCTATATTGTATTAGAGTATAAAGGAAGCTTGCTCAACTGAGCTGTTTCAAGGACCCAGAAGAGTTGGGATGATCTACACTGAGAATATAGTAATGAAGAAAGTAGGATAAAGGATAAAGATCAAGAACTCAGGAAGATAGAGAGTGAAAGACAAGGAATTATCAAAGAAAGCTCCTTACCCATAAAGAAAAAAGTAAAGAAGTAAGGATGAAAATATTAAAACACTTGATTCTGTAAAATAGCTAGCATGGACTTTTTAACTTAGAAAAGTTCAGATAAAATAAGTGTTCTGCAGTTGTTATCTTGGGAACATTAAGCATTTCTGTGGGCTTCAGTTTTCTCATCTTTAAAATTGAAAAGTTAGACTAAAGCAGGGGTTTTTAAAACTGTCATAAACCCTATCCATCTGGTGATCTGATGAAGCCTATGGAAATTTTCTCAGGAAAATTTTAAATATATAATATGAAACACAGAAAAATATAAAGCATATCAAGTTTGGGGAAAGTAAAGATCTCTGTGTTATATAAAGTTATATTAGACATCCTTAAATATATATGCATAAACATATACTAACATATATTTTATGTATATGCATAACACATAAATATTCCCTTTGAAATCCATCCATGAATCCTTTTGACTGTAGATCATAGGTATGTTATATAACCAGCTGTTGGTTGAAATTAATCTAAGGTTTGTAGAGAGGGGTCATGAAACATACCCACTTTCAGCTCATTAAAATAGAGTATAGTGGAAAGAAGGGAAAAAGGAACTAAGTAACACTTAGTCTCTGAATAAATCATACAGGGAGACTTTTCAAACAAATTATGAAAGATAATAGGGAACAAAGAATAGGCAAAATAAGTTATACCAAAAGTTTATGAAGGCATATGAAAAGAAAAAAAGTGGGGCAAACAAAGAATAAAGAATCCAATCTAGATCAAACAATCTCCCTAACTAAATAAACATTTTAAAGGCAAACTATATGTAAAATAAATAAAGCAAAAAGGTAAAGCATAAAACAAAAAATATTGAGGTTAAAATTCAAGACCTTGAATGGTATAATAAAAATGCATGCTGTTATCCCAGAATGTGCATTTGTGGTATTTGAGTTTACGTAATTGGTCTGTTTGGTGGAGGGCAAAATCCTAAGTATAGCAATGAGTATTATATGGAAATATCAATTATGATAGAGTAGTATTGTAAGGATGAGATCACCATAGGGAAAAAACCCAGAATTCTTTGGGATAAAAGCTTACATGAGGCCAAAAATCTAATAATAATAAAATGATTATTTATTGTACTTACCATTGATCTTAGAAATTTTCCAGAATTTATCAGAACCTGTTTGTTTATTAAGTTCAAATTTGAATGGATCGGTGTTTGGATGGAGATCCTTATCTAATGCTCCCAAAATAACCACATTGAGATCTTTGGCATCATCACAGACTTTGGCAAGTGTTGGGTAAATAAGAGGAGCATTGTCATTCACATCTTCCAGTCTTATTTGTAGAGTCCCAGTACCAGTTGCAGGAGGATCACCTAAAGAAATGGGAAAAAAAGATGTATATAATTTTAGATTTGGTCTTTGTTTTCTTCTAGAAGATGCAGTATATACCACCATATTTGCAGATTCCTTTTTTACAAAATACAAAAGATATCTTTTATTTTCATCAATCATTTCCAAAATGGAGGTCAAATCACACTAGAAGTCAAAATTCAACAAGCAAACCAAGCTTTCTTTAAACACCTACTTAGTACAAGATCCTGCATTATACACTGGAAATGCAAAACAAATTCAAAATAATGCTTTCTCTTTGGGAAATAGTCTACTGAAAGGAAAAAAAAAATTTGAAAGCCAAGTAAATTCAAAGGATACACAAAATAAATATTATACAAGTTCAGGGGAGAAATTGGGAGAGGATCAAGAAAGGTTTTGGGTGAAAAGTGATAACCAATTTTTACTTTGAAGGAAATTAGGAATCCCAGAGGACAAAGGGAAGGAAAGAGAGTATAACATCTGTGGTACTAGCTTTCAGAATAGAAATATGGACTGGATATGAAGGTTCAGGGAACCATGTGATGATTGAATCCATTTGTATTAAAAGATGACTAAGAGATGGTATAAAGGTTAGGATTCTCTGAAATCAATATTTTACCTTTAAAACTATAAATCTTTTATTAAAAGTCAATGTCAATATGTTTCAGGTGAATTGGGAAAGGATACAATTATGATTGAATTTGGACTCTAATCTGTAAAGGCAATGCCCTTGAAATAAAACAAAACAAAACAAATAAAAACTTTAAGCAAACAAAAATTGCTTTAATACAGAAAACAAGCCTATAAAATAATGGCATAATGATTAGATTACTCTCTTTCGCTTGTTTTTCTATAGTAATAGCTAGTATTTATCTTGTTCTTTAAGATTTGTAAATTGTTCCATATATTTTTTCTCATTTGATCCTCATAAAAACCCTGGTAGGTAAATGTTATTATTATCATCATCATCCATATGAAGAAAATAGGGCTGAATGTTCATTAACAGGTTTGCTTCAGGTTATTAAGTTAGTATTTGAGGCACAATTTGAATCCAGATCTTGATTCCAAGTTTAGTGCTCTGGCTACTGTACTACCTATCTATCTATCCCCTTTTTTTTCTCTATGCTTTGTCTATAAAGTGAAATCAGAATTAATGACACTGAGGTAACAAATTAATTCAATATACAAGGAAATTAGGCAAGAAGAGAAAAGAATTTGGTCAGAAAGCTGTATCATGAGAGCAAAAAGTCTCTCCACATACTAATTTCCAGGAAATGCTTTCAAACTGCCTTAGAAGCCTTATAATGCCATTTAGAAATCAAGACAGATTTTACACATTTCTGTGGGAGAAATTTTTGACTTATAATCACCTGTTGTACATGTTGGGCAAGGGTGGTGGTGGTGGTGGAGAGTTTGGACTGGCCTGTGGAGTAATGACTGATGAATGATATGGTTTATCATTCCAAATGTCTCAGACTACAGATTGGAATTAGTTAAAATTTGGGAGAAAAATCATAATAGAGTTATTTTATTCATAATAAAGAAAGCTAGAATGAGCTCCTAAAATGTCTGGCTCTGTGAGGTAACTGGGAAGTTAAATCATCACTGAAGGAGAGCTAATCCAGAAACCTGGGAAAGGAAGTAGTTTGCTCATAAACTCACAGCTAATTAATGTCAGTATTGACATTTGAACCTAGACTGCTTGAATAAAACTTAGATTTGCTTCATACTTTGCAGCAACAGTATTTTAAGAAACAATTATTGTTCCCCTTATTCCTATTCCCCTGTCTTATAGGCTCCTCATTTTCCCCATATTCAACATGGAGTGGGAAGTAGATTGGGGACAGCTAAAACCCCTTCCAGCTCCTATGATCTTTGAAAAGAATGCTCAGAATGTGTGTTTTCCCTTTTCTAGTTCTCTTTTAACACTTTCCTGAAAGAGTTTGAACCCTTTGGCTAATGGAATATCCTCCCCTAAGTCTCCATACTTCTCCCACAACCACTGCTAGAATCTTTCCTTTGATATTATTTTCCATCTCTGTTGATATCTTTTATGTATATAGTGGTTTGAAAGTAGTCCTCCTCATTAGAATTCAAGATTCTTGAGATCAGGATTATTTTTGTGTTTCTGTGTATTCCTAATGCCTGACACATAGTGAGTGCCCAATAAATGCTTATTGACTTAATGATTAACTATTTAGACACTGCCAGGTCAGAATTCCTCCTCAAATAGGAGGAAGCCCTTCGCTCCATTCTAGACTCCATTCCTGAAACTGATCTCAGAACTCTTATGCTAGGCATAAGGATGAGAATTGTGAACCAAGGAATATACATTTCTTTCAGAATTTTTGGTGACTGAGCCTCAGTATTGGCTCAATTAAAATCATGTCTGTAAAATCAGCGACCACTATGAATATGAATTTATATTTATAATTCTAAAGCATAAAAAGAAATGAGAAATCCAAATTTTCTAGATTGTTTAAATTGAGTACTTAGATTAATGAAGAGGTTCTCAAATTTATTGAACTCTTAGTTTTTAATGAGTATTTCTTGGTTGTGCGGTAGGGGAAGCGAGCAATAAGATCAAACTAGACAATGACTGCCAGCAGTTTCACTTTGAAAATGTGTTCTGCTATTTCTGAAGTTCATTGAATACTATTTATCCCATTTGACATATGCAGTCTTTCTGCATCGTAGACAAAAACTGGACCTGTACTGTCCTTGCTTTAGGGAGCTTCTAAATAAGGTTATCACCTTCTTTATAAGTGACAATTCTAGAATGGTACTCATAGCACTGAGGAAGGTGAAAAATCAGTATGTTTCTTAGGAATTTAGGTCTTAAGCCAGATTTCTCTTTCCTATGCCATGCTGCCTCTCTGTATGTATGAATGTATGTGTATATAAGCATATCATATGTATACATATTTATATGTATTAATATTTCTATATATATATGTATATATCACATATTTAGGTACATGCCCATACATATAGCAGCTAGATTTTAGCATATAAAACCCTTATTTTGATGTCAAGAAGACCTGAATTCAAATTCAGCCTCAAACATGTATTAGCTGTAGGATACTGGGCAAGTCACTTTACTTCCATTTGCTTCAGTTTCCTCAACTGAAAAATTGGGATAATAATATTTTCTACTTACTAGGCTTAAATAAAATAATAATTGTAAGTGTCTGGTACTTAGTTGGTGCTATGTAAATTATCTATTATTATTTTATGCATATACACATATACATACCTTTCTTTTTTCTTTTCTTTTTCTTTTTTTTTTTTTTTTTTTTTTTTTTTTTTTGGCTTGGAGGCAAGCAAGATAGATGACTTGCCCAGGATAACACAGCTAATGTCAGAGGCCGGTTTTTAACTCAGATTCTCTAAACTCCGGGAGTGATAATTTATGCACTGCACCAACTTTCCTTTGTACACATTTTTATATGTGCTAATTATGTTTGTCTTCACTAAAATCTTACTATGATACCTCACTCTGCTACAGAATAAGCCTTTAATTCTAAAGTACTCATTTTTTCTTTTCTTTTTTATTATGAAAGCTTTTTATTTTCAAAACTTATGCATAGATAATTTTCAACATTCAAAACCTTGTGTTTCAATTATTTTCCCTCCCTTCCCCCATCCCTTTCCCTAGATGGCAAGTAAGCCAATACAAGTTAAACACGGGCAGTTCTTCTATCCATATTTCCATAATTATCTTGCAGCACAAGAAAAATCAGATAAAAAAGGAAAGAAATGAAAAAAAAAAACAACAAAATGCAAGCAAACAACAACAAAAAGAGTGAAAACGCTATGTTGTAGTCCACACTCAGTTCCTATAGTCCTCTCTCTGAATTCATATTGTTCTCTTCATCATAAGACCATAGGAACTGGCTTGAATCATTCTATAAAATATTCTTTTAGCAGAGGTCACTGCATCACACAGTATAAGCTTTAAGTAAGGCATCTATTTTTGACCTATATATACATATATTATTCAAGGACCAATCTAGATATTCTCAGAGTAATTCATCACTTAGGTTGGTGTTAAGGTGATGAAAATTTCTAGATCCTAGAGACTCTCCAAGACTGTACACTTAGCTAGAGAGGAATTGTAACCCAATCCAAAAGAAGGAGTACCTAAACCATTAAAATTATAAAGTCAGATCCCCGAAATATTATACAAATACATGCATATACAGGAGAGACAATATGGTACAATGGAAAGCACAAAGACTTTGCATTCAGGGAACCTTAGCTCAAAACCTGATTCTAATACTACCAGAAAAAAGTTTGAGCAAATTATTCTACTTCCCTGAGCTTGAGTTTGCATATTTGTAAAATGTGGAAGTTGATCCAGATAGCCAGACTATCTCTGATGTTCCTTAATGCTCAAAATGTAAGAACTTGTAAAATATAGGCAAACATTTGAATATATCAAGAATCTGTGAATTCATAAGTGTGCAGAACTATCTTATAATGTCAGTCCAAAAAGTTACAAGGAGTTACCCGAGGACTATAGAGTTTATACAATTTATATAGGATCTCATAGTTAATAAACGTCAGAATTTGCAATTGAACTTAACTTACAACTCCAAGCTCAAAATTCAGCACTCTTTCAAGTAATCTTTGTGAATAGGTAAAAAGAAAACAAGAGAAAGAACCTGAGGCTTTTCCTTTCTTTAGATTGTAAATGCTGTAGGTACCTTTGCCAAACAATTCATAGTAACACATCTTGATTAGACATCAGAAGAACGTCAAGCCTATTATTTATGATTATATATGTGGAAGTGGTCTTGCATAGTCTGAAAAAAGGATGATACATGGCTTTCATGAGCTAAGTATGCTCCAAAATTCAAAGGGATATTATGTGGAAAATTTATTCATATTGCTTTGCTTCATCTCAGAATTATATGGTACAATTATAGATGAAGGTCTCAAGGAGGCACATTTAGGTGAGTTTCCCATCACCAGTGATCTTCAAGCAGGGGCTGAATGATCATTTGGTGTGTATTTTGGAGTGGGTGTTCTTTTTCAGGTAAGGGTAGGAATGAAAGATTGCTCAAGTACCTTATGTTTCTAAAAATCTGTGATTCTGTGAACACATGGTTGAATGGTGAGACCTCATCTACTTAGTCATATTAAGAAAATAAAAGAACTGCATGGTGGCTGCTGGTAGCATTTCCCTCAGCATGAGCATTTGGATTGAATTCACTTTAATGAAAAATAAATTATTTTCACTTTTTACTGAACTAATTGAATTTTCAGTAAGAATCTAATACATTTTTCATTTTCAATATATTAAAATAAGTTCATTCAGCAGAAGAGATGAAAAGCATTTGCCCATCTGAAATATGAATGTAAGTTAGCCTTTCCTGAACTTAATTAAATGACCATCTTTAATTTTCATATGATCATAAAAGTTGGAGGTAAAATGGACTTTTGTGATCATCTTGTTCAATTCTCATTTCAATAGAGGAAGAAACTGAGCCCCACAAAGGGGATATGACTTGCCTGTCATAATACGAGTGGTAAATAGAAGAACCAGCTTTAAACCTGTTTTTCACAACTCCAATTTCAATATTCTTTACATGACAATACATTATGACCCCACAATAAGCTTATGTTTTATAACCCATAATTCACTTAATATCTAGTGGCAACAGTTTGAATTCTCATTTCTCTTCCCCTATTAATAGCATTTTGTTTGCATGTATAAAATAGCAAGAAGAAATAAGAAAGAAATATCCAATTATTATCTATGAAACATAATGGTGAGGAAATCAGGGAAAGAAAAATTCTTGATAGGCTAGAACAAAGGGCAAAATCTAAGAGAGATGAATACAAGATATGTTTTAAAAATCAACTTAACAAGAAGAAGATAGAGGAGACCCAAATGGAAATTCACATAAAATAGTTCTGGTAGTTTTAATTAATTTTAATTAATTATAATTTTTGATTGTAATTTTAATTTTTAATAAGTTACAAACTCCATGACAATCAACAGTGTGATTTGATATTCAGAAAATCAATACATTAATTACATTAATTTAGTCATAACATCTAGAATGAGGAAGGCAACATAGCCTTAGGCCAAAAAGAGCATTTCTAAAGCATTGTGTTTATTTCAGGGGGCCCTATATTAGGGAGGAAAAGGAATAAGCATTTATATCAAGCTTACTATATGTCAAGCACTGGGCTAAATACTATATATATATATATATATATAAAATATAATAATATATATAATGTGTTTATACATACATATATTCCTATACATATATAAACACACATATATACACATATTTATATGTATATGTATATTGTAATGGGCTGAGGCTTGAGTTGATGCACTGAGGTCCCAAGCATGTGAGGCTAAATAGTAATTGGATTATACTCTATTAATATATATGCTTGGATAAAGAATGGCCCCTGCCCACTCTCTGTGTGAGTCCTGATGTGTTATATAGGAAATGACGATTTTGGTGGGGTGGAGGCAGAGAGACAGGAAGAGAAGCTGGGAGAGATTGGGCCTGGGTTTTATTCTGGTGGTGCTAGTCTCGTGGCTTCTGGTCTAGCTAGCTTCTTGACTCAGCTGCACACGTTGCTATAGCCAATTCTCTTCCACCTCCGATCTTTCTTCACTGAGAATAAAGAGTGATGATTTTCCCCTAACCTGAATTCCTGACTCAGGCTGATTTTAAAATACGTGGTCATGACAGTATATATTTGTGCTTGTGTGTGTATACAGAAAAGACTTTTTTAAAAAGCTAGCATTCAAGTTGAGTATTGAAGCAAGCAGTGTAATAGTTACTTAATAGATGACTGCTTAATTCAATTCAAGAAAAGATTCCATTTTTCTCTGCATAAATATTCTCTTAAAAGAATATAGATGATGTGCAATATGATAATGTTAGAAGGAAATTCAGTAGAAAATTGTATACATATAGTTATTTATACACGTACACATGTATATACATAGATACACATGGATATATGTTATAAAGAAGGAATAAAAATAAATATCCAAGGAAAGGAAAAATATACTTCTAGTGTCATGAATCATTTTCCTTTTCTGACTTTATTTTGAAAGACTTTCATGAGCCTTCATAGAATTGCATGTCTTGAGTGCAAATGTCAGTAAAGAGAAGTGTTTATCACACCTCAGTGTCTGCAGTAGAGCAGAAGAGGTGTTAAATACTGACATACTAAGTGTAAGATTTAAATATACCGTTGAAATAGAAAATGCAAAAATAAACAGAAACTTAAATTAATTTGCTAATTGGTCTTCCTTGGCCCCATGTGTAGTCTAGACATATATTTCAGAGAAAGCAGTTTCTATGATGAAATCTCTGTGTGATGATAGATAATAGTGACAATAATAAGTTTAGTAAGAGACAATCAACATTCCTTTCATTTACATGTCAAGTTAATGTGTAACATTTGTAAAGAAAAAGAGCAGATGAAAAGAATTTGCTGCTTCTAACAAATTCCAAGGAGAAAGTTTCTGTAAAGAAACATACACCCACTCCTCACTTCCCTCACAACATGGACATTCACATAATTGTCACAAAAATGCTTTGAGGAAAACAAAAATAAAACAAATGAAAGTTGTGTACCATCAGTACATTGATAATAACTGGTTCACAATTCACCCAGGAAAATACATATGTTCTTTAAAATTTAAGCTCCATTGAAAAGAAATAGCATGAAATGGTTAATCTACTTATCTGGTCCACACCCCTTTTTATTTCTTTGTTCTATTGTAAAACAAATAGTACTGTTCTAATTGGCATCAAAGACTGAGAAAAAAAAAATTGATTAGTAGAGCGATACATACGTGAACAACAGGAAAACAAACTCTCCAAAGCATTTTGATGAGAACATTTCAACGTGTATATGTGTATACACACATCCAGAGAGAGAGAGAGAGAGAGAGAGTTTTGATTTATAGATCTTGCTTGAAATATACTTAATGATGAAAATCTTGATAATGAAAACATGGATCCATAGATGCTCAAGATACTTTGCAAAGGTTGTATCTGACATTTTACTTATTTCCATTGCTTTCTTCATCAAATTTTCTTTTTTTCATGACATCTAATCACTGTTTATTAACCTTTATAATCTGTCAAGGACATTTCTCTTTACAATTTTGATCCTGACTATTGATAATGGTACTTCTAGGATATCCCATTCAGATATAAGAATCCTGAAACCAATCCTACACAAGGAAAGTTTTTCCTATGTGTCATTCCATGCTCTAAAGTAAGTGTAAAATGAAGTAGAAAAATGAAACTAGTGAGTGAGATCCAGGACAATACATTTGCCCGAAGAGAAACCTAAGCTAATGAGTTTTTCTTTCTCCTATAGCTTTCCTCAATTTAAAGTCACCTCATGCTGCTGACCACTCAGTAACAGAATCACCCAGATTTCCTATAGTCATGAAAAACTGAATGGGATGTTAAATGGCAAGTTGCCAAGATGTTTAGTGGCATATAAACACATCAAGACACAATTTCAAATGAGAAATGAAAGTTTACAGTGAGGGTGTTGGAAAGCAACATATATTCAAAACTTCCTGCTTGGGAGAGGTAATAGAAAATTCTGCCTGCATCTCAGTTTTCTCCAGCAAAATTCTCTACTGATAGTAAAAAAAAAAAAAATCTCATCTAATACTTAATACAGAATATTCCCTCATCTGAATCAAAAAGGGCCTAGCAAAAACAATAACATCTGTCCTCTTACAGAATCCTACATTCTCATGCGTCAGTGGGATTTAATAGGCCATTTAATCTGAATCCTTCCTAAACAGGAATCTTCTCTACCACATTTCTAAGAAGAAATTATTCAGTTTCTACATAATGCTAATGCTAGAGACCTTCTTATCCTAAGCGTTGTCTCCTAAAGCAATCCATTCACATTTGGAACATTTTAGTTATTAGAAACATTTTTCCCCTGATAAAAAGATGACATGATCTTCCATCAACTGTACATAACTTGTTTGTGTATACTTATTTGTATCTTTTCTAACCCATTAGAATGTGAACTCCTTGAGGGTAGAGATTATTTTTTGTCTTTCTTTTTTAGCACTTGACATACATAGTCTGTACAATATAATAAGCACTTAACAAATGTTTGCCTGCCTGACTTCTTATGATTTCCACTCAGTCTTATTTTTATTTTCTTATACCAAGATAACTTATATTCATTTCCAACACAAATACCCTTTAAATGATTGATAAACTGTCCTCCCATAATTTTTCTCTTCTGCTGGCTAAACACTCCTACTTTTTTTCAACTAATTCTTATACTGTATTATTTCAAATCAAGTACTTTTGAAAATGTCTTGCTTTTATTTATTCTTTTTTTCCCCCAAAATTTGATTTTCTCAAGAATTTCAGAGAAAAATGGAAAACAGAATGGCAAGAAAAAAATAGATGTAAATTAAGTACAAAATTGTTTTGTGATCTGAATATCAAAAGATAGAATGAGATCAAATAAGCATTACTGATGCCTTCCCATCAATAGCCAGAAGATAAATCCATAACCAAATAAGATATAGAAGCAATAACAAAAGATAAAGCATGGTTTTGCTTACATCATGATTTACATGGAAGGAAAAATATAATTGTAAGAAAAAAATTATGTGAATTAGGATAAAAAGGAGAAGTGATTCATTGTGGGAAATAATTATAACAAATATCTGTGATAAGTTCCTGATATTCAAGACATGTAAGCAACAAATAGAAATTTATATCTATAACATACACATATATAACAAATATACCATATATATGTATAAGTATATAGATTTCTTTATCTAAGAGACAGAGGAGAAAAGTAATTTCTTAATAGTTGAAAGACTATGAAAAAGTTTTCAAAAATTGTTAACTATTGACAATCATGCAAAAGATTTTTTCTAAAATTCTAAAAAGAGAAATAAAAATTAAGATAACTTTGACATTTTACCTTATAGTCAACAAATTTGCAAAGATAAAAGATCAGAACAGTCATTATAAGGTAGATTGTGAAAATTTCATGGGCACATTTATACTGTTGGGGGAGCTGTAGATTGGTTTAACCATTCTATAAAGCAATTTGAAATTCTTTTTAAATCATCAGAAAATTTTCCATAATCTTCAACCTAAAATATAAACTTCTAGTCAGTTCAAAGAAATAAAAGTCATAAATCTTTTGGAATATATATTTGCAGAACTTCTTAAAGTAACAAAGATAAATAAAATTAGATGCCCACAAATTGGGGAATGTAAAGCAAGTCTGAATATATAAATATAATGAAATGGTATTAAATTGTAAGAAATAATAAATATGATGAACACAAAGAAATATGAAAAGATTTAATAAATTGATGCAAAATAAAATAAACAGAGCCAGGAAAAAAATATTTACAATGATTACATAATTTGAATCATTGAAACTTGCAGTAAATAGTAACAAAACAAAAGCAAAATTGAAACTGAAAGTTATAAAATTTATAATGACCATTGGAGCCCAAAGAAGAGACATTAAAAGAACTTTCCTCCCTTTTTATAAAGTTAAAGACTATGAGTGTGAGAAATGGAAGGGAATCAGAATTTATGAAATGCCTAGTATATGCTAAGCATCTGAAGTGCATTACAAATATGAATTCATTTTATCCTGATAACAACTCTTTGAGAAAGGTGATGTGATTATTATTCTATTTTTACATCTGAGGAAATAGATGTTAAATGTCATATCCAGTGTTATATGCCTAGTAAGTTTCTACAACTGAATTGGACTGCAGCTATTCCTAACTCCTAGCCTGCTGTCCTCTATGTCAGTTATCTGCCTCTATCAGGAATCCCTATTAAAAAAAGAAAAATAATAATAACCTTTTTTTAGAGAATGACTCTTGGGAAGAGAAAAAGCAAAAGAAGAAGAAAAAGAAAGAAAAAAGAAAGGAAGAAAGAAAGAAAGAGAAGAACGAGAAGGAGAAGGAAAAGAAAAAGAAGTAGTAGCAGGAGAAGGAGGAAGAGGAGCAGAAGGAAGAACAGGAGGAAGTGGAACAGGAGAAGGAAGAGGAAGAGGAAGAAGAAGAAAGAGGAAGAGGAAGAAGAAGAAGAAGAAGGAGGAAGAGGAAGAGGAAGAAGAAGGAAGAAGAAAAGGAGGAGAAGGAGGAGGAGGAGGAGACGAAGATGACACTACTTCCATTGAGATCTGAGTAGGACAAATTATTGCAGAAGCATAACTTCTCTTGATCCAGATGTTTTGATTCCATTAATATATCCTAAGTTTTAGCACCCTTTTCAGAGCATATCATATTATGATCTAATGACCACTTCTGTACTGGGAGAGGGAAGGAAATATTCCATTTTTGCCATTTCTATGTCCAATGTCTGTCATACAGTAGAAGTTCAATAAATGTTGCTTGATTTTGTTGATTGCTCTCAATGCTATCTCTTATAATGTTTCTCATCTAATTATGCTTGTGCTGTTTATCATGCTACTTCCTCTTTGGATCCATTATGTGACTTTCCATTATCATTATATTTATCTATAATTCTAATGTTGAAAAGTTGTGTTATATGATTCACTGAGATATATTATAATATTATAACAATAACACAACACATATTCATATAGTAATTTATCTATAAGTTGTCTACAAATAGTAAATTTTTTACAAATAGTAATTGTCTATAAATAAATTTTCCATAAAATATTGGTGTTATGAAGTATACTTTTGTGCTGGTGATTGTAAAAAGCAGGGGCCAATTTCATAAGAATGAACCAATAAGATTTGTCATTTCTGCTCAGTTTTGGAATTAGGCTACAATGCTTTTGTAATTTTTTCTAATTGTTGACCTATCTATCATTTATCATTTATCCATTTATCTATTGTCTATCTAGCCCTCACCTATTGCTCTATAATTTACCATCTAGCCATCTATCATCTATCTTTTCATCAATCTATCCATTCATCTATCACTCTCTAATCTAATCATCCATCTATTTCTCTATAATGTTTTTAGTTCTATATCTATCTTTCTACAATCTTTTTAGTTGATCAACCACCAAAATGGGCAGCTTTTCCAGTCGTCTTTTACATATACTTTGCTTTTTTGCTATGTGGGAAGTTAGATAACTTTCTTTTGCATTTTGATGACTCAAGTAAGAAAATTTTGTAATATTCCAGTACTATATGTGATTAGCACCATCTCATTCATGAATGGAATTGGTCAAGTTGATCATGTATAGAGAATTCTTCATGTGTTTGAACTTTGTTCAGGATATCCTCTATAGCATGACTTAGGTAAATATATTGCCTTTTATTGTTGAATAAAATTCATCCATTAAATTCACAATTAAGTGGGCTCATAATTAGGATTCATGTGAGAAGTAAAGGATTGGGATTAGCAAGTCTTTAAAGACCAGGTCACTGTGATCTTCTCTAAGAAGCTCTTCCGATCTCCCTAGTTTGCAATATTTGTGCAGTACTAGAAACAAAGACATTTAGAGAGGAAAGATAGTCATCATAGTCCCAAAAATAATCTTCCTTGGAGTGGTGTACCATTAGACAAGGATATGATCTTTTTGAAGGTGTGGAGGGAGAGGACAGATGTAAGAGATATGCATGGCAATAGGATCCAAGGAAGGAACACTGTTTACAGGACGAACAGTGTCATCATTGTAAGGCAAAATTCTATTCACCCTATGGAAGTTATAGAGAGTTCTGCAAGCTTATTGCTAATAAACATTATGTAACAATACAATATGCCATATTATAATTATATGTATATTTGCTCCTTTCTAATAAATTGTAAATTCAATGAAAGAAAAGACTAGTTCTTATTAATATATGTGTCTCCCACAGTTCCAAAGAGCACACAGCACTTTGTGTTAATGTTTGTTGCTGTGAATTTAATTGAATTGATTTCTATCATCTTGTCATCTGTGAAATTCCTCAATTGATCTTCCAGTGCATTAAAAAAAATCAGAACTGGCATTTCACTGATATAGGGAACTTATGGTTAGGAATTAATTGTCTCTAGTACTGCATATCAGTGCCTTCACAGGAGCTTATCATTTTAAGTGTTTTCTGGGACACTAACAAGTTAAATGATTTGCTGAATCAAATATAAACAGTATTTAACAGAGACTGAACTTACATCCAGGTCACCTAGCAAAAAGTATGAGAAAAGATGTCACTATCTCTACTTATTCCTAGGACTGTTTATCACATCTTCCTTATTAGAACAGAAATTCTCTACAGGTAGTAGTATGTACTTTCCCCTCCCCCACAATTTGGGGTTGATTTTTGTTTGTGTGTGGGAGTGTGTGGTATGGGTGATTTATCAGTTTCTAGAACATACACATGAGTGATCAAATGACTGATCTCTACTAATTCCTAATAAGGAATACTTCTCTTCTTAGTTTTATCTCATCACTTTATTGTCATGAGTGTTGTCAAGAAATGAAAGATGTAAGTCGTTTATCAATGCTTTTACTGTATGTTGCCTAGTTGGAGAACAGTTGTTTAGAATTCAATAGCATGTTTTGAGGAAGGTAGGAGGTAAGTAATGGACATGACTGCCATACCAATTCTTTTTCTTATAAAGCTGATGAATTTGAAGTCAAAATAATTCTAAATGGTTGAGACTGACAAAGAATCTCGCTGAAAGAGAGGCCAGAAGACATTAGGGTTATGAATCTTTATTTAAAGTCTGGGCTTGGACATAGATAATTGGCATGATCATGTTCCAAAAATGCTTTCAGGATATACAAATGCATCTGAAAATGAAAGAACAGGTTCTGTTTGTTTTTTTTTTTTTTTTTAACAGAATTGGTTTGCTTACCCTTGCATTTCATGCTTTGGTTAGAAATATAGCCTTATCATAAAGACCTAACCAAAGGGTTTAAAAATGGACACTATTTCTTTTCTAAGCCAGGCAGCTCTCCATAAAAGCTATGGAGAAGCTAAGAAGCATCTTTGAGAAGTTTTCATTTCTATTTGTAATACCTACAATTGTGGGAGAGAAAATCATCCAATTTTCTAGAATCAAATCCACACAACAACAACATTAATAGCTAACATTCAAGTTTGCAGAGTATTTTAAAGATGCTATTTTATTTTCCCAATAATACTGGGAATTAGTTTCAAAAACTATCCTCATTTTATAGATGAAAAATATTGAGATAGTTTATTTTACTTGTCTTGGGACATACAACTAGTAAGTGTCTAAGACAGTATCCAAATTCAGGTCTCCTTGACATTATATTTTGACCTTTATTCATTATTACATCTAAAGTGACTGTATTTGGGGATGAAGAATTGACATGGTCCCTCTTGCATAAGAGAGTTAAAAAGCATTCTGGTTAGCTGACTCAAATATAGTCTCAAATAGTAACTAGTTATATGACCAAGCATAACCATTGAACTTCTATTTTCCTCAGTTTTTCTCAACTAAAACTTGGCATTATAATAAAAACTACATTGCAGTGCTGTTGTGAAGATCAAATGAGATAATTTTAAAGATCTTAATATAGTACTTGGAACATTGGTACCACCAGCATATAGTAGGTACTTGTGAAGGACAGGCTATTCTACATTTCCAATTCTAATTGTTAACAGATTTTTCCTTTAAGTATAACTCTATTTATATTTCCTTTAAGTATAACTCTATTTATATAACTTTTGCTCCTAGTTTCCAGTTTGCCATTTGGAGTAAAAAACAAAACAAAACAAACAATAGCAACAACAACAACAACAAAAAAAACAAAACAAAAAAAAAAAAAAAAAACTAAGAACTAGTCTAAGTCCTCTTTCACATAAAAGTTCTTCAAATACTTTAAATTGCTTTAATACCAGTCCCAAGTCTTTTCTTTTCTAAGTTAAACATTACTAATTTTTCAGCTATTCGTCTGTGATATAAACTTGAAGCCTATTACTCTCATGGTTCCCGTCTCTGCATGGTCTATAAAAGTTAGTGTCTGTAATTGAACATTATACTCTAGATTCTGTTTGAGTACAGCAGGATACAGCAAGACTAGCATATCTCTTTCTTACCCCAAGGAAATTCAGGCTAACTTTTCTTTAGCATTCTTATTAGTCAAACCATACTTCTTTACATGGAGGCACTTCCATCCAAGCCAATGGGCATTTATGATACTAATAGTTTAGGATTAGGTTTATAGAAATCTTAACTAACTCATGGAAGGTCTGAACAAAAAGTTACCTTGATAGTCACTCAGTTCAATTCATATTTTAATTGAGAAGGACCAGCTTTTTTCATATTCAGAGAAAATTACTTTGAGGTCATTAGAAAATGACTATACTAAGGTCATATGTAATGAGTAGAACTGGGACATAAAACCAGATCTCCTTATTCCTAGCTTGTCAGTTTTTTACCCTATACCAGGATACATACTGTAATTAAGTAATGTTTTTTCTCCCCTTTACTTAGAACTAAAATGATTTTATCTTTTCACCCCTTTTTCTACATAAGACTCAAGGTTCACAGAAATGCATCCAAGATGTTTGATATTATGAATATCTGACTGGAACTTGAAACAGTACAAAATGATTGATGCAGCTTCAATTTATTTTTCATTCTTAATTAATATAGGAACTGGAATAGGGGATGATAAACTGGCCTAATTGTGTTGCCATAGTAACTAACTGCCTGACTTGTTTCATAACAACATGTTTTAGGGTGAATCGTTCTGTGGTAATTTGATCACATGCTCCATGAAGCCTGGAGACAGGTTAAGAACCATGAGAAGAAATGCACATCACATATTCTTTGCTATTCAAATTTCATATTTTTTTTTCTTTGTGGCTATTTGGTTATGTATTGCATATGGAACTAAATAATCTCATTTGTTTTCACTTACTATAAATTGGAATTTTAAACCTTACATGATGTTTCTATTTTGAATAACCTGGGAGTAGCATAATTCATGCTAATTTGTGTGAGAAGACTAGGATAAAACAGATTAGTGTGTGACAGTTATACAGTAAGAATAACAGAGGAACAATCTGAGATTTGTATTGGTGCATATAAAATATTAAAAGACCTAGAGAAAAACATCTTCAATTCATTGGACAGATCTCCTATGGAGTAGTTATATAATCATCACAAAAAAATGAGAAGGCTCTGGTGGATTAAAAACTAACTGCACTAGTAGTTTTGCTAAACCTAACAAGAACATGTATTCATCATAATATATTAAACCATTCCTACAATATATATTTCATCTGCTACCATGGATTAAAACCATGTCTACATATATGGGTTCTAAATTTATATAATAAATATCTATTTCTTTCTTTTGTCTATATTCTACATCTATTTTATATCTATCAATTGTTAGTTGGCCATCTCTTCCTAGATAGCCTATAAGTATCTTAAGTTCAACATGTTCAAAATAGAATTCATTGTATCTTAAATTCAACATGTCCAAAATAGAGTTAATTTTCTTTTCTCCTTATCTAGCACTAAACTTACCTTCATTTTTTCATATATTTTGAGGACACCACAATATTTTGAATCATTTGAGGTGATCGTATGTATTTTTGCACATGCCATCCCCTTTATCTAAAATTAATTTCCTTCTCTTTGACACTATCCCAAACCTTTGTATTTTTTGAATCTCACCTCAGTTTGAACTTCTTTCTTGAAGTTTTTTCTTATTAGTCCATATATTAGCATTTTCTTCTTCCTTTATTTTCCTTGTACACCACTTATCCTTAAACTTTTTTTGTACTTTCAATAGTATGTAAGCTTCTTGAGGTCAAGAACTATTTTATTTTAGCCTCTGTATATGAAGCATCTAGTTCAGTGCCTGACATATAATAGGCATTTAAAATATATTTGTTGAATTTACTCAAATTGAGAAATTATTGTGGCTCATGATCATAGTATTTTATGTACTGCAAAGAGGCAGGATGGAATGATTTATGTAATAGTAAATGATTAATGTGGTAAAGAAAGGTATTAATATCCTTATTTATTTGTATTGCTTTGAGACATAAGTTGTCTGACAAAAAGGAAAGGATTCTACTAAAAAGAAACAAATCCTGGGCAGTAGTGGAGTATAATGTCATTCTCAATAACCATTATATCTATGAAATTGAACAAATCTTCCATCTAAATCCCATCTATGAAATAGTTCTTTGTCAGCCACAACCAAGAGTTAGATGTCTGCCTACTTTCTGAGATTTACATGTTGAAAGGCTTTCACTATCTTTAAGAAAAGGGAACAAAGTTTTTTAATTAATAGCAATATTCTATGCTGCTGATAAGTTTTAAGGCTTGTAAAGTTGCCATGACAAGATCCCTCACTGCCTCTGAGATACATAATTGAAATATTTAGTGATTTGTGAGATTATTGAGAGAACACTTCTTACTGACAGATGGTCTGCTGAGTTTGCTCAGGGACTGAAACTTCACAAATGGTACCAAGAGTCTGGTGAAGGCATTAATGTTTATAATGTAGAGTTATATCACCTCTCTCTAGATTCATTTGTGGATTAATAAATGATAGGTTGGCTCCTGAAGAGGAAGTTGACTACTGAAGATACTTTTTTCAAAGTGACTCAAAGTGCTTTGATTTCTCTCAAAAATTATAATAACCCCAGCCCTGCATATAAAATACAATTTTCAATCCCCATCATTTCTGACAGAGTCTAAATTTAGTTCAGGTTTGAGAAATTTATGTGTAGGAAATCTGAGCTGTCACCATGTTTCCAACTATCTTCAATGGCAAAAAAATGACGTAATTATGCTCTAAAATATATTAGAGATTTGGCTAAATTGGAAAATCCTTGATACTAGACACTATTTTTCACCTATTTTCACCTATATTTCAAGTAACAACAATGACTCCTAGAACCAGGCTAATTAACTGACAAATAAACTGTTTTACTTTTACTAGCACTTAATATATTTCTCCATGTATACAGTTATTATTGTTACAGCAACAGTTATTGCAAATTGTAAATAACCAATGGGGAGAATTCCATTTCCATTCAGACTTAGAGGCATATTATTTATGTTTATATATTATGTACTTTTTCCTCATTCATTTTTTTAAACATATTTTATGTTTATATGCAAAGATAGTTTTTAGCATTAATCTTTGGAAAACCTTTTGTTCCAAATTTTTGTTCCTCTTTCCTCCCCTCACCAAGAGCAAACAATCTAATATGGGTTAAACATGTACAATTTTTCTAAATATATTTCCATATTCATTATGCTGTGCAAGAAAAACCAGATCAAAAGGAAAAAAAAAAGAGAAAGAAAACAAACAAAAGCAACAAAAGAATGAAAATATTATGCTTCGATCCACATTCAATTTTCATAGTTCTTTCTCTCTGAATTAGATTGCACTTTCTATCAGAAATCTATTGAAATTGCCTTGAATCATTGTAGAAAAAAGCTAAGTCCAACACAGTTGATCACAACATAATCGTACTGTGTACAATATTCTTTTGGTTCTGCTGACTTCACTTAGCATCAGTCATCCTCATTCATTTTTAAAACAAATATTTATCTTTTCTTTGAATTATGTAACTCGTCCAAGGAATTTTCCTGACCCTACAATTAAAATCTCATACAAGATCCTTGATATTGATGGGCTAGTGCAGTATTATAATTATAATTAATTATTATAATTATATTATTATTAATGCATTATAATTAATAACCATGACATCCTTACAATGGTGACTTAATAGCAAAAGAATCATTAAAATTGCTTCCTCTAATGATTCACATATTGACATCCTATGGATTCACCAGAGTTACAAGACAAAGGAAGCTATACATCTGAATACTGTACCTGTTGAAATGCAGTCACAGTATATTTATACATCCACTGTCATGTTTCAGAGACAAACTTGCCAAGGATTTTCTCCTTGCTAATTGAAAAATTGTTGCTTAACAGGGGAGCAGTGTTAACAATAAACAAAAAGAGATTTTGTATTTAAATTTCTCTATGCTAGTAAGTGACTATTTGGTGGGCTGTTAGCCCCGTCTCTTAGCTTTTTTGAAACTCCATAACAATTCTCTTATTCCATTCCATGTAAATACTGCCTTTGGAAAGCTGAATTCTACAACTACACATTTATTATAATGAGACCATATACAAACAAACACATATACATATATAGATACATATATATGCATATATACATATGGATAGATAGGGAGAGAGAGAGAGAGAAAGAGAGAGAGAGAGAGAGAGAGTGAGTGTGTGTCAGTCTTGTTTAACTCATGGAAAGCATTTGGTTTTATTTAGAATAGTTTGACTTGTTTCTAAACTACCAGTTCTTCTTGGCACAATTCTTTTTTATAAACAGTTTGAAAGGAAAGCAGATGGGGAATATGCATCAAATTCAATGGAATCATGGTAAAGTGAACAATTCATCATGGGCTCTGGAGATGGTATACACTTCATGGGGTCAAACGCATTCTGCTGCCCTGGGCTTTTAAAATAACTAGCATTGGGAGCTATTTTTCCTACTATAGTAAACAGCCTGGGCAGCAAAAATTCCAGAAACAAGATATATTGGAAGTTGAATGTATATTCATTTATTTGTTTCCTAGATTTATAGCTAAGATATTCCCTGAAGATCTCAAAACTTGGTTTAAAGACCTTAATCAAGAACTAGCTAGCATCAGAAAACTTCAAACTAGGGAAGCAAGAGAGAACTAAATTAAAAAAAAATCATCAAGAAGAAGCAAAAAAAAGTCAAATCCAAATCCAAGTGTTAGGAGTACCCTGTCTGGTATCTGTTGACAATTTTGGGGTGTGTTTCTGACTTCTCTGAAAAACAATTGCCCTTACAAGTATAATTTCATAAATTTATATGAAATCTCCAGTGAAAGTTCCTAAATCACTTGGAACATTAGATTGACACCTGACCTTTTTGGGTAGTTGAATGAGTAGAGACGATAATCCCATCAGGATTTAGTAACCACTAATAGCCATAGCATTACCCTGCTCTCAGCATATTCCTAAAGGGTCTCCATTCTTATTATATTCTCAAATATTTTTTCCATCTTGCTGTTTTCTTTAACATCTTTTTTTTTTTTTTTTTTTACCCAGAAAACCAATTTCTATCCATAGAAACCCTTTAATAAAGAACGCCTATGCTCTAGAGATCTCTTCTTAACCTTTTCAAAAAATCAGAACTATATAAGTTAAATTATGGTATTCATCTCCAAAGATAAAAGAATAAAAACTTGCCAATGTAAAAGGCCAAACTTTATTCATCCCAGAGAAAATAGTTCACTGATAAAGTCATTTAACTAGAGTGCTATTTTAGCAAAATATATGGGTTTTATTTACATGGAAACCAAACAATTTATGTTAAATTTAATTTTTAGAATTTAGAATTTAATCTTAAAAAATTTCATGTATGTAATAGCCATATGACTTTATTAATTTCTGATAAGTCAAATAATGTTTGGAGCAAGTAGAATAGCATGCAGAGTAAAAGTTGGGAAAAGAATAGACTTTTTAAAAAAGATTTCTCTCAATCCATGAAGATGTAAGTAGTATACCCTTTATTCTTCATTTTCTTCACACTTCTGATGACCTTCCCTAGAACTCTCACTTCTATGATATAGCTCCACTCTCCTTTCAGCAACCCCTTTCTAGCCTTTGTACCACTGATATTTTCTACTTTAACTTGTTAAATCCTGATAAGAACTGGGGATATTCTCTCCATGCTTTTTTCTTTCTTGTAGTCTTTTTTGTTTTTTACAGTTCTTAGATGAGACTTGTTTCCTTTTGGACTCAGTGATTGCAACAGTTCAAAACACTCAAAGGAATACTTGACCTAAAATAATTTACAACTGAATGATAAGTTGAAGAGTAATAAGAAAGAGGGAAGAGTCAAATTTATGTTACTTTTATAAAACTATATAAATTTATATAACTTCCTAACTTGGAGATTATAATTGTTTCAACAAAATAGCAAAGTTTGAAGAAGCAGGACTTAACTTATACACATATCTCTTGGTTTTCCTATTGTGGGAACAGAAGAGGTAGGGAGAAATAAAATAAGCCTCAGGCAAGGGCAAGCTAGATTATAGTATCAGATTGTAAAGAGAAGATTTAAATTATCAGATTGAGGTAGCAGTATAGTGAGTAAACAATAGAAGGTAAACCAAAACACTGGATTTGGTGACAGGGTTCAAGATACTTGGGATTGAATAACTATATGACAAATCATTTTACCTTTCTATACCTTAGCCTTGACATTTTTATTTTTTTTTAAGGTGTGTGTGTGTGTGTGTGTGTGAATGAGATTAACTCTATCGTCTTTGTCTTTCCCATCTTTAATTCTATGATTCAATTCATTTTTTTTAAAATTTTGTTTCCATTTTCCCCCAGCAAGATGAATGGACTTAAATTTGGAAAACACAGAATTTAATTCCACATTCATTTTTTAAATCTCTAAAATGTACAAGCACTATGCTAGGCACTCAGGATATAAAGACAAAAATAAAATATGTGCTGCCATCAAGCAACATATTCTATTGGAGGAATTTCTGATGAGGGAATTGTGGACTAGGATATGTAATATAATTGTAAAAGCTATTGGAATACTCTAAATCAGTTGTAATATCTTGGAATGTGATCAGAGTTATCTTGTTTTAATGTTGTCATCATCTTTAAGCCTTATTGACTTAAGAATTCCTCCCTAGGCACAGACTTTATGGTTTCTATATTTGACTTTTGTATTGTCTTGTGTTGTCTTTTTTCTCTTCTACTCCATCCCATCCTTTCCCTTCTCTTCATCTCTGTGTGTGTGTGTGTGTGTGTGTGTGTGTGTGTGTGCATGTGTGTGTCTGTCTCTAAAACTCTTTCTGTGTGTCTCTATGTCTCTGTCTCTGTCTCTCTCATTGTCAATCCTTTAACATTCATATTTCCGATGTGGTTTTACTATATTATGACATATGTTATAAGATCCTGAATGAAACCTAAATTCTAACAAATATAGAAAGGGTTGCACCAAATATTGCATTTCTGTCAGAAAATGACATCACTAATGAGCAGAACCAGGAGATCATTGTACATGGCAACATCGATATTATATGATGATCAATTCTGATGAATGTGACTCTTTCCAACAATGAGATGTTTTGATGCCAGTTCCAAAGATCTTGTGATGAAGAGAGCCATTTACACCCAGAGAGAGGACTGTGGGAAGTGAAGATAGATCACAACATAATATTCTCACTCTTTTGTTGTTGTTCGCTTGCATTTTGTTTTCTTGCTCATTTACTTTTCTTTTTTTTAATCTGATTTTTCTAATGCAGCAAGAGAATTGTATAAATATGTTTATAGATATTGGATTTAACATATATTTTAACATATTTAACATATATTGGATTGTTTGCTATCTAAGGGAAGGAGTGAGGGGAAGGAGGAGAAAATCTGAAACACAAGGCTATGCAAGGATCAATGTTGTCAAATCATCCATACATTTGTTTTGAAAATAAAAAGCTTTATTAAAAAAAATCACTCTTCAATGATTATCTTTGAGAGCAAGGATATATATATATATATATATATATATATATATATATATATATATGAATTTCTGTGTTGTATACCCAATGTCTAGTATAATGAATGGGCAAATGACAAATGCCTATACAGGACATATTTCTCTCAGAAGTTAGAGAGAAAAAGAAAATCTAAATGTTAAATATTACTAAGTAAAGAAATTTTGAAATGTTTTAATACTTACCACTATCTATTGCCAAAAAAAGTGCAGTATAAATATTATTGTGGACAAATGGAGATTCACGGTCCAAGACAGCAGCTGTATCAATTGTCCCATTTATTGGGTTAATATTTAGCCATCCTGCTGGGTCTTTATAAACAGAGTACCTAAAACAAATAGACAGATATTTCATATTAAATCCCTAGAAATCGATTACTCTTTGAATATAGAAAGGACTATAGAGTTATAATATGAAATGATATAGCAAAATTATAATGTGGAATTATTTGCAACATGGAATTCATTGAAGGGATATTATGTCTTAATTCTTTCATAATTAAAAAAAAAACAAAATTTGATCAAACTTCACTTAACTATCATGTCAGATCAAATTCATCTATTTCAGTGGTGGGGTTGAAACATATGCCTAAAATAATGGTTTGCTTACTGTTACCTTTGAGAGTATTCTGGTTTAATAGTAATATATTTCATAGACCTACTGACTGGCCTGTGTTTATGTTACTTTTACAGATCACAGGTACAGGTAATTTTCACCACTAACTGAAACCTAAAATTAAAAGTCATTGGATGACAAATAAGTAACCAAATCAATCTTTTTTTTTTTCTTTTCAGAGCAGTAAAATAGCAAGCTTAAAAGCAAACATTACACTGACACTGTACCAAGCTTCTCATTTATCCCAAGAAGATTAAAGCATAGAGACTCATCATCCTTATAATACCTTATGCTTGTCACGGTGCAACATTTATCTTATACCATCCTATCATATATGGGACAAATTGGGGAACCTTAACTAGATCACTGTCTCTGGCTCTCAATATTTCTTGTTTTCATACCACCTTTTGTGTTCTTTTGTGGGGCACGGGTTGGGATGGTAGAGAAAAAGAAAAGAATAAAATATCACCTGAAATTTTTAATCACAAATAGTTTTAATTTCATCATATTACTATGCATCAGGTCTATTAGGAAAACTGAATGGCTTAGATATTAGAAAGAACCATAACAAGTTGTACAGAAACTTCAGTGGAGCCACATGATTTCTATTTTCTCCACTGAAGGGGCAAACTATCACTGACACTGGGTAGACAGAAAAGGTCTTAGTATGACTGACTACCTTATTACCATTATCTTCCTTTATATTATTTCAAGCACATCATAACCTTATAGATGAATTTCTACTCCATATTTCCATTCTAGAAATATTTATTCCAAGACAGATGGGAAATGTGCCTTCTTATTGGTCTAATAAAGGTGACAGAATCTGCCACTTGTTACTGGTGGCATTTCCACCTTCACCTCAAGTTTCATTAATAAAGTGACAGTCTGGATTAACAAACAAGAGTGAGATCTTGAAATAAAACACTTGATTTTCCATCACAGTTTCATTTTGCTCAGAAGAAGGGGGATATTTCTGATAAGTCCATAAAAATAATATGAGGATGGAGAGCCAATCTTATGACAAATTTTTAAAGGTTAAGAAAGCAGAAAGTGACCCCTTTTTAAAATCTAAATATGAAGCAACATTTTTTACATTTGTAATTATGATACCAGCATAACAGGGCAGGAGGAATATACCTTAAGGTATTATACAATTATTTTCCATTTTCAATGAACTTTGATTCCTATTTGTATATACAGAATAACTTTGGAACATATAGCCAGGTCAAGAGAGAAAGGCCCAGATTTCTCATGAATTCTCTTTGACTGCTGAATGCTCTTCTTACAATCGTTTAATTCAACAGCAACTATTAAGTGACTACTAAAGCATAATGTCAGGCACTGTATTATTTACTACTGTACTATATACAAAGGAAAAAAATGTAACAATAAATTTAACCTCAATAAGATGATATTTGTTCAGAGGAGCAAATGTTTTCAAAGACAAATATTTACAAATTAAATGCCAAATAATTATTTATATTATTATTTTTTCTGAGAGTCACTAACAGTTAAGTTTATCATGGCAGTAATTATTTGGGAGATGACATGATATGAATTTTGAAATAAACTAGAGATTGTAAGACATTGAGCCAAAGAGATAGAAAATTTCAGGCATAAATGTAGTAAAGCAAATAAAAAATGCATAGAGAGTGAAGTTTAAATATTAAATGGGAGGAGACAAAAAAGCCAGTTTGCTTGAAATGAAGAGTATTTGAAGAGAAATATTTTATACTAATGATGGAAAAAGTAGGGTGGAATCAAGATATAAATAATTTTAAATGCTCAAAAGAGGAATTTCATGATTTAGAAGTAACAAGCATTTCCTGAAGGTGAATGAACAGAGGAATGGCAGACCTGCATTACAGGAATATAACTTTTTTTCAGTTATTTGGAGGTTAGATTGGTGAAGGGAAGAGACTTAATTAGGTGGTTGTTGAAATAGTACATATATAAGATAAAAAAGACCTGGAATAGAGTGAAGGGAAAGAAGGAGGAAGATATGAGAGATGTTATTAAGTTTGAATCCAAAAGTTTGGGCAAATAATTGAGCCTGGGCAATGAAGGAAAGAGAGAACTAGAAGTTGACTGAGGCCCAACTTTTTATAATAAAATGACTTTTGAGTTCCAACAATAAGTTTGCATTTGAAATTAATTCTTTAAACTTTCATAACTTGGGGTTTCATAAAAAAAAATCTCAACAAAAACAGACAACTTATTTATAACTTACTACTAAACATTTTATTTATCACAGATTTATTTTTACATAAATTATGTGTTTTAATAAGAAAAAAAACATCAAACTGAAAAACTGTATTTTCCCTTTGTTCATTTTAGTGTCATATTTTCACTGATTTAAGGTATTACTTACATATTAAAAAAGTCTGCCTGTAGAATGGAAGTTAAGTAATGGATCAAAGCATTGTTTTAATTGTTGTTGTTGCTCCTGATAGTAGTAATATTATTAATAGTAGTGAAATAGTGGAAGTTGTAATAATAGTAATAGTAATAGTTATAGAAATGGTAGAAGCTACAGTAATAATATTATTTTCTTTTGCTTGTTGCTGAAGCAATTGGGGTTAGGTAACTTGCCCATGATCACATAGCTAGGAAGTATTAAGTGTCTGAGGTTAGATTTGAACTCAGGTCCTCCTGACTTCAGGGCTGGTGCTCCATCCACTGAGCTACCTAGCTGTCCCTAGTAATATTATAGTATTACTGAACTTTACTTAGCTCAGGGATTAGTTAAGATCATTAATGTAGCTCTCTTTTTTGCCTTAGTAGAAAAGGCCATATTTAGATCTAAGTTCCTTTCTGAGACATCTTACTATGAACTGACTGTGAAAAATACCACTACCACCACTACTACTATTGCTAATATTGCTACTATCACGAATGTATGACTACAACTATAATGACTACTACTACTACTACTATTACTTCTACTACTACTAATATTAATAATTTTATACCAAAACTCTGAGTGCTACTTCCATTTGGGATACTAATTTCTTGAGTATAAGTAATGTTTACATTAAGTATGTTTAATTGCAATCCTTTTTGATTGCATGTTAATAATTTTATTTGAAGAAAAGCTACTTGTAGCTTTATAAATTTCCATTCCTAAATACAAGATTTCTTCCTCTTCTAACTTCTGCAAGATGCTTTATCTTTCTCTACCCCAAGACTCTAAGATAACATTAGCTTTGGGGAAGATTATTTCCAAGATTTTTATTAGGATCTGACCTGAAAAGACCACACATTCCTAGATAACCACTACTTCCAAATGATATAGAATATATGTCATCCTATGCTTAATTACAAAAGCACCCATTTTGGTTTATTTCCTTATGATAGGTGCATACATCCAAGGCTACTGAGTGCCCTGTGTTTCTTCTACTCTAAATTTACCCAAGCAGAAGAAGAGGAAAAAAAAATTCAGACTAGACATACGCTCCCCTCACTAATTAGTACTTATAAATCTTGAAGAATATTTCAATAGCTTTACTGATAAGGACTGATAGAAGAAAATAAACTTCATTTCTACCTTCATATGAATTCTGTTGCTTATATAAATGTAGAGTGGGTTGGAAAGAAGGAGAGTATCCAAACCTGGAGGATCTCAGCTGGATCCAACCACAAATCATGATCTTGGCAGTATTTGTACTTCCTATGTTGCAATTTATTTGAAATTCAGCCAAACATATCTCATACTTTGCAATAATTAATTCTTCAACAAATTCAACTGAAATATACGTGAATTATATTTTATATTTGCTTTCAAATGTTATTAATCTGAAGATAACACCTACAACAAAATTATTCAGAGAGCAAATGCTTCTAAATGTCAGAGAATAGGCAAGAAACTTTGATCACTTGTCCAACTGTAAAGTACAGGCTAGCCTCAGGTACAGCCAGAGTCAGGATAAATCAAAGTCTGTGATCTTTAGGGGGAGAAGTGAAGGAGGCTGGCAAGCTGCCACAGGACTTGCCAAATTTGTATCCTGGATTCTGGGAGTCTGGAGTCTCCAGCCTCTCTTATCTTGCTGCCAAGTGCCTCTCATTTCTCCCCCCACCCTCCAATCCTTGCCCATGATTATCTTACTACCAAACATTCAGGAAGCACCAATGGTGAGGAGAGCCATCATCCAAATATAACTAATAGAGTCATTGTCTCACATCGAATAGAAAGCCTTAAGTGCTCTCTTGTCTGATTCAGAGTTTCAGCCCTCTATATCCAACATCTGAAACTCTCCCCATAAGCCAGTCAAAAGATTTGAGTTTGAAACCTAATGCTTGAATTTTATTATTTCTGCATTTGCAAAACAGAAACAAAATTAACTGCTTTGCCTAACTTACAGAGTTTTTACAAATATTATATAAGATGTGAGATAATATACAATTAGAGGGGGTTTTCCCATTCCCATAAAAAAAGTTAATTCATTTGTGAACATATATACCAAATACACATGAATAAGCCTTTGTTAATACTGTTAAGTCAGCTAAATAAGTTAAGAACCTGCTGAAATATTATAACCACAGTCCCATAAACATTTTAGTGGATAAGATAATTTAAAGTGTTCTATAACCAAAGATTGTCAAGAAATACACTGGGATGACTAGATTACCACAGAACTATACATACACACAATCTGAGCATTGTAAGTAATCTAAGTGACTATCTTATCCATCTGATATGCACAAAGAATATTCTTCATAATACACTCAATGAGTGGTTGTATACCCTTTGGCTTGAATATATACAAGTAAAGGGAACTCCCCACTTCTTGAGTCCACTTTGAGATATTTCTAATTATTGGAAAAGTTTTTTGTTTGTTTGTTTGTTTGTTTTTCCCTTAACATTAAAAAAAAAAAACTTATTTGTTCCATTTTTTGCTTTTGATTTTGCTCTCTGAAGCCAAAAAAAAAAATGTTTTATGCTTTCTCCAGGTCATTGAACATGACTCTCTAAGTCTTCCTTTGACTATACATCCTCAGCTGTTTCAAAAGATTCTCATGAACATGGAGACAGTTTATTATCCTACTTTCTCTTGAATAGGGCACTATCCTATTTAATATAATCCTTCTTTAACCATCAAGCTAAGAACTCAACACAAGGTTCCAAGTAAGATCTGATCAGGATAAAGTATAAATGGCCCTATCGTTTCTTTGTTATCAGTGAGTATTTCATTCTCAACTCAATCTACAAACTGAATTCAATTTTGTGACAACTTTATCATTTTACAGACATTTTGAACTTCAACTCCTCTAAAGCATTCACATCTTTTTTTTAGAACAACAGATACATAGCTATTTTACACTAATGAAGTTGATTTGTGTTTAATTTATTTTATTTAAGATTTATTTCTACTTAATTTCATCTTATTTGGTTCAATTTCATACTTTAGCCACTTATAATCCTTCCACATTGTAAGCTGTCCATCCTATTTTTATGACATCTACAAAACTGATAAATGCATTATATATAACATTTCCAAGCCATTGAAAGAGCTAAACATCGTCGATTCAAATTTACATCCTTGAGGTACCACCCTAGAAAACTCCTGTTATGTTGAACCACTACCATTTCAACTATTCCAGTTGTCTGATTGTCATATAATTCTCCTATTTTTGCAACAAAAATAGAATGCAATCTCTCTACCACTTTCTCTCCCCCTCTACCCTCTTCTCTCTCCTGAAAATCTAGGTGAATTTTACTCCCAGCATTTCCTTCATAGATTACTTTAGCTGTTTAGGATTGCTTTAGTATATCTGTCCAAAATCAGAATTAGTAGAATTTATCTGGAAAGACTTGTTTTTGATGAAGTCATGTTATCTATGATAACCACTTCTTTTCTTTGATAGTTTTCAATTATCTTTTTAATAAATTCTAAATTTTTTTCTGAGAATGGAGATTGATTCAATAATCTATAGTTTTCAGACTATTATCTTCTTTTTTTATATTGGTAAATCTTTTGTCTTTTTCCAATCTTGTGATTCCTTACCCATTTTTATGATATTTCAAATGTCACTGACTGTGACTCATCAATTTCATCTACCCCCTCCTAAATAACTCAAAAATATTAGTAATCTGGGGCAGATAACTAAGATTTAGCAATCATAGTTGAAAACTCCCTTACTTATATTGGATGTAAATTGAATATCATTTCTTAAATTTCAGTTCCTATACAACATTGGTTAGTCTCTTGGTAGTTTAAAAAGTTTATTGCTGGAAAGAATTGAGATTTTTGTAAGTCATGACATAGTTAACAGAAGACAGTTTATTTTCTATACCTGCCATATGCAATACTTCAGAAAGTAAGTTGAATCTATTCATGCATCTTTGTGTATTAAGACAGAAAGAAAGCTATATCAATGATTGAGCTAGTTCCTGAGTTAATCTTCCTAAACAAGGAGAGCTTCAATAACTCTAAAGGAGAAGAATTAGCCTAACCTCCATGAGGTAGGACTTTAGTAAAAACTAGGTCAACTCACATAGCAGGACCCTAAGAAATATTCCTATCACAAAAGGTCATTCTCTTTGGTGGAAAAAGCAGGAAAAAAATAATAATTGCCATCTCTATAGTCTTTTAATTGTAAATTATCCCATCCTCACCAAGCAAAGGGCTTGTCCCCAAGAATTAAAAAAAAAAATCTTTTTATTCTTAACTTCCTGTACTAGACTCATCTTATTCTTAGCTTTAGCATTGCTATGGTTGTTTAACTGTTTTCAGTTGTTTCCAGCTTTTTGTGACCATTTTGGGGATTTTCATGGCAAAAATACTAAAATATTTTGTCATTTCCTTATCCAACTTATTTTACAGATGAAGAACTAAAGCAAACAGGGTTAAATGATTTGCCCAGGATCACATAGCTAGTAAGTATCTGAGCTTTAGTATTACCAACTCTAGTTTAATGGGGCTTCGAAGTCATCATTAAATACTTGATGCATTAAATACTTTCAAGGACAATTATACCTTCTTTGAAACTGATATTCAGTTTCCTCCTTTGTTATATAAAAGCAGGCTCTGTAACTCATAGCATGAATTGAAAGGAAAGGGGCAATACGGTATTGTGGGGAAAATCCTGAGTATGGAACCACAGTATCTGGATTGGATTTGGCTTTATTTTTTTATTACCTGTATGATCTAGAGCATGTTATTTTCTGAAGCTGGACCTTAATTTCCTTAGCTGTAAAATAAGTAACTTAATCCATGACATTCTATGATTTTACATGTAATTTGAACATACTGACAAGTGCTGCTCCAATGTAAGGAAAAAATATGTTCTCTCTCTTCATCATTCTTTCCCCTTTCCTCTCTTACTTCCTCTATACTTTCCTCCCTTCTCTTTCTCTCTCCTTCCCTCCTGCCTTTTCTTCTGTTCCCTTCTCTCCTCTCCTCTCCCCTCTCTTTTCTCTCTATTGCACATGTATGCACAAGTGCAGACAGATACACACACACAAAGAGTGCATGCCCAGTTGAACTGCACAAAGCAGATAGAGAATGTGACCAGAGCACAATACTATTAACTTCCCAAGAGAAGTAGATAAGATCGTGCTAAAGAAATGCTAAGCACAATTCAAATTGTCTTTTCAAAAGCCCATCCTTCCAATATATTTTCCAGGTTTTTTTTTTTTTAATAATCCCTGTTATTTCACTATTATTGATGATATTCACACATTGTCTCTGAATATCCCCTGATTGAGATGTTAGCCTGCTAAGTGCTGCTTCCGTAAGCAACCTCTCTTTATTCTTATTCTATTTCTATTTCCAGATCTTTCACAGGCCTAGGGATATAACAATTTCCGAATACTCTTACGTTCCGTATTATGAAACTTGTCCTTAAATATTTTAACAACACATCATTATTTCATGGCAAAAAGAGAGAGAATTCACTTAATGGCTTTGTGATCTTGATGATTACCTCTTTACTTTCTGGGGCACCATTTCTTCATATGCATATGCACATTCTTCATATGCATAAATTTGGTCCTTTCTAATGCATATTTTAGACCTGAGATTTTATAGCTGGTTAGTAGGAGTTGTGAAATTTTTAATTTCAAAATACCCTCATTCTCCAATGTGTTTTGCACCTTAGAATATAAGCTTAGTAAGGACAGAGACTATCTTAACTTTTTTTGTATTTGTACACACAGAATTTGGTACAATGTTTGACATATACTATTTGCTTACTGATTATTTTTTTATTCATCCCTGCATTTGCTCCACTCCTGATTGTAAAATATACTTACAAGAACTTTCAGTTTTAGTCATAATTTAACTAGTTTAGAGGAGAAAAAAAGAAGAGAAATTTTATTGCCCACGAAAATGAGCTGCTAAAACAATAATGTTGTTAATTGGTTCATTTCTGGGGGGAATTCACTGTTTCCTTTACTTTAAATTTCTGGAACAAATGTAGAGGTAAAAGTCAGCCAAAAGTGGTATTTCATTCTTGGCTTAATATAACCCAAGTTTGCAATTAACCCTAGGCTAATTTTAAATTTTGAAACATATTTAATCATTATTTTGTGGTATCAATGTTGCTGCAATTTTTGTGCAATAGTATCAGAGGCAAAAAAATAAATCTGGATCCTTGATATCTGTAGTATTTGTATAGTTATTTGGATAACAATATAAATTGGTAGAAATTGGGCTTCTTAGGATCATTAATACATTATTTTATCATCTTTACTCTCTATGAAGGTGACATTTCATAACCTGACATATGTACAAATGCATATATATATATATATGTCTATATATGTGCATACATACATCTACAAATATAAACACATTCATATCCATCCATAAAACATACATGTAATCTTTAGATACATATGTACATATATCAGCATGTACATATATGCATGTTTTCCCTTCTGGGGACCCATCTGGTACTTATTCTCCAAGCTATGGGTATTCTCCCTGAGAATCCAGGTGAGGAGAAGAAATACGGTAAACAAGGATTTGTTATGTCTTCTTCCTATCTACTTAGAGAGGACAATGTGGATTGATGAAGTGACTAAGGCTTCCACTCATCCAGGAGGAGAAGGTGGATGAAAGATTCCTTCCTGACTCTTAACTCCCATCCACATGGAAGATAGAATTTAGCAGTAGACAAAATCTTTTCCTTCCCCCACACCTTCTCCACTGAAAAGAGAACAGCCTACAAGGCTGCCCTTTTGCTTCTGTGCTGATAAACATTATCATAAAATCAGTCTTTTTACCACTTGGTCCCTGTAGCTTATTTAAATTTTTGACATTTTCTAAATTGTCTCTTTTGTAAACATTTTTGTACAAAAAAATCAGAGTATAGGATACCTTGGAACTCTCAGAACTAAAAATGCTTCTGCCTTATTACAATGGGATTTCAAGCCCATTTATCTATAAAGTGAACTTTGCATATTACAGGAAAAAAATCAAATTTAAAATTTCATTGATTTCTATCAGTTGCATGGATTCTGTGGAATATTTGACAGACCATTGGACATCAGAATATTGGAATAGAGACCTGGGTCAGTAGAATAGTATTACCTTGAAGGGCCTTATAGAAAAGATTAGGGAGCTTAATAAGAGCTGTGGTCTTGCACTAGCCATAGCAAACAGGTCTGCTTTTAATTGAAGTTCTGCACTTGATTTTGAATAATAGCTGCCAATAGCTAAGCAATTTAGTGAACAGATTGGTACATCTAGAAATAGGAAAACCTGAGTTCAAATTCTTCCTCAGATACTTAGTTTCAATTTGACTTGGAGCAAGAAATTTAACCTGTCTCAGCCTCAGTTTCACCATCTGTAAAACAAGGATAATAATAGCACCAAATTCATAGGGTTGTTGGGAAGACCAAGTAATATTATAAAAGTTAAATATTTCATAAACCTCAAACTATATAAGTTTAGATTACTATTAGTATTTCTATTCAGGTCCTGATGATATTGATGTTATTGGCATTATCTACATTTTTCAGTTATTGACTCTTATTCTGCTCACTTGGACCAAAGAGAAAAAGTCCAATTGGAGTTCTATTTTCCCTAATACCTAAGGGGGAAAAGTATATGAAAGAAAAAATTCCATCCATATCTCTCAATAATTCCCAATCAGGAGGAAGGATTCCTCTATCAAACTGCTATGGTGAATTATCCAGTTTGTTCATAAGAGGAATCTAAAATGACACAGTTTTTATATGGAGAAGCATAGGCAGCTCTAACAAGTTTGCTATGGTGAGGGGGGTGGAACAGACAGACAGAGAATAAGAATAAGAATATAGAGTGGTCAACAGAGCCATATATTCGTAATTTCATAATTAGTTTAGAAGAGTATCATCCACTTTGACTTTTCTCTTCCCTTACAGATATTCCCTTCCCTTACAAATTCCTTTTATGGGAAGAGAAAAGGATAGTATACGTCTCTGGATTATTGTACTGTGAAAAATATTTCTAAAATGACCCTGACTACTGAGACAAATGAATCTCTCAGGTGATATACATTATTGTAACATGTGTGTGAATACATAGTACAAGTGGCTTGTCATTACTCAGGTATGAATATCTAAGAGAAGGAGGTACATAGTACACAGTTACTCACGAAGAGTAACTGTGTACTATGTACCTCCCTCTTTTAGATTTACTCTTCATTGTTGAAATGTTTCACTTTTTTCCATGAAGAGAAGCTACTCCTAAATCGACATCTCAAAGATACTACCTCTTAGAAAATGACGAAGAATGCAGAATAGCGTCATTAGAAAATGAACTAGGAGACATTGGATTTGAATTTTCCATTTTCTTCTGTTGAGGGAAAACCATACTTCATTAACTATTCTAATTAATTATTCTCTATCTCTTTGTCTTCATCTTTGAGAACCTACAGACGTTGGCTTAATACCTTTGGAAGACTTTTTAGTTTCTGGGCATGCATTTTATCTGGAAGGATTAAATATTTTTTAATTTGATAATTTTAATGTACACATAAATTGCTATGATGTTGAAAAAGAATGTATATTTCCAGAGCAATTTTTGTGGCTTCTGAGTCATTTTAGTTGAATTTACCTTTCTGTCACTCCATTTGGGGTTCTCTTGGCAAAGATATAGGAATGTTTTCTCATTTCATTTTCCAACTCATTTTACAGAAATGGAAACTGAGGTAAATGGGGTTAAGTGATTTGCTCAAGGTCACATAGTTTGAGACCAGATTTGAACCTATCAAGGGTCTTCCTGACTACAGACTCAGTAGTTTATCTACTATACTTCCCAGTAATAATTATATTAAATATATTAAGTTAATACATTTATAAGTTAATAAAACAATACCAATGTCTTGCTGAATTTAATAAAATACAGTTTTACTTATTATATCAAGTGATATTTCAGAAGCCTGATGTTTGACACTGTTTGACAGTTCTAGATAGTGGCCATTTCTTCTTCAGTAATTTTTTTCCCTTAATATTGAGAGGCCTTTTAAGATACCAATCTATATTTGTGTTTAACCTGCTTCCTTATATTAATAGGCTATACTAAGTGAAAGCATAAGCCAGGAAGATAAATATCTCTTTTGGGAAAGTGAATCTATAAGTTTCATGTATTTATTGAACTTATTTTTATTTGTGCACCCTGTGCTCTTTGCTCCTGGTCAGGGGCATTCAAATCACCTAATAGGACTATTAGTTCCTTGAGGAATATTAGTCCAAGTACAGTTTTAGTGACATTGAGAACACTGGATAAGGCTTGGTATTCATAAACCTGAATAAATATTATCACTTGTCAGGGTTTTTCATGAAGATGACCACTTTTGAGCAGTCTTCTTTGAGATGAGAGATTAAGCCAAGTTATAAAGATTCATATTTATGCAAGCAATTTTATGCCTCCAAGGAACTATTGTTAGTGCCAACACCAAGCTTTGGCACACCAGTAAGTGGGTAAAACCTTTTTAAAGACAGGAATTCTTGGAAGAACAAACTATTTTGTAAGGAAATAAAAGTCAGACACATGAACATGCAGAGAAGCCTGGAACAGTTTTGTGATTGAAACAAGAAAAGAGGGGGTTAGAGAAAAGTCTGAAAAATTATTTGGGAAGTAAGAAAATCAAGCTTTTTTTCCTGTTATGTAATATCAGTGAAAAAAAAAAAAAACTTACCTGCTCTCTGGGTAAAATGTTTTGGTAAGGACAAAGGTTTCCAGCAATATCTGTTCTGATTCCCAAACAGGCTAGTTAGTATCTCTCTATTCCACCATCTCAGTTTGGCACAGAGGTTATGATCCACACTAGTGCCAGAATGTTCATGACCACCAGAAAAGTAAAGTATATTGTAGAACACTTTAATAAACCTGCCTATTCTCTTTATAGTATTAAAGACATTTAGAGATGGAAGGGACCTTCATGGTCCTTTGTACAACACAGACTTGAAAAGATTTCCCTCCTCAAGAGCTCTTCATGTATGGAATTATTATTTAGCCTCTGCTTTAAAACTTTGAGGTAAGAGGGAAACTAGTACTTTTTGAGGCAGCATATTACATTTTGAAAGAGTTATAATTTTTAGGAAGCTTGCTTCTCATATTGAGTTTAGGATTACTTCTTTGTACCTTCTTCCAGTTGCATCTAGTTATCCCTCATGCAGTCAAGGTATGCTTTTTCTAAGAGAAAGCCCTTCAAATTCTTGAAAACTGTTATCATTCTCACCTATCCAAATTTTCTTTTTTTCTGGTTGTTTCCTTCATTTTGGACTGTTTTTTTTTTTACTTTCTTTTTTTTTTTATGTGTTGTGCAGAATGATATCACATAATGGTATTAATAAATTCTTATTGGCTGTTGACCAACTCTTTTTTTTTTTTGCTTTTTTATCACCAAGCACAGAGTCTGACATGGAGTAAATTTTTAGTAAATGCTTAATGATTAAATGCTTGAGTCTCCATGTTAACATCCTTTCATTCAGTTATTTCCCTTCTTGAATTCACATGAGGTTCTTACCTATCCTATCTGTCCTCCTTGGCTTGCTCTCCTAAAATGTGTCATCCAGAGAAGAACCCAATATTCCAGGAGTGTTCTGACTAGACTATGGTACAGCAGTGTTAGATCACTTTACAATTGATTTTTGCATTTCCATAAAGATTTTATAGAGATGAGGAAACAGACATATATAAACTGAAAGTTGCTACTGTCTTCTGGTGGTTTCCCTCCCTGCCCTTCCCCCCCCCCCCACACACACACATAATAAAAGCATTAAGGTCAAGTGTGATGTCACAGGCCTTTAATTAATCCTTACCTTTAGGGAGACTGAAACTAATAGATTTCTTGAATTCAAGAGTTCTAACATATTTGCTACTGAACTAATTTCAGCATTAATTTGATGAGTCCCTAGAAATAGGTGCTTATCAAGTCACAGAAGGAACAGAAAAACAAGTCAGCTTGTTAAGTGGAGAAGGTTTAGTTCAAACTTGTTCATAGCTTTCAAACTACCATCCTGGATGGGATGGGGGATATCCAGTTTTTAATCATTATCATAATTTGTTTTTAGTATTATTTTTAAACTTTTCTTTCTTTGAGACATATCAAGAATTAATCAATGAGCAGCTTTAAAATTGAGTCACATACAAAAAGTGAGACACATACAACAACAAAGTAGGACCATAAGATTTTTAGTTTTGAGGAAATTTATAAAGATCATCTGGTTCCTAGCTTCTAAAATTGTGATTTGCGATCCCCTATGGGATCTCATAATTGAATTTGGAGTAGCCTGTGAAATTATTATTTATCATCAATATATGTTTGATCTGTAAACCCATTTTATATATTTATATAACCAGAGTCGAAAAAGGGTCACAAATGGAAAAAAGTTTAAGAAGCCCTGAATAGTCCAACCTGTTCAGTTTACAGATGAGAAAAATGATTTTCAGAGAGTTTAAGTAACTTATGCAAGATTTTATCAGTATTAGATAGTAGATTGAGCAACTGAACCCAGGTTTTCCAACTCCAACTTTTGTTTTTAGTGCTATCACTGTAATAGCTAAAAACCATCTCCCAACAAACAGTATAGGTTCCCTGGATAATAATTTCTTCAGCTTTAAAATACTCTGTAGGTGCACTCTTAAAACTATAGCCAAAAGACACAATTAACTTAAGGAGAGAAATGTGAAATATAAGCATACTATAGAATTAAATATTGTATAGTAAGAAAAGTAGCAACAAAACATTCCCCTCAATTTTTGGAGTTTAGGAAACCACAAGCACATCCCAATAACAATAGGAAGAGTAGGCCTTATAGAGGACACAAAGAGAGACATATTCCCTCCATGAACATATGTGGCCAGGATGTTTGTGAGGAAGGACAGATAGGGAGAACTTGTCTGATATCAGCAAGTATTGTATAAGGAAGAAAAACCAACACTGATACTGTAGGGTTGAAGGAATGTGGATGACTTTAAAGAGCTCCTGATGGCTCTATTTGCCATCCATTGATTGACTGATCAAGGCCTTCATCGATTGTTAGTTACTATTGCTCCAGTGGCTACCACCAGACAGAAGCTTGATTGAGTTTCTAGAACTTCTGGCTTCTTTGAAATTTCTTGTGTTCTAAGTAGGATCCTGCACAGGAATGATGTAGACTTGCTACTTCCTTCAACAAAATAGTATGGCTTAGAGAATTCTCTTCTCTACCAGAGCCTGTAGTTTCTGAACTCCAACCATGGGAATTATCCATGGATATCCTTCTTCCATTGCTTATAATTGCCAATGGTGTGGGGATGGGGTAAGGAGAGAAATCTTTGACCTTCTGTAATGCACTCTCTAGGAACTAGAAAGGAAAGGGTGAATAGTGAGTCCTCAATAGCTTAGAGCTTTCCTAAAACCTTAGCTCTTCTTCTGGAGCTAGCTCTTATACTTACTGCCTCAATCAAGATTGTTACCTATTTAAACTCTCTTGATGATCCACATAATAGAATAGGTAAATCAAAAGCATGTGAGGTCATCCTTTTTCATAGTATTCATGTCTCAGTCTCTTGCCTGATCCTTTCAAGTCAAAATGTGGTCAATCAAACTTTTTTCATTTCAATTCCAAGGATTGGTAGAATTTAGCAATCACCCAAAATACCACACTTCTCTAAATATTTAATTAGATCCACATACTCTTCCTGACTTTATCTTAAGTGTTCTTGCTACCTCCTCATATCATCATTCTCATCATCATTAATCATCATCATCATCATAACAATGATAACTACCATCTAAATAGAAATTTTAGGTCTGCAAAATACTTTACAAATAATATGTCATTTGGTCTTCACAACAATCATGGGATTGTTATCACCGCTTTATATAAGGTGAAAACTGAATCAGACATCGGTTAAAGGACCAGCTCACTTAGGTTAAATGTCTGAAGTCAGATTTGAATGCAGCTCTTCCTTATTGCAGGTAGATTATACCATCTATATTAAATACTAAAGTAGGGGAGTTCTTCATTACTGGCCTGCTTTCCCTCCTAATCTCCATTAATTTCTATCTTCCTTTATAACTCAGCTCAGTTACTATGTCCTACATTGACACTTTCCTGATTTTCCCAACTTCTAGTGCTTCTCACTCTGGAAATTATTTTTTATTTATTTTATAATATGCATGTTGTCTCCCCTTAGATATAAACTCCTTTAAGGCAAGTTGGTTTCTATGTCCATAGTACATTGTACAACACCAGCAGATAGTGCAGATACTTTAATAAATATTTGTTGATTGATTAATAAATAAGGATCTCTATTAAAATGCCAGTAGGTCACCTCCTTTTATGTCTGCTTATTATTGATACAGAAGTAAATGACTTTTATCACCTAATTGCCATTATAATTTATATCTGCCATGAATCATTGTTCAAGAGAAAATTAGAAGATCGATTGGTCACTTCTCTTAACATTTGTTCAATTACCCTTTTATGTATGAACATTATGAGGGACAGTGGGGAAATAATAAGTAAGGGAATGACCCAGTTCTTGAGGAATCTAAAGGAAGAAAATAAATACAACATAAAACTACTTAAACAAACTGAAATACAGCAGGCAACAACAAAATAGTTAGCCTATTTAATTAAGAACAGCAAAACACAAGAACTAGAGGTAATGCTTAGGTTAAAAGATGCCCAAGAGCCATAAGACAGCAGATGATAGAGGAAAGCCTCAGGCAGAAAGTTTTAGAATTCAAGATACCTGAGAATGACCACTGGACTTGGAGATTCAAGGCCTCTACATCCCAAGTGACCTTTCTTTCCACAATTTTCTTTGAAGACTGAGCTCTTTGAGAGAGAAAATGCAGAAGGAAAGAATTCTAGAAGCCTAGGGCTCTCCTAAGGGACATATATAGTAAAATGACACCATTTATATATGTTTTAGATTTAAGGGCTGTTCAATGCTTTGATGCCCATCCTTGATCATTACACTCAGTTTCATACTCAAACAGACCTTGGTGCCTAGGGATGTGGAACAGTGGCAATTTTTCAGTTATATTTTCTAACAACATGTGTCATGCAATATAAAAAGAAAATTGCTTTGCATTATGAGACAAATTTCAACAATTCCTTCTTTCCTTTAAAAAAAAACACATAAGTCAAAATTTATGATTTCAGAAAAATAAAAAATACCAAGTCTACCAAAAGTCATAGCTCCTTGCAAAAAAAAAAAAAGCTTGATAATATGGTTTTACATATATGTGTGTGAGTATATACATGTATGTTCATAGATATATATATACATATATATTCACATGTATACATGTACATAACAGAGAACAGAAAAAGGAAGCAAAGATGAGCAGTTCTGAAAATAATAGTATTTATTACATAGGTTTTTTAAAATGGATATTTATTTTATTATATGAAATCCTCTCTTATGGTCTGCTGCATACTTGTCAATTTTTTTCTCATTTTTAATATAAATTTAAAATTTTTTAAAATACCAAAAATAAAAGGAGAAAGAAAAAAATAGCTTAACTAGCAGGGTAAATGGTCAAAGCACGGAGCACTCTCCAACTGCACTGGTACCTCTGCACTTGTCTGCTTTTAAACTCATTAAATTTTGACAAGGAAAAAAAAATATTTCAGCACTTGACACCTGCTTGGCACTTATCTCACTTGATTGTTGTCTTGGTTGAGCAACAGGGATGTGATTGTCTAGTTATGCTGCCCATCCCCCCAGTGCTGCTGTTATTGCCCTTGGATGTAGGGTAGCTCCTCCCCAGAAAATGTGATGGGTGGGTGGGACTGTCAGGTAAGCCCACAATGCTGGGGTTGTGTGGATGAATGGGCAGGTCGCTGGGCAATTCCTGTTGGAAAGTGTGGTTTTAATTGGAAGGGGCATGGAATGACCAATGTGCTCAACAGGAGAAACAGCAGGAGCAGAAACAGGAGAAATGATATTAGCAAGAGCATCAGGAGGCACAAGCCAAAGCAGAGGTAATGGCAAGCAACCAGGACTCCTGCAAGCTCAGAACCCCTGACTCGCCAGAGTCCAGGGAGGCAGAAGACATAGCATTATAGTTTCTGCTTCTACATCCATCCCCCTTTAACTTTCTTCCCCCTTTACCTGCCAGCCATCAAGGAAGCTTGGTTGAATGGAGTGGGGAAGAATATTAATGTTCCTTTCAGAAAGTAAATTGGGTCAAGAAGGAAGAAGACTGGCTGGACAGGGCTGGGCAGGCATGCTTTTCTGCAGCTGGAAGTCCCACTTATCTTTTTCAGGGAATTGGATGGGAAAGAATTGTTAGGCTAGAAATTTGAGATGTACTCATTATGGGAAAATTTCTTCAGTACTCATTGTTTTTGCCACTTGTGCCTTCTGGAAACAATTAACGAGTACTAAGTTACCACTATAATTTCAGACTTGTTTGGTGCTCATAAAAAATCAAGGGAGGTCATTGGCTTTGAGGCAACAATAGATCCATTAAGTAGAATAAGTCCATCCAAATGTATAGATTTGTAGGTGGTAAATCAGTAAGGAATTCTCTGTGAATTTTTTCCCCTCTTCCACAGTTCTCATGTTTTGAGGGTATTACAGTTTTCCAGAATTTCAAGCCATGAATTGCAATTCATGGGTCACCAACTAGATTTCATATTATGAGAAGAACTGGAAAAACCTGCCTTAACAATGTCTCTGCATGTATGTGCTTGCATCTATACAGGAAGTTGGAAGTGCTTTTAGTTTGGTAGTTTATTTTTTCCTCTAGAGTTGTAAGCTAGCTGTCTCATTTGCTGGTGGTGCATGGGAATAGGGGTGGTACATTACCTCCAGAATTTGTCCCAATGTTAGGGATATGTTCTAGATACTGACTTTGAAAATGCAGATGGAAAAGTGAAATTGGGAACATATGGTGCTGCTGAATTCCCTGAACTGCAGAAGTGTAGGAGCTTTTGAGCAATTCACCTTCCAAATGAAAGAAGAGCTTTGGATACAGACAACTACATCAACCCTTAGAGAGGGAAGAAGGCAGATGATCAAGGAAAGGGAGAGAGGGGATGAGTAAAGGCATAATAACTGCCCACAGTAGCACAGAAATTACCCATTGCCTTTCATTGATCTAGTGTGGGCAGATTTTAACAGAAATGTCTGACTTTTTCTTCCTGTTTTGTCATTCCAATTGTAGCAATTGCCCAGTGGACCAGCAAAAATCCCTTTCATCAATTAATCCTAGGAGCCTAAACTTTTTTAGGGTTTTGCTTGGGTGGTAGTGTGCAACTGAAGTGAAAAGTTAATCAGTTATGGCCTGGGAAGTTTGTAGTGGATGTTTCAACATTCTTTAAAGATCATATTAATAACAATTTGTTTTTTTTAAAATTGTTACATAATAGATGGGTGATACAACATAAAAAAATGGAAAAGAAGTGGTAGGTAGATGGAAACAAACTGAATGATTTACTTAGTTGAAATACAAGCCCAGCATCATCATTATCATAGCTAGCATTTATCTAGAATTTCAAGGCTTATAAAATGATATTTTGAAGCAATCTTATATGATCTCATATTATGCTTTTAACAATCCTGTGAGGTAGGCTCCATTATCTCCATTTTTCAGTGAGGCGGAAGATCAGTGAGGTTTAAGGATTTGACTAGTCATACTGCTCGTAAATGTATGAGGCAAAAATTTTAACTCACTTCTTCCTGTCTCCAAGCTCAAGACTACATCCATAATACAACCTAGTATCACCTAGGGAGAAAGATAACCACTCATTCCAAGACAGGACAAAGAGTGAATTAAAACTAGATTGTGAGATCTTAGGCAGGTTGGTTGCTATATACTACATTTCTCTGTTGAATTGAAGTCACTTTAGGGACAGATAAAAATGGGCAGTATGATATTGTAGAAAGAGAAAAAATGAGAGTCTATAAATGTGGCTCTGAATGCTGTTTCTACTATATTTACTGTTTTGATGAAGTCCTTTCTTGGAAGTCCTTTCTATGAATCTGTTATTCCAGGATTTCAGAAAATCAGATCTCCAAAGAGGTTAAGAGAATATAAGCTTTGTGTCTTTGTGTGGTGCTACAGTACTTGAAGGGTACTATGTTTATGCATCTATAGCCTCAGCAACAAAAGTCCAAAGACTTATCCATAGAAAGCTTCCTTCAAAATTACAATAGTCTCAGCATCCCAGGGGAAATCCAGTTACCAACAGGATCATTATTCTTTGATGTGCAACAAAATTAAACACTTCCTGCTGTGCAGATCCTGCAGATACAGGCTGGGAACTCACTGATATTCTTCTTCTATGTCAAGCATAATGTTTTATGATGTCGAGCAGGGCCAGAAAAGTGAAAAGAAAAAGTCATTAAAGAAGAGAAAAATAAATAGCCATGAGAGAGAGCATGTATAAATTGCCCATTCTGACTTCAGGGGGGCAATTTTTAAAAGTGATATCATATGAAACAGATTTATGTCTCTAGAGTCAATGCAAATGTAGGATTTATACAATATCCATTTATCAGCCACCAAAGGGTTGATTTATGGTACTGAAATCATACTTTGTATTCTAACTGCCTCAGAAAGTTCACTGACAGCACAGTCAGAGAGAAATAACCTCGATCTCATTGGGTATGACTATGCTTGTGAATTAACACTGCCTGACCAAGGAAGGGTCTTGAGGTTCTCATTAGAGAATTGGCCATTAATGCTTCTGGCAAACTTGGCTCTTTGGTCAAAGTTTCATCATTATTTCAGTCATATAAGTTCTATATTCTGTTGGGTCAGTGATCCTTTTGCTTGCATTTTATAATGATGGATTAGGCAAAACTTTGAAACAATTCAGTTCAAATGAACTTGCCATGGAACCTTAGCATCACGGCGGCATATGTTGCAATGATAGCATACATGCATATGAACTGATAAAACAGGAGATAATTCAATGAAAGCAAAATATGAGTTGTGAATCAACTTTAAAAAAAAGATATTTAATATGTACTTACATGAGTAAGGTCCTGCATTTGAATGCAATAAATAACAAAAGCATGAGACCTATTCTCAAGACTTAGGGTACATTTAGGAGAAAATATATCTCTTATCTTCTGACTGATGAATGTCTTCAGCCCATTGGAGCTATTGCTTGTTATATTTTCTCTTTTCTTTAGCAAAATATCGATTTAAGCTGATTATCAGCAATCTGTTCATCGTGCTGTTTAACTAAACCTTAGATATACTGAACTTCTTTACAACTCTCTTGCTCTCTCTCTGATTGGAGAGCTGAAGGATACAGTTCTCAATTCTGTCCTATGTGTACCTGGTACATAGTAGACAATTAATACATATTTATTGCATTGAACTAAATGGAATATCTTTTGCTTTTACATTACCTTAATTTCCAACTATACTTCTATTTCATCCTCTCCTTGGAAAGGCATTCTTTATAACCAAGTATAAAGAGGAAAACAACAAAGTTGTTTTGCAAAAGTAAGCCACAAAAAATATGACTGTTAGGAGATATACAATATTTCATTCCTATAATATGCCTCCTCTGCAAAGAAAAGATGGATTTTTTCCTCATTTCTATGGGTTCAAGCTTGATCATTAAAATTAGATAAGATCTTTCCATTTCATTTTTAATCATTAAGATTCTTCCCATGTTTGTCAATAGTTACTATGTAAATTGTTTTCTTTCTTCCACTAGCTTCACTTTTCATTAACTCAAAAACATTTTCTAATGCTTCTCATTATTCTTCATGGTCATTATTTCTTATGGCATAGTAATATTTCTTTATATATATGTGTGTGTGTGTGTGTTATATATATATATATATATATATATATGCATATACTTATTTGGGGAGGACACTTAGTCAACAGATATCTACTTTTCATCTCATTATTTGTTACTACAAAAGTGCTACTGTAATTATTTTGGTATCTCTGAGACTTTCTTTTCTAATTCTGATGTTTTTGAGGGGCAGTATTTCCCTATCAGTAACATCTCTGGGTGAAAGGAAATGGAAAAAAATTGGGCAAGATTACAATAAATTATGTGATTTAACAAGTAGTTGAATAATCACATCTATACTGTAGTGATAAATGGATTAACAGTAACCTGGAGATGTCTCATAACTAGAGTATTAAAAGCAAGACTTGCTTTGCCCTGGCTCTATTCTGATGCGCGCATGCACTCGTGTGTGTGTTTGTGTGTGTGTGTGTGTGTGTGTGTGTGTGCGTGAGAGAGAGAGAGAGAGAGAGAGAAAGAGAGAGAGAGAGAGAGACAGACACACAAACACTGAAAGAGACAGAGATTTGATGAAAAGATAGATATCATGCTTATAATTGTTTTTATTTTGTTCAGTCATTTTTCAGTCATGTTAAATTTTTTGACCCCTTTTGGGGTTTTCTTAGCAAAGATATTGGAAAGGTTTGCTATTTCCTTCTCCAGATTGTTTTATAAGTGTGAAAACTGAAGCAACCAGGGTTAAGTGACTGCTTAAGCCTACAGAACTAGTACATATTTGAGGCAAGATTTCAACTCATAAAGATGACTATTCCTGACTCCAGGCCTAGCACTCTACCCATTCATTGTGCCTCTAAGTTGCCCCACAAAATTATTGATGGCACAATGCAATATAGTAAAATGTTTTAAATATCTGCAATAGAAATAAGAAAAGGAAACCCTTGCCCTCAAGAAACTTATAATATACATTATACAAAAGAAAGATGAAAAGTAGAAAAGACTGAAGTGGTGAAAGGCCTGATATGGATTGAAATGAATCCAAGAGAGTGGAGGAGATAGAAAATAAAGAATAAGCTATCATCATGAGGTATCTTCCATTGGGGTTTTCTTTTTTACTCTTCTCTCAAGACTTCCAGGTTGGGAGGAGTTTTTTCTCTTCTCTCCAATATTCCAATCAGAAACTTCTTTTTTTTTTAATATTAATTTTTTAATAATGTTTTATTTTTTTTCTTTTCTTTTTTTAATAGCCTTTTATTTACAGATTATATGTATGGGTAACTTTACAGCATTGGCATTTGCCAAACCTCTTGTTCCAATTTTTTCCCCTCCTTCCCTCCACCCCCTCCCCCAGATGGCAGGATGACCAATAGATGTTAAATATATTAAAATATAGATTAGATATACAATAAGTATACATGACCAAATCGTTATTTTGTTGTACAAAAAGAATAGGACTCTGAAATATTGTACAATTAGCCTTGAAGGAAATCAAAAAGGCAGGTGGGCAAAAATATAGGGATTGGGAATTCAATGTAATGGTTTTTAGTCATCTCCCAGAGTTCTTTTGCTGGGCATGGCTGGTTCAGTTCATTACAGCTCCATTGGAACTGATTTGGTTCATCTCATTGCTGAGGATGGCCAGGTCCATCAGAATTGGTCATCATATAGTATTGTTTTTAAAGTATATAATGATCTCTTGGTCCTGCTTGCTTCACTCAGCATCAGTTCATGTAAGTTTCTCCAGGCCTTTCTGAAATCATCCTGTTGGTCATTTCTTACAGAACAATAATATTCCATAATATTCATATACCACAATTTATTCAGCCATTCTCCAATTGATGGGCATCCTTTCAGTTTCTAGTTTCTAGCCACTACAAAGAGGGCTGCCACAAACATTCATGCACATACAGGTCCCTTTCCCTTCTTTATGATCTCTTTGGGATATAAGCCCAGTAGTAGCACTGCCGGATCAAAAGGTATACACAGTTTGATAACTTTTTGAGCATAGTTCCAAATTGCTCTCCAGAATGGTTGGATGTATTCACAATTTCACCAACAATGTATTAGTGTCCCTGTTTTCCCACATCCCCTCCAACATTCTGCATTATCTTTCCCTGTCATTCTAGCCAGTCTGACAGGTGTAGAGTGGTATCTCAGAGTAGTCTTAATTTGCATTTCTCTGATTAATAATGACTTGGAGCATCTAGAAACCTCTTTTTAAAAAATAAGTCTTGAATATACACAATAGTCTAGAGGTGGTGAGTGGAAAAAAAATGTTGATGACAAAAATCCATGACAGATAATTAATATTTGTGAAGAGAGAATTGGAATCCCCAAATATCTTGACACACAAGAAAAAATAGTCAAATAAGATAAAATTTACTAGACCCATATTTAAGAGTAAAAAGTTCAACCTTATAAGTATAAAATTGGGAAAGAATTGAGAGACAAGAGTTTATGTAAAAAGTCTCTGATTTGCAATGTCAACATGATACATAACAATGTGATATAGTGACCACAAAAAGCTAACAATATTTTTAGACTATGATGAGAAAATTCAGTGTATCTAAAATATCAATGATAATTATCCTACTGTACTTGGCCCTGATTGGACCATATCTAGAATATTGTGTTCACTCCTGGGCACTATATGTAAAGGAGATTCACAAAATGTACTGCTTTCATAGCAAGGTAACCAAGATGATAAGTCACTCAACTTTTATATCATGAGATGTTTGACTAAAGAAAGTGAGAAGTGAGAATGTTCAACATCAAGAAGCGATTTGGGAAATAAGCACAAGTGTTCCCAATGAATAAATGATGTGTCATGGGGAAGGAAATTTATCTTGCTCTACTTTGCACCATAGAAAAGAACTGGGAGCTATAAAGGAAATTCTAATTTAAGATAGTTCAAAAATAATGACACATACAATAATAATGCAAAACACCAACAATGAAACAACAATACCAACAATAACCATCACACATGTTTTCTTATAATTAGAATTGTTCATAACTGAAATGAGATACTTCTAGAGGCCATGAGGTCTATAATTAGAAGCTGGGTGATGACTTTCTATATACATTGTAGTGGGATTTTCTTTGCTATGTTGTTTGAATTATATTGTCCCTGAGCTCCCTTCCAAATTTCCAATTCTACAATTCTACAGTGGATGAAAATTGTTAAAAGACTGATTTCATCTTGGTATGGGAAAGATTGTCCTATTGGCTTTATTAACAGATCATATGTAAAAGATCTGATATTTTTAGTCAACTGCTCACTCAAAATGAACAAACATAGCGGCATGGTAGCCAAAAAAAAATCAGTTAATGGATGTTTAGAATGATGATAGAATAGTCATAAGAATAAAAGAATTATAGTTCTTTCTGATCTGCTCAGTATTTCATTTGACCAAGGCCCTTGACAAAGTGATACACAATTGAAGAAGGGCACTCTTAGTCTCATTTTCCTTTCCTCTACAATAAGATGAGTTGGGTTAGAAGATCTCCAATGTCCCTTCCATCATTGAGTATATAATTCTCTGACATAAGAATCATTTAAAGGAACTGGAGGCATTTAGTCTAAAAAAGAGACAATTTAGGAGTCTTCTAGTATTCAAAGAACCCTCATGTGGAAGAGAAATCAGAATGGTTATGTTTGGCCCTAAAAGGTTAAATTCATAGCAGAAGGTAGGGGTTTTAGAAAGGCATGATAGATTTCAGCTTTCAATAAGGACAATCTTGCTAATATTTGCATTTGCACATCTGTGCAAAAGTGCACAAAGTTTGTACATTCCATTATAATTTAATGGGCTGCCTTGGAAGGTGCTTAAGTTCTAATTCTCTAAATAAGCTATCTCATAGTAATATCACTACATGAACATTAGTAGTATACTAAAATAAAAAAAAAAATTCAAGCAAGTAAAGTTTCCTGGCTCTGGCACTTCTGATTTTTCCCCCATTTCTGTGCTATTCATTGTGCTCACTTCATTATAAGTAGTGTGTAGCAGTTGCTCTGTTGCTATGAGACAAGAAGGTCACAGCTAAACAGTGGTTATATGTGGTCCTTGTCAAGCTGGTGATTTAGGGCCTTGGCCTTCCTTTTAGAGGGATGCCAATGGAGGAAAATCTAGTCAAGGTCCATCTCTTTGTCACTGAATAAAAGATGAGACAACAGTAAATTAATAAACTCTTGTATTAACATCTAAACCTGGAATTCAAGGCCCTCCATGTTTTGACCCCAACTTATAATTCTGAACTAGTTTTGTACTCTTGCACTTCACAAAGCCTACAATGTAACACAATTTTAGATCCTTCACCTTTTGATCCTAAGTTCTTTCTCAAATTTTATCACTCGTTTTTATAGATGGTTTTGATACTCTAGTCAGATTGTTTTCTTCATTATTTCTTCCACCCCATCCTCTTACCTGCTAATTATCACCTCTAGGCTTTTGGCTCTTTCTGGAATTTTTCTCATATCCCAAATAGTACTTAATTTTCATCCACTGACTGAAACTGTGATTTCCTTACTACAAGGAACTCTCTTAATACAAATTGGAATCTGCTCTAGAACTTGAAGCCTTAAAGAGTTGCCTAGAATACTGGAAGTATAAGTGATCTTCCAAAAGTTACACTGCCATTAGGTATCAGAGATAGTACTTGAATTAGGTGTTCCTTATCCTTCAAATCATTCATTTTCTGGGAAATGAATGGAGTAGTTGAAAAAGACCTAAATTAAGAAGTTTAACTTATTGTGAGACCTGAGCTCTGCCATATACTACTTATGGGACAAAAGGTTAGTCACCCAACCTCTGCAGGGATCATTTTACTCATTTATGACCTATATAGTCCTTTTTAGTTCTGGATCTATAATCTGTTAATCTTATGCCTTCCCTGATGATTCCATATATGAATAAACTCTCTTGCTGTGAACTCTCATAGGGCTGACAATCTATGCCATTCATTAAGCTCTTGGCAGATACTGTTTTAAATTATTTCTAATCATTTCCTCTACATATACCAGTCCTATCTTGCCAATTAAATTGTAAGCTCCTTACTATGTTTTATAAATTTCAGTCTTCCCCACAGCTCTGAGCAACGAATGCTTTTTGATGGAAAAATAGCTAACCTGTCTACCATAGAATGATTTGATAGGAAAGAAAAAAGGATTTTCATGGCCATTTCAGACAATGTTTCTCTTATTGGATTAAAAAGCAAACACTATTTTTACATTTTATACTGTGAAATCTCATTATCAAATATACATGCCAACATTCTACCCCATCATTAAGCCCCCAGAAGGATTTCAACTGCTACTAGAAAGGTCATTTGAATGACACAAGAGTGTCTACCATGAGGTGGGGAGGGAAACCAATATCTACATTAATGATGGAGCCACAGGCAGCTCTGTTGCCTACCCTGCAAAAATATCCCTGAGACAGTTACACTGACAAAGCCCAAACACAGAAATGGTGAAACAACAGAGCTGGAGGGAGAGAAAATAATGCTTATTATATATTTTTTTCAAAGCATTTAATTCATCCCAGGCAACTATGTGACCCTATGGAAAATTTCATTCAAAGATAGATAGATAAATAGATAGATAGATAGATAGATGTTAAAATAGAATTCTGTTCAAAGAACAGAATTTTTCCTTGGAAGTGTATGGTAAAAAGCAAATGAAAACATTCATCTGGGAGACCAGAGTCCTACATTCAAGTTATCCATCAGCCACTACACTTTTCACTTGTCTTGAGAAAGACATGTTCCATATTTGGATCTTAGTTTTTTCCTCTAGAAAATGAAGAGGATGGATATCAGGGGTCCTCAAACTTTTTAAATAGAGGGCCAGTTCACTGTCCCTCAGACTGTTGGAGAGCCGGACTATAGTAAAAACAAAAACTTTATTTTGTGGGCCTTTAAATAAAGAAATGTCATAGCCCCTGGGTGAGGGGGATAATCGTCCTCAGCTGCCACATTTGACCCATGGGCCCAGGGGTTTAAGGACCCCTGGATTAGATGGTCTCCACTGAACTATTTCTAACTTTCTATGTTTCTACATGCCTATGAACTAGGAAACAATCAGATTTCCCTCATCAATACATACAGAGTTACATTACGAGAATACTCATGGATGTAAATGTAAGCATAATGAACAGCAAGCATGTTGAGTGGAGAAAATATTCACCATTACTACCACTACTAGCAATATCTCCACCATTACCAACATCATTTTTATAACTACAATCAGGGTCATCAAAATCCTGACCACAGGATTATTGGATTTAGAATTGTAAAAGATGTTAAGGATTTTATTTAACTATTTTAGAGTGTTTTGGAGTTACTGAGAATTTTATGAGCATCGTGTCACTGGATCAGACTAATTGGTTCTACAGTAGTTAGTCAGTACTCTCCTCTTTTATGCCTCTTTGAATGATAAAAATGATTGGAAAAATTCAAATTATGATTTGTAGTTACATTCCATACCATTAATAGGTATGCTTAGCTGAAACATTTTGATTTTGAATCTTTTAGATTATAGCAGAGAGTCTCTAAGCACCACACAATCTCCAAAAACACCCTGAAGAGTAAATGAACACGTGATTAAAGAATAATAGAATAATTCACAGCAAAAAAGAGGATTCAGACTATGCACTAGAAAAGACTGAAGTTTACAAAAGATGTCAAGTAGAGATCTGGTATTATTGTAAAACCATCTTCAGGACTCCATCCTATGCTTAGCTTGATTATAAAATGAAGATTGCATAGGCTACCCAGCACTTTAGAGGGGAATTTAGTCTGGTGGAATGATAAAAAATTCAAAAAAATCAATAATTATCTACCATGGACAAAATTTGTTCTTAAGCATTAAGAGAGAAACAGTTAATAAGGCATTCTCTACCTTCATGCAGTTCACAATTTCATCAGGGGAATAAGACAGCAATACAGATAACTAGAATACATATCACTCAGTAAGTAAATTACAGTTATAAAATAAAGTGCTAGGAGGAGAAAGGAAACTCATAAAAGGCTTCTTTAAATAAGTAGAATTATAAATAGGTGCTTAAAGATGGTTGAAATATAACAGATGAAGAAAAGGAGGTATGACATTCTATTTGTAGGGAAAAGCAAAAGCAAAGACATGAAGTAAAAAAAAAATAGCATGGGGTATATTCTGGAGTCAGAGTTCTCTAACTGATTAACTTTAAAAAATATATTGAAAGAGGAATAATCTGAGATAAAACTGAAAAGGTAGGATAGGATCATATTGTAAAGAGCTTTATTGTCAAAGTCTGAATTTGCCTCAGAAAACAATAAAGTATAGAAAAGTTTTGAGCAGAAATTAAAATATTCATATATATGCATACACATGGTCAGATATAAATATAAGTATGATTATTCTGATAAAGTTCTGAAAACTAAACTGGAAAGAATAGTGTTGTGAAGATCTCCTGGGAGATCATATAAGGAAGATACTTAGGCAGGATGTAAAAAATAATAGTAGTAGTGGCTACAGGGAATAAAAAGATGGACATGAGAGACTACTGTTAAAATCAGCTTGATTCTACCCAACATACTCCATCTCTCAGCATTGAGAATTCTCTCTTTTTCCCCATGCCTAAAATATTCTCCCTTCTCTATCCTGATTACTAATTTTCTAGTTTCTTTTAAATCCAACTAAAATCCTATATACTATAGGAAACTTTCCCTAACTTCCTTAATTCCAGCATTTACCTTACTCTTATGTTCTATGTATACTGTCTATAGCTTGCTTTGTATACATTTGTTTACATGTTGTTTCTCCCACCTCTAGGTGGTAAGGTCCTTAAGGGCAAAGTGTGTCTTATTGAATCCCAAGCTTAATATAGTAGCTGGTACCTATTAGCTATTTAATGAAAGTTTATTGATTAACTGTAACTGATTGAAAAAGAGAGTTGGGACAGTGATAATTCAAAGATAAATTCAATAACTCAAAGGCGAATTAATGAGAGTCTTAGGGGCAGAAATAAGAAATAATAAAGGAAAAGCAGAAAGGAAAAACAAATTTGAATGGGAACATGTAATTGAATTTGGTGTACACTGAGTTTTAAAATACTGGCAGCATGTTCATTAGGTGACTAAACAAACTGAAGGGTGTTTGGGGGAGAGAGATACATAGTTTCATGCTATCAAAAGATAATAGAGAAAGTTCAGATCTATAAATGAAAGCAGAATAAGAGGGAATTTTAAAAGGCTGAAATGAAAAGGAGCCAGTAAAGGAGACAAAGAATCACTAGTAAGAGAAATATGTAGGAAGAGGAACCATAAGCATTTGCATCCTGAAAACTAAAAAAGAAGATATTCAGAAACAAAGAAAATTGGGGAAAAGTGTCAAATTGAGTGAGGAAATCAATGTGGCTGAAAAAAGAAAAAGCATGGAATCTAGTGATAGAGAATTTTATAATGACGTGGGAAAAGGGTATCAGTAGACTATTATGACTAAAATAAGATTTCAAAAGGTTAAGATGTAAATGTATACAAAGTACGTACAAGTGTCAAACACAAATGATCCTTCTGAGAAGTTCAGAAGTGAAGAGATAGAAGATGATGAGATCATATTTGTGGGAGTATTGGAAAAATGAATTTTGTTTTATAGAGCCAGTGTGCATATCTGGGACTGGCAAGTACTAGGTTAAGGGAGATATATTGTCACTCAATGTAAAGAAAAATATCTTAATTATTTGCATTGCACAGTCATAAAATTCATTGTTTTGCAAAGAAGGGAGAACCCCATCACAGGGAATTTTTGAGTAGAGACTAATTCTTAGAGATTTTACAAAAGAGAAAACAATTGAAGTATTCTCTATTGCCTTTCATTTCAAAATTCTATTATTTTTTCATGGATATATTACTTACTTTGCTTTCCTTCCTCTATAAAACTATTACTACAATTGGAACTTACCAACTAAGATTGTGAAAAGTTATCAAAAGAGAGGTGGAAGAATAAACATTAAAAAGTCAATAGAAAAATAAATGGTTTGGTCTTAAAAATACAGTCCCAAATGAGCTAAAGTTCATTCCATGGGAATTAATGGTAAGGTCATTTTTTGAAAAGGGTATAGTTAGCCTAATGGAGACATATTATAAACGGAGAGAACTATAAGAGCAAAAAACATTGTTACTTGGGATTTCTGGAACAATGATAGACATGAATAAATAAAAAATAAAGAGAAGGAAGAACACTCACTCTTGGTTCCATGTAACTAAGGACAAAATAAAATAGTTATTTGAGAAATTAAAGCAGTAACTGTTGCCTATTAAACATTAAAAAAACCCTGCCATCATGTTTATATAAAATAGATAGCAAGGATATTATAAACTTTTAGATGTGCTTGTTTTGGAGAAAAAAAAATGTTGCTATAGAAATAGTGGTGGATAGATATGTTCTCACTTTTCACAAAACTTTCCCTTCTCCCCTTCTAAAATTATCACCTTGTGCTTCACACATAGAAAGAAATAATAATAAAGCCATTGTCTGGGAACTCTTTCTTCCCTTCTTCTCACACGACTTAAATAGTTCTCCCCATTATCTCCCTCTTCACTCATACATCTGACAAAGAAGTAGTCTTTCTTCTGGTCAAATCTAATCCCCATAAAGCACTTTTGATTCCATCTTCTCCAGTATGTTACTCCCATACTCATCCCCACTCTTTAATGTTTAGGATCTCACATCCACTGGCTCCTTCCATATTGCATACAAGCATGACTATCTCTTTCCCATCATTAAAAAATCCATTACTTGGAGAGATGCATCTGTATCCAGAATGAGTACTAGTGGGATAGAATGTGAATCACATAGTATTTTCTCCTTTTTGTTGTTATCTGGTTCTTTTTGTTTTGTTGCTCTTTTTTGCCTTTTTGGATCTGATTTCTGTGCAACATGATAATTGTGGAAATATGTATACAAGAACTGCACTGCTTTACATATATATATTGGATTACTGGCTATCTAAGGGAAGGAGTAGGGGGGGGAAAGGAGAGAGAAAAAATTAGAACACAAGGTCTTTCAAGAATGAATATTAAAAACTATAATGTTTTGTAATATTCTTCACTATAATATAATGTTCTCTGGGAGCAGGTTTCTTGGAGGACTTCTGGGAGCAGCCTTCCTTTCGATTCAGTATAATCACCCAAATGCAGCTAGCTGTTAAAATACAATTCTTTTATTGTCTCTTTCCAAGTCTTATCTCTTTTCCTGGGACCCAGTTAGCTTTAATAGAAGCCTGTCTCTCTCCTTGGTTCCTAGAGCTTAAGCTGCCTTCTCTGGCTTGTAAATCTCCTAGACTGAATCCTGGCTGAGTCTCAGAACTTGTAGTGGGCTTCTGTTTTCTAGTGGGCTTGTCTTCGTTGGCCCTGACAACTCCTACTTATATATGCTTAAAGGTGTGAATCTTGTGGAATTATAGTAAGTACTAAGTACATGTAAATTAGAGAATCATTATCTCATAAATTCCACTGACTTAGCACCTTATAAGAATGCTAACAATGTTTAAAAACAAAAAGCTAAAGAAATTTAAAAATCCATCACTTGATCCATCCATTCCCAATAGATATCATCTAATATTTCTCCTCCCCTTTTTAGCTAGAGACCCAAAATAAATTTATTCTTGGTACTTCCTCTTCTTATCTCTTCCCTTTTTTCTCATTTTATTTAAGTCCTATACAATCTTTTGTTGATATCATCATTCAACTGAAATTTCCCTTTCCAAAATCATCATTTTTGGCTTATTAAATTTAAAGGACTTTTCTCAGTCATCATCCTTCTTGTCCTCTTCATAAACTTTGACAACATTGATTACCATTTTCTTCTGAATACTATTATCATTTCTAAATTTTTATGACACTTTTCTTCCTTGGTTTTTCTCTTTGTCTGACTGCTCCTTCTTATTCCCTTTTGATGAATCTTTGCCTCTTTCTCTTCCACTAACTGGTTTTCCCTCAAAACTTTGTTCTGGGATTTCTCTTCTTCCCCTGTTATATCTCACTTTGTGATCTCATTAGTTTCAATTATTATAATCATAAACTCTCTGCAGATACTTCTCAGATCCAGATATCTAGCACTAACTTCTCATCACTAATTCATTAACTGCCTACTCTGAATTTGCACTAGCTACTCCCCATTCTTGGAATTCTCTCTCTTACTTCTGATTCATAGATCACCTGATTTTCTTTAGTACCAAATGAAAATTCCTTTTTCTCAAGAAAGTCCTTTTCCAAGTTCTCATATCTCACTCTAACTCAATTAGTCTCCTTCTCTCTAAGATTATATTAAGTTTATATACTGTATATATCTTTTTATGTTCATAGTCATTTTGCATGTCTTCTCTTTTATTAGGATTCAAGTGATCTCTTGGAAATCAGGGAATGTGATTTTTTGTTTGTTTGCTTTTGTTTTTACCATTTCTGTATACCTAACACTTAGCAGAAAGTCTAGAACATACCAATTATTTGATGCCTGATGATGATGAAAAAGGGAACAAAAACAAATATGGATATCAAAACCTGCAGAATACTGAGCTTGATGAGATCCAGGGAACAATTCTAAATATCATTATTAATAATAGTGATAAAATCAGGGTATATGATTATGCTTGACCCCTGTCACACTAAAAATAGATGGAAAAAGAACAGAAGTAAACTTAAGTCTATTCACATCCAGCTCTTTGTACAGTACTTCCAAAGGTAAAATGAAGGAATGATAATAGAAAATGTCTCTCTTCCTGCTTAACCTGGAGGCCAGTTATGATTACTGTGTATTCAGGACTATATCTTTTACAGAGTGGAAAGGTAACCATTCAATATCTGATTTATCTGCCCTGGCAGTCTATGATCTTATAGAATCAAACTAGTTCAATTCATAAAGGAAATAATTCACACTATAATTACCTGACAAATCATTATCTAGCTTCTGCCTAAATATATGTATAGCCTAACTACATGTTTAGTCTTCCATTATATCACTATTAGCTTTGAAACTAGTGGGTATAATAATATGGACAATTATAAAAATTGTCTTGATTATCATTTAGTGCTGTATACTATTCCTTCCTCTTCTGTTATTCATACTTGATGAAGTCAAAAGAAAAAAGGAAGGGATCTATGTTAATTTTGGAGGTAAAATAAATTTTTGATAAATACCTGAATTTTATACATTGTTAGTATCATGCTGTCGAGGCATCAAGATTATAACACATTCATCATAGATTTCATTTCAGGATTTTTATCAGTATAGGATTATATATTCAACAACTCTGATCAGTATATTACTATGTTTCTTTTCTTCTCTTCTCTTCATAATTCAAGGCACTTTAAAAAGGAGAAAAATTTTCCATCTATGGGTTTGTAATGATTTCTATTAAATACCTCAAAACATGGTAGGAAATATAAGGAAAGTTTGTTAATAGTACTGATTATGTTAAGATAAAAATCCCAGCAACTCATCCGTTCTTATTCAGCCATACACTGCTGACAATATTTTTTGTCTCTTGTTTCCAAGGATTATTTTCAGAAAGAAAACCACTCACTGTATGTTTACTTGGTACAGATGGGAATAGGATTCTCAAAGGTGGATATCTCTACAGAACCAAACTATGAAATCTTAGAGTTAGAAAAGACCTTAAAGACTATCTCCTCTGACTTCCTACTGGATACAGGCATTCTTGTTACCACCTCCTTGACTACTTCTGTTTTAATATCTACCAGAATGGGTACCTCATTAGCTTATATGAACCCCTTACCATTGTTTTTAAAAAGCTCAGTTTTAGGACATTTTCCCTTGAACTGATTTAATATCTGTAGCTAATATTTCCCTCTCTGTCCTGGTCAGAGTTCTGCTGTCAGGGGCTACACAATTTAATTTCCCTTTGTAAGACAGCTGTTCAAATTCTACAGTTATCACATCTTCTCTAATTCTTTTTTTTAAGGTTCTTTAATAAATTCTCATGTAATAAAATATCTAGACATAAATCACCTTTTTCACTTCTCTAGCTTGTAATTGTTAATATTAATTAAACTATAGTTTCAGAACCAAATATTATATTTCAAACGAGGTTTGATGCAGTCAAAACAAAGCAATATCAGATTAATATCCTTCCTATTCTGGACACTATGAATTTATTAACACAACCTAAGAAAATAACAGTTTTTAAAGCTATTTTATTATTCTTTCTGATTTATGCTGAGCTTATTTTACTCATAACAAAAGTTAATATTCATATAGTACTTTGAACTTTGTAACCATGCTTTCTAAATAACATTTCATTTGAGCCTCACAATAACCTTAGGAAGTAGATGCAATTATCATCAACATTTTACAGACGAAAACGCTGAGACAGACAGCTTATTCAGGAACACACAGCTAGCAACTAAGGTCTTCCTGACTTCAGGTTCAATGCCCTATTGAATATATCAAATATCTGCTCGGGGCCAATTACTGTTCTAAATTCTAGGGTTATAAAGGAAGGCAAAAACAAACAAAAAACAGGAAAAATGAACAACAAAAACAATCTGCAGTTGTCAGGATATTGTACCCTTCCTACCAACTTTTGCAAGTTGTTTTCACATATGAAATTACTCAACTTATTATGAAGTAGATTCTCTGATCCTACAGGATTTTACATTTATCCATACTGTTTTATCTCTACTCTCCCTTTTTCAAGCTGTCATTCCAATCTGTTGAGATCTTTTCAAATCCTGATCATATCCTCTGAAAGGACATTCCATTTCCAGTGTCTAGAGAAGTTCAAAACCCTATCAGAAACAATGATGCATTTATCTTACTGTCTATGCACTTTCTAAGAAAGCCAAAATGAGAGCAGAAAAAAGAAATGCTAAGCTTAGTATTGGAAAGAAAGAATGAACAGAAGAAGAGGTGAGGTTAGAAAGTAAAAAAAAAAATAAAAGAATATCCTTATTTCAGGCTTAACCATCATAAATAAAATAGAAAGTTACAGCAGGACTCTATCACAGTGGATGATAAAGCCCTTGAACAAAGCCCTTATTTCCTTCTAACAAAAAGAAAATTATTCACCTAATTTTTTCACCGTCATGCCTGCCTGCATCTGGACAAATATAAATCCATCATGAGGCTACTGCATGGGAGAAACTCACTCCTGATGGGAATGGAAAGCCAATCGAATCAATTCATTCTCATTTCTTTCATCTGATGCTGGATTTTATCCCTATGCAGTGAAGAAAAGGCTTGCACTTAGCAAGCAGCTTAGGCTTTGATGGAGATGGAGATGGTGGGACTAGAGAAGGATAACCTTGCTGTTTAGTTACAGTTAAACTGTTTCTTTGGAACTGCAATGATTCTTTCTTTCTTTGAATTTTTATCCAAACATTAATTTTAATGGTTGCAAAATTTTAAAGGAAAAAGATGGGTAAGCTTGACATTGGAATATGCACAGACTCTGTCATTCATAGGGATTCCCTTTCTCAGACAAGGAGGGCTTTATCTCCTCTGTGATTCTGAATACCAATGTTTACTTCCTTGTTTTGATTCCTCTGCTCTTCCCATCCCCCTTGTCACTGCCTGCTCTCATGTTCTGCTTGGGTGATCCCAATCTTAAAGAGACTCACAGAGAAAAAAAAAAAAGTGCTATTCCTTCCTTGGAAACAAGGTTGTCTATTCATGTGTTCAAAGTTGAAAATATGAAGTATCTTGGAAAATTCTGAAAATCCAATTGGAAAGCTTGGGGGAAGGGTAATAAGGGAAAGAAAAATTAACAAATGACTATACCAATGCATTCTCTCCCCTGCCGGGGAAGATGGGGATGTAGCCTGGAGAACAAGTGAGGATCAAACACCAGCCAGTGAACCTTGTGATTTTAATTGGTCAGGGAAGCATCTTTCTCTTTTGGATCGCTAGAGAGAAGCAAAAATACTAAAAGAATAATTTCTTCCTTGCAGGTGAATCTAAGCAGCTTACTTCTGAAGGTGGAATGGGGAATGTTGTAAAACGCAGCATACTTTATATGCACTGTCCCAATCTGTTTCTGCTTTTACTTCTGTTTCTGAGTCTTTATCCCTCTGTTTCCCTCTTAATTCTTCTTTGCATTAATACTGTAGAATGTGCAACAATCTTCATGATGATTTTGAGTCATTATTTTTTTTTTACAAAAGCTGTTGGTTACATTGAAAGAATAAATTTTGAAAATACTTCTAAAATATTATCTAAAAAATAAGTGATTACCATTTGAAGGGTTATGTTTCAGTTATTTGGAAAATTAATGTTTAACTCATCCATCTTTAGTGATGTCACACAGATACATCAGATAGTGTATAGATTATAATAAATAGCTTTTAGTTTACTCACCTTTCATACCCACATCTTCTGCTCTCAAACAATCTATAAATAAAAATTCCCTACATGGGAAATTTACCCTTCGGCTGTCTATGGGAATATAGATACACTGCTATATAACAAAGATCATAATTTTGCTTTCATTCATAGTTTTGTTAAAAATTTGACTTTATAACTAACTTAATAAAAAGAAAGTTACAATCGAACTTTGGTAGATTTTTTTCTATGACAATAATGTTGCTATGTCCAATTTAGTGAAAAATGAGCCTTGAAGTTTTTTACCAATTTCTGAATAGAGCTCAAATTCAATTCTAAGAATAGTGTCTGTGTAATTGGCAAGGAAGGAACATTTAATTTCTAGAACTGTACAAGTTGGGGAATGATAGTTTCACAGTAAAAGAACTTATAATGTACATTATTATAGGAAGCCTTGATTTGGGAATGATTTCCCCTTTGTAGGATTGAATCATAGAATCATAGCCCTTCTGTCCTGGAAAAGAATGAAAAGATCATCTAGGATAGCCTGTCATTTTATTAAGGAAGAATCAGACCCAGAGCTTGAGAGGGAGAAATTTGCCCAAGGTTACACAACTAGCAAGTTACAGAGATATGCAAGCATGAAAAGACTGGAACTTTTTAGTTCATGCCAGATATACTCTAACTATTTCCTTTGTAAGGACAAGCATTGCCAGGTTAAATTTTCTGTCAGGTATAAGTTAAAAGAAGACTCATTTGTGCATTGTTGCACAATGCTCCAGAGAATGTATCAGAAAGGTATGTCAATACCTTTAAGAGCATTGTTTTTATTTGTTTGGTTGTTCATTTTTTAATCATTTTTGTTTTGTTTTGTTTTGTTTTGTTTTAGTGAGGGTATTTATTATTGGGCCAATAACCACGATAAACTGATACCATCAGATCATATCAACCTCTTATGAGCCATAAATTGATCAACTAAACCACAGATACAATTTTACTCTGAAGGTAGAGTAGGAAATGCAATATCAGGGGGAGAGGAAAAACATTTAAAAATACCTCCTTGTAAAAGCTATAACTGATAATTAGTCCAGTCTGATTTAATATTGGGGCAAAGGGTTTGTATTATTCTTTTTATCCTGGTAAGCATGCATCCAGAGGATAAGAGATTAAAGCTTGAAAGGATGTGAGAGACAATCAGTGCCCTCCCACATTCTATAATGAGGAAACTGAGCCCCAAAGATATTAAATGACTTGGCTAAACAGGTAGGGGAGCTTTCAGTGAAGGTATCATGACTCCAGAGTTAATGTTAATATTCTTTTCCTACTGTACATATTTGAATTGAATAGATTTCTAGTTACATAAATTTCCACATAACTTTGCTTCAGGATAAGATTCCTTTCCTCTAGTTTAAAAAATGCTGTATTCATGGGCATTTGCCTAAGATATGAAAGAGATATTTATAAATACATAAGTAGACATAAAGTGAAGAGGGATATTGATTGAGACTGCCACTTGATATCTCAGGGACACTGACTATGAAGCAGTGAGTGTCATATTCATAGATTTGTCTTTCAATAAGTGGGATTGATCTTCTTGGAATTAAAAAACAGACAAACTATTTCGCCACCCTTTTAGATACAGATATATATGCACTTGCCAGCAGACCTGACAATGAGAATCTGGTGGAGTGTAATACTGGGCAACAAGATCATAGGATAGAAAGATTTAGAACTGGAAAGAATTTCAAAGATCATTTGGTAGAATGTTCTCATTTGTTCAGAGAAGGAACCGAGTGTGCAAGAGCTTATTGACTTTCCTGATGTCAGATAACAGGTTCAAGATTCTAAATTCAAAGCTCTTTTCCACACCTATGAAAAGGCTGCTGTAAGCAAATCTTTGTCTCAAAATAATAAGGTTAGAAGGTATTGATAGTAGTTCTGGGAACTACTATCCCTAACAGGGAAGACATAAAGATTTTCCACTTAGATAACAAAAATAATTAGTTAAGACAGAGATACATCAGATGGAAAACTTAAAGAACAATTCTCTGTTTCCCTCATAGGGGATCTTATGGTGTATCTCTGGGTTTTGGTCTCCCCACCTTGAACAACTGAGGATGTGATGTCTTCTGCTTATCCTTTGTACTAAAATGCTTAGTTAAGAGCTCTATTTTTGCTATGAGATTAGGTGCCACAAGACCTCCTCAGCAACTTGAAATTCCATTAACAACTGGTTCTTCTCCTTCTCTGGATATATGCGCCTTATGTAACATTGTAATCATTCTCCTTTCCCAGATACACTGGTTAAAGAAAAACAGATTGAGATTTCCAGGGGGTTTAGTATTCTCCTCTGCGCCTGGTTGCAAGATGGAGAAAGAATAAATGAAGCAGTGATAATGAGGTCTTCCCATTGGGAGAAAGGTGACAATTATGTATGGAAGTATGGTGCAATAGAAAAGAAACAATGGATATGAAGTCAGAGTAGTAAATTTTGGACTCCAGCTCTGCTATGAATTATCTGTGTGAGTTTAAGCATTACACCAAACTTCTCTGAGACTCAATACTTTCCCGCTATAAAAAAAAAAAAGTTGAATTAAACTTTTTAAAAATTTCAATAGTATTTTATTTTTCCAATTATGTATAAAGATTATAAGATTTTGGGATTCATTTTTTCTCTTTCCCTCATTTACCTCTCTTTTCCCCAAGACAGCAAGCAATCTGATATAGTTTATCCATATATGATCCTTTTAAATGTATTTCCATATTAGTCAAGTTGTGAAAGAAAAATCTAAACAATAAAGAAAAATATGAGGAAAAAAAAAACAACAAGAAATGTGAAAATAGTATGCTTCAATTTGCATTCAGACACCATAATTTTCTCTCTGGTTGTGAATGGAATTTTTCATCCAAGTCTATTGGAATTATCATTACTATATTGCTGAGAAGTGCTATCATTGTTGATCACCACATAAAACTGCTGGTACTATGTTCAAGGTTTTTTGGTTCTACTCAATTCATTTAGCATCAGTTCATGTAAGTCTCTCCAGACCTTTCTGAAATCAGCTTGTTGATTTTTCCTTATAGAAAAAAAATATTCTATCACATCCATATGCCATAGCTTATTCACCCACTCCCCAACTGATTGGCATCTACTCAATTGCCAGTTCCTTGCAAACACACAAATAGTTGCTACAAACATTTTTGCTTATATGGATCTTTTTTCCCTCTTTTGTGCTTTTCTTGGGCTACAGACACAGTAGTGACATTGCTGTAACAAAGAGTATGTACAGTTTTATAGTGCTTTGGTTTCATGAGCTAGATTTTCTTTAGATCTAGCCCTATGTCTTGTACTGTTATCAGTCAGTCAATCAAAAATTGACTAAATGCTATAGATATTCCTAAACACTGCAGATAATATAAAACTCAGATAATAGGAAAGACTAGGAATGTTAGCTTTGTTTTCAATAAAAAATGCTGTGGCACTAATTTTCCAAAGCAATGCTGTAAACACCCAGGCAAAATAATGATTGAATAATTCCAGTATTACTATTATAAAGATCTTAAAAAGAACCATATATTTTTGTGACCAAATAATTTTTTTTAATATCATAATACTGAGCAATCTGACTTAATAACATAGCACATTGGGATAATTACTAGGAGTGGATTAAAATCCTGGCTTTACCACTTATTCTTTGTGTCACCTTGGGCAAATTTCTTTATATCTTTCTAGGCATTAGTTTCCTTACCTATAAAATGAAGACGCTGGACAAGATACTTTCCTGAGATCCATTTTATCTCTAAATCTGTGATTCTGAAATACCATGAATCTAGTGAACTTATCATGAAACATTACTCTAATTGTTTTTTAATTTTTTATTTCAGTGATCAACAAGCATATCAATGATCTCTCAACTTATACAGGTAATATCTTCCATGTCTTAGTTTCAAGAACTATTATGTCCAAAACCTTTTATTTCCTGTGAGACAAACTTGATATAATAACCCTCTACAGATTTAGTTTGGTCTTTGGAAAATAGATGCACCGTCTGTTTCTGGGTATATATTTCAAGCCACAGTAGAATCTGTCTTACCTCATGCTCCATTGGCACAGCCCTTGAGACATAAGGATTACATGCAAGAAGACATCCATCAGAGAAGGACATGAGGGCAAGTAATCTTTAATATCTCCCCAAAATGAGTTACTCTTCACTTCTAGAGACTTCTATATTCTGCATGCATAATTGTAATTATCATAGAATTAAGTAATGACAAAGTGACAAAGTATTATTAGGTTCCTGCTTTGACTGTGTATATAACCTGAAAATGATATACCTCATTTTTATATTTCTTGCAATATTGTCTAGTTAGTGACATGAAAAATGTGCCTAGTAATTCCACAGTTCAGAGCCATTCATTCTCAATGCCATGATGATTTCAAGCATTATGTGGAATAATGTTGTTTTGTTGGGCAGGGGCACAGATATAACTCAATTCCTTTTAAATGCTACATTCTTCTTTGTTAATCAAATATTAGTAGGTTTAAAAAAAATTGCAGGACATTTATATTGATTTCTATGGTCTATTCAACTACATAAAACTAAACACATTTCTAAGCTTCTTATCAGTAATACTAGTAACAAAGAAGATTAAATATAGTCAAATGTTAATTTTGTAAAATAGAATCTGTTTTTAAGAAAAAACAAGAAATAGTAATGCTATTGTAATTATTTTAACAGCTGACAAATTTTCAGCCTATGATTTTAATGTTGATAGCAGAAGTTATAAGTGATATGTTAGCACTGGTGAGAAAACATCGTTCCATTTAGAATATTTTATAGCATCTTTATTTTATTTTTCACTTTTAGAAAAATACTGTTATACTTGCCTCCAGAAAATTCCTGCAATAAAAAATACAATTTAAATTTCTCATAATAATATTAGATTAGAACTCATAGTATTATGTTATAGGGTTTAACAAAACTCCTGTATCATTCCTCTTCTTAGAGATAGTTCACTAGTATAAGAGTTGCAAGATAAGCCAATATGGATAGGATGAATATTGTCCCCATAATTGTGTGCAGTTGTGTTTCAAAGGTGTGAACTGTTGGCTCCAATGGTGAATTTATTTCTACTTTTCTCAGGGGATTGTGGAGGAGTATGTGGGAACATTGAGTTTTCTCCAAATTGATTCAGTGTCAGCTCAACTAGTATATCTCTAATAGAGACTGTAAGATGAAGTGCAGATAGCACAAGATTTTGAATCAGAGGAACTGGGCTTGAATCCTTGAGAATCTATTTAACGTCTGTCAATCAATCAACAAACATTTAAAATTAAAAATTCCTAATATAGTCAAGAACATTAAAAATACCTATTGTGCTAAGTATTACAGAAACATTAAAAATGACACATTCACTATCATTAAGGTACCTACTTCTGTAGACCTCAGTTTTCTCACTTGTAAAATGAATGGTTTAGATGAAATGCTTTCTAAGCTTCCTTCAAGCTCTAAATCTATGCCCTAATATTTAAGGATGCCTGACCTTTTGGGGTACTAACATTTCTTTTTGGCCGGCTGTGCAGGGGACCTGAATTCAGTAATTGTCCAATTTGGTTAGGTTGTGTCATTTTTCTTTGGAGACAGTCACAAGTGGGGGAAGGAGGAGGAATAATTAATTATGTGGCACCACTGTGTGTCAGTCACTGTATTAAATACTTTACCAATATGATCTTATTTGATCCTTACCAAAACCCTGTAAGATAGATGCTGATATTAACCTTATTTTATAGTTGAAGAAACTAATAGGCCATTTAACTTGCCCAAGATGATACAATTACTTTCTGATATTATATTTGAACACCGATCTTTCTAATGTCAGACCCCAGAACTATATCCATTTTATCTCTTAGCTATTTCATATTAGTCACCAGGATTATGAGGGACATCTGGGGTAGTTGCTGGTATTAACATAAATCCAAACCAAAATCAAAAAAAGAATCAGGGAGCAGGACATAAAATTTCTCCTCTAACACATTCCAAAAAAAAAAATCTTTTTAATCTCACTCAAAGTTGAAGAAAAACCTTGAATAGAATATTTTGAGAAAGTGAATATAATGGTTAATTATTGAATATTAATTTGTACTTTATATTAAAAGAAAGACCTTGATAGAAACCCCAAGTGATTGCTCAGTTATGATTAGAATCTTTTTTATAGTATTTTATTTTTTCAAATACATGCAATGATAGTTTTCAGCATTCACCTTGGCAAAACCTTGTGTTCCAAATTTTGCTTCCTGCTTCCCCCTACCTCTTTTTTTTCCTCAAATCAGCAAACAATCCAATAGAAGTTAAATATGTACATTTCTTCTATATATATTTCCATACTTGTCATGCCGCACAAGAAAAATCAGATCAAATCAGATCAAAAGTGGAAAAAATTAGAAAGAAAATCAAATAAACAACAACAACAAGGGTGAAAATACTATATTTTGACCCACATTAAGTCTCCATAGTTCTCTCTCTAGATCTTGATGGCACTTTCCATCACAATCTATTGGAATTATCTTAATTCAACTCATTGATGAAAAAGTCAGATCCATCACAATAGATCATCATATATTCTTGTTACTGTGTACAGTATTTTTTTGATTCTGCTCATTTCACTTAATCTAAGTCTTTCTAGGCTTTCCATAAATTCTTTTAGAACAAATATAGTCAGTTACCCTCATATGCCATAACTTAATCAACCAGTCCTCAGCTGATGGGCATCCACTTCTGCCATCTAATCACTGGGGATATGCTGATATCTTCAGTGGGTTATCTTCCAATAAACTTATGGAATGGAGTTGTAAAATTCAGAAGGTTCATCAGAAGGATATGTGTATGTTGGGCATGAGAGAAGGGGTGAGAGCAGCACAGAGACAATTAGCATCTGTTAACAAATTAAGTTTAGCAAGGGTTTATACTAGATGGTGACTAAATAATTTCTCCAAATGAACAAGTTAACAGAATAACTTTTAACAGAGTTAAAGTCTCCATTTGGAAAGGGCCAGAAGTAAAGCAGAATGAAGTATGAAGTCCAAAGTCATTGTAAGGGTTTGCAAAGAAAATATTAACAAGAGACAATCTCAAAGGAAGAATCAAAACCAAGATAGTTATGGCAAGATCAAGGTCAGTGGAGAGTAGAGGAATGAAGACAGGGATCTTCTATAGTGGAGGGGAAAAACCATTGAGTTTGGAATCAGAGGCCCTATGTTTAAATCATGTCTTTGCTGCTTACTGCCAGTGTGATCATGAACAAGTCTCTCAATCTCTTGAACTTGGTTTTTCCTCATTTGTCAAGTAAGAGGCATTTGACTAGATGATCTCTAGTCATTTCAAAGAGGTGGAGTGCATTTTGGCTAACAATTACTAAAGAAAATAGTTCATTCTTTTCCCATCTCATTTGGATTCCTTGCCCATAATCCTATGTATAATATTGATGATTTGACAATTCTATATTTTTTACAAAATTATTTCTGTCACTAAAGTCCTTATAGGCCTGGAGGTATCCCTGGATTTTTCAAAGTTATACCTATAAATAACTTATACTATAGCTTGTACTATAGTGAGTATAAGAACTACTTGGGGGTAATTATATTTCCAGTGATGAAATGTACCTATTTTCCAAGGACTAGTCTTCTGATAATTAATTTCTCTTTACTAAGCATGGCTAACCTGGATGACAGAAGAGGTCTCTTTACTTAAATGATACTTGATAGGAACCTTAAGAAAATGAAGGTTCTAAAACATGGAAATGAGGAGGTAAATTATAGAGATTATAGACTCTGAAAAGTCACAGAATCACAGGAAATATGGAATGTCAGAAATGGGAAGCAAGGAGAGAAAATGTGGATAAAACATGCTCTGAAACTTTGGAAGTAATATCCACATTAGTGTAATCAGAGATCCATTAAAATGTTAAAACTATGTTTTAATGTTATTTCCCTAAAATAGGAATTAAAAGTGGCATAGATATCCCCTGACTTGCTATTAGAAGACTGTTCCATTCCCATTCATTAAAAAGAATACAGAGACTACAAACATTATTGTAGAATACTGGATGTCACTCCCTGGAAAGTATCCTCTTCTTTTGCTTAACTAGTAGAATTCTCCAAATTCTCAATATCTTTCTCAGCTTAAATGGCACTTTCTACTCAAGGTATCATTGCTTATTCAAGACATTCTAGTTTCATACCACTTATTTGTAAAGGGCAGGAACTTTGGAGAAATATGCTTAAGGCTCAGTATAATTGATTTAAACAAGGTATTAACTCAGTGGAATTGGTAAGACAATGGTTATTTAGTTTAGCAAGTGAGTTCTATAGTTCAGTATAATTGATTTAATCTTACAAGGAATAATAGTTCACTAGTGATATAATGATTGGTTTATACTCAGTATACTGTAATGATGTAATTGTAATAGCATATATAAATGGGGACAAACTCAGCCAGAGACAGACTTCAATACAGAGGCCTTCTTGGTGACTCTCTTGCTTCCTCCACCAAAACCAAGACCCATTCTGGAGGCCCTTCAGAGAGCTAGACAGGCCTCAAGTGAAGGAGACAGACTATGAAGGAGATAATAAGGAATTTGGACTTTATCCCTGGTTATTCTTGTGGTGATTACTCTGCTGAAAGGAAGGCTGGTCCCAAGACCTTCAGAAAGCTAACCCGAATACAACACTTAGTCTTGAGGCTATTTCTTCTAGAGTCTAGAAACCAAACACAGACTCAAAAAGAAGGGAAAAGTACAGGTACCCCTGGGTCATTGTAGCTGATCTAATATTCTGCATATCCAGTCTCTACTAGATACAATATCATTATTGCAAGATATTTTTTATTTTTCATCTATATTATTTTAAGGGCCCAATTTCAAAATAAACTAGTAAAACACTCTTGACTATTGAAATACTAAAATGTATCTCTGATTTAATTAATTCATGATTTTTCTCTAGTGAAAAATATCTCAATCCCTCCACATTTACTCATATTTTATGATTTTTTTGTCCATATTCTTCCATTTTTTATAATGAACCCATCCCACAGCTAGTTGGCTATCTAACTTTCCCTTAGTATTATGAGAGTAATAATGGAGCATTTTACTTGCCCTCATTCTTGCCATATAACGTCCTGAAATTCTTTTCCTATAAATATAATCCAAACATTTATTAAATAGCCATTGTATGTAAGATGTTATACTCAGACTATGAGATAATCAAAATTTAGATATTAGTTAATTTTTAGATATTTTAGATAATTAGATAGATAAATTAGATATTTTATAGTACTTAAAGCTTTGCAAAACAGGGCACACACTATCCTATATGATATATTCCAGCAACCCCTTAGAAATGCATGCTGTTATTAGCATTCTATTTAACAGATAAGGAAAATGAGTCTGAATGAAATTAAGAGATTTAGCCAAAGTCTCATAGCTACTATTCATGGAGTGATTCAACTCAGCTTTTCTTGACTCCAAGTCCAATGTTCTATCTGCTATGTCAAGGTGTTTCTCAAAAAAGATTAAGTCTTATTCCCAGGAAGCCCCCAAACAGTAGGGAGGGATCAGGGAAATCTTCACAGAAGAAGTGATATTTCAATTAAAACAATGTAAATTGAAAGAACCTTAAAGGACAACCAGTCTAACAGACATCTATTACAATCTGAGAAAAATTTTTTTCCAACATGACAGAAACATCACAAGATCATGAAAAAATATCTATGTGCTTTTGATCTAACCATCTTTTCTTCTATGCCTAATTACAGAAGTCAATCAATCACTCAATAAACATTTATTAAGACATTTATGTGTCAGGCATAGCACTAAGCACATCTCACCTTAATATATTTATTCCCTAAAAGTAGTCTCCATTTTTCTTTCAAGCTATGTTGCCATTGGAAATTTCTGTTTAAGAAAAAATAATCTGGAGCCTGACTTTGAGAAATTCTGAAATAACGCATTTCAAGAGAATCAGTCTATAAAGGAGGACTCATCTCTTTAAAATTTTTTATTGCATTTTAAAGTATCAAGTTCTCAGATTGATATTTGGAAAGCAAACCAGCAACAGACTATGAAATACATTTCCTGAATTAGTTACATGATTCTTGGCCTGTGATTTCATTATCCATGGTTAGTGCTTAGTATATGCACCCAGGGAGAACATAGAATATTTGTTGACAGCCTGGGATTGGTGATTGACAGGTCTAAGAGAGGGTAATAAAAGTAATCTGAACTTTATTTCACTGCATTATTTCTAAGTTCTAAAATGTTTGGAATTGAATGCAGAATGTTGATACTAAAAATGTGCATTATGTTGATATCTTTCTCTCAATAAAGTCTCCTCTCATCTTTTTTTTTTTTTTATAAAAAGTCTTAAGCAGATCAACCAAATATAGGAGTTGCTGGCTAAAGGACAACCACATTAGCATTTATCATGTGTTTCTATATTGTGTTCTGGGACCATGTGTGCTCTTGAGTAACTAGATGACTTTTCATAATTAAACTTTGAAATACAGGATAGTAAAAATTATGCCTCCAATATTCAAACTCAACAAAACTTAGAACAATTCATTGCAAAATAGATGACTTAGAAAAAAGCCACATCAGCTGTAAAAAAATATGCTTTTGACTTTCTATTCAAAGGTCAGCTTTCTGGCTTTAGCCAAATCGAAGGCACCTAATCGCAAGGGATAATTAAATGTTTCCATATTCTGAGTAGTATTGAAGACAGAATTCCATTTTTAGCTACCTCAGATGTAAAGCCTTTTAAAATTTAGTTATTTAATTAATTAGATATTTCCCCCAATGGTGTTTTCACAGCATAGAGTCTGACCACTTACAAAGAGTGAGCTGTAATAACAACTTTACATAAATAATTGAAATCCCAACAGCACAGGAGGTAATAAAAATGTACTGGAGCCATAAAATATACAAATGGAAGGACGTCCCTTTAATTAAAAATTGCAAGGGCATCATTGTAAACAATGCATTACTATCTCATACCCCCTCATCCCAGACTTGTTGAGTTAAGAAAAAAATTAACTAAACTGATCTCAAGATGAAGAAGGAAAAAAAAAAAAGATTATTGAGATCAGTAACTATTTTTAATTAAGATCAACTGTTAATAATGGAATTCAAGAGAATATGGCTTTTCTTTTAATTTCCCCAGGTAGAAATGTTATTAAATTTGGCTTTTAACTCTTTCCTGGATACAGAGACTTAACTTCTGATTAAAATGTAAATGGTGGTTAGGAAAAAAAAAAATTCCATATCAAAACACTTAAATCTTCCCAAGATGTAGTAAATTTGTGATAATTAAATCAACATTTGGAAACGGTCATTCATTTAATCATAAATAAAAAATTAAAAAGAATTTTGGAAGAACATTTTTAGGCAAATGGAAAGGTATTTTAGCATTTTTTTTTTTTGCCTTTAAATAATTAAAGACTTGTGGTGAACACATCTGTATTCTTAATAGAAAGGTTTTTACTGGCTATTCCCAGTGATCTTAGAGCACATGGAACTGACAGTTTATAAGAACATTAGCATCTGGTTTCTGACAAATCTCTTATCATTCTAGGGCTTCTTTTTGGATGAGTTTCAATTATTACATTAATCCTGGAGTTTTAAAAAGTACTTCATTCATTGGGGATAGATTGATAAAAGTTGCCATCAGAATTTTACTACACCTTTGGAATTGAATTTTCTTTATGTTCAAATGCATTTCCCAGCTACTTTGAACTTAACAAACAGATTATAACATCAAACTGAGAAAGATACAAATTTAAAGAACAAGCAAGAAAATTACTTGAAAAATACAGATCCCATAAGAAATCAGGATAAGGCATTTTTGCATTCATTTTAACTTTTAAGAGATGAATAATTAATTTAAATCGGCTTCAGACATTCAGGGTTCAGAGAATAAGTTCAATTTGGACTTGGGTTGCACAAGAACTAGTTATCACAAAAGGTCCTTTAATGTTTCATTGATTAATTCCTTTGTTTTTCTTTTTCTTTTCAACAAAGTCTATTTGTGCTTTCCACATAGTACCCACCTCACTTCCAATATGTGAATTTTAAAAATTCTGATTTCTTATCTCTTCCTTTAACTCATTCTGGTTTGCCATCCTAAGTTTCTGGATTTGCCCTCCTTGATTAAAACCACTGTGTAGTGAATGTCACTGTTCTGTCTGCTGTTCAATGGATAGTTTTATTGAGGAGGGGGAGAGAGGGAGAGAGAGGGAAGAAGAGAGAGAGAGAGAGAGAGAGAGAGAGAGAGAGAGAGAGACCGAGAGAGAGAGAGAGAGAGAGAGCAACAAACCAAACACCCAAGGATTTGTATTCTATTAATGTAAAGAAACAATAAGGGCATAAAAATGTTTCAGAGAAATTCAAAGGTTTGTTGACAATTATGTGGTGGGTTGGGATGCCACCAAATCAATTAGGTATTTTTGCTTCTTGTCTCTTTCTCCCCAGGATGGATACCATAATTTCTTTATTTTACTGAAGTAAAAGTTTAAAACTCTGTGGCTTTCTTCTTTGTGTTGTTTTATACTTTGGCTGCCACTATTATTTATACAAGTGTTAATATGTTGGGGATGTTATTGTTGCTGCAGCATTCACTATCATTGTCATGCATTCTTTTTCACAAAATTCATATGTGTTTTACATTTTAAAATTTGAAACCTAGCTTTTATACATTTATTTTCAGGAATTTTATTTATCAGAATTTTCTGTCCCTTTCTTTTACATTCAGGTTTAAGGCAGAGAGAAGAATGGTGACTACTGTGAGGTTGAGAGGGAGATGAGAGAGGCAGATAGGATATTAGAAAAGAAACATTAAAGGTGTTTCAGAGAGAGAAGTTTGGTGGAACAAGGACCAGGCAAGTAGGTAGGAATGGGAGGAGGATTTATTAAGAGGATTGTTGAGATTGCAGAAAATGGAATAAAGAAAAAGGATGCCCAAGGATTGTTAGGAAGCTTGGATTAGAGATATGTAGCTTTCTCTACTTGTAATGTTCCGAATTATTTACCAGTCTAGAAAACTCTTTCCTTTTCACAACTCCAACAGTTAAGAAACTAATAAACTACCTGCCCATATGGTTCTGATTCTGTGTCTTTTAACTATAGCAACTCTAACTCATAGATGGTAGTGAGGATGGAGGCTTAATAATCCCAGGGTTCTGTCTATAGTTATCTTTACAGAACATTGAATAAAATGTGAGCTCCTGAAAGGCAAGGGATTGTTTACATGTTTATTTTGTTTTGTTTTCCTAAGGCCAAGAACAATGTCTTTCACATTGAAATAATAAACATATATTTAATTGAGTTCATCCTTTTCATCCTTCTGCTTTTGTACAAAAAAAGACTGAGGCTTCATAATGGGCTCTGGCCAGTCTTTGCTATGACTTTAGTGTGTGTGTGTGTGTGTGTGTGTGTGTGTGTATATGTGTATGTATGTGTATCAGTAAATGTGACAGATTTTGGAACTATTCTCCAAACATCCACTAAAATCAGCAGAGTCCATTGCTACTTTGCCCCTCATGCTTCTATGTGTAGCTTTAATGAGTTGGGTGCTGGTTTTCTAAAATTATAATTCATGAGCCCCCAGCAGCATAGTTCCATCCACAATTATCTATTAATATCAATTAATTAGACAGATACAATTAGATTTTAGAAGGGGCATTTATTGTGGTAGTATAGTTGTTCAACTGGCCCAAAGCATCCCTTAAAAGTCTGTGAAATACTTGATTACTAGACTGGTCAAAGTGCATGAGGAGTAGGCTGATGCTGAGACAATATCAGTAAAGGAGCTAAAACAATTCTTGGAAGTTATTTTGCTACAGTCCCCAAGGCATCCCTTTTAAGACATCTTCTCTTCTGGGCTTGTTAAGTCTTAAAGTTGATTGGGTATGTTGAGGGTTTTTGCTTTGTTTTTTCCCTTCTAGACTCCCAACATACACATTCTTGTGAATATCTCAGGGGTACAATTAATATTATGACATTTATGAGAAACCCAAAATTCCCTGATCTCTAAATTTCAAAAGGCTTACTTTCCTCTGAGCCAGGAACTCAAGGATTTAATAGTAGTGCAGATTTTGAGATGGCTTCATCTTTGCTTAACAAAGCAAAGTCCCCTTCCTCTTCCTCTTTATTCTACCTGATCTTCAACTCCATGCTCCACCCTTGAGCCCACAGCAGCCCTCAACATATCCAGCCCAGCCTAGAGGCAACTTTTATGGGATTTCAAAAACTGTCAAAAGAATCTGCTGCAGGGTCAATAACAGAGGTTCTTTAAAGAACAATATTAGGATGAGAATGGTGTATTTTGGGGGCTCAATAGGACTCTTCAAGGACGATGCATTAAAACTTTCAATGGAATTTTTAGAAAAATACACAAATGAGCTACCTATAGCAAGATGTGTCTTTAAAACATTTCATCCAAATATCTAAGCACATAGTAGTATATGCCTGCATATACTTCAAAATCATTGCAGTCTATCCTATGATGCCTTCACCATTTTGACAACCACAAAATATTTATTGGATGAAACTAATCCCAATAGTCTGTTTCAGCTTTCAGGATTGTTGACTCACGATGGTACAAATAGTCGGGTAATAAGGAAAAATTCTACCTTTCTTCCTCTTTTGTTTGTCTCTTTGAATTATTAAATTTATTTTATTGCAAACATAATAGCTGTCATGCTGTTGCCAACTTTCATTGCTATAGCTTTCTTTCCTCACTCCCCTTCTGACACCGGAATATACCTACCAAAAATAAACATATATAACAAAATTAAAAAGACCTTCTGGCAAAGGAGGTAGAGACATTTAATATATGAAACTTGAAAATACAATATTTGTCCTCAGTCCCTTTTGTAGACACTAAACTAGCCATTTTCAGGAAGACTGGTAGGAGTAGTAGAAGACCAATGAGAGGTTTTTATACTTAAATTCTCTGCAAATCACAAGGTCCTTATCTAGTGAAATTTACATGTAAAGAAGGAAACTGAGAACCAGGCTGCATCAAGACTTCTATGATTGGATCATTAAATGTTCAAATTTGTGAAGTTCAAACTGTATTAGTATTTTACAGAAAACTCCTAAGACTTAAACAACTTTTCTCAAACAAACTAAACAAACTTATTGTGCAATGTCATTATAGTTTTTCCCATTCTTTTCAAGGTCATCTAATCAAGGAAATTTTTCACATGTATTTGAAAACCTATTCTTAATGACTGAACTGAGAATGTTTTCACCTGGTTAAAGTATCTGGGCATATCATCTTGCTCTTTTTGTAAGGTATTTTAAGTAAGAGGGGGGACATTATTTGGTTGATTCATAAACCCACACTTAAATTATATTTGGAATGAGGAAATGACCTCTAGGGATGGTGGGTAGAATAAAAATTTGCTGAGGAGCAAGGAAACTAGGTTGAAAGATGGAAAATCTGGAAAACAAAGATTATAACCTAGGAAGTGTAGGGTGGATTATTTAGATGCATGCAGATTCAAATAATACATACCCTATTTTTGACAAAGCATAAAATAGTTTGTGGATAATAGCAACTGTCAGTAGAAGGATCATTGATTTTTCTAATCTGAAAAGACTCTCATCATTCACATGGAAGTGATGTTATCTAGATTTAGAAGATTTTTGGTGCCTTACAAGGAAGACACGAGAAAATACCATTCGTTATTGCGTCTTATTTTTTTCTCATTTTGTTTCTTTTAATATGAATGAAAGTACAGTTAGCCCTATTTTAATTGGAAAGAGTTTATTGTGGGCTGAACCTGGAGCCTTAGGATCTTCAGGGTTAATTGAAGTACCACTGGGCATAATGACTTCCCTAAAATATGAAAAATGGAAGAACTAGTTTTTAAACCTACATGTTCCTCTTTCAAATCCAGAGCCCTTTCCACTGCATTACTCTAACTCTTAGTTCCATTGAGTTATAGTAAAATTTAAGCACTGCTAAGCCATGAATGTAGAACTCAAGGCACTAAGAATTAAAATGATAAGCTGAGCTAGGTCATAATAAATGCTTTTTGAAAGTGTGATTACAAACAAGCAAGAAGATTTTAGTGATCATCTAATTAATCATTCCTAATCTCTCTGCTGCATTAGGATTTGTCCACTCATGGCAAATTTATTATCATACAGAAATACAGCCTAAGAAAAATTTCAAAGAAAACTTTTATTCTATGTGTGACTCTACCAGACAATAGATACCTACTACATGATAAATCTCTCATCCATAGAGTCCTTACAATTGAAAACTTAGTTCTTATTGGATTTGGCTAAGTAGTATAAAAATGATTTTATCTATAATTTTTATCTGACAGAGACTTAGTCCAAGTCAGAATAATAGGCTTTTTGTTCAAAGAATCTGTAGAAATGATACTGACACTTCTTTGTTCATGATTTGGAAGTTATATTTTTATATATGTAATTTCTGATCTCTTTTTCTATTTCTAGCACAATGCCTAGAATCTAATAAGTGATAACAAATGCATGTTTACTTAACGTGGCTTGAATATTTATTTTGAATATAAACCTGTGGGTAAAAGTTAAACTAGCAAAAGACTAATCAAAAAAAGCAAAGTGAGAGAGATTATTAGGCACTGGAGATTAAACAATTCTGATAGGGAGACATTATTTAGCTCTCTGTTTGCTGATTGCTAATACAAAAAGGTAAATTCCTTTGGGTTACAGAGTATTTATTGACTGACACAAGAGCATGTAATGATAATAATAATTTTGTAATATAGTAATAGTAATAAAACCCAAAGGAATTTACCTTTTTGCTTTAGCAGCTAGGAAACTAAAAGTTAAACAGTGTCCACAAGTTCTTTAATTTCTAAGGCCTGATAATATCTATTGCTTTTAGCTTTCTGGTTAGTTTTGTACTTCTTTTACTTTTACTTATGACACATACTACTGTATTCAAACACACATATACTTATGTTATATATTCTAAACAAATAGTCAAGTTAATATGTATTTATTAAGCACCTATTATGTGTCAGATACTGAACAAAATAATGATAAAAATTGATCATTTCTGTAGGGTTTTAAGTTTACAAAGTTTTCTTAACATGCTCACATGTTAAATACCATAAATAAAAAGCATCTTATGGACATTTATCAGAGGAATATACTGAGGTGCAGAGAAATGTGAATTGCCCAAAATATTATAGCTGCTAATTTTTAGAAGTAAACTTGGTCACAGATCTCCTGGCTTCAAATACAGCATTCTTTGTACTATACCAATAAGAAAACAAGTCCATCATAATAGACAAAATAGACCCTACAAATTAATATGTCAGGAATTTTCAAAGAATCTTTATACAAAGACCATAGTAGAGCTAATGTCTTTGAATATATCATTATATATAATATGAGTAACGACATAAAATCTTCTTATTTTGTGTGGATAACTAAGATTGCTAGTCTCATTTTTTTTTTTTTTTTTTTTTCATTTTCATGCTTTTTCTGTTCAGGAGAATTCAAGACCATTTGTTATTCCCCATATATACCATTCCATCTCTTTTCTCCATAGTTTTTCTCAAATATTGCCCCTTATATGAAATGAACTTCTTTCTTTTTCTGATACTATGCCTAAACCCAAAGTACATCTCAAGTGTTATTTCTTATATTAGGCTTTGCATGATCCCATCCCTATCTTCTCTTTCCATCACACAATTATGACCATTTCCTCTCTTTAAATTACTTTTTCTCTTGTTTGTAACTACTGTATAGTCTGCACGGCTATATCCCAAAGTAGAACGAAATATCCCAAGTAGAACTCCTTGAGGATAGAGATTATTTAATTTTGCTTCTTGTGTCTCCAGTGCCTAGGACAGAATTATGAATATAGTGTTGTTGTTCAGTCACTTCAGTTGTATCTGACCACATTTTTTAAGTAAAAATATTTGATTTCCCATTTTTCTCTCTAGCTCATTTTTCATATAAGGAAACTAATGCAAACAGGATTAACTGACTTGCCCAGGGTCACACAACTACTAAGTGTCTTAGATTGGATTTTAATTTAGGAAGATGAGTCAATCTGTTCACTGTATCACATAATACCCATTATTGTCAATTTATGCCCCACCTCTCTTGAACTTGGTAGGCATTGAAATGTTTGTTTAAAATATTTAAAGAGGGAAAAGTAGAGGAAAGGAAAGTAATATTTAGTATATCCTTTAAGGCTTCCTGGCAGGTTGTTGCTCAAGAGTTTTGATAATCATTAGATGACAGTCGAATAGCAAAAGATTTTTTTAATAGACCCTGTCATGCTGGCATTCTGTCTTGTTTAAAAGAAAAATACCCTTAGGCTTTACATGCTATTCATGAAGAAGATCAAGTTTATACAGTGATGGTGGTCTAAAAATGTAGTTTTCATTCAAGCTCATGAGGTTAAAGGGTGAGAGTGATTTCTATCCAAAGTTGCACCACAGTGATCCAGCAGACAGGGTTAATATTTTCCTCAAAGCAAAAAACTTTGAAACTTCTTGAATTACTACAGTTGGTTGAGAGCCATCTTTTCTATGGCCCTTAATACAGAATTTTGGTCTGACCATTTTGGCCATACTAGGAAAACAGAATGGTTTCTGTTGACTCTCTTATGCTTGATGGGCTTACAAGCATAAACAGCTGCAAAACACACCCATCTACTGAATGAATCCACATGTTAGGTAGGGTAAGGGTAATGTTGGAGTATGTCTGCCAAACACAGTCATTTCAGTTACAGTATCACTGTTGGCAAGCTCCTCTGAGAACAATTAGCCAAAAGGCTCAGATGCTATTGAAGTCCACTCCTAGCTCGATATAACAAAATACTGTTATTAGCACAGATAAGAATGCTTAGCTTTTGATTTGCAAGAGCAAAAAGAAATGTGTCCAATTCATTAAAGAGTTGTACCCATGTTCCTTAAATACAAATTTAAAAAGAAAAGGACCAGGTGTAGCTGTTTTCCATCACAAAATTATAATTTTATTTGTTGTAAAATGGTTCCTGCTACTCTGTTTTTAACAATAATATTGTAGAATACATTTTGAAGAAGCATTCATAGCCAGAGACTTATGTGAATAAAGATTATGTCATTTAATCCTCAGATGGTACATGTCTATGGAGGTAATGGTTGAGAAATGGTCAATGAATGTCCCAAATAAGCTCAACTTAGTCTTTATCATTATTATCACAGCTAATATGTACATAGAACATTAAGGTTTGCAGAGTACATACATAACTCACTCAATGATACAAAGGCACCCACATCTTTGGGTTAAGGCACTCTGAGATTGGTATTATTATTGTTGTTCAGTCATTTTATTCCATTTGGGGTTTTCTTGGCAAAAATACTGCAGTGGTTTGTCATTTCTTCTCAGATCATTTTACAGAAAATAAAACTAAGGAAAATAGGGTTAAGTAACTTGTCTAGGCTCATATGACTAGTAAGTGTCTGAGAAAGTATTTGATGTAAGGTCTTCTCTTAGAACCCACTTGGCCTTCTGAGACACATAGAAGTTTTCATATTTAAAGATAAAGTCAACTATGTGCTTTGATTCTATAATGAGGAAAATTTACTTATTGAGTGTATAATTTGGTAGGAATCATTGACCTTCACCCAAAACAAGAACAAATACAGTTCAAGTGCCATCTTCTACTTAAGATCTTTGCTGATGTTCCCAACTTGTTATTACTTACTTTTGTTAACCTATAACCAGTACTTTCTTCCTCTTCTTTCCATTACTTTGTAAATTAAAAACACAACCTATCAGCCTCAAACTGACTTAGATTAAAGTCCAATCTCTAATATATACTGCAGTGTGCCTCGGGGCAAATCACACAGCTTCTCAGTGCTACCAAAAACTCTCAAATCTGAGAATATTACAAGTCTATATCATTAATGAGGATTTCCCTAAACCAGAGATTCTCAAATTATGGTCTTGCTACTCCTAAAGATCCCTGAAACATTTTCAGTGGGTCTCTGAAGTCAAACAATTATTTCATTATTTTCATCATCATCATCATCATCAGATATTTGAATTTTGAATATAGTACATGTCAGTGGGTCAGTTAGATGATATAATGGATACAGTACTCATTTTGGAGTCGGGAAGATTAATCTTCATGAGTTTCCATCTTTCCTCAGAAATTTATGAGCTATGTGACCCTAGGCAAATCACTTAATCCTATTTCCCTTAGTTTCTTCATCTGTAAAATGAGCTGAAGAAGGAAATAGCAAACTACTCCAGTATCTCTTCCAAGAAAACCTCAAAAGTCACAGAGAATCGCACACAACTGAAACAACTGAATAACAAAAAATATTTCAAAAGCTGCAGCCCACAAAATAAGCTCTTTACAGGAGTCCAAAGTATTTTTTAAAATGTAAAGGGGTTCTGAAATGAAAAAAGAAACAAAAACAAAAGCAGATAAACAAACAAACAAAAGAAAACCTTTAGTAATCACTGCCCTAGACTTGTAAAATCATAAATCTAGTGGGAAAAAGGATATGTATTTTGAAAATTTACTTATCTGTGTATATATATTTTTGCAGCCTTTCAATAGAATATAAGTTTCAAAGAGGCAAGCACTGTCTTGTTTTCTTTGTACCCAGAACTTTGTACCTAATAGGATCTAAAAACACATCTGTTGAAATGAAATGAGTTTTTCTGCTGGGATGTTTCTGGTAAATAAAATATTTTATAATTATTAAATTCTTAGTTGTCAGTTATGGATAGTCCTAGAACCAACAGAGATCATCTTAGAATGATATGGTTGAATTAAGTGGTCTTTTTCTAGGCTGGAAGGTTCTTTAGGAAAAGGAATCTAAGAAACATTTTAATTTGCTTTTAATTATTTGAAAAGTGAGCTCCACTTAAGAAACAAATTAGCCTTCTCAGTGATCTTTCTTTAAAATCTATTATGCACCATGTATTTTCCCAATAGAATATTGTAGGGTTTTTTTTTTCAAAGAATATCTCAAGGTAATTGATTCTAATTGTATTTTTATATAAGTTTCAACATCATGATTGTGAATTTTCTCTCTCTGCTCCCAAGACTTCTCATGTTCAGTCTCTGATCTCATGAAATAATACTTCTCATTTTTCAAGTCAAAGGTGGCATATAATAATTGAATCTTTTTTCCAGAAAATTGTTATCTGAAACCCGGCACAATCTATCAATAGTATAGTCTGGCTTTTTATTGAACTTCTATCAGCTACCAGAGAGTAAGGATACTCCGATGAGTTCTAGGTTGAGTGCATTACACCCAAAAGCCCCCATTTCCATGCAGACCTGTGCCACAAAGTTCCTAGTGTTTACCCATTGCTCAACAAACATAAGTGACAGTAATGGATTAATGTGTTTCTCTAAGGAAGTAAGTCAAAAAGCATATTGACTTTCTGTTTTTTATTTAAGAAATTGATCTACAAGAAGATATACCTGGCAAAGACAAAAGAGTAAATAGCAGAGCTCTTAGATATTCCATTTGCAGAGAAGCAAACTGTTTCTATCACTATAACTGAATTTTCTAATGCAAAAATGTTAAATCTGTACATTCAGAAATGTGAGGCTATTTCACTTTTCACTTCTATATCATCCTCCAACTTTCATCTGTCTGCTAAACCAAAACCATTCTTTTCCACACAAGTTACTTAGCATATCAACGAAATCTTACTCCATTTTATGCTTCCTGAAGAAGAGCCACCTATTTCAACCCTTACTTTAGCAGCACAAAATTACATTTAAACTGCCCTAAAGATATTTGAAAATTGTAGACTAGCTGATGTTCCTTTGAGCTAGAGGTCTCTTCTCAGAGACACTTAAGTAAAGCATTGCTGCTGATATTTAAATGGTGTATTTTCTCTTCCAGGTTCTGTGTAAAAGAAGATTACTATTTCAGATTCACATTTTTAGAGGACTTAGGCATTCTTTTCTAACATAATTCTATTGATCAAAACTTCAGAAAGTTTTGTTGTAAAATAGATTTATTTGGTGGGATTGGAAAATAGGTTTCTCTTTTTCATATCTATTTTCTTCCATGTGAAGAAAAGAGAAGCGTAAAATTATGTTTCTTTGGACATACTATATATCTGTACATGTATTATATGTATAAATATATAGAGTATATAGATGTAGATATGTGTACATATTTACATATATGTGCACACATATATATACACAAACATTTGTACTTATTTATGTATCTAAAATATAAATATGTTTAGATAATTATTTATTGAACAAAATAGTTGAGAATGGAAGGGTGAATTAGCTAGCATTTATTAAATACATACTATGTGCTAAATGCTAGGAATACAAAGAAAAGGAAAAGACAGTTCATGTTCAAGAGATGGAGAATCTTGTGAAAGAGTCCCAAGGACTCTAGGTCACTGTGGTTAAGTTATGGGGAATTATAAAACTAATTGATAGATTTTTTTTTAACATATGATCCTAATTGATGCCATAAAGATGCACATCTTTTGAAAAGCAAGTTAGGATTTTGTTCATACATATATACACATGACTTTCATGTGGATGAAATTTTGTTATTAACTAACAAGAAAGCAAGAGAGTCAACCGAGTACATAGCGACTGTAGAGGGTCTGGTTTTAGAGACAGGAAGCTTGAATTTCAAGTCCTACCTCTCTCTAATACAAGGACTACATGACCATGACTAAGTGACTTCATCTCTCTGTGCCTCAGTTTTTCAATCTATAAAATGCAGCAATATAGAATTAATGGCCTCTGAACTCTCTCTCAACTCTAAATCATGATTCTATGAAACTTTCAAAATTCTTATCAACAGAAGGAGTTTCTTCATCAGGTTGTTTCTTACACTAGTAAAGTCACAGGTTCACATATATACACCTGTAGAGAGACATTTGCAGATGCACAAGCACCTATATCTCATAAAGAACATTACTCATTTTGCAGCTTCAAATTTAAAGCATTAATTAATCATAGTTTGCTTAATACCAATCTGACAATAACTATTTTTGAGTATTGTATATAATCTGAGAAATGGGGCCAGAAATTCTGAATTCTCTATCTCTTGCCCCTTTCCCACTCCCCTGCACTCTTATCAGTATATAATATAACTCTTAATGCAACTTCTCTATGGGTAATTACCAATCCTACAATCGCATCACAAAAATTAGTCTTGGGGATGAAAGAATCTTGGGATAATCCAGTCCAAGTGCTACTTGGACAGTCATCTTTGACATCATTCCACATCATCCAAGCCAATATTTTACTTATTACTTGACAATTCTACATTGAACTACAACTTCACCTTGTCTCTCCGGCTTCTTACATTCCAGGCTTGCCTTATTGCTCAGTCTCATGAGAAACAGAGCTGTTATCTCTCAGCTAACTAATAGAGTTCTTAGCTCCATCACCTCAAAACTTTTTTCACTATGACAAATTCCTGTGCCTTCTCCAGGTCTCTAACAAGTTTAATTTAATGGTATGTTGCACCTGGCAACCAATTTCTACAGACAGAGCAGGCATTTACACTTCTTTTTCCAGGCTTAGATTGGATAATAATATACTCACCTAATGGTCTGATGTTGCAAGGAATCAGGATCTGTGGCATTTACTGTCAACAGCATGCTGCCAATAGAGATGTTCTCACGCTTGGTCACTGTCATGGGGTCTGGATGGAAAACCGGGCCTTCATTTACATCTGAGACAGTTATCTGGACTGTGGCTGTAGAGCTGGGGCCATATGCTACATCAGGAACCAATGGATCTTCATTTTCTACTTTGATCAGTAGTGTGTGAAATGCTGAAATTTCATAATCCAAAGGCTGAAAAACATGCAGAGAATTATTTCAGGATAAAATATATACATATGTATGGGAAGGTGTGGGCATTTAGGGGAGAGGTACTACAATTCAAAAGTGTACAAACTTTTTATTCCCTATTAAAGGTGAAGCTTATCACTCACATCCCAACTGTGGCATCATTAAAACTAAATATTGGGAGCATTTCTAAATCAAAGTGATGATAAAACCAATAATTCATTTTTAAAGCTGTCCATTCGTCTTACTAGAAATATAAGAATCCAAAGTGTTGCTTTAGTTTAAAGCTAATAGCTACCATAAAGTGTACACTACAAAGACAATGGACTCTCCAAAATTACATCCTTCATGTTACTACTACATCAATCATGTCAGCCTTCAAATTGTCTAACAGCTAGAGGAGCATTACTCCCAGGAGCTGCTAAAAACAAGCACTGTCAGGGAAAGTTAGTTTCAAAAGGGCAAAGCAAATGATTATCAATGAAGCATAATGTTATTCTTGAAAGCTATTTCCAAGGTGCATAAGTCATGAAAAGTCCTTTGGAAACCAGAAAGGCTTTAAGCCCGTCCTAGTGACATACTTTTTACATATCATGTGGGGACTAGCCTTTCTAAGTTTAGGAGTACTTATAACCACGTTATCTCCATTTTATGAGAATATTGAACTTAGCAGCTCCCTAAGACCATGTGGATAACTGCAATCTGTATTAGCAGAATGAATATCCACACTGATGAAATTATGGCTCCTTGAAGTTAAATCAAATAAACCATTAAGTGCAAACCAGTAATTGGCTCACAAGTTCAGAAGAGGCATAGCACATGGAAAAGTCAATAACAATGTAATACTGATGATATGCCCTTTCACTTAATATCTCTTCATCCAAACATGGGAAGTTGACAAACACATGTTGACAAAAATATGAATTGCCAATGTTTCCCCTTTTAAATTCTCAATTGGATTAATTGTTCAAGTCATTCTATATCTGGTAAACACAAAACTACAGACAGAAAGTGCTCCCACCCTCTGCCATGGTTCACTAGCCAATATTCTTTTTTGATCAATATGGCAAACCAGACATCACAGGTCTCCCTTACTGCAGTAATTGTTGAAAAAAAAACCCCCAAAAAAACTTCTGAGTTTATAGCAGCCTTTAATCATTTTAAAGAACCAAATATATCCTATAGAAAGTAAGATAGAAAGGTGAGAGGAAATATCTATCTCAAACATTGAATAACTTATGTGAAAAAGGAATTTGCTTCTTTAATTGGAAGTTTTCTTTTTTTTTGTGGTTGAATCATCATACATTTATTATAACTTTTATTTTTGACATCCAACTTAATGCAAAAGAGTGTAGATTTTAAAAACATAATCAGATTATGTCAAATAACAAAATCTTCATCTTTTTTTTTTATTTAATAGCCTTTTATTTACAGGTTATATGCATGGATAACTTTACAGCATTAACAATTGCCAAACCTCTTGTTCCAACTTTTCACCTCTTACCCCCCACCCCCTCCCCCAGATGGCCAAACCTCCCCAGTAGATGTTAAATATATTAAAATATAAATTAGATACACAATAAGTATACATGACCAAAACGTTATTTTGCTGTACAAAAAGAATCAGACTCTGAAATATTGTACAATTAGCTTGTGAAGGAAATCAAAAATGCAGGTGTGCATAAATATAGGGATTGGGAATTCAATGTAATGGTTTTTAGTCATCTCCCAGAGTTCTTTTTCTGGGCATAGCTAGTTCAGTTCATTACTGCTCCATTAGAAATGATTTGGTTGATCTCGTTGCTGAGGATGGCCTGATCCATCAGAACTGGTCATCATCTAGTATTGTTGTTGAAGTATATAATGATCTCCTGGTCCTGCTCATTTCACTCAGCATCAGTTCGTGTAAGTCTCTCCAGGCCTTTCTGAAATCATCCTGTTGGTCATTTCTTACAGAACAGTAATATTCCATAATATTCATATACCACAATTTATTCAGCCATTCCAACTGATGGACATCCATTCAGTTTCCAGTTTTTAGCCACTACAAAAAGGGCTGCCACAAACATTCGTGCACATACAGGTCCCTTTCCCTTCTTTATAATCTCTTTGGGATATAAGCGCAGTAGTAACACTGCTGGATCAAAGGGTATGCACAGTTTGATAACTTTTTGAGCATAGTTTAATTGGAAGTTTTCAAATACAGATTGGAGATCACTTGTTACTAGAGTAATAGTAGTAATTTCTATTCAAGAATAAGTTAGACCAAATCAATTCTAAAATGCTTTTTTGAATTTGAGATTTTGTGATTCCATGATGAGTTTGACACTCTCAGTTCTGGAATTTCAACTTTGTAGGAAATCACAAAGATATAAAGAACAATTGCTAATAGTTTGAGTCAGAGTTGGATGACAAATTTGGTAAAAAAAATATGTACTCTTCACAAAGAGATCATAAAAAGTGAAAAAAACTTGCATGTACAAAAATATTTATGGTAGTTCTTTTTTTTTGTGGTGACAAAAAATTGGAAATTGAGAGAATGCCCATCAATTGAAAAGTTGTGATACATGAATGTAATGGAATACTATTGTTCTGTAAGAAAAGATGAACACACTGATTTCAGCAAAAACCTGGAAAGCCTTACATGAATTGATGCCAAGTGAAATGAGCAAAACTGAGAGAACATTGTCCATAGTAACAGAAACATTGGGTGATGATCAATTATGATTGATTTAGCTCTAAGACAACTCCAAAAGATTTATACCAGAAAAAAAAAAAAAAAAAACTATTCACATCTAGATTTAGAATCTGAATGATATTAAAACATACTATTTTCACTTTTTAAAAAGTTCTTCTTCATGAAATTTCCTTTTCTTCTCTTTAACAGGATTATTTATGTACAATTTATGAGAGTAATTAATATCCTGCCTTAATTGGCCTTACTTATGACACAGCAGTATTGTCTCTGGCTATTTGGGAATGGAGGAAGTGGGAGGGAGAAAGAAAAAATAGGAACTCAAAATTAAAAACAAATGAATGTTGAAAACTGTTTATGTGTAAGTGGAAAAATTAAAATGCTATTTACTGAATACAATAAATAAACAAACAAACAAGCATTCTATTAGAGAACCTAACTATTCTGATGTTAATATTTGGCCATTGGGGATGTAACATTTTCCAGTGGAAGTAGGAAGTAATATTTAGAACTATTTCCTGAGAGTGGGTTTTGGGGGTGAATGTAGTAGGTGTAGGTATTGGTTCTGTGTGAAAATGTATATATTCTGTGAGGAAAAGTGGTACAAAGGATAAAGAGCTGGCTCAATGTCAAAAAGATTTAATGTAATCATAGGTCCATAAACTTATTTAAAATAAGTAAAAATAGGTAAAATATTTAAAAATATAAAAATAGGTATCCCAAAAATCTTAGAGTATTTTTAAGGTTTAAAGGTAGCTTAGAAAAGCACTAAGACTTTTGAACCATTAGAAAATACATACCCTCTAATGGTTAAATGCAAACATTAAAATAGTTTTTTTAAGCTTTAGTAGCTTAAATATGGTCTAAGACTTTTGGGACATCTTGTATTTTTAGCAGATTTTATTTTCAAGACTCTTAGTCAACCTAATAAATACTTAGGTTTAGGGACTTTCCCTGGCTGGTGGTGTCTTGCCTTGAGCCCAGGTTATTTGATTCTTAAGCCATCGATCTTTCCATTATACCACACTGCTGCCTTGAGATAAACAAACTAAATACACTTCAATAGGTGTTTAGATTAGTTTAAAAAACAAAGAATCAGATAAACCTCTGCTGTAGTTTCAGAAAATCTGCCAAAGGAGGTTATAGATTGTGTTTCCAAGGATTTAAGAAAACCTAGATCTGTCTATCATCTGGTATTTACTAAGTCTGTTGCATGCCAAGCATTTGTTAAACACTGCAAATAATAATAATAATAATAATAATAAAAAAAGGCAGCCCCTGATTTCAAGCTGCTTACACTCTTAAGGGGACTGAGGTGGGGAAAAGGGATGACATGAAAATCACCACGTACAAACATCATATGTATGAGCTAAATTGGAGGTGATTTTAGAAAGAAGAATCTATGATTGTTCATGAAGGTGAATCCTAGCCAAAGCTTGCAGGAAGAAAGGGAAGCTAGAATGTGTGTGTGTGTGTGTATGTGTGTGTGTGTGTGTGTGTGTGTGTGTGTGAGAAAGAGAGAGAGAGAAAGAGAGAGAGAGAGAGAGAGAGAGAAAGAGAGAGACAGAGACAGAGAGAGACAGAGAGAGACAGAGACGGACAGAGACAGAGACAGACAGAGACAGAAAGAGGGAGGAAAGATAGCCCTTGAAAACTCTCAGGTTGAAGAAATGGTGGTGTGTGCACGAATGGAAAGGAATGGACCAGTGTCTCTAGATAGGATAATGTATGGAGGAGAGTAAGAAGACTGGAAAATTAGGATGGACCAGGTTACAAAAGACTTTCAAAGACAGTCAGAGTATTTTATAAGTGATCTTGAGGGTAGCATGGAAACATTGTGGTATTTTTTGAAAGGCAGAGCTAATGATAGGGTCAAATCTGTCAGGCTTTAGAAAGATCAATTTGACATTTGAGGGAAGGATAAACTGGAGCTGGGAGGGATTGAGGTAGAAAGACTATTGTAATAGTTTAGGCATGAGGAGATAAAGACCTCTACCAGGGTATTTTCAATGTCAAAGAAAAGAATGTCTTACCACTAAGTTAGTCTCTTACATATTCTATGCAACTTCCCTAAGAGGAATGATTTTAGCTAATTTATCTTATAATCTCCATTTTATTGACATCTAGAGCTATCCTGGCTTACTTGCCCTTTCTAGAAAATAGTTTAATGGAAGGTTAGTAAAAACTGATCTGTTGACGGTTCACAATATGTTCATGTTTTTCCATAAGTTTTGGTAAGGATTGAGGAGAATAGAATTCATGTAAAAGATTGCTGTCAATTGTTGAAAGAAATAATATTCAAGTGAATTAAGTGCAAAGAAACTCAGACTAGGATTAAACTAAATCTACAGGAGAAGCATAATTCCTTTTTCTGGATGAAGAATAGATTTCCAGTTGATGATGTGAAAGATGGTATTTAGTTTTCTAGGCACACTGTAGGCATACAACCTTTACAACTCAAAAGGGGGAAAGAGGAAGGTTTACTGCTGATGGCACTCATATATATTATTCCATTCCATATACTCTATTTCTGACTTCTTTCAAAATCATTGCAGGTTTTAATAAGCATGTTTTATCAGAATTGGATTCCAATTTGAGTCTGCATACCATGGTATAATAGATCTCTTCATTTTACATACTAAGACAATAAGCTTTAGAGAAAACAATTAAACTAAATGCACAAGATTATTGTTGTTGTTCAGTCATTCAGTCACATTTGACTCTGATCCTATGGATCACACTGCCTGTGGGGTTTTGTTGGCAAAGGTAGTGGAATGGTGTATCGTTTTCTTTTCCAGTAGATTGAAGCAAATAAAGGTAGATTGATTTCCCCAGTCACAAACCTGGTAGGTATCTGAGGCTGGATTTGAACTTGGGTAATCATCTACTAAGCCACTTAGCAACCATCTGTCTAAAATTATAGAAGTAGTGAGGCAGAACAAAGATATAAATCCAGACATTCTAACTCTGAATTTTTTACTCTTTCCTCTAAACCACAATACCTTTCTAATACATTTTGGGTATTCTTCAACTCTTCCTAAAGAAGAAAAAGACAAGAAGAATTGTTCTTACTTTGACAACAGAAAGCATTCCCTCATTGGTTTGGGGATTTGTATGTATTTCAAAACTCTGCCCTGGATTTCCATTGATGATAGTATAGACAGCTCTCCAGGCTGCAGTAGTGGGGTCATCCTTGTCTTCCACTGTTAAGTTGACAATCACTCCCACAACTCCTTCATTGACAGTGGCGTGAAACTAAAACAAAGCAGAATGTAATTGTTACCATATTGACTGAGCAGACTTGCCCAATGACATGTTTATAATTTTGAAAGGAAAGATATAGTTTTAGGAAACTTGAATTTTGCAGACCATAATTAGCATCATTTTTATTGTTCTATTTTTATTACTTAGGAGCATAAAATATTGTTTTAGTACTTACCCTTGACATATTATAGGTGAATGGTAATGTGTTTGCAAATATTTCATAAACAGGTTATACCAATAAGCTTGGAAGAATAAAAAATAGCTGGGAATTTCAATTAACATGAAAGTGAATCTAGGGATGCTATGGAGATGTCAAAAAGACTGTTTGTTGAAAGAGAAGTAATTTGAGAAATGAGGTTTAAAAAGCCACGGTTGATTAATTGACTTGCAAATCATTAATCATAAACCTTAATCTTGATGCCTTGAGATGGAAAAGGGGAAAACTAATTTGTCTATCACTTCTCAGAGGAATCTGTGTAATTTGTTTCTTTTTTCATAAAGAGTGTGTTAAAAAAAATTCTTAGCATGTGTCTGCAAGATGGGAGACAAGGTAGAAGAAAAATGAAAAGAAAACCATTGGTTCAAGCATTGTGTCTTTGGGACATAATTTCATGAGTGGGTTTTTTTTCATTCAGCTGATTAATATGTTGAGACACATTCTGTTCATTTAACAACTTCCTTGATTCCCTTGACTGTTACCAGGTAACCTTGAAACTTGCTTCAATTATTATGCAGGTCTTTGCCCACCAGACCTATTCTTGTTGTACTCACAGGATTGCCTGCCAGTCTCCTGTCAACTCTAGATACTACCAGTCACCACCACCCTTGCCTTCCTTAGTTCACCATCTCAGCTATAGTCCTTAATGTTTAAACAAAAATTCAAATTCAATAATTCAAATAAAATATGATTATCTCATTTAAAAAGTTAGATATGTATTAGGTATCCAACAGGGAAATATTGTAAGAAGAGAAAACTTGGGGAGATATGATGCCTGCTTTCAAGTAATTAAAGGGCTGTCATTTGGAAGAGGGATTTGATGTGTTCTGCTTTGCCCCAGAGAAAACACTACTAGCAATGGGTAGAAGTTGAAGAAAAAAATATTTTAATTTATGGAAAAATGAAAAAAAACCCAAAATCTTTTTTGACCATGAAAAGTATCTAACCATTTGAATGAAGTTCCTCAAAAGAGAGTCGATTCCTTCTTAGTACAAGTTTTCAAGGAAAGTGAGGATGACCATGGATCAGAAAAGGAAAAGGGGAGATTACCTTTTAAATTTACATTGCACTATATTGTTTTTAAGATTTCTTCCAAATATGAGCTTCTCTAATGAATAAATATTTTATCTGTTCAAATGTATGATTTAGGGACAACCAAGCGGGCATATGTCTGATCAGAGAGAGCAAGTTGGTATGGCCCCTGACAGGGAGAAATAAGTAAGAGAGACAAAACAAACAAATGGGAACAATGGAACAAGAACCCCAAAGAGAGTCAGATCTAGGTACATCATTGTGGAGTTGTGAACTGATCCAACAATTCTGAAGAGCAATATGGATCTATGTCCAAAGGACTATCAAATTGTGCATACTTTTTGATTCAGCAGTGTCTTTACTGGGTCTGTATCCCAAAGAGATTAAAAAGAAGGGAAAAGGACTCACATATGCAAAAATGATTGCAGTAGCCCTTTTTGTAGTGGCAAGAAACTGGAAACTTAGCGGATACCCATCAATTGGGGAATGGTTAAATAAATTATGATATAAGAATGTTATGGAATATTATTGTTCTATAAGAAATGATCAGCAAGATGATTTCAGAGAGGCCTGGAGAGACTTGCATGAACTGATGCTAAGGGAAATGAGCAGAATCAGGAGATCATTTTACACTGCAATAACAATACTATATGATGATCAATTCTGGTCGGCATGGCTCTCTTCAACAATGACATGATTCAAACCAGTTCCAATAGACTTGTAATGGAGAGAACCATCTCCACTTAGAAGACAGGAGTGTGAGGACTGAGAGTGAATCAACATAGTGTTTCCACTTTTTTGTTCTAGTTTGCTTCCTTTTTGTTTTCTTATTTTTTTTCCTTTTTGATCTGATTTTTCTGGTGCAGCATGACAATTGGAAATATGCTTAGAAGAACTGCTCTGTTTAACTTGTATTACTTGCAGTCTGAGGGAGAGGATGGGGGAAAAGAAGAAAGAACAATTTGCAACACAAAGTTTTGCAAGGGTGAATGCTGAAAACTATCTATGCATATATTGTGAAAATAAAAAGCTTTAAAAATAATCTCCTCATTGCCAAATCTAATGAACTTTTCTCAATCCTTACCTTTTTTCCCCCTTCAATGACTTTGTTAGTGCAAATATTATGTCTGGGTTTATATGATATTGCTCTCTTCTCGTTCTTTTCCCCCCTATCTGACCACTCCTCAGTCTCCTTTGCTGGATAATTATCTAGGTTATACCTGCTAAATATGGGTACTTCACAGAACTCTCTCCTGGGCTCTTTTTTGTTCTAATTTTTTCATTTTGTGATCTCATCAGCTTCCATGGATTAAATCATCATCTCTCTTTTAATGATTAACAAATTTACTTGTCCATCTTAACCACCCTGCTGACCTTCAGCTTTTCATCTCTAAATGCCCAGGACCCACATCTTTTGATTCCCTTTCTACTACTTCAATCTGAATTACTATAAATATACAATTGATGCACAATGTTAGAAAAGAGTCGCTTAAATACATATACATACATGGACACAGAGAGAGACACACACAGAGAGAAAAAATCCATCTCTAAAAACTAATTGACTAATAGGATTGATTGTAGACATCTTAAAGTAATATTAACATAAATTGTTATGTTAAAATAAAATAATAAAAATAAAAATAAATTAATATATTCAAAACAAAACTCATTTCCCCCCAAATTCTTTCCTATTCTAAACTTCTCTATTACTGTTGAGAGTACCATACTCTTTCCAGTCACCCAGTCATCCGAGAACTGTCATGCTAAACTCCTAATTTCTCTCACTCCTCTGTTGCTTAGTTCCATGAATTCTACTGTCAAAAGTTTTCTTTTATATATTCCCATCAACTGTTATACTATCACCAATGTCGGTGCAGACCCTCTTCCATCCATGAACTTTTGCAGTAGTCTTATGACTGGGGACCCTGACTCAAGTTTCTCCCCTCTGTAGTTCATCTTCTACTTAGTTATTAGTAAACTTCTTGAAGCACAAGTTTGATCATGTTACTCTCCTTTTTCATAAACTCCAGTGATTCCCTATTTTCTATGAATTCCTAATTAATTCCCTATTAATCAAACAACCCTATTTGGCTTTTAAAGTCCTTTAGAACATTCTCCCTTTCTACCATTTTAGTCTTTTTAAACCTTACTCATTTCCATCTACCTAGGATTCAGTGACATGGATTTTTTTCTGTTCTTCACAAAAGACATTTCACATCCTGACTTAGTGAATTTTCCTTGGCTATCTTCTATTTGTAAAACTGTCTACTTCCTTATCTTTGCCTTCTGGCTTCTCTGGATTCCTGTAAGTTTTAGTTAGATTTCTAAAAGAAGCCCTTTTCTACCTTATTTAATGTTAATCTTATCCACTAAAGATAAATATCTGAAGTATTTATCTCATAATTGTATCTCAAATTCACCTTGTTTTTATACAGTGGTTTATATGTTAGCTCACTAATTAGACTGTAAGTTCCTTGGAATAGGATATAGATATGCTTTTTGCTTTTTTGTTTGTTTTTGTTGTGGTGGTAGTGGTTGTTTGTGATCTCAACTCGGCATAATGCTTGGCACATAAAGGCTTGAATTGGATAATCCTTTCTAATTATATTTTGATCAATGACAAAAACAAGAAGATGTGACATATTCATTCAGTCACTAAAATAGGACAATCATTGGCTGGGTGTCATACCTTCATTTTGTGAAAGAGGAACCACGTTTTATATACCCGGGAAATGTTTCTTCACTAAGATAAAACTTACAAGTTTAATGTTAGCTGGCTCTAGAAATCTAATTGAAATAAATATGTATTCTCCCTGTATTTCCAACAATGCAATAAATTTAAGAATGTTGTGATCATGCACATACCTTCACCCTTAACCAAGTCATTTCCATTCAGTGGAACTCATAGCCTCTACTATGAACAAAGAATTGAGCTACAATAACATATTTTTTCTTAAAGATCTTAAACTCTAGAAGGGGATGAAGAAATGACATTACATAAAAAAATTTTAACAACAGAAAGAATGGAAGAATATGAGAGGCAAAGATAATAGATTTTTTTCTGAACTGAATTGAGTTTCTATTCCCTTGACATCAGTGTAAGTATTTATGTATATGTGCATGCATATGTGTATGTATATGTATATATATACCCACATATCCTAAGGGAGATGTAGAACTAGTTCCATAGGAACAAATAGGAGTCTCTAGGATAAACCTTGGACAAACTCTTTAGAATCAGGCAGACTAAAATTCCTCATCTGTGAAATAGGTATGATAATAGTATCTATCTCATTGAATTAATATAAGAATCAAATGAGATTTATAGCAAATCTGGCCTCAGATACTTGGTAGCTATGTGAACCTGTGCAATGCACTTAATTTCAATCTGCCTCAGTTTCCTCAACTCTAAAATGGGGATAATAGCACTTACCTCTCAATGTTGTTGTGAGGATCAAGTGAGATAATATGTGTTAAATACTCAGCACAGTATTTGGCACATAATAGACATTTTAATCCTTTTCTTCCTTCCTTCCTTATTTCCTTTCTTCCTTCCCTTTCTCGCTCCCTCCCTCCCTCCTTCCTTCCCTCCTTCTCTCTCCCTTCCTTACTCTTTCCTCTTTCCTTTCTTCCTTCTCGCTTTCCTTTCTGTGGTAACAAATGTAATATTAATCATAAGAGAAGAAGATTGAAAACAAAATGCCTAGTTATAATGCTGTAGTTGAATGAGATATTATGAAGGACTTAAATATAAGTAAGTAAGAGATGGGAAAAATAAGGTTATTATGAGGGTTGAATTGGTAGAATTTAGTAACTAAATACATTTTAACTAAATCCATGTTAAAAGAGAAAGAAGAGGCAAAAATGATGAAGGGATTTCTAGTCTTGGTGGCCAGGGGCTTTTGGTGTGTATCCTCCCAGAAGGATGAAGAGGATGTTCAGATGGACAGTGATATGCTTGATTTGGAACATGCTAACTTTGGATCCCCAACATGACATCCAGTTTAGATATGCAACAGTCACAGAGAAGGGCTGCTGTTTAGTTTTGTTTTAGAGTTAGGGAAGATTTGTACTTTTTGTTTGTTTGTTTGTATTGAGACAACAAATGAAAACAGTACAGAATAAGAGAGAGAATAAGAATGATGCTGGGATAGGGAAGGGAGGTTTATAGTGGAAAAAGAGAATCATAATCAGGGATATTATAACAATTTTGTGACATGGATATACTTCAGAAATGATGAGTTTATACAAAATAATTGTCTCTACCTTCTATTTTTGATATTTCAATGGATCTGTGATAATAATGAAATGAAAACTCCTTCCAACAGTTCAGGTAATATCCATCATGCCTTTTCATTTTGTAAAACTCTTGTCTATGTCATCCTGTAAATCATAGACATGAAGGCCAACCTAAGTGCCAACAGCCTTCCTCTAGAATTCCTGGCATGTGGGTATCAAGAAAACACGTAGGCTGCCCATCAGTTATCTTTTGTTTATAGCTCATTCCACAGAATGATTATAGTCTTTGTTAGGACCATTATCTGATTCATGCATACACTACAAAGCCTGTTTCTTGCTTGTTATCCATTTAGAGACTTAGTGTTGTTTAATTAAACTCACTTATTATATTGTTTCAATCCAACACTTTAACTTGACTATGCAATTCAAAAATGAAAGAAACTAAAATAACATTAGATTAAGAATAAATGACAACACTTCACATTTCTATGGTAACATCTACTCCATAATTTGAAAACACTGGATAAACAGTTACTATACAACCACTTAAGGAAACATTTGCTCTAATTTACTTTTTCCAATTGGCAAAAATCAAGCTATAAAAAGTGTTTTTCTTCCTACCGTTATGTTTGACAGTTCAAATGCTAGCCACAAAAAGAAAATTCATTGACTAACTATTCTGTGTTCATTCTGAGGACACTTTATGGGTTCCCTCCATTTTTGACCATTCTCAATAGTTCCTTTCACCCCACTTTAATAATGTGTATGAATAACTTGGCCAATCTTGGCCAATAATAAAGATGAGGAGGTATAGATTTTTTTAGTTAGTTTAATCACATATAGGAGATTCTACAAAAATGTATATTCAGAATCTATACATTAGTTCTCAGATATGGGGTTCATGCTAAGTCTAGGCAAAAATAAAAGTAGTCAGGCCAGGAAGGAACAACATCAGGGCCAAGGAACAGAAGACTAACACAAGATAATTTATATAGGTCAGACTGATAAAGGATTTATTCAGTTTTGATAATCTACATGTCAGAGATACTTAAGAAAGGCATTTCAGAGCCATAGCATCCATTTTTTGTGAATCTATAAAATATGGGGAAGAAACTGGAATTTAATCAATAATGACTGTGACATCTGAATGTAAATTTTTTGTAAATGGAAAAAGAGAATCCTATAATCCTCAATTCTCCTTATGAAAAATATGCTGGGGAAGTCATAAGTAAATTAATTTGCAAATATCTTCAAAAAACATGGTTTCATGAAGAACACATCTTATCAGGGACAAACGTAGCCTATTTCCATGACAGGATAATAAGCCTAATAGATCAAGGGGGAAATGATGGGTGTAATCTCCATTGGGCTTTTATTCTCTGTCATGCAAAATTCTCATCTATAATTTAAAAAAATACAGTCTAGATTAGGACAAGATGATTAATAGACTGTAAATTAAGATGTGAGAAAATACTGAAAGTTTAAATTATTTTATCTAGGAAATAAGTAGCTGAAAAATTACTTAATAATTGTGAATATATGAGACGTTAACACAAGAAAGGCTATACTCTGTCATCATGGAGAACAGATAAACAGGACAAATCTATAATTTGAGTAAGACAGAGTCTAGACAGGGCACCATTATACCATGAAGCAAGCTTTTTAAAAAATGGGTGATTTCCTATCACCCTCAGATTGCCAATTTCAAGATTTGTTGAAGTTACTTGGCATATGTAATCTATCACAACTTGTGTTAGTTCTATGGTTATTCTATTCAGTAAGAAAGAACTGGTAGGACATTGGGAATTGCCTTCTGAGAGAAAATCTGCTAGTTAATATTTTCTTGTTTTATCAGATTTTGTCCGGGTAGGTTTGTTTCAATCTGTTCACCTTCATTAAGACTATTCTAAAGTGAGGCAGACAGTGGAATGAGAACACAGAAACAACCAGAGTTAAAACAGCTCAAGGAATAGCAAATCAACATGAGAAAACGTGCCCAATCGATAATTGCATTCTAAGATTCATTAAAATTCTGTACAAGATGATTCCCCATCAAGAGAAACCAATTATACTCCAGATCAGTTTTTATTAATCAGAGAAGCATTTGGATTGAAGGTATTACATGTTTTTGCAGTCCTATTTGTTTTCTCTTCTAGATTCTGTGGGAATAAAAGCTGATGAAATGAACAAAATTCACAGGAATCTCTGTCATGTCTATAAGTAAATGAGAAAACTAATATACATTATGTAGACAGTGAATCAAAAATCATCATATAACTCTGCTCTGTTCATTCTCAACTCCTTTTTTAGTACAATGAGCTTTATTTTTTTGGAAGCAGATACTTAAAAGGTACTAAATAATTATTTTAAGGAAAATATTCAACCAATATCAGCTCTTCTGGTTCTATAGAAGAAAACTATACATTCCAAAATTCACAAAAGATAAGGATATTTTCCTTTCCTTTGTTATACTTGGGGAAAAGACTATTAACCTATATAGACCTAAGAAAGACATCCTTATTCCATGATAGCCAGTAACATGTATTAACTTTGATATACTCTTCTAGGTATGGGAACTCTTCATGAGAACTATCTGCTTTCATTTTATTATCTTGAAAATATTTTGTTCTTGATGAAGTCAGCAGCTAAACATCTATCATCCAAATGTCAGACTTGTGTAGTTACAGTTGAACCTGATTATTTAGAATAGAAAATAAGTACATTAAAAATCTCTTCCTCTTCATTATGACTTTTGAGGATAGAAAAATAATAGAATCTGAGTTTGAAAACATTTAAGAAGCTTTATAATCCAATCTATTTCTAAATAGGTTTCCCTTCTGCAACATCTGTGACAAATAGCCAGTGTATGTATTAATGAACCACAAAAAAAATTTTTTTTAAAGTATAAGCACAGAAAAAAGTGATAAGTAGGCAATTGTAGTAATGATGCAAAAGCATATTGCCTAATCTATGCTCACTAGAAAGTCCCCTTCTTCCCAGGTTTAAGCCATCCCTTCCCAGTCTTTCTTTGATGTAAGATCAGCATCTATATTCTATCCTCTAATCGATATTACCGCAGCTCTAACTTAGGTCCTCCTCTTTTTTGTCTCCAGATGATTGCTTCAATACTCAGTTTCAATCATCAATCTTACAGAGATAACATTGATATTTATATACTCAGTGAACCCATCTCTCCCAAAATCCAGTTCTGTACCACAAACTGTCCATTGGACTGTGTTGCATAGGCTTCTCAAATTTAAAATATCCCCAAAGAAATCACTATCTTCCAAAACCCACTCACCATATGATGTTTCTTCTCAAAACACCACCGCATTTGCAGTCCTCTAGGAATATTCTCCCTCAGCCTCCATGTCTAACCCTTTGCCTGTCACTACTTGTCCATTCTACATTCTCAATATTTACTGGTGAAACTTTGTTCTCTCTTCTCTCATCACAAAAATCCTAACTGAGGTCTGCCCATTTCTCACTGAAAGTATTGCAGTAACCTCCTAATTAGTTGCCCTGGAATGCACCTGTTTCTGTAAAGTGCAGCTTTGTTCTATTGAGTGGAAGTTTTTGTAATCAGTACACACTGAGAATAGTGGGGGTCTCAACAAACAAGCTCCTACTATCTTCCAGGAACTTGATAATTGATTTATTCTCTACCCAATATTTTGAATATACATATAGAATATTACAAGGGATGGTTTGCTGTGGTTACTTGTTGCAATGATATAGATTGCAACTCCTTTATAAATTATTAAGACATTCTTCATGTCAACCTGAGGCCAAATTGGTGATAAGATCTTCTGATGAACTAAGCTGATTTTTTGATGAGAGAGAAATCCATGGCTGAACTCATAGTCATAAACATGTGAGTTTAAAAGAAAGAGTAAAGGATAATTTTTTTTTCTTTACTCCACTTTCTCCTTAAAATTTCCTAGCCTCTGGATTTGTGAAACAGACAATGTCTATATATGCAGAACTATATAAGACACAACCAAGAAGTATACCAATTTCATCAGTCTTCATGGTCTAAAATATTTCCAGACAGATGATGATCTGGGTGTATTAGCACTGCCCATTACTTAGAAAATTATCTTAATGGGCCTTGGAGAAATGGGGTAAGTCAATCTTCTTGACCTGATTAATTGTACTGAATGTAGAAGTTGAATCACATTTAACAATGAAAGACTAAAGGCTATAATAGATGATTAAATGTTATTGGAAAGAATACTGACTTCAGGGAGAAGCTCAGAATGAGATAGAATAAATTCATTTCCAATCAAGGAAGAAAATGTTGACATTAGTTGTAGAGCTATAATTACAATGTAAAGGACTCAGTCCAAAAACATTACTATATGACACTGAAAATTTCTATAATACCTATATGCTTTCTAGGTATTACATAAATAATAGGTCTCATTCATATCTCATGATTTCTTTAAATATTTCTGTACCTTTACTCTCAAGTGGCACTTTTATTAGAATATAGGAATACAGTATAGCAATTTCCAGTACCACTATAGCCATTAAAGGATATATTCTAGATACCACCCACCTTCACTGAGAAGATCTTTGAAAATTGGCTTCTAAAGAAAAAGGGGAAAACGCAAATCCCTTTTAAAATGCACTTTGAAATGGTTGAGAAGTGTACAGCCTAATGTATCATTTTATGTATTATATATTATATCTGAAGATAGTGCCTTACATATAATGATTTTAGTTCACATTTCTACAATGACTTAAGATTTACAAGTGCTTTTACCACAACAACTCAGGGAGCTATGTAGTGGAAATAGTATAACTTCCATTTTATTAGTATTGAGGAGTAAAATCTAAATCCAGAGAGCTAAAAGTTATTTACTCAAGATTGGATATCTGGTGAGTGACAAGGCAGGCTCTTCTACTGAATTAGATTTTGTTGTTGTTGTTGTTGTTTTACTATATCACAATGTCTTTCATATAGTACTTGTTCAATAAATTGATGTTAAATTGTTTGGATCATTTCATGACCTCTTCATGACCTCATTTGGGATTTTTTTTTGGCAAAGATTTTGGAGTGGTTTGCCATTTTCTTCTCTAGCTCATTTTACAGAGAAGGGACTGGGGCAAAAAAAATTAAGGGACTTGTCTATGGTCATATAGCTAATAAGTATCTGAGGGAAGATTTGAACTCAAGTCTTTTTTATTCCAGTGCCAACACTCTATCCATTACACTAGCTAGCTGCCCTACTTAATAAATACTTACATGATATTTCTTAAATGTAATTTTGTATACGGGATCATAGTTGATTAGGATTCTAGGAATAATTCCCCAAATTGTCTTTGGAAAAATACAAAGCTTTTCTTATAATCCAAAGGTCACCATGAAAGATCCATTTTTTAAAACATCAACAATATACTAATGGTATGTATGGAAGCAAGGCATGAAAGATAGAATTAAACTACAAAATAAACAAAGAATTAAAAAATTGTTTTATACTATTGGGTTGGTACATAGTAGGTGTTAGTAGGATGCAATATTTAAATAATGAAGAATCCTGAAAAAGAATATTAAGTTAAAGATATCAAGACAGAATCATATAATAATAAGAAAAGATGGTCTGGCCACTCAAGAAGGATAAGAGATAAGTGGATAGCAAGAGTATTATAGGCACTGATATACTTGTACTGGCAGAAAGAAAGGAAGAAGACCTTTAGCAAGATGGCCCTGTGGCCATCATATGGGGTAACTATGGACAAAAGTTGCACAAGATGGGTAGACCTGGATGGATCAGGATCTGTTCCATCAAGGGCAACTTACAAATCAATTCTATTTGAATTTTTGAGGGTAAATTAATAATTATTGTTTTCTAAATATAAGTGAAAATAACTCATTTTAGAGAGAAGATTCAAAGACTAATTACATATGAATTAATATTTATTACAATTGAAATTAAAATAAACCTTATTTTATAATATCTATATCTTCTGTTTGATGCTAGTGTGAGAATAGAAGGGAAGAATCAGGGAATTCTGTTAGTATGTCAAGACAGTTGGCAGAGGAAGAGAAAAAATAGGTAATAGGAACTACTCCCAGGAAGTCCTTCAGAAAAAAAAAAGAAAAGATTCAAGAAATAATTCAAATAAGTTTATTCCCAGTTCACTAGGAGACAAAAGTGATTTTTCTCTTCCCCCTACCTCTAGTAGGAGAAGCTGCCTTGTAAGACCTGGAGGCTATTGGAACCCTTAGATTATGCAATCAGCTGCGGTGAGGAAGGAGGGGGGGGAGATGAGAGAGGTTGAGTGCAGTACAAAAATAATATTTTCCTGAGAATTAATTTACCAAAAGGGCATAATAACAATGTATGCTCCTCAAGTGTTTAGCTCTAGAATGAATATGGAGGGTGTCCTGATACTGATATAACTCATATCATTAATACTGAAAGCTTATAGTAAATTAGTAAAGATGAAGGCATATATTTTTCCTAATTAAGTGCAATATAAAATAGATATGACTTTCATGAAGCAATAAAAAAAAATAGAATTACTTTTTTTTTTTTAGTAATTCATAGCTAAGGAGATTTTCAACTTAATTCTTTCTGCCTATGCATAGAAAGGTAAAGAAGTTTCTTCCAACCTGCTATGACATTCTTATCACATATAATCCTTGACTATATTTTCCCTAAGAATCACTCTTCCAGAGCCAAAAGCTACTTGTCAAGTGTTCCCAACACTTTCATGGTTTAGATCAAAGCAATAGCTCAAGGCATGAATCAGGGTTACATAAATCATGTTCAGGGTTATAGTAGGGAGGGACTTTCTTCTACTGTCCACTGTGAAGTCTTCCTGCTTAGGAATGTCAACCTTTTGAGGTAGGTGATGTTATTATCCTGCATTTTACACATGGAGTAACTGAGAATTTGAAGGTTAATTGACTTTTCTCAGGGTCACAGAAAAAAACAGCTATTTGAGCCAGTATTCATACTCAGATCTCTCTGATGTCAAATTTAGTACTCTATATATACACTACTTCAGGTTTTTTTAAATTATTTTATTTTCTTTCACCTTAAAATTTTGTTTATATATTTATTATGAGCCCTTGAAAAACCCAAGTTCTAGATTTTTTTTTGTTTTGTTTTGTTTTAAATTTAGGGCATGAAAAAATATTGGAATGACAATAGAAAGTAACTTAATTTTCAAAGGTCTTTAGGGGTGTATTCCTAACAAAACAAATATTTCTCCTTTTTCCTTCTTCTGCTTCCTCTTCTTTCATCTGTAGGAGAGGATGAGACTCAGTCACAATCTCAGAAGTATGCTAAAGGAAACAGAGAAACAAGGTTCTTTCCTGAGTAACAAGAGAATAGCCTAAAAGAGCACTGGCCATTCCTCTCTTTATCATCTGGGAAGCACCAAAATTTTAGAGAGCCCCATAACTGTCTCTGAAAACAGCAGCACAAAAAAAATGAAGCTTGATACAGTGTTCCTGTACTATGGACACAGTACCCAACTTTAACATGAAATTAAAAGTTAAGAATAGTTTGGAAAAATGAGGAAACAACAAAAAACTTTCTGATCATTAAAAAAATTACTATGGTGATAGGGAAGATCAAGATACAATCCTAAAGAAGACAGTTAAGTCAGAAAAGTTACCAGCAAAACCTGAAAGGGGAAAAATGTGAGCTGTATTCAATATGAAAAATAATTCCTGGAAGAGTTCAAAATGGATTCTAAAAATAAAAAACAGAAGTGAAGAACAAATTAGGTGAAAGAAATGAGAAAAATACAAGAAAATTACAAAAAGAAAGTCAATGGTTTCGTTAAAAAAAAATTCAGAACTACAAAGATTACGAAACATTAAAGAATAATTATTACATTACCATATAAACTATACTGAAGAAAGGAGTCATACTAAATTCCTATTGTGACACAAATATGATATTCATACCTAAATCAGGAAGAGCAAAAGTAGAAAGAAAATTACAGATCAATTTCCCTAATTGATATTGATGCAAATTTTAAAAATAAATTGCTAGCAAGGACAGTACAGCAATCTTTCACAAAGATAATACAATATGGACAGGTGGGATTTATACCAGGAATGCAGTGTTATTAGAATATTAGGATATTAGGAATATTTTATTATTCCTAATGATTAGAAAATATTTTTATTTTCTGAGATATTAGGAGAATTAATTTACCAAAAGGACATAGTAGCAATGTATGCTCCTCAAGTATTTAGCTCTAGAATGAATCTGGAGAGTGTCCTGCTACTGATATAGCTCATATCATTAATACTAAAAACTGAAAAATATCTATTGATATTAGGAAAACTATGAGCTTAAATGACCATATCAACAAAACAATCACAAATCATATGATTACCTCTATCAATGAAGGAAAAAGCTTTTGACAAATTATGACTATCACACCTAATAAAAACATCAGTAAGTATTAGAATAAATGGAGCTTTCCTTAAAATGATAATTAATATCTATCTAAAACCACCAACAAGTATTATTTGTAATAAGAATAAGGTAGAAGACATTTCAATAATATTAGGAGTGAAGCAAAGATGCCCATTATCACCACTATTATTCAATATAGTACTAGAAATGCTAGCTATAGCAATAAAAGAAGAAAAAGAAAGGGAAGGAATTAAAATAGGAAACACAGAATCAAAATTTTAATTCTACACAAGATATGATGTTATACTTGGAGAATGTCAATAATCAAGAAAAAAACTAGTTAAAATAATAATAACCAGGAAATGTAGAGGATATAAAATAAGCCTACTCAAACAGAAAGCCTACTTAATGTAATGATAGATAATAGAAAATACTTAAGATTATATCTGCCATGATTAATCCAGGAACTATATAAACACAATTAAAAACACGTTTTTCACACAAATAAAGACAGATCTAAATAATTAGAGAAATATTAATTGCTTATTCATAAGCCGGGATAATACAAGAAAAATAACAATCCTACCTAAATTAACTTATTTATTCAGTACCACATCAACCAACCATAAATTACTAAACTGAAAAAAACTAAACTAAAACTAGAACTAAAAAAAAAAATAACATTCATCTGAAAAAACAAAGGGTCAAGAATATTGAAGAAATTAGTGGGGGCGGGGGGGGGGAATGTAAAGAAAGGTGACCCGTCAGTATTAGTTCATCATCACAAAGTATTAATTATCAAAATAACTAGGATCTGGCTAAGAAACAAAATTATGGATCAGTCAAATAAATTATGTAGATAATATACAATAATAAATGCCTATAGTAATCTAGTGTTTGATAAACCCAAAGATTCATGCTTTTGAGACAAAAATTCACTATTTGACAAAAAATGCTGGAAAAACTGAAAAGGAATTTGACAGAAATTAAGTATATCCCAATATCTTACAATATATACCAGAGTAAGGTCAAAACAGGTAAATGATTTAAATATAAAGGATGACATCATAAGCAAATTAGAGAAGTAAGGGAAATTTTACCTGTCAGATATTTTGATAAGGGAAAAATTTGGGACCAAATAAAACATAAAAATCTTTATGGGATGTAAAATGGGTAATTTTGATTACATAACCAAAATAAGAGTTTTGTACAAACAAAATCAATTCAAACTATACTAGAAGGAAAGGAGGAAATGGGGGGGAAACTTACAGCAAGTTTCTCTGATGTGGATTACATTTCTCAAATATGTAAATATAAGTAAATATAGATATAATTAAAATGAGTAACATTTATAAGACTATGATTAATTTTCTCAGCTGATAAACAGTCAAATAATATGAATAGGCAGTTTTCAGAAGAAGAAATCAAAACTATCTGTAGTCATATTAAAAAATGTTCCATATGACTATTGATTATAGCAATGTAAATTAAAATAACTCTGAGATCCAGTCTCATACTATTACACTGGGCTAATAAGATAAGGGGGGGGGGGGGAGTCAAATGTTAGAGGTAATTCAAGGAAACTGAGACACTAATGAACTTTTGGTGGAGTTGTGAACTGATCCAACCATTCTGTAGAACATTTCAAAATTATATACAAAGATCTTTTAGTAGAGGAGATGGAGTTTCAATGAAGTAAGAGATTTCAATTATTTCTATTGAAAAAAACAGAACTAAACAGAAAATTTAATCTAAAATCACAGGAAAGAATCATGGAAAGGTAAACTGGGGAAAATATATAGTATTTAAAGCTTAAAATGTTTACAAACCTAGATGAGAAATCAATATGTATAATTCTTAAGAACTGTATCTGTCACTGGGGCAGACAGAGGTGGGCATCACATGATCTGAGAATGTAGTTGTGAATGGTCCCTGATGTGATGAAATCAAAGAAAAAGACATTAAGGGGTGGGAAAAGGTCTTTACTGGAAAAAAAAAAGAAAGGAATAGTATAATGGGAAAATTAATTCACATTAAGAGATACAAAAGACCTATTACAATCAAGGAAAAGAAGGGAGGGGGTGAGCATTGTCTGAAGTTTGATCTCATCAGTTTGGGTTCCAAGAGAAAATAACTTAATCATTCATTTGGGTATAGAAATTTATCTAAAGAAGTAGGAAGAAAAAGAGGTAAGAAAAGGGAGAGACAGAATAGAAGCAAGGGTATAAAAAAAAAACTATGAAAAAAAGGTAAGAAAAGGATTGATAGAAGATAAGGTAGTGAGTGGGGTGGGTTAAAAAAACACAAAACTGAGGACAGGATGGAAAGAGAGAACATATATAGAGGGGAGAAAATAGAATGAAGTGAAATACAAAACTGGTAATCATAATTATAAATGTGAATAAAATGGAAGCAAATATCGAGTGAATTAAAAAAAACTATAAAAAATACTACAATATATTGTTTACAAGAAACATATCTGACACAGGGAGAAACATTAAGATAAAGTAAATATAAACAAAACAGTAAAGATAAAAGGCTGGAACAGAACTCATTATGCTTCAGTTGAAGTAAAAATAGCAGGGGTAACAATTCTGAGCTCAGATATCTTGATAAAGGGTACCACAAATGATGAAGTAGTAATGATTCTAAATGTGTATGCACCAAGTGGTAAGTCAGGCAAATTCCTAGAGAAGATTTTAAGCTAGTTATAAGAAGAAAATAACAACAAAACTATTCAAGTGGGAGACTTCCAACTTCCCCTCTCAGGATCAAACAAATCGAAGCAAAAAATAAACAAGAAAGAAAATAGGGAAGTAAATAGGATCCTAGAAAACCTAGATATGATAGACCGCTAGAGAAAACTGAATAGGCACAGAAAGGAATCTACCTTTTTTTTTTTTTTTTTTTCCTGGCAGTCCATGGCTCCTACACAAAAATTGACCCATATATTAGGACATAAAAGGCTTACAATCAAATGCAGAAAGGCAGAAATAGTAAATGCTTCCTTTTTAGATCACAATGCATCAAAAGTATATTCAATAAAGGGCCAGGGAAAGATGGATGAAAAACCAATTGGAAATTAAATAATTTAATTCTAAAGAATGGTTGGATCAAAAAAAAAAATCACAGAATCAATCCATAATTCCATTCAAGAGAATGACAATGAGATAACATTTGAAAAGCTATGGGATGCAGCCAAATAAGACCTTAGAGGAATTTTTATATCTCTAAATAGCTACATGAATAAAATAGAGAAAGTGGAGAACATTGAATTAGGCATCCAAATAAATAAAAATCTAGAAAAAGAACAAATCAAGACCCCACAATTAAATACCAAGTTAGAAATTCTGAAACTCAAAGGAGAGAGTAATAAAATAGAAAAAAGAAAAGAATTGAACTAATAAAACTAAAAGTTGGTTTCATGAAAAAACCAAATCAATACCACTGAGAAAAAGACATGAACTTCCCACCAATGGGAAAAAAATAAAGCAATAATTAGGAGCTATTTTGCCCAATTGTATGGCAGCAAGTCTGACAATCTAACTGAAATGGATAAATATTTACAAAAATATAAATTGTCAAGGTTAACTGAAGAGGAATTACATTACTTAAATAGTTTCATTTTAGAAAAAGAAATTGAACAAGTCATTAATGAACTCCCTAAGAAAAAATTTACAGGGTCAGATGGATTCACAAGTGAATTCTACCAAACATTTAAAGAACAATTAATTCCAATACTATGTAAACTATTTGAAAAAATGGGTAAATAAGGAGTATTGACAAATTCCTTCTATGACACAAATATGGTACTGATACCTAAATCAGGAAGAGGCAAAACAAAGAAAGAAAATTATAGACCAACCTCCCTAATGAATATTGATGCAAAAATTTAAATAAAATATTAGTAAAGAGATTACCATAACTTATGAACAGGATAATACAGTATGACCAAGTAGGATTTATACAAGGAATGCAGGGCTGATTCAATATTAGGAAAACTATTATCATCATCAACCACATCAATAACAAAATCAATAGATATCATATAATAATCTCAATAGATATAGAAAAAGCTTTTGACAAAATAGAGTACCCATTCCTATTAAAAACACAAGAGAGCATAGGAATGAAGGGAGCTTTCCTGAAAATAATAAACATTATCTATCTAAAAACCTACAGCAAGAATTATTCACAGTTTTAGCACAGTTAAAGGATATAAAATAAACTCTTACAAACCATCAGCATTTCAATATATTACTGACAAAGCCCATCAGCAAGAGATAGATAGAGAAATTCCACTTAAAATTATAATAGACAAAATAAAATGATTCGGGGGTCCATATGCCAAGACAAAACCAAGAACCACATAGGCAGAGTTACAAAAAATTTCTCACACAAATAAAGTCATATCTAAACAATTAGAAAAATATCAATTGTTCATGGCTAGGCCAAGCTAATATAATACAAATCACAATTATGCCTAAATTGGTCTACATGCTCAATGCAATATGAATCAAACTTCCAAAACATTATTTTATAGAACTAGAAAAAAGAATAACAAAATTCATCTGGAAGAAGAAAAGATAAAGAATATTAAGGGTAGTAATGAAAAAAATACAAAGGATGGTGGTTTAACAGTACCAAACCTAATAATATATTATAAAGCAGCAATCATCAAAACCATTTGGTACTGGCTAAAAGAAATAGAGTAAATTAGTGGAATAGATTAGATACATGTTACACAATAATCAAGGCCCATAGCAAAATAATACTTGATAAATCCCCAAACTCTAGCTTCTGGAATAAGAACTCACTATTTGATGAAAATTACTGAGAATATTGCAAAATAATGTCCAAAACAATGACATAGACCTACATCTCATACCCCTTACTAAAATAAGATCAAAATGGACACATGATTTGGAGATAAAGGATGATATGCTAAACAAATTAGGAGAATTTACCTATCAGGTCTTTGTAGAAGGGAGGAATTTATGACCAAAGATGAACTAGAGAACATTATAAAAGGTAAAATGGACAACTCTGATCACATTAAATTAAAAATGCTTTGCACAAACAAAACCAACAGAAACAAGATTAAAAGTGAAGTACAAAGCTGTGAAAAATATTTACAGACCCTGATATAGGGTTCATTTCTAAAACATATATAGAGCTGTGTCAAATTTACAAAAATACAAGTCATTTCCCAATTGATAAATGGTCAAATGATATGAATAAACAATTTTCAGATCCATCTCTAGTCATATAAAAATGCTCTACATCTCTATTGATTAGAGAAATGCAAATTAAAACAACTCTGAGATACCACCTCACACCCTTCAGCTTGGCTAAGATGACAGGAAAAGATAATGATAAATGTAACCGATGTGGGAAGACTGGGACACTAATACATTTTTGGTGCAGTTGTGAAATGATCAACCATTCTGGAGAGCAATTTGAACTATGCCTGACGGGATGTAACACTGTGAATACCCTTTGACCCAACAGTGCCATTGTTGGGTCTACATCCCAAGGAAATTGTAAAGGAGAGACAAGGACCCACATGTACAAAAATGTTTGTAATAGCTCTTTTTGTGATAGCAAAGAATTTGAAAATGAGTGTATGCTCTTCAACTGGGGGATGGCTAAACAAGTTTTGGTACATTAATGCAATGAGATATTATTGTTCTATTAAAAAAAAAAAAGATGAACAAACTGGTTTTAGAAAGGCCTGGAAAGATTTAAAAGACCTAATGCTGAACAAAATAAACAGAGCCAGCAATACACTGTACACAATATCAGCAGGAATGTGTGATGATCAGCTAAGAAAAACTTGATTCAGAGATTCAAAGCAATCCCAATAGACTTGGGACAGCAAATGCCATCTGTATGGAGAAAAAGAACTAAGGAGACTGAATGTAAATCAACACATGCTATATTCACCTTTTTCCGTTTTTTATATCTTCCATAGTTTTTTCCTTTTTGTTATGATTTTTCTCTCCCAACAAGATTGAGAAAGCAATGGGTGTTAAATAAACAAACAAATAAATAAAAAGAAAAAAATAAATTGACTTTACTATTCTTTCAGCACCTTTTTTTTTATTTGGTCTACTACTAGACCTATGTTCTCTGTGGGCAGGCTAATAATTCATTTGTACACAAGTAAATTTCTACATTTAAGAGTTAATGTCATATATATTCAAGTAGTACCACAGTAAGAATTTCACTTGGTCACTCTCATCAATCCCATTTGGTCCCACACAAAGAGAATAAAATTATATGTTTTCCTTTCTTTTTGTTTGAAGTAGAAAATATTGGAATCAGAAGATTCCCTACCCTACACCCATACTATCCTCATATATCCCTTGGAAAAACGTCAAGGCTATATAAGTAGATTGGGAAAATATCGCATTCTCTTCACAAGCACATAAAGACAGATAAAATACAAAGAAGTGATTTCTTTGTGGAAAAAATAGTCCCCAAAAGGAATACAATCTAACATAGAATTAAGTCTTTTCTAATATGTGTAATGTTGGTCCAGCACTGAGGAGACAGCTAATCAGTCTATTTATTCCAGAGCAGTGAGGCTTTCAAAGCACTGGTGAGTGGCTAACAGTCACAAGAGATGATGTTAAGATGTTCACCTCAGGAGCACAGATGAAGATATATAATTTTGAGCACATTAACCAGAAGTATCCATCTTGAACTGGTCGAAATTTCTAATGAAACTGTGCTGACACACTAGTTAATATTAGGGTTGACTTCAGGAGCTGAACAGCATTTGGAAAATCAGTGGGGCTAAAGTCAGGTCTTATAATTGGTTCATGACTTAGCTAAGTAGTAGAATCACAATCCACAAATCTCTGGTTAATTCAATCACTTAGTTCAAGGAGTAGTTAGAAAAGTATTCTAATTGCTTGCTCCCTATATTGAGAAATTCAGAGTTCTGCTATTCTTTATGAAGTGGCTGTTTTGAAAGGAAATTCTATGTGATGCCTCTTACACTAGTGTTTTCAAGGTCTGAATATTGTTGTTAAGGCATTTCTGGAAGCAGGAAGAATAGAATTTCAATGGTAAAGGAAAATCCAGGGAGAAGCGATGGTACATTTTAAAAAGAATTGGCTTGTGAGTCAGAGCATTTGTGTTTCAATCTTGACTTACTATCTATGACATCTTGATCTCTCTAGATCTTATTCTCTTCTGTAAAATGAAGGTCCCTTAATGAGATATCTTGTAAGGCCCCTTACAGCTCAAAAACTATGAAATGAGCCCACATGACATATGGACAGCAAGGAAAGTATTTCCTTTTTTTTTTAATTTTTTTTTATTTAATAGCCTTTTATTTACAGGTTATATACATGGGTAACTTTACAGCATTAACAATTGCCAAACCTCTTGTTCCAATTTTTCACCTCTTACCCCCCACCCCCTCCCCCAGATAGCAGGATGACCAGTAGATGTTAAATATATTAAAATATAAATTAGATACAAAATAAGTATACATGACAAAACCATTATTTTGCTGTACAAAAAGAATCAGACTCTGAAATATTGTACAATTAGCTTGTGAAGGAAATCAAAAATGCAGGTGGGCATAAATATACAGATTAGGAATTCAATGTAATGGTCTTTAGTCATCACCCAGAGTTCTTTCTCTGGGCATAGCTGGTTCAGTTCATTACTGCTCCATTGGAAAGGATTTGGTTGAGCTCATTGCTGAGGATGGCCAGGTCCATCAGAACTGGTCATCATATGGTATTGTTGTTGAAGTATATAATGATCTCCTGGTCCTGCTCATTTCACTCAGCATCAGTTCGTGTAAGTCTCTCCAGGCCTTTCTGAAATTATCCTGTTGGTCATTTCTTACAGAACAGTAATATTCCATAATATTCATATACCACAATTTATTCAGCCATTCTCCAACTGATGGACATCCATTCAGCTTCCAGTTTCTAGCCACTACAAAAAGGGCTGCCACAAACATTCGTGCACATACAGGTCCCTTTCCCTTTTTTTTATAATCTCTGGGATATAAGCCCAGTAGTAACACTGCTGGATCAAAGGGTATGCACAGTTTGATAACTTTTCGAGCATAGTTCCAAACTACTCTCCAGAATGGTTGGATTCGTTCACAACTCCACCAACAATGCATCAATGTCCCAGTTTTCCCACATCCCCTCCAACAATCATCGTTATTTTTTCCTGTCATCTTAGCCAATCTGACAGGTGTGTAGTGGTATCTTAGAGTTGTCTTAATTTGCATTTCTCTGATTAATAATGACTTGGAGCATCTTTTCATATGACTAGAAATAGTTTCAATTTCTTCATCTGAGAATTGTCTGTTCATATCCTTTGACCATTTTTCAATTGGAGAAGGGAAAGTATTTCCAAACAAACATATAAAGGAAAAGAAGTAGCCGTAAGGATTCTGCTTCACTCCCAAGTAAGGTTTCTGAGAAAATCCATTAGTTTATAATCATTCTTTATCTTGAGTATTTCAGAATCATAATTCAAGTTATTGGACAGTGTCTCTTCTTTATCTCTGTACCAATATTCTTCTCTAACTTTGTTTTTGCTTTTTTTAAAAATCTAGAATCCAGGAGCCTGGTGAAATTGTTTCCCCTCAGACCCATAACCCACTCATATTCCCGATATACTCTTGTAAAGGTCAAGTGGATTATTTAAACCAGTGGACTGTTGACACAATGCACAAATATAGCACAGTAATGGCCCATCAAATTGGGCTGCTCTGAATGCTATTTTATCATGTGGATGCTATTAAAGTATACTATAATAGCAACTTTGGCCTTACTGACAAACTGTAGTAAAGGGACTTTTCTGCTTTCTTACTTACCAATGAGCTTAGTATTCCTCAGGGAATTAGTCACAAAATGTTGTCATTGTCTATGAGCAGAGACCTCTGTTTTATGCTTATCTTCCAAGGATCAAAAAATCCTTTTTTTTTTTTTTTTTTTTTTTTTAGAGTTTCAATGGTAAGGGAAAATCCAGGGAGAAGCCATGACACATTTAAAAAAGAATTGGCTTGTGAGTCAGAGCATTTGTATTTCAATCTTGACTTACTATCTATGACATCTTGATCTCTCTAGATCTTACTCTCTTCTGTAAAATGAAGGTCCCTTAATGAGATATCTTGTAAGGCCCCTTACAGCTCAAAAACTATGAGAAGCTTTTAGAGAAGCTAAAAATTACTTTTGAGAAATAAAACAAGCTGTGTTTTAAATTACAGGAGTGTCCCACATCACTAAAAACAAAAATAAAACAAACAAGCAAAAAAGTTCAGATGACTTTTGGGGGAAGTGATTCTTACTTAATGATGGAAGTGGAAAAATGTATGCTGACTGGAGGTTTCCCTGCCCACCTGGATACTGGAAATGTGTTTTTGCTGTCTGGATATAGTATAGAACTCAACACACTATGAGACACCTAAGAGGTTTATTCTATATCTATCTCTAGTTACCCTTATTGACTATATCCAATAAGCACAGAATCTATACAAACATTTTCCATTGTCTTTAAAACATGGTTTTGTGTTAGAAAAATATCATTTTGGTTTCCAAGACTGACTAAACATAGGTAAGAAATTGTGGAACATCTTAAGAATAGGACAAACAATATGGCATGGAGTTATCATGGTAGATCAGAAGGAACAAGATTCGTAGAATTTCTTTTTAATTCCAGGTAAGTACTTCCTCTCTCTGTGACTTTGGACAAGTCTTTTCCCTTATCAATCTTAGTTTCTTCATACATAAAACTGTATTGTTTGAGATAGTTTTGAATAACAGTTCTAATTTTAGATTGTGATTCTCAAATATGATAAGGGTTCCACAGAGAGGTAGAAAGTAATATATGGCATTTCTGTTAACAGAGAATTGACATGAAGATAGGCTTCATCCAGCTGTTCTATGACATTGCTGTAGAGAATATTTGCCTGTCACCATAGCGTCCCAACAGATCTAGTGATATTCTTTGCTCTATTTCCTCTCTGGGTTCATGTGACTTAACTTGCTGCTTTTGCCCACTGATGACTGGGGAGTTTTCCAATTGGATCCTGGGTGTTCCAGGGCCTTGGCTTCACTGAATAGCCTTGAAGAGATGGGGTTTAAATTGTGTCGGGATATTAGTCTAAAGTGAATGAAGTGGAGAGTATACTTCTCATTTATATCCCCAGAGTGATAAATGTGAAAGTGTAATTTTTTTTTCTAAGGCAAAGAAAATGGGAAACCAACGTGGATTTCAGACACATGAGAAATAGCTTATGAATTTAGATGATAGCTCGGCAGAAATAAATTGTACAGATGTTCATTCATTTTAATAAAGTGGAGAAATGACATGCTGCTACAGTCCTTTGAGAACACTGGTATTTTTAAATTATGATCCTATAATAGTAGCATTAAAATTTGTAATGCAGCCAGTAGCTTCTGAATTGGAGGGAAAAAATCATTTATAAAATAAAAGTTCAGACTTTGGAATGTAAATTGGAACACTCATTGCTCCTTGGTCAGATATGAATTAGCCCTAAGAGGACCCTACAACATTTTGACCATAAAATGTTAAAAAAATATCTTCCAAGGAACTTTTTGGATGGTTGACAAAACTCTTGTTACTCTGTTCAAGTTGATAATGCATGTATGAAAAATGTAGCTAACCAGTTTCTTTGGTTCTTCCTTGAAATGTGGGAACAAATACAGGTGATGATGTTTCAATTTATGATTAATAAACTTTGCTTGATTATAGGCATGTAAAGGAGAGGAGCCTAAAATGATTGACAAAACACAATTATTTTCATCTCTAATAAGAAAGGAGCCTTCAATAAAAGCTTCCACTGAAATCTCATTATGGTATGAAAATGACTTAAGTTTTCAAAGATTGTGCTTATGAAGCAAAATCTCTATCTGATATACTATGAGGGAATAACTTCATGAACGGGTCTCATCATCTCCTGTGCTATATGCATTCCACAAGAAAAGCAAACTTGCTAAGTTGGAGAAGCTTCATCATTAGAAAGCTGACTGGAAAGGAATAGAATTTGTGGATACAAAAAAACAATGAAATAGACAAAAGAAAAAACTGTTCCTCATTTTCACCCACCTCATGGAGAGCGGTTGGTACTCTTTAGGGGAGTAATGATAGATAGATAGATAGATAGATAGATGATAGACATAATTAAATTAAATTAAAACAAATAAATATGATATTAATAAACGAAACATTGATGTGCTGGAAATAATTTGCAAATTAAAAATATATATTCTTAAAACACAGTTTAACAGAGAACTTCCACAAGTTAAGTGCTCACCTGGAAATTATAAGGAAGTGATCCAAGGATATTCTCAATGCTATGCTGAAGAAAGAATTTTGGAATAGATTGGAAGGCATAGGAGATACTGGCACAGGACTGCCCAGCAAAACATGTCCCTATTAAAGAAGGCATTGTGTTCTATGAACAAAGAAGAATTACAATAGCCCAAAAGCAATGTGAGATGTGCAGTTTTAAAAAGATTCCCACTCTTATAAAGGGCTGAAGCACTTTAAAGATGTGCTTGAATCAGACAACCCAGAATTTAAGACTAATTACCTATTGGACAATGACTCTATCAGCATATGTTTGGAATATCTCTTCTCACAGTTGATGCTACCTCAATGCTTGGGGTTAAGAGAATTGTAGGAGGATAAAAGTATGGAGATTCATGGAGATTCTGGACTCTAGAATGAAGGAAGGATCCTTGGTAAAACCCCTAGAAGTTTTGTCCATCTCCTTCATTTCTCTCCCTAAAGACCAAGGACTATTGCTTATCCTGACTCTGGCTGACTCTGAGGCCTCCAGGGAGCTAACACAGATTTTACACCCTCTAAATATTCATATGACAGATACAGACTATGAAGGAGATAATAAAGACTTTGGACTCTATTCTTGTCCATTCTCGTGGTATCTATCCTGCTGAAACCAAGGCCCTTCCAGAGGATCTTGAGAAAGCTAGCCTAAACATTACATGAACAGTATAGATGTAAGATGAATTGCTGAAATAAATTGTTAACTCCAAAAAACAAGAAATGAATAAAATTAAAATCACAGTAATTGGCTATTAATTTTTTAAAATAATAATTAGAAGCTATTTTTTCCCAGTTGTATGCCAATAAATCTGACAATCCAAGTGAAATACATGAATATTTACTAAAATATAAAGTGACTAATAGATTATAAACAGATTAACATAAAAGAAAAGAAAATATTTAAGTAATTCCATTTAAAAAAATGAATTGAAAAGTTATCAGTAAACTTCCTAAAGAAAACATCTTCAGAAATAGAGGTATTTACAAGTGAATTCTACCAAATCTTTAAAGAACAATTAATTCCAGTATTATATAAACTATTTGAAAAAGTATTTTTACAACACAAACATGATGCTGATACCTAAACCAGAAAGAACCAAAATAGAGAAAAAAAATTAAAGAGCAATGTCCCTAATGAATATTGAGGCAAAATGCTATATGAAATATCAGTAAAGAGATAAAGACAATATAGCCCTAGTATAATACAGTATTTACCAAGAATAGAGAACAGATTCAATATTAGGAAAATTTTCAGCATAATTAACCATATCAATAGCAAAACTGAGAGACATCATCATATGATTATCTCAATAAGTGTAGAAAAAAGCTTTTGACAAAATAGAGCAATCATTCTTATTAAAACAATTGAGAGCATTGTAATGAATGTAATTTTCCTTAAAATGGTATGCAGAATCTATCTAAAACCACCAGCAAGCATATATAATGAGTATAAACTAAAAGCCTTCCCAATAAAATCACAACAGTCAATGATTACACTAATCTATAGTTGGATAAACCCAAAGACTCCAGATTCTAGAATAGAAAATTTTACAAAAGTTGTTAGGAAAACTGGAAAATAATGTGATAGAAAGTAGGCATGAACCAATTATTTCACAATTTATATCAAGACAAGTTTAAAATGGGTACATGATTTAGTCATAAAAGGTTATGCCATATATAAAGTTGGAGAGGAAGGTATAGTTTACTTTTCAGATCTCTGGGGAAGGGAACAATTTATGACCAAAAAGGAGATAGAGAACATTATGAAATATAATATGGATAATTTTGATTACATTAAATTAAAAAATATTGCATTAATAAAGCCAATGCAACCAAGTTTAGAAAGAAAAGAGAAAACTGGAAAACAATTTTTATAGCACAGTCTTTCTGATAGAGGTCTCATTTCTAATATATAGAGAGAACTGAATCAAATTTATTAGAATACAATTCATTCACCAATTAATAAATGGTACAAAGATATGAACAGGCAGTTTTCATATGAAAAAATTGAAGCCATTTATAATCATACGAAAAATATTCTAAATCACAGAGAAATACAAATTAAAACAACTTTGAGGTACCACTTCATACCTATCAGATTGACAAGGAAGACAGAAAAAAGAAAATGATAAATGTTGGACATGTTGGGGGAAAACTGGAACACTCATATATTGATGGTGGAGCTGTGGACTGATTCAAACATTCTGGAGAGCAATTTGGAACTATGACCAGAAAACCATCAAATTGCACATTCCCTTTGAACCTGAAATATCACTATTAGGTATGTATGAGAGGAAAAACACTTGTTTATAGCAGTTCTTTCTATGGTGAAAATTGGCAAGATGCTTGTCAATTGAGCAATGGCTGAACAAATTGTGGTATATGTATGTAATAGAATTATATCTTTCTATAAGAAATGATGGACAGGGATATTTCAGAAAAAAATATGGAAAGATTTATATTAACTGAGGCTGAGTGAAGTGAGCAGAATCAGAATTATATTGTACACAGTAACAGCAGCACTGTTTGATGATGAGCTTTGATAAACTTAGCTCTTCTCAGCAATTACAATGATCTAAGATAATTCCAAAAGACTTTAATATAAGTTCTATTTTACATCAAGAGAAAAATAAAATTAGGTACACTGAATGAGTTTTTTCTTTCTCATCTTTTCTCCCTTTTGTTATAATTCTTTCACATCATGACTAATGAAAAAATTTGTTTAATATGATTTTACGTGTATGGGCAATATCAGATTGCTTGTCATCTTGAAAAAGGAAGGAGAGAGAAAAATTGCAAATAAAAATCTTACAAAAGTAGTTATTGAAAGCTAAAGGCAAATAAATATTTAAAAAGAATTTTAATAGAAGTTTCCTTCAATACTTTGATAGATCGGTGATATTATCAATGTGGGTAGTCTGTCTAACAGTTCACATCACAGTCTATCAATTCTTTTTCATCCTATGGAACTTGTCCAGGTCCTCTCATAAATATTCCAGTAGTAGTCCACTCAGTGTGACAGCAACCATCCTCTAGAACTATTAACATTACATGACTAAATATGCAACAAACAGGATGTGGGCTATATGTGCAGCCTTTATTCCTGGTTTTTGATATGTTCAAATCCTTTCATTTTCAAACTTAGGCAAGTTACTATTAGGCAAGTGACTATTCTGAGCTTTAGTTGCTTCATCTGTTTACTTTGGCAGTGATAAATGCTTTATCTAACTCACAGGTGTATTTTCAGGATCAAAACCTATAATGAATTTAAAACATTTAGTAAATTGTAAAATACTAGAAATCATCCAGCATTTATTAAATACCTACTATTTTCCAAGTGTGGAGCCAAAGCCCAACTTAAATAGATGTGTTGTGAAGAAGATACAATTTTTGTAGAGTATATCGTTACTCTCAAATTTAACAAAGTATCCCTGGGTGTTTATATTCCCTCTATTCCCCATTCCCATCAAAAAAAGAAGCTAGATGTATTAAAGGACATGACTAGTAAAACCATCTATCATAGATATTTTGATTTGTCTTTACATTTTGAAGGTATCATAATTTAATTTCTCAGTTCAGCATTAAACATAATATATTATTTTGCCTTTGTTTCACCATTGATATAACAGAACTGTCAAGTAGGAAAAGAAAAATATACAATAAAATAAACCCACAGAACTTTCTTCCAAGGCAGAGATAATATAAGCAAAATATATTTTTTGTTTTCAGGCTGTGTTCAGTACATTGTCTCATGCCTCCAGATACAATAAATGAATCTGAATGAAATATTTTGAGAGTCAGTCCCATATAAAAACAATAACAATAAAAACAAGGTATTCACAAGACTGAATTTGATCTTAGCAGAGCAATGAAGTGTCCTTCCTTTACCCTCCTTCTCCTCCATTCTTGTTCCTGTAACATTTACTTCTCATTTAACCACTGGATCTTCCACGCTTAGACAGTAGGAGACCCTGTGCAGAGACCATATCTCTGAGTGTATTGACTCAGATAGAATGTAAATAGCAGTCATTTCTGCTTTGGTTAGAAAACTTGAGGGTCTTCCATTCCTTGATTCCTTGATTTCTTGATTCATTCATTTACTTTTTTGGAATAGATGAAAAGAAGATTCCTCAATTGTTACTTAGCCTTAATCACTGTACATGGGCAGCCTCAGTCAAACTGAGACCTGATTTTAGCTTAAAAGAGCCAAGATTTCCTATTTCATCCAGGGCCACCTCTAGTCATTCTGATCTATATCTGGCTACTGGATCCAGATGTCTCTGGAGGAAAGAGTGAGACCTTGTACAGCCCTCCCTCACTTAAACCAATTCACTTGCATGTTATGGCATCACCTCTCCGATGTCATGGTGCTCTTTGAGAAAAAAGGACAGAAAACAACAATCTGAGAACTTCCACATGATTACAGATTATTTAAAAAAAGTGAAACATTTCTGACACATATAAAAATCTAACTTCAATATTTGGCATTTGTTGAAATGGAAACATTTTTTTTAAGAAGCAGGGCAACATAGCAAAATGTATACTAGACCTGGAATTAGGTGACACCTTAGCCTGAATCCCACTGCTTACATTCGGTAATTGTATGATCATGGGTGAGGACTGAACCTCTCTGTTCATGTGCCACAGTGTCTGTTGGCTTCTGGATCATCACATTTTGTTATCATCATCACAATGGGTATTCATTTTCATGTATAGATATGATTTAATTCTGGATTTTACTTTTTAAAGTATAATTGTTTAATTTTTTTCTTGTAGGTTACCTCTTTTAAAATATCCTGCTTTAGGGGAAAAAATGGAAACTAAGAGGATGCCCATCAAATGAATGGAGAATGCCTAATTAAATTTTGGCATGTGATTATGATGGATTATTATTGTTATGTGGGAAATGATGAGCAGGATGCTCTCAGAAAAATTAGGAAAGTCCTCCATGAACTCAAGCAAAATAAAATGTACTGTGTACAGAATAAGAGCAATGTTCTGGTATGATTTTTCTATTCTCTGCAGTACAATGATCTATGAATACTCTAAGAGACTTATAAGGAAAAATCCTTTCTATACCCAGAAAAAGAATTGATTGTATCTGAATACAGATTGAAGTATTTTCTGTCTTTTTTAAACTATTTTTTTCTTAAAGTTTTGTTGGGGGGAAGAAGAGAGTTTTGGGAGATCTCTGTTTTGTTTTACAACATGACTTTTATGGGAATATTTTGCATAAAATCACATGTGTTTTCTTAATAGAGGTGAAAGTGGGGATAAGAAAGAGAATCTGGAACTCAAAGTTTTAAAAACAAATGTAAAAAAATGTTTTTTAATGTAACTGTGGAAAAATAAAAAAAAATAAGAAATAAAGAAAACATCCTGCTTTGCTATGCACAGTTCAAATGAGAGTCCTTAATTAATATTTTGGGGGACTTAAAAAAGTTTTTTTTACTTATTTTTAATACTTTTCCCTTTTGGATTGTTTACTGTTCCAATTCTGTCAGTCTAAGTGCTGAATGACAGTTCTTGATTAAGACTATATACCTTAAGGAATTTCATGGGAGAAATGATTTGTAGGATCTCCTAAAAGAAATGACCAAGTAAGGAAAAAATATGATCCAGTAAAACAGAGACAATGAAGGAAACCAAATCAACAGATATTATATTCCATTGGTATCCATGTTATATCAAAATAATTTTCAGAAGGCATCTAACCAGCTAGCCCCATTGTGGCAATTTTATTTGATAACATAGATGAGAATTGGCACAAAGATGGGTTAGCATGGGTAGGTTGTGATTTATACTTTTGGACAGATTACTAATAGCAATCGGGTTAGAGATCCATTGGAATGTTAAAGAATGTTCTGTAGGCCTAATCAGTAAGTAATAAATTATTTGAATGAACAAGATATTTCTATGGCTCATATGGCTAGTTATCACACACTAAAAGGAGCATCATAATCTCTTGAAGTTTTCAATAGCATAGCAAAAGAGAATGTAGGTGATAAAGCATTTGTGAAAATAGTAAAATGATAAGGAAATGACAAGCAAGTAAACAAAAGGTAGGAGAAAAGCTTGACTTGAAATCCGTAGGAACTGTAATAGCTAGATATAAGATGAATCAATCTTGCAAAATATAAGAAGACAATAAATTGCCTTCAAAGAATATTTTTCTAGAAACATTACATCATGACTTCTCTGTTTGGTCTAAAATACTATTTAAAAATCAGAAAAATAGAATTTATTTGAATATTTTGATGAATGTTTAAGAGTAATACATTATCTTCTAAATGAAGTGTCTCAAATGTAAAGCAAATACTAAAAGTTTGTTTTCTTGAATTCAAATTGGTATTAATTTTACTCACTAAATTTTATCCATTTACAATTTTACTTTTTCTCTATTTATCTATCTACATATAACTATAGATAATTGAGTTTTTATGATATATCTATATATAGATATCTAGATAAATGTGGAAATAAGAAACTGATGAGAAAAGGAGAATTGAAAAAAAAAGTGATGAGAAAGAAAGATAGGAAAAGAGAAAATATGAATTTGGTGCTGACCTTTGATTTTATCAAGTAGTATGTAAATGTTATCTATCCATTCAGAAATTAATCAATCAATAAACACTTATTATGTATCTACTATGTGCTAACCACTGTGTTAATTGCTACACATACAAAAGTCAGTCCCTACATTTAAGGAATTTATAATCTTCTGGAGGAAACAATATGCAAACAAATATACACAAAGCTAACTAGAAGAGGGGAAAGAGGGGAAGAAAATAATTAAAGAAAGAAAGCCATGAAAAATAAAAGAGATTAGGGAAGCTATCCTATAGAAGTTAATGAGTAAGTCATATGAAACTCAAAAACATCAATTCATAGAGTTCTAAAAGGGATTTCAGAGGCCATAGCGTCCAACAACCTCATTTTCAGATGATGAAACTGAGATCTAAAGGGAATTGCCTTGCCCAAGATCACACTTAATTGGTGACAGAGATTGAACTTTATCCCTTATAGGATTTTCATTCCCAATTATAATTTCTCAGTGATTGAAGTAGATAGCCATTGGCCATTTCTATAGAATAGTGTCCAACATGCTCAATTCAGTTTTCTGGATTTTAAAGTACTATGTTGTGACAGAGAAAAAAACAGCTGACAGCTCCCTACTTCTCTATATGCATAGTGAATCAGCTAAATGACCCCCTCAAATTAGATGATTACTAATTTCTAAAGTTCAAAGTACTTTATAATCTTTAAAGAACAGCATAGGATGCTGATGATAGCCTGAAGCTGACATAGCTTTACTAATTTATAGCAAAGACAATGAGGTAACTAAGGAAGAACTGGGAGCCTAGCTCTAAGGCAATGAAATTTGGAGTTGAAAAAACATTTAGCCCTTCAGTGTATTAATAGAAATAAATAATTATTTCTCCTTAATGGCCACATTCCTAGTGAGCTCTTCAATGACATAGTATTGCCTTCCTCCCAGACTTAAGTACAATTCTCTACTATCAATAACCTGATAATATCCAATTCTCTTCATCTTCCTTCCTCCATCTTCAAATGAACTGAAGACATTTTCTGAATAAAACACACATGCACACACACACACACATATATTACAGTAGTTTAAAATAAACTATTCTTTGTTCTTGACATAAAAATTGAACTAGTGTCAAATCTATAACAAGAAAGCTGTTAATAAGTTCATTAATTCTTATTTGTAGCTTTTTTAGTGAAGGAAAATAATTTATTTTAACTCAGATTCTCACATATACTGAAAACTCTTTTCTAATGAAAAAGCTTTGAAGCACAAGCAGCACAAGAAAGTAAAATTCACAATGATCACTACAACACAATTTCATTACTAAAGGAGCAATAAGGCAGAGATATAAAGAAAGACATATTTTTTCAGTTATCTAGCTGAAAATACAGTAATAACTGTGATTGAGTCTGATAGTATATATATGCATTCATTTATTTGAGCTGAAAAATATCCTAAGCCCTACCTTCATGCAAGTAATGTTAGCTTTTTATTTTGTTTTGTCCCCCCCCACCACCTCAGAAAAACAGCTATTCAAACAATCCTTCAGACTTGATTGGTTTGGGGAAACTAAAAACTTACCTATTTAATTTACTTCCTGATTATATGAATACAAAAAAGTACCCAAAATCTCTAAGTATGCTATCTGATGCTAGTGGACCATGGTAAGTATACTCAGCTGAATCCTTTTGGAGAGTCCTCAAAGCATGTCCTTGTTGAAAAATTCTTCTCTTGCAATAGATAAGTAAATCTACTGTTGTTAACTCTTTAAGTGACTTGCAAGTGTCTCATGTTCCAGTATTGAACATAAAGGAGTAGGGAACTGGTGAATCAGGCTCATCCAAGAAAAACAAAAGTCCAGCCCAATGTAATTGAATTTCAAAATTTTGTTTTTCTTTCTCAGACATTAAGGAAAACAGACATTCTTTGAGTAAACAGGATTGAGAGATTGTCATAGTAAAACAAAAAATTATTAACATGTACATACTGTATTGATAGTCACTGGTCTTTGATTTAAAGTTGCTTCTTCTATTTATTACTTGTATGAGTTCTTGAAAGTCATTATCGTTTACCCTTAGCTTACCACTCTCTAAAATGTATATTTTTGCTTACATTACCTAGCTCTAAATCCTTTGATCTATGAGCACTGTGTTCAATCTATGAAGATGCCTACTGGTGTCAGTGATTTACTAAATCCATATTTTTATATTTTAGACATGTAACTTGGTCAATAAGTCGGGCCTAGAGCTAGGAAGTGAAAAAAGAGGAGACTGCATTACATTTTGAAAATAGTATTGCCTTTTCAAGGACTCCTTGCTACTTCATGCTGCTAAAACTAATATGTATATTTATATAGTTACATTTCTCTGTCTATATATGTATGTACATATACATGCATACATTTATAGCATCAATATTCTTTTAAAAATGCTATATAGTTATGAATTTTGAAACACCATGTTATCCAAGAATAAAAATTAATGATATCCTTAAGAGAAATGGATGAAAGGCTTATTGCTGAGTCTTATTGCCAATGTTGACTTGTGTTCAAAGAGTAGAGAAAAAGATTTTCCATGTCATTGTTAAGAAAAGGAGATAGTCTGATCAGAAAGACTATTTTTATAAAATAGTAAAAGAACCAGTGGGGGGTCTCTAACACATTCGATAGATTTTCCATGGAATATTTTATGACTGGATATGGATAATAATCATATAGCATAGAAAGATGTGAATTAAGTGGCTTTTTTTTCTGGTCAAGCAATCAGTTACAGCATTTGAAATCCTGAAGTAATTTTTGCTACAATCGATGTCCACTGACTCTTGTGAACAACTGTACTTTTTATGCTAGAACTAATGATGGTGTAAGGTTGACAGGGGAAGGCTTAGGCCATCTGAGACAGTGAAAGACTTGGAATTTTATCATAAACTTCAAGAACTGAACATTTGGAGCTCACAGTACTGATTTTACAGAATATTTGTAAAGCATGTTTGTAAGGAAGAGTTGTATGGATGACTCCAAATTTCTTTATGAAACAATGACCAAATCTTTTCAAGATCAATATTCTATTAGTATTATATGGATATGAGTCATGGAACCCTATAGTTTTCAAAGAATTTAAAAGTATTGCCTAGAGGGCAATGATGAGGTGCTTGTTGTATGTGAGTAAATTGCAATACATTGTAGATAAAAAAATTGTGGTCTTCAGAGTTGTAGAAGAGAAAAAAGAGGGTATCAGCAAATGTTATAATGCAGGTAGGCTGGGGAAATACTCAGTATTGACGAGGGATCACCTTGACATCTTGGTCCTACCTTCAAAATTAAACCCTATTCAGGCTTGTCAAACCCAAATACCATTTTTTCATTTAGTATTAACTCTGTAATTCACCCAAGTCCAAAATTCTAGTTGTATCCCAGATTAAATAAATAATATACCTTAAATAAGCAATACACCCCTTAATCTTAAGGTGCTCAAGCTGATCAAATTTTATGAAGTTCTAAAAGTGGAGGTTCTTAATTTGAATGTTAAGAATTTTTAAGATATTCTGACATCTGTATTTCAATATAATTGATTCCTTTTTGTAATCTATGCATTTTTTTACATTCACAAACATTATTCTGAGAAGGGTTCCACAGAGTTCAACAGATTATTCTAATGTTCAATTTTACACACACACACACCAGAAACACAAAAGGAAGGGAAAGGAATAAACATTATTTGATACCTGCTACATGCCACGCACATAGACACTTTTAAAAATATTATCTTATTTCATCCTCACAACCACTCCAGGAGGAAGATGCTATTGTTATCAATGTATAACCACAAAACCATATTCCTGTATAACCATATAACTCTATACTTTTATAACTGAAGGAAACTGAGGCAAACAGAAGCTATATGATTGGTTGAGGTCTATTTATACATCTAGGGAGTGTTTGAGGCTGGATTTATGCTTAGATTTTCCTGGTTTTAGGTCCAGCTCCCTATCCATTGTATCATTAGCTGCCAAAAAAGATTAAAAGCTCTTGGTTTTAGAACTAAGATCACTAGTATCACAGGGCAATGCATTATTTAGTCAGCTTAAATAGTCTCTCAATCTAGCCTCACAAACAGATTGATTTTGTTTTTCTATACCAATAAATTTATTTTCATTAAATTGAGTATATTTGGGGCAATTTGAATGTCAAATTCTTTTTTTTTTGCTGTTGTTGTTTTTCTGTCCCCAGTGGCAAATTGAAAGAATTCAGCTTGTTCACTTTATTTTTAATAGAATTTTATTTTTCCAAATACATATAAAGATAGTCTTCAACATTCATTTTTGTTAAAATTTTGTGTTCTAATTTTTTCTTCCCCCCTCCCTTACTTCATCCTTCTCTGAAACAGCAAGCAATCTGATATAGATTAGATCTGTGCAATTCTTTTAAACATATTTATATATTTGTCATGTTGTACAAGAAAAATCAGGTCAAAGGGGGGCAAATAACAAGGGAAATAAAAGAAAAAAACAAGCAACCAATTATATATTTTTAAATTGAATTGAATGAACACAAGCAGTTTGGGGTGTTGTGTTTGTTTGGAAGTTCTTTTATAACAGCTTTGAAGAGAACTAACCAAAGAGAGCTGTTATTAGTAATGTTTGCTTAAGGAAATCTGGGCCTAGTTTCTCAAACTGCTTTAATAATTGCCCTCTCTGAAAAAGAAATAAAGATCTGGAATCTAGATCATATCCATGAGCCTAATGATCAGAAGTTATTTTGAAATTTTATGCAGCTACATATGAACCCTATTACCATTCTCCTATTTTATAAAACAAGATCTAAACAGTGGCAATTTATTTTATTTTATTTTTTTGCTGAGGCAATTGGGGTAAAGTGACTTGCCCAGAGTCACACAGTAGGAAGTATTAAGTATATGAGGCCATATTTGCATTCAGGTCCTCCTGACTTCAGGGCTGGTGCTCTCTCCACTGCACCATCTAGCTGCCCCAATTCAAATTTAACAGTTGAAAATTTCAAATCATTATACATATATGTGTATATGTGTGTGTACCTGTGTGTATAAGACAATTTTAAAATTTTCAACTGTTAAATTTAAATCATCTGTTTGTGTGTATAAAACAATTTTTAAAGATTGTCAAAAGCAGTCAGTGCTGCTGAGATGACATAATGATGCCCTTGTGTGTAGCATATACACATTCTAGAAGCATACTTGTATAAAGCATAGAAAATTTGGGCTTAAATTACAGTTCTGTCACTTATTTGCTGAATGAACTTTGGCAAGTCATTCTTCTCTCTTTAGGTTTCAGTTTCCTCACCTATAAAATGAAGGGATTTGGCCAAATGTTCTCTAAGGTTTTAACCAGTTATAACATTCTATCACTTTAATAAATTAAACATTCTCCCAAATGTTTTCATCTAGTTTGCAACTTATACATGGTATGTGCTTGATATAAGTTTGTGAAAATGAATCAAGATATTAATAAATATAAATATGGACAGCAGTTGATTGCATTGGTACAGATACTAGACTAGAATAAACTGAACACATTATATTCAATATGGTATAATCTTAATACTACTTAGAAGTACCAGATATAGATTTTTACAGCATATCAGAAATGAGGTTGTGAAGTTAAACAGATCATATAATTGTGTTACACTTTGCTTTTACTATTTCCTTCTATTTAATTTAAAATAGCAGTGTGTCATGTTATTAAGGGAAATGATAGATATTTTAACAATTTCAGGAGAAGCAGTAAATTATCTTAAAATAGTATATTGTTTCATGAATCTGTTCAATAACTCATCATATTCCCCTTTTTCAAGGAATCATATGGTATAATTTTAGGAAAAACTGGACTGGAAATCAGGAGCAAGGCTATAAGTAAGGCCTGGCTACTGAGACTTTGCCCAAGAATGCTCAAATTTAGAGAAACCTAATAGCACTTAGTATGATGGGATTATACATCTATATCACTTCAGTGACCATCAGTCTTACCCTCTCATTTTACAGAGGGAGATATAGATAGATAGATAGATACAGATATATACATACACACATACATCTATATATACACATGTGCACACATATACACACTTATATACTGTTTCAAACAATATGCTATATTATAAATACATACAAAAGTTAAAATGTCCTTGCTCTCAAGCTGTTTACATTCTAATAAGTTAGAGAAAATATGAAAAGGAGTGGTGGCCAGTGAGGAATATTTTAATTTAGAAAGTTACAGAGATGATGAAAGGAGCCCTAGTGAGAGACTGTACCCTTTATAGCAGCAGTGGCAGTACTGATTTGATTATAGTTCCCAAACTGGAAAGCAGGAATAGAAGAGTACTGTGGATAGGAGAGCCAAAGAGAAGATGGTGATGGAGTACAGTGAAGGATAGCTGGAGTGGGATATCTATATTCCAAAGACTAAGGGTCAAATTCTGATTAACATTTACTGACTGTGTGGTTCTAGCAGATTAGTCACTTAACATTCAGTACCTTAATTTTCTCATTTGTAAAATGGAGATAATAATGACTACAATATCTAATTTACAATGCAATTATAAGACCTAGATTAAAAAAAAAACAACACAGTATTTAAAATGATGTGTAAATTGACAATACTATCTAAATGCTACCTGTTATTGAGATTATTCTCATTGTTTCGTATGTGAATTGCCCTTGTATGGTAAGCAGTATATATATATATATATATATATATATATATATATATATATATATATATACATACACACACACACAAGGATGATTTCCCATTGGTCAGCTGTATTAACTACATAACTCTCAATAAGTACATAACACATAACTCTTCAACTCCACTTTGCTTTGCTTCCTCAAAAATATGTTCACAAAGAAATAATTTCAATGTCAAGTCAACATGTTCCATCTGGAATACAGTGAGATGTCCAGATATAAAAGGAGACTGGCTGTGGCCCCTTCTCCAAAATTGAGGTTCTCAAAAAGAACGTACCAGTGGAGAAGGTGACTACAGGAGGGGAGGTTTTTGAAAGTGGCAGTGCCCAGAATGAAACATGGGTACTCCTGTGCAATTTTGTTTTATTGATTTATTTTAAAAGGCAATATCTCAGCTACTCCTTTTTTCTTAATTGTAGATTTATTTCTGTTTTGTTGACATCACACCAGAAGCATAAAATCCTGTAGTTCTTAGGAAAAAGAAAAAAGCCTGGATATTTTGTGGTTTCAGGGTAGTTGTTCTTGGTTTGGAATGTTTTATTTTAATAAAAGCAGGCAGAAGAAGCCTTGGTAACATATTGTGCCCTGGGGTAGTTTAGAAGTAAAAAAAAAAAATCACCAGTTCTAGTAAAAATTGCTTTTTCTACCACAGAGTGGCTGCTGACCTTCTAAGTATAACCAAAGGGATAGGAGAGGAATCACATTTGCATAAAGATTCGCACAGGGACTGCGTGGATCACTCATCATGAATAATTATGAAAAAAGTGATCGACACAATCAATCATGTGGATGTGTGGGCTGCCAAAACTGGGATGCCTGCCATAGAATAGAAGGAAAAAATCCAAATGACTGACTAAATGTATGGTGCTCCTATTCAGATATTTGGCATATCATAGACAGATTGCCAACAGTCTGAGAATTTTCAAGTACGATGTCCTGATATATTGTTATAAATTCCAGTGTAGCATCCTCCTGTACAGAGGCAACAGATGTGGTAGAAAGATGATTAGATTCAGAATCAGGAACCTTAAGTTCAAATCCTCAGACTCTTACTTGCTGTATAACCATGGAGAAATCATTTCAACTTTCTAAGACCCATTTTGCTCGGCTATAAAATAGAGATAATGGTCAATGTATATCTGAAAAGCTACACATTTTTATTCTTCATAGCCTCAATGGGTTGTTATTGAATTAAGATTTTTGTGAAACTTTAAAATAATGTGGGAGGGAGAGACTGTTGTCCTTTATTCTTAAAGAAGACCAAAATGGTATCATTATATGGAGTTAAGGTACAATTATAAGGGATCCCACACACATAACCTCAGATGCTCTATAACAATTTATACAGAAATACTCCACACAAACATATGGGGTAGAGGAAGAGAAAAGAAAAGGGATGTGCATTTATAGAACATTTACTCTTGCCAGGTACACTGCTAATTACTTTTAAAAACATTATCTAATTTGATTCTCACAACAACTTTGCAAGGTAGCTATTATTATTAATCCTCAACACCACCACTGTTATTGCAGTGAAGGAAACTGAAACAAGAGATTAAATGGCTTTTCCTGAGCCACAAAGCTAAAGTGTCTGCTTCCAAATCTGAATTCAAAGTCTTCTTAATTCCATTATTTACTTTGCTACCTAGATTCCTAGAAATGTGAATTATTAGTATAATACAATTTAAAGGTAAAGGGGACATTTAAGATCTTTTAGTTTTCCCCCTCTAATATTTTAGATTAATGACCATCCTACAAGGTTTAGTATTGACTTGCCCAGGATCATATAGTCAAAATATATGAGAAGTAGTACCACAGTCTCTCTCTGTGTCTGTGTCTCTATCTGTCTCTGTCTGTTTATCTGTCTGACTCTTTCTGTCTCTCTGTCTGACTCAGTCTGTTTCTGTCTCTATGTCTCTGTTTTTGTCTCTGTCTGTCTTTGTCTGTCTCTGTCTCTCTCTCTTTCTTTCTCCCTCTTTCTCTTTTTCCCTCTTTCTATTGTTCAGTGATTTCAGTCACTTTTCTTCTCCCAAAATAAATAAGGAGGTGTAGCTAGGTGGCACAGTGGATAGAGCACCTGTCATTTGACTTCAAGTCTAGGGTTTTCAGCTTGCCACCAATACTACATTTAAATATGTTAAAATACAGGAAAACCTTCAATTAATAAATGTCCAAAGAATGGGAATAAGCAGTCTTTAGAAGAGGAAATCACAGATATCTAAAGTCATTTTAAAATCTTCTAAATCAGTACTAATTAGAGAAATGAGAATTAAAACAACTCTGAGGTAATCGACCGGAATGACTAATATGACAAAAAAGAGAAATGACAAATTCTAGAGGAGTTGTAAAAAATAAGGACACTAATATACTATTGTAAAGCTGTGAACTGGTACAACCATTTTAAAGAACTTGGAACTTTGTTACAATACTGGGTATACTCCTTGAATCCAATAACACCACTAATAGGTATGTATCCCAAAACATCAATCATCAAAGCATCAAATTAAAAGGCAAAAGGACCTATCTGATGAAAATGTCATAGTAGCACTTTTTTGTGGTGTCAAAGAATAGGAAATTAAGGGAATTCCTCAAGTTAGGATTGGTTGAACAACATGTGGTACATAATTGTAATGGAATATTATTCTATTATAAGAAATAACAAATATGTCTGGGAAGACATTAACTAATATAGAGCAAAGTGAATAAAATCAGCAGAATATTGTATATAGTAATAACAATATTGTGATGATGATCAACTGTGAAAAAACTTAACTAGAATGATTAATATAATGATCCAAGATAGTTCCAAAAGACTCAGGATGAAAAATGCTATCCATCACTAAAGAAAGAACCGATGAATACCAAGTATAAATTCAAACATATTGTTTTTCAAGATTTTTTTTCTTTTGTTGCAATATGGCTTACATACATATATTTTACTATCTTCACATGTATGAGTATCATATAGCAGGCATTCTCAGTGAATGGGGAGGGGGCTAAAAAGAGAGAGAATTAAAAAAAAAGTTTTTTTAAAGAATAAATATTATTGTTTCTTCTATGTATTCACAAAACATGCCTTGAATAATGTTTTGCAATTTTTTCCATGAATCAAAGTTAAGCTTATTAACTTATTGTTTGGTTTTAGAAATGGAAGAATAGAGTTCAAATTTCACTGATCTGTACTAGCTAGGAGAACTTTCTAAATCATTTAATTTTCCTGGACCATAATTTCTATATCTGAAAAATAGAATTAAACTACCTAGCTTCTGAGGTCCCTTTAAAATAGTATTCTATATCACTATCCTCTTATGATGTTTTTTTTTTTTGTCGTTGTTGTTAGTTTTTTTTGGGGGGGGGAGGGAGAGGATTGTCCTAATCAAGTGTATCAGTTTTCTTTTTCCAGTTCTACAGCTTTTCCCCTATTATCTTGATCATCTGAAAGGTCTTCTATTGTGGGACAAAATTTCTATTAGTGAGATTTTTTCAGCTTCCTGAGATGTAGTTTACATGGGCCTGCTGATTTGAAATCATTACGGACGCTTAGGTGCTCTTTGACCATTTTCTCACATATGTTGATTTCAAGCTTTCTATTAATCATTCTTGTTCTGCCCTTCTAAATTCCAAAATGATTTTCATTTGAAGAAGAAAAATAGAGCAAATAATGGTCTGCCTTTTTGCTGTCATACATCATCACCCCCCCATTTACCCCAATTGATAGTATTGCCTTTTTTATTTTATTCTTTCCTCCAAAACAGCTGAACAATCCCTTTTGCTTCTTAGCTCAGTCTGGCCTTTGACTCACCTAACACAATTCTAACAGAATTCTCACTCCTCTATATTCAATTTTTCTCTCTATCTTCTAACTATGCCTTTTAAAATATGGTTTTAAGAGTCATCTTTTTCTCATTGGACCATTACATCCTTTCCTCATCATTAAAATAATTTTTGTTCTTTGTGATTTCAGAATTTCATTCTTGAGAGACTGTCAGCCTTCTGGGGATGACTTCCCATGGATAATTTTAAACCATAATATATTACCCATACTTTTTCTGAACCTTCTGAAATCTATTCTCAAAAATATTTAGGGCATGAGTTAAATTTTACTCAGATTTTATTTCTTCCATCACAAATGTTTAGGATGGCATAGTTTCTAGTCCCTACTCTATGAAGGGGACATCTTTTCCTTATTCATAAAACAATTACAAAAGAATAGCTTGCCTTCATGTTTTTTATAACTTTTAATGAATTAAATCATCATTGAAGTAAGTTGCTTATTTTCTTTCATTGCTCTGACTTTAAGACATCTGACTATTTGAAGTTCTTTTTTTATTAAAATATAATAGTTCTTTTCCTAGTTCATTATCCATTCTGTGAATTCATCCAATTTAGCCTTCTGTCCCAGTGGTCTGTACTATACTCAAACAAAAATACAATTTTTTTCTTAGTTGATAATTAAACAACTATTTTATATCACATTCTCTTCCCTCCCTTGGATTTATAATTTGTTTTCCTCAGATGTGTGCATCTTTTCAAAATATAATACTTTCTCATACATTCTATCCAGTTGTGTGTCCAGATGGACACATCTGACATACATGCATATAGAGAGATAGACAGACAGACAGATAGATAAATGTGCCTGTGTTATACAGGATAAAATATGCACATAGAACAAGAATGGTTAATCGCTGAAAACCAACATAGGGAAGAAAATGTATGGACAGGCTTATTGTTTACATATATTTATGTGTGTGTATATATGTATATTTATATATATATAAAGAATCACAATGCAATAAATACGTATATACATATATATAATACATATGTGTTTCTCTATGGATAAATATGTGTATATGTATATGGGTGTGCTTGTTAGTCACCTTGATTCAGGAATTTTAATTTACCATGTTTGTTATACATAATTTGCATATTGTATATGACTCTCTAAAGTCATCGATTGCATTGTCACTTCTTAATATGAATATTGTCTCCTGTGAACTATTATTTTCCTTTAGTATCCAGACAGACATCCAAATATGTATTTGTGCATGGATGTGTATAATACACATACTCATACACATTTCTCTGTGTGTGTGTGTGTATGTGTGTATATTTTTTCTCTCCTCTTTTCAATGTCAATAGGCAGGTAGGTTATGCATTCGCCAGAACACAATTGGTGTTTTTTGTTTGTTCTATCATTGTTGCTGGTGGTTACACATAATTAAGGCTTAATTTTTTTCAACTTCTTCTGTAAGCCAAATATAAAATCCCTCAAATTAAAGTTAAATTCTTTATTCTAGCATTTCCACAGATCCCTTGTGGTTTATTTTCTCCCTGTGAAAGTCCAAGAAATACAAGATTCCCATCAAGGGTTAAATAAAGTTTTAAGAAGCTTCCAAATTCACCAATCCAAGTTTTTCATTTTAGAGATATGATAACAGGTTCAGAAAAATCAGTGTTTTCCCAAATATTAAATTATGATAAGTAGAGGGGCTGAAAGCCATGGTCAGGAAGAGTTTTAAGACAATAAGGAATAGTCTTATTATTGCACCCATTTTACATATGAATGAAGTAATGTGTGAAGACGCTAAATAACTAAGTTCATCTGGCTAGAAAGTTCTGGTAACAGAACAAAGACAAGAATTTCTGCAATGAATTCAATGTCTTTCTCATTATACCATACACACTACTATGCATCTTAAAGTAAACAAGTATTTTAATAGATGCAATCATACTTTGAACAGCCAGAGAAATGGTGGTCGTAGTGAGGAGGTTAATTCTGTTTTAAAAGAATTAAAAAGAAAAGCAAAATGTGATAATGCCTTAACCCAAGCCATTGGTATTTTGAGTGATTCTATGGTCAAAGACCTTAAAGAATGAGACTTTCCAATAACTGTTGTCACTGAGAGGCAAGCATGAAAATTAGGCTAATTAAACCCAGCCCTTTGATTTTTGTAGGCAGCAATTAAAAAAAAATCAGGGTTTGATTGCACTTGATGAAATACAGTGATGATTTAGTACAAGCAGAAAGTGATGGCAAATTTTTCAACTTAATTCAACACTCATAAGAAGTGTCTAGATTAGCAAATCTTCTAACAGCATCCTCTTTACATGAAGAATAACATGACCATCAAGCACAGAATTTTAAAATGTGCCTATTCTTTCTTGAGTGTGAGAAGAATAACTGTGGCTCCTTTATGTCAGTTGCAGTTGCCTGTTGTCTGAGATAAGGCTTGATCACAAAAATCAGAGCCTGGGCAAGGAGACCGATGATTTCTTCCTGGCTTATATGCCCTGGACTGGTTGAAAATCAGGACCACACTTTGACTAGCTTTCATTTCTTTCTCCTCATTCAGGTAGTGAAGATCTAAGATGAAAATATGAAGACTTTCTGATCTGACCACATCTTCCCATTCAGTGCTTAGTTTTTGACAGTTGTCCTTTTAGAAATTCTTCTTCCTGGTACTTGGCTTTTCTCTCCTCTCCTACAGCAGGGAGCATCTCTGCCTTAATATACACAATACTTTGTAATGTTATGCTATTAATACTTTTTTCTTGCCTGATAATTATTTTAGCTCTGACTTTTTCATTTCATATTTCATATTTCTTCTTTTTCATTTCATATTATTTCTTTTATTTTTTCACCATTCTTTTCATCTTAAATGAGGGACTAGAAGTATCAGCATGAGAACAGCAAACAGAGTAGGAAGCATCAGCACAAAGGAGTAACTGGGGAATGTTATAGAGCCTAAAAAAAAAAAAAAAAAAAAAAAAAAAAGAAACCAATGGCCTATCCTCTCATAAGCTCTAAATAGCTCTAAAGTTGATAGGCAACCAGCACTTCCCTCAGCCTGGAAAGCAGAAGGACCCTGGGACTCAAGCATAGACATCTAAGGAAAATTAAATTGCTTCAGGTGCACATCTTGTGCTACTGAAGTGAGGGGTACTAAAAATGTCTTTGAAAAATAGCCTTCCCAGGAAAAATGTAATCATCATATTTATTGTCATTATGATTTTATATAAATATCAATATAGTTATAATTTATGTAATAATTACTACATGCCAGACACTGTATTAAACACTTTGCAATTACTTTCTTTTTTAATCCTTCCAAAAACCCTGAGAGGCAGGTGCTATTGCTATTTCTATTTTTACAGATGAAGAAACTAGTTAAGTGACTTATCCAGGGTCACCCAGTTTGCAGTCATATTTGAATTTAAATCTTCCTGACTCAAAGCCACATACTCTATTCACTGCTCCACCTATGTATCAGCAATTTTTTAACATCCGAGATAACTCAGTCTTTGTATGGGAACACAATCACATAAAAATCTGAACCACTTTATAATATCTATCAGTTCTCCTACTAGAATAAGAAAAATATGAAGGGGCAATCTCAATGGGGTGTGGTTGGGTAGAACAAGGGCAAGATCTCCACAAATTTCCCTTTTGGAAAAAAAAATCTTCTATCTAAACTTTGTGAAGGAAGATATAAGAAAGGAGCATTCACTAAATAAATCCCAGATTAAATTAATCAACAGATAAGTGTTTGTTATTTCTTAATAAGTATTAAGAAAGCATAATGTCTGAAGTAAGAAAGACCTGAGATCAGATTCAGCCACTTAACTGTGTGACCTTGGCAATCATTTATTTCTGTTTTCTTATCTGAAAACTGAACTGGTGAAAGAAATAGGAAATCATTGTAGAATCTTTGCTAAGAAAATCCCAAATGGGGTCACAAAAAGTTGGATACAACTGAAATGACTGGACAAAATTTATTAAGTACGAGTGATATTACAATGTATGTATATACAGAGTATGATGTGTGAATATAATGGAATATCATTGTGCTGTTAAAAAAAAAACAAGCATGATGAATGCGGGTAAATATGGCAAGGCTTACATAAATTGATGCAGGACAAGAAAAAAAAATGCAAACAATGATTCCAGCAATTGGAAAGAACTACCACAAAATAGTCAAACTGAATGATGTGAAATTGCAAAGAACAAGAAATCCAAAGAAGGGATTTAAGGAGAGAAAGCTTCCTCTTACTTATTTCAACACTTTAGGATGCATCTGTATGGAACAGTGCATATAGCATAAGGTTTCTTTGAAGTATGAACTAATTCTAATGATTTTTCTCTTCCTCTTTAGAAAAAAAAAATCTTTGTTATGGGGTATTACTCCAGTATAGAGTAGAGGAAGATTAGAAGGAGAAAACTAGGTGATGTAAAAAACAAAAAATCAATATATATTATACACACACACACAGACACACATGCAGTCCCACCATACACTACTTTACTCAGACTTTACTAGGAATTTCAGCTTCAGTTCTGAGTGCCATAGTTGAAAAGAAAATTTAAGTTAAGGAAACTTTCAATCTGCCGAATGTCCAGAGAAAGGCAAATATGAGATGACTCAAAGGTAAAAGTCAGGTTTTGAAGTGTTTAAAATGCCAGAGGCCTTTTTATTTTATCCTGGAGGCAGTGAAGTTTATTGAGTTGGGATTTGACAAGGTCAGATCTACACTTCAGGAAAATCATTGGCAGCTGAGTAGTCCCTTCTCTCAAGGAGAATGTATTGAAATGGGGAAACATTTGAAATACAGAGATCAACCAAAAACCTATGCCAATATTTTAGTTGAAAAATTATAAAAGCCTGAACTAGACTGAGTATAGAGAAGAGGATGAGCAGGAGAGATATGATAATAGAAATGAGATTTGGCAACAAAGGGTAGAGGGTTAAACCTCAGGATTTGGTAACAGTGCAGATGGTAGACCTGGTAGTCTTCTATCTGACCAGAAGATATAAACTTGGTGACTTTTATCACATCTAAGTCACATGAACCTCTAACAGCCAGTACTGGTTCTAGAAGGGTGTCAGTTAATCAGCATTTAATAATCACCTACTTTGTGTTAAATGGTAGAGACACAAAAATAGAAAAAAACAGCTCCTTCTGTCAAAGACAGTAAATGGAGCAGACAGCACCAAACCAAAATAAACATAGGATAAATCTGTGATAGTTTTAGAGAAAAAAAAACAATCAAAATTGAGAAAGCAAAGGAAAGGATTGTGGCAGAAAGTGGAATTTTAATGGAGACTTGAAGAAAGCAAAGAATGTACAAATGAGAAGGGGAAGAGTTCCAGATATGGGACGTGGCCATTGAAAACATTGAACTGGAATATGGAGTACTGTGTAGGAAGAACAATGAGGAGGCCAGTGTCACTACATCACAGAATATACAGAACAGAATAAAGTATAAGAAGACTGGAAAGGTATTAAGGGCAGGTTCTAGCAGGTCTTAAAAGCAAAAAGGATTTTATATTTGATCTTGAAGATTAAAAAGGAGTCAATGGAGTGTATTGAATAGGCAATGTGGAAGAGACATCAGAATTGTTGTAAGAAGATAAATATGAAATATAGCTAATGTGAAAAGATGTTTTGCATGACCATATATATATATATATATATATATATATATATCATTTTATTTTTTGCTCTCTCAATGGTTGGATATAGGGAGAGAACTTGTAAATGTTTTTGTTTGTTTGTTTTTGTTTTTGTTTTAATAAACAAGAAGATAAAACCAAGCAGTGAGTAGAGCAAGGATTGGAATAGGAAAAGACTTGAGAGATATCAAACAGGAGGCTATTATAATAGACCAGATGTTAGAAGATCAAGATGGTGGCAAGTATCTGAGGAAAGAAGAGAAAATATAAGAGGGGTATTATGGAGTAACTAGCTGACATATTACTTGGAGAACAACACCTGGAGTTAGGAAAACCTGAGTCTAAATTTAGCTTCAAACATGTATGAGCTGTGTGAGCTTGGTCAACTATTTTTGCTTGACTTAGTTTTTTTATTTGCAAAATGAAGGGTTATTGTGAGGATCAAATGAGTTGATGTTCATAAAATATCTAATACGGTGACTGGAATATAGGAACTACCATATAAATGGTAATTTTTAATTGCTGTTTTTGTTGTTGTTACCAAGACTGAGCAACTAGTTGGATGTAGGGAATCAAGAAATCAAGGAGGCAAGGATGACAATTAGATTGGGAGCCTGGATTACTGGAAGGATGATGATGTCAACAGTAATAGGCGAATTAGGAAGAGGGGAAGTTTGTGGGGCTGAGGAGAAGGGGAGGGTGATGAATTCAGTTTTGGACAAGTGTAAGATAGCTAATAGATATTCATTTTAAAATATCTAATTGGTACTTTGTTATATAAGGTAGAATTCAGCAGAGACATAAAGACTTGACAAATAGATCTGAGAGTCATCCACAAAGAGACTGGATCATTAAAAGAATCAGAAGTGATGAAATTACCAAGAGAAATGCTATAGAGGAAGAAAAGAAGAGGACTTAAGACAGAGCCTTAGAGGACAACCATAGTTAGTGAAAATAATCTGAATGACAAAGAAAACAAGACAGAGAAGGAGCTGTCAGGCTACAGAACCAGGAGAGAGTAGTGTTGCAGAAACCTGAGAGTGTCAAAGAGAAGAAATGGACAAGATTAAAGTACTATTGTGAGAAGAGGAATTAGCTTTCTTCTATTTGTCTTCAGAAGGAAGAACCAGAAGAAATAAATGATAATTGTAAAATGTCAGGAGAAATGTCTTAATGTATTCAAAAGTGCAACCTGGAGACAACCTATGCAGTCATGGAAGTGGAAATTGGGATTTCACCCTGACCGATTTCTATGTTCTTGACCAGGCTTTCTACATTGATTGTTTAATTGTAATAAATGGTGAATTGCAACAACAGTACATAATCATCAATGCACAGGGACCAAGGATAGCAAACAACTCGCCTTCAAAAAGTTCCCTTAGTATTTCTTTATCAGCTTCTATACCACAATATTATTACAAAAATAAGAAGGAAAGAAAAAGAAATATGCTATCAATTGTGTTGCTTCTCAGTCTGTACTTGTTTGGTAAGGGAAAAAAGGCATTAAGCTACATAAGGTGCATCGAAATCTTCCTCAGGAGCTTCAATATAACCTGGATATGGTATTGGCTTCCCTAAATTTCTGCCAAAAAATATAAGCTCAAGAAGGCTGTTCCTGTGAAGCTGGAAAGGTAGCAAGTCCAAGGCCCATTGATGTGGTGTGTGCTTGTTTTCTGAAGACAAAACAAAAGGCTAAAAGACTCATTTATTTTCTGGCACAGGGGATGCTAAATTTAGTTTTGAAAACTCATTGAGTCATTTACTTAGACCCAGAGAGGTTGAGATGCATTGGTGGATAGAAGAAACTCAATGATGAAACCACTTGCAATAGAATCCCAGGTTCATAGATTTAAAGCTGGAGAGAACCTTAAATATCAGCTAGTTTCATCCCCTCATTTAAAAAAAATGAAATTGAGGACCAAAAATGGGAAGGGATTAATTCAAAGTCAAACAGCCATAAACCTCAGAGGTAGGATTCAAAATCATATCTTCCGACTATAAGTGTAGTGTTCTACTGTAATATGCTGATAATTTTGTTGTACCATATTATATGTATAACATGCATTACATTGCATATAACATAATAATGACATAATGTATAACTCAATATATATATATATATATATATATATATATATATAGCATAATGACAAGTAATATAACATAATACTGACAAATGACTCCAGTAAGATAAAAAAATGTTACTTTTATATTAAGCTATTTTTAAGTTAATGACAAATCCAGAAAATATTTAGCTTCCTACAGAGTTTCATGCAATTCTATAAGTACTTTCCAACTACATATACAACTTTCTTATAATATACTGTAAAATCACACAGGCAACTTATTACAATCTTTGTGGTTGAACAAGATGTCTTTTAACATTTTTTTTCAACTCTGAGATCTTATGAATGAGTTTTAACCACTGGGTACCATTACAACTACTCTACTTCCAACAAGGATGTTTAGGTGCTTACCTCCTTCTTGGTGAATTTTGGGGAGTGGTCGTTTTTGTCATCAATGAGGATAGTAGCCGTTGCTGTGCCAGTTAAGCCAACATCCAAACCAGCCATATCCTGAGCTTCAATGATCAGTTCATATTTAGGATTTTCCAGAGTCTTAAAAAAAAAAAGACAAAAGTATTTGTTTTAGCTACGGATGACTCTTTAGCGTGAATGAGACAGATTGACTTATGAAGTATTGTGCAAAGTCAATTGTTCAACCAAAAAGTATTTGTTAGATACCCACTATTGGTCAAGTGTAGAGCTAGGTAATAAGGATACAAACAAAAAGATAAAGAAGTCACTGCTCTCAAGGAGATTATGTCTATTAGAGAAAAAACATGATACTTCTAAATAAATACAATAGTATATATGTGTATAAAATATGTATGTATATTTACATATATACACCTATATTATACAGACATACACATATTCAGAGCCATTTTTTTTCATTTAGGGAAGAGAGCACCAGTCCTGAAGTCAAGAGGACCTGAATTCAAATCTGATCTCAGACATTTAACACTTCCTGGGCAAGTCACTTAACCCCAATTGCCTCAGCAAAAATAATAATAATTATATATATATATATATATATATATATATTATAATTCACTAATAAAACTTGTATTCTCATCACACATGGTCACACATTTAGCATCTCATTTTGCTATAGACTTTTAAGAATCAAATATGTTTAAAAATATATACTCTATACTTACTAATTGCAAGTTATACTAGTTACGCTACGATATAAAGTTAAATTTACATTCTTTATAATAGTTATGACATAAGGAGCATTAAAGTTTACCAAACACTTTACAAATAGCTTCTTATGCTCATAACTCTGAGTGATAGATATTACTATTTTTCCTCATTTTACAGTTGAGAAAACAAAGGTAGGTAAACTAAGGCAGACAAACTAAGTGACTTATTCAGGATTATACAACCAGTTAAGTATCTGAATTTAGATTTAAACTGAGGTCTTCTTGCTTTTAGGCCCAGTGCTCTATGTACTGCATCACCTAACTGACCTTTATCTTCCATAAATTTATATTTTAGTAGACAGATAAGATATAAGATATATTCCCAAATAATGATAAAGTAAACCAGACACTAAAAATGCATGAGAGGAGCAAAATGACAAGTAACCAGCAAAGGTAGAATGTAGAAAATAATATATGAGTTGAATTCCTCCAAGGATGGACATCATTTCAGCTTACAGGGAAATACATTACGTTTATTGCAAGCTAGGTGAATAAAATATTCAGGGTAAAGGAAGTAATAAAGCTGGAGTAGGATCTCCTTCATTGAGGACTATTAAACAAAGGCAGCTGACTGATGAGATCTCATTAGTCTGAAATTCTGTGAATCTGTTTGACTCTAGTATAGGGTGGTACAGGAAAGAGTAAAGGATGAGACTATGAAGGAAGACTAGTGTTAGAATGAGAAGGGTGTTGAATTGTAGGATAAATAATTCAGACTTCATCCTATAGTCAACAGAGCACTATGAAAGGTTTTTGAGTGAGTAGAATAAACTATGCATTAGAAAGTGTCTTCAGAATACAGATCTGACTTTGAAAAGAATGAGAGGAGTTGAGATATAACTAGGACAGAATGTATAGGCTTTTGTTCCAAGGCACTGAAATTCAGATCACCATGATAGTGTATTTATTATAGAAATGTAGCAATGTAGAAAAAACTGAACTTAGTACCTACTTCATAAAAATAATTTGTTAAAATAGGAAGCTAGAAATTGACTTACTTTTTGGATTTTCTCTCCCATGGTTAACTACTTTCCACCTCTTTTTGCTAGTTTCCCCCACACCACTCCTATGGACTCGAACACAGGCAATCTCAGTCCCACTCCCAACTCCCATAATTTCTTTATAAAGAGCTTTGAAATATCTAATGTTCTGTAATGTATGTCTCTTTCTCATGGGATGGTATCCTGGGGACTTTCTCCTTGAAACTAAACAAAAATCAAAGAACCTTACATAATTTGCCCATATGAAGTTGATTTGAAGCCAGATTTTATGCATCTTTTGCAGGGTACATTTCCTGAATCATGCCCTAGGCGCCAAATTGCTAATTATGGCTCTGGAGAGCAATATCTAGAAAAAAGCACTATAACAGATTCTGTTCCACACAAGTCTCCATATCATGTTTACAGCTCCCTGAGTAAATGTTCCAAAAATGATCCACCTTCCTCCAGCCCAAACCTTACTTTCTGGCTTTCTCATACTCAGCAGATAACCTCTCTTCTAATTTGTGACACTAATCATTTGGAGTAAATTTCTTCAACTTCTTTCTTTTCTACCTTATTATTCCACTTCCTCTTCATTTACTCCCTCCTTTCCCCTAATTTCATAACTAGTAATGGGACTACTTTTTGCCAATTGTAGACATCCCCAACCCTAAATCCTATGTGGTACACTATAGTCTCTTCTGAGCTCTTATTCCATCCATCCTCCTCTATTCTCCTGAATATCTTATTAAAATAATACTCTGTATCTTCCATATTTTTAAATTACCATATCTAAAGTATTATTATATAAATAACAGACCACAATGTCTTCAAATTGATACCATCTGTATCATTTCTCAGATAGCCACAATTATTTTTATACAATCCTCCATCTCGTATAGAGGGAGAGTTCTCTGGTGCCATCACAACTGCCAAGCTGCCCTCATTTCTTATTACTCCTCACATCTTAGATAGTTTTTTTAATATAGCCCCAAATCATTTGCTATTCAGATTATTTTTCCTTCAACTTTTTTTTTGTTTCTATCAGATATTTTATTTTGCTAAAAATACTTTGTACCAGAATTATTTTTACTTTTTTGGCAGAAACTACATCTTAGTGCATTTTAATTGATAAATAATAAAAAGCAAATTAGTTAAGTTTTCTTCTCCTAGAGTAAACACAGCTGCTTTGGACTTCCTCAAGAAAGTGGCTAAGGAACTGAACAGAAAGACCGGCAGAACTTGACTGTGATAGTATAACACCATTTTCATATAGAGAATGAGGTATTTTGGATAACAATTTTAATTTTCTGGTTAACTGAAGGTTTCAAACATTTTAATAGGAATCATTGATTTTATTTTTTAAATGAAATTTTTAAAAATTTCATAAAATAATAAATTCTTCACATTTTTAAATATTTGAATAGAGGTCATAGGAACACATTCAAATGATAAAGTTTGCAGAAAAGATTGACTTCTAGATTTCTGGCTGGATAGAGCAAATTCTAGGCTCCAGCTCTGAGACAGAGCCTGTGAATGCATGACATACTTCCCTATCTTTGTAAGAAAACTTTAGTATGTGAAACATAGTTGACCTTTCCTTGATGAAACAAAACCATTTTAAAAGAAATATCTGGGTTATATTACAGGTGGAATCAGTTGGGGATATAAGTTAAAATACAGCCTAGAACAGCACTTGACCCAAAGTTATTATTTAATAAGTTGTTTAATGGATTCTTGACTGAATCTTTCTTTTCTTTCTTTTCTTTTCTTCTTCTTCTTTTTTTTTTTTTTTGGTGAAGCAATTGGGTTTAAGTAATTTGCTCAAAGGAACATAGCTAGTGTGTTAAGTGGACAGTATCATACTTATTTTGAAGCTAAATTAATTATGAATTAAAAACTGAGCCAGATATTTCTTTATTAGTATTCAAGGGTCTTCTTCACTAAAGAGAAATCTTTTTTCATTGTATTTTGACAATACTCAAAATATATCTTTATTTCTTTATCAAATAGTCATAGTATTATATGAGGAGAGAGGAGAGATGAGAGATGAGATGAGACTTGGAATTTCATTGGCATTGTGAATTTCTGACAAGAAAATTCCCTTTACAAATTCAGAGTAGTATCTACTTTGCAACTTATTGCCTTATACAGATTTGTGGGACTACTTAGAGTTCAAATCACAGGAAAAAGGAATCCTAACTATAACAAATACTATAAATGATGATCTGGTCATTGTTTAAAGACTTTCAGTGATAGAAAATCCATCATCAATGGATGTAAGCCAATCCACTTATAGGTAGATCTAACTTTTAGGATTTTACCTTTACATTAAATCTATTTTGGTCTCCACTAATGACAGAGTATATCATCATCATCAATTAAAAAATTATAATATTATAAATATCATATAACTTTTCCTATGATTCCATTAAGTAATGGAGTCAATATATACACACATATAATTTATATGACCTACATATATATAATACACATAAATTTATATATTTATATATAGTCTATGTGTATACATAGGTTACATATAGAAAGATATAACATTTCTATCATGTATCAGTCTCTTGTGTTTACCTAGTTGTGTGCATGTTTTCTTCCTAATTAGAAAGTAAGATCCTTGAGAGGACTTTTTTTTTAACTTTATTTTCTTTTTTTTTCTTTTTTTTTTATTTAATAGCCTTTTATTTACAGCATATATACATGGGTAACTTTACAGCATTAACAACTGCCAAACCTCTTGTTCCAATTTTTCACCTCTTACCCCCCCACCCCCTCCCCTAGATGGCAGGATGACCAGTAGATGTTAAATATATTAAAATATAAATTAGATACACAATAAGTATATCTGACCAAAACGTCATTTTGCTGTAGAAAAAGAATCAGACTCTGAAATATTGTACAATTAGCTTGTGAAGGAAATCAAAAATGCAGGTGGGCATAAATATAGGGATTGGGAATTCAATGTAATGGTTTTTAGTCATCTCCCAGAGTTCTTTTTCTGGGCATAGCTAGTTCAGTTCATTACTGCTCCATTAGAAATGATTTGGTTGATCTCGTTGCTGAGGATGGCCTGATCCATCAGAACTGGTCATCATATAGTATTGTTGTTGAAGTATATAATGATCTTCTGGTCCTGCTCATTTCACTCAGCATCAGTTCAGTTCATGTTTTCAACCACAGTGTAATATAGTACTTGAAATATAATAAATCCTTAATAAACACATGTTTACTATTAATTGTTTCTATCAAGAGAAACTCCTTCATAATTCATAAAGTGTAAAAAGGAGAAACAACAGGACAGAGACATATTCTTAGAGCAATGCTGAGAAATTGCTAGCATCACTAGTGTTGGTGATACCATCTCTGTGGCCTTGAGCAAGTTATTTATTCTCCCCATTTTCAGATATTATCTATATATGGCCACAGAACTGATCATTTTTAAGTCAAATGGATTTTTATGTCTTTTTGCTATCTTAATGACTGATATGGGCCTGGCAGGAAAATCAGATTGGTCACACACTTCTCTTCAATTTTAAAATTATTTAATCAACTATTGTCTATCTCTGAGATTTTTAGAAACATAGTCTTTTTCCATTTGTCAAGTAGAAAGACTATTGGATGTGTTAAATATTTATATGATAAAATTGAAACAAAAAAGTAATGGTATAGACAAGTCCCAAAGAAGCAACAAAGTACTTGGTGTAAGAAGCTACAGTGTTGAGAAATTTTTTCCAAGTACTATCAAATCAACAAACATCTATGTATCTACCAATGCAAGGAACTGTCAAAATTATCTTGAAATTTTGTTGTTTTCTAATGAGGAAAATTACATGATAAACTTTGCTGTATATTTAAAAGGAATAGCAAGTTGTGCATAGTAGATTTGCAGTTTTATGTGCAAACATTTTTATACTGTTATGGAAATGCATGTTTTAATCTATAAATTAAAAACGAAGAAACAAAAACAACCACAATTTGGAGTAAAATGAAGCAGACTTGACCCTCTGAGAATGCTGTAAATACTAATTAGTGCTCCCTAACATATAAGCTTCCCTAAGTAACAGCAAGCAGCTACCTTTTCGCTCATTCTTGATTAACATCATTTATGCTGTATGTCAACAGGAGCTCAAACTCAACAGAAATCTCAATCTAAGTTTTTGAGTTTGCTTTAATATGATTTGGGGTAGCTTGAAAGTGCAGTGAATAGAGAATTGGCCCTGAAATCAGGAGGATCTGCCTTCAAATTCAGCCTCAGACATTTAATACTTCCTAGCTGTAGGACCCTGATCAAATCATTTAACCCCAGTTGCCTTAAGGGGGAAAAAAAGATGTATATTCTTTAAAATCAGCTCTTCTATTTTTTTTTTTCTCAGTCCTTGGCACTCTCCTGAATTCTGTAAATATTTAAATGTTTGATGAACTGAATTGAGTTAATGTGAGTTTACAAAGGCAATCAGAAGAGATTAGTAATCAATCAATTGTTAAATATTTATTAAGCACCTACTACTGTTTAGATATGGTTTTAGATACTGAAGATACACAAAGAAAGGAATAATTCCAACTTAAAAGGATTTTTGTTGGAATCTTTACAAACTGTTAAGTCATTAGAGTTGACAGAGACAGATAGAAGAAAAACACCACAGATTTTGTATTTTAATGTCATTATAGGGGAACAGGCCCAAAGAGAGAAAGTTTTGCCCAAATTGAGAAATTATTTCCTATTTGTAAGTGAAAGTGAAGGGGCCTAGAAACGTGAGCCTTCTATAAGAAGGATGATCATTAAATTTCTTATATATGCACTTCCTTAGGTATTCTGTCAAGAAGCTAGAAGATGCACAATCTACTCAATATTGAAATGAAATGAAAACAAAGAAAAATTGATTCATTCTGTGACACTGTGTTCATTCCTATTAATGGTGACATGATTTGCATTTTTACAACTTGCAAAGTTTCTCGAGTATACTTTGATCATTGTTTTTAACTTAAATTTTGTGTCTGGTAACTTTGATAATTCATATAGGGGAAATATCTTTTAAATACAGAATAAATTTTTAAAATTTACCCCTCCTTGCTGTATTTGTTGATTAGAAGAGTTCACCATCACTGAAATGGTAATATCTGAAGTAGCATCCTTTTCCAAGCGTGAATGCTTTTCCAATGGCTAAATAGGGAACCAAATTTGAAATAACACCCATTTCTGATCACAAAATTCCGTATCTCTCTTTCTCTCTCAATAATCTATAAAGTGTATTGATGTAATTCTTGAATTTTCTGAGCAAGGTGTAAAGGGAACAGCTTTGTAATCCTCACTTGAAGGAGTAATCAATCAGTAAATATTTATTAAACACATTTACTATGAATTATGTTAGGTATTAAGGAATTAAAGACTTTTTTTTTCAAGTGTCTGTCTTCAGGGGACAGTAGATAAAATACAGAACTTAGAGGTGTGAACATACGAGTTCAATTCTGACCAAAAACAAATGTTAGCTGTATGATCCTAGGCAAGTCATTTAAGCTCTGCTTGCCTCAGTTTCGTCATCTCTGAAATAAGAGTAATAATAGCATCCACCTCCCATGATGGTTTTGAGGATCAAATGAAATAATAATTATAAAGTATTTAGCACATTATCTGACACATACAAAATGCTATATTAATGTTGGTCATTATAGCTCCTCTATCTCACAATTATTTGATTTTTGCCAAATCCTTCCCTTTGTGTATCCTTCACATCACCCCTCCTTTTTTATTCATATTTCAATCATCTCAATAAGTTTAAACCACTTCTTATTTAGACTATAATATTAGCCTCCCAACCAGTTTCTGCACCTCTAGTGTTTTCCCCTGTAAGTTACCAATTGAACTCCTATTTTTCTTTCATGATTCTCTTAGTTTGTTAATGGTATGCATTCAAAGATCCTTTCCAGTGGTGGGATGTAGTCAACTCTACCAATGGTTAATCTTTCTGTGTGAAATTTCCTGGAAATTAGAATACTACAAATCATACATTTATTTTCTATTTTGTTGATTTTCTACTCTTAAGGAAGTGATGGAGAAAACAAAATTTAATGCAAATTAAATGTTAAAATGTCATGAATGCATTTACGTGCATGTGTGTATGTGTATGAATACAGTATATATTCATATATGTACTAGTAAATAGTTAATATTTTGCTCTTGATAGAGACAGACCACAATTCTACCACCTATCCCAAATTTCTTTCTATATAATTCAGTCTCTGCTACATTTAGTTACTTGTGTTAATCATTTTTATTTATATATCTTGTCTATCCACCTGACCAGAATTTGGGCTCCTTAAAAGCAGGAGCTATGCCAGGTATTTCTATGTGTCTCCACTGCCAAGAAAAGTATCCTAAAAGAATAAACACGCAATAAATATTTGCTGCTATTGATGATACATGACTGTTTCTCAAAACTAAATTGTGCCTTCAGGACTGAAAGGGTCAAGACCATTTCTAGATGTGTACAATTTATTCTGGCTGAGTAGTTTACACAGAGTGAGAATTAGACCCAAATAGACAATGTTTCATTTTGATCAGGAAATCTATCTTTCTCCAAATTGGAAAATTAAAACTGGGGTCTTTGATTTAATAAGATAACATCTGACCCCTAGGGCACTCTAGTCAAAAATCAGGTTCTAAATTTGGTGTGAATTCTCCAGTCATGAGCCACTATCAATTTCGTTATTTCCCATAGGTGCCCACTCACTAACAGATGATGTATATACCTAGGAAAAAAAAAGGGGAAATGCATCTGCAAAGAGTTGGGTGTATTTTTGCAAGCCCCAGCAAGTTCACTGACTACACTGATTTGAAAAGCAAACATTTCATCTTGAAAATAGAAGCAAAACGTGTCATTAAATATTTGTCACACAATCAATCACCACACATTTGATGTTTATTATAACAAAAGTTATTTCCACACAAGTGTACATTTAACGGAACATTTATTATTAATAACAAGTATAATGGTTATATAACAGAAAACCAGCTATAAAGTTCCTCACAAACAAAACTTTCCAGTTAACCCATAAACTTACTCATGTTTCTGAGGTATTTTCCCTACCGAACCCTGCTATCCTTAAAGACTTATGGTTCAATCACTGTTTATAATAGTTTTGCATGAAACTTAAAAAAAGACCTCTAAGCTACAAAATCACCTAGCAGCATCCTGGCAGCTGGTGTTCCTCAAAGTTGGCATGGGATAGGCAAATAAGGCTAGGGGAAGAATCAAATAATCCCAAGTAAACAAAGTCAAAAAGGGAGGATTGTGACTCAAAAGCCAGGAATAGTCATAAAATCAACTGTCAATGGAAATGTTCTTCTGTACTGATGAGAGTTCCTGAAACTTTCATGGGTCTGTATTACTATTATGTTGTTGTTTAGTCATTTCAGTCATAGCCAGCTCTCTGTGACCCATTTAGGTACTTTTTGGCAAATATACTGGAGTAGTTTGCCATTTCCTTCTCCAACTTATTTTACAGATGAGGAAATTAAGGTAAGTGGGGTTCAGTGATTTGTCTAAGGTCACACAGTTGGTAAGTCTCTAAGTAAGAGTTAGACTCTGAAAGATTAGTTTTTCTAATACCCAGGTTCAGCATTCTATCCACTGTACTACATAGCTGTCCCTACAGTATTACAGTAAATTTACTACAGGAAATTTACATTTGTTGAATTTTTAATGTGAAGACAAGGAACACTTAAAGTCAAACATTCCTAACATGAAGTGATCCAGAGGTAAATTTCAATATTATTTTTCCCATAAGACAAAAGGTCAGTTAACTGTATCCCAAAAATTCCTTCCTAGAAATTTAGTTTTAAATATATAATCTCTATGTATAAGGTTTTTTTTTTTGTTGTTTCGTTTTGTTTTATTTTCTGGTATGGTTGGTGACATCACTATATCACACATTTAGAAAGCATTTCCTGGTAAATGATAAGGATTGCAAATAGGGCAGATTGATCACCTATTCTGCACACATCAAGCTCTTCCAAAACTTTAAGGTTAAAGATTTTCAGTCAGGTTTTCTGAGTTCAAGGACATAGCTCCTTACTAGAGACCTCCCACCCTCCAGTGTATCTCTTTTGCTAATATTGCAGTTATATTAATATTTATAAAATAAGAGATGATACCTAGAATTCAAAAACTCTTCAAATAAGAGGGATGTATTTATTCTCATACATACAGAAGCCCAAGAATCATTTTATTTATTTGTTTATTTCACTTTTATAACTTTTTGAGCCTCCCAAGAGCTCTGGCCATAATAATGCACCAGTAGTCTTTAGATTTGACAGGAAACGTGATTACAGCCAGATCCTGACACTGCCTAGTAAGGGTAGGGGACAAGATTAGCACTGTATAAAAAGGGGTGACTACTCAACCATGGTTGCCCCTGCCATGTTTTCTCTGACAGAAAACTCTAACATGAAGAATCATATACCAAATACACCTGGTAAAAATAAAAATGACAAATGATACAAAAACAGAAATAAACATAAATTGATCCCACTTCTCCCAGCCTAGGAAGACTTGTTCTTTCAGGCTCACAGACACATTGGAAGGGATTGTTCATTGCCTCTATGCCATCCTAGAGGAACCATAATTCCCCCTCCCCAGTCAGATAACTCTCTGAAATCATATTCTCTTTCTTCCAGGGAATAATATGGATAATTTAGAGCCTTGTGATAGAGGTACCTTCTATTTACACTACACTCATACACCCATATACTATTAATGCACATATTATATTTATACATATATACAACATATATCATATTTGGTATATTTATGTAATATAATATACATATGTATAATGTAAGTATATATAAATGTGTACATATATACTACATACATATAATTATTTGCACATTGCCTTGGTCAATGAATGTGAGGTCGTTGAAAACAGAGCATTTTTTTTTGTATCCCTAATATTTAGTGAGAATCTGACACATAATAAGTTCTTCATAAATAATTGTTAATTGCTTGACAGAAGACAGTTTGGATCTCATAAATGCATAGCATGGAACATAAGATGGAGTTGCTTCCATGATTAAAGATAACAAATGCTCTTAGAGATTCTGAGTCACTTGCCAGCATTCATATCATGGATTGAGAAGAAAGCTGCATTCCTTGTAGAATTAACTTGAAATGTTTCAGCTCCAGGGAGGGAGGTTAAGGAAAACTTTTATTTATATTGTCTGTGCAAGTAACTTCTAAATGGAGCTCTAAGTTGGACCATGTCTAAGTATAATAATGGAAATATAAGAAATACTCTCTTTATTAGGGAGAAAGAGAAAGGGAGGTTATTATGAGAAAGCATGATTATGATTCTCACAGTAAAGTATAAGAGTGAAACAAGAAGTTCACTCTTCTCTCACTTCCTTCCAGCCTCTCTTTTTCTTTTGTCTTTTCTCTTTCTTGGTTAATACAATTTTGAAATACTCAATTTTTCATTCACCAGCTTTAATGGAAAGTCCTTTTGTCTTTAAATACAAAGTGTCAAAGTACTTTCTCTTTTTTCTCCAAGAAGGCAATGCTGCTCCTTTCCACTAGGTTTCAAAATGATATTGAGAATAGAAATATGGCTATATTCAAGATATCTATTTCTGAAGAGGTTTGGACTCTTCCCATCCTATCCCTCAGGTCCTTATTAATTTCCTTTCTTTCAGGAATACAAAGAACTCACTTTCCTTATTTGCCCAATTTTTGCTTAATTAAAAGGGAGAATTATCCTCATTAGTTCTCTGTCTGAGGACTAAGGTATAGAATACAAATTGAAGGACTCTCCTTGGAAATTTCACAGTTAGACAGAAACTGTACTTATGTGCAACCAAAAATCAACTGAATTTGACTGACCAAATATACAAAGATAAGCTGGGGCAGAGGTGCAACAGTATGATTGAGTGAATTGTTATCTTCTCAGATCAAGTCTATTGCTTGAAATCAAACTAAAAATATTAAATATCTTCCGATAATTGTTTTCCCTAAATGTAATTTTAATTACAATAATAACCCTTTGTTATATAACAATTTAGTTTATAAAATGATTCACAAAATTTTTATCATCAAACGTGAAAATATATGCTATTCAGCCCATATTAAAATGAAATTGTCTACTATCATATACTTAGTACATATCAGAGCCAGGATACAAATCAAGGGCTCCATAACTTGTTTATATACTAAAAAATAATACTTTAAAGCAATCACTTGACTTTTATTAAATCAATGGTTCAAGTATCATTTGAAGAGGAAAAATTAGTTTGACACAGTAGTACAGTGCAAAGATTATAGTGTCATATCTTGTAATTTGGAAGGACCTTTGAGGCCATCTGGTCCAACCATTCATTACATATGTAGGAAGTAAGACCAAGAAAATTTAAATGATTTAACCAAAGTCATTCAAGAAGTAAGGAGAAGAACAGGAATTTGAATGCAGGTTCTTTGAGGCTATAAACTCAGCATTTTTTCCATTATATCCTCTGTCACTAGAATGCACTTTTTAGAGTAAGAGTGAATAAGAAGACCTGGATTTTTTTTAACCCTGACTCAATTTCTTACTACTTGGGTGACTATGGGCAAATGACTTAATCCTTAGAGGTTCTATCAGTGAAATAATAAAATGAAAACTTTGAATCACATTTTCATCAATGGCTCCTTCCAGTTCCAAATGATTTATTTCATTATATGAATACCAAAAAAGGAGGGAAAAGTGGGAAAATAACAGGATCAGTTGAATTGGATTAGGAGGTCTCTAAGCTTTTTGGAGTTCTTTGATATTGTGATTTTATGAGAGGATGAAAAGCCTACTCTATAAATTCTGCTGGTAGGACAAAATGGGATATGAATCAAAGGAAGTTATTAGATTTAATGGACACATACTGAGTCACTGTCTCCCTGGAATGTTATCTATCACCTATGCCTCTGGGTTCAGAAACATAATAGAGAGAGTTTGCATAATTATAGCCTCCAAACACAATTCTTTCTCATAAATCCTTCCTGGCTCATTTAAACCCATTTGACTCTCACTGGTCCAGGTTAGTCGTGTTTTTGGTACAGAATTTAGAATTATGCTTGCCTTGCATTTGTTTTTTAAATTGTCCAATGATCCTCTTGATCACATTAAATTTCTTGCCACATTGCTGCTGCCTTCTCTGCTCTTGCTCCCAACTCTGTGCTGGCACAGAAAGGAGGCTGAGAGTTCATTTTGATAGACTGCTGACAGTCAATGAGGTTTGATAGCAACAGAGGGATTGAGTTTCCACTGAGAAGGCCTTAAGTAGTAGGCTTTATGTTATTGTGAGAAAGCATGATTATGATTCTCTACCTTAAGCTTACCTCATAACAGAAAAAACAACAAGGGCATACATAACCTCATGGATATAAACCACTCTCTCCTGCATTGCTGTATTGGTCAGCATAGTCTCACAGATTCACAGAATCTCAGGATCCATCCAGTCCAAGCCCTGTTTGGAATCCCTCTAAAATTTCAGCAAATGACTCTCCCACTTTTTCTTGAACAACTCCACTAAAGGGGAGTCCACTACTTCCTAAGGCAATCCACTCCATTTGTCAACAGTGCCAATAGTAGGAAAGGTTTTTCTTATGTCAAGATTTTTGTAATGTTTTGCTAAGTACTAATATCAAGCGATGTGCAAAGCAAGAAAATATATGTTCACCTATGATATCTATCAGTGTCATGTATGATGTGCAAACAAAAGAATTCCTTTCTGGTATTAGAATACTTCAAATACTCTTAATCACAGATGATTCTCTACTAACTACATCAAGTTCTGGAACACTACAGTCTCCCCAGTGAAAATCACAGTGATAAGAAAGATATTTTGCTAGCTATAATAGAAAATCAAAGTGGAAGTTGCCTGGATTAATATATGAAGTTAGATAATAAAACTATTAAATTGGTCCACTGGCATGTACATATACATATACATGCACATATACAAATTCACACACATACATATATACGTGTGTGTGTGTATACACATGAAAGTGAGAAATTAAGAGTCTTGCCCATAGTTACAAAGCACAAAGGTGTCAAAGGAAGAACTTGAACAGAGGCCTTCCTTTTACCATGATTCAAGTTCTTCTTCTGATGTCTACATTATATATAATTATATGCAAGATACTTAATTTACTGCCCCATGCTATTCTCAGAGATTATAAATGACAAATAAATTGTCAATCTCTATAAGTGTAGGGATCAATGGGAATTCACTACAACAATAAAACTGAATGTATAGACAAACATTCATACAAAAACTCTCTAAATTTGTTTTAGGAGATCCCCATTTCTATGATTTCACTTCTCTGGGAACGTTCTGTGGCAAAAAGTCTTGGGGATATATACAGATTAAAATACACTGGAATGAATCACATGAACTTTAGTTGTATACTGAGCTGGGCTCAGGAGTGGATAGGAGGAATGTATCACATTTTGGGAAATTATGCAGCACTTTCAATTGTTCCCAAACTACCACAAAAGTGTTTCTCTTAAACACAAGTATCCTCTTTTTTTTTTTTTTTTTTTAATGAATATTGATTCAAAAATTTATTTTTTTTTTTTTTTTTTTTTTAATTTATTTAATAGCCTTTAATTTACAGGATATATACATGGGTAACTTTACAGCATTAACAATTGCCAAACCTCTTGTTCCAATTTTTCACCTCTTACCCCCCCCACCCCCTCCCCTAAATGGCAGGATGACCAGTAGATGTTAAATATATTAAAATATAACTTAGATACACAATAAGTATACATGACCAAAACATTATTTTGCTGTACAAAAAGAATCAGACTCTGAATTATTGTACAATTAGCTTGTGAAGGAAATCAAAGATGCAGGTGTGCATAAATATAGGGACTGGGAATTCAATGTAATGGTTTTAGTCATCTCCCAGAGTTCTTTTCTGGGTATAGCTAGTTCAGTTCATTACTGCTCCATTAGAAATGATTTGGTTGATCTCGTTGCTGAGGATGGCCTGATCCATCAGGACTGGTCATCATCTAGTATTGTTGTTGAAGTATATAATGATCTCCTGGTCCTGCTCATTTCACTTAGCATCAGTTCGTGTAAGTCTCTCAGGCCTTTCTGAAATCATCCTGTTGGTCATTTCTTACAGAACAGTAATATTCCATAATTTTCATATACCACAATTTATTCAGCCATTCTCCAACTGATGGACATCCATTCAGTTTCCAGTTTCTAGCCACTACAAAAAGGGCTGCCACAAACATTCGTGCACATACAGGTCCCTTTCCCTTCTTTATAATCTCTTTGGGATATAATCCCAGTAGTAACACTGACTGGATCAAAGGGTATGCACAGTTTGATAACTTTTTGAGCATAGTTCCAAACTACTCTCCAAAATGGTTGGATTCGTTCACAACTCCACCAACAATGAATCAATGTCCCAGTTTTCCCACATCCCCTCCAACAATCATCATTATTTTTTCCTGTCATCTTAGCCAATCTGACAGGTGTGTAGTGGTATCTTAGAGTTGTCTTAATTTGCATTTCTCTGATTAATAATGACTTGGAGCATCTTTTCATATGACTAGAAATAGTTTCAATTTCTTCACAAGTATCCTCTTGATGATAATATAAGGTTATGCACCATGAAATATCACAAGCTCAAAAAACAACGTACAAATAAAGTGAAGAATTCCGAAAATATGAATGATATCAGTAGACTGCATGCAGCTCCTACATTTATCAACTATGTGACTAAGCAAATGAGTCTTCTTATCTATAAAATGGGATAATATACTGCCATCCTTAGTATGTGTTTTTTAATTACTTTTTAAACCTTAAAGTTAAGTAAATGCAAGCTTAAGGTTATTATTGAATATGTGTAAAATCACAAATGAAAGTGAACTAGTCATGTAATGAGAAATAAAGAATGCAAATAGAAGGCTCAGTTGGTACACTGCTCCTCCCCACCCAATAAAATCATGCGGGGAGTTTCTAGTACACTACACAGTTTCTCTTGGAGGTCTAATCCAAAGATATAGATAAAAGTCAAACAGGAAGGCTTATGACTTGAGTTGTTAGAGAAGTACCCACTTCAAGGATATCATGGATCAAAGTGTCATTAAAGTTAAGAGTGCATAAAGAGCGCCTAAGTATCCTTTTTTACTTGAGACTATGCAGTTCTCCATAATTTCTTTCTTTCCAGTACAATGTACTATCTTCAAAAAAGTATACATGATCACATCAATTACTATATTTAATGTAATAGCTGGCTTCTTCTCTACAATTTTAGATTGCTTTTAGCTTCCATTACTTCTGCATGTCTACAGCTGGCTCTTCTCAAAGTCTATTGTTATTTCCTAAAGATAATTCAGGCTGCCTACTATTCCATTCCCACCAGGCTAACTGTCTTACCCTTTTTGTTCTATCATATCTTACCTCTGTACATTGATCATAACAGAATTGATTTTTCTTTCCTCATTTCCCTTTGGAAGACATGTAGGAATCTTTTAAAGTAAATGTCCTATCTCCTATGAAGCTTCCCCCCATCAAAGGAAATTAATTTTACTTATGTGCAATGTTTTTAAATTGAAGTTACACATACCCAGTGAGTAACTCATGTATAAGGATCCCCATTAGAGAGGAAAGTAGAAAATGATCAACAAAAGCTTTGCATTCATGAGAAACTATGATACACAAGGGTGCTGGATTCACAGATGGATTTAATAAGTAATTATGTAGTAGGCTGTGGTTCTTCATGTAGCTATAAATGAGTTCCACTTCAAGATTTTTTAAAAAATGCTTTTCAATAGTCAATAATGCTAAATCCCATACCCAATTATGCTTGGAACTATTATTGGATTTACCAAATCTAAGTAAATCAAAATCCAGAAGATTGGGTTCATTTGGGCCTAAGATTTCTAAAAAATTTCATTTAAGATTAGGGAAATGAAAATGACTATTTCAGAGTTAATGGTTTGAAGACTGAAGTCTAAGAGAAGTTTGTTAGACAAATGTGATAAAACAAACTAAACATTGTGATGCTATAGCAAATGTGATGAAATAAGCCACCTACAAATAGCTACCCTCCAAAGATTCATGTGGGCTGAATGATGATCCCATCTTAATTAAAATCAGTGTAATAGATCAATCAACAAGTACTAATTAAACACCTACTATGCTCTTAAGGAGTTTATGTTCAATAAAGGGGACTCTCTTTCTTTCTCTCTCTCTCCATATATATGTATGTATGTATAAAGTGCCTTAGTGTAGTTTTAAGCTTTAAAAATCTTGGAAGTATAAATGCTACAAACTTTTTTAAAAAGCAACATTTAAAATGTTAATTATTTCCATTTTTGAATAGTGGCATTTCATATTAAGATTCAACAAAACCATGTTTGTGTTCTACATCATTCTACCTGATTTTCTAACTTTGCATAAATTTTCATCTGCTGCTGCTCAGGGATGAAAGGAATTGCCTTTGTAATTGTACATTTAAGATCATCCAGAGAATAAGGTGTTTTTGAAAACCCAGCAGTTTTTACACGATCCCACAAGAAAAAGTCTAGTGGACACAGATCAGGTGACTAAGGTGGCCAATAAGGAGAACCTCCTCTACAAGTCTGAGTAAGTGTTAAGCAGAAACTGTCACACACTCAGTGCATAATGATAGAGTTCTATAGCATATTAAAATTAAAAATCTGTTTTTCAAAATTCACAAAATTAAATATGTATAAAATTTTAAACAATTCTACTTTAAAATGATTTCTGTCATTTTTAGCTCATACTTTTGAAGTTATTAAAACAAAACTGCATTAAGACTTTTAGGATACACTGAATGAATAATAGAGCATAAATACAAAATAGACATAAAATTGTCAATTATAAGGTGAAAAATGTATTTGTGAGATTTCAAGAAGCTGTTTTGTAATGGAAAGAATAGGATGTGAGAATTGCTTTAAGACTTCTGAAATGCTCAGATGTACCTCTCAGGCCCATCTTACTGAGTTCCTGATGAAAGGGATAACCTTGGAGGATGAAGAAGCTTTTTTACAAAGGGAAAAGAGAGCTATAGAAGATAGAAAGGAATGAATTTATGGTTTGAAAAGCAGTATTAGTATAGGAGTACTGGACTGGATTCTTTGTAGCCAAAAATAAGAGAGAAGAAACTAGTCCAGGGAATTTCTGAGGACAAAGCCCAAGAATATTGTCAACTTGGGATTTAGATGGTTATGAGGAGAGCAATTCTGACCTGAGACAATAGTTGGATTATGAGGGAGGGGTTCTTTTGTCCCACCCTTCCCCCCCCCCAGTTAATAAGCATACAGCAATAAGACGATTGGCCTCAAAATGGATGGAAATAAGGATGAGCTAAAAAGGGAAAACAAAGCAAAATTAGAAGAGTAGCATGGAACAAACCAAGATGATGGTGATGAACCAGGGAAGATCTGGAAGAGAACAATCAATATTTTTTGCTGAGTTGCATTAAAACAGGGCTTCTTGAACTTTTTCATTCACACTTCCTTTATACTCAAGAAATTTTTATATTATTTCGATTAATATAGGTATATAAAATAAATCTACAAATAAAACATTTATTGATAATAAATTACAATTTATTATTAATATAATGTTCACATTTAATTACAAGATCCCAGGTATATAAGTATATAAAATAGGTATATAAATCAAACACAGTGATAATAAATAATAATTTTGTGACCTTCTTATTTAGTTACATGATTACACATAGGGTCATTACCCACAGTTTACAAAGCTGGGCATGTAAGTACCACAAGTATATGTGATAATTTACTTTCCATAGGGTTTTTAATACATGATTTATGATAATTTAAAAGGACTGATTGAGTAGATTGGACAGAGGACAGAGTGCTGGGCCTGGTGTCAAGAAGGCCTGAGTCTAAATCTGGTTTCAGACACTTAACTAGCTGTGTGATATTGGACAAGTCACTTAATCCTGTTTGCCTCTGTTTTCTCATCTTAAAATGGACTGGAGAAGTAAATGGCAAGTCACTAATATATTTGGAAAACAAACAAACAAACTCCAAAAGGGTTCACAAAAAGTTAGGCACAACTGAAAATAACAAAACAACAAATGACAGAACAACAAAGGAAAAGAAAGGGGAAGAAACTTTCATCTCAGAAGTGGGGCATTTGGAAGAAAAATTATATGTAAAAGTTGTACATATAGGAATACAGCTTTAGAGATAGAAGAGCCACTATCTCAAATATGATCTAACCCATCTGCTTACTTCACAAATAAAAAAGAAAAGTTACCACCACCATGACCACATTGTGAATTGCCAGTCATATAGGTAGTAATTGAGAGAAGCAGGATTTGAATCCATGTCCTCTGATTCCATAACAAATTTTTCACTAATTCATGGTAGATCTCCTTCATTTCCCTGATAGCAGAAAATTACCTACAACTTTAGAGGAGGAACCTTTTATTAAAAAGAGTATCTCCTAGCTAGCATTGGAAATTTGACATCCTTCCAGTTCTCAGGTCAATCTCAGAAAAAAAAAGTGATGTTTTCATTTATTATCTTCCAAAATGACATTCTGTTAGGACAATAAAAGATGATACGCTTTAATGGCTCCCTCATGGAAAATTTTAGAGAAGCAATTATTCAGTGGGGATCTATGTCGATGTAAATTAATCTTCCTGGGTTAGCAGGAAATATCCTTTTAAAGGAAAACTAAGTACACTTAAGGCAATACCCTCTCTGCATGATCTCTAATCCCAAAGAACAAAGGTTGGAATCAAAGCTATATTCTGCTGTGTAGTTTGCTTTGCAGGAGGCTCAATGGCAGATGTTCCACTGCACAGCAAAGAGAGCAGAGCTTCTTTCTAAAATTAGACTTTCAACATATACAACATATTCTGGGATTTGAACCCAAGTTCTTTGCTTATTGCTGGAATTGTTGCATGTTAATGTGTTGCCCCCATTAATTTCAGCATTATGTGGTTCTTCCATTAAAATGGCTTGATTTAAGTGGAAATTCAAAGACTCATTCATTTTATATTCATTTGAACCTGATCCCATTCCAATGTGATCTTCTAATCAAAGCTGCCATTAAAGGCTACTTTTAATCAGAATTATACTTTTTTTCTCTTACGTTAAATATATATTTTATGCCAAGCTTATATTGGATAAGATTGCTATTGCCAGGAAGAATTTCAGGTAACTTTAGAAAGAAACCTTCCCGCTGAGAGTGTAATGAATCAGCAAATGATACCCACTTTGTCCCCGGACACAAAACAATTTGAGACACAGCATTTATTTTGTCATTGAGCTATACTCTTCGAATTTAAATTGACCTAATTTAAAAATCATCTGAAAAAGAATCATGTGAAATGGATTTCAATTACACCATTGCTGTTTTAGAGAAATCCTCCTTATTCACTAGAAGAAAAAAATAAAAGGCAGTTCTTTCAAGGCAATAAAATACTGACTATATTTATGCTGATTTAAACCCCAATCTAGATGGTAACTTCAGATTAATTTTAAAGTTATGTTTTTTGTTTGTTTGTTTGTTTATTTTTTGTATCAGAAAGATGGCTGAGTTTGGAGGCAGAAATTCAGGGTTTAAGTAAAGGTTTTGATATTCTCTGATACCAGACAAGTAGTTTAATTGTTCTAGTCCCTTGCTTTCTCACCTATGAAATAAGATCATGGATTAGATAACTTTTGAGCTCTATTTCAATTCAAAATTTATAATAAAAATCCTTGCACTTGAAGAAGATACTTAGTTGAAGTTATTCATTCCTCAACCCTTTGCTACACTAAATTGAGCATAGTCTGGGGATTCCACTTCCTTAATCAACAAGTATTACACTAGAATGCAGGCTCCTTCTAAACAGGAGGCAGGTTTCTACCTTACCTTCAATCATTAGTGCCAAGCAGACATTAGATCTAGGAGATAGCAAGCAATTAGTAAATAAATATTTGTTTTATGACTGGCAATTAGGTGTCCCAGTGATGTAGGACCAGGCCTAGAGTCAGGAAAACCTTGGTTGAAATCCAGTCTCAGATACTGACTAGCTCTATGATCTTGGGCAAACTTAGACTTGTTTGGCTTAATTTTCTTATCTATAAAATGACCAGGAGAAAGAAACTCCAATATGTTTACCAAGAAAATTCTAAATAGGGTCACAGGTGGACATGACTGAAACTGACTCGACAACAGCAACATCAACTAGACTATTCTAAGAACCTTCAATATTTATATATTTCCATTGTACATCCCTTGTTCCCTTCATCCTTAGTCAAAATAATTTTCCTTATTTACATATTTAGTCATAGTACAGTCTGCTTAAAAAGAAAAAAAACTTTTAATGGCTTCCTATTATCAAGTGAATAGTTCAAACTCTGTTATAACTTGGCGCAACATCACCTATTCTAACTTCTCTCTTATAATACTCCCTCCATGTAACACTCTCCCTCAAGACTCCAACTTTAAAATGACTTACTTCTGATTGTCTTCCCTAAAAAAATATGCCTCACTCTCTCCCACCACAAACCATTTCAGTTCCTGGGCCTGGTATATCCTCACTTCCTATCTATGCTTTTTAAATTCCTATGAACCAACCTCATCTACATGCCATCTCTTTCAAGAAACCTTTCTGATCCATCTGTTCAATAATGATCAATAGATCAATATGTATGTTTTAGGTATTTCTATGTAGCAATCAGTACACTAAATTCTAGATATATAAAGATTTTCTATCCATTTGTATCTCTAAATTTTAGCATATATGTATGCATATTGTATGAATATACACTTTTATGCATATGTATATATGTGTATATGTATATATCTATATATAGCTCTTAAAACTTAAAACAAGACAAAAATGCTTAGAATTTGTATATTTCTATGTTTACATAAATACATGCATGGAATCATGTGTACATAAGCATATAAACATATGCACATATGTAGACACAAGCATGCACCTAATATCTGGAATCTCATATACATTTTTGTTCTTTTAAAAAACTTATTATATAATTGTTATACCTTATTTATTCTTCTGCCAGATTGATTTTCACAAATTTCAAGAACAAGTCTTAAATAACTTTGGATCGCCAGCAAAGTGAGCACTGAGAACAATAGTTACAAATAAAAAATGAATGTCTTCTTTTTATGTGCTAACCCTCTAGAATTCTATTGGCCTTCCTGAGACTAGACATGCACTCAGCCTTTCTGGGCTATTATTTATTTTGCTCTGAAATCTGTTTTTGCTTTGCTATTAAGAGCTGATCCGTTAACCACTTATGCAGTGAACTGAAATCCAAGAAGCTAAATGTTGTGACACCATCTCATCCAACATATGGTTCTTGCCCTTCAGCAGTCCAGTCTGGCAGACAGGAGGCTGGGGGAAACATGCATGTCCTTACAAAAGAAAAAACAAAAATCACAAAGCATCCATGGCAATTAATTTAAAAAAAAAAAAAAGATACCCCTCTGCCTCCCCCTGGCTCTGTCTATAGTACTTCCTCTGATGTTAATGAAAATAGAGCTCAGTAGCTGAATAAGATAATTTTATCATTTCTTTTGCACATCCCTCAGAGAAAATGCCTGGCCTGTGAATGGAACTTACCTCCAAATTTCCTGTTCCCTTACGTTACTATCATTGACTCTCTCTCAATCTGGTCGCTGGTGCTGCCCAAAGCTCCAATGAGCTGTCCTGTAATGACTGACGACCTTGAAAGGGGCTTCTTGCCTTCCTTCTACATGGCCTCAGGTAGGTCTTTTTGTCAAATACACTCCTGATCCTCTCTCTTAAAGACTTATCCATTCCCCTTGCCTCCTAGACATAATGGGATATGGTGGGATAGATGCCCACAGCACCACTTTTTCTTAGTTTGAAATTCTGACTGTTGAATTTCATTTGCCAGACTGGAATCTCAAGATCACAGATCACAAATCTAAAAATCGAAGAAACTTGAAATGTCATTTAGTCCAATTGTTCATTTACAAATGAAGAAAAAAAAAGGCAATCAAGGTGACAGTGACTTTCCCAATGTCTAACATAGTCTCCTCTGAACGTTTTTGTGCTGCTCCCTTTCCCATCTCCAGGTATCATTGAGTAAAAGGATAAGTTGGGTTGGGTTCTTTTATGTATGGATAAAAATGCTGCCCATATAGAAGGTGCTGAACAAAGCTTTCCATATAGTGCAAAGTGAAATATTGAGGGACCAACGGCTTGGTTTGGGGTCTCTGAGAGATTCCAGTTGTTATTAGGCATTGACAGAGGGAGAATTGCATTCAGTCACTATATCCAAAGCTCTCTGGGAACTTTGTGTCTGCAGCATAATCAAGTATAGCACTAGGAAGGAAGAGTGATGGTCCCATCAACTCTAAATGCAGGCAAATAGGGGCATTTGTGATTCTGACGTTACAGAGAAGTGGCATACTAGAGAGCTACACCAATATAAACATTAGCTGACACAAAAGCTATCCCTCAAAATTTATGCATCCAAAGGACACAATAATATTTATCTAGCATCATAAAATCATTCTCTAGCTCTCTTCTCTGTATATTCTCTCCCCCATGCTGACATCATCCAATAAATTTAATTAAATTCAATTCAACAAACATTTGTCAAGGATACAAAGATAACAAAGACAAAAAATACACTCTCTGCTCTAATTATATTTGGCTTTCTTGACTTGGAGGAATATCATCTCAATTTATGTGATTATCAAATGTACCTCCCCAGCTTCATTCTAGACTCCAAGATAGTTCTAACTTTCTATTACTAACTGCTTGTACAATAACTTTGAATTTGGAGAGGGAGAACCTGGGTTCTAATCATGCCCTTGTCACCTGTGCCAATATTCCTCCAAAGGTTCAGTTTTTTTTTTTTTTATTTAATAGCCTTTTATTTACAGGATATATGCATGGGTAACTTTACAGCATTAACAATTGCCAAACCTCTTGTTCCAATTTTTCACCTCTTACCCCCCACCACCTCCCCCAGATGGCAGGATGACCAGTAGATGTTACGTACATTAAAATATAAATTAGATACACAATAAGTATACATGACCAAAACGTTATTTTGCTGTACAAAAAGAATCAGACTCTGAAATATTGTACAATTAGCTTATGAAGAAAATCAAAAATGCAGGTGGGCATAAATATAGGGATTGGGAATTCAATGTAATGGTTTTTAGTCATCTCCCAGAGTTCTTTCTCTGGGCATAGCTGGTTCAGTTCATTACTGCTCCATTGGAAATGATTTGGTTGATCTCGTTGCTGAGGATGGCCAGGTCCATCAGAACTGATCGTCATATAGTATTGTTGTTGAAGTATATAATGATCTCCTGGTCCTGCTCATTTCACTCAGCATCAGTTCGTGTAAGTCTCTCCAAGCCTTTCTGAAATCATCCTGTTGGTCATTTCTTACAGAACAGTAATATTCCATAATATTCATATAAAAGGTTCAGTTTTTTAACTATAAAATGAGATGACTGGATGATAGAAAGGACAAACGTTTCTTTCTGACCTTCTTCTACAACCCTTAGACTAATTAGCAAATCCAGCCTCTGAATTGGCTCTGGACCAGCAGAATCTATGAATATCAGGAGTACAACAAATTACCAGCAGAAGATAATTTCAAAGATCGATAGATAAGGTCTGTTTCAATTGGAAATGGAAGAGAGGCAGCCAAGCACAAGCAGGCTGCGCACAGACACCAGCTCAAACAGCTTAGAGTCCTGGGGTGGTTCAGACTTCATGGGGAGGTACAGACTCCATGTGACAGAAAACCTACAAGGAGTAATCAACAGCAGGGGTGCCTGCCCTGCCCTGATCAGCAGAGAAGTTATAAAGCATCTAACACAAACACAAAAGATAGAGTGAACCCCAAAATGCCAGAGTCTCACAGGACCTGGCCATGCCCACCCAGCACTGGGAGTGAGTCAGCACTGACCCAGAACAACTGACAGCTACTTACAGAGGAAGCCACTGCTTGTAGAAGAAGCTTGGAAAATTTCCCCTGTGCTAAAAGCAGACCTTAACATTAAAAAAAAAGAGTAAAAAAAAAAATAAAGATAACTCTGACCATAGAAAGCTTTTATGGTACAAGAGAAGAATAGATTTCAAACCCTGAGGAGACTAAAAGCAGATCATCTCCATATGAAGCCCCAAAAGGTCATATAACCTGGTCCATGTCACACAAGGCTCTCCTAGAAGAAATTAAAAAGGATCTTAAAAGAGAGCTAGAAGAAAAATGCGAAAATGAAATGAAAAATTTCCAAGAGGGTTTGATAAAGGCATATAAATCATTAAAAGATAGATATGATAAAATGAAAAAAGAAAGCAACTCCCAGAAAAACAGAATTTGTGAAACAGAAAAAGAAAACAACTCCTTAAAAACAGAACTTGGAAAATGGAAAAAGAAAATAACTGCTTAAAAACAAAATTTGTGAAATGGAAAAAAATCCATAGAACAAAAATAACTCATTTAAAAATTCAATTGGAAAATACAAAAAGAAGTTAAAAAAAGTAAATGAAAAAAATAATTCACTAAAATTTAGAATTGACCAAATGAAAATGGATGACATAATGAGATAACAAGAATCAGTCAAGTAAAACCAAAAACATGAAAAAATAGAAAAAAATCTAAAATACCTAATTGGGAAAACAACTGACCTAGAAAATAGATCTACGAGAGACCATCTAATAATTATTGGACTCCCTGAAAACCATAATGAAAAAAAGAATCTAGACACTATTTTTCCAGAAATCATCAAGGAAAACTGCCTGAATGTCACAGAATCAGAAGGTAAAAGAGGCATTGAAAGAATTCACTGAACACCTCCTGAATGAAACTCCAAAATTAAAACTCCAAGGAATATGATGGCGACATTTCAGAACTATTGGGCCAAGGAAAAAAATTGCAAGCAGCTGGAAAGAAACAATTCAAATGCCAAGAAGCCACAATAAAGATTACTCAGGTCCTAGCAACTTCAACTTTAAAGGATTGAAGAGCACGGAATCTGATATTCTGAAAGGCAAAGAAACTTGGGATGCAGCCAAGAATAAATTACCAGGCTAAACTGAGCATTTTCTTTTAGGGAAGAAGATGGACATTCAGTGAAACTGGTGAATTCAATTTATTTTTGATGAAAAGACCAGAGCTAAACAAAAAATTTGAAAAAGAAAAAAAAAAACTCTTGAAAACTGTATTTCTATTATGGATATACATATAGAGTACATGTATCATCTGATTTTACTGTTATAATATAAAAAAAAGAGGTGGAAATGGGTTTGTATCAGAGAAAAAGGGGAAAGTGAAGGTAAAATGAGGGAAATTACATCTCAGGAAGAGGCAAAGAAAATCTATTATACTTGAGAGAAAGAAGGGAAGGTGATGAATATTGTGTGAATATTAATTTCATAAGATGTGGCTCAAAAAAAGAATATTAGCTATATCTGGTTTCACTGAGAAACTTCTCTCACCTTATAGAAAAGCAGGAGGGAAAGGGGGGAAAAACAAAGGGTAGGCTAAATAGAAGGAAAAACAAATAGTAGGAGAAAGGTATAAGAAAGGGTGAGGGTCTCTAAAGGGGAGGACTGCTTCAGGCAAGTAGTGCTCAAAAGTAAATGTCAAAATGGCTTCATGATGTAGACATAAAGAATGATATTCTAAGCAAATTAGAAGAACATAGGATAGTTTATCTCTCAGATCTGTGAATGAGGAAGGAATTTTTGACAAAAAAAGAATTAATGATTATTATTAATCACAATATAGATAATTTTGATTATGTTAAGTTTTTGTACAAAAGCAACTAATGTAGACAAGATTAGAAGGAAAGCAATGAACTGGGAAGACATTTTTATATTCAAAAATTCTGATAAAGGCCTCATTTCTAAATTATATAGAGAATTGACTCAAATTTATAATATTTCAAGCCATTCTCCAATTGATAAATGGTCAAAGGTTATGAACAATTTTCAGATGAAGAAATTGAAACTATTTGTAGTCTCATGAAAAGATGCTTCAAATCACTATTGATCAGAGAAATGCAAATTAAGACAACTCTGAGATACCACTACACACCTGTCAAATTGACTAAGATGACAGGAAAGGATAATGACCAATCTTGGAGGGGATGTGGGAAAAGTGAGACACTGATACACTGTTGGTGGAACTGTGAACGGATCTAACCATTCTGGAGAGCACTTTGGAACTATGCTCAAAAAGTTATCAAACTGTGCATTCTCTTTGATCCAGCAGTGTTTCTGCCGGGATTATATCCCAAAGAGATTTTAAAGGAGGGAAAGCGACCCATATGTGCAAAAATATTTGTGGCAGCCCTCTTTGTAGTGGCAAGAAACTTTGAAACTGATGCTAAGTAAAATGAGCAGAACTAGGAGATTATTACACACAGCAACAAGATGACTATACAATGATCAATTCTGATGGACGTGGCTCTCTTCAACAATGTGATGATTCAAACCAGTTCCAAATGTTCAGTGATGAAGAGAACCATCTACACTCGGAGAGAGAACCCTGGAAACTGAATGTGGACCATAACATAGCATTCTCCCTCTCACACTGTGATTTACTTGCATTTTGTTTTCTTTCACAGTTTTTTTCTTTTTCTTCCTTAATCTGATTTTTCTTGTACAGCAAGATAAATCCAATATATAATACACACACACACACACACACACACACACACACACATATATATATATATATATATATATATATATATATACACACACTTACACACACACACACACAATTAACATGTGTTTTAATATATTTAACATGTATTGGAATACCTGCCAGCCAGGGGTGGCAGTGTGGGGAAGGAGGAAATTGGAAACAAAAGGTTTTGTAAGGGTCAATGTTGAAAAAATTACCTATACATATATTTTGTAAATAAAAGCTTAATAAAGTGAGGTGGTTAAACTAGATGGCCTCTAAGGATCCTTCATCCAGTTCTAAGATTGATCTTATTTCTATCTTTAATCAGCAACTCATGTTCAACTCCATTGCTGACTCAATCCCATTCATTCTTCTGAAACACTTCTTCCTATCAATGGAAATACTAGCCCCTAAATCACATAGGCTTGAAAGTTCTGAATTATCTCAGACATTTACCTCTCTATCTTTTCCTACAATTCATTCAGTAGTCAAGTTCTAGAAATTATTTCATTGGAATATCTAGGATAATAAATAATTTATTATATGCTGAGGCAGCTAAATGGTCCAGTGTATAGAGCACAGAGCTTGAAGTCAGGAAGATCAGAGTTCAAATACAACCTTAGAGACTTATTAACTGGGTAACTCTGGGCAAGTCAGGGAATTCTTGTTGCCTCAGTTTCATTATCTGTAAAATTGAGATAACAATGACATCTATCTCTCAAGATTATTATGAGGATCAAAGGAGATAATATTGGTAAAGCCTTGATGTACTGTATAAATACTAACTATTAATTTTTTATCCAATCAGTTATTCAAAATAAATAAGAAAGTGACTGATCAAATAATAGCTTTATAGAGTCTAGGGACTGCCAAATATTTTTTACTACTTACTCACTTTTTTTTTTAGCAGGAGAAAAGAAAATCAACTGTCCTTGATAAGTCACAGATAAACAGTGTCTACATCTTATGTCTTTTCTAGAAAACTTGAGTAGATTCTTTCTTCTTTGTCCCATTTTCTAGCTCTCCCCAACCCCTATCCAACCTAATCACTACTCCTACTAAAGTATATCTATAGTCCTAACAAAAATAATTTTCCTGCTCAAGAATGGTGATGGAGATCATATACAGAATAATATGCTTAGATTTTTGCACGGTTCCTTAAAATTTGATTCAGTTCATTTTTTGCCGATTCATCTTTTTTTTTCTTTCTCATGTTATTCTCTTTTTGACCTAATTTTTCATCAACCAAATGTTTGGTTCCTAAAAACAAAGCTAGGTAGTTGATGGAAGAAAAAGAGACAACAGTAAGGGAGGAGGATGAGGTTCCAAAGTAAGAAGTCTGATTGTCACCATCCAGCTTGCTTGAGCAAAGGACTCCTGACTAATGATAAAAGCTTTATAGAGAAATGTTTGCTTCCTGAGAACTTGTAAGATGTTTACTTACTTAAGCTTAAGTTTTTCCTTAAAAGACAGAAGGAATATTGTTTTATATAGAAACAAAGAAAAGTAATGAAACTGCCCCTAAGCTTTAGAAGTCTCATTTCAGACAGCTCTTACACTATACAAAGACATTAATTTCAGAGCCAATATCAGCTTTATGTAGGAGGGACAATGAGGTTGTAATGAAGTTCTTTATCGTGGAGAATTGAATAGTAAGGGGACTAAAAATGGCAATTTTTAAAGAAAGAAAAAAATCTTGGACATTGAAAACAAATTAATGGAAAATTAAAAAGGCAAAAAATCCCCCTAAACTCTAGCTGAAAAAAAAATATGGACTAATTTGACTATAGGTCTTGAAATAAAACCAAACATTTAAAAAGCAGCATTTTTATAAGAGCCAAAAATAAATAGCATCTTCTAATGAGACTTGACTATTTCATCAATATTAACCCAGGAAAATGAAGACATGTAATCACAAAGACAATTGAAGCCTATTCCCTATGCTCAATTAACACAAACCTTAAGAACTATGGTTAAGAAACAATTGGATCCCCAAATATTAATTCCCCATCATTCTGTTACAAAAAGAAAACACATAATTTGCTGATGGGGCAGAAATGGAATGAATAGACAATAGATTCTTAAAAATTCAGGCTGGCAGGAAAAAAAAATCTCTTGCTTCATCTCAAGGACAGAATCACTAACACCAAGACTGAGGCTTGCTCAACAGCTGAAAGTGGCCATTTCTGAAACACTTCCCTTGGATTTCTTCTTTTTACCCCTCTCAGTAATTTTATTCTCTTATATTTTAACTTCTGTATAAGAGATTCTCAAATATCTAACCCTGATTCCATTCCTGGACTCCAATCTTACATCTATAAATGATCAATATACACAACCTCCTTTATTTCCACAATGGCAACTCAAATTAAACATTTCCTGAATTGGGTTTATTATCTACCTTGTCTATCCACCTCTAACAAAAGTGATCCTCTTTCTTTTTTTATTTTTTTTAATTTATGGAATTAAACAATCAATTCTATAACAGTATAATAATAGTATATTATAATAGTATAATAATAATGCACATGAAATCCCAAATCTATTATGTACAACCTGATATATATATGTATGTATGTATAGATGTATAAATAAATTAAGAAGCTGCCAAGATCTCCCAGTATTCCCTGAAAACCACATGAAACAAAGCCTTTGAATAGAGAATGAAACCACTCTCCAGCTCAAGACAGATTCAAAAAAATGTCAAGAAAGGTCAGTCCCACTGGAACGAAAAGGGTGTTTAGCCTAGGTAAGATAGACTCTGGAAAAAAAAAAGTTCGTTAGAGGGTTTTAATCACAGCAAATCAGCAACTAAAACCCTCAGTTCTGGCTCAGGAGAGGAGCAAATCATGGGGGTAGTCTCCAGTCCTACCTCAGGAGGCAAACTCTAAGAAACCAGACAGACTATTTCCTGAATGGAGCAAGCAAAGCTATCCACTCTACTGTAAAGGGTCCTTGTGCTCAAAACCAAGGCTCAGAGAGGCACAAGGAGTTTGGGACAGTGACAGTTTTACCACAGGAGCAGAGATCCAGGTTAAAAGTAAAAAAAAAAAAATCAATAAAATAAATAAAAAAAAAATAAAAAAAAAAGAAGTAGGAAATATCAAAATAAAAGGAAAGAAAATGAGCATGAAACAGAAAAGAACCTTGACAATAGAAAGCTACTATGGGGACAAAACAGACCAAAACACAAATTCAGATGAGGACAGAATGTCCACAGAAGAAATCTCAAAGACTATAAATAAATTGGTCTCAAGCCCAAAGAGGCTGCTAATAAGTGGGGGTAGAAGAAAAAATGACAAAAGAAATGAGAGAGTCAACAGTTTAGAAAAGGAAGGAAAAAATTATTTGAAGAAAACAGCTACTTAAATAGTAGAAGAAACTAAATGGAAAAAAAGATACAAAAGAAAAATTAAAGAAAATGGCATATTAAAAATTAGAACAGGGCAAATGGAAACTAATGACTGTGAGACAGTAAGAATCAAACAAACTAAAATGAAAGAAATTGTGAAATACCTCATTGCCAAAACAACAGACATAAAAAAAGATCCAGATGACACAACTTAAAAATTATTAGCATACTTTAAGGCAAAAACAATCACAGAAACAATCCATAATTTCCATCCAAGAAAGTGACAATAATGAAATAACATACCAAAACATAAGGAATGCAGTCAAAGCAGTTCTTGGGGGAAATTTTATATCTGTAAATATCTACATAAATAAAATAGAGAAAGAGAAGATCAATAAATTTCAAATGCAACTAAAAATCTAGAGAAAGAACAAATTGAAAACTGTCAATTAAATACCAAATTAGAAATTTTGAAACTTAAAGGAAATATTAATGAAATAGAGACTAAGAAAACTATTGAACTAATAAACAAAAACTAAACTAGTTTCATGAAAAAAGTAACAAAATAGATAAATCTTTGCTTAATTTGATCAGAAAAAGGAAAGAAAAAATCAAATCACCAGCATTAAAAATGAAAGGAGTGAATTCATCACCAAAGAAAAATAAATTAAAACAATAAATAGGAGATATTTTGCTCAACTCTACAGCATCAAGTCTGTCAATTAAAGCAAAGATCATGATAAATTTGAAGGGGATGTGGGAAAACTGGGACACTAAAGTATTGTTGGTGAAGTTGTGAAATAATTCAACCATTCTGGAGAGCAAATCTGGAACTATGTTTAAAAGGTTATCAAACTATGCATACCCTTTAACTCAGCAGTGCCTTTACTGGTCTATATCCCAAGGAAATAATAAAGGAGGGAAAAGGACCCATGTGTGCAAAAATGTTTGTAACAGCTCTTTTTGTGTTAGTGAAGAATTGGAGGGGGCGGAGCCAAGATGACAGAGAGGACACACATTTCATCCTAAGCTCCCCTTCTACCCTCACTACTAATTACCAAATTCAGCCTCTGAAATAGTGCTTGACTGGTAAAATCCATGAATATTGAGAGTACAACAAATTACAAGATGAAGATAATCTGGAAGATCACCAGAAAAGGTTTGTCCTGATAGGGCAGGAGGAGGGCACCACAGAGAGAGAAGCAGAACACAAAGGCTAGCACAATGAGCGGAACAGAGGCTTGTATCTCCACCTGTGGAGAATTTGCAGGGAGGATTCTACCACAGATTGGCTGCTCTGCTTTGGTTGCAAAGCAGTGGATTAGCAGAGAAGATACACAGACACCAAAGGTAGAGTGTACTTCAAAAAATGCCAGAATTTAATAGGATCTGGCCACACCCATCCAGCACCTGTAGTGACTTAGCACAGACCACAGCACAGCTGTGCAGCCACATTCTGCAGTGCGGGACTTTTGCCCAGGGCAGCCACACTTCTGCATGGAACGGGGAGGCAGAGTGGGGGTAGGGGCTCTCCCCTGGGCAGTGAAACTTCTACTGTGGGGTTCCTCACAGGGTGCTTCCCCAGCTCGGCCTCTCTTTGCAGCCCATTTTCAGGACAGCTACTTCACGTCTATCTATCCCTGTTCTGTAGAGGAAGCTGGTAACCTCCTTGGCCTGAAGGCAAATCCTAAGGGCTTTTAAAAAATGAGTAAAAAAAGCCAAACTCTAACTATTGATAGCTTTTATACAGAAAGAGAGTAGGTTTTCAACTCTGAGGGCACTAACAGCAGACAGTCTCCAGACAAAACCCCAAAGGGGGATGTAACCTGATCCCCCTCACACAAGGCTCTCCTAGAAAAAAATTATAAAAGATCTTAAAAGAGATCTAGAAGAAAAATGGGGAAAGAAAAGCTCTACAAGAGAATATGGAAAAGGCATATAACTCATTAAAAGGAAAATTTGATAAAGTGGAAAAAGAAAATAACTTCCTGAAATGTAAATTGAAAAAGGAAAAGAACTCCCAGGGAAATAGAATTTGTGAATTGGAAAAGATAAAGAACTCCTAGGAAAGTAGGATTTGTCAATTGGAAAAAGAAAATAACTCAGCAAAAAAAAAATTAGTGAAATGGAAAAAAATTCCATAGAGAAAAATAACTCATTTAAAAACTTAATTGTACATATACAAAAAGAAGTTTAAAAAAAGCTAATAAAGAAAATAACTCATTAAAAATTGGAACTGAACAAATAGAAATGAATGATTCATTGAGACTTCAAGAATCAATCAAGCAAAACCAAAAAAAAAATAATAATGAAAAAATTCTAAATATCTACATAGAAAAACAACAGACCTAGAAAATAGATCTAGGAAAGATAATCTGAGGATTATTGGACTTCCTGAAAATTATGATGAAAAAAGAGCCTAGACACTATTTTATAGGAAATCATCAAAGAGAACTGCCCAGATGTAATAGAATCAGAAGGTAAACACCTCTTGAAAGAGACTCCAAAATAAAAACTCCAAGGAATATTGTGGCTAAATTTCAGAACTATCAGACTAAGGAAAAAATATTACATGTAGCCAGAAAAAAACAATTCAAACACCTAGGAGCCACAATAAGATCACTCAGGATCTAGCTGCTTCCACATTAAAGGACAGAAGGGCTTGGAATCTGATATTACAAAAGGCAAAAGAACTTGGAATGCAGCCAAGAATAAACTATGTGGTAAGCTGAACATTTTCTTCCAGGGAAGAAGATGGACATTCAATGAAACAGGTGAATTCCATTTTTTCCAAATGAAAAAATGTGAGCTAAACAAAAAATTTGACCTACAAATATAGGACTTGAGAAGCATAAAAGATAAAAAGAACTCTTTAGAACTGTATTTCTGTTATGGACATACATAAAGAGCATGTGTATAATTTTATTTTACTGTTATAATACAAAAAAAAAGGGAAACAGAACTGGAAAGGAGATAATATCAGAAAAAGGGAGATAAAAAGAGGGAAATTACCTCCCATGAAGAGGCAAAGGAAATTTATTATATCTGAGGGAATTTAGGGAGGGGAAGGAACATTGTGTGAATTTTACTCTCATAAGATTTGGCTCAAAGAGAAAATAATAGACATATTTTCTTTATAGAGAAACTTCTCTCACCTCATTAAAAAGTGAGAGAGGAAAAGGAAAAAGGAAAAGACTAATAAAGGAAAGATATAAGAAAGGAGAAGGGACTCAAAGGGTGTGGGAGGGATTCTAAAGAGGGAGAGCTGCATGAGTCAAGTGGTGCCCATAAGTTTATTACTGGGGAGGACAGTAAGGAGGGAATAAAAAAGAAAAAGCATAATCTGGGATAATAAGATGTCAGGAAATACAGAATTGGTCTTTTTAACCGTAAATGTGAATGGAATGAACTCTCCCATAAAATGAAGGCAGATAGCAGACTGGATTAAAAGTCAGAACTCTACAATATGTTGTTTACAGGAAACAAATTTAAAGCAGGGAGACACATACAGAGTAAAGATAAAAGGCTAAAGGTAAAGGGGGAGATAATCTGAAAATTATTCAATGAAAATAAATACAATATAAATTGGAGATAACATCAGATGGAAGGTATGGGCTTCTTGCTGAAGTTAAAATTTTAGCTGATACTTGAAGGATACCAGGGAAGCTGATCTATTCATCTTGCAAGGTTCTATTCAAATTCACTCCTCCATTTGCAGATACTCTGTCCTACCTGAGTAGCTAAGATAGAAATGGTAAGAATTGATTTTTGCTTCTGAATTTCTCTACCCATTATTGTCTATTCCATTATTGTATCTTATTCATCTACAGTTATATCGTGGCTTTTTCATCCTTGTCTTATACTATAATGTGAAATGTATGGGATCAAAAGCCATGGTTGTTCAGGTTTCTCATACCTATTCTCCAGGATTTGTAAGAATTTATATTGTTATTTCTGGGCCCTGGAACATTGACAGCACTGTTTTGGTAAGACTCAGTCAGTTGGTGATATCATTCAATTAATTCCACATTTTCTATGGGCATAAGTAACAAGACATTGTGGTTTTCCATGATCCATGTGACATCTGTCAGGCTGCCTGGAAAAGGGTTTGTGAAATATAATAGATAAGGTTTTTTCTTCTCTTTCTCCCTCCTCTTCTCTCTCCCTTTTTTGTGAATATTTTTATCATTGTAATGGAAAGGAATTCTCCCAGTCTACCAAACAGGGCTATAATTAGCACAGAGCAAATGTATCTTTTAGCTCAGGATACTGGCAACTTGGTATAACCTGGGACCTAACCTTGTGGGCCCCTATTCTATAAATCTTTTCAACTTCCTATTAACTTTATAATCAAGTTCAGTATTTAAAATACTTCCCAACCTTTCTTTCTTTAGAGTTAATTCTTCTCTATGTATTCTATAATTCAATACACTGGTCTATTTGCTAATCATCGTATACAATCTTTCATCTCAGTTCTCCAGGTATTTGCACTGGACATACCTCATCACTGGAATGCTCCCCATCCTTAACACCATTTGTTGGCTTCTGATTCAATCTTCTGCAGGAGATTCATCTTACACTCATCCCCATCCACCCAAGTTCATTTTCTTTAAGATTTTTTTCAATAGTTAGAAATATAGACATATGTCCATAGATTGACTGATTATTGAATGAAGCCTGACTTTATACCCCATCCCCATATAGGCTAAAGCTGGAATCCCTGAAGAATAATTCATGGAGATTCAGCTAGGATCTCATCTCAAGTCGCTTGGAGCAACTATAATCAAACTATCCTCACTGTTATATTGACATTACCTCCTCCTACCCCACAAAAGAATTTGCACCACATAGAAGAATTTCTAGTTAAGGATCTGGCACTAAAAACAGTTACCTATGATATTTTATGATGTCTGAGACTTAAGCCAAAAGGGAAAAAATCCAGCTTTAGGGTGCTTTGATGTGTTTTGGGGATTCTGGCTGATTGTGGGAGGGAATGGCAATGTTTCAATGATACTCAGCTCTTAATGCTGTTCAAGCCTTAGGCACTTCTCCTATCTCCCCATCATCCCCAGGCTCAAATGGAAGTCCCCCAGATAGACGTTTAGAAAAGTGTGCAACTATTTTCTCCACATCTGAAGTGATAATGATCATTTATTCCTCTAACAGCACACTTTGGATTGGAAGGAATGTGCTAAATAATAACAGCATCCCCTTGTTGGGCTTTAAATGTCATTTTATGAGATGACAGTCACATTTCCACTTTATCTGCCTTCATCTCACTGAGCACTCAGAGAGGTTACAGCAGCCTGGGGAGCATACAAAGACTCCTATTAAAAGTTCAATGGGGCAGTGGTATGACAGAAGGCCCAAAAGGCTTCCTTTGCAGGCAACTTGCTTTTCCCTTACCTTCAAAAGAATCATCAATAAAACATCAATGGTTTATTTAGTCGGATACATAAAGAAAACCAGAATTTCATTTAAAACTATATTATTTCAAGAAATCATTTTTTTTTGTATGTACTATATCCCTTTTAGTTGACTTTGCCCAATGTGAAGCATGGAGGTAAGGGGCTTATTAGTTGATCTTTGAGGTATTTTTCAGGTGAAAGAATCTGTGATCAGCATAAAAATGTGTTCTGTTGTGTTGTCCTTTGTTTTTTTCTAATAATTATCCAGTTTTTCTTCTATAGTCAAGTATTTGAGCTTTAAATTATATCCAAAGAATTTTTTAAAAGAGTTTTAAGGGACCTCAGCCTTTGTAAAATATCCCCAATAATTAATATACACACAAAAACATTAATTAGCATGTATTATATCCCAGGCATGATACTCAAATATTATAAAGCTGGAGATACAAGGACAGAAATGAATCAGTCTCTGCTCTCAAGTTTGCATTCTCTTATTTTCACTGGATATATAATTTCATTGATCATCAAATCATGTTCTCATCAAAGAATTCTCTCTCCCAAAGAAAATAAGCATTTAACTCTGCAACTCATAATTTTAAAAAGTCTGGGTTAGTAAAAAGGTTAAATGACTTATCCATGGTCTGAATCTCAGGAGAAATGCCAGGCTTTTGTTTTTTAAGGTTTCAAAAATTAACATTGCACTAAGACTTATGGGGGACTCTATTTTTATCTGGGAGTTATCTTCTTTGAGATAATTAAACCCAAAGATGATGGTGAAATGTCATCCACTCTTTGACTATAAACCCCTTCTGGAAAAGAACCTGCTACATTTAGAAGCAGTCTATATCTAATTCTAAGTATTTTATTTCTTGCATTTAAATTAAAAACAGTCACACAGCTTTCAAATCTATGGCACTCTAGGGATAAAAACAAATATAAATCACTTCCATATGACTTCTCTTAAAATACAAGAAAATACAAGAAAAGTTTCTTTAGGCTCAAACATCCTTGGCTCTTTAAAATACTTGGCATACTTAATGGTCTTAAGGCCCCTTACAATCTGGTCCCATGTTCTTTGAATGATCTCTAATTTGGTATTATCCTTCAAGATTTAACAAAATAGTCCAGATGACATATAAACTATTACCTATTATGTTCTGGGAATTAGGGCTTCTTTTATTGAAAGCTAAGACTCATAATAAATCTGCAGTCCACTAAGATATCTAGATTATATTAACAACAACAATTATTTATTCATCTCATACTTTTCATGTTGAATTTTCTTCTTTCAACATCAAAGTATGGGAGTTTATATTCATCTTTGTTAAGTGATATCTTATTAGATTTGACCAATTTTGCCTAGTTCTGTACATATTTCAGGACCCTGAGTCTATCATACAATATATTGGCTTCCCTACAAGCTTCATCACAACTGAAAATTTATAAAGATGTCCCTTGTGTGCTCATTCACGACATTGATAGAAATATTAAGTAACATAGTATGAAGGCTATTTCTCCAAGTTCCTCCAATAGAAATCATGCTCTCTGAGGTGAGGAAGTTATCAGTGACCACACTTGGAATCTGGTCATGCGAAAAGTGCTCTTGAAATCATCTCAGTCCTTAATGATCACTAGTAAGTATTCAGAATGCATCTCTTTAATAAGGCAATATAGTTTTTTTTATTACAGGGAACTTATAACTCTTCTCTCTTCCCATTTATTTTTATTTTCAAAACTGGAATCATTTTTGTCATAGAACTCCTTCCTTACTAGTCACAATCTCAGTGACCAATAACAGAGTCTGAATTATAGTAACAGTTCCCAGAGACTGCCATAGACCCCTTTAAATATCAAATTACTGTTTTGTGCTATCTTAGATAGTTGCTTTCCTTACAGAAAACATCTAGAAATCTGCTATTTCAGATTTAGCTACTTCAGCTAACCATGTTTGTATCTTATCTGTTATTTTCCCCAAGTCTTCCCCACTCCTTCCCATAATACTGGAGATATACTATGCAAAGTAAGTACTTAAAAATGCTGTAACTTGATAAAAATTTGGATTCAAAGTCAGCAGATTTTCATTGAAATGTCATTTAGTTCTTGTGGGAGATTTTAGCAAGTACTTAGCCTTCAATGATCAAAATTTTTTCATCTATAAAATGAACCATTTTGACTAAAAAATATCTAACAGCCTTGCTGACTCTAAATGTGATCCCTTCAAACTAGGAACTTTGAAAAATTCTGGTAAAGTTACTTTTGTGTGCAGAGAGTTGCATTTTTAGATTTTTTTAGGTCCCTTGAAATTTTCTTTGACTATATCATCATTGACCAGTATTCTCCTAAGAAAATATATCTCTATTGTTTCCATGGCTTTGAGGTTCAGATTTGGAAGACCTGGACCACCAGAGAACAATTCTAGTATTCTTCAAAAATTTGGGAACTTTCACCTTATAAATTATTCTAAATTAAAAAGCTTTTCTCTATCTTATCAAGGACTATGGAAGCCACTTGTGTCCTATATCATAAAGCTTATGAAGACTCTTCATTTCCATAACTTTCAGTCAATTACTCTTATGTCCTGAAATTCTAAGTTTGTTTGACTGTTTTTTTTAGTTTGTTTTTTCCATTGGCATAGTTATCATTCCCTTTTGAACCAAGTCTGAGGTTCTGACTTTTTTTCCAAATTCCTCCTCTCCCAAAGACTTCACTAAGTCTTATAGTTTCCCAAAGTATTCTATCATTATTATCCTAGTGATTCTGCAAAAGACAACATTTAACTCTGAGCCCCAGAAAATTCTTCCTCCATTGGTTTGATTTCCATTCTATAAAGGCTATTCTTAGCTTTTTCTTCTGAAAATGAAGGACAAAAATCAATCAATATCTAGACCAGAAAGAAATGTACCCATTTTTCCTAGGATGCTTGCTGAAGGACTCAGCAGAAGTGTTGCTCCCTACACTTGAAAATCTCTCCCTGGGAGAATTTAATTTAAGCCAAAATGACAGCAAAAGATGAAAAGATAATGACAAATGTTGAATGAGAAGTGGGAAAAGTGAATTAGTATGCATTGTTGGTGGAATTGTGAACTGATCTAGCCATTCTGAAGAGCACTTTGGAACCATTCCCAAAGGGTTATAAATCTGTGCATGCTTTTTTGTCTAGAAGTGCCACTAAGTCTATATCCCAAAGAGGTCATAATAAAGGGAGAAGGGAACATCTATGCTAAAAATGTTTGTAGCAGCTTTTTTTGTGGTGGCAAGGAATTAGAAACTGAGTGAATATCTATCATTTGGGGAAGGTCTGAATAAGTTATGACATATGAATATAATGGAATATTATTGTTCTATAAGAAATGATGAGCAGGCTGATTTCAGTAAAGCCTGGAAAGACTTACATGAATTGATGCTGAGTGAAGTGAGCAGAATCAGTACAACATTATACACAGTAACAGCAACATTGTGTGAATATAAACTATGTCAGACTTGGCTCTTCTCAGAAAAAGAGTTAACCAAGAAGTTCCAATAGTATTTAATAGAAAATGCCATTCCATATAGAAAAAGAACCAGGTTAAAAGAGATCTAGTACAGATCAAAGAATACTACTTTCACTTTTGTTTTGTTTTGTTTCTTTTTTTCCTTTCTTGTGGTTTTCCCTTTTATTTTGATTTTTATTTCACAACATGAATAATGCAAAAATGTTTAAAATAATTGTGCATGTATAAGCTATATTGAATTATTTGTCCTCTTGGGGAGGTGGTAAGAAAGAAATGGAGGGAGAAAAAAATTGGAACTCAAAATCTTACAAAAGTGAACATTTAAAACTATCTTTATATGTAATTGTAAAAAAATAAAATACTACTAGTGAAAAAAAGGACTGTATTCAGACCTTCCAGAATTGCATTCAGCTATTTTGTGTAGATATGAAAGTATCATCTCAGCAGGGAGTTCATGACAAAATATATTTCTGATGGTTAAAAGGCCAAAAGCACTGGGGCTATAAAGAAAGGTGAAAGACAATCCCTGCTTTCAAGGAGCTCACAATCTAATGAGTTTACAAATGTAATTCATTTTACATTGATTGGTTCATTTATTTGTTTATACACTCACCACATTTATTCATTTAGCCAGTAACTCAATGAATGTTTAGAAATGGCACCATTAAATAGAAAAAGCACTAAATTCGGAGCCTAAAGGCGGAGGCTCACATGCTGTCCCTCTTATTTATTACCTATACAAAGCTGATCACATTATCTAACTTCTCACTTACTCCACTTCTTCATCTATAAAATGAGGAATTTATATTAGATCATCTCCAATACTCTTTCCATCTTTAAATTTATAATCCTGTAGTTTAAATGATTTAATATAGCTTAATAACTATATATTAGGTATATTCCATGTAGTATTTTTAATACTAGTGGTGATGTATTTATTATTTATTTGTTCAATTTATTGATCTATTAATTCATTTATTTGTTTTGATTTTTTTTTTATTCTAAGGCTGGTGCACAATGTTTTATTCAGGCTAGAACCACAGCAGCCATCTACAGGCCCAATACCAATAGTAATGTGCATGGAATTTTTAACCAGCTGAGTCAGTTTAGTCTTCCTTAAGAATCTTAGCCACTCAGCCCTCTTTGTAGTGGCTAGAAACTGGAAACTGAGTGGATGCCCATCAGTTGGAGAATGGCTGAATAAATTGTGGTATATGAATATTATGGAATATTATTGCTCTGTAAGAAATGACCAACAAGATGATTTCAGAAAGGCCTGGAGAGACTTACACGAACTGATGCTGAGTGAAATGAGCAGGACTAGGAGATCATTATATATACTTCAACAACAATACTATATGATGACCAGTTCTGATAGACCTGGCCATCCTCAGCAATGAGATCAACCAAATCATTTCCAATGGAGCAGTAATGAACTGAACCAGCTACGCCCAGAGGAAGAACTCTGGGTGATGATTAAAAACCATTACATTGAATTCCCATCCCTATATTTATGCCCACCTGCATTTTTGATTTCCTTCACAAACGAATTGTACAATATTTCAGAGTCTGATTCTTTTTGTACAGCAAAATAACGGTTTGGTCATGTATACTTATTGTGTATCTAATTTATATTTTAATATATTTAACATCTATTGGTCATCCTGCCATCTGGGGGAGGGGGTGGGGGGTAAGAGGTGAAAAATTGGAACAAGAGGTTTGGCAATTGTTAATGCTGTAAAGTTACTCATACATGTAACCTGTAAATAAAAGGCTATTAAATAAATTTTAAAAAAAAGAATCTTAGCCACTTATATCCCAAAGAAATCTTAAGGAAGGGAAAGGGACCTGTATGTACATGAATGTTTGTGGCAGGTCTCTTTGTAGTGGCTAGAAACTGGAAACTGAATGGATGCCCATCAATTGGAGAATGTCTGAATAGATTGTGGTATATGAACATTATGGAATATTATTGTTCTATAAGAAATAACCAGCAGCATGATTTCAGATAGGCCTGGAGAGACTTACATGAACTGATGCTGAGTGAAATGAGCAGGACCAGGAGATCATTATATACTTCAACAACAATACTATATGATGATCAATTCTGATGGACATGGCCCTCTTCAACAATGAGATGAACCAAAGCAGCTCCAATAAAGCAGTAATGAATTGAACCAGCTACACCCAGGGAAAGAACTCTGGGAGATGACCATGAAGCATTACATAGAATTCCCAATCCCTATTATTTTTGTCTGCCTGCATTTTTGATTTCCTTCACAGGCTAATAGTATACTATTTCAAACTCCGATTCTTTTTTACAGCAAAATAACTGTTAGGAGATGTATGCTTATATTGTACTTAATTTATACTTTAACATACTTAACATGTATTGGTCAACCTGCCATCGGGGGGAAGGGGTGGGGGAAAGAAAGGGAAAAATCGGAACAAAAGGTTTGGCAATTGTCAATGCTGTAAAATTACCTATGTATATAACTTGTAAATAAAAAGCTATAATAATAAAAGAGAAAGAAAAAATATTTTAAAATATCAAAAAAAAAAAGGAATCTTAGCCACCCTTTGCTTCTTTGGGGGCCTCGCCATATTGGTCCTAGACTTCATGTAGACATCTGAAAGGTATTACTACTTCTCCCAAATTCAAGCAACCTCCTAGCCCCAGTCTCTCCCAGTTGCAAGTATTGTAGCCTCCAGGCTTCATGAGATATGATATTTAGATGAATCATGACTCCAGTCCTCATGAAACTAAGAATTTAGAAAGGAGATAAGATGCAAACACAGCTAACTATAAAAAAGTGAAATCTATACATAAGTTTATTAAAATTAAAACTGCAGTAAAACTCTTGATAGTCCTAATAAAATACCTTAAGGTTTGCAAAATACTTCAGATTTTGTCTCCTGTTATCCTCATAACAACCCTTAGTGGAAAGTACTTTTACTATCTCCATTTTGTAGAAAAAGCAACCAAGGCAGATGGATTAAATTATTTGTCTAAGAACCTACAACTTGTAAATCACAAAAATTGGATTTGAATTTAAATTCTCCAGATGCTAGGTCCAGTGTACTGTTCACTGCACTGGATACTCACCATAGCAGCTACCTAAAACTACATGGCAAATACATAGGAAAATTATAAACATACACATAACTACATGAGGTCTGAGAGGAGAGATAATAAACTCCACGTGGAATCAATAAAAAGTTTTTGCTTCTTGCCCTAAATATTGTATTAAAACAATCAAGCCATAACTGCTGTTCTCTGAAGAAATAGTCTCACAGTGGAAGGGCCAGGTTTAGATCTTTTATGCCTGTGGTTTCCCTAAAGGTATCAGTTTCTACCTCTACATTTTTTAAAGGATGGTGTGAATACTACAGTGTTCTCTTCCTAAGTTTATTCTCACAAAAGCATCCAGAATTCAAATCTGTACTTGAACCTAAGTCAGATACAGGAGTGGCAATGGTGTTTTTCTTTGTATCAGAGATGATCCAGAGACACTTATCTTGTGGATTCCAAGAGAAGAGATATCCATGAATCCAAGACCCAAGAAATGTTTTTAGCCCTGTTGAGTAAACCTGTCCTTCATTTTATACTCAGTTTGACAGGCTCTTCACAGTTAGAAGCCTGCAGAAACAAATTTTGGAAAAAGCTCATATTATCAAAGTGTTGTTTTGGGTTTAAATGGTTCTTAAGGATATAAAAAAAATCTTTCTCCTTATTTGAAAAAGTGATGGAGATGGACCAATGTCTTGACCATGTACTACTTACAAAGTAGCTAGTCAGGAAGCCCCTAAAGTTTTAGGAACCTATTGTGAGACTTTGGAAAGACATGGAGAGATTTAAAAAAACTACTTTTAGAAAAAAAAAATTTAAATCATGATCTACACTCAAAGAAATACTCAAAATCTACTTCAAAAAAGACAATGATTTATAGTTCTTTGGATATCTATTTTTTTAATTTTTCAGAATTAGGTCTTGTCACTATTTAGTGAAGTCAAAAAAATTATATTATTGTTACATGAAGTAAGGCTGTACTCCATATTTTATTCACAAAAATAATATTGTGTATGTCAGAATATTCCAAGTCTAAGATGAAAATGTTATTATTCACATGCTTGTGAATATTGCCTACATTTCCAGTTGTTGTGCAAAAAACTTAATGAGTTTATATTATCTGCCTCATTGGTCATAGTACACAGTAATAAAGTAATGGTAAAATTTGGGACTTTTCTACACTTAAACTTCAAATAAATCAAAGCACATTTTTGATTTTCGATTCTAAGTTCTCCCAAAGTAGAAATTTCTTGATTGTCATAGTTCAAAGAATATGAAAAAGATCTCTGAGGAAACCTCATCCAATGCCTAACAAGTCATTCTGATTCTTCCATTACAATATTTTTCTCATCTTATTTCACCTTTTCATTCACATGGTAATCAATCCACCCTTTAGCTGTTATCACTTCTAATCTTCTAACCTATCCCCCTGCCTCGAATATCTCCATAATAGCTAGCAAAGTGATATTACTAAAGAACAGTTTGGTCCACAGCATAAGCCTGTTCAAAAGGATCCAGAGACTAAAATTCTCTCTTTGTCCTTCACGATTTCACTCCTATTTTCCCAAACTTAATGCACATTAGTCACTGTAATACATTTTATGTTCCAAACAAATTGGCCTACCTATGCTTTACATATAAAAACCCACCTCCATTCTCTAGGACTTTTCATAGACTGTCTCTCATGCTTAGAATGTTCCTCCTCCTCACCACTACCTCTTGTAGTGCTTTGCTCTCTACATGCCTCGATTCAAGTGCCATGTCCTACATGATATCCATTTTGATCTACCCCAATCGCTGGTATTCTTCTAAATCAAAATTACTTTTTTATTTATTTTGTAGATAATTTAGCAAATAAAGATTTGTGTTTGCAAAGTTTGCCAATTATGCCAATTATATACATATTAGTGGATTATATCTATGTCAATAGATAGAGAGGTAGATGGTAGAAAGATAGATGATAGAAAGATAAATGTCTTTGAGAGCAGGAAGAAGTATTTTAATTTTGTCTTTTTATCTTCAATGCCTGGGAAAATATGTGATACCTATTTATAAATACTTATTAAATCTTTAGTAAAAGAATGAATAAATAGGAATTCCCTCTTCAAAATCCCATATGAATGATTAGTTAATCTCTAATTGAACAGTTCCAAAAAGGGAGAACTCATTTCTTCCTGAGACTGCTTATTCCTCATTGAGAATATATTTAATCTGAGATCTCTTATTACAGACAGCCCTAGATATTGATCATTTGTTGTCTACTGGATCTGGGGTCAGAAGCAGGAAACAAAAGCATACCCAGGCAGAGAATTGGGATTGGCCTATATAAGAAATATTTTAAGATTAAAAGATTATTTTTTAAATATTCTTCCTCTAAAAATACCTACCACCACCACCACCAATAAAATGAACTCTAATGCTATGCAAAAACTGTCAATTGAACTGTCTCTGTTTTTCAACATTTTTCCTGTCCTTCACCTTTTCTCTGACTATATAAGCTGCTGAAGTCACATTTTTTCCTTCTTAATGTTGCCAAGCAGGTAAAGAATTCAGAATGTTTGCTATGGTAACAAAGCAAGAGAGGAAATCCAAATGAACCTAATTATGTTACAATTTGCATTGGAAATTGCTCCCAAATATTTTGGTAATTTTTAAATTAAAGAAAATAGAATGCTGAAGATATTTGAAGAATGAGTCCAATGTTAGAATAAATAGGAGATCCAAGAGTTTGGACAAGAATGGGGCTCCTTGAACTATTTAGGAGGGAGGTTTTCTCTCTTGGTATACTCCATACAATTCTCTGAATTTTAGGTAAGAGCAAAGCTAAGGTAAAGCTAAGAAGGAGAGTTCTACTGAAATTCACATGTCAAGAGAGAATTTGCCATCTCCTTCAATCAGATTGCTCAGGAGCTGTTTCCCACAGCTTTAAAGTGGGAATGGACAATGGTGATAATAGGGGATATTTTATAGTGCTTTAACACTTGTAAAATGTATTATACAGATTATCTTATTTGATTTGACAATACCATAAAGAAGGTGCTTTTCTGATCTCAACTTTACAATGGAAGACAGAGACTTGAGAATATTGTTTGTAGAAGAGATTGCTGTCCTCTATATTTTAGGTACAAATGTGCTAGAAACAATTTTATTAATTTAGATTAAACTAATTCTATCCTCTTCTTAAAGAGAAATGGGTTCAAAAAGAGTTTCTTAAAACCTTTGAAAAGTAGCCTTTTTATAATTCAAATTTATATTATTAAAAATAGATAAAATTTTACAATATTAATAGTTTAAGTAACAATCTCAGAATAATAGTAATTCCAATGTTGGTGTATCCAAAAGAATAATTTTCTTTAAATGATTCAATCCTTCTTTGATCATTACTTCTAAAGCTCTTCCTTTTCACTGGGTCAAAAGCGAACTCAAACTTCCATGAACTGAAGTGATGAAAGATTTTCTTTTTCTTAGTCATATCATTAACCTAATGTTAAGGTTAAACCTAACCAAAAAGGAGTCCTTTTGGGGCTTAGCTGGATCAAGGGGATGAGTGAGATAGTTTAGAAATTTGTTAGGTATTCAATCTCTGTGTATGACCAGTTACTTTTGCTCTGTTCCCTGGTTCCTGATCTCTTTTCCTCAGCCTTTCAAACATCCTTTAGACAAAAGTATGTTACTGATTAATAAGAATAAGGCTATATCAGGGGATGTAAATGTGAGAAAACCCTTTTGCTGGTTACAAAGTCTGCAAAACAAATGGCAAAAAAATTAAAACAGCAAAAATATTGTTCTTTAAGCAAAATCTCTGGATATGGGAGTATGGAACATTTTCCCCTTTTGTACCTGAAGAAAAATATAAAATAGAATGTGCATTTTTCCAACAGAATATTTGAAAAATACCCATGTTATTGATGAGAATAACCAGTTAAAAATGGAAGGGGGAAGGAAGAAAGGAAAGGAAAGAAGGAAAAATGCAAGCCAAGGGAAGGAAAAGCAAGGAAAAGAAAAAGGAAAGGCAAGGAAAGGAAAAGGGAACAGAGGGAAGAAGGAAGGAAAGAAAAAAGGTCTTGTAACATAACTTTTAACTGAAACCACAGTGTTATTCTCCAGTTTAACTTGCAGGTTTTTATTGTTATTCATTTGTTTGGCAATTATTCCTTATGTGATCTTCCTTTCATCAGTGAGACTAGTTGATGTTACAGGTAATAACTCAAACCTCTCATCTATTATCAAAATTAAAATTAGTACTTGGTTTGGTCTCCACAGGAAATATTAGAGAAAAGCTAAAAGAAAAAAGAAAAAAAGATCTTACAAATAGAAAAGCCCAGACAGAGCTTAGTGTCTGTAACTACTGAGTTGGTGATAAGAAAGGGAATTTTTTCAAGGATTTATTATGATGAGAAGCCCTATGAATGAATTTTGGGTTTAGGCTCATCAGCTTTAAGGCTGCCAAGCAAGTGACATTCAGGATCGAGGAAGAATGATGGAGATTTGGCCTGGCTTGTTCCTCCTAGAAGATAAGGTAGATTTTCCCATGGCTCTCTAGTTCATCTTTACAATGAATTAATATTTTTAAAGGCCAAACTTGTGGCTTCATTTTTCATTTTGACAGCTCTGAAGATGCAGATAGATTTTACATTGGATAGTCTTTTTTTTTTCTTTCCCTTTTGTTTTGGATTCAGTTTCATTTCATTCCATTGCGACAGCACTTGCTTGCAATCCAATAAAAAGCTTTTTTTTTAAAGGCTGTATCAAGAAGAAAGGTTTTTATTACAAGGGGAAGCTTTGCTAAGAGGCCAGTCAATGAGCATACTGACGACAGGAGCTGCCTTCATACACAAGCAGTATTTGCATGGTCATTAATTATTTATCTCATAGTGGACCGTCTCTTTCTCACACAAACCCCTGGAATTGGCTGCTGTTTTGGCTGCATCTGAAACCAACAGAATTTTCATAGTGAATGATTCTTTCAGGATATCATCCCCCTTCCCTCCCTCCATACACTCCCTCTCCTAAAAAAAGAGACTTTTTCTTGAAAATTCTAACGAACCTTTGCCAACTAAGCATTTTTTTTTTTTTTTTTTGCAGTTGAAATGAAAACTTAAAATTTCAAGTTTTTATGGGAGTGGACTAAGGTGATCCTAAAGGTGGAGAATCAATAGCTGCTGCTTGAATAAAGAATTGGAAAGGAATAGCTGTAGAGAGCATATCAGCACTGGCTCAAGCTGTCAGGCCTGGACTGAGACAGACACCAACAATAGAGAAAGAGTAAACCAAACTCATTCATGGTAAATGAGGGAGGTATTTATATCTTTTGGAAGTTGTTTATCTTTTATAAGACTTGGTACAATGAAGGCAAAAAGAAAGTCTCTATTTTTATTTGGCTGAGACTGTAGACACAGTGGGAAAATTTCAAAAGGAGAAGTGTGTGACAGAGTAGAAAAGACACTGATTCTGTAGACAAAGGACCTGGGTTTAAATCCCACGTTCCAGCTTTAGTTCTATAATGCTATGACTAATGTGAGTCTCAATTTCTTCCTATATAAAAATTAGGGAGTTGGACTAAATATCCTCTAAGAATTCTGCTAGGTAGTGGATAGAACACTGAGTCTGGAGTCAGAAAGAACAGAAATCAAAGCTGACTCTGGACATTTAACCTTACTAGCTGTGTAATTCTAAACAAGTCACTAGCTTTATCTGCCTTAGTTTTATCTACTATTAAAAAGGGAATAATCATGGCACTTACTTCTCAGGATTGTTATTGATAGTCAAATAATATCTGTTATTCATTTAGCATGGTGCCTAGTCATAGTAGTTATGTAATAAATATCTTTTTCTTTCCTTTCTTCCTTCCTTTTTTTCCTTTCTTCCTTCTTTTTTCCTTTTCTTTTCTTTTTTCTTTCCTAACTTTTCCCCTGCCTTCTTCCATCTCCATGTCAATGATCCTAAAGTGCTATGATACAGGAAAAAAAGAAAACATTCCAGGATTTTAAAAAGTCAGAAAGAGAATAAATTGAGTGCTTTGTGTCACCTTCACCAGCTATAAATCCACTGCATTTCTCAAAAGATCTTTCTTTCCCTCATCTTCCTTCTCATGGGAGTCCTCATGTGAATAGTGAAAGGGAGGGTGAATTAAATGTCATCAAAAGTCTTAAAAGACAAGAAGTTTTAGTCACAGTGAATAAAGAAAAAAGTGAAAGAAAAAAGGTGGATTTTTTAGAAGCACATTTCTTTTTGAATCTCTGTTGACAACAAATGTTTATCTAAGGAAAACCATAATCGCAAAGCAGAGAATGAATTAGCAAAGCAAAATGTAATATTAAAGGGGACAACTCTCCATTAGCAGCACTGGAAACTCTATCTGTCCCTAAACACTGAAGAGGATCAGGGCATAAGTACATTACTGAGACAAGATTTGTGAAGAAATAGACGAGACTAGCTCATAAATCCCATAGTATGTAACCTGAGTATGCTTTGCATGCGTATGAGAATCTCCCTATTGCTGTGAAGGTCAGAATGCAGAACTTGAAGGAAAATAAGGAGGCACAGATATAATTTTCTTAATTTCAAAATTTCAAAAGGCGGCCACTGTGATGCTCCTGATCCCCTAAGTTGCTATTATCCTTTCCCCAGAAATGCTTTGTAAAGATTTTGTTTCTCTCTAATACAACATAAGTTTCTTGAGGGCAGGAATTGTTTCTTTCTTGTTTTGATATCTTCATGGACTAACAGTACCTGGCACATAGTAGATACTTTGTATAAGTGCTTGTTGATCAAAATTAATTGAGTCGGTGAAGGCCAAATAATACAGAGCATTTACAAACCACAAACAGCTGCTGTGCATTGTTTGAGTTATTCCCCCCCCCCCATTGAGTTCTTTCTTTTTTACCCTATTCAAAGAATTCTCCCTCTCAAATGTGTTTTACAGAATTCCTACATAATAAGAGACCTTAAAGGTACTGTAGACTGACAAGTATCTGGAGTGGAAGGCCCTTTACAACACTTCTGACAAGTACTAGTTCAGTCTCCATTTGAAAATCATCAATAAAAGGGAACCCAACACAATCCATTCCACTTTGAGATAACAAAGTTTTTTTTTTTTTTTTTTTTTTTTTTTAATAAAAGCAGGGATGTACTGAAGCCAGCTACAAATCAAGTTTTGATTTGCTTTTGTTGATTTCTAAATTTAAGAACGTGATGGAGAAAATGCTAATAATATATATGGAACTTAATACAGGTCTCATATACATTTTGTATGTAGTTGTTAAACAACTGGGGGCCAGTTTTAAAATTTTAACAGTATACTCTTTCAAGAATGCTAATTTGCCTTTCTTAACGTATATCCACTGCCTATGGGTCTGCTCTTTTCCTTAAGGTAGGCTTTCAAATAGTTGGAGAAAGCTATTATTTCCCATCCAGTCTCCTCTTCTCCAGATAAATATTGCTATTTCCTTCAACCTGTTCTCATAGGGTACAATCTGCAGTCCTCTCAGCACACTAGACACACTTCTCTAGATGCCTCTGAGTTTATTAATGTCCTTCCTAAATTATGGTGTCTGGAACTGAACACAATTTTAATCGCTATGCTAGTAATTCAATTCTTCCTCATGCTATCAGTCATTAGCAATCAAGAATGTTAACTGGAATCTATAAATAACATGAGTGAATATTGGAGAATGTGCGGTCCTGTGTTTACTATTCTGTGCTTAAGAGTATGCCTGAGTGTATGGTTGTGCACTTGAAGGATATAGGAACAATCAAGTTTACTGAATTTTACATCCTGTCCTCAACTGTTGTCCTTGTCTACACAGGATTTCTTTATGATTCATTTTCATTCCATGGTAATATGAATGAAGAGCTGGAGCAAAGGAGATAGTAGCTTCTGAAGAGGGCTCACAAGGTTGTATTTCTCCTGCCACAGGTGTCCCATCTCTTTTTCAACATATTCGGTTGTTCATATGGAACTAGTAAGATATTAAGGATGGACTGATGATCATTAATATTAAGATATTAAGATATTATCATTAATTATTGATTAATCATTATTAATTAATATCATAATAATTAATTAATTATTATCAATTAATATCAATAATGTCTTAATATCAATGATCATTATCACCAACAACTAAGGTATTGGACAGTTATAGATTTAGAGTAAGAAAATATGGCTTCAAGCCACAGCCTTGATAATAAGTTATAGACCTATGACCATAGCTTTCATTTTTCTGACTCATAGTATCCACATATGTAAAATGGGCATTATATTTGCTGTGCCAATTTCATGAGGTTATTTACTGTACATAAGAAAAGCCATTTGTGTGCTTGAAAATTCTATATGAATATAAACAATATGTTTCATACTGTGTCGGGAATCTCATGAATCACAGGAGTCCTATCAGAATAAACAAACAATTTATTAATATCATTGTTCACAGAATTAGGCAGAAATTTCATCAGTATCCATGAAGTATCTTTTTTTTTCTTCCTACATACTTTTGAACTGAAGCAAGTTAATATACAGGACAAGCAGATGGCCCAGTGAGAGTCCTATACCTGGAATTAGGAAGAGCTCAGTTCAAACCAGGCCTCAGGTGTATAACCCTAGGCAAGTGACTTAACCCTATTTGTCTCAGTTTCCTCATCCATAAAGTGAATTGGACAAGAAAATAGCAACAAAAGTGGAGTCATAAAGAGTCAGGTATAATTGTACAGCAACAACATGCATCATAGTTAAGCAGATATTTCTTACCCACAATATTCAATAAATGTCCCATGGATATCAAAAGAGCATTGGATTTGGAGTCAAGTCAGATATTTGTAACTTCTAAATGGAAAGGATTTCAAATCCCGTCTAGTTCAGTTCTCTTATTTTAAAATGAGAAACAGCAAGATAAAAACTCCAAACTTGTAAAGGTAATAAACAACTGATTTAGGATTTAAACATAGATCTTAAGACTTCAGATACCAAATCCCATTGTATACCAAACCCCAACTCTACCACCTATTATCTGTGGACAAAGCACCTCACTCATTTTCCTTATTTGTAAATTAGGTGGCTATAGGATATAACTTCTAAGGACTTTATCAATTGTTATTCTAATATTCTATGAATGTCTCCAACAACTTACCCTAGAAATTAAAGAGTAAAGTCTACTTTGTTTTTATTTTCTATTTTTTGGCTAAACAAACTGTTTTAGAACTCTGGGCATCTCTGTCCTTACACTAATCAGGAGTTTCAATAATGTCCTTCAAAAGAAGAAGGGAGGCTGGAGCCAAGCTGGCAAAGTGTAGATAGGTCTTTGAGTTCTTCATAATTTCCCTCAGATCAACACCAGATCAAACCTCTAAACTGATTTTGGAATGACAGAATACACAAATATTTGGAGTCTAACAAATTTCTAGTAGAAGTATTTTGAAAGAACTTCATAAATAGTCTTTTTGAAATGGATGGGGGGAGAGAGTGAGGGTGAGGGAAGAGGAGGGATAGATGTGCAGAGGCAATGCAGGGACCCAGGGTGCTGTGGCATCTGCTCACTGGGGGAATCTACCAGGAGGCTCTTAGCCAAAATACAGCAGTGTTGGCTCTTTGACCTAGTTCAGAAGCCCATGGACCAACAGACTAGCTGAGAGGCATCCAATACAAGTACAAAAGGCAAATAATGAGCCACTAAACCCCAGAATAACATAGAACTTGGTCACCCTCACCCAGCATGGAAGGAAGCCAGCAACACTAGCCCCAGGGCAGCGTGAAGCCACTGTTGTTTTTAAAGGAAGCTTGGGACCATTCCAAGATGCAAAAATCCTGGAGATCATTATTGATCACAAAATAGATAATATTTATTATATTAACTTAAAAAGCCTTTGTGCAAACAAAGCTAATGTATACAAGATTTAGAAGGGAAACAATAAACCAGGGAAAAAATTACATTCAAGGGTTCTGATAAAGGCCTGATTTCTAAAATGAATTGAGAAATTTATAAGAATTTAAGCCATTCTCCAATTGATAAATGGTCAAAAGATATGAATAGTAAATTTTCAAATGAAGAAATCAAAACAATTTATAGTCATATGAAAAAATGCTCTAAATAATTTTATCAGAGAAATACAAATTTTAAAAAAAATAGGCACTACTACATACCTCTAAGCCTAGCAAAGATGACAGAAAAAGATAATGATGAATGTTGGAGAGGATGTGGGAAAACAGGGACACTAATGCATTGTTGGTGGAGTTATGACCTGATCCAACCATTTTGGAGAGCAATTTGGAATTATACCCAAAGTATTGTCAAACTGTGCATACCCTTTGATCCAGTAGTGTCTCTATTGGGTCTGCATCCCAAAGAGATCATAAAAAAGGGAAAAGGATCTATGTGTGCAAAATTGTTTGTAACAGCCCTTTTGTGGTGGCAAGTAAATGGAAATTGAATGAATGCCCATCAGTTGGAGAATGGCTAAATAAGTTATATGAATGTAATGGAATATTATTGTTCTATAAGAAATGATCAGCAGGATGATTTCAGAGTGACGTACATGAACTAATGCTAAAGGAATTAAGGAGAACCAGGAGAACATTGTACATAATAACAAGGATTATATGATGGACATGGTTCTTTTCAACAAGCAAGGTGATTCAGGCCAGTTCCAATATTCTCATGGTGAAGAGAGCCATCTACACCCAGAGAGAGGACTGTGGGAACTGAGTATGGATCACAAAATAGTATTTTCACTCTTTTTGTTATTTGCTTGCATTTTGTTTTCTTTTTCTTTTTTTTTTGTTTTGATCTGAGTTTTTCTTGTGTAGTATGATAATTATAGAAATAATGTGGAAAATTAGTGATTCATCCATTGGAAAATGGCTGAACAAGCTGTGTTACATGAAAGTAATGGAATATTATTTTTCTATAAAAATGATGAACAAGGTGATTATAGAAAGGCCTGGAAAGATTTATGTGAACTGATGCTGAGTAGAACAAGCAGAGTCAGAAATACATTATACACAATATAACAAAAATGTGGGATGATCAACTATGAAAGGCTTGGTTCTTCTCAGCAGTTCAGTGATCTGAAGCAATCCCAATAGACTATGGACAGAAAATGTCATCTGCATCTAGAAACAGATCTGAGGATATTGAATGGAAATCAACACATGCTATGTTCATTTCTTTTTTCTGTTTTTTTATCTCTCCCATGGTTTTTCCCTTTTGCTCTGAATTTTCTCTCCCAAGATGGTTCGTAAAGCAATGTGTACTGAAAATAAATAAGCTTACTACAATTAAAATAATAAAAAAGAAAAGACAAGGCTTTAATAAAAAATAATAGAAGAGGAAGAAGAGGAGGAGGACAAGAAGGAGAAGGAATATGAGGAGGAGGAGGAAGAGAAAAAAGAAGATGAGAAGAAGAAGGAGGAGGAAGAGGAAGAGAAAAAAGAGGGTGAGAAGAAGAAGGAGGAGGAAGAGGAAGAGGAAGAGGAGGAGGAAAAAGAAAGAAGAAGAACAAGAAGGAGAAAGAAGAAAGAAGGAGGGGAAAAGGAGGAGGAGGAAGAGAAGGACAAGAGCATAAAAAATAGAACCAAAATAAAATCTAAAAAATTAATTCAACCAGAAATTATAAAAAGAAATAATGTATTCAGAAAGATAAAATACTTTTAAAGGCTATGAAATTTCCATTTGGAAATTTCTCTTCCACTGTTAACCAATACCATTGTGCCCAGAAGAGTTCATTTAGATAACTTGCTTTCAATTATTTTTTGCTACTCATTTCATAGGATTGCTGCCGGATTAGGGTCTATATTAAATGAGAAGAATGTGATCATGTCCTTTGGCAATATGAATATAAAATTATTATACAGTTAATTAAGTTGCAATTCTTTTTCCTCTCACTCACTAATTCATCTGACCATCCTGTAGCAGGCCTTTACCCAAACTATGCTGCATGTACACTGTTGTACCATGGGATCTAGAACTTATAAAAAAAGTAAAAATAAAACCATGCCTAGATGGGACCATAATTCATGAAATTTAAATCTTGGATACATCTTAGAAATTATTTAGTCCTATTCCCTTATTTCACAAATGGGGAAAATTAGTCCAAAAAGGTTTGATTTGTTCATGATCACCTGTTATCATAACTGAAATTCTAACAGAATTCCTTTATCTTCAAGGTGAACAGTCTTTCCACTATATCACAGAGACTTCCTTGAAGTCATAAGGGGATAGGGAGGACCTGTTACAGACTTTGACTTTTCCCAGTATTCTTTTCCCTATCCCTAACTAGCCAGCTCCACTGAGCCAATGGTTGAGTGAGAGGGCACAGACTATATATTAACTTTATCATAATAGAAACAATGACTCCAAGAAGATTCTATCATCTAAGAATACTTTTCTGATACATTTTCTTATTTGATTTCCACCATAATTCTGACAATGATAAAGGTTGGAGGATATCACATAATCATAAGGGCAGTGAAATCGATTGTTGAACTTGGATTCAGAAAGAACTGTGATATTTCTTAGTTGGATGATGTGGTCAATTTTTAAAAATCTTCTATCAGACTTTATTTCCTTACCTCTTTAAAACAGTGGTGATGCTACCTATAGAACCTACTTTACAAGACTATTTTGAAGACCAAATAAAAGAATGCCTGTAAAACACTTTACAAACCTTAAATCACTAAAATATTAATTGTTTGAGTTTTTTTAATTAAAGATCCACATAGAAATTAAGTTCACAGAAATTAATGGCCACAAAGTCATATAAGTAACAGAATAAATAGTTAATCTGGGATTGGAACTCAGTTCTTTCTGACTCCAGCTCTATCCATAGCAACTAAATTGGATTTAGGGGTACAACTAGGGGCTGCTCTTCAGCTGGTATTAGCGCATAAGCAGAGGAAATGAGCATCCCTTTTAAAAGAGAGTATAGATCACCTGATATCCTCTAACTACTAGACTTCCAGGAAAAGACACATTTATTTGAATTAACTTCTCTCTCTCTCTTTCTCTCTGTCTCTCTGTCTCTCTCTCTCTCTCTTTCTCTCCCTGTCTCTCTCTCTCTGTTTCTCTCTCTCTCTGTTTTTCTCTCTCTCTGTCTCTGTCTCTCTCTGTCTCTCTCTTTCTGTCTCTCTCTGTCTCTCTGTCTCTGTGTCTGTCTGTCTCTCTCTCTCCCTCTCTCTCTGTCTCTCTCTGTGTCTCTGTCTGTCTCTGTCTGTCTCTGTCTTTGTTTCTCTGTTTCTGTCTCTCTCTGTGTCTCTGTCTCTCTTGTTACTCTTTCTGTCTCTCTGTCTCTGTCTCTCTCTCACACACACATACATACCACACACGTGCACACACACACACATACACACACACACACACCCTGAGACAATAAAGGAGAGGGAAATGGTAGCAAATTCACTGTCACATTAATGTACCCTATGTTATAAGAATTGAGAAGACCCTTTAAAAATACTCAGAATTGGAAGGAGCTTTAGAATGGAGAACACATATTTCAAGGAGAGGGAGTCCTTTGTGATGAATCAAGAAATCGAGGAGCCAGAGATATAGTGTTTAGTAACTTTATGTCCTAAGGAGGAGGTCAAGAGAAAAAAATGAAAAAAAAAGCCACATACCTCAAAGAAAATCTTTTCTTATTATATTTGATTTCATGTAGTCTTACCACTTTATCATAGAGTTATTACATCAGCAATGACAGCAATAACATCATTTATATAGTACTTTTAAATAGTATTCTATTATGACAAAACTAACATAGCCAGTGTTCTCTGATTCACATTAAGTTGCAAAACACTTTACAAATTTTATCTCTTTTACTCATAACAACTCTGGTGAAGGAAGTGCCATTACTATCCCCATTTTATAGATAAGAAAACTGAGGTAGACAGAGGCTAAGTATCTTATCCAACAGTATATAATTGAATGTAATAATTTGAACTCAGCTCTTCCTAAATCCAGATATAATGCACTGTCAATGTCACATATAGATGTCAACATTATATAAGATAGGTGCTATTATTATTCCTTTTTATAAATAAGAAAGTTCAGGGAGAAAAAGGTTAGTGATGTTTGTATTTGACATTACACATTAGTAATTTTTTGAGGCAGTATTCAAATTTAGTTCTTCCTGACTCCAATCCAGTAATCAATCCCTTCTATAACTAGTTGTCTAAAGATGAAAAACTGAGGACCAGGAAGGATAAGTGATGTATATTATTTTCATAATGTCCCATAGATGATAAGTAACAGAATGGGATTTGAACCCAAGTCCAATACCTATTGTTCTTTCCTCTGTGTGATGCTATAATTGAAGAGCTATACTATAGTTAGTGAAGGAGAAATAATGGAAGAAAAGCCACAGGAAGGGGAAGAGAACAACATCAGATAAGGCAGGACTTTAAAGGGAGAGATGAGCACAAAAGAAGAGGCAATACTAAATGGGGGGGGCAAGAAACTGAGGCAAGAGGGAAAAGGAGCTCAGAAAATGTGACAGAGGGGAAGAGGAAATGGATCTCAAACATTTCAAATAAAAGGTACATTCCTGAAAAATCTGGCACTGAATCTCTAAATCCTCAGGCTTCTTTAAATAGCTGTGATTTGTTTTCTCAGCACAAGGCAGGTAAAATAGGATGGGGGTCACAGCAGGAGGGTGCAGCCCAGCAGCAAGGCTTGCATTTGTTGTCATGCCCATGTTCCAGAGTGATGGATGAACCAGTTCCAGACTTGACCATTATTTAATCATGACAGCATGCACTGTTTTAAACAAAGAAGCATAAAAATTGAGTTTTGTAATATAGTGCCAGATGAGTAACCTGCACGTTCCTGGAGAGGGGTTGGGGAAGAAAGGGATGAGATTGATGTTCTTTCCCCTCTGTATGTCCAAGACCCAACACAGAGCTCTAACGAAAATCAGTTCTCAATGAATGTTCTATGATTGTCAGAGTAAATCATGCCTCTGAACAGCCTCCAACAAAATGAAACCATTCCCATTAACCAAATATAGCCTGAAGTGCTCTCACACCAGCCAAACTTGTGTTCTTGCTCTTCTCCACAATTACACTTCATTTCTCATCTCTATACCTTTGAACTCATTGTCCCTCATGGTGGGAATGCACTCCCATCTCTCCATTGACTCTTTGTAATCCTAGTTTCCTTCAGAACTTAACTCACACTTTACCATTTTTGCTTGAGGCCTTTACTGAACACCAACTGCTACTGGTACTATACTAAAATTACCTTGTATAGACTTTTCTCTGTACACATTGATTTCCCCAATTGAATAAAGCTCTTTGAAAAGAAGGAGTTGTTTCATTTTTCTCCTGAATACTTAGTATAGTGCCCTGAAACCCTTTTAATCTTCTTAACACCTTACTCCTCATCGTATACTCTTTTATCTAGTGATACTGGCCTTCTTGCCCCTTCACAAATAAGACACTCCATATCTAGATTCCAGGTGTTTTCTCTAGTCATCTCCCATCCTGGAATGCTCTCACTTTTTATCTCAATCTCCTGACTTCTTGTAAATACCCAAATCCCATTTTCTATAAGAAGCAAAAGTTAGTCCCAGCTCTCAAGAAGCTCATAATTTAATGGAAGAAGCAACAAAAACACATGCACACATATATGCACAAAGTATATACAAGATAATTAATATTATAATTATACAATATAATTAACATAATTACATGCAAGATTATTGATATATTATGTAATATAATATATAGTATAATTAATATAATAATTTAATTATGTGCAAGATAATTAATTCAGGAAAAAATTAACAGAGGGAAGATGCTATAATTAATTTGCTTCTTTTTTATATCTTCAGCACATAGCACAGTAGTTAGAATATAAAAGGCTCTTAATAAATATTTAGTGATTGATTGATTGGCATAAAGTTGTTTTAGTTGTTGCTCAGTCATGTCCTATTCTTAGTGACCCCATTTAGGATTTTCATCACAAAAATACTGGAGTGATTTGTTATTTCCTTTTCCAGCTTATTTTACAAATAAGGAAACTGAAGTCAACAAGGTTACATGACTTGCTCAGCGTAACACAGCTAATAAATGTCTGAGGTCAAATTTAGATTCAGATATGACTGACTCCAAGTCTAGTGCTCTATCTACTATGCTCACCTAGCTGCCCGCTAGCATATAGTAGGAATTCAATAAATTCTTGCTGATTAATCAAGTGAAACAAAATCATATCTACATCTGATCAGATTTGATATACGTTATCCTTCCTCTTCGTTTTCTTTCTTTTTTTTTCTTTTGCTTTTACCAGTCAAATGTATAATACTTATTTTGATATCTTTCATTTGTAAAAATAAAATACAATCCAACTTTAGGAATCAAGTGAAAATTAAATTAAAAGATGCTTCAAGAAATGCAAAGTCCATACCATATCTTGTAACGCCTGTTGATGATCAATTGTAAAGTAAACCTCCTGACCTGTTAGCTAAAGAGATCTATAGAAGCCAGAAAAAAGGATAAGCATTTATATAGTGCTTATTATAAGCCAAGCATTGTGCTAAGAACTTTACAAATATTATCTTTAATTTGATCTTCACAACAATCCTATGAGGTTGATGCTGTAGATCCTCAAATTTACAGTTGAAGAAGTGAGGCAAACAGAATATAAACAATTACCAGAGTCACACAGTTACTAAATGTTTAAGGTTAAGTTTGAGCTCAGGTGTTCCTGACTATAGACTAAGCACTCTATCCCCTGGACCATCTAGTTGCTTAGAGATCATTGAGATCACAATGAAAAATATTTATAATGTAAATGATCACTGCCAATCTATCTATGATATATTTTATATCTTTAAGATACAAAAGGATGACAAAAAATCATTCTTTGTACTCATATGCATGGCAAGTACCATAACACAGTGTCTGGCATATATTGCATATGGGTATTGACTGATTGATTATCTCGCTAGTCATCATTCCAGTTAAGCTCTTGGATAGTATTTAATGCATTTTATTACATTCTGTCTGATTGAAAATATCAATTCTTTATTTTTGGCTTTGTTGGTGGTTTGGTTCCATAGTTGATCTGTAATTTCATGCATATTGGTAAATCCTGCAATGAGGCAAATTGTTTTTTTTCCCATGCTCTCTCTTCTTGTTATTCTTGTTCATATTCTAATAGGGATTTACCCAATGTGTTATAGGTTTCTTCTTGTAGTTCTCTGGGTAAAACAGAAAACCAAAAGGAACACCTACTAGTAGAGATAGTAACTTTATTTTAATAAGGATATATTTAATCAGAATCACATTTTTCCAGATTAGAAGAGAATTTATAGTACTAAAATATATGTGAAATATTTTCCTTTGTATAAAGTTAATGCTATTGACATGATGCTACTATTATTGTTGTATTTTTTCCAGTAGTACGGATGGGTTTATACTGATTTAGTAACATATAAAAAAACACTGATACATGAAGGATCTATGTTTTCAATAGCAAATGGAATGCCTTCCAACAATGCAAATTGAAACTTGTCTATACTTTCATGGGAAATTCCAAAAAAAAAAAAAAAAAAAAAAAAAACAGGAAATTCCTATTTCTTTACCTATATTACTTTACCATTTTCATGGGAGTTAGGGAAAGGGATTAGATATTTGATTTTATTGGTTTAAATTCTTCCAATTTGAAAAAAAAAAAACTTTCTTTACCAATGCAAATCATCACTTCCTCTGCAATTTATAATCATAGAGAGTTACCTAGACAACTGAGAGGTTTAGTGACTTGCCCAGTGTCAGAAGCAGGTCTTGAACCCATGCCTTCTGGTTACAAATCTAGATCCCTATCCAATAAGTTATGTTGTCCATTATCAATATTACTTATATTATATTATAGTTTAATGCTGCAGAGTACTGTTATTTTGTCTTCACAACAGACATAGGATTTAGATACCAGAAAAATGATCATACTCATTTTACTAGTGAAATGGCTAAAAGTCAGATAATTAGCAATTTGCCAAGGATATCATGCAGTTAATAGTGGCAGAGACAAGATTGAATCCCAAGGCTCCTTGACTTCCATGTCTAGTAATCTATGATTTCTGTCCATAAAGCCAAGCTGTCTCATAGGTCAAAGTGGGCGGATGAGACTTGGAGGGAAGATTATGACCATATAGCAAAGAAAAACGAAATGAATGACCTACAGATTAGTGATACAATTAAGACCCCAAATTTATCTAATATCTTTTTTCCTTTAAGGCAATTGGGGTTAAGTGACTTGCCCAGGGTCACACAGCTAGGAAGTGTTAAGTGTCTGAGGCCAGATTTGAACTCGGTTCTCCTGACTTCAGGGCTAGTGCTCTATCCACTGTGCCACCTAGCTGCCCACTATCTAATATTTTTTAAATCAGAAAGCATTCATTAAATTCATAAAGGCCCTATTTATGATTCTGCTTACAAATCAACTTTCACTAAAACAATGCTTGTGGCTTTGTATATACTGAAGAAAAGGAATTGAATTATGAATACACTGAAGCAAAAGAACTGAATTATAATGAAGTCATAGAAATGTTAAGACTTATTTTTTATGTTCCTCTGTGTATTTATGTCCCCCAACAACTAGTATAGTGGCTTGTTTGTAGAAAGTACTTAATAAAAGTTGGTTGATTGATGGGTGGATAGATGGATGGACTTTGATCTAGACTACATGATTGTAAGGTTGAGGTGCTGTTAATGCTGATACTGTGAAGCAAATTGTAGATTTTAGTGGAAAGGAAAAAAGAGAGTTAAGAATGTTCTAATCAAGAGAGAAAAGCATTATGAGCAAGATAAAAAAGTCAAAACGTAGGAAGTTACTTGAATGCTAGAAGCTTGTTTTAGGATTGCTAAGAATGACGGTTACTGTCTGCTCAGAATTGACAGACTAATTCAATGAATATATGCAAGCAGATTACAGGAGACCCTGAAAAGTCAGAGGAGAACTGACTAAACCTGAAACTCTGATAGAAAATCACCCTGATTCTCCAGGGACCAATAAAGCTGAGGAAAATAATTCAAACTGGAAGAAGTCAGGGAAGCAATATCAACCTGAAAAAGGAGGAGAGAAAGGGCTAGGGAAGAAATCAGTAATGAGAAGAAAAGTGACAATATGGAGAACCTGGAAGAAACCAGTGAATTCTCTAAATATGTTATAAGTAACATGGGATTCAGGTCTGCAGTTTAGCTATTCTATGTTGTTTGTGCCTTGAGATCCCCTGACATTGGAATAATTTGGTTTTTTTCCTGTTATTATTTGAAAAAAAGTGTATGAGTGTTATGAATATGGTAGTGTGAATATATATAGGGGTAAGGGACATGAGGGATAAACAAGAAAAAGGAAAAACTGTCAATATGAGGGATGTGGTCTCTGGAAAGAAAAATGTTCCTTCATCCTCTAGGTGGTGACAGAGTGATATTGTCCAGAGAAAAGGGGAGGGTGATCGTGATAGAAAGGAGACTTTTGTGCATTTTTGGGTAGGGAAAAGAATTCTATCATGGAAAAAGAAAAACATTTCTTTGCTGATGTCAGAATTTGTGCCTTCCTAAAAATTGACATTCTGGGAAAATACTGATTGAAGGTTACCCCCTGCTAAGAAAGATACCTACAATTCTCATGTACTTATTGAATTCAAAGCCATTATCTCCTACTGAGACATAGAGATGATTGCACTAAACTAAGGAAGTCGTAAATGTAAATAAATAGATAAATGTAGTTGCCAATGAAAATGTAAGCATTCAGCTAATTAATAAACCCATTATTATTTATGAACAGTATTGAAAGTTCAGTCTTCTAACATGGAGGATGAAAGACTTACAAAACTCGTGTGTGAAAGTAATTTTTATGCAGTTAACAAATTGCTGGATTTACAAATTAGTTCACTGTGGTTCCCTGAACACCAAACTCCAGTAAGGACATTGAATAAACTTAATAATGTTCAACGAAAATCAGCAAGACTGCAGGCAATCAGAGTTTGAAAATTCTGCTCTTTCCTGGCGACATTTTTGTTGCAAAGGAAGAAATGGATACCATGATCCTGTCTACTTTCTGTAATAACTGAGTCATTCTTGGAAAATGGTGAGACTATTTGTGAAATTCCATCTCCCAGAAAGCAATAGCTAACATTTTTATGTTGGTTTGTCTCAACTGGAAGGAAAGTAGGGAGGAGGAAAGATTAAAAAAAAAATTATTCCTGCTTTCCTGTTAGAGTAAGATGATCTGGTGAGAAGGAAACAAACAAACAAAAAAAATATACTGTAACACAATCTAAGAAGCATGTATTAAGCACCTGTTTAATGAAAGAAAGCTTTCTGATAAGCACTAGAGAGAGGAAAAAGCTAGGAGAGGGTTAGGAGGAGAAGAAAAAGTTCATTATCAACCAAAAGCTTATAGTTTACTTATAGTATGACCAAAGATTTTTGGATTTTGATGATTTTTCTTTGTTGGACTGAAATAGAGGTTGACTTGCCCATGATCACATACCTAGGATCTGAAACCCATGTTCAAATTCAAGTTGCAGGCTATTTCCATAGTATCACATACCACACAACAACTGATGCTAGATTAAGTAATTCAATATTATTCTTATGGAAAATGGAGATTATGAACTAATATTCCTTTTGCCTTTCTTTTTGTACTTATCAGTTTGGAGCTAGGGGAAGGAAAAAGTAATTGTTGCTATCACCTTCTTCTTTCAGACTTTACCTGCCTTTTGGAGCTTCATACTCTCTCTAGACTGGATCATAAAAAAGAGTTACTTTATGTTAGAACCAATGTCCTGGGTAATCCTAACAATATTTATTTATTCTTTAAAAGAGGTTTCTCAGGTTATTTGCTGTCTAATTCTACTTTCATGTCCTGCCTCTCTCTCAAACGCAACTTGTCCAAAACTGAATTGATCTCTAGTATATTTACCATTCTTCCAACATGCTATTTTATTAAAAACAGAACCATTATTTGGGGCACAAAGGGTTAAAATTCCACTGTCATCTTTGATTCTTTTCATTTCCTAGGTTCCTATATTAATTTCCTATTGATTCTATGACTAAAAGGCCTATTTTTTCTGTTGACTTTACTGTCACCAAGTTTGGGACTGCATCTCCTCTTAGCCAGATTATTATAATTGTTTTCTTTGGTGTCTTGACCTATAGCTATTTTAATCTTCAAAACATTATTCATTATTAACAAAATTATCTTTCCAAATTGCATAACTGATCATTGCATAACCTCTTGCTCCAAAAACTTCAGTGTATTCTTACTTTCTTTAGGTTAAAATAATAGCTTCTTGGTCCAGCATTTAAGGTCCTCCATAACATTGATGTGTCCTAACTTTCCAATCACCTTTCTCATTGTTCCTATTTATAACTTTTTAAAATACCTCTTATTTTCTAAATACTAACATGATCATTATCATCATCATTATCCTCACAAATTTCACTATTATTATATTTATGAGCATTATCTATTCTTTTCATCTTTTTTTAATAGGGCTTGGCCTGATAAGGTTCCAAGGAGAAATTTCTCAATTACTGGGTTTTTTTGCATTTAATATTCTCCCAATTATTTCACCAAGATAAAAGGCCTGCTTTTTAATAATTGAATAAAAATATCAGGATATAAACTTATTTCCTATTGATTCTCTGATAGTATCTTTGTATCACTGCAACACCAGATAGGGTAACAGAAATAACAAGTATCTTTTCCTGTTTTAATGTGGTCTAATTTCTTTCTCTTGATCTCTATATTTTTAAAGCTTTTTTATCTCATGTACTTTGGAGATTGTGACTTTTCAGGTTGATGAAACTTATTTAAAATAATGGTCCCATTTTTTTTTTTTTTTGAATCAGTGTTAGATCTGGCCAGTTGGTGGCATTACAATTCTATAAGACAATGTTTTGCAAAATAAACTATTTGCCCGCAAATCATCATAACACAAACACAAACCTGCATATGTCACAGGATCATAGCTCTTAGATTTATCCCCAATTTATATAATTGAAATAATCTTGTCCACTTATACACTAAGATATTTTGAGGTTTGTATTTGTGGAAAGAGAATATTTATCCCCCAGTTTTTAAAAGATAGTAAGTTTGTAATGTATGATTCTAGTTGGCTTATTGTATCCTTCTATAAATGAAGAAAATGCCAAACAGTGATATAATACACAATTTTTCCTATAACATTTCATTCTGCATTAATTAATGTCTGGACTTCTAAAGAATAGCCTTTTTATAAATTCTGGTGGCAATGATCTGGTTTTGAAATGATAATATACACGTCTATTTCTATAAACAAATCTGTGTGACATGGTTTGACATTTCATTGACAATATGGTTAGTTGAGTTTATAACATCTAGTGGAATAGATTTTTGACTTTATTCTTGGATATTTGTGATTTCACAGCTTCTATCCAAAGGTAAAGAATTTTTCAATATGTCTAGCAGGTTGTACTTTTGCTTAATCTTTATTCCTTCCTGCTTGGTGAAGTGAAGGCTGTTTGTACCAAAATAATTTCTATAAATTTTGACCTATAATTTCCATAAATCTCAAATGATTTTCATCATTTTAGTAACAAAAATGGTAATGATTCACTCCCTTATGATGGCTGCATTCATTTATTCATCTTTAAACTTTTTAGGACCCTTTATTTGCAAATATTGCTTGGAAGGATTGTACCTTAAGTCTTGGCTAACATTTCAGTTTTCAGATTACATTCTAGTAAAATATATTTATCATAACTTGTAAAGGTCTGAAACTCTGAGTTGATGCACTGACGTCAGACAACCGAACACTTAAGGCTAATTACTGATTGGACAATACTCTATTAGCATATGCTTGGAAAATGGCCCTTCCTACTATTCTGTGCTGGTTCAATTTTTTGGTGTATACAGAGAATTGCGGGAAGGATTAGGGGGTGGAGTAAGACAAGCCAGAATCACTTTGGCTGTAGAACAAAGAGAAGGAAGGTTGTGGAGATCCTGGGTCCATCCTGTTCACTTCTACCCCTAAAGACCAAGAATAAAGATCAAGGACTTTTGCTTATCCTGATTCCAGCTGATTCTAAGGCATACAGGGTGCTAACTTGGTCTTCACAATAACTAATAAACAAACTTATGGAAAATATCATTACAATATGCATGTGAGTTTTTCTAGTGTCATTAGTTCCTCAGATGTCCAGCAGGAATTGATCTACATTATAAACTTTAAGTAACATTGTTTTTAAAATTGCAAATATCTGCCAGTTAGAGGGCACACAAAAAGATCTATAGTCAATAAATGTCTAGTCTTTCTGGTTTGATAAATGAAGATACAAAGACACAGGCAACTGGCCAAGTACATTGTATGGTACATACCTATGGAATCAGTCTTCTTCCCAAGCTTGTACTATGTAATTAGCACTAAACTGGTATTCCCTATAATAATCTTGATAGAATGTAAACTCCTTCAAATCAGAGGCCATTGCACCTTTATCTTTGTATGTACAGGACCTAGTATAGTACATGACACACATTAGGTGCTTTAAAAATGTTTATTGATTGATTGATGTCCAGGTGTGCTAGGATTATGTTCTGAGAAGAATGCATCTTGGTGAAGAAAATGAATAGTGAATTGGGAAGGAATGTAAAGAAGATGATTCCAAGGCTAATGGTATGGAGATCTCTTCCTGTTGTATCCTCATCAACTCAATGATTTCATAGTTTCCAATGTCCCTTCCTAATCTTTTCACTATATAATGTTAAAAATCTGTTAGTACAATGTCTTGAGTCACAGTATGTTTTTCAATCAGTTAACCTTCACAATCACATAGAGGGAGAGAGAAGGGGGGGGAGGGAGAGAGGAGAGAAGAATGATTTTCATTATATAAATTAGTAAACAGAAAAGGGCCCAAAATATTTGTTTAAATAAATAAATAGCCCATGGTCTGATAATATCCAAAAGTTTTCTTACTCCAGATCTTTCATCAAACTTCTATTATTTCACAATTTTGTCCAGAACAATGGGCCTCTCTCCCCAGAATATATCCAACCTTAGAAGTCTGTACTTGTGATTTCATCAGTTTGCATATTCCTTCCACCAATGAATTTTAACATCTTATCTGAAACTTAGAGGGCCTGAGACAGTAGTCTTAGATCCTTAGTATTTAACTGATCTGACTTTGTTCACATACCTAGTATATGTCAGAAAATGGATTTTAATCCATATCTTCATGTGTACAATGATATCTCCCATTGATGTCCATCATAACTTAACTGTAACACTGTTCAAATTAACTTCGCTCTGGAAATATTTTGAAACTTGAAATACATCAAAAGAGCTCCAAAATGTTATCTTGTTGTGAAGACTGGAGTCCTGGTAGCAAGACAATTCTTTTGAAATAAAGAGGTAGCATAGAAATTTTGGAGCAAAACAGGTGGGGGGTGAAGGTAACAAAGAAGTTACAGAATATGATTATTTTTGATCCAAGCATATTCAATTTTTTAAGTACCACTAGCTTTGAATACTTTCCAGGGCACAGAATGGATCAATTTGGAAAATGTTTTATTGAATCAAAAAACATGCACCTCCTTCCAGTACTGAAATAAATCCAGTTAGAGATTAATTTTCCAAGATGTTCTATCATGCAGATATAAAATCAGTTGTGACATTAATATAGTCTGATTATATTGAGTAAAGTTTTATGGAAAACCTACTAGCTCTTGCATTGATTTTTATTCTCTATTTGGAGAACATAAGATCAAAGATTTAGAGTGAGAGGGATCTTTGAAGACTACTAAATTTAAACTCTTTCTTCTTATAATTGAGCAATTTGAAATTAAGAATGGGATGTGGTAGAGATACCTTATCCAAGGTTGCATAGTGCAAGAACTAGGATTAGATCAAAGCCAAAGTATTTATTCATTCAAGATGCATTTATAAAGTGTGTAACAAATGTTACCTACAATGCATATAAAAAGTAAAAATTAAATAATCCTTCACTTATATATCTTATAACTACTGGCACAATTAACATGAATGTGTATGGCTAAATATTAATATCTGTAGCATTAATTTCTCTATATATATATCAATCCATATATACATATGTATGTATAAAGACATTTTGGGAATGAGGAAGGATCTTGTAGTAAGTAGTTCTGCAGAAGCCTCATGTAAGAGATAGCATTTGAGCTGAATCTTATAGGAGGTTAGGGATTTTATGAATTGAGGATAAAGTATTTGGGGGGAAACTTGTACAAATGCATAGAGGTGGTAAATGAAATGCTATAAATTTTATGGGAAAAAATACAATGGGCCAGTTTGGCTGGAACATAGATTTCACAAAAGAAAATAATGTGTAAAAAGTTTAGAAAGTTAGTCTAGAGCCTGATTTTATTAACTATGGTATTAAAATGCTTGCCAAATGAAATTTTTGTCTTGCAGTCTTTTAAACAGGGGAATGATATAGTCATATCTGTGCTAAGGAAAATTTCTTTGGCAGTTTTTTTGGAAAATTGGTTAGAGGGATATGAGCCTGGCAGCAGAAACACAAATTAGGACACTATTTCAATAGTCCAAGAGAGAAGTGATGAGGGTTTCAACAGGTAAAGTTGACACATAAATGGAGAGAAAGGAATAAATACAAGTGATTTTATGGAGATAAAAGAAATAAGGCTTAATAACTGATTACCTAAAGGTAATTATGACTTCTGAGAAAGTAGTTTCATTTGTTTAGAAGCCATATTGTAGCATATTTGGAAGTGAGTGAGACTAAAAATGAGGAAGTGAGTGCAAAGTTTTGTTCTAGGAATTTTGTTGAGACTGATTAGTCTGATCAGTCTTTCTCCCACACAGTATTTTGACCTAAATTTGCTCTTCTTCCAAACATCCCTATAAGTGTTGAGGGTAGGCAATGCATAATTATCATCTCCCAAACTTCACGACTCAGTGCATTGCTCCCTCAAACTCACCCTATATATCTGATCAGTTGCCAAATCCTGTCCTTTATATTGTCATAATATATTCCTTTTGTTCCCTTCTTTCTACTTGATCAGCTGCCATGTCAGACCAATATTCATTACCTCATACCTGACCTATTCCAATAGACTGCACTCCACCTCTCCAATCCATTCTCTATCCAGATGGCAAAGTTGGTTTTCCAAGCATAGGTCTGCACATGTCATTTTTTATCCAATAAACTCCAGCAATTCATTATGACCTCCAAGATCAATTATAAACTCCTCTGTTCAGTTTTCCAAAACTTTCACAACTTCTTCCTACCCTTTAAGCCTTCATGGATTTTATTGTCTGCTTTGTACTCTGTGATACAACCACCCTTACATTTTTTCCTGCTCCTTGCAAATGATATTTCTTCCCCCTATTCCATGTGTTTTCCCTGGCTAACTCCCTTGCCTAGAATATTTTCTCTCTTCTTTCTGTCTTGGCGTCCTGATTTCCTTTTGGACTCAGCTCCAATCCCCCTCCCCCCCTTTTTGGAGACCTTCAGCATTACCTTGTCCCTAGATGAAACAGTGGATAGAGTTCTGGGTCTAGATTGCAGAGGACCCTAGTTCATATTAAATCTCAGATAATTATTAGCTGGACACCCCAATACAAGCTAATTGACCCTGTTTGCTTCAGTTTCCTCACATTTAATTTGAGCTAGAGAAAGAAATCACAAATCACTATACTGTATTTGCCAAGAAAATCCCAAATAGGTTGCAAAGGATTGGCCATGACTAAAACTACTAAACACTGACAATGTTAATGCATTCACACTGAGATTAATTCCACTTATATCTTCTATATCTTCTATGGGTTTTTTTCATCTATTTGCTTTCTTCTCCCTCATCCCTCACCCCAACATTAGAACATGAGCCCTTTGAGAGTAGGAATCATGTTTTTTTGCTGTATTTTTAAAAATCCCAAGAATTTAGCACATTGCCACAAATTAAGGACTTAGTAAATATATTTTCCACTTATGTTTTAAGATATCATCTTAAGTTCTAGCTCATCTTCTAAGTCTTTGTGTGACCTTGAAATCTCTGTGTAACCTCAGTTTCTTTTTCTGTAAAAATGAGGAAGTATGATAAAATGATTGCTAAAATTGCTTCCAGCTATATTTTATATTTTGAATGTCCCTTTGAAAAGCTTTTCATAGTACTAAATGAAATTCAATCAAGACAAAAAATATCTATTTGACTTAGATGTTCTTTACCTATAATTTTATATCTGCAAAGATAAATATGTAACTTCTTTCCTTCCTTTTTTTCTTTTTCTTTCATTCTTTTTTACAAATAAATATATGCATGTTCATAGAGCTAATGCTTTTTTCTTAAAGATAAACCAAAAAGAAGCATGATGAAAATTTCCATTAATTTTTATGTTATATACAAATGTGTATGCATATATATGTATACACATATTGCATGTAAGCCTATGTATCTCTATGTACACATACATAGTGTTATATTTACCTATTTCTATACACATGTATATGTATGTGTGTATAATATATTTACATATTAGTGTGTGCGTGTATGAACCTAATAGTAGTTCTGTGAGAAAGAACTAAATTTGCTTCTGAGAACCCCAGTAACTAAAACTGTAAGCTAAAGCCACAGTGATGTGACTTTCCCTAAACCTGATGGAAATTTAAATCACTTCCAGAATTAAAGGACAGACTATTTTCCCACAAGTCTCAATATCTCCAAAAGAAGCATTTAATGAAACCCAGAAATATCATCCTCATCCAAGCCTGCCTTTAGAGAAATACTAAATTTTAGAAAAGAATAAAGCTGTTTTAAAACTATATTATAAAAGTTTATAGTCTCCCTATTTTGTGAGGCAATATCCTGTACCCAGATTTTGTCTGTATTACTAATCCTGTTTATTTAAACCACTTGAGGTACCAACAGTCATATATTGACATGGTTATCCTAGATCTCAAATCTTTGGCAATGTCTCTTGTTAGTATCTTTGTTCTCGCATTTCTAGACACACTGGGGTTGGCTTCTAATATTGAACATCTTATATTTCATCTATGATCCTTTGACATTCTGGATTCCTACTCAGAGAATCGACCTACAACCAGGCTAGCTGAAAGCAGTTAAAGGTTCCATTCACTACTTAGTGAATTTGTTAGGATATTAGTCATGGGTACCTAACCCCAACAATAAAAAGAATTATATTAGAGCAGAAATTCCATCATTTTTTCTGCCTGGTAAGCAGAGAATGGAAGAATAAAGTTGTAGAAGTATTCCGGGGGATGGCAATATCAGGAACTTTGGCTGAGGGGTTTTAGCTGGACTGAGGAGGAAAGGTTGGATAAAATTTATAAGGATAATATGATGGTTAATTTAAAGAGGATTATAAACTTAAATGATAATTCAATTTGAATTATATAAATCCAATGCAATATAAATAAATGGGTAGAAGCCAAAACTCTAAGACCTCATATTCTTGGAGTGATATATTCAAATTAATTCTGTGGTCATGAGAAAGCCCCATAACCTCTCTCAATCTCACTCTCCTAACCTATAAAATGACAATAATAATAGTATTTCCCTTATAGGGATGTTGGAAAGAATAAATGAAATAACCTAGGAAAAAGTGCTTTGAAAGCCTTAAAACACTATATTAAAGTTATTATTATCATTAACAATCTATTGAGGTACTAGAGAAGAAAACCCAAAGTTTCTGGAAGCTCTGTTAGTTGAGAACCAAGAACAGTTAAAGAGGACAAAATGTTTTGCCTAATAAAAAGCAAATGGTGGTATGTATTCATTGTTTGAAATTTCCTATGATTATAGGATAAGATTTAACTCCAAATAATAGGACTAGGACCACTGAATATTTATCAAAATGAGATAGATTTTAGCTCAATTGAAGAAAGAATTTTCTATTAGTAAGAGATATGAACCAATAGAACCAATTGCATTTAAAAAAAGTGGAATTCCTGATTTCTTGATTGGGTCACTGAAGAAATAATGTCTTTAAAAGAAATAAAGGTAAGGAAAAGTGATCTAGAAAACCTCCAAAGGTCCTTATACATCCAAAATGCAATAATTATATAAAGATAACAAATAGTATGTAAAAGAAAGTAATCCCACTGCTTTAATGCTGGACAATTCACAATAAACATTTACTAGCTGTGAAAAGCTCCTTATTTTATTCTCTTTTAAATTCTTAAAAAAAAATAGTCTAAACTAATCCCATTATTGTTTTAAGCTAATGACTAAACTGCTTAGTGTTTTTTTAAAGAACAAATTCAGGGATTCCTGCCACCAACACCCCCCTCTATTTACCCTTTTTCTCTTACCCTATGCATTTACCACAAATAGAATATAAGCTTGAGTTTTAAGGGTTTTTTCTCATATTTTTAAAGGACTCTTTTCTTTCCTCTCTTTTCCTACCCTACCCCAAAAGCCCCTTATTTGTACTCAGTGTTCTCACAATGATTTATTTATGAGACTCTAGCACCATATGGGCTCTAAGAGAATTCTCTATAATGAGGTTGGACACTGCCCTATTTGTCTGCACCATCACTGAAGATACTGAGGACATGATGTGACTGCCAACACTTGACATCCTAGGTGCCAACACATAAAAAGGTAGCTTAAAAAGAAAAAAAGCAGTTTTCTCATCAAGTGGGTAATTATCTGAAGATGTAACTTTTTCCATAGTGATTTATTTTGCTCCTGTTAAATCATAATAGGAACATACATTGCTCTCTGAAAGCATTAGAAATTTCAGAAAAATCAGATGCTGCCAACTAGCCCTATGCTGACACAAACACTTGAAAAGAAGTAATTTAGCTTCAGAAAAATATGTTTCACTTTCTTTCATAAATGTTGCATGGGGGTTGAGATTACTCTCTGACTAGATATAGATTAAAAATGTAAATTATTGAAAAGCCAAAAGACCTGAAGTTCACATTCCAAGTCCCACATGAAAATATTCAGCATACATTGATTCAATTTAATTTAACAGACATTTCTTAAGTACCTACTGTGTTCAAGTCCTTGGCCTAGGTACCAGTGATAGGGAAAAACAAGAAGAAAATGTCTCATATAAAATAACACATCATCTAAAAAGTAAAATCAATAAATTGATGTGGAAGATAATGGTATTTCCAGATAGCTGACCCTGATAGAAAGTTTACATTTTAATCGTTTTCTAAAAATCAAAAAAGAAAAATATTTTTCAAACATATGTTCTTATCTTAAAATTTTGAAAGTAAGGCTTAGTCAGAGGAATACTATCTAATAAAAGATTATATATCACAGATTTTGAGCTTAAAATACTTGTAGACCAAATTTCTTATTTTCAAAACCAAGAAAGAAGTGGTTAGAGAGGCTAAGCAACTAGCCCATCATAAAGTGGGAAGTGGCAGAATTAAGACTTGAATACAGATCCTTGATACCCAAAGGGCTCAGATTCAATTTTCATTCCTTTGTCAGCAGTGTAACTTTTTTAAAATAACTCTGTTTCTTTCAGTTTCAATACCCACATTTGTTAAATAAGAATGTTTATATCAGATCAAATCTTAGACCTTATATTCCTAGTGAAATTGGGGCAGCCCTTTGCCAATTATTATTAAAAAGATTATAATTTAATGTTAAAGGTCAGTTAAAATGAATGAAAATATAGATTTTTTTTTGCTCATACAAGTTCATGGACCTTCCAAAATCTGTCCATGCAACCTACATTAAGAACTACTTGATGGACTTTCAAGTCTCTTCTAGCTCTAAACTTTATGATCCTATGAACATAAGTAATTTTCTTGTGCTACAGATTCAACTGATGGCATAAATGTTGATACAAATTAAATTGTTTTCTGCCACAAATTTTAGCAGCCATCATTCCCAGTAGTATCCCTAGAACTTGTACTTTTTAAAAATTGTCCATAAATGAACTCTTTCTCATTTTTCTCTTCTCATAAAAATGGATTGAAGATAATAAAGCTAAATTTCCTAAAATTATTGCCTCTAAAGTCAAAGCAGCCTTTTTTCAAATTGTTTTCTCACAATCCATAGTCAATATCATTCTACCTAAACATGTTTTGAATGTTTAGTAACATTCAGAATGTCATCTATAATTTCTTTAATTTTAATTAATAAGGTAACTTCTTGTCCCTTATCTTTTTTCTCACTCTTATTTTTTATTGGTGTGAAGAGCATCTATTATCATTTCAATAATTTGCAGTAAGATATTCCAGTGGTATTATATTTTTGAACTACCAATTAGTCATTTTGAAAGAAATTCAGTGCTTCCTCTGGTATCACACTAGTTCACAGTTTTCTCCAAGTCTTCATGTTTTTTTGGGCCATGACAGAAAGAAAAAAATAAAGCACAATTTGTGAAAGCAAAATTTCATGATTCTATAATTTCTAACAAAATAATAGCTTCGCTATGAAAATAGAAAATAGCTTTCTAGGTGTTGAAATTATTTTCCCTGAGGATCCTTTTTTTTAAATGAACCAATAAAAAAGTCTATCCATCCACCAATGCACCTTGCTGTTTATATATGAGTACCACATTGAAAGCTGTGGGATATTCCCATTGTTCAATCATCAAAGGTTTTATCATCCTATTAATATTTGAAACCCCTATTATGCACTATAATCAGTCACCACTTACTCAGATATTCAGAGTACTATGGGAGGAAGTAATATGGAAACTTACAAAGGTAAAATTGTGAAGAGTTACTAGACCACACCAAATGCATATAAGATAAATCAGTGATGACACAATTTTAAGTGGTCTTAGTAGTCAATTTTCAAGATATTTCGAAGAAAGAAATTTTTTAATGAAAAATGTGAATATATGACACTTTTCCCTCTCCTTCCCAGAAAAAAGTTGATTGACAAGATATCAACACTTAAAGATTCATTTGCCAACTTTTCATTGCTCCATTTTTGTGTGTGAGAATATTCTTTGTATATATTAAAGGTATGCTTGATGAAAAAATGAATGGAAACAGAGAGAAGCAAGATAAGATTTTCACAGATTTATTTTCTGGAATGAATTATCTAGACAGGAACACAATTGATTAGGAGGTATATAGAATATACTGTCTATTATTGTTCATTTTTTAAAAGCATACAAATTGGAAGGAAAAAATGAAAACTTTAAAACTCCTCAAGTTTTCTACATATATAAGTATCATTAAAAAACTCTTTTATAGGAAGATTCTGGGAAGATGGCAGAGTAGATTGGTAGTTTCAAACTCTCCAGATTTCCCCCACAAATAGAACAAATCTGCGCCTCAGAACAAACATACACTGGTGAAAAATCAAGAGGACTTTGGGCAGAACTGGAGTCCTCCTAGTATAACCCAGAAAGAACTGAAAAAAGACCCCTATCCCTGGATTAACCCTAGTGAAGTGCAAATACCTCCAGACTGGCTCCACAGAAACTTCAAGTGAGGAGCCCTGAGGATCGTTGGGTGTGGATAGAGCCTCAGCAGGAATCACAGAAACTTTTACCTTCCAGACAGCTTGAGGAGTCTGAATCTGAGTCTGGGAAGACAGAGTGAACTTCAGCTGATTAGGAATTCCTGGTCCAGCTATGCTGCAGAGACCTGATTCTGGACAAGAAGGAACCAGCACCCAGTGAGTGCAGAAGTGAGAAGCAGGGATACTGCTGGCTGCTGGCACTTGAAGGATGAAGGAGCTTTTGATTTGGAGATATAGGTTAGAGGGGAGATCTGAAGGGAAGCTTGAGACATCATTCCCTTACTGCACAATGGAAGGTGCCATCACACACACACACACACACACACACACACACACACACACGAACCAGCAAAGAAGAAAGAACCCAAACATACAAATTTATTATGGAAACAGGAAAGACCTGGGTTCATCTTCAGAGGAGGACACTGAAGTGAAAAAATAAGAGTTTCTTTCCCAAAAGAGTAACATGAAATGACTCCCTGCTCAGAGAGAATTTATAGAAGAATTCAAAAAAGAATTTAAAAATCAAATTAGAGACATTGAAAAAAAAAAAAACTAAAACTAAAATAAAATAAAAGCCATCAAAGAAAAATAAGAAAATTAGAAAATTATGGGGAAAAAAGTTAATCAACTAGAAAAGGAGATGCAGAATCTCAATGATGAAAATAATTCTTTGAAAATTAGAATTGGTCAAGGGAAAGCCAGTGAAGTTATGAAAGACCAGGAAATACTAAAACAGATTATAAAGAATAACAAAACAGAATAGAATGTGAAATATTTTATGAGAAAAAAAAAGACAAATTTGGAGAACAGATTAAGAAAACATAAGATTAACTGGACTACTTGAAAGTTGTGAACAAAAAAAGAACCTTGACACCATATCCAAGAAACAATTTAAAGAAAACAGTCCTAGAGTGAAAGAACATGAGGGAAAAGTAGAACAGAAAAAAAAATCACTGACCAGATATTATTGCAACAAACATTTGTTTATTGCAGCCCTTTTTGTAGAAGCAAGAAACTGGGAACTGAGTGGATGCCCATCAGTTGGGGAATGGCTGAATAAGTTATGGTATATGAATGTAATAGGATATTATTTTTTATAAGAAATGATCAGCAGGATAATTTCAGAGAGGTCTAGAGAGACTTTCACGAAGTGATGCTAAGTAAAGTGAGTAGAACCAAGAAAATATTATACACAGCAATAGCAAAATTATACAATGATCAATTCTGACAGATGTGGCTCTTTTCAACAATGAGATGATTCAGGCCAGTTATAATGGTATTGTGATAAAGAAAGCCATCTGCATCCAGAGAGAGGATATGGGGACTGAGTGTGGATCACAACATAATATTTGTACCTTTTTGTCATTGTTTGCTTGCTTTTTGTTTTCTTTTTCATTTTTTTGATCTGATTTTTCTTGTGCAGCAAGATAATTGTGGAAATATGTATAGAAGAATTGCACATGTTTAATATATATTGATTACTTGTTGTCTAGGGAAGAGAATCGGAAGAAGGGAGGGAAAAAATTTGGAACAAAAGAGTTTTCAGGAATGAATGGTGAAAATTATCTATGCATATGTTTTAACAATAAAAAAGCTTTAATTTTAAAAAAGTTTTTAAAAATTTTAAAAAGACTATTATTGCCAAATTTAGAAACTCCCTGATCAAAAATTTGAAAGAAACAAGAAAAAAAAATCGAATACACTAAAGTTACAATTAAAATTGTACAAGATTTATTAGCAGTCACAAAAAAAGAATCCTAGAATCATGTCTACCAACAATCAAAAGAAATAGGCCTACAGTCAAAAATATCATATTCATTAAAATTATCTATAATATTGAATGAGTAAAAATGGACATTTAACAAACTTGCAGATTTTCAGAATTACCTTCACATTTGATTAATGTGAAGAAAATTTAACATATAAGAGCCAATGTCAAAGATCAATTTCAAGGAACTCAATAGGGACAAATTGCTTATGTTTTTTTTTTTTTTTAAACATGGGAAATGTATACCATGTGTTTAAGATCTACATCAACAATATGGTAGCTACAAGAATAGACACAAAGATATTAGAGTGGGAAGGAGACTTTGTAATTCTGAAAACCTACTCACATCAGGAATGAGTTAAATACACACACACACACACACACACACACACACGCCATGAAGGATATAACACTCTCCAAAATCTATAAAGAAATAACTAGGGGCTGCTAATTGGTGTAGTAGATAGAACACTAGTCCTAAAGTCAGGAGGATCTGAGTTCAAATCTGACCTCAACACTTCCTGGCTGTATGACTCTGAGCAAGTCACTTAATCCTAATTGCCTCAGAAAATAAAGAAAGAAAAGAAATAAGAAGGGAGGGATGAACATATGAGGAAGCAAAAGATGAGGGAAGAAGACAAGGGAGAGATCCCATGAGTGGGAGAGGTTAAGTAATATTCAGATAAATTAAGGAGCAGAAGTAAAGAGTCAGTAGGGACAGGAAAAATATGTGTATGTGTATGTGTATATCTACATATCAATATATAAATATATCTTTTCTTAACTATAGCTTGCTTTAGGTGATGGGAGGATGAAAGGGGAAAAAAGAATAATATTAAAGAGACATACCATAAAACAAAAAAAAAATTACAAGGAAGTAAAGATGGACATTCATGAATATAATTTCTTGTACTCAAATATATATACACTTTCTTCAAATGGTAATTTGTTGTTATGTATTTTGAATCTTCCCTTATGTTCTGCTGAGTACATGACGATGTTCTCTTTTAAAAGAAACTATATATATATACATATATATCCCTTAAAATTAAAAAACCTCTTTGATAAATATGACCATTCATATGACTACAACATATGACTATATATGCATATATAAATACATATGCACATGAAGACAGAACTAAGAGAAAATGGAAAGTTGCAATCCACAAAGTGGAAGGCTTACTGGAAAAAATACTATAGTAATTTCAAAGCTTAATGGTACGGAGAGAATGACTCTTTGTTTACTATTTCATGATACCTATATTAGAGATATTAACAAAGAGTTTAGCTTAGAATTATCTAGGAAATTGTATTATAACAGAGAATTGTGAAATGCTGTTGTTTTTATTCTTCATTTTTGAAGAGGACCAAAAGTATCACAGGTTGATTTCTTGACTTACTTATGAATTAGATTTGTGAACCAGTATTGCACAAAGTTATTAGCCTTCCTCGCTCTTCCAAAATCATCAAAATACAGTGGCAAAACAAAAGTAAAGATGACTGGTACCCAAGAATGCAGCGGATGATTTTGGCATCTTAAGTATCTAACTAACCTGTAAGTGCTCTGAAGCACCTGTTTCAGCCACCTGTGATCCTCTGGCATTTACCCACAATGTTTTTACCGGTCCTATTTTACTTCTTGTTGTTAAAAATAAACACATGTATTTTTTAATATCAATTTTCTCCTTGTAATATTTTTTGGTAGTGACTCTTGGAATACCATGATAGCTGAAGAATTTAAGCTATAAGTGATCCAAAAGAAAATAGAGAGATGCATGATATGTGTGAAAAGGATCTGTCATATTAATAATGATGACTTTTGCATACAATGTGTTCTAAAAGACTTGTAGCTAGAAAGATAGGGGGAATAACCACATAACAGAAAAGGGGAAGGAAAACCTGAGTGCCATGTTGATAATCATGAAATACTAAAAGAATGAGAGTGAAGATTCCAGAATATTTGTTGATCTTCTCTAGAGAGCTTAAGAAAAGAAAAGCACAGAAAGAGCATTGTAAAATCACAGCATTTTAGAGGTGAAAGGTACATAAGAAGCAATTTATTGCAATTCATATCTGAATAAAATTCTTCTGTAAAATATACCAAATAAATCATCACACAGATTTTTTAAAATACCTTCAGTTAGTGAGAACCTATCTTCCAAGGCAACCTATTCCATTTTGGGGTATTTTATTTGTTGAAATTGTTCCCTTAATTTAAGCCTGATTGATCTTTGAAACATTCACCTATTATTCCTAGGTATTCTGGCTTAGAATATGCTAAAAACCTATTTAGCCTTTTCTTTACATTTCAGGGTTGTCATTGAGAACATCAGTTATTGGATTTTGCTATAGTGCAGTGAGATCTTCAGACTCTATGTCATGTTCAGTTGCCTTGATTCTATAATACATAGCCTCTAGATAGCTGCAGAAGGGTTAACTATGAAAATTAGAAAATCTGGGTCAAAGTTTCATAGGCTATTCCAATGAGGGTCTCTGTTCAAATTAACACGGAACTATTAATGACCTTTTTTATTTTTGCAATGAATTTTCAACCAGTTCTATATTTACTTAAACATCCTATCATCTTACTTATATCTTCATCTTTTTCAATAACAACATGAATAACAAGTAATTATATTTATATATAATGTTTTATATAGTGTTTTAGAATTTGAAAAACAAATATTATTTCATTTGATCTTCACAACAACAACATTATGAGTTAAGTACTACCATAAGCATTCCCATTTTACAGATAAGGAAAGGCAAGGCAAGAAGCTTTCCCACTATCATAGTACACAAGGCTGTTTCTGAATTCAGAAATTCCTGACTCCCCCTAAAATCTAAGCAAATTCATTCTCAGAATAGAGAAGAGATTAAATATATTTCTTAGATATAATGAATATAATTTAATGACGACTTAAGGAAGGAGTTCCTATACTGATGAGATCAATAATCCATTGAAGAATCACAGTATAATAAAATTGATTCTATGATACAATTAGTTCAGTCTAGCTATTGTATGCTGACTTTCCTCCCTCCCCAGAAAGGTTACCTGTTTTCCTTTGTCTTTGTGATTTAATAATATCTTTAGGAACTTTCTTTATCCTCTTCCCACACTACTTTCTTCATATCTCCAGATTTTAACATGGGTTGTCTTCTTAGATATTATCAAAATATAGCTAGTTCATACCTTGCATCCCAACACCACTTTTTTGTATTTGGGGCACTTTCTTCCTGACTTCTATCTCATCTGTCTTTTTCTTGTCCTGACTTTTTTCCAGTTTCTCAACTTATACACTAATTAACATGGCTTACAGAGCCAGAATAAGCTAAAGATCATTTTTCCTTTGGTTTATGAACCAACTTTTCACATTCACTTAACAATCATTTTTATGAATTAGCTCTTTTGTTCACCACAAATCTTTTCTTTACTGATATCTCCAACCCTCTTCAAGTCTCTTTTTTTCCATGTCATAATTGTGTGTGTGTGTGTGTGTGTGTGTGTGTGTGTGTGTGTGTTTAGGATACAATTATGTTTTCTTTTTTTAAAAATTTTTTTATTTATTATAATAACTTTTTATTGATTATAATAACTTTTTTATTGACAGAATACAATGATGTTTTCATCCCCATTCTTGGTTGACTAAGTTCCTCCTGCAATGTCTACAATATCTTATTCAATTATAACCATCCTGGAGTTTTGTAGATTCTCCCAAATATTTCTGCAGTTTATAAGTTTTAGCAGTTCTACACAGTTGAAAAGCCTCTTCCTCTAAATCAGTCATATATATTTTGTCTGTTTTTTTTAAGAACTAATCTAAATAAATATGGAACTCTTTCCATTATTGAAAAGTTGATCACAAAAAGATCATTGTTTTAGATACGAATTGTAAAGATTGTCCATTACAGTATGGAACCACTTGTGATCTTACATCACAGATCCTCAAAGTCTTTAAACGGTTCTTGTTTCAGCATCATTCTATAGTATAAACCAGTCCCAGGTTGAGGGTTCCAGGAGGCTGATTCCTTGAATGATCTCACTATCATTATACTTAACAACTTCAGCTAGAAATATGCTTATGTTTTTTCTCTAAATTTAAGTAATGCACACAACTACATCACATATAACTACACTTATGAAATACCTTAACTGGTCAGAACCCACTTATTGTAAGTCATTTATTTAAAGCTGCAAGAAACTCTAGGGATAATCTAATTCAATGTCTTCATATTTTAGATGAAGGAGAAGAGTAATGAAATGATTTTTTCAAGATCAAAGAAGTGAAAAGTAGTAGAGTTAAGACTTAAATCAAGGTTGTAGGACTTTAAATCCTTTTTCCTCTCAACACAATTCTTCCTCCACACTCTGCCTACAAGATAATTAGCAAATCCAAACCTCAATACTGTATTGTAAGAAGTGTTGCTTCTACAGAAAACTCTAAATCCTGCCATCTCATTTTTGTATGGAACATGAGACAATGTCTAATGTTTCATAAGAGGTAAAACTGTCTTAGTCATATTTGTTCACTAGTAATGAATTCATTTCAAATGTTCAACTTGATGGCAAACTAGCTCCACTATTTTTGGGATAATTGTAGATGATTAGAGCACTAATTAGAATAGAGTCACTTCTTCCTCATTGGAAAACAGTAATTGGTACTTTCTGGGATGCTCTTTTCTGCCACTACATTCCTTAGCAAAATCTTATCTCTGTTTTGCCTATTAGCTAATACTAACTAAGGGAATTGGAAGATAAAACTAAAATGATGGCTTAAGAACTGAGTTGTTGCCCATCAATTGGAGAATGGCTAAATAAATTGTGGTACATGAATATCATGGAATATTATTGTTCGGTAAGAAATGACCAGCAGGATGATTTCAGAAAGGCCTTGAGAGACTTACATGAACCGATGCTGAGTGAAATGAATAGGACCAGGAGATCATTATATACTTCAACAACAATACTATATGATGATCAATTCTGATGGACCTGGCCATCTCCAGCAATGAGATAAGCCAAATCAATTCCAATAGAGCAGTAATAACCAGCTACACCCAACGAAAGAACTCTGGGAGATGACTATGAACCATTACATAGAATTCCCAATCCCTATATTTTTGTCCGCCTGCATTTTTTATTTCCTTCACAGGCTAATTGTACACTATTTCAAAGTCCAATTCTTTTTGTACAGCAAAATAATTGTTAGGAGATGTATACTTATATTGTATTTAATTTATACTTTAACATATTTAACATGTATTGGTCAACCTGCCATCTGGGGGAAGAGATGAGGGGAAGGAGGGGAAAAATTGGAATAAAAGGTTTGGCAATTGTCAATGCTGTAAAATAACCCATGCATATAACTTGTAAATAAAAAGCTACAATAAATAAATAAATAAATAAGAACTGAGTTATTTTATGTCTTTGAATAAAAAAAGTATAAAAAGAGGAGCTTGCTGCTGCAACTGTTCCAATCTCCAATTTACTGTTTTTCCCTTGATGAGAATCTATCATTTCTTAATAAAGATACAGATGAGGATAAACATCATAAAGATATAGCTGAGGAAAACAGATAAACATAAGAAAAACCCACATAGGCCTCAAGTTTCATATAGCTCTTTACTCACAACAGTCCCATAAAGTAAATAGTGAATATATTATTTTTCTAATTCAATCCAATAAGCATTTATTAAACACTTATTATGTGATAAGCAGTATGTTAGCCACTAAGGATTATTAAAATGGTCTCTGTAATGGCTATACCATTCATTAGAACTTCCTTTGTCCACAGAAGAGCAAGACAATGGAGTTAGACAGCTATCAGACATTTAGAAGGATTTCTGATCCTTTTAGACTTTAACTATATTTGGAAATGTTCATGAAATCATGGAACCAGTTTTGATCATCCCAAGGCAATCTTGAGCAGAAGCTTCCAACTGAAGGCCCCATTTAAGACCTTTCTAAACATTTTATTCATCAAGTTGTTTGTACTCAGTCTTGGACTCGCTGCATCATTTTGCGTATTTGAATATACAGTAGGAAATCAGTGCTTTGTTCCTGGAATTCTTCACCATTCAAACCTGGAACTCTCCATCTATAACAAACCTCCTTACTTTCCCTGATCAGCCATTTCCCGTATCTGTTTGGCTGAAAAAAATAAAAACTTCCATGCTTTCCCTAAACTGAGCTGTTGACCTTTAGGATGTCCCTTCTGCATGATCATATTTGTGCCTGCTTAATAAAGACTATTCTCGATTTTTATAGGCATGGTCTCCTGTTAATTTTTTCCCTTTGGAAAATAGGGATCCAAATCCCATAGCATTTATATATTAGTTTGTAGGACATAAGGCCAAAGGGAAAAAAAATCTTTACAAAGAACTTTTATTATGTGAGCAGGTACAAATATAAAGAAATTATTACTCACATACAATCATCTGAGGAAGGAGTGATCACAAAACCCTCAAACAAAAAAAATTGGAAGAGGAATATCAAAAAAAGATTTCTTTTTTTTTTTTTTTTTTATTTAATAGCCTTTTATTTACAGGATATATACATGGGTAACTTTACAGCATTAACAATTGCCAAACCTCTTGTTCCAATTTTTCACCTCTTACCCCCCCCACCCCCTCCCCTAAATGGCAGGATGACCAGTAGATGTTAAATATATTAAAATATAACTTAGATACACAATAAGTATACATGACCAAAACATTATTTTGCTGTACAAAAAGAATCAGACTCTGAATTATTGTACAATTAGCTTGTGAAGGAAATCAAAAATGCAGGTGTGCATAAATATAGGGATTGGGAATTCAATGTAATGGTTTTTAGTCATCTCCCAGAGTTCTTTTTCTGGGTATAGCTAGTTCAGTTCATTACTGCTCCATTAGAAATGATTTGGTTGATCTCGTTGCTGAGGATCAAAAAAAGATTTCTTATAGAAAGATGTACATAAGCTCAGTATTAAAGGAAACTAGAGACTCTAAAAGGGAGTAAATTCCAAGGCATAGGACAGCCCCACAGAGATGAGAAATGAGATGCTTAATTTAGGTAAAATATAAAAAAATAAAAATTGAGTAATATGAAATAATCCAAGAAAGGTAATCTAGAGTCAGATTTATAATGACTTTTATTTTTCAAACTGAAGAGTAGTCTTTTATTTAGCCTTGTGAAAAATCGATATTAATTGATGATTTTTTGAGAAGGTTAACACTGTTGAACGGCTGCTTTTGAAAATTGTCTTCATATTTCATCATATCATCCTCAGCAAGATTCTTTAGTTATTTGTCTTTTGAAGATACTTTTCAAAAGTACTAATTCAATCATGCCGTTCTCCTTCTCAAGAAGCCCCAATTTTGTTATTGGTAGTTATGTGGAGGCTGGATCAAAGAGGAGAGAGACTAGAAGCAGCAGTTGGAAGACCCTTCAATAATACAAGCAAGAGTTGCTAAGGACAAATACTATCCAATGAAGTACAGAGAAGGAGATGTTTGCAAGGCTTGTTATAGTTTTTTAAAATTGTAAATGATAATGTGCTTTCATCATCAATATCATCTCACCTGCTAGATATCTTATTTTTTTAATAAAATATTAATAGTATTTTGGAGTCTTCCTTTTCATTCTCACAGGCTCCCCAATAAGCCTAACAAAGCTTTAGAAAACATAGAAGGTTTTAAGTTTGATTTTCAAAGATAGTTAGGAAGAGGAATAAACATTTCAATAAGCACTTACTATTTTCCAATCACTGTGCCAAGAAATTTAAATATATCTCATTTCATTCTCACAACTCTGTGAGGTAGGTAATAGTATTATTACCATTTTAAATTGAGGAAACTGAGGCAGGATCATACAACCAAGAGGAGTCTGACACTGGATTTGAACTTTGGTCTTCCTGACCCAGAATTCTATCCTCAGTGCCAACAACTGCCTCAAAAGAACATAGTGGCCTTCATAAAAGAGGGAAAAAGACTCACATGTGCAAAATTTTTTTATAACAGCTCTTTCAGTCATGGCAAGGAATTGGAAAACAAATAGATGCCCCTCAGTTGTGAAATGGCTGAACAAGAGACACTATATGAATATAATGGAATATTATTTTTCTTTAAGAAATGATAGACTGTTTTCAGAAAATCCTGGAAATATTTACTTAAACTGGTGCTGAGTAAAGTAAGAACTAGGAGAGCATTATATACAGCAACAAGAAGATAATGTTATATAGTATCAATTGAGATGGACTTGGTTCTCTTCCATAATAAGGAAATTATATATTTCCTTTTTATTTCCTATATATACTTCCATAATAAGGAAAAATAATAAGGTGATTTAAGGTAGTTTCAAGAGACATGATAAAAAGGTGCCATCTGCATCCAAAGAGAAAACTATTGAGACTTAATGTGGATCAAAACTTAATATTTTCACACTTGCTGTTGTTGTTTGTTTTTTTTTTTCAAGTTTTTTCCCCTTTGATCTGATTTTATGGAAATATGTTTAGAAGATCTGCACATGTTTATCCTATATTAGATTGCTTGCTGTCTAGGGAAGTGGGGAGGGTGAAAAAATGAGAGAAAAATTTGCAACACAATGTATTGCAAAGGATAATGTTGAAAACTATCCTTGCATGTATTTGGAAAAAATAAAAATCAATTATTTTTTTACAGAATTATGAAGGAAACAAGAAACCAAGGTAAGGAAGTGAGGATAAAGTGAATCCTAGGCATGAAGAACAGTCAGTTTAAAGACAGTGAAATGAGAGATAGAGCATCTTGTATTAGCTCAAGCAAGGAGGCCGATTTGCCTAAAACTTAAGTGAATAGGAAGGGAAGTAATATATTGGACAAGATTTCTAAATGAGATAATATATGTAAAGCAGTTTGGAAACCTTAAGGCCCTATGTAACTGCCAGCTATCATAATCCTCATCATTATTCAAACTCACCGATTGCTTATTGGTCACAGAATTGTGCTTCATGTAAAGTCTATTTCTTCTTCTTTTTTTTTTTTTAATATAATTAAGATATCATACTTATGAAGACTATGCCAAGAGCATGGCTAACTTCCAATAACCATATGTAGAGAAGAGTATTTCTTCAATTCTTTATGGTATCTGTAGCACACAAGACCAATTTCCTGGTGGAAACCAGTTCTCTCAATGTGGCCAAACATATTTGTAACTGTCAAATATTTCTTCAATTGAGGAATCACCCACAGTTGAGAGCCTATGAAGCTTACCATGGCTGCTATTTCAGGAAGCCCTTTATTTCCTGTAAACCAGTCACATTACCTAATGCTGTGATTTCTGAGCTCTGGGGGGGGAGGATGGGAGCTGACCTAGGTGCTATAAACAAGCACTTGCCTAAGGCACCTTCTGTCCTCTAGCAGCTGGTGGTAAGGTAACTAGCAGCCATTTCCTGATCTGTAGTTTCTGCTGGGGTCAGCTAAATGCTGTGAATTCTATCTAACTTCCAGAATGAGAGTTACAGATAAAATCAAGTCTTTTAGAAAATAAATAGGAAACACAAAAATAAAGAAATACTGGTTCTAGGAAAAAAACAAGGAAATGAACTTTTCTTCTTTTGTAGAGGTGGGAAACTATTGGCATAGAACCTTGCATATGATATTAGACAATACTCTATTATCTGGTTTTGCTTAACTGTTTTTCTCTGCTACATGAAAGAACATATTTAGTGCAGAGGATATTAAGACAAAACAAAAAAATCAATATTTTTAAAAGGCAATAAAGACAAACAAGGTTCATTTTTTCTAGTCTTAGTTATTACAATATGCCTTCATGTTATTAGATACTCATCTTCTCTTAAGGCTTATTCCCCAGTTGTCTAATTTCCTTTCTCTTTGCTCTGCCTTGTTAACTTAATCTGCTCCTGTGACTTTAAATACCACTATTATACAAATGAATCACAAATCTACATACAAAATCCCAAACTTCCCTGGATCTCAACTCCTGCATTGTTACATGCCATTAGGAAATAGTGCCTGAACTATGGTAAAATTTTCTGAACTTGTATTCTGAACGCTGTCAAATCATCCTCCACAGTATCATTTCCATTTGTCTCCTATTTTCCTCTCACACTACTATTCATTTCTTTTCTGCCTGACTATTTAAACATCCTCTTAATTGGTACTTCTCCCTCCCCTTTATCTTCTCATCAATTTATCCTCTATCTTCATACCTCAGTCATCTTATAACAAACTAGTATGATCAGATTACTCTCTTATCCAGAAACTTTCAGTTGCAAGTAAATTTTTTACCAAATAAAATTGAAACTCCTACCTTGGAATTCAAAATTTTAACCTATAATTCTAGTCTTAGTATTAAATTCTGATCACAAGCTGCCCCCCACAAACAAATATAAACACACAGTCCACCATTTTCAAACTAAACAAATACCTCATATGAGATCCAATAGGCAAATGGGTAACATAGCTCACGTGGCACTTGTGGTGTTATTTCCTGAATTACTATGACCTGAATAAAATTATTATACCACCCCTCACATTATTCCTTGACATTAGGACTGGGAGAATTGAGTCAGGAAAACCTCTGGCCACTTTACATTATACTTTCCCTTCTGTTTGAGTACTGCCCCTTGCTTCACTGTCTCCTGCCCTTGGACCTTCTTATCTTGACTCTTATCCTGTCAGGACTAAGTTATGATCCTTTCTTTGAGTTATGGCTTGTCTGCTCACTCAGTATCCTCGCCCCCCCCCCCCTTATCTGTCTTTGTTTCCCTATAAGATTGTATACCCTAGTTAGTTATAAAAGTTCCCTGCTTCAGTTGCTCAATACCAAAATGATTTTTGGATAACCGTCCCATGCCAGTCGGCTAGTCTAAACTCTCCAGAATTAAAAAAATAAAAAAAAATCTGTCTTGCCTCAGTTTCTCTGGCATTACAGTGGGAGATGGCATTTGGGCTTTCCCCATCATTTAACATTATGCATTAGCTGCCAAATTCCCCCCCAGATGATATACAGTTTTTCTTAATATCAATCCATCAAGAAACATTACACTAATGCTAAACTCTGAGGATTAAAAAAAGATGCAAAATATAATTCGTGCTCTCAAGAAGCTTACTGTCTAATGGGGGAAAGGATGTAAACATATCTATACAAAGCAAGCTATATATAGGGTAAATAGGAAATAATTAACAGAGGGAACCAATAGAATTAAAAGGCATTTGAGAAGTCTTTTTGTAAAAGATGATATTTTAGTTGGACTTAAAGGATACTAGGGTGGTCAGTAGGCAGAGCACAGGACAGAGAATATTAAAAGCAAAGGAGACAGCCAGAGAAAATGTTAGAGCTGAGCTTCTTGTGGAATAGCTAGGAGGTGAAAGTCAATGGCTCAAGTGGTATGTGAGTAAGGTAAAAGGAGATTATGAAAGTGAACTGATGCTGAATGAAATGAATAGAACCAGGAGAACATTGTACACAGCTACAGCAAGATTATATGATGATTAGTTCTCATGGACATGGTTCTTTCCAACAATGAGATGATTCATGCCAGTTCTAATGGTCTTATGATGAAGAGAGCCATCAGCACCCAGAGAGAACTGTGGAGACTGAGTGGGATCACAACATAGTATTTCACTTTTTTGTTGTTGTTTGCTTGCATTTTGTTTTCTTTCTCATTTTTTTTTTCCTTTTTAATCTGATTTTTCTTGTGCAGCAAGATAATTGTGGAAATATGTAAAAGAATTGCACAAGTTTAACATATATTGGATTACTTGCTGTCTGGGGGAGGGGAAGAGGAGTAAGGAGGGAGAGAAAAATTAGAACACAAGGTTTTGCAAGGGTGAATGTTGAAAATTATTTATGCATATGTTTTGAAAATGCTATTAGTTTAAAAAAAAGGAATATTATGAAAATAGAAGGGGACTAAGTTAGGAAAGGCTTTAAATGTCAAATAAAACATTTTGTATTTGATTTGAAAGCAACAGGGAGTTTATTGAATGTGTGTATATGTATGTGTTTTGGGGGGTTGTATGACATATTATGACTTGTACTTTAAGAAAATCACTTTAGTGACTAAATGGAAGATGGATTGGAGTGAGCAGAGATGAAAAGCAAGGGGACTCAGCACTATGCTATTATAGTAATCCAGGCATGAGAAGATGAGTGGTGGCAATATCAGAAGAGAAAAGGGAACATATACAAGACATGTTGAAAAGGTGAAGTTGAAGCTTGGATATGGGATGATGGGATGATGATTTGTGGAATAGAGAGAGATGTATTTTATTTTCATTATTTCTGTGTTTCCCCTATGATCTGTATAATATATGCAGGCTCATATTTACTTGATCCTTGGCCAGCTATAAACATATTTACTTAACTTAAGCTGATGACATCAGTATCTGACATTTATCGATATTAGTCTATTAGCTGGACAGTGGTCTGCTTGATTAAGCCTGAAGGTCTGATTTTTTGTTTCCTAGAAATCAGGGGATTTGGGGGAAACAGAAACCTTCCATTCCAATCTCTCTGAATAGCAACAACCAATTAGATGTCTCCCCCTTCCCTTCTCAATGGCACTTACTTGTGATGTAATCTCTTGTATCTTTGCTACTTCTTTAGCCCTCCTATCACAAGCTTTCTCTTTCTTATCTCTTGATGGGACGGCTCATCCTCTGGAGGTTTTTAATAAACAACTTTTCTGCTTTCTACTGAGTTATCTCTGAGTAATCATTTTGGATAAGGGTCTTCTATATCCCTCACAATGAGAGATAGTGAGGAATTCAGGATGGCTCCCTGACTGTGAGTCTGAGGGGACTAGGAAAATAGTGTTGTCCAATATACTAAGATAGGAGGTGGGTAGAATTTAGGGAATTTTGGAGAAGTATACTTGAAACAAGTATACTTGAAACAAGGTTTAACTCAGTGGAATTAATGAGATAATTGTTCTCTAGTTCACATATATACTTAGTACTTAGTATGGTGATGTAATGGTTCCCTAGTTCACACATACTCAGTATACTGTAATGATATAATTATAATAAGATATTTAAACTGGGGACAAAGTCAGATATTGTTAGTGGGTTTCCTCTGGGCTGAAATTGAAAGGGATAAACAGAAATCCATCAGCATGGGAGGTATTATACTTGTGGAACTTCTAAAATAATCAGTCTGTTAACAAGTCCCTATATAATAGAATATACTTTATTTCAGCTGCTTCCTGGGATGTTTTTATCTTAGTTTTATCATTGGCCATAGTAGAAGCTGATTAGACTGAGAAGTATAGAGAAGCCTTCTTACTTATAAGCCTAATTCATAGGCAATTATGGCCTATGGTCTATGAAAATGCCTTTCAGGATCTATGTTTTTGAAATTTATTATGTATATCTTGTTCTGCATTCCAGCAGTTTAGTAAAGGTCTAAATAAAACATCAATTTCTACTTTAAATATATATACACACACACACACACACACGTGTATGTATATATACATGTATGTGCATATACATATGCAATTTGCAAATATATTTATTTACAAATTTTAAATTACATTTGTATACACATATACATATATACATATATACATATACATATATATATATATATACATGTATATATATATATTTGTAAATTTTCCCTTTCCCCAGTAGAAAATAAGTTCCTTGAGAGTAGTTATCTTTTTTTTCCTTTTGTTGTAGTGGCACCAGAGCCTAACACAGTTTATCCACTGAGAGAAAAAGGGACATTTAGGAGGTAGGAGGAAGAGAAAGAAAGACTGATTTTCACTTGGGTGAAGTGGGGAATGATGGGAGACCTAACAGAGTATGAGGATAGGAGAAGAAAATTAAAGGGTACTTACAAGCAGATAACAGTATGGTATGGAGGAGGAGCAGAGAAGCAAAGTGAACAGCCCCACTAGAATTATAGTCCACCAGAAAATCAAATGGAGACAATTTTAGCCTACAACCCAGAAATCCCAGGAGTCAAGGAGTGAGGAAGTGATTGCCAATGAGAGAAATAATAGAAGTTCATTAACCTTAGGAGGACAAGTATTGATCCTGATGTCAATTCCCTAGAACCAAGTCCAGACTTATAATTCTGCTTCCTCCTATATCTTATTTCTAAGTTTCATTTCTTAAGGATATTTTTGTTCTTCAGTGTGGTTAAAAAAATAGCCAACATTTACATAGAGCCTACTAAGTAGGCTAAGTGCCAGACACCATGCAAGCTTTTTATAATTATTAGCACATTTGATCCTCATAGCAATCCTGGAAGATAAGTGTTTTTATTCCCATTTTCAGATGAGAAAACTGAGGCAGTCGTGGTTAAGTGGCTTGTCTAAAATCACACAGATAGATAGTCAGTGGCTGAAGCAGGATTTGAACTATCTTCCTGATAACAATCACAGTATTCTATAAGCTTTCAAGCTTTTAGAGGTAAGGCAGATTACACTTTCTTTAGAACTTTATGGATGATCTTTGAAAGTTTTATACCTGAAAAATTAATCAACTATATAGCTTACCCATCAAGCTGAATAATTTTAGACTTTAAAGAAACCTTAAAGATCATGGGATCTAGCCTCTTATTTCCTCAATTGAAGGAACTGATAAACAAAGAGAAAAGGCAACCTTTCCAATATTATACAGCTAGTCAGAACTGTATGAGCTGTAGCAAAGTTAAAACTAGAAACCATAAGTATCTTGTCCAGTTTCAGGGTACTTTTCATTTTCCAATCCGAAAGCATGGGATATCTTTTAAAATTAGCATGTTGTAGACTATTCAGCCTATTAAGAAAGGTTGTAAGAAAAATTAGGCAAAATATATCTAGATACCCCTATCAGACTTATGCAGAGCTCACCCTCTGGGAAGTAATATAGCTATCAGAACTGGCTGGTGATGGTGCATCCCTACATGCACTACCATACTGCTGCACAGGAACAGTTCTGATCACATAAGATGGATAAATGCATGGCCCCAGTGAGAATTAAAGTTCTTCTTCTCCAGAAAACTAGGACAGGTTCCTAATATTGTTCCAATTACAAAGAAAATAATTAAATCATTCTAGCAACTAGAATCAAGCAAATCAAGAAAATAAGCAAAATTATAAATTTTGAATTGTATGTCACCTGAATAGAAACCTTCAGGTCACAGTCTTCCATCATCCTCCGTCTGTGAGGAAATATCCTGATTTATAGTGTATACTCAGTCTCAGCTTATGATCACAGAGAAATAGTCCAGAACAGGATAGGGTTAAGAGAAAACAAAGCAGTAACTAATGTCATTATGACCTTAGCAGGAGGAAAACTGGATAGTTGTCAAGCTAACATAATTTACAGTATTCCTTTTATTTAGCTCCCAGCAGTTGGCAATTCTTAGACTTGCTTCAATGGGAATTAATAGGCAGATTTCTTTGCTCAGAGCCTTGGAACTTGGCTATAGAGCCATAGCTGAATCCAATGACCTTTGACTTCAGGAAATGTTGCATAACCTGAGATATGGCATGATATTTGAATATTGTTGAATGTATTATAGAAGTATACACCAAATTTCTTTCAGGATCTCTTGGCTCTGGGGAGAAAAGTCAATAGTTTGTTTGTTTTATTTTGGTTTTTGTTTTATTTTTTCCTCTGTTTTGATTTTCTTCTGGCATGAAAATATATCAGAATAGCCAAGGAATACAAGATGAGATGAATGTAGCCCAAGTCACATTATATACCAGGAAGAGAAGGAAAGCACCTATTTAGTAACCTCTTAAGTCATATACTCTATTTTCCTCCCAAAGAAGTATAAGCTTTCTGTAGATGTAATCTATTTCTGCATTGCCTGTAACATTTGCTCTATTTTGACCTCAAACCCATAAATGTTCACTATAATTTGGGACCCAAGCATCTTATAACTTCAGAATTGGAAGTTATGTTAGAGACCATGTAGCCTAACCTATATCTGAACAAGAATTTTCTTTATATCACTCTTGAAAACTGATAAGCCAAGTGTCTAGTAATATGAAATCCTTGCCTCCTAAAGCAGCTCTTTTTGCTTTTGAATATTTTAAATGTTTGGAAATTATTATATTTATATTGAGTTAATATAAGTTGATATTAATAATAATTGAGTTGCCTCTCTGTAACTTTTCCTATTTCTTGTTCCTCATTCTCATTTCAGAGATCTAATCTGATCCCTTGCACATTATAGCTCTTCATATATTTAAGGACAGGTACCTTCTTCCCTCCCAATCTTTTCCTCCATTGTAAAGTTCTATCAACTAACCAATAAGCAGTTATTAAGTTCTTACTAGATTTCAGACTCAGAATGAGATTTTTAAAAAGATAAAATGAAATAGTTCCTATCTTCAAAGACCTTATATTCTAATCTGAATGGCAGCCTCCAAACATACATATAAACATTAAACATTCATAAAGTAAATGCATGGTATTGAGGATCAGAAAGACTAATCTATATAGAATTTAATTGAGGGGAAGAGTTGAAAAACAGGAAAAGCCTTGAGTAAGAGGTAATATAATATTAGCTAGTTTTGAAAGAAGCTGGGGATATGAATTTGAGGCTTTTCAATATCCTACTTAGTCTCTTCTTGGCACTCTCAAACTCATCAATGTCATTCCTAAAATATAAAATGTAGTCTATTACTGACTGAACTTCAAAACAACATTGAGGTTATTTCCACTCCTTTTCAGGTCAGAACCCTATTGATTTAAATTTAATCAGATCTGTAGAAATGGCCAGATTCAGTATTGAGATCATTATAAATCTCACTGACTTGACTCTGTGTTTGTGATTTATATGTCTTACACAATGCAATTAGACTCTCTCTACCTAGATTTCTTTATGTATAAAATAAAGGGGTTGAACTCAGTCTCTAAATTCCCTTTCGATTTCAGCTATGATTCCATGATCATTATCTTACCTATTACTGAAATATTTAATAGAGTAAATTATCTCATTTGTGTCTTCCCCAACAGACCTGTGAGATCAATGCTATTAATATTCCCATTTTATAAATAAACTTAAAGAAGTTAATGACCAACCCAGGGCTGCACAGGTAGTAAAGGGTCAAAACATTCAAAGATACAAAACTGATTTATTTCTGACTCCAAATTCAGCAAATTATCTCTGTTACACATTTCTTGCCTCTAAGGTCTTACTGTTAGACCCTAGACAGAAGTGTCCTACATGATGTCCATAAATTCACAGGTAATCCTCTTCACAGTGGGAAAGGCAAGCAGCACCAAAGGCAATTTTCAGGCAGAGCTTCTAAGACACTTAGGAATCACCTTTAGTTCATCTAGAATTGGAGGAAACACGGAAACCACGGGAACTGTGGCAATGACCCAAATGGGATGCCCAGTGTGTCTCTTACTACCTCAGGTAATCAGCACTTATCTTGACTATCCAAACAATGAGTTCTTTCAACCAGCAAGGTTAAAGAAGCAGGAGAGGCTTAGGGAACAAACATATCTGTATTTGGGTTGATTAGCAAGGACTGAGAGTTTTGAGATTAGCTGAAGGAAAAGAACTGAAAAAGACGAGGGAAAGAAAGTTCTAAGTAATGGAAAGATGGAGTGTGGAAATGGAAGGGGAAAAGGAGAAATAATTGTTGAGGAGGTATGAGGGCAGGGAGTCAAATATCAAAGATAAGAAGAGAGTCTACAGGACAAGAATAACACAGTCCAAAGGAAGCTCTTTGCATGATTCAAGCACTAAAAAAAAATACCAAATATCCACTTAGAGAAGACTAGAATAAGAAATATGGCTATCAATCCTAGAAGAAAGAGACATCCTTCAGTGGAAGAGGCTTAGCAGTACTACATGTGAAAAACTTGGGTATTTCACCAAAAGTCCAACCTGAGGTTATGAGAATGAGAGCAACTCCCAATTACATGGAATCTATTCTTTATACATCACATTGTACATATGAGCTCATCTAATCTGGATAATTCCATGAAAGGAATGAAATAGTATATCAATTTTACAATTAATTTCAGCTGCCAAACAAGTTATCATAACTTTAGACTACCTCAATATCAGTAGAAAGACATCAATTAATCAATCAATCACTTAATCCATCATCTACCACTTACTCTTTGTCCCCCATGTCTCAGGTACTGTGTTGAGATCTAGTTCTGAGACAGATAAAATATTCCTTGAGACAGAGTATAAGTTTATACAACATAGGTACAAAATAATTAAAAGGTATCTTTAAATTTTAATTTGGTTAGTATAAGAGAGGCAGAATTTTAATTGAATGAAAAAGACTGGGGAGGTGAGTGGAGTAGCCACTCCTCTATCCATCCAGTTTGTCAAGAATTCCTACAGTATTCAATCATACCATTACCAGACCAAAAGGAACTTTCAGAGCAGAAGTTCTCAAACTTTTGGGCCTCAGCACCCTTTTTACACTCTTGAATATTATTGGAGATCCCTCCCAGCTTTTGTTTATGTGGATGGTATCTATCAATATTTACCATGTTAGAAAGCAAAAGTTTTTTGTTTTTTTTTTTCCATCAAAAATTATAATGAAAATAGTTTTGACCTCACAGATCCCCCGAAAGAAACTCAGGTTCTCCCAGGGATCCACAGAATGCCTTTTAAGAATCTTTGTTATAAAACAAGGCTGAGAGAATTTTTTTTCTCTGCTAAAAATCATTAACCCAATGAGCATCAAATCAAATCAATTAAGGAACCACCACGAAAGATTTTAGCTTTTTTTTTATGTCTTTTTAGAGAAAGAAATGGAAAATAACTTTATGTTTATAGTTTTGCAATAAATATACAAAGAAAAAAAAAATACTTCGTAGGTTCATAATGTTTTCCTGAGATAAATTGTGGAATTAAGACAGAAGCAGAAAGCAAAAAAAAGGGAAGAAAGAAAGAGGAAAATGAATAAGAAATCTGTGTAGGGACACAAACAGAAATAATAAGAAAGGGAACGTGGATAATGAAGAGTGAAAATAAGGAAGAAAAAGTGAGACTAAAGAGTAAGTAAAAGAGAGTGCCTACAGACAAAGACCCACTAAAGTACAAAGAAGACTAGAGAGAGATATTGCTACATAATGAGGCTGAACCTTTTGGAGGTGAATATTCATAAAAGGCCAAATTGAGCAGTAGGCTACCCCACATTAGTACTTGTTAGCAATTGCCCTTTAAAATGTTGATCATCCATTTAACTACTATTCACAGTTCATCAACTGATCACCAACTTAAAATGTGTCTTTTACTTTGGATGGAAAACCCAAAATCATTCACTAATTTAAAATTATTTAATAAAGTCTGACAGTAATTCACAAGATATCAAGGAATTAAGTTTTGACTGGATTTGACTAGGAAGTTCCCTCCTGTCTTAGAGCAGTGATATCCAGTTGTTAATGTTGTTGTTGTTTATACAAATTTATAATTAAAAAAAAAAAAGCATACATCCTCAATATAATTACTAATTTAAAAATATATGCTTTTACCATTATACTAATAATTGTGTACACTATTAAGATTAACACAAACATACAATCAAAAAGAATGAGATAAAGATCAACTAATATTTGATTCTACAGTCAATAGGAAACTACAGGAGATTAATGAGAAGCAGGTAACATAGACAAACATACTTTAGGAAAATAACTTCAGATGGAATAAAAAAAGAAAGAGACTTAAAATCAAGGAGACCAATTAAATGATTAAATCAATAGTGTTGATGGAAGTTCAGCAGGGGTAGGGTGGGATAATTGTGTGGATAAAGGAAAGGATGAAAAAAGATGTGTAGGGAGAAGCAGAATTTGGTAACTGCTTGGATAAGTAGGACAAAGGATGAATGACATAAAAGAGAGAATAATATTGATAATCTGGTTTGAAGGAAGCTCTGAAAAAGAGTGGTTTTGACAAAAACATTATGCAAAGAATCTACTAAGTAAATTCCCAAGCATCAGTGTTTAATAATCTGGTGCAACTCATTGGGTCTCACCCCAAATAAATGGAGATAGAGTTGAATGGATTACAGTTAGACCTTTTCAGGGATTCCAAGTTTACAATCCATAAAGGGATGTCCTGAGATAAGCCTATGGGAGGAAGAAGGGAGGTTTAGTAAACAGTGGGAAAACATGAGGCAGAATGGGAAAATGTTAGAAGATAAAGGTAGGCATAATTTTGTTGGGATTAAGTCCTTGGGAGTGGTTGGTGACACACCCCTTGGGGTGCTGTATTAAGCAATTTTGGAGACTTAAGATCATTTAAGAATATCTCAGACAAATTTTTTGGGGGGGGAAGGAAAATATTTGGTTGTTATAGAAATGTTAACTGTTTTCTCATAAATTGAGTGGGATCCATGTTTGTCTAAGCTGATGGTGTATTAACTCAAATTGGGTAGACAGAGATCCAAATCTATTATCTCTTGAAAACAAAATTACCTACCACCTGAGGTTTTGTTCTTCAGAGTTCCTAGGGAGAGCAGAAATAAACAAGCATTCTCTAAAATGTTTTGCATAGTGTCATCCAGAGAGAAAATTACTGTGCAATCTTCTCTCTGCCATTTTACTTCCTGTGACCTTTGTCAAGTCACAACTACTCTGGACTATAATGTTCTCTTTGTGAAATGAAGGTGATGGACTGGACAACCTCCATAGTTGCTTCCAGTCTAAATCTATCATACTATAATTGAGTAGCATTTTTAAAACAAGAAAAAATCATAGGAATAATCATTTCTAAACTAGACATTTAACAAATGAGGAAACTGAGGGTCAGAGTTGTGATTTGCCATCATATAATCAGTCAGTCAGAAAACATTTAGTAAGTACTAATTATGTGTGAGCAACTGTGCTAAACTGAAGAACACAAAGTAATGCAAAAGACAAATCTGTCCCTCAGAGAATTCAAAATCTAAGGGGGTAAAGAGAGAAGGGCAAGTTGCAAATAAATAATAAATAGCATGGTACGATTGATACAGCACTAGGTCAGGTGTTAGGAAAACCTAGATTCAAATCCAGTCTCAGATACTTACTAGCTATGTGACCCTATGTGAAACTAGAGAAGGAAATGGAAAACCACTCTGGTATGTTTGCCAAGAAAATGTCAAATGGGATGGTGAAGAGTTGTACACACCTGAAAGATGTCAGAACTTGAATGCTATGCTGCCTTGCCTTTTTTATCTTTTATTTGTCTCAATGCAATAAAGACTTCAAGACCCAAATCAAATCTTATCTTCTGAATAATGTCTTTCCTGATTCATCTAAGTTTTTTGTTTTTGTTTTTAGTTTTATTTTTCAATGAACTCCTATGACAAGTTAAAAATATCCTGAGATTAGGGGATGTTTTAAAATGGTTTTAATTGTTTTGAACATGGAAGACTGGATGAGTGACTAAGGAATAAAAATAATCATTTTGAACATATTCAGTTGGATATGCTAGTGGGCTATTAAGTTAAAGTCCTTTAGCCCATTGGGAATGGAATTCCAATATTATTTCTTTGTATTCCAAATAATCAGCAATTCTCTTGCATTAACATTAAATAAATATCTACTTGAATGAGTCATGTAATGAGCCTAGACTAATCATTCAATAAGGCTTGCATGGTATCTCAAGTTCGTTATATCAAGTCTTAATGCATTTTAGGGTCTGGTGGCTTAAAACTGCATTGAGGCTGGGAACACTCTACATATGATATAGATAGATAAAGTCTATTGATCTGTTTCCTATAAAGTTGCATATTTCTATACATATACTTGAAAAAAAACTATTTTAGCAGAAACTAGATATTTTATTCTAATATCTCTGTATATAGTTCATATATTCATAGATTTAGAGATGGAAGAAATCTTATAGGTCATTTAGATTAATCCTACCATTTTATAGATAAGAAAACTGAGTCCCAAGTTAATTGGATGATTTTGTCCAAAGTCACATAGGTAAGATATGATGGAACTGCAATTTAAACTCAGGATTTCTGACTCCAAAAATCATTCCCTTTCAACTGCATCATGTTACTTCTCTAGTTTACCAGCTGGCGAGTCACAGGTCAGCCTGTATAGATCTGAGAAGGCAACATAATATTAATATAAAATTTCAAATATATTAATTCAATTAATGAAAATAATTATACATATAATTATTAAAATATATAAATGGCAAATAACTACATATATCAGATGTTAATTATATGGCGCATAATTAATACCTGATAATATAATTTAAATTATAAGAAATTTTAAAATACTAGATTTTATGTTAAAAGATATATTTGCATCTTGGTTCCAACAATTTCTTGCTCTATAATTGGCACGTCACTAAACTAACCCTTTTAAGCTTTATTTTTTTCATTGGTCAAATGAGGCCAGGGATATTTGGACCACTCACTTATGGGAAGAAAAAAATCTTCTTAAATCTTAAATCATTGCAAAGCATATTGCTTTTGTGGTTATTACCGCCTACCTACTTACTAGTTGCCTTAACTAGATACATCCCTCCCTGTTCCAGCTTCCTAACATAAGAAATGTCTTGTACCTTCTCTGGATTTCAGTAATCTTGTGTCTGCAAAAACATTTTCTTACCACTAGGTGGGAATCTTGTATCTCTTTAGCTGCTCAGGCTCAAAGTTCACATTTTCCAACCAATACAATGAAATAAGAATGAGCTGAATTCCTTTCTCTAGGTAAATAAATAATTGATTACTATTTATTTCTTAACGTAACTCCTGACAGAAGCACTATCCAAGAAAACCAACAGCAAAAGCATCCAAGCAGGCTTTTTAAACTCTAAGATGTACAGATTTCTTTTGCTCAGATGTGGCTGACCCCACTCCTGCTCCTGATTGACCAACTAGATGAAGCATCCATCATATCCCTGGAGCCAACTGTGTAAAGAATAAGCCTAAATTTCCTTTTCACTGAACTAGCAAGCTTTTCAGTTTCATTAAAAAGTCTATCCTAATTACAACAGGTGTTAATAGAGTAATCTGTGGCCTTTTTATGTCCCTCAATCAAACTCTAACTGAAAACAAAACAAACAAAATATTCACAGCAAGAACCTAAATCTCCCCTCACTGCCTTAATACCCTTGCCCTTTTAGCTTCTATTAATTTCTTTTTTTTGAAGTAAAGGGAATCTGAAGAGAAAAAGTGAAAACACTGGCTGGTTTGTGTGCAGATTTCTCAGCTGCTCTTCAAGTTCCTCTGTCTGCCTAATGATTCCTTTTCCCTTACAATGGGAAAGTTAATTGCTAACTTCTTGCTGTCAGACAAGTTTGCTGACTATTAGTGAAACTGACTTTCTACTGACAGAAAGCTTTTTTCACTTGTTCCTCATAACCAAAATATACTATAAACTACATACACATTTTGAACAGTTAAGAGAACAGTTTTCGCTACACTACCTCTTAACTTATCAAATGCCGTCACTGACAGATAATCATCCAGGCTCTTTTGGAAGATATGCAGGGAAAATAGCACTCACTACCTGTTCCATAACAGAGAATTTCTAAATATTAAAACATGCATTCTTATCTGGAATATATCTGCTTCCTTTCCACTTACTGGCCATACTTTTCTGGTCTATAGTACTACCCAGATTAAGGTAAATCTTGATTCCACATGACAACTTTTTAAATATTTAAAATAAGTTATACTTACTTTCTCCCTCTTTATATTTGTCATTAGTCTATAGATCCCCTGACTTCCTTCATCCTCTCCCTCTCCCTCTTCCTTTCCCTTTTTCTCTCTCTCTCTTTCTCTGTCTCTCTGTGTCTCTCTCTCCCTTCTCCACCCCACCTCCGTGGCTGTCTGTCTCTGTCTCTCTCTCTCCCCAAGATTGGTAAACTGAGCCTTTGCAGCCTATACCCCTTTCCCTCCCTCCAAAAAAAAGAGAGAGACAGAGAGAGGGAAGCTGTTGTTGATTTACCATGGACCAGATGCACTTATTTTAAAATTATATTCTAGATGTACCTGCTATTAATATGGAATGCAGTAAGATAGTCACCATCTTTGTTCTGGACTTTATGTTAATTCAACCAAAGACTAAATTAGCTTCTCTGGTGGTCATATTATAATATTTACCTTGAAGTCAACTAAACCTTCAGATCATTTTCACACAAATTTCTATTAAGCCAGGTAGTTCCTAACTAAAGTTGTAAAGTTAATTTTTTGAATCCTCATATAATGAGGTTTCAACTTATTTACTTCATTTCACTGTTCAAATGTGTACAGTTCTTATTTGATCTCAGTTCTGACATACTAAATTTCCTTCCAAAAGGCTAAAATCTAATTTGTTGGTTCTGTCTTCAAGTCATTGAATTTAAAAGCTATCATAAACGACTAACAGGATGATTTCAGAAAGGCCTGGAGAGACTTACATGAACTGATGCTGAGTGAAATGAGCAGAACCAGGGGATCATTATATACTTCAACAACAATACTATATGATGATCAATTCTGATGGACCTGGCCATCTTCAGCAATAAGATGAACCAAATCAATTCTAATGGAGCAGTAATGAACTGAACCAGCTACAGCCAGCAAAAGAACTCTGAGAGATGACCAAGAACCATTACATCGAATTCCCAATCTCTATATTTTTGCCCGCCTGCATTTTTGATTTCCTTCACGGGCTAACTGTACAATATTTCAAAGTCCAGTTCATTTATATAGCAAAATAATGGTTTGGACATGTATACTTATTTTGTCTTTAATTTGTACTCTAATATATTTAACATGTATTGGTCATCCTGCCATCTAGGGGAGATATATATGATAGGACTTTTATTTTTTTACATATGTTATATATGTATATATACATATGTACATGTATATACATATAATATACATATATTATACATATACATATATACAATATACATACATTATTTATACATATATATATATATAAAACATATATATGTGTACATATGTGAGTAGATATTATACATATATATACATATAAGGGTATATATACTTCATAGCACTTGAGATTACTTCATATTACTTCATATCTCCATTACGAGAAATTGAAAGGCTACATTAAAAAGTGGTAGACATGGAATTAGCAAAAGTCAACAAATATCTATTGAATGAATGAGTATGGAAAAGCCAGGTTAAGGATAGAACCTCATACTTTTAGAGATTTCCCTCAAACATGAGATAGTTCCATTTACCAAAAGCCTCTGGTCATTTCTGATCAACCAACTATAAATTCCACTAACTAGAGCAGCCTAGCCCCTAGTTCACCATCATATTTACAAAGATACCTTTAGACATTATCTCTTTTCATCATTCTGTTAATCATTTATTCCAACCTCACCTTCTAAACATAATTCTGTTGAGGTCATCAAGTTCTTTCTCTGTTTCTCTCTTCTTTCTCTCTCTTTCTATCTCCTCTATAAATTTTGATAGCTTGTCAAAACAACACTTCAGGATAACGCTTAACAGTTAAAACTTTGGAGAAATTGGAGCTTAGTGAGCTAAAAAGCAATAACAATATACTAACACATTATTTGGAACAGGATGAGGTTCAAAAGAATGCTCATATAGGAAAGCTAAACATTTCTCAATATCAAGAAAAAAATCATTCAATGTAAATGGATCTGTCACTAGAATTATCATTTTACTATTCTAATTAATCTCTTCAAGCAAATATTTGAGATCTATTATTCCTATATGCACATCTTTATAAAGGAGCATAGTTTAATTAATTCTTTTTTTTCCACAAAATTTAACTTTCTGTTGATAGTACTATAGTGTTTCCAGATTTAAATCCTCAATGCAGTTCTTGACTCTTATCTTTGCCTTTACTCACTCTCACCATCAATAAGTTGCCATATCAACAGCTTTTAGAGGGCCTTGCATGGAGTAGGCACTTAGGAACTGTTTATCAACTTGAAGATGACCATAATTGGGAGTTAGGGCTGTGAAATAATTCTAGGAAGAGAAACCTGAAAGTAGCACAGAAATAAATTCATTCATAACAATCCAAAGTATTCTCTAGCTCACTCAGATTTTCAGGAAGCCAAGGCCACAGTTTCCTTTGCATAACTGATTTTCTCTGAGAAGTTTGGCACATCTCCATTATGGACTTTTGAATATGTAAAGACATAGCAGGTAATTTAAGGCTGTTGCAAATGCCTTTGACAGGATGTGTAGTATATATTCAACTTGTTTAGGAAATATCTTAATGACAAATCAAATAATAGGGGATACAAGTTTATATTTATATAACATTGTAACGGCCACATCATTATTTTAGTTATAACTAGGAAAGAGAAAAAGGCCACACTTACTGAGACCATAAAATTAAATTCCTCCAAAGGCAGCACAGAAATTGGTCTAGCCTCCCCTGTAGTTATTGTTATATAAAATAACACTCTCTAATAATCATGTCAGGAAATATACTGGAAACTAGGATAATGGGCAAATCAGATAATGCACAAGAGACAGCCCTGTAACATAAACACTTTTGATTGGATTAGATTCAATATTATCAAGTCCTTGGTAACCTGTCTAGCATAAAGAAGTTTTCAGCCACTGAATGCCTTGTCATACACACAAACACACACACACACACACACACACCACACAAACACACACACACACATACATACACATGTATATAAATGGATCCCTCTAAATATACATAGCTATATATTCATGTAAATTTCTTTTTCAATCACTCTTTCTTGGTGAGGTGATAAGACTTCAGAAATATGTTAGGCAAAGATTCTAGATATCCACTCTTGACATAAAACCATTTCCTTTCCGAGATGAAATAGTCAATCACCATCTTCTAATCCAATCCACACTTAAATATAAATCTCCACTAATTCCTGACAAATACTTTTTCAGCTTCCACTTGAAGATTTCCATTGATTAGAAAATCGCAACCATAATGAAACAACTTATTCCTTTTTTGAATTCTCTTGATAATTGAGATGCTTCCTGATATGATCCTTAAAATCTGTCTTTCCAAAATTCCCATTCAGTACTCTTGATTCATTTTTTTAGTGCTAAAAATAAGACAGCCAGCCACTTTTGTATAAGCTAAACATAAGTCAGTCATGTAACCTTATGATAACTTACGATCATCTATTAGATTAACCATATGATCAATCAATTCAATTGTATTTGGTCATTAAAACATCTCAAGAGAGCAAATTAAATATGTTTTTCTTTTTTTGAAAGAAAATTGGGTTTTCTGTGTGCATCCTATATTTATGTGTGTGTGTGGTCAGTTGCCCAGTGCCTAGCCCATAATGAGTACTAAATAAATGCTTCTTCCTTTTCTTTCCTGTCCCCCTTCATCAGATATTCAGCTTCCTTCTTTGACTCTATTTTAGCCCCTAAGGCTGCAAAAATTACAAAAAGTTAAAGGTATTGCATCCCTAAAATGTAGAAAATTCTCCAGTCTTCATATACTGATCTAGCCACAACCCTAAGATACAATTCTCACCATGTGTAATGTGGTTTGAACTTTCTCCTTTGAACACTGAGAAACTAGGAAACTGAAGCTATCGTGGTGATCAAACTAAAATTTAAGTTACAACAAAAAATAAAAAAATAACAAGGCCAAGTGAATTGCCAATCTAGGACCAACCATTTGTGAGCTTTTTTATGTGTGGTTTTCTTCACCTTGTTTCCATAATCCTTATATATTTATTAGAGCATGGAATATCATTGGCAGAAACTAGAGCTAGGAAGACTTGGTGTTAATTCTTATTGATAAGGATTATTTGTGTGACTCTTCTTGAGACCTTTAGCATTTTTGGTGTCCCTTCTTAGTTCTCTAAATTAAAGATGAGTGATTCACATTAGTGGAGGGAATTTTACTCTTGGATTTCTCTGGTTCTAGGACATCAGGGAAGTTTTCCTTGATAATTTCTTGAAAAAGTTTTTCTAGGCTCTTTTTTTTTTCATCATGGTTTTTAGACAGTCCTATGATTTTTGAATTTTCTCTTCTGGATCTCTTTTCCAGGTCAGTTGTTTTTCCAATTAGGCATTTTATATTTTCTATGTATTTAAAAAAATTGGGTTTTGTTTGAATCTTGATGTCGCATTGAGTTATTCATTTCCATTTGTTCAATTCTAATTATTAGGAATTATTTTCTTCAGTTACTTTTTTTATCTCCTTTTGAATCTGGTCAACTGAACTTTAAGTGAGCTGTTTTATTCATTGGATCACAGCAAGTTTTTCTGAGAAAGACACATTTCTCAAGTATATATGAAACTGAACCAAAGGTATAAATGAAAGCCATTCCTCAACTGATAAATGTCAAATGATATTAACAGGCAGGTTTCAGAAGAAGAAATCAAATATATCTATCATCATATTAAAAAAAATTGTTAGAAAAATCAAAATTAAAATAACTCTGAGGTAACATTTCATATCTATCAGATTGGCTAACATGAAAGAGAAGTTAAAAAAAAAAAACTTCTGGAGAGGATGTAGGGGGGAAAATATGCATGCTAAAACATTTTTGGTGGAGCTATGAATTGGTTAAACCATTCTGGAAAACAACTTAAAAGTATACCCTAAGGGCTATAAAATTGTGCATGCCCTTTGACCCAGCAATGCCACTCCTAGGTCTGTATCCCAAAAAGAAAAATGAAAAAGGAAAGAGACCTATATATACAAAAGATATTTAGGGAGATTTTGTGTGTATGTGATTGCAAAGATTTGGAAATCTAGGAGATGCCTATCAGTTGGGGAATGGCTGAATGAATTGTGATATATAATTGTAATAGGATGGTACTGTGCTATAAGAAATGACTAGGGCAAAGTTTTAGGAAAAAGAAAACAAATTAGGAAGACATATGAACTGATGCAAAACAAAGTGAATAGAATTAGAATAACACTGTATATAGTAAAAACCATTATTGTAATGATGATAAACTGAAAGACTTGTCTACTCTAATTGACACAGTGATCTAAGACCATTCCAAAGGACTCATGTTGAAAAATGATATTTGCCTGAAGAGAGAAAACTGGTTATCTCAACATAGACTAGAACATTTTTTTAACCTTAGCAACATGGCTAATATGAAAATATGTTTTGTGTAACTTCACACGTATAAGGAACATTGTATTTCTTGCTTTCTTAATAATAGGTGAGGGAAGGGCTGGAAGGAGAAAAAAAATTGCAACTCAAAATTTTTTTAAATGAATGCAAAACAAATAAAAGATAACATTAAAAAAAAGAAAGGCAGAAGTCATTTGATCCTATTGAAACATGGAACTACTCCTTTCTATGGAGCATGTCTTTACCAAATGGTAGTAGAAACAAAATAGTAAGATGCAAGGGGCAAAAGTTTAAGGTTATAGGCAACAAAACTGCACCCAAATGCCAATAGACCTTTTTCTCCTATTTAGCATTTATCTGTGTACTGGTAAATTTGTAAAAGTTTTGACACTGGAACACCAGAAATTTTTTTTTTTTTAAAGAGGGTCACTATATATATATAGATATATATAGATAGATAGATATATAGATATATATATGTATATATTTAAATTTGATGTGCTTATTAACTTTTTCTCAATCATTTTTTCAATCTAGACAATTAACAATAAAATAACACATCCTAATTTGGACCATTTGCATATTTTCAAGTTATAAATGCTCATGCTGAAAATTTTATCCTTGGTTTGCAAGCCAGGTCAAATTAGTTATAGCATACCAAGGTTTGTAGTAAACCCTTTATTTAATTAAACCATTTAAATCCCCTACTAGTACATAATAAATCAGGGTCACAACAGTATCTCAACAGATGGAACCAATTTGCCCAATCATTGAGAAGCAGTGACCTGGCTTCCTCTGAGCATTTTCTTTTATTTGTCCCTGGTCATTTAGTTACCAGCTGTTTTGAACACAAGCCTGTCCTGATGGGACTTCTTCCTATTGGAGGAGACTGCTAAGGTCATTTTGCACAGGGGCCAGAAACTGTTGATGATTATTCCCTTCAGCCAGATCTAATCTTCTGATATTTTAACTCTTATTCTTGTTCAGAAGCATTCAGAGCAGAATATAGATGCTTTCAAAGAGTTCTTATTTCCATTAATGACAGTGATATGATGAGACTTATCTGTAGTATTTACTGCCCTATTTAATAGCCACTTATCCTACATTTGAAAAGTCTAGTTCTTCCTGTTAAAAAGACCTAGATAAATCATTTCACCAAATCTAACTACTACACAGGATATCAACAGAGGCTTAACTTTAACTGGTCAATTATTTGCCACTGAGTTCCTCAAGAAGATCTACCAGCTACATACTACGTTATCCTCAGATCAGGTACTTTTCTCAAATGCACACCCTTCTGGTGACATTTATCAAGAATTTCCCTGGATAAATGAGGAAAGAAATCTTTAACTTACCCATCAATGACAAATACCATACTTATATCTCCCAGGCAGAAAGTTATACTTTTCATGTTTTATTAAAAACTAAGCTTTCTGACCTCTGCCTGTGTACCCTCTACAATGGAATGAATATACTAACCCTTGGTTGATGGATTTCTTCCCTTCTAATTCCACAGAGATCCATAACACAATAACTGAAAGTTCTTTCTCCGTCTATCATCTCTACATTAGAAGGAATATGAGGGAGGCCATAGTCCCTCTGCAAAAAGTGATACCACTTATGCCTCTAGTCCAAAGCCAGAGAAAATGGGTTAAAGTAAACTGGAGCTACACCTCTAGCATTGTGAATTTCTTTCAGCTTTGGTATTCTAACTTTTGACACTGTTTTAATTGTCCTTTCTTCCTTCTTTAAAAGTCATCTAAATCCCTTCATATTCCCATCCTATCATTCAGCCATACTATCTTAATATTCACCTGATTAATTTGATTCTAAAAAGTCTGAACACTTATCTGATCCATCATTCACAGAGCTGTCAATTTCTAAAACACAGATTTGAGCAGTTGTCTCATAAAGTCCAATAATTTTCTGTAAATCTAGACTAAAATACAAATTATTCTTTTTTAGAGTATAAAGTCCTTTCCTCTCTAACCTCCAACTTATTTTTCCAGATTTATTGTTGTTGTATAGACATTTTTCAATCATGTCCAACTCTTCATGACCTCATTTACTGTTTTCTTAGCAAGGATAGTAAAGTGATTTGCCATTTCCTTCTCCAGCTCATTTTACTGATGAAGAAACTGAGACAAACAGGGTTAAGTGACTTGCCAGGGTCACATAGCTAGGAAGTGCCTAACTCTGAATTTGAACTAAGAAAGAGGAATCTTCCTGACTCCAGGTCCAGTACTTTATCCTCTGCAGCGCCACAACAGGTTTTTTTTGTTTTGTTTTGTTTTGTTTTGTTTTGTTTTGCATCTGACTCCAACTTACCTTTCCAGCTTTATAAAATATTAATTACTCTCTTTCATGATCTCTTCAAGTCAAGCCAGACAGACCCTCTTTTCATCAAAAGTGACACTTCATCTACCATTTTGTTTGTTGCTGTTTGTCACCCAAGCTTGGAATAGACTGCTTTCTCATTTCCATCTTTGGAATTCCTAGATCCTTTCAAAATTCAACTCAAGCACCATCTTCTATGGTAGGCCTTTTCTGAGGTTTCTAATTGTTACTGTCTTCTCTTTTATTCAGAAATTATATTGTGTATAGACACATTTACATTTCTCTTGAATATATTTGTATGTACCTCTTCTGATAGGAAATCACATATGGAGGACAAAGATTTTCATTTTTGTCTTTATTCTCACTATGGACCATGGGCCCTGATACATAGTAGATGCATAATATCTGTGCTTTTTATTATTATTATTATTGATTGCTTAATGAACTATATTATTTTGCACAAACCAGTTAAATTCTAAGTTAAACTTTAGTTCCATCATCTACAAAATAGATGTTAACACTACTTACATTACTTTCCTTGATGAATCTTTTAAGTTTTTAAATTCTGTTCACTTCATAGAAGCAAAGATTTGAAATTGGAAGGGCCTCAGGGGACCACTATTTTCATTTTATAAATGAGGAAACTAAGACACAGAATTTAATTCAGTTTCATAAACAGTTATTAAATATATTCGGTGCCAGACATTGTGCTAAGCACTGAGTATATAAAAAGATGAACAAGAAGCGATGAGTCAAAGAGTTAACAATCCAATGGGGGAGACAACATAAAATCAAATATATACAAAGCAAGCTACAAAACAGCAATGCTTCTTTATGTGTAATCCAAAGAATCCTTGGGGTCTCTGAAACTCTTTCAGAAGGTCTAAAAATTCAAAATTAGTTTTTATTTCTAGCTTGGTAAATAAATATCAGTATAATCCACATAAACAAAAACTCTTTGGACAGACATTCAATAATTTTTGATAGTATGAAGATACTGAGAACAAAAGTTTGAAAATCACTGATACACCAGATAAATAGGAAAAAATCAACAGACAAAAGATACTGGAATTACAAAGGCTTAAGAAAGACTTCTGTAGGTCTTAAGATTTTAAATTGAAACTTAAAAAGAATTGGGGAGGGATCAGTAGTTAGAGTGGGGGAGGGAGAGCATCAGATTTGCAATTTGGCCAGAAGCTGCTGAGAAAGGAAGTATCTTGCTCATGAAATGGCTGGAAGGTCAGCCTAATTGGATGGAAGATATGTATTGAGTAATAAGATTTTAAAAGACCAGTAAGGTAGGTAGAGGTTTGTAGAGTGCCAGTATTGAATAAGTCCATGAACAGCAAGAGTCTGGGTTAGGTTATGAAGAACTTTGAATGTCATAGAAAATAAGGGTGTTATGTCACAGTTTTCAGTTTCCATAATTATCCTGACCTAGTCCTGACTCAGTTTCTCTGCTTCAGCTCAAAGCTGAGTCCTGCAAACCTCCCCTCCCTCTTTATCAGAATATTTAATAAGGATAAAAGATAAAAGGATAAGGAAAAGATAAGGAAAAAAGATAAAAGAATGCCTCTCCCCATCTCAAGCTACAGAAATGTCAGAAACCGTTTTAGCAATATGCTTCTCCCCATCTCTGTGGTTTCTCCCCCATGCTTCCCCTCACCCTGTCAGAAGCTGATTGTCAGAGTGCCGTTCTGCTCTCAACACCCTGACTCCACCCCTGGCCTGAGTCTGAGCCATGTGTATATAGGCCATTGAAAACTCTCATTGGTTGTTGGATTCTTGGAGAATCTAGTGTCATTCAGCCCTGGGACCAAACCATGGATCCATTTGGTCCCAGTAAATCTCTCCCTTTAAATAAATTAATAAATACTCTCTAATCTCTATCTTCAGTTTCTCCAGCATTACAGGGGAGGGGGCAACTAGTTGGTGAAGTGGATAGAGCATTAGCTCTGAAGTCAGGGGGACCTGAGTTCAAATGTGGCCTCAGACATTTAACAGGTCCTAGCTGTGTGACCCTGGGCAAGTCACTTAACCCCAATTGCCTCAAGGGAAGGAAGGAAGGAAGGAAGGAAAGAAGGGAAGGAAGGAAGGAAGGAAGGAAAGAAGGAAGGAAGGAAGGAAGGAAGGAAGGAAGGAAGGAAGGAAGGAAGGGAGGGAGGGAGGGAAGTCTTATGGTCAATGATGTAATTATCATAGTGATCTTGTTTTTATAGTAACCTTTTTATACCTCAGTTTCCACACCTAGAATTATGAACACATTAATCTGAATGATCTCTAAAGTGTCTTCTGGCTATAAAATAGTTATCTCATTTTATACAATGAAATTCCCACTGATGTAAAACAACTCTGGAATGAATCTAGAGATAACTATGGGAAGGATAAATGTATATTCATTTCTAGGATTCACTTTACAATGCAAACTGGTCACATCTATGGTAATCTCTGTGCTCCAGGGGAATCCTCACTCATGCATTGTCAAATGAAATAATGTAAGTAAAGTACTTTGTAAGCTTTAAATTTCTATACAAATGGAAGTTTACAGTTGTCCAGAGTGCTGACACAAATTGGCAGGACTTCCTCCCCCTCCATTTTTCCCTCCTAGAGGATCAAAGATGATACAAGAGAACCTCATCTTGTGACAATTAAGCTCTTGGCTATGATTTTACAGGGTTTGTATCAGGTCTTGGTTTGCAATGCTGGAACAGTAGGAGGGAAAATTTTGTCTGCTCCATCCCTGTTACGATATAATTGTAAAGTAAGTAAGCTGATTTTCAGGTGTGACTTTTGGAAATAGTTCTCATTAACCTACAATCAACCATATACCCCAACACTGATTTCACATTTATAGCCTGCCTAGTTCTGAAAGAACTTTACTTCCACAAAAGTATGTTTAGCTATTAGATATCAGATAGAAAATTGATGATTGTTGTTACAGCTTAATTTTTGAAAAAGACGAATGACATCACAGAGTAATGACTGGACTTCCCTATGAATTAGATTTAAAGGAGGCAGAGTTGCACAAAATTGTTAGTCTTGTTCTCTTCTAGTAATTATAGTCAAGTGACAAGACAAAAAACAGGGCAATGAAAATGGCCCATTGTCTGATCAAGTAGTCAGTGCACCACAGCACCTGTTCCAATCACTTCATGGATCAAATTGTTCTTATTTGCAGTTGGAAATTTGCTGTGGGAAGTCTTCACATTCTAGGAGTATCCATTCCCTTAACTCACCCCAGACTAGTTGGTTACCTGGACTTGATTTATCCTGTCTGCCTAGATGTTTTTACCAGGGTGTGGTCACCACGAATACTACAGCTTTCTGGAGCCACAAGTGAGAATTGAGAAATAGATGAACACAACAAAGATGGTTGAGCAAGTCCTAACTCCAGAGGTGCTAGGCTTCCCTGAATACTCTGTGATTAGAAGAATTATGTAAACACAGAACTGGAAGTCGGTCAGGAAACATCAGTTCTGACACTTAATAACTAATAATTCAACTAAGTCTTATTTTTTCCATGAACTTCCCTCAATTCCCCCCAAATTTGCTCCTGATAATTTCCATTTCCAACCCAAATACCCTATAAATCTAGAAGATAAAGGAAATAGATGCAAATGGAGAAATATTAAAGATAAAATTGATGGGTATTGAATAAGAACTCTGGTGATAGGAAGTTTGCAACAGAAGAGAGCCAGAATTTTATTGCCTGGGATGGTCCCAGAGGCAAGCAGGGAGGAGCACTGGTAGAATTACCTTGACCTTAAGTGGAGCTTTTGTTTTTAAGTAAACCTGTTCTTTGTTAAATACCATGGATTGGTAATCATTATAACTCCGCAGTTTCTCCAATCTGAAAGCAAAGATATGAAGTTACTCCCTTCCCCACTTCCCAAGGTAATAATTGCCTTGTAAAAAAACAAAAAACAACAATAACAACAAAAATAACTATTTGTACCTTCCTAACTTCCTTCTGGGGTTAATTCACCAGTCAATGGGGTAATCCTCACTTGTCATTCCTCAGGGCATCTGCTGATTATGGCTAACTCCTTTTTAGAGTTAGTCCACTTACTAAATATCCCAATGGCTAAATCCCTAAATTCTTTTTAAGGTTAGTTCATTTTATAGATTCAAGGATTCCTTAGGAAACTGCCTTAATGGGATCTTCCTCCTGTTTAATTGTGAATTCTCTAGGGAACATAGTTCCAGTCTTTCCCTTTGTTAATTGCTAAAACCCCTATTTATTTTGTTAAAAATCCTTATGGATTTAGCCCATTCTTAGTGTAATAAAATTATTGTCTCTTGATTTGGAGAAAGCCTACAAAGAGAAAGTGTACAAATTCTTTTGAGACACTTCATGATACCAGCCCATTGTTGTGCCACAATTCTCTTTTAATATCCTGACCCAGTTTCCCTAATTGTCCTATTCAGTTACTCTGCCTCAGGTTATAATCATTCCCTCTTCATGTTAGGATAAAGGTCTTATATCTTAGACCTTAGGCTATAATCATTCCTTCATAATGTTTGATGGGATAAAGGTCTTTATCCATTTTAGATATCATTAGAATATCAGGAGCCTCTCCAGTACCAACCATTATGTCATCCTAGGTGTCTCCCCCCATTAGGTCATCCCCATCCAAGTACCTCCCCCTTATGTCATTGTTCTTGTTACCCTACAAAAGAATTGTGTGTCTGACATTCACTGCTGGATTCTTGGAGATAATAGTCTCATTCAGCCCTGGGACCAAACCATGGATCCATTTGGTCCCAATAAATCTCTCCATTAAATAAATTATTAAATTGTTCTCTCATTGCTATCTTGCTCAGTTTCTCCGGCATTACACCACAATCCCAATATACTTTTGGGGTAAAACCCCATATGCCAACATTTGGTGGCCTAATTCCATCATTTAGTGGTTCTGTATAGGGAGAGTCTGACTGTACCTTCTACCCCATTAAAATGAATGGAGGAAAAAAAAACAAGAAAAGGAAACCAAAGATAAATGCTAACTAGTCACTTTACTATAATGCCCTCCAAGATCAATACTAATGGTGTGATTCAATGGAAATTACATATATGGAAGTGGAAATTTTATGGTTTCCATAATCATATAATTAGGTTTCAGTGGAAATTTTTCTTATGGGGAAGGCTCACAATTATACTTTTGTTTAATATGGTTTTAACATACCTAACATATGTAGTGAGGTAAGGATTTTTTGTTGTTAAGTTGTTTCAATCATTTCTGGCTCTTGGTGATCCCCACTTACTTTTTCTTGCAAAGAAACTGGAGTGTTTTGCCTTGTCCCTCTCTATCCACATTTATCTACAAATAAATAACTGAACCAAACAGGGTTAAGTGACTTACTCAGAATCAGCAACTAGTAAGTGGATTTGAGACTGGATTTGAACTCATGAGATGAATCTTCTTGATTCCAAGCCTAGTACTCTATATATACTGTACTACCTAGCTGTCCATGATAAGAACAGTACATAAAAAATAAATAAATGTGATGATCACTATCTTCTCCATTAATCTCATATATTAGGCCTTGAATTCACAAAGGATTCAACAAAATGACTGCTCAGACTGAAATTCTTCTGGCTCTCCCATTGTGTTGCTATCTTAAACAATCAGTGTGCTATGAATCTTTATGGCAAATAACATTGTACTAGTTGACTAAAAACAATGAAGACCACTAAATTAGGAGTTAGGGATAATTAAATAATGATTAGTATCTACCACAAAAGATTAGCAAGAGAGTCAAATGAGATAACGTACTTAAGATACTTTGCAAGATATAATGCTCAATATAAATGTCAATTATTATCATTATTATTTAAGAAGCAAAAAACCCAACACATATAAGTTCATCTGGAGAAAAGAAATAAAATTTTAGAGAAGAAAACCTTTGGAGGAAAACTTAACAATCTATTCCATTACTGACATTTCTCAACTGAGACCTTCACTGTCTTAAGTTTTAATTAGAGTATTTGACCTACTACAAATTATAATGTGTGGCAGGGAGTTGAATATCCCCAAAACATTCATTTCAAATATATGGGCCATTATAACTGCAAACAGGAATAAGGGCAAAGACCTAGATCCTATGATTTAGTGATGATGTTCTTCAATGGACATTATATATGCCATGCTTTAAACTTATAGCAAATATCCCTCAACAGCCTCATTTAATACCCGGAGGTCAGAAGTACTAAGTACTATTCTCCATTCTATTCTATTTATGTCATAATTAGGCATTTCTCCTGTGAATTTTCATATGGTTTACCAATTTAAATTTTGATTTATAAATATATTTTATTATTGACAGATTTCAAAACATTGAAACATTAATGTTGCTTTTAAATTCCCTGTGGAAATTGTATTGACAAACATTGGATCCATTTGTCAACCAAACTGGTAGTAATACAATAAGTAGACCAATAGACATTTCATCTATTTATAAGCATCAAATAAAAGAAGTGTAAAAGATTTTTAAAAATGACTGAACTGGAGACCTTTTGTTTAATTTATAGATCAGTCTAAGGCATGAATTTGTGGTAGTCTGCTATGAAACAGTTCCACCAAGCACCTCAAACTCAACCTGCTTCAATACGAATTCATTATATTTCCTTACTAAATCTGTTCTTTGTCTCAATTTCCTTATGTTTGAGGGAACTATCAGTCTTCCAGGCATTTGGGATATCAAACTAAGGTTCATCTGTCTACTGTATTCCCTAAACTCCTCAGTCTCCTTTGCTGGATTGTGATTCAGGTCACACTCACTAACCATGATTCTTTCCCAAGAGTCTGTCTTCCCTCCCTTCTCATCTTTTCATTTCTTCTTCATTTTTGTTATTTTACTATCTCATATAATCAGCTCCTGTGGGTTCAATTATAATCCCTATGTAGATGATTTCCATATCTATTTATTTAGTTCTAGCTTTTCTTCTGAATTCTACTTTCTCATCACCAGTTTCCTATTTGGACATCTCAAACTAAAAGTCCCACAAAAATATTATATTCAACATGCAGAAAACAGAATTCACTAATTTTCCCTCAGGATGCTCCTATCTTCTCTTTTCCTTATTATTGAGAGCCCCACCATTCTTTCAGTAGCCTGTATTAACAACTTCAATAACATCCTAGACTATTTTTTTTTAACTCACTCCATATATCCAATCTCTTGGCAAGTCTTGTTTCTACCATATCATGTGTCCCCTTCTCTTTCCTCACATAACAACCCAAGTAAAGCCATTCTATTACTTCATGCCTACACTATTGTGGATGTCTTCTGATTGGCCTTCCTGTTTCAAGTCTCTCCTCACTCTTATTCATCCTGCAGCCAAGTACCAAAGTGAAACACTTAAATTCTAGGTCTGATCATGTCATCTCTGAACTCAGTAATATCCAAGGGCTCCATTTTAGGTCCAGAATCAAATATAAATTCTTGATATTTTTTCACAACCTCATCTGTCCGTAGCTTTCCAATTTTGTTTTGTTTTTAGATTTCAATATTCTCCATGTACTCTATGATGCTGCAACCCTGACTTTCTTGCTACTCCCCACATAAAACATTACCACTCCTGACTTTGTACCTTTTTCAGGCTTCCTCTTACTAATTCCCCATCCCTATTCCCCTTATGACTAGAATTTCCTGGCTTACTTCAAGACTCATTTCAAATCTGAGTTTCAGAAGGAAGTTTTTCTTGTCTCTTACTCCAGTCCCTTCTGGTATCTTCTTTCTGAGATTATCTTCAATTCATTATATATAATATGTCATATATATATATTTGCATATTTTCTTCTTCAGAATGTGTGCTTCTTGAGAGAATGGATAGTTTATGTTTGTTTCTTTTGTTTTGTTTTGGTATCCTCAGCATGATTTCTATAACATAGAGAACCTTTAATAAATATTTTTTTCACTGGTCTATTGATTCTAATGGCATGGTATCTATCTTTCCCATCTATACTCATTACTCTACTCACACAGACGTCAATATAGTTCATACCCTTGCCACTTATTACCTAGATTATAATTACAACCTTTAAACTAGTCATTCAACTTCTATTCTCTCTCATCTCTACTCCTCCCTGAGTATTCTAAACAAAAACTTTCAGTGACTTCTTCAGCACCTAGAAGAATGGAAAATAAATTCTTAATCCTGCAACCAAAAGTTCTTTTTATTCTGGCTCTAATTTACCTTTCCATTCTTATTCTACCATTCATATATGTATGTCTGTATACATGCATTTATATATATATATATATATGTATATAGACATAAATATCTACAAATGTATATGTGTGTATGGAGGGAGGTATATGCAGACTCCAAAATCTTACTCCATAAGGACAAAAGAATTTTTATTCCACATCCCTCATGTCTCCTTACTGAACTTTCTCCCTTCAAATTCCTTTACCTTCATGAAGTTTCTTTGACCCTTTGAGTTTACAATGATCTCTTTCTCCTGAAACTTCTTATGGCAGTTTAAACTTCATGTTTCCTTTTATTAAATTCTACTTTTCAATATAATTGTATTCCAGTTCCTTCAGGACTGTTTTGAACTGTTAGCTTATAGGATGAAGTATCTCCCTTTCCTGCCCATCACACACTCTTCTTCTAAATTCAGATAAATATTTTTGTGTTTCCTGTTGTAGAACATTCATCCTTCATTAAAAAAAAAAAATCAGCAATAGTGGCTATACCAATCATCTACAGATACAGAGTATCTAAATTACAACTAGACCCTTAATAAATTGTCTAGTGGTATCCTTGGAGTAAGGGAGGGGGAAAAACAAAACAAAACAAAAAAACCTTGCAAGATAATGAGGTGCATGATAGAATGAGATCAGAAATGAAGAGCCATAGGTTCAATGCTGGTTGAATGAACAGATCCAAAGAGTACTAATTAGTGAATGTTTGTCAAACTGAGAAGAGGTTTCCAGTGGTATGTCATAGGGCTTTGACTTTGATCCTCTTCTGTAGAAGACATTTATCAACAATTTTGATGAAAAATAAAAGGATACTTGCTGATGGGATCTTATTGCAGAATTACAAGCTCAAAGATGAGGACTGTAAGAAACTGTAGGTGCTATCTAGTAAAATGCCTTTATTTTATAGAAAGGGAATCAAGATCCAGACATGTTAAGTGATTGTCAAGTCAGTGTTAGTAAGCCTTGTGACTCCAAATCTACTCCTAGCTCTATGGTAACATTATGGTAACATTATTATCATAATCAAAGGGAAATGGGTAATTAGCATTCAGAATGATATCTATGGACTTGAATATTGCTCTTTAACAAATAAGAGGGATATATATATATATATATAAAGAGAGAGAGAGAGAGAGAGAGAGAGAGAGAGAGAGAGAGAGAGAGAGGTTTTTTTTTTTTCTTTTTTCCTGAGGCATTTGGGGTTAAATGACTTGCCCAGAAAGAATCACACAGCTAGGAAGTGTTAAATATCTAAGGCCAGATTGAACTCAGGTTGTCCTGATTTCAGGGCCAATGTTCTATCCACTGTGCCATCTAGCTGCCCCTGACAAGAGATTTTTAAAAAAAATAAAAAAAAAAAATGTTTTCAAGCACATGAAAGAAGATACCCATCTTGACAGAAGTTTACACACAAAAAACCCCCCCCCGGCAATTTTAATTATAATTCAAAACTTAATTCTGATTAGTGATAGGAAACATCTACCACAAAAGCTAATAAAATCTTAGCTATAGTGAGTGAAGTCTTTTTTAAATGTGGGAGATGATAGTCAAATTGTTACTGTGCATTGATCTGAAAATATCTGGTCTTGTTCAATAACTTTAAGAGAGGCATTACCAAATTATAGTACATTTAGACAATGGTACCCAGAATGAGTCAGGACATTAGAACATTATGATCACAGACAAACAAACAAATTAATAAGCATTAACAATTAACAAACAAATGTTCCTCTAATCAACTATATTTCATGATTATAAAATAATACAATAAATAATTTAGAAAAATTCATTTGAATAGAAGACAAGATCTTGGAACATTGGCCATGTATAAAAAGATGTTACGACATTGCCTCACAATGACAGACCCAGGAAATTTTGGATCAATAGCTTCCATAGGGCGTGTGGATAGAATAAAAAAATTCATCTTCATTGCATAAATCCTGGGTAGATACATTTCATAGGAAAAGGCAACTCAGTGTACTCTATAGGAAGGACAAAGGCTCTAAGAAACTGCTTTTTATGGTAGAGGAAAATTCTGGGACATTGTCATTCAATCAATGGTAGGTTATTACAAAGGTGCTATCCCTTTGTAAGGGGTTTACAGAGACAAAAAAACAGCACTGAACGGTGCATAGACTTCTAGATTTGGAAGCATAGTACCTGGATTTGAAATCTGCTTCTGCCACTTAATACCTGTAAGACCATAGGAAAGTCACTCAACCATTTTGAGGATGGTTGAATGAGAAAACTTACAAAGATATCTTCTAAGGTCCCATTCTGCTTTGTGATGTTATGATTCCATGAGACTGTGAAGTCACAGTTTAAAAGGTTACTTTGGGGGATGGATGAGCAAGGTGAGCTTAGAAAAGAGGAAAAATTAATTCAGATGTATAGCAACATAAGGGGAAGTTATGTGCCATTGGGCAAGGTTCCTTGTTGAACAATATATTCTTGGTCACTTGAAAATAAAGTTAATTATTTCTACTATGTTAAAGAAATGAAAGTGCTATTAGAATATAAATGTAATAAATTTTTAAACTACAATATTTTAAAATTATGATTTAAAAAATGCATGTACTCTGAATTCTAGTGTCTGAGTCATCTTCTTTAGATATGTTTCTAGTTAAGAGTCCATGTCATGTAGGGATTGTTTAAAGGAATGAATGAATGGATCAATGAGTAAGTGAATGAATGGAAGGATGGTTAGATGAATGAAAAAGCTTTTATCAAGTTTTTCCTTGGCAATTAGGATGTACAGTGGATATAATGCTGAACTTAGAGTCAGGAGGACTGGGATTCAAAAATGATTTCAAAGACTTATTGATTGTGTGACACTGGGCAAGTCAGTTAACCCTGTTTGCCTCAATTTCCCCATATGTAAATTTAGCTAGAAAATGAATGGCAAACCATCCAGACTGAAAAGTGATTGAATACAACCAAAATTCTTACTATGTGCAAAGCACTAAGCTAAGGACTTGAAAGACACTGACATTGAAGATAATGAATCGGAAAAGTTTGATATCAAGTATTTGTAAGACTGCTTTATGGAAGGAATAAATTGATCCAGAAATAAGTAAGTTCCAGAAATAAGAAAGTAAGACTAGTAGGTAATAGTTATAGAAAAGTAAATTTTATTTCAATATACAAAATTACTTACTTGATAACAATCTGAGCCCAAGATTCCATAACAATAACATTTTTATCATTTAAAGTGTTCAAAAAAAATTATGAACAATCAACTGAAAGAAGCTCAGAAAATGATTCCTATATTGGAAAAGATCTCGAACTAGATGAATTCCAATATTTCCTTTGACCATAAGATTCTTTGTTTCTCAGATACTATTAGATTTTTTTTTATTTCTAAATCACTATTGAATAGACAAATGCAAATTAAAACAACTCTGAGGTACTTGCCCAGAAGCAAGTTCTAGAATGGAACTCAAGTCTTCCTGATCACATGCTCAGTGATCTATCTACTGAGCTCTATCCAGAAGACCTCTACAATGTCTTCTAATCCTAAACCCTTTGATTCTAGAGTAATTATAACAGGTTTATGATCTTATAGTTGGCTTAAATTATATATATGATGTTTCTTCAATCACACACACAAAAAATTAAGAATCAAATACGCTTTGAGAAATTCATATTAAAGAAACAGATGGCTGAAGGAAAAATAATTGTTTAAAAATAAGAATGTGAGTATATAAGCTAAAAAGAATAGTAATACCTTCTATGGACATATTGCTTTTAACTGTTCAAAGCATTATCAAATAGCATCTCCATTTATAAGCTGTGAAATCTATGTGCATGAAAATGTATCTCTTGCATTTATAGTAGTCACTGGTTTTTCAGCTATATTTTATGCAACATGCTTAGATAAAAAAGATGAAACAAAGGAACTTTTTGAAGAGCCCATTAGCAACTATCAATGCTTTGATATTTAAATAGATACCCATGGGATCAAGAGGTTTAATCACCATAAAACAAATGAAAAGTCAAAGACTCCATGCAAATCCTTAGTGTCAAGTAGAAAGAAACATTTCCCATAGGTCTGGCTCTTCATGGCACATATAATTTCATTTTCTAGCTCTAACTCCTGCTATTTAAAATCTCCATAAATACATGTTTCCTTTAAAACATTATTAAACCATTTGCTGCATGTTTATTAATGCAAATAGCCACTTATAGTATTCCTTTCAGAATACCACCAGAAACATTACTTAGATTTAAAAAGGGGGAAAGTGTGCATAGGAAATGTTATTATTAAAATTAACTGTGTTTCGTTAGCACAACTTACTTCAATTATTCAAGGAATCATGATTTCATTAGTGTGGCTGTTATCCTTTACTGATGCAGTCCTTTCACACCTTAGTAAGAAGTTGAATGTATTTTCATATTCAAAAAAAAAAATCACTCATGATGAACTCTTCTCATAGGGGAGACCTCAAATTGCAAACAGAATGACCAGTCTGGTGCCAGGCTAATCTTGTAAGTCTTTCCAGTTTGATGGATTTTGCTCTAACTTGTCCTTCACTGATACAGGCTGAGGACCTTTCCAAAGGTAATAAAGAACAACTATAGAGAAAAGCTAGTGGGAGACTTGTCAAGTGACATACTTAAATTTGTACTGTGCAGTAACCTCTAGATTGAGCTAACTGGCTAATCATATATGCAAAGAATAATCTATTACATGCATTATATGAGTTCATATATCTATGTGATTTTAAGGAAAATTTGAGGAATAACTATATAAATAAATATCTCTAACAATCACTCAAAAAGCATAGTGCCAGATACTATACTAAACTTTGAGGATATAAAGACAAAAAAAACAAAACAAAAAACAAAAAACAAAACCTCTATTCTCAAGGAGCTTCCATTCCAGAATAGGGGTTTTTAACTGAGACTTTGTGAAATATAAATATTTGAATGGCTGGACAGATATAATATAAAATACATATATAGATCTATATGTAAAGAAAATAAAACTGAAGAGATTTAAGTAGAAGGAAAAAGAATAAACATTTATACAGTGCCTACTATGTGCCAGGCATTGTGCTAAATACATTTATAAATAACTTCTCTTTTGACCCCCCAAAAAGCAAAGTATAAAGAAAACCAATTACATTGAATACAGTTCACAAATACACGTACGCGCGCGCATGTGCATGTAACAAACTCATGGATTACAGGTAAAAAACTCCTACATTAGAGAGTTTCTCATATCATTAGGAAGAGTAAAGTCAATATTTTCAGTTCAATGTTTTTCTCAATGGCCTGGATTTAGGCACAGAAGGCAAATTAGTAAGATGATATGAAACAGGGAACCAATATGATGGATGATGAAATTAAAATTAAAAATGATCTATAAAGGGTAGAACACTGTGACAAAAAAAAAAAGAATACTGAACATGGAAGGGATAAATGTATACTAGAATTTAAAAACTCAACCATATAAGTTAAAAATGTAAGAGGCATGACTACAAAATATATCTTAATTCCTCAAAGCTCTAGAGAATTAATATGTGTATGTGTATATGAATATGCACATACATATTCATATATGTTTATACATAAAACATATTTATAACCATCATATATATATATATCCCTATAGATATATGTATGCACTTATTACTTATACTTGTACACAGATGTATATGCATATGAAGTTGCTATATTATTGATTTATATAGACTTCATGATCTATATCTGTATCACTCAAAAATATAGCATAGAAATACAAGTATAATCTTTGAAAAAGGCTACGCACTAACATGACTTTAATAAATAATAAAAAAGCAATAATAAATAAATCAGTGTATAATATTAGGAATACCAAAGATGATAATCCTACTCTTGCTGTCCCAATTAGACTACAACTGGTATACTGATTCAGTTCTGGCCACGTTAATTTTAAAGGACATTAACAAGATGATATATTGGGAAACAGGTAATCAGCATCGTGATCTGGAACTGTTTCATGGGGAAAATGAGTTTAAGTTATTTAAGTTTTCAGATATTTGAAGAACAGTCAAATTGAAGCATAGGTAAAATGTTGTTTTTTCCCCTTAGGTATATATAGGAAAGAATTTATTTCACTTGTCAACACTAACAATGATAGTATTATGATCATAATGCTTGAATGCTTCATTTTAACTCTTGTCTTGCCATTGGACTTTGACAACTCTAGAGAAGAGTAAGACTAAAGGCTCTGTCCAGTTCTGTCTCATTTAAATCCAATTCATAAGCAAGTCAAGACATCATCCATGATGGCAATTACAAAGTCTGGCACTTACAAACTATGAAAACTATAGTACTCTGGATATCAACAGTACAATGACAATCACTTACATGTCTACAGTAATTTACAATTTATGAAGTACTTTTATTTTAATCTATTTATCAATCAACTAGTACATATGCCTATGAACTTAGGCCACAAGAAAGCTAAGAGACAGAACAACTTTTTCTCTTGTTCTATGTGAAATTGAGGTTTGAAGAGGTCAGAGGTTTGCCCATTGTTTCTTTGCCAGTTAGTTGAAAAATGTTGGACATGAACCCAGTAATCCTGGTTCATCAGCCAGTGCTACTATCCACTATTTCAGGTGGATCCTCAAGAAATAAGGTTTGTGTAACCTTAATGTTTGTTTGTTTGTTTGTTTTTTTGACATGAGACTTATTGTGGCCTTTCTTTTTCATCTAATAAACCTTTATATTTGTGCAGGCTTTAGCTCACCGTAATGCAGTCCTGACATGCTAAGTAGTCAAACAACTTAGAAAATATCTTTAACAGGAAAGTTTGTGTGATTGTATTATTCATATATTTTATATGCTAATTTATTTATCAATAGAGATAGTAATCATTTACCTTGCCATTGCACAATTTTCTATGAATATCAAATCATTAAATTTTAAGACTATGCCCCCTCTCATATGTTAAACTTTTGTAAGTCTGTCTTCATCAGTTCCCTTATCCTGCTTCTCCAAACACGCACACACACACACACACACACACACACACACAGACACACACACACAGACACAATTTTTACCAAAGCAGAGCAGTAATTAACTCTCTCTGGTTTTTAGACTTTCCTTCAAACTTAACTGTGAATTTAAGTAACTTGTTGGGATCACAACGTACATATGTATATGAGTTGAATCTTGAATGTGTGTCAAATTGTGAGGTTGTTGAGTCTTCAAATTACATCTTGGAGGAAAAAAAAAACTTTTCTCTCTATCACTGTTTGTCCTATCTCTTTTTTCCTACTCTCTCTCTTTGTTTTCTCTTTCATTTTTTATTCCTGTCTCTTTTTTTTCTCTATGTCTCTATTTCTCTTTCTGCCTTTCATTCTGCTCTTTCTGACTCTGTATCTTTCAAAGACATGCTATAAAAATGAACTGATTGAAACAGATGTTGTAGGACACTTTAGTGAAGGATACTGTAATAACCCAGATTATGAATATAGTTTAATGACCTAAGAAGCATACCTTATTCAGCAGGAATAGGGAGCTTTTGCTGACCCTAGAGACTCTGAATAGATGTTCTTGTCTTCTCTGCATTACACATAGATTTGCATAGTGATGGGTTGGAAGGTGAGGTAATCACATACTCTACCTTTTCTTCCCACAATCCCCTAATCTTGGTCGATGTTCACTCCTCAGGAAACAGAGACTTACTGCTGATTGCTGGCTATCAAGTTGGGAAGGAAAATGTTTCCACAGGTGTGCAAAGCACAATGCGTTCAGTTAGTTGCCTTTGCCTTTTTTATTATTATTTTTCATTTATAGAACTGAATAAAAAACTAGACATTTATTGGCTACAGACCTTTTTCTGTTCTCTGTAATTCAAAAATGGTTGCATTTTTTAAAATGAAATATCACCAGCTTCAAGTTTATAATGCAGACTAGGCCCTGATGGGCACCTGCTGAATTATTAACATTAGAAAAGCCTCTATGCATATTGTAGTTGTAACTTTTCCCCCCAAGATTGTTTATTACGTAAACTCATCTTAACTTCTGACAGTTTGTAACAGGAATTGACATAAGATAGACGTGTGTACTCCATCAGGTAAATAATCCATGCCTTTAAAAGTGTCAGGACACATTTTTACATGATAGATTATAATGGAACTGAAGGAACTATTATAGGCTCTCAGTACAGAGTTGATAAAAATATGGAGACTGCCATGGAGTGAACCTTCTGCAGCAGTTTGCAGAGAACACAGAGTGAGACAGAATTTGCTTTTCCCTAGAGCATATTCAATAATACGAGTTTTTGAGGGAAATAGATTGCAGGTAGCGAAAAGAGCAGTTCTCAAGTATACAAGAGAATGACTTGAATGGGGAGGTAGACTTTTGATTTAAGAAACTCCTGTTATTAATCTCATTTAATCTTAAACATTGTCAAATCATCTATAAATGATAACTTCAGAGATTTGTTTGGGATACTGAGAGCTTAGGTGAGATGGCAAAGTTCATAAAGCTAGAATGTATCTTAGCCAAAATGTGAATCCAGCTAGAATTTCCTGATTTCCCAGATAGCTCATTTTCTATTATGCCATACTGTTACTGTATTTAGATTGATATGAAGGTAGGTGGGGGACAGAATAGTAGGTTTTCACTCATAATTTCTGTAGAAAGTAAGTAGAACATTTGAACGCAGTTACTGAACAATCATCAATAGTTAATCAGCACTTATTACATGGTACTGCTAGGTGGAAAGGTAGATAGTGTTAGGCTCAGAGTCAGGAAAAATTATCTTTATGAATGCAAATCTGGCTTCAGATTTTTACTAGCTATGTGACCCTGTATAAATTATTTAACCCTGTTTGCCTCAGTTTCCTCTGTAAAATGAGCTGGAGAAGGAAATGGCAAACCACTCCAGTTTCTTTGCCAAGAAAATATCAAATGGCATCATGAAGATTTGGATGCAAATGAAAAAGTGATAACAAATTATATGAAAATATATTTTGTGAGGCAGCACTACAAAATGCTACCTCACTATAAGTCCTTCTAGCTCTAAAGCTATGACATATCAATAAGCATTCTACAGTATGTTTTCAGCATTGTACTAAGCACTGGATAAATAAGGAACAAAATGAGCTGACCTCTGTACTCATGTATCTTACATTTTATATATCTGGGTTTCTTAATCTTCGGTCCAAAAATATTAAATATATTTAAATATATTATAGCAACTATTAAAATAATTGCTTTCATTTGCAATCCTATTCATTTTATTTTATATGTTTATAAACATTATTCTGATTATGGGTAAAGGGATCCCTGACACACACAAAATTAAGAACCCTTGATAACAGAGGAAGACAAGATACTGGTGTTTGTATTTGTAAAAAAGCACATACAAAATAAATACACATTTTTTTCCCTCTTTGGGGGGTGAAAGTGGGAGCATTAATAGTTAGGAGGTTCAAGAAAGACCCTATGTAGAAGATGTTTCAACTAATGAGTCCCTGTACCAAATGCATGTTCACAGACTAAAAAGCAGTGGGGGAGAAAAACAACTTAGATAACTTGTCTCATTTATTTTATTTTTAATTTATAGAAATAATTTATGACTGCAGTAGCTTGAAAGATTTCTCTAATAGCTACTAGTTTGAGATATAGGAAACCTCCCTAAAGAGAAACTTTTTTTAAAACCTGAGGTGACATTGAAGTCTTACTTAGAGACCCTATTATTTAAAATTTAGAATCACAGAAGATTAGTATCATAATCACCATCATTAAAATTTATAAAGGATTTTGAAGTTTGCAAAGTGCTTTACAAAAATTATTTCATTTAATTTTTGCAACAACACTGTGAGATAGTTGTTATTATAATCCCCATTTTACAGATGAGGAATTTGATTCTGGGTTTAAGTGAGTTATCCAGGATCATATAGCTTATAAAGGTCAAGTATGGAATCTGAATTTGTCTTTCTGATTTGAAATCCAGGACTCTATGCATTGCACCTCTCACCTTCTCCAAATGTTTCTTAGGGATAATTTAATCTTTTCCACGATGTTCTTAAGAAGCAGTAATTAACCTTTATTTGAATATATCTAGTGACAAGTCAATGTTATGAAAGCAGTTTATTTCATTTTTAGGCTTTAATTATTTTAAGGCTTATGTTGAACTGAAATCTACCTCACTGTAATTTCAAATTACATGTGATGGGAACCTCATCTAGAAGTGATGACATTGTATTAGAGTTAATGATAATTAGTCCCTGGAGGGTGAAAAGTAGAGCACCATACATAGCTTATGGCTAAAATGATCAATGCAAAATTTGATCCACAAAAATGGGTGATTTGTAAGAAAGAAACTCACAAAATCTTAGATTTAGATTGAACAATCCAGTCTATACTTGACCAAATCATTTCTAGAATTCTAAAAACACAAATTATTCTGATTATGAAGAAAAAGTGAGAAGTTTTTTAAACATTTCAATATAGATACACAAAGAATTCATACATCAATTTGCTCCTCAAGGACAGGGATGCTATTTAACTTTCTTTTTTTCTCTCACACTTTTTTTTTTTGTTTTTTTGTTTTTATCCTTTTCGTCCTTCCCTCCCTCCCTCCCTTCCTTCCTTCCTTTCTTCCTTCCTTCCTTCCTCCCTTTCTTTCTTTCTCACTTTCTCTGTCTTCCTTACCTAGAGCTTAGCACAGTATTTTGAACATAGCATGTGCCCAAAAAAACTTTTGTTGAAATGAAAAGATCAAAATTATGGCTGTTCAAAGGATGAATTCAATAACATCCAAGTTGAAGACCAGAATAAGTTAAGTCTGGAAATCAAGATTATAAACAATAGGATGGTTTTAGTAACTATGTTGGGGGGAATATACACAGAGGACTGAAGAAGAGATAGGCCCACTTCTAGGAGTAGAAAGAAAAAAATGAGGAAACAGAGAAGCTACTATTTTCCTTTACCAAAGAGAACAATCTTCACTGATCCAAAGTTTTAAAAGCTTCATCATGCTGAAGAAAGAAGAGCCTTGTTCTGTGTTGCTCCAAAATAAAGACTAATCAATGAAAATGTCAAGAAACAGGGAACCATTCTTCCCTCTAAGTATTTATACAGAGGCTAGAAGACTCCCTCCCCCCAGGACACAACTAAGTCTGAGATTTTATGACTCTAGTTCTGAGAGAAGCAACTCTGCCTCTCAAGGGAAAGAACCTAATTCGTGTTTTTCAGTTAAAGTGATACTTTCTACAGAATGATGAACAAGTTCCAATTTATCTATTTGAGTTCTGTTTTCATTAAGTCCTCAGTGATTGCATATCTCTATGGGGAATTTATTGATTGTGTTTTCCAATAACATTCTATTGATTGAAATGCTACTTGAGAAATTGGCAATCATGGGGTGAGCCTGTGTTCTTCTGCACATCAGAGCTTGCTATAATGTTAAACTCTGGTTTATACTTTTGGATTGACATGTGGTTTGCCTTATAAGAAAGTTGTCCATCACTAAGTCTTTACATTTTCTTAAGTGACAAAATCAGAGATTCCCAGAGGCCAACAAGGCTATCTTGTGCCTGAAGAGTAGCCTCCTTGAAATGATCCTTAGCAAGTGGTTCAGATCCAAATCCCTTCTAGCAAAATATTGTCTATGCTGTGTTTGTCTCTGCTTAAAAGAGAGAGAGAGAGAGAGAGAGAGAGAGAGAGAGAGAGATTTGATTCATTGAAAATTCAGAATTAGATACAAATTACCAACTCATTGCCTTTTGATGCTGTTATAGTAGAAAGAGTGCTAAAGTGGAGCATGTTTTTGTTGTTTCTATTCCTATAGCATCTCATCTCCTCCAATATCTCAGGGAGGGTGAAAACAGAAGTGTTCCCCCAGCCCTGATGTCTCCGTTCAAGAGAAAGTATCCTAGTTAAAGGAAGTATGCTGAGTGTGCAGCTCACTGATGACACCGACAAGTCTTTCTAAGTGCTTGGGGGGTGTCCCAGCTATAAAATAGGGAGAAAGTAATGGGGGCTTATCTTGACAAGGAGAGGGTGAAGCCAGAGGAAACAAGTATCTCCCTTGGCTTTTCCCACTGCCAAATGTTGAAGTTCAAAGGGACTCCAAAATGTTTGGTTTTCAGACCAGTGTTACAAATCATCTCAAAAAAATTTGCAAGCTCAGATCCATCTCCAAGTCAATAGGCAAAGTTATTGTTGTTCATTAGTCTCAGAAACTGTTATCACTGACCAATAAACTGTTATCTGATGGCCTATAATATTTGTGGCCTTAGTATCCAAGTCATATGGAATAAATTGGGACAAGATAGCCTAGGGGAAGAAATATATTATTTCCAACTACATATTTCTCAAAGCCAGGTGGCCTTAAGGTTACAACTAATTCTTCCTAAGGGCTGGACCACATCAACTCTGCTTCTTCTACCCTCAGTTTTCACCTCCATAAAATCAGAATAATAATAGCACTTACTTTAAGGGATAATTTTGAGTATCAAATGAGATAAAACATGTAAAGCATTATGGAAACTTTAGAGCTAAATAAAAACTAGAGATCATTATATTGCTGAATTGATCTGGGAATGCAATGAGGCAAGGCATTGTATTAATTATGACTTTGTGATTAATCAATTTATATTAACTATATATTATATTACTATACTATAACATTAAGAATAATATTAATATGTAAAACAATATATTAATATTAATTTCATTCATATTGAAACTATCTAGACATCACCTATATTTTGACTATGACATACTGACCTTCCTCCAAAATAACCCATTTAATAAACACTTGTTGACTAAATGATTATTGGATTTGTCTAGAACCTCATGATTAGATAAAAATATTTCATTTTTACTGGGACAAATTATTTTCCCCAAGGACCGAGATTGTTCATTAGGTTTTATTTAATTTATTTCAATACAACTTTTCACCAAGCAATACCATTTTTTTTTTCCTTTTAAGCAGTAACCTTAATAATTACTTTGCAATTGTTAATGCTGCCAATCATCATTATTTTATAGCAAAAAATACAGTTTAGAATATTGCTGGAGCTAATTTATTATAAAATGTTCAGCTCCTTATTATAATTTAGGTTATTTTTCTTTTAATTTTTTTTCTAGTAATGTTTGGAAAACAACTTTGTATCAGTATCTAACACTATAGTATATAGTTTCATCCATTCTGATCATTTCCCTGCAATCCCTGTTAGCATTTTAACATTCATGCTGAGTTCTTTGCCTTTTGCTATTTCCAAAACACATCCTTTTACCAACAACTGCTTTTTTTAAGTGTTACTATTTCAGTAGGGTGAATATATAGTACTTTATTGTATTTTACCCGACTTCAGCAAAATGAAATAAATATTACTACAAGTGGGTGGGAAAATGAATATACATGAAAATATGATTTTTCTATTTCATGGTACTCTCAGCTTTAAAGATATTTTCTGATAATGTTTCAAGAAATGGAAGCTCTTGAAAAATTTATTTTTTCATACTATTTTGTGTCAAATGTTTAATATTCTATTAGATACAGTATATTTATCTATATGATTTTAAATTATGCTATATAATGCACATGCCCTGAACAGATTTTTTTGAAAGCAAGATGAAGGTCATATATGGAATATTGTGCTTATCAGCTTCCTCAAAATGTCATCTAAATTCGTAATTTATATGTGAAAATCTGTGCTGGCTTACTATCTCTATCTCATGAAACAAAAAATTACATATTTCTGTCTATCATTTCTGATATGAATAAGCAAAATATTATTCATTTTATCTATTGGAAACCAATATCCCTCAAGCAATTTAAATTCCATCTTTTCAAGCCTTTTCAGACAGAGTAACTGACCAAAGAGCCTAAAGAGAAAACAATCAGACACATTATTGACCTTCTTATGCAAGGTTGTGATGTGCAGGGGTCAACAAATTCAATCGCAATTCCCCCTTTGTAAAGTCAAAACAAAACAAAACAAAAGAAAAGTCCATTAAAATGAACTGAATGGCCAAGAGAAAAGCATATTCTCAACTCTCACATACACTCTGTCACAGATATCTGTCATGTATCCTGTCATTTGGCAGATGTTTACAACATGGAAGGCTTTTTCTAAATCCATTCTCCTGTTTGTCTTAGAGTCACTGGGCTTTTTTGCTCTGGGGAGGCATATGCCTGGTTGCCCCTGAAACCAGGCTGCTTTGCCTAAAAGAAAAGTTCATTTATGGGCTCTGTTTATTCTGTACTGAGGATGGCTGAGAAAGAACTACAAGAATGAGAGAGGAATACTGATCCCAGTTCTCCTGGGGGCATGCAGACTATGTAGGACCTCTCATCAGTTAAGTCTTAAAAGGCTATTAAAATCAGTGCATCTTGTTCTCAATTTAGCTTCTTTAAACAAGCATTTTCTGGGAATCCAAAGAGGGGTAGGACTGGAGGCAGGCTGATGTCCTCCCAATCACAAAGTGTCTCATTCCTGGCTCTGAAACCCAGTAAAATTGGAAAATAATGACCAGAAATCCCCAATGCATCAAAGTTAAATTTGGATGCAGCAGCAGCAGTAGCAGCAAGAGTACTAGCAATAGTGGTAGTAGTAACTGTAATAGCGGTAGTAGTAGTAATAGTGGTGATAGTGATATAGTGGTTGTAGTGGTATAGTAATAGTATAGTAGCAACAGTAGCCTAGAGCACACATATATAAAGAGAGACTTTACTTTTAATCAGAAGATTCCTTGTATGAATGAAACATTCCTAATGGGTCAACACATCCTATCTGCCTTTGTCCTCACAACAAGCAGCCTGATGAAAGATGCAAGGAAATGAGCCTCAGTGAGAGAAATACAGTACTGGTATACTATCTGAATTGGGTTATGTGACAGCACAGCCCTATTTGAAGGGCCTCCAGCTGAAATCTTCCTCCCTTCCTCATTGGTCTTGGTAATTAGAATGTGCTAAGAGGATACTAAACCCCAATCCTTAACCCTTAAGGTTCTGCAGTCACTCTGTCACAAAGTCTAGCATGCAGAGGTAACTAGCTGTGTAGTGTAATAGACAGCATTGTACTTGGAGTCCAAAAGAACTAGGATTGGAATTCTACATCAGACACTTAGTAGCTATGTGATCTTGGGAAGTCACTTAATGTCTTTCCCCTTTGATTTCCATGTCTAAAATAAGATAGTCAGAGCATCTACCTCACAGGATTGTTGTGAAAATCAAATGAGAAAACATGTAAATAATAGTTTGTAGATAATGCAAATACATCAAAATTATATATTATGAATTATAGATAATAGATTTGAGAATCAAATGAGATAAGAGATATAAAATACATAGCATACTTTGAAATACTAGGTAAAACTAGCTATTAATGTTGAATGTTATCATCATCATCTTCCTTGTCATTTTATTATGAATTATTACATTGAGAGTAATGATCCCCTTTTGTATGCTCAGGAAGTTGTGTCAAGAAGACAGAAAAGTTAGGCAGCACTTTTCTGTGTAATTATCTCATCCTTAGCTTATAAGTTTCTTCTTAGCATAGGACACTAACTACATAAATTAGGCATTTAACGATTGTTTCTTGAGTGAATAAGTATTTGAGGAGGCATCATGGTGTGAAGGAAAAAAGGTTGGACTTGGAGTCATACCTAGTTTTGAATCTTGGTTCTGAAACTATGCAACCCTTGGCAAATCATTTTACTGGCAATCACTATCCTCAGCTATAAAATGGGATTAAGAATATTTGCCCTCCCTCTCTCATAATAAGGTTAGGAGAAATGTGATTTGTTAGAGCTATAAAAACATGAACTTCTACTTTTATTATTTACTAACTTACTAAGCATTTAGATAGCTAACATGTCATTAGCATCTGAGCAGCCACTATGGTATAATATCCGACTACATATGTCACTAGATGATCTAGTGACAGCCAGGGATAACAGTGGTAAAATGAGTCATTGGCTTTGTCTACAGTTGAACAATGACTCACAACAATTTAAGGACTTCTTTAATATCTATGTTCTTACAACAAATAATTCCTTTGGGTGAATGAAAGGCATCCTAAACATAGATAAATTGCTACCATTCACTGTCATCTTCTCAATAATTGATTTATTTTGACAAATATATCCTAAGTTCCTAGTTGTATAAAGCATTGGGTTAGTAGGAACTCAACAAGCTGAAATGAGATATGCAGTAGAAAGGAGTATGTAGAGAAGTCATTGACCAATCACAAACTTCCCTTCTGTTAACATGCCCCACTATATCATCACTGAGCCTTGGGAGAGATGAGCAGAGGCTGTGCTGGTGATACTGGCAAAGGGACTGATGACTGTGATCAACCATGGAAAGAAAGAACCATAATGTTATTTCTCCTTGTTCCCTTCACAGTATAGATTTAGTGATGAGATAGGGCCTTAAGGGGTTCTGGCATAAAGGGAATGAGATCTGGGAGCTTTAGTAGACTGTAAGCTCAAAATGAGCCAAATACGTGACATAGAAGCCAAAAAAAAAAAAAAAAAAAAACAAACAAACACTGCATGAATTTAAGCCTGGTGTCCAGAATATAGAAGTGATCAATAGACTCACTCTTTTCTGTCCCTGTCTGACTGAACCTGGGACATTACAGTCAGTCTGAGAAATCTGTACTATAAAAGACACAAATAAAAAGCTAGAGATTTGTATGTCTACTTGCATACACAAATATATGGAAGAAAATAGCACACACATGTACATGTACATATATACACATATATGTACATATATGTATGTATGTGGTATATATATGTGCATGTGTATTTGGAAGGAAAGTGCCTATATATACATTATATATTGAAATAAAATAGCATACACAAATCTCTAAACATGTATATTTATATGGAAAGAAACAAAATATGTATGTATATGTATTTATGTACACACATATATGCATGGATATATGGATGTGAAAAAATGCATATTATCCCCTCCACTAACTTCAGCATATTTAGCCACCATTCAGAGAAAACTAGAGGGATGTATAGGGGCCAGCTTATAAAAATATATAGAAAGGTTTTTTTGTTTGTTTGTTTGTTTGTTTTAGGAAATAGGTTTTAAGCATAGTATTTTAAGTAAGTAAGGAGAACATTCCTACTTTGGAAGACAATCTGTGCAAAGGGATGGTGATAGAATGACAAGTAGTATTGAAGAAGGGTGAATATGGAGCCAAAAAGAGCAATTCAGTGTCTCTTGTGATTCAGGGGAAAAGTGATAAGGCCTTGACATAGTGTGGTAGCTTTGTGAGTAGAGAAAGGGGACAGGTACAGGTGATTCTGTGGAGATCAAATCAGTAAGAATCAGGGATTTAGAGCACATAAGAGGTGAGGAAGGAGGAAGAGCTACCTTGGTAAATGGAAGGATGGTTTTTTGCTAACAGAAATGGAAGAATTAGGAAGAATGTGTGAGAATAAAGATAATCAGAATTATTTTGTACATATTAAATTTGAGATAGCTGTGGGATAACCAAGTATAATTATCTATCAGAAAGATGGTATAACAATACTGAGGTGCAAAAATGGGATCCCTTGGAGAGGTAGTGAGTTCCCTGCCATTGGAAATCTACAAAGGGAGACTATATAAGCACTAGTTTGGTACTTTTCAGTTCTGAGGTTTTATGATTCTTATAAATTTATGATTCTGTGATTGTGTGTGTGTATATATGTGTATGTGTGTAATGTGTAGGGGAAACAGGTCTTAAATTTTTGTTTTCATCTTTATCTTTTTTCCTTTCCTGGCCATGATCTAGTAGCCCTTGGGGATTAGCTACTATAATTCTCTATATTTAAAGAATCCACCTAGTCTGCAGGATCTAAAATAATAGGCAAAACATACTTCTATTTTTCTTATCCTTTACTCTTTCACTCTGACCTTCAAATTATCCATCTTATTTTGGTCTAAAATTAAAAAAAAAAAAGCTTACTTCCTGCTTAATATTCTTTCTTACCTCAACTGCAGCTTATTCTTTCATTTTCCTAAACATCACTAGACTGTTGCTAGATTTTCCTGTAAAGGTCACAGGCTGATAGAAATTCAATTATCCCTGAGAAATCTCAGAAATCCCACCTTTAGTAATAATGGGTTAGGCCCCTGCTGGTATTGATCAGTTGCCACACTGTGGTAAGGACCCTATTAGAAGTGGTTTCCTTGATTTGCATTGGTTTTCCAAGGAGTGAAATACTTCTCTATATCAGTGTCATTCAGCTGCAAGAAAAAAAAAAAAATATCAGGTGTGCCAATCAGATGGAAAACATGAAGGTTGTTAGTATTCTTTCCTAGGAAAATGCATATTTGCTTTCCCTAAATGTGTCCAAATGGGGATGTATATATAGACAATTCAATGACCATGCCAATCTAATGAAAAGATATTGTTGTCTAAATAAAGCTTATTTATCAATAAATAAGTGAACACAAATCTCAGATTGGTTGAAGCCAAATGTCTGTTTTAGAGTAAAAATAACTCATGTTCAAGCCAGAAGATTATTTCTATGTCTCAATCTTTCACTGAACAAATATTTCTCTTTTGTTTAAATTGCTAGTGTCCAGTCCTCTGTCTCTGGTGGAACTTATATTAAGATTGTTTTTAGTGTTATGATGCAGGTTGGGGCTGACAGAACTAGACCTTGACTAGTGAAATAGTGGGTTAAATCTAGGAAGGAGAGCTTAAAAAGACTTCATAGGTCACTTAGTCATAGTATTTCGTAGAAAAGGAAACTGAAGCTCAGAAAAATCAAGTAGTACAGTTATACTGGGGATATAATTAAATGGAGAAGTTAGCAAACAATTAACAATCTGTGGACCCCTGTTATCATATTTAGCCTCACTTTCCATTAGGGCCAGTTGAGGTTGCCCAAACCTTATCTGTAGGCAATATATCAGTGTCAAATTCATGCAGGTAGTTAACTTCAGAGGTGGGATTTGAACCCAGTTTTTTTTAAATCCATAACTAGTTCTTTTCTTTTGTTCTGCAAGTACGAGCTTTGGGAGTTTGGTACCATTCTTATGAGCTGAAAGCAAATGGGCACATCCTTGCCTTTAATTATATATTTGGTTAAATTTATGTCAAATTATAAACTAAGCTGAAAAATAGAAAAACTCACATAGACACCTGTTATTGAATCTAACTCATGATTAGCTGTCAAATCATTTTAGATAATGACAATAAAGAAAGTCTAAATTATCCTTGTCCCACTTTAGAAAGAGATTTGTGCCTTAATTTTAAATATCCCAGCTTGTTAAATCAGCATCAGGACAGAATCTAAGTCATATACAGATAGAAAATCCCCCAGAGTGGGGAACTGGCACAAATATAATTCAGAATGTGAAGCAGTTGCAGGAAATGTAGGGGCAGTTTTCAAGAAGAAAGGGAAAAAGGAGAGACGCCCAGGTAGCTAAAAATAGACAAACTAGTTGGTATTCCCAAAGGGAGCTTCTCAGGACCATCAGTCATTTCTCTCCCTGTGGACAAGCCCTGGGCCCTGCTTACGCACACAACCAGTTCCTCTACACAACCTTGAGCACTTTATGAAGGAAAATCACTTCAGCCCTCTTCTCCATAATGATGAAAGAAATCCCAGTAGACGATGCAACATATATATGTTTAAAGAATTGACATCTATTCAACTCAACCTGACATCTTTCATCCTAACCTGGCTTTGAAGGTAATACCTTCCTAAATAATCTGCCTTTTTTATTACCTCTAATCGCATCATGCCTTTTAATAGCTAAGCCTACTGGAGCAAATTTTTGGTCTGAATTTACCATTCAATCCAAACAATTCAACCTGAACACCACTTCAACTGTTTTTCCATTGAATCAATAATTTAATTAAATATTTCAAAACAATTAGTTGCCTTGATGGCATGTCTAGAAACATATACATACACATATATACATACATATATGTGTGTATAATATACATAAAATAGAAAATCCAAAGTTATTTTTATATATGTATATATAATACCTATAATATAATACAAACATAATACATATACATTTATATATACATGTATATATATGCACATATATATACCTATATGTGTATGTATATATATATAATTTTGGTTTAACTTTTTTTTTTTTATACAAGTTCAGAATCTCATAATGGAACAGTGTAACCCTGAGAATTTGGAAGAGCTTCCTCATCTTTTAAATATGGAAACCCAGGTCTTATTTTATAGTCATGCCATGTTACCAGCTGCTTCTTAGTGTAGTTATATTATTTACCATTTGGGGAAACATCAAAGTTTAAATGGAGAAGAGAAGTTGGCAAACAAACAAGTGACAAGCTGTAGACCACTGTTATCATATTTACCTTCACTTTCCATCAAGGCCCCCAGTTCAGGTTGCCCAGGCCTTATCTCTAAGCAATACATCAGTGTCAAAGCCTTCCTATGCTGCTCAGTCAGGCTTGTGGACTCAGTCAGGTGTGCTCCCAAACAGGTGCTATGCTTCCCAAATACATGGGAATGACAGGTGCCATGGATACAAACAAAGCCCAGTCTCCACCAGACATGCAAAGAAGAAGTTGACAAATTGGTTGGTCTCAGGTGTATCTTGGTGGTGATAAATGCTTGTGAAAATTTTTTTTTTTTGTGAAAGTAGGGCTTTGTTAGTCGTCTTTTGTCTGCAAAGCCCATCTATAAAATCTTGCTCATCTCTTTCTGTGATACCTTCATAGACATAAATTGTGCATAGACATTTGATGGATAACATCACAGTGATCAATATTTCTGCAATAACATTACTAATGCCATTTAACTAAACAGCCTTATAAATACTACTATAAATAATAAAAAAAATACTTGTTGTGAAATGCTGATGCTGTGGTCAGCTGTTTGCCAAAAAGTCTTGGTTCCAATGGAATTAACTGCCTTCCTGTTTAGTGTTTTACCTGAGGGGACTAACTACATGAGTTCTTGCTGTGCCTCAGTTTCCTGATTTGTAAAATGAGGATCTTGGACTCTCGAAAATTCCTTCCAATTCTAGGATTCTGTGATCCTTTCAGTCTGCAATTTTTTTTAAAGTAAGGTATACTTGAAGGATTCTTAAGAGTAGATACTCTATCTTGTTGCTAGATATCACAAGTAAACTAAGCCTCATCTACATGTTAGCCACTAGATGGTACTTGTGAGTCAAAGTAGTCTATCAGAAACATAAATAAATTTTGTCCACGACATGGCACTTGTTCTCAATCTGGTAAGTCAAATGTAGCCTTAAGAAATATGGGATTTTTTTCTGATATTATGAAAAATACTTAACAATTAGATATTATATCCTCCTTTGGATGAGTTCCACCCCTTTGACCTTGGGTTCACTTTGGACATTCAAAAAACATTGATTGTCTCTTCAATGATACTCTCCATACTAACATAAGGTATATATATATATATATATATATATATATATATATATATATATATATATATATGGATCATGGACTTTATGAGATTTCTTAAATGCTAGGACAAGTCTGTATTATATTCATAGTTCATAGATACAGAGTTGAAAGAGATTTCAGAAGTTTGATATTGATGAAGTTTAAGTAATCTACCCAAAGTCATACAAGTTTCAACAGAGATAAGATTCAAATTCAGATCTTTTTAGAATGAGCCATTTTATCTAAATTTCCTAAACTTCAATGAAATGAATGAAATAAATTAGGAGGTTCTGAGAAACAATATTTAGGACAATTAGATTTTGTCATAGAATAAAATCCCCAACCCATCTGAAAGAAATGAGAGAGTTCAGAACTTCAAGATGTGATGATTTGTCCAGACTTACTTCTTTCTATCTTTAACTTGCTCCCCCTCCCCCCAAAAATATCTTAACTACTAGAAGAGGAATGTTTTGGCTAAGGTCACTTATACATGTAAACTAACTCCGTCCTCCAAACAATCACATCTCCAATCTCTCATCTTACAAGAATACTCATTTACAATTTTGGCAAGAAATAAAATAAAATGTGGATGATGAAATGTCTAAGTGCATATGCCATTTGGTATTATCAATTCAATGATAATTTATTAAGCTCTATGTGCCATGTACTGTACTCAGTAACAGAGACTGAAAATGAGGCAAGAAACATTCTCTGATCTCAGAGAGTTCTCACTTTAATGATGAGAGACAACATACAAACAAATTATGTGCAAAGATGATATATAGAAAATCATATGATATATTGATTTTTATCTAACTTGGCTACCTGAATGGAGGCAGTCAGCCCAAATCTCCCACACTGACTCCTACAAAAACATAAAAATAACTTCAGATGAAACTATGATCAAAAATGAAAAACTAGAATAAATGACTTCATTCTCCCAGAATTACACAAAAAGTCAGTTAGTATTCTGAAGGCAATGCAGAAGAATGCTCACCAGAAAAGGTAGGGTCAGAACAAACAAATGAGAGTACAGCTTCCTACAATAGACAGATGAGCCAAAAACACTCTGAAAGATAGTATAACCCAAGGCTGCTAGAATTGAGGGGTCCCATAAAAAGTAATAAGAGTGGTCTACATTCCATCCCATGGAACTCAAATGTGTCTGGCAGTGGACATAAAAAAGTAGAGGCAATCAATGGTGCCATGGGAGCATCCTGACTAGGATAAAACTGATTTAGAGAATCAGAGACACCATAGAAAGTACTGAAAATCCAGTGCTCTGAACTTCAACGATGGTGTGGGGAGGAGAGAACAGTTAAAACATATCAGGGCTTATGAAGTAAACATAGTCCAGGATGTGGAGATCAGCACAGGAACCCCAGCATTCACGTTAAAACCAGCAACGGCTGACCATCCTACCTGGAATTGCAGCAGGGACCAAAATCTGCCCAGTTCACAAATATTCATTTCAGGAATTAAGGCTGGAGTGATAAGTAAATAGAAAAAGACATTGACTATTATAAAGAATTATTATAGATCCAAAAATATCCATAAATCTAATCAATAAGAAGAGAATAACTAAAACAATTTCAAAGATTGGAAATTATCTTCAATTCTCCATAAATACTTAAATAAATGAACCAAAAGATTAAAAAAAATGAAATAAAGGCTATGGAGTAAGAATTGGAATGAAAATAAATATCTTAGAAGAGAAAAGTGCTAAGCCTCACCCAAATAATAGATTGCTTGAAAATTATAATAGAATAATATTAAGTCACTCACTGACTCTAAGAAACAAAAATGATTATTAAAACAAAAATAAAAGTTTTAAAAAATAAGAGGAAAGATGTATGGTAATTGAAATCAAAACAATTGACCTTGAAAACAGGTAAAGAAGGAATTTAAAAGTCATCAGACTCCTGAAAACCATGACCAAAACCAAAAAAAGTCTTTATAAATTATGATTTCTAAAAATTATGAATAAAAATGTTAGGTCCATTAAAAGTAGAGGGTAAAAAGCAAATAGAAAGAAACAATTGAGTACTTCAACAACTTCCCTAAAGAAAACCAAAAAGGATAAGTACCAGGAATGGTCTTACCAAAATTTATACTATTTAAATACATATACATTAACACACTCTTCTACACACACACACACACACACACACTCACACACACATAAATATATATATATATTTACATATGCATATATACAAACACAAGGATTTCTGCATATATATATATATATACATATATATGTTTATAATATTGATATATAAATGGGAAAAGTAAGTTGACATTCCAACTGGGGAGAATAATATACAGTATAGACGATTTTTTTATGCAAGTCAGATGGAAAGGCTCCTTGGTTCTTAGAGTACAGTGGCAAAATTGATGGCAATGCAGTTTAAAGTAATTTTCATTGATAAGGAAATTAAAAGGAAATAGATATAAATGAAAATGACACATATTTATATATCTCATGTAGTCAGAAAGAAAGAGTTCAAGTACTAAAGAACTATTATGAGAAATCATACTGGATCTAGCAGCTTCTTCTGAAAGTAAGAGGAAATCTTGGGTTATAATATTTCAAAAAGCAAAAGAAATATGCTTACAGACATGTATAACTTATTTTGCAAAGTTATGTATAATCATGCAAGGGAAAATGTTCCTTTCATGAAACACTATACTTTCAAGCATTCCTGATGAAAAGATAAGAGCTAAGTGGGAACTGTGGAATGTAAACATGAGTCAGAGAAACCAAGAATGCTAAATTTATGAAAGCAATTGGAAGAGCCTATACAATGTTGAAATGCAAGCATTTAGAATGCTGGAGAGAAAAGAAATAATGCTCCTCTAGAAACAAAATATCTTCAAGTACATTGAAGGAGTTAAATAGAGAGAGTGCTTGGGAGTGGATTGATTCTGTTCTGAAGTTTTTAAGAGAGGGAAACTAGAAAAGGGTAAAATGAATACACTATGGTATTAAGAGTACTATTCATAATTCAAATTATAAGAAGAGAAAGGAAGAAATGTGGTGTACTGGATGCTGGATGAATTTCATTCTTATCTGAACCCACTTTTGCATATATGAAAAGATTTTGGTATAGAGCTATATCAAATTCAATGAGAAATTAGAAAGAAACAAGCAGAGGAAGCTTAAAAGGCAAGCTAATATAAGGCACAGACGATTCATAAGCAAAACAAACTTTAGTTTCAGTGGGTGATTCCTAGAGGAGTATGTGTGTGGGGGGGTTAAAAAGTTCAAAGGATTTTAGGATTTTATTTTAAAGAAATAAAAGCTAAGCACTAATTCTGAGATCTGAGAGAGGGGAAAAGAAGAGGGACAATATAAAATTGAAAGTTACAAACTCCTGGTATTAATTTCATGGCTTGCTTTTTACTGTCTTAGGAAATTGGGTTGCAGAGAGGAGAATGGAAATGGACATAAATAGGGAAATATCTAAAGTGATTTTGTCTGACAGAATTTAGACAGATGGATAGATAGATAGATAAATAGAAGGAAAGTTGAGAAAGAATGATGAGAGGAAGGGAAAAAGGGAAGAAGGAAGGAAAAAAGGAAGAAAGAAAATGACCATATCATTTTTATGCTTGAAATGTTCACTGACTCCTTATTACTCAAGGAGCTTGCATTGTAGTAAGGTAGAATATTTCAAAAATAAAAGCTGAAAAATGTATTTGTGTGTGTGTGTGTGTGTGTGTGTGTGTGTGTGTGTGTGTGCCTGTGTCTGTTTGTGTGTCTGTCTATGCAGGGCAGGAGGAAACTCTGAGGGGAGGGGCTGGGTAATAGATGAGATATCCCTTGGCCATGAGAAAGGTCTAGAGTGCATCCTGGAGAGTAATGAAGACACCGTGGCTAGGACCACTTCTTTAAATGGAGGTTCTAGAGGGATCAATCCAAGAAGAAAGAGGGTCTTCTACTGTGTGAATTCCAAGGTTGGAATGAACTTCCAGGATAATGAAGTTTCTGACAGAATGTGTAGAGAGAAATCTGTGACTCTCTTCTAAATTGATTTTAGAAGTTTAGGAGTGAAGGTGGTTGGATATGTTTGATAAAATCTATTCCTTTCAACATCAATCTTTTTTTTTTAAACTTATTTTGTTTGGACCTGTTCTTTTCTCTGTCAAATGCTAACTTTTATAGTATATGTTTTTATAGCTATCAAAGCTCTTCCTTTTGCATTCCTTTGCCCTCTAACTCTATCCTTGTCTTCTATTAAAAGTAAAACTATCTGAGTTCAAGAACTGTTATTTTTCTCTTGCATATGGGTTATAATTAATGCTGGATTAAATCAAATGCATTCTCCTGAGTCTCTAAGAGAATTCTCAGAATCATTGCTAGACTTTGAGTTCAGTGCAATGAAGGGGAATTTTGTATTCTATTTTTCTACCTCTCATTCCCCAGCTAGTTTATTTGTTTGACACAAATACAACCTGGGACTCTGGGTCAGAGGACCATATGGATAAATTTGACATTTCATTGTATTTACTGACCTGAGAGAACAAGTGCTTCACTAAAAATCTAATGCTTTACTGTCAGTATTTTGTTGACTGGATAAAGGATTTTTAAAATCATTCATTTACATCTACTTTTTTTTCCTCTAAACTAAGTAAGTCATAGATATGAAAAATGAAGTGAAAATTATCCTAAAATATTTACAAGTGAAATATATAATATTTCACAAAAGGTGCTAATATTATTGACTAAATAACCCCAGTGAGACTGATGCCCTGAAACAAACAGAGAGGTGTTTTTCTTCACAAGACTGAACCGTATGTACTTGCAGTCTGGTGCAAACATGATGAGAACGGACAAATGTTAGAACTAGATCAAAATAGCTTAAAAGCATTTTCCCCCTCTTTCAGAATACAAATCCCTCAACGTTCCATTTTAAGCACAACTACTTTGTCTGAAGGACACGTTTCTTTCTCTTATTCACTTAGTGTTAGTTGCCTCCCACCTAGGATTAAAGCATCATTTCTTTTGAAAGTGAAAGGCAACACAGAGACAGTGAGAGATATCTTTACAGAATGAACTTTGGAATCTGAAAGACATGAATTCAAGACCTGCCTCTGAGACTAACTGTGATTCTGATAAAGTTAGTGCCTCATAATTCTCAAAAACTCTAAATTACAGAGTAGTTAGAGTTCCACATTGGTAAAGAGAATTTCCTCAATAAGAACAGCCTAAATCATAAAAGTCAAACAGATGGGCACAATTCCCCTGAATACAATGGGAACCAGATTAAAATGAAACTAGGGATTAGCTAACAAAATAAATAAAAATACCACAAACATAGTTAATACTACAATAAAGTCTGTTAAGTCACTATGTAGCTGTAGGGAATCTTTTACATTGTATATAGTTGCTATTTGCGTTTAATGTTACTGCTCTATACTTACAAAAAACACAAGACAATTTCAAAATAGATAAATGGCTCAGTGAAGATCAGCATACTATATATAGTAGAAAGAAGGATAGCTTTGACATCTGGAATGCTTAGGTACTAATGGCACCTCTGACACAAACCATGTGGGACCATAGATAAATCTCTTAAATTCTCAATAGCATATACAATGCTCAATAATTATATATCATACCTGAATTTTTAATAAGCTCAATGGATATTCTTTTCACCAATTAAATTATGAGAGAGAGAGAGAGAGAGAGAGAGAGAGAGAGAGAGAGAGAGAGAGAGAGGTATAAAGGAGAGAGATTCATTGGGACATCTTTATACTTGAGATACTCGAGAGCCTTTTGACAACATAGGCAAAGTTGATCTTTTTGCTCTGAAGCTACATAAAATCCCTTTTCTAATAACTTTTTTGCATTGAGCATGTCCCCTAAAACATTTTAAGTTTCATTTCTGCCATATCCAAGGATGTTTGAATCTTATAAGAAGAAAATACACATAAATCTTGAATAAGATGTCCTTGTATATGATTTACAATGGAATATAAATGAATGGTCTATCAGTTCACCTGAAACTTTGAGTACCAGATAGTTTTAGAAGTTATCTCAAATATGAAAATGCTGGATATATTATATTCATAAATCTAGTATCTTAAATCAGATAGCACATTTCTTATAGACAGAAAAAGAATCTCCCAAGATTATTCCAAATATACAATATATTGATACAAAATCAAATTTGCACAATTTTGAATAATGCTTGATAAAGGAACCACATTAATTATACTGCCAAGATGTTCATTTTAAGTTTGTCTTGTCAATTACATTTGATTTAATTTGATGAACAATTATTTCCCTGCTATGTACAGAGACTTTCACTAATTGTTTGATGTCTCCATTTTCTTGGGAAATTTCTTCAGAATAATAGTCACTCATCAGCTACAATAAATTGGATAAAATTGGAATTGCATGGCTAACATGGTCAAGTCAATGGGCCAAAATAATCAACTGAATTGTTTTTCTAGCATTTTCTAACTGTTTTATTTGTCTTGGATTTCCATACTAATTCAGAATGGGAGTTCAAGGAAGAAGAGATTTTGTTTTTTCCTTCAACAAGAGTGAATAATAGCAGTTAGGAGAAGCTCATGAAAAGCCACATGTATTTGCCCAGAAAGTATAAAGCGTGCTGCCCTGGAGTTCCTAGAATTGTCTTTCTATTCCTTTTTTGAGCATTTGCTATTCAATCATTTCATTCATATCTGACTTCTTATGTTCCCATTTGAGGTTTTTTTTTTTTTTTTTTTTTTTCCAAAATACTGGAGTGGCTTGCCATTTCTTTCTTTAATTCATCTTACAGGGGAGGAAACAAAAGCAAACATGGTCAAATGACTTGCCCAAAGTCACGCAGTATAGGCCAGTGCAAAGTTCCTGAAGATGGACTTTATCTTCCCAAGATAATGGATAAAAATTCCTGCAAAACCATGGTAAAGATTAACATGAAAGTATTCAAGGGCTAAAAGGAGTGATCTTGAGTGGACATATTGTAAGCTTTGGTAATGACTTTGTGTATCATCTCAAGATCAAGTGTAACTATTAAAATTTCTTAAATGTGCTTGTTCAACAGCATGGATACTAAAATTGCAGAAAAAATAGCATAGCCCTTTCACAAGTATGACATGCAAATTCATGAAGCAATATCAATATTAAACATATATACAACAAGTGGTATAGCATTCAAATTCCTAGAGGAAAAATTAAGTAAATTACAAGAAGAAATAGACAGCAAAACTCTAGGAGTGGGAGACCTCAATTTCCTCTGTCAGAATTAGATAAAACTAACCACAAAATCGAATGGTGATAAAAAGGATACATTTTCCCTCTCCAAATCTCCAGTGATGCATGGAACCTACACAAAAAAATGAGCATGTGGTAGAGCATAAAAACCTTATAATAAACTCTAAAAAGTCAGGAATATTAAATACCTCCTTTTCAGATCATCAGGAAATAAAAATTCCTTGGAGTAAAGGACTCTGGAAAAATAGACTGAAAGCAAATGAAAACTAAATAATCTAATCCTAAAGAATCAGTGGGTCAAACAATAAATCATAGAACAATCAATATTTTCATCAAAGGAAATGACAATAATGAAGCAACATATAAAATATATGGACTGTAACTAAAGAAGTTCTTAAGGGAAATTTTATTTCTCCGAATGCTTACATGAATAAAATAGAAACAGAAAAGATCAATGAGTTGGGCATGTAACTAAAAAAAAAAAAAGCTAGAAAAAGAACAAACTAAAATCCTCAATTAAATACTAAATTATAAACTCTGAAAATCAAAGAAGAGATTAATAAAATTAAAAAAAAAGTATTGAACTAATAAAAATGAGTTGGTTTTATAAAAAAAAAGAAAAAAGAAAGAAGGAAGACAAAGAAAAGAAAAATAACAAAAGACAATAAAAGGTAAACCTTTGGTCAATTTCTTTTTTAAAAAAATGAAGAAAACTAAATTAGTATTAAAAATAAAAAAAGTGAATTCACTACCAATGAAGAGGAAATTAAAGTGTAAAGCTATTTTATCCAATCGACTTAGAGAGTCCAATAGACTCCCTAAGAACAATATCTCCAGGATCAGATGGATTTATAAGTGAATTCTACCACCCATTTAAAAATAATTAATTTCAATATTATGTATTTGGAAATATTTGGAAAAACTATTTGGAAAGATAGGCAAAGTAGTTCTACCAAATTATTTTTATGATACAAATATGATGCTGATACCTAAACCAGGAAGGGCAAAAACAGAGAAAGGAAATTATAGACCAGTTTTCCTAATGAATATTTATGCAACATTTTAAAATAAAATATTAGCAAAGATATTATAACAATATATCATTAAGATAATACCAGGTAGGGTTCTTACCCAAATTGCAGGGATGATCTAATATTGGTAAAAAAAAAAAAAAAGTTACTATGATAATTGACCATATCAATAATAAAATGAACAGAAATCATATGATTATCTCAATAGGTAGAGATCTAACCAATTGGAAAATATAAGTTTCTTATGGATTGGTTGGGCTAATGTGAAAAAAAAAATTAACAAATTTGGCCAAATTAATTTAGTTATCCATGGCCATACTAATCAGAATACATGTGTGTACACACACACACACACACACACATATAATAGAGCAAGAAAAAGTAATAACAAAATCCATCTGGAAAAACAAGAAGAAAAGGATATCAATATAATTAATTTTTTTTAAAAAGTAGATGCTTTATCAGATCTAAAACTATATTATAAATTGGCAATCATCAAAACTATTTGATACCAGTTAAAAAGTGGAGTAGTAAATCAATGGAATAGGCTTAGTACATAAGACATGGTAGTAAATGTCTATAATAATTTAATGCTTGATAAATCCAAAAATTCTACCTTCTGTGTTAAGAACATCCTTTTTGATAAAAACTGCTAGGATAATAGGAAAATACTCTTGCAGAAACATAGACCAATAACTCACACCATATACCAAGTAAATTATGTCTACATAATTTAGACATAAAGAGTGATACTATTAGCAAATATGGAGAGCAAGGAATAGTTTACCTGTATATCTTTGAAGAGAGGCAGACATTAGGGCCAAACAGGAGGCAGAGATCATTATGTGATGCAAAATGGATAATTTTGATTACATCAAATTAAAAGAGTTTTGTTAAACAAAGTTAGTGCAATCAAGATTAGAAGGAAAACAGAAAGCTGGAAAACATTTTTTTTTTTCCTGACAGTATTTCTGATAAAGCACTTATTTCTAAAATAATTGAACTAGAATTGAACTCAATTTATAAAAATACAATTCATTACTTAACTAATGAATGGTCAATAGATATGAACAGGCAGTTTTCAGGTGAAGAAATTAAAAATATCTATGGGGGAACCCTGAAACTGTCCTTGACTTTTGAGGTGAGCCCTGAGACCTCTCCAGACAGAGTGCCACCTTCAGGGAAGTTAAATGGTTTCATTAAGATTGGCCCAGGACCATTCCCTACTTAGTTCAAACTTAAGTGGTCTCATTTAGCTGGAGATCTGGACTTGATATTTCTATTGAGTAGCTGGCTGCACCCTCTATTGAGTTGAAAATTAGTCCAGGACCACTCCTACTTAGTTTGAACTTAAGTGATTTCATTCAATTGAAACTTCAGTCTCAGATTTCCTATTAAAGGGCAATTTGGGGCTCATTTCTTTGCAGAAGACCTGAAGCAGGAATCATGCCATGCCAAGGGACCTCTCTCCCCTTAGCCCAGCTGCCTACCAGGACCCCTGCCAGCTTTGAGAGACATTCTCTTCTCAGTGATAAACCTTTTATTATCTCTCTGCTAGGATTTCTCTGCTGGGACCTTTATCTCTTTGCCAGGACTTTTGTCATTGGGAAGTCAGTCTTCTTAGCAAAAGCTGGCTTCTGTAGTACCAACAATAAACTTCCTTTTTGCCAGTCTAATATTATGGGATCATGAATTCTTTCATGTTGGACCTGCACTGACCAAAGAGGGGTTCCCACAACTCTCTGCACTGCCACTAACCACATTATTTGGTTCCCTGACCAGAAATTGAATCATTTAGTTCCCTAATTGCATCATAGTCAATGAAAAAAGGGTCTAAATCACTACTGATTTGAGAAATGCAAATTAAAACAATTCTGAGGTATGGCCTCATATTTATCAGATTGGCTAATATGACAGAAAAAATATACTAAATGTTGAGAAAGATTGGGAAAATTGGAAAATTAATGCATTCTTGGTAGAGTTGTAAACTGATTCAACCATTCTAAAGAGCACTTTAAAAGGATGCCCAAAGGGCTATAAAATTTAGCATACCCTTTGTTCCTGCCAGACAACTTGGTCTGTATTCTAAAGAGATCATTACAAAAGAAAAGAACTCATGTGTACAAGAATATTTATAGCAACTCTTTTTGTAGTGGCAAAGAATTGGAAATTGAGATAATATTCATCAATTAGGGAATAGCTGAAAAAGTTGTGGTACATCAATATAATGGGATAGCATTGTTTTATAAGATATGATAAAGTGATGGCTTAAAAAACAAATCTGGAAGAACTTACATGAACTGACGCTGAGTGAAGTAAACAAAAGCATGAGAAACATTGTAGACATAGCAGCAATATTGTATTATGATCAATTATTTTAGATTTAGCTCTTTTCAACAATACAATGATCCAAGATAATTCCAAAAGACTTATGGAAAATGCTATCCACATGTAGAGAAAGAACTATGGAGTTTGAATGCATATCAAAAGATACTATTTTTGCTTTTTTGTTTTGTTTTGTTTTTCTTTCTCATTTTTTCCTTTTGTTCTGACTCTACTTTCACAACATGACTAATGTAGAAATATATTCAATATGATTGTTAATCTATATCAGGTTACTTGATGTCTTGAGGAGAGGGAGGAAGGAAAGATAGGAGGGAGAAAAATTTGGAATTCAAAACCTTACAAAAATGAATGTTGAAAATTATCTTTACACGTAATTGGAAGGAAATAAAATATTATTAAATATCTAAAAAAACTTTCCTAAATTAGAGATTCAAATTTCCTATATTTTATAGTTGGTGATTAGACTATTAAAATGATAAAACTTCCCCCAATTTTTTTTTACCTTTGAGAAGGAAAATGCTTGCCAAAGGAATAAAGCATATGCAGAAGAAGGGTTAAAATCAATCTATGTGAAGGGTAAAAACCTGGGCCTTGTAATTTTCCATTTTGATAAAGATTCACCATAGGACTATTTTATTATACTGGCCTAATTGCTGTAAGTCATATATAACATTCCATAGCCCTTAGATTTGAACAATTGACCTCTATGTCTAGCATACACATTTTTAAAAATTATCTTTGTCTCTTTGAATCTCTTTGCTATTGTTCAATCATTTTCCATGACCTATTTAAATACCTAGATTAGCTCAAGTTCATACCTTTCTTGAAATCTGTTATTAGTGTCTGCTCCTCACTCTAATCACTCTGGGTTTATTTTTAAAAATATATTTTGCATCAATTATATGTGAAAATATTGCCTATCTCCCCCACCCTCACCCCACCAAAAGAATATAAGATTCTGTTTTGTTTTGTTTTATAAATTTAATTAATTTTTAAAAATACACATTGCATGATGAATCTTGTTGGGAGAGAAAAATTCAACAAACTTGAACAAAAGGGAAAAAACAAAAACAGAAAAAAAAAATGAACATAGGTTATGTTGATTTACATTCAATCTCCATAGTTCTTTTTCTGGAGGAAGATGGCATTTTCTATTCAAAAATTGCTTTGAATCACTGAGAACCAAGTCTTTGTCACAATCAACCTTATTCAGATAGAGGAATAGTTATCTACTGGTCATATTAAGTGGTCTGCAAATCCCATGAAACTCTTGTGAGAAATCCATTATGTAACCTTTAATATCTTGTTCTTAAATTTCAGTTTTATTTTATCAACAGTCATGTTGAATACGTGGTCACTAATCAGTGGATAATTCTGGCCTCTCCATTCAGAGATATTCCTTTCATTGAGATTGTTCTGATGCTGCAAAGATCAGCACTGAACTCTGAAAACCCTAATAGAAAAGTCGGTCTGCTTATTCACTTGCATTGATTTTCCAATTTCCATTAATTTGTGTTTATCTTTGGGCTGTGTAGTATTATGAGTAGAAATGCTAATTTGGCTTCCATAATTATATACTTGTTATAGCTAGAAGAGACCAAAATGAAAAGATTATGAACTTGAAACCTTTAGTACCCAAAATAAGCCCAAGGCATCCAATTATCTAGTGTATTAGCACTTAGCTCGGTAAATAGTGACTGTCCAAATATTTTATGTTAGTAAAATAGGACCAGACATACAATTCATCAGGTTTTTCACTTTCCCTTCCCAAACTGAATATAGTACCACCTAAGACCACCAAGACAAATTAGTTATAAGTACATGCTATTACTTATGATTGATGTGATTGAATGATATATTAATGTAATATAATTAATAGTATAAGAAATATATTATAGCTTATGATATTATTATTAATAATGAAGACGATAGTGATAATGATGTTGAAATGATGATAAAAACCTCTAAAAAAGTTGTCAGGCTGCAATGAATAGAAGAAAGACAGTAATTATGAATCTTGTTTTTGACTCCTATTGGTTATGGGGCACTAGGCATGTCATTGCAATTCGTTGGGCCTCTTCATTTCTCAGGGATTATAATTCCTGTATCACATGGCCTATAGTGCTGAGATGAAAAGCAAAGAGATAGGGTAATAACATTTGATAGATAACTGAATTTGAAATTCGGAAGTCCTTGGTTTACAGCCTGCCCTAGATGTCAATTAGTTGTATAATCCTGAGAAAGTCACTTCAACTCTCTGCCTCATCACAATAGTTATTTTGAGGATCCAATGAGAATCAGAGATAATATATGTAAAACGCTTTACAAAACTTAAAGCTTTTATAAATGAGAGCTATTATTAAATAAGATGGTGAGTATAAAATGCTTTATAAAGCTTAAATCACTATAAAAATGTTCCCTATTCTTATTACCTCACAATTTAAAAAAAAAGATCATTTAGTATCCTGTAGGTATTTCAACAACGAAAATATGGCAAATCAAAGGGATGCCAGAGGGAACAGAGTAGTCTATCATCTTACCTTTGGGGGGAGAATATGAAATAGCCAAGCCAAGAGCAAAGCATTGAGGAAGGAGATAGGTAAAATTTGGGATAGTTTTCCCAAGGAGAGAAATAGAAAACCTATATCTATGGATCAGGCCTGTGTAAGTTAGGTATGAGGGAAGAAAGAGCAAATATATTCGGCTATCACAGAAATCACATTACAGGGATGTTTCCTTTGCAAAAAGGTAGATATTGACATTCATGTTCCAAGGGCTTCAAGCATCATTCCCATTAAAGAGAAACAGAGGGTTGAGAGAATAGTATATTTCAGAGAAGAAAATAGAAAACCCCATTTCTAATGTACCCAGTAGAAATTTCCAGGTATCTCACTCAAGCTTTTACCAGAGATAATGGAACAGAGTATGAGGAATAATTTATAACATCCTCAGATGTTATTTCTGTTTACTTTTGGGAAAAACCAGTTTTCTACCTCATGGACTCTGATAAAGGTAATTAACAAAGTTGCAAACACTACCCCTTTCAATATAAATTTTGCCCTCTCATAGCCTCATAAGGGAGAAGGAAGGAGATAATAAAAGGAGGACCAACTTGGTACTTAATTCAGATTAAAAAAAATACTAACTAACAATATTCTTTCCTCAATATGCAAATCGATAGAGCTTCTGGCCATGGATCTTAATTTTACACGTGGATAAAATGAGCCAAACAATGGTTAAATAAGTTCTTAGTATCACAGCTTTGAAATAAAATCCAAGTCTTTGGCTTTAGTTATTAGTATATGTGTATGTATACACACACATAACTGAATATCTTAACATACATGAAAATATGTGCATAAATTTTCATGTTATTATCTACATATTAAGGAATTTAGAAATATGGCTATATGAATGCCAGAGACAATAACCTTGCCTACTTGATTTGTATATTGTCTCCCCTCATTAGACTGTGAGATTCATGAGGGCAAAGAGTGCCTTTTTTTCTTCTTAAGTGTATTCTTAGACCTTAACACATTGCCTGGCACATCCTGGGAACTTAATATTTATTGGAGAGGACTGGATATATAAACATGTATACACACACACACACACACACACATATATATGTGTGTGTGTGTGTGTGTGCATTATGGGCATGACTTAATATCCATTTTACCATTTACACATGAAGAATGTGGCTAAACAAATCCTAGAGATGTTGACCTTGCCCACTTGCCTTACTTTGTATCTATATTTTTAGCTCTGCCCACTCAGGTACTTCGAAAAACATTACTATCAGAAGTAGGTTTATAAAAAAAAAAAGTGGGAAACTAGGACAGGTGGACAGAGGATCAGGCCTGAATTTAAGATGACTAGAGTTCAACTCAGGTCTCAGACACTTACTGGTTGAATGAGCCTGGACAAGTCACTTAAAGCTGATTGCCTCAAAACAAACAAGCAAACAAACCAAACCAAAACAAAACAAAGCAAACAAACAAAAAATAAAGAAAGAAACAAAAAACCTGGGGAACTCTGAGGTCCCAGGGATGCTGGTAATTAGTAGACAAATAGCTGCACCTGTTCTTATAGTTTTGTCTTCTAAACTGAAAATTGTGGGATACATGAATTATTCACCAAAAACTAGTAGCAAGATCTCTGATTAAGAACTAACTGTTTCAGTTCCCAGACTAGGAAGAATACTAAGGGAGAAAAAAAAATAATCAAAACACATTAAGTAATTGGGATAAGTGTGCTCTTTGTTTTGAAAAATTTGTTACCTAGGGCTGAAAGACTTCTGTTTAAGCATATGGGTGATTTAAATATAAGGCAAAACAAGAGACTTTCTACTTGTCAAAGAGCAAAAAAATTTCTACTTTTTTTTTTTTTTTTTTTTTTTTAAAGCTGCTGGTGGAGGTATGAATTGGTCCTAGTATTTTGGAAAAAAATTCTATTTACATAAATAGGATCTAAAATGTTTTTACTCTTTGACCCTGAGATTCTACTGCTGGCATGTATTCCAATGAGACCAAGGATAAAACGAACAATCTCAAATGCACTAAACCATTTATGGCTGTACTTTTTTTTTATTATTATAGCAAAAAACTGAGAGAGGACAAAAGAGTGGAAGTCTATTTAAAAATGGCTAAATAAAGAGTGGCACATAATTTTAATGGAATGTTAGTGCTCTATAAGAAATTATAAATGTATAGAACAGAACTGTCAAATATGAACAGCAATAACTCCACAAGTGACAGAACCAAATTATAATTTGGAAGATTCAATAAAATAAATAAAAATACAATAGAAAATAGACAATCTTAATATGTGTTTTAATGTCAATATGTCGTTCACAGGTATATTTTTGTATAGTTTAGTAAATTATTTTTTTATTTTGACTCCAATGGCATAGACTAAAGAGTGGGATTGGAAGACCTGTATAAATTAAATCAAAATTAGGAAAAATAGAACCAGGGAAAATATACATAATTATTATAATCATATAAATGAAAAGAATAGGAACAAGAAAAACAAAACTCATTGCCATGAAGTTACAATGAACAATGTTTTCATCAAAGAGGGGATTAAAAATTTCAGCCAAACCATCCTTATCAGAGGTGGGGAACTATGGCTGTGGAATTTTGTGTATAGTGTCAGATTTGGTTCATGTGTTAGTTTGAATTTTTTTTTTAACCTAGACTGTCTTTTTTATTTTAAAAAAATCATTGTTATAAAGGATAGTTCCATGCGAGAGAGGGGAGGAATATTTTGAGAAATGATGGTGCTATAAAAACAAAAATCAATAAAAATTTAATTAAAAATAAAATAAAAGAGCTTACACAAGTATATGAGTAAAGACTTTAAACTAAAATAGCATGGCAGCACTTTAACAATGCATTTTAGCAAAGCCAGAAGGTAGAGTCAGCATAGACTTCAGCCAACCATGGTCTGCAGAGACTCCATTTCCAGCAGAACCATTTCTGTCAGCAAGTCAGAAATGCAGTATCTGAGGGAGACAACAAAGCCCATAGGAAGAAAACTAGTCCAGCTGAGACTAGAAGACTAGTAACATTGTGAACAGTTTAATATATATATATATATATATATATATATATGTAAATAACATAGACGCTATCAACACTCTTATCTATATGACTGCGTGGTTGCTTAACCTTTCTATGCTTCAGGTTCTCATTTGTAAAATAAGGAATTTGTCCTAAATGGCCTCAATTTCCCTTCCATCTGGCTGAACATAGTAAGGGTAAAAGGATGAGAGAGGTAAAGTCAATGATACCTTAAATGTTAATAAAGCTTGAATACATAAGACATAAGATAGTAATAATGGAAACAGGATATTCTTGAAGCACAGCTGATTATAATAAAAAAAGTGATGGGCCTTATGCTGACCTTGAAGTTTCAGCAGGAAATATTCAGGGCAATATTCCACTATAAGCTAAGGATTCAGGATTAGAGTTCAGGACATGAGATAGAGATCTTAAAATACATTACCTGAAATATATATGTCTTCCCCTTTTTTGAAGTCACAGAACACTTAGCTCCTTTACTATGCTTAGAGACAGCTAAGTAGATCAATAGAGTGGTGGTATTGAAATCAGGAAACCTGAGTTAAAATTTGGCCTCAGACACTAATTTGTGTAACCTTGAACAAGTCATTTAACTTTTAATCAGCCTCAATTTCCCCATCTGAAATAAAGTAACAATAATACTTACCTCCCAGGATTTTGTTGTGAATATAAAATGAAATGATGTTTATAAAGTGCTTGACAAACTTAAGAAAATAAATTAAGACTAGCTATTAGTCTTTTAACCTCTAATCTTACAGATGATAACTTTAAATTATCATTTCACTATTCCATATGTGTATATTATTGTTCCACATTGGTCACTTAAATTCCATGAATAATAGAAATACATTTTAAATTCACTTTCCAATTTCCTTAGTGTCATGTGCCATACTTTATACATATTGAATATTCAATAAATGTATGTTGAATGAATGAATAGAAATCATCTTTAAAAAACAATTTAATATTCCTTGTTACTTACAAATTATTCATGCTGTGCATTATTACGCAGAATTCACAGCTTACCCAGTCCCAAAACCATAATTCTTTAGGCCCAAATGATTAATAATGATGATAGAAATAATAATAATAATAAGTAATATTTACATAGCTCCAAATATGTGCCCAGAAGTGAAATAAATTTTTTTTATAAATATTATCTCATTTGATTCTCACAACAAACCTGAAAAGCAAGTACTCTCACTATTCCTATGTTATCATCTGAAGAAACAGAAGTTGAGTTGTATAAGGTGATAAAGCCAATAGTTGCCTGAAATAGGATTTGAATTCAGGATTTCTTGACTCTAGGCCCACCACTCTATCCATTGCATATTTAGTCACTTATTTCCTACTGGATTTGGGAGGGTTTCTACTTTTGCACAGACCCTCTTCAGATAATATAGGACCCATTCAGTTCCATAATTATCAGTCCTCTCTACTGACCATAGTTTCTATGTTAAAGGTTGTTTTAGCTGATTATATTCATATCAGGTTCTATAACTCTGGTCACTGAGCTTTTCTTGATCACACTGTGACTCAGCCCTAGCAGCCTATGGCAGAACATCCAAAGGACAATCTATTTTGCCCTCCTCACTGAGGGCAGGAATCTTTGGCTTTAGGGAGTATCATGAGCCTGTCTAAATCTAGCCCCTTCGAACCCAAAGGAGAAAAAAAGAATGCAGGCTATTAAGAAACTTTAGGTTCTGGCATTTATAATGCAGAGTATTGTTGAATGGCTTTGAGAATATTCAGTGTTTTGAGAATCTGAGTCTGTTTTTGTTCAGCAGCAAGTCGATGGCTTTGAACTTACCTCTCGGTCCAACAGCGCAGGTGACACTACAGTGACGATGTCTCCTTTTTCAGGATCAATATAGAACATGTTGGGAGATGGCTTGTCAGGAGTCTGCTGCAGGATGTTGTATCGCAGGAGGGCATTGTCTGTGGAAGGGTCATCAGCATCAAAGGCTGTCATACGCATCACGGTGGTTCCTGCAGGGAATAGGATAGAAAGGCAGGAGGTGTTATTATGACTCACAACCAGCATCAAGCAGGCTCTGCTTGCCGCAAATGACACTGTGAAGACTATTCAAAAGTCAGAATTAAAAAGAAAATAGCACTCACTGGATCTTTTACTTGTTTTCTCACCAAATTCCATTAAAGTATTCAATAAAACAAAGAAAAGACACATAAGGCATTGTTGCTGTTTTTTTGGTTAGCTGTCTTTTTTATACTCTTTTGGACCCCTTTTGATATTTTCTTGGCAAAGACAATCAAATGTTTTGCCATTTCCTTCTCCACTCATTTTATAGATGAGGAAACCAAGGCAAGCACATCTAAGTCACTTGCCTAGGATCACACAACTAGTGTCTGAGGACACATTTAAACCAAGTGCTCCAGGCTCTGGATTCTATGTACTGTGTCACTTAGATGCCAGATATTAAAGTTGAAGTGAGCTTTCCAGTTGGTTCTGGTCATGTTAAGAGTTTCTGTTAGACATCTATCATCAGTAGACAGATAACTACTATGAAGCATGGTGGAAAGATCAGACCAAGATGTACATATCATACCTGGCAATCTGGCCAATTTGAGGTCCAGTAAGAGGAGCTATGGTCAACTGAAGCAACCATATTCTCTGTGACATTCTGCTACAATCATTTAATTATAAAATAGACCTGTGCTTAGGGTGTATGCTGAATGTATTCATGCAACTCAGAGCCTGGACAGGATAACCATCTCAGAATCATAAAACTAAGAAGGCAGATCTAGCAATCTGGCTTTCTCAATTATCTAATTTGAAACGTATATGTATATGTTTGCAATGCACATGTGTATATATGAATAATGCATGCATTATATTATATATATGCATATGTGTATGCAATCACAGAGCTGTATAAACATGTATGCATATTGTATATATATATAGATATATAAATAGATATAATGCATATGTTTATACATGCATACACACATATATATATTTGTATAGCTATATACCTATAAATGCATGTATTTATACACATATGTATATAGAAATAAACACACACATATTTATACATACACACATACAGCCAAAGGTTGAGCTAGCTTATTATGAAAAGTTAATTGTGTCAATGTACTATCAAATTAATATTCCTTTCTACTGTTTTAAGATTTTATATTTTCATATTTGCTAATCTCTTGCTTTATGATACTACAAAACTCCAGAAACCAATATTCCCCTTGGCTAATCTGGCTGTTCACTCAATAAAAAGATCAGAGGTTGGAGAATTGAGTAAGTTTCTAGGCTATATCAGTATTTAATGTGGCAATTATTTCCCACCACTGAAGCTTCTCTAGAAAGTGCTGATAAGAGGTAGATTCCTTTACTTTTGGTGATTTACTTTTTTTCAAATGTGTTGTCAGTTCATTCAAAAAGGTTCTATTGAGGTCACTATCATTGGTGTTTTCTTCCCATAAATAGGCTTTCTTGTAATTTGCCATTGATTTGATCTTTAATTATTAAACTATCTAACTTCATAGCAATCATTACAGATTCATCTGCCTCTATCTTGGTCATTAACATTTCTAGTACTCTAAGATATTGTCAATTTTTTTTTTTCATTTTTCAGTGTTTGCCATTTTTAACATCTTCAGATTCTTTTCTTGAAGAAACTATTTGTAAAGACGCAACAAAGGTCCCATTTAATCACTAAACCTTTAGTTTAAGGCAGGTTTTGGGCTTAGTTTTTCAAAACCATAATTACAAAGCCCTCCTGAGAAACCATTAAAGAAGTATTTAAACCAAAATAAAAAGATTGGAGCAGGGAAAACACATATGTGCATATGTGCCAAGTTACACAGTATAGATAATAGCCACAAAGAATGAAAAGCTTCTGGAAGCACAGAAATTCACAGAATGTAGAGGGCAGAACTTTACTTGAAGCAAGGAGTTTACTCAGTGGAATTGATGAGATAATGGTTCTCTAGTTTACATATACTTAGTACTTAACATGGTGATGTAATAGTTCTACAGTTGAATATAATTACAATAGGGTATTTAAGGGCTGAGAGAACTGGGGACAGAGTCAGACTGAGCTAGAATATAACAGAATCAGACTGTGGAAGGGGACTTGGTCAGACTGAGACTGTGACAGATTGAGACTGGGTCAAACTATGACAGACACAGGCTATGTAGCAGACAGACTGTGAAGGAGACAATAAAGACTTTAGGCTCTATTCTTGTCCATCCTCATGGTGACTATCCTGCTGAGACTAAGGCCCATCCGGAGGACCTCCAGAAAACTAGCCTGGACATTACAATAGAAAACAAATTCTAAGAAAAGAGTCAGGAGAAAAATATAACTTCAAATGACTACATAAATATCAAAGTTTAAGTACCATTCAAAAAGAAGAAAAAGTTTTATCTTAACATTAGATTAAACATTTGACTTGATAAATAGTGATATTGGTATGGTGAAACTCATAACAGGACCAAAGTTTAGATGGATATTCCTTATTGTAAAGAAATACAGTTGGTAAAAAAAACAAAACAAAACAAAAAATCTTTATAGGATAGAAAAAGGAGTAACCTTATTGAATAAGAAAGCCCATCAGATGAGAAAATCTGAGAAGAGGGGGAAAAACAACATAGAAAGTATATTGACGAAGGTCAAATAATGGAGAAGTGATTTTTTTATATGAGTATATTACAGATTATCTGGATAAGAGGGAAAATAGTGGGGAGTTTTGTAAAAATAATAAGGTATGGTATCGTAATGCTATGGGATTCCAATTATACATACATCAGCTGGAGCTCTTTATCTTAGTCAAAAGCAGAGTAGGTAATCATTTCTAAATTTGCCTTAGTGATCATTCCATCCTTCAAAAAGTTGAAAGAACCAACCAAAAAATTTATAATCTGGAGATGATTCTCACCAACAAGGAGGGACTGATTATTGAGGGTGAAAATGATGGGAACTTTTGAGAGCAGGTGGTGGATATGGGGGGAGGCAAATTATAATTTCATCCTAGAGTTTGCATTAAAGAAGAGTGTATACAGTCATAGTCTGATATGTACCCTTTAGATCAGTCATTTTTCAGCTATATCTGACTCTCTTTGACCTCATTTAGTGTCTTCTTGGCAAAGATACTGAAGTATTTTGTCATTTCCTTCTCCAGTTTGTTATACAGATCAGGAAACTGAGGCAAAGGAAAACAATTTCAATTAAAGGGGTAAAAATAGGATTTATCTAATTAATATGAAGAAATAGGTAACTCTCCGATAAATTTAAATCTTTAAAAGAAGTGTACAGTAAATGGAAGCAAGGTCAGATAAAAAGAATAAACATTAATAAATGAATAAAAAGAATAAATCCTATCCTTTGAAAATAGCTTCAGGAAAACTTCAGCTCAGTAGCTAAAACTGAAAAGGCAAGCTAACAATTTTTTTTAACAATGCATAATATTTATAATTTTATTTTTTCCCATTTAAATGTAAAAGCAATTTTTAACAATCGTTTTTAAAATTCTGAGTTCCAAATTATTCCCCTTCCCCTTTCCTAACTCCATCATTAAAAAGGAATCAATTTGATATTGATCATACCTGTGCAGTCAAGAAAAACATTTCCATAGGAGTCATATTGTGAAAGAAAACATAGATCAAAAGAAAAAAATCTCAAGAAAAATAAAGTAAGAATATAGTATAGTTCAATCTGTATTCAGACTTTCTCAGATCTTTTTTTGGGTATGGGTAGTATTTTTCATCATAGATCTTTCAGAATTGTCTTGGATCATTGTATTGCTGAGAATGGCTAAGTCATTCACAGTGATCATCTTACAATATTGTTATTACTTTGTATACAACACATTTCACTTTACATCAGTTTATGTGTTTTTCCAGGCTTTTCTGAGAACAACACACTCATCACTTGTTTATTGTAGTAAATTTATATATATATATATATATATATATATATATATATATATATATATATTAATACACATTGCTTTATGAATCATGTTGGGAGAGAAAAATTAGAGCAAAAGCGAAAAACCATAGGAGAGAGAAAAAAAAACAGAAAAAAAAAGAAATGAACATAGCATGTGTTGATTTTCACTCAGTCTCTTTAGTTCTTTTGCTGGATGCAGATGGCATTTTCTGTCCAAAGTCTATTGAGATTCCTTTTGATCACTGACCTACCAAGAAGAATCAAGCCTTTCATAGTCGATCATTGCACATTCTTGCTGTTACTGTGTACAATGTATTCTGGTTCTGCTTGTTTTGCTCAGCATCAGTTCATGTAAATCTTCCTAGGCCTTTCTATGATCACGTTGTTCATTATTTTTAAAGAACAATACTATTCCATTACTTTCATGTACCACAACTTGCTCAGCCATTACCTACTCCTTTCCCAATTCTTTGCTACCACAAAAAGATCTAAGGCAAGCTACAGCTGACAAAAATAGCTTTGTCCTTTTTTTCCCCTTTTATATTGGCAGGGATGAAATGTCAAAAAAGATATAGGATATCTTTTTTATTGAGTAGTTGGAATGATTATGCTTCATGAAACAGAATGCAGAAGAACTCACTCTCCTATGAACTCTAAATAGAAGAATGGCCATTATACTGGAATGATATAATAATTATCTACCGCCAGTTAATACTCAGGATAAGAAAGGAAATATTAAAGAGATAGTTAGTGAAAATTAGACTAGAAGAAGTTATTATAAAGAACTAATGTGAATGCCTCATAAATGATTTATGCCAAGCTAAACACATTTGATATGTCTTTGATCCTGATTATTGAAATAGCCAATGAGGGGAGTGGTACTATATAATCTACTCAAAGCTTTTGACACTATATCTCACACATTTTTCTCTCATTATATTAGAAATAACACTGGCAGAAATTTAGTGATCACATTCATCAGTTATTTCAATACCTGAGGATAGAGTTCATGTGGAGCAAGTGACTTAATTCGTTAAGGAACTTACAGAGTTTCTTATTTCGTTTGTTTTTTGGAGAAGATAGGAAGATGTCCATTAAATAAAAATCTAATTATACATATTCAGAACACATTGGATTGCTGATCACAAAGTCTCAGATTAGTTGTTAATATTTAACATAATATTAATGAAATATTTAATATAATGGCAGCAGTTTTCCAGTGTATAGCCATTTGAACTTTTTAATCAATAACTTGGATAAAAGACATGGATGATATGTTAATTAAATTAAATTTCCATAGATGGAAAAAAGCTGAAAGATACAGCTAAAACACTGGATGACCTAATTAAGATTAAAATAGATATTGGTTTGTTAAAATTTTGGGATGAATCTAGTAACATGTATTTCAGTAGGGATACCTATACATGAGTAAAAACAAAACAAAACAGAATGGAGCAAAAGAAAAGTTTTCTCAATTACAGAATTGTGAGGCATGATCAGGGACCATTTCTGAAAAGATTCTAATTTTTGTTGTTGTTATTGTTGTTGTCATCATTGGATTGTAAACTTAATGTTAGTCAACATTATGATATTGCAGTTTAAAAAAAAGAAAAAAAATTGAATTGGGAAAAAACCAATCAGAATGAATAAAAAAGGAGATGACTTCAAAGGATAAGGTGGTGAAAGTATCAATATAATTTGCCTTTACCTTCCCCACTCCATATCTGGAGTATTGAATTTAGCTCATAACACTATAAAGGCACTAATACTGATGAGAATGTTCAAATGAAAACAATTAGAATGATTGAAGTCTCTTGAGCTCATGTTAATAGAAATTAGTTGAAGGAATTGCTCTTGGGTAGCTTGGAGATGATTCAGGGATACTATGATAGTGATCTTCAAGCATTGAAAGGATGTCATGAAGAAGAATTCAGTTTATTTTGTTTGGTCTCAGAGGGTCAGAACCAATAGCAATAGATGGAAACTGCAGAAGCCAATTATTGATATTAGGCAAGCAAATAAAATCATAGTGATTACAGTGCTCCCAATCCTAATCTTTGGGTATGTGAATGATATCCTCTGGATCTCCCTATAACCATCCTCTTCCTCACACTGCTTCCATTCACCATCTCATTTTCTATGCCTGAGATGTGCAGTGTGCTTCTATATTTCTCTCTACTTTTCAATATTTATCTCTGTACCTTCTATGGTTTATTAAAGTGTGATTGCAGCCCTGTTTCCCACTGAAATAGGTGGTCTTTCCTAATGATTACCCAAAGAATGGGTTTGCCTGCTCCCATTTCATAATTTCATAAATTATCAATTCAGCACTAATTTCATGGCTTTTCTGGCAACTTACATACCACATATCCAAAGAAAAATGGAAATTGATAGCTAACACCAAGATGTGTTGTAGCTTAAAATCTGTGCTGTTCTGTCTAATTCAAGTTCCCTTTCATCCTCAATAGGAATATATATATATATATTTAAAATTTATTTTATTTGAAAAAACAGTAAGAAAAAAGAAAAACAGAAAAAACCCCAAACAAAATAAAGCAAAACAAAAAAGAACATTGTCATGTGCCCAGCAGAACATCAGGGAGTATTCAAAATATAAAACAAGTTACCAGATCAAGAAAGTATACACACACACACACACAAACACACACACACACACATACACACATACATTAGTTAAAGAAATTATATCCATTATTGTTTATTCCTTTTTTTTGTTTATTTTTTGTTTATTCCCTTATAAATTGTACTTTGGTTCTCTGCTGTGCACCTTATTTACTTTATTCTTTTCCCTCCTTTTATCTCTCCCTACTCCAAGCAAGCTATAGTTAAGAAAAGATATATTTTTGTATTGATATGTAGATATATATACACACATACACTCTCATAGTCACACATACCATACATAGACACACATGTATTTCCTATCCCTGATGTCTCTTTAATTAAATTCAACTCCACAAATTGCCTTGCTATTACTTAACCTCCCCCCCACCCAAAGACCTCTCCCTTGTTTTCTTCCCTCACCCTTTGCTTCCCTATCGGCCCATCCTCCCCTCCTTGTTTTTTTTTTTTTTTTTTTTTTTTTTTTTTTCCCTTTTTAATAGATTTTGAAGGGTGCTGTACCCTTCATGGTATACATGTAGTCTTGTTTATTGAACTCATTCCTTATGGGAGTAGGTTTTCAGAACTACAAGCCTTCCTCCCCCCAATTCTTCCTCTGCCCCTCATTTGTATAACCTGATTACTATTTTTACTTTAGCTCTGCTAATTTTTTGTTTGAGTTTTCCCTATTGTTGATGTGAATCTTAAACATGTTTTCCCATGTAAAAAAACAAACAATTTGTCCATGTTTAAACAGGTTGCCTATGTTAAGTTCTTTACAATTGATTTTTCATATTGACTCTTATATGTAAAATTTTTTCCCTCATGTTCTATCACTCCAGGACAATTTTTTTGGATTATTTCCAGCATTATTTTGTCAAGATTCTCTTTTTGGTCACAATTTTCTTGTTATGTTTTCTCTTCTTGATCTGTTCTCCAGATCTGTCTTTTTTCTATATAAGATGTTTCACATTCTGTACTATTTTCTCATTCTTTATCATCTGTTTTATTATTTCTTGGTTTGTTATTGCCTAACTGGCTTCTCCTTGCCCAATTGTAATTTTCAAAGAATTATCTTCATCTTTGAGACTCTGTACCTCCTTTTCTAGTCAGTTAACATTTTTTATAAGCTTCTTGTTTTTCTTGGATGGTCTTTATTTTTATTTTTTTTATTATTATTATTTTTTTACTAAAGTTTCTTCCTCTGAAGATGAACCCTGGTCTTCCCTATAATATGTTTAAATAGTGGGATTCTTTCTTCTTAGCTGATTCATTTTTTTAAATAAAATGTATTATTGTGGGGTGAAGGGATGGTACTTCCAGCTTCCCTTCAGCTCTCTACTCTGACCAGGACCCCCAAACCAAGGGGTCTCCTGCAAGTTCCCACTGCCAGCAGCATTCCTGTCCTACCGCTTATACATTCACCTGATTCTGGTTCCTTTTAGCCTAGGGCCCTATCTTAGCAGCACAGCTGGGCCTAGTATTCCCAACAAACTGAGGTGCTCTCAGTCTTCCTGGGCTCAAATCCCAACTAGACAAAGTGCTGAAGGTGGAAGTCTCTGTGGTTCACACTGAAGCTCCAGACACTAGCTAACTCAAGGTGTTCCCACTTAATGTTTCTGCAGAGCAACCTGACAGGTGTTTGCATTTCAGGCAGATTAATCCTTAGCTAGTCTTTCTTAAGCTCTCCTGGGTTGTATCAGGAGGGCCCTTGTTCTTCCCCAAGTCTTCTTGATTTTCCATCAATCTATGTCTGCCCTGAGTGCAATTTTTTTCTATTTGGAAGAGAAATCTGGAGAACTTGAAATTTTCCAACCTACTCTGCCATCTTTCCAGAATCCTTCTCCATAGAATTATATAGAGAAAAATATTGCTGTTTACTACAAGAAAAGCAACCTGGGCAGTTTTTTAATCTATCAGTAACCCCCATCATCCTCATCATTACCATGGCTTGCATCTATCTGCTTCCTGTATCTTCTAACCTAGGAGAAGGTAAGGTTTTCTTGCACAGCACTAAGAGCCTGTAATGGTGAATCACATTGGACTGGAAGCAATGAAAGAGATGGTTCTTTTTACCAATATATCTTTTTTCTCTCTTATATTTCTTTGGGCTGTCTTTCTTTTGATTTTTTTCTTTCACTGTTCTAGGAACATTTTCATCACAGCATCTGGTGATGTCTCACTCTATTAAACTGCATATAGGCTTATGCCTCCTTTTAAATGAATGTGTGTGCATATAAGATAATACAAAGTCAATATAACTGAACAGTCTTCATCCTTGTTTTGTTTTATTTTATTTTCTTGATCCTAAACCATATTTTCTGGCACTATCTTCTTTGTGTCTACCTTTGTATTGCAGACCTTGAATATTTGTAGACATAGTTCGGAGGATCTTGCCAAGATCTTCAAAGAATTTCCCTTTTTTATCCTTTGCAATCCTATGGCAATTATCTACATTGGTCAGAATGTGTATAAACAAAAGTTAACAAAAAAAAAAAACAGTTTGTATAATTATACTCATTGTGAGTCCTTGAAGGCAGAATGACCATGCGTCCCAGGACATTATATTTTTTGTTGCCATTGGCGTAAAAAAAGGAATCAATTCTTTCTCTTTTGCCTCTTCAAGGAGAACCTCTTTGCTGTTATTATATTTAGCTGTGACTTTTTTATGTTTTATGATTTCATTTCAACTTATTTAAATCTTATTCTGTCATTTACCATTCCTCTATGTACCCTGTGATCCAGGGACACTGGTCTCCATACTGATACTACACACAGTATTACATTTCCTAATTTTAGGCATTGTCATTAACATGCTTCACATGTCTCTCCCTTTTCCACTTCCACTTTCTGGAATCCCTGGCATCTTCATAAAGTACCACTTTCTACAAGAATTCTCTCCTAGTCTTCATTTACCGGAATGCCTTCCCCCTCCTATGATTACCTATTTATCCTTCATATATCTGGTTTTCTTATGTTGTTTTGTATGTAGTATCTCTGCATTCCACTGTGAACACTTTATAATCAAACTGTTTTTTAACCTTCCTCTGTATTTTCAGTGTTCAGCAGAGTTCTTTTTTGACTTGACTTGAATGATACAATTCCTATATCATCTTTCCAGCTAATTTTAAAAGTTTAGGTGGGGTTGGAGTCAAGACGATTGAGAGAATGCTGGAAGTTACTTAAATTGCCCTTAGTTTCCCTCAGAAGTAATACTAGAATGCTAGAACAATGACAAAACCTACCAAAATTAAGAGTGAAATAAGTTTTCAAATTAAGAAATCTTGGGAGAATGTCAGAAAAGGGCTTTTTGAAATGTCTTACTTTGTTTGCAATTATATATCTATATCTCTATCCATCTATACTTGTATGTATGTATCTATTATACTTTTGATTGTGGGGAAATATTCTTCTAACACCTTGATATAGATCTGAAAGGTACATTAGTGTTCATCTAGTTTTTTGGTCTTGACATAACTAAAAAACCTACCAAAATTAAGAGTGAAATAAGTTTTCAAATTAAGAAATCTTGGGAGAATGTCAGAAAAGGGCTTTTTGAAATGTCTTACTTTGTTTGCAATTATATATCTATATCTCTATCCATCTATACTTGTATGTATGTATCTATTATACTTTTGATTGTGGGGAAATATTCTTCTAACACCTTGATATAGATCTGAAAGGTACATTAGTGTTCATCTAGTTTTTTGGTCTTGACATAACTAAAAACAAAGTAATGAGAAAATAAGTTTATTCAATGTCAGTATGAATATACTGGATGCTTGTACCTAGTTCAGATTCTTTAAATTAAGAAGCAACAGTTATCACAAGAGTGCTGGACTTGCAGTTTATATGACATGAGTTCAAATTCTGCCTTAGATTTCGTCATTTTAGCAGTTGTTCTCAGTGGTCTGTAAAGGTCCTTCTGGGTCTCAACCTATAATCCTATAAATGTAACATCTTGGCTCAGCTATGAATAAAACAGCCTTAGAGGTAGAAAGTTCAGAATTTAAATGCTACCTCCTGTGCCTGTGTCACCCTGAGTGGCTCTAAAGAACGCCTGAAGACTGCAAAGAGGTTGGGGGAAATAGTTTTCACAGGAATTCCAAACAAGGTGAAACCACAGGTTGTCCCCCACATACATTAATGTTGTACACGCAAGGTAACAATAGCATAGTCTACAGATCCTGATGGAATTCTCCTTTTCCAGGAACTGGAAAATGATGTTGGCATCAGGTAAATGAAGGATCATTAGAAATATTTCCTGCAGGTATGAAGGCATACATTCTGTGATTTCAGCCTTCTCTATATTCACAATATTTACTCTCTAGAGGGTCAAAATAAATTATAATTGCTCTGTCGCTTCCAGAGCCAGATGGAATAACACAGGTCCCTTCAAAATCAAATAATTACAGGTTAATCATTGGAAAGCATAATGACGAAGTCATTTTCAGGGGTAGAAGGACCCAGCAGTCAGCCTGACAATCTGATAAACAATTCTGATTGTTCTGCCTTGAGCAGACAGTCCTTTTCCTCTTGACTGTATTTCTGTGATTAAAAAATACTGCCTGCCAGAGTGACCTTGAAGAGACCTCTTTGAAGTTTTGCTTTACTGCCACTTCAGCAGAGTCACACCTTTAAGAAATGGAGGCAAGATCTGTCAGTGTGGAAGTTTCACCAGCGATGAAAGGTCAGCTAACTTCAGGAGGACTGGACATCACCAATGGATGTCCTGTAGTGGCTCCCTAGATTATGGCATTATTTTGTTCTTGAAATTTCTCACCTTGTCTCTGCAGTTCTATTTTGCTCCTTGTTGCAGGGAAGATATTCTCTTAGTATCAGATATAGAATTGGAAGAGATCTTTAAATCTATCTAGTTCAATTCTTTGATTTTATAAATCAGGAAATTGAGGCCCAGAGAAGTTAAATGATTTGCATAGATTAATTTAGATACTAGCTAGCAAAGCTTGGGTTTGAACCTGCTCTTCTGATACCGAATCTGACATTCTTGTCACTGTACTACAAAAGTGAACAACCTTTAAGAAAAAGTAAAGGAGATAGCTAAGTAGAGGAGCTGAAATAATTAATAATAATTATTAAAATGTTATTATTGTTAATAATTAATTCACTGAAATCACTAAGGCGTATCACTTCATTTGTGAAATAATTCCAGATTCTCTCATCTGATAAGTACTTTATGTCTCCTTAAATAACCTAGCATTTATTAATCTGAATACATGTTATAGTTCTTCATCTACTTTTCTCTCTCTCCCTTCCCCATCTAGTAGAATGTAAGATTGACTTTTAGAGTGGAAAAAACACTGACTCTTATGGCAGAGGACCCAGAGTCAAATTCTCTCTCTGAGACTCAACATTTCATAGGTAGTAAATCATTCACAAGTTCTCAGGGATTCTGTTTCTTTGTAATATGAGTGTTGGACTAGATGGTCCCTTCTGGTATGAAATCAATTATCCTTTAAATCCATGAGGAAGATATTTGATCAGATAAGACTGAAGCCACCAGGAGAGTCAGGAGGATAATTTCTGGCTGCACCCCAGCTCTGAAACTTTGCTTCTTTATTTCTATATCCAAGCTTCCCTGACATCCTTCGAATCTTAGCTAACGTCTCATCTCTTACAAGACAGCTTTTCCAGTTCCTTTGAGACTATGTATGTATATATATATACATATATATATATATATATATATATATATATAGTATGTGTATCTATGTGTGTATATACATATACACACACGTGTGTTTAATTTAATGGAAGCATGTTATCACCAGGTATATAATGGACTCAAGATGCAGAATGAGGCATATAATTTTTCATCATAGTCAATATGTGTGTGTGTATGTGTCTGTAGGGAGTATAGTATGGGATGTATGGATGTATGTTGTAATTGACAATGTATATTTATTATGAATTTTGCTTTTCTCTTCAACAAAGAGTTGGAAGAGAGAGAGGCTAGGAATAGGGCTCAAAAGAATGAGAAGAGAACATAAGGAATCAGGTACATGTAGGGCACCTTTGAAAGTTGTCTTAAATTTATTATTTACATTAAAAAAAGACAAGCTCAGGTTTGCCAGGGGGATTGGGTAGTAGATTATTGAATCAACCTGGGATTGGGTTGGCAGTGAGCAGTCTGAAGACTGTAGGGTGAATATTTCAGACAGACTTCACTTTTACATGAACCCCTGTCCTCAGGACTTTTGTGGACTTTGATTTTGATCATTGAGCAGGACTAGAGAATAGTCCTCTTATCTGCTGCTAGGCAAGAAGTCCTCATTCAAGTCACTGCCTTCTGTGTCTTTTTCAGGGATTTATTAGTTTAACATCCCTATTGCTAGGGTGATTATTGTGCCATGTTGTCATATCCAAGAAGATCCTTATATCATATATCACCTTGGAAAAATCGCTTGTCATCTTTGAGGCTCTACTTGCCAATCTGATGGGGGAAATATGGATTTGAATGGGGTTTTATCTAGTCCTACATCTGTGATCTTCTGGTTCATTCTTCCAATGATTACTCCACTCTTTTTTTTGTGTGTGTCCTGAAATAGATATTCTATTGTTAATAAATTGTGAATCCTATTTTTCCTACAGTATAAATATCCCACTGTACCTTCTGGAACCTTCAATCTAATATGAACAATATGTCCTTCAAATTTGAACATTGGTTCATTGCCTTCTCTCAATTATCTTTTATGCATTTTGTGTTTTATAATGTATTCACATGTTGCTCCTCCTCCTTTCCCATGTAAACTCCTTCAATAAATAAACTTCCTTCCTTCCTTCCTTCCTTCCTTCCTTCCTTCCTTCCTTCCTTCCTTCCTTCCTTCCTTCCTTCCTTCCTTCCTTCCTTCCTTCCTTCCTTCCTTCCTTCCTTCCTTCCTTCCTTCCTTCCTTCCTTCCTTCCTTCCTTCCTTCCTTCCTTCCTTCCTTCCTTCCTTCCTTCCTTCCTTCCTTCCTTCCTTCCTTCCTTCCTTCCTTCCTTCCTTCCTTCCTTCCTTCCTTCCTTCCTTCCTTCCTTCCTTCCTTCCTTCCTTCCTTCCTTCCTTCCTTCCTTCCTTCCTTCCTTCCTTCCCTCCCTCCCTCCCTCCCTCATCTTTTCCTTTAGTCTTTTCAGAGTCTAGCATATTGTCTGACACATAGTATACATTTAAAAATGTTTATTGAATTGAATATTTTTATTTTACTTCGACATACATAAAACCTAGTGCATTATTGAATGAATGAGTTTTAAGCAAAAGTTTCTAGAAGGCTAAAATTTTTAAAGTGCATAGTTTTTAGCTTAAAAACATGTCATGTAGTAATGACAATCTCATTTTATGTCTTATTCCCCAAATCAAAACAAAAACATCTGGCAATTAGTAGTTAGGTTTATTTAGCTAGGTAAGATGAACATAAAGGCTGTTGATGTTGGGAGGCTGAATGCCCTGGGACACTTGCAGCTGCTATGTGTTTCTAATTTGATAGTAATATTGCTCTTTCGGACCTTCTCGGTTCAATGTCTCTTAGATCCAGACATTTCATAAATTGTAAACATTATCTAGACTTTTAAATGGAGAAATCTAGGTGTCAAATTCTGCCTTTTCAGATGAAATTCTTGTGGTCATATGACCACACTCCATTCCATAGAATAGTGCTGAAAATCAGCCAGAATCCAACACTAACTCTAGTTCCAAGTCTACAAATGTGACTGGTTCAGCACCAGCTACAATACAGTAGTATTGTGGGTTTCCCTGAACCTGCCAGAATCATTTCTGGTAAAACTAACAGGATCTCATATAATCCACCAAAATGTCATAATTCTCCAGTGGTCTTTCACCTGTCTGAGGACACAGCCTGGAACCTTATTATTATTATTATTATTAAAGCTTTTTATTTTCAAAACATATGCATAGTTTTTAGTATTCACCCTTGCAAAATTATTTATATATATATATATATATATATATATATATATATATATATATATATATATATATATATATATATATTTATATTTATTTCCTGGAACCCTATTAAAAAATCCCTATTAGCAAAGATAGAGAAGCTAAGGATATACAATCTCAGGAAAGTGACTATTACAGCACAAACATTTCTAGGCCAGAATAGTATAATGGGATTATCTAGCCAGTTCTGTTTTATTCACAGTAATAGGTAACATGGTTAAATTTCAACTACTTAGTTTCTGTGTTCTCACTATTCACAGTCTGCAGTGGAATGCCTTTGGATGTCAATGGAAAATGGACTTGAGGAAATCAATTTGGATTCAGGAACCGTGGGTTCCTATTCTGGTTCCACTACTTATTATATGATTTAGAACATGTTTCTTATTCCACCTGAGACATTTTCTTTAGATATAAAATAAAAATAATTTCCAAGGTTCCTCTTCTGAATCTACAGTTGTCTCACACAGTTTCAATTCTGAAGTCTTGAATCTGCTCTTTTGGGAAACTATGTCCATCTGTACTTTAACTATCTTAGCTTCACTTAACTTTTTCAGAACTCCAATTTTCTAGCTTGAAGTGTTTTTCATGAGTCCCATGAGCTGGATTTCTCTTCCAGTCTGTTTTTATTTGGCTTTAAGGGTCACCTTGGGGCATAGCCATCTATAGTTCAGCCAAGGGAGTATTGCTTCCTTTCTCATTCATTCGAGATTCTTCTTTGATTATAAAGGATCATATAGTCTGGCCAAATTTTTATAGTTTGGGGGCATTTTTCTGTGATAGTCTTAGGTTTTTATTCATCTTTCATAAACTAAAAATCAAATCATACACACACACACACATATATATATATATATATATATATATATATATGCATGCACAGGCATGTATGTATATGTGAATATTTCACAAGGCTATATTTTCAAATATCAGGTTTTCTAAAGGAAAGGATTTGTGTCAATTCACATTGGGACAAAGAAGGATTAATTCATTCTGGGAATTCTGAGCACAGAAAAAGCATTGCACCTGGTGTGAGAATACCTGGTTTTTTTTTTTTTTTTTGTACTTCTCTTCATTATTGGGCAAGTTCCCTAATATATCCAAAACTCAGTTTCTTCCTAAGTCCAATAAATCATAAAATAGAAGAAAGGCATTTATAGAGCTATTCTTTGAGCCAGGCACTGTATGAAGTGATTTTTTTTTTTTTTTTTTTAACAAATATTATATCATTTGGTCCTTGACAACAATCCTGAAGTAGCTATTGTTATAAACTCCATAGTCACCATGGGAAGAACATTTATAGCATCTTTAATTCTAGATGTCAGAATCTTTGGATTTTTGTTCTATAGGATTTAGGACTCTGAATATAGCTTAATTTTAGACACTGTGCTTGATAATCAGAGAGCACCTCTCCATATTTCCTTTCTTCCCACTTTCTAAGTCAAAGATAAATAATCATTCAGTCACATTTCCTCCACAAACTGAGAAGCTTTTTAAATTAGAAGCAAATGAATCTCTGAGTGGTAGAATTTCAGGTGATTAGAGAGCAATGATGCATCTTTTTACCTTGGATATGGGAAACTATGTATGACCACATGGGGTTTCAGAATACTTTCCTACACTGCTTGTTTCTTTTTCTATTCTTACTAACTAGAAGAAGGTTTTCCCAATCTCAGCTCTTATAACCTATTGGTCATTTAGACTTTTCCCCAAACCTAAATAAATAAAGATTTATTAAGCACCATGGTATCCTCACACAAAATAGACAGTCAATAAATATTTGTTGGCAATGGCAAATATGGTCTCACACCCCTCCAGCAAGTACTAGAATAGGTTCTAAGGGACCTGAAAGGTTTGTTTCTTGGAACTGGTTGGAGGTCAAAAGCTCAAACACTTTTCCACTAAGCAGAATGTTCCTGTATGTCCAGTATAGTCTTGTGTTATATTTAGGAGTTTAAATAAAGGAGATGAGACAGTGATCATGAGTATGCAAGTTAATACAGTCTTCATTTTCCCTCCAGAAAGTGCACCTTCTTTCCTTAATTTGTTGTTATATATTCATAATACAAAATGGATGAAAGGTAAAAAAAAATCCGTTTTTTCAATATTATCAAATACATACCAAGCCTTGGAAATATTATATCTACTTTGTTATAACCCAAAAACTGTTTCAGATGTTTTAGGTGCAATTTATCTATCAGGAATGCATTTAGGCTAGTGTTTAAAAAAATCTAGATTAGTCACCGTGTAATTATAAAGGAAGTTTCATGTTTTTTCCCCTGTAGAAAGTACTACTAATAATAGTCTATATCCATTTCTATTTAAAACCTTCAGCAACCATAAGCAAATGTCTTCTCTACAGGTACTGAATGCAAATAGAAGAAAAAGAGAAAAATTAAAATATTAAAAAGAGGGGTGGAAATGGCCTATTTTTCTAATGCTGTTCCTCTCTTGGGTCACTAATGATACCTTTACTTAGAGGATGAGTCAAGAGGTAGGGCTAATGGAAGTTCTACAATTTGGCATTTCACCTCCTCTTAGGTCGTACATTGAAAATGCTGAATTAAATTCACAAAAACAAATGTTTCTAATTAACAAACATTCTGGGGAGCACTAGATGATCTAAAGGTGACACATTTGGCCTTTTTATTGTTTTCATTTTTTAAAGAATACCATCCCATTTAATAGCCATCACAAATGATTCTGCTGTTGGAATTTTCATGCACTAGATTTTTAATGCAATAGTCTTTCTTAGCATAAACATTAAACTACCCTAAAGCCTGAAAGTTTTAAGTACAAACTGATAATGACACATGTATTAAGTTGGCACACAGCCAACCATACAAATATTCATTATCCATCTATTTATTTCCAGGGGTTATTTATTTTTAGCCTGACAATTTTGAAATAGGTTCATTACAGGCCCTATGACTATTTTACTCCCTGAATCCCTCTGCTTCATCATTCAATTTCTAACATGTCTGTGCCCTAGTTTTCTGTCAAGCTATTGTTTAATTAAATTTTAGCGGTCTCCTCCTTAGGACATAGGACTATTTGAAGAGAGATGTTAAGGTGATATACCTGCGAAATTGAGATCTAGTCTAGTACAATCCACTTTACCACTCTTGAGTTCTTTGTTTCATCTGGGAACTTTAAGAAGTAGCTTTGCCTCAACCTCTAAAAAATAACCTTTTTCATTTCTTACTCCCTTTTGTGTGTCTTCCTGTTGATGGTGATCTTGCACACACACAAAAAAATCAATATATTAAAGTAGTATTGCTTAACCAGAATGTTTAGTAAGTAATAAGAAAGAAAGCTATGTATATCAATCATTCAATAAACATTTATTAGGCATACAAATATACATATAATATATGTGTGTATATATGTTTATATATATAATATGTATATACATATATATATACACATATATACTATCTGTTTATATTCATGTATACACATGCATATTTGATGAATTAAATTTATAAGTATATGTTTTATATTTGAATATGAGAATTAAAATAGTAACTGAAGGAATTCTTCACAAGATAATAAACCATATACATTCATTTCATTTTTTAATTTATTAACTTTAAATGACATTTTAATTTTCTTAAATGATGAGATTATATGGTAATGAGACTTAGTCTCCTTTATCTTACATGAGAATATATTTTGACACTTTGAGGTTAGCTTTACTTTACACACATACACACACACGTACACACACATACATTCTAAGTCATACGTTAGAATGGATTCAAGACCATTGTTAGTCTAAGACATTTAAACAAATATACAAACAAAAATATATAAAAATTTCATTTTTAATGTAGTATCTTTTTAGTTCTCTTTGGTAAAATACTCTGCTCATAAAAGAAGAATAGAATTATATACTAGGGACAGAGAATTATTTTATTTGGAAGTTTATTTTTAATTTGAACTTATAACTTCATTGATTTAAGGAACTTCTGGAAAATAAATTCCATCAACCAACATAGATCTTTAACTTAGCATCTCCAAAAATTGCCTGGAACACTGAAAGTTTAAGGGTTAAACAATCAACAAATTTTAGAGGTAGAATTTGAATTTGGGTCCTCTTGATTCTTTGATTAATTCTCTATTCATTATCCTAGAAATTTTTTCTAACCTGGGACAGTACTAACCACAGTAAACTGAAATTAATTTTAAATCTGCTATGGAATTTTAATTGTATTTGAAATTTCAAAAGTAAATATTATCCATTATATAAAAAGATGAAGAAATATTTATGAGACAAGCAGCTTTCAACACTCACTTGAAAGTTACATTATGAGAAAACAGTGGAAAGACAGGAACCTTTATCATTTTCCTTTGGCCCACTGTAATCTGTTCTTAAATTTTTCTAGTTTCTGTTGTTTCTATTGATGCTTCAAATGATCAAACAGCCAATTTATGAAATTCAAAGATGAGAAAAAGGCAAGAATTATAGCAATAGTTTCTTCTTTGTATTTTCAGTGAGTAATAAACAATAATACACAGAACAATGCACAGGATAATATATATATATGTGTGTGTATGTATGTATGTATATATATATATATATATATATATTTATATTTTTTTATTGATGGCATATCCTTCACAAAGGACTCGATTAATCCTGGAATGCTTTTCATTCTTACCTCTTCTTAGAATATCTGGCTTCCTTTCACAGCTAAAACACTATTATCTGCCAAAGGTCTTCCCAGCCCCCCAGTATCTAGTACCTTTCCAATAAGCTTATCTTGTATATACGTACATTATTGCATGCTATCTCCCTTAACAGAATATAAGCCACTTGAAGACAAAAATCACTTTTCCCTGTTATTTTTACCACCAGTCCATATATTTTGTTGTTTGGTTGTGTCCAACTCTTTGTGACCTTAGAAGTTATTTTTAGCAAAGAATTTAGAATGACATTTTCTTCTCCAACTCATTTTACACATGAAGGATTGAGGCAAGAAGGGTTAAATGACTTGGCCAGAGTTACATAGCTAGTAATTGTCTGAAGCCAGATTTGAATTCAGAGTTGAGTTTTCCCAACTCCAAGCTTGGCACTCTATCCACTGTTCTATCTAGCTACCCTCTGCCACACATGAGGAACTTCAGATATACTTATAAATTGATTGTCTGTGATGCTATGGAGGAAGTGGCCATAGAAAGACCAGAGTACACGGAAAAATTTCTGCAGTTATGACTTTTAAAAAGGTTTTTTGACAACTGTATTTCAGTAGGAGTGGTCTCCTTTATAACCCTATTTATTTTATTTTGTGCATATAAAAACATTATTCTGAAGAACTAATTCCCAGATGGTCAACAAGATTTATTACACACACACACACACACACACACACACACACACACACACACACATATACCATGTAAGTTAAAAACTTCTGCTATAGAGAAATTCATTCTTTAGGAAGAGGTTGGACTAAATGACCTCATGTCTATTGAAAGACTGAGATTTTAGAATACTAATATCAAGACTCCACCCAAAAGGTTCTCCTTTCATGACAAAAGGAGAACCTAAGTCACTTACATGCTGGATCATTCCTTACACCTACAAGCCTGGTTTCATTTAGTGTCCAAGATCATATAGGTATGTGGCAGAGTTCAGTTCTGAATCCTAACCTCTTTGACTTCAAATTCAGGATAAAAGAGGGAAATGAGAAACAATCCCCAGCAACTACTTGTGGATTAGGCTCTTATAGATATCTTGCTCTTGACCTTAGAATGTTTGACACCAGGATCAGGACACTATTCTACTTTTCAGACTTTGGATTCTTAGACCATCAGCTTGTATATGACCCTGAGTTTGAACTAATTTTCTCTTGATCTTTTAAATTTTTTTTAGTACTTTTTAATTACTTTCATACTTTTTCTTTCCATGATCTGTCTCTGAACTATATCTATGTGTTGAAACCATAATGTGTTTACCAAATCCTAGTCAACCAGATAGCTACATGTAGATTCAGCTTTGTAGAGATATGATATAAAGTGAGAAGCAACTCCAAATACCTCTGGCTCCATATAAACTAACAGATTCCTTCATGTATAAAAAATATGATTATTCCTGGTTAGAAAGGTAGAAATTAAGAGATCACCTCAAGTTACATTCATACTTTCTACATATGAGTCATTTTTTCCTCAGTATTACTTAAGTTCCGAAGTGATCTTTTTTCCTCTCCACCTCCCTTCTTTTGAACAACACACATTAGTCATTACAGTTATATTTTATAATTTAATATTAGTCAAACTTGCTTTGGTTTCCTTTTTCCTGACAAAAATAAAAAGAGATTCTTTCAGAAACATAAAACTGTAGAAATTATTTATCTCTGAAGGTGTTTCAGAATTAAATTATAAATTATTCTGGAATTTGACCATTAATTCTCATTCTTTTATAATATGAGAAATGACAATAATTCCAATATTTCTTAAAACAGTCAGATAAGTTTTCTCTTGATCTTTTTATGCTGTCTAATTCTGATTACTTTGTGCCACTCTAAGACATCATTATGTAAATTATATGTATTTATATTGCAAGAACTCAATATGAAATGTTTCTAATTTATGTGACTCCAGGATGGTTGGAAAGCACTAAAGATATTGAGTCTGGATCAGAGAAGACTGGCAGGAGATTACTGTCTCAAAGTATTTGAAGGACCTTCAAATGTAAGAGTTGTCTGAATTGCTCTCCTTGACCCCAGATGAAAGAATGAATTTGGACAAATGGATGGCAGCTGCAAAAAGGAAATTTTCAATTCATAATAAAGAATATTTTATAAGAATTAGAGCCATGCAAAGGTGAAGCAGGTTGTCTTGATAGGTAATAGTTGTTCTCCTTTGGAGGACTTCAATCAAATGAGTAGTTGAGATGGAGATGTTTAATTTTTTTTTTTTAATGTAATGGGTCAGATCAAATGGCAGTTGAGTTCTCTTGAAATGCTAAGAGTTAGTGATTATGGAAAATCATGCATTGTACTTACCTATTTTAATGCATCTTTTTCTAGACTAAATTATTTGCATACTGGGACTATGTCATCTAGAAAAACATTCCTTCCCCTCTTCCACACCTACTATCCAACTCCCCCCATCCTCCCAGCGTTACCTTCCATTTACTCTGTATGTGTCTTTCATGCACAGTTAATTAAATGAGATCTTATTCATCAATATGCAAGCTTTTTGAGGACAGGAACTACCTTGCTTTTACTTTGTATTTTTGCATTTAGTACTCTGCCTGGCACATGATAATGAATTGATGCCTGTTAATTGATTGATGTCTTATCTGAACTTTGTATCACATCTATCTCTGAATGGAGGGGCTTGCATATATTAGGAATTTCACATGAATAAATTAATAAAAATTGGATGGATAAATAGCTATATTCCATGATGTATTTAGTTAAAGGTCACCCTCTGTTCTCCAAGCTACCTTAGAAACTATTTTCCTGAAACTGTCATTGAAACTAGAATATTACAGAAAAATACACACACATTTTCTTTCTCCCTACAAAAGAGTACTGAAGACTGTGACTGTTCTATTCACTAGATAGTTGTTTATTTTTCAACTTCTTAGAAAGATGGCAAAGTACAATATAATGTGGTAAAAGACCTGATCTTGCAGTCAGAACAAATAATTTCATATCTCTGTTATATAATATTATTGATATATAATGTGATAAGATTTGAAAAACTCTTTACATAGTACACATTTTATCTTTAAAACAACCTTGTGAGCTAGGTTTTAGGTTCTGTTATTGTTTTACGGATGAAAAAAATTGAGGCTTAAAATGATCAAATTACTAACCTAAGATTACACATCCATAAAGTGTAAGAGGTGCTAGAGTCAACCCTCACATCCAAAAAGTGTAAATACAGTTTGGCATAAGGCACAAAGATCCAAGTCTTAATAGCTGAAGTTTCCTTAGGAAGAGGTGGATCATCATTCAGAGTCCACTTGTATTGTGCACAGACACTCTGGGGAGCAGACAATCTTTTACAGAGGTAGCTGAAATTATTGAGGGAATGTCCGTTATACCACTCTTTGCCCCAAGTCAGTTATATGGGTCCTAGAAGTTAAAAAATAACCCAACAAAGTAGGAAGTACCTAAATACACTCACTCACTCTCTCTCTCTCTCTCTCTCTCTCTCTCTCTCTCTCTCTCTCTCTCTGTCTGTCTCTCGCTTCCTTTCTGTCTCTCTCTATCTCTCTGTGTGTCTCTTCGTCTCTCTGTCTCTCTCTCTCTGTGTCTCTGTCTCTGTCTCTCCCCTTTGCTAAGTATGGCCCTTTGAAGTAAAATTGGAATTGAGATTTCTTCTAAATCCGAGTGTACTCTCTTTCCCAGTACACATACTAATATTTCACACTTCACACATCTGTGAATTTTGGCAAAGAATTTCAATCCTTTGTACCTCAGTTTCCACCTCTGTAAAATGAAAGCAATGTGGTACTTAAATTAGAGGGAAACTGAGGATCTATTCTAGTTATTTTTATGAAATCTCATTTCAATTGTTTATGAAACAAAAGTCATATAATAAGAACTACTAGATAACTAGATAAGATTCAATCAATCAAAAAACTATTAATAAGTCACTAAAATGATATAACTTAGACATGTTTATCACTGATCATCCTTTTTTTAGGGACAAGAAAATAAAAATAAGCATAACTCTTATAGTTTAGATAGAAAGACCTAAGTATCTCATGGCCATACACTTAGTTGCTAATTTTTCTAACTCATGTACATATTATGTGGTCTCTGGAAGAACCTGAGTCACAACTCCAGATTGAAATAGATTCATATATAGTTCCCCCAGCTTCGTGATAAAAGAGGGAGACCTAGGACCTAATTTCCAAACAGTTCATCTGCTAGATTTCCTTCTTAAAGATCATGCCTTAAATCTAAATCATTTTGGCTTTCTTTGACTGGCCAACAAAAACTCCCAGGCCAAGCCTACTTGGTCTTTATTTCAGGCCTGATTGTCTCAGTATGAATGTAAATAGTAATTTTTTTTCTGTTCTGGACCCAAACCTTGAGGATTTTTCCCTCCCAGATATATTCCATTTTTTTTTTTTTTGGACTAGGTAAAAAAGGATATTTTTGGCCTCATTTCTTTCTTATCTAGACTTCATTGAATAGGTAGTTGCCTCAGTCAAAATGAGACCTTGAAAAGAGTGAGAGCCAAAAGGCAAAGGTTTCCCATTGCATCTGGGGCTATTTCTAATCATTCTGATCTATATATCTGGCCACTGGACCCAGATGGCTCTGGAGGATAAAGTAAAGCAGGTGATCTTACACAGCCCTGCCATTTTTTAGAGTTTACTTTAAAATTTAAGTCCAATTCATTTGCACATCATAACATCACTTCCCTGATGTCCCCTTCCAAAATGAAACCCAAACAATAATCCTCAAGCACAGTGGTCTCATTTCCTAGTCTCATCCCACCCATTCCTTCCATGCATCTTTTAGTACAAAGGAGACCAGTTCAATCCAGCATAGAGTATTCTATTTGCCCTTTATCTGCCTCTCTTAAATGATTCAATTAAAAGGTATGTGCTCTCAGTTTAATTTCCATTCTATATAAACACATGCATATATGTGTGTATGTGTGTATATATTCATATAAATGTGTGCACACATGGTATGTAGATATACATTTTTATATATAAACATAGCTGTATATATATATAAACAGAAAAATGAGTAAGAATTAGGTAAACGGGATATATCTGTGTATCTGTCTATTCATATGCATATTCATATAGGCATGTAAATATAGGGGGAGTTTTCACAAAGAAAGAACTACTTGCATCTTAAAGATAATACATCATTCTATAAGGTAGAGTGGCAGAGGGAGCAGCACATCCCAGTCATAGGGAATAACTACTAGGATGGAGAAGAGAGATGGCATTCTGTGTCTGAGAATCAGTTAGAAGGCCAAGTTGGATAGATGACAGAGTGTAGGAGGGGGAAAAATAGACAATGAATCTAAAAAGATAGACTGCAGCCAGGTTGTAGTAGGCTAAATAAAAAGATATATTTGATTCTGGAAGCACTGAGAAGACCCTGATTGATTAGGGAAAGGGGTTGATATGGTCAGATCTGTCCTTGAGGAAAATAGCTTTGGCAGTATATAAAATTGACTAGAGAAGAACTTGAGTTTTGGACTCAAGTGGACTTGAATGAGGCATTGAGTTGGAAAGACCAATTAGGAGATTTTACAATAATCCTGGGCAAGCAGTGATGAGACCATACACTAAGGTATGAGTAGAGAGAAGCAATTAAATGTAAGAGGTTCTACAAAGGTATGAATGGCAGTATTTGGCAACTCATTGAATATATAGGGTAACTTTTTGATCCAGCAGTGTTACTACTGGGCTTATATCCCAAAGAGATCACAAAGAAGGGAAAGGGACCTGTATGTGCACGAATGTTTGTGGCAGCCTTCTTTGTAGTGGCTAGAAACTGGAAACTGAGTGAATGTCCATCAGTTGGAGAATGGCTGAATAAATTGTGGTATATGAATATTATGGAATATTATTGCTCTGTAAGAAATGACCAGCAGGATGATTTCAGAAAGGCCTGGAGAGACTTACACAAACTGATGCTGAGTGAAACGAGCAGGACCAGGAGATCATTATATACTTCAACAACAATACTATATGATGACCAGTTCTGATGGTCCTGGCCTTCCTCAGCAATGATATCAACCAATTCATTTCCAATGGAGCAGTAATGAACTGAACCAACTATGCCCAGAGAAAGAACTCTGGGAGATGACTAAAAACCATTACATTGAATTCCCAATCCCTATATTTTTGCCCACCTGCATTTTTGATTTCCTTCACAAGCTAATTATACAATATTTCAGAGTCTGATTCTTTTTGTACAGCAAAATAACAGTTTGGTCATGTATACTTATTGTGTATCTAATTTATATTTTAATATATTTAACATTTACTGGTCATCCTGCCATCTGGGGAAGGGGGTGGGAGGGTAAGAGGTGAAAAATTGGAACAAGAGGTTTGGCAATTGTTAATGCTGTAAAGTTACCCATACATATAACCTGTAAATAAAAGGCTATTAAATAAAAAAAAAAGAAAAAAATAATATATAGGATAATGGAGAGTGAGGAGTCTAGACTAAGGCTGAGATTATGAACTTGCATAACAGAAAATATAGTGGTAACTTCAACAGACATCTGTAAGGTGGGGAAAGGAGCCAATTTTGAATTAAAGATGAGTTTCTCTTTTAAATATGCTGATTTTAAAATAAAATTCACCTTGAAATGCCAAAATTAATTGGTGGAACAGGAGTGAAGCTCAGTGAAAAAACTAAAGCTGGCTACATAAATTTTGTTATTTACCTTTATAGAGATAGTACTAAAACTATATGAAGAGAAATTGTATGAAGAGAAAATATAGAGCTTAGTTCAGAGCTTTTGGGAATACCTACAAGAAGGTAACATTTTCTGAACAGTGGACCAGCAAAGGAGAAGAAGAGTTAGGTATAAGGGGAAACAGGCAAGTGAAGCATTATAGAAGATAAAATATTTAGTGATTGAGGGGGGCAGAGCACGGAGTAGAGGAGAGTCAATGGTGACACAGGTCAAATGAATGGGAATTTAAAGAGGGGCCATCACCCTGGGAAATCAAAATGACATCAGCAAATTTGAAGTGGATTGTTTCAGGACAGTCAAGGAAATAAAAAGTAGATTGCAGAATAAGTAATAGAGAAGTAGAAGCACTGAACATAGATAGATAGATAGATAGATAGATATTTTTCCCCTAGAAATTTGCTTGAGAAATGGAGAGGTATAGGATAATGGGGTTCTCTGATGGTTTTTTTAAGGACAGAGGAGACTTGAGCATGTTTGAAGAAAACAAGGACAGAGCAGTAAATAAGGAGAAGCTGAATATTTGAGAGGGGAGCAATGATCAAAGCAGCCATTTGGTAGAAAAGAAGGAAGGGGATGGAATCAAAAGCAAACATGAAAAGGTTGGTCTTGGCAAGGAGAAAGATCACCTCCTTGTTAGAAACTGGGGAAAAGGAGGAAAGGGTCAAAGATAATGTCAATGTATTATCAGATGATGCAAAAAGGGGAAAGGAATTTTATGTTAAATGTTTTCACTTTCTTAAAAAAAAGAGGTAAAATCTGTAGCTAAGAAATGAGTGAGAGAGATTTGGAAGATCTGAAAAGAAAGTTTGGAAAATCTTTTGTTAGTGAGGTATGAAAAAATAAAAATACTGACGTAGTGCAATGAGACAATCCAATTGTAATTGAAAATATGACTCGAATCATCAGGTGGTTGTATGACATGCAACAGTTCTATTCAGCAGCACATGAAGAAGAGTAGAGGAGGCAAACAGTGGGAGTGATCAAGGACTGAGGTTTGTTTCCAAAGTAAAAGACAATATTGACTTGAAGTACCTAAATAGAATCATGACTGGAGAGGGAAATGGAGTCAAGATAGGAGTATGACCTCAGTTTGTATTGACAGATGAAGGGGATGGAATTCTCAATAAGAGTAAAGAATGATTTAGCATAGGTAAGTCATAGGGAGATATCAAATGAAAGGAAGCTATAGATAGAGAAATGTCACTTTTTGTTAGGGTAGCAAAACTCTTAAGGTGAAATTTACCTAAATCTAGGTGGAGAGGGAGAGGTGATAGAAATCAAGGAAACAAGAACTAAAAATTTAGGGAGTAGGAAGGCATGTATAGAAGTTGAAATTCACTAGTACCAGGGCAGAAGTTGAAGATGAGAGAAAGATAGGCAAAGCAGGTGTTGAAACCATTGTGAAAGGAGAGAGAATGACCTGGGGACCACTCTATCTATAATAGGCATTATCATTTGAAGTAGGTAAAAAAGTTTCATTAATCACAGGGTATCATTTACTAATAATAATCATCTAATCTTATTTGTTAAGAATTTGTTATTAATATTTATTCATTCCATGCTTTTTATAGTATGATGTGACACCTAGGTTTTCTTTGGACTCTTCTTTAAAATCTTTCCTTTTCTAATTAAGATACACTCAAACTCTAAATTGAAATAATGCTGAATCTTATGCATTTGGGCAGTGAGGTGGTGAAATGACTAGAGCATCAGGAAGACCAAAGTTCAAATATGACTTTACAGACTTAGTAGCTGTGTGATCCCGATCAAGTCACTTATCCTTATTTGCCTTAGTTTCCTCATCAGTAAAATGAGGAAGGGGAAATGGCAAACCACTCTAATATTTTTGCCAAGAAGACCTTAAATGGCATCACGAAGAGTCAGACATGATTGAAATGACTAAAGAATAAAAAATTGGGAGTGGCCATATCCTTTTCATAGTTTCATCCATCACATGGGAACCAAGTCCCACTTTAATTGCTGTGAAAGATAGTTGCTGTTCACCTACCGTGGAGATATACTTCAGGGAGCACAGTTCAGAGGCAGAACCAGAAATCTATATTTTTGTCCTAAGGGCAAGAGAAAGGAGACTTTATGATGAAAAGGAAAAGGGGGAATAGTGCTTCTAGTGTATTTTACCCACATACTGTAGGTAGAATAATATTATGGAGGCTGGATAATTGTTGAAACATCTTAGGATGCAGTACTAGCTTTAGAATGATTTTGCTCCAAATCCCTGGTGACTAGAGGACCTCAGAGTAGCTTCTTGTAGCCTGTGGAAATTGATGTGCCAGCAGTCTCAAGCTAAGTAGAAGATAGGCAATCAAGGGTCAGAGAAGCATCTTTTGACAAATAAATTGACTCTAATAATATACATGATTAATGAGCAACTCTGAGAGGTCATAGCATTTATTGCATTTCTTGAAGTTGGACAAATGATAGAGAACACCGGGAACTCTGTATTCACTGGGAAGAGAGTCTCTAAATTGCTGGTAAAATTGTAATGTTGCTGATTTTGCAGACATGTGTTCTTCAGGCTGATAAGTAAATACATATTGTGTAACATAGTAATGCTGCAAGCTGTTGTTTTGTGGTTTGAATGTCAGCTGCGTTTGATTGATGCTAGCAATGGAAGTATTTATAAAATAGCATTGAATTAGAAGTAGTCAGTTTATGAGTCTAGGGAAATGGATCTTTTATGAAGAATAAAACTTTATGATGAAGGAGCTATGTCAGGGCCGTATGGATCTGAAATTAAATGTGCTTGGATTGAGATCAAAGTGTGAGTCCATTGGAATGCATGCAATAACTGCACACAGAGTAGCTCTGCCCCATCTCACCTCTCACTGACTAGGCTTTTATCATCATTTACAGACAGAGGCCTAGAGCCTATGTTGCCCAGCTAGAGAACTATATTGGTTTTTTTCAGTTCACTAGAACATGGTTTAATGAAGTGCTGTTTCAGTGCTGCAGGAGAGCCCTGAGAAAGAAGAGAATGTGGTTTTGCAAAATATCTAAAGCAGAACCTTGGAGGAGAAAACAACAACAAAATAGGAGTTTGGCTCAATCCAAAGGTTAACTATGGACAATTATTCATTCACTGGGCAGCAAAAATTCAGTTGTTTTATATATGTAAAAAGGAAATTCTTCAGTGTTTGACATTCCTGTGAAGACTTTAGACAAAACTCATATAAGATAAGTAGGTATAGAAGGGCAGTGATCTCTGCACTAATACACAGAACCATGGCATCGATGAGATCACAAACCCATTGGAGTATTGGTGAATTAATGACATATATAGTAAACATCATACACATATCACCTATAATGATGCATATTTAGATTGTTTTATATGAATATTATATGCATTTATGTGCATTTTATATGTAAATATATAAAGAAAGAAAATATTTGCATGTAGACATGGTGTGTATATATCTAATTTAATTTGTGATCTATCTGCTTAAGAAATTCTTAGTGAGGAAATTTCTTTTTCTATTTAGAAAAGTATATGATTTCTTTACTTATAGTGAAGCTGCCAAGGAAAAAGGAGAAATTGCATGATTTGTTCAGGGTCACACATATACTGTGTCACAGATTGGAGCTAGAACCAGTCTTCCTAAAAAGGAAATTACAGGCCATGCGGTTCAACCGTTTCACTTCATAGATGAGAAAACCTAAGTTCTAACTTTTGAGATGCAGCCTGAGATCCAAGATCTCCTACTTGATATCTGTGTGATCTTAAATAGGCTATTTGACCTCATTAATCCTCAGTTTCTTCATTTGAAAAATGAGACCTGACCTACATCACTACAATCACTTCCAGCTTTAAATCTATAATCTTTTATTCCAATAAAATTAATTGACTGCTAAGGTTACATAGAAAGTCACTAAAAAATACAAATAAACTAGAATTTCAATCAAATTTTTCTAGTACAGTGGACAGCAGTACTAGCTGGAGTCAGGAAGGACTGAGTTCAGATCTGATCTCAGAAACTAACTGTGTACTCGAGTAGGGCAAGTAATTTACCTTTGTCTGAATCAATTTCCTCAACTATAAAATCAGGATAATAATAGAATCTCCCTCCCAGGATTCATAGTACAATTTAAATGAAATAATATTTTCTAAAGTGCTTAGTATAGTGCCTGGAACATAATACATACTTAACAAATCCTCCCTTCCTCCCTTCCTCCCTTCCTCCCTTCCTCCCTTCCTCCCTTCCTCCCTTCCTCCCTCCCTCTCTCCCTCCCTCCCTCCCTCCCTCACATCTTTTCTTTTCTTCCTCCAACTCCTAATTTATTGATTTCTAAAATATGCAGATTTATGCTGTTTTGTGAGCTGGGAACCTTGAGGAGTTCTTTGCAAGATTATAGTTCACAAAATAAAACTATCATGTACTTTTTTTTAACATGCAAACATGAAAAACATATTTCCCTGTTGGGTAAGATAGATTTCTATACCCAACTGAGTGTGTATGTTATTCCCTCTTTGATTCAATTATGATGAGAGTAACATTCAAGTGTTTAACCCTCTTGCCCCCCCCCAAAAAAGATTTTTCCCTCCATTGCACATCTCTTTTATGCGAGATAATTGTTCTTCTTTTCCCTCCCCCTTCTCTTTGTGAATCCCTCTTTCTTGCTCCATAGTCGCAAACACAAATGAATTCAATGCAATTTCCACATAGATGTGAAATAGCCAGAATGCCCCTCGATTGAGGGATTATTGAAAGAGTTCTACCCTCTAGGTGTTGCCTCAGTTTGGGAGAGCACAGAGAACAACAAGCTATGTTACAGCTCCCAATTTCACTGTCACAGATTCCAGTCATGGCAAAGAGTTTCTAAGATTCTGGTGTCATGGAAAATGACTAGAGAAAGCAAGGTGGAAAGCCATCCACTGAAAGGAAAGGGTAATTGAGCAGCCTATAATTTCACTTCCAGAAATGGTCAGAGCCTGCAAGGATAATGAATCCTGACCATTTTTTGCATAGCAGGAAAAGATCCTTTTCTTAAAGAAAGGAAATTAAATAATGAATTTAACTGATAAGCAGTGGTAAAGGAACTATTGGCATCAGAACCATTAATAAATGAATGATAACCATTATGCAAGGGTTCTTAACTAGGGTAACTTCTAATATATGTTGATGACTATTTCAATTTAATTGGTTTTCTTTAGGAATTCCATTCATTTTAAGTAGAGAAACACAGGTTTTGCCAGAGTGACAAATGAAACTACAACCACCACCACAAAAAAGTGGGGGAGTAAGAATATTTGTTTCATAGAAAAAACTGGATCAATATCTGAATGTAGAGAAAACTGCATGTTAGTAACAGTTTTGTAGTTTGGGAAGGAATACCAGGATACTACATGTAACCATGCTTTTGTGGTTTTCTACATGCCTTGGGGAAAAAAATAAAAGTTGTCTTAAGTACAAACACCCTGGTTAGCTCAGTTTCTCAGAGGTATAAAGTTGAATAACACTCTCAATTAAGTGCTAAAATGAACCAGATTGTGAGGTTCTGTTAGTGAAACTTTGAGGGCAAAATAAGAGCATAACTGACAAGTCTCCAAGATAATTCATCCAATAAAGATTATAGGTTCACATTTGCTTTTCTTCAGCGATATGTGCATGATTTCATGGAACCATGGAATTTGGAGTTTTAAGTGATTTAGATATAAATATGTTTGATATAATGTTTTTATTAATATTTGGTAATGCAATCAACTTTCTTTGTAGTACTATGTATTTTATTTTAAATATTTAAAAATCATTCTTCTGGAAAGGGTCCATAGACTTAACCAGCATTTCAAAGAGATCTTCTATAACACACAAAAAAGCAAGAATCCTTAATATAATCACTTCATTTTACAGAGGAGGTAAAAGATATTTAGATAGGGCAACTGATTAATCCAAAGACTTTCATATAATAATTGGCAGTTAGAATTTGACATAAATACTGTTCTCACTACACAGATTAAAAATAATTTTTAAAAGAATATCTACTATCTTTAAGAACTGTACCAAACATTTTGGAAAATATGTTGATAAAGAGCTTATCTACTGAATAAGAGAAACAAGACAAGTACACAAGTAATATTACAAAATGAAGAGCAAGATAAGATAAATACAAAAAAGAGGCTATGTGTTCTTAGAGATTTGAAACAGGAGAAGATATTTCCTGATGAAAAATATTGCCTTGTTCAAACTATGTATGTATGTATTACTGATTTAAGATAGAATATAACACAATACAATATAGTAAACATTAACTACCTACTATGTGCCAAGTGCTGTGCTAAGTATGCAAATAAGAAAGATGGTTATAGTCTTCAGAGAGCTTTCAATCCTATGGAGAAATATTATGCCTCAGTTTCCCTGAATTGTTCTGCTTCAGTCTTCCTGGTGGAAACTCCCTTCCTGGCCATTAGGACTCAGATAATTAAGTCTGGGAGCCCTGACCATTAGTATTCCAAAGAGTCATAAAATGCAGATGGCTTATCTCAGATACCTAGATGGGACCCTCTGAACCAGAATTTATGATCCTTCTTCACCCCCAACCTGTCAGAACTAAATTTATGGTCCTTTCCTGGAACTTCCCACTCAACAGTGCTCTATTCCACTGTTGCCTTTGTTTCCTTGATCGCTGGAGCCCTATAAGAGTCTCTGGAATCATTTGCTCAGGGCTGGATACTTTGAGACAAGAGTCTGATCCAGCTGGCTGGGGTCTACATGGATCCTGTTTTGCCCCCAGTTCAAACTCTCCCTCTAATAAAATATTAAAAACCTCTAATCTCTATTTCATCTCATTTTCTCTAACATTACAGGAAGACCAGATAAAAAGATGCCAAAGGGCTGAGAAAAGAAAGGTGGAATCCATTGTAAGGTGCATGATTTTGTTACAGCACTGTAACATCATCATGCACCTTACAATGGATAAGAAATAAAGAATTGACTATTTCCCATAAAATGGGAATTCTAGGAGTTTTTCCCTTCCATCCTGAGCTCTCCAATCAGCAGAGCACAAGAAACTGAGAGTACTGATAAGATGGTTTTGAATTCATGTGAAAGCATAGTTATGCTGGATTTAGATGAGAAGGCTCACAATTCTCATGGAAAATAAATGGTCCATTTTTTATGGAAAGTAAAGATGACAGGTCTTTTTTGTCATGTCTTTACCAGGTTAAAGGGAAAGGAAAAAAAGAGAATCTAGTAGACATTTTGAGATTAAATATATAAAAGAATTCTGCCAGTTTCCCAAAAATATTTTCTCAAATCCAAAGACAATAAATTCCATTAACAAAACCTCCCTCAAAGATGAAGAATATCTCTAGCAATGGGTATGTTATAATTCTATCTTTTAGATATGCAAATCATGAAAATACTTTAAAAAGCACTGCTTTATCCATTATTGAATTAGGTTCTGAACAATCCTTTGAGGGGTACAGAGCAGAAGTTATTTTCCTCATTCTGCAAAATGAGAGAACTGAAACTCGAGGAAATTAAATACCTAAGCTCATTCAGCTAGTGATTGTATGGCAAAAAGGGGGCCAAGACGTGAAGGCTTATGAGAAGTCTGGGTTTTTTACTATTATTTCATGTTGCATCTTTGAAAATAGTAATTATATGACTAGGAAGTAAATTGGGGGTTTTGTGAATTATTTGAAGAAGGATTTTTTTTAAATAGGAATTTACATTATATGGTTCAGAGCTCACAGTAAAGCTAGATTTCTGCATGCATTGTGGACTTTCATTTGGGAGTATGTGTGTGTGAGTATGTGTGTGTATGCACATGTGTGTGCATGTTTTGTTATAGAGGAATTTGTATATGTTTTATTTAATTAGAGTATTCCCAATGAGGAAATCTCTAACACTTATAAATATCAGTGACTTCTCCAAGACTAAATTAATAAAGTTCCTTAGTATAAAGGTTATTGTTTGTCCTTTGTTTTCAAAGAGAACCATTACATCAGGGAGGTTATGTCATAAAATGCATGTAAATTGGATTTAAATGAGGGAGAGTTAGGCAAGGTCACCTGCCTCACTTTCCCCTCCAGAATCATCTGGGTTTACTGGTCATATATAAATCAGGATGACTGGAGATAACCCTGGATGCAATGGGAGACCTTGATATTTTTAATCTATTGTATTCAATAAATCTCAGTTTTGAGGTCATATCCATTCAGTGATTAAAGCTAAGTAGAAATTGAGGCAAAGAATGATTTTTTTCATTTAATCAAAAAAAATCTAAATTAATAAAAAATAAATCTTGGAGGGGAAAATCTTCAGGGTTTCTGGAGGCAAGAGAAATGAGTACTATTCACATTCACTCTGAGTCAATTCGGATCTAAATATGATTAATTGAAACATGGCCTGGGAATTGTTAGCTAATGGGGGTGTCACTGGTGTGTATTGAAATCCAGTGTTCTCATAGTTGGGATATAGGGAGTTATTTGAAATTCTACTGGACCTTTCCACTGTAACAGCCCCTTCTTATTAGGATCCTGTTTTGCCATAATTCCTCTGTGAAGCTTGAGGATTTGAGGTTAGTCAATCAACAAACTTTATTAAAATCTTCTCTGATCCAATAATCCATGGGTTTTAATAATAAAGGACAAAAGAAAAAACTCCCATCTACTCCTGATAAACTAAAATATAATTTTAGTACCAAACATCTTCATTAGGAGACAATTAGGCATATTCTAAAGGTATACTGCTCCCATTTGAGTCTATTATCTGTGCAGACAGAAAATACAAGGAAAAGCTAGGTGGCTCAGTGGATACTGCACTTGGCCCTGAAGCCAGTAGGAACTGAATTGAAATCCAGCTTCAGACATTTAATACTTCCTGTTTGACCCAAGGCAAATTACTTAATAGCAATTGTCTTAGTGAGGAAATATAGGGAAAAGAATAAAAACAACAAAAACTACTAGCATAAGTTTTGATCATGACCACATCATTGATTATGACTAAAATCATGGCTCACTACTCAGAGACTTTGCCCCATTTCCTGTGGACAGCTCAGGGTACACTGCAGAATTCTTTCATTACTCTTGAGCTCTGAAAATAACTGGTCTACAGTCTCCTCTCTGGACCCTGGTACCTGAGGACTGTTCTAACAAACACAAAAACTGGGACAGCAGCAACAACTCACATTTCTAGAGAGCTTCAAGACTTTCACAACAATGCACAGAAGCTTGTTGATTTATTGAAGATAATTCAAACATTTAAAGTTATGGAGTTGCAGGGAGTTAGGTTTCAACTTGAAGAAAACAAAAAGCCCACTACAGTCCATTCCCCTCACAGTTGCCAAAGCGATAACCCTAAAGCACAATTGTGACACTGACCATGTCATTCCCCAGAATTAAAAGCTCCTGGAGCTCTGTTATCTCTAGGATCAAAAAAAAATCTCCTCTTAGCTTTTAAGGCTCTTCACACCCTGGGTCCAACTTACCCTTACAGCCTTATTATATATTTCTACCATTTTTGTAATCTCTGGATCTATTCAAGCTGACCTTCTTGCTCTATCCATACATTTAGGCTGATGCTGATACCTAGAATTAAACTGTAATTATCTTGAGGGCAGTGACTATCTCTTGCTTCTTTTGCTTCTCATCTCTGGTACCAGGGCAGTGCCAACTAGGTGGCACAGTAGAGAGAGTGCTAGACCTGGAGTTAGAAAGACTCTTGTTCATGAATTCAAATCTGACCTCAAATACTTACTAGTTCTGTCATCCTGGGCAAGTCACTTAGCACTGTTTGCCTCAGTTTCCTCATCTGTAAATAAGCTGGAGAAGGAAATGGTAAACTACTCCAGTATCTTTGTCAAAAATCCCCAAATGGGGTCAGTCATACTTGACTGAAAAAAGAATCAACAACAAAAATATTGATTGATAAAATTAAATTTATCCTCAGTTCTGTCTCTTTGAAACTTTAACTTCTTTCCAAGCTCAGACTGAGAAACACTTACTATAGTTGGGGATTGGAGAGGGAGAAGGAGAGGGAGAGAAATACTACAATTCCTGAAGAATTAAAGTTTTTATTCAGTCATTTTTAAAGAAATAAAGAGGCAATTGTAAATCAAATGGGAAATAAAGTAATAGCATTTGCTTCACTGTCAATTGGAATCAAACTCATGAATAACTTGCTACCTCATTTTACACTCTACCCAACAATCACACAAAATGGTTGAATGTGCAGAGGCCTAGAAGTGTTAAGACCTAATAACTGTGGTGTTTTATCCTGTGTTCTTTGGCAAAACTAACCAAGATATTTGTGGCTGCTTTTTTTCTCCCACAACTTTTTAGTTATTTTACTTTTCCTCTTTCACATTATGGTCTCCTGATTTCCACATATTCTTTCTTTTTCTGCCTTAGAAAAAGTCAGCCACCACTATGTGATCCTGCTGGGCATTTTATATCAGGATGACTCGTGATATATAATACATGTAACCAAATTCCAATTTTAATTAGTTAACTTGCTTCAAGAGAAACAAAAAAAGCAAATATAAAGTTTCCAGTTTCACCTGTTTGTGAGCCAAGGGCAAAATTAATTAAAGTCAGAGTAGAAAAGGAAATAAATATTGAGAAATAAAAGAAATCAACGTTATGAAGAATTAAGTTGGAGCTCATGAAACATGAGAGAGTCAATTATTTTTAGTCGTGTGTTTCTGTCCGATAATTTAATCACATTTACACCATTCTTCTCTCTTCCTTATTCAAATTCATGCTTGGGAAAAAGAAAAAGAAAGGGGGGAAAAGGTGTGTGTGTGTGTGTGTGTGTGTGTGTGTGTGTGTGTTTTAAAGCTCAGTTATTCATGGGATGAACAAGAGGTGACTAGGATGGATTTCTTATCAACACAACTTCTCCATTCCAATTCTAACATAATATTTGCAGAGAAGGATGCCATCACATTTTCTTAGCTATTTTATTTTTTTATCTAAATAATGAATTCTATGGTGAAAAGTGAAAACCAAGTAAATAGTATGACTTTGAAATATGTCTCTTGATAAAATTTGTCAGCTTTTATAAGGCATGCACAGAATTCTTTTAAATAGTTGATTGTGTTGGCTATATTAATATGAAAGATAGGATAGTACAGTGACTATAGCATTGGACTTAATATTAATATAACCTAGGCTTCAATATGGTCCCTGATATATTCTAGCTATGTGAAAATGGTTGGATCATTTAACTTTTCTGAGTCCCTGCTTTTCTGAACAATTATTATTAATTTTTTTAACATTAACCTTAGGTACAATACAGATCGAAAACATGTTCATATAATACCTAGTCACTAGGATGGCAACAGACTCATCATGGTTTAAAAAAAAAAAGATGACAAAACATAAAAATCTAAATAAAAATGTCCACCCACCAAATGTCTATCCATTGTTTACCTTTTTTAGACTTCCATTTTCCTGGTTGTTGATATACACAGTAGAAGCCTGACATAATCTAATGACATTAGGATATGGATAGCAATATTATAGGATTTGTTCCTGAATAATGAATAGGTAGGAAGAGATCACCAGTTTCATCTAGTTCAAATCCTTCCTGATTTTACAGATAAGAGAATAGGGCACTAGATGACCAAGGCTATCCTGGGAGTGAACAGTGGAGGTACAATGTGAACCCACTCTCTTATTATTTGAATCCAGAGCCACAAGACCATCACAGTGGGCTTAACATATTTATATTGGATGCTAGGGATCCTGGAATTTAGCAATAAAAAAGATTACAATGAGAAATTTAACTTCAAAGTTAGACTAGCAAGGAATTTGAACCCAAAAAGTCTCTGAAAATCATCTGTGACAACAAGAAGAGGAATATATAGAAGTATATTAGAGTTAGAGTATACTTCTCTAGCTTAATTTTTATTTTTTTGTTAGGAATGAGTAGGCATAATTCTTATTTGCTCACAAGTGAGTTTTATGATTGCTACATGTCTTGAGTTTTGTCTTGAGCTCTGTCCTTTAGGGACATCCTTGCATTCTAGAATAGGTGGCAAATATTTAAATGGATGCTTTAAAATATTTTTTAAATGATTTACCTTTATATTGTGGATTAAAGTTTAGAATCATTTCTCGCAATGATGCTGCGTACACTCGCATAACTAAACTGACATGCTTTTAAGTGGAACACATTGAGATTATTTGTTCAAAAAGGAAGTTCTTTTTAATTTTTTTTAAGGAAGTACTTATATCATTCTGATGAGGTTGTGATTTGGGGTACCTAAATGAAATTAGGGTTTAGTTGAGGTCTAGTGGCAGGTTTAGGGTACAGGGAGTCAAGCAAACCTCCCCTGCAACCCCATTGGATTCGGCACAAGGATATGGAGGTAAATAAAGTCTAGTAGCAGCACGAGTCCCCAATAAAAGCATTTATTGGCCCGAGAACTAGACTGATAAAATAAGTTTATTATTAGGTTTGGAAGTAAGGAGATTGGTGAAGATAGAGATAAGGAGGGCACCGGACAGAGGGTCCAGTGGACAGAGGGTCCTCACATGGCTAGCATATTTGGGACCTCTGCATCCCAGCATGTCCCTTTTATAATGGGAGATTTACCTCGAGGGGCTTTTGGGTGTAGTCCCAAAGTTGGCTCAGATCCCCATGGGGCTGGGACAGGCCCCGATCTTCTATTGGAATACAAAGTGACCAGGATTTTTGAGTTAAAAGGTAATTATATTAACTAGGGGGTGTTGGGAATTAAAGATAGGAATCTTTCCCACATCAATTCAAGTGTTTTCCACTTCAGGAGGACATAGGAAGTTTGTCTATGTTTTATGAAAGCAAACCAAAGGTAGGTGGAGCTGATTAGTTTTGACTCATGATGATTGTCCTATAAACAATAAACTGTTCTATAATTTATTTTTTTGGGGGGGGTACCCACAATATTGATAAAGACTTAGTACACTGAACTGGCCAAACTCTTCAAACATATCTGCTGCTACTTGTCGAGTCTACGGGCTTTCTCTAGAATACTATATTGGAAATAAATTGTAGAGAAGAATAAAAGGGAGTTCCTAGCTAAGTCAACCAATTTTGAGGAATGGAAGAAATATAGTGGGGTTCCTTTCCTACATAACTTTTTGTGAATTCTCATGTAAAAACATGTTATTTATTGGATTCTGATAAATTCATTGAAAATTTCATTCTATCACAAGGTAAGGGAGACATGAAAGATGAAATTTCATTATTTCCCTAACAATGTACAGAGAGAAAAAAAGGAGAGTTTGTCTCCAGAAAAAAAACATTGTTCAAAAGTTAAGGGTAGCTAAAAGAAATGCTATTCTTACATCATAGATGAAGTGGCAGGGGAAATCCCATCACAAAAAACTCCCCCAAAAAACATCATGGATAACTATGAGCTCACTGGAAGTCATAAGAATAAATGAATCTAAGGAAACTATATTTATGAGTCTAATTCTTTTAATGAGTAAGAAAGGTACTGATGCTAAAAATAGGATGACATACAACTTAAGACCACAAAAGCAAACATATGAGACTGCTATGGCAATAAATAAGAATCAAATCTGGGATGAAATGGAGCAAAATTTAAATCAACATCAGAAAACAAACACTGGGAAAAGAATCTGGTGATGCTATGGCTTGATGTGAATACAACTAAATGAGTTCTATAGATTAGATTACTCAAACTTGCTGTCAGACACTATATTATCTCTACCTTTCCTTTCCAGAAATACATTTCCTATTCTCACCTCTCAAATGCACAGACATGTGACTTGAAGTGAATCATTCTTTAAAAAGATGTTTGTGTTATGTCAAATTTGTTTCAGTTATTTTCTTAAAATAAAAGTGCATGCAAATCAAATTTGGTAAATCAAATCTTTTAAAATGTTAGTGATCTCATTAGGTATCCTGTGGTGAATCCTCTTCTAAAATGGTAACTCATGCTGATATATTTATTTCATAAATCTAATATTCTTCCCTCTGTTTTATTGAAAGACAGTAGGCAAAGTAAAGACAAACATCCAGTTTTTTAGACCAGTCTGAAATGCTACTATCCCTAACAAAAGAAGGAGAGAGTGGACCTACCATCTTCAAAGACAAAAACAAATAGAACTCTTGAGAGATGGAGAGATATGTCTGAAATCTGACCGATTCTTTCAAGATATTTTCTCTGCAATTGAAAATTATTCCATGGCCTTCTTTTAAGCATTCTTAAAACAATAGGTATTACTAAAGCACCAGGAATTGTGTGATAAAAATGCTGTATTGTACACAATTTTATTAAAAAATACAGATTTTATTTTTCTGTTTCATAGATGTAAGCAGGCAAAGACTAGACAAGAGCATTTATTTTTCTAGATCACAGTTGTTCTAACAAAGGAGAGGAGAAAATACCAAATTCAAAGACAAAAGCACAGAGTATTCATTAAGGATTGAGGGCTATATCTGTAATCTGACCATTTCTCTGGCCCCAGATACCTGTTCTATGATAGTTATCTCTTGGCCCTATTTTTAGACACTCCTGAAACAATACAGACCATTAAAGCTCCAGGAATTGTGCAATAAAAATGCTGTGTTATAGAAATACCAATGTAAATGTGGCCCTAGGGACAGAAGGGATTAATTTAAGAAAGGTATTGAAAGAACTAAAACTTTATAGCATGAATAATCCTATCCAGGGGTGAGCCTTTCTGCAAATAACTGTTTGCAAATAGCTAAAGGGAATAAATCATAAAAACAGAAATGGTATAAATAAAAGTATATTGAGTAATGGAGAGAAAGTTGCTTAACTTAAGGTTAGAATAAGTTAATTTTCAAAAAAAAAATCTTCCCCTAAATTAAAATAGTTAATGCAAAGGAAATTGAAAGGAAAATCAAGTAATTCACTTACCCAATAATTTAATTTCTTTATGACTTAGACTGGCATCAAAGGAAACAGAAATGACAATCAGGTCACTCATGGGGACATAGGAATGAAGTAAGATTAATTTTTTAAGCAACAATTTGGATTTTGTCTTTTTTATCTCCCCCCTTCCCCAAATCAAATCATAGACTTTCAAAAGGAGTGAAGCCTTTGCAGGGCAACCTAAATGCTTGAACAGACCCCTTTCTGATACAGACATAATAACATTTAAATATACCCACTATATGATCATTAAGTTTCTACTTGAAAATTTCCAGTGATTGGGGGGACTAATAGTCCGTTCTAATTTGGAAGAACTTTAATCTTGCTAAGAACCTTTGCTTCATATCTATCTCAAAAAATAAAATATATGAAAAATGTTATGAAACTTTTCTAGGCATTATAGTTATGAGAAATTAATTTCCATTTCATTAAAGGTACAAATTGTGAAGAAAGGAGGTAAATATGAATAAAATCTAAACCTATCACATATCATAGAGTATGCCAATTCATTATAAAGATTCAGCCTTTTGCTTCCTTTGGAGCAATATTCTTATTATAATTTTTCAATTCTTCTTGGACTGATAGCTTTCATTCTGAACAGCAAATTAATAAAAAAATTTTTTTAAAAAAAAGTAGAGTGATTATTTGAATAAAAATGAAATTTATGCTATGTAAAAAGGGAAAAATAATTTGCCTAAGTAATTTCCTTAGTGATTTCCCTAAAACATGATTCAATTAAAAAAAAAGTTAACAGTTCATTTATAAATCTGGCCACATCTTGTTGACCATCCCATGAAGTACTTTAGTTAAAAAAAATCTTTACAGGTGAATTTGAGATTAGGTCATTTTTTTTAATCTTATGCCCAGGATGCACAGCAAGTCCTGTATCTGGTTCAGCTTCCTAAAAATCATCTTGCAAAATTCATAGAAATTAAGAGGAGAGAGTCTGCAAAATTGGAGCTATATTGGTGGCAGAATTTCAATGGAAGATCTGCAGGTGGCTCTGCTAGACAATCTCACACCAAAGAGCTATAGAGATTGGCAGCGTGATTGGCAGCACAGTTCATATAGAGATAGCTTTGTCTGAGACATTTATAACTATACTAAGCAACATTGAGGAAGTAGCACATTTTCCCCCTAGGGACACCAGTGATGGGCTTGACTCCTTAGTAGATATTTCATATTTCTATTTTGATGGTTCTATGAAGTTTTGCTCTCCCTGACCTCTATCCGGTTTTCTCATACAATTTTGGACTCGGGGATTGCCCAGGGTGTAAGTTAGCTGAGTGACCTCATGTCCCTTTTAGCCTCAGAAAGTTGTGGGAGGTAGATACTGTAAATCCTGAACCATGAGAGAGGCTGGGAAGAGAGGCTAAAGGTTGAAAGGAGTCTCAGCGGCACTGAAATTCAAAAGGCTGGAAATTCATCTCTATGAGGAATAAATAAAAGAAATCCTTTCTGTTCTGATGCAGTGAATGATGTTTCTGGAGCTGTCATCTTACAGAAAATTAAATGCATTCACACTTCTTAAAAGCATTATGTTTGGAGGTTATCATATTATTCCATTGCTTGAGAAGGAGGGAGAGAAAATACTCCTTTCTCTACTATGCACAGAATGAAAAATATTGCTTAGGTTTTTCTTGTGAGACTATCTGGTATTTAAAATTGTGGCAATCAATTAACTTTATTGAATGCCATGCTCACAAGTCTTTGAGGCCATTGATACATGATGCCCAACCCTGAGGCTTGACTTTCTAGGGGAGCTAAAAAACAAAATTTCCCAGACTACAGTCAAGCTAAAATTGTACCAATGATTTACTATTTTTTTTTTTTTTTTTTTAATAGCCTTTAATTTACAGGATATATACATGGGTAACTTTACAGCTTAATTTGCAACCCTTGTTTAATTTTCACCTTTACCCCCCACCCTCCCCTAGATGGCAGGATAAGTAGATGTTAAATGTTAAAATAACAGATACCAATAAGTATACATGACCAAAAATTATTTGTGACAAAAAGAATCAGACTCCTGAATTATTGAAATTAGCTTGAGAAGAAATCAAAGATGCAGGTGTGCATAAATATAGGGACTGAATTCAATGTATGGTTTTAGTCATCTCCAGAGTTCTTTTCTGGGTATAGTTAGTTCAGTTCATTACTGCTCCATTAAAATATTTGGTTTGATCTTTTGCTGAGGATGGCCTGATCCATCAGGACTAGTCATCATCTAGTATTGTTGTTGAGATATAATGATCTCCTGGCATGCTCATTTCACTCAGCATCAGTTCTGTAAGTCTCTCAGGCCTTTCTGAAATCATCCTGTTGTCATTTCTAGAACATATTTTCCATAATTTTCATATACCAAATTTATTCAGCATTCTCAACTGATGGACATCCATTCCAGTTTCCAGTTTCCCACTACAAAAGGCTGCCAAACATTCGTGCATACAGGTCCTTTCCTTCTTTAAATCTCTTTGGGATATAATCCAGTAAACACTGCTGGATCAAAGGGATGCACATTTGATAATTTTTGAGCATAGTTCAAACTACTCTCAAAATGGTTGGATCGTTCAAACTCCACCAACAATGAATCAATGTCCAGTTTTCCCTCCAACATCATCCATTATTTTTCCTGTCATCTTAGCCAATCTGACGGTGTTAGAGGTATCTTAGAGTTGTCTTAATTTGCATTTCTGATTAATAATGACTTGGAGCATCTTTTCATATGCTAGAAATAGTTTCAATTTCTTCATCTAGAATTCTGTTCATATCCTTGCCATTTTCAATTGGAGAATGCTTGATTTTTATAAATTAGGTTAATTCTCATAATTTTGAAATGAGCCTTTATCAGAACCTTTGACTGTAAAATATTTTCCAGTTTATTGTTTCCCTTCTAATCTTGTCTGCATTAGTTTGTTTGTACAAAAACTTTTCAGTTTGTATAATCAAATTTTCTATTTTGATCAATAATGATCTCTAGTTCTGCTTTGTCATAAAACCTTCCCTTCCACAGGTCTGAGGTAATATCCTATGTTCCTCTAATTTATTAATAATTTCATTCTTTGCCTAGGTCTGAACCCATTTTGCCTTATCTTGTATCTGGCGTTGATGGATCAATGCCTAGTTTCTCATATAGTTTCAATTTTCCAGAATTTTATCAAACAGTAAGTTCTTTCCCAAAAGCTGGGATCTTTGGTTTTCAAAGACAAGTTCTATATTTTTGATTTTTATCCTTGAACTAATCTATTCCATGATCAACTAATCTATTCCTTACAATCAAATAGTTTTGGTAACTCTTTATATATAGTTTTAGATCTGGTCGCTAAGCCACCATCATTTGATTTTTTTCATTAATTCCTTAAATTTTGACCTTTTGTTTTCCATATGAACTTTTATTTTTTTCTAGTCATTAAAATAGTTTTTGGGATCTGATGGTATACCTAAATAAATAGATTAGTTTATTATTGTCATCTTTATTATATTTGCTAGCCCTATCCAAGACTATTTAATATTTTCAATTGTTAGATCAGACTTAATTTGTGTAAATGGTTGTAATTTTGCTCCATAAGTTTCTGATTTTCCCTTGGCAGATAGATTCCTAAATATTTTAATATCCAGTAGTTACTTTAAATGGAATTTCTCTTTGTAACTCTTGAATGGATTTTTTAGTGATATATAAAATGTTGATGACTTATGTAGGTTTATTTTATAACCACTTTGCTAAAGTTTGGATTTTTCTAAACTTTTTAGCAGAATCTTGGGTTCTCTAAGTATACCAATCATGTCATGGCAAAATGATAATTTGGTTCCTATTTCCTATTCTTATTCCTTTAATTCTTTCTATTTATTGCATATAGCTAGGTTTTAATACAATATTAAATAGTACATGATAGGGGCAATTGTTTCACTAGATCTTTGGGAATGGTTGCAGTTTGTCTCCATTACATATATGCTTACTGATGGTTTTAAATAGATGTCTGATTATTTTAAGAAAAGTCCATTTGTTCCTATACTCTCAAGTGTTTTTTAATAGGAATGGATTTGATTTTATCAAATGCTTTTCTGCATCTATTGAGATGATCATAGTTTTTTAATTTGGTTATTGACATAATTATATTAAGTTTTCCTAATATTAACCAGCCCTGCATTCCTGGAAAAATCCTACTTGATCATAGTGTATTATCTTGGAGATGATTTTCTGTAGTCTTTTTGCTAATATCTTATTTAAAGATTTTAATCAATATTCATTAGGGAGATTGGTCTATAATTTTCTTTCTCTTTGTTTTCCCTACCTGGTTGGCTACCATGTCTGTGTCTAGAAGAATTTGGTAGGACTCCTTCATTCCCTATTTTATCAAATAATTTATATAGCATTGGGAATTGTTCTTTAAATGTTTGTAAAATTCATTAATCAGTCTAGGGATTTTCTTAGGAGTTGTTTAATTGCGTTCTATTTCTTTTCTGAAATGGACTATTCAAGCAATTTACTTCTTCCTCTTTAGTCTGGAAGTCTGTATTTTGGAGGTAGTCATCCTTTCACTTAGTTATAATTTATTGGCATAAGTTGAGCAAAATAACTCCTTATTTTTCTCTTTTCCCTTCATTGGTGGAAGTTCTCCTTTTCATTTTTAAGACTACTAATTTCATTTCTCCCTCCTTTTTCTAATCAGATTTCAAAGGCTTATCTATTTTATTGGCTTTTTCAGAACCAACTTTAGTTTTATTAATTAGTTCATAGTTTTTTACTTTTAATATTTTTAATTTCTCCTTTTAATTTAAATTTCAATTTAGTATTTGATTGGGGTTTTAATTTGGTCTTTTAGTTTTTTAGTTGTAAGCCCAATTCATTAATCTTTTCTTTTCTGTTTATTCAAGTAAGCCTCTGGATATAAAATTCCCTCTTTCCTTGGCTGCATCCCACAAATTTTGGTATGACGCCTCATCATTGTCATTATCTTGGTGAAATTATTAATTGTATCTATAATTTGCTGCTTACCAATCATTCTTTAAGATGAGATTATTTAGTTTCAATTACTTTTTTTTTCCCCTAACTTTTGTTGAATGTGTTTTATTTGCATCATGATCTGAAAAAGGTTTATTATTTCTTGCTTTCTTGCATTTAATTTTAAGGTCTTTTCCCTTATTGTAATTTTGAATAGGTTCCATGAACTGGCTGAGAAAAGTATATTCCTTTATCTCCATTTCAATTTCTCCAAGATCAACATACCTAATTTTTCTAAATATTCTATTTACTTTTAATTTTTCTTATTTGTTTGTGGTTTGATTTGTCTAATTCTGGAGTGCAAGGTTGAGGTCTCCTACTATTAAGTTTTGTTGTCTATTTCTTCTTGCAACTCTCTCTTCTCCTTTAAGTTAGGTGCCATACCATTGGATATTGTTTAATATTGATATTGCTTTTGTTTATGTTGCCTTAGCAGGATGTAGTTACCTTCCTATCTCTTTTAATTAGATCAATTTTACTTTTGCTTGATCTGAGATAAGGATGCACCTTTTTTGCTCACCTGAAGCATAATAGATTTTGCTCCAGCCTTTTTACTTTTACCTTAATGCATCCCTTTAAATGTGTTTCTTGTAAACACATATTGTAGGGTTTCTGACTTTTGATCAGTCTGCTATCTGCCTCCTCTTTAGGGGAGTTCATCATTTACATTTACAGTTAGATTATAAATCTGTATTTCCTGCATCCTAATAACCCAGATTGTGCTTTACTTATTTCTTGCCTCCCCAACCTCTTTCCCCTTTTAAACTTTATTCCTCTTACGATCTTATCCTCTTTTAATCCCTCCCTCCCCCTTTGATCTTCCCTTCCTTCCCTTATTACTCTTTTCTTTTCCCTTTTCCTCTCCCCGTTAATGAAGGAGAGAGAATTTTCTCTAAAACAAATGTCAATTATTTTCTTTGAGCTAACTCTGATGAGGTAAGATTACCAATGTTCCTCCCTCTCTAAATTCCTCAGATATGATAAGTTTCCTTAGCCCTTTGTGGGATGTGGTTCCCCTCTTTTTATCCCTCCTTCCCACCTTATTCTGCCATCATCCCTTTTCCATATCTACTTCCCTTTTTTATGTTATATCAGTACAATCAAATTATACATGTATTCTTTTGTATATCCACAACAGAAATACAATTCTCAAGAGTTATTTTTACCTTTTCTGCATCTCTTGAGTTCTATTCTTGGAGATCAAATTTTTTGTTTAGTTCTGGTTTTTTCTTCAGAAACAAATGGAATTCATTTGTTTCATTAAATGTCCATCTTCTTCCGGGAAGAAGATGCTCAGCTTAGCTGGGTAGTTTATTCTTGGCTGCATCTCAAGTTCTTGTGCCTTTGGAATATCCTATTAGGCCCTTCTTTCCTTTAATGTAGAGGCAGCCAGATCTTGGGTGATCCTTATTGTGGCACCTCGGTATTTAAATGGTTTTTTTTGGCTGCTTGTAAAATTTTTCCTTAATCTATAGTTCTGGAAATTTTGCCACAATATTCCTTGGGGTTTTATTTTAGGTTTCTTTCAGAAGGTGTTCGTGAATTCTTTCAATGCCTATTTTACCTTCTGTTCTATTACATCTGGGCAGTTCTCTTTGGTGATTTCTTGTAAAATAGTATCTAGGCTCTTTTTTTTTCATCATAGTTTTCAGAAGTCCAGTAATCCTCAGATTATCTCTCCTAGATCTATTTTCCAAGTCTGTCGTTTTGCAAGTAGATAATTCTGGTTTTTCCAGTTTGGTCATTTTTTGTTTTGCTTGCTGATTCTTGCTGTCTCAATGAATCATTAGTTTCAATTTGTTCAGTTCTAATTTTTAAAATTATTTTCTTCAATAGCTTTTACTTCTTTCTGTATATGTCCAATTGAGTTTTGAATGTTTGTTTTGGTCTGTGAATTTTTTCCATTTCACTAATTTTTTTAGTGAATTATTTTCTTTTCCAATTCACAGATCCTACTTTCTTTTTTTTTCTTTCAATTCATGGATCCTACTTTCTTAAGGTTCTTTGTCTTTTCCAAATCACAAATCCTACTTTGTAGTGAATTCTTTATTTTTCCAATTCGTATTTCAGGTTGTTGCCTCTTGTAAGGCTTCTTCCTTTCCCCATTTATCTTCTAACCTCTTTTGGACTTTTTAATGGCCCTTCTATGAGAGGCATTCTGTAAGGAGGACAGTCTGATGCATTTTGCTGTTTGGGTTCTCTTCAGGTTTGACCTGCTCTTTTTCTGCATAGAGTGTGGATTGTTCTTTTCATCTTTTATTCATGTTTTAAAGCCTTTAGGGTAGGTCTCCTAGGCAAGGGTTACAGCTTCCTCTGCAGAATAGGAAGAGATGTAAACAGATTTCCGGCCCAAGGTATGGAGTGCTCTGTGTGAGAGTTTTCCCTTCCCCAACAGGGATGGATTCAGCACTGGCGAGCTATCAAACTGCTAGTAGGGCTGAGTGGATTATCGATTGCCCTCAGCTAGAGACTAAGTGAGAAATGTCACCGCCAGGCCGAGCCTCTTGTGGACTGTGAGTATTAGCAGCTGACTGCAGAACGCAGACAGCCACAAACTCTGCCCAGTGTCTCTGCCTGATGCAATCGGCCCCTGGAAAAAAAGTTTATGGCCCCAAGCCGAGCCCCCTGTGCAGATTAGGCCAACCGGGCGTCCTCCTGCCGTGGCAGGATCACAACTGCCCCAAGGAAAGCCCCTTACTGCGGGTTGGGCTGCGCGCTTGTGCTGAGATCGTGCCTTCACCCTCGGTTTGAGACTCTCCTCGAACCTAATTTCTCTCCCAGTCTGCGATCTCCCCTGGCCCCGGAACCAACCTTTTTGGCAGTGCAGATTTTTTCGGCTGGTGAGTTGTTCTACTTCTTATCTTCGATTGTAGCAGTCAAGACTATTTTTGAGGCTTGATATATTATTGATAAAGAGGGTAAGAGAAGAGCTTAGAAAGACGCGTGTGTCTTCTCCGCCATCTTGGCTCCGCCCCCTGATTTACTATTTTTGAAGAAATAACAACTTTCTAAAAACTAGAATTTAAATAAGAATTAGACAAAAATAACATCATATATACACATCTGTATGATTATCTGTAATCTATATCTTTGTTTTTTTCCCTAGCTTCTGGGAAAATTTGCTTCAATATTTATTTCTCCTTTGGAAACTTCAATTTCTATCTGTGACTGGTTCCTTCTCCTGAGAGAGGTTTTGTCTATCTCCCTATAAAAATAATAAACTACACATATTACATATACTTTATACATAGGGACTGTCCTGTAAGACCAAAACTCTCTGTTTCCATCTCTTGCATGATAGTTTTTCTTATCACATTATTTATTCATTTAGCATAAATATCCTAGATGTAGAGATGGAAGTCAATATCCATTCTAACCCTCTCATTTTACTGTTTAGGAAACTATCAGATCAATAGTTTGAAATCTATTTGTTGCTGAGGATTGAATATAAAACTGGCAGAAGTTAAAAAAAAAGCCAACAATAAAAGGCTGTTAGTGAATACAGTTAAAGAAAACCACAAACTATAGAATAAAATCCTCAAATAAATTCAATGAATAGCATCTACTATGTGCCTAGCGTACATGGAGAAATAAAAAAGTAAAAGATATGGACTCTGCCACCATGGATCTCAGAAACTCTTTGGAGAGTTAAGACTAATATATGGAAATTTGAGGGCATAATAAAGGAGAATGTAAGTCTAACCATATCAGATGACACAACCTCAATAATAGGCATTTAGAGAAGAGAAAGATCACCAAAATCTCTGGTAATAAAGGGAGGTTTTACACAGATCAAGTGGAACTTGACCTTGACCATAAAGAGACACTGGATTTTCACTAGACAGAATAATTCTAGAACATTTCAGGTGGCATACCTGCAGGCAATGAAAAGAATGAAATGTGAATTTATTTGGGAGTAGAAATAACTGGCTAAGTAAGGTAGACTCAGGTTGGAGAGATATATGAATAACAGAAGACCTGAAATAGCTCAGCTAATGGAAGAAGAACTAAAAATGTTGAGCAAAGAATATTATAATGGAAGTCTATGAATTGGAAAAGAAGTTTAGAAAAGGCCACCTGCAAAGGAGAAACTTGTTCTCAGTTTTTTGAAATATCAGGGGTTTCTAGAAGTGGATATGAATAAGGAGTGAATATTCGGGGTAAGGAAAAAAAACATATAAGAAACCATTCAAAGAAGCAGAGATTGGAAATGGATTGTCAGTTCTGAGTAACAGCTAGGGCAGTTTTGCTGAACCACAAAGTATACTAGAAGGAATGATGTATGATAAGGTTGCAAGGATTGGATAAGTTTACAGAGTTTAAATATCAAACAAAGAAATTAATCTTTACTTCTAAAGATGACAAATCACTGGAGTTTGTGAATGGCTATAAGTGTGTGAGGGGGTAGAAATAGATGGGTATGGGGGGATGGTCAAAGTTCCACTATTGGAAAATCACTTTGATAATTGATGAGAGAGACTTGAGGCAGGGAGAACAATAAGAAAAAATATAAATAACCTAGGCAAGAGGTGATGAGATCTGAAGTAAAATGATTGTATTTATATAAGCAGAGAAGAGATCCTATTCAAGAAATATTGAGAGTCATGTGCAAAAATGTTTGTGGCAGCCCTTTTTGTAGTGGCAAGAAACTGGAAACTGAGTGGATGCCCATCAGTTGGAGAATAAGTTATGGTATATGAATGTTATAGAATATTATTGTTCCATAAGAAATGATGAGCAGGCAGATTTGAGAAAAAACTGGACTTATATGAACTGATGCTGAGTAATGTGAGCAGAACCAGGAGATCATTGAACATGGCAACAGCAAGATTATACAATGATCAATTCTGATGGACATGGCTCTCTTCAACAATGAAATGATTCGGACCAGTTCCAATGATCTTGTGATCCAAAGAGCCATCCACCACCCAGAGAGAGAACTGTGGGAACTGAGTGAGGATCACAACATAGCATTTTCATTCTTTTTGTTGTTGTTTGCTTGTGTTTTATTTTCTTTCTTATTTTTTTCCTTTTGGATTTGATTTTTCTTATGTAGCAAGATAATTGTATAAATATGTATGCATATATTAGACTTAACATATATTTTACCATGTTTAACATATATTGGATTATTTGCTACCTAGGTGAGATGAGAGGAAGAAGAGGGGAAAATTGGAACACATGCAAATCTTTTGAAGATTAAAAAGCTTTAATAAAAAATTTTAAAAGAAATATTGTGAGAGTATATATGACAAGAATTGGCAAGTTATTTGGTATGTGGCTTAAGAGTGAGAAATTGAGAATGACATCTGTGTCACATATCTAAGCAAATACAAAAATAATTGTGCTCTTTAAGCAGAAATAGGGGCATTTAGAAAGAAAGGTATTTTTTATGGGGGTAGGGGAGTATAATGACTATCTTTTGGATATATACAGCTTAAATTAACTGAGAGTCATACAGTTTGATATCATCAATAGGAAATTAATGATGCTCGACTTTAGTTCAGGAAAGAGTCTAGGGTTGTATATATAGCTCTATGATTTATGGGATTGGAGATATAATTAAAATGAAAGGAGCAGTAGAAGTCACCAAGTGACAAAGAATAGAGAGAAAAGATATGGGAGCTCTGGCCTGAGTCTTGTGGTATATTCAAACATAGATATGAATGATGATACAGCAAAGAAGAACCAGTCAACCAGGTAATAGAGCTAAGAGTAAATAAGCTCAGGGAAATCCAGAGGGGAAGACTCTCCAGATGGTGAAGCTTGTGAATATTGTCAACTATTGAAAACATCAAGAAGAATAAGGAAAAAGCAAAAACCAATAGATGAGTATACTCTTTCTTGTCACAGATTTCTTCCCTTTCAAGACTTGGAAGACAATCTTTGACTATCACCTAGCCAACTGAATGATAAAACAGAATTTAGCTAGACTATACTAATAAATATATGGTCTGTCCACAGATCTCTATAAGTAAGACCCCTAATCTCTGAATACAGAAAAATAACAAACCTTAAAACAATAAAATATTGTTTTGGGAGATACCAACAGATAAGAGTCTAGACAGATGAAAGGTTGGTACACAGGGGTGGATAAATCTGTATCAAAAAGATACAATACTCATTCACAAAATGAATTATTTTTTCATTAGTGGAAATATTGATTCCACTGATAGAAGTATGAAAAAAACTAAAACAAACAAAAAATAAGCTTAGAATTAGATAACTAGCTGGACTCCAGCTGCATTGACAATAACAATTTGCTAGTAAAATGGGGATATTTATATTATCTACCTTATGGGATTGTTATAAGATTAGAGATAATTCCTAGTAATTACCCATTCTTTCCCCCTATTGCATCATAAGTTGCTCACTCTCTATCACCTTAAAACCATTTGCACATCTAATATGTCATAAATCAAAAAATAAACTCTCAAATTTTTATTTTCCAGAACTATCATCAATTTTTCATCTTCTGTCTCTTTCTCTTTTTCTGTCAGTCTCTATTTCTCTCTCTGTCTCTCTGTTTCTCTCTGTCTCTCCTAACATTGCAGACGTCTTAAAAGAAAAATTGTACTTGATGACTTACTTTACTCAGAAATCATTCATTTCTTAAGTTCTTTCTAAAATAGTACAAAAAAGCTATGAATACATAGCAGTAAACCCCTACCATTCAACAAAAATTCCATTCAGTGTCCTCTAAATTTTCATCTTCCTTGACCCTACTGCAACATTTTCAAAGTAACTAGCCCTCTTTAATGTCTCTCCCCCTTTGACATCTATGATGTTATTTTCTCTTGACTATCTTTTTTCTTATTCTATAAAGGTTTGTTTTCCTTCTCTCTAATTGCAGGTGTTGATGATTTTGTGTTTACTTTCTTCTTCTTTACTTTCTTCTGGAAATATTATCTACTCTTACACTAAGTGTATCATTTAAACAGATGTCACCCACATCCATATTTTCAGGCAATGAATGCCATCCAAATATGTATTGTTATGACACAGTTCTCTTTAACTGTTCTGACTTGGTTTCCCCACACTAGTGTCTCAGTTTCCTTAACTGTTCTCTCAATCCCCTAAGCTGTTAACCTCCCCTCCCCCTTCTGGTCCATTAAGATTGGGAACCGTTTACTCTAAGGTTATAAATTGTTAGCAAGGTAAACAAGAGAGCAGACCTCCTGACTTTTCCCTGTCCTCAAGAATTTACAATATCCCTCTAAAATAATCCAAGATACCTCCCTGACATCTTTATCTCTGGGTATTCAGACATCCTGTCTCTGGGCTTTTAGGATTTATGGTCTCCCCCCAACCTGACTGAAGTTTTCCCGCGATTCTTTGTTCTTTGTTTCTAAAAGGTATTTAAGAGTTGGGTTTCTCCTATTCATTGTTGGAGGCTGGCTACTGGCTATGACAGTCTCCTCCAGCCCTGGGACCAACATGGTTACCTTGGTCCCAGTATATCTTTATCTCTGTCTGACTGGATAATTTGAGACGAGAGTCCTGTCCAGTCATTTATACTCTCCAATTAATAAAATATTGAAAACTCTCTAATCTCTCTCCTGCCTCAGTTTCTCCAGCATTACAGTATTAGGCATTTCCCACATTCCCTGGGAAAAGACTGAACTTCTGCCCTCAGAATTTTTCCCCCTGAGGCAATTGGGGCTAAGTGATTTGCCCAGGGTCACACAGCTAAGAAGTGTTAAGTGTCTGAGACCACATTTGAACTCAGGTTCTCCTAACTTCAGGGCTGGTGCTCTATTCACTGCACCACCTAGCTACCCCTCTCCACTCAGATTTAAAGCAGTACAACAGACTCATTTTTGGCTAAATCTGAACTCATTATTATTGAATCCCAAACCAAATTTTAATCATGATAAACTCTTCCTCTATTTATCTCAATTTACATTCTTGTTAATGGGATTTCTATTCTTCCTAATGGTTGTCACTTTGGAAGAATATTTTATTCTTCTTTTTGCATGACTTATAGATCTATTCAGTCATTAGGTCTCATTAATGATATATTCATAATAATTCTCACATAATCCTTTCTTTTCCACTCCAAATTGTTATTATCCTATTACATTTTAGGAACATCATTCTTAAAATAAAGATTGTTCAACTTGGTAAGAATGGGAGAGAATCTCAATATTCAATATCATTAGTAGAAGTAATAGTAGTAGCAGTGGCAATAGTAATAGTAGTAGGAAGATGAAGATAAGGATGAATAAGAAACAATTAGCATTCATATTGTACTTTAAGATTAACATAGCACTTTACATATAATCCATCACATTTGAATCTCAAAACAACCCTATGAAGGAGATATTATTATTCACTTTTCAGAAGAGGAAGTTAGTGGAGAGGGGTCAACTGATTTGTTCTGGGTCATATAGCAAGTATGTGTTTGAGGCAGGATTTTTGGTCAAGTAATCCTGATTGCAAGTATATTACTCTATCTACTAGGCCATCAACCTGTCTATGAGACTTTGCAGAAGAAAGCTAATTTGTTTTGCCTGAAGAACAAAAGACCCAAAGAGGGGATATCATATCTGTCTTTGAGTAGTGAAAGACTATCTTATACAGAAAGGGATTGTATTTGATTTACCTGGTACCAGAAGGCACAACAAGAATAAATGAATGGAAGTTGCCTAGAGATAAATTTAGAGTTGACATGAAGAGAAATTTATTTTCTGATGATGATAGATGCTAAAAGTAAAATGCATTGTCTAAATCGATTCTTTTTCAATAGAGTTGTTTAGCTGAAAGATGAATGGATAGTTTGGAATATATTGGAGAAGGTATCCTTACTCAAGTATTGTTTAAACCTGATGGCCTCTAAGGTCCCTTCCACTGTAGCTGTGAGATCCTTTGAAGTATAAGTTTCTTTATTTTGACAAACTCTCCATTCCTTACTAGAGAGTCTTTGTAAGTTGTGGCTGAAAAAAGCTAAAGAGTTTGTAACCAATATTCTGGGGAAGGTGCTCTCCAAATTTAGTTAACCTGATTCAAAAATGACAGTTCATCATTGGGGCCATATTTGAATCCTTTTCAATTTAGAGTTTGCCATCCAATGGTATATTCTTCAAGAATCTAGGGACACCTCAACACTACAGCAAAGTTTTATAGCAGCACATTTGTGGAGATAGAATTCTCCACTTGAAGGAATATAAATTTTCAGTGTATTAATATAATAGGTCCATGCATGAATCAGCTCCTAAAATTTACAGTTGGACTGTCTACTAAAACTTAATGGCTTATTTATTTGTAGCTTTCTTGCTACATGGCCTTACTATTTCCTTAGATCATACCAAGAGGCCATTTATATCAATATGACTAAATATGGACAAAAGATACATAGAAAGAAGTCATGGAAAAAGACTCAGAGAGAACATCAGTTATTCTGCCCATATCTAGCAGATAGGTCACTCCTTATCATCTTCATAACAATGGCTAGACTACTTTTTTGGTTTTGATATGCAAAGTAGATGTTTTCTGGGCTATTTCTCAGTTGCAAGAGTTGGTTTTGCTCAAATAAAATATGCAGATTAAGGTCTAAACAGCTGTAGAGCTCAAGCTCTCCTGGTAGTTTAGTGGATTTTTTAAAAAGTCTCCCACAGTTCAATCTCACTAAATAATTCAGCTGTTTAGGAAAAGCTATATGATTTTAGAATAAGTCCTTGAAGGTCAAGAATATAGGTTGTAATTTTTTAATGAATAAAGTTTGGCAAGCACATTTTTCTTATTAGAATCCCTTAGGTATATTGCAAGTAGAATTGCCCAGTATAAAATGCTGAATTTTCTTTTCTTTTCTTTTCTTTTTTTTTTTTTTGAAACCTCAAACATATCCTTTATTTATTCATGGTAGAATATTTTGATTTCAGGATTAATGATGAAGCTGAGCCTCCCAACAACCTTTGAATGTACCAATAGAATAATTAATAGAATACAGTTCCAAATTTTGTTATTGCCATTCAGTCTTTTCAGGTATATCTGAGTTTTCATGACCCCATTTGGAGTTTTCTTGGCAAAGATACTGTGAGTGGTTTGCCATTTTCTTTTCCACCTCATTTTGCAGTTAAGAAAACTGAGGCAAACGGGATTAAGTGGCTTGCTTGCCCAGGGTCACATAACTAATCAGTATATGGGGGCAGATTTGAACACACCAGAAGGTGAACCTTCTTGACTTCAGGCCTGGTCCTCTATCCACTATACCACCTTACAATTCCAAGTATTTCTCCCCAAAATTTGCTCCTCCTTCTATGTGTTTCTATGTGAGATACCACAATTTACTAACCAGTTTCTTCCCTCATTCAAAACCTCACTGTAATCTTTTGTTCAAAGTTATCATTTATTCTTCTTTCATTTATCTTTCACATCCAATCATTTATGAAGTCCTACAGACTGTAGACCCATCCACAATGTCACTCATATCTGTTGCCTCTTTAAAATCCAGACCACCACCATTAAATGACAGATCTGGCCTCCGTTATTTTTTTCCTGGACAACAGTGAAAACATCATTACTCTACTTTTGACCTGCATTATCTTTCTAATCCTTCTCATAGGCCATTGCTAGATGAATCCTTCTTTTGTACAGATATGGATACTTTTTATTGACTCTCCACTGGCTCATGAATAAAGCCAAGAATTATCAAGTGAGCATTCAATGTCTTCCATAACTATTTTCCCTTTTCAGTCTTATTACCTACATTTGGTTCTAGAGAACCTAAATTACTCATTATATTCCTCACCCCTCTAAGCATATCATCCTATTCCCTAACTTTTGAAATTCTTTCTAGCCTTCCAGGGCTAATCTGATCTTTCTTGAGGTTGTTGATTGTCCTTTGTTCTCCAAGGGATTATGACTTCAGAGAGAGAGGATGCCATGATATGCAAGTGAATTGGAATTAAAAGGGCTGTGAAAGGTCACCTGTCTCACTTTTCCCTTCAGAGCCATCTAGCTAAAGTGGCAAGATATAGATCAGGACAACTAGAGATTGCCTGGATGGAATGGGAGATCCTGGCCTTTTGAAGCTAAGGTCTTCAATAGGTCTCAGTTTGTTCAAGGCCATACCTATTCAGTGATTAAGGCTGGGTAGCAATTAAGGCAAAAATTTTCCTAATCTATGTAGTACCAAAAAAATTTAATAAATAAATAAATTCTTTCTTCAAACATGGATTCTATTCTTTGGTGCAGCCATTGCATAGTGACAGCATTTTCGGTATGTATTATATGATGGCATACTATAAATTTTTGTAGTGGAATTTTATATTGTATTTATATTTGCATTTTTATGTTGATTTATTACAAAATATTTACATTGCATTTTAAGAATTATATATTAAAAAAAACTAGAGAAGGAGCTTATAATTTTTATTGTGTTAGGTATACTTTTGTCAGAATGTTAAAGGCCATGGCTTCTCAGAATGGTATTTTTAAGTGCATAAAATAAAATATATATAATTACAAAGGAAATCAATTACACTTAAATAAATCTATCTATCCATCTATCTAAGTATCTGTAGTTAGATTCTGATTTAAGAATCTCTATCCCAGAGTAGAGGGAGTACATGTTAAAAATAATAAAAGTGAATGACAAAATCATAGATCATAGGATCATCAATCAATCAATACATACATATTTATAAAGTACCTACTATTCTTCAAACATAGTGTTAAGCGATGGGGATAAAAATAACAAGAATGTAGTAATATCTATTTATAGGGAGTATGTTCATATTCTCATATCTGAGTACAAATAGCATAGTTGTTAATTAAAATAAGTGTAAATATATCCCAATAGTTCAATACCAAATGTTTTGGGAGGGAGAAGGCTAGCACTTGAAGGGATCAGAAAAGGCTTCTTGCAGGAGATGTTGCTTAAACTACATCTTTAAAGAAAAAAGGGACTCCATGATGTGGAAGTAAGGAGGAAATAAAGGAAATAAAGTCCGAGAAGGGCTTAAAAGTAATTTTAACCAGAATTTAGCAGCAGAGGAAATGAAGCCATAGATTGAATATTTTGTTCTCACATGGGTAATAAAGGAATTATTCATGCTGTCTTCTTCTTTATCTAAATATCTTAGAATTAGTGCATTCAAAAGTATATGTTATTGCTAAACTAACACTAAATTAGTGCATTTGAAAGGAACATCAGCTCTTTTGTATTCTTAACTATTAATGAGTGTAAACCCTTTTTTTCAGAAGTCACTCAGATTAGTAGGCTGATCTGGCAGAATTGACCACTCTTCTGTGGACTTCCTGCACTGTGACAAGTACTAGATTAGAACAAAAGAGTCTAGACTAGCTTGATATGTCTTCACTCTATCCCTAAGTTTCACTTTAATGAATTCTAAACAGATTAACTTCCCTGAGAGTGGGAGCTACATCTTTCGTAAATCCAGTCAGATAGTCATAGTTAACAGAATGTTTTCTTAAATTTGTAATAGCAAAGATCATATCTATTTTCTTCTGTCTTCCCCAAAGCCTAATACAGAGTTTTTACATAGTTAAAATATTTAATGTTTGTTTAATGAATGAAAGAATGAATAATTCATTAGCTATATTATTCCCATATTAAGACATTAGAGTTCTGCTTAACAGAATGATAGTTAGACAAAGTACACTTAAAAGTATTATAGAGTGTTGTATACAGCTCTGGGGGCAAAATTTTAATAAAGACAATGATAGGGACAATGAGGTGGTACAGTAGATAGAGTGCTGGCTCTAGAATCAGGAAGAAACAAGTTCAAATTTGACCGAAGACACTTATTATTTATGTATCCCTGGACAAAGCCCTTAAAATCTATTTCAGTTTCCTCATTTGTAAAATGGGGGTAATAATAATAGAACCCACTTCATTTGGTTGTTGTGAGGATCAAATGTATATATGTATATTTGAGTCTATGTATATCTGTGTATACTTATTTACTCTGCTTTGATTATTATATATTAATATATGATATAGATATATTTATAATATAGTTATATTTTATATATTATAATAGGTTAATATAATGCTATATATGCATGTTCATATATAATATTCAGAAATGAATAGATAAATTGAGTGAATTAAAGAATAAAAACATTTATTTTGTGTTTACTTATTACCTATGCATTACAATATGTACTAGGGATAAGACCAGAATGTTGAAAGATTTAGCAAGTATGTCATCTAAGGAATGGTTAAAGATCAGATATTGGTGAAGAAGAGACTTAGTAAAGATAAAAATCAAAAATGAAAAAAAGATACCAAAATGAAAACTCCCAGGAATATTATGGCCAAATTCCAGAATTCTCAGGTTAAGAGGAGAATATTTCAAACATTCAGAAAGAAACAATTCAAGTATAGTGGAGCCATAGTCAGGATTACACACAATTTAGCACCTTCTACTTTAAAGGATCAGTGAGCTTGGAGTATGATATTCCAGAGAGCAATGGAGCTAGTATTACAGCCAAGAATTATAACCTATCCAGCAAAACAGAATATAACCCTTCAGGGGAAGTGGTGGAAATTCAATGAACTATAGGGCTTTCGATCATTCATGATAAAAAGACAAGAGCTGAATAGAAAATTTGATTTTTAAATACAGGACTCAGGAGAAGTATAAGGAGGTAATCAAGACTACCATAAGGAACTTAATAAAGTTTATCTTTTTACATTCCTACATGGGAGGATGATATTTGAAATTCATTGAAACTTCCCCATTATTATGGAGGTTAGGAGGAGTAAGTATATATATATATATATATATATATATATATATATATATATATGTGTATATATATATATACACAGAGAAAGAGAGAGAGAGAGAGAGCGCACGCGCATAGGTATGAGTGGAACATAAAAGGATAATATCTAAAAAAAATAAAATAAAATCAAGAAGGGAAAGAGGAATGTACTGGGAGAATGGGAAATGGAGAGGTGGAATGGCATAAATAATGTAACATAAAAAAGGCAAGATAAAGCTTTTACAATGGAGGGTAAGAAGGGGAGAGCAAGAGTGTGTGAGTGAACCTTATTCTCATCAGAATTGACTCAATATGGGTATAGAAATCTATCTTATCCCACAAAAAAGTAGGAGGGGAAGGGACTACAGGAAGTAGTGAGGGTGATAAAAAGAGGGCATGCTGGGGAAGGGGGTGGTCAGTAGCAAAACTGAGGCGGATCAGGGTGATAGTAGAGAGAGAATAAAATAAACAGGTGAGTCTATAGATAGCAACTGGATAAGAACATTGAAGCCAGTTTTTTGATGAAGGCTTCATTTCTCAAATGTATAGGGAACTGAATCAAATTATAAAACAATGAGATCCACTCCCTAATTCATAAATGACCAAAAGATATGAACTATGCTCAAAGGATTACAATATTATGCATACCCTTTGACCTAACAATACCATTAGTAAGTGTAAATCTCAAAAGAGATTTTTTTTTTAAAAAGGAACAAAACCTTTAATTACAAAAATATTTATAGCAGCACTCTTCAGAGCAAAGAATTGGAAATTATGATGGCATAGTTTTGTTCTGTGGGAAAAGATGAACAAGATTATCTCAGGGAAAAAAAAAAAACTGGAAAGTGCTCCATGAACTCAAGCAATGTGAAATGTATTGTGAAAGTAATAGCAATGTTGTGGGATGATCAGTTGGGAATGATTTTACTATTCTAAGCAATGTAATGATTCATAACTACTCTTAAAGACTTATGATGAAAATGCTACCCAGAAAAGAACTGATTGTGTTTGAACACAGATTGAATTATACTGAATTTTTTTTTTTTTTTTTTTTTTACTTTATTGTTCTTGATTTTTGTGGTAAGGAGGAGATCTATGTTTTCATTTACAACATGACTTTAATGGAAATATTTTGCATGACATCACATGTCTTTTCTTAAAGGAGGATGAGGGTGGAGAGGAAGGGAGAGAATCTGGAACTCAAAGTTTTAAAAACAAACGAAAGCTGAAAAAAATGAAAAACTGTTTTATATGTAACTGGGGAAAATACAAATATTTCTATAGGTTTAAACCTGTTTGTCATGTTCATATACCTATGAACTCTCATCCTCCTTTTTTGGTGTAAAAGCATTACTTTTTCCACATTTGTCTTTGAATGGAGGGCCCTGCTTTATTAATTCTGTATGGGTAATTGGAATACTACTTTCCAAATTTTTTATGATTCATTTTGTAGTTCTGGAAGTTATTTTTAAGTAGTTTTGCACTAGTATTAGTTGCTCAAATGTGTTTTTCCCATTTGACTACGATTTGAGGATGTCTCAAAATATTTATCCGCAACCTTGTCTTTGATAACTGTAGGCTCAGTGAATATTGCCTGAAATATCATGGTATTAATATTATTTTCAGCTATTCAACCTGACCCATAGGTTTGGGATAAAATCGATCAATATTTTTCTTTCCATTATGAATTTTACACTTATAATTCCAAATATGTTATTTGAGCTCAATGGAGAAAGAGTCTATAAGGTGAGTAAGCTGCTGAATATGTTTTTGAGTGAGCCATCTATCTCATTATGTTTTAACTTTCCATTAGTACTAATACGACACCTTGATTTCATCATGAAATCTCAAATTTTCAAGTTTAAAGATAAATTATTGTTAAACCAGGATGCCATTATACATGGTTGTGCAGATCTTTGCTTGGACACATTTTCTTGAGGCCATTCCTTTTTCTGATAGCCAAACAAATTTTCCATAAAGGGAATAGTACGAGCATAAAATAGTATATAGTATAATATGTAAAATAAATAGCATAACATATCTTCTTTAAGGAAAATATAAGGGATTAAGGACAATTGAGTGGGATTATGGAATAGAAGCTAAAGAGTAAATATAAGAAGGAAAAGGAGAAAGTGGCTGGCAAGATAATTAGAATTTAAGGGGAAAAGACTCAAAGGGGGGGAGGGAGGGATTATAAAGAGGGTAAGCATCGTGTTACAAGAGGGGTACATAAGTTTAAAAGGGGAAAGAGGGTTGGGGGAGGCAAGAATAAGTAAAGCACAATCTGGGGTTATTAGGATGGTAGGAAATAAAGATTTAGTAATTCTAACCGTAAATGTGAATGGGATGAATTCCCCCATAAAGAGGAGGCAGATAGCAGACTGGATCAAAAGTCAGAACCCTACAATATGTTGTTTACAAGAAACACATTTAAAGCAGGGAGATACATATAGAGTAAAGGTAAAAGGCTGGAGCAAAATCTATTATGCTTCAGGTGAAGTCAAAAAAGCAGGGGTAGCCATCCTTATCTCAGATCAAGCAAAAGTAAAAATTGATCTAATTAAAAGAGATAAGGAAGGAAACTACATCCTGCTAAAGGGTAGCATAAACAACGAAGCAATATCAATATTAAACATATATGCACCAAGTGGTATGGCATCCAACTTCCTAAAGGAGAAGTTAAGAGAGTTGCAAGAAGAAATAGACAACAAAACTGTAATAGTAGGAGATCTCAACCTTGCACTCTCAGAATTAGACAAATCAAACCACAAAACAAATAAGAAAGAAATTAAAGAAGTAAATAGAATATTAGAAAAATTAGGTATGTTGGATCTTTGGAGAAAATTGAATGGAGATAGAAAGGAATATACTTTCTTCTCAGCAGTTCATGGAACCTATTCAAAAATTGACCATATATTAGGACATAAAGACCTCAAAATTAAATGCAAGAAAGCAGAAATAGTAAATGCTTTCTTTTCAGATCATGATGCAATAAAAACTACATTCAACAAAAAGTTAGGGGGAAATAGACCAAAAAGTAATTGGAAACTAAACAATCTCATCTTAAAGAATGATTGGGTGAAGCAGCAAATTATAGATACAATTAATAATTTCACTCAAGATAATGACAATGATGAGACATCATACCAAAATTTGTGGGATGCAGCCAAAGCGGTAATAAGAGGGAATTTTATATCCTTAGAGGCTTACTTGAATAAAACAGAGAAAGAAAAGATTAATGAATTGGGCTTGCAACTAAAAAAACTAAAAAAAGACCAAATTAAAAACCCCCAATCAAATACTAAATTGGAAATTCTAAAATTAAAAGGAGAAATTAAAAATATTGAAAGTAAAAAAACTATTGAACTAATTAATAAAACTAAGAGTTGGTTCTATGAAAAAGCCAATAAAATAGATAAGCCTTTGGTAAATCTGATTAGAAAAAGGAGGGAGGAAAATGAAATTAGTAGTCTTAAAAATGAAAAGGGAGAACTTTCCACCAATGAAGAGGAAATTAGAGAAATAATAAGGAGTTATTTTGCTCAACTTTATGCCAATAAATTTGATAACCTAAGTGAAATGGATGACTACCTCCAAAAATATAGACTTCCCAGACTAACAGAGGAGGAAGTAAATTGCTTGAATAGTCCCATTTCAGAAAAAGAAATAGAACAGGCAATTAAACAACTCCCTAAGAAAAAATCCCCAGGACCAGATGGATTTACATGTGAATTTTACCAAACATTTAAAGAACAATTGGCCCCAATGCTATATAAATTATTTGATAAAATAGGGAATGAAGGAGTCCTACCAAATTCCTTCTATGACACAGACATGGTACTGATACCTAAACCAGGTAGGCTGAAAACAGAGAAAGAAAATTATAGACCAATCTCCCTAATGAATATTGATGCTAAAATCTTAAATAAGATATTAGCAAAAAGACTACAGAAAATCATCTCCAAGATAATACACTATGATCAAGTAGGATTTATACCAGGAATGCAGGGCTGGTTCAATATTAGGAAAACTATCAATATAATTGGCCATGTTAATAACCAAATTAACAAAAACCATATGATCATCTCAATAGATGCAGAAAAAGCATTTGATAAAATCCAACATCCATTCCTATTAAAAACACTTGAGAGTATAGGAATAAATGGACTTTTCCTTAAAATAATCAGCAGCATCTATTTAAAACCATCAGTAAGCATCATATGTAATGGAGACAAACTGCAACCATTCCCAATAAGATCTGGAGTGAAACAAGGTTGCCCACTATCACCGTTACTATTTAATATTGTATTAGAAATGCTAGCTATAGCAATAAGAGCTGAGAAAGAGATTAAAGGAATAAGAATAGGCAATGAGGAAGCCAAATTATCACTCTTTGCCGATGACATGATGGTATACTTAGAGAACCCCAGAGATTCTGCTAAAAAGTTATTAGAAATAATCCACAACTTTAGCAAAGTTGCTGGTTATAAAATAAACCCACATAAGTCATCAGCATTCTTATATATCACTAACAAAATCCAACAGTCAGAGTTACAAAGAGAAATTCCATTTAAAGTAACTACTGATAATATAAAATATTTAGGAATCTATCTGCCAAGGGAAAATCAGAAACTTTATGAGCAAAATTACAGACCACTTTTCACACAAATTAAGTCTGATCTAACCAATGGGAAAAATATTAAATGCTCTTGGATAGGGCGAGCAAATATAATAAAGATGACAATATTACCTAAACTAATCTATTTATTTAGCGCTATACCAATCAGACTCCCAAAAAACTATTTTAATGACCTAGAAAAAATAACAACAAAGTTCATATGGAAAAACAAAAGGTCAAGAATTTCAAGGGAATTAATGAAAAAAAATCAAATGAAGGTGGCTTAGCTGTACCAGATCTAAAATTATATTATAGAGCAGCAGTTACCAAAACTATTTGGTATTGGCTAAGGAATAGATTAGTTGATCAGTGGAATAGATTAGGTTCAAGGGATAAAACAGTCAACAAATATAGCAACCTAGTCTTTGACAAACCCAAAGATCCCAGCTTTTGGGATAAGAACTTACTGTTTGATAAAAATTGCTGGGAAAATTGGAAACTAATATGGCAGAAACTAGGCATTGATCCATACTTAACACCATACACCAAGATAAGGTCAAAATGGGTTCATGACCTAGGCATAAAGAATGAAATTATTAATAAATTAGAGGAACACAGGATAGTTTACCTCTCAGACCTGTGGAAGGGGAAGGTCTTTATGACCAAAGCAGAACTAGAGATCATTACTGATCACAAAATAGAAAATTTCGATTATACCAAACTGAAAAGTTTTTGTACAAACAAAACTAATGCAGACAAGATTAGAAGGGAAGCAATAAACTGGGAAAATATTTTTACAGTCAAAGGTTCTGATAAAGGCCTCATTTCCAAAATACAGAGAGAATTAACTCTAATTTATAAAAAATCAAGCCATTCTCCAATTGAAAAATGGTCAAAGGATATGAACAGACAATTCTCAGATGAAGAAATTGAAACTATTTCTAGTCATATGAAAAGATGCTCCAAGTCATTATTAATCAGAGAAATGCAAATTAAGACAACTCTAAGATACCACTACACACCTGTCAGATTGGCTAAGATGACAGGAAAAAAAAAATGATGATTGTTGGAGGGATGCGGGAAAACTGGGACAATAATGCATTGTTGGTGGAGTTGTGAACGAATCCAACCATTCTGGAGAGTAGTTTGGAACTATGCTCAAAAAGTTATCAAACTGTGCTTACCCTTTGATCCAGCAGTGTTACTACTGGGCTTATATCCCAGAGATTTTAAAAAAAGGGAAAGGGACCTGTATGTGCACGAATGTTTGTGGCTGCCCTTTTTGTAGTGGCTAGAAACTGGAAGCTGAATGGATGCCCATCAGTTGGAGAATGGCTGAATAAATTGTGGTATATTAATATTATGGAATATTATTGTTCTGTAAGAAATGACCAACAGGATGATTTCAGAAAGGCCTGGAGAGACTTACACTAACTGATGCTGAGTGAAATGAGCAGGACCAGGAGATCATTATATACTTCAACAACAATACTATATGATGACCAGTTCTGATGGACCAGGCCATCCTCAGCAACGAGATCAACCAAATCATTTCTAATGGAGCAGTAATGAACTGAACTAGCTATGTCCAGAAAAAGAACTCTGGGAGATGACTAAAAACCATTACATTGAATTCCCAATCCCTATATTTATGCACACCTGCATTTTTGATTTCCTTCACAAGCTAATTGTACAATATTTCAGCGTCTGATTCTTTTTGTACATACAGCAAAATAACGTTTTGGTCATGTATACTTATTGTGTATCTAATTTATATTTTAATATATTTAACATCTAATGGTCATCCTGCCATCTAGAGGAGGGTGTGGGGGGGTAAGTGGTGAAAAATTGGAACAAGAGGTTTGGCAATTGTTAATGCTGTAAAGTTACCCATGTATATATCCTGTAAATAAAAGGCTATTAAATAAAAAAAAAAGATAATTAGAATTTAAAGATCCTTGGGGGAAAATTGGTGAAACACATCTAAAAGCTGATATCGTATTGAAAGAGGGTTGAGGCCATGGAACTGTTCAGATTAAAGAAAGATATTATGAGGGGGATTGTCAGGTTATCAGGAGGTGATAATTCCTTGAAAAAGTTTTACTCAGGCACTCAGAATTGATGTATAAACATCCATAAATACTTACAAAAACAAGTAGAAAAATATTTCCTTAAATTAATAGCTATATGGGGGTATATTAAAAAGAGATATAATAATAAGCTTGCATTGCTTCTCTGGAGAAAAACAAAAACAACAAAACTTTTGTATCAATTATTATGGCCATCATGGTGTTAGTAGCATGTTTTAAAAGTAGAGAACAATTTTGCATGTAGATATAAAATACACTAGAATTTTCCATATACTTGATAATTTTTTATGTATTTTCAGTACATGAATAAGCTATGAGAACAAATCTTTGTCAAAGGCTCTGTGATAATCAACAAAGACAGTATAAATGTCACAGCACTTTTGGACAGCATGTTCAATAACTACCAAATCAATAATACCTTGCTCTTTTCATTCTTATTAATTTTTGGCATTCCCATTTTTCTTTTCTGTCAATGTATTGTTTTCCTATAAGTGTTCATAGATTATTTTTAAAATGGTACACGCTATGACTTCTTTGAATAAAGTACTTAATTGGCCTTTAATTGAGGAGGTCACTGCTGTTCTCATCTTTTGGTAATAGGTAAGTACTGCCTTCTGTTATGAAAGGCAAGATCAGGCTTGCATTTGAGAAAAAAAAAAGTTGATAAAGGACTCTGCTAGCAACTCATGAATCACTATGCAGCCATTAAGCCAATAATTATGGATTTTATCCAGCCCTTACTTTTTTGTTGCAAAAAGAAGCTAGATTTTTCGTCACCGTCTTTGATGTAATAGTTCTACCTCCATTTTTAAAATACAGTGTTCTTGTTCTCTCTGCTTTCACCCAACTTATAGCTTCCTTGTGCTGGACTTCTTAAAACCATGGAGATGATGAGTAACATTCCACATATTCCTTATTTTACTTCCCTCCCCCCACCAGTATTTTTGTTTCCTAAAATTTCAATGATGTATAATAGTTTTTTTATTTTTCATGTTTCATTAATCTCTTATGGCATCTTAAACTTTTGATTTTTCTTCCATTGCTGACTAAGGGAATCAAGGATTTCTGTTTAGTTTTTATTTTCCACATTCTTGTATTAGGCAATACAGTATTCAAGTTTTGTACTTTAGCTACCAATTAAATTTTGATAAAATTTTTCAATGCCTTTTTATAGATATTAAATAGCTCTTTCAAATTCCTTATGCTAAAGTTTTGACAACTGCTTTTCCAGATATTTCTAATATATCTAGTGTTCCTCTGATTAGATTGTATCATGGAAAGAGATATTATATATATTTCATAGGTCCTAATGTGTTTTCATATGATATGTCACAATGTGGGAGAAAATATTCATTCATCATGGTTAGAACAGAAGGGATTTATGGATTACTGTCTTGGTTTATTTGGTCAACAAATTGAATTCATTCTACTATCAATCTGAAAGTGGATTTTTCAGAATTCAAGTCTAATTGTTCTGTATTTCCTTCCTCTTTCTTTCCTTCCCCCCCAGAAAAAATGGCTTATCAATTATGTTTTGTCATTTCTTTTGTTACTTCTTGCTTTTACATTAAGATTTGTAATATCCACACTGTCTTGAACTTTCCCTTTTCTTATTTTAATAGCTCACTGATTCCTAATCTTTTTTAAAAAATTTAAACAAGTAGAGAAAATAACAGACAGAAAAAAGAGGGGACAGAGAAAGAAGTGGGTCAGGGAAGGAAAGAAAGGGAGAGGGAAAGAGAGGGAGAGACAGGCAAAGACATATAATTTCTTTGAATGGGCAAGCAAAATGCTTTTATGTGACTTGAAGTTGAAGATACCATTGACAAAAAACCATATGTAATTTTTGCCCGCTAATCAATGAGATCTGTTTCCAATTTTCTGACAAGATATTTCTGCTACATGATGAAAATATCCAAATTTTCAGTCCATTTTGTACATTCTTTTGGTATGCTTATCTTAAGGTTAGCCCCATCAAACATGTCAGGTTTATAATATCAATGAAAAATTAGATTATTTCTAGTAGAAATTAAGAAAGATTTTTCTTTATGTTTTTAAACATACATATACAAACATATATGTATATATATATTATATATATACACACATATCTGTCTGTCTATCTATCTATCTATATATCTAATGCCTCCTTGTGGTATCCCCATTATTTTTTAGATTCATAGGAATAACATCCTTGTTGAGATACCAGTGTGCTCAATAGCATTTAAGGAGTCTTGAAAGACTTCATAGTTATTATTCCTGTGATCTATGGGTACCCAGAGTCACTAATAAATAATATTTTGACTGGCAATTGAAATTGAAATTCTCTCTCCCAATAGATGTGGATTTTGACATGAACATTAAATGGGTTGTTGGTAATATTGCTATTTTATTCTTCTTATCTCATTTTATCATGTTCAGATAGAAAAGGACCAGGCAAGCTGCTATCCTACTATACTATTCTAAAGTGCATTGGGCAAATAGAAGAAATGATTGTTGGGGTTTTGTTGTTTTACAGATGAATTACTGAAGACTCACTGAATACATCTTTGTGGAAAAAATCTATTTCTAGACAGGATGATGGAGATGTCATTTATTATATCCTGTTCTCTCATGGCCTTATTTATACTATTAGTTTTCTATATTCTTAAGGCTTTATATCCCACATAGGTTAGAGTTTATAAGTATACAGTATGGTGTTAACCTATTAAACATGTTGTTCTCAAATATTTATGTATCATTTGTGGGAAATGATTTTTCTGTTATAATGCTCTAGTATCAATATGCTTTATTTTTTTTAATTCTCTAGGATGCCTAAATTGTAAAATTAATAAAAATGCTAGTTTATGAAGAAATGATTGTCTGATTTGTGATTCTAGTTTCTACCAACACCTTCCTAAAAATTGCATAGTTACTATGTTTTTGCAACTTTTAGTGATATACTCCTTGATTTTTACTATTTTCTGGAATAATTTGTGTCTATGACTAAGTATGAGATCTTTAGGATAATCTTTTAAAATTTCTAGTAGAAATATATAACCTTGTATCGATATCATAACTCTGTCATGTTTAGATGTTTCTTTGTCAACATAAGATTGGTGAAGGCTATATGTATGTTGTTCATATAGCATCTTGATTTCATACATGCTCCATATGAAAGCATATTTTCAATTGTATTCAATAAACATAGGCATATGTTTCTACTGTTAGTACTTTCTATTGTTCTATGAAGTTCTAGAATGAGTCCTTTAGGTTTTAATCTGCTTATTTTCTTTAAAAACATTTTTCAATCATCTTCCATTAGAAGAATAAACATTCTTCTTTCCTTATCTGTATTGTCATGGTGAATTCTGTGCTGCATGGATAAAGTATAAATTTTTAATTCTTCATTTTATTGTTTCAAAAGTAAATATTAAGACCTATTTTTATCAGGTGTTACTTGTTCAATAACATATTCTATTGAGTTCCCAGAATGCCATTTAAATCACACAATCACAACTTTACTCTTCATAGTTTTGATGTATTTCCTGAAGTATTCAAAGATATCTTTATTTGTTGATTAAAAGTGACCACTCAATTCAAGTTTTGTGATTCCCACCTCCATTTTGTCTTTAGTTTATATTGAAACTGTTTTTTTTTATTGACATTTTGCTGTCACTAGAGAAAGTTTCCACAAGAGGAAAAACCAGTTTAATGTGTTTTCCAGTGCTATCATATTATGTAATGTTATTCATATACATATTCAGGCTTTATATGATGGTTTGGTATTCTTGTCATTTTTTATTTGGAACCTAAAAATCAGTTCTCTTTGGGAGCCTCGACAATGGATATTTAATGCTAGGCAGAACAGCACTAACTTGTACTCACTCATTGAAAAAATGTCATATTTTATTTGAAGTATTCTTGACACTATTGTGTTGGCCACATTTATTAAACAGTGTACACTTTTCCATGTGGACATCAAATACACTAATATATTCAGTGTATCTGCATCTAATTTATATATTTGTAATACACAAATTAACTATGAATGTGGAATAGGGTCAAAGGCTTTGCAGTATAATCTTGTAATGTTTTGAGGTAGCTTGTTTAGTAATTGATTATGAGGGATATTTAAGGTACATGCTTCTGTGGCTCATCAATCAACTTTTCTAGGTGTTTATGATTTTTTTCCAGCTGATTTAAGTACAGAATGGTTTGTATAAAGTGCCTAAACATGTAATTTCTTTCAGTTGAACTTGTCACTGATATTTTTATTATATGGTAACAGATATGTGTGGCCTGTTTAAAAAAAGTGAGATCATGCTAGTATGTGAGAGGAACTTGGTACAATGCTTTATAGTAGTTTATATACCATTTATTAATGTTTAAGTCACTTATCACTTAAAATAACAAACTTCAACCCAATGTAATTGTCCAAAAATGAAATGAGCTATATAGAAAATGAGGTATCAGGAGGCTGATCCAAGATGGTAATGTAAAACCAGGGACTTACCTAAGCTCTATCCCAAGATCCCCCAAATATCTTTAAATAATTAATGTAAACACATTCTACAGTGGCAAAACACTCACAAAGACAGAGTGAAACAGTTTTTCAGCCAAAGACAATTTAGAAGGTTAGGAGGAGAGGTTTGTTGCACAGTCCAGCACAGAACACAACAGAGCAGACCTGGCCCCAGAAAACTCTGGGAGTAGGCCTCCAAGCAACTGGATCTCTGACAGCAATTGTGGTTTCTAGACATCTCAGCGCCCATACAGTCAAAAGACAACTTAAAAGGTCAGCAGAAAAATCTGTTGCACTTGGGTGAGAGAAAAGCATAGTCCAGTGTAGACTGTGTCAACACAGTCTAGGTTCCAGCAAACCAGAAGCAGGCATTAGGAATCAATGAACCACCAGTGACAGTTATTACTTCCAGAACTCTCACCTCAGACTGTATGGTGATGGAAAAACTGGTCAGAAAGAGATTACAGGTGTCTCTTTGCTAGCTAGCACTGAGGAAGAATTCCATTGTTTTGCCCATGTTCAGATCCAGATTGCAGTCCTGTGCGGCTGTCTCAGGATGAGGAAGAAGTACTTGCCCATGTCCACAGTGGAACAGGGAGAGACCTTCCTCACAATTCCAAAGGAGAAAAGAATGCTTATGGTCATTCACAGAGCAGAGCCCAGGTGAAATCAAACTAACTTGGGAGAACTGAAAATTTACAGATTTCTAGAAATATCTCTGACAACAGCTGCACAAAACTGTGAAATTTGGGATAGTAAAATGCTACTTTAACCAAGAAGTAAAAATCAAATAATAGGCTGAGAAAATGAGCAAACAACAACAACAAAAAATTTGACCATAAAAATTTACTATGGAAATCTACTCACAAGAAGATAACAAAGTCAAAGTTCCTACATCCAAAGCCTTCAAGATAAATACAAATTGGTCATGGAAGAGCTCAAAAAAGATTTTGAAATTCAAGTTAGAGTTGTAAAAGAAAAATTGGGAAGAGAAAGAATGACAGAAGAAAATCATGAAAAATAAGCAACAGCTTGGTAAAGGAGAGAGAAAAAAATACTGAAGAAAATACACTTTAAAATCAGAGTAGGCCAAATGATAAAGATAATAAAAAAAATCTAATGATGAAAAGAATGACTTAAAAAGAAAAAATGGACAAAAGGAAATCAGGCACAACAATTCATTAAAAATTGGAATTCGACCTGAGTTCAAATCTAGCCTCAGACATTTAACATTTCCTAGTTGTGTGACCCTGGGCAAGTAACTTAACCCCAATTGCCCCAGAAAAAATAATGGAATTAAGAAAATAGAAGCTAATGACTTGATGAGAAATAAAAAATACAACAAAACCAAAAGAATGAAAAAAATGTAAATGAAATATTGCACTGGAAAAAAAATATGACCTAAAAATACATCCAGGAGAGATACATCTCCTGGATGAGATAATTGAAAACTTATTGAACTATCTGAAAGCCATGATTAAGAAAAGAGAGAGAGCCTAGACATCTTCTTTTAATAAACTATCAGGGAAAAGGTCCCTGATATTCTAGAATTAGAGGGTAAAACAAAAATTGAAAGAATCAAATTATCACTTTTTGAAAGAGATCCCAAAAGGACAATTCCCAGGAATGTTGTAATCAAATTTCAGAGCTTCCAGGAAAAACTATTGCAAGTGGCCAGAAAGAAACAATACAAGTATGGTGGAGCCACAGTCAGGATAACACAAGATTTAGCAGTTCTACCTTAAAAGATCATAGGGCTTGGAATATGATGTTCCAGAGATCAGTGGAGCTAGGAGAACAAACAAGAATAATCTACCCAGCAAAACCAAGTTTAGTCCTTCAGGGAAAAAAAAAAGGTAGATTTCCAAGAAAATAGAGGACTTTCTAGCATTCATGATGAAAATTCCAGAGCTGAATAGAAAATTATACAGATATATTCAATATTCAATACATTAAGTATATACACAATATTCAATACAATATTCAATACATTCAATACATCAATATATTCAATACAGATATATATTCAATACAGAAAAGGAAAATGACAATCATTGGAGAGGAGGTCAGGAAAATGAGACATTAATGAGTTAAGAACTGATTCAACCATTCTTCCAAACAATTTGGAAATATACCCAGGGAGCTACAAAAACATTGACTTTAAAATACAAGACTCAAGAGAAGTAAAAAATATAAACAGGAGAGGTAAATCATAAAGAACTTAATAAGGTTAAACAGTTTACATTCATATATGTGAAGATGATATTTGTAGGACAGTTAGAAGGTTAATTTATAGGTAGAGGGCACAGGTGTGAGTTGAATCTAAAGAGATGACATCTAAAAAAAATAAAAGTAAACAGTGAGAGAAGAATGTACTGGTAGAAAGATAAAAAAAGAGGTAGAATGAGGTTAATTATTTCACATAAAGGAGGTAAGAAAAAAAGGGAAAGAGGGGAGAGGTAAAGGGGAATAAATGAATCTTATTCTCATCAGAATTGGCTCAATGAGGGAATAGCACACACACACACACTCAAATGGATATAGGAATCTACTTTACTCTCCAGGAGATGAGAGGCAAAGGGGATTAAAAAAGAGGATGGTGTGATATGAGGAAGAGCAGATTTTAAGAGTGGATAGTCAGAAACAAAACACTTTTGAGTAGTGATAGGGTAGAAGGAGAGAGAGAGAGAGAGAGAGAGACAGACAGAGACAGAGACAGAGAGACAGAGAGAAGAAAATAAATGCAATAGAGTAAAAGAATGGAAACAGCAATAGTAATTGTGAAAATAAAGAAAATTTAAGCAAATTTATTTAATAAAAGCCTCATTTCTCAAGCATATAGGAAACTGAGTTGAATTTATAAAAAATAAGAGCCGTTCCTCAGTTGATAAATGATTAAAAGATAAGAAGTTTTCAGATGAAATAATTAAACTTCTCTATAGGTATATATTAAAAAATTGTTCTAACTTATTATTGGTTTAAGAAATGCAAAATAAAACAATTCTGATGTACTACTTCATATTTGTTAGATTGTCATTTTCCTTTTCTGTATTGTTAGCCAATCATTGGAGAGGAGGTGGGGAAAATGAGACATTAATGAACTATTGGTGGAGTTAAGAACTGATTCAACCATTCTTCCAAACAATTTGGAAATATGCCCAAAGAGCTATAAAAACATTCATATCCTTTGGCCCAGCAATACTATTACCAGGCAAGTATCCCAAAAAAGATTACAAAAAGGGATTATAAATGCTAAAATATTGTAGCAACTCTTTTCTGGTAGCAAAGAATTGGAAATCGAGGGGATGCCTATCAACTGTGGAATAGATGAATAAATTGTATCATGTGATTATGATGGAATATTATTGAATGGGATTGATTGGATGAAGTATTTCTCAGTATTGAGTCACATGTTCCCTGTTTCCAGAACTGGGACCTTGGGGGAGGTCATTTACTGTCTGGAAGAATGAATTTTGAATCTGAGATATAGGAAGTTGCAAGAAGTGACATGACTTGTGGGAGGGAGCCAGCATCAATGAGCATTGGTCTAGGATGGTTACAACCTGTTACTCTTATCTAATGAGAATGTTTGATTCTTTTGCTTTTAAACCTTAGACACGCAGGAAGCCGGTCAGGTTCCAGAAGCACATGGCAGAGTTGGGATGGCTCCCAGGTATGTGTCTGGGACTTTCCCTGCAGGGGATGTCTCTGATTATTTAACTGGATTGAGAAGGGGGTCTGGCACCTGACTTGTCCCACACACTATTGTGTTACAAAAGCTGATGGCCAGGATGTACTAATAAAACAAAAACAAACAAAAACAAACAAACAAACAAAACAAAAAAAAAAACAAACCTGGGAAGACTTTCATGATCTGATGCAAAGTGAAATGTACTGTGCACAAAGGAACAGCAATTTGTAAGGTAACCACCAGGACATGAACTCTGGAAGGGTTATGGTGAGAAATGCTCTCCATCCCCAGAGGAAGATCTGATGGTGTCTTCGTAAAAATTGAAGCATACTTTAACTACATTATTCTGAGATCTTTTTTGTTTTGTTTTGTTTTTTTCATTTTTGGTCTATGTTTTCTTTTACAATATGACTATTATGGAAATGTTTTACATGATCACATATGTATAACTTTTATTCAACTGCTTGCCTTCTCACGAGGAGGAGTAGGGTGGAAAATCTGGATCTCAAGCTTTAAAAACAGTTAAAATTACATTTAACTGGAGAAAATAAAATAATAAAGGAAACAAAAGAAAGAAAATGAACTATCACTAGAGTTTTTGATAAAGTTTTGTTATTATCTGGAAGGGATATTTGTTAATAATTTGGATTAGGAGTTAAGTGACTTCTAAAATCTCTTCCATTTCTTTCACATTTATAGTCCTTATAAATAACACAGAATAACTCAGATAAAAGAGGGGACTAGTGTTCTCCTACATAGAGTGTCATCTGTTTCTGTCTCCTAAGACATTGAGGTTTGATGTGCTATTTTGCACTTATGGGTTTGGACCTTTCTATTGATTCTGCTTACTGTATGATACTATATAGCCTTGCATCAATCATTTCTCATTCCTTAACTTAAGCTTCAAAATTTATAAAATTAAAGTTAGAGCAATGATATCTAAACACTCTAAACACTATACCGCCTTTAACATTCTGTCCTATAATTCTATGTTTGCAAAGAACATAAAGGTATCACAATATACAAAATCACAATGTACAACTCACATGCAAAATGCTATTTTATTTTGTTTTCAGCTGCAAAATATGCAAAGAGCACTAAGCTAAGAATGAAGATAAATATGATAATTGTTTCACTTTGAATATTTCCTTCATTTAAATGATTAACATTGCTAATAGTAATTCTAGCTTTTCCAAGTCTCAGAGTTTATTTGCATTTTAAATTTCTGCTTTACCTTTCAGCTTTCTAGCAGTGTAGAATTTCTGGCACCATCCAGATATATAGACTGTTAAGTATAAAGATAAATATTGTTATTTTGGTATACTTTGGGGAATTTTCCTTTTTGGTACAGATGTATGATGAATAATGAATTAAGATAAATACAAGATCCTGATCTGTAACAAGGTAGAATTGAAAAGCTAATAGATGTTTGGCTCAGCTTGTGAGGAAATTTTAAGTCTTATTGTACTTTTCTTTATGTATTTTTGTGATGTTCCTTGCTCATTTACCTTATATTTGTAATCTTCTTTGGAAATGTGAATATTAGAGAGTTCTATTATAAAGCCAAAAGGCTTTACTTTATATAGTAATTGATGAAAATATATGTTCAAGGTTTGTTTTGTTTTGTTTTTGATTTTCGTTTTTGTTGATGGTGGTGATAGTGTCCTGTAATTTCAATTGTGTAGAAGAAACCTCAATGTGGAAAGTCACTCCATCCAAACAAATCGACAATATCTCCATAACTTAAATGTCTTAGAGAATGGTCTGGGAGGTTAAGTAACTGCAACTGTTAGAAAGGCACTACAGGTCAGAGATGGAACTTGAAACCAAATATTTTTTATTTCATTTTCTGAGCCAATATCCACTATGATTCAGTATAGTTTTAAAATCTTAAGACAGCTAAAAAGAAGAAAATAATTTAATAGGAATAAAATACTGAATTGTTTGCCATGAAGGACAATTTCTATGAATAGAGGTGGAATTTTTAGTGGCTTGGGGAAATTTTACTGAGTCAAATATGATTTTTAGACAAATATTATAGACACATGAGGATTCTCATAAACATGAATTATTGAAGGACAACTCCAAAGAAAGCCCTCCTGGTTCTCAGGATTTGAGCATTCTTTATACCTAGAGCATCCTTTGTCACTACAATCCTGGTCTCTGCCTTTTATTGATTGTTGACTCTAATGCTGCTTGAAAACCTATTTTGAGATTGGTTGATATTTTCCTTATTCAAGGAATGATTATTAATTTGTAAAATGATTAGCCTCTAACTGGGACTCTCTCCTGATTTGATCTGAAGAAATAGAAGAGGCTTTGTAGAAAGTGAGATTATATGGAGAAAAAGTAAGCCCTTAGTGAAATAGTTTACATGGGAAACAAACACTCCAGGATTTTTCTGTTTCCAAATATTTTAGGCTGTACCATTTAAATAGTGAATATACCTTCTACATCTTAGTTGAAGATGAAATAGACCCTGGTTCTTTGCTTCTTGTCTTTCCAATCTACAAGAATGAACGTTGCCAAGAAAGTTTTACCATAGTCATTTCTTTCTTCAAAAAAAAAAAAAAAAAACTGATTTTTTTGATGGTGTTTTGAACATGGTAAGTTTAGGACTGTTTATTCAGAGAGAAACACAAATGGTGTGCAAAAAATTTTATCCATGGATTAAATGTCACATTTGAAAAATGGTTGTTTAAATCATATATCCCTGCCAGACCTTGAAAATTGTCTAGAAGATGTTCCAGCTGGATCCACTGAAAGGAACTAAAATTTTCACATATTTTCCTTTTACTTGACAATTTCTGTATGGCGTATAAAAGTTACTCTATTTTAATGTCATTCAAAGACATTTCTACCTTCAAAGAAAGAAGATTAAGTATTAAAACATAGATCAGTTTGAATGTTGATACTCTTACATAGCTCTCAAATCAAATCTTCACTGACAAAAAAAAACCTCAGATTGCTTTAAAATCAAAATTAATACATATGAAGGGAGAAAGAAAATGTAAAGCCTAATTCAAGACTATCAGTTATGTCACTGTGGGGCAAATATAACAAGTTAAGGCATTTATACTCAATGTCCTTTTTATTTGTATCAATTTCTTTGATAATCTTTAGATGCCATAGGTCATATTTACTATAGTTGTAATTTTTACTCTTGACTATTGGTCCTTGCTGTATTCTGAAAAATGGCAGAATAATACCTGAAGTGATTAATCTTATTTTCCATTTCTGCCTGACTGCCAAATAGAAATTATAAATTCAGGAGACTTCTAGGATTTCTGGTTTTCAAAGTTTCCTGAGGATGAGGGTAAAGATAGAATGTGCATGTCTTCTATTATCAGAGAAATTCAGTTATACCCTGAGTACAAGAGGGACTTATGACTCAAGAACCTTCTCTAGAAGAAGCAATTAATTTATTCCTTCATCAATGCAAATCATAGCCTATAACTAAGCCCAGCGAATTGCTTGAATCACACAAAGGTTATGTAACTTGAACATTGTCATTAACTGATACATGCTAGGAGCTGGGTTTGGATCTTTGCCTCTCTAATTCTAACTCCAGAATCCTAACTGTTAAATCAAGCTACCCAAAGGAAACGTGAAAGGAGGAGATGGGATCTCCCTCTTCATTTGTGCATTTCTATGTAGAGGGGAGGGGAAAGCCCAAGTTAGTAATCAAGAGTTTCTTCTAGAATTGACTCAACCATCATCTGCATGACTGGGTAAATCTAGTAACCTCTATGTGCCTTAGTTTCTCTATCTATAAAATGTAGTTGGATAAAATTATTTCTGATGTCCCTTTCACTTTCAAGTCTCTAATACTATATTCAACTTCCCTGACATCTAAAACTAATCATCTTCTTTGACATGGAATTTGTAATAGCTTGGGACCATTTTGAACTCTGTGTCAGAGGGTTATTTCCTGAGAGGACTGGACGGATCTACTGAGCCTGAGCTCTAATCTATAATGCAGTTCTTTGGCCTGAACAACAGCATTACTAGTGAGACTCCCACAAATCTTTGCAGTTTCCTCCTTAGTGCTCTAGACGATTTATTCTGAACTGGACTAATGAGTCCTACACTGTGCTCCTGGGAAACCTCTCACCTTGTAAAATAAGACCCATCAGAACATGCTCTGAATATCAAACTTCCCCTAAAAGAAAATGCTTGCAAGAAAAATAACCAATAGAGGAGATTAATTTCACCCATGCTAAAACACTTTTCAATGAGCCACTAACTGTAATTTATACTTTCAGATTAGGAGCCTGCTTGGCACTAGCAAAAATGATCATTACAAACTATTACCAATATTATGATGCTGTGGAATAAAAACATTTAAACACTTCCAGCTTCTGCTTTGCCCTTGTGTAAACAAATGTAATGTGACGTGACATTTCTAATGCTATATGCAAGAAGCCTACATCTGCTAGAGTTAACTGCATTCATCACAGTGTCTGCTCAGATCCCATGTCTCCGTTGCTTGAGTAATGAATCTGCCTATGGCACTACAGCCGGGAACCAAGATTAATCCTAGAAGCAGCCCTTACACCTGGTCTCCAAGCAAACTCAAATCTGAGCACGGAGGCAGTCAAGAAGCAAATGAAGCATGAATGGCATTTACCATTTTGCCACTCTCAGGGTCATTCATTTGTTCCCACTATAATAATAATACTCATCATGGTCTCTTACATCTAGATAGTATCTATAACATGCTATGATATACAAAACACTCTCAGTTATGTTATCACATAGGTTTTAGAATAGGGAAGCCTCATTAGGAAAGAAAATCAATGAATGAAATCACAAATCTGGGGCACAGACACTCCCTCTTGGTGTATATTGTATCATTTCTGCAGCCTTCTAACTTCAGGCCTCATATGTCATAAATTTTACTTCAGATAAATCACTTTTGAACGTAACTTTTTTTTTTTTCGTTTTTCTTATGTAGTATCTGACACCACAGAAATCATACATTTAAAGAAAATGGGATGCTAAGTAGTGGTGAAAAGGGCCCATAAGTAACCCCTGTGTCATTCTAATAGAACCTCAGGAAGGATGTGAGAGGAAAGGAAAATAGAACAGCTGCAAAAATAATGCTCATCTGTGCATCTGTGATCTCATTGATTTGGGTAATGCCTTAGAAAACACAAACTATAACTCAACCAACCAGACCAGCTTACCCATGAGAGAGCATGATATAGTAAAGTCCTAGACTTGAAAGACAGGGAAATTGGGCTCAAATCCTATCATAAACACTTAACTAGCTGTGTAATCTTAAATAATTCACTTTATCTTTATGAGCTTTAGTTTGTTCATCTATGTTTTGAGAATGTTAGACTGTGTGATCTCTGAGTCCCCTCTATTTTTAAATCCATGACATTAGGTTCTCCAACAAGTTCATCACAAGAAACCATTCAAAGTGCTGGAGGTCTACCATGACAAAGATGGGAGTAGAAAACTTACTTGTCATTTTTTAGCCTTCACATGACCAGACTCTTTGTATTTCTTTCTACCATACATTTCCCTTATGGCATCTCTTTTTCCAGCTCATCTTTTAAATTCCTCATTTCTTCTATACAACAGCCTATTTATTCTTAGTCACCAGGTATTTCTCAATTTCCTTCTGTTTCATGTTCAATTTCAGTTCTTTAGAGACTTTTATGTTCTGGGTCATGTAGCTACTCATACTGGTACCATATTCACTGAACAAAAGATAACTGAAACAACAATCTGTGGATCTAATCCTCATCTTATTGACATTTTATGAGAATCATCTACATGCCTATTAAAGGAGAAAAGGAAGTTATCATATATGCTACTGAAAAAGGTTGTCCGCATAGGCAGGAAATTAGGATTTCTATTTGTTTTTCTTTGTTATATTTTCTCCTCTCCTTTTTCCTCTCTGTTTCTGTCTCTGTCTCTCTATCTCTGTATCTATCCCTGTCTCTGTGTATATATCTCTTCCTTTATCTTTTCTCCTATTGTCCATGTCTGTTAATGTGTCTCTGCCTCTTGTTTCTACTGTTACTGGTATTTTGAGTTCAAAGAATCTTAGAATATCACAGAAAGAAGTGACTACAGAGCTCTTCTACTCTCATTTTTTCCCCAAAAGTATGATTTCCTGTATATCACCTTTGACAATGGGCATACAGCTTCTTTTTGGCCACATCTGATGGTTGAAGATGTACTCCATCCCAAGGCAGGTCATTTCATTGCTAAATAATTTTAATGATTTGGAAATTCTTCTACACATTGAGTTGGAATCTTCCATCATATAACTTTGTCAGAAATGTATTTCACGTGACAATCCTATGAGATAGTGATCATATAAATGATATATTTTCTATTTTAGGTCTAAATATTACCCATTCTTTTAATTGACTCATATTGCATGTCATTTAAACAAATGTTTGCCTTAGTTACCTTTCCCTGGGTAAACTATAGCTTATCTCAAACATCTTAATTGTTCATAATTCAAAGGATAAATTCAAGTCAAGGGACTTGACTAGGGCCACATACTAAAATTTACCCTATTCTATTTAGTTGATTATGTTGTATCTTAATGTCACTTAAAGACTATGGAGAAAGGGAAACTAGGTTCTTCCATAACAAATATTAGAAATATGTACACTAATATGTTGTGACTTTACAAATGAATAACAACAAAAGTATGTTCATGATCTTTACATACTGTTGATTCTAGTCTAACAAGTATGTTGTCAAAGCTGGGAATGAGACTAAAAAATTAGCACTCACCTTGGAAAGTGTGCATTGAGTTTATACAAATTTATCAATGTTATGTCTTCCAATTTTAGTCATTTATACTTCCTTCTATAGTTTCCCCACTTACTAAGTTAAAAAAAGAAACCAAACCATCTATCTTCGATAAATATAGGTTAGTATATGGTGCTAGAGCTTACTGTGAAAGTGAGACTAAATTAGATAAGTGAAAAATATCAGTCCTTTTTGTGTAATAGAAAGACAGCATTCTTATACAACACACCAAACTCAATCACATAGTCTACTCAGTATTCTTCACTATTGTAATTGCCTACCTCAGAACACTTTTCAGATTATTAATGACTTTCTTAAACTGTGAATTCTAGAACTGGACACAATAATGTAGATGTCATTTGGCAAGGGCATAGTAAGAAAGGTTTCTGATTCTAGATTTATACTTCTTTTAGTGAAGTCTAAGATTGTGTTAGTTTTCTTAGCTGCTATATCATACTGTTGTTTAAAATTGAATTTGTAGTCTCTAAAAGCTTAAGATCTTTTTTTTTATCATAGACAAAAAGAAAATGGATTCCTATCTTGTATCTGAGTTGATTTTTTTTTTTAATGAACGTAAGATTTTACATTTTATCCCCTATTAAACTGTGACATTCCTTCCAACTTAAGTCTAACTCTTTTAAAATCCTAACTCCACCAGCCATTGGATTAGTCACATTTCCAATGGCATGCTTCTCTAATGACAATTATAACTTTGTTATTATTGAAATATTAAATACCATAAGGTCAAGTATACTTCCCTGAGGCACTTAGTCCATGTGAGGTGTATGACTTTCTTCCAAGTTAACTTTGAGTCATTATTGAATAATCTTTGGATTCATTTATTTGTCCAACGTGGAATCCAGATAATTGAACTCTCTGAAGTTCATCTTTTTTTTTTTATTTTTATTTTATTTTATTTATTTATTTTTTTATTTACAGGATATATACATGGGTAACTTTACAGCATTAACAATTGCCAAACCTCTTGTTCCAATTTTTCACCTCTTACCCCCCCCTCCCCTAGATGGCAGGATGACCAGTAGATGTTAAATATATTAAAATATAAATTAGATACACAATAAGTATACCTGACCAAAACGTTATTTTGCTGTAGAAAAAGAATCAGACTCTGAAATATTGTACAATTAGCTTGTGAAGGAAATCAAAAATGCAGGTGTGCATAAATATAGGGATTGGGAATTCAATGTAATGGTTTTTAGTCATCTCCCAGAGTTCTTTTTCTGGGAAAAGCTAGTTCAGTTCATTACTGCTCCATTAGAAATGATTTGGTTGATCTCGTTGCTGAGGGTGGCCTGATCCATCAGAACTGGTCATCATATAGTATTGTTGTTGAAGTATATAAATGATCTCCTGGTCCTGCTCATTTCACTCAGCATCAGTTCGTGTAAGTCTCTCCAGGCCTTTCTGAAATCATCCTGTTGGTCATTTCTTACAGAACAGTAATATTCCATAATTTTCATATACCACAATTTATTCAGCCATTCTCCAACTGATGGACATCCATTCAGTTTCCAGTTTCTAGCCACTACAAAAAGGGCTGCCACAAACATTCGTGCACATACAGGTCCCTTTCCCTTCTTTATAATCTCTTTGGGATATAATCCCAGTAGTAACACTGCTGGATCAAAGGGTATGCACAGTTTGATAACTTTTTGAGCATAGTTCCAAACTACTCTCCAAAATGGTTGGATTCGTTCACAACTCCACCAACAATGCATCAATGTCCCAGTTTTCCCGCATCCCCTCCAACAATCATCATTATTTTTTCCTGTCATCTTAGCCAATCTGACAGGTGTGTAGTGGTATCTTAGAGTTGTCTTAATTTGCATTTCTCTGATTAATAATGACTTGGAGCATCTTTTCATATGACTAGAAATAGTTTCAATTTCTTCATCTGAGAATTGTCTGTTCATATCCTTTGACCATTTTTCAATTGGAGAATGGCTTGATTTTTTATAAATTAGAGTTAATTCTCTCTATATTTTGGAAATGAGGCCTTTATCAGAACCTTTGACTGTAAAAATATTTTCCCAGTTTATTGCTTCCCTTCTAATCTTGTCTGCATTAGTTTTGTTTGTACAAAAACTTTTCAGTTTGGTATAATCGAAATTTTCTATTTTGTGATCAGTAATGATCCCTATGAACTTCATCTTTTTAAAAAGGAATGGTACAATTAATTTTATCAAATGCTTTGCTAAATTCCAAGATAACTGTTTCTAGTAATTTACCCTAATGAATGGATAAATAAATGAATAGATAGGAAGATGAATGAATCAATAAATGACGAGTGAAACTAATTCTAGTTTTGCATGATCTGTTCTCATTAAAGTCATGCTAGTTTGTGATCATTACTACTTTTTCTAGATTTATGGTGACCATAACTTCATTAACACATAGTAATATATTTCAGAAAGCATAGTCTAAACTTATTTGATTATAATTGATAATTTCCTTTGATTTTTCTCTCCTGCAAGTACCTGCTACTTCTTATTTCTATAGAATTTCAGTGGTCTCTAATAGTCATGCAGCAATCACATTTGCCAGTTTCTCATAGAACTAAAGATCATATTTCACCAAAGCTAATTAACTCAAACGCCAAGGGCTTCTAAGTGTTCCTTTATGTATTTATCTTGGATATAAACACATTTAAAAAGTTGTATTCTGTTGTTTACAATGCAGTAATTTTCCTCCAAAGGGGAAAAAAAAAGAAAGGAAGAAGGGTTGAACACTTCCCTTTCATGATCCCATTTGTCCTAAGGAGTGTTCCAATTCATTTTTTGATTCTCCTCTCTCCCACATACCTATGAATATTCAATTTGTTAGTTATCATATTCCTTATGAGCCTCAGCTTATTTTGAACCTCAGGATTCTTGACATTACTATATCACTTTTATACTTGTTTTCTCTTATATGATCTTTCTTTTATAATCTATGTATAATTCAGCCCTGCCCCTCCCACTCCCATATCATCTGGTTGTTAAGTTCCCTATGCTTTCACATTGATTTCTTTAAGCAACTTCCCTGGTTTAAACTCAATAGTCTTGTTTCCCAGTGAGTTTTAGCATTTTATTCTTCAGAATTTCTTAGGATACCTAACTAACTTCCTTTTGGAATTTTAGGCAATGTAACTCTGTTGATCTTTTCACTGAATCATCTTCTTGATTCAAACTTAGGGTACTGATTAGACATACTCAGTTTTCATCTCATTTTCCAAGTGGTTTCCAAGTGGTTTATTCTGACATTTTCTAACATTGCCATAATTTCCTTCATAGTAACAATTTCCTTTTTTCTGGTGACAATCAAGTGCCAAGTGGACCTATGCCTTTTTTTGTTTTCTCTATATTTTGAAAGATAAAATTATCATTAAAGAAATCAATAAAGTCCTAGCATCTCTACTGTTGACAAATAACATTCTAATAAATAACCGGATAGGAAAAGATAGAGAAACATGCTTGTCACAGAAGCATGGTAAAGTAAGGATATGGTATTTTCACTAAGTGTTTATTTCTTCATTCATTCTAAGATACTTCTAGATCCATATTCTCTTCATAAATCTCACCAGACTAAATGTCACTGATAGCCATGAAGTTAACTCTTACTTCTCATGAATTAGGATCTTTATCTAGTTCACTGTGCTTATTGCCAGTACTTTGTGCATTTGTTAATTGCCTTTTGGGGACTTGCATTTTATAATTGGCTCTTTTCTTAGATTTTTGTCACCTGAGAACTTCTGGTTCTTGCTTTTATTTCTCTCGATGAACATTTATGAAAACAATCCTAACTTCTAGGTTCTAACGATGGTGGTCAGCAATAATATATTTCTATAGATTGTTTATTAGGTGAAAGACCTTTAACCAGATATACAAAATTTTTGCTAATTTTTTTTCTTTAGGATGGAATTAAAAAAATAAAACATTTCTATAATTACATCACCCCACTCATTAATACAGACAAAAAATCCTTCTCAACAAGAAATCAAAGTATATATTAAAACAGAAAAATTAAAAATAAAATTTCTCTGAGGACAAATGGAACATATAATTCAAAAAGACACAAAGAATTACTTTGATGGTGGCTTTTAACAAAAATGAATTTTACATAACATTGAACTGTTACATTTTTTTTTTATTGCATGTTTCCTGTTCAGTTGCTCAGGCAATCACTTAGAGCCACGTGTAATTCTATCATTCTCAATAAGTGATTTTCTATCCTGTGGACAGATGCTTGCAGTGAAAATACAGCATAGACTCATCTCTTTTCTCATCTTTTTAACCTTTAAATCAAGATAGGATCCATTTTTCTATTATATAAGAAGAGAAAACATCCCAGAACTAGTTTTTATTTAATGTAGTCCATTAAGGTTTAAAGAATGACTGGGTATAAAATGTTAGAGGTGAAAAGGCTATAAGAAACCATCTAATTAATCTCCATTTTATAGAGAAGGAAGCTGAAGACCAGGGAATTTAGCCACTTGCCATTGGTCACACATGGAGTAAGTAGTAGAGCTCAGATTCAAAACCAGGTTTTTTCACTCATATTTCAGCATTCTTTCCATGCCCATCATGTTGGGACTGACCAAGAAATTTCATGTTGATGAATCTGACTTTCCTGCCCTCTACCTGAAGCAATAATCTAGAGTTACCAAAGATATCACAGCTTCTGCTTTAAGTTAAAAAAAAATAATAATCTTCCTGGAATTCTAAACAGGGAAAGTTGAACTATTGCTGACTTGTGTATTCAGGATATATGTTCATTGGCATGGTGCCACAAATGAATACTAATGAACCAAAGGACAGCTTCCTTGTCTACCTCATAAAGGGTTATTAATGTTTCTTTAAATGCAAAATATAGAATTCACTGACTTTTAAAGCTACAAACTATTCTCTGTTCAATTATAATGCATGCTTATTATAATTCTTTTAATTTAGCGAATTTGTGTAATGCTACTACTTGCTAGTTACACTTTTTTTTTTGGCTGAGGCAATTGGGGTTAAGTGACTTGCCCAGGGTCACAAGCTAGGAAGTGTTAAATGTCTGAGGCCAAATTTGAACTCGGGTCTTCCTGACTTCAGGACTGAAGTTCTATCAATACACCAACTAGCTGCCCCTGTATTATATCTTTTTAACTGGGATGCATTTTTTTTCTTTTTAATGTTTTGATCATTACATTTTTGACATAACTGAATTCCTTGTAACTTCTGTTACAAACTTTGCATTATGTTTGGATACATACTTTTTATTTTATTTTTGTGAATTTATAAACATTGTTTGGATAAGGAGGTCCATAGGCTTCACTAGAATGCCAAATAGTTCTATAACACAAAAAAAGATTAAAAAAATTCATATTCCAGAATATATGACTTTAAGAAAATAAATTGAAATATAAAATTTTTCTTCCATCAATATCCATCTTTATATTTTATTTGTCACCAGAAATTTTATCACTCTTGTGTCTTTAAAACCTGAATTTCAAAGATAGATATGTGAACAGCCCATTACTCTTGACCCTTGCTGATTGTTAACATACTCTTTCTCTCTTTGATTCCTCACTTCCTTTTTGAAGACTGGTTGTTTTATTTGATGGGTAAGTCTGATTAATTCAAACTCCATTCTCCCCCCCCCCATACAACTCTTTTATACATTTTTGCCTGAATATGAACTGAGTGCTAAGCCATAACACTTCTACTTTTCTAAACACAATGAATGACAGTAGCTATTTAATAACACAGGTTAATAATAATAATGATAACAATAATTTGCTCACATTTGTTTTCTGCTTCATGATTTAAAACTGGTGAATTTTTGATAATTTCCTGAAGTTGTCTGCTGCTTTTTAAGTTAGAACATTTCCTACCTCCATGTTTAGCCATTCCTTGCCTAGCTGTCCGATACAGATTTTAGTATTTCTGACATGTCTGACCAGGATCTACCACTATTCTTATGCTCTCTGAACTAATTGAATACCCTAGAGAGAAATGTAAATAATAGAAGGACTTAGAATATATGACTTCAGAGTATCCCTTAAAAAATGAATAGAAATGGTCTGGAATAGAGGAACAACTGGAACTTATAAGATGTATAGAAGAACTTGGTTGGAAATAAAGAGGTAGATGATGATTTTTAGATTCATAAAGAAGTCCAATAATATTTATGATAAAAGATAATGAAAAGAAACAAAAGAGTGTATTGATGCATCCAACTTTGCTAGTCAGTGAGTATTGTTGTAGAGCGCTGTCTGTGGTGCTGATAGAATCTTCTGTTGTAAGATTGTTGATGATAGAAGCATAAATATTTCATCACAAATATAGATAAGGAATACAATTCAATTTCAGGAAATGGGAAGACAGTTGAACAAGTTTCAAAAGGTCTGAGGTGTGATATGTTAAACATAAAATCAGGATTTCTCTCTCTCTCTTTATATGTATAAACACACATACTGTATGCACACATATGTATGTATATATGTATGTAAGTTCACACACATACACATCGGAAGAGTTTGGTACTTTCACCTTTAAGAGCTTTTTTCTACATATGAGAGAAATTTCTTGTCATAAAAAAGAGCATGGGCACACTCTGTCTTACCTATGTTACTTGGACACTCCACTTGGACCACTTGGACATACTCCATATACTGATAGACGCCATTCTTTTGATTTATCCACACTCCCTTGAGCTAAGGAGTTTCTCCTTCTATGTTATCTCAAAAATTATACTGGTATTATCAATATGATAAATAAATAACATCTGATACTCTCGTTACTGTGATCTGAAGTATAACATAAGATTATCTAAGGCTTCAGTGGTCATTGCTCTGAGGGTTGGACTAATCTTTCAAGTTTCTTCAAACTCTAAGATTCTCTGACTTGTTACTAAAAGAATAATCCATCCCATTCATTAAAATAATTAACACTCATATATGCATATGTATATCTTCTATCAATCTATCGACTAAAACAAATACAGGTAAAACATAACTATATTCACACACATAGAAATATCTGTGTCTCTCTCTATGTCTCTCTGTCTCTCTGTCTCTCTGTATATATATATATATATATATATGTATATATATATATGTATGTGTATATATATATAGCCATTATCTGTTTAGATATATATTAACACAAATATAGATTAAAATATAAATATATACACACATAGAGATTTTTATGTATATATCTGTATATACATTTATCCATCTCCATATCTATCTATGGAAAGGAAATGTCAGACCATTCTAGTATATTTGCTTCCAAAATGGGGTCAGATCCAACTATAGTGACTGAAAAACTACAAAATATATGTGTATATTATATATCTCTGTGTGTATGTACACATATGTACACATGAGTATACACACATATTTATATCCTATCTTTTTGTTGCTTTAAAAAAAATTCTTCTTAGTAGCTGATTAAGATCAACAGCTAGTCAAACTGATGGGAATATTAGCATTCAATCTGGAAACAAGTCATTGTGTCAAACTGCCCAGACCAAACTACACTATGAATAGCTAGTATATTGCATCCATATAAGGAGAAGACATTGTTACACTGATTTAATTTCATATTACTATGGCAACTTTGATCATTTTGTTAGAACAAGAGATTAAATGCAACCAAGTGTTCATTAGGACTTTACACTAATGAAAAAGGTAAAATCCTGAGATGTGCATGAATCAAGGGCATTATGGAAACCATGGTAAAGACAAGGAGATATTGCAAAAGCGGAGGACAGCTAACTGCCTAATCAACCTCAGTACGGAAATTGGTCTCTGGCCGATACAATGGCCTCATTTATAACATGCAGGAAATGACTATAATGAGGGAAAAATCAAAGGAATCACATAATAATGTGCCGAGAGCACTTAAGCAGCACTAAGGATATATTTTTTCCCCACTCTTGCAAAAGTATTGTTGGAAGTATTTAGTGTCATATGTTTTATCTTTTATGGGCCTTAGTGATCTTTCCAAATATAAGAAAACAACTAAATAGTAGATATAAGTTCCTATGAAATTACATTGAATTACATTTTCTATACTGACAGTGAAGTTTTTTTTTCTTTTGTTTTGTTGGAGTTTTTTAAAAAAGACAAAAGGGAAAGCAATTTAACAATCATAAACTTTGGCTTATAAGGTAATTGGCTGAGCTCAGGGGGCTGAGTAAAATGTATTATTTATTGCTTATCACAGGCAGTTGCAGCAGCTGGATTTTGCTCCCTGGGGTTTGCCTATACTGGTATCTCTACTTTAAAGGAGAATGGCAATGCTAAGCCAGATATTGGCTTGTGGCAGTTAGATGCAGAGTAATATAATGGAGATAGGAAATATCATCCACATAGAATTAGCTATTATCACATTAATTATTTTACAAATATAATAATTGTTTCAAAGTTCCCTTTGATTAAATGACTCAGACAAATTTGAGAGGGAGATTTTCTTATTTTCATGACTTCATTTATATTTCTTCAGTTTAGAAGATATGGAGGGCAGGATAGCTGCATGATATTTTCCCCCACCTCAACTGAGACTAATTTCCAATAGAAAAATTCTATTCATAATATTATAGAAGAAATTTTATTGGCAAGAGAGCAAAACTATACTCCATGGATGAATAACAATTGCAAAATCCGCTAATTAACATTCCTAGGAATATTAATACTGCCCCAACTGAGGGTTCTTGATTTTTTTTTTAATCATCTTGGGTTTGGCACACAAAAAAAGTGATAGGCTCTGGGGAGAATAGGTTTCTTTTCAATCTCCAGTGCTTCCCAAAGGTACTTGTTATTTTAGGCTTTCCCAAGTAGAGAGCTCTTGGCAATGCTCTTTTACTTCACAACAAATCTATCAGAAAGGCAAGGAAAAACAAAACAAAACTTAAAAGGTCCTTTTCACTTCAGGTAAGTGATAGAAAATTCTAGCATTCTACCAGTCTGGTAAAGTCACAACTTTCCTTGCAAAGCATCACAGAAACCAAGAGTCAAAGTAGATATATTCTCTAAATGAGGTTCTAAAAAATTATTTGATTGGACTATATGGTCTCTGAATTCCCTTTCAGCTTCCATGATCCTTTTCCCTTTACCACTATTCTCTTTTAGACAGGAGAGAGAACTCCAGCAATGTGTTATAGTTCTGTTAAATATTGTGTCAGACTGGGGACATCCTTTTACTAAGCCTATTATTTTTGTCACCATACAAACTATCCTTTGATCATACAGATTTACTCTACATCAGGATCTGCTTCTGGGTACTAAGTTTCATGGAAGTTCCTATTACAAACTGGAGAATCAGGTACAATGATGTGAATTACTGATGTGCTTTCTATTTTAGAAACTTGTGAGAATAATTGTAGGTTAACATATCTCACAGTAATATAGCATTATACATTGTACATACATTTAATATTTTGTATCTCATGATAACCCAATGAGGTAGGTACTAAAGATATTTTTAATCCCACTTTACAGATGTGGAAATCTAGCCTCAAATAGGTTAAAAAAATTTAGTCATGTTATCATAGTTACTAAGTATTGGATTTAGACTTTAAACCTAGCCTTTCCAGATTCTATGTTCAACATTTTATCCTTTATAAGTCTCATCACTTCTGGAGCCAGCAAACATGCTTATTTTTCCACAACTGACTCTGATTAAGCACTTGGGAAGGCACATTCCCACTCCTCAGTGTAGTCTAAAAATCAGTCTACTGAATTTAGAATTGACATCTAGACCAAATAGTTATGTAATCTCAAATAAATCACTTTATTTTTCTGTCTCTCAAGCCAACCAGGATGTATTATATGATAGTGGAATGATATAGGTAGAAGTATATGGCTCTAGAGACAGATGACCTGAATTTAAATCCCTCTATTTGGCACTTGTATCTGAGCAACCTTGGGCAAGTAACTTTACCTTGCAAAGAATGTCTTGTTTTCCGGAACTGTAAGGTAGACTAGATTGTAGCCAAATCAGTTCTAGGTTTATGATCCTGAAATCTGAAGATTTTTTAAAAAGTATTAAAAAGATTAGAAGAAATTGAAGGATCTAGTACAAAGCCTACAATGACCAAAGTTATAATATGCACCATTAGGAGAACATGGTTAAAAGAATGATTTATTGAGTATGCATTTATATTAAAACCAGACCTCTTCTTTAAAAATGGAAAAAAAACCCAGATATTTACATATACAGATCTTACATATTCTCTATTATTTAGTCTTAAAGTAAGAGTTAGTTGTCTGGATTTTCATCTGGATTTCTAATTGGTATCTTGCTCAACATCCCCAATATGATTTATTATCTTTCCTCTATAAACTTTCCTCCTAACTTGTCTATTCTTGTCAAAGGAATTATCTGGAAATGATCTATTTCATTACCAACATTTTGATTCATTTTATAAATATAAAAATCATATTAATTTTGACCTTTACTTTGAAATGAAGTGGATTGATTAAATTTTTAATTCTGTTTCCCTGACTTTCTCATGTATCCTTTTTATGGTTCAATAATATTCTATTACATTGATATACCACAATTTGCTTGCTCATTTCTCAAACCACAGACATATAAAATCTTTTGTAGGAACAAAATACATGTAACTAGAACAAGAAGATAAATTGTCAATTGAGAAAAAAGAAACAAGTAAAAAATATGCATTTAAAATGTCTGATAAAGATATATATAATACTATATATATAAATACATATAAACACATGTGTATTGTGTATGTGTGTGTGTATATATATATATATATATATATATGTGTGTGTGTGTGTATGTGTGTGTGTGTACTTCAGAAATTAAATCTTTAAGATCATAATGATTACCGAATAAATGAATAGTATGAATTATATAAATAACTTTTAAAAGATTTATAATCACCTTAAGATTTAACAGCTTTCTCCAAGCTACTATTAATTAAAAACAAGTAAAATAAAGTAAGTTTGAATATCTACCTGGCTATACTGGGAAAAATAACAAAAGTTGGAAATAGTTTTGGAGCCTATTGGAAAAAAAGACATTAATACAGTTTTGGTGGAGAGGTAAATTCTGGAGATTAATTTGAATTAAACCAAATGTTACTAAATGATATATCTATTGGCTATCCAGAATCACTACTTGGCTCCATACCTCCAACGAGAGCAAAGAAAGAAAAAAAAAAGATGAAGGGGAACACAAATACTAATGGTAGCTCTTTTTTAATCAAAATGACAAGATAAAAAAAGAATATCAGTTAGAAGAAGGGATGAACACTCGATCATATAAGTAAACACTCTTATGCCATGAGAAATGATAATAGACTTTCTACTAAATTTGGGGAAAAAGCTCATATAATTTAATGCATAGTGAAGTAAATATAATCAGAAAAATAACTTATACTCTAATAGCAGCATTATAATGAAGAAAAAAACCCACAACTTTGACAATCTTAAAGATCTCTGAACAATGTAATGACCAAATGTAAGTTCAAAGGACAATAATCTGTATTATTTTCTAATAGTGAGATGATGGAGACAAGATATAGAATGTGACATATGTTTTTGACCATGGACATGTGGGAATCTATTTTGTTTGCGTATGGATATTTGTTACATGTTTTTTCCTTTTAAATTAGATGGTTTGGGAAGGAGATAAAGTAAATACTTAATTGAAAGTAATGAAATTAACTGAAAAATAAGATGAAAGTTTAAAAACAAAGAATAAATGTAGTTCATAAAGAATTCTATACTAGTTAAGTGGGTTTAAAGCCATTTTTGGTGAAAAAGTCATATCAGCAAGACAGTAGTCCTGTACATCACTTACTTGAGTCATTTTTACCTTATTTCCATAATAATGGGAAAGAACTGCATAGTTGTTTCTTTGTGTGTGTGAAAAGCCTTTTTTTCAAGAAATATTATGAAGACTATTAATTCACAAAATATATAAAAATATGAACATTGCTAAGATATCCATTATTATTTTTTCCAAACAAGTCACAGATTAACTAAAGATCCTTTCAGCTGGTATCTTCAAAGGAAGGTCACATTTGTACTGCAAATGACAGTACAAATAAATCAAGCAGAAATTGATACGCAAGAAAATTAAGGAGGTAGTAAGAAACGTCTAGGGACATCTAGATGGCTCAGTGGATAGAATTCTGGCCTAATTTAATAGATGTGTGACCCTGAGAGAGTTACTTAACTCCATTTGGGTCAGTTTCTTTATCTATAAAAATGAATTAGAGAAGCAAATGACAAAACACTTCATTATCTTTGCCCAAAAATGACTGAACCTCAACGAGAATGGCCTACCTGTCATTGATGAAATCAAGTCACATTGCCCAGATAAAATATACCTTCATTTACCAATCAGAACAAGGGGGAGAAAGAGATGGAACCAAAAATGTGATTGGTGAGTCACTGTCAGTAAAATTTTAACTCATAGAGAATTGGAGAGGTGCCATAGGACAGCAGGAGAGAAAATTCAGTCTTTATTTTTAAAACAATGTAGTGACTAGAAGCTAAAAACTATATTTAGAATGGAGAATTTAAATTTAATTCCTAGAAATCTTCTAGAAGGTATCCTTAAAATGATAGTGAAAATTTACTCCTCCAAAATGATGATCGCCAAAAGGCTTCAACCAGAAGAGGTCAGAATAGATATATTTTCTTTTTTTGATGGGTTTACTAAACTGGTAAGTCAGAGGAATGCTGAAGTTATGTAGAGTTAAGAAAAAAAATGGATTCTTTCTCATATTATTCTTATAGAAATATAAAGATACATGGTTTGTATGATAACATGTAATCAGACAGATTTGAATGCTAGAAACAAAGAATTGCCATGAATTTTTTGATGTTATGAGAGATAGAATGCTACAGTGGTATGAGAAGAGCTAGAAGATAATTAATAATTTCATCAATGACCTGATTAAAGTCATAACATATGTTTGTGAAATATTCTGATCTTAGGTATATAGTATATCAGTTGTCTTTAAATATCTCAAATATCTTGGGGATTATTGTCTCAATATTAAATAGTGACAAATAAAAATTCTGGGTTTAATCTAATATTAAATTTAGTATACTTCAAATAGTCTTAAATATGATTTAAAAAACTGCTTTCACAAATAAAAGGTGGGAAAGGCATTGTTATATGGTAGTTTAACTGAAAAAAATCTGAATATTAAAAGACTCATATGAGTCAGCAGAGTTGAAACAATATATACATATATGTGTATGAAATATAGATAATGGATATATATTTTTTCATTATTTATATTTCTTCCTATATCACTCCCTTTCCTGCCCCCCCCCCCCCGAAAAGCCATCCCTTATCACAATTTTTTAAAGAAGAGAATAATAACTAAAATTCTCTCATGTATTAAAATAATCAGATTTAGGCAATGTTATATACTCATAGCCTCCCTGTATCCACAAAGAAATAGGGAGAATATTTTCCAACATTAATTTTTGGTTGTTTTGTGGTTATTGTTCTTATTTCTATTTTTGTAGTCATAGTGTGTAGTATTTCCTTGGTTCTACTTAATTTGTCTTGCGTTAGTTCATATAGGTCTTTCCTTATATCTGTCTGTGTTCATCATATTTGCCATTTCTTACAGCATAGCAATATGTCACTTCATTCATGTACCAGTCTGTTTAGTCATTCTACAAGGGATATATTTCTCTGTTATTTTTGGTTCTTTGCTACATAAAAAGTAAGCAGGTCCCTTCCCCTTCAAAAAAAAAAAAAAAAAAAAAGACAATTTTGGATGCCAGTAAGAGAGACAGAATTTCTCTGACAAAGAGACAATCATTCCTTAATATTGGGCCTTGGTGAGGTTATATGTACATTTTATTTATTTCTCAGTACCACAATGTAAGAATGAGGACATTGATCCAAAATGGGAAAATCAAAATGGTGAAATTCTTTGAGCCCATATCATAGAAGGATCTGATGAAGGGATTTAGAGAAAAGAAGACCTATGGGACATATAAAAGTCATATTCAATTATTTTAAGGGTTGCTCTGTGGAAGAAAGATCAGACTTGCTCTCCATGGCCCCAAAGGTAAGAACCAGCAACATTAAAAGGAATGTTCAAATAGATGATCTTTCTATCATAAATATTTCTTAATAAATAAATATTTCCAACATTGAAACAATCTGTTTAGGGAGTTGGTATTTTCCTCTTTCTTGGAAGGTCTTCTACCTATCAGATTTGTTGGTATAGGTTGTGGGAGAACAATGATGTCAAATAGAAATAAAAAAGAGAGCCATTGATAGATACATGCATGAGGATCTCTAGAGGCTGAATATTGACTTAGTTTCAAAATGTAATATTATTTTTGTTTTATTTGTTTGGTGGTGTTGCTAAATACTTCAGTTCACAATTCTACCAGGAGTAAATTAGTGTCCCAATGTTTCCACATCCCTTGCAACATTTGTTGCTTCCCCTTCAATTATTTTAGCCCATGTGATAGGCATAACATTTCATCTCAAGGTTGTTTTAATTTGCATTTCTCCTATAAAAATGATTTACATCATTTCTTTTTCATTTGGCTATAATATTTCTAAATTACATTTTAATCTGATTGGGGCACATTTGGTGATGTTGTGGACTAGGCTAAACAATCAAGACCTTTGGCTAGGGGCCTGCTAAGGTTCATTTTTGCTCTAAAATTCCATTACCCTATGATCTTCAGTTAATTCCCTATTAAACACTGTATATCACTGAGATAATTTAGAAAAAGTGATAATCTAGTTCATCATTGTCACTAAGACTATAATAATCTGTATCATCAATAAATTATTTACTGAATATTCTCTACTCTTAAATGTAACATGAAAAGGTGCTGTAATCTATTTCCTTGCTAAAAGGACCTATTCATAAAGAGATGATAGATAGATAGATAGATAGATAGAGTGAATGAGTGTTTGAGTGAGTGAGTAAATGAGTGAATAAGTGAATAGCTGAGCCAGATGCCCATCACCAGGAAGGTAGCCATTAAATGATGAGATTTTTTGTCACCTCACCTTATTTATATGTGTTCTGAATGCAAAGAAATATGACAGCTCCATGCTGATAGAGAAATACTAAGTGAATAAGTTTTTGCATAATATTGTCATTGAAATTTTAAAGGTTTATTTTCAACTACAAAAGTTCTGAGATTTAAATGATAGCATTATGCAAATATTCACTTAGTATTTTTCTGCCTGGCACATAGTAGGCATGAACAAACAAACAAATGAATGAATAAATGCTTATTGATTGATAAAAAGTAAGATATGTTGATTTCCATATATAAATAATTTTTCAAATACTTAGATAATTCCACCATTCTTTACAAGAAAATAAACAGTAAATTATACATACACATGCACACACACACATATGTTTTCTTGTACCATTTCTACCATCAGCCTCCTCCATATATATATCTATATATATAAAATATGTAATATTATGTAATGATTTATAAGGTATATATAATATATATATATGTGATCTGTGACATATATATGATATATTTAATGATCTGTGACCTTTAAAGAGCTATGTGAATGCTAACTGTTATTGCTGTTATTATTTTTGAGGTCTTTGTTGAGCTTATCTCCTATGTACTATAGAGAATAATTGCTCTTTACCCATGGAGGTGGTAATAGTAAGAACTTATGAATTCATTTTTATTTCAAAGGCATTATTAGTTAATAAAATTGCATTGATTTTGATGACTAATGGAATTTGTTTCCTGACCTTGAAATTTTGGTGCTTTTCTGAATGCCATGTGAAACCTTGATACTTGAAATGATAAATGTATTATTATGGTAACATTAACTTCAATATTCCCTCTCAAAGTAACTATGTCTATTACATTTTTAAGAGGGAAGAGAATCTTAAGAGATGGATAGTGCAATTGTTATTTTGGAAAGATATCTATTACATATAGAAAAAAATGGATGAAATACAAAGAAAAACGATGAAGAGAGCTTATTTCATAAGAAGTTGAATTTAACTTTTATAGTGCAAAGGAACAATATAAATACATTTCAAGAGACTTTGGTCCCTATCATCAGAGAACTGAAGAGTACTATAGAGTGAGGCTTAGTCAAGAGTAGCAATAGTTAGATTTCAGTCCAACTGATTTTTCTCTGAAAAGTTATTTAGAAAATAAAATTTCTGTGTTTTTCATTGTTATATTTAAAAATTTTGTAGAGTCAATAATTTTATTAACTCAAAGAAATATGACAATTGACTTAATGTATAGAAATATGGATAAAAGTTTAAAGAAAAGTAGTTTTTTTATTAGTGGCATGTAATAAACTGGGGTAGGGGCTCATATATAAGTAAGTTATAAATTATTAATCAATTAAGAAATATCAGAATATATCACTTGATTGTGTTAAAACCTATGGTGAAATAAATAAAAATCAAACAGCATATTGATGGGCATGTGGCTGATGGAGTTGTAGAAGAATATTTCACATGTTGGTTGCCAATCCTTGACTCTGTACCATTAGCTTATTTGACAATAATAAAATCTAAGCTCTATAAAGATCCATTGAAATGAAAGACATCAAGGCTTTGGAGTTATACTGTATGTTAAAAAACATATCATATGCAATAACATTTTCAATAACATCATCAAAAAATTAACAACAGAGTCTGAAAAGACAGAGACTTATGAAAAGGGGTGTATGTGGGTGTGGGGGGAGCGTAGGGCTTTCTCTTTTCCCCATAAGCCACAACACATCTATTATTTTGTTTTTTGAGAAGTAAGGGCTAACATATAAACTGGCTTAAGAGAGGGCTCAAAAAGGATGCACAAGATTGGTAGTTAGTGTATAGGGTTAAATAAGATATCTAATATTTTATTCTAAGATAATAAAATACATTCCATCTGAATGAGTCATTCTTTATACTGTGAAGTCAAGTCCTTAAAACAATTGCTAAAGTGTATGAAAGTGTCCCATTGGTCCTTTAAATTAACCAGAAGTATATAAATAGACATGAAGCCAAGCATTTTAAAAAGAACAAGTCCACTTCCCACTCTTGATGTCGATGACTTCACCTCCTACTTGGTAATAAAAAGTGAGCTAAATTATCATCTTTTCTGTGTACAGATACTCATTCTTCCTACCTGCCTCAGAGAATGTTTTGTTTTTCTATTGTGCCACAGGTTCCTTTGATTATTCTACCTCAATTTCCCCAATTGTTCTACCTCAATTTCCCTGAATTGTTCTGCCTGATTGCAACATCCCCCTCCTAATCATCATGATCCAGATAAGGAGAAAGACCTTCTATCTTAGACATCTTGACCCCAGATTTTCCCTACTTATCAGAATGTCTAATGGCTCCTCCCATTCTGTCATTGCTCTTCTTGATCCCAACTTGTCAAAAGGTTCGATGCCTCCCCCCACCCTTTCAGACCGGAATTGATAGTCCCTTCCAGCTCTCAGTGCTCTGACTCTGCCCCTGTCCCAGTCTTTCCCCCTGGTAGCTTAGAGCCATGTGTATATATACTTTATGGGAAGCACACATTAGCTGCTGGATGCTGGATTCTTGGAGACAATAGTCTCATTCAGCCCTGGAGGCAGAACGGATTCTGCTCTGCCTCCAGTAAATCTCTCCTTTTCAAATAAAATATTAAAAACTCTCTAACCTCTATCTTGCCTCAGTTTCTCTAGCATTACATTTCCTTTCTATGAGAAAACTGAAACTAAGAAAGATCAAATAGGATCATAAGATCATAGATAAAGAGTTATAAATCATATATTCCAAACCCATCAATTCATACTTGAGACCCAGAGTGTTTTCCCAAGTGATTTCCCAAGTTTACATAGGTAGTGAGTAGCATAGTTGAAATGCCAGCCCCATTTATCTAATTACAAATCCAGAAGTCCTTTGCAATAGAGCACTTTGTGTTTTAGGTCCTAAGACTATCTTTCAAGTAGATTTAGAAACAGGTTATATTCCATCAGAATTCAAACTTAGAGAATGCTCTTTAAATGGTAGGTTTCCTCCCTTGGTCCTACTGACAAATAGAATAATAATCAGTTCTTCCCTCACTTAATAAAGGCTTAATTAGGTTTTATTAATGAAAAAAGGATTCAGATACCTCTCTGTTTTCTATAGTATAGGAGGAAGGGACAGCTTGTATACAGTTTCCCCTACCAACATCCTCCTATTCTAGCTCTAGAACTATACTTTGATCAATATTGTTATTGGGATAATTGTATCAATCTAATATTTCCAGGTCTAATTACTATCCCTATGTCTTTCCAAAACAAAATATAATGACTGGACCCTGTTTCTCAATATATGTTAACTTTCCCCATCAGAATATTAATTTCCTGGTTTGTCTTAGTCTTTGCATCCTCAACAACTAGCACAGGGCATTGTACATAGTTTAAGTAAGTCCTTAATAAATGTAGTTGAATGAATCCATTTTTATTTTTGAATCCTCAATATTTAGCTAGAATTAATTTGCACATAGAAAGTACTTAATTTCTTTTCCCCATTCATTTATTTAAATTTTAACAGCAATTAGGTGGTAAAGTGAATAGATCACTAGGCCTTAGAGTCAAAATGATATGAGTTCAAATTTGGCCTACAATACTAGAAACTATAATGTAATATATATTATAAAATATATCTATCATACTATATATCATACATATCATATCAAATTATAATATATCACCCCCTTTCCACTGCCTTGCTCTACCCTTTCCTGCTCCCTTTTAGAATTTTCTTTCCCCTACAAACCTTTCTCAGACAATAAATCCTTTTAATGGGTGTATTTTCATTTCATTCTTTCCTTTCAAATTCCTTTATGGACTTGAGGGTCATTTTGTTAACAATTTCAAAATTCATTTGTCCTACAAAAACTTCCTGGTATACCTCCTCAGCTTATAAAAATGCTTATTCTGATAAAATTTACACTTGTCTATACTATTCTTTTAGCTTTAGCATGTTGGGTGATGGATTATAGAATTGGTCTGTTACTGAATAACTTTGCAAGGTCATATATCCTGATTCTCATTTTCTTTATCTATAAAATGGAATTAATAATACCTGTCCTAGTTATTTCATAGAGATTTTATGAAATTAAATAAAATAATGGAGTTTAAAGCACTCCATAAATTGGGAATTAAAATTAATGCCTTATATTTTTATCAATCTTTTTTTTAAATCTGAGGTGTAGTTAAAATGCTTGGATGGAAAAAACAAACATGTCAAACTTATTATATGAGGTATCTTCTGATTCCCCTAATTATTATTACTCCCTTACCTCCATATTTGTTTTGCATTTAATTTGTTATATGGATTGTATTTTCTTGTATTCATAGTGTTTCCCATCTGTCTTCTCTAGCCACCCCCTACCTATCACCAAGGTAAACTGTTTGGCGGGAGCTGTTTTCATTCTGATTTTGCATGCCCAGTATCTAGTATGGGCCTTGGCACATAGTAGGCACTCAAGTACTAATGTAATGGAATTAAAACATGCAACATTTGTGGATGATTTTGTAAATGAAGAAATTTCTATCTGTATAATAGCTGTTGCTGAGGAGACTGCAGATGATACTACATTTACTAAATGGCCTAGCAATTCCCCAAAGTGTGAGTATGACCTTCTCAAAAAGAAAAGGAGAAGAAAATTCTTATCCAGCCTATCAATATGAATGCCTATTTTCCCCCCTTCCTTTCAAAGAATGAACTTATCCCTCCATGCTTCCTTTCAATTTGAATGCTTGTCTTTGTTCCTCTTACTTTCAGTGGGTAAGTCATAAATAAAATAGCCTCTGACAAAGTCTTAGCCCTCATCACCTCAATTATTTTCCCTGATTCCCAGAAGGTAGAGATTAGAGGCCAAGTTTTATCATCTCCTTTCTAATTAATTCTTTGAGGGCAGAATCTCTCTCTCTCTCTCTCTCTCTTTTTTTTTTTCAAAGTCCAGCCAAATACCTATGATATTAATCCCTAGTTCAGAGAAAAGAAAACTCATCCCTTCTTCCTCACCCATTCTGGGACAGGATTCTTGACGATAAGCCTTTAATATAGAACCTTACATTATTCAAGTGATTTTAACATGATTGCCTTGAGCGACCTTATGAAAGAGTGGAGAGGATCCTGGATTCAGAGCCAAAAAGATCCGTGTTCAAATTCCACCTCAATTACTAGTTATATAACCCTGAGTTGTTGAACCTCCCTCACCTCAGTCTTCTCTTTTGTAAAAGGAGGTTAATAAAAGCACCTATCTCACAAAGTTGTACAGTAATCCCTTCTCTAGAATGACTTTCTCTATAATGGTTTCATCCTCAGCATAAGAAATTAAATGGGAATTTTGTGGAAGCTGCAGATGATATGCAGATGACAGCAGGTGACACAGAAAAAGTTTAGAAGCTCAGAAATACATAAATATAAATATATACATGTATTTATTATATATAATATATATTACATATATCATAGGATATATAATGATATTATTGTGTAATAACATTTTCTCATTTACTACCATGATAATTCATATTTCTTCTCAGGTATGAAGGGAAGGCCAAAATTTTTTTACAAAAAGGGCAACTAGATGGTGTAGTAGATAAAGCATTATCCATGGAGTCAAGAGGATCTGAATACAAATGTGACCTTAGATATTTACCACTTAATAGCTATATGACCCTAAACTTGATACTTAACCCCAATTGTCTCACAAATAAAAAAAATATTTTTACATGGATTTTTCAGATCGCAGGGGCATCAAGCCTTTAACTCCAGTGATGTGGAAGGGATAACTGCAGCAAGGATCAAATGTGATTAGGTATGCAAATACTTTATAGATTTTAAAGTACTATGTAAATGACAGCTATTATTATAGTCATCAGTTAATAAGAGTTTATTAAGTGCCAGACAATGGGATAAGCACTGTGAAAAGAAACTGAAAGAACAAAATAATGTCTATATGTAAAGAACTTATATTCTAGTAAGAGAGGTAAGGACATAAATAAAAATAAACATGTAAATGTAAACATTGTGATTATTAGAGACCCTGATTTCATTTGTTGCTTATTGTTTATGATGTTTGATGGGATTGGGAAGATGATCCAGAGTGATCCTAAAGAACAAAATATTCATTGAGAATCAGTCTACACTGCTAGGATGGGGCTAAGATATTTCCCATTTTTCCAATGGAGGATAGCTTTCCAGGGCCAAAAAAGTTTATACATTCCCCTAGTGTAATGAGAATTGGGAGAATGATAGTAATAATCATTAAATTGACTGATTATTCATTATTCCAATGTCAATCAGTCAAGAAGTATTTATTAATTACTTACTATTTGTCAGTCACTGTGTTAAACAAATGGGCACAAAGGATAAGATGCATTCATCCCAAATAAACTTGAGTTGAGGATATGAATTTCTTGGTTCCTTTACTGGATCCAATTATTTTCTGCCCTACTTGTACTATGTCTCTTATAATGTTACTATCGTGCTAATATAAACACTTTAAAGGTCCTGTTGTCTCAGTTCATGGAAAATATTTTCCATGATATTACGAGGAACAAGTACTTCCTGAAGGACTTAATGGACTTGGATCAATACTAGCACGGGCTACAAAATTATAGCTTTGCAAGATGATGCATAGGAAAGTTTCTCCCCGACTAAGGGGAGAGGTAGTTTTACCTTCTTAACAGAGAAAAAAGACTGTTCAAGTATGATGAAGAGGAGATTCTAGAAATACTCTCAGTACCAATTCAGGAACCATCACATTCATATCTCTCATTTGATTTCATGCACACTCTCATTCAGTTGAGTAACAATCAAAAAGAAGAAAGAAAGAAAGAAAGGGAAAGGAAAGGAAAAAGGAAAGGAAAAAGGAAAGGAAAAAGGAAAGGAAAAAGGAAAGGAAAAAGGAAAGAAAAAAGGAAAGGAAAAAGGAAAAAGGAAAGGAAAAAGGAAAGGAAAAAGGAAAGGAAAAAGGAAAGGAAAAAGGAAAGGAAAAAGGAAAGGAAAAAGGAAAAAGGAAAGGAAAAAGGAAAGGAAAGGGAAAAAAAGGAAAGGAAAGGAAAGGAAAGGGAAAGGAAAAAGGAGAGGAGAGGAGGAAAGGAGAGGAAGAGAAGAGAGGATGAGAGGAGAGGAGAGGAAAATAAAGGAAAGGAAAGGAAAGGAAGAAAGGAGGGAGGGAGAAAGGAAGGAAGAAAAGGAAGAAAGAAGGGAAGAAAGGAGAAATGGGAGGGAAGGGAGGAAAGGAGAAAGAGAAGGAGGGAGGGAGGAAAGGAAGGGAAGGTTGGAAGTGGGGAGGGAGGAAGCTCCTAGACCATTTCTTTAAAAAGGAAAGCAGATCTATGTCTACATAATTTGGAAATTCAATGGGATATTAAGGAGTCTTCTTCATCAGGCTGAGAAACTGACTGATAGATAACAAGGCTTCTGAATGAGAATGAAGCAACATCAGATCAAGCAGAACTTCCTGGAGAGAAACTAGGAAGTTCTTACAGCACATCTGCCCTGGGAAGCATCAATCACATGGCATAAAAGAGCTCTAAGCCCATGGTATGAGCAGTCACTTTTAATAAGGACTGAGAATAGACAGAAGTGACAAAAGAAATAAAATGAAATAAAATAAAACTGCAACGATTTGGCTTTATCAGCATGGTACTGACACAGGGTCAGAAACAAGCTGTGAGTTCAGTTCAGTCATTAAGACATCCCATGGGCAGAGGCAGTAATCGATGTTTGGCAATGTGGACCACTCATTTCCTGCTGTATAGATACAGCCTCTGACCCTTTATCTATGTAGTTGGTATAGGGTATAAACTTCAGGGGAATTGCTGATGCCAAGATCATTAAATATGTTCTAAGGAGAATGTCAAACCAGGGTCATTGGGACACTTGAAGAGTCAATGCTGGTTCCTCTCTTGCATTTACTTTCACTTCTTTCTCCCACTTATGTTGGCAGCCTTGGAATAAGACTGGTTGCAGTTGAGGAACGACGTGTGAAAATGACCTTTCCCTGGTGTCCCCCTACTTGAGAAGGGCTACCTGCCAAAACCAGGAGACTGGACCAGTACTTCAGGTGCCCCAGAACTTAAAATACTGCATACAAATGTTTGTTTCCTGAAGTAAGAACTTCAGGAATTAAAGTACTGTAACTAAAACAATAATAGTAATGATAAGAGTCAAAAATTTTAAGGGATCTCTATTATTACTGGTGTTAGTATTCCCTTTAACAAAGCAGATCAGAATTCATACATGGCTGCACCCCTTGTGTTACTCTTGTCCATGTTCTCCATTAAACTTACAATATTTGGTCCACGATGCAATGTGAACCTTCCTTACTTTGGCTTGATTTGGGAAGGTATGAATCAATAACTAATAAATATAAACTAATAAAATAATAAGCATTTAAGTGCTTGCTATGTGCCAGGTATTACACCAGTCATTCAAAGACAGAAATGAAAAAAAAAAAAAAAACAAAACTTCAGAGCTTATTGGGGAAAACAGCATATGTAGATAGAAGTAAATATGAAATACTAAGTAAATAGCTTGTTAAAAGGGGCATTCACTTGAGGGAAGAGGATAAGCTTCATGTGGTACGTGGTGTTTTTAGAAGACATTTGAAAGGGGCAGTGAGGTGAGGCAGTGGATAGAGCACCAGCCCTGAAATCAGGAGGACCTGAGTTCAAATCAGACACTTAACATTTCCTGGCTGTGTGACCCTGGGCAAGTCATTTAACCCCAAGTGCCTCAGCAAAAAAGAAAAAAAAAAGTAGAATGCATTTGAAAGTTAAACACGTCAAAATTAAATAGAAGAGTGTATTGGTGTTGGAGAAAACCTAGGCAAAGGCACGTAGACAGGTAATGGAATAAAGTTTCTGAATGTCAGTAGGAGGATGGTCAGTTTGATAGAATGATAAAATATTTGAAGGAAATAATGTGCATGAAGGGCAAAAGGGTAGGAAGACCTTTAGATGGCAAACATGTGAGTTTGTATTTGATCCTAGGGGCAATGGGGAATCACTGGAGCTTACTCAGCAAAGAAATGCCATATTCTAATCTGCACAATAGAAATACCACTTTGGTGGCAAGTGCTTAATAAATGGTGATTTAGAAGAACAGCAATAGTGGGCATTTACACAGAGTTTTCAGTTTTACAGTGCTGTACATACATTATCTCACTTGGTAATGCATGCACAATTGGACATCCAGATAATGTTAGATGTGCATTAATATCTTCTCCCCCACCCCAGTAGCTTCCCAGTAGCTAAGCACCCTGGGGAAGCAAATTCTCAAAAGTTAATGAAATGGCCCAATAGATTCAAATGTGCCATTCAAATGAGCATCCTCTAAAATGAGGTGATTAAACAGAAGAGGGAAGTGGGCTCTCTCCCTGGTGAGCCACAACCCCAGCTTGTCTGAAGAAATAAAAAATGCAATCACAATATGGTGGATGTGAATGTGCCTGAGCTTTCCTCTGGAATAGAGGCCCAGCTGCTCCCCAAACCTTCATACTCAATGTCATTAGAAACTGTCCTGATGAAATAAATCAATCCCCGAATGAGCCTTTATTAAGTCTAAGCTATGCGCTCAATCCTGTAAAGGACCCAGGGAGGAACAGAAAATATCTCAAACCAGGGTTCCTTTTCCTTTAGAAACTTCTGCTTGATTGAAGAAAAGAACAATAGGAAGATAGTTATGAAACTAACAAGACAGCATGTTCCATTTGTTATGACATAGAAGGGAATTAAGTGCCTTCTATGGGTCAATCATTGTTGCATTTTAAAGATATTAACACAGTTGATTTTTCCTCAGCTCTGTGAGGTAGATGCAAATTATAATTCCCAGTTTAGAACTGAAGAAACTGAGGCAGATAGAGATTAAATTTCTTGCTCAGGAAGTGTCTTAAACTAGATATGAACTCATGTTTATCTGACTCCAACCCCAGAGCTCATTCTACAAAAGTGTAGTTTAGGAGAGAAAGAGGGGAACCCATGGATAAAAATAGCTCACCTCTATATAGCACTAGAGATTTTTTTTTTTTTTAACACACTTGCCTTCTAATAACTTTCTGAGTGTAAGGTAGGTGTTACGAAGAAATACTACTCCCATATAAGTTGATGAAGGAAGTGAGTTTTTAAGAGGTTCAATGACTTATTCAAAGTCAGTGATAAGTGTTCTGAGTCAAGATTTGGAAGCATTTCTCTCCTGATTGCAAGTCCAGAGTTCATTCTAATATATCACATTTCTTCAATATTAAGCAGAGGATTGTCCAGGAAAAAATTCATGACAGGAACAGTGAGTGAACTGTTCTTTAAAGGTCTTAGCAGGGTCTCATCTGAATATCAAAGACCAAGAGGACATGAAGTATGAAGGGGTTGATGTGAGTAAAGGCACAGATGAAAAATAAGAATGGGGTCCAAAAGTGTGACTTGCTACTGTCACACTGGTACAGAAAATTTGGCCAAATTGCCACAAGTTCCGCAGGTAAGACCTATTAGCGGAGTCTGATATTAAATGCCAGTTTTCTGCCTCCAAATATTATTCCATTCTACCAACCAAAATTCCTCTTTCAGGGAATGGGTATGATAATATTTCCATAAAATACTAGACAGACTTATAGGGAAACTACTTTATGAATCTTAAAGGGCTATAGAAATGTGGACCACTATACAACCTTATTGATTGGTTCGTAGAAAATCAGTTGGACTCATCTCAAGCCATGCTGCTTTTCTTTTTTAAATTCTTTTTTCCTGGGCTTGTCTCCAAGAGCACACCACTATCAAAGTATTGGGGAAGCACTATACCATCTATTTAATTCCATTCACAAGGACTGTTTGGCAAAGGGGGACTTAGCTGCCTGTTGAGGAATGATAAAGCTGCTCACTCTTAGGATTATGTAAAATGGGGTAGGAAGGACAGATAATAATGGAAAGAAAATCCTGCCTTTCTGGAGGCCTCAGGCAATGACCATGTTAATACTAATACTCTGATGGTCCCCATTAAAATTTGCTGATCCTGAGATGTCATATGCATACAAATAAATAAATAAATGAATTGGGAAGTTGGAATTTAAAAAAATGCTATGTATAATAATGTTTGAAAAAAACAACTTCAGAATGTACAGATGAATCATTACTTCATGCAAATAACCATAAGAATATTGGGATACTGTCTCATTTTTATCTGAAAATTCATTCAGTCAGATTCTGATTAGACACTGCTCATAACATGGAGTTTGAACTACCCTTCTTCAATAGCTTTCTAGACATCAAGGGAGTTTACTTTGGCACAGTCACTCCCTGATTTTCTCAATCACTCAAATAGAGTAAAACCCAACCATGCTTACTTACCCTGTGGGATGTCAGGGTGTAAGGTGGGCTAAATCTAATCTGGTCTTTCTTTCCCTGCAGAGATAGAATGTGCCTCATAAACACAGTTTTGTGGTATTCATCTCAGGTTATTTGGTTTAATATAACTATTGCATGCCATCCAAACAATTAAACAGCTTTTGAGTTATAGAATTTTGATCCTTAGGTTCTACTGGGATAGGTTACTGCCCCTCTTGTGTGTGTGTGTGTGAGAGAGAGAGAGACTGAGAGACCAAGAGACAGATGCAGAGACAGAGATACAGTCAAACACAGACATACAGAGACACAAAGACAATGACAAACGCACACAGAGTAAGAGCAAGAGTGAGAGAGAGAGAAAGTGAGAACTACTGACTCTTGGCAGTCCTAGTAAAATCTGTGACTGTCTCAAAATATTTTAAATGTTTTAAAATACATAAACTAAAATGCATAGGATTACCTAGGAAACCAATTATATTGCTCTACAGTTATTAATTAAAAAAAAAAAAAAACTATCCCGAAGTAGAAATCCTGATTTAGTATATGAAAGACAAGAAATAGATATATATACATTATTGCAGTTATATCTTTACAGATTGTTTTGAAAATCAAACATATTCATGTGACTATAGCGAGGATATACAGTTATAGTCAGTAGCTGGTGCCATCTTCGGGCTTATCTCCCAGACTGCAGACCAAATTCTAAATCCCTGCATCTTAGTCTGGGTTTAGAGGGGAGCTACTATCATCTTTCATCAAATCAATTCAATAAGAATGTATTAAGTATCTATTATGTTGCAGACACTGTATTAGGTTTTATAGGAACAAAGACAAAATGAAACAGTTTCTCTCCACAATGTGCTAACATTCTCACTTTTGTAGCAGGCAAATCACAAAATGATGATGATGATGATGAGGAGGAGGAGGAGGAGGGAGAGAGCACTTAGTTACAGGGACAAGAGCAGGCTTCTTACAGCATGTGGTACAGAATCTGTGCCTTGAACAAAGTCAGAAATTTCTGGAGTCAGAGTTGAAGTAAAGTAAATTTACAGGCATTAGAGACAGCCGATGCAAATTCATGGAGGAAGGTAAAGGAATGTTGAATTCATTTGATTCAAATAACCTTAATAAATGTTTATGAATTGGCTACTATGTTCAAGGCATTGGGGATATACAAAAATGAGTACCTGTTGTGTATATACATACCCCTCTCTCTCTTTCTGTATCTACACACACACACACACGTATATAAGTATATATGGCATGTATATCCCTGTATTAGGCACCGTGGAAGGTACAAAAAAGAGCTAAGGCATCACAGTCTATTTGTAGAGATTGATTGTGTATATAAAAGGTGAGAGCATATGAAGAGGCATAGGATAAAAGCCAAATGAGTGATAAAGAAAATTGGTTTTGGGGTGAGTTCATAGCAGAATTCGATTAAGACCTAGGATAATAAAAGAAGCCTATTTGGAAGAATTGGGGCTTGCACTACTCCATGAATAGTAACAATGACAACAACTCACATTTTTATGGTGTTCTCTGATTTAAAAAGTCTTTTTCCCAAAACAATTGAAATGCAAGTACTAGTTTTCTTATATGATAGCATAGGATCCTGAGGCTTAAAAGGAGGGATGGAATCAAGATTCTTATGGTCCTATTTCATGAAAATGGCAGCGGCAGATCTAGTACTCAGATTCCATACCGTGTCCCTTCCAGTACCCTGAGTTGTTGGAGAACAAGGATACTTTTCAAGGGTCAAGAAGTTGATTGGATCACAAATGGCTAGTCCAATTCTCTTGTTAAAGGGATCATAATAACTGGGGCACATCTCACATAGCTAATATGATAGAGTAAATTAAATACTCACAATTCAATCAACCACTGGGCATTCAGCCATCATGGCAGAATTCACCGTGAACACAGCTACATTGTTGGCACTGGACAATAAGTCCACTCCATCACTCAAATGACATGTACAGAGTCTTCCTTGGAATACCTTTCAAAAAACTGAGACTGGTCCAAGAGAGGATATTTACCAAATAGTACAGGTAGGCAATGATACATTAAACCACCTGTAAAAATAAGACTATGAGGAAAAATGTGATTTTTCTTCTGCAACATAAAGCAAAACCTCATTAAGGCAGAGCTCCCCAGCCTAGTTTCTAAGGAAGTCTCAGATTGTATTTAGTACTTTCGTTGCCTTCATTTTCAAAGGGTTATTTATCAAAAACCTGTATTCTCAATACTGAAATTACAAACTAATAATATCTTAGAGTATAGATTCCAGACTCTTCTATATGCAACACTACACTCGGCTCCTTTACTTTTGTCTTAAGAAGATGGAAGAAAATTGCAATAAAAGTGATACCAGGTTTGAAAGCAAAAAGCCTTTAGTATTTTTTTTAACCTGGGTTAGAAAAAAAGCAAGATATAAATATATCAGCCAATACTTGGATGAAGCCTAGATTTTGCCAGTAATTTGGATAGCAGTGAACTTTGTCTATTTACAAATCCACAAAAAGACACAGACACTAAATTCCTTTAGCAATTTGGCAGTTTGATGCTTCACTTTCACTGACAACCATGTGATATACAGGAGCTGCCTGCCCAGTCCTATTACTTGTTAACAAGATTTGTACCTGAAATTCCTGCAGACCTCTTCACAAACTCACTTGAACTATACATTTCCATGTCAAGCAAAACCTGAAAGTAGTGGATGCCAACAAAATGTACAGATGGCAAACGTGTTTAAAGAGGCCTTAAACATTTGGAGGAGAGCTTCCTTTAGTTTATAATTTAGATAGATTATGTCTTCACCCAGGGGCAACCAAACATGCCAGGTTCTGAATGGAGTTGCTTAAATAAGTTAAATTTAATAATGCTTCAAGAGGCAGATTCCTTCAGTTCTTGTTGAGAAATGGTGTACCCAGATTGTACCACTTAGTGTGCTGTTTCTTGGGAATGCAGAATGAACTCACTATCCTGACATGATGCTATAAATAATCTAGATGGGAGTTTCCAGCTGCTGGAAATGTCATATTCAAGGGAGAAAAGGGCAGTCAAAATCTATAAGCTAATGAAGCAGAGACAAAAGCTGGTCAATAAATCAATTCTATTCAATGGGTATTTATCAAGCCCTTTTCAGGTTCTTAAAACATAACTATAGGAGATTCAGGGGAGTCATGAAACTTGATCATAAAGAAAATCTGTTTGTGGGGAACAAATAGAAAACATGGAAATTATTAAGAAACCAAAAAACCCAACAAAAAGTGTCAAACAGTTCTTTATGTAATCAACATAAGCAACTGGGTACTAGATGCTATGAATTTGAGATATAAATATAAAGAAGTAAATGACCCCTAACCTTAAGGACATAATCTGGAGGTAGTAAGTGGTGCAGAGGATAGAACACTGCTTCTAGAGTCAGGAGGACACAAGTTTGAATTTGGCCTTAGACACTTAATAGTTATGTGATTCTGTACAAGTCACTTAACCCTAATTGCCTCAAAAAAAGCAGCAGTCTATCAGAAGATAGATGGGGCAGCTAGAAGGCTGAGTGAATAAAATACAGGGCCTGGAAGTTCAAAGTCAAAATCACATACTTACTATCTGTGTGACCCTGGGCAAGCCACTTAACCTCTTTTTGACTTGGAAAGAGCTAGGTGGCTCAGTGGATATAACTTAACCTTTACTTGTCTTAATCCACCAGAGAAGAAAATGGCAAATCACTCCAACATCTTTGCCAAGAAAATCCCATATGGGGTTACAAAGAATCAGACATGACTGAACAACAGTCTATCAAGATATACATATATATATATATATACACACACATATATATATATATCTTGTGCATTTACTTATATAAGTACATACTTCTTCCTGGCACATGATAGGTATTTAATAATATATTTTTATTGATTGATTTAGAAATACATATAAGTAGATATAGAATACATATATATGTACCTATTTTTGCATATGTATATGTATGCATATATGTGTGAATTATAATACTGGAGCTACCTACATCCCAACTAGGGGAAACAATGTACCTTAGTGAGGGATTTCAACATACAGTCCTATGAGCTACTGGTATATAAAGAGCAAGAAAGAGCAGAAATGTCAGCCTCTTTTACCCTGGTGATTTTCCTCATGTGCTTTAAATGGAGGTAAAAAATTAAAAAGCAGTAAACATGTCTAAGAAGAAGGCAGGATATTTTTTAAGCCTAGGATTGGTTTATATGAGCAAAACAATTAAAATATTCAGAAAAGGTTTGTTTAAAGATAAAAGGGATGGGGAGGGAGAAACTATCTGCTTTTGGAAGCAATGTTATCTGAATATGCCTGAGGATGCAAATGATTACTATCTACTGACAGAAAAGAAAGCACTATTTTTCCCTTACTTGATTCCCATCTTTCCCCTCTATGAGAACAGTCTTCATACTGGAAAGGACAGAATAAGCATTGTGATGAAAAACCTGGAACTTAAGAGAGATCAGATCTATGGGATCATGCATATAGAACTTAGAGGATATAGTAAAAGAGCACTGATGAGCATTAAATTCAAGACTCTAGATTCAGAAAAGTAGCACTACATACTGTAGCATACATACATACTTTGATACAAAAAGAGTATTCTTTGAGCAAATATGGAGAATGAAGAAAATGCAAAGAAACAAAGATGGGTAACTATGATTCTACTCTTCACAGTGGGGAGAGATGGAATCTCCAAACTGGTTATAAACAAGCTTGACACTAATACTTAATAACTTTCTAGAATATATTATAAAATGGATGGGATATTTTTGTTATTCAGAAAAGACTGCAATAATCACTAGAGGCCAGCATGAATTCATTTATATTCTGCACTGGCATTATTTCCTTTTTTTTTTTTTTTATTTTGACTGAAGAACTAAGCTTGAGGAGGACCAAATTAAAGAAAGGTTTTTATTGCATTCCATTGGGCATTATCTTTGGCCCTGTTCTTTTCAAAACTATTATCAATTATTTAGATGAAAACATCAAATAAAAGATTACCAAATTCATGTTGACAAAATGGGAATAATTCATTTGATATGTTAATAATAAAACATGCTATAATAGATAAAGCTCTAGATTCAAGTTCATAGGACCTATTTTGATTCCTTGCCTGACCTTTGACCATTTACTTCACTTCTCTGAAATTTGATTTCTCCATTTTTAAAATAAAGGAACTGGACTATGAACAGTTCTCAAAGTGTGGTCTGGGGAATACCTAAAATTTTGATATGGTTTTAGGACTTCAAAAAGGTCAACACTATTTTGATAATAGTTTTAATTTCTAATGTGAAAATATGAAAAGATACAACTTACATAAATAAAAGCTATTTGGAAAAATCTTCATTAATTTTTAGTAATATAAAAGTTCCTAATTTCAAAAAAAGTTTGAGAACTGTAGTATCTAATTATCTCTAGGAACCCCTATAAGTCTAAATTGTACATTGTTGTTTAAATTTCTGTTTTGAAAATGATTGTGATCAATTGAGAGAATCTCATCAACATGATTAAATTTAGCAAAGATAAATCAGAAACCATTTAACTCTTTAAAACCACAGGTTTCACAAGGGCAATATGGGAGCAGGGAAGAATAAAATGTTTACATAATTTAAAGATGGTTCATATGGGAAAGATCTTACAAATTCTATTGCCTCCAAGCTTAGTATAAAACAAAAGAGTCACAAGGCAGCCAAAGAAGCTAACATGAGTTAAACTTATATTAAGAGAAAATGATAGACAGAATGAAGCAGGAAGCAGGTGTTCTGACCTGGCCAAATAACGTAAAATATTGACTAGTCCTCGGTATCACATTTTAGAAAGAGAACTGACAATGTGGAGTACATGCAAAGCATGGAATCAAGATATTGAGAGACCCTAGGATCATATTAGACCATGGTTGGTTGATGGCACCTACGTGTGTGTTTATTTTGGAAGAGAGAAGCCTTTCCCTTTCAAATAGTCATTGCAACCTACCATTCCTCCTCTTTAGTTGTGTGGAGGTGTGAAGACTTTCTATGTTGTTCTACATTAGAATTGGAGTGGGGAATTAGAGTGGGGTGAGAGAGAGAGAGAGAGAGAGAGAGAGAGACATCCAGAGAGAGAAAAAGAGACAGAGAGAGAGAGACAGAGACACACACACACACACACACACACACACACAGAGAGAGAGAGAGAGAGAAAGAGACAGAGAGAGAGAGAATTGCACAGTATAAGATCCAATTTTCAATGAATTAGATGGCCAGAGGTGGAATAGCCTGCTTAATTAAGTAGGGACTTCTCTGTTATTGAAAATTTTCAAACCAAGGGTGATGACCATCTTTCAGAAAGGTTTCAGAGATGATTCCTTCTTAGATATTGGTTGGAGTAGATCCCAGTTTCTTTTCTTTTCTTTTCTTTTAATTTTACTTATTTATTTATTAATAACTTTTTATTGACAGAACCCATGCCAGGGTAATTTTTTACATTATCTCTTGCACTCACTTCTGTTCTGATTTTTCCCCTTCCTCCCTCTACCCCCTCCCCCAGAGGGCAAGCAGTCCTATACATGTTAAATAGGTTACAATAGTAGATCCCAGTTTCTTAAATTCTGGGTTACAAACCCAAATGGTGTGTTGTAACTGAAAATAAGGATCTCAAAATTATGCTTTATTATCAGTAAATGTTTGATTTGTATACCTATTTTATATTCCTATATACCCATGGTCATGTAAAAATTTCTCAGGTAAAAAGGGGTTGAGAGTGGAAAAAAAATTAAGAAGCCCTGAAGTACATAACTTCTAGGTAATTTATAGGCCAGGTATTTTGTGATATGATCTCCTTGACACTAACTTTGTTGCTGTTGTTGCTTGTAATTGCTTTGCTCTCTGATCTTTATTCTTCATCAATATGTGTTCTGCTTCCCCAGTGCTGGCTCTTTTCCTGGTTCCTCCTTGTGGCCCTCTAAGTATCACAACATGTTTATATGTTTGACATTATAAGTGTTCTTTGGGAGATCATGATTATATGGCAGCAGGGAAACAAAAAGGCTTATCTCTATTCATATATATCCGTGTGTGTGTGTGTGTGTGTGTGTGTACTCTCACACACAGTTGATGACAATAATTTAATAACTATTTTAATATAAGACTAGGAGCCAGGAGAACCAGATTCTTGTCCTAGCTCTACAATCAGCTAGAAGTGAGAATTTGGGCAAATTACATATTTTCTCTGGACTTTGGTTTGCTCTTATAGAATTTGAATGTCTAGAAAGGATAATTATGAGAGAAAGTCTGGCACAAGTGAACAAAAACAGAATGGAATACCTGGATTAAAGTGTTTGTTATAGATAGTAGAGATACCTCTCCAAAGCTTTTCAAGACGTTGTATTTTTATACATTACAAAGGGTCCTGATTTTGCAGCAATAATAATACCTCAGGAGACAAAAGTGTACAATGAAGAAAAAACTGGCCTTGAAGTTGGGAAAACCTGGATTCAAATCTATCTTCTGTTTTAACTAGGATTATTGACCATAATCAAGTCATCAAATCTCTCACTATCTCAGACTACTTTCAAAGTAGGTGATTAAATGTTTTCATGAAGAATTTTCCATCTTAATGAAATTACAGAATTTCAGGGACAACAACTGGTGATACAATGGTTAGAGTATCAGGCCTAAAGTTGGGAATACCAGAGTTCAAATTCAGTGTCAGACATTTCCAAGTTCTGTGACCCTGAACAAGTCATTTAACCTGTTTGCCACAGTTTTCTCATTTGTGAAAATCCGGGTAATTTATAGTCCTTATGTCCTAGGATTTTTGAGGTGAATTGAACAAGATAATATTTGCAAAGTATTTATTTATCACAATGTTTGGAACAAAGCAAATACTTTCTATATGTGTGCATATATAAAATGTTATCTGTAATATTAAATAGTAAAATCAATGTAATATTATGAAATAATAAGAATAACGTTTTATTATATCAGTTCATATTTCTAAGGTATTTATTCAAATGTTGACATGGTGCTTTCTTTATAATACTGTGAGGTCAGTAGTTTAAGCATTTTCTCCATTATACAGATGAAGAAACTGAAACACAGAGCAGGGTAAGAGACTTGCCCTTGAGATGGGTTTTAATGCAGGTTCCCAGATCCTGGGCTCAGAACTTTATCCAGTGTAGCAAACGTAATTTCAGTTGTTTTGTACATGGGTTCTCACCAGTCATCTTTCCAAGCATTCCTACCACAAGATATAGCTACATTACATTTGGGACTCACTAGCCCATTACTATTTGAGCTGTCAGTAAAAGTGCTAGAGTAACTCTCTTTAAAGAAAGGCATTCTTAGAATGCCTTTCTTTAAGTGGCAACAGTATTTGCATCTTTGTATGCTTTAAAGTTTCTTTACCCTATGCATTTATTTATATCCTGAACAATGCTGCTGTTAGAGGAAGAAAAAAAATACAAATACAGCTTCATTGCTAGTCAAGTAAATAATAACCTTAAGAAGTGTGTAATTTTAATTATGATAGCAATTATGTTGTTAGAATCACATCACTGTAATGAAATAATTTTCCATATGGCATGGGAGTGACACAGGAACATTTCAAGGCAAATATGCTAATGTTTAACTTGGATAATTATCCATCTGTAAATCATCACCTATTTAGATAGGTCTTCCTATATTTTAGTATACAACATTGTGGGATAGAGAAGAGAATCCAAACAGCAAAAAGAGAGTGGAAATGGGTCCTGTTTCATGTTTCCTCTGATGCTTACAACCTGGGAAGCTTTGGGCACTCTACCTATCTGCCCCTCAATTTCCTTAACTATTAGATGAGGCGATTGGACAAGATGGCCTTTTAAATATCTTCCAGCTCTAAATTCATGATTCCATGATTCTATAAAATCTTGAGAATGGTTTATGTGGCTCAATAGTGACAAAAATGGAATACAGTGGATGAGAGAAAGGGTAGGAATATTCTCTAAGTCAAATAAGAAAATAAGAAATGTGAAAAGATTTAGACTATACACAGTCAGCGATACATTTTTGAGTCAATTACAAAGAGAAAACCGATGAGCTTTTAAACTTCATGTGGCAGCCTTGGAAGGAGTTTAAATTTAAAATTAATGCTATTTTAAAATTGCAAGTTTTAGACCAAATGAGAAGGTAAGATTTCCAAAATCAAATGGCCTTTTAGGAATTAAGTTAAAAATGAGCAAACTAATTTCATTTGCAACTTAAATAAAGCTCTCCTGAACGGCCTGAAACCTCTGGGGCATGTGCTGGAAAAAATTCTGTCTGCAGATGTAGGCTATGGAGATTAATGAATCCTACAGCATTTTAGAATGAGTTTACAAGGTGATTCCAAAACGTTTTCTGAGTAAAAGCTATAATAAGCTAGCTGGTCCCAGAGTGTATTTTGAAACACAATAGCACAACTTTTTCATCGACCTTCTAGAATTCCTTTAATCATGTTCATTAAACAACTGGGAACATGTCAAGATGTTACTGATGAAGCCTGAGCCCTTAAAAACATTGTCAGGAACTAGGGCTGATTCCTGCTTTCAGGAATAGACAATGATTTAACAAATATTTATTCAAAATTTTCTATGTTCACAGCACTTCACTAATCCCTGGGTCCCATATAAAGCATGACAATGTGCAGATCTTGTCCTTAAGAAGTTAATGATCTAGTTAGAGAGACCAAACAGGCAGGTATAAAAAGTTAAACAGCAGTGATAGATGAAAATAGGGGTAAAGCACAACTGAGAACTTGACAGATATTTGGGAATGTCTAAATGCGACCACTCTGAACCCAGTCTTGTTTAAGTATACATTCCAGAATCTAATTACCAAAGACATTGAGACTCCTTCAGAGCACTGATAAAGTTGATTAGGAGATGTGACACCAGTTGAAATTTTAGTTCTGAGACTTACTAGCTGTTTGAGTTTGGGTAAGCTATATTACTTCTTTTTCTAATTAGTATTTTATTTTTCAAATACATCTAAAAATTTTCAATATTAATTTTTGTAAAACTGTATTCCTGATTTTTCTCTCTCACTCGTTACCCCCCCATCTGACATAGATTAAATATGTGCAATTCTTTTAAACACATTTGCATATTTATATTGTACAAAAAAAAGAGAGAAATATCAAGAAGGGGAAAAACATGAGAATCACTGAATTATTGAAAAGAACCAAGTCCACCACAGCTAATTATCACATAATCTTGTTGTTGCTGTGTACAATGTTCTCTTGGTTCTATGCAATTCCCTTAGTATCACTTCATGTAAGTCTCTCCAGGCCTTTCTGAAATCATCCTGCTGATTGTTCCTTATAGAAAAATAATATTCCACAAAATTCTTATAATACAACTTATTCAACCATTCCCCAACTGATGGGCATCCACTAAATTTCCAATTCCTTGTCATTATAAAAAAATTGCCATATTACTTCTTTACCACATGACTGTCTTTTCTATAAAGTACAAGGAAAAGTCTATCCTTGAAACCCAATCCCATCAAGTTGTAACATTTTACATTTTAAGATTATTCCAGATTTGATATTTGATAATCACTGGATCAAATCCCTATGCTTCCTGATATTTCTGTAATTCTATGTTCTATGGTCATAGATACCTAGGTGGTAAAGTAGATGAATCATTGAGCCTGTAGTCAAGAAGACCTGAGTTCAAATTCAACCTCAAGCCTTTGCAAGCTGTATGTTGGCCATGTCACTTTAGTTCTGTCTGCCTTGTTTTCTTCAGCTGTACTATGGGGAGCTCCTACCTTGCAGAATTGTGAGGGTGAACTAGGATATATTTATAAATGTATATATATATATATATGCATATGTATATATATATATATGTATATGTATACATATATATGTAAAACTTGGCACAGTGTTTGACCCAAAGAAACAATATTCTTCTATTTAATTTACTTTGAGTAGTAATTTAAAAATGTTTACCTTACAATCTAATCAGACCCCAGGCTCAATTCATTTTCATTCCATATATATTTATTAAGCACCAATTAGATGTAAGATAGAGGAATCTGAGTACTTGGGATAAAAAGGATACAGAAAGACAAACTGAGACAGAGAGACAGACAGAAAAACAGAGAGAGGGGGCGAGAGAAGGAAGAAGAGAGAGACAGAGAGAGACAGACAGACACAGAGAGACAGAGAGAGAGAGAGAGACAGAGAGAGAAGACAGACAGATAGATAGATAAATAGATAGATAGAGGCAGTTTCTTTATCTGTATAATGGGAATAATACAAGTACTAATCTTCCATCCAGGGTTGTGAGGATCAAATGATTTGAAAATATTTAGCACAGTACAGGATACATAGTTACCATTATTATCATCATTATTATTACTTGTACAGAGGAAGGATTAGGAAGAGTCTTGAATCAGAGAGACTAATTAAAATGCTTAATCCATATTAAGATGATAAATGATATGGGTCCATATTCAGATAATGGACCAATAAGTAGAGAAAAAACAGACAGAAATCTATGAAGATAAAATCAACACTTGGGTAATCTTTTGGAAATAGAGGACTGAGAGAGAAGGAAGAACAACAAAACAAGAATAAAAGAAATTGAGAGTTGGAAGAGATCCTCAGTAGTCATTAAGTTCATTCACACGTGGTCCAACTCACCTTTATATAGCTAACAAGTCATTATGCAGCCTCTGTTTGAAAGTTTTAAAACAAGAGAAATCTACCACTTTTTGAATCAATCTATTCCACTTTTCGGTAACTGTAACTGTTTGGAAGTTGTTCACAATGTCAGTTCCCTGAATTTGTGTCAGCATGATTCAAAGTCTGTGAATCTGGATGACTAGAATTACTTTAAGTGCAGAATACTCAACTGATCTAGATGCTAAGTATCTGAAATAGGACAGTAGTAATGTGAGTCAAAAGGAAGGGGGTAGATTCATACATCAATATGCTAGTAGAAAGAATAGTAGAGGAATCAAGGTTTATAACTTAAGCCACAATAGAGAAAATGAAGGGAAATCTGTATACAAGAATAATACATTTTCTTCCATATGGAATAGTAAAGCAGGCAATGGCACTTTCTGGAATAGGAAGCTTGGTTAACCAATCTCTCACATGCAGATACCTTGAGAAACAGATGCTTGGGCATAGGTTCAGTAGTGACTGGCCAACCACCTTAGGGAAACTTCTAATTACTATGTTCTTAGAAATAGAGATATTTAAGCTTATGACAAAGTGAGGTTGATGCTGATGATCAATATACTATTCTGGTGGAAAGGAAAGAGAAGCTCTGAATGATAGTTCAGGAAACAGGATTAAAATTATAGACATTGAGAAGACACTGCACCAGTGCTGATTTGGGGCAAAGCAATAACAGTAATTTGATTGTCCAGCATAAGTTTTTTAAAATGTACCTTCAAGTCAATTAAAAACAAATTGTGTGTTTGTGTGTGTGGGGGGAGAGGGGATGTTACTCCAGTCAATCAATCAATCAATCAATATTTATATTGATATTTAGTTCCAGACATTGTGCTAAGCACTGGGATACAAAAAGAAGCAAAAGAAAGTCTCAACCCTCAAAAAACATTTAATCTAATGAGTATATCAACCTTTGCCTTTCTAGGTCAAAAATGCTGGAAATCTGCAAAATTTAAATAGCAATGGGTCCTACTAATCAAAATGAGTTGGAAGATGTCAGAGTGACATTGCCTTCTTTGCTATATCAATTTCAAGCTTCAAGGTGAAAAAGCTGTCTGGGACAATTTTGTCTAACAAAACACTTAGCTCATAGTAGGTGTTTAATAAATTGTTATTGATTATGAAGACAGCACAGCACTGAAGCACTAGAAGAAAATGCCCCATTCATGGATGCCCAGCCAAATGCCTCCTCCTTCTAGATACTATGGCCTAAGTTCCAGGGGTCCTCAAACTTTTAAAATAGGGGGCCAATTCACTATCCCTCAGACTGCTGGAGGGCCCTACTATAGTAAAAACAAAAACTTTGTTTTGTGAGCCTTTAAATAAAGAAACTTCATAATCCTGGATGAGGAGGATAAACGTCCACAGTTGCCCCATCTGGCCCGCCGGCAGTAGTTTGAGTTGAGTAGTCCTCAAACTACTAGGCCTGAGGGCCTAACTAATGAATCTGACTTCTTCCAGCGTATAGGGCATGTATATAATTTATGAGGAATACAAAACATATAGCTTATTTTTGTATAACAAAAATAAACCCTACTGCTTGAATCACTATCCTCTGCAGTCACAAATTGATAACTTTGGAAAATTTTATCTGTCACCAATATGTAGGTTTTTCCTGTGTTAGGTTATGCAGTGGCAGATGCAAATTAGTGTAACTAGTCCTTCTTGGCTGCCAAGAGCTTTCTAGCTAGGGGAGGGAAAATAAAAAAAAATTAAAAAAAACAAAAAACAGTGGGATCACAGTGAAGATAATTTCCAATCAGAAATTTAATGCTGAAAGATAATTTAATCATCATCTAGTAAAACCTTCTAGTTTTATCTTGGAAGAAACTGAGTACATGAAGCACAGGTTCTAATCCTGAACATGTGATTAATTAAACATCTGAAATGCTTTTAAATTCTCAGAAGTTTAGTTTCACTCATTATATGATTGAAGCTGGATAGTGCAGTGGACAGAGAACAGGTTCTGAAATTAGAAAAATCAAAGTTGAAATATGACTTCAGATACTTACTAGTTGTATGATTAAAGACTAGCTATTCAACTTCTGTATACTTTAATTTCCTGATCTGTAAAATGGGAATAGTAATAGCACCTAAATCCAAGATTGTTGTGAGGATAAAATGAGAGTATTTACAAAGTGCTTTGCAAACTTTAAAATGTTATACAAATACCAGCTATTATCATTTGTAGTCAATAAAAGGATATTATTACAAGTGATTATTAAGATCTTTTTCAATTTTTAAATTATATTATTGTAAGAATCTGGAGAATTCACAAGCTAGATAATTAGGCCATGAATAATCAGCAATTATTGAGAAAAAAATGGATCAATCTAAGGATATTTAGAGTTTTAAATGTTGTTTGAACATGACTATATTAATGCTTTTAAGTCTTTTTTTTTTGAGAGGGACATGGTCAAACATATGTAGGATGAGTAGTTTTATCTACTCTTTAAATAACTTGAATAAAATATTCCACCAAAGAAAATCTGAATCTGAGTAATAAATCCTACTGTAAACATATATTACCTTATTAAGAATAAATGTGTTTGAGATAGGAAACAGAAATGATTTATTATGGTCATACATTAAGATTCAAAAGATTTACAGAAGTCTATTCAACCAATTTATATTGAAGATGAGAAAATAGTCGCAAAGAGCTTAAACATCTTGCCTATGATGTTACAAATGATAAGTGGCAATGCCTCAAATCAAATTCAGGTCATTTGATTCCAAATCCAAGAACCTTTATACCACTGTAACTCTCCCCCTGAAAACCATTTTCTTAGAAAACATTTCAATTGGAGAATTGTCTGTTTTAATTTATTTTTTTTTTATTTTTTGGAGGTATAATTCTAAGAAAGAAAGAAAGAGAAAAAGAAAGATGGAAGGAAGGAAGGAAGGAAGAAAAAGAAAGAAGGAAGGAATGAAAGAAAGAAAGAACAAATGAATGAAAGAATAAATGAATGAAAGAAAGGAGAGAGGAAGAAAGAAAGGAGAAAGGAAGAAAGGAAGGAAGGAGGGAGGGAGGAAGAAAAAAGAAAAGAGGGAAGGAGGGATGGAGGAAGAAAGAAGGAAGAATGAAAGAAAGAAAAGAAAGAAGGAAAGAAAAAAGGAAGGAGGAAGGAAAGAAGAAGAAGAAAGAAGAAAAAGAAAAGAAGAAAGAAGAAGAAAGAAGAAGAAGAAGGAAGAAGAAGAAGGAGAAGGAGAAGGAGAAGGAAGAGAAAATGAATGGAGGGAGGGAAAAAGAAGGAAGGAAGAAAAAGAAAGAAAGAATAAATGAATGAAAGGAAAGAAGGAAGGAAGAAAAGAAAGAAAAAAGGAAGGAAAAGTAAGAAAAATCTAAAGAAAAGAAGAAGAAGAAAATGAATGAAAGGTGATGGAGGGAGGGTAGAAGGAAGGAAGGAAGGAAGAAGATATCTCTCATTAATACAGTAGTCTAATTTTGTAAATATTTATATGTATGTATGAATACATATATATTGATATTCACAGCAATTCATACTCACATTTAACAGGTATTAATTTCTTTATCTAACAATTGAAGCTCAGCAAATTTAAGTGACTTGCCTAAGATAGTTCAGAAATTTTATATTACTGGAAGTATCTTTCTATGGGTCTTTCTAATACCAATTCCAGGGTTGTCTCTACTATTCTATACTGCCTAATAAAGTCAAGAAGCTAAAATCTGAAGGGAATTCTGTGCTGTTTTGGAAGGACTCTGATATAACCACAAAATTTTGAATCCTTGAGAAATTTTCCATGGTTCATTTATCCACATAAACTGAAGAAAGTGTCTATTGTATAGGCAATGGCAATAATTATTATTATAGCTTACATTTATTTCATGTCTTAAGGTTTATAACTCATTTGTTGATGGTTAAAGATAATGTGCACAATAATTTCTATACAAAGATTGTCCATTGGCCTTTCATCAGGAACACAATCCTGTGTCTTGGAGAAACAGATTCAATGTAAATCACTTTAATTTACAATGTCTTTTCTTTTCTGTAAGAGTGAGAACTGCCCATATTGATAGAATGCTTGACCAAATGATGTGCAGCATGAATATCATGATTCCAGTAGTGTAGATCTTTGTCCATATTCATTTTAGAGTGGAAAGTATTTGCACAGTCTATGACTTTGAATGTTAACTGCATCATTTATGTGGTCGCATAAAAGCTATTGGTTTAAATAGCATCCATTACATAGTAAAATATAAATTCTAATCCCAAATTACTTCCAACATTTCATCCCATCTTCTGCAAATAATTAAGGTTTAGTGATTTTAAAAAAATTAATTGGAGTACTAAAATCACATCTGGCTTAACTGAAACATTCCTGGCATACAATACATTCATAGTTTGTAGATCATATAATATGATCAAATCTTCAAAACACTTCAGAGTAAAGGTACTATATTGAACAGAACATTATTATTATATCATTCTTCCCTCAGGGTAGGTACTAAATTAAATGCATAACCGTGGAAAGGATTATGCAATGAAACTCACTTTAAATGAAGTTCAATTCACATTAGGGAAGATATCAGGTTCAAGTCTAAATCACTTGCCAGTATTAGGAGTGGGTCTGGATTTTGAATAGTCAATTTGCTCTAATAAGAAGAAATCTTAATGTGCTGCTGCTAGATTCTAGCTTTTCTGAAACATCAGTCCCTAATTCCCAGAGGTATAGTGATAAAAAATTTAACAACCAGATCTTACAACTTAATCTATGTTAGTAAAATCTTCATCAGTTTTTAAAGTCTAAACAATTCACACAATTGTAAGTCAAGCCCTGCTTTGTAGCATTTTCCAACCACTAAGGTATAAATATTCACATTCAATATTAATTATCATCTCTCTGGAGCTAGTTCCACATATCCCCATCACCTCTCTCGGTGGTGATGGTGGGGCAAGGTGAATATAACCCATTTGTTCTCTTAATTTCTGTTAGAGAAAAGGCCATGATAGACAAGCAAGTTTATAGATGGTATGCCAACAAATGAAAAACAAAATATTGAGAATCTATATCTACAATATAAATGAAAACGTTTTAAACTCATAGAAAAATAATGTAGCATAGATGAAGATGAGTCCAAAGGTATGATTTGATTGATGTTGAGCAGAACAAAATTATAAGAGCAACATGTTTTCCTAGGATATTCTAGTAGGAAGGTATTAGTTATCTTCCAGTCAGAGAAGAGTTATGAGAAGAAATTATATTTCAGGAATTATTTCAAAAATAATTGAGAAGTATTATTTGCTATTATTTATATTTAAATACTTATTGTGGCTCCATTATACTTGAATTGTTTCTTTCTGGATGCTTGCAATTGTTTCTCCTTGACCTGGGAATTTCAGACTTTGGCTATAATGTTCCTGGGAGTTTTCATTTTGGGATCTCTTTCAGGAGGTGATAATAGATTCTTTCAGTTTTTATTTTACCTTTGAGTTCTATAATATAAGGATAACTTTCCTTTCCTTTCTTGAAAGATAATGTGCAGCAGTAAAAGATAATGATGAATATATACATTGTTGGTGGCATTGTGAACTGATCCAAACATTTTGGAGTGCAATATGGAACTATACCCCAAACTATTCATATCCTTTGATCCAGCAATGTCTTTAGGGGGCCTGTATGCCAAAGATCATAAAAAGGGAAAACGATCCAAATGTGCAAAAATATTTGTAGCAGACCTTTTTGTAGGAGAACTGAAAACTGAATAGATGTCCATCAGTTAGGGAATGTCTGAATAAGTTATGGTATATGAATGTTATGGAATATTATTGTTCTATAAAAATGATCAGTAGGATATTATAAGAAAAGTAGGGAGAGACTTACATGAACTGATGCTAAGTGAAATGAGTAGAACCAAGAGAACATGGTACACAAAAGTAACAAGATTATACAGTGATCAACTCTGATGAACTAGGCTCTTTTCAACAATGAGATGATGCAAGCCAGTTCCAATCATCATGTTATGAAGAAAGCAATTTGAATCCAGAAGGCCGATTGTGGGGACTGAGTGTGGATCACAACATAATATTTTCACTTATTTTTGGTTGATGTTTGCTTGCATTTGTTTTCTTTTCCATTTTTTCCTTTTTGATCTGATTTTTCTTGTGCAGCATGATAATTGTGATAATATGTATAGAAGAATTGCACATGTTTAAACATATATTGGATTACTTGCTGTCTAAGTAATCTAGACTTGCTGTCTAAGGGAGGGAGAAAAAAAAATGGAAAACAAGTTTTTGCCAGGGCAAATGTTGAAAACTATGCATATGTTTTTAAATAAAAAGCTTTATTTAAAAAAGAAAGAAGATGCCTGAGTTTTTTTTTTTTTTTCTAATCATGGCTTTCAGGTAGACAAAGAATTTTTAAATTATCTCTCCTGAATCTATTTTTCAAGTCAGTTGTTTTTTTAACATATTTCACATTTTTCTTTTTTTTTTTTTTCTTTCTTTGGTTTTGCTTTGTTGAAACCTGATTTCTCATAAAGTCATTAGTTTCCATTTACTCAATTCTAGTTTTTAAGGAATATTTTCTTAAGTGAGCTTTTGTACCCCCATCACATTTGGCCAATTTTGTTTTGTAAGCCATTCTTCTCCTCATTAGTTTTTTGTATTTCCTTTTGCACTACCCTCAATTATCTTCTTAATTTTTCCTCTATATCTCTTAATTGATATTCAAAATTCCTTTTGAGCTCTTCCATAGCTTGAGCCCAATTCTTATTTTTCTTTAGATGTAGGAACTTTGACTTTGTTATCTTCTTTTGAGTACAGGTTTGATCTTCTTTGTCACTTCTTTGTAACTTTTTATTGTCAACACCTTTTTTGTTGTCTACTCATTTTTCTATCCTATTACTTGACTTTTAACTTTGTTAAAATAGAACTCTGTTTCCAGAGTGGAAGGTGCACTATCTCAAGCTTCAGGGGTTTTGTGCAACTATTTTCAGAAATTTTTCTAGGAACCTGACTACAAGTATTCTTTTCTCTCCTGGAACTGTGAGGAGTATCCCCACCCCAAAGGAGATGTAAATCTAGGGTACTAAAGCAATAGAGACCTTTCTCTCTGCTACTAAAGAAGCTTCCTGAGAGGTGAGGCCTCTAGAAGCTGCACACCCCCTCTTGGTTTGCTGGTTTCCCAAGGCCTTCTCACCTTACTGACAAATGTTTCCTACAGACCTTGCAAATCATCTTTGGTACCTTTGAGCTGAGAGGTGTAGAAATTACCAATAGTGCTTTTGATTCAGAGATCCATAGCTCAGTTCCTCTTGCTGCCATGGGGATGGGGCTGAAAGTGGGCCTAGGGGCAGGGTTGTGCTAGTGCAGACTACACTGGGCTTATGTACTGGGCTCCCACTCTGATGCTACAGACAATTTCTCCTGACCTTCCAAGTTGCCTTTGGTTCTCTGGGTTGAGAGGTTGGGAAGCCACTGGTACTGCTTCTGAATCAGAGGTCCTAGACACATTCCTGCTTTGTTACTGTCAAGTTGGGACTTGGACTGGGTCTGGGCTGGGGCTGTGCTCAAGACTCCACCACAGTGTCACACACCTTTTCTTCTGACTTTCTAAATTGTTCTTTGGCTGGAAAATGTTCTCCTCTGTCTTTTGGGGTGTTCTAATGCTCTAACATATTTAAAGGAATTTGGAAGGTTTTGTGGGAGTTCCTGACTTTACTCTGCTTTCTTGCTCCACCTTGAGGACCCTTTTCATTCTTAAATTTTTTTTTTCTGATTATCTTTTCCCAATCTACATAACTTATGGAATCATCACTGTCTAGTCTCATCCTTACCACCTTTCCCATATAGAATGCAATAAAGAAAAGCTCTACTAACTTGGTAGTCTCTAATAACACCTCATATAATTGTTCTGACATCACTTTGCAAGGGGGCCCTTTCTAAGAGAGGCTGAGTATAGTAAGCAGCCAAGATACCAAGAACACCTATTCTTTTAGCTGAAATATACACGACTAAGGGTTTAGTTTCTGATCTGATCCTGGCATCAGAGTGGGGCTTTACATTTGAAAGATTATCAGAACCAAGTCAGGGGTAATACAGAAAACTATCCACAAAATTCAGTTCAATTGGAGCATTATTTAACCATGTTTTACATGTGAGAAATTGTGTAATACAAAGAGAAAATGAAAAGCAAAGCAAAACAAACAAAAAAGGCCTTGCCCTCAAGGAGTGTGTACTTTATTGCATGAAAGGGAGAGTGCAATTCAGAAGAGCAAACTTTTCACTCTCCTTTGTTTTAGATACTATGCTGGCATTAACAACAAATGTTTAGTACCTACTATGTGCCAAGCTCTATTATGGGCACTGTGAGTGATTATAAAACAAATGAAAACAAACCAAAAACCCAACATGATTCTTCCCTCAAAAATCAATACACTATTACAAGGAAGAAAAGATATTTGCATTAAAAAATAATATATAAATAACAACAGTCCCCTCTCTAGCTCATGTGGCTATTGTACCTTCTGAAATTCACTCCTTTTAACTCATTCAAATGAGCAATACCTTCAAGCTACAAGTATATCTTTAACCAGCTTCCTCATAAGCAGCACTCTGGTGGTATTAAATTGACACTGGCAAAGCCCCTTTCTAAAATGCAATATACTATATTCCAATGAATAATGCATCCTTTATAAAATGCTCATGCTTCTTGTGGATTAGTTTGCATATCAAAAGCAACTCAGCTTCCTAAAACCCACATTAGACCACAAGAATGTTCACTTATGAATTACACTTTTCTGGCTGTTACCTTCTTAAAATTAGACTATGTGAGCTGACCTGGAGATACAAATCTAAATGCATGATAAAGAAAGGGGAGAGGGAGGAGGGAATAGATATATTCATGTTTACCCCCTTCATTTGTGATGAGAAGTAGCCCCTATGTTAAATCAAAGATTTGAATTCAAGAATGATTCAAATTTAACTTAAACACAGCTGTTTCCCTACGCTTTGACTTTTTCTCCTTATCATTTCTTTTGTAATACTGGTTCCTTCAGGGTCCCAGCAGCCCAAAGATCACTAGTAGCCTGAATCTGCAAATCTAAAAGAAATCTTACAAATCTGAGAATGCCTACCAATTTTGAAGACAAGCTTGCTCAGTCATAAGACAGGTATTTGTCATTCTAAAAGATGGCTGAAACATTGAAAAATGCCAGAATAACAACTCAATATTCTCCTACCTCTGATGGAGGCAAGAATAATATTATGATTTAAAAAAAACAACCCATCCAGGAAAATAGATTTAACAATAAAAGGGGCCAAACCCCAATTAGACCTGGCCAAAGACAACCCTGTTATTTGTACCTCTTCAGTTTATTTAATTTCAATTGAACCTGAGATAGATTTTTAATCTGTCAAAACTGGTGAAATCTAATCTTTGTGCATAGTCCCAGAAAGAAAATTTATTCCAGGAGACAGATATTATTTTCTATTTAGTTAAACACAGAGGGTTTTTGGAGAAGGTTGGAGAGAAGCAGGACACTATAGTTCCTAAGTGTAATTGGCATCTGACCTGAAAGGAGTTGGAAAATAAAAAAAAAAATGAAGGAAAGAAGGGAGAAGGATGAGAGAGAGAAGAAAGGGGAAAAGGAAAGATGAGAGGGAGGGATGGAGGAAATAAAGGAGAGAGGAGGAGAAAGAAAAGAAGGGTAAAAGGAAGATAAAGAGGGAGGGAGAAAGAAAGGAAAGAAGAAAGGAAGAAAAGAAGCAAACATTTACTAAGTAACACACACACACATATACATATATATATGTATATATATATATATATATATATATATATATATATATATACACCAAGCAGTGACCTACACCCTACTCCTTTCTTGAATTTGTTTATGTTGATTTCTTTTTGGAAACTGTGAGATGGTGATTCAGGGGGAACAGCATTTTTTGGTACCTTTGAGGAAGCTACTGAAAACTCTTGCTTCAAGTTTCTTCTCCCTTCTGCCCTGTATTTTACAAGGGTGTTGCTATTTTTTGCACCTCTATGTTCTACTCTATCATCACTCAGGAACATATACACTAACATATCCACGTATTTGAGTATATTAATAGAAACATATGTATTTGTCCTACTCATCTTTAAAAAGGAAAGCATATTGAATTAAAACATCGGCCTCTGTTTGAAGTATGACCCACAGTCATACAAAAAGACAGGGCTGCTTCCTCAGAGCTGAGATACAGAAATAATTACACAGAAAAGAATAAAAACTCCAGTCAAATAAAGAACTATACATCAATGACTTTGATGCCAATTACTATTAACAAATAGCATCTTAGAATCCTGCGAAGGCTATGTTCCCCTAAATGCAGAGGTATAAGAAATATGCTTTCAGATCCAGCTCAATGTAAGAACCCATATGGGAGCTTTTGGCAAGTTTTGATAAAAGCACATAGACTGATGTGGATGCTCAGTTAACCAGAGAAGGAGAGGACTTTTTCATAGTGGATTTTTCAACAAGTTTGTAATGAATCTCCTCAAGTAATGTGGAAAGTTTTATAACACTCTTGTTGTAAGAAGCTAAAGGTCCCTTTATTCCCTATCTCAAAAAGTCATAATAGACCCATTAAATTACGGAATGTCAGATTTGGACCAAAAAATCAAAGACATTTCTCTTTTTATAGAGAAGAAAAAGCAGACTCCTTGTCCTATGTTTCAAGGCCCTCCACAAAAATTCCTATTCTTTCTACTCTAAAATTTGCTACCTTACTTAAACACACGCATTTCACTCCAATTACTGTAGCTTCACATATTCTTTTTTCTTATTTCTTCTCCTGGGACACTTTTAACTGGTCCCCTGGAAAAGCATGCCCTCCTAAAATGCTATTCACTGATCCAAATTCTACCCCTCCTCCAAAGACCATTTTAACTCTTATCCTCTCCCCCTAAAAAGTCTCTTATTCACATTGATTAGTATCTCTTTGCTCTGAATTCTGATAGGACTTAGTTTATTACTTGTCGGTCAAGTGTGATTGCTCCTAGAATTAAAAAGTTCAGTGTAAGATATAATTGCATAGTTTTGCCATCACTTCCTTATTGAGAAGATGAAAGCCAAAGACAGGTCTGGAACAACTGAGTATATCTACATTTGAATATACAAAAAGTGACAACAATAGGATACAGTTTTATAAAAACTTAGCATTTGCAAAATGCTTTGCATGCATTCTCTTATTAGATACTGACAAGAAATGAGGAAGGCATCATAAGCAGTAACATGCTCATTTTAATGATGTCCTCATTAAAATGTAGATTCAGGGAAACACTATCAGAGAAATTATGTGATTTGTTCAGAGATCCTTCAACTAGTTTAAGGCAGCATTCAAATCCAGTTCTCTCCTGACTGTAAGTCCAGGACTTGTCTTATTATATGACATGTCACTTCTTTATAAAAATAGGACATGAGATTAGTTGTCAAGATGAAAGGCACTTGGGGAAGTTTGTTAAGCCTCATAATGAATGAAGATTAGCTTGTGGTTCTAAGAAGCCAAAAAATAGCCATATGGGGCACTGGTAAAAGTTAACCCAGTTTGAAGAGAAAAGGGGGATAATTACAAGTGACATTCAATAGACCTAGAATGTCCATGCTTTGCAAAATCTGAGATTTAGAGTCAATGTTAGGATGATTGGCTTAGAATAATGTCACTGGAGACAGACTGTGACAGTTATAATACATGGTTTTGATAAAAACTGCACTGGTAGGTGATTTTGAAATGGTATTAACCAATGTCTGTGGGGCACGAAATAAAAAAGACCCTTCACCTAGGGGGCTGTATAAATCCTGACTGTCCTGTAGCTCTGTCATGCCACATAAGTATTTAATATTTTGTATTATGCATGAGTTGTTACATAAATGTCAGTTCTGCCTTCCCAACTGAACTCTAATCACTTTGAATGATTTCTAGATCCCTTACTATGCCCTGAACAAGGAAAAGTGCAAAAACAATTGATTACTAGTCTATGAAAATACATACATACACAAACTTACATGAAACAAAAATGGGAGGCTGACAAAAATACTGAATTATTTTGATTCTGAATTTGACTGTAGCCAATGTGTAGTTTTAAGATTGATACAGAATGATACAGGGACCTGGAGATTCCATGACTGGGGAGAACATTTTATTCAAGTAGGCATTAAAGTAATCAGGAATATTTAGTTTGGAAAAGAGATGACTTAGGGAGAACATCATATGGTAAGGTAAGGAGCTCTGGCTCTAGATTTACAGGACATTGGTTTAAATGTCACTTGACTCCTGCCATCTACTTACTTGATTGATCTTGGCCAATTCAATTAACCTCATCAATAAAATGAGAAGTCTGCACAAGAAAAAAATCACATTATTTTTTCAATGTAAAGTCCATGCCCCATGACATGCTTCAAGTTTTTGAAGGGATCTCTTGTGGATGGGTCAGACCTATTCTCTTGGGTCCCAGAGAGCAGAAAAAAGGACAAAGGCAACAAGTTTTAAAATATACGTTTAGACAATATTAAAAACTTTCTAAAAATGAAAATTGCCATTAGCCAAAGAATGGCTAAAAAAGTTGTGGTATATAATTGTGATGGAATACTACTGTGCTATAAGAAAAGATTAACTCATTGGTTTTGGAAAGGGAAAAAAAACATGGAAAGACTTGCATGAAATAATGAAGAGTGAAATGAGCAGAACCAAGAGAACATTATTGTATACAGTAACAATATTGTTTTAAGAATGACTTTGAAAGAATAAGTTATTTTGGCTGTCATAAATACCCTAGTTAACAATAAAAGAAATATGAAGAAAGATACTTTCTGCATCCAGAGAAAGAACTAATAAACAGAATTGATGGGAGAAAGATTCCATTCTTTGTGACTCCCAACCCCCTTTGTTAATGTAATTACCCTTTACCTCACAAATCCTGGTCCCTTTGTATTCCAATAGAAGATCCAGGCCTGTCCCAACCCAAAAGTCCCTCTAGCTAAATCTCCCATTATAAAAGGGCCACATTGGGATCCCCTCTTTGCAGAGGTCCTAAACATGCTAGCCATGTCAGGACCCTTTGTCCACTGGACCCTCTGTACAATGGGTGCCCTTCTTATGTCCACCTTCACCTATCTCCTAACTTCCAAACCCCATAATAAACCTCTTTGATCAATCTAACTCTTCGGGCTGATAAATGCTTTCATTGGGGACTCGTCCTGCCACTAGACCTCATTTACTGCTGTATCCATGCGCAGAATCCAGGGGGGTTGCAGGGGAGCTCTGTTTGACTCCCTATACCCCAAACCTGCCACTAGACTTCCACTAAACCCTAATTTCATTTAGATACCCCAAATCTATACCTCATCAGAATTATGTATAGAATACACACACACACACACACACACATGATTGAAGAAGATTAGCTACTAGTCATAAGAAATAAAGAGAAAGAGAAAGAAAGAACGTGAAAGGGGGAAAGAAAGGCAGAGAAACAGAAAGACAAAGAATGTCTTGTGAGATAGGACTGAGTGTGTATGAAGCAGAGTACTAAAGATTGAGTGTAAAAAATAAGAGGCTTAAAAATCCTAGCATGACCCCAAGAGAAGAAATAGAATGAGACACTAGACAAAAAAGGGAAAGATAAGTCAAAGTATAAATATACACACACACACACACACACACACACACACATATATACTTAGTTGTGTCTAATGGTAGCCATCTTTAGGACTGGGAAAAGGGAAGGGAAGAAAACAAAGGGAAAAAAGAAATTTACATCATAATTTCAATGTATATTTGAAAGGAAAAGCAAGTTTGCATAGTAGATTTCCATTTTTATGTGCAATCATCTTTATATTGTACTATGCTGCGTAAATGCTTGTTTTATTCCATAAATTAAAATTTTAAAAAAATAATGAAAATTATCCAAAAGTATAATGGACTGCCACAAGAGGTAGTGAATTTCCCCTAACAAGAGGATTTCAAGCAGAGACTGAAAGTTCACTTCTTTGTGAAACTGTTATAGAGAACTATAGTTCAGATATGAACTGGGTTAGATGATAACAAGTCTTTTCAACAATGTCGCAAGTTAGTGACCAGAAAATAGTGGAATAATTTGCAGGAAGTATGCTTCAAAATATTAAGTTCAATTTAGCAGCAAATGCCAAGTGCCTATTATATGGATTATGAGTGGGTCCTTTTGTACACTATCCCTCTTTATTTGGTAATGTAATAATTACTAAAACCTCATTACTATGTCCTCTCATCACCACTATCCTTCTCAATACACATGGCTACAAGTTGTCACCTTCTGACTGAGGATGGTATAAGAACTCGACCCATGTCAGTTTAGCTCCTACCTTTAAAGGAATAATTTCCAATGACTCATGGCTTGTGAGGGTGTCTTCTTCTCACTGGATATCAATCATTAATTAAGCATTGTACATTAGCATCAATTTCTTGAGTTCAGGGGCTGTTTTAACTTCTTTGTTTTTTTCTTTTAGCTTTGTATTCTCATCACTTAGTAAAGGGAGTGGCACATAATGAACACTGAATAAGTGCTTATTAATTAAATATCTACCATGTATCAGATACTGTGACAAATAGTGTGTATACAGAAACAAAAATTAAAGTATAAATACCCTAGAGAATATTATATAGATTTCCACCATTGTGATTTAGTTCTCTGGACCACAGGGAGAAGGGAAGAGGATATCTTCACTTAATGATCATCATACATTCCCTCCTGCCTTACAAACTGACTATCTTTTAAAGAGTTTTCAATATACCTAGGCATGGTCTTATCCTAGTAAATGAAGAGAAGGAGAAGCACAGTACTGAGCCTGTCTCATTAACTGGAAACAAAGGCAGAACTTCTGGAGTTTAGCCCTTGACAATGCTAATATTGCTCTTCTTGATCTGCCAGGAGTAACAATGAAGAGCCTCTATTTCTCCTGTTGTTCTTGTTAAGGACTCCTGGAAAACCCAGAAAATTACTAAACCTCTGAATGAGCCTTACTCTGACCTGAGTTTTTTTATTTTTTTAATGAAGCTTTTTATTTTCAAAACATATGCACGGATAATTTAACAACATTGATGCTTGCATAGCCTAGTGGTTCAGATTTTCTCCTCCTTCCCCCCCCATCCCTTTCCTTAGGTGGCAAGCAATCCAATATATGTTAAATATGTTAAAATATATATTAAATCCAACATTTATATATATATATATATATATATATATATATATATATATATATAAACATATTCATACAGTTCTCTTGCTGTACAAGAAAAATCAGATCAAAAAAAGAAAGTAAATGAATAAGAAAACAAAATGCAAGTGAATAACAACAAAAGAGTGAGAATGTTGTGTTGTGATCCACCTTTAGTTCCCACAGTCCTCTCTCTGGTGTAGATGGCTCTCTTCATCACAAGATCATTGGAACTGGCATCAATCATTTACTTGTTGGAAAGAATCATGTTCATCAGAATTGATCGTTGTATAATATTGATGTTTTAGTGTACAATGGTCTCTTGGTTCTGCTCATTTCACTCAACATCAGCTCATGTAAGTCTCTCCAAGCCTCTCTGAAATCATCCGCCTGATCATTTCTTATAGAACAATAATATTCCATAACATTCATATATTATAACTTATTCAGCCATTCTCCAACTGATGGGCATCCACTCAGTTTCTAGTTTCTTGCCACTATGAAAAAGGCTGCCACAAACATTTTTGCACATGTGGGTCCCTTTCCTTCCTTAAAAATTTGTGTGGGATATAAGCCCCAGTAAAAACACTGCTGGATCAAAGGGTATGCACAGTTTGATAACTTTTTGAGCAGAGTTCCAAACTGCTCTCCAGAATGGCTGGATCCATTCACAGTTCCATCAACAATGTATTAGCATCTCAGTTTTCCCACATCCCCTCCAACATCCATCCTTATCTTTTCCTGCCATCTTAGCCAATCTGAGATGTGTGTGATGGTATCAGTGAGTTTGCTTGGACATGAAGCCAAATTAAATAATAAAGGCTTGGCTTTTCTTCCTTGCTTTTGTCCAGTATCTCCTTCTTTCCATTCTCTTGGGTTTACACTAGGACTTATGAGCCTGTTATTTCTTACAATGAATCTCTAGTATTCATTTCTGCTTCAAACATACTTGATACTATCTCATAAAATATTATCTGAACTTTGTAAAAAGTAAAAAATAAGATTATATGATAATCAACTGTGATGGACTTGGCTCTTCTCAACAATACCAAGATTCAAGGCAATTCCAATAGACTTGGAATGGAAAATGCCCTTCCACATCCACAGAGAGAACTATGGAGATCATATTTAGATCAAAGCATAGTATTTTCTCTTATTTGCTTAGTTTTTTTTGTGTTTTTTTTTCCAGTACCACTGAACTGCCCCACTGGAAGTATAGTCTAGAAAATTCTCTGATGTATAAATTCAGCCTTCCTCTTGTTATTCCACAGTTCTCTTTAACTGTCCTGGATCAGTTTCCCTGCACTAGTTTCTCTTATCTCAGTTTCCTTAACTGTTCTGTCTCAATTCCTTAAACTGTAAAAACCCCTTCTGGTCCATTAAGATTGGGAACCGTTTACTCTAAGGTTATACATTGTTAGCAAGATAAACAAGAGAGTAGACCTCCTGACTCTTTCTGTCCTCAAGACCTCACTGATATCTTTATCTCTGTGTATTCAGACATCCTGTCTCTGGGTTTTTAGGATTTATGGTCTCCCCCCATCCTGACAGAAGTTTTCCCATGCTTCTTACCCCTTCTTTGTTTCTAAAAGGTATTTAAGAAGTTGGGTTTCTTCTCCTCATTGCTGGAGGTGTATGCTAGGCGCTGGATTCTTTGAGATGACAGTCTCCTCCAGCCCTGGGACCAACATGGATTCCTTGGTCCCAGTATATCTTTATCTCTGTCTGACTGGATAATTTGAGAGGAGAGTCCTGTCCAGTCAATTATACTCTCCAATTAATAAAATATTGAAAACTCTCTAATCTCTCTCCAGCCTCAGTTTCTCAGGCATTACACTCTCACTTTAGTTCTGTTCCTACATAATCAACAACTATTTATTAAATATTTAAAACTTGATATCCTGAACACATCTGAAAATCACATAATACACATACATACAGACACATGTAAAACATAGGATTTGTTCTCTTCTATCCTTTCGCCCCTCAACAAATTTCTTCCATATTTCCCAATTTCTTGCCAAGAAAGACGCTATCTGAAAATGCCAACCACATCTAGAGAGAGAACTATTGAGACTGAATGTCAATCGAAGCATAGTATTTTCACCTTTTATTTGTTTTACTTTTTTTTTCTTTTTGGTCTGATTTTTCTTGCACAACATGGCAAAGATGGAAACATGTATAAAAGGATAGCACATATTTAACCTATATCAGAGTGCTTGCTATCTTAGGAAGGGGAGAAGTTCTGAGAGAGAGAGGGAGAAAAATTTGGAATACAAAGTTTTATAAAAATAAATGTTGAAAATCATCTTCACCTGTTTGGAAAAATAAAACACTATTAATCTATAAAGAATGAAACAAAAGCTGAAACTCAATAGTACATAAAATAAAGGTATAATTTGAATTTTTTATTTTCAATGATAAAAGTAGGAGACTATGCTTCACTGTTTAGTGGCAAAATTAATACATATTATTATTTAGCAAAACAATAACTACCACAACAAAAAAGGCATCTCTGTCTTTCTGTCTTTTCTTTTTTTTTCCTCTATCTTCCTGTTATTTCTTTTTCTTTCTCATGGCTACTAGCTAATCTTCTTCAGTTGTTCAATAACCACTCCACATTCAAATCCACAAAGTTGATCATGCACAACTATGTCACTGTTTACCAGGGTTCAAGATAATCTCTTCATGTTGTTCCATTGTCCAGGGGGCAATTAGCACTGGGGGCAGCTATAGGAATTATTGAGTTTTCTTGAACAGCTAGCTTGCTGATTCCTCCTCATTCATAACTATGCTCAGTGCCCTAGGAGATGAAGAGTTTGATGTCCTCACAATGCTTAAAGTCTAGTATATAACCTGCAAGCATTCAAATGCTTATTTTGGAATGATTAACACAGAATTTCAGAACTTGGGGAAAATAGTTAAGTTAGGATGATAATTTAACTTATAAGAATTACATTATTTGCAAATTTGTGTTGCATATCTTTAGTTTTCATTCCAGCAAGATAAGATATGAACTATGAATAATATCCACTGGTGACTTACATAAAGTACATTCTTTTCAGTGTTCAATATACCTACAATCCTCCCCCAAGCTTAAAGAGCAGCATAACATACCTATGGAATCCCTATTAAAAATAATATTAAATTGTACCTTTTTTACATATAATTGATGCCCTAGGGTATGCACTGAATTGTATACATTGCCTTAAGAAGCTGAGAGTTCTTTTTATAATTCCCAAAGTTTTAGAACCCATCCCAGGAAGATTTTTTTCAGTACTTAAGGTTTCCTAAATCTCTGCTGAGCCATACACATACATCACTTTTATTAGAAATCAAAATGCATACTGTGAAAGGATTTTGCTAGGAAAAATTTCTCAACTCTGAGGAAGTCCCTCTGATACAAGTATTAAAGAGAAGCTACCTTCCAGCAAGGTTGGATAGCTTATCAAAAAACAAACCAATACTACTAGTTCCAGTTTCAAAGAATCTGGAACTTCTGGTGTCCTTATCCACTATATGATTCTAAAATCACAACCCTTTTCAGTCTCCTAGAGGGAGAAGAGGAGAGACAACATGCTGTCTAATACTTATTGTTGAATAAGGATGGTGATGCTATAAGCAGCATCTTAGAGAACAGAGAGGGGAGTCTAAAAAAGGACAAAAGAATGAATATTTGACTTGGCTTAGGATTTTCTTCCTATGTCACATGATTAAAAGCACTTTAGAATAGTTTAGGCCAATGGCTATCCAATAATTCTTGTTTTAAAACATTGAAATTCCTGGATACTTGTTGCCTCCTTCCAGTTAATTAGATTATTAAAATTTTCTCTGGTTAGCAGTTTTCCACTATATGTAAATGCTATATCCCAGAGCAGATAAAGAGATCATAAAATGACTTGTGGCAATGAGGATATAGACTCCAAGGATCATTTCAAAATTAATCTCCATTGTCTACTTACAAGACAAAAGGTCAGACATTCTCAAGAATATTTTGGGCAAGTTTATAGCTAAAGTGAATGGGAGTTGAAGGAAAGTACAACTCAGGACAGCAAGCAAGTTTCTTTAAATTTAAAGAATGAAATTAAATGAAATTTGTTGATTTCATTTACTTTGGGTTTTAAAATCTCCAGTGTGGTCATTCTCAGCAGCATCTTTCCCTCTCCTTTAGCCAAATCAATAACACATACCCAGGAGCAATCACTCACTCCCAGCACCATGTGCTAGATTCCCAATGCCCCCAAGTACCCTTAGGTTTTGGAAAGCTGTAAACAACACAGGGTGAGCTGAGACCTACCACTTGCAATTAGTTCCTAATGAAGGGGAAAAGAACCGTCTGGCCAATTTCTAATGGCTTTCTCCTGTCAGAGAAAAAACCCAACAATCTCAGAAACAACTCAGGCACATTCAATAAAGAGAGTGTCCAAGGCTGAACACCTGTACCCTACCCTTTAGGGCACAGAGAGCCTACCACAAAGAAAAGGGCACGCAGAAGGGCTAACCCACTCGCATTTCAATCTGTAGCCCAGGTGGCTTAGAAAAATCACTGTGGAGAAAACAGCAGAATGGTGAAAGTCAACTTTATTTATTTTTTTTCTTTGAATACCTGAAGTAGACAGCAACAGAAAGGGATAGTCCTGGAAAGGGTGGGGAAGATACATTTGCAGTAATGAGTTTAGAATAGTGAGGACAAGGATCTCACAGTTTTGGAAACAAACAGGTCAATCATTTTCCAATTAACTTCTCTGTCTTTTGAAAATGACAATATTCTGTAGTTGCCAAATTACACTTGGTTGTCAAAATTACCTATAAAGATGTTTCTTGCATCACAAAATTTGTCATTGCTTAAAAAAATGAAACCTTATAATTTGAGCTACTATTTCTTTACATACTTTTAAAGAAGTCTGAAATCTGACTACATTTCTATCAAAGCAAGCTGTTTACAAAAAAAAATTGTATAGCATTGCTATCCTAATGTGTACAATTTCATGAACCATTACACCTCCCACTCTTATAAGTGCTGATATGTTGATATACCAGCACCATTTTTGTTGAGATCTTAAAACATCATGAGTTTGATAATAGAAAAAAAAAGTAAAAAAGCAGTCCTGGCAAGCTCCAATAGGAGCCCAAGGGAAGTTGGTACTAATGACAACTAAATGATGGATATGAGATCAGCATTCTATGTGTCTGAACAAAAGGAACAAAAAAGATAGTCTCAGCATCAGCACTTGCAGAACATTGAGAATGAGTTATGTGGCTGTGGCTCATCTATATTTGTTTTGATAGAGGTAGAATTCTTTATAATAAATATTAGAGAGATGGAGGGAATCATTGGAAGAAATCACTGGAAGGGAACAGTAATTCAGCACGATCCCTTCCTGAAGAAGAGTCTTATTTTTCATTTCCCAATAGGTATTCATCTAAGACCAATTAAGGGAACCACTACATTCTCAGACAATACATAGAACTTTTGGATAGGCATATTATTAGCAATGTTTGCTCATTTGTGTAATTTGTTTTGTTGTTGTTTCCCCTTACAGTGAATCAAAGTTGTTTCTCTACAACTTCTTCCCATTGATCATGATTCTATCTTCAAACTTATCTATTTCTTCCCATAATAACCCTTCAAATATTTTTTCTTTTTATTTATTTATTTTTAATTCATATTGCTTTATGAATTATGTTGGAAGAGAAAAATCAGAAAAAAGGGAAAAACATAGGAAAAAAATACAGAAAAAAGCAGTGAACATAGAATGTTTTCATTTACATTTAATCTCCATAGTTCTTTTTTCTGGATGTAGATGGCATTTTCTATCCAAAGTCAATTGGGATTGCCTTGAATCACTGAACTACAGAAGAACCAGGTTTTTCATAGTTAATCATGGCACAATCTTGATATTGTATTCCTGATTCTTCTTGTTTTGCTCAGCATCAGTTCATGTAAATCTTTCTAAAATCAGCTTGTCATTTTTATAGGATAATAATATTCCATTACTTTCATATACTACAACATATTCAGCTAGTCCCCAATTGATAGGCATCAACTCAATTTCCATTCCTTGCTATAGCAAAAAGAGCTGCAACAAACATTTTTTGCACATGGGATTTCTTTTCTCTCCTTTAAAATTTCCTTGGGATACAAACCCAGTAGTGGCACTGCTGGGTCAAAGAGTATCCACAGTTTGATAACCCTTTGGGCATAATTCCAGATTTCCCTCCAGAATGGTTAAATCATTTCATAGCTTCACTAATAATGCATTAGCGTCCCATTTTCCCCACATCCTCTCCAATATTTATCATTATTTTTTCCTGTAATTTTAGTCAATATATTAGGTATGAGGTGGTACCTCACAGTTGCTTTAATTTGCATGCCCCTAATCAATAATAATTTAGAGTCTTTTTTCAATGATTATATATGGTTTTAATTTCATCATCTGAAAATTGTCTGTTCATATATTTTCACCACTTATTAACTGGGGAATGAATTGTATTCTTATAAATTTGACACAGTTCATTATATATTTTAGAAATGAGATCTTTTTCAGAAACACTTGCTGGAAAATTTTTTTCCCCATCATTGTACTTCCCTTTTAATCTTGTTTCTGTTGGTTTTGTTTGTGCAAAACTTTTTTAATTTAATATAATCAGAGTTGCCTATTGTGCTTTTCATAATGTTCTCTAGTTCTTCTTTTTCACAAATTCCTCCCTTCTTCAAAAATCTGATAAATTATCCCTTGCTCTCCTAGTTTGCTTGTGATATTACCCTTTATACTCAATCATGTACCCATTTGACCTTATTTTTGGTATGGAGTGTGAGATGTAGGTCTATGCCAGTTTTACGACATTGTTTTCCAGTTTTCCTAGCAATTTTTTTCAAATAGTGATGTCTTAACCCAGAAACTGAAGTTAGATGGTTTATAAAATATTAGATTACTATAGGCTTTGATTACTGTTTCATGTGCATCTAATTATTTTACTGATGCATTTCTTGACCAGTAATGGTTCTTTACTGTAGAAATTGCCAGATCTGGCATAATCCTGACTATTGTTTCTTGGTATTTGAATTGTATTTGTCTGGCAGCTTGCAGTATTTTTTTCCTTGAGATTGTAGTTCTGGAATTTTGCAACAATGTTCCTTGGGGTTTTCTTTGTGGGATCTCTTTCCAAAAGTGATTGTTAGAATATTGGGGCAGTTTTCTTTGATGATCTCTTGCAGAATGCTATGTAGGCTTTATTTTTTTTTTGTTATAGTCTTCAGATATATGAATAATTTTGAAATTGTCTCTTCTGGATCTATTTCTTAGATCAATTGTTTTTCCAGTGAAGTATTTTACATTTTCTTTCATTTTTTTCATTCTTTTTAGTTTGTTTTACTGATTCTTGCTGTTTCATAGAGTCATTAGCTTCCATTTGCCCCTTTCTAGTTTTTAATGTTGATTTTTTTCAGTTATATTTTGTATCTTTTTTAAGGTTTTGTGCTTTTCAGTGGATTTTTTTTTTGGCCAATTGCATTTTTTAAGGAATTGCCTTCCTTTTCCAAATTATTGACTCTTTCTTACATAGCTCTCATTTCTTTTCTCATTTTTCTTCTATCTTTCTTAATTCACTTTTAAAAGTATTTTCTGAGAACTTTCAAGAAGCCTCTTTGGGCTTGAGACCAATTCATATCACTCTTTGAGATTTCCTCTGTGGATATTTTGTCCTCATATGAGTTGCTGTTTGGTCATTCCTGTTACAATAGTAGCTTTCTATAGTCTAGGTTCTTTTCTGTTTCTTGCTAATTTTCTTCCCTTTTCTTCTGATATTTCTCTTTTTACTTTTAAGGATGAGTTCTGCTCTTGAACTAAAGTGGATGCTGTCCCAAGCTTCCTGTACAGCTCTGAACACAAGAGCCCCTTTTGTTTGCAGTTTTTTCTGCTGTTTCTAAGAAATAGTCTGATTTACTGGAATTTCACTTCTGAACTGGGACTGGGTACTGTCCTACTGGTTTGCTCTACTAATAAGCCAGGATCAAGGGTCTCTCACTGGCAGTTATAAAACCTTCTCACTGGCTTTCTCAGACTCTGTTTTAGCTGGGCTGAACACTCTTTTCACCACAGTGAGACTGAGTTTTCTTGATGTTTATCCAGTCTATCTTGTGTTGGAGAATGGTTTCATTCCATCAGATTTTCTTTGGAAGCTTGGTTTCATGTGGTTTTTGAGGGAAACTGGGAGAGCTTGAACAACTTCCTGGCTTATTCTACCATCTTCCTTCTACCACCAGAAGTCACCCTTCAAATACTTGAAGATAACTCTGTTGCCTTTGAATCTTTTCTTTTGTAGGATGAACATTCCCACCATCTTCAACTAATCATTCTGTCCAGAATTCTCATTATCTTGTTCATTTCTCCTAAATTCTCTTTACCTTGTCTATTTTCCTGTGCTGCCTAGATTCAAAAAAATATTTCAGATGTCATCTAACCAGGATATTGTATAGTGAGATTCTCATCTCCCTCATTGTATATATGATTCCTCTTCTGCTACAGTCAAAAGACTGAATTATCTTTATTTCACTTGGCCTCCAAATTGTACTAATGACTCATAATATAGGTTGCAATTTACTAAAACCAGGAAATCATTTAAAATTGCTATTTAGACATTTTTTCCTGCTGACTCTTGTGATAATGAATTCAAATATAAGACAACAATTTATTTATTATTTTATTAGTAGACATTGTATGTGCTAGCTTAGCAAGATCTTTTAGTTTCCTTACTCTGAGTTAATAGCCCTGTTACCCTTATATAATCTGCAAGTTGGAAAAGTATGTCAGTTACTCCTTTAGCTAAGGTATTGATAAATGGCAGGACTTGTGTTATATTGACCTAATCAATTCAGCTCCCTTGACCTTAATTTTCTCATCTGAAAAAGATGAACAGATTGTACGAGGTATTTTCTAAGGCATTTTAAAAATTCTAAATTCATGATTTCAGATTTTAAAATTATGAACACACCCTTTAAATTTACATAGACTAGTTCATGTCTACTTTTTTGGATCCATTCATTTTAGCCATTTTCTGAAGTCACTAAGATATATCATCATTTAACTAACTCTCATCTCTCCATCTTGTCCATAAAGATAACATATGAGATTGTGTTAAAAGAATTGCTGAAAGAACAGGGCTGGAAAACATATTCCAATAATTATAATGAAGGAAACAGTTAGTTCTGAATTTAGTAAGGAGATAGATGCATATGTCATGCAAATATTTCCTGCTCTGCTTCCTAAAGCCATCTTGTGGATTATTTTACTTTGTTTATGTGTTTGATTTTTATAGGTGATAGGATTTTAGGTAACATTTTCAAAAAAGAAGGATTAATATAATTGAAAGGTGGAGGAATAAAAACAGTTGAAGGATTATTCCTATTTAATGACAGCAAAAATATATATGAAGAAGAGTTTACCTTGAAATTAGTTCAATTCTAGGATGCATGATGCAATGGAAAAAAATGCTGAATTTGAAGTCAATAGTCCCTGAGTCTGGATCCTGGATTACTTCCTAAGTCAGTTTGGTCAAGTCAATTAATTTTAGAGCTTTATTAATAAAATGTAACTTTTAGACTAGATGTCCTGAGGTACCTTCCAGTCCTACTTGGGTGATCTTCTAAATACTTGAATCTACCTATCCAAAGCAATTGTGTTGGGGGGAGGGGGAGGGAAGATTGAGAGAAAGCAATTCTCTTCTCCCTGCCTCCCATTCCACCTCCTGCCTCCATTTCCCCAAGAGATCTGCTACCTTGGAAGCTCTTAGATTGTTATTTTTTTAACTATGAAACTCATTTGGAGTTTGGCTATTTAAAGCCCTTGGAAGGGTGGATAATTTGTTTGTTAAAAAAATATTTTAAAAAACCTATTTGGAAAAGTATTTGCACTTCATAAATGGATTAGGACATAGTGCTCATCTCTTCATTCAGCTTCACACCTTGTTAATAACTTGTGATAACATTTAAACTTTTTTATAACCATATCAACTGAGGAGAGGGGAAAATCTCTCCCTTATACTTTCTTCATACTGAATATTTCTTGTATCCTGTAAAGAAGGTCATCCAAAGGGTTTTTGTTTGTTTGTTTGTTTGTTTTTGGGTTTTTTTGCCAGTATCCATGTGCCTCGTTTACAAACTTATTTTTATGTATGGCTCTCTAATGAGTCCATGAGAAGGGATGTATTGGTAAATGAAAGTTTTGAAAAAAGAATTGCTCTGTGTGTTTATTTGTGTGTGTATATACATCATGCAAAATATAAAGGAAAAGGTTGATTACCTGGAACTATTGACAGGTAAACTTGCCCATAGAAGCCCAGCAATTTTCCAGAATGGTTTATTAATCAGATTGTTTATGGAAGGTTGGAGGTAGGGTTTGTGGAGAGAAGCTATACTGATTATAAGAAGGCAGCATGTCTTTTCTAAAAAAAAAATAAAATGCCAAATGAATTCAATTTCCTTATTTAATAGATTTTCTAGATTAGTAGATTGCTAAAGTATTTAATGAAAAACAGGGTGAATACAATTTCATGAAATGTCACAGAGACCTGTGATCCTCTCTCTTCTATCCAGCATTATCAAAAATGATTAGTATGATGATATAGAAGGAGTGATTGGTTATCAAAAGATCAGGTAAAGAAAGATGAGAAGGATAGTTTATAGGTAATTGAAAAGATAAAGATTTAAGGGGCTATGCCAGGCAAACTGAAATAAACAAGGGTTTATAATAATATGTATAAATGTACTATGCCCCATTTAAATCTAATATTTAAAGTTAAAAATTCATTTTTGCAAAGACTTAATGGAAAAATCTCGTATGATAGTTCATAGGAAAAAGAAATGACATTGACCATAAGTTCACAATGCAGCAATAGCATGATAGGATGACTAAAAGAAAATAATGGAATTTAATACTATGCCAAAGAATTCTTTAAAAATAGTATAGTATATGGAAAGTCCTTAGTAAAACTTAAAGTGCTTTATAAATGCTAGCTATTCTTATAGTTGTTACATTTTATAGATTACAAATGATAGTTTATCCTTGTTCTCATTTAATAATCAGAGCAATATTATCCTCACTCTTTACAAATAAAGGAATTGATCTCAAAAAGTCTAAGCTTTTAGACCAGGATCTCTGTGTTATGAATCTCTTTGGCATTCTGATAAAGCCTATGGACCCTTATCAGAATAATGGTTTTAAATACACAAAACAAGATTACAAAGGAGAACATTTTTAGTGAAATATTGTGTATATATGTGTGTACACATATATATGGGTGTGTGTGTGTATGTGTGTGTGTGTATATATATATATATATATATATATATATATATATATATATATAATGTTGTTGCTGTCTTTCAGTTGTGTCTGACTCTTTGTGACCCCACTTGGGGTTTTCTCAGCAAAGATTTTGAAGTGGTTTGCCATTTCTTTCTCTAGATCATCTTACAGATGAAGAAACTGAGAAAAAGAAGGTTAAGTGATGTACCCAGGTTCACACAGCTACTCCCTAAGGTCAGATTTGAATTCAGGCCTTCCTAATTCCAGGCCCAACACTCCATCCAATGTGATACCTTGCTATATATATGTGTGTATGTATAAGCATACACACACATATAAAACTTAAATGTGGAATGCTATGTTTATCCATGTTATTTTCCCTTTGTTTGTCTGATAGGTATAGCCTATTGAAACTTTACATATATACAGGCATGTGCATATACACATTCTAATGAATTTATACACATACACATACACACATGTGCGTATATAAAATTTTGTAGATTCCAAGTTAAGAGCTCCTGCTTTAGACCTTGATTGTTCAATATCAAATATTTAGTAAATGATTGTTGGGAGTTGGGAGCAGAATTCTAGTAAACTTTAAATGTTTTAATCATATGATCATAGGACTTAAATTGGAAGGGTCCTTAGTAGCTTTTTGTTCAAAATAATTTGTTTTACAGATGAAAAATTGAGAGGCAGAGAAGTTAACTGACTTGTACAATCATACCAAAGTAAAGTGGGACAGTTGAAATTCGAATTGAATTCCTGCAATTCCACATTCAGCTTTCTTTCCATCATTCCCAATTGGAAAATACAGCCCTGGTGAGTCTATTTTGGGAATTCAGTTCTGGTCCCTTTATTTTGGCAGACTGAACTTGATCATGTCCATAACTGGGCAGCAAGGAAACTGAGAATTTGGGATATCCATCTTTGCAAAATAGGAGCAAGTACATGAATTGAGACTAGCTAAAGCTCTTCCAAGGCCTTCCCATCTCTGAAGGATTCTCATATGGAAGAGAGATTGGGCTTGTTCTATGGGCTCCAGACATCCATGAGTAGAAGAGGCAGTATGATATAGTAGATGGAATTTTGGACTTGAAGACAGGAAACTCTGGGATTGAAACACATCTTTGACTCTTCCTACTTTTGTGACCCTGGGCACATCACTTAGCCACTTTGAACCTTGGGTCCCTTTTTTTGTAAAATGAGACAGTTGCCTTCATTAACCTGTAACCCCCATTGTAGTTCTAAACATATGCTCCAGTGATCCAAGTTAAAAGATCATTTTTGCTTCCACAGAAGGAGAAACATTTAAATAACTTTAGCAATTAAATTGTGGAACAGGCTGCTTTATAAACTAGCATGATGTCCCTGGAATTGCTCAATCAGAGTGTGGGGGTGACTTCACCAAGGACCCTGTTAGAGGGAGGTCTGAACTGGGAAGGAGTTAGGTGATTTTTGATGTGCTTCTTTTTCAATGCAGATATTTTATCTTTCATAGAATTTAGATAATGAATGGAGCCTTAGAGATCAGACAGTTGAAACTTTTTCTTTTATTTTACAAATGTACAAATTGAGCCTCAAAGAGGAGAAATGACTTGCCTAAACTCACAGGATAACCTTCTTTCTTTCTTTCTTTCTTTCTTTCTTTCTTTCTTTCTTTCTTTAATCTTGTCTCATTATGAAGTTAGTTTATTAAAGTGAGAAGCTCTCTCCTTGATAATATATAAGCTCCCTGAGGGCAGGCATTGATTAATCATCTCTATATTCCTCATAGTTTAGTATCATGCCTGGTATTTTGCAGATGATTAAGAAATGCTCCTAACTGATCAATTGCTTATTAACACATCCATAGGTAAGAGAGGAGGAAGACAATTGAAACACAGTTATATATTGTAAACATATCAACAGTTCCTGTCACTGAAACTCCTCTGCTTAGCCTTGTAAATAGCTTCACCTACAGACAAAGAATAGTTTGCTGTAATGGTATTACATCTGAATTTATAACTTATTCATGTTTCATAAAGCAAAACAAGGAAGGGAATGTCACTGGAAAGAGACAGGTAGATGCTGCAGCAGAAGCATCATCATCTATTAAAAATAACTGTTTGCTTAATGCTATAAGTGAGCAATTCTTAACCTTTATAGTTACCAGCAGCATCCAAAAACCCCTATGTAATGCAGCTGAAAAAATGGATTTTCCTTTTCTGCATTTATGCCTATTGAACTATGTTAGAATCTGATTTCACTGAAGACTCAGTCAACCCAATTCAATTAGACCTATGAGCAGAGCTACAAAAATAAATATTTCTTATTTTAAAGAGGAGCCAGGGATTTCAGATTTTGAACTGTGACCAGTTCTGACTCAGGTTGTTTCTTTTTGACATTGGACAAGTCGCTCAATATTTTACTCTCAGCTTCCCCAATTACAAAATGAGCTGGAGAAGGAAATAGCAAACCCCTAGTATTTTTGCCACAAAACCCCTTGTTTGGACAAGGTCACCGAGAGTAGGACATGACTGAAACTGCTACCTATTTTTTGTAATGAGTACAGAGAAGAAAGATATTGTGAGACTTATGATATTGTCATGAACCTGCAGATTGGCATAGTGGGTCAATCAGTGGACTCAGAGTTAGGAAGATCTGAGTTTGAATCTAGACCAGCATTACCGGTTATAAAATGCTTGCTCAGTCATTTCTTCACAACCAGTCTCATATGTTTCTAGGAAAGTGGAGATAATACACTCTGAAGTACCTACACCATAAGGTTATTGTAAAGTTCAAATAAAATGAATGGAATGAACTTTGCAAACACTAAAATGCTATTAAAATGCCAGCTGTTACTCCTGTTAAATTTTACATGGTTGATTTCAGCCCAAAATCTTTTGAATGATGATTCTATCATCCTCTCTACTGATTGTCTGTACAAGGTCTGTTTCATCTGCACTAATACTATTCCATGTGTTCAAATACCATGTCATATACTTATGACGTATATAAATGTACAAAATCTCTTAATATCTTTGAGACATGTATGCTAATAGACATTTAATGACAGGAAGGTCAGCAAGTCCCTAATATAAGCTTATATAATATGTTCTACAAGGTACCAAATCAAAGGGAAATTGGCAAACCTGATTTCAGAAATGTATAATCCAAGGGTTTCTTTTCTCTCAATTCAGGGCATATATGGTATTTTCTGACTGATTTCTGTCAAATTGCTATAACATATATATATATATATATATATATATATATATATATATTACACATATATATATACTACAATATGAATAATATCTGATACAATAAAGCATAATAACAGTAGTTTTTCTTTGGCTACTGAGCTGGAACTGAGTTTGCAAGCAAAATAGTAGAGTACAAGCTTGGGCTCTCCTTGGTAGTGAGAAAGGTAAGAATTGTTGTGAGCCTCTGGGTGGGGGAAGGCATATCAGGCATGTCAATCTATCACCATTCCTCTGTGTATCCATGAACACATGGCATCTCTTTTTTTTTTCATCTCTCAAATGTTGAATCTTTATTTATCATAATAACTGAATATACAGAGATAGCACAAACCAGGTCATATTTTTTTAAATTTGTGAAACCTTAGAAAAATCATCAGAGATCTAATACTAACTGGCCTAGATATCATAGCCCACCAGTATTTACAAAATGTGAATCTGATTTCATAGTATCAACACAGCAAGATAAGGATCAAGTTTTTTTTTTTTTTCCCACCATGTGAGTCGATCATTCATTGATTTTGTCCAAGGCATGTAGCTAGTAAGTGTCAAATGTCTGAGGTTGGATCTGAACTCAGATCCTCCTGATTCCAAATGCTGCTTTATCTATTGTGCCAGCTAGCTTCCCTGAGATGTCTTGCTGAGAAAGTCAGTGGCATATAAACTACACTAGTTCCCAAGGTAAATTTGGTGGGGATTCCATAAAGGGAAAAAAGGATTCGTTGAGCCAGGAAATACTAGGATCACCCCATACCACATCTGCCCCACTCCTCCTTTTCTTGTTTTTTTTATTATTATTTTTTAGGAAGTTGACATTAACTTTATTCTCATTTTAAGTGTATAAAATTTATTCCCACAAGCTTCAAAAAGAGGTAGAAGTTACATGCAAGTCTCTATCATTAGATTTTTTTAATTGCATTTTTAAATTCAAATTGAAAAATTGAATTTTTAGTAAATGTCCTAGAGGGAAAAATAAAAACCATTTGTACATAGTAAAAGCCAGTCAAGTCCTGAAACTATCAGGTTCAAACTCATGCATTCAACAATATCACCAGTTTCTGTCACTGAAATTCCTTTGCTTAGCCATGTAAATAGCTTTACCCACAGACAAAGAATGATTTGTTATAATGGAGGTTTTATGCTTCTATTCACATAATATGAACAAATCATAGAACAAATTTTCCTAGAATATATAGAACCCTTGAGTTGCATGCCAGGATAAGTTTAGTAGTAACCACCTTGAATCCACTTTTTCCTAGGACTGAGTAGCTGTACAGCGGAGAGAATGTATCTCCAAGTTGGAGGTGTATGTGGATGGTACTTTGTTTCTTATTTTACCTTCTCAGCAAATAATCTCTTCTTAAACTAATCAATAAAAATTGATTAATTGATATTGGGAAATTGTTAACTGATCAAATAATATGGAGGGATCACATTGAATAAAACTTCATAAGCAAAAATAAAATCCCAAACATCTCAGAGATATCTCCTTGTTCCGTGAAAGAAAAAGTGATTGTCCTTCTGGGGCTCAAGTTTCTAGAGTTAATGGAGGTTGGAAAACTATGTAAAATGGGATAATGATATTTGTGCTATATAACACACAAAGTCATTGTTTAACTAAAATGAAAAATTTCCCCTCATTTATAAAAGTAGGTTTCCAGACCTGGAGTCAGAAAGGTCTAAGATTTTGAGACTATCTCTTAATCACCTTCAGCCTTAGTTTCTCTATCTAGGAAACGGGGATAAAAATTTCACCTATTTCACAAGATTATTGTGAGAATCAAATAACATAAGTAAAGTACTCCATAAACTTTAAAATACTACCTGTTATTATTATTATTATTACCTAGCAAAGCATAAAGTACCATATAAATAGTACCTCTTATTAGTCATTCTGAATTGTTTTAAACATTAAAAAGAAAAAAGAAAAAGCTTAATAATGCTCCTTGTCTTCCTGCACATTGAAGTCTTGGACACAATCTCTTGGATTTTTGTGGTCCCAGAAGCACAGTGCTCCCTGATAGAACACACTGTGCAAGAAATGTCATTCAGGTGTGTGAATGAAATAATAACCTATAGGCCTGCCCCTTAGCAATAGCTCTAAGACTATCACTCTCCAAACCATACAAGTTTTTTACATTTATAGCACATGATTGCATGTAGGAGCATCCATCACATCCAGCAAGCCCATTAAAGGACTCATATGAAATACAGCAGTAGGGGAGCTGACAGCTCAGTTACTTACAGCGCCACTCACCCCCAGCCTCCAGTGCTGTCAAGCAGAAAAGAGCCTGCAGAAGGGAACTGCAGCCTGAAAACCAGGATTTACACCTGCAAACAGAAATAGACCCTGCAATCCCTCAGAGCCAGCAGGTCCTCTGAGCAGGAGAGGATAATGTGCTTCTAGACCATGTGCAAGTGCCTTGAGGATGGTGTCATGGACACAAGGGTTCTCATGTGGTCACATGTCTGCAATTTCTTACTCTACGGATCTGTCTCTATATATTCATGGGAACATATTGGCTCCTCTTGGGAATAAATTAACTGATCATGACACAGAATCACACCCGAAACCACAAACCACATGTTCATTTCTATATTGGCTCTGTCCAAAAGGGGATACCAACACTGCCTTAAAAATGAACCTGCTTCTTAATTAAGAAATGTGCTTACTTCTAATTAGCAAACTTGCATGTAAACAGATCCCAAGTAACCAAGCATCTTTGCTGTGATGGTTCTGTGCTTGACAATAAGGCAGTGAAAGTATTTTTAGCACATTCATTATAGGGTTGAAGAAGACACTGAACAGTAAGACACAGATGAAATACAAGGGATTTTAAATTAGAGACTTGTCAGATCTGGGTAGATATTTTGATGTTAAACTGTTGCTCTATCACATTATAGCACCATGTTTATTCTCATTCTCTCTCTCTCTCTCTCTCTCTCTCTCTCTCTCTCTCTCTGTCATCTGTCTCTCTTTGTCTCTGTCATTTCTCTGTCTCTATATTTGTCTGACTCAGTCTCTTCTGTGCACTTGTGTATGTGTCTTTAAATAAAGGAAATATTCTGTCAAATTCTGTGAATTTAACATCTATATAATAAAGAAATTATAAATTGACAGAAACCCAAAGATGCAAAAATTTTGAATAATTACTTTATACAGTAGCAAATATAAGTAGATATGGAATATTCACATGATAAAATGAATGAAAAACACCAAGCTAGGAATCTCTCACCTTCTTCTAGGTACTGATCTAGAGTCTATTAAAGGCAGAGAAAAAGGGAAAAAAAGGCAGAAAAACAGGCTTTGACAGTGATAAATTTGTAATAATTCTAATATAGTGATGTATGCCAGAGTATACTAATTAAACTTTTTGAACACTGAAACAATTCACCATCCTACTTTTTTTCATATCATAAAGCATATAAGCTAAGATATATATCCTGCAACTGTGTTATCTCCCCCCCACAATTGTCAAAGTGAATTGTAGAATTTGGGAAATTTTTAAAGTAACTACAAGATTTTCTAGAAAGAGGTTATGGGTTACATATCAAGATATCACAGGATACAGAAATACCTTTTAAAAACCAAATAATATATTTTGTCTTTATAGAAAACATCATATGTTTTAGAATGCAGATTAGTAAAACACAAGAGTTTTAATGACAGACAATGCTTTTGAATCTTCTTTAAGGACACAACCACTTTCAAATTAGTTAAATTGATATAAATAACTTTTCCACTTTTATTTCAGAATTGAATATGCCTATATTCTATTATTTACACACCAATGTTCAAGAATATGTGGATTACAGAAAAGGATTGAGAACTGTTTCCATTTTTTTGTATATTCAGAATATTGGTGGACTAATAGACCAAACATTATGAAAATCACTGATTATGGAATCACAGATAAGGAGTTGGAAATGATTTTAAAGATCACCTGTTCTAATCTCCTTATTTTACAAATATAGCAAATTGTCTGACTCCAACCAATAGCAATACAGGATGTAACATTGCATTATACAAAATAAACATGGTAGGTGATCAGACCATCACAAACTGTCAACTGGTAGGCAGCTTACACATCATTTAATCTAATATTTTCCTTTAAAAGTTGTTGAACCTTAGGCCCAGGGGGAAGAAGGAACTAGTCCAACCACATAATGAATAAGTAACAGCTTCGATGCTAGAGACATCTGTGCGGAACTAAAAGACCTGAAGTCAAAGTAAGCCTCAGATTCTTATTAGCTTTATGATTCTAGGCAAGTCATTTAAACTGTCTACTTCAGTTTTTTTTTTTCACTTTTAAAATAGTGATGATAATACCATCTACCTACTAAGTGTCTTATGAGGATTAAATAAGACATTAGTAAATCACTTAGTATAGTACCTATACAGAAAAAATAAATATAGCAGGAACTGAATAAAGGCTTCCTCCCTCCCTCCCTTCTTCCCTTCTCCCACTCTCCTTCCTTTCCTTTTTCCTTTCCTTTTTCCTTTCCTTTCCTTTCCTTTCCTTTCCTTTCCTTTCCTTTCCTTTCCTTTCCTTTCCTTTCCTTTCCTTTCCTTTCCTTTCCTTTCCTTTCCTTTCCTTTTCCTTTCCTTTCCTTTCCTTTCCTTTCCTTTCCTTTCCTTTCCTTTCCTTTCCTTTCCTTTCCTTTCCTTTCCTTTCCTTTCCTTTCCTTTCCTTTCCTTTCCTTTCCTTTCCTTTCCTTTCCTTTCCTTTCCTTTCCTTTCCTTTCCTTTCCTTTCCTTTCCTTTCCTTTCCTTCCTTCCTTTCTTCCTTCCTTCCTTCCTTCCTTCCTTCCTTCCTTCCTTCCTTCCTTCCTTCCTTCCTTCTTTTATTTCATAATTCTTTCCATTCATTTTTTTTCTTTCATCCTTTTTTTGACTCCAAAGCCTATGCTTCTTTGATACTTCTTGGTGAGTTGCAGAAGTATGACACAGACATTACCCATAGCTCACCTACTCTTTTCTCTACAGTTATGTGAAATTCATTATTTGTAGGCACACTAACTATGACCCTGGGCAGCCATGCTACCCAGACTTTTCTTCACCATTGTATTAACACTGAATCACCATATAATAGATTTAAATTAGAAGAGACCTTAGAGGTAAGTTAGCCCAACTCCCTCACTCTACAGATGAGGAAACTATTATCTAGAGATGAAAAATGCTTTTACTTGGGTCAGACTGATAGTGCCAAAGTCAAAGACAGAATTGGTACTAAGGTTCTCTCACATCAAATTCAGCAGTCTACAATAAATCATTAGATTATGTCTTCCTTTGGTCATTTTTCAAACCACCTTATCTCTTCTTTGATTCCATTTTCTCATACCCAACAAGGTTACAATATTTTAGATCCAAACATAGAAGGGTCTCAAAATACTCAATTCACATTTATAAAAGAGGGGAGAGAACACTACCTAAAAGTAATACCAGTAGTAAGATAATAGACAAGATTTGAGCTTATGTCCTCCAATTTCGGAGTTACTATTTATTTCATTGTATGATTCTAAACTATAATCTATTTTAAGCAAAATAACAAAATAATCATATGTGAGCTCCCCTGTTTCATCCATTCCTTTACCTATATTTTCTTCTCTCTCTGTACCTGTCTTCTACTTTTAGCCTACAGTCTCATATTATGTTTACTTCTCACTAAACCTACAACACTAAATGACTGTCAGAACTTGAAAAAAATCATAATAGGTTAGAATACTAAATCAATAGAAATAAATATAAAATCCTATACTTACTTAAAAAATATCAACTTCAGAAATGTAAAATATTGCACTGTTTTCCAAGTTGGAGTTCCCTCATGGCCAAAATGTTCTTTATGGATATTGTTTACTTGAATAGGCTACAAAATTATAAGCTCTCAGATGAGGAACTGTGATGTATCTTTCATTTCTGGAACACACTAATCATTCAAGTAAATATAAATATGTTTTCCATGTCACCCCCAGACCAAGTACACACCAGAGACTAATACAATATTTTCCCAAACATACTATCAATCATTAGAATAACTAGACATCTCTCCTCCCCTATACATAAGCTCTGCTACACATTTATCTGCAGAACTCTAAGCAAATGACATGTTTTTCACAATTAGAGTGTAGCTCCTGTTCTTCACACAACAGTCCATAATCAACAACTATCTCAAAACCAAACAGGTCAAATTCTAAGTCATTTTGAGCATCCAAGACAAAAAAATGTTAAAAGTATATTGACCTATGATGCTTTTTAAAAGAATATCTAGATAATCTTATCTCATTATTTATCTGATACTTTGTGCTTATAATATCCCTCCAAAATATTAGAGGACAGATCATACTTCACTGTGATACAATAGAAACAACAACAAATTGAAAATCAGAAAACCCAGGTTCAAGTCCTGCCTTTGTTATTGAATTCCTATATGACTTTGAATAAACAGCTTTACTTCTCTAGGAAGTAGGTTTGACATCTGAAAAATGAAAAGTTTGACTAGGTAGTTTCTAATTTTCTTACCAGGTGTGTTTCTTATTTAAGATCCTGAGATGAGAAGGAATAGAGAGGAGGGAGGAGGGAGAGGGAGAGAAGGAGAGAGAGGGAGGGAGAGAGGCAGGCAGGAAAGAAAACTGGGCAGTTAGGTGGCAGAGTGGATAGAGCATCAGATATAGACTCAGGAAGATCTGAGTTCTAATTTAGTCTCAGAAATTTACCAACTGCATTTACCAAAATTCACTTAATCTCCATTTTCTTCATTTTTCTTATTTGAAATTTAGAGCTAACATACTTCCCAGGGTTTTTAGTAGGATCAAATGAGATAATAATTATCATAAATCATTTAGGATAGTTTATGGCATATAGTAAATACCATAAAACTATTAACTATTATAATTCTGATATTCATGTCTTTCTGTCTTTAGTTGCTCATAACATAGATGGTATTTCAATGGTTCTTCTTCTACATTAGGACATGGCACTGAGGGTTTCCCTTCCCCAATATCATGTCTCATTAGTATTTATCAAGGCTGGAAAAGAGTCATAGGCAGGTATATTCTTGAGTCTCATTACCAATTAATTAAATTTGATTCACAGATTTGATGACCTTGAAAAAAGTGAAATCTCAAGTCCAACATTAGGAACTATCATTTTTGTGCCCCAAATTCTTTTTGGTCACAAGCCTTACTGTCTACTTTGTGATATGTCTGATTATCCTTTTACCACCTTCATCACTTTCTATTTATACCTGCTTCCATTGTGTGAACCTACAATTCTGAAAAACTCCTTAGATTCTAAGCTCTATTGGAATACAAATCTTTCCTATTCTGGTTTCCTTCCTCTAAATATAGTTTACTTTTTTTGACATCTAAGGAATGCTCAGATTGAACACATATTTCCTTGAAAAAAAAAAGGAACATATTATCTATCAGATTTGTGGATAGGAGAAGAGCTTATGAGTAAGCAAAGGATAGAGAGCATTGTGAGATATGAAATGGGCAACTTTGATTAAGTTAAATTAAAGAAGGTTCTGTACAAATAAAACCAATGTAGCCAAGATTAGAAAGCAGAAACCTGGGGGGATATACATATACATATATATATATATATACATATACATATATATGTATATGTATATATATATATATATATATATACATACATATATACATAGAGAGAGACAGACAGACAGACAGAGACAGTATCCTAGATAAAGGTCTCATATCTCAAATATGTAGAAAATTTTATTAAATTTATATGAATATGAGTTGATTCATCAATGATCAAAAGATATGAACAGGCAATTTTTTTCTGAAAAATTTTGGCTAAAATGATAAAAAGAGGGAAATGATTATTGTTGGAGAGGATATGGAAAAATTAGGACACTGATAGTCTGTTGATAGAATTCTGAACTGATCCAACCATTTTAGAGAGCAATCTGGAACCATGCAGAAGAGTTCTAAAGCTGTGTATAGCCTGGCTACACCACTATTAGGTCTGTTTCCCAAGCTGATCAGGAAAAAAGTAAAAACAAACAAACAAACAAACAAAATTTTTTTCTAAAATATTTAGAGATGTTCTCTTTGTAGTGCCAAAAAAAATTAGACTCATATACATGGTTATATGTTTGTGTGTATATAAATAAATAAATTTACATATATACACATATGTATATGTATATATATGTACATAAATATACACACATACACATAAATAAATACACATACACATAATATAACTTGGGTATGGTCTGACCAAGACAGAGGACAGTATAATTGCTTCCCTCTTTGAACTTTTAACTACTACTAATGTCCTTGTGTCTTTCTTGCTTTATATATTATATATTATTCAAATATCAGTTGCCTTACAGCAACAAATCATAAATTTCTATGTCTACATCCAAATATCTCCCTGCATGCCAGTTTCTTACTTTTTAGATGCTTACTAGATAATTCCATATATATATATATATATATATATATATATATACATACATACATATATATACATACATACATATATATATAAAATCACAGACCTACTTCAAGCTTTCACATGGACTACTGAAATAATCTTATAGTTTTTGGTTAAGCCTTTAGTTCATACAATCCCTAAGCTATGTACCATATAACTAACTACTTGAGGAGTCTTTCAAGGCACAAATATAACCATGGCGACAATGTAGAATCAGTAAAAGGGCAGTGACAAAAGAGTCAGAAGACCTGATTTCAAATTCCACCTATGTGGAAATGAAATGAATAATAAATTCACTGACTACCTTGATTTTCTTGAACTCCCTTATTAGCTAGTAAAGGTCAAAATAATCTGGGAATCAAAAAAAAAAAAAAAAAAAAGAAAAAGAAAAAGAAAAAAATAACCTGGGAATCAGAATCAATCCATCAGTAGGCAGAATGAACATTGCTCAAGTTTGACATATCAGTGATCCTTTATGGTGTCCATTGGGTGAACCAGAACACTTCTGCTATGCTAGAAGCCACAGGGCCAAACTGGTTCATATTGATCCCAAAGGGATCAAGCTTGCACAAACACAATGGTTCTGTAACTCCTATTCTCTGCCTAATTCCTGAAACTCTTCTCCCCAGAATGTCATCAGAATATGCCAAAATACCACTAGAAACTCACTTCCCTAACTCTTTTTGTTGTAAAACAATATGAACCACTTTGGAGCAGCCTAAACTAGATCTACTACTCTCTGGCAGATGTGCTCAATACTCATTCAATAAATATTTTTGGCTTTGAACTGTGCCTCTATTTGCTCTGTTCAGGTGGCTGCCATACCTCAAATGACCATTCTGTCACAATTAGTCAATACCTACTACTTTTGTAATTATAGGCAAGTCATTTATCCTTTATATGTGTCAGTTTTCTCATCCTTAAAATTAAAGAATTGGACTAGACGTTCTTGGAAGTTGTTCCATTTTATCTCTACGTCTATGACCTTATGATTCAATATCACAACTCTATGGAAAACAAATATTTCACTGAATCCTTGTTGTCCACAAATAACTAGAAAATTATAGCTTTTATTTTCTATTTAAGGACCTTCACCATCTTGCTCCAATTTTCAAACATTGTAGATTATTTTTTATATTATTTAGTATTTCCTTATTTTATTTCCTTTCATACTATGTAACTTCCAACAAAATTAGACTATTTGTTTTTCTTGAATTCTGTCTTGACCTTTTCTAAAATCATATTCTTCCTCATGTTCATGGGGAAAAATTTGGACTTCGAGTTAAAAAGCCAACATCAGTATTAACTACATGATTTTAAACAAGCTCTTTAATCCCTCTAACACTTAAATTTTTTCATCTACAAAATGAATAAAGAATTTCATGTAACACTCATCATACAGGATGATGGTAAGGGAAAGGCAATCTCAATCGTATGTGTATAAATATATACAATATAAACTTATATGAATTATTATCATGATTATGTTGTTTCTCATGTGTTGAATAGACTCTATCCACAAAGATGTCTGCTGATACTTCTCCTTTCTTTCTCCTCCATATATGCCTGTCTTCCCCTTTAGACTGCAAGTTCCTTGATTGTCTCCCATCTATCATTTTATCCCCAAAGATATGTAAGCGTCTTAAACAGAGCAGGCAATTCATAAATACTGGAAGAAATTGGACATATGCAGGCTATACTTAAAATTATTCAATCAACAATCATTTATTAAGGTACTATTATATGACAGAAAATTATGATAATCTAATAAACATTCTAGAGAAATAAATGAATCAGCACACTGAGTTTTAAAATAATCACAATTAAATTTACATTTCAGAAAGAAATTATTAGATGGGATATTTACCCCCTTCCAGAATTCATGCAATCTGCATAATGTCTCTATTTAGTCTGGAAATTGAACAGGTACATTTTATCTGTTTTTCAAATGTTTGAGACATAAGGCAATTTAACAGCTTTCAGGTTACTGACAGTTGTGTTAGTTAAATGACAATGGATTACCTTACTGAATTTCATATGCAGTCATGTTTGAATCCCCCACATTTTAATTTATGTACAATTTAGAGGGATTATTGCATTTTACCCATGTCCCTGAAACGATCAAAATTCCAATAAGGTAGAGAGAGCATCTCTTCAGTGTAATCGTAAAAAGTGAAATGGTGCCAAATTCCTACACAGCTTCTGAAAATTAAATAAGCCTAGAGACCTCCCCATTGAATCCCCTAATGCATTGAACATGACCTCCACAAAACAGAGGGTTTCATAATTAGGAGCATTACATGAACATCAAAAGAATTCCTAATGATATGAGCCTCATTATAAAGTGTTGTTAAACATGTAGTGAAGATTGCTTTTGATGTTGTTTCAGTCCCCAAACATCATTGGTAGTGGGAAGTGTAAATTATATGCCACTAATTCCTTTTAAATTGAACTTTCTGTAGTTGTTAAACACTGTTTTATTCCTTCATTTAAATCCTTTCATTTCTGTTATGTGGCTGCTTTAGTTTTAATTCTTCTACAAAGAAACTTTACTTCTTACCTGTAATTAAGATACTTTTTGACTCATAAACACTACAAGAGCTTTCTCACATAAACTGTGCTTTCCAAAGAGTAACTACTTCCTGCATTCCATGTTGTTAACCCATAAAAGACAAGCAATAAAAAGTCACAGAAAAATAAAAATAAATCTGAAGCCATAGCAAATGATGTGTGTGTGTGTGTGTGTGTGTGTGTGTGTGTGTGTGTGAGAGAGAGAGAGAGAGAGAGAGAGAGAGAGAGAGAGAGAGAGAGAAACTGTGGTGGACTCCAGTATTGCCACTGATATATCTGTGTCTCTGTGTGACACAGTACCTCAGTGTGCCAGGCAACTCTAGAGAGGTTGCAATTTGAAGAGTTTTCTCATCATGGGATTTTTCTTTACCAGTAAAATCATAAGCCCAGTCAATACACACACACACACACACACACACACACACACACACACACACACATTCTCTGTCCTCTTCCTCCTCCTCCTCCTCCTCCTCCTCCTCTCTCTCTCTCTCTCTCTCTCTCTCTCTCTCTCTCTCTCTCTCTGTCTCTCTCTGTCTCTTTCTCTGTCTCTCTCTGTGTCTGTCTCTGTCTGTCTGTCTGTCTCTCTCTCTCACATACGTACACACCCACGAATACCCAATATTACGATCTTGACAATAACTTTTAAAAAATAGGTACTATTATTCCCATTTTTCAATTGAGCAAACTGAGGCAAATAGAGGTTTAATGACTTGCCTAATATCACACAATAAGTATTTGAAGCCATATTTGAAGTCAGATCTTCCTGAATCCAAGGCCAGAACTCCATTCATTATATCACCATCAGCTGCCTCTCTGTCTCTTTCTGTCTCTCTCTGATGTCCATCTATCTCAGTCTCTCTTCTCTCATTTACACATAGATATGGATATACACATATACACATCTATATTATACATGTGTATAATATATATAGAAATAGGAATATATATATATATATATATATATATATATATATATATATATATATTTGCAGACAGCAAGAAAGGCAGAATGAGAGGTAGCATGCCATAGGTTGGGGCAGCTAGGTGACATAGTAGATAGAGCACCAGTAGATAGAGTCAGGAGGACCTGAGTTCAAATCTGGCGTCAGACATTTAATACTTCATAGCTGTGTACCCTGGGCAAGTCACTTAACTCTCAGCAGACAGAAAAAAAGAGAGAGAGCAGGTTTTGTAGCCAGGGACACTCAGCTTCAAAGCTCATTTCTGACACATGCTGGCTTTATGACACTAGGTAAGTCACATAACTCCACACTGTACTAGACCAGGAGTGAGTAAACCACAGCCCACTGCCTATTTTGTGCAGCCTGAGAGCTCAGAATTGTTTTTACATAAATGTAAACATAACAAATAAAGACAAAAATTTATATAAACATAAATGTGAATTGTAAAATAAATGTAAACAATAAATTACAAAACATAAATGTATGACATAATGTAAATGTTATATAATATGAATGTAAACATAATTGTAAACAAAAATAACATTCTAAGCAGGTAGTTAGAGAAGTTACAGAAGTTACATTTTGCCAAAAGGTAAGGGCAACTGAGAGCAGTGGATAAAGTATCTGGCCTGAGACTGTCTCTTCCTGAACTTCAGACATTTACTAGCTGTGTGATTCTGGGCAAGTTATTTAACCCTGCTTGCCTAAGTTATCTCATCTATTAAATGAGTTGGAGAAGAAAATGGCAGACTATTACAGTATCTTTGCCAAGAAAATGCCAGATAGAGTCATAAAGAACCAGAAACAATTTAATTGACTAAACAATAACAATCATGAACAATGCAATAAAATTTTTAAAAAATCTCTTATGGAAAGTTTCCTGATAAAGGACTCATTTCCCTAATATAAGAATGTCAGATGTATAAAAAGAATCCTTCCCCAAGTGATTAATAATCAAAGGATATGAACATGCAGCTTTGAGAAAAAGAAATCAAAGCTATATATGTTGTTGTTCTAAGTCACTATTGATTAGAGAAATGTGAATTAAAACAACTCTGAGTTACCATCTCACAACCATAATAAAAGGCAAATGCTAGCGAGAATAAGAGAACATAGGCATATTAATGAATTGTTGATGGAGTTTTTGAAATGATCCACCTACTCTGAAGATGTCCAAAATGCCGTAGCATACACCTTTTAATCCAGCAGAACCATGACAATGTATGTATCCCAAAAAGAGCAAAGTGATAAAGAAAAGAACCAAATATACAAATGAAAATATATATACATAGATACACACAGAGAGAATAGCATCTCGTTTTTTGTGATGTTAATTGGAAATAGAGAGAAATTGTGCCATTTGAGTGTGTTAAGTGTGATTGAGTGTTATTATTATTATTATTAGATTAAATGTGGCAATTCTTCTAAACATATTTCCACACTTATACTACACAAGAAAAGTCAGGTCAAAAAGGGGAAAAATGAGAAAACAAGACATAGATAAACAATGAAAAAGGCAAATTAAGACAAATCTGAGGTACCACTTCACACCTCTCAGTCTGGCTAATGTGATAGGAAAAAATAATGATAAATGTTAAAGGGGATATGGGAAATTGGGACATTAATACATTGTTGATGAAGTTGTAAACCAATCCAATCATTTAGGAGGGCAATTTGGAACTATATGCAGGTCAAAACAATCCACAAGTAGGTGAAAATACTGTGCTGTAGATGGCTCTCTCCATCACAAGTCTATTAGTCTATTGGATTTGGCCTGAATCACCTGAATCACTTGTTGAAAAGAGTCAAATCCATCACAATTCATCATTACATAATATTTTTGTTGTTGTGTACAATGTTCTACTCACTTCACTGATCATCAGTTCATCTAAGTATCTCCAGGTTTTCTGAAATCGTCCTGCTGATTGGTTTCTTACAGAACAGTAATATTCCACAACATTCATATACTATAACTTATTCAGCCATTCCCTAACTGATGGGCATTCACTCAGTTTTTAAGTTCCTTGCCACCACAAAAAGGGCTGCCACAAACATTTTTGCACACATCCCTTTTTTATGGTTTCTTTTGGCTAGAGACCCAGTAGAGACATTGCTGGATCAAAGGATATGGACAATTTGACAGCTCTTTTGGCATAATTCCAAATTGCTCTCCAGAATGGCTGGATCAGTCCAGAACTCCACTAACAATGTATTAATGGCTCAGTTTTCCCATAATCTCGCCAACATTTATCATTATTTTTTCTTGTCATCTTAGCCAATCTGAGAGGTATGAAGTGGTACCTCAGAATTGTCTTAATTTGCTTTTCTCTACTCAATAGTGATTTTGAGTATTTTTTCATACGACTAGAAATGACTTTACTTTATTCATCTGAAAATTGTTCATATCGTTTGTCCATTTGTGATTGAGTATTATTATTCTAAAGGGAGGATGGTTTTAGGAAAGCATGGGAATGCCTATATAAACTTATATAAAGTAAAGTAAGCAGAACCAGCAGATCATCATATATAGTAATAATATGTGTTGATAAGGAGCTTTGAAATTCTTCAATACTCTGATCATAATAATATTCTAATACAGTTCCAAAGAAAATGCTGTTCATCTCCAGAGAGAGAATAGATATTGACTGAAGTATAATTTCCTCACTTTATTTTTCTTATTTTTGTGTGATATAACTATTATGAAAATGTAATTTTTTTACAATTTCACTTGTTTAATTGATATCAGAGTACTTATCTTCTCAGTAGATGAGGGAGAGGTGGGAGGAAAAAAAAATGCTGAACCCAAAATTTAAAGAAAAATTTAGACATAAAGTCAATAACCACTTTAAAAAGAATAAGCACATGGGGGTTACAAGTATTTACAATGTCCTGAATTTTGCCCATGAATCAAACTTTCCTAATCCTTGCACTAGAATATGTTACAAAGAAGATATCCCACTATATAAATAAAGATCATTTCCTTGCTAGAAGTTAATTAAATTATACATTTATTTTCATTCTTTGTATAGTAGGTAACCTAATATGTAATTATCTTTATTGTTCATATTCCAAAATCCAATAGGAAAGCTGTTTTACCTCAGCAGAGAGGGACCTATTTCTCACTTAGAAAGTTCAAATAGTACTGATGTTGAAAACTTATGTTCTGGATATTGGAAACTTGTCATAGGATACTGATCTAGATTGAAAATATGATGATTCCTTGAGGGCAAGAATACAACTTTGGATAATTACATTTATAGAAAGAATTTATACCACACATCTCAAAAGATTATATATATGTGTGTTTGTGTGTGGGTGTACATATTTATATACACCCCCATATATATATAATCATTTATATTATAATATATAATATAATAAATATATATATTTAGATACACACACATAAATATATAATATACTTACATATATGCATACATACATATATTCAATTCTACTCTTACGAGAAGAAATCAAGCTAACCCCAAAGAATTATTAAAAAGCAAGCCTTGGTAGCATTTCTTGAAGTAAAGATAAATTCATGCCAATTTTCCAAATATCCACATTGCATAATAATATTTGGTTCTAGGTAAAACATTTTACCATGGGTGAGATATTCAGTATATACACTTTACTGCCTTTACTAAGGCAGACTAGAGTGTTATAAAACTTGAAAAGATTTCATAAAGACAAAGAAATTTTGGCATTGACTTCCTGGGAATTACTCACTTCTTAACCATGACAGATAATTGAGCTGTGTTTTGTAAATAGTTTGGAGTGTGAAATCTATATGGATAGGTATCTGAACTGATGGGGATTCTATGGCTGCTGTGTATAGTCATTGATGGGGAATGAATATATTAGTAATCTTTTATAGTTCTGCATTTTTACAATGATATCACAGATTCTAATGGTTGGGAAACTTTGAAATAAATTAATAAAGGTCAAGAAATCATAAGGATTCTGGTTTTGCTTCCTGAAACTCAAGAGGAACTTTGGCTTCTCTTTGATGAGTATATGCAATTACTGCCCTATAATTTCATTCTCTTCTTCTCTGAAATTTCTTCTCTGAAAAACCATATTGTTCTTTCCACATACAGCTATGTCCACAAATTTAATGTCAAACTCAATAGTCTATGCCATTCAGAATAATTATAATCTATTATAAAGTTGTGCAGAATAGTCAATAATATATCTTGAATAATCAAGACTTTCACTCATTCTTTTTTGCATACATGCACACACACATACAGAGATACTTAGAACTGGTAAACATAGGTTTGCTTAGTGCCGCATTATTTTGCTGTTTTTTATTTAAAATAATTATTTACCAAGATTTTCTATTAGCTTTGCTTTAGAACTCCACAGCTGGAATTTAATGTCTCTGTGCTATTATGCATAGTAGAAAACACAGTGCTGATGTTAATGGATTTGCTAATAATACCCTTCATTGTATAATTTGAATTCTAAATCTTTGGAACACATGACAGGTAATCCAACAAATGTTCATTAAGGAGCCCTTCAGTGGAAGCTTCAAAAAAATTAAATTACAATTAAGCAACTGACTTCAAATGAACTTGTAAGATTTTTTTAGATTTTATTTTAAAATACATATGTCTCAATCAGTGAATTCATGAAATTCAAAGGTCCCAATAAGTCTTTGGCCCCAGTAGTTTAGAATGCTGAAAAACAGCCAAATGTTAACAAAAAGGTAGCCTTGCAGTTTTAATAACAAAAACTTCTGGGAAAGTTCCTTTCTCAATAACAGATAAACCTAATTATATATTTGTTTCTGCCATGGGAATATGAGCTCCTTATGGTCAGAGAATGAATTTTATCTTCCTTTGTAAACTAGCACTTAGCATAGTATTTGAACATTATTTCTTTTCTTCAAATCTAGCCTCAGAAACTTACTAGCTGTGTAACCCTGAGCAAGATACTTATTCTGTTTATCTCAGTTTCTTCAACTGTAAAATGAGAATAATAATAGTAACTATATCCCAATGTTATTGTTAGTAGCAAATGAAATTTTTTAAAGTTTTGAGCACAGTGCCTGGTATATTATAAGCATCACAAAAATGTTAGCTAATATTATTACTGCTACTATTACTATTAATAATAACTGTAGAGTCATAGAAATAGGGCAGGCAGGCACTCAAATGTGCCAACTAGAGATTAAATTTCCATTATTTATACTGTGTTCAATATTTATCTTTTAAGTCCAAGTTATATCTCAAAAAAACAGCTCCCCTCCCTGTTTTTTTTTTAATCCACTAAAGAATTAAATAATCATTTAGGCAAGTCGAGAAGTTATCAACTGTTTTGTATTTAGCAGAGGAAGTGAGTACTAGCAGAGACCTGGATAATTGAAGTCTATTATAGGTCTTATATTTTCCCTCTGTACTAGGTTTGTTATCTATTTCCTGAATTCCTCATTTCCCCATGCTATCTAGGTGGCATACAATATATTCTCATAACAATATCATTTCTGTTTCTCCTTCAATCAATCCTTATTCAAATGTTCTTTACTACATTTCTTTCCTTATGTACCTACTTTTCTTCATATGTTTTAAATATTAATATCCAATGACATTTTGCTGCCTCTATATCAATTCTAATTTTTTTTTCTAATAAAGCAGTCTCTTCTGTAGTTATATGGTACAGTGGATAGAATGCAGATCCTGAAATCAAGAAGACTCATATTCCTGAGTTCAAATTCAGCCTCAGATATGTACCAGCTGTGTGACCCTGGACAAGTCACTTAATCCTATTTGGCTCAGTTCCTCATTTGTAAAATGAGCTCAAGAAGGAAATGGCAAGACACTCTGGTATCTTTCTCAAAGCAATAAAACAAAGGGGACACAAAGAATCAGACATGACTGAAATGACTGGACGACATCAGAAATCTTAGATTATTTATGAGGTTGAATTGATTTCTTGGATTAAGAAAATTGCTTTGTTTCCATGACTTCCTTTTATATCTTTATTTTTCCCCAATTATATTTAAAACAAAATTTTTTATATTTGTTTCTATGGATTTGAGGTCTATATTCTCTCTTTTATCCCCATTCCCAGCACCCATAAAGAAAGCTTATATGAAATTATGCAAAATATTTCCATAAAAGTCTCCATGATTTTATTTCATCTTGCATGAGAACTGTGCCCTGGGACCGATTATTAAGCGCGGACAAACTTACCTTAACTGAACAAACTATGTTTCATAACCATCAACTCATAGCAATTTGGTACATCTTGCTATCCATCTTGTTCTAACTCTTTAAAGAGTTCCTCTCTACTTTCTCTGGCAACAGTAAATAAATTAATTCCACCATTAAAGGGCATGACAAAGGACTACCTAATTGCTCTATTCACTATCTTAATGATTGATCATCAGTAAAAACAAAACAAAGCAAAACAACAAAGAACATCAAAAAACAAGTCTGGGAGATTCAGAAGCCAGAGCTCAAGTTCTCAGAACCAAGACTGCTTGAAAGCCTCTAAGAAAGCTAATCGGGCCCTGGGAAAGGAGACAAGACTTAAAAGGAGACAATCAAGGATTTGGACTTTAACTCCCGGCTGCATTTGGGGTGATTATTACATTGAACTGAAACAAAGTCTATTCCCAGAAGCCCCCCAAGAAACCTGCTCCCAGAGAACTTTATATTTTAGAGAAGTACATTACAGGTAGCAACTATGGGATGTCCCATAAGTAGATTTTATAGGGAAAATTTAACCTCAAAGACATGACTGGGATTTCTGACAGGGCATGGAAAAATGAGAGTGCTTGAGACTTTGTAGAGAATGGGTCTCAGGGGTTTGACATAGCTTGGATTTCAGACTGGATGACCCCCGCCAGAAGGTGGGTGCATGGAGTTAAATTGATTTTTATTAGAGCCTTCTCCCTGCCTATCTCAGGGATTAATTTTTATCAATTTCTCTGTGAAGCCCACCTAATACTGAAGACCTTATCGCTTGTATATAGCAGCCCCAGTTATATTGTGAGCTTCTTTTTTTTTTTTTCACATTTTTTTATTTAATAGCCTTTTATTTACAGGTTATATGCATGGGTAACTTTACAGCGTTAACAATTGCCAAACCTCTTGTTCCAATTTTTCACCTCTTACCCCCCACCCCCTCCCCTAGATGGCAGGATGACCAGTAGATGTTAAATACATTAAAATATAAATTAGATACACAATAAGTATACATGACCAAAACATTATTTTGCTGTATAAAAAGAATCAGACTCTGAAATATTGTACAATTAGCTTGTGAAGGAAATCAAAAATGCAAGTGGGCATAAATATAGGGATTGGGAATTCAATGTAATGGTTTTTAGTCATCTCCCAGAGTTCTTTCTCTGGGCGTAGCTGGTTCAGTTCATTACTGCTCCATTGGAAATGATTTGGTTGATCTCGTTGCTGAGGATGGCCAGGTCCATCAGATCTGGTCATCATATAGTATTGTTGTTGAAGTATATAATGATCTCCTGGTCCTACTCATTTCACTCAGCATCAGTTCGTGTAAGTCTCTCCAGGCCTTTATATTGTGAGCTTCTTGAAGGAAGGGGTGATTGTTTTTATTTTTCCTTTTTTATTTTTTTTTTATTTTTGTAACCTCATTACTAAACACAATGCCTGACTCATGGAAGGTACTTAATAAATACTTGATGATTTGACTTGATTCATTACTTAATTAATTCATACATTAATTTCAGGTCATTGCTATTCCTTCTATACCATTCCTTCAATTAACTGATATTGCTGTGGCAAATACATTTGGATAATTTCTTTTCTGATCTCCTTTTTATTTTCAATGTCATTTTTGTCATAATGTCAAGACACTATAGAAATAAGTCATATATGTTTCTCGGGACATGATGAACACATGATGAGCTCATGGAATGATGACTAATAAACAGGAGCTCATTATTCCTATATTTTAAACCATGGTCCAAAAGTACAAGTTGCATTCTCAGACAACATCTTCTTATCCAGCAGTACAATTCTCTTTATATCTTAAACTGTACCCCTATCTCATACTTGTAGATCAAGAATTTAATAAGCACCTAATTTGTGCCAGACTGTGCTAAGCACTTTACAAATTTTATTTCATTTGATCCTCGCAACAATCTAGTGGCTTGTGATATTATTATTCATATTTTTATTAGATAAAACTAAGCAGAGATTAAATAGGCAAGCTGGGGGTCACATAGCTAGTGTCTGAGTTTGGGTTTGAATTCAGGTCTTCTTGTTTACAAATTCATTGTTATGGCCCACTGTGCCATTTTGTTGGAATCTGAAAAGAGATCAATTTAGATTTGAGGACAGGTAACATATCTTAATTATTAGTAATATGCTGAAGCTTAAAGGGCTTCTTTAGGAAATAGTGGATTTTTCTGTCTTAAAAGTCTTCAAACAGAAACTGTATTACCACTTGTTATGAGTTTTGTAGAATGGTTTCTTTTTATAAATTGTATGGAACTAAATGATAACTGAGGGCCTTACTTTCAGATCCTATGATTCAATCACTTGTTGATGTTTACACAGTTTAGGGTTAATGGAAGCAAGATTTAAACCTAGAATCTCTCTTATTCCAAACCCATTGCCCACTCCATTCCCCAAAGCTAGGTTAATAATTGAAATGATGTGACTCACTCTGTTTACCATACTATAGTGATGAAATATTCCTTTCAGATATAGAAAGCTCATTCAGAAAAGACAGCCAACATTTGAAGCATAATCATCATTGCATCAAGATGTGATAAATGGTTTGAATTGGACCATGAATAGAGAGCCCTCCATTAAGTATTTACTAGGTTAAATTGCAGGTTTTTCTACTCCTTAAAATAAGAGTGTTATGTCATTTCAAGGTTTCCTTAAGTGTCCTCAACTCAGAAGCACCACTATCCAATCATGAAGGGTAAAGTGTTGTTTCAAGAGGCTATGAATGTTAGAGTGTCAATCATTCAAGCAGTTTTTTTGGAAAGAATTTCTATGAAATCCTCAGAAGAGAAGGGGAATTTTTAAAATAACTTTTTACTTAAAAAGGAGAATGACCAATGGCAAAAGAGCTATAGAATATATATTCATATTTCTAGAAACTCCAAATTCTAGCTTATTTTAAAATGCATATAGCTATAGAATTCCATATAGGTACATTTCACTAAAGCAACGATGTGTTTACTTTATTTTCATAAACATGTTATAAGTATCTAACTTGTATAGGGCCCCATTGCTAAATGCTATGGTATATAAAAGACAAATAAATAATTGCTGTTCCTCAAAAAGCAATATGTATTTAGGATCAATTCTATTTGCTTCCATTTGCATTATCCTAACCAGGTTATGAATTGCATTTTTCATAATAACTTTGACAGGTAAGTGCATTGTGCATGCCCATTTTACTAATGAAAAAGATAATTCTTCACTATTCTATAAAAATCAAGTAGAAGTTTTCTGTAAATCATGATTTAAGCATTCATGGGAGCTGAATATATTTATAGGATCTGTTTTCCTCAGGGAGAATCTCTTTAAAAATTTAAGGAACTGTTTAAAAATGTTATATGTAAATATGGATTTTCCTCTACTAAATTTGTACAAAGATGTCTTAGTAAGATAAGAAAGTTAATCCTGGTTTCTTGAAGGTCATGCTACTATGAAAAATATTCTTCAAAGTGGAAAATTTTCAGGTATGGGCCTAGTAATAAAATATGTGTGCACTATTCTTTTTTATTAAAGGTTTTTAATTTTCCAAACATATGTATGGATAATTTTTCAACATTAACCCTTGCAAAACCCTGGGTTCCAATCCCCTCCTTCCCTGATCCCCTCCCCTAGATGGCAAGTTATCCAATATATGTTTTTTTTTTTTTTTTGTTCTTTTTTTTTTTTTTAATTTTTTTTATTTAATAGCCTTTTATTTACAGGATATATACATAGGTAACTTTACAGCATTAACAATTGCCAAACCTCTTGTTCCAATTTTTCACCTCTTACCCCCCCCACCCCCTCCCCTAAATGTCAGGATGACCAGTAGATGTTAAATATATTAAAATATAACTTAGATACACAATAAGTATACATGACCAAAACATTATTTTGCTGTACAAAAAGAATCAGACTCTGAATTATTGTACAATTAGCTTGTGAAGGAAATCAAAAATGCAGGTGTGCATAACTATAGGGATTGGGAATTCAATGTAATGGTTTTTAGTCATCTCCCAGAGTTCTTTTTCTGGGTATAGCTAGTCCAATATATGTTAAACATGGTAAAAATATATGTTAAATACAATATATGCATACATATTTATAAAAATATCTTACTGCACAAGAAAAATCAGATCAAAAAGGAAAAACTGATAAAGAAAACAAAATGCATACAAACAACAACAAAGAGAGTGAGAATGCTATGTTGTGGTCCATACTCAGTTCCCATGGTTTTCTCTCTGGGTGTAGATGGTTCTCTTCATCACTGAACAAATGGCATTGGTTTGAATCATTTCATTGTTGAAGAGAGCCATGTCCAATAGAATTGATTGTTGTATAGTTTTGTTGTTGCCGTGTATAATGATCTCCTGGTTCTGCTCATTTTACTTAGCATCAGTTCATGTATGTCTCCCTGGGCCTCTCTGAAATCATCCTGGTGATTTTTTCTTACAGAACAAGAATATTTCATAACATTCATATACCATGATTTATTCAGCCATTCTCCAAATGATGGGCATCCATTCAGTTTCCATTTTTTGCCACTACAAAGAGGGCTGCAACAAACATTTTTGCACATACAGGTCCCTTTCCCTTCTTTAAAATCTCTTTGGGATATAAGCCCAGTAGAATCACTGCTGGATCAAAGAGAATGTACAGTTTGATAGCTTTTTGAGCTATCAAAATTGCTCTCCAGAATGGTTGGATCTGTTCAAACATTCTACCAACAATGTATTGTGTTCGAGTTTTCCCACATCCCCTCCAACATTTGTCATATCTTTTCCAGTTATCTTAACTAGTCCGAGAGGTGTATAGTGTGTACCTGCTATTCAAGATCAACTTTACTGATCATGGAGAGACTCATTAATAGATTCATTTGGTAAAATGATCAATTTATTGGCCACAGCTATTCCTAAAAAACTACATATAAAGGTTTACTATTATAGTTTAGTCATTTTTCTGTTGTGTCTCTTTAAGACCTCATTTGGAGTTTTCTTGGCAAAAAATACTGCAGTGCTTTGTCATTTCCTTCTCCTGTTCAATTAACAAATTAGTAAACTGAAGTATAATGAGGTGACTTGCCCAACATCAGAAAGCTAGTCTGAGGCTGGATTTGAGCTCAGGTCTGGCATTCTATCCAGTATACTACCTTGCTGTTCTCACCAAACTACCAAAGGATTTTGATTTATACCAGTAAGCTATATCAGCTACACTGATAATATAAAGGATCTTTGCTATTTTAAACTAAACTTGAATTTACTATATTGAATTTAATTAAGTGTTAGAGACATAACCTCACCCAGATCTGATTTGTTCTTAGGACAATTAGCATCATTACTGATGTATCATAGACACTTCAGCATCTCTTAGAAATTAGTTCCAGTCACATAATAAATCTGCAAAAAGTCACTGAGAAATTGATAGAAAGGAAGTTTGTCTAGCGAGATGAGACCAATAAAGATCACTTTATGCAAGAAAAGTAAGCTGCTTCAAGACGTCATGGGTAGATTCAGGATAATAGAATAGAATCTAATTTAATATTAGGATAACTATGCTCAACATGGTAAGAAAGGAAAATATTCCACTAAACAAAAAATAATATCAATTGCTATGTTACCTCTTATTTATATAATAACTTAAGAAAAAACTAATGATAAAAATAATAATAATGAAGATAACTGAAAAGTCTTTTTTTTCTGATGAGGTCCCTTAAAAGTCTTATTTTCTGAAAAAATAGAAAAAAAATCAGTGGACACTATATTCCATAATCCTAGTATAAGAAGTAAAGAAGTAGGCTCCACCAGTCACCTAAAAGAGGTTCCTTTTGTTAGATAAGAACACTTGATTAAATTAATTAGGTTCAGAAGCTTTATTTATTGAACAAGCCAGCACCAATGCTGCAGTGTATGGAATCCTGGGCCTGGAGGAATGAAGATCTGAGTTCAAATTTTGTGTCACTAACTTCTTGTGAGACTGATAAGTCACTTAATTTCTCTTTGCTTCAGTCTCCTCAATTGTATAATGGGTATAATAGAACTACTTTTTAGGGTTCTTGTGAAGATTAAATGAAACATTATTGGAGGGGGTAAATGTGTTTAGCACAATGCTTAATATGTAGTAGTCACTATAAATGCTCTTTGCCTTCCTTTCTTTTCAGTTTCTTAATGAATAAATTACAATTTCTTGTATTCATTACATCACACTATTATTAAGCGCTTACCTTTGCTCTGCAGCTCCATTGAGGGTATTTGGGGATAATTGATTGACATACTTCAGAAAGAGACTCACATTTTTTCAAATAAAAGGTCCCACAGCCATTTTCATATTGACTTTTAGAAAGTGAAACTGGGTAATTATTCTTGCAGTCAATATTCAACTCATACAAAATTTCCCTACTTTCTCTACTTCAACATTTATTGAATGGAGAAATTGGACCCTGTGAAATATTCCTTAGATAAGTCAAGATCAATGGAAAATGAGGAACCAAAGAGAACTATGAGCACCTAAAAGCTTTTTTTATCTGAAAATACATATCAAATAAGTCTCCTAGTTAGGGCTAAAGTAAACAAAAGAATGAGGTATGTTCATTTAAGGTAAAGTAACTAATAGTGAAAATTTCTATAAGCAAGGAATACTCAGAGAAACTTAGTTGATGACAGATGTGGGAGAAGAATATAGACAAAACCAATGCCAAAAGTATTAAGGAACAATGTTATAGTGTTAATGAGGAATGTACTGAAACATGAAGTCATATTGCCTTATCCCACTAATTTTCAGATATAAATTAAGAAATACTATTACCTTCTAAGCACTGAATCCTAACAGTTTCAGAAAATAGACATTACAACAGTTCTATCTGGGGTAAAGTGGTAATATCTTCTTTAAGCCAACTTATCCAGAGGAAGGAAGCCAGGATGAGGAAAGGATTTGATTTTAACCTAGAGAAGACTGGGTATGACACAAGAAGTATTTCCTAATACTTGGAATGATGGAATGTGTAATGGGATCAGAACATTAATAATTTAATAATTTTTGAACTTTCAGATTATATAGTTCTATCCATTATAACATCTGCTTTGCTTATAAATACCAATCTATATCCTCTCCTTGAAAAGGAACTATTTCCCAAACCCTGGTGAATTCTAGTGCCCCCCTCTCAATTATTTCCTATTTATCCTTTACATAGCTTGTTTGTACATATTTAGCAATTTATTGTCTCCTTTACTAGATTGTAAGCTCCTTGAAGGCAGTCTATCTTTTACCTTTTTATATCCTCAGCATTTAACACAGTGCCTTCCACAGAGTAAGTGCTTAAGTAGTATTTATTGATTAAAAAGTTACAGAAAAAGAAAAGTTAAATCTCCTTGAAAGGAGAGCCAGAGCAAGGCTTCCCAAAGAAATTTTTAAAAAGGAAGGGAACCTCTACGCACAAAAATATTTATAGAAGCTCTCTGGGCAAAGAATTAGAAATCGAGGGGGTGCCCATTAATTAGAGAATGGTTGAATAAATGGTGGCATGTGATTATGATGGAATAATATCATTCTATGAGAAATGATGAGCAGGATGCTCTCAGAAAATCTTGGAAAGTCCTCCACGATCTCAAGGTAAATGAAATGTGCTGTGTACAAAGTAGTAGCAATGTTGTGGGATGGTGAGCTATGAATGACTGCTATTCTTAGCAATACAATGACCCATGACTAGTCTGAAGGACTTATGATAAAAAATGCTATCTATACTCAGAGAAAATTGTGTCTGAATACAGATTGAAACACACTCACTTTTTAAACTTAATTTTTCTTGCAAGTTTTCATTTGGAGGGGAGAGGAGGGATCTATTTTTTTTTCACAACATAACTTTTAGGGAAATGTTTTGTATAACTTCACATGTACCTTCTTAGTGGGAGTGGTGGTGGAGAAGAAGAGAGAATTTGGAAATCGAAGTTTTAAAAACAAATGTAAGCATTGTTTTGTATGTAATTTGGGAAAATAAAAATATTAAAATCAAAAAGAATAAAATCAAAATTAAAAAAAAGAAAGAGGTTCCTGAGGAGGCTTGGGTTTGAAGTCTGAATGGATATCAAAAATCTAGCAAACATAATCCCTTTTAGGACAGTGTGGATACTTCAGTGTTGGAACTTTCTGGAATTTACTTTAGAATATGATAGCTCCCATGGTTGTCTTTCAGCAAAGTGTCTATCATCTAACCAGTATAAGTTTTACCTCCAAAGCAGATGATCAGAACAGACTAGTCTAATGCCTACGAAGTAAGTACTGATTAATGTAGTAATAATCATGACAGACAATGAGCTGAGATAGAGGCAGGAAATTAGGATTCATTTCCAGATTTGTAGCTGACTTGCTAAGTAGTGTTCAGCATATCACATTCTCAAACACAGCTCAAGGGAATAACAGTATTTTCCCCAAGGGGCCTACCCTCTATCCAAACAGAAATGTCACTATTGAAGATAATATCCTCTGTTTCCCAAGCATGCATTTGCAGGATCATATATCTTCCTCCCATCATCCCCCATTCAGCTGTCATCTCTCAGAACATGGGCTCCTTTTGTGGGTTCTATAATGGGACTGACAGCCCCTTGCACACTTCAGAGGATGGGTGCCTTCCTGCCTGGCTAGCTCTCCCTGTCTGTACCTGCCTCCAATCAAGGGAAAACAAAGCTGTAGTGATTTTACAGAAGAATGAGAGAGAACAGGAAGGGCAGACATGTGCCTGAAAGGCTCTCAATAGAAAGCAACAGGAACAAAGTATTCATCCATACAACATCCATGCAATATAATTCAAATGTTCCCCTATGGTGTTGTGGAGAACCCCAGGAAGTCTCTGCTGAGGAGAAATAGGGTAGTTTTTGTATTTTTGCCTCCTGAGCCCCATTCAGAATTTTAAGTACCCAAACTATTCTCATGCATCTGGGACTTAAGCATTTCTTCATGTTCAGGAAGGGCAAGGATAATCACCTTTAGGAACTAATCAGAGATTTTGCTCCCTTGGCACAAGCTTTAATGAAAAGGTTAGATACCCGGATTTTAATCCCATATCTCAGAGTAGCTAATTGTGCAACTCTGAGATAAGGACATTATAGTCAAAGCAAGCCTGCCAAAGAACTCTGGGTTTGAATTCTGAGTTCTGTCTGTGTGACTTTTGGCACATCACTTACTCTCCCTAAACCTCAGTTTCCATATCTGTAAAATCAGAGTATTGAACTAGACAATCTTTGAGCTCCCCTTTCCCTCTAAATCTATGATCCTGGTATTCTGGGGGTTGTATATTATTATTGAATCATTTCTTTCATGTTTTATGTTTTGTAACCGTGGGGCTTTCTTGGCAAAAATGATAAAGTGGTTTGCCATTTTCTATTCCATTTCACTTCACAGATGAGGAAATTAAGGCAAAAACTGGTAAGTGTCCAGGGTCATACACTCGTAAGGGACTGAGGGCTAATTTGAACTCAGGAAGGTGTGTCTTCCTGATTATAAGCCCAGTGTTGTATTCATTGTACTGCCTATGGCATTGAAAAAATGAGTTCTCTACTTCAGTTTTCCATCTGTAAAATAAGGCTACATGTTAGCTACTATCCTTTTCCTAAGGGATACATTTCTCTCTAACTTTAACTTAAAAACAAATTCTAGATGGATTTTGGTAAAGTTGTGGTATATGATCATGACATAATACTAATTAAAGAATGATGTCAATGATTTTAGAAAAATATTGGAAAGTCTTGCATGGAATAATAAAGAATGAAATGAGCAGAATTAAGAGAATGATTTATACAGTAATATTGTTTTAAGGACAACTTTGATTGATTAAGCCATTTTGTTTATTGTAAATACCCAATTAACTACAAAGGACATGAGGGAAGACATTATCTGCATCCAGGGGAAAATCTGATAAATAGATATAAAGAATTATATATATATATATATATATATATATATATATATATATATATGTATTTTGTCTAATGCTAGTTATCTCTAGGGCCAGAGGTTGGAAAGGAATAAAAAAAATTCCATGATCATTTTATCATATATGTTAAAGAAATAGCAAATTGTATGTAACAAATTTACAGTTTTATGAGCAATCATTTCCCCCCCCATATTCTACTGTGTTACTGAAATGATTGTTTATTAAATTTAGAATAAAGTTTGTAAAAATGAAAAAAAAATATTTATATGTGTACTTTTTTGTTATTTATTTGAGGAAAATAAATGGATAAAATAAGAAGGAGCATTGCAATATTGTTAAAATTCAAATAGTATTTTTTTTTCTTCTTTGGTTTCCTTTTATCCAGTAATGAGGATGAAAGAATACCTCTGTGTTTAGCACCAAGCAGCTCTAAAAGGTACCTTGTCTGCAAATACCGATAAATATTTGTAACCTTCCCAGGGAATGGATCTGAGTCGGCAACCTTCAAATACACTTGACAATGACAAGGATATTTTTCTTATTGGGAGATGAACTTTTGGTGTGTTTTACGTGCTTGTTTTTCCTATGAAAATCTTGAATACTTCTTTGCCCCCTCTTCCTAATTAGCCACGCTCTGGAGAAAAGATTGGGATCACAAAGCAAGTCTGACTAACTGTATGCTCAATTCTGTTCATCCTGATTTTCCTAAAACATGAGATATGACTTTCTGATTTGATTAATAAGTCACAGTCTTCTAGGAGTTACTGATTAGCTCATGGCAAAGTGGCCCCCAAGCGATCTTCCTACTAGCTGTTTATGATGATTGTCTAAACAATCACATGATAACATGTGGTATTTTAGGAAAGACATCTCTTTAAATTCTCATACTTCATTACTTTCTGAGTTAGGCCTAGAAAAGAAGCAGATAGTTGGTCATGTTAAAAAAAAAGTCATTGAAAATATTATCACTGTCAGTAACAGTCCTGCAGTTATAAGGGTGAAGGGGCAGGGAATAAGCATCTACTATTAGGAATCAGTCATTATGGTAAACACTTGACAAATATTATCTAATTTGATTGTAACAACAACCCAGAGTGGTAGGTACTACAATTAACCCTGTTTCATGGCTTAGGAAACTGAGTCAGAGATTGATGTGCCCAGGATCATATAACTAATAAATTTACTACATTAACTTGACTCCAGACTCAGAGATCTATCCACTATAATACACTATTGACACAAGTATAACTATGAAGATTCTCAGAAACATCATATGTTCCCTCAGAATTTATGAAAATCTAAACACTGAAGCTGTCCCTATACAATCCATTATCAGTTAACAAACATTGATCATCTACCATATGCCATGTACTGTACTAGGTGGTAGGGAAAATCTTTGGTCAACTCCAATCACTCTCATATTTTCATCTTAAATTTTCCTACCTTATTTTATCTAGCAGGTTGAAAATGATTTTAGAGGAAAACATAAAATCAGCATTTTCTTTTACATGTTTTTCCAATGGATAGATAACTCTTGCAGGCAAAAATTATTTCATTTTTGTCTTAATATCTTCAGTGCATGACCAAATACCAACTAGTATTCATATTAAATAATAAGAAGGTAGTATGTAGAAGTGAAAAGGCTGCCTTTTCAGTCAGAAGATATGGGTTCAAATTACACTGATGATGATTCCATAAATATTTTACTTTAAGATACTATTTTTAATGTCCTTGGAAAATGCCTGTAACATGTTATTGTTATTCCTTCATTTCATTCATGTATTTCTTTGTGACCTCAGGCTTTTTTTGGCAGAAATACTGGAATGGTTTATTATTTCCTTCACCAGTTATTTTACATATGAGGAAACTGAGGCAAAGAAGATCATGCTAGTAAGTATAGGTGGTAAGATTTGAACTCAGGAAAAATGAGTCTTCCTGACATTGAGCATGGTACTCTTTCTACTGTACCAACTAGCTGTTCCACATCCTGGAGCATAGTAGGGGCTTAATAAGTGGGAATAAATAGACTTTGTTGTCCCTTGTATCTCTAAATCTGTGATCTTAAGTTAGTTGATTAATTATTCTCAATAGTTTTATATAGTATTTGAAAGTTTGACAAATACTTTACACATACTATTTTATTTGATTTTCACAATCCTGTGATTAAGACATTATTCATTATCTTCATTTACTAGATGAGGAAATTGAGGCTGACAAGTTCCATGACTTGCCCAGGATCACATAGCTAGCAAGTATCTGAAGAAAAAAGTTGAACTCTGGCCTTGTGACTCTAAATTCAGCATTCTAGTCACTGTTTCAGAGATGCCTCATTTAGTTCATAAAACTTGTTGACTAACATGAGATCTTACATACTTAAAATGTCCCATTCTACTCCTATTCCAATTCCAGTTAAATTTCATTACATTAAAGAAAAATAAACCTACTTTCCCACACAGTATTTGGATGAGGAAGTCAGGCAAAGAGACCACATCTACTAGAAGGCAGAGTTTTTATGTATAGCCTAAAGTTATTCACATGGAAGCTTAATATTGAATTAAAATTGAAAGCATTTTGAAACATATGTTTAGTTCCACCAACCTTCTTCCAAAAGACCTAGTCAAACTTATATATAAATCAATAAAATTTAAAAGCAAAATATGAGCTGGAGCAATTGTTTAGAAATAATTTCTTTGCATCCTTCATATTGCCTATTTTGACATAATGTCAGTCACCCATAACATAGTATGATTTCAGTGCCTTCTACCTTTGAATATTTCAAATCAAGTTCAAATCTGATTCATGTACGTGAATATGCATTGTTTTTTTTCTTTTTTTAGCACAAGCATTCTATGACAGAATTATGCTACTGTGTCTTCTGCTGATAACATAATAAGCATAAAATTCAGAAGTTGGGCTAGAAATACTAAAACTTCCTTTAGTGAAACTAATCTACAGGCAAAGAGTTCTTCTAAGTTCTGTGACAACAACTAGAGAGGGCATTTCTACATATATTTGAAAATAGACCTTTAATTAATGACAAAGATTTTCAGGCTGAATTTCCATAACCGAAGTAAATAAACAAATAAACAGTCCTAAGTAATCCCATTAAGACAATGTTCAGTGAAATGAATTGTGGACTTGATGGCCTGTTCAGTATTGTAAGACCCTCTCACATCATGAATACATATTAGTCTTCAGGCTAACAAGGTTGAGCTGGAATATATATATATATATATATATATATATATATATATATTTGCCAACCATCTTTTTGTCTCTCACCAGGGACTATATTTACATTTTACAAGTATGTTAGAGGTAATAGGAAAAAGTTCAATAATAACTATTAAATTCTACCATTTATCTTAATTTATGCTTTGTTCTATAAATAAATAACACCACCATATCAAATGACAATGTAGGGGACCATACACATAGACTACCATACACGTACACACAACCACAAACACACAAAATTGATCCACAAAAAAGTCATCCAACTTTACTTTTAAACTTTACTTTTTTTTTTTAACCTAAAATGACTATAATAAATAAGGCAGAAAGACTTACCAGTAGGAGACCCTTCCATGACATGACCAATGTATGGTCCTTCCTTAAAAATGGGCCTGTTGTCATTCTGATCAATCACGATAATATCCAAAGAGACAGGTCCCTCAATGGTTTTGCCGCTGACATCAGTAGTCTCCACGAACAGCTGTTTGAGTAAAGAGATTGGGGGAAAGGAATTCATTTATTGTGAAAACTGAAATATGTTCCTCCTGGGAAAGGCAGGGAACATCAGCAATTTTGTTATAATTAGCTCTTGGCAAAGTTCAAACTTTGGTCTCAATGGATAGTCACTAGAATTGAATTAGAAAGTGAAGGATTTGAGTGAAAGAGAAAAATCAATTCGTGCTGGATCCCCATTGGGTATTTTGCAATTAATTCACTGAATTTGCAAAAAGAACCCAAAGAAATAAAAAACCACAATCTCATATGAATGATGTAAAAAATTGCCGAGGGTATGATGTCTTCTATTTCTCTAGCATAATTATGCTTACAAGGAATATTTTAGTGGTGAGAGAAATGGCAAAAGCAGTTTATATCAGAATATTGAGTCATAATTTCAAGCATTTATGATTTAATAAGTATACATTCACCCTTCATTTTTAAACATCATAAGCCTTCTAAACTATAGCAGAAGTAACTTGATTGTTGTCCAGACATATTTATTATGTGGTAACCAACATATGTTTGTTGAGGAAGGGAGAAAGGGGGAAGTAAGCTAAAAGAAGAAAAAGGAAAAGAAGAAGAAAAAAGAAGCAGAAGAAGAAGAAGTAGAAGCAGAAGCAGAAGTAGAAACAGAAGAAGCAGAAGTAGAAGAACCAGAAGCAGAAGCAGAAGAAGAAGAAGGAGGAGGAGGAGAAGGAGGAGGAGGAGGAGGAGGAGGAGGAGGAAGAGGAGAAGAAAAAAGGGAGAAAGAAAGAAAGGTAGAAGGAAAAAGATAGGAAGAAGAAGAAGAAAAGAAGAGGGAGGAGAAGAAAAGGAGGAAGAGAGAAGAGAGCAGAGGAAAAGAGAGAAGAGGAGACTATTTGGAGAAAGGAAGGGAAAAAGAAGAAAGGGAGGAGAGAAAATGTCATGGACATTTTTAGGAAGCCACAGTCTTCATGTCTCATGAGTCATGCCCAGTTCTATTCCTAATATTATAATCTTGACATGGGGTTAACTTACCCTGATATTGGTGAACATTCAAAGATATAGTTTGAGGTCATTCATTTGAATAACCGTTGAAAATAAAATGGCTTATCACAGACTTTCCCTTGTTTCAGAGGTAAAGGAAAAGCTCACCAAAGGAATGACCTTAATGAAGTCTAGTTTTTTAGTTTGTTTTTGTTTGTTTGCTTGCTTTTGAATTAAAGTCACTGCAAGGGAATCAGAATCAAAGTCATAAAAATGAAGAGGAAAGAGTTATGGGATCTTGATCTTTTCATTTAGGAGTCCTGGGAGAAGCAAAGAAAAATGGTTCAGCTTCCCCTTAAACCTTCCTGCCTATCACTTCAATCTCTCTCCTTAAGAGTCAGCATTAAGTGGTGATATTTTTTAAAAGTAATATCAGATTATAGCTCTAGTTCTTGACTGAAAGCATCACTTAAATACTTTTGTAACTTTAAACATATTACTTATTCTTTGAAAGCCTCCTTTTCCCCAAATCTAAACTCTATTATTTCATGTCATCAAAGTTCATATGATCACTTACCAGGTATGTTATAGAAAGAAGGTTTTTTTTTTCAGGCTTTACACTAGCTGATTATTGATTTCCCTTCCAACACCGAGTATGTAAAATTCATGGAATCATACAATTTTATTATTAGAACAGGCTTTAGCAGTCATCTATTCCAATCTATAACCAAAAAGATTACCTCCTTTAACATGTCCAACAAATGTTCATCCAGTCTCAGCTTGTAGAGCTCTAAGGAAAGGAACTTTAGCAGTTACTTAGGTATTCTCTTTAGAGTCACTTTGTGTCAGTTCCTGTTTTTAGAAAGTGTTTAATATCAAAGCTAAATCAACCTTTTTACAGCATCCACTCACTGATACTCTACTTCTGCTCTAAAAGAAAAGATTTGGTTAAAAGAAGATGCTTTAGATCCACCCATAGTACTTTGGAAGAATAGAATGGATATCATTTTTACCCCTTTCCTCTATTCAAAAAACCAGGAGCTGATAATATGAGTTTTTTCATGTCCTCCAAACATTTTTCTCTTGAGAAAGTGTCAAAAACATCTTAACTAATTCAAATAAGTAATATATTGATACATATATTAACTCAGTATCATAATTGTTTGCTTATCTATACCAGTATACACTGTGTGAAGGCCCTGGAGTACCTAACCCATGAATCCCAAAAAATACAGAACCAACTAACTACACTCAACATGATGAAAATATGAAGGAAGGCCAATTCAAAGCAAAACCCTGGAGTAATATTGCTCTGTACTTTCTAACTTCTACCGATCTTCCTGCAATTCTACTCCACAACATTGGCATGCCAAATGGCACACTCTTCACTCATTTCCTGTATCCCACCAGATAATGGTTAGTTTCTACATTTACCACTATCAAATGTGTACCAGCAGCTTTCCTACTTTTTGGCACTGCTAAATATTCCTATAGAACTGTCAGTGTAATCATCCGCTTATCTTGTCAGCTGGCACATTAAGGCAAAGTGTAGTGGGTCCTGGAGCTGCCTTTGTGTAATGTGTATATTATCCCATTCCCAGACACATTAACCAAGTGCTAATTGTACTTTCTCAATGCAATTTGGTGCCAGTTGCAGGAATGACTCTGGCACCTGCTTGGACTTTCAGACTTGCAGATGAACTCAGATGGAAAGAGTTGCAAAAGAGGGAATAATTTTCTCTCTAATAAGCCATTTTGAAGCCAACTTGCTTTTAAAGCTGATGTCAGAGATAAGCTGTCTGCTGATTGGAACAAGGGCTGCATATCTGGTGCTGAGAATCCCAGTATAGTTTTATCTGCTGAGCTCCTAAGTAACTTCACTTTCTTTGATTGGCCTCAATTTTCCTATAATTAGAGAAGAAACCTCATTTTGTCCAATTTAGCCAAACCAGACTAAGAGAAGATCAAGTTTATGTACTAGAAATACATAAACTCATGAGTACCTCTACTAAGAAATCATATCTGAAAGTCAGAAGCAAATTAGGTAGATGACTTAATTCATGATAAAGTTTTTAATTATGCTATGTATTTTAGGTTTTTTAAATCCTATCACACAGGGTTCAGATTTGTTGAATCTACAATGAACTCATCTCATTGGTTGAAAAAAATATTAATTAATATGGTATGATTAGGAGGAAAGAGTTGATTTGTGCTTGGGAGAAGAGAGACCTTATTATTGCTGCTGATTCTAAGATGGGGCATGGATTGTTCCAGTGTCTCAGGAAGAGATGGAGAGCAAGAGAGAGAGAGACAGAGAGAGAGACAGAGAGAGAGACAGAGAGAGAGACAGAGAGACAAAGACAGATAGAGACAGAGAGACAGAAGGAGGGAGAAGAAGAGGAAAAGGAAAATGAAGAAAGGAAGAGGAAAAGAGAGGAAGGAAGAACAGAGGAGAGGAGAGAGAAATTTTAGGAAGGAGCATATACATGAAGAAGGTATTCCCTTGACATATCCCTGATTTCCAGCTTGCCTTCTCAGAGACTTTGGGGAATTTTCCTGTAGGTGAGGTCTAGAACTCTGAATTTGACCCTCTCTCTGACTCTCTCCCTTTATTTGCCTCTTTCTACCTATTTGTCTCTCATCTCAATCCCAGTGGAAAAGTTCAATCACTGTTTTTTATAACTTATCTAATTTCTTGTTTGCTATCTTTTTAGACACACTTTTTTCTCCTTGTTTTCTGAGTGTCTGTTGTACAACTAACCTTTGGCAAGAAGGGAGTAAAGCCTCCAGATATGAGCTTAAGGCATTTCTTCTTCTTTGAGTGAAATAAGGAAAAAGACTTGATCTTAATAATGAAATGGTTTCCTCTAGATTAATAATATTTGGAGGAGGGTACAAATAGATATAATTCTACTCTGGCTCTCCCTTTCTAAGAAGACAACAATTAGCCCCATATTCTCAATCTCTTGTTTCCCACTAAAGAATAATCAAAGTTTCCTTTGGAGAATAGTGATGTGATTCCAGGAAAAACAAACAAACAAAAAAGCAAGTCACCTATTCACTGCTCTTTATGAGTTTTTAGGCAAATCCATTGGATTTTCAAATAACCTAAATATGTAACACATCCATATTTTATATAATGAAAACTCATTGACATATCTTTTCTCATTTATGAGCCCATTCTGGGTTTTCCCACACAAACAAACAAACAAAAAAACTACTAGAGGAGATTGCCATTTCCTTCCCCAGTACATTTTATAGATGAAGAAACAGAGGCAGAATTAAGTGATTTGTCCAGGGTCATATAGCTAAAAAGCTTTGGAGGCCAGATTTGAATTTAGGATGGTGAATCTTCCTGACTCCAGGCCCAGCATTATATTCACTGTGCCACTGAACTGGTTCTATGACATACTCATAGTTAGTATTTGCATAGTGCTTTAAGATTTGTGTAGCATCTTAGAATTATTTTTCTTCTTTCATCTTCACAATAATGTTGGGAGGCATGTGATATTATAACTCCTATTTTATATGAAGAAATTGAGGCAAAGAGGTTAAATGTGTCATGCTCTGAATGGATCACAAAAAATTAGCCTCGCACTTTAGCAATCAAACCTATGAGAAAAAATCATACAGCTTTTTTATTCTAAATAATAAACCAAAGCTAGGTGATATGTTTCTCCCTGCTTCTTTATCAGGGTATTTAATATAATATGGATGGGTGGAGAGTGAACTTCTGGCACAATAATCCCCTATCCTTCAGGTGCTTTAAATGTAAAAAAAAATAGAATATGGAGATTCAAGGTTAAATATTTGCCCAGGAATCCTATTAGAGATAATTTAGAATAATGAAAAGGACACTGATTCTGGAATAATTTAATCTTTAATCCCATGTCTGTCTATTATTTCCTCTAATTAAACTTCCTTGGCCTTCAGTTTCCTCATATATAGAATGATGAAGTCAACCTGGTCACTAAGCTTTTCCAACTTCATATTTATGACCCTATATCCAGAGAAGCCACTAGTCATATGTGACTAAATGGCTGTCAAGGTCTCTCAGAGTTCTCAATCTCTGATCCTATGAACCTTTTTTAATTCAAATTCCAAGATGTTATGTTTTGGGGGTCATTGCTCAACATTAATAATAGGTCTATTTGTCTGTTTCACTAGAAAGGTCAAAGTCTGAAAGCATACAAACAGCAAAAGTCAGAAAGACTTTTTTTTCTGTGTCAAACTGTTTTCATGACAAAATTATACATGGGGAAAGTGTCATCCAATGTGAGGTGTGATTCCAGAGAATATCTCTGTGATGTAGTCATAACTCAATGATACTTCTAAAATATTATTGAAATTTGGGAAAATCGGAAGAAATAAATCATGGCTTGGGAGGCGAGTCCATGTTGTGGATAAGACTAACTCATTTTCTTCTCATCTGTAAAATTTTTCCTGATCCCCATCACTCAGATAAATTTGTTCTTTTCCTCATTTTTTAATCTGTGTTTCTCCTTTACCCTATTATTTCCTACCTTGCATTATATGTTTTCCTGCATTTACCATGCCCCTTATTCTACCTTTCTGCAAAGTGCCTTGAGGGCAAGAGACTATCATTTTTTATCTTTATATCCCCTACACTGAACACAGGGCCTTGTAACTGGTAGATTTTTAATAAATACAGTTTGAGACTTGACTTCAGCCGGCAGATGAATTATATCTCGACACCTAACACCTTAGATTTGAAGCCTGAACTATTATGCACCAATGGGCTTGACCAATATCATAAACTACAATTAGGGTGAAAATGTAGAAGGTGTGCTTATCAAAGATATAGATGACACAAAGCTGGAAGGGATGACTAATATAATAGATGAGAGAAATGAAATTCAATCTTGACAGGCTGGAACACAGGGATGAAGTTAACAAGATAAAATTTAACAAGAATAAAGTCTTACATTTAAGGTCCAAAAAAATCTATTACATAAGCACAGAATAAGAGAATACTGGCTTGGCTGGTAGTTTGAATAGAAAATGAAAAGTAACTTGATATCATCAAAAGAAGTAGGAGAGGATCTGGGCACTTAACCTGGTTCTGCCCTTGATTTCTGAGTGTATATCACCATATGGTGATTGCTTCTTCTCTATGAGCCCAAATTTCCTCATCTTTGAAAAGCAAGTTTTGGTCTGGAATTCAGGGGTCTGCCAAATATAATCCACAGGCCAATTCCTCCTATTAGTTGTTTTCATGTGGGCAGTGAGGTAAGAATGATTCTACATTCATAAATTGTTTTATTGTATTGGAAAAAGTACAAACTAAAAATTAAAAATTCTTCAGTCAAGGGCTATACAAAACTAATCACTGGCCACATTTGGCATGTGCATTGTAATTTATTGTCCTCTAGACTGGATGATCTGATTCTTCAAAGGTCTATAATTCATTGAGATCAAAAGGTAGGCATAATGGAATAATATAATTTGGAGCATAAAGTTCAAAAGGTAGAGACATGAGTGGGGAGGAGTGAGCTGCAATTCTATGGATGCTTACCAGATAAGGAATTGAAGTTTTCTAACAGGTGTTCCAATAGTACTACTACTAATAGTAGTACTATTACTATTACTACTACTAATAGTAATGCTGACTATTAAATCAATAAAAAAACAATAACGAATCCTAGTGTTTATAATTTCCAAAGTACTTTATAAAATTATCTTATTTTATTGTTGTTTGCCTTGGGATATATATTATTATTTTCTATATTTCCTTAGGAAGCTAAGGCAGACAAAGACTTTGTAAACTACTGAGGATTACGATGTCTTTAAACTCAGATATTCCCAACTATAGGTTCAGTATGCCATCCTCTGTCCACCTAGTTACTTACTAAAGGGGGAGTCCTAAACTAGCTCCCTCCTCCGAAGATGCTTAAATTGAGTCTAGATGGCTGAATCTGTAGTAGTGAAATGAAATTTACCTAGAGATGTTGCCAGAAATTATAAATATATCATATCTAGCACAGAGCCTTGGCACAAAATATCAATAAATATGTTACTTGAAAGGATGAAAACCGTGATCTATGTCTAAATATGTTTTTTACTAATAGCTTTCAGAAACTCCATTTATACTGTTACCTCAATAACTATAATGACCTTGTGAAATGGGAAGGAAGAGAAATGTTTGGGTGTTTTTTAACCTAAAAATACTTGAAATACAACTACTTTACAAAATTCAGGGGGGAAAATACATGTTTAAGGATTGAGTAATGAAATTCTAAAATGTCACCCAATGTTTATGGATAACCCCACTGGTTGGTAATAATAGATTCTGAGTATTTGAATTCTTATAGTAGAATACTCTAATGTCCTGCCTGAGGTCATCAAACTGGAATGAGGAAACTATCTCTTTGTAATAATTCATCATCAGAGTCCTTCAAGAAAGGACTCAGATACTGAAATTTACAACACAGCAATAATTTTCATCTGTCTCCCCATCCCCATTCTCCTCATCCCAAACATACCCTTAATATGGTTTCCTGAGTCCCTATTTAATGCTCTACTGAAGCCTCAGATCAACTATGACCTTCTCAATGAAATTTCCTTTTATTCGACAAATTCCTCATCTGTACTATTCTGGTGATATGTATCTCTCTGTTTGTATTTAACAAATCCAATCAATTCAACAGGCACTCACTATGTGCCAAGAAGCCAATGTATTAGACAATCCTATTTTTATTACATTTATCCTGTTCTAGTTTTTAATGTGTGATTTTCTTCAGTTATTTTTTTTTATATCTCTTTTTGCATTTGATTTATTCTACTATTTAAGGAGTTGTTTTCTTCAGTTTTTTTTTCTTTCCTTTTCCAAGCTGTTGACTCTCTCATGCATATCCCTCATTTCATTTCTCATTTTTTTTCTTCTGTTTTTCTTATTTGTCTTTTGAAGTCTTTTATGAGACTAATTTATCTCACTCTTTAAGATTTTTTTCTGTGGACATTCCTGTCCACCTCTGAGTTTGTGTTTTGGTCTGCTCTATCACCATAGTAGCTTTCTATTGTCAAGGTCCTTTTTTTGTTTCTTGCTTATTTATTATTATATATTATTGACCTATGAAAAGACTTGACTTAGTCATATATATATATGTGTGTGTGTGTGTGTGTGTGTGTGTGTGTGTGTGTGTGTGTGTATTTGTATTTCCTCTTTCTTTTTACTTTCATGGGTGAGCTCTGCTCCTGTAGTAAAAGTGGCACTGTCCCAAGCTTCCTATGTCTCTCTGGACCTTTAACTTTGAACACTTTGAACACAAAGTCCATTTACCTTTGTATTTGCAGCTTTATCTGTTATTTCCAAGAAACAGCCTGTTTCCCAAAAATTTGCCTTCTGAGTTGGGACTAGAAGTTGTCCCATTGATTTGCTCCTCTACTGAGTCAGGACTGAGGGTCTTAGTTGCTGATTTGCTGGGAATTAAGATCCTCTCATGGGCTTTCCCAGGGTCTATATTTAGTAGGCTTACCCACAGGTACTTGGGTCAGGTCTTGTGAAGTCTCATTTCAACCTGATTGACAATAATAATAGATATTTTTGTCCAATCAACCCAAGATGTTATATAAAGTTAGAAAAAAATTACTGCCATTACTGAGTATTAGTCAAATGGAGGTCAAAGACAGATGTAAACATCCCCTGCTAGTTAGAAGCCATCTTAGAGGCCCCTGGCCTAACTTTGTTATATTAAGAATGAGCAAACTGTTACCTAAAGAAATTCAGAGTGTCTGTGAGTGAGTGAATGCGTGTATATGTGTATGAAAATCTGAGTGCAATGAAATATCATTGCACTGACAGAAGTGATAAATATTCAGAATTCAGAAAAACTTGGTCCTTAGGCCACAAAATACAACCAATGTGGCCAAATGGGCTTATGCAAACATCCCAAACAGAATCCTGAAGGTCTCTGAGATCTTTTCAGGAAACCGCCTGATATGATTCCAAAGAAACTGATGTAGCCTAAAATCTTTAGCCTCTTTATTTAATATTTCTTAAAATTAAGCAAGTGAATGTGTTGGTGAATGGTGGAACAAAGAAGAGACTTAGAGAAAATTGTTATGATAGAAACATTACTCTGGAACTTCATTTGGTCTGGTGATAAAAATTAATTGTAAGGGAAGAAAACTAATAGCCAAGGATCAATCTTCAGCTTTTCTTTTATTTTAAAGCAATGCATCATTTTTTGAGAACTTCCATAATTATCCTCATATGAAAGTTTGATATAGTCAGCAAATGTACTGATTTTTGAAACTCAGTTCTTATAGTTTCACTGATATGTTTTAATTTAGGAAACTGAGCTAATTGAGATGTCACTGGGCAGAAAACTCCTTAAGAGAAGATGAAACTTTCAGGTGCTTCTTAGACTCACCAGAAACAACCAGCTTTGATATTTCAAGAATATGTACCAGAACTTATTTATTAGTGTATTTTTTAAAGTAGTCTTTCCTCTATGCACATTGATACAATAGAATAAATCTTCCTTATAACAACAGCAAAATCTACAAAATTACTACCCAAAAGTTATCTTTTATGTCAAGCCAAAGGCAAAGGAATAAGACTTGGACTGCCAGAGTATGTTAACTTTCTTTCCTCCTACTCCAGGATAACTTCCAAGGATGAGATTCTGTTACTTCCCACTGCAATGTTCTTCTCTATTCAATGCAAGACACCCCTAACTCATGACCAGGCCCTTAATCTCCACCAGCTCCAGCCTGCTATATAATAGGCATCATGGGGCCTCACAAGCGACAACATCATCAGTGGCCACAAAATCAAAAATCAAAGGTAGATTTCTAATTTTGTATCTCCCTCAACAGACCTCTCTTCACCTGCTACTCTGCCTAAAAACAGTCATCAATGGTTAGTATATTTCATCCCTTAATATTCAAACCCTCCTCAGTGATTCTGAACCTATATCTGGCAAAGTATAAAGTTTTTATCTGCAGATGCCCACTCCCTTATTCTTATCAAGGTCACTCCTACTCTCCATCTTCAATTTTCCAATTCATATCATTCTGCCCCTTTTATTGAAACCTTTGGATTATGTTCCATAATTAACAAACTTCTTTCATCTTGAACATCTGCCATCACTCCTATCTTCTGGCCTTCAGTAAGATCTGTCTCCCTCCTGATGAAACCATCCTTTCTTTCATATCCCCTTCCTCACTTGTTGAAGTGAAGGAATAGGAATATTCCTCGCTACTCATTGCAACTTCCAGAATCTCCTTTTTCAAACTTTATTAAATATTTCTGTTCCATTAAACTTCATGGTATCCATCTTTCCCCATTGATTCAGATCCTAGTGATGTCTCCTATTAAATTATATAATTATTTTCTTACCTTTTTCACTGAATTCCATACCTTACTCACAACTTTTCTCCTATCTCCAACTTCTGCTTTCATACTAGGGAACTTTGGTGTCCTTCAAATGCCTTAATTTCCTGGTTCCTCAGTTCTCATGATGTACCCTTCTACTTTCCCTTAGATATATTGTCATTTGCACATTAACAAACTCTAAAATTCCTTTATCTGCTCATATTCTTTCACCATTCAATATCTCTTCATCTCAGTTAAACTTTTTGAGAAAGTTATCTATTCTAGATGCTTCTACTTCCTCTCCTCCTCCTATCTTTTAAATCATTTTTAATATGAATTCCACTTTCATCCTTCAACTGAAACTACCTTTTCCAAAGCTATTCACTATTTCTTAATTATTAAAACATAATTACTTTTTGTTAATTTTCATTATTGTTCATTTCTGCAGATTTTGATACTGCTAATCACCATCTCCTCATATACTTTATTCTCTTTAAAGTTTTATAATATAACACTAATTTGATTCCCTTTCTATCTAGACATTCATCCAGAATCCATGTTGCTTTCTCCTCATCCATGTCATGACTATTAACTGTGGATGTTTCTCAAAATTAAATCTCGGGATTTCTTCTTTCTCACCTCATTTCACTTTCAGAAATTAGTCTCATGGATTTAATCAGCATTTCTAAAAGGACTCCCAGATCTATATATCTCTGTTGTTTCCCTCAAGTTGTAGCCCTACTCTGCAAACTGCCAATTAGGTATATTGAATTGGATATCCTGAGGTATGTCATTCAACATTTGAACCCCTCATTTCTCCCAAATTTTCTTGTTGCTATAGAGAATACCACCATGTTCTCTATCACCTCAACCCACAACCTTAATCTTAACCTTGCATTTTCTCTTATACTTATTCTATATATCTGATCTTGTACTCATTCTATAAAGTCAAATTTTGTTACTTCTCTCTTTGTAATAGCTCTCTTGTACAGAACTTTTTCTTAGATCACATAACCAATATCATTATTCAGGCTTTCGTTACCTCTCATCTAGACTATTGACAAAACTTGCAACTAGGTCTTAATTCTTAAATCTCTCTTTATTCCAATCCATTTGCCATTCAGATGACAAGGTAATTTTTTCTAAGGTGTAGGTTGCATCCTAGCAAGCTCCTGCTTAATGAGCTCCCTCCTTTGTCACCTTATTATTTCTAAGATAAAAATGTAAACTTGGCATTTAAAGGCCTTTAAAACTGACCCATTCCTAACTTTTCAGACTTCTTGTACTTTGGTTCTTTCTCTGCATTCTGTCATCTAGTATCTTGGTTTTTAACTTGTTTTTCATCAGATGTGACACTCTTTTTTTCTCACCTATACATGTTTATACTGACTGTCTCCCATAAAATCTTTTCTCTGTTTCATTTCCCTCCTTTTCTTTAAGACTCAAATCATAAAAAATATAGTGTCAAGAATTAGAGGCGAGGAGGAAGAACCTTTCAGATTTGGTTGAAAGCCAGTGTAAAGCCCAGAATTAAAAGATACATTATTGTGTATGAGAATCCTAAGAAATAATAAGGGGATCAATCTGGAAGTATGTACAAATTTTGAAAGGAACATTGAGTCTAGATTATAAAGGATTTTAAGTGGAATATATATGTTTATATATATATATATATATATATATATATATATATATGTATGTATGCATGCATGTATGTATGTATAGTCTTAGAAGAAGCCACTTTAGTTTACTGAGTTGTTGGTACTGGTCCTTTGTTTTTAAAGAGGGCCAATGACATTAGGAGATGATTCTTGATTATCCCCTGAAATGGATTTAAGTGAGGCAGTTCCACAAAGTGGACCATCTTACTCTCTTTCGGAGTCATTGAAGTCCACTGTCAAGATAAAAGTCAAGATGACTGGCAATGATCTAAGATACAGTGGATGATCTCAGCATCTTTGATATCTGATTAAGATATAAGCAATATACAGGTTCTGCTTCATCTAACTTCATGGCTGTTAGAGCAAATTGTTCTCATCTGTCCATTCCATTTTAAGAAGTCTTAACATGGTTGGAGTAGACATCTCCTTAACTCATCAGTGGGTTTGAGGTCTATTTGTCATCCTCAGTTTGGTTTGGGGTATGGACACTGTGCATGCTACAGCTTTTTATTGGGGATTGACACAATCAGACCCATACTTTAGGTGAAACTCATTGGCACCTATGTGGAAGATAGATTGAAGTAGGAAGATACAAGGTGGGTAATCAGTTAAGAAGTATTTGAAAGGCAGTCATCTATACAGAAAATATAATCAAAGTCCTGAGGACACAGGAAGAAAGGAGGAGATGAGTGAAGAAAGGAGAAAAGAAAGGACTAGAAGAGGAGAGGCAGAAAAAAAGAGATAGAGACACAGAGAGGAGATGGAGAGAGGCAGAGATAGAAACATAAAGAGAGAATGTTGAAGAAGAAAAAGCCACAAGACAAAGAGAGCCTTAGGAAACATTCATAGTTAGGGGGCACAATGTGTATGATAATCCAAATGATAAGGAATGGTCAAATAAGTAGAAGAAAAGATAGAACAAATCAGTGTCTTGAAAGCCCAGAGAAGATAATAGTATCCAGTGCTAAAGGGTGATCAATAGTATTAAATGCTACAAAAAGTACAAGGAAAGTGAGATTTGAGAAAACACCATTAGAAAATGTCAGAACTTGCATTCTGCTACCCTTGTCCCTAATCTCTCTAATTAGAATAGGGATGTTTCACATGTTTTCTGAGACCAAAATTGGTCACTGGCATTTATCTGAGTTGGGCTGCCTTTTAGAGATTTTTTTTTTACTGACATTATTTTTTAAACTAACATTACTATTTTACTGACATATTATTTTCCTGGTTCTCTTTCAAGAGGCATCTGTTAAAAAATAATAGTCATAATATCTATAATTTATATGGTACTGTATAAGGTACACCAAGTACTTTATACATTATATCAGTTATGTAGTCCCTTAAGGTTTGCAAAATGCTTTACATATTATAATTTTGCAAGTTATACCACAACTCTGTGAAGAATGATTGTTTTCTTCATTTTATAAATGAGGAAACTGAGGCTGAGAGAAGCTAAGTGATTTGTCATGGATCACAAAACAAATAAGTATTTGAGGGAGAATTTGAACTGAAGTTTATCCACATGAATAAGCATTTTCAAAAATTTCTATTTGTGCCAGTCATTCTATTAGGAATTAGAGTTACAAAGAAAAAAAAATATTTCATGCAATTTCCTCCCACATATTTCTACAGAACTCAAAGTTTTCATTTCTTCTGTTACTGAAAATATTCTATCACCTTTTTCTAATCTATGAGCTCTCAAACAGTGTTTAGATTTGGTAAGCTTTTGTTTTTAGTTTTTTTTTTTTTTTTTTTTTTTTTCTATTTTCAAAGGAGTTACTATTTAGGGTGTGGTATGGGACATTTATTTGTGACTCTAACCTTCTTGTGTCTTGTGCCTAGGAACAGAATCTCTAGGTCCAAGGATATGATTATTTGAGTGACATTGTACAATTTACAGATAATTAAAAATTCTTCTTAAAAAAGAAAATTTATTTTATACTATGAATACCATTAAGGATGTACTCCCTGATCATTACCACAGTGTGGTAAAATTGCCAAGAGGAAGTAAAAAATATAAAACTTCCTAAGAGAATAGTGAGAATAATGAGAAATAATTCCATACCAGTCCAATTCATTTTTATTCACAGTTTAATGGTATGGGAAGAGCTGAGAGAGCAGAGACTTAAATATTGAATTTTGGGAATGGGGACGCTCTGAGGGATAACTATTCCTTTTAGATGTTTGATGGCAAAAGAAAAGGGAAAGAAGAGAAGACAGTAACAGGAACTTATTGAAGAAACTTATATTAGCATTTTCAAGGAGACCTTCAATCAGAGTCAGAAATAATTGTTACAACAAATATGATGTTTATATAATAATCTAGTCAAATACAAGAGCAGTCATTTTCCCTTCTAGAGGTTCATAGCAACAAGAATTGCCTGAGAAGCAATTTTTTTTCATATTGCAATGTCTTACATTTGGTTTTCTTTTTTGCTTATAATCAGAAATATCATGTATCAGGAAAGTCCTCTATAAATTTGTTACTGCTGGAATATTAAAGTCCTGAGTCCAAATCATGCTTCTGATTTTAGTTCTGTCACCTTAGCTAAATCTGCTATCTATTCTTTGTCTCAGTTTTCTCATCTGTAAAATAGAAGTAGGACCTGATGCACAGCATTATTATTTATGATAATTATTATTATATATAGAATATATATAACAATAATTATAAATAATAATGCTTTATTTATTTAAATAAATTATTATTTATAATAATTATTATTACATATATTATATGTATATAATATATGTAATAATAATTATTATAAGTAATAATGCTGTGCATCAGGTCCTACTTCTATTTATGTTATTCATAACAATAGAGATAATGTATAGATGATGCTCACAAACCTTAAGGTGTTGTAAGAGTAGTTATTAACATTATTGATATTAGCATCCCTCAGAAGTTTGGTACCCTAGACAAAATATATCCTCTTCATTCCAGATGGCGAGCTCTCCTGAAGCTTGTTTTAGGAAGCCCTAAGGGTAGAATGGAAAGGGGACTAATTTTGGAGTCAGAGTATCCAGTGTCAAATCCCAGCTATATTATTTACCATTTGTATAACCAAAAGCAAATCATTTCCCCTCTCTTGGTCTTAGTTATCCCATCCATACAGTGAATGAGATCAGAGGAAGGGAGGTCTGAATCTGCCTATTTTGCTCCACATTCATTCATATAAATCTAGCTTTCTTATATTTATTGATTCTTATTGAGCAATAGCATAGCTATTTTCCTTACCATTCCAAAGTTTGTTTAGCCATTTCCCAATGGTTGGGCATTCATTTTGTTCCTAAATGAAATGACTGCAGAAAAGAAAATGTGCCATAGCATCTAATGTATGCAAGACATCTGGTCTCCAAAGAGAAGCTGCTGGTTCTGCTAGCTATTCTTTTGGCTTAATGTTTATCTTTTTCCAAGTTAATATAACACCTCCATTCACTTATAAGTATTTTTAAAATTTGTGACAGCATCAAGGGAGCAATTTTTTCATTTGTCATTAGAAGTAAAGATTGTAGGAGGCTTTGGGGATATTGGGAGCTTTTGATTGGGCTTCATGTAGTCATTATCAATGGAATATTTAAGTGTCCCAATTATATTCATCCATTAAAAGAGACTATAGCACATCACACCATGACTGTGTAAAAGATAACCATGAGAAATACTAAATTCAATTAAATGCTATTTTTTATCTCTTAAATGAAAAAGAAATGCATGAAAGTTATTTAAATTTAAATAGAGGTTTACAACAGAGAAACCCACTACAGTGTGTGGCATTTTTTATCCTGTGTCTTGGTTTATTTAGACACAGAGAGAATAAAAGGAAAGCTAAGAAAGAGAAGGGATATAAATGGAGAGAAAGAGAAGGAAAGGAAAAAGAGAGAACAAGAAAGGGAAAAGGAGGAAGAAGAAGAAGAAAAAAGAAGAGAAGTTAGACTCACAGGTACAAAGAAAGTAATGAAAACTAGATATTGTAAATCCTATTCTCCTATTTAGTCTTCAAAAGAACCAAATAACCTCTACCCAAAGAGAGAATTATAAAATACATCTAGAACTAGCCAGTATCTCTTCTGTCCCAGATCTTTGGTTGCCTCTATATGATGATTCATAATTTCATACAGGGACACTATGATCATATCAGCCTGACCTTGTCCTGGAATCTGGCCTTACATCACAAACTTAGAAATTTGCTACTCTTTTCCTATCATTTGTTTCCAATTGCTCTAGGGTTCTGTTCTAAATACCTTCTGCCTTGTCTTGCCTACCTAATTTCCTCAAATTACTTCCAAATTTTATAAAACTGTTATATAGATATCAGAAAGGCTCAAATATCATTGACAGAGTTTGCAACAGAAAGTATGTCATAGTCTCCTCCAAGAGGTGTTTGTGAGCCCCCTCAATTATTAATATTGTTCGCCCACTGGTGGAACATTGCTTGTATTTTGTTTAACCTATTATTTTGCACCAAAAATTTTTTTCCCATCCTGAGGGGCCATATTGAATTTATTTTTTGTGTCCACTTTCTTGCCAATAGCAGGTCTATGAATACCTTTTCTTTGTAATCCCCCAATCTACTCATTGCTAGTGTTTATAAGTAGATCATTACTGGACCATTAAGACAAGTGTCTCATCTAACTTTAATTCATACACAAACTTAAGATTTCATTTGTGTGGTAATTTCTAATGAAAATTACAACCTCTGTCCTGAATTTCAATGTAATGTTTTTAGAAAATAGTTTTATGGTTCCTCAGACAGTTACTAATAAGACAGTTACTAATAACTCTCCTAATATCTGGGGAGTAAGGAGGAAGGAAATAATTGTGTTACATGATAAGACTCCATGTGACTGGCATCCATTGCAGTTAGGCTTCCCAGCACCAGCAACTTTCCAATTAGTTCTGTCAAAATCTTTGCTAATAATAAAGTTATTGACAACATCTAAATCTAAATCGGCTGAATTAGACCATTAATAATAAGGAATTGTTCCAACAATTTCACATGCTTACTTTGTCTGGAGAACTAATGAGACACCTGGAAATGGAGTTTGAGTTTAGGATTGGGCTTCTGGCTCAAGATGGACTTCAGACAACAGTGTGTTGGAAAAGGATATTGTAGAAGGGTGAGAGAGCTAGGGCCAGGCTGCAAGTTATGTACCATTTTACTACTCATAGTTTAGCTGGGGTGATTATAGGGTAGACATTGAAAAGGCAATATGGAACAAAGAACAGAATATTGAAATTGGAGTCAGACATTTTGGATCCAAGTCTTATCTCTGACACTTTAATACCTGTTTGGCCATAAGCACATCATTTATCTTCTCTCTGCCTCAATTTCCTTATTAGTGAAATGAAAAAAAGTTTGATACCATCAGGGCTCCTTTTCAGTTCTAAATTGATTATATTATATGGAGATAATTAAAGCTCTGACAGAGAAAGGTGAGGATCTGAATCACAGTATGCACCACAGATTTATTTCAAGCTGTGTTTCTCTTTTTCCCTCAAAAAACATCTAGGAGAATAATAGCCAGTCATCACTGGACTCTGTTTCTCTCCTCCCTCCCTCCCTCCCTCCCTTCCTCTTTCCTTCCTTCCCTCTCTCCCTCCTTTTCTCTCTCCTTCCTTCCCTCTTTCCCTCTCTCCCTCCCTCCCTCCCTCCCTCCCTTCCTTCCTTCCTTCATTTCTTTTTTCCTTTCTTTGTTCCCTTTTCCCTTCCCTCCCCCTTCCCTTCCTCCTTTGCCTTTCCCTCCCTTCCTTCTTCCCTCTGCCTTCAGATCCTATTTTTCCTGTCTCTTTCCCTCTCCCTCTTTCCTCACCCCTCCCTTCTCCACAAAAAAAACCTAACCCCATTCCTTTAATCTTTTATTTAATCTTAGGCCTATCTTAAACTTTATTTAGTGTTTGGTGTTTGGGGAAAGCTGAGAGTGAAAATTTAATGTTATATAATATTTATTCTTAGAATAAGAGAATTACAATACCAAACAGATTGAAGGACTCTCGGAAAACATATCACTAACTTATAACAAAAGCAGAAATCTTCACTAAAAATTCTTCACTTGTGGGTATCCAGCCTGATGCTCAAAGACTTCCAGGAAAGCAGATCCTACTGAGTCTGTTACTTTAACACATATCTGATTCTTAAGAAAATTTCCCTTACAAGGAGTTGAAATCCATTTCTCTGCACTTCCTCCCATAGTTCTTAGTTATGGCTCTCTGGTGCCAAGCAGAATAATTCTAAGAACTCCCCATGATAATTCTTTACCTATTTGAAGGCAGATATCAGAGACCCTTCTCCCTTCCCTCCAACTACATCTCTTACTCTCTTCTCTTGGATAAATATCCCCAGCTCTCTCACATCCTCATTAGAGAGGACCTGGTTTGAGATGATGCCATCAAACTTCAAAGATGGCAGACATCAAACAGTACCATCGTTTTATCATTTTCCATTTGTATTCTTTGTGCTTGGTCAATAAATTCTTTGAAATATTTCATCGAGCTTCAGTGTTCTTTCAGTCATCATTTCCTTGGTATCACCATGAGAGCTGAGATCCCTTCCACACATCTTTCATAACCCACTAGTTTCTAAAGACTTAAAATCCAACCTAAAATATTAGCCTTAGGATATTTTTCCCCTCTGAAGACCTAACTCCATAGCAATTCTTAAACCCCTGTTTCCCTAGAGTCAATTCAACTATGTTAAGTTTTCTAAGAAAGACCCCAAATCTGAAACCATCCCAAATGAAGCTGATTGCTTTGTAGATATAAATAAGTTTTCACTAGTGTCAACTTCAGAGTCAGCCCCCTTTAGCTAAGTATTATTGATGAAAGAATAAAATGAGAGGAGCTAGATGTCCAGATGTAGAATAACTTAAAGACTGATAGGTGTTTTATTGGCAATTCATAAAAACAAGTCAGAAAGAGAGATAGGTAATGGTTAATGACCCTGGCCTCTTAAGCTTTTAGTATCAGCTTATCAGAATTTCTCCTATTGCCTGACATAAAAGGTAATAAGCTGCCCTTGAGACTTGATTCATCCAACAAGCTAAATAAAGCACAAGATAAACTTTCTAGTGTTCCTAAACTATACAGAATTAGCTTACCAATCATACAAAGACCTTCTCATGTAGAGTCTGGGCTGGCTTCATACCTGGCTAATGTTCCAAGACTAAGTAACCATAGCCTGAAGTGCTGACCAGCCTCATATGGGAGATATGGAGCTCCCATCAATGCAAAGTATTATGTTAATTGGTGAGTATCCATTTTTGTTAACTGATGAATGACCCTCAAGTGTCTCATTTAGATGATAATATCAGACCCAAACTACCAAGGAAGTATTCTGAGTCAGACCTGGACCATGCCATGGTGCTTGCTCTGATACAACTAAAAGGAAAGACAAAAAAATATATATTATTGGCTTGGAAAATATACACAGTGGCTCAGACCACTAATTTGGGTGAGGGAGGGTAGAGCCCCCTGAAATGGATTTGAGAAAACAGAAACACTACAAAGGAATTAGACAAGTATTACAAAAAAATTTCTATCCAGTTAGATAAAGGCTTGGGATAAGGACTCACTCATGCTAGGATAAGAAACAATTCAAAAGACGATTAGCCTGAGGGTATATTTCTTGTTTGTTTGTTTTTTTGTCCTCTAGAAAAATACGGTACCCATAGCTTTAACTATAACTAAAGGAGCTGTCAGTCCACCTTTAATTTATCAGGAAGATATTGTAGTCACTGTACTCTTGTATAGTATATAAAAACATGACTGCCATCAGGTGATCTGAAAAAAATGAAGGTTAGAAACTGCAAGTATCTGGGAAAAAAAAAACATACAGTTATATAGCACCTACTATGTGCTAGACACTATTAAGATTTTTTCCCCAAAATATTTCATTTTATCCACACAACAACCCTGCAATGTAGATGTAATTTTTATTCCATTTTTACAGATTAGGAAACTGAAGCAAACAAAGTTTAGGCAACTTGCCAATTATCTAATAAACTAGGCTGGGATTTGGCCCTTTCTGCCTTAAATGATTTCCCAGGAGCCTCAGTTGCCCCAAAAACAAGATGGGCAGGTAGAGAATTTAGGGGACGGGAAGGAGAGAAGGCAACAGATGGGCGTGGATAAACTTGAAGTCAGGAAAATCCATCTTCCTGAGTTTGAATCTGGTCTCAGACTCTTCCTAGCTGGGTGATCCTGTGCAAGTCATATAACTCTGTCTCAGTCCCTCATCTGTCAAATGAATTGTAAAAGGAAATAGCAAACTACTCCTTTATCTTTGTAAAGAAAACATGAAATGAGGTTAGAAAGAATTACAAGTGAAGAACAACAAATTTATGAGAGAATAAATGCTAAAAACCAGAAGCTTAATAACATTACCAGGAGACATTCATAGTTCTATAGTTTCAAAAGTTTTTGTTTCCATTTGTCATATGCCCCCTACACAAACATGCTTCTTACATATCTGGCCCTTGAAATCTGTTCCATTTTGTGGTAGATGGTAAATAGGGAAAATTTTCACTAGCATATTATTTTTCTAATTCAAAAAATGCCTTTGCTTTAATGTATGACAACAATAAATATATCACTGGAGAATAATATAACATGGTTTCATGTGGATGAAGAATCATAGATTATTTTCAATCTGAGAGATTTTTTAAAAAATTTACATTTCATTATTTAAAATATTATTGAGACAAAATTAAAACCAATTAATATTGTCTTCCCATTTTTCAACTATTTATGGTAATCACTCCCCAAAGTATCAATTAATATGAATTGTCTGAGATTCAGATGCTTATTTGCATAACATGTACTCCAATAATGTTTGTAGGATACGTCAAAATATTGGACATTTTTCAATTGATAACACATTTCTTTTCTAAGTTAAAAGTCTTGCCAAAAAAAAAAAAAACTCAAATGAAAATTGCCAACTGTATGTTTCCATGGTTGGAGGGAAATAACATCCCTACAAGGCAAACCCAGGAGGTTGAAAAAGAAAAGACTCTTTTCCTTTAACTAGCCTGCTGAACTCTCAGTGGTCATGGATACGACTGTAAAGTTCCTAATTAGGATAGAATATATCTCCCTCTCCCATACACACAAGTGACTAAAAATTATCAGGAAAAATGGGGAGGGAAGGGAATTGTGTGGACTTAGTATCAAAGCTTTGAAATTGTGACATTTTCATTCAGGGCATTGGTGATAGAGAATTGATAAGAGGGGGGGCGGAGCCAAGATGGCGGAGAAGACACACGGGACTTTCTAAGCTCTTCTCTTACCCTCTTTATCAATATTATATCGAGCCTCAAAAATAGTCTTGACTGCTCAATTAAAGATAAGAATTAGCCCAACCCACCAGCCAAGAAAATCTGCCCCAAAAAGGTTTGTTCCGGGGCCAGGGGGGAGATCAAGGGAGACTTGGAGGGGAAATTAGGGTTCCGAGGAGGCCCAAAACCAGGGTGAAGGCACAGGATCTCAGGACAGACAGCCCCAAACCCGAGTACTGGCTTTTTGGGCAGTTGATTCCTGGCAGGGGACCCAGCCCGGTTGGGCCCCAACTGGGGAGTGGGGGCCCGGGGGCCCAATTTTCCAGGGGCCACTCCAGGGCAGAGCGCCAGTTTGGGGTTCGGGCCTGCAGTCTGTGGGTTCCGGGTCCTGCTAAACTTCATGTCCCACCAAGGGCTGGGCCCGGGCAGGACATTTCCCCTTTATCTTCTAGCCAAGGGCAACCAATCCACCAGCCCTATTAAGCAGTTTGATAGTCGGCCAGTGCTGAATCCAATTTCCTGTTGGGGGGAAGGAAACCCCACTCAGGACACCCCATACCCGGAGCCAGAAATGGTTTACCTTTCCCTGCTCTGCAGAGGAAGCTTGGTAACCCCCTTTCCTAGGAGAACCTACCCAAAAGCCTTTAAAAATGAATAAAAGAAAAGAAAAACAGCTTTTTGCAGAAAAGAGAGGTCAGCAAACCTGAAAGAGAACCTTCAAACAGCAAAAATGGCATCAGACTGTCCTCCTTCATGATGCTCTAAGAAGAAATTAAAAGTCTCAAAAAGAGAGTTGAAGATAAATGGGGAAAGGGTAGGCCTTAAAGAGAGAAACAACTTCCGAAATAATTAATTGGAAAAAAAAAAATCCCAGGAAAGTAAGAACTGTGGAATTGAAAAATAAAGAACCCACTAGAAAGTAGGATCGGAATTGAAAAGACAAAGAACCACTCAAGAAAGTAGGACCTGTGGAATTGGAAAAAAAATAATTCACTAAAAAAAAAAAAGGTGAAATGGAAAAAATTCCACAGACCAAAAACAATACATTTAAAAAACTCAATTGGACATAATAAGGAAAGAAGTAAAAAAGCTAATGAAGAAAAATAATTTTTAAAAATTAGATCTGAAAAAAGAAACTAATGGATTCATTGAGAAAAGAATCAGTCAAGCAAAACCAAAAAATTGACAAACTGGAAAACCATGAAATTATCTACCTTAAAAACGACAGACTTGGAAAAATAGATCTGGAGAATAACTGAGGATTTTGGACTTTCCAAAAACTATGATGAAAAAAGAGCCTTAGATACTAATTTTTACAAGAAATCATCAAAGAAACCGCCCGATGTAATTAGAACCAGAAGGTAAAATAGGCATTAAAAGAATTTTATCAATCCCCTGAAAGAAACCCCAAAATAAAAACCCCAAAGGAATATTGTCCAAATTTCAGAACTACTTATTAAAAAAATTAATACAAGTAAAAAAAACATTTAAAAACGAGGGCACAAAAGGATCACCCAAGATCCTTGCCCTACATTAAAGGAACGAAGGGCCTGGAATATGATATCCAAAGGAACAAGAATTGGGATGCAGCCAAGAATAAACACCTAAGTTGGAGCATTTTCCCAGGGAAGAAGAATGGAATTTAATGGAAACAAATGAATTCCCATTTGTTTCGAAGAAAAACCAGAATAAACAAAAAATTTGATTCCAACCATAGAAATCAAGAATGAAGAAAAGGTAAAATAACTCTTGAGAATTGTATTTTTGTGGATATAAAAAAAAGAATACATGTAAATTTGATTGTACTGATATAACATAAAAAAAGGGAAGTAGAATGGAAAAGGGATGATGGCAGGAATAAGGTGGGAAGGAAGGGATAAAAAGAGGGAAACCACATCGCAAAAGAGGCAAAGGAAACTTATCATTCTGAGGGAATTTAGAGGGGGGAGGAACAGGGAATCTTTCTCATCAGAGTTGGCTCAAAGAAAAAAATAATTGAATTTGTTTTAGAGAAAAATTTCCCCTTCCCATTAAAACGGGGGAGGAAAAGGGAAAAGAAAAAGGGAAAGGGAAGGAAGGGGAAAAGACTAAAGGGGGGAGGGAGGGATTATAAAGAGGGTAAGCATCGGGATACAAGAGGGGTAAATAAGTTTAAAAGGGGGAAAGAGGGTTGGGGGAGGCAAGAATAGAAAGGCCAATTCTGGGTTGTTAGGATGGCAAAACAGATTTGGGTAATTTAACCATAAATGGAATGGGATGAATTTCAAAGAGGAGGGATAATGAATGATCAAAAGTCAGAACCCTTACAATATGTTGTTTACAAGAAACACATTTAAAGCAGGGAGATACATATAGAATAAAGGTAAAATTGGTTAAAAATCTATTAATGTTTCGGGAAAGTGTAAAGGGGTAGCATCCTTATCTGAGATCAACAAAAGTAAAATTGATCTAATTAAAAGAGATAAGGGAAGGTAAATTACATCCTGATAAAGGGCAGCATAAAACAAACAAGCAATATCAAATTAAAAAATATGCACCAAGTGGTATGGCATCCAACCCTAAAGGGAGAAGAAGAGAAAGGAAGAAGAAAAATAGACAAAAAAACTGTAATAGTAGGGATCTCAACCTTGCACCTCAGAATTAGACAAATCAAACCACAAAACAAATAAGAAAAGAAAATTAAAGAAGTAAAAGGAAAATATTAGAAAATTAGGTTGTTGGATCTTTGAGAAAATTGAATGGGATAGAAAGGAATATACTTTCTTTCAGCAAATTATGGAACCTATTCAAAATTGACCAATATTAAGACAAAAGACTTAAAATTAAAATGGAAAGCAGAAATAGTAAATTGCTTTCTTTTCAGACTACAATAAAACTAATTCAACAAAAAAATTGGGGAAATAGACCAAAAAGTAATTGGAAACTAAAAATCTCATCTTAAAGAATGATTGGGTGAAAGCAAATTATAGATAAAATTAATTTTACTCAAGATAATGACAATTGATGAGACATCATACCAAAATTTGTGGGATGCAAGTAAGCGGTAATAAGGGGGAATTTTATATCCTTAGAGGTTACTTGAATAAAACAGAGGAAAGAAAAGATTAATGAATTGGCTTGCAACTAAAAAAAAACTAAAAAAAGACCAAAATTAAAACCCCAATCAAAATACTAAATTGAAATTTAAAATTAAAAGGAACCATTAAAAATATTGAAAGTAAAAAAAACTATTAACTAATTAATAAAACTAAGATTTGGTTCTATGAAAAGCCAATAAAATAGAATGCCTTTGGAAAATCTGATTAGAAAAAGGAGGGAGGGAAATGAAATTAGTAGCTTAAAATGAAAAGGAAGAACCTTTCCACCAATTGAAGAGGAAATTAAGAAAAAAAGGGAGTTATTTTGCTCAACTTTATGCCAATAAATTTGATAACCTAAGGAAAAGGATTGAGTACTTCCTATAGACTTCCCAGGATTAAAAGGAGGAAAGTGGTTTTTGAATAGTCCCATTTCAGAAAAAGAAAATAGAAAGGAGGCAATTAAACAACCCCCAAGAAAAACTTAGGACCAGATGGATTTACATTGAATTTTTAAAACATTTAAAAGAAAATTGGCCCCCAAATATATAAATTATTTGATAAAATAGGGAATGAAGGAATCCACCAAATTCTTTCTAGACACAGAATAATGATTCCTTAAACCAGGGTAGGCTGAAAAAGAGAAAGAAAAATTATAGACCAATCTCCCTATCGAAATTGATTAAAATCTTAAAATAAGATATTAAAAAGACTACAAAAAATCATCTCCAAGAAATACACCATGATCAAGTAGGATTTATACCAGGAATGCAGGGTTGGTTCAAATTAGGAAAAACTATCAATAATTGGCCGTTAATAACCAAATTAAAAAAACATATATCTCCAATAGATGGAAAAAGCATTTAAAAATCCAACATCCATTCCTTTATTAAAAACACTTGGGAGTATAGGGAAAAATGGACTTTTCCTTAAAAATAATCAGGGCATCTATTTAAAACCATCAGTAAGCATCATATGGAGACAAACCAAACCATTCCTAATAAGATTCAGGGAAACAAGGTTGCCCACTATCAACCCACATTATTTAATATTGTATTAGGAAACGCTTATAGCAATAAGAGCTGAGAAAGAGATTAAAGGAATAAGAATAGGAAATGAGGGAAAACCAAATTATCACCTTTCATGACAAGATGGTATACTTTAAAGAACCCTTAGGATTCAACAAAAAATTATTAGAAATAATCCACAACTTTAGCAAAGTTGTTGGTTATAAAATAAAACCCACAATAAGCCACATTTTATATATCACTAACAAAAATCCAAAAATGAGTTACAAGGGAAACCATTTAAAGTAACTACTGATAGAAATAAAAAAGGAATCTATCTGCCAAGGGAAAATCAGAAACCTTTATGAGCAAAATTAAGGACCACTTTTCACACAAATTAAGTCTGATCTAAAATGGGAAAATTAAATGCTCTTGGATAGGAAAGAAATATAATAAAGATGAAATATTTTTAAACTAATCTTTTATTTAGGGCCATTACCAATTAGACTCCCCAAAAACTATTTTAATGACCAAGAAAAAATAACAACAAAGTTCATATGGAAAAAAAGACAAGAATTTCAAGGGAATTAATGAAAAAAAAAAAACAAAGAAGGGCTTAGTTGACCAGATCTAAAATTATATTATAGAGCAGCAGGTTCCAAAAACTATTTTATTCAAGGAAAGATTAAGTTGATCAGTGGAATGATTAGGGTTCAAGGATAAAACAAGTCAACAAATATACAAATCGCCTTAAAAACCCAAAGATCCCAGCTTTGGGATAAGAACTTACTGTTTGAATAAAATTGCTGGGAAAATTGGAAACTAATTAAGAAACTAGGCATTAATCCATACTTTAACGCCATACACCCCAGATAAGGTCAAAATATGGGTTCATGACCTAGGATAAAAATGAAAATTATTAATAAAATTAGAGGAACACAGGATAGTTTACCTCCGGACCGTGTAAAGGGCTTTATAAAAAAGAAGAACTAAGATCATTACTGGATCACAAAATAGAAAATTTGGATTATAATAAACTGAAAAAGTTTTTTGTACAAACAAAACTAATGCAGACAAGATTAGAAGGAATCAATAAACTGGGAAAATATTTAATTCAAAGGTTCTGATAAAGGCCTCCTTTTAAAATATATAGAGAATTCACCCAATTTATAAAAAATCAAGATTCTCCAAATTGAAAAATGGTCAAAGGATATGAACAGATAATTCAGATGAAGAAATTGAAACTATTTCTTAAATAAGTATGAAAAGATGCTCCAAAGTCATTATTAATCAGAGAAATGCAAATTAAACAACTTAAAGATAATACCACACCCGTTGATTTAAGATGACAGGAAAAAATAAATGATTGTTGGAGGGGATGCGGGAAAACTGGGACATTGATGATTGTTGGTGGATTGGGCAACCAAACCATTCTGGAGAGAAGTTTAAATATGCCCAAAAAAAGTTATCAAACTGTGGAACCCTTTGATCCAGAGAAAGGTTTTACTGGGATTATATCCCAAAGAGATTATAAAGAAGGAAAGGGACCTTGGTATTGCATGAATGTTTTGGGCAGCCCCTGTTCGTAGTGGCTAAAACCGAAACTGAAATGGATGTCCATTCAGTTGGAGAATTTGAATAAATTGTGGATAAGAATATTATGGAATAACTTGTTCTGTAAGAAATGACCAACAGGATAATTTCCAGAAAGGCCTGAGAGACTTTAAACTGATGCTGGAGTGAAAATGAGCAGGACCAGGAGATCCCAATATTCAACAAAATATTATATGATGACCAGTTCTTGATGGACCAGGGCCATCCTCAGCAACGAGATCAACCAAATCATTTTAATGGATCGCAATGAACTAACCATTATGCCCAGAAAGAACTCTGGGAGATGACTAAAACCATTACATTGAATTCCCAATCCCTTATTTATGCCCACCTGCATTTTTGATTTCCTTCAATAAGCTAATTGTACAATATTTCAGAGTCTGGATTTTTTGTACAGCAAAATAACGTTTTTAATGTATACTTATTGTGTATCTAATTTATATTTTAATATATTTAAAATCTACCGGTCATCCCCATCTAGGGAGGGGGTGGGGGTAAGAGGTAAAAATTAAACAAGGAGGGTTTTGGCAATTGTTAATGCTGTAAAGTTACCCATGTATATATCCTGTAAATAAAAGGCTATTAAAAAAAATGACTGTCATTAGAAAACAGTCATCTAATTAATTGAAAAAAAAAAAAAAGAATTGATAAGAGTAACTATGGAGCTGAAGCTTGTTTGTTTGTTTTTCTCCTCCCTGACTTTATTTCAGTTCACATTACACTCATCATAACCAAACTATGTGTTTATGTAAATGTAAACACAGACACATACACACTGATATCATCTGCTGTCTATCTATATATCTACCTCAATAGCTCTATTAATCTATATCTGTTTCTCTCTCTCTTTCTATATCTATCTATGTATCTATGTAGTGTGCCATTCTCTCAATGAGAATGATCCAATGATCAAAGTGATTGTGAAACAAAGTAAACTGGTAGAATGAAAAGCTTTTATTTCACAGATAACCACCAACAAAAGAATTAGTCAAAATGCAACTGTTTTGTCATCAAATGTCCTGGAAGTAGTTTTTACTATACATTGCTGAGGTAAAATTTTAAATGCTTAATTAGCAATCTTGAAGACTGATTTATATTCTGATGAAATTTAGACATCAGCATTCCAGTAAATTGTGACAGTGGATATATTAATGAATTCTATTTTAACTTGTTTTCATCAGCTGCACACTTATGAATATCCTGTAGTTATTATTCCTTTTCAATATAAGAATAAATTATATTTTGCTTAATTGATTAATGTTGCATATCACGTCTTCTCTCCCTCCTCCTCCTTCTTCTTCTTCCTTTCTTTCTATCTTTCTGTCTTGTCTTTCTCTCCCTCTCTTTTTCTCTGTCTCTTTCGCTCTCACTTTCGCTCTTGCTCTCTCTCACTCTCCCTTTTTTGTAAGTGGTCCTAAATGTGAACCATTAACAAACTCATCCCTGGGGAATCAGGATGTATTATTTAATCACTTGAATATTGTCTAGGGAAAAAAAAAGCATCCTAATCCAACACAATAGAAGCACTATCTCCCAGTCCCAAAGCAGATCTGTGTACATTCCTAGATCTAGAACAGAAGAACTTCCTTAATGAATCAGGATAGCAGTGATGGTGACTTGTGGTGACCCAGCCATATTTTCCCAATTCTAAATATTTTATATATTTTGATGTTTACCTGAAGTTTTATCAATATATAAGACTTTCCCATGAGAAAACTCTCTTTACTCATGGAGATCAGCAACTTCTCTATAAGTTTTTACAGCATTATGTAAGATACAAAGGATGAGGTCCTGGGGTAACTATATGGATTTGGCAGAGAAAGATTACACAAGATTATTCTCTGTGGCATGTTGAAAAAGGTACTTTTGGGATTCAGTTCAATCTGATAGTCCTACTCTCTGTGGAGGTCTTAGGTAATTCCAGCTCATTGTATCCAATGAGAAAGCCAAGTTATGATGTCAAATCCCTAAAGTTAAAATTCCCTTATAGATCAGTCTATGATCCACACCATCTTGGATTAGCCTGCCATAGTGTTCCTTCATAAAGACACTCTTCACCTTCTTCTCTTTCCCCTTGCCTCATGGTATTTGACTATATGCTCTCCCACTAGTTCATATTTACCACTTCTGGTCTATTTTACCTCTTTATTTTTTTGTAACCTCTTCTAAATAAATGAACGTTTTGACAAACAGAATGGCCATTGTGAATTTTTCACATGACTGAATGTCAATATAGTGCCAAATCCCAACATTTGGTGCCACTTGCTCTCCTAAATCTTATCAATTGCTGCTGAACCTCAAATGTATCACCAAGAGGCTGAGTTATTTGCAAGTGATACATACTGAATATATCAAAAGTGCTATTTTGACATAGGACTTCCTGACATCCACAATTACTCTCCACATGTACATATATTTATGTTATATTACATTAGTGCTCAGTAGGTACTCACACATGCATACACAAATACATCATACATATATTCATAGATATAATTTGATTTTTAAAGCTCAGAACAATAAAGTTGCAAATATATTCTTTACGCATTAAAAAAGAGATATCATTCTATCAAAGGACAAAGACAAAGTAAACTCAAAGGGACTCTGCATTGAGTTGCAAAAACATTTTCAGAGAATAAATTATTTCAAGATACAACAACCATTCTAAAATAAAAACCTAAAACAGTCCTGGATTCAAGACTATCTAAGTATAAATCTGATCTCAGATACTTGATAGTTACTAATTGTTTAATGCTGGGCAAGTCACTTAAATCTAACTGCCTTGGAAAATACATTTAAAAAATGTATAGCAACTATGTTCTGGTGAACAAGGATGTTAAAAGATAGTAATAAATTAGCTCAAAACCACAGAACAAGTGAGCAATACATTATCATAAGAATTGATCACTGATCAAATCAAACCAGTTTAATAAAACCTTTCCTCTTCTTTTCTGTTAGGTTCAAGGTCCATTTCCCCTCTTCAATTAAAATTTATTTTTCCTTCATCTTCCTATTCATCCTCCTTCCTATTTTTCTTTTTCTGTTCTTCCTTCTTTTCACTGTTACCTTTTCATTACTTTGCCATCTCTATTAACTCCTGTTCTTTGCTCTCCATACTGACTTGCATTTTATACCTCATATTTCCTCATCTAAACAGCAGCTAAGGCTACAGAAATTAGTTTTGTTAAGAAGGATTTTCTCTTTTTTTATGGGTATATGAAGACTGATTCCTACCAAACCACCCCTGATTCTGCCTGTAGGATTTGGCTTTACTCTGATCATACTCTTACTTCCTCCTGCCTTTTGATTCCTTTGGAGAGTAGAGATGTTTTCTAGCCAACAGTTAATCCAATTATAGTGCAGAGGCAAATTTGCCCAGTCTCATGTTGATCTAAGAAGTTAGCATTTTAAAATACATATTATTTATTAAAGTTCTTTCTAAAGCCCAGTTATATATTATGTCAGATACACACACACACACACACACACACACACACACTTCAAAAAAAAAAAAAAAAGACATTTTAGCATTCTTAATTGATTCCACACATCCTTATCTCTCTTTACTCTGGAAATCTGGAGAAACCAATTGGTGTCACTTGAAAGAAAAAGATTCCTATTCAGGTCTGTGGAAAAGACTTCTATTTGGTTATTGAGGGTAGTTGTTTATCTATATAGACTAATTTTATTATTTTACAATTGCAAATCACTGAATTTTGGAGCTAGAATAGATACCACTGGGTACTTGGTTCAACATATAATTTAACAGTAATGCCTTCCACAATATCCCTAACAATTGGCTTGTCAGACTTTTCACTGAGACTTTGAGTGGTGAGTTAAACAATGCTTCCTAATAGGAGCAACTTTAGATTAGACATCTTGAATTCTTATAAAGTTATGTCCTTAGATCCAGTCAAAATCTGGTTACTATCAAATTCTATTCACTGCTCCTAGTTGTATCCCCTAGGTTCAACCAGAACAAACTTAATTCTTCCTCCAATTTAAGGCTCTTCTAATTCTAAGATAATTACTTCCCACTTCTTCTGCCTAAGCATCCCTAGTTCCAAGATCAAGTTCAACAAGTATTTATTAAGCTCCTACCATGTGACACTTGTGCTAGACAACTGGGGACCCACAGTCAAAAAAAGAATGGAATTTTAGGGTATTTGAATTCTACCTAGAAGGTACAAAATGAAAACAAATAATTATTTACTAGATGAAAAAAATGAAAGAACACTCATACCTGAGTTTGGGGTGGTAGTGAGTATACATTAGAAAAATTTCTTATGGGGATTAGCATATGAACTGAAATTTAAAAGAAGCTAAGGTTTCTAATAAGTTAAGATGAGGAAAAAGTACATGCCAGGAATGGGGAACAACTTATGCAAAGGCACAGTGGTGGGAGATAGAATGAATATTTGTAATAGCAGGTAGGCCATTTTGGCTAGAGTGTTCACTAGCATAATCTTTAATGCTCTATCCTGGTCATCCTGTTCTGAAAATATTCTCATTTGTCAATGTCCATTCTTAAATATGGTGCTAAGAACTGAACATAAAAAGAGCTAAAGCTAAAAGGAGAGGATCAAGAATACTCCATATTATGAGATTTTGAGGAATATGAATTTTTCCCATAGGGGACATGTCTCCTGTTGTAATCCCCAAATGCCAGATCCCTGATATTTGGGGGAATTTTTGCATCACCTTGGTTATCACACTAATCTGCTATGTCCAACACATCCCCTTCCAGACTGTCTTCATAATAAGGAGGTATAGAGTATATTACCCAAACTCCAAAGAAGCTGCTAGGGTTGGAGATGCACCACTTAAGACTTTTGAATCAATACAGAATAAGTAAGCAAAGGTGGGGGAGGTCATTGCTGAAGATGGTTAGCCAATAGCTATGTGGGCTTCCACTATCACTGACTCCACAAGGAAATTCTTCACTAATTCTTATCTTGTTTTATCCTTTTCTGTCTTGCTTTTTCACTGAAAACTCTGATAAGCCCCCTTTGTAGTAGTACAGTAGTAGAGCTGTCTTTCATGTCAGGAGGCTATAGGTATTAATTTCTACCTGGAATCAATTTATTTTTCCCTCCCTAGACTAAGTTTCATCAACTGTAAAGCAAAGGGTTTGGACTAGATGGCATCCAAACCAATTTCAAGTTTTAAGTAACTAATCCCAAAATCAATACTTCTTAGAATACATCCATAATCTGGTGCTCATTTAAATCTAACTTCTCCTAAGGAGACTATTTTTCTTTTTTTTTTTTTTTAAAGCTAACCAAATATATTTTTCAAATTTTATTATTTTTAACACTTTTTTAAAAAGTTTGAGTTCCAAATTTTCTCTTAACATCACCCTTTGTACACCCACTGACAGGAAAAACAAAATGAGATCAATTATATATGTTAAATCATGTAAAATATTATAACATACTAATCATATCAAAAATAGTAAGAAAAATAAAGGAGAAAATTATATTTATATTTGTAGTTAGAGTTCATCAGATTTTTTTTTCTTGGGAAATAGCATTTTTTTCATTATGACTCCTTTGGAATTGTCTTGGAGTCTTTCACAATTAATCTTCATTATAACATTGCTGATACTGTTCAAAATGATTTCTTGGTTTTTCTTAATTCTTCATTTCTTACTTCTTTCTTCACTTTGGATCAATTCATATAGGTATTCCATTTTAAAAAAGTCCTACTCCTTTCTTATTTCTCATAGTATAACAGTATTACATTATAATCATATCGCACAACTTGTTTGATAAGAGTTTCCTTAACTTCTAATTCTTTGACATCACACAAAAAAACAGTTGTTATAAATATTTTGTTCAGGTATGCCCTTTTCCTTTTTTCATTGATCTCTTTAGGATATTGACCTATTAGTGGTATAGCTAGATCAAAGAGTGCACTCAGTTTTATACCTCTTAGGAAAACAAATTGGTCTCCAGAATGATAGGACTAGTTTAAAACTTCACTAGCTATTTATTAACAAAACTATTTTCCATTATCCTTTCCTATGTTTGAAATTTCTGACAAGTGTGAAGTTGTACTTCAGAATTGTTTTAATTTTAATTTCTCTAACAAATAGAGATTTAAAACATTTTTTCACATGTCTATCAGTAGGAAAATGACTCATTTTATAATTTGATTCCATTCCTATCATATCTGAGAAATCAGGCTTTTATCAGAGAAATTTTCCATCTTTTTGGATATTTCTTTGTTACGCATGGTATCTTTAAAAAGGACTTTCTCTGATATTATCTTTTAATTAGGTCTAATTTTTTTGCTTTGTCTGATATCATGATTGCAATCCTTGTCTTTTAAACTTCAACTGAAGCACAATAGATTCTGCTCCAGCCTTTTACCTTTATTCTGTATGTATCACTCTGCTTTAAATGTGTTTCTTGTAAACAACATATTGTAGGATTTTGGCTTTTAATCCAGTCTGCTATCTGCTATCCACTTACATTTTATGGGAGAGTTCACCCCATTCACATTTACTGTTAGACCTACTAATTTTGTATTTCCTGCCATCTTATTATCCCCGAACTATACTTTTCTTTCCTTTTCCCCTTTCGCTTCTCCCCAGTATTTAACCTATTAGCACCACTTGCCTCAAGGAGCCCTTCCCCTTTAGAGTCCCTCCTTCTTTCTTATACCTTTTCCCACCCTATTTCTGTTTTCCCTTCTGTTTTTGTCTTTCCTCTCCCACTCTTTAATGAGATGAGAGAAGTTTCTTGGCAAACCAAATATGTTTAATATTTTTTCTTTGAGCCAAATCTGATGAGTAGGATTCACACAATGTTCATTCCTCTCCTTCTTTCCCTCAAATATAATAGGTTTCCTTTGCCTCTTCATGAACTATAATTTCCCTAATTTTATCTCTGCTTTTCCTTTTTTCTGGTATAATCCCCTTTCCACTTCTAGTTCCTTTTTTTAATATTTTAACAGTAAAATCAAATTATACATGCATTCTTTATGTATACCCATAACAGAAATACAGTTCTCAAGAGTATTTTTTTTTACCTTTTTTTGCTTCTCTTGAGTCCTATATTTGGAGGTCAAATATTTTGTTAAGCTTTTGTCTTTTCATCAGAAATAAATGGAATTTACCTGTTTCATTGAATGGCCATCTTCTTCCCTGGAAGAAAATGCTCAATTTAGTGGGGGTAGTTTGTTGTTGGTTGCATTCCAAGTTCCTTTGCCTTTTGGAATATCAGATTCCAGGCCTTTCGGTCCTTTAAGGTGGAAGCTGCTACATCCTGATCCTTATTGTTGCTCCTCAGTATTTGAATTGTTGTTGTTGTTGTTGTTGTTGTTTTTTTCTGGCTGCTTGTGATATTTTTTCCTTGGTCTGATAGTTCTGAAATTTAGCCACGGTATTTCTTGGAGTTTTAATTTTGGGGTCTCTTTCAGGAGTTGTTCAGTGAATTCTCTTACTGGCTATTTTACCTTCTGATTCTATGACATCAGAGAAGTTCTTTTTAATGATTTCCTGAAAAATAATGTCTAGGCTCTTTTTTCATTATGATTTTCAGGGAGTTCAATAATCCTTAGACTGTCTCTCTTAGATCTATTTTCAAGGACAGTTGTTTACCCAAGTAGGTATTTTAAATTTTTTTCCATTTTTTTCACTTTTGTTTTTTTGCTTGACTGATTCTTGATGTCACATTTAGTCATTCATTTCCATTTGTTGAATTCTAATTTTTAGTAAATTATTTTCTTCATTTACATTTTTTTACTTCTTTTTCTATTTGTCCAATTGACTTTTTCAATGAGTTCTTTTGTTCTATGGAATTTTTTTTTTCATTTCACAAATTCTGTTTTTTAAGGAGTTATTTTCTTTTTTTTCCATTTCACAAATTCTGTTTTTCTCAGAGTTGTTTTCTTTTCCCATTTTACCAAATCTATCTTTTAATGAGAATACATGCCTTTTCTAAATCCTCTTGCAAAGTTTTCATTTCCTTTCCCCATTTTTCTTCTAGCTGTCTTTTAAGATACTTTTTGATTTTTTTCTAGGAGATCCTTGTGTGGAGACCAATTTATATCACCAATTTATAAACCTTTGGGGGTTTATCTGGAGATAATCTCGTTTAGTCTCCTTAGGGTTTGAAATCTGTTCTTCCCTTTCACCATAAAAACTATCTATGGTTAGAGTTCTCCTCTTTGCCTTTTTACTCTTTTTTTTTTAAGTTGGGATCTCCTTTTAGGGCAAGAAAGGTTTTCCAAGCTTTCTCTACAAGTGGCAGCAGCTGTCTTGAGCATGTGCTGACTCACTCCTGGTGCTGGGTGGGCATGGGCAGGTCTTGTGAGACTCTGGTGTTTCGGGTTCACTATTTACTTTTTATGTTTGTGTTGGATGTTTCATAACTTCTCTGATGATCTACTGGCTTGCAACTAGGGCAAAGTAACCAACACTGCTGTGGATTCCTCCTCCTATATTCTCCACCCAGTGAAGTCTGCATCACTTCGCAGAGTCTGCATCTTGCCCTGGTATGCACAGCATAAGGTGGTTTCCATGCTCAGCCTTTTTGTGCCTGGCCACTTCTCTCCATGCCATCTTGGCTCCACCTCCCTACTCTAGCTCTTTTAACCTTGTGTGTCTTTTTGTTCCAAGGGTGTCTCTTGAAAACAACATATTATTGGATTCTAATTTCTAATACATTCTTATTTACTTTTATGTTATAGGTAAGCTCATCCCACTTATATTCATTTATTTTTAACTGTGTATTTCCCTTCATTCTATTTTCCTTTGCTTATTCATATTTTACTCTTTTTATGTTGTCCTTTCTCAAAAGCCTGTTTTGCTTCTGACTATTGCCTTTCTTAGTTATCTTCTTAATGTCTTAATGATCATCTCTTTACCCATAATTTTTACACACTTCCTCTTCTATTTCCTCATTGAATAAGATAAATTTCTATACTCAACTCTGTGTGTTGTATATGTGTATATGTGTGTATGTGATACATGCATGTGTATTCCCTCTTTGAACCAATTCCAGTGAGTGTCAAGTTCAAGTTTTATCTGCCATCATCCACAATTTCCTGTCTTATAAAAATTCTTCCTTGCATACCTCTTTTATGAGACAAAAATTCTCCTTTCTATCTCTTCCTCTCGTATATCCCATTTTTTCATTCGTTCACTTTTCTTTACAAAAAAAAAAGTCATTCAACCATAGTCAATTTATACTTATGACCTTTAGCTGCCCTATGAATGAAAATGTTTTTAAATGTTATCTTATTCATTTTCCCATATTGGAATATAAAAAATGGCTTCATTGAATTCCTTATGATTATAACTTCAAGTTTATCTTTTTATTCTTCTACCCTGAATTTTGTGTTTAAATGTCAAATTTTTATTCAACTCTGGTCTTTTCATCAGGAATGATTGAGAGTTTCCTACTCATTAAATACCTCATTTTCTTTCACCCCCTTTTTCCCTTGAAGGATTATACCCAGTTATATATCCACTTGCTGGATAAGTGATTTTTGGTTGTAATTCTAGCTCCTTTGCCTTCTGGATATTCTAAACACATTTTCCAAGCTCTTTATTCCTTAAGTTGCTAATTCTTATCCAAACTGTGACTTTCATGATATCTGAATTGTTTCTTTCTGGCTGCTTAAAATATTGTCTACTTGATTTGTGAATTTTAAGGTGCCACTATAAGTTCTCTAGACTGCACCTGTGCATAATTTTAAAATGGATTTATTTAAAAATAATTTTAATTGTAGTTTTTATTTTCAAAATACATGCACAGATAGTTTTCAACATTTACCCTTACAAAACCTTGTATTCCAAATTTTTCTTCCTCTCTTACCTCCATCTGCTCCCCTAGACAGCAAGTTATCCAATATAGGTTAAACATATGAGATTCTTCTAAATATATTTCCCATTTTCTTGCTTTAGATCAAAAAGGAAAAAATGAGAAAGAAAAATCAAGCAATCATACAACAACAAAAAGGCGAAAATACTATCTTATGATCCACATTCAGTTCCCATAGTTTGGATTCTTTTTGGATGTAGATGGCTCTCTCCATCACAAATTTATTGGAATTGGTAGAAACGACCTCATTATTGTAAAGACTTTTTGCCTTTTGACAAACTGTATTCAACCATGTTCACCAGGCTATCAACATCATCAGAAAACTCACTGAAATGGAAAAAGAGTCTCCTTATCATAACTGGCCAATTTAATAAATCCAAAATTATCTTTCAGGGTTGCCACATTACATAAGAGCTTCTTAATATTGGAGTTATAACCTAAAAGTCAGACACAAGAAGAAAAGCTTTCCAGGATGTTGGTTTGATATGCAATAGTAGTTTTACCCCACAATCATCAGACATAATAATTCCATTTTCAACCTCTTTTCTTTGCCTTCATTTGAACTAGTTGTTTTGGTATTGGCAAAAATGGCTATTTTCTTTACAACAAACTTTCACTTCCAACAAAGCAGTAATCTTAATGGATATGGAATGAAACTGTATCCTTAAGAAGCTTTTTAATCTGAATAGCATGGTTTCTTTGAGAAAACAGCATATTAGGAACCACAATTAACTCTACTTCATCTGAAATGTGGAGCTGGTTCCCATTCAGAATTTCACTGATGTGAAATGGGCATCATGGCCCACTCACTTGATAAACTGAAAGCCATCTCTCATGGCAGCAATCACACTCATTTCTCTGGTTTCATTAGCTCATTGAAACGTATTGTTGAATACTATATGATGACCAGTTTTGATGGACCAAGCCATCCTCAGCAACGAGATCAACCAAATCATTTCCAATGGAGCAGTAATGAACTGAACCAGCTATGCCCAGAAAAAGAACTCTGGGAGATGACTAAAAACCATTACATTGAATTCCCAATCCCTATATTTATGCCCATCTGCATTTTTGATTTACTTCACAAGCTAATTGTACAATATTTCAGAGTCTGATTCTTTTTGTACAGCAAAATAACGTTTTGGTCATGTATACTTATTGTGTATCTAATTTATATTTTAATGTACTTAACATCTACTGGTCATCCTGCCATCTGGGGGAGGGGGTGGGGGGTAAGAGGTGAAAAATTGGAACAAGAGGTTTGGCAATTGTTAACGCTGTAAAGTTACCCATGCATATATCCTGTAAATAAAAGGCTATTAAAAAAAAAGAAACGTATTGTTGAAATTTTCTGTTAGTTTCTTATTTTAGTTTGTCATGTTGGTCTGTCGAAATCTTGAATGTAACAGAGCCATCTTCCAGAAGAGTCACCTTGGATTTTGTTTCTTTGCCTCAAAAAGGAAGTTCTTTACCCATCACAAAATCTACTTTGTTGCATCTAGGCAGTGGATCATTTTGGTTTTTATTAGGTATTTTTGGAATAACTTTGGTTATGGTTCTATCAAAATGTTCAATGCTGATATCTTCAAAAATAACTGTTCCTTGAGGCAGTAGTCTGACATCTGTTGCAACTTCTTTACAATTTCTGTCTTTGATTATGAATTCCCCATCATCTCCAGGCTGTAACTCCTCTAGGTCAACCTTAAATTCACTACAGTGAAAGAATATCTTCTTTTTAACATCACTCCTTTCAATAAAGCCAAATGTTTCCTTCATGGCACAAACTATTCCCTGACAACAAACTTGCTTCTTTTTCAAAAGCATAATATTACAAGCACTTGCAGCAGTAGTATGTTTATTTGTGTCAATTACAAAATTTATCTTATCTCCCGTTTCCAGCTGAGCATTCCCTTCCACATCTTCAGAGTGTAAATCAGATAAAACACTTCTTGTCCATTAATTCATTCTTTGGGTAAGATTTCTGGTTTAATCTTTACCAGTTTAACAGCAATAGGTTTTCCAGTCTGACTGTCAAATGATACTTCAAATTCAATATCATCTCTTACTTTTAGCTCCTGCAGCTTGCCATTGTACTATGAACAGTGGAAGAAAAGTCTAGCTTGACGTTCTGAATACTGAGTAAATCCATAAGAGGTCAGCAGTTTTTCAATAACCCCAGTTTCACGCAGTGTTGTCGAAGTACCACTGGAAACCCTGTTGTGTCTATTGTTGTAGAAAAGGTTTGGATCAAAGCTTCTCTCACAACAATAATCAAATATTACACATTCAGTACAATTCGCTGATTCTTCTTTTTCAGCATGTTTCAAAGGATGAAAATTTCTATTATATAAATATATATACTTACATATTCAATGTATCTATATACATATGCACACATATGTGTTTATGTGTGTGTATATATATATACATATATATATATATATATATATATATATATATATATATATGATTTTTTAACAAGAGTGAGAGGAACTGATCTGAAAGAGATTCTATTGCTGTTGTTGAAGCAAGCAATCAATCTCACAGTACAGCACTAAAGAAAATAAAGACTACCAGTACTATTGGGAAACACTCTTGTGAAGTTTTCGAGTAGACACAAACTTCTTGTTTCAGATAAAGTTTTGGGTCTTCATATTAAGATTACTCTTCTTTACTTTTCTTGGTTGTTACAAATAAGGTATGTTCTTTGTCTGATATGAACTTGAAGTAACAGTTTCAGGTGGTAAAGTCTGTTGTATTACACTTCATACCAAACAGTTCAGCACCATCTTCCTAATACCATCGTTAAGCTGAATGACTTGGTAAATACCCTTAATGATTTTTGGTAAATGATGTTTAAGCTTTCAGTTAATTCAATATTTTTAAATGATTTCTCTTAAATCTATTTTCTAAATAAGTTGTTTTTCTGATGAGATATTTCACAATGTTTTTCTTTTTTTTATTCTTTAGAATTTGGTTTATTTTTCTTTGATATTTCATGGATTTATTAATTCCCATTGTTCAAAGCTAATTTATAAGGAATTATTTTATTCAGTAAGCCTTTGCAATTCTTCTCACACACACATTTGGCCAATTTTGGGTTTTTGATGTTATTTTCTTCAGTTTTGTCAAGGAGGGTGGGTGGATGTGTGGGTGGGTGTGGGTTTATGTGTACCTCTTTTACTAACTGTTAATTCTTTTTCATAATTTTCTTGTTATCACTATCATTTCTTTTTCCATTTTTCCTCTACAACTTTTATCTATTCTTTTGTTCTTTTTACAAATTTTCATTGGCTTTGGGTCTAATTAGCCTTTTTCTTTGTACATGTTTTTACAATATTTTCTTTCAAATTCAAATCTTGTTCTTTCCTGCCACCATAGTAGCTTTTAACAGTCAAATTATTTTTTTTGATGTCAGTTGATTCTTCAAAACTTATTATTTGCTTTTGAATACTATGTTAAAGTTGGGCTCTCTTCATTTGGGAGTAGATACTACACCAAGCTTCAAGCTTTTTGATACTTTTGTTTTCAGAACTAGATCTGGGAATGTTCTGCAAGATTTCAATGCATCTGGGATGGAGTGATGTGGAAAGATGTGGTCACTGTTATCCTAGTCTATACTCTGATCTTTATCTTGATGCCCTGAAGCCACAAACATTGGCACTCTTTTTGATCCTGAAACTGGCACCAGGGCACAAATTTTTCCAGCACCGAAGCTTTGGGCTCCTTTCTGCCTTGGAACTGAGATCAGGTTCCTTGCTCCCTTGAGACCAACCAACCATGGGTGCTCCCTTCCACACTGGAAAGGTGAGCAAAACTCTATATGGGCATTATTGTTGCCAATCAGTCCCACTTGCACAGAGTACCAATAGAATCCCCTGTAAACTTTTTCAGAACAGTCATCAAACCCTCTTTATCATTCTCTCTTCATTATTTGTCCTGAAGCTGGTGCTGCTGATGTGTCCCAACAATCTCCCAATCCAATCACTACTGCTGCTACCATGATTTGGGCTGACTTACACCCTAGTTAAGCAGATAACTCCTACCAACTTCCTAAATTGTCTTAGATTGAAATAATGTTTCACTCTAACCTCTTGCTAACCACTCCAAAATTTGATTTGAGACATTATTTTATAGCTATCTGGAAGGGAAAGTTGAGAGTTCTGCTTGTACTATGGCCTCTAGATTTTGCCACCTGAGACCATTTTAATATTCTTTATACATATGAATTTTTGCATCATATCCTCTGGCACACAGGAATACTTATCATATATTTGTTCTCCATTGTCACTTTCATACACTCCTTTTATACATTTTTATACACCAACATTCAGAAACTACCTTTCTTCCTTTAAAGTTTACTCCATCTTACTGAAATCCTTGTTTTTATTTGTTTATCTCTAAGTCATTCACAATGGTCTTCTTCACTCAATCATCTGCCTCCTTCAAATAGCTTGAGCACACAGATCCTCAACCTTGTTCTCTTCCATTATCTGTAAGACCAATTTACCTCAACCATATAGAGTGGTCATAACTTGGACCCCTATCTCACTTTCCCTAGCTGATATTAAATTATCTCAGATGCCAGAATTGCTGACTTTTTAGTTCTCTAACAGGGGGATAATATGAAAAGATTCATCTTCTATATTTTAAGTAATATGCCACGGTTTGACTAATGGATTAATTTAATTGCTATTCTATCAGCTTATAGTGCCAAAAGGTCATTGTGAAAATGCAGAAGAATGGGAATGCATTGCAAATCTTCAGTTTCAGAACACCTCAACACTCACCTACTTGTTAGGTTGTATTATGTAAATATTCTAAATTTTTCAGAACAAGCTTCAAGTCAATGTATTTTATTAGTAGGGAGCCCTCTTCAGTCATAAAAAATATCTCATTTATGGTCTGGAGATGGATGAATGACATTGTGACAATGTTTTCATCATTTTAAAAATTTAGAACTGTATCCTATGAAGCGAAATGTTCATCCAATTTCCACTGATTCTCTGTTTGATGGCTATGTGAGTATGGGCTGTAAGCTCACAGACACAAACTATTCACATATCTGAATGGAGCAGCTGTTGTCAAACACCACGCATTCCTGCTCATCAGCATCATCCAAATAAGAGCCAAAAATATGGACTTGGAATCAGAGGGACTGTGTATTCAATCCATTTCTTCTCTTTGCCTTCTCTGTGACCTGGTCCTCAGTTTCTGTAAAAATGATTAATTTTAACAATATAATCTTGGTGGTCTCTTTCAACTAAAAATCCTATGATTTTTCCTAATTTAATATTTCCTAATATTTCAGAAAAGAGTGGTGGAGATAAGAGAAAATTATATGGAGAAAAGAAATTAAGTAGAGCCTGGAACATAAACTTAGAAACCATTATACCTGAGTCATATTCCCTCTTATCAATTGAAGATCAAATGATAACTTAAGAAGTATCTCAATAAAGAGATGTTATTTTAAATCAATTTTTCAAAAAATTAATAAATATTTATTAACTACCTACTATGGGTTTCTACGTGGTACAGTAGATAAAATGCTAGACCTGAATTCAAGAAGATCAAATTTCAAGTCCACCCTCAAACACTCACTAACTGTGTGATCCTGGGCAAGTCACTTAAACCTGTTTGACTCAGTTTTTCTACCTGTAAAATGAACTGAACAAGGAAATTATAAAACATTCCAGTCTCTGCCAAGAAAACCCTAATGTGGTCATGAGTCATGAATAAGTTTTACTGACTGAAAACAGTTTACTTTACTGAAAAACAACTAAACAACAACAGGCTACCTACTAGGGATATAATATAATGAACCAATCTCCCTTCTCAAAGAGCTTATATTTTGATGGAGAAAACATATATAAAGAAATTTAAATAGAATAAGCATAAATAGAATATAAACAAGTAGTTATAAAGTACTTAAATGAGAAGGAGGATACTAACAGGTGTAGGGATCAGGAAAGGATTAATTTAAGGTGATCCTGAAGCTGTTTTAATGGAAAAAATCATTCTTTCAGGCTGAAAAAGAGGGAATCTAATGAGAGGAGGGAAATGGTCACAGTAAAGTCAAATGGTAAATGAATTTTTTGTTATCTAAGCAATCATAAATACCAATTAATCTCAGTTTGGAATAAGGAAAGGGGAGTAATGGACAATGAAATAAAAGAGAGATTGGGTAAAGGCTGTGAGGATCCTTAAAAACTAAACAACATTATACTTCTAGAAGCTCCTAGAGTTTTTTAATAGGGTATTGACGCAGAGAGATCTGTGCTTAAGGAAAATAACATTCTTACCAATGTAGAGAGAGGTCAGGTATGGGGAATGACATTTCTTGAGACAAGGACAACAATTAAATAAAACAAAACAAATTAACATCTTCAGATGTTAGAATGATCTTGGTGAGAGGTTATGAAGCCCTTAATTAAACTGATGACTGTGTAAGTGAAGAGGATTTGAGTGTAATGTACAATGTGAAGATAACTAATGGCAACTAATATATAACTATATATATATAATATATAATAATAATAAATGACAAGTAATTGCATATGGGTGGTGAGGGAGGTCCTGGGATCAAGGATAATATCAAGCTCATAAATGCTTTTGCCTTTGACAGAAAAAGAAGAGTCTAGACAAGAAATGAGTTGAGAAGAAAGATGAGAGTTCTATTTTGGACATATTGAGTTGGAGTTATTGCTGGAAAATTCAGTTTAAAACATCAAATAGGAAATTAATAGTTTAAGACAAAAGCTCAAGAGAGAGACTAAGGCGCCATACAAAGATCTATGAATCAGATATACAGAAATAAACCCACATGACCTGATTAAGTTATTGAAAGTGTTGAGAAAGAAGAGAAAAAGATCCAAGACAGAATCTTGGGGAACGCCTCCAATCTTTTGCAGAGTCTCATGCTTTCTGCTCCATCTATGTGTTAACATGGAAAAGAGTGAACTATCTACATTTCCCAGAATGATCCCTACCTCCCTAATACAAGTCTCTATAATTTGTTCTCTGACATAAAGGAAATCAGAGTAGAAAGATATTGATTTCTCTATAACAAGCTTCCTCTTTCCAGAGGAAAAAATGGAATATTTGGGGTTAGAGAAGGAAATAAATGTAAATGGGAAACCACAAAAATGTAGAATTCTATATAGCTAACGATTTCCTTTTGTGACACAGAATCAATCTTGGGACAAAATGTTCCTTTTGACCCTAACTCACCTTGCTGTGATTGGACATTACCCAGGGGAGAGCTGAAAAATCAATCCATTTCTCACCAAAATGTCACAGTGAATAAGACCATGGCTAAAGTCAAGATATTAAGCTCTCTCATGGGGATGGTATTGGAGGGTTCCATTTGGAGTCTGACAAGGAAATACTACCTAGGAAGGCTAAGCTTGTCTAAAGCTGGCTGTGAATCCCCACTTTATTGCTCTTAAGTGATGAAAATGGATAAGACATTTGACAGTAGGAACGATTTTAATCCACTAGCTGACAGCTAGACCACATTTAAATGCCAAAGTTCAACAAAGACATGTGAGAAATATAAAAGTGTAATCACAAAACTTAATATCAACTTGTGCAGGATGATGTAAAAAAGAGAAAACACCATAGGAAAAGCATTCCTAGAAACAAAACTCCAAGATCCTTGTTATCATTTAAAGCCTGTTAACAACTCCTCACTGCCTATATAATAAAGTTTATATTCTTTAACTTGACATTCAAGGCCCCCACAATCTGGCTACTACCTACATCTTCAACTTTGTCTCCCATTTCTCCTCTAAATTGAACTCATTGTGTTCCATTCAGATGGGTTTATTTATAAGTTTTGATTCTTGGATGAAGGGCTAGAAGTTACAGACTTCATCTAATCCAAACTACTAAACAATAAAGAAATTGAGGCTGAGAAGAGAAGTAACTTTCTATATCTCCATTCTACTTTCAAAACCAAGAAGCTCTTTACCACACTGCCCTATGTCTTGATAATCTCTCCTCTGAAACTTTTGGTCTGTATCCTTGATATGGAGGATTAAGTTAAAATGATGCTTAAAGCCCAAATACTCTGAACTGAAACCAAATCTTCTTTATACCCAAGTCATATTTTGCTTCCTGTGACTATTTTCCAAATACCTGATGTTCATATTCCCATATTGTGTACATATCTTTACTTTTTCTCATACTCTCTTCCCTCCCTAGACTGCCTTTCCCTTATGTCTCTAGTGATAAATCTTTTTTTATTGACTTTATGATTATATTTGTGTATAAAGAAGCTCCATATATTCACACTGAAGAAGTCCCTCTCTCTTGACACATGTTCTTCAATTTACAATGTTAGAAGAATTTGCTGAAGTAGACTTCAATGAATTATATTATTTTCAAGCTGAATTCCTGATGATGGTCTGGGGGGGAAGAAATCCCCACTAAAAAGGCAACAAAACAGGAAATTACTTTCCAAACCATCTTCTCCCTTGGTGCTTTTGCTTTCCTTATAACTTAATGTTTGTAACATTCATTCACATCCTTGGTTTGTATCATAACTTTACATTGTGAATATTCATATCCCATATACATGTATGTGTGTGTATAACATATGTTATGGATGTATCTATGTAAGTAGCCATATAAACAGGAGGGGAAGAGAAAGGACACTTCTGAATTTTGAAAGTCCCCATCATATGAAATAAAATACTTTCCCCCCCAAATATTCTCCAATCGATGGCTGTTATTCTGCTCTTCTGAGCTTGCTTTGTAAGTTAGTCACAGCTAAACCAAGTCTGTGGTATAGTATCAGAAGAGATTAGAGACATGGGGCCATAATTCTGGCTCTTTCTAACCAGCTATGCAACATTAATTACTTCCCCTCCTTGTCCTGTTTCCTCTTCTGTGAAATAAAGGGATATGATTAGAACAGACTAATTTAAATTAAAAAAAATTATTAAATATCCACTCTAGGTATGGGCTAGGTACTATGTTGACTGGCTTCCAAGGTCTCTCCCTGCTCTAACATTATGTGATGAGGTAATTGTTTAGGTAAGGTAATGCTAGAAGAAGAAAGAAGAAAGAGAAAGGAGGAGGAAGAAGAGGAAGAAGATGAGGAAGAGAGAGGAAGAAGAAGAAGAAGGAGAAGGAGAAGAAGAGTAAAAGAAAACTTATTGGGGAATACACAGAGAAAAGTAGCTTAGATAGTTCCAAGGACATGAGAGAAAATAACCTTAAATAAATGTTCTAAGAGGACCTGTTTCAAAGCACCTCAAAAGAAAGAGCAAAGACTGATATCAAAATCACTGTATAATACTGGCTCTCAGTAGGCAATTTGAAAATAACTCTTGAGGATTTTTGAATTTATTACTGGGAAACTATGCATTAAATAAGTGTTTTGGGATTATGGGATTATTGCATAATAACATTATGTGTTACACTTGAAAGAATGTGGATATGATATTTCTTATCATAAGGCAAAAATGAGAGTCACTTTGGAAACACTGCTTTGAAACAGGAGAGACAGTAAAGACTAGAATGCAGAAGATGTAGGGAGAATAGAAATGATAACTAATATTTATATAGCACTTTAAGGTTTACAAAATGCTTGTCACATCTTTTCTTATTCCTCACAACAACTGTGGGTAGCAAGTACTATTACCCACATTTTACAGATAAGGAAATTGAGGTCTAGAAAGATTAAATAACTTCATTTTCCTGTTTCCAGGATAATTTCCTGTTTCCACCTGTTACAGAATTTTAACTCAAGTCATCCTAATACCAAGTCCACATTGGAGTCAATAGGAAAAGAGAAGACAGGAGAAGTTGCAGACAGAAGAAGCATAGATGTCTGGATAGGAGGAGGAGAGGAGGAAGCAGTGCAAGAGAAGAGAATCTCCAAATCGGAGGGATAAAAAAGAACCTAGTGTTTGTTTAACTCCCCTGTGGAGCTGAAATGTAGGGAACAAGCTTTGCTACTGGAAGTGGATTGGAGGAAACATTCAGTGCTATAACTTATTTGGAAGAAAGGTTGATTTTCTGCTATGAGTGAAAAAGTGGATGGCCTTGTCTTCCCTTCTTTGTAGTGACATCTCTATCTTAAAAGCTGACTTCAGTCAGATAGGATCTGAAGTTTTCTGGGAGTTCATTTGATTGAAAGAAAGCACTGATACCAGAAGCTGATTGGAAGAGCAGAATCCTTTGTGGTTGAAAGATCTGTCTGCATTTGTGGCCTTTCTCTTCAGCATCATCCAGAGCTTGACAGAAGGGAAAGACATCCCTTAGAGGCTTGCTTTGTTGTAATCTACTGTTCTACCTGGCTACAGAGGGGAAAATAAACTGCTCATAGCTCAGAGATAAGAAGTGCATTGCTCTACAGATTCCATGTCTTAAGGAAGAGGTTTGTCACTGAAAGTATATCGCTGTCCAACTACAAGAGCTTATATTGATTTCATTACCTAAGACTTTCAAAGAAATAGTTTTGTTTGAGAGAGTGTAAAGGGTAAGAAAACGGGTGGACAAATAAACACTGTATAGTGCAAACCTTTCCCTAATGTGGCCAAGGATATCAAAATCTGGAGCCTAGAGTCATGAGTTGCCCCAGAAACATAGATTTCCCTACATGTATACCTTACTTCTAGCTTTCTATAGTTATTTTAAACTTTGTTAATTCATATCATTCCAACTTTTAAAATTCCCAAAGACCCTTCTTCTCTCCGACATTTTTATGGCTACTCATGTACACATACACACAAACTTTGTGCCTATTATTTCTGTCACAAACACTGGGAATGAGTATGTATAGGTGTATGTGTCTGTGTATATATGAGTAGATTAATAAGTTGACTTGCATTTTGATTATTTTTATTTTCTATTAAAAAGCCTTAGGTTATATTTCATAATATTGTCTAATAAAATTGTTTAATAACTGTTTAGTGTTTAAGAATCATGATTCCACTTTGTGTAAATGGGAAGCATACTTGTGGGGGTTCAGAACCTACAGTGATAAATAGAAGTAGGGCATAACCCCTCCCATAATAGAGAAACTGTTAATATTCTGAGAATGACCAGAAATAGTGTAATAACTATGAATAGGCTTTTCCTCCCATATATGTGTTGGGGATAAAGGTTAAGGTAGATGTGATAATCTGGAATGACAGTATAAGTACAATATCTGTGACACACCAGTACTCTACTAAAAATACATTGTTCTATTTTGTTTTCATATTGCCTATCACTTTTTTTGAAAAAGTCTGACATTATATACAATATTCCAGTCCTATAGTCTCCAAATATTTCAAAAAATGCAAGGAGTATCTTCTCATGCTTGGATGTTATAATTTTAGAGCATTAAGTTTTATAATTGAAGTTTTTTTAAATTTACATTATTTTAATCATTGTATTTATTTTTGAATCTATTTGATTCACTTTTCTCTGTTCATGAAAGTTTGGCATGCTTTTCTTTCTTTCTTTTTTTATTTAATAGCCTTTTATTTACAGGTTATATGCATGGATAACTTTACAGCGTTAACAATTGCCAAACCTCTTGTTCCAATTTTTCACCTCTTACCCCCCCCCCCGTCCCCTAGAAGGCAGGATGACCAGTAGATGTTAAATACATTAAAATATAAATTAGATACACAAAAAGTATACATGACCAAAACATTATTTTGCTGTATAAAAAGAATCAGACTCTGAAATATTGTACAATTAGCTTGTGAAGGAAATCAAAAACAACCCTTAGGTGTGCATATAAATATAGGGATTGGGAATTCAATGTAATGGTTTTTAGTCATCTCCCAGAGTTCTTTTTCTGGGCATAGTTGGTTCAGTTCATTACTGCTCCATTGGAAATGATTTGGTTGATCTCGTTGCTAAGGATGGCCTGGTCCATCAGAACTGGTCATCATATAGTATTGTTGTTGAAGTATATAATTATCTCCTGGTCCTGCTCATTTCACTCAGCATCAGTTCGTGTAAGTCTCTCCAGGCCTTTCTGAAATCATCCTGTTGGTCATTTCTTACAGAACAGTAATATTCCATAATTTTCATATACCACAATTTATTCAGCCATTCTCCAACTGATGGACATCCATTCAGTTTCCAGTTTCTAGCCACTACAAAAAGGGCTGCCACAAACATTCGTGCACATACAGGTCCCTTTCCCTTCTTTATAATCTCTTTGGGATATAATCCCAGTAGTAACACTGCTGGATCAAAGGGTATGCACAGTTTGATAACTTTTTGAGATAGTTCAAACTACTCCAAAATGGTTGATTGTTCACAACTCCACCAACAATGCATCAATGTCCCAGTTTTCCGCATCCCCTCCAACAATATCATTATTTTTTCCTTCATCTAGCCAATCTGACAGGTGTGTAGTGGTATCAGAGTTGTCTTAATTTGCATTTCTGATTTAATGACTTGGAGCATCTTTTCATATGACTAGAAATAGTTTCAATTTCCTTTCCATCTGAGAATTGTCTGTTCATATCCTTTGACCATTTTCAATTGAGAATGGCTTGATTTTTATAAATTAGAGTTAATTCTCTATATATTTGGAAATGAGGCCTTTAGCAGAACCTTTGACTGTAAAAATATTTTCCAGTTTATTGCTTCCTTCTAATCTTGTCTGATTAGTTTTGTTTTGCAAAACTTTTCAGTTTAGTATAATCGAATTTTCTATTTTGTGATCAGTAATGATCTCTAGTTCTGCTTTGGTTAAAGACCTTCCCTTCCACAGGTCTGAGAGGTAAACTATCCGTGTTCCTCTAATTTATTAATATTCATTCTTTATGTAGGTCATGAACCCATTTTGACCTTATCTTGATAAGTTAATGTGGATCAATGCCTAGTTTCTGCCATATTAGTTTCCAATTTTCCCAGCAATTTTATCAAACAGTAGTTCTTATCCCAAAAGTTGGGATCTTTGGGTTTTCAAAGACTAGGTTGCTATATTTGTTGACTGTTTTATCCTTGACCTAATCTATTCCACTGATCAACTAATCGTTCCTTATAATACCAAATAGTTTTGGTAACTGTGCCTATAAATATAGTTTTAGATCTGGTACAGTAAACCTTCATTTGATTTTTTTCATTAATTCCTTGAAATTCTTGATCTTTTTGTTTTCCATATGAATTTTGTTGTTATTTTTTCTAGGTCATTAAAATAGTTTTTTGGGAGTCTGATTGGTATAGTGCTAAATAAATAGATTAGTTTAGGTAATATTGTCACCTTTAGTATATTTGCTCGCCCTATCCAAGAGCATTTAATATTTTTCCAATTGGTTAGATCAGAATTAATTTGTGTGAAAAGTGGTCTGCAGTGTTGCTCATAAAGTTTCTGATTTTCCCTTGGCAGATAGATTCCTAAATATTTTATATTGTCAGTAGTTACTTTAAATGGAATTTCACTTTGTAACTCTGACTGTTGGATTTTGTTAGTGATATATAAGAATGCTGATGACTTATGTGGGTTTATTTTATAACCAGCAACTTTGCTAAAGTTGTGGATTATTTCTAATAACTTTTTAGGAGAATTCTCAGGGTTCTCTAAGTATACCATCATGTCATCGGCAAAGGTGATAATTTGGTTTCCTCATTGCCTATTCTTATCCCTTAATCTCTTCTCAGCTCTATTGCCAAAGCTAGTTTCTAATACAATATTAAATAGTAACAGTGATAGTGGGCAACCTTGTTTCACTCCAGATCTTATTGGGAATGGTTGCAGTTTGTCTCCATTACATATGATGCTTACTGATGGTTTTAAAATGCTGTGATTATTTTTAAGGAAGTCCATTATTCCTATACCTCAAGCGTTTTAATAGGAATGGATGTTGGATTTGTCAATGCTTTTTCTGATCTATTGAGATGATCATATGGTTTTTGTTAATTTGGTGTTAATATAGCCAATTATATTTATAGTTATCCTAATATTGAACCAGCTGCGGCATTCCTTGGTATAAATCCTTACTTGATCATAGTGTATCATCCTGGATGATTTTCTGTAGTCTTTTGTTAATATCTTATTTAAATTTTAGCATCAATATTCATTAGGAGATTGGTCTATAATTTTCTTTCTCTGTTTTCAACCACCTGGTTTAGGTATCAGTACCATGTTGTGTTATGAAGGAATTTGGTAGGACTCCTTCATTCCTTATTTTATCAAATAATTTATATAGATTGGGGCAATTGTTCTTTAAATGTTTGAAATTCACATGTAAATCCATCTGGTCCTGGGATTTTTTTTCTTAGGGAGTTGTTTAATTGCCTTTCTATTTTTTTCTGAAATGGGACTATTCAAGAATTTACTTCTCCTCTGTTAGTCTGGGAATTTATTTTTTGGAGGTACTATCCATTTCACTTAGGTTATCAAATTTATTGGATAAAGTTGAGCAAAATAACTCCTTATTATTTCTTAATTTCCTTTCATTGGTGGAAAGTTTCCTTTTCATTTTTAAGACTACTAATTTCATTTTCCTCCTCCTTTTTCTAATCAGATTTACAAAGGCTTATCTATTTATTGATTTTCATAGAAAACTCTTAGTTATTAATTAGTTCATAGTTTTTTACTTTAATTTTTTCTTTTTAATTTTTAGTTTCAATTTAGTATTGATTGGGGTTTTAATTGGTTTTTTTTTTTTATTTGGTTTCATTAATTTTTTTTTCTTTTTATTTAGTAAGTTTTGGATATAAAATTTCTTATTACGCTTTTGGTACTAAATTTTATGATGCTCATTTGTTGTTATTTTGGTGAATTATTAATTGTATTTAATTGTTGCTCACCAATATTTTTAAGATGAGATTGTTTAGTTTCAATTCTTTTTTTTTAACTTTTTGTTGAATGTGTTTATTCATATTCTGAAAGAAAGAATTATATTTCTTTTTTTGCATTAATTTTGAGGTTTTATGTCCTAATAATTGGTCAATTTTGAATAGGTTTCATGAATTGCTGAGAAGAAAGTGTATTTTTCTATTTTTCAATTTTTTCAAAGATCTAATATAATTTTTTTAATTTCTATTTAATTCTTTTTCTTTTTTTTGTTTTGTGGTTTATTTGTTTAATTTGAGAGTGTGGAATTCTCATTATTATTGTTTTTTTGTCTTTTTCTTGCAGCTTTTAATTCTCTTAGGAAGTTGGATGCCTACCACTTGTGATATATGTTTATTTGATATTGTTCGTTGTTTATTTTTAATGGGATGTAGTTACTTCCTTATTTTTAATTAGATAATTTTGCTTTTGCTTGATTGAGATAAGGATGGCTACCCTTTTTTGTTCACCTTGAAGATAATAGATTTTTGTCAGCTTTTTACCTTTCTTATATGTATTCCTGCTTTTAAATGTTTTTGTAAAAAATATTGGGGTTCTGACTTTTGATCCAGTTCTATTCTGCCTTCTTTATGGGGAGTTTCATTCCTATTCACATTTATGGTTAGAATTAAATTGTATTTCCTCATTCTAATAACCCAGATTATGTTTACTTTTTTCTTGCCTCCCTACCTTTTCCCTTTTTGAACTTATAAATTCTCTTGTATCATGATGTTACCTCTTTGTAATCCTCCTCCTCTCCCTTTGAATTTTTCCTTCCTTCCCTTTTACCTTTTTCTTTTCCTTTCCTCTCTCCCATTTTTAATGAGGCGAGAGAGAATTTTTCTAATACAAATGTCAATTATTTTTTTCTTTGAGTTAACTTCTGATGAGAGTAAGATTCACATGTTCCTCCCCTCTAAATTCCCTCAGATATGATATGTTTCTTTGCCTCTTTGTGGGATGTGGCTCTTTTATCCCTCCTTCCACCTTATTCTGCCATATCCTTTTCATATCTACTTTTTTATGTTATATCAGTACAATCAAATTATAATGTATTCTTTTTGTATATCCACAAAGAAATAGAAATTCAAGAGTTATTTTACCTTTCTGCATCTTTGAATTTATGGTTGAGGTCAATTTTTGTTTAGTTCTAGTTTTTCAGAAACAAATGGAATTCATTTGTTTCATTAAATGTCCATCTTCTTCCTGGAAGAAATGTTTAAGCTTAGGTGGGTACTTTATTTGCTGCATCCGTTCTTGTGTCTTTCGGGATATCATTTCCAGGCCCTTTCCTTTAATGTGGAGGCAGACAGATCTTGGGTGATCCTTTTGTGGCAACTTCGGTATTTAAATGGTTTTTTTTTGGTTGTTTAAAATTTTTTCCTTAATCTGTAGTTTTTAAATTTGGCCCAATATTCTTGGGGTTTTTATTTTAGGGTTTCTTTCTAGAAGGTGTTCAGGAATTCTTTTCAATGCCTATTTTACCTTCATTCTATTATATCTGGGCAGTTCTTGTTGATGATTTCTTGTAAAATAGTATTTAGGCTCTTTTCATCATAGTTTTGAAAGTCAATAATCCCGATTATTCTCCAGATCTATTTTCCAAGTCTTGTTTTGAAGTAGATAATTCATGGTTTTTCAGTTTGCTTTTTGTTTTTGCTTGACTGATTTCTTTGTTCTAATGAATCATTAGTTTCTTTTGTTCACTTCTAATTTTAAAGAATTATTTTCTTCATTAGCTTTTTTACTTCTTTTCTGTATATGTCCAATTGAGTTTTTAAATGGTTGTTTTGGTCTGTGGAATTTTTTTTCATTTCACTAATTTTTTTTAGTGAATTATTTTCTTTCAATTCACAGATCCTACTTTTTGTGAATTTTTGTCTTTTCCAACAAATCCTACTTTCTATGAATTTTTTTTTTACCTATTCACAATTTTGTTTCTACCTTCTGGGAATTTTTAACTTTTCCAATTGTATTTCAGGAAATTTTGTTTCTTTATAAGGTTTCTTCTTTCCCCATTTATTTCTAACTCTTTTGAGACTTTTAATGGCCTTCTATGAGAGCATTGTAAAGGAGGACAGTCTGATGCATTTTTGCTGTTTGAGGCTTTTCAGGTTTGCTGACCTTGTTTTTTCTGCATAGAAGATGTAGATATTCTTTTCATCTTTTTATTCATGTTTTAAAGCCTTTAGGGTAGGTCTACTAGAAGGGGGTTACTGGCTTCATCGCAAGAGAGGGAAAGATGTAAACTGATTTTGGCTCTTGAGGTATGGGAGGTTTGAGGAGAGTTTTCCTTCCCCAACAGGAAGTGGATTCAGACGGCCGAGTTATCAAAGTGCCAGTTGGGCTTGTGGGTTAGACATTGCCCTTGGCTAGAGACAAGGGGTGAAAGTGTCACTGCCCACGGAGCCTCTTGTGGGATCAGGAGTATTGAGCTGACCCAGACTGCGATTCCACCAAATTCTTCCCCAGTGTCTCTGCCCAATGCAAACGCCCTGGAAAGCTCTTGGCCTTCAAGCAGCCCCCACTGCGCAGATTGGAGGCTAATCCGGGCTTTGTCCTCCTGCAGTGCAGGATCACAGCTGCCCCAAGGAAAAGCCCTGTACTGAGGGTTGGGGCTGTGTGCTTGCTCTGAGATCTGTGCTTTCACTTTCGGTTTGAGGCTCTCCTCGGAATTACATTTTCCCATGTCTGGCTTGATTCCCCTGGCCCCGAACCAACCTTTTTTGTCAGACTGTGATTTTCTTCGGCCGGTGAGTTGTTCTACTTCTTATCTTTACGAATTGTAGCAGTCAAGACTATTTTTGAGGCTCGATATAATATTGATAGAGAGGGTAAGAGAAGAGCTTAGAAAGTAGCGTGTGCTTTCTCTGCCATCTTGGCTCTGCCCCTTCCGGCATACTTTTCTATATTCATAATAAACATCATTTTTCATGGGACAGTAATATTACACTAAAATCATATCCCAAAGTAGTATAAGTATTTTCTAATTGATGGACATTTATTTGTTTCTAGTTTTATTTTTGTTTTTTAATCACAAAGAGCACTGTCATCAGTGATTTATATATATTTATATATATATATGATTTATATATAATATATATAATATATATATATATATATATATATGATTTTTTTCTTTCTTTTTTTTTCAAAGCATCGATTTCCTTGGGTTATATGCTTCTAGGATATATACATACATACATATATATATATATATATATAGAGAGAGAGAGAGAGAGAGAGAGAGAGAGAGATCAATCATACTATTTGTGGGGCATAACTGATATAAAGGTCAAAGGAGGAAAATAGAAAAGAAAAGGGAGTTGAGAAAGAGGTGGAAAAGAAAAAAAGAAGAGAGGAAAAGAAAGTATGAAAACAGAGAAGAGGAAGAAGAAGAAAAAACAAGAATGGGGAAAGAAAAAGAATAGCTAGAGAAGAAAAAAGAAAGAAAAAAGATGAAAGGAAGATAAGTGGAAAAGGAGAGGAGGAAGAGTTAAAGGGAAAAGGAGAAGAGAAGAAGAAAAGGAGAAGGAAGAAAAGATAAATGAAATAATGAAAGAAATTAGAAAAAGGAACACTATTCCTGTGGGGCAAATGTCAAGTAGTTTTTGGCTGAAAAAAAAAAAAGCCTTAATAGGGAAGCAGTGGATACATATCCTCTTTCTTCTATTTTTGTATCCTTTGTATCTTCATCCAGGCTGAATGTCAATTTTAACAATTAACTCTCCCTAGATCTCAGTGCTTGGTTATATTCCTGTTATTGTAGGTTCTGATTTCCTAGACATATGCTGCCCATTTAACAATTCAAACATCTGACTATTAATTCTTAATCAAAACCACCTAAGAGAGCAAAGAATAATTATATAATATACTATTCATACAATCTTGGCTTCAAACACCTGCCAACGTACATAGTATCAACAGATATTGAGCAAAAATATTTAACTACCATTCTAGTGTCATACATTTTGATGAACCCATGTATCTAGAATTCACAACTATGGAATTCGGTCTTTTTTCTTCCTCAAGTATAGACAACAAAATCTTTCATAGTTATTGCATAGTGTGGTATAGGTAGACTATTTTGTGGTTGAACCTCACTATTGTTAAGCCACACTGAGTATGACTCGAGAAAGTCTACTCTTTACTAAATGATTTGCTCCTTTCCTAGGCTAAGCACCCTTGCTTTACTATAAGAGAATGGTGTGCTTCTTTTGAAATGACAGAAATCTGCATAAACTGATATTTGTAGAGCTCTTCCAGTGCTGCTTCTTTGAATTTCTAGGTCCTAAAAGATTTCTACCACTCAATGATACAGTACGATATAGTCTTTTTTCTTCAGACTCTTACATCTTAGGCTTACCTGAGAGGTCCAAATTTTGATTGTTACTGGAAAAAAAATTACATTCTAGTTGACAGTGATTAAGTAAATCATCATTTCTACCAACTAAGCTATAAAAAAGATTAACTTATATTCATTCTGTAATTACAAAATAGTTCTAGGATGTAAGGTTTCTCAGCTATCCACAACAAAGTTGTCCTTTCACATGCAAAATAAATTCTGGGAAGCAGGACACTATGGCTATCTTTATTCTGAGTCTTCTCCCTTGTCTTTTGTGAGCTGCTGTCCTAGTGTTACTCAAATATACAAGTCTTACATTTGTATTTGTCTTTACTTTTTTCAATGAATATAATTGTCAAAGTCAAAGAAGGGATGCTATTGGTGGACTTAGACTGCTATTTGGAGCCTAATTAAAAATCACTGATTTTACATTGAGTATATTCAAGCAATAACTTACTTCTGAGCAAGAAATCTTTCACATTTTGATTATCCATGACCTTCAATTGTAAGAAATTATTTTGAGGTTACATTGTCTAGTGTAGGGCTGAAAGTTCATCCCTAAAATAGCAAGTAAGGCTTGGGTTCAAGTTTGCCTTTAACATGTAATCCCTCCTAAGCTAGAGAAGCAAGTAGTACAGTGGATAAATTGCTGGGTCTGGAGTCAGGAAAACGCATCTTCATTAATTCAAATCTAGCCTCAGACATTTACTTTTTGTGTGACAGTGGGCAAGTTACTTAATCCTGTTTGCCTTAATTTCTCATCTATAAAATGAGCTGCAGAAGGACATGGCAAATGACTCTACTTCACAAACTTCACCAAGAAAACCTCAAATGGGAGTTGGTGGAAGATTAAACTGATGCATTGGTCAATGGAATTCTATCATGCAGGAGCTTTCTATATCACTGGAATCACAGGTCCAATCATTTTACCTTGTTCTGTTTGAGAAGGAAAAATTATTTTTCTTCTTATAAATTTAGGATTTTATTGATGATTCTTGATATTCTCTCTACTACAATCAGTTGCTGTCATATGTGTGTGTGTTGATGTACATATATGCCCATATACATATATTTATATATGTGTGTGAGTGCATACATAAACAGGATAAGATAATAGACACTGAGATCCTTTCCTGAACTAAATTGCCAAGCATTCCAACTCTGCAGCAGAAAGCATAACTCTATTGGGCTGGCCACATTGTTCAAATGCAAATGCATGCTTGTAAAAAAATAATTTATGGAGAACTCACACAGGACAAGTGCTCACAACGTGATAAAAAAAAAAAAAACAATATAAGGACAATCTCAAGGTATCACTTAAGAACTTTATGTCATGGAAGACTGGCACAGGGCCACTCAACATGCTGTGTGTTCATTAGAGAAGATACTATGCTCTATGAGTAAAGTAGAATTGAATGAGCCCAAAGGAAATGTGAAATACACAAAATTAGAAAAGTTACCCAAAATGTTCATATGGACTATTTGTGTTTGACCTTTGGCAGAGCATCCTGAGCTCATATTGGTCTGATCAGCCACAGTCTGATATGCTGTAATTCTAAGGGACATCATTTTGGTCCTTTTTGAGAATGAAGAACAACAACCAACCAACAAAAGTCAACCATTAGAAAACTTTTACATTTTATAGGTAAGAACATGGAGTACCAAAGAAACGAATTGGCTTGCTCAGGGGATTACAGCTATTCAATGATGGGCTAATTATGAAATCAGCCTTTTTTCCCCAGTGCTAGGCATCTGCTCCTGGTTGGAAGATTATATTTGTCTATGTATGAGTTATAGGAGTAATTGGTTTAAAAATGATAGTAGTTAGAAAAGATTGCAGATCTTCTATTTTGCAAAGTATGGCACAGAGAATGAAAGTTTATTAAAAATAAACAATACTCGACACAACATGTATATCTCATTAAACCTAACCATATTTTTGATTAGGGCAATACAAGACAAGACCACTTCAAATGAGATTTGACAGCAGGTAAATTACACAGCCTAAGAGTTTAAGTTGATCTGCAGAACACAAATGTCTTGATTATAAAAAGGATTTGTGTAGTGGAAAATATATTCATTCATTAACGAAAGATACAGATAAACTGAAAACATCAAATTTCACCATGGTTTTAAGTAGCCTACCTACCAGTATAATATTGACAGTAACTCATGCATAAAATACTGTAAAAGCCCATTAAGCCAATATCAGTTTATTCAAAATAATACATAATTCAAGCAATTCTCCCCCCCCACCAGCAAAATCAATACCCTATTGTCCTAGACAAAGATAGAGAACTATATAGTAAGAAGAAATCTTAGATATTACAGGATTTAGAACTTAAATACACATGGTAAGTCATCCAGTCTAACTTCTGCATTTTGCAAGTAACACAACTGAGGCAAAGATAGTCTGAGTGAATTGTCTAAGATGAAACATAATTCACACAAGGATCTGTAATTCAAGATCTACACTGATTTCCCCATTCCATGCTTTATTCATCTAGTTAATTTACTAATAAGGAAACTAAAGCTTTCAGAGCCAAAATTTTTAATAGTTTCTATCCCCAAGCAAATTGATCTATTCTTCAGTTATCATCTCTATGGAGATAGTTCTCAAATTTCTATTTGCAACATGGATTTCTCTGCTGAGCTTCAATTCTATATTTCCTAATACCTTATGGATATCTCCACTTGGTCATTGCATCTATAAAATAAACTTAACATGTCTACAAGGAAATGTACTATTGTACCCAAAAGGCTTCAGTTATTAAATACTGTTACTGATCAAATAATGCATTCTCTATTTTTATTCAAAATTTATTCTCTATTTTTTATTCAAAGTCTGCCATTCTTTAGCTCCTGACTGCTTTTCTGATCTTTTTCTAGCACCCCTCTTCATAAATTCTACATGATACCCACAGTAGGAAGATGATATAAATTTCTACTTCTTTCCTGTCTCAATATTTATGGTCATTCATCTCCCTCCCATGCCTACACTGAAGTTTAGACTCACTCAACTCTACCAATTCAAAAAAGCTTACTTTCTGCTCTAATTAAGGTGCTATATCCACAAATTTTTCCTTAAGTTCATGAAAAATGATTCCTCTTTCCCTTATCCTCCTTAAGCATTTTCTTTCTATTTATTAAACTATAGCTATTGATGTACAAATTTTATGCTTTGGATGTTGTAAAAATCTCAATAACTATTGGGTACAAAAATGTATCAAGTCCTCTCTCAGGAAAATGGTAGAAGCCTACTCTAAATAAAATCCTGTTTTTCATTTCTTCACCTGATCTGGGATTTTAAGGATAGGATTTTGAATTCCCAGGGAGGAGAATGGGATAGAAACCTTTTTTCTGGGATGGGATTCATTCTCCATTTCCAGCCATCTACATTGCTTTGGGATTTCTTTGGACTTCTTCAATATACTGATGCCCTCTATCTCTACCATCTAACTCTACCATCCACCTTTTTTGTTTATTTTTACATGTTTTCTTTCTCCATTAGAATGTAAATTATTTGAGGTAAAAAATGTATTTTTACTTTTTTTTTAACTTGTATTTATATCTCCAGGGCTCAGGACAGTATCCAGAGCATAGTAGGTGATTAAATTCATATTTATTAACTATTTATGAAGACAAAATAAATTTAAAAATTGAGATAGGAAAGAAAAAAACAGGAAATCTTTATAGTGCAGTGAGTCTACAGATCATAAATAAGACAAGGGAATACTAAAAGATATCAAGAAATTACTAAGGTGATACAAGATTGTTAGATTAATTTAAATGCTTGTAGATTTATTTATGTGTCCTTCCATCTGAATTAGGACTGGTAAGAATTAGCTAATTGTCAAGTATAACAAACTGAATGAATCATGTTGTTCTATCATGAGAAAAGGTATGAAATCTATCCTAAATAAATCAGGTCTCCCTTAAGACCCTCCAACAACAAATCTATGTGCAATAAATAAGTATAGTTTATTGATAGTCTGTCATAGCAGTTAACAAAAAGAATTAGCCAAGAAAGCTGCAAAAATAACAAAGGAGTGAGAATTTGTCTCCAAGCAAACAGGGCAAGAAGAATTATTCAATGACCTACTAGCTAAGTGCTACATTTGTGTTCCTGCCATTATCTAATTATAAAATCTCCATATGCACAAAGTAGAAGCATATCTCTAAATGGGGAGGGGAGATGAAAAAAAGATAGGGGAAATATCTATTCTTTAGCTTATTAGAGATGTATAAGATATTTTATTTTTATTTTCTGTTCTGTTATGTCCTTCTCGCCACCCCTCCTCAACACATTGAGAAGACAAGAAATGCATTACTATTTTACATATGTAGTGCATGCAAAATATATTTCTGCATTAGCCATATATGTAAATTGAAAAAAAATAGAAAGAAGAATGTTTCAAGGAGGAAATAAGAAAAAATAAAAATAAATAAAACTATGTGAAGAATAGTAAACAATCTTAATGCACATCAGGAAATTGGAGGATGTTCACCTGTGGTATAGAACAAGTATAGATGACCCAGCAGATATGTGGAGCTAAATGGCAGGCATTAAGTGCCTCCAATGGGGGGAAACTTGCCTTTTTTTATGAGGATTCAAGTAATGGTGATATGGATCTACAGATGTCATTGGTAAGAGGCCCATGCAGCAATGGCCAGAGAAAGAAGAGGTGTATAGTGGTTACTGGTGCCTTTGTCCTGAGAAACTCAGAAATGGCCATTTGTCAAGCTGACATAAACAATAAAGAGGTCACTTATCTTTCTAAGGCATGTATCTGGGACTTGACAGGGAGCACCCTGATATTAGATAAACTTGGAGACTGCTTAGACTCATTTGTGTGGAGATTAATGATTCTACCAGAAGAAACCTAGAAATTGTTGCAAAGGAATATGAATCTTGGATAAAAACTAAACAAAAAAAATTTGGGTTCTTTGGAAAATGTTTTCATCACTACTGTCATATAAAAAGGAGACAAATAACAAAATTAACTTTGGAAAGTAAACAATTAGCTAAGATGATGCTGGAGAAAGAGATTTGGAAATCTGAACCATGGCTCAATAATAACTCATTAATGTGTGCATATATGTGATTATTTGTATGCATGTGTAGATACATATATGTGTGTATGTTGAAACAGTGAGAGAGAAAGAAAAAACTGAAGAAAAACAGACAAACAGAGAAAGAGATACTGAGACAGCGAGAGAACTGAAGATATTGTGTGCTCATTTTCTAGTTAAGGGAGATGTTTTGTTGTTGTTGTTCTGTTTTGTTGTGTTTTGGTTTTTTCTGGCTGAGGCAATTGGGGTTAAATGACTTATTCAGGGTCACACAGCTAGGAAATGTTACGTTAAGTGTCTGAGACCAGATCTGAACTCAGGTCCTCCTGACTTCAGGACTGATGCCCTATCTATGCCCCACCTAGCTGTCCCATAAGGGAGAAGTTTTGTCGTAGTTCAAGCAACATGTAAATATGGTGGGGGAATTGAAGCTAAGCTTTCCTGCCTTCATAAGCTATATTTTCCCCCACCAAATCAATGAGGAAAAACAGATGTTTTAAAGTCAGAAATGGAGTATATCTACTTAGGACCAACAAAAATCCACTGCATAAGATCATGTGAAAGTGATTAAAAAGTTGGGGCGGGGTTTATTTTTAGAGGAAAAAAGTATACCAAATTATCTGACAAGTCTGAAAGAGAATATGATAGAAAGCAACAGGTATAAAAAAGGAAGAAAAAAATACGAGAAGAAAGGAATAGCAATTTGCAGGAGATAACATCAAATAATAATAGTAGTAGCATTTATTAAAACTTGCATGTACACAGGCTTTGAATTTTGAAAAATATTTTGTAAATATCATTTTAGCCTTTCCATAAACTTGGGAGGCAGGTGTTATTATTATTATACTTATTTTACAAATGATGAAACTAAGACTGTGATTAAGAAATTTGCTGAGGGTGACACAATTAGAAAGTTTTTGAGGCTGGATTTGAATCCGGGTCTTCCTGAGTACAAGTCTTGCGCTCTATTCACTGAGGGACCTAGCTGCTTCTAAAAGAAAAGATAGTCAACAATGAAGCCTATGATCTTAGATAGCTACAAATACATAAAGTATAATTAATGAGCAGGGGGCACATTAAACTGCTAATACAAAGAGAAACATTTAACTTCACTGAAGTCACTGGCACCCAATAGAATGTGATTAATGATAAAAATATGATTGGGAATGGAAATGTATTCTGTAAAATGAAGAAAATAAATAACACCTTGAGTTAAATAGCACTGTTCCTAAGAAAACATAGTCACATAGGGAAATCCAGGAGCCAGAGAAAAGAATTATGGGAGAGAGATTTGGGGTGAAAATCAATAGGGAGAATAGAAATAACAATGCCAATGGAATATGCAGCCATGTTTTAAAGACCATCCGAACAGAAAGAACGATCAGATGAAGAGTACAGAGGATGTGTAACAAACCTATTAAACTTATTAAAGAGACATGATTTTGTAATGCTACAAGAACCAAATATTGAGAAGAACCAAATGTTGAGTACCTGGGAAATTCATGATTTGCCTCAGTAATTTCATTCCTAAAAAGTAGAGGAAGAAATAAGTCTGGCTGTAAGTCTGACCAAAAAGGAGAACCTGACTGATAAAGGATAAAAGACTATGATCTGAGAAGAAAACAAATAGCAAGAAGACAAAAACTCCATCAGAGACTTGAAAGAATGACAACGTGTACTAGTTAGATAGGTACTTTAAAAAATATAAACTCTAGTCCAAATATCACAATAAAATCTCTAGGATGAAATTTTAAAGACACAAATAAATATTATCCCAAAGATGAGAAATAATGGAGTACTGCCTAAAATTAAAGATTACATGGGGAGCAACTATTACCTCTATGCATCCTATTGGTATTCTCCTTAAAATATATTATTCCAAACTGCAGAATAGGACTACCATCACTGTTAAATACTATGTCATTCTGGACTTTCCATTTGCCAGCCAATAAAGTCTGTTAAGATTAGTGTAGATCCTGAATTCACTATTTATCCTATCATCTATTTCTCTCAGCTTAGAGTCAATCACTCAAAATTTCATAAAGAAATTATCACTACCTTTATTTGGTGGAAATGAAGGAACTTATCCCAGGCTCTCATCAGTAAGACTAGGATATTACAATGGATCATTATTTATATTTATAGTAAGTAAGAATAAAACCAAAACTAACTAAAGCACATTGACAAAAGCTCAGCAAAATATTGTTATTTTAATAGCGCCATAAAATGTGATTTCTCAGTGGGGTTCTTCTGACTTGGGCAACTGAACTTGGGCAAGTTCAAGTAACTAATTTTACATGGAATATCCTCAGATTCAAGTTCAAAATGAAAAAGATTCACTTTAAAATTTAGGTTTCATATCTGCCCCTTACCCTAATTTCTGTAATGGTTGCTGGTGGGGACAGCTTCTTATCCATTATATCATGTGGCATATCATACAGACTTGTAGTTTAAGACCTGATATAGGATCTCATAACTAAAGATAGAGATTGTAAAACTATGATTTATTATCAGTAAATGTTTGATTTGTATACCTGTTTTATTTATCTATATACTCAGGATTGTATAAAATTTTCTTGGTTGAAAAGGGGACATGAGTGGGAAAAACTAAACAAGTCCTTTCATACAGTTAGGATAATAAAAAAAGACAAATTGGAAAAAATCATAGAAAATTAGCAAATTTTAAAGAATAACCAGAAAGATGGAAGATAACCAAAGTTGGGTCCATATAGAAAAACATTAAGTTCTAATACCAGAGTACTTTATGGGAAAATAGAAAATAAAGGTAAAACAATGAAAAGAAATGAAAAGAAGAAGCAGAGATCAAAAGAAAAAAATTACCTAAATGATGGGAATGGAGAAAAATTTACCTTCATCAGGATGAGTGCATATAAAATGCAATGAGGGCAAAGTAGACCTCACTTCATATGAATGCTTATCCCTGGTATTACAGTATTTCATTGTAATTTACTAGAAAGATCACTAGATTTGTAGGCAAGAAGATTGAATCTTTGCTGATACACATATTATGTGTCACCTATGTGATACTTATTAACTGTGTGATCCTGGTTGTCCATTAAACTTTTTGATTATTTCCTCTCCTATACAGTGGGGATCAAAATAGCACATTTTGAGGATCAAAGTAGATAATATTTGCAAAATGCTTTGAAAACATGTTTTACACACATTAAAGTTACATCTAAGTGTTAGCTATTATCATTATTATTTCATCCACCCCATCTCACCATCCTATTGGGAACATTCCCAGCATTCATTTCCTATTTTTTACCCAACAATCAGAGAAACTAATTTACCTTACCAAATGTAATTAGTCAGTCTTTTAGCCTGTCATTTACTGGTCTGCTTTCTAATTTTCTCAATTTTGCTTAATTTCACAGGGAACATTATAGACCTATAACTAGTCTTTCAGAATGACTTTCACAAGGTTAGTTCACTTGTTAATTGACCATTGGAAATGGTAATTTGTGAAGCATATTAATTTCATCTGTCAGTTCCAACCCATAGAAAACTGCTTAAAAATAGTCCATCTATAATTAGGGACCACACAACAAAAAGGGACCTCAATTTGTAACTATTCTGCATATGTCTTCCAGCAACTGAGATTGAGCAAAACTTTTAGATTTGAGTATCTCCTTCTTCCTGTTATCATATTCCTTTTTGTTCTTTTCATGGTGGAAATAAATACCTTTAGTGTGAATAATTCAAACATGACATAAATTGTCCTTCCCAGAGGAAACATCTATTTGTTCATGAAGACTATCTAAAGCCAACAGGCCCATTAAAACTTGGCCTTGTTAGCAAAGGGAAGTAGGAGGTCTTTCTTTTTTGGGCTACTTAATTCATTATAAAGGGGCCTTAATGCCATCTGAATGCTTGTCCATGCATGTATTACGAGATCCTTAGATCAGTTGTTAGAGGAAAATCTCATTTAAATAATGACTATATTTTTTTTCTGCAAAAATCTGGCTAAAATATTGGTTTAGCAAATGTTCTTTGTATGAATTTACATGCTAACTCAGTAAATCTCAAGATAAATATATCCTTTTAGACTTTGTGATAGTCAAGTGATATTTGTCTCCTGATAGAAACCCCAGTTCACTTTATGAGGAGATTAAATGGTTTTTCCCCCCACATTTGGATGGGAGGTCACAATGCATCTCTTCACCTAAATTTTAGAGAACAGGACTACACACTGGAGTTTGGGTTTTTAACCTATCAAAAATGTTTTAGCTGAGGGTGTGGAAGTCTAAATTTCCCATTCTTTGTAAATATTCTGTGAGCTTCATCAAGACTGAAGAAGTGTAGGACTGGAGATTTGGATCAGGAAGAGCTAGATTCAGATCCTTCCTCTGAAAAACTTACCAGCTTTGTGACCCTGAGCAAGACATTTAACTTTAATAAGCCTTATGTATCTCATTGGCAAAATGAGAGATAGAGGAAAGGAACAGGCACCTTCTATGCCATAAATATTATCTCATTTGAGCCTCAAAATGACCCTCCAAGGAAGTGTTATTATTATTTCCATTTTATAGCTGAAAATACTGAGACAAAGAGAGGTTAAGCATTAGCAAGTGAGTGCCTGAGGCTGGATTTAAATTAAGGTCTTTTTTGGCTCTAGATCTTGCACACTCCCTACTGTGTTACCTGTGTTGGAATCTTTACAAATTGTTAAGCCATTGGAGTTGATTTGATCTTAGAAAGAGATATTTTGGGCCAGAACTTAAAACAAGGTACTAAGTGGAACTGATAGAAACAATGGTTAAATCTAGTTTAGCACTGATTTAATCCTACAACAAATAATGGTTTCCCAGTGATATAATGATGGGTATGTACTCAGTGCACAGCATATAAGCAAGAAGCTCTCGGGGCCAAAGGGCACTCTGGGAGATTGAGAGTCAGTCAGTCAGTAGAGGCGACAGAAGACAAGTTGCAAGAGCTCTTGGAACCAAGGAAGAAGAGAGGCCTCTGAGATAGCTAAGCAGGCCCAAGGAAAGAGACAAGACTTGGAAGGAGGAAATAAACGTTTGCATTTTTACCAGCTGGCTGCATTTTAGAGTAATTATTCATTTCAACTGAGACTAAGGCTGCCTCTAGAAAACCTTCACAACCTGGATGCCTATAAGGCTGACAGAAGTTAAATGACTTACCAAGAGTTACAGAGAGTATATGGCCGAGGTAAGATTTGAACTCAGCTTTTCCTGACTCCAGACCCAGCACTCTACGCACTTTATCACTTTGCTGTCTATATTCCTAATGGGAATACTATCTTGTTGTAGCTATCTCAAAGAGAAACCGTGAAGTTCAAATGAAATTGTATACATAAAGCAAATCGAATCTTTACAGTTACCTATAAATGGCAATTTCTAGTATTACAGTTCTGGATTTAACTAAAGTAACTGGATTCACAAGCTCTGGAATAACACAGAATTCCATTTCCCCTTCTAGGCATGTACCCTTACAGGAATAATTCCTTGTTAGGCAAAAGTTAGTAAGGGAATAAAAGAAGGGAAGAAGGGGAGAAATCATAGACTATTAAATCAATATGTCTGTTAACCACTTCTTTACATTTTTTATTAATTTTTTTACTTCAAGGCTTTTTATACCACAAATCATTTTACTTCTATATAACATATACCACATTGATACTTTATACATATAACAATTTAAAAGCATGCAAATTATGAATTTGACATGCTGTAATGTCTTTGTCGATCATAAAAATACATATTTTGAATTAGGTTCTGAAATATATAATCTATCCATCCTAAATCACAGTATGGAGTCTTTGCTGTAATAGCACGTGTGGCATGTGCATTATCTGAACATAATTACTCTGCTGCTATAGCGTTACCCATGTACATCATAATCATGTTAAAATGCTGTTCTGAGCAATAAAGTTTCTGGTGAGAAGAAAATTTCTTCTTCATTTAATCTTTTTATAGCTTTAAAAAAAGAGACAATCTTTCAATTTTTCTTCCCTCTGCAGTTAACAAAAACACCCTTGAAAAAGACCATTCGATTTCTGTTAATAAACTGGCTGAATCTTTTTCCTCACATAGCACCTTCCCTGTCCTCCCCACTTCTTGAGAAGTCTTTTCATACTTATATTTTTTCCAAGTGTGTTGGAACCTGAATGGGGCCAGTTCAGTACCAATCTAACTGCCACTATCAATCTGAAGAAAATTCTTTACAGTAATATCACACGCACAGAAACAGATTACTGCAGATCACATATTGACTTAGAAAATTGAGATTAGTATTATCTATGTTGATTGCATTTTTATTTAGTAAGTCGGCTTAGAAAAAAAAAAGACTCCTACTTGAGATAACTTTAGGTTAGCATAGGCTTAGATTGAGTCAAAGAAAGGATTGGGAGAAGTTCAATAATACAATTCCGGTTTTGGATTTAACACTCTAAAAGACTTCTGAAAATATCTAGTCCAACCCTGCTCATTTAATGGAAGAGTAAACTGTTGTTTAATTGTTTCAATCATTCTTAATTCTTTGTGACCACCATTTAAGGTTTTCTTGGCAGCTGCAATGGTTTGTCATTTTTTTTCTCTAACACATTTTGTAGATAAGAAAACTGAGGCAAACAGATTATAGGACTTGTCCAGAGTCAGAAAACTAGTAAAAACATCTGAATCTGGATTTGAACTTAAAAGGAGTCATCCAGATTCTAGTTCTGACTCTACCCACTGCACTTTTAGGGATTAAGTGATTTGCCCAACGTCATGGAAGTCAGTAATGGCATATATGGGCCTTGAGTCAGTTCTGATTTTAAATCCTACCCTTTCTATTGAATCACTCTAATAGTGAGGAGGAAGAGGAAAGAGAATACGGCAACATAGCAATAATCAGTGTGATGAACAACAAAGATTATATGACCTGGAATTGGGATATCTAAGTTTGAGGTCCTACATTGAAACTTTGTAGTGCATGCTCCTAGTTAATTCACTTAGCATCTCTTTTTCCTGATTTCATCTTTGTAAAATGAAATCACGTTTACACAGCTTCATTCATAAGGATGTTGTAAGGGAAAAAACACATTTTAAACATAATATTGCTATGAAATTGTAAATTATCTTTATCAGCATATCTAGGACTCTAGTAGATTAGCCAGAACTTGGGGCTAATCATCGATTGTCTCATCCGAAAACAGCTTTTGATAAATTATATATTTGATAAGGAACTATTCTGAGCCAGATAGAAATGCCCCATGCAGGAACTAAGGATAAGAGAGGAACAATTTTCATCCAATTCCCCTTCATGATCTAATGGGATACAGCACAGAGAAGGGAGAGAATTGATGTCTTGAAAGTCCATGGTTTTGTTGTACTTCCTGTGATATTGTTACTATGGGATCAAAATATTCAAAAATACTGAGTTCTAATCTGTTTCTGATATTTACAACTTATATGAACTTTGGCATATCCTTTAACTCCCTATTTCTTCATCTTTAAATTGAAGGGTTTCAACAAGCCAGCACCTATGCTCCCTTCCAATTCTAAGTCTATGATCCTATGAATTGAATTTCTGATAATTACCCATGTCCTGGGAACACAAGTACTTTGTAAACAGAAGAATTACTAAGTGGGTATATGATTTGCATATATTTTAAAAGTCTTCTTTTCTGAAACGTGGATAAAAGAATAGAAGGAAAAAATTGAAACAAAAGAGAATTAACTCAGCTTGGAAATTTTACTTGAAAAAAAAACCTAAGAATGAATGAAAATGTATCATAGGATTTAGAATGACAGGGTACCTTAAAATAAATGAGATTTATCCTTGTATTTTTAAGGTGTCTGATCATATATCTATGTGGACGATACAGAGTTGGTAACAAAAGCTGAAATTCATATAGCACTTCAAAATTTCTAACATATGTTGTACTAATGTTATTTCATTGAAGTTCTATGATGACCTGTGAAATAGATATTTTAATTGAAGCTCAGAAATATGAAATGATTTTCCTATTGTCACACAAAGGATGTGATAAAAAGGGTGGTCAAGCCAGGTGGTGTCATAGGTGCACAGTGATGGGTCTGAAATTAGGAAAACTCATCTTCCTGAGTTCAAATCTGGATTCAAACACTTACAAACTATGTGACACTGGACAAATCACTTAACTGTGTTTGCCTCAGTTTACTCAACTGTAAAATGAATTGGAGAAGGAAACTGTGAATCACTCCAGTATCTTTGCCAAGAAAATGCAAATGGAGCCACACAGATTCACACATGATTGAAAACAACTGAACAACACACAGTATCAGAGGCAGAGTGTGAACATTGTTCTTTCTGCCTCATACTACAATATTCTGTTCACATCAGACCTATAAAATATTTCTAGTTCACACACACACACACAAACACAAGTATGGTTAATTTTATATACTTAATATTCCCAACCCCATGATTTGATACATTATGATTTGTTGAATTTTCACCAAGAAAACATTTCATGCATTACTTTAAGAATGGGAAGCAAACTCGGGTATATCCAAGGATTTATTGAGTGCCTACTAAGTGTCCAATCCTGAGAGGAGAAAAGGGATGAATAACTGAAATATCAGGAAATGAGAAGAATCAGGGCTGGATAAGCATTGGAAATGAATGAAGGGACAGAATTAATGCAAACACAGTTGGATACAATGAAAAAGAAAGAAAATCTACTGCTTTTGCAACACTGGGCAGGTCATTTCCCTTTTCAGGACCTCACTGTTCCATAATCACAGAAATGTCTTAGGTAGAAAAAGTCCCAGAGGTCACTAAATCCAAGTCATCCCAAATTCCAAATCATAAACTCTTCAACAGATGGTAGTTTATTTGTTTTGCCTTTTTTGCTTCTCTTTGTATTCCTGCCACTTACAAACAGTGCCTAGCACATCATAAATACTTGATAAAGGCATTAGAGTTGATTGAAAATGCCCAATAAAGGAAAGTAGACCTCCCAAAGCAGACCACTGAAGTTGGGTAAAATTCTCAGTGTCAGTAAGTTGTTTTGTTACTTCAAGCTAAAAATCTGTCTCTGCAATTTTCACATTTTCCTAGTCCCTAGTTCTATATCCATGCTAAGTAAACTCTAAATTGTCCTCTATAGAACTCTTCAAATACTTAAATTCAGCTATCAAGCTAATTCTTATATGGCAAGGCTTTGCATTCACAAATGATACCATTCCATCCCAACTTCTATAATTTGCCCCATCTAATATCTCCACTAAATTCACTGATCTTGAGTTATGAATCTGCTTCTAACCTATGTAGTAGATCTATTTGTGTCTGAATTCTGTCAATCTATATGTGACCTCTGCTTTGAAGATTCAAAGCATCTTTGATTTTTACAAGCATTTTGTGTATGTCTCCACCCAAATATTTTGTACAAACTTTCAAAATCACAGAAACAAAAACAGATCCATGAGGCACTCTACTAGAGACATTGTTCAAGTTAGCCACAATCCATTCATGACAGCACTTTGAATGTTTCATTTAATCAATTCCAAATGCATTTATAATTAATGAATGCGTCTTTGCATCTCATTCCAGACACAGAGTAAGACACTTTGTCAAATGTTTTGCTGAAATCTAAGTATTCTATGTGTGTTTAGATCTCTCCTGACCTACCAGTCTAGTTATCCAGCCAAAACCACGATTATTTGGCATAACTTTTTGAGAAAATGATAGTGATATTTAAGTGCTGCTACTTCTAAGTACTCATGCATTGATAATAACATGATCTAGGATTAATAACATTCACTAACATTTTTCCCTAAATAGAACTCAAGGTCACTGGTCTATTTCTTCTTTTCTCCTTTCTTTTCCTTCTTCCTTCTTTCTCCTCCTATTTTATATTTCTCCTTCTCCTCATCCATCTTTTATTTGGGACATTTACTATTTTCCAAGATATGTTGCACCAACTGTCCAAAATCTTTTAAAGATAGTTTGTCTGCCACTTGCTTCCAATATTTCTTCGAAGGGTCTCAACCATAAAAATTTCAGTGTTTGGAACATATCGTTTTTCTTGAATCAATTTCCTTTGAATAGTTATAGCCAATGAATTCCTATCTATTTTCACTCTGAACATTTAAAATAAGCTTTCTTAAGACTCAGATACTATTTTAGACTATTGAGGCCACTGGTTTCTCTCAAATTGAAAAAAGATTTATCAAGTGCTTAATATGTGCTAAGCACTTTGATAAGTTATGGAGATAAAAAGAAAAGTGGAAACAATCCCTAAACTCAAGGAGCTCACATAATAATCATTTAACTAGAAAAATAGATAATGATAGATAGATAGAAATAAAGATGTGCAAATTATTATTATTATATGTACATTCCATTTCTTGCCAAATGGTCATCATTGCTATATTTTAGGCCATTTGTGAGAAATGGTTAGCTGGATACGGTAGCACACATTTATAATATTTGCTATCAGGGGACTGAATCTGGCATATCACTTCAACTCTGGAATTTTGTGCTGTAGGAAACTACGCCAGTCTGATGCCCAAGCTAAATCTATGGTGAATGATGAATCCACCAGGACTCACAAAGGTACCTAAAGGAACTGAGCCTACTTATAAATGCAGCTCCTGATGTGCTGATCAGTATTAGTAGTAGTATCAGGCTTATGAGAGGCAACTTGGTGAGGCAAAGAAAGAGGTGGAGCCAGATAGAGCTAGAGATAGTAATGAGAGACAGAGACAGAGGCAGAAAGAAGAAGAAGGAGGAGGAGGAGGAGGAGGAGGAGGAGGAGGAGGAGGAGGAAGAGGAGGAGGGGGAGGAGAAGAGGGAGGAAGAAGAGGAGAGGGAGGAAGAGGAGGGGAAGGTGGAGGAGGTAAAAGAAGAGGAGGGGGAGGAAGATAGGAAGGAAGGAGAGGAGGAAGAGGAGGAAGATGGATGGATGGAAGGAAGGGAGGGAGGGAGGAAAAGAGGGAAGAAGAGAGGGAAGGAGGGAGGAAGGAAAGAAGAGCAATACACATGTGAGTGTGTGTGTGTACATATATATATTTGTGTGTATACATGCATACATATATATACACATACATCATGAGAAAGTACAGTGGATATAAGAAAGGAGGGAGGAAGAAGGGAAAGGGAAGAATTGGAAGGTCAGAGGAGAGGGGGATGGAGGGGAGGGAAGGAGGAAGAAGCAAAAATTACCCAGAAATCCCAGATCATATTTTCATATACTATAAAATGAAGAGAATAGAGTTGATTGGGGGGGCTCCCCATATGCAAAATAAGGATATAGTCTAGATTATCTTGAAGGATTCTTTTATCTGTAGATCCTATAAGACAAACTTACTACAAAAGACATTTACTGAACAAAACCCCAGAAAGATAATGTATGAGATATGGTGCTATAGTTACAACAGCTCTCAACTTCTTTGAAAACACTGACATAGCTTGTTTGATTTCCCTATATTCTCTACAACCCTGAAAATGCCTGAGCAGAGTTTTCTTTTCAAAAAATGAAATAAATTAAAATTGATTCTGCTTCAAGAAATCTTCCAGAATTTCATTGTGCCACTTAAGAAAAATTTAAAAACATCCAAATGCCAGAAAAAGAGGATAGTGGATTGCTGACATACACGGTTTAGTAGAGAATTTTGAGAACAAATCACAGGCTCTCAGAGGCCATCTAGTCCCATTGGTACATGCATAAGAATCCTAAATTCAATATTTTTAAATGTGACAATCTAGGCTTCTTTTGAAGATGTAGATGAAGATGTCTAGTTAGGGAAAACCAACATACTCTAAAGTACTTCTATTTTCAATGAATCATTCCACATGTATTAGGTCCTTATTTTGTGCCATGCACTATGCTAATTGCTGGGCCTAAAAAAGGAGATAAAAGACAATCATTGTCCTTAAGGACCTTGCAATGGACAAATATATACACAGCAAGCTATACTCCTGGTAACTTTTGTTGTTTTTTCAGGCTAACTTCCCACTTTTTTCAGTCATTCTTTGCATGGAATGGATATTACATTCTTTGTTCTGAACAATATTACTTTCTTAATATAGCAGATTATCAAATTTGATCTAATCATCTATCTTTTAATTTTAAATATTTATCTTACTATTTACATATGATGAGATTTCCTTGTAAGGTATGGTCTATAGTCTCCTATTCCCAAAAGTTGCTCTTTTCTGAATCCTTCCAGTTTACTGATTTTCTTCCTGAACTAGGGTATTCATAACTGAATACATTATACAGAGATTATCCCATTAAGGCAGTAAACAATGGTACTACACTGTTCTCATTCTGAATTCTCTGCCTTTTATCAATGCATGCTCAGACCCACTGATGCTTTGTGCTAATTGTGTCCTATAATGGTATTATATTGAGTTTGAGGTCCAATTTGCCTAAAATGTAAGAAGTATGAAGGGTTGTGACTATCTGGAAAAAGGGATTAGAGCTAGACCAAAGGAGTTGGATCTAGATTCAACTTCCTATAAGATGTTTTCCTATTGATAAGGGGACAATTGGGTGGTACAGTGATAAATTTTCTTTTTCTGTCTTTTTGTAAATTTTTTTAATCAAGGATTACCTTGGTAGAGTGTCAGTTCTGAAGTCAGGAAAGACTCATTTTCCTGAGCTCAAATTCAGTCTCAGATATTTACTAGCTATGTGACCATGAACAAGTCACTTAACTCTGTTTGCCTCAGTTTCTCATCTATAAAATGAGTAAGAAAAGGAATTAGGGTTCATGGACATCACTGAAATGACTGAACATGAGCATGGATTGCAGGCTAGAGTGGTAGAGAACCAGGGTGTGTTAGAGAAGTGGCTGGAAATATCCATCAGAACAGTTTTTCCTCTAAGGGCTCTCTCTCACTCACAACTGATAGCCACAGTATATGTAAGTGTGGTTTGTGCCCATATCTGAGTGTCAAAGTACTTATCCAGAATGAAATATGCCATGTTTGTGCCATCAAAAATATAGAGAGCCCAGTGATTAAGCACATATTTACTCTTTTTTTTGCTCTAATACTAAGTTTCAAATAAGCCAGATAAAATGATGGGCATGCAAAAAGGTAATACTTAGATTTAGGTTTTCATAATCAGTGCAGACACCATAGGTCATCACATGAGCATCATGGAATGCCCTAAATCCAGTGGCATTTTGAGTGTGGGCCTAGAACATAAGCAGACAAGCTTTTGCCAGGGACTGCAATCACCATACAGCTGGTTGCTTGGCAACAGATGTTGACAAATATGTCAAGAAATCAGCTTAATCTCCTTACTGTTTATAGCACATCTAAGGATCAGAATGTTTGGAAACATTTCAGTAATCATCAGGATAACAGTTATTTTAACATTGGAAAAAAGAGGAGGAGGGCAAAGTTCTGAATGCACAGCTGTGGTTGTGTATCTATAATGAATCGATTCCTGTATTGTAAACTGATCTGATACTTAGCCTTTTGTTTTCCCAAATGATAAATCTTTCAACATAATGGGAAATGTATTGTTATATTTTATTTTGGATGCTTAGAGTTTTTTTCCAAAAAAAAATTTTATAAAATATAAAATCATTCTTGTTTAAACAGTCTTCTGATGTACTTCGTATGATCTTAATGGTTTTATCTTGGCCTTAATTAAGGTAATTCTTGATTTATCAAAAGAAAGAAAAAGCAAAAAATTGAAATGTAAAGAAAAGAAAAACAAACAAACAAGAAAGAAGACCATAGGCATTTGTGGCTCTGTGACAAGAAACATATTAAGTGATATGGAATATGTATGCCTACATTAAAACTACCTCCTACTCTATCAGTTATGAAAATAGCTATGGAAGTTTATGTTATGCTAACATGGAATAATACATTTTAGGGAAATGAAAAATTACCTGTAGATGTGATTGCTGAATTTTTATCAGTGATTTTTGAAATTCTGTGGAGAATGTGAAAAGTTTTATAGCATTGGAGAAAGGCAAATATCCTAATTTCCCTGAAAAGTGAAGAGAAGATATTTGTAAATTATATTATTATTGTTCTTCACATTTATCCCTTGGGAAAATCCTAGAATATACACACACACGCACATATATGCATATATGTAATACAATCACATATATACATGCAAACATATATACATATGAGAGAATAAATCATGGATGTCCAAAATGAATATATTAATCATTGAAATCACAGTTTCACTAAGAAAAGGATATGCTATATAGCATATATATTTTTTGTGTTAGTCTTGTTAGACTAGTGGGTCACAGTGATTCTATAGCTATACTTTGCTTTGGCTTTAACATTAAAGCATTTCCACTCATTGTCTTATAGAAAATAAGTTTTATTTATTGTTGGAGAGATTGCTCAGATATAGGGGTAATATTTGCAAATTATGAAGTGAACCCAGATAACACGCTAATTATGAGTGACAAGAAAATAAGTACCAATATGTTTTTGTTCCCGTTTTGCAATACATCTTAGACTAAGAATGGGTAGATGAAGAGATACACATTTCCTAGAACCTTAAGTAGCCTTACTCCCACTCATGATTGTATGTGGTCCATGGAAAACAAACAATTTTAAGCTACAAATAAGAAAGCTTCATAAATCATTTCTTATAAATTTTCATTAGAAAGTTTCTCTCCTAGTGGACCTTACCTGTATTACTGTATTATCATGGCAGAGGGGTTTGCTTAATTCAATAAAACTATGAGCTATGCCATGCATGCAAGGTCACCCAAGATAGATAGGTCATAGTGGGCAGTTCTGACAACAGATAATCCATTGAAGAAAAAAAGGTAGGGATTTAACAGAAGCAGAAAAAAATAAGAAGAGATGACATGAATATACAAAAGAATAATACAAAAAAGAGGCTACTAGACATGATGGAATTCCAATGAGCTATTTAAAATCCTAAAAATATAATGCTGTTAAAGTGCTGCACTTAATATTCCAGGAAATTTGGAAAACACAACAGTGGACACTGGATTGGAAAAGATCAATTTATGTCCCAGTCCTAAAAAAGAGCAATGTTAAGGAGCATTCAATTATACTAATTTTACATACCAGCAAGGTTATGCTCAAGATTATGCAAACTATATTTCAGCAATATGCAAATCAAGAGGTTTTTAAAGAGGCAAAAGAACTAAAGACCAAATTGCTGACGTTCACCAGATTAGTGAAAAAGCAAAAGAGTTTTAAAAAAATTCTACTTCTGCTTCATTGATTACACTAAATAGGCCTTTAACTATATGAATCACAACATATGTGATGTGGCAGGTCCTCAAAGAGATGAAAGTAACAGATCATCTTATTTGTCTCCTGAGGAATCCATATGTGGGCCAAAAGGCAAAAATTAGAACTAAACATGGAACAACTGTTTGGTTTAGATTGCAAAAGATTATAATAAGGGTACATATATTTTCCCCAAAATTATATGCAGGCAATGCAAATAATCTACATGAAATGTAAGGCTGATTTCAGTCAAAAGCTGGAATTAAAGATGCTAGAAGAAATATCAACAATTTCAGATATGCAAATCATACCAATAAGATAGCAGAAAATAAAGAAGAATTGAGAAGCTTCTAGATGAGGATGAAAGAAGAAAGTGCAGAAACTGGCTTGAGGCTTAACACCTACACACAAAAATGAAGATCTTCGCAACTGGCCCCATTACTTTCTAGAAAAGAAAAGGAGAAGAAATATAAGCAAGTATCAGATTTTATTTTCTTGGACTCAAAGATTACTGCAGACAGTGACTGCAGCCATGAAATTAAAAGATGCTTGCTCCATGGATGGAAAGATAGGGCAAATCTTGACAGCATACTGAAAAGCAAAGACTTGATAACAAGAGTCCACATAGTCAAGGCTATGTATTTTCTGATTGCAATTTATGGTTCTGAGAGTTGGACTATAAGGAAACTTGAGTACCTAAGAATTGGTACTTCTGAATTGCAGTGCTGGAAAAGACTTTGGAGAGTCCCTTGGACAGCAGGGAGTCAAATCAGTTAATATTTAAAGAAAGTAATTGAGGTTATTCACTGGAATTCAAATACTAAAGCTGAAGCTAAAATATTTTCTCTACATAATGAGAACATAGAATTCATTGGAAGACCCTAATGTTGGTAAAGAGTGAAAGCACAAGGACAAGTGAATGTCTGAGACTAGGATAAATATATTGAAAACCATGAATATGAACTTGTACAGACTTTGAGAGACTGTGGAGAATGGAAGAGCCTGAGGTGTTGTGGTCCATGAAGTCACAAAGCATCTGATACAACTGAATGAGTGGACAGCAACAACTCCTGTTAAAAGAAGACTGAACTAAGTAGCAATCATGAAAATTTAGGGTTTAGGTCTGGCCAGGACCTCCATATATATGCCCTGGGAATTTTTTTTTTCTTTTTGATTTTTTTAATTTAGCAAATACAGACTGGCTGTGACCTACTTGAAGTGAAGTATGAAGAATAACCTAAAAATGATGATCTTCATAACCATTCAGGATAAAACTAGATCTCTGCCAAAGGAAACTTCACTGTTAGTAAGGCCATTTATTATTTTTCTTCTAAAGGTATAACTGAGAATGGAATAAAAGTATAGCTCTTGCATATTAGTTTAAATTATTCAGCAAAATGCCCTCATGTTTTAAAATCTTCAGAATATTAGTGTTTTTTACATATAGACATTCTTTGATCTTTCTTTGAAAAAAAAAACTTCATCTTATAGTATTAGTGTAACTTGGTAAAGTCTTCTTCCTTCTACTTAAATCTGTTATAGAATTCAACAAAAAATTGCTGCTATATCTAAGTAAGTCTACAAAGATCAAGAATCTGATAAATTAATTTTAACTTTTTGCCTCACTAAGAGAAGAGTGTTAGCCAGACTTAAGTGATTGTAAAGGAAATGGGCTGGGAACCTCTGATCAAAAGGGTCAGGAGTTTAGAATGGGTCAAATGTAAACAACTCAGAAATCCTTTCAAAGTATTTCACAGTTTGATATCTGATTCTCTCTCCAAGGGAAATAAGAACATCTTTCTCAGCCTCTCCATCAGTCAAAAGAAGTTTCTTACTTCTTCCTCAAGTCCATTCATCAAATTGAATTTTCTTTCCATTTATCTAAATCATTACTTCCTTTCCTCTATGGGATCATTGATTTACAGTTCAAAGGCAATCCCAGAATTCATTTAGTGCAGCTTCCTCTCACCCTATGTATTGGGGCCAGTGTACAACTCCCTCCCTCACTCCTCTCTGAAGAGTTCTCTGATTGTCCCAGCTTCCAAGGTGGGGGGGTTGCTCTCTTACTTGAACATAGCATTTACTGTCTGTATCACTCAGTTAACTCTAAGTATCAATGACCATGTATTGTTATTGATTTTTTAGTGACCTTGTTGGGGTCACTATCTAGAAAAATTAAAATAAAAGAAAGGAGTTAAACTGAGGTTTGAAAACAACAACAAAATTTGTTTATAACAACATAAATTGTAAAATGTGGAAGGTCATACAAGAATTTATTACATCTCTCTATGACAAAAAGATGAATGAACTTTTTTTTTCATTATGGCAACTTAATAGTTACCAAACGTGAACTACAACTCAAACAACTATCATCAAACCAGGTGCATTTTCCATGTGGTTAATACCTCTTAACAATAGACCCCTTTAAATTTAAAATTAGAATTATATTGTTGCATGGTAATTATTGTTGTAATAATATTGTCTAATGTAGTATTCATTACTGCTAGGTAATTGACCTGAGTGCTTGCTTAGCATCTTCAATTCCCAGTATATGCTTAATTACAAATTCAATCATTTATCCAATACCAATAACCATGGCATTTTGTATTATCATCTAATTACTCAACAAGAATTGCAAAACATTCTTTTCAAAAAAGAAAATACGTACCTGTCACAGGAAATTTTTATTTAATTTTTATAATGAGCTTACTCCTTTTAAAGAGCAGAAAAACAGGATTTCAGAAGCCTAGCTAACCTCATCCATAATCATTCTGTATGATTGTGGAACAGGGTTAGAGGAGTATATCTCTGAACAATTTATATAACACATTGTCCCTCAACTGAGCAGATTAAAGAATTAGGCTCTGGGTACTGCTGCAACTCAATTATTTTGAGTGTGTTCCTTTATATCTTGTATCATAGAAATGTAAGCTATTTGGATTTTTTTCTTTTTTTTGTTTTTATTTGCCAACTCCTTTCATCTTATGTTAATTTATAACCAATTGTTAGTATTAATAACATTATCATGGTTCCTTTCTGAAATGTATGGAAATAAACCTAATAAATAAGGAAGCATAAAATAAATCTGTCAGGGAGCCATTACAGACTTTTGGTTACACAGGGAGCCAACTGGAGCAGTGAATATAACATTTGGACACTAGCTTTAGACACTTATTAGTTGTATGACTGAAAAAGAACTTTAACCTTGTTATAATTCAGTTTTCTACATGTCAAATAAGAGTGTGGACTTGATTGCCTTTAATATCCCTTCCAGTTCTGAATCTATGTTCTATTGTCTTAGATACTCCTTAAGGAGTATCTTAAGGAGTATGACCCCGCTTTTCCTCACTGGAATTGTTTTGCTCTTATTTAGATTTTCATTCTTGAATGCTTCCTAAACATATTATATTTATTTCTCCAATAGAAATTTAGGCCATGGTCTCTCAACTGTCCTTTCAAAATATATTCATTATTTTTAGTTTTTAAAATGTTATTTAAAATATACTTTCTCTAAATCTAGAATGAGCCATGCCCAGGTTTTTCTTTTATTACCACAAAAGCTAAGAAAGAATAGTTACTTCCCCTACATGTCAAGGTTCTCATCATCTAAAATGTAGTTTCTATTTCCTTCTTGTTAATCTAGATAAGGCCCAGCCAAAATAATAACTTCATTTGTTGCTTCATCTATCTTTTACCAACACATCCATTTAAGACAGACACAACAGAGGCTTAGAACATGTTAGGGAATTATGAGGAATCATCAACATTAAGATACATTTGCAAATACCTAATACTGTCTGTCATCCTCTAGTTAGAAAGAGAAAGATTCTACAAGCCTGCAGTACTCAAGTGGTTCCTGAGAAAGTTTAGACCAATAGAGCTGATAGTGATTATCACAAAAAGAAAGTATGGGAAACCAAATCATCAGCTTAACCCCAGGACTCAGGTGGTAGCAGAAGTGGCCATAGCAGCAATAAATTCTTCCTAAAAAGGATTTTCCAGTCTATGTGGATGCACTACTGGAGATATTGCCTAGAGTATGACATGGTAATTCACTTCAAATACATAGAATGGGGCATTTTTGAAAAGTTTCAGGAAAGAAATTTTATCGAACTAAACAGAAAAAGAACCTAAAAGCTTTGAGAATCATTTTTTTCTGAAATATTTAATTTCTAGAACTGCATCTTTATTCTTATCTCACATCAATAAAATAAACATCTGGGATTTTATATAATTATATAAAGTATATAGGAAATTATCTTCAGAACACTAAACAATATTTGAATAATAGGAGGACAGCCCCTTCTCCCACAACCATTTCTATCTGAATCACATTTAAAAAGAGTAGACTGAGATGAATAATAAGCACAGTAATAAGAACTTGCATTGTTATGGTGCCTACAGGCTTGCTAAGCACTTTACATGTATGATTTCATCCTCACGAGACCCTGTGAGAATGGTACTATTTTTATCCCTGTCTTAATGATGAAGAAGCCCAGATAAGTAATATGATTACTTAGGGCCACATAGCTACTTTATCTGAGGCTGGATTTTAACCTAGGGTTTTGCTGTTCAGGGCTCTCTTCCTTCTGCCTGATGGAATCCAAACTGAGTCCAAGAGTAGAGAAAGGTGTTCAGTTGTGGAGACCCAACAACACAGTGCTGCTTTAACAGTCCCACCCCAGAAAAGGTTGCCACAACACTTTACTCACAGTTTATTCTTCATGATTCCTAGAGGACCTGAGCCACTTATGGGCCAGAGCATCACATAAAACCCAACCATTTAAGGCCCTAGTGGAACAGAAGTAGGAGATGGAGTCATTATGAGGCACATGAGAAGAGGTGATTATTACAACTAGATTGGGCACAGATTTGGCTATTTCCTAGTCATAGAAAACAAAGGGAAAACCTATCAACTTGCTGTTTTTCTCCTTTCCTAATAAGAGAAACCCAAAATCTTTACCTATAGAGCAATTGGCTTTTTTGTTGTTGTTGTCTGTTTGTTTGCTTTCTTAAAACCAAACCCAATCTGGAATCTATCATGTGGATTATCAGGGAGCACCATGGAGAGACAACACCTGTAACTGTGACTTTTGAAAAATGGAACTTTAGAAAGTCACAGTGATACTTTCCAAATGGATGATTTTCATATCGACTCTTTATGAAGGCAAAGGACACAATCTGAAAAGCATTCACCTAAAGAAGGAATTTTGATAAGAGAAACTGAAGTAATGCAATCCAGGAAAACTCACTGGTTGGAAGAGTCAAAAGTCCCACATCCTAGTTTTGACTTTACAACCAGCAATAATTACAATTCATGTTTCTAGAATCTTTTTTTGAGTGACAAAGTTTTTTTTTCCTTACAAATGCCCAATGAGGTCAAGATTACAAATATTACTGCGATGCCCATTTACATATAAGTTTCTGTGACTTACTGAATAGAAGGATCACTGATTTAGGTCCAGAAGGGATATTAATAGCCATAGTTCAGCTCTCTAATTTGAAAACGAAAAATTGAAATTTTAAGTGATTTATCCAAGGTCACAAACTATTAATTACAGAGGCAGAATGTAGGTTCTCCTGACTCCAAAAATCGATTCTGTCATTTTGCTGCTTCAATGAGTCACAGAAGGGAAATGATAGTTCCAGTGTGTGCTAGAGCCAGGGCCCAAAACCCAGATCTCCTTTAGTTGCGTAAATTGGAGCAAGTCATTTCCACTTCATGGACCTCAGTTTCTCTATATGTAAATTTAAGGATTAAACTAGCTAATCTCTAAATTATTTTCCATAGCTGATAGCCTATGACATTTTTATATATCTGACTACCTTTCTTGTTTTCCTCCCCTTCCCTCTCTTTGTGGATAGAGTATTGGATTTAGAGTCAGAAAAGTCTGTTCAAATTGCTAGCTATGTCACAAGTCACGTAATCTCTGTCTTCTTCATTTTCTTATTTTACAAAATGGGATTAATAACAATAACTGATTTTCAGGTAGAAAAAGATGTTACAAAGATAAAATCAGATCATTTTTATAATATGTTTTCTGATTCTCAAAGGACAATTAAACATTTAGCAGTATTGTTTTTAATGCTGCTGTTATTTTTGTTATTATTGTTTAAATTTATTTCTTATGTGGCTATTTATTTATGAAAGGTAGTATGACATAGTTGATAAATACCCTCACTCAGAATCAGAAGAACCTGGGTTCAAGTTCTGTCATAATATTGACTGACAATTTAACCTTCGCTAGTAACATAAACTTTTAGTGCCCCCTGGTAACAATGTCACACTATAAATTACAGAGAATATGTTGATCAGCATTAGGAAAGATAGTTTCCTTCTTTGGGTTCCTTTTGAATGAAATTATAGGTTCAATTTCTGTATGGCATAATTTCTATAGTCAAGTCACCTCAAACCTCTCTCTGCTTGCAGCCTTTTATGCAACCCATTTGACCACTAAACCAATTTTCTTCATGTTCCTTATACATAACTTTCTATCACCCATTTCTGTGCCTCTGAATAGGCAGTAACTGGAACTGGAATGTCCTCCTTATTCATATATGCATCTCAGAATTCCTTTTTTCCTTTGCCCCTCTCCCAAAGACCAGCTGAAGCACTCTATCCCACAAAAGACCTTTCTTAATCCTCAATAAGTACCCTTTTCACACAGATACTTTGTATTTGTATTTGATATGTAATATAGATGAAAAAATCAGAGGAATCTTACTGGTTATCTAGTTGTTTTCACTTTTTTTGAATTGTACAATTTGTTTTCCTGGTTCTGCTAATTTTATTTTTTTTATGAAAATATTCAAAATTATTCATTTTTATAATAATTGATGTTTCTTCTGTTTCTGTTTATTTCACTATCCATAAGAGCTTTTCCAAATCTCTTTAAAATTATTCATTTGCTAATTTCTTAAAGCAAAGTAGTACTCTATCACATTCACTTATCACAACTTAGAGAGTCATACTTCTGTTGATGAGAATCCCTTAGTTTCCATTTGTTTTGCTTTTGTTACAACAAAAAGTTGCAGTAAATATTTTTGTATTTAATGGATCTTTTCTTTTTTCATTTATGACTCTTGGGTGTAGGTCTTACAGTGGTATAGCTGAGTCAAAGTGAGATTAACATCTGGTGATTTTTTTATGTATAATTACAAATTGTTTTCCAGAATTATTATATCTGTTCACAGGCTAACAAACAATGTATCAGTTTTTCCTTTTCTCACAGACCCTCCAATATTTATGATTTTCCACTTTTGCCATCTTTGTCATTCATAAGTAGAATCTCAAAGTTGCTTTAATTTATAATTCTCTAATTAGTGGACATTTGGAACATTTTTTAAAAATTGGTTACAAATAACATAGATTCTTCCCTTAATAAATCTATGATGATATCTTTAGATCATTAATCTATTGAAGAATGGCCTTTGTTCTTATGAATTTGAATGATTTCCTTTTATATTTTAGAAATGGAATCTTTATCAACTTAGAAAGATATAAGAATTATAATTAATGCAATGATCATTTATTATTTGAGAATTATTCACATGCTGATAGAGAAGTGATAAATTTTGGGTACAGAATGAGCTAAGTATATATGTATATGAATGTGTATATGTTTGTGTGTGTATATCTATATCTATCTATCTATATATACCTACATATTTATGTTTTTATATAGATATGTGTATATTCATCTATGTATTATATAAACTTAAGTATAAATATATACGTATATATGGGTACATATATTTTTCTCTATAAACAATGGTATGCATATTTATATAAATATTTATCTTATTCTATACCCTAAATTTATGATTTCTCTGTTAGGGTCTATCTACATATGTATGTGTGTATGTGTGTACTTAGTTACACCCATATATGCACACAAAAAGAAAATATGAATAATTTATTTTCATAGCAATGTATAACATACAGAGTGTTTTAAACATGTCTGTTGTCTTCCCTGATGGAAAGGAAGTTCCCTGAGGTGAGGTATTGCTTAATTTTTGTTTCTATCTCTCCCTATCCCCCTACACAGCTCCAGACACATCATGGGAATTTAATAAATTCCTTATTTCTTATTGCTGATAACAACAATGTCCATTAGGTGGAACACCAGTAGAATGTTTGAGAGAATTCAGTCAATAGCAGCCTTTCCATTCAATATCCTTCAGTGATTTGGATCAGTGATTCTATCAGCCTCATTCATCTTGGTCCTGATCTTTTCTTGTGATCACTCTGAATTTGTGTTACGTAGTCCAAACAGGAGTACAGCTGCTTGTTTTTCCAAAGTATAGAATCTTTGTTTTCCTAAGTGTCTAATGTGTTCCTAAGAGTCAAATTTTGCAAAAGATTCAGCCACCAGGTTCAAAACAGAAACCCTACGGTTGAGCTCTTTCATTTAATAATACTCTGTCACATTAAATAGCACTGACAAAACACCTGGTCCTCAAAGCTGAGTCTGCTTAGCTCTGTCAACCAGAGACTGGGCTTCAACTAAACTAAAATGCTAATATTTCTTCCCTCCCCTCTTTACAATCCTACTTTCTGCTAGTTTGTATGGTCCACAGAATCCATCCAGAACTTTCTATCCATTCACCCCTACTCAACTCTTATCTATTCCCTTTTTCAAAACTCACATTCTCCATAAAGTCTTCTCTGTGAGTAGACTTCTACTCATAGTTCCCTCAGTAAAAAGGAACATAGTAATTTATCTGCATTTAATTTGTATTTATCTGTGAGAAACATTCAGATCCTTTTTATGCATGTATTTCTGACCAATAAACCTCACACTACTTTTAAGAAAAATAAATTTCATCCCATGGTGGATTTATTATAGAAAATGTAGAAAAAAATGAGAGGGTGTTATTGACTGTGTATAAAAATAAATGTGGAGCCTTAAGAATGAATGTTATTGCAGAATGGTTCAGTGGAAAGAGCAATGAATTTGGAATTAGAGGAACTGAGTTGGAGTTCTAGTTCTGGTATTTATTAACTATAAAACATTAAGCAAAATCACTTAATTTCTTTGGGTCTCAGTCCTCAACTATGAAATGGGACTTTGGATTGGATAATTCTCAATGTGTCTTCAAGCTATAAATCTATGTTACTAACTAAATATAAAGTATGTATACAGAAAAATAGACGAGACATTAATAACAACAGCAATAGAGGAATGTCTTACATAGGTTTTTGCATTTAAGAAAGGTAAGGAATCTTGAAAACACTTATGCAAAGACCCAGAAAAAGGAGATTTCACATATAAGCAAGAGCAAAAAGGCCAGTTTAGTGATAAAACTCAGTATGAAATGGAGTAATGTGAAAGCATTCCAAAAATGTAGGTTTTTTGCCAGATTTCAAAAAGTGATAAATAGCAACATAAAAAGTAAGTATTTAAGTCTAGGGGTAATGAGGAGTAAGGGGGCTGTTTCAATTGGGGAGTGACTTAGTCAAATATGCTACAGCTTCTACAGGAGCATCAATTTTTCTTTAACTATTTGAATAAATAAGTCAAATCAACCCCAAATTCTGAATGGACCTTCCCCAAATCAATTCATTTAAGTCACAAAGGCTGTCTTCATTCTCAAATCTGTATCATGATTTCTTTTACCTAAGTCCATCATTATTTTTCTTAAGTTATGTGGTGCAAGCAAGACAGTGCTTCAGGAAATGTAACAAGAAAAAACAAGCAGAGCTGAAATCTTTTTATAAAATGTTTGGATTTACAATTGATTTCTCTCTAGTTGTATCTCTAGTTTGTTTTATAGAGTAATGTAATGTATGTTAATACATGAATCCTCCTTTTCCACATGTACAAAAACACCAATTAATGTATATTCTGTAAACTGAGTCATACTTTCCTCAAATGAAGATTCTCTGAGAGTTTTAGATGATAATTGATGAATCTGAGATGGTTTAACAAAAATTGGAGAGGAGAACAGGGTAGGAGAAAACAGATATTTGATCATTAAAATATGCACATAAACTAACTGAATTTAGGCAATTTTTTTTCTTTATAAGTGTTTTTTAGTTTGTTATTCATTTTTGTTCTGCTCCTTTTTAAAAATTGCTTTTCTATTTTTTTTTATATCACCTACATTTGCCAATGCATTCCTCTAATACTACTCCAGAAATCAAGGTGGGATGATGTAGGAAAGGGAACTGGAATAAAACATAGTGTTAATATTGTCTCACTTAATCCTTGCAACAACTATAGGAATTAAATGCTATTATCATCTCTATTTTATTGATGAGGAAAATGAGGAAAACAAAGGTTAAATGACTTTTCCAGGGTCACATATCTAGTAAGGGTCTGAGGACAGTTTTGAACTCAGATATTCCTTGAATTTAGGCCCAGAACTCTATTAACTGAGCTACCTAGCTGCCCTATTTAATAAAGAATGAAAAGAAAAATAAAATTGATGAAAATTGATCAGATTATAAAATTATATACAATGCATATATATTATACATATTATACATATACAATACATATTATATATATATATATATATATATATATATATATATATATATATTTTAAAAACATAGCTCCCCAACTTCTGCAAAGAAATGGGGAGATTTGCCATCTCATGCATCTTCTCTGGGGAAAAATTTGCTTAATATATTTTCATAGCATTTGCTTAGGATTGTTTGTTCTTGTTTTTATTCATTTGCATTGTTAAAGATATTTGGAATATTATTTTTCTGGTTCTTCTAGCTTCACTTCATGGCAGTGATTATAAGTTTTCCTATGCTTCCATCATTCCTCATTTCTTAAAATGCAGTAATATCATATTGCATTGTATGACAACTTGTTTAATCATTCACCAATTGAATAGAGACCCACTTTGTTTCTATTTTTTTCTAAAAAAAATGCTTTTACAAATCTTTTGGTGTGTATGGGGGGCTTCCTTTTTGTTATTGATCTCTTTAGGGGATTTGCCTAGCAGTCGGATCTCTAAGCCAAAAGGTTTGGACATTTTAATTGTTTTCTTTGAATAACCCAAACTGCTTTCCAGAATGTACAAAGTCATTTCTTTATCACACATTCAAGGCTTTATTTTCCTAAGCTTTTTACAGAAAAATGCTAAGGGGCAAAGAGAAAAATCATTCCCACTGGTCTTGATTTTAGCTCTGCAGTCCATGATCACTTCCCACTGGACTCCCAGAGAGTACCATGCATAGAAAGCCTGTGGGTCTAAAGCTTACTTTTAAAAAATGGCCCATATTCTTTTTTTATGTAAATCAAGAAAATCTATCCTGTCATTACAAAGTTATATTATATCTCTTTTTTATTATTCAAAAGATAAAACTCTCCAGGCAAAAGCAAAAATCTTCCTAGAACCCCAGAATGCTCCCCAGGGCTGTAGTCCTGAATATGATTCAAGTCCATGATTGACAATAACTTATGTCCTTTGGAAAAGAAAAAATGCTTTGCAGAGTTTGCCTAATGAGGCCAATAGACAACAGGGGTAAAGAAGAACACGAGACCAGCATCCAGCTCATTTGGGACTGATGCTTTTAATGATGCACCATTTCTAGGTCTATACATTAATAGAACTCATTCATTCAAATAATCACTAAATATTTATAAAGTAAAATTGTATGAATGACACTGATGTAATCACTACCAAGATCATTTTCATGTGCACAAACAAATTTAATCTTAGGCCAGTAGATAATAACCCCGGTCAATGTGTTATAGAGGAAAGAAAGCTGGGTTTGGAGCCAGAGAACCTAGGTTTGAGTCTTGCTGACATTTACTATACTTATGGTCTGGAGCTAGTTTCTCAATTTCCTCATCTGTAATTTTAGAAAAGAGGTTGGGCTCCTTAACTCCAAAGGTGACCTATAGTTCTAAATCTATGGCATTGTGTTCATTTATATTTTAATAAGTGCTACCGAAATCAGAGAAGAGAATAACTCTTCTGGTGTATTTAACAAAACCATCATTAAGAAAATGGATTCTGAGCCAGTCCTCAGGCAAAAAGGTAGAGGAATGGAATGCCAAGGTGAAAGAATGATAAACAAAGGTGTGGAGATAAGACAATGCAAGACATATTCTATTGGTGGCCTAGTGGATAGAGCACTGGGCTTAGAATAAAGATTTTCTCCTCTTCACAAGTTCAAATCTGGCCTCTGACGTTTACTAGCCATGTGATGCTGGGCAAGTCATTAATATTGTTTGCCTTATTCTCCTCACTGTAAAATGAGCTACAAAAGGAAATGGCAAACCACTTTATTATCTTTGCCAAGAAAACTCCAAGTAGGATCACAAAGAGTATATATACATATGCACACACACACACACACACACACACACACACACACACACACATATAATCTGGGGAAAACATTGTTTGGCTTAAATGCCAAACCAAAAAAAAAAAAAGAACCAAAACAAAAAAACCATTGTCCTATAAAACTTGAGAATCTCTGAATGTTTTGGAGAAGTATGCCTTATATTAGCAACTTACATATCTAGAGTACTTTACATATATGAAACATATCCACACACATTATCTCTTCCTGATGTTCTAAAAGATTCTTAATTCATATTAAGTTTCTTTTACCAGAGAGAAAACTGATGGTCATAGAAATGCAGTGAATTATTCATGGGTACGTGATAGAGTGAGAGCCAGGATTCAAACCCAAGCCTTTTAGCTCCAAATCCACTAAATATTTCACTATTGCATTAATTTTGCTGTAATGATAGTAAAATGCATTCATGTGCACACACAAAAAATAGTGGCTTATTATTACTATGATTATTTTAGAAAAATCAACCTAGATGGGTTGCAAAGCAGAAAGAGTGAAATGAGGAAGTTCTAAGATTCTTTTTGCAATAATGCAGCTGTAAATGAATAAAGTATTCATATAAAGTCATCTCTTGCAAATGGATCTGTTAATAATAGACTGTGGCCTGTTTTTGACCTTCAAGACATGATCTAACAACAACTATGAAGCAGAAGCTTTCAGAATTAGGAAGCTCCACTGCCAAAGTCCATAACATTCTGTCCAACTCAGGTGATGTTCTCTGGCCTTTGTGTTTTGCTCTGATTTTCACTTAAAAGGATTTTAAAACAATTATTTCTAAAATACATCTAGTAGCCCTTTAGTACTGCAGGTATTTTTAAAGTTTCACGAGTAAGGGTGACAAGGACCTGTGTAAATCTATGCCACTAAATCCTTGGGGGTAAAGTATTAACTTTCTCCTATAGCATGGAGCTATAAAAATAGTTGGCTTAGGAGAATTAATTAGAATAAATCTAGCCATGTATTAGAAGTAGCCACATCTCTTATACAGAACTGTTACCCTTAGTCTCTTCGATCACCTAAGCCTATTATCTGTGACTAAATATTCAGTTTCTCCAGCCCTGGGAGAAACATGCTTGAGTGAGCTGAACCTGAACAAAATCATTTTGATATAAAATCCATTCTTTCAATATATTCTTACTGTTAACTTTGTATACAGCTAGTCTCAGTCTCTCTCTCTCTCTCTCTCTCTCTCTCTCTCTCTCTCTCTCTCTCTTTCTCTCTCTCTCTCTCTCTCTGTGGGGGAGGGGGGTAGAGGAAGAGATGAAAGAGCCATGAACTTTAGTACAGTTGAAGTTCTACAGCTTGGGTACAAATAAGAGTATAATCAAAGGTGATAAAAGGATGTCCTTTGACACGGGCCTTGAAGAATACTTAGGGCTTTAATAATGATTAAGATAAATAATGAACAACACTGTTTAAGAGAGTTGATTACTGACAGCTGATATTTCTGCCATACAATTCTGCCCAAGTTGCAATTCTCTTCACTTCTTCCAATACCTACCAAAAATGCTAAGAATATATAAAGACCTGAGATACCATCCAATTAATGACTACGAGGAATTTTGTCTAGATTATCCTGGGTACATGGTACAGCAAGGTCTGCATATGAACTATGATACTTAAGTTTAAATAGTTTAAGTGCCATCAATAAAAGATTTTCTAAAGGCATATTGACATGAATGTTATAGGTGGTCCAGCAACAAGCTGAGCACATCAGATTCACCAGTCAACAGCTGAGAGAAAACAACACAAATTTTGGGCATGTTGCTTACAAAGTACATAGAATTATAACATCATCTGAATTAGAAGGGACATTAGAGGCCATTTAGCCACCTCTTATTTACATATAAAGACATTGATGTCTGGAAGCCATAAAGATTAAATGATTTGTCTTAAGTCCATATAAGGAGTTAGTGAAAGAGCCTGGATTTGGATTCATATGTCACAGCCCAGTATCATTTCACTACATAGATCAGGGAGAGGCTTAAATAATCCTAAATTGGACAAAACTTTTTGGAATAATTTGAGATCTCCTAGCCTCTGCCTATCTTTTTCCTAATCCATTCATTTAACACTCAAACGGATTCCTGGAGTCTTTTTTACATGATCTTTCAGAAGAAAGTTTGGCACTGCATACAGCAATTGAAGTTACCCCACCTATAGGGATCAGAAATATTGCTTACAAATGTTCTCAAAAGAATGAATGCAGTGATATCACTGGTATTAATATTGAAAAGATAATAAAATGAGATATAGAGGTGCCTTAGAAATTACTGAATATGTGCAGTTCAATAAATAGCTTCAGTTTTCTCAGCCAAGTAAGTAGAGTAAATAAGTAAAAAGAGAGGTATGGGGACAGAAGAGGAAAAAAGAGAAAATAGGGAATGAGATAGGTGATCAATTAGAGAAGGAGGAAAAAAATTGTCTTGCTGAAGTGAAGGACCAGTTGATGGTAAATGACATATATTTGTAGTACTTCCAGTCAACTCAGTCATGTGGCTTCCTGCTTTCACTGACTCCTTACCTCTTTATTTCCAGTCCTCCATCAACTGAAACTGCTCTCTGTGAATTTACTGATCTCTTAATTGTCAGATTTGATGAGTTTTCTCAGTTCTCATCCTTCTCCTAATCTATATGCTGCATGTGATACTGTTTAGCACATTGAGAAGGATTTGGAAGGAAAGGGAATGAGTTATTTATATAGCACTATGTACAAAGTGCTATGCTAAGCACTTCACAAATATTATGTTATTTGATGTTCATAAGAACTCTTCAAATGGATACTGTTATTGTGCCCATATTATATTTATGGAAATTGAGGTGAAAGTAGATAAAGTAACTAGCCCCAAAACATATTATTAGTAAGGGTCTGAGAAAGGATTTGAACTCATATCTTTCTGACTTTAAAAACAAAGGTCTTTCCAATGTACTATTTAGCCACTTCTAGTGACATTGTGCTTTCTCTTTCCTAAAATATATAATACCATCTAATAATTTATATTATGAATTAGGCAGTTATGTATGTTGAATTCTTTTGCTCTGCCTTTCTTTAGCGCAATTATTGTATAAGGAAAATCAAATAGTCTTCATCCTCTTGTAGACTACTAAAGCCAATGACAGATGGGAGTGAACCTCTATCCTCCCTTAAAACAAAGCAAAATGCACTAAAGTCTATTGACTGACTGGATGTGGTCCTAGCATTGATTATGTGTGATCTGTTAACTCTGTGTACTAATGGGAAATGCCTCATATTCAGAAGCACACTTGCCCCAGAGAAACACATATCTGGAAGATTTTTGGCCTTTCCTGCACTTGTAACTGAAAAAAATGAAGTCTTATTCATTGTTTATATTCTAATTTTGAGACAAATCTCCATTCTTTAATAAAGTTAATAAGAAACAAATAATTTTGTATGTAAAGTTGCTCAGAAAATCTCAAAATCTTAGTAGAAGATTTTCTCCTTTACTAATAGAAGACTAGTAAATGACTGAAAAGGCGGGGTGGGGTGGAGGGGGTGAGTGAACACTATTGAGAAATTGGCACTTTTCAACTTTTTTGTTTTGTTATTGCATTTTTTGTTTATTGTTTTTAATGTGATGATCTTTTGGGGGGTGTTTTGTTTTTGTTTTGTTTTTGTTTATTCAGAGGAGGAGATGCTACGCTGTTTAGTAGGAAGAAACATTCACTCCCTTAATAGGAAGTTGAATCAGAAAAAAATGGGTTATCACTAAATATCAGAAAAAGTAGAAATCATATATGAGAAAGTTACAAAAACCTTGTACCTTTTTTCAATCAGAAATTAAATTCTAAATCGTTTTAGCTATAAATCTGTAATAGAGAGATAATAAATCTATTCTGTAAGGAATTTAAAGAGGGCCTTAGCCTTAGGATCAACTTGCCAATTTCTTCTGCTTCATTACAAATGACCTCTAGGACCATGAAACCTGCCTTTCTATAGCTATGACACTTTTCTAGCTTTTTCTGCCTTAACTGATTCTCAATATAAGCCTTGTCTAATTGACATTATAATGTCCTGATCTTAGCAGGACTGCTGAATGCATCCAATTGATCCAACTGATAAGCTTCAATGTGGTTAAATGTGGGACACATATACATACAAATTAGGGTACATGCATCCAAAAAAGAAAGGTCTAGGGGGAAAAAAATCAAAGAATTGTTGATGATGATACTTTTCAATAAGGATCCATTCCTAAAGCTGATATGTAGTATGCTCTGCATGAGGCAATCCTCCACAAAAATGTTCAGTGGGCCTGCTTTGGCATTTAGCAAGTAAAGTAAAACAATGGGCTGAGAGTCAGAAAGTAAAACAATGGGCTGTGTTCAAATCCATACTCAGACACTTGCTATCTGTGCTACCCTGAGAAAGTTATTTGAATTCTGTCTGCCTCAGTTCCCTCAACTGTAAAATGGTGATAATAAAAATGCCTCTCTCTTCAAGTTTTTGTGATGATAAAATGAGATAATATTTATAAAATGTTTAAGTGTCTAGAATACTGTAGGAACTTAATAAATACTTATTCTTTCCATATTTTCACACCCCCTTTTATCTGGGTATGTGTAATAGTGTTCCCTTCTCTCTTCTTCCAAATATACTCAGGAATTCTATTGTTAATTATTTGCCCACTTACAGTACTCCAACATGGGATTTTTTGATTGGCTGCTGAGCTTGGACTCCATGTTCCAAAAGAAGGCAGAGGGACCTCAAACCTTCTCTAAACTAATCACCAGGAATTATGAGAACGTGGGAGCAAAGCTGTTTGATCTCTTCTATGTCTATTCTTTCAAGTTTTCAGATGAAAGGATATTAGAGGAGCAACTGTCTTATGAACTTCAAAATATCAAAAGAACAAACCACCAAAAGTCCAGGGATTAATGTTTATCCTACAGTATTTTATTGAAGAGTACATCCTTTTAGCCTTCTTGAGTAACCTATTTAACCCACTGGATCAAAGGGTTGATATACCAATGATATATCCATTAAGCAAATGATGTGAAAGGAATGCATCTGGTATTGGGCAAAATGCTAGGAAAATGCCCCTTTGTAAAAGTTCACTGATGTTAACTGGTTAAACAGATAAAAGGTGCAATTGTTAGATCAAACAATGATATTAAGGATGCATAAACTAATGATTGAAATGGGAGAAGAGGATATAGAATGAGGACTGAAGCTGATAGCATCAGATTTGTGTGTGTATATGTGTTTGTATAAATGTATACATATGTGTGTATATATGTATATACACATGTTATTTGTATGTATATAGCTATAGGAGAATCATATCATAGCTCCGGAGCTGAAAGGGATATTAGAACATCATGTAAATATTTTCAACTTATACTGTTGTTCAATCTTTTTTTCTAAGCAGACCAATGATATCATCGGGTGATGTTGACTTATGCCTGAAATATATTTAAATGAGGTAGGATTTCATAAAGTCATCAGCCTTACTTTCTCTTCCAGAATCCTCAACGTCCAATGGCAAGCCAAGAGTCAGAATGACTGGTGATGGCCCAGAATGCAGTGGATGACTTTGGAGACTTCTGTGTCTAACCAAGTTCTAAGGACTCCGTTGCAAGTATTTCGTAGGCTTCATGGCCATTGAAACAAAGTGTTGCCATCTGCCCATTCCACCAGAGGAAGTCTTCATAGATTTGCTGACAGGTTTGAGGTTACTTTCAACCTAATTTGATCCATATGTAGAGATAGTTTTAACAGGGTCTGACTGCTGCAAATGCTGCAGCTTCTTGGAGCCACAGATAAGAGTTTCAACTCATGGATGGGAAAAATCCAGGGATCAGAGAAGTTAAAATACTAGCAAAATTCAAACTAACATCTTCTGATTCATGAATCACCATGCTTTCCTTTGTACCAGAATGCCTACTAAATTAGGAATCCCTGAAATTTAACTTATTCTGAATGTATCTCATATGTAATTAGTTCTTTATATGTCTTCTTCATTACATATATGCTTCTTAAAGATCCTATGTGTCTTTCATTGAATCCTCAGCATTTAAAACAGTAACTGCATCATAGTGAGTGTTTAATAAATGCTTGCTGACTGACTTACTGACTGAATGTTTGTCTGATGGAGAGAGCTACCAACTTTTCTTGCCTATTTTTTACTTTCTATCCTGGCCACATGTTCATAGGTTCCCAGAACTATTACAGGTATAGATATGATAGCAGCAGGCATTTCTCACTCATATCATGAAATAAAACAGACAGGAATCACATGGTGCTCAGCATGGCAACAAGAACAGCATGAGTCTCTCCCACGGTGGGGAATTCAGCTTTAGGGTCAGCTCACAACTACACTGCCAAAATATACTTTCCTCACCCATCCCACAGCATTGTTGCTGCAGTAATGGAGAGATAACCAAGAAGCCAGTGGAGCTGCATAACCAGTCACCTCTCACAGAAGGATCAGTCCCCACAAGTCACTGTGATGAAGCATACAAACACATTGAGCAAAAATTGGCCAGGTGCCCAGGAGTTGGAGGACCTGCTGCTGAGGTTCCACATCAGTTCCTACCTCCTGTGGGAACAGCTCTGGAGGCAGCCAAGCAGACAAGCACCCAAGTGCCTGAAGAACTGCTCACCCTGACTTCTAAATGCAGCTGTGCTGAGGGGAAATTTTGTTTTTGTTTTTGTAATATTGTTTCTTTTTGCCAATTGCAGTAGTAACTTTTGCCTGATATGGGGGCTGCCTGATATGGCCAAGAACCTAGTAGTCCTCAGTCATTTCCATTTTCATTTAGTCGTACTTGTCACTAAAATGGGATTGCAACATGATTTCCACAGTCTAATTGTGAAGGTGGGATGAGAGGATGACCAAGTGCTTTGAAAATTACAACATGCCAAACACATGAAAGAAATTAGTGAGATTTTAAAAACTGCAAATGTATATAATTAAATGACATTGAATATTGATAATGTGGACAGATAAGTGGGACAGTGGAGAGAGAACTGAGTTGAAATGAAGCCTCAGAACCCTTACTAGCTGTGTGACCTGAGCAAGTCACTTAACTCTGATTGCCTCAACCAAACAAAACAAAGCAGATTGCTTGATCTGTTTGGTCACAGATAGATACATAGACAGACAGACAGACACATATAAATACATATATGTACACACATATATTTTTATACATATATGTTTGAACTGTACATGTATATATACATTTTGTAGATGAGTTAAAAGAATCTTGTTAATATTAGAATTTTATATGTTCTATATGGTCCAAGTCTCTTTCTTGGCAATCTATGTTATCACTAGAAAGCCATAGTATGAAAGTTATGGGAAATAGATGGGAACATCAAACATCACTTTCCCTGAAGAAACCAGTATCCAGGGAATAATTTTTTTTGGCCCTCCTCAAATTCCGAACTACCTTTGAAGCAAAGGCCAAATGCTACCTCCTTTCAATAGTTCATAGTACCCCCCATGCATCATCATTATTTATCTCGAGATAATAGAATATGAACTTTTCAAGGTCAGGGAATGTTTCATTTTTGTATTTGTAGCCTATGTACCTAGAAAAAGTTCTTGTCAGTTAGTGGAGGCTTAATAAATTCTGTTGATTGGTTATTGATGATTTAGAAGATCATAAAATCAATGATTCAGGGTCGGGGTGATTAAAATGCAGATTACCATATCCTCATTCTTATTACATTCTTTTCTCACTATAGAATCCAACATAAATGTTATTTTTGTTGCTGAAAAATCACCACCCAGGACATAACTTCTAGAATAATACTATTAGATAACATTTACATATGGCTTTTAGATTTGCAAATGCTTATATAATAATGTCATCTGCTCAAGATAACCTTGTGAGATATTAACATATTCATTTTATAGATATAGGAATTGAGGTTTAGAAAAGTTAAATGACTCATCCATGGTCACCCAAGTGCAGGGCCAGGATTAGAATTAAGATCTTTTCTAATACCCTCAGAACTGTGCTAGACTTGATCTTTTGAAAATATAGCTTTCAGAAAGCTGCTGTCATATTAGTGCAATGAATTATTGCAATGCATTATTTAACCAAGAGGCTTTCAATTTCTTGTTCTAAATAGGTTACAGTAGCTAAAACAAAACATGATTCACTTAAGCTTTTGTAAAAAAGGTGTGTGTGTGTGTATATATATATACATATATTATATATATATATAATTTATATATTTATAACTAGGTATCAGAAAACGCTGGGTGCGATCTTTAAATTACTCCTAATGGTCATCCACATTCTACCATAAGGCCTGGAATACATTAGATGTTTAATAATTTTTTTTTGGTTGAAAGACTAAGATTCTTGTGTAAGAACAAATGCTTGATTATTGCCAAAATTATAACTCTTACTTTAAAAACCCACAAAATTCACAAAATCTTTTCTTTTCTGTCCCTCTTATATACAACTGATTTTATTTCATTCCTTCAGTCTTTGATTCAATACACATTTGCTGAACACCCATTGTGTGCAAGCTGTCCACTCAGTGGGCTAAAGAAATGAAGAAAATATGGATTCTGCCCTCAAGGACATTATAAGGTAGGAGGTATCTGCCCATTGGGAGTTTGGTACCCCAAAATGAAATGAAAGTTTCTTCATTCATAGCAATTAAAAAACCAGAAAAATCTCCTTGAAATTTTCAATAACAGTGAATTTAATGACTAAGCAAGAAGTTGATAATGTTGTCAAAAAGGAAGGCAAGATAGAGAGGGCCCCTAAATGTCTCTGTCTTTCTAGTTCTTGCACCATGCCATCAGCAATGCTAGAATCTATTTTAAGAATGGAGGATAAGGACACTGGCTTTGATTTAGGGTTGTGTTGTTTCCATTAATCACAATTTTCAAATGAAGAACTTTATCATTACCAACTTTTGGGGATATTTTTGGTAGCTGCAAAAATCTTTTTCTTCAATAATGAGGTTTTTAAGATTAATACTTATTTTGCTGCATTATTCTGAAAGTACAATTTAGCTTCTCTAGAAAAAAATAAAGACATCTGATTGATGGAAATGAGGATTTCAAATAAACACATTCCCATTTCTGGTGAATATATATGATGTGTTTCCATAATATCATTCCTGAAATTCTCTCATGGAGAATTGAGAGAAAAATCAGTGTTTCATTTATTTATCAATTATTATTCTTTTTAATTTAGGAAGGAGGAAAAAAAAACCTTTAGAATTTTGAGGCAGTAAAGTGCTGTCCTTTGTTTATTGTCTTTCCCATGTGGAAATGAAATCAATCCATGTTTAGAATTAAAATACCGGAGAAACTCTTTGAGTGCAGGGACTATCTTTTGCCCGTTTTTGTAGTCTCAGCATTTAGTAAAGTTGACTGACACTTAATAAATCCTTATTGATTGGATGACTGATACTAGGACATGTGAACTACCACAAGATCTTTTTTTTTTTTTTCCATTTCCCCCAGGGTAACAAGTGAATACAGACCCAAAAGAAGGTCTGAATATCTGTACTGGTAAAACATATCAAATATATGCCTGTAGCCAAGATCACCTGATTTTTTTGGCCTAGGGCGTTCCTGGCAATTGACTGGCTTCATTTCCTGATTCTTGATCATTTTCTTTATGTCTTCAGAATTAATCCTAATGTTCACTTCCAAACTAGATTTTTCAAAGGAGGGAAACCAGGATTGTTAGAATATATGAAACTGTGATGTAAAAAGATTGATTAGAGGTAGTGAAAATATGTTTTCAGGTCAAAGAGTTGCTTACTTACAATATCTACTGTATGAGGGTATTTCAAATAGAGGTTTATCATGATTGGATATTTTTTTCCATATTGGAATACTCAAGAGAAATAGAGAATAATAATTAGATTTCAACTGAGGTACTGAAAATAATTAACAAATACTTAATTGTAATAGTACATAATCTTGGTCAGTAGTTACATTATTATTCTGCTTTTATATAGAAAGCAGAATAGGGAATAATAGACAGAGTTGAATAGAAACAGATAATGACTCCATGTCAGAGAAAACAACCACAGAATTAAAATAGTAGAGAACTGGAAAGATTAGTCTCAAGAGGTAATAGTAGTTCCCCTTAATGAATCTCTTTATGGAGATATAGTATCACTATCAGAGCTGTTATGGAAATAGTATACTTTAATATTCAATAATTATTATTTAAGAATTTATTCTTAGGGGTGACTTCGTAGCTTAATGAACAGAGCACTAGACATGAAGTCAAGACCTGAGGTCAAGTCTAGCCTCAGATATATGCTAGCTGTGTTACCCTGAGCAAGGTATTCAATCATTTTTGCATCAGTTTCCCCATCTGTAAAATAAGCAGGAGAAGGAAATGACAAACCACTCCAGTATCTTTGCTAAGAAAACCCCAAATGGCAGACATGTATTGCTATGTATGTGAGTATTTTTGTATATTAGTATATGTATTCACACTCTTAATTGGAGACTTCTTGGGAGGGAGAGCAGGGGAGTAAAGGAGAAAAAATAATACAGTAAAAAGGGCACACAAGGGAACAAAAGAAAACCTACAAAGAAGCAAAAAACATACATCTCTAAACACAATGTGTAGTATTTAATGTATAGGATTTCTTGAAAAGGAAATTTTATATATATATATATATATATATATATATACAGTCCCTCTGATTTATTTTTAAAGATATTGGTTTCATTTGTTCTTACATATATATAAAATCCTCTCATGTTCTGCTGTATACATAGCAATTTTTTTCCTTTTTCTATTTTATATCTAAGTTTTAAATAAATGAATAAGAAAAAAAGAAAAAGGAAAACAAAGAAAACTCCAAATGGCATCGCAAAGACTCAGACACAGTTGAAATAACTGAACAACAAGCATTTATTATGTGCTAGGCAATGTGATAGACATCACAGGATACAAATACAACAAAGATATAAAAATTCCTGGCTTAAAGGAGCTTTTAATTATTTGAAAGTGTCAGGAGGAAGAAAAGAAAAAAAAAAACTGCACATATGTAAGCATATATAAAATAAATACTAGGTAATTTTTGGTGGCAATCACTTGCAAATTGGGGACCAGGAAAACTACCAAAAAAAGTGATATTTTAATTGAATTTAGAAGAAAATAGCATGTTTTAAGATATGAGGCAAGAAAATCAATAAGTATAAAGGCATGGGTCAAAAGATAGAGTTACATGTGTGGAGGGGAACAATAAGGAAGTCTTCTTCTCTGGACTATAGACAGCAGAAGAGGGAATATTATAAAATAAGATCAGGAAGGTAAGTTGAGGGCAGATTGTGGAGGATTTTAAAGGTCAGAGATTTATTACTGATCCAAGGTAAAAGTGAGCAATTGGAGTTTGTTGAATTCATCAAAATATACTCCTGTGCTTTGGGAAAATCATTTTGCTATCTAGGAGAGGATCCTTTGGAGAAGGGATGAAAGTGTAGACAGAGACAACTTCAAGGACGTCATTTCAGAGTCCAATTCTTTTTGTACAGCAAAATAACTGTTTGGCCATGTATACTTATTGTGTATCTAATTTATACTCTAAAATATTTAGCATCTACTGGTCATCCTGCCATCTAGGGAAGGGAGTGGGGGGAAGGAGGGGAAAAATCGGAACAAAAGGTTTGGCAATTGTCAATGTTGTAAAATTATCCATACATATAACTTGTAAATAAAAAGCTATGAAATAAAAAAAAGAAATAGTTTAGTGGATGAGGTCTTGAATTAGAATGATGGCTACATGACTAATAAAAGTGAAACAGGCAAGATGGGAGAAATATAGAGGTAAAAGAGATAGGGTTCAGAAAAAATGGGTGGAATTAAATGTTTGGGGTCAAGGTGGGAAGTATAGGACAACACCAAGATTACAAACCTGCACATCAGGAAGGATGGTGGTATGTGCAACAGAAACAAGAAAGTTTAGAGGAAAAGAGATTTGGGGGCAAAAAGAATGAGTTTATTACCACACATATTGAGTTTTAGATTCCTTAAAATATATTCACTTTTAAATGTCTAATAAATCAATTAGAGATAGAGGAATTACAGATAAAGTGAGATATTGAGGCAGATTGAGGGTGTGTGAAGAGTTTTAAATCAAATAGATCAGCTTCTATTGTATCAAAGAAGAACTAGTAAGCCACTAGCGCTTAACAAATAAGACATTGATATGCTCAGGTCTAAGCTTTAAAAAAATCACATTGACATCTAGGTGAAAAACAAACTGGAGAAGAAAGAGATTATATAAGGAAAGGAAGTAGGTGACCTTTCAAAGAGTCCAGTCAATAGGTAGTAAGTAACAAAACTATGGCAATACCTTTGTGTGTATAAAAAAAAAAAAAAAAAGAGTTCTATGTGAGAAATACTAGATGGTAGAAACGGAAAGATTTGTCATCAAATTAGATATGTAAGATGAAGTAAAAAGCAAAGAATCAAAGATAATACCAAGAATAAAAAAGAAGAATGGTTTTGCTTTCAAGAGAACATGACTTTATACAAATATCTATATAATTTCATTGGGTCCTCACTGTGACAAGGCACTCTATTTTATACCTCCCTAAATAACTTACTACTCCACTCAGCATAGTAGTATTTCCAAAATATGCAATTCCTGCTCAAACTTTCCCCATCTTCCCCTCCTCCTTTGAGCTGAGAATCTCGCCTTATTTTAACCTGAAAAAATTGAGGTCATTCTATAAGAGGTCCCTTTTATCCTTCATCTTATCTCATATCACTCAAATGCCTTTATTCTTCCATCATGTCATCTTTCACTTTTGTTTATATAAAAAGATAGTCTTTCTTTTTTCAAGCAACACTATATATACATGTAAGATAAGGGCCAGAGATCTACGTCTGAGCTTGGAGAAAATGTGGCAAGGGAAGGACAATGAGATTAAATTGTTCTAAACAAAATATATAAGTAGTTCAAATGGTTTCTAATGATAACATGTAAAGGAAAAAAATAAACAGTCTTGAATATTAACAAGCTCTTTCAAAATCTTTGAGAACTTAGCACAAATCTATAAGATTAAGTCATTTGCCAATAAAAGTATATGAATAATTTCTAGAAGAAGAAATGCAAATAATCAAACAGCATTTAAAATTGTTTTCAAAATCATAAATAACTAGAGAAATGCAAATTAAAACAACTCTAAAGTATCACTTTATAATCATCAAATTAGCAAAGATATTAAAAGATGAAAAAATTCAGTGTTGGATGAAAAGCAAGAAGACACACATGTTAATTCACTCCTGTTGTAACTAATCCAATCCTTCAGGGAAAATAATTTGGACTTAGAGAAAGTTATTAAATTGTTTATATAATCACAGAATTTAAAAGTTTGAAAATCCTTGCTTTGTAGAATCTTGATATTTATCAGTACTTTTCACTTTAAAAAAATCAGGATATTTGTCTTTTTTAAGTCTCACAATGCTTATGCCATTTTAAAATCTTTTCATATTTGTGTAATGGTTAAGGATGGTAGGATAAGGGATATTTACCTGTAAATTAAATTTCTCTGATATGAAAGTAAATAGGTAACTATTAAGAATAGGCATGAGGATCCTGCATCTGGCATTTATTAGTTCTATAACTATAGAGAAATAATTTAATTACTCTAACCCTCAGTTTCCCCATATATAACAATATGTCCTAGTGCCTATATCTAAGGATTGCTATAAAATCCAATTGAAATCATGTATATTAAAACTGTTAAAAACTTTTAAATACTGTATGGCAGTTGGAGAGGCCACATGTAATAGTAGCTAAAATGTGACACATAGATTTAGGAAGATGTGATTTGAAGAACTATCTATGACATGGTGGCTGTAGGACTCTAGGCAACTCATTTATCTTTTCAATGTTCCTAAGCAACTGTAAGAATATGAATTGAAGAATAATTACTTACCTGATTTATACAGGAAGAGTTTTACTTCCCTGGAATTATCTTTGTACCAATAAAACCATAGATCCAAATAAAACCAAAATTAAACAACAAGTCGTCGTCATCATCGTCATCATCATCATCATCAATAATCATGTCTCCACAGAGAAGAACGCAGAATACTCAATGTAGCAAATAACTAAAGCCAGCAATTTTTCAAAGTGGAATGGCTGCCTATTTAGGGAGAATACTGAATTCCTTATCAGTGAAAGTGTCCAGGCAATGGCTAGATGAGATACTTTTTCAGAATGAATGCCAAGCATTCAGAAATTTCTTTGACTATGTGAGATCCACTGGATTCCACGATCCTACCACATACAGAGCTTTGTCATAGAGCAGCTTTCAATGTGAGAAGATCAGAGGTTTCAATACTCATTTTCCATATACTATTCAAATTCCACGATGGGCAAAGTATATGAGTTACAATGTCAAGGTATTTACCTTCTCCTGTTCTCTACAAAATAGATAAATTTACTTGGCTCCCTAAGAGGAAGGAAGAGGCTGAATTTTCAAATTAAACACTATAGGAATCATATCCAGGTCTAATTGGAAGTATTAAATACTATTTTGTACATTATAAATAGATGTATGCACATATACACATATACATATATGTCTTTATATAAATATAACACAAGCATACATTTACATGCATTTTATTTATGTATTGTTAGTAGGGAAGATTCTTCCTTTTGATATTTTTAAATGCTAATATCACCATGTTCCCAAAAGAGGAAGCTGCCTTGGAATGAACAGCAGAATCCCTGAGGTCAGAGAATGTGAAACTGAACTGCTTCCTCCCATGCAGAGGTCTAGAGAAAATGAAGAAATAGCTCAACCCTGAAGGTGAGTTAGGGATGGATCTCTATATTTTGTTCTTCATGGCCTCATCCAAAAGGTAAAATCTCTGAGACCGAGTACAAATATTAGGCCCTTCAATAGCTTTCTCTGTAAGGAATAATTAGCAGCAGCAGCATAGCTCCAATTCCATAATTTTAGAACTCTTTTTTCTTGCCCATATAAGCTGTAATCATCTCTGGGCTTGAATTTCCTTATCTATAAAAAGAAATGGGGTGGATTAGATGATCCCAAAGGTCCTTTTCAACTTCACAATCCTATGATTCTATGACTGCAAGTGCTCAGGGCATAGCCATAATAGTCCAGGGACACACTCAACTCCCTTTCAAAAATGTCCCTTTGTAACTCACCGGAAGTTTCTGTGCAATAAATGCTCTGGTTAACTTTAGAACCCTAATGCTAGTTTAAAAAAAAAAGCTCTGCAGGGAATCAGAGCCCTTAGACTGCAAGGAAGAAAAAAGCTCACGTTTATCTGAGCAGGTTTCCATTAGGAAGATTTTAGAACACATAAGATATAATATGACAGGAAGAAATGATGGGGGTGGGGGATGTCTATATTTATTAGAAGCTCTATTAAAGATAAAAAATGAAAAACTAATAGCAGCATCTGTGATCTAAGAAAATAAAATGTGCTTGTTTAAGCATGTCAGACTACAAGTAGGATTCCCTCTTACAATCTTTTGGTTTTGGGTCAAAAGACTGACAAAGCCCAATTTACTTTATGTTAATAAAACAAAGGCAACTAGGTGGCACAGTGGATAAAGTGTCTGGGTTTTCACTCAAGAATACTCATCTTGAGCGGTTTTAATTCGACCTCAGATATGTACTAGCTACATAATCCTGGACAAATCACTTTACATTGTTTGCTCAGTTTCCTCATCTGCTAAATGATCTAGAGAAGAAAACATGCCATCATTCCAGTATCTGCCAAGAAAACCCCCAAATGCAGTCATGAAGAGTCAGACATGATTGAAAATGACTGAACAACACATAAAGCATATACACAAAAGTTTGTGTGAATATCTCATGACGTGCATATGTGAACAAAACATGTTCAATGCAGAGTGCAGTCTTTGGGGGGTTTTGCTTTTGCTTCTTGAAGGGCAAATTTGTGCCAAGCATTTGACTCCCCATTGATCAGCTCATAGTCATAGACCTCAGGGCCATAGAACCCTAGATTTGGAGCCAGAAGGATCTTGAGGGAACATTGGCTCCAGGATGTCTCTCCCTACCTCTCCAAAGAAACTCTAGTTTTTTACAGATAAGAGAAGTAAAACTGACAGAGGTCAAAGGCACAGGAAAAAAAAAAAAAATGACAGAGCAAAGAATCTGAAGTAAGATCTTTTGAGTCCAAGACCCATGTTTTCCACCAGTATACCATTTTACCTCCTAGGGAGAGGGGATTCGAAGAGAGGTTCAATGATTTTACCAATTTGAACCCTTTTTTTCCTGACACAGCTGAAATACAAGCCTTATTTTCTGAGTCAATATTCTATTACATTATGCAGTCTCTTGAACATCAACCTTTACCTCATTTTCAGCAAAAAGACAAGTTTTAAGCTTTAGAGATTCAACCTTTTTTAAAATTTATTTTTCTTTATTTTGGCATGGACAGACTTCTGGCCTAGGAGTCAAGGAGAACTAAATCAAAAATTCAGCTTTACCCAATTTACTAACTTTATCACTCTGGGCAAGTGACTTAATTTTTCTTTTCTTTAGTTTACTTATCTAGAAAATGGGGATAATAATAGCACCTCCTTCCCAGGGCTGTAAGGATAAAATGAGGTAACAATTGTACAGTGCTCGGCACAGTTTCTGAAACATAGCATGGATTCTTTAAATGTTAGTTATCATTATTATTATTATTATTATGTGTCACGCAGCTAGTTGCCACAAAAGCTGAATTAGAACTCAAGTCTCAGCTGAGTGTTCTTTCCACTACTTCAGCTGTTTTTTAATGGGATAAGAAATAATTAGAAGCCCAACTACCATTTCTTCTTGGTGCAAATAACTTAGCATTGCACTGAAAGAAAATATGAAAAGTGCATTAACTTCTACCACATACTGTATTCATAAAGAAGAAAAATGTTTTTTCTGAGGCCAGAGTAGCTCAGCACATTTTGTATCACAGCTGCTTAGGGTCTTTCCAGTTAAGCTTTTGCAGTGCTCCATTCTGACAATTGCTGGAAAGTAGAAGCAGAAAAATGACCCAAACAAACTCTGTGTGTATATACCATCTGGAGCATTGGATACCCAGGAAAAAAAGGATCCTTAAATGTCATAAGAGTTGGCCCAGAATTCTTGGAACCTGCTGTATTAATTAGCATATACAACTGGAAGTACTCAAGATTTCTCTGATGGTTCTTTGCCACAGAGAGGTGACCTGAAGCTCTGGAAGAATATGCTGCCAGAAGATAAGCTTTGTCTGGCTAGAAAGGATTTTAGTAGTAACCTGGTGACAGTTTATATGCTTTTCCTCAGAGGGCAGACCAAGAACAGTTCAGAAATGCTCAACTCTACAGTCAGCCCAGGATGAGGAATTCTTCAGCCATGGTAACTCTCAAAAACTATTTCCTAAGGTGTAGAGGATTTTGATCTAAATTGGAGGTGGGAGGAGAGAACCCAACAAAATCATGAATCCTTGAACAAGTGAATTATTTAAATTGCTAGAATGTGTTCTCAATTTCAGACAGCTCTGTTGGGCAGAATATATGGCTATTTCTAATTGAGGTCTAATAGTAGATCTACCCTGGAGACCTAGAAGTAATAGATGCATGGCTTTTACAAAGACTTTGCTTAGCTCAGTTGTCATCTAATCAATGAGATAATGTATGTTAGAGCACTTTGTAAACCTTTAAGGGCTAAATGTCATTAATATTAGTTATTGTTACTAATAATAGCTCTTATTCATGTTGCATTTTAAGATTTGCAAAATGCCTTAATTAATGAGATATATCCAGACACATGTGCAATACAATATAAACAATGCATATCAATTATGTCATATATGTCATATAAGATATTATATCTATTTATGTATTATAACACATAATTATATATTTATAATTATCCTACCATGATAATATATGCATATTTTTCTATTATGAAATATGCAGACAATTATACCATGACATTTAACACATTATATTATATATACAATTATTAAAATAACATGATACATTATTTTATATAGATAATAAACCCTATGAAAAGAATGCTATTATTTTCCATATTTTATAATTTGTGGAAAGTCAAGGTTAAGTGATTTGCCCAGAGTCACGAAGCCTCTAAGAGTCTGAGTTATCAATGGAAATTAGATCCTTCTGACTCCAGGTTCAAAAAGTCTGTGCCTCACTGACTTGTTCAGTTATACATGTCTTATTCTTTGTGACCCTGTAGATCGTAGTACATCAATACTGTCCATGGGGTTTTTTGGGAAAGATATTGGAGTAATTTGCCATTTCCGTTTTTAATGGATTAAAACAGAGTTTAAATGTCTCTCCCTGAGTCATATAGCTAGTAACTCTCTGAAGTCACTAATTTGAAAGTCAAGTCTTCATGTGTTGAGTCCAGCTCTCTATCCACTGAGTCAACTAGCTACTGCCAGCCGCTGATGTAATTCTGAACAATTATCCCAAATAAAATGGAGACTAAAACCTGTTAAATGTAAAAATTCTCAAACCTAATATTAATCCTTATATTACTACAATAAAAGGACTATACTAAATTTAATACTTACCTAAATGCTGTGATACTATGACAAGTTTTAGATTGAAGATAAGCACATTATTGGATCATAGATTCCGACATTAGAAGAGACCTTAAATTTTCTTTGACTTAACTCCACCTCATTTTACAGATGAATACACCAATGAAGACAATTTTCAGATGATAAAGACATCAATAGTCATCTGAAAAAATGTGCAAGTCACTATTGATTAAAGAAATTAAATTAAAACAATTCTGAGATACCACCTCACCTCTCATATTGGCTAAGATGAAAAGGAAAAAGATAAAGATAAATGTTGAGGGGACTGTGGGAAAATGGGGCCACTAGTGTATTATTGGTGAAGTTGTGAAATTATCCAAACATTTTTGAGAGCAGTTTGGAATTATGCCCCAAAGAGTATAAAAGTGCATATCCCTTTAACCCAGCAATGCCATTATTTGATCTGAATTCCAAGAAAATCATAAAGGAGGGAAAAGGACCCATATGTGCAAAAATGTTTGTAGCAGCTCTTTGTTTTTGTGGTAACAAAGAATTGGAAAATGAGTAAATACCCATCAACTAGGGGAATGGCTGAATAAGTTGTGGTATATGAAGGCAATGGAATATTATTGTTCCATAAAAAATTATGAACAAGCTGATTTCAGAAAGGCCTGGAAAGATTTACACAAACTGATGTGAGCAAAACAAGCAGAACCAGGCATACATTGTAAAAAGTAAAAGCAAGAATGTGTGATGATCAACTAAGAAAGACGTGGTTCTTCTCAGTACTTCAGTGATCAAGGCAATCCCAATAAACTTTGGATAGAAAACGCCATCTGCATACAGAAAAAGAACTATGTAGTTTGAATATAAATCAACACATGACTTACATAAATGTAAATCAGTAAATTACTTCTTTTTTTGTTTTTTCTCCATGATTTTCCCCTTTAGCTCTGATTTTTCTCTTCCAACATGATTCATAAAGAAATATGCATTAAAATAAATAAGTAAACAAATAAACAAAAAACATTGACAAGATGCCCCTATAAACTTATGTGTATGGAGAGGGATTGGGCAATGTAATTTGATTAGCATAGTAATCTACCACTGCAATACATTAGCACTTCTTCTGCAACTTCCTTCTGCAGTCTTGAGTTGCTTAAAATACTGAAAAGGGAAGACTTGAATGCCAAAGGCAAGGTTTGAACCATGCATGATGTTCTAGGATCTAAAGTTAGTTCCCTGTCTACTATACAGGGCTATTTCTTACGTCCATGTATCTTTTATTTAATTTTAAGAGAGCAGGACTGAGATAAGACCCCAATCTTGCCAAAAGCAAGAATTAATTTACTACAACTATTTCACAACTCACTCCTTCCTCACTCAATATCCCTCCCCACTACATACACACATATTTACATATTTAGTATACCGTCTCCTTCTTAACCATCTGACAAAAATTCATTTACCTTTTGTCATTAATCATTCAGGCCACTTTGATTGAATCCATTTCCTTGTCCCTCCCTCTCTCTCTCTCTCTAATATGTTTAAGAAATTTTTGACTGTTAAAAAAAAAAAAACACAAAAGGTAATGCTGATTATAATTATTTATATTTTCCAGATCCCTTACACTTCTAATCTCCTGTGAGACTACCTTCCTCTAAGTTGAACTGCTTAACATGTATTCCTAATTGACAAGTAGCCAAGGAAGGACTATGCATATCAAGAAATATATGAGAAGCATTTTGATGCAGTGGAAATATATTGAAATTTTGAAGGCAGAGAAACTGAGCAGTTTTCTTACTAAAAAACAACAGCAGCCACAGAATCATAAAAGAGCTAGAACTCACTCCTCTTCATTTTATAGATGAGAAAACTAAGGATGAGAGAAAGTGACTTTTATAGGTCAAATAATTATTAAGCATCTGAAGTACAATTTAAACGTAATTCTTCCTAATTATAAACCCAACACCTAGAACAGAGATGTCAGTAGGCAGCCCACAACATTGTCTTGTGTGGCTAGAACCAGAATAGAATGCAGCCTATCTGATTTTAGTTGGTTGACACATTAATAAAAAAGCAATTTATAATCATGTGTGGTTTTCTAAATCAATATGTGGCCTATAGGAATTCTTATGTATAGTTCAGTAGGCCTGGTTTCTATTTTTAGTTTGAGAATCCTGACCCATATGATTACTTAAGTCTCTTTTAACTTTAGGTCTTATGGTCCTATACACTTGATTGTAAGTTTTATTTGATTATATTATCAACATTCATAGTTTGTTGCATAATGTCATGTGCCCTTATTTAAAATAATTGGTGGAAATTGCTAGTGAATGAACCAAAGTGAATAAGAATGAAAGGAACAATTTTTAAAAAGGAGAGGAAGGAATGGAGTTAAGGCAGTATTAGTTGGGGCAGCAAGAAAAAATATATAGAGAGAAGATGAGGTTTGAACCAAGAAAGTTATGGGTTCTAGTGGAGATGGATATGAAGGGATTAAATTTCATACATTGAGGTTGGCTTGTGTAAAGCCACAGAAATAGGAGGTGACATGGCATGTGAGAAACTGGGAGAACCTTTCATTCTGAGTTGAAAAATAAAGAATAAAAATTACTGCATGAGTTATTTGTGCTATCGCTATAATGGAATCATCCTGAGATTCAAACATTCTAAATAAAAGGCATTGTTGAGTGGTGGATAGAAAAATGCACTAGAATCACCTTAAACAAAGGGCTGTGAAAAGTAATTGGAAATCAAGTATTTTTTTCCCCTGAGGCAATTGGGGTTAAATGACTTGCCCAGGGTCACACAGCTAGGAAGTGTTAACTATCTGAGACCACATTTGAACTCGGGTCCTCCTGATTTCAGGGCTGGTGCTGTATCCATTGAGCATCTAGCTGCCCCTGAGTGAGTAATTCTAAAGAGGGAATAGGTCAATGAATAAATCCTAGAAACAACAAATAATTGCAGTAAGGAGAATTACTACAATAAGACATTAAAAAAAGATTTTATAAAAAATATATTTAAAAAGAACAGCATACTTGAAATCAGTAGTACCTGGGCTCAAACTCGGCTTCAATCATTTACTAGCTGAATGATATTAATAAGTCATTAACTTCCTTCAGCTATAGTTTTCTCATTTGTAGAATGAGCAGGCTATATTCAATGATCTCTGAGGTTCCTTTAAGATTTAATTTCTGATACTTTGGCTAAGATTCAGCTTTCAGGTTTTCTACTTACTATTCATGAGGCACTGGACAAGTAATAAAGTCTAGCCATAGTTTCCTCAAATACAAAATGAATTTGTTAGATATGATAATCTCTAGGGACCCTTCAAGTTATATATCTCAAAAAGGGTATTTTTACTTAAATCTAGGGAAGCCACAAAAATCTGTTAAGCCATGTTTTTCTTTATAAGAACGAATATAAATTTATCCATATGGGGAAAATACTATTTGGCTTCTAAGGTGTTACATTCACATTTGAATATTCATAGTTGATTAACTATTTTAAATATTGATTCAATGTGATTATCATCATAAACTGAATGCATTAAAATGACAAAAAAAAAAATTTACCATGTGGTTGTTTGAAATGACCAGCTAGTGAAATCCCCTCTAAATTATGAACACCTTACCACAAAGACACAGCAATTGGAAAAGTGGCACTTTTATGAGATCTGGCTTTCTGTTACAACTCATGGAGGACTTATTATCATTGAATTTCCTCCAACTGTTCTAAGTGGACAATTCTGGTGAAAGAGATTGCAGAGAGCTTTTATAAATACTGAACCTCATAACAGTTGAATTCTAGGTATCATATGTAATTCTCACTATTTTTTTCCTAAAGAGCCCAGATATGTTATGATCCATAGTATGGCAGATCACTTTGGGATGATGCTTTGGATACATATCAACAGTGTTCCATGGTGCCATAGAAAAGAAAGTAAAACACAATTTGGAGCCAATTCTTCTCTACTCCATATGTGGGGTAGTATGGATTTTTGGAAACCAGCCCAAAGATGCTTCTGGCAGATGTGCAAGGGCATTTTTCAAAACACTATCTTTATACAGTGTTTCAACAGCCTGGCAAACATGGTTGTACATATCTTAAAGGGTATGTGATTGTCTGTGTCCAAGACCAAGCGTTCTACTCCTAAAACCTATTGAAGCATCATTCAATATTTTAGATACAACAAGAAAGAACAAAAAAGAAAGGATTTTTTTTAAAGGAGAAGGAAGGGAAGGAGGGCATTATTTGTTGGGGCAACAGAAAAAAAAAATTAATGTAGAAGATGAGGCTTGACCTAAGTCTTAAAGGAAGTGATGGATTCTAATTGACATGGATGCAAAGGGGTTGAATTCCACGAATTGGAGAGTTATAGTGTAAAGACACCTAAAAATAAAACATGGAAAGAAAGCAAAAATTATATATATAGATATAGATATACTGAAAAACTGAAATTTTTTTTCAATAAGTATAAATAACTGGTCCTCTTCTTTGATGAGAAAAGGGTGAAGAAGTGTCCAGAAAGATCCTGGGAAGGCAGCTGAAACAGAACTGGGGAATAAGGAAGAATTTTCACTGAACGTGGAAGGGTTACAGAATGGTGAGTCTAGGGAGTAGAGACAAACTTCACAATGTAGAGGATTTCAGATCTTTGTCTGACACTAGCCTCATTCATCTTCATTTTAAGAAAAACTACTAGACACCTGGTTTCTAGATATTTTTGTCCTGATGATGCAAACAGGCATTTTTATTTGGCAGGATTTGTGAAGTTTTTGGTCTCTTTGTAGGCACCCTTCTAGAAAACAAGGAAATATTAATTAAATTATCACCGTAAGAAAGTCTAGAAGAACTGCTCAGTCAAGCAAAACATCAAAAACAAGGATGAAACAAGGAAAAGACTAAAGGAATGAAAATGTGAATTTGTTTTCAGGGGAAAAATAGATGCAATGTCAGTGAAAATGTTATGGGCTAGCTTGGTGGTAGGAAAATTATAAGTATGCAAATTTATTTTATAAGACATAGATGGAGCACAGAGATTTGCACATAGCTCAAATAATATCTGCAGGATGATTGGGATTGAATTGAAAAAGGGAAAAAATCCCGTGAGGATAAAAGGAGATAATGGATATGAAAGTGTTTTGAAAATTATTAAGTACTATGCAAATGCAAGGTACTGTGTGATGATTAATAGAATCATACAATCATACACTTTTTGTATTAGAATCTGAGCTCTTTAAGATCCAGGCCTAACTCACTTGTCTTTTTGAATCCACAATGCTTAACACAAGATTGGGCATGAGAGATCATCAATCCCAATCCATAACTAGAAAATAAAAGGGGAGAAGAAGCTACATCATAATCCCAACAAAGTGCCCATCAACAAAAGTGCCTTTTCCTGAAGTCATTTAGTAAAGATCACCTCCTACCTCTCAAGGCAGATGATTTCATTTTTGAGTATCTATAATTACAAGAAGATTTAATTGTGTCTTTCTGGAATGCCTACTCTTACCCTACACCCATTATTTCTAGTTTTATCTTTATGTCTAATCAGAACAAATTCTAATCTATTCCCTGTAACAATTCTTGAATTTGTTAAACATAATTATCATGTTCTCTCTCACTTCCAGACCAAATATCCCCAATAAATATTCCCAATAATTTGAATCTCTTTCCATATGAAATGATCAAAAAGTCTCTCGGGATCCTAATCACTTTGTTTTGAATACTTTTCATCTTGTCAATGCATGAAAATAAGTTGGCATCCAGATTTGAGCACAATACTCAGCCTATGGCAAAACACCCTGCCATGTTTCACTGCTGAAACTTATTGAATTTACAATCCTAAAATGTCTGGTCTTTTCCATGAATTGCTCTCTAGTTATATGGTTTCAATATTGTACTTCTACAGTTGATTTTTTTAGATATAGAAATATAATTTTACATTTTATTGCTGTTGTTCAGTCTTTCCAGTGGTGTCTGACTTAGGAAATCCATTTGTGATTTTCTTGGCAAAGACACTGAATTGCTTTACCATTTCCTTCTCAAGCTCATTTTACAGAAGAGGAACTGAGGCAAGCAAGCTTTAAGTGGCTTGCCCAGTATACATAGCTAATAAATATTTGAAACTGAATTTCAAGGCATGAAGAGGAGTCTTCTTGACTCCAAGGGCAGGGCTTTATCTACCATGCTACCTATGTACCCCAGTGAATTTCATTTTATTGAATTTGAGTCATCTTATCTCTTAAGATCTTAAATCATCCTTTGTGTTAGCTATTAAATGAATGAATAAATTTAATTAATACTTTGCTTGTGCCAAGCACTTGTATTTAGCACAAAAACTGTGCTAAGTACTGGAGATTCAAAGAGAAAAGTGAGATCTCATCTAAAGGAGCTTATACTGTAACTAGAGGAGATAACATCTTAAAGACTTTGAAGTTCTCTTAAAGAGAACTCAGAAGTAATGTTCAGAAATATTGAAGTTACAGCAGGGAGGAACAAGACAAAGGTCAAACATTCTTAGAATATAATGACTAGTCAGATGACAATGCCTTGGGAAACTGAAAGGTGTACCAACAGGGCAGACAGTTAAACTTTGTGATTTTGTTAGAATCCAGTGTCAAGGGGGAAAAAACGTAGAGTCTGGAAATTTTCCATCTTACTAGATGGTTTCTATATGAATCACTGATAAATATGCTCAAGAGCACAAGATCAAGGAGCCATGCAAAAGACACTCTTGCAAAAATATCCCCTTCTACCAGACATCAATCCACTATTGCTTATCATTTCAATTTGGTATTCAAAAATTTAAAAATCACCTAATGGTACTAGCTTATATCTCTTCACTTTGTCCCACAGAGATTACAATGTAAATTTTTACAAATGCTTTAATCTTAAAGCCAAAGCAAAACATAAAAAATATATATGTTATATAGCATATCCTTTTCTTAGTGAAACTGTGATTTCAATGATAACTATATTCATTTTGGACATCCACAATTTGTTCTCTCTGTCTCTCTCATATATATATATATATATATATATATATATATATATATATATGCAATTATATTATATATATGCATGTATGTTATATGTGTCTATATACATATGTGCATGTGTGTGTATATTCTAGAATTTTCCCCTGAGAGATAAACGTGAAGAACAATAATAATATAATTTACAAAGATCTTCTCTTCACTTTTTCAGGGAAATTGGAATATTTGTCTTTCTCCAATGCTATAAAACTTTTCACATTCTCCACAGTATTTCAAAAATCACTGATAAAAATTCAGCAATCACATCTACAAGTACTTTTTCATTTCCCTAAAATGTATTCCATTTTGGCATAATATGGTGTGAATTCACTGAGTAAAGTTATATGTGCTCTTTTCCTAACTCTTCACTTGTCTTGAGTTTACATTCTCTATTAACCATGTTTGTTCTATCCTTTCCAGACCAAGGACCATTACCATTCTCCTTATGAGAGAAAACACAAGAAAATGAAATTAATCATTTGGCCTTTTCTCTTTCATTCATCATCATTGGTCCCTCTGCCCTAAGTTATGGACTTAGAGCTAAAAGAAATCTTACTTTTTTTCTTCTTCACATTCATTGCAAGCTTTATGATGATATCCCCACTTAAAAATAATATTACCTTTTAATTTCAAAATACATGCAAAGATAATTTTCCACATTCACCCTTGCAACAACTTGTTTCAAATTTTTCTCCCTCTTTCCTCCCTCCCTTCCCTATATTGTAAATAATTCAATATAAGTTAAACACGTGCAATTCTTCTAAACATCTTTCCACATTTATCATCCTGCACCAGGAAAATATGATGGCATTCTCAGAGGAATATGCTCCACATTTGTATTCCTTTTCTATTTACTGCCTTTCTTTCTATCTTTTATATTTGTGATTTAGAAATCTAAGTTTCAATCAGAGAATCTAATGCATCTACATTGGTCCCTTTAGGTACCTCTACCTCTTTTTTCCTTATTGGAATTATTTCTGTTAGAATTTTTAAATTTTATTTTCTCTAGCATACCAGTTCTCTTGTCCTGACCATCTCTGAAGAATAATGGGTGAGATGTTCTTTCCAACCCATTCCCTGAATCCTTGGAAATAATCTCACCCAAGACTTACATAATATATTAGCCTTCTCAAAATTCTACACTTAGTGAGATCTAAATTCAAATCCTCCAACACTCAACTAGCTATGTGACTCTGAATAAGTCATTCCCCTTTCATCTGTAAAATTAGAATAATAATAGAACCTATCTCCTAGAATTACTGTGTTGATAAAATGAAATTCAAGATAACCTCTTGCAAATATAAAATCTCTTTGCAAACCTTATGCAAATGATCACTATTATTATTGTCATTATTATAATTTATTGTTATTTTATTGCCCACACATAAGAGAGAGAATCTTATCATTTCCCTTTAATTCCTCCTCATTGGTCAGACCCAGGCCAAGAATACCAGTTACCCTCATTGCTTGTTATGTTTTGAGCAAAGTAAAAAGCATTAGCTGTTCTACTTTTGATTAAAGAGAGAGCTCCAGCAGGTGTCTGGGTAATTGAAGCCCCATCATTCTCAAATTATGGTTTTATACCATGTTATTATTTTCTTAACTAATTTATTTTTCCTTTTATTCCAGGTAATCTGAAGTATATTTCCATTAAAAGATATTTTCTGTTTTTTTTTTTTTTTTTTTCTTTTGAGGATCTTTTACTCCCAAGTCCTTCACCTTGTTTCCTCCTTCAAATTCTTGGATTTCTTCATATTATTCTTAATATATACCTTTCCCCTTCACTTTTTGAAAATAAAAAGCTTTAATAAAAAATAAAATAAAATAAAGTGAGGTGCTACATGCTGGGATATTGGAACTTTTGGTGTTGAGGATCTTAAACAGATGCTTGATAAAGTTTTCTATTAGGAAATATTTAATTATTTTCAATTTAAAAATGGAAATGATTAATGACATAATATGAGTGATGCAAAATAAGGACAATGGCACAACAGTCAAAAAACAATTGCATTGGCTTTGGTTAAATTAAACTCTTAATAGATGCTAGAGCATTTTTAGATTTACACAAATCTTTTTTTCTAGCCACCATGTGAGGTGGTACAATGAGTATGGTTACCTTCTTTCACTGATGGAGAAACAGATTCAGGAGAGGAAGGTAGCACATGCTCATACATATATAGTCAGCAAGTATCAGAATTGGGATTCAAAATCAAGTCTTCAAGATTAACTTCAAGACCACAGTGTTCCTGCTCCACCTCCTGGTCGCTTCATCTTCCATGTTATCATCGGAACCATAATCACCTGCTTCTCCTCCTTCCCTACCTCCTCGTCTTCTTCCTACTCCCTTCCTCCCTCCTTACCTACCTACCCAGCAAAAGTGAGAATAATCCTTTAGAGGAAAAGGTGGAAATTCTGTGAAATAGAGGGTTTTCAAACATTTATGATGAAAAGACCAGAGCGCAATGGAAAATTTGATTTTTAAATACAGGAGGCAGGGGAAATATAAGGAGGAAATCAGGAAAGTGAAATCATAAGGGACTTAATTAGGTTTATCTGTTTATATTACTATGTGGGAGGATGATACTTGTAACTTATTAGAACTTTCTCATTATTATGGCAGCTTGAACTGCCATAATAAACAGAGGGTACAGGTGTCAGTTGAATATGAAGGGATCTTAAAAAAATGACAAAATTAAGGAGGCAGAGAGAATTGTACTAGTAGAAAGGAAAAGGGAGAAATGAAATGATGCAAATTATCTTTTATAGTGAAGGAGAAGAAGGGGAAGATCGAATGAATAAGTGAACCTTGCTGTCATCAGAATTGGCTCAAAGAGGAACAGCATACTCTGAATATCGGTATAGGAATATATCTTACTTTGCAGAATAATAGGAGGGGAAAGGGATATGAGAAAGGGAGAAGAGTTATAAAAGATAGGGCATATTGGGTGAGGGAATGGTCAACAGCAAAACACTTTTAAGGATGGTCAGGAAGAAAGGAGAGACAGAATAGAATAAATGGGGTAAATACAATTAGTAATTGTAAAAGCATCATGAAGCAAGTTTCTCTGATAAGATCTTATTTCTCAAACACAAGGAAGTGAATCAAATTTATTAAAAACAAGAACCATGCGCCAGTTGATAAATGATGAAAAGATACGATCTACTTCTAAAAGGCTATAAATTCATGCATATCTTTTGACCTAACAATAGCACTATTAGGCATGAGTATCAAAAGAGATTTTTAAAAAGGGGAGGGGGAAAGGTAAAGGACTTATATGTACAAAAATGTTTGTAACAGCTCTCTTCTCAGGGCAAAGAACTAGGAGTAGAGGGGATGCCTAGCAATTGGGGGAATGGCTAAATAAATTGTCTTATATGGCTGTCATAGAATATTTTTGTTCTATGGGGAGTGATAACAATGCTCTTAGAAAAATAAACCTGGAAAGTCCTCCATGAACTCAAGCAAAGTGAAATATACTGTATACAAAGAAATAGCAATGTTTTGGGATGACCAGCTGTAAATGATTTTGCTATTCTCAGTGGTACAGTGATCCATAGAAACTCTGAAGGACTTATGATGAAAAACCTTATCCATATTCAGAGAAGAAATTGAATGTGTCTAAATACAGACTGAATCATACTCTCAAAGAAAAAAAAAAGTCATGCTGACTCAGTAATTCCATTGTTCCAAGTCCTTCTTGTCAATCAGTGTTGAGGTAAGCTCTGTTATTTGAAGTGTTACCCAGTCTGCAAAACTTTGTATTACACACAGTTGTTAGTACTTATTGGCAATTGAGGAGAAGCTGATATACATGGAACCCTCCCTTTTTGCTATCATGGATCTATCAAATTTGTCTATGTCATTATGATAGTTATCAACAAAAACTGGGTTCATCTTAGATAATTTGTTTATCTCTAGGTATCAGTCCATCACTATCTTTCTGTCCTGATTTTTTTTTCAAAAAACTCATTTTAATTCTCTTTTTCCTGAGTTTTGCCTCATTAATCAGGGTTAACATCTGAACATTTTTTTTTTTCTTTTAACAGAGAAAAAGACAACTTATTCATGCCTGCATAAGGAATAGAATTGATACAAGAATACCTAAGAAAAGAGACTTTCTTCCTTCTTGCTTCAAAAGAAGACACGTGGTTCTAGAACCTCTTCAGGGAGAAACTTGGAAAGAAACAGAACAAACTTTGGGAGCCAATATGTACAGAAAAGTTAGTTCCCCAATATAGTACTTTTTTCTAATCTGCTTTCCTAGAAACATTGGAGAATGTCCCTTGCAAAAGATCAAGGACTCTAGATTTTCTGAAGTGTCTCACCAGTAGAATAGTCATTCATTCTGTTCATTATCTTATATATTCTAATCTGTATAACTTCTCTGATTTCTGTTTGCTGCCTGCACGATAATTAGGTTTACTCATTATTCATTATTTGTGATAGTCTTTTGTAGAATTAGCATTTGTTGGAAAAGAGTCAGGTTTTAGCATATAAGCTAGGGCTACCTTTTTTCTTGTTAGATTATAACAACCAGGAAATAAATTTGAACCGAAGACAAATATTATTTCACCTAAACTACAAGTATTTGGAGGGCAGATATAATCCTAGTCTAAACTCCTATGAATTTAATTATCATTTACATATTGATGAACCTCCAATCTTTCTATTTTACCCCAATACCTTTGCTGACCTACAAACTTGCATTTCCTCGGTGATCCAAAGCTTTATGGAATAGACTTTGGACAAAAATGCCATCTGCATCCAGAAAAAAAAAAAAAAAAAAAAAAAAAACTATGGAGTTTGAAAGTAAATCAAAACATGCTATGTTCACTTCTTTGTTTTGTTTTGTTTTTTCTCTCCCATGCTTTTTTTTTTTTTTTTCCTTTTGTTCTGATTTTTCTCTCCCAACATGATTCATAAAGCAATACCTTTCAGACAACTGTATGGTACATAGACATCTTAGGTATATGTTTTAAACTGAATTCATTATCCTTCTTCTTAAACCCTCCCACACACTTAGCTTCCCTTGTATTATAGAGGGCAAGACCATTCTCCTTGTCCCTCAGGCTGACCTACTAAGTCATGCTGGTCTCATTATCTCTCAAGCCTCATATCCAAGTTATTACTAAGACATGTTAATTTTACCTTTGCAACTTCTTTTGAATATGCTCCCTTCTCTAATACTGTCATACTCTAGTTCAGGCCTAATTAGTCCATACCTTGATTATGATATCCAGCCAATGCGTCTGCCCTCCTCAGGCTCTCCACACTCCATTCATCCTCCACTTAGCCACTAAAATGATTTTCTTGAAGTGCAGATCTCACCATATCTCATTCTGCCCCCAACCCCACCTGAATTCAACAAACTTAGTGACTTTCTATGGCCCCTACAAGTAAATGGAAAGCCTTCTGTTTGATAATTCATAACCTAGCCCCCTCCTACATTTTCAGTTTTGTTTTTTTTTTAATGTCTCATTCTTTCTCACATACTTTTCAATCGAGTGACACTGGGTTCTTGGCTATTTCACAAACAAGACTCTCTCAGCTCCAGGCATTTTCTCTATGTCTCACATCTGTAATACTTTTCGCTCCAGCTCTCTGACTTCAAGTCCCAATTAAAATTCCACTGTTTTCAGGAAGCCTTTCACAATCTCTCTTAATTTCATTGTTTTCTCTCTGTTAATTATTTCCTGTTTATCTTGTGTGTATATATATATATATATATATATATATGTACATATACATACAGAGACATATATAATATAATACAATATAATATAATATATACACGTTGTCTCCTCAACTAACTTGTAAGCTCCTTGAAGACAAGAACTATCTTTTGCCTCTTTTTATATTCCAAGCACTTGAAAAGTGAGATCTGTTAAAAATCCCAGCTTAAAAAGGTGACCCTTTCTCAAATAAATCCAATTCACTTGCATGCCATAGCATCACCTCACCAATGGCATGGTCCTCTTTGAGAACAAAGGAAAAAACAACATCTCAAGCACTTATCACAGTACTTGGTACATAATTGGTGCTTAATAAGCATTGACTATTGGTAGACTGATAACTGTCTACCCTTTCAGAAGAGCAGAGCAGCCGGACTTGATGATCCTTCTCTTGCTCTCTTCTGGGTAGGAATCAAAGTATCCCTTGGGGAGAGGGAAATAGAGAGGGAGATTTCCATGCTAGCCTCCCTTTGTGACAAATATTTCACGTAGACATACACACAGCTTATATATATACATTTAACAAAGTTTCTGTCTTAAAAACAAACATACAAAACCCTTAGAATATGTTTTTTTTTCTGTTTATACAATTTTACTTTGAATTATTTTGATTTATATTCTTTATTCTAAAAACCCTTCCCTTTATCATATTGGATATTAAGAATATTTTTAACCTTCTTTTTCATTCTATTTGCTGTCCAACTACCTACCTTGATCCTGGTGAAAAGTTTCATATGTAGAAGAGTCTGCTAAATATATGTCCTATTCCCACCAAACAGTGTGGGGGGCCATGCCGGCTTGAGGAGGAAGAATCAGCAAACACTCATGTTATACTGTTTTAATTACAAGCTGCCCTCTTTTCAAGTTTATTACAATAGATGACTGCCCTGCTGTGAAACAGTATATAAAGACACAGCAGTATATCTCACTGGTATATTGTGGAAATTAAAATTATTGATACTACTTCAGTAATTAATTTCCATAGAGAAACCAGTTTAGTTTAATAAAGAGATTAATGAAAATGTTGCAGAAGATCTATTTCTCAGGAGGCGTGGTACACAGTAATTCTTTGCATTGGCAAATAAAAAAACCCTTTCAAACAACCTAGTAAATCTTGCCTTATTCAATTAATTTTTCCTTAAGATATAAAAAGTTTTTAGGGTATCAGGAGTAGACCTAGATAGCAGCCACTCTTTTGACTATGAGCCTGACAATCAATGGCTTACACTGATGTGAAGGAAGGTTGAGAAAGACTGTCAGTGACATAAGTTCTAGACTAATGCAGGGCAACTCTTCTGCCAGGAGATGGAGGGTGAATAGGGAAGAAGACATATGGGGAATGTGTGGGATCCAGGTGAGGGATGGAACATGGGAAAGGTGTAATACAGTGCCTCAGACACCTGCAACAGTATTTAGGATCAGTGAGGACAGATCATTTATTTTCTTCTTATTACAACTGAGCGACAATATGAAGGAGCAAGTTAGTCCCTGATGGCTAAGAACTGTATAATGCTGGGCAAAGTCACTAATTGCTCGGTGGCCCTAGAGAGGTCTCCATGGCTTGATTTTACAGAGTGGAACCCTATCTGCATTTGTAAAGGAAGTTTCCACATCAAGATTTCCCTACACTAATGAAATCACAAGTATGATGAAAAATGAGCTTAAGGTCTACCCCTCCTTACCTTCAAAGTACATTTACTAGAATATAAACTACCTCTCAAGACTATAAGGTCTAAGAGTCCATGGAGTGTATATTATCAGAACTTTGTAGCTTTAGAGTCCAATACAATACAGTTATCTCGTCGATACTGCCACTTTCCCCGTTGCAAGTTTTGATATATCAAGTGTCAGCATAAGAAATTATAAAGGAATCTTGGGAGAGTTTTTACAAAAGCTGCAGAAGACATGCAAAGGTCACCAGATGACAGAGAAAATGTTTAAAAATTCAGAAATGCATAAAATATATATTTTAGTATTGTATAATACCGACACATTTTAACCTTTAATACCATAACAATTCATTCATATTTTGCTGGTATGAAGGGAAGTCCAAATATTTTTATCCTGATTTTCCATATTACAGAGATGCTATGCCATTAACCCCTGTGATATGAAAGGAATAACTACATATATAGAATATATATGATAGGTCTTTGACTTTTAAAAAATTATTACAATACATGCTGAGAAAGTGAGGAATATCAACTTCATATAATCACTAAAACTATAAGATCTAGATTATGATCTGACTCAGTTGAGGGAATTACTACAAAAACAAATCATAACTACTTGACATATTGATATATATTGGATTATAGAGGGATTTCACATGACAATAACATATTCGGTACTGTACATATTGACATACCATATGTGAGAAAAACCTGTAGAAATTGTAAAAGTCCATGCTAGGTACCAAGACTTGAGGTCAGCCTCAGTAGCCTATCTAATTGGTTCTTTTCCCACCATTTTGGATGTTATTTTTCTATTTTCAACAATAAAGTTTGGTTTTAAGGGTCAACTTCAATATTAGTATAAACCAAATTCAAAAGGCAATATCACTCACTCAATCTGTATTAAAGTAACAAGCTCTCTAATTTCTGAACCAAGGAAAAATATCAGTTAAAATGTTTCAAAAGTCTGGAAGAACCAGGGTGAGAAAAAAAAAGTGATTAACATGACTCCCTGCATTCCAGGACACAGGGAATCCTCAGGATGTGTCCTGGGCACCATGGAATAAAGATGGGGTATTGTCATCTTTTTTCCTCTCCTTTCTGCCTCCATCCAAACAGTTACTAAAAGTGTCTTGGACATAATTGATCCTTCTTTTATCCTAGGTTTTGGTGAAAACTTTATTTGAATTCTGAAAAAAGGGAAACAAAGGCTTTTACTGGAGCATGTGTCCATATCCCATAAGAATACTTAAATCAGTAATGCCTTTCACACTGAGAAGCTTCTCTTCTTTTTCAACATAAATTTCACTTATTAAAATAATTCTATGGGACTTAAACATACTGGTGAAAAATGACAACCCTTGGATCCATTCAGGAGCAACCTCTCATCTTGAGAATCAGTAGATCAAATTTGTGACCTTATGGAAGAAGAAGAAAAAGAAAATGGGAAAAGGAGGAAGAAGGGAACAGGGAGAAGCAGCAAGGAAAGGAAAAGGAGGAGAAGAAAGATAGAAGAAGAAAAAGAAGAGGAGAAGGAAGAGGAGAAAAGAAGAAAAAGAATTCTTACTAACTTTTTGTAATGGGGACCTAAAGGCAAACTTTTGTGAATCTGTATACAAGTATAGTTAACTCACCTTTCCTACAAATATCACAGTAAATCAATATTATTTATATAAAATATAAAAAATCAATTATCTGAATAACTAATATTAGGAGTTTCTAGGTGCAACTGAGATTAAATATAGATGGATTAGTGGAAAATAAAAGGCATGAACAAACATGTTTTCAATACATGACAAAGTATTTGTTTCTAGGAGGGAATCATAAACAAATGAAGATAAACATGTGATTAGCTTTTTAAAAAATTTACACAACAACTGCATGGGGGAAATATGGTTGAGCATTGAGAAAAATGGCAGTAACCTGTAATTCTCTCTGAAAGAGTGCCTGGAGATATCACAATAGCAGAAATAGCCAGTGAAGAATAATTTTTATCTTTGATCCCCATCTAAAATTTATGGATTGTAAAGATCATTTGATTGGATATATAATATACACACACATATACATACATACATTTATATGTGGATGGACAGAGAAACACAAATATATTCATATATATATACAAATCATTTCTCTCTTTTATATATAATGTATATAATATGTAAGAGAGAGAGAGAAAGAACAAGTAGTGTATCTATGGTAGTCAAAAAATTAGTGTCCTAGACTGCATTCATAGAAGCAGAGTATCCCAAATGTTTTAAGTGAGTGTATGTCTTCTTCCCTGGACATATCCTATCTGGATGATTGTGGATATTTCTGAGAACTATATATGTACTGAAAAGGACATTGATAAATTGTAATCACTTCCAGGGATCATTGAGCAGTATGGAATAATGATCATATGTTTATGAGAATCTCTGGAGGGAAGCACAATTGGAAAATTTTACCTTAGTAAATAAATCTAAGAAGATAAATCTAAGAAAGTAGGGAATTTGGGGGAGGGTGTGGTAGAGCAGAGAGAGATGGGTAATAGATATGATAGCCAAATAACTGAAGAACTATCATGACAATTAAGACATATTCTGCTTCTCCTAAGAAAGTAGGGCTTTAAGTAATGAGTAAAAGTAACATCAAGGCAGATTTCAGCCTAGTCTAATATAATTCAATTAAATTTAAAATCATTTACTGTTTGTTGTCATTTTGTTATTGTTCATGTGTGTTTAAATCGAGCTCTTCATAATCCCATTTGAAGTTTTGTTGACAATTATATGGAATGGTTTGATGTTTCCTTTTCCAGCTTATTTTACAGATGAGTAAATTGAGGGAAACTAGGTTAAATGATTTGCCCAGGATCACATAGCTAGTAAGTGCCTGAGAATGGATTTGAATCTAAGAAGAGTAGCCTTCCTGACTCCAGACCCAGCACCCTTATCTGCTGTACAACTTAACTGCAAAAATTTATATGCTTAGGAATCAATCAAGGAAGAACAGAAATATTGCCCACTCCAATTAAGATCAGATAATATAAATTTGTTGAGAAGAACACAGTTGTGTGATTCTCTGTAGCTGAGTTCAGCAGTTTCTGAGTAGGAGTGGGGAAGGCAGATGGCATGGCTAATTTAATTAAATTCTACAAACATTCATTAAGCACCAGCACTAATATATTGGAAAAAGAGCTGACCTTCTTAACAGAAGATCTAGATTCAAGCTCCTTCTCTTATCTTATACACCCTACATAAGTCACTTAAACTATGAGACAATTGTTAATTTTCTAAGATTTTAAAGTTGCAGACAAGGTACTGATTTGAGTTGGTCAAGTGAGTTCCCTATAGAAATGAATTCTTCCCTTCCTCCTCCTCCTCCTCCTCCTCCTCCTCCTCCTCCTCCTCCTCCTCCTCCTCCTCCTTCTTCTTCTTCTTCTTCTTCTTCTTCTCTCTCTCTCTCTCTCTCTCTCTCTCTCTCTCTCTCTCTTTCCTTTCTTCCTTCCTCTCCTTTCTCTTTCTCCCTCCTATTTTCCCACAGGGATGTTTCCTCCCTACATCAGAATGCTCCAGTACAAAGTTAACAATTACAGGGGATACTTATGACATCTCACACAAAATTCCTTTTATCTTTTTTCATTCCCTTTGTTTATCTATCAACTAGAATGGAGCTTGCCCTCTTCAAAGCATAAGAGAGGCAGATTCCTGCCATGGTATGAATCTTTCAGACGTGTCAGTTGATGTAAGTGAGTGATCTATTCAAAGAACGGAGCACCAGCACGAAAGTCGGGCCTGCAGCCTATCGGCAACATGATGTGCTCTATACCATTAACTTTTAATTAACTCCAATTTTGACACAATTAAGCTCAATTAGAGTAGGATGTCTGACACCACAATGAGCACATATCCACACCTCTGTTGGTGTCGCATTGAATTAATATCTCTTCTCAGTGCAGTCTCTTCCCCTGGTTAAAAGCTTTGTTTATTCAAACAGGCAGCAGGCTATTGCATTTAAAACTCAAACACAAGGCCAGAGCTATCCTTTGCCCCTATCACATCCATTTTCAAGTTCAACTATTTGTAACAAATCCTGGCCTTCTGGCTTTTCTGTTGTTATATCTTGTGATCTGCAATGGTGTCCTTTTCAGCACAGATTTAAAAAAAAACCAATATTGAATTTTGGAATATAGCTAAGAAATGTTTATTAAGAATTGTTGATCTTTTCAGGAGAACTCCATAAATATTTTCTTTCAAAAGCATGGGGGAAAAGCTGTTAAGGATCTGGATCTTGAACTGTGAACACATATACATCCTTTTAGCATTTCCAGTTTCAAAACAGAAAACAATGATATGGTTTATTTTGTTTCATGTTTTTTATAGCCACATCTAGCCATTTTCTGCAATCATTTTCTCTCACATTTAATAATATTTAATAAGCACTTACTATATGCTTACTGGGCAATCACATTGAAGTTGATTGTATAATCTTTGGATCCACTTCTACCATTAAGGGAGTACAGCACTCAACTGAAAGTGTATTCAATATAGTCATTTTGGTTAAAAAGATGTCACAATATAGTGAAAGTACCTCTAGATTTGGAGTCAGAATGTTTGGTTGAATTTCCAGATCTGCTGCTTGTTACCTATGGGTTTATGATCAAGTCATTTACCCTCTCTTAGCCTCAGTTTCCCCTTCTGCAAAATGAAATGGTCTATGAGAGTCCTTTTTGGCCACAAATCCAATGACTTTTTGAATATGTTTTATTAGATGCTTAGAAAGACATCTTTATTACAATTACTTGGCTCTACTGAGAGAAAAGTGAACTATAAGCTTTGTCCTTTTCCTGTATTCATAAAAATACATATGCTTCATGGTTTTCATCATAAACTCTTTTGCAGAGAAAGGGGATGAATATGGATTTATATTTTTTTTTAAAAAATGTTTCTTTCTTAAATAGGTCTGGGATTCTCATTTAGTCCTTATATATAAGTTTATTATCCTTTTAAACCCTTCCTGTGAGTAAGATAAAAGATGACATTTTTCCACTACAGCATGGCTTTACATGGTGTGGAGACTAGAAAAAGAAAGACGTTAGAGAAGATTACCATTTTACACAAAAAAGCGGATAAGGTGGGTCTGAGTGTCCAGAATAGATGAAGTCCCTAATATGGAATTTCCTTTACTTATTCATTTGTTCTGTTGTGTGCCTCTGAACAGGAAACATTCTTGAAAATAAATGCCAATTAGTCTGGATGTTTTAGACAAACTAAATTCTCTCTTGGATACTGAGTCTCCATTTGACTAGTGTAGACTTGACCTAATAATCTTTTTTTTTTTTTTTTTTTTTTTTTTTTTTTTTTTTTTTTTTTTTTTTTTTTTTTTTTTTTTAATACATAAGCTACAGATCCAACTAGCATTGAGGTTAGCAATTTAAGTTCATGTGGTAGTAACACATTTCCAAAGCTATGGGATATTTACTTTCCAAAAATGGTTGAAGTCAATCCATTCTCTCTGAGTTCTGGCATCACAGTTTCAGTGCACTATAAATCAACCACTTAACAGAATTTATTTATCATAGTATTTTCTGCATGTCAAGCACAAAATCAAAAAATTATACAATCCCTGCTCTCAAGTTCTTACATTCTACTTGGATGGGAAGAACCAACTACAAATACAAGTTTATTCATAATATATTCAAAATATATTTAAAGTAAATACAATTTGGTTAGGAACTGGAGTGGTGGATTGAGGAATGGGTTCATAGAGAAGAGCCTTGAAATACCCATGTAGTTAAACAAAAAGTAAAAAGAAAGAGGGGATCAATACCAATGTCCTTCCCTGATTTTTGTGATCATGCAAGAAACTTGTTTTTCTTTCAGTTCCCTCTTGGTTCTCATTCTGAATTGCCAGACTAGAGGATTCTAGGTGTTATTGTAATGATTTTATCTCAGCATGAGTCACTTATGTCTCTGTGACTTATCACAGGCACAAACAAGTGCAGGTATGCCTCACTTTGAATAATATTTTCCTTAAAACTTTCCAAAGAATAAAGCCTCTTCTGTTTTTTCCATTTACTTTTATTTAAAATCTGGAGATGCATTTGTTCCTTTCAGACTGGGGGTAAAGGGTGAAGAAGGAAAAGGTGAGTAATGGTTCTAAAAGACACACATCTAGCTATGTAAGCTCCTTAACATTTTTAAAATGCATACTCAAAGAGACATGGTAATTGTAAATACAAATATGCATGTTATTCAACTACATAAAAATGGTAAATGGAAGCATTGCCTTTATGTTCCTCCTACACAATACATCTAATTGGCTCCTTTGTTACCTCTAGGATAAAAGATAGCTTCCACTGCTTAGCATTTAAAACTCTTCGGGGCCCTTCCTACCGATCAAATGTGTTATTAAATCATGATTCCTCCCTCATATCATCTTCCCTGTAAGCCGTGTCTGTATTCACTTAGCTACCAATATAGTTCAGGCCTTTGTCACCTCTCACATGAACTATTGTAACATCTTCCAATTTGGTCTTTCTGACTCAAATCTTTCCCTCCTCTAATAGATCCTCTACACAGCTCCCAATGTGGTTTTCCTAAATGAATAAATGTGGCCATGTCACCTTCCTCCTAATTCAGTAAATCCCAGTGGTTATCTATTATCTGAACCAAAAATTTTTCTCCTTCATTCTGTTTTACTCAGTTTAAAATCAAGTTGTAATAACCTACTAGTTGATTGTCAAACATCACATTCTATGTCCACCCTCTGTCCATTTATACTAGATCTTCCTTATGTGTGGGATACTATCCCTTTTCTCTTCTACCTACTAACTTTCTTTAAGAATCACCTCAAAAAAATCAACTCAATATTGCCTTCTATAAGTGGGCTTTTGTGCCCTAACCAGGCATTTAATATAGAAAGAGACATCCCCAAGTCTTCCATCCCTGCCAACGTTGAGGGAGCAAATACAGCTTTATTACCTTTTAATTAAACAACCATGTTTCACAAATAGGACGGCAACATGTGGAACAAACTGCATAGTTAGGTTCATGGTTCAAAGCTTGTTTCTGGGCATCCTAGTAAAGGATCCTGGTAATGAGTAACATGGCTTGGTAAGCAGAGAGTTTATCTTGGATTCAGAAATAGCTGGACTCAAGCCCTCTCTATCTCGATCTCACTAATTGTGGGATACTATATAACTCATTAACTCTTAGGAGCTCTCAAAGTTTCATAAAAGGTGTTAAGCTGCTTTGATAGAAAGGTCTTTTTCATCTCAGTGAAATCACATATCTAATGTCTGTCCGATCAGAGTAGTTGTATCCCCTGAATATAAATAAATATAATTGATTTTGGTCTTTACAATATCAAAAATGGGTTATGAGAGGAACATACTATCTTCTGGACATCACCTAAAGAAAACAGTGGCCAAGAGACGATAGCTCACAGTAGGTCCTGCTGGGTAAACAATTGCTTCATGAATTTTACATGTGTTTCTGGATCTAGCTTTAAATATTTCTCACACTTCGGATCTACTGAGACACATCCATAAACAATGGTGGGTTGAATCTGTTCACCTAGAAAGGTGGAAATCATTCTTGAAGCTATAGGGTGAGAGTTGAGGAGCTCCCCTCATCTTGTCTTGCCCCAATTAAATTAATTTGTCCATAGGAGTATGGTTCAAAGAGTAATTGTTATAAACTGCTGCCATTTTTCTATTTTGAGGATTAATAAGAAAACAGTGAAAAACTAACACAAAAGTAGAAACTACATGGACTCAAGAAGGATTTTTTTTCATTTTTTTTGATGGATATTAACTTCTGTTGCCATAGCTTATTTTGGCATATTCATATTCATATTCTCTCTCTCTCTCTCTCTCTCTCTCTCTCTCTCTCTCTCTCTCTCTCTCTCTCAAAATCTTAGGAGTATAACTATAGAACTGAAAATGATTTAGAAGTCACCTAGTTTAAAGCCCCTCATTTTCAAGATAAGGAATCTGAGGCTAAGAGACACGAAGTACTTTGTCAAATTTCATTTAGGGAGTGAATTTCAGAGCTGGTATTCAAACCCAATTCCCAAATTCCAAATGCTGCCATCTTTCCATTCCACCATATTGCCTTTCACCTTAATTTTCATTTCTTCATCCCCCTTTTTTTCCTTTTTGCCAATAGATTCTTTCTCCCTTTTCTGCTATTGTGTCCCAGCTTGGGTGGCAGTCTAAGGCTGTAAATAGAAGAAAGCTGACCAGAACACACAATACTCAAGCCAGTGATTTTGATCTCATTATGATGCCAAGATCTAATCAAATAATTCCCTCCTAAATAAGAGAATACCAATCCATTTTGTCCCAATATATCCTCTTTCCTTGGCTCCCTTCATCTTTTTCCTCTCATCTATTTTATCTTGTAGAATGAGATTCTTGGGAAGAAAGCAAAATTAAATGGTTTTGCACATATATAAAGTAGAATTCAAGAATAATATTCTAAAAGAATAGAGTGCTCTAATCTGATTTTTAAAATGGACTATTTTTTTTTTTTTTTTTTTTTTTTTTTGTGAAACATCAGCTAATTTCTGTGGAGACTTCTTACTTTTGTGGAATAAGTAAAAAATTAATGACTGTAGAGTTACTGGCCAAACAATTTAGAACTCAGGGTGTCCAGTTCTAGGAAGGATCATCTTCAGGAAAACTGTATAGGTGACAAAGCATATGAAGATATATCACACTAGATTCTGTTCTCCACACATACACACAGAATCTTAACATCACTCCTAATCTACACACACACACACACACACACACACACACACAGAGCTTTTTGGCTATAATATCTACTCTGTGAGACTCAGAAATAGCAGAATGACAGTGAAACTAAGCCCAGCACCCAAGGTGGTGATAGAGATGAGAAAGTAAAATGACTTTAGCTTCTATATAGCCCAGAAGAGAAGCAGTGACATCAAAGTGAAATCAAGCAGGGATTTTCAAAAAGAGAAAAAAAGATAGCAAACCAACAGTTCAAAGAAGATCCAGCATTTACAAAGGAATGATGCTCACTTCAGGAAACACACACTCAGAAGGAGCCAGACCAGGAGCCTGGCAAAGATTAAAACAAAACAAAACAAAACATAGAAGGACTCTCTAATAGACCATACAAAGATGGGAGAGAAGGACTAAGATGGGTATCCAGTTACAATAAATACAGAAAAATTAGAAAACAAAAGTAAATGGAGGAATAAAATTTATATTGTTCAAGAGTATATGTTGAGGGATGTGATCCTTTTAAATTAGGATCAATTAGAGATCAAGGAAAAAGATTAGAAACTGTTCTCAGAAGAGAGAAAAATATAGTTACAAAAATACTATGCATTATTAGCTTCAGCTTTCAGGATGCACAGAAAAGTGAATGAGGAGGGGAGAGAATCAAGATTGCTTACTATATTCCCATGCTATGTGTCTTTGAAATATGATCTTATTTAATCCTTACAATTATTTTGCAAAGTAGATGTTGTTCTTATGCAAATTTTACAGTTTAGGAAGAAAGGTTAAGTGTCTTATCCAGGATTTTTAAGGTTGAATGTGAACCCAACTCTTCCTGGCTCTGGTTCTGATATTCTGTCCACTACCAATCTAGCTTAGTTTCAGTTGCCAGAGTGGGGGAAAAATTGATGCGCCAGAAAGAGGATTGTGGGGACTGACTGTGGATCATGACATAGTATGTTCACCTTTTTTTGTTGTTTGCATGCTTTTTTTCCTTCTTTTTATTTTTTTTTGATTATTTTGATAATATATGTGGATAAATGTGGAAATACATATAGAAGAATTGCACTTATTTAACATATATTGGATTGCTTTCTTCTTGGGGGAAGGGAGTGATGGGAAAAGTGTGAGAAAAATTTGGAACACAAGTTATTACAAAGATGAATGCTGAAAACTATCTTTATATATATTTTGAAAATAAAAAGCTGTTATTAAAAATATGCATGCATTTTTGTTTGTTTTGGTGGTGTGAGAAAAGGGATTTTCCCTGTGAGTTTACTGATATAAAGAATTCTGAGGGGGCAGCTAGGTGGCACAATGGATAGAGCACCAGCCCTGAAGTCAGGAGGACCTGAGTTCAAATCTGACCTCAGACACTTAACAGGTCCTAGATGTGTGACCCTGGGCAAGTCACTTAACCCCAATGGCCTCGGAAAAAAGAAAAGAAAAAGAATTCTGATTCAGGAAAATCCTTTTATTAATGCACATTGGCATCTGATTTTTATACTTTGAAAGTTCTCTGAGAGAGTGAAAGATAAAGAAACTTTCCTGGATCACTCAGTCAGTATGTATTGGAAAAAGAACTGAACTCAGTTTTCCTGGCCAGGCCTCTATATTTCATATCATGGTGCCTCTCTGCATATCCCATGTTCATAGAATCTGGAATCCTGAGAGGCATTTTAGGGAACAAATGGATCCTAGGATGAAAAAAGTATTACCTCAAATTCATAGAAGCAATAATATAAATTCAAGGACTGATTCACAAAGAAGAAAACATTCTCCTTAATTAAACAGAAAATCATTACATAATCCATGATGCATATTATATGCATGTCAAAAACTTTCCCTTTTTCAGTACCTCCTTGTGATGCTGCACTTATCCTGGGTTCTTGAAACCTAAAGCTTATAAAGCAAATTAACAGATACTTATGAGGACACTTCCTCTTTAGTCAGAGGTCTAGCCTGGTCAAGTGCCAAGAGTTTTCTTGTCAGAAGCTTGGGTACACAGTGATGATTTCTTTCCCCCTCAGCCACAACTCATGAAACCATCCACTGTGGCCTACAAGAGTTTCAAATTTTATGAGATCAAAGATTCCTAAAATACTGGAGGACGCTTTAAGGAATTGAACATAACAACTCTTAGTAATCAGTGGGCTAGAAAAAAATAGCATTTACACTTTAAACACACCACCTTATCATCCATTTGTTTAGCTAACAAATTATGTCTTGATTACAGACCTTTAGTAACTACCAGGAGTGAATATTTGAGTTTCAAAGTCTGGCATTGCACACTAAGAAACCAACTTCAGCCAATATTTTGTTTTGTTGACACTTCAAAGACAAGCTCAAGGCCTTAAGGAAATTCACAATTAGCTTAGGAAGAGTAACTGGATCGATATGTGATTTTACTCATGTAGGTCTACCCTTCAGAAATACAGATGGTACCCATTCATCCCTTTTCATCCTGTGGGACTCCTGCCATTGACTTATGCTAAATATGTCATACAGGGTTCATCCTGACCTTCTAGTTCTCTTGACATTGGTGGATAACAATAGACCATATGAAATCTCTTTTCATCAGCCCCTGGTCTTGACATCTGTGACTCCCCTTACTACAAGACAGACCCTGACTTCTTTCGCCAGTGTACAGTCTTCCGAAGCAATTTCTTTAGTTATGCTTGATGGCAGGAAGCATAAACAGAGAGATAATTAATAAATGTTTAATTTTATTGTCTGTTCTGCAGGAATATTACTCAGTATTTTGGTTTTAAGTAAAAAAAGACTGAATCAAACATACTCTATCTAGGTAGATGCTTAGAGGCAATGAGGTGATAGAGAGGATACAGCACTGGGTAAGGTTTCAGAAAGATAATTTCAAATACTGTTTTAAACATTTACCCATGTGTAATGTTGGAAAAGTCACTTAACTGGATGACAGCCTCAGTACCACTGGCCTTTATGTTTACTTGCGACTTTAAATCAATGATCCTATGAGTCATCAAGTGGTAAGGGTGACTGCTAATGTGGGTTGGTTTTAGCAAGGCTTTATAATGAACCATGCTAGAGAGATTTAACGGAAAACTAAGAGTACTATAGATCCTACAAGAGTAGATAAAGAGCAATAAGGGGCACATGTGCATATAAATAAACTCTACAGTGTCTCCAGAGGAGGCATTCTGGTTTGTAAACCATGACTCAAGCAGAGAACACACCGTGGCTGAAGGTCAGAATGTGCATATTTGCTCTAGCATGGGGTTATATCTCCTTTTTAGACAAAGATCCATTATTGGCAGAATATAAAAAGGAAGGTTGTTTTGTTTTGTTATGTTTCCTTCCTTGTACTTGTTACTTTCTTTTTTTTTTAATGGATCTCCCCACATGGCAATCATTGGTCTCCATATTCTCTTATGTGTGACAAAGGGTCCACTTTCCACAGATTCACAGCAACTTTGAAAGTGTGAATTTTAAGGACAATCTAACTTAAAAGCTCTTATTATACAGACGGGAAAACTGAAGCCCATTCTAAGGGAGAATGACTTATCCGAAGTATAATGGTGAATTAGTGTCAAAGGCAGGAAAGCAGCATTCTTTTTAAATTAGGTAACTTATTTTTGAAAATATCTGTATATGCTTTGTGTTTTTCTTTTTAAAATACATTGCTTTAAGAATCATATTGGGAGAGAAAAATCAGAGCAAAAGGGAAAAACCATGGGAGAGATGCAAAAAAAAAAAAAAAAAACACACACACAGAAAAAAATAAATGAATCTAGCATGTGTTGATTTACATTCCATCTCCTTAGTTATTTTTCTAGATGCATATGGCATTTTCTGTCCAAAGTCTATAGGGATTGCTTTGGGTCACTGAAGCACTGAAAAGAAGTAAATTTTTCAATTGATCACCATACATTCTTGCTGTTATTGTGTACAATGCATTCCTGATTGTGCTTCTTTTGCTCAGTATCATTTCACGTAAATCTTTCCAGGCCTTTCAAAAATCAGCTTTTTCATCATTGTTATAGTACAGTAATATTCCATTACCTTCATATTCCACAACTTGTTCAGTCATTCTCCATTTAATGGGCATCCACTCCTTTATCCAAGTCTTTGCTACCAAAAGAAGACCTGCTACAAACATTTTCGCACATGTGGGTCCCTTTCCCTCCTTTATAATTTCCTTGGGATATAGATGCAGTAACGGCACTGCTGGGTCAAAGTGTGTGCGCCTTTTTATAGCACCTTGGGCATAGTTTCATATTGCTCTTCAAAATGGTTGAATTATTACATAACTCCACCAACAATGCATTAATGACCCATTTTTCCCACATCTCCTCCAATATTTATCATCATCCTTTCCTATCTTAGCCAATCTGAGAGGTATGGAGTGGTACCTCAGAGTTGTTTTAGTTTGCATTTCTCTAATCAATAGTGATTTAGAGCATTTTTTCATATAAGTATAGATGTCTTTAATTTCATCATCTGAAAATTATCTTTTTATAACCTTTGACCATTTATCAATTGGGGAATGTATTCTAATAAATTTGATGCAGCCATAAAGATTTTCTTGCACTTTGTACTTCCATTTTAATCTTGTTTCTGTTGGTTTAGTTTGTGCAAAAACTTTTTTAGTTTAATGTAATCAAAGTTATCCATTTTGCCTTTGATAATGTTCTCTTCTTGGAACCAAGCAGAGAGATAGGCCTCTGAGAAAGCTAACCGGGCCCAAGGAAAGAGATAAGAAATAAATGTTTGGATTTTGTCAGCTGGTTGTATTTGCAATGATTATTACTCTGAACTGAAACTAAGGCTGCCTCCAGAAAACCTCCTCAAGAAACCTGCTCCCAGAGAGAACCATTATATTTTAAAGAAGATAGTTCTCTAGTTCTTCTTTGGTCATAAATTACTCCCTTCTCCAAAGATCTGATAGGTAAATTATTCCTTATTCTCCTAATTTGTTTATAGTATCATTTTTATGCCCAATTTATGTACCCATTTTTAGCTTATTTGGGTATGGGATGTGAGATGTAGGTCTATGCCAAGTTTATGATATATTACTTACCAGATTTCCCAGTAATTTTTGTCAAATAGTGAGTTTTTATTCCAGAAGCTGGAGTTTGGGGGTTTATCAAATATTAGATTACTATAAACTTTGATTATTGTGTCATGTATATCTAATCCATTCCACTTATCCACCACTCTATTTCTTAGCGAGTACCAAATGGTTTTGATGACTAGCTGCTTTATAAAATAGTTTTAGGTTTGGTACTGCTAAGCCACCATCCTTTGTATTTTTTTATCATCAATTCCCTTAATATTCTTGATCTTTTGTTCTTCCAGATATATTTTGTTATATTTTCTATTTTTATAAAATAATTTTTGGCAGTTTGATTGGTATATTACTGAACAAGTAGACCAATTTAGCCAGAATTATCATTATTATTATATTACTTGAGCCTACATTTGAGCAATTGATATTTTTCAATAGTTTAGATCTGACTTTATTTGTGTGAGAAGTGTTTTGTAGTTGTGGTCATATAGTTTTTAGGTTTTTTTGGGCAGATAGATCCCTTTGTATTTTATTTTGTCTACAGTTAATTTAAATTTCTATCTCTTAGTGTTGGGTTTTGTCAGTAATATATAGAAATGAGATGAACATTTCATCTCAACGAGATGAACCAAATCAGTTCCATTTGTTCAATAATGAAAAGAATCAGCCACACCCAGCGAAAGAACTATGGGAAATGTTATGAAACACAACATAGCATTTCTACTACCTCTGTTTTTGTCCACTTGCATTTTTATTTCCTTCTCAGGTTATTTTTATCTTATTTCTAAGTCCGATTTGTCTTGTGCAGCAAAATAACTTTATGGATATGTATACATATATTGTATTTAACATATACTTTAACATATTTAACATGTATTGATCTATCTGCCATCTAGAGCAGGAAGTGGGGGAAAGAAGGGAAAAATTGGAACAAAAGGTTTTGCAAGGGTCAATGCTGAAAAATTACCCATACATATATCTTGTAAATAAAAAGCTATAATAAAAAAAGTAATTTATAGAAATGCTGAAAATTTGTGTTTGTGCTTATTTTATATTCTGCAACTTTGCTAAAGTTGTGAATTGTTTCCAGTAGGTTTTTGGATGATTTTCTAGGATTCTGTAAGTATATCATCTTATCATCTACAAAGAGTGATAGTTTTATTTCTTCATTGCCTATTCTAAGTCCTTTAATTTCCTTTCCTTTTCCTATTAAGAAACCATTTCTAGTATAATGTTGAATAATAATAGTGATAATTGGTATTCTCATTTCACCCCTGAACTTATTGGCAATGTATCCAGCTTCTCTCCATTACAAATAATGCTTGCTTTTGATTTTAGATACTGCTTATTATTTCAAGGAAAGGCTCCCTTCATCCCTATGATCCCTTGTGTTTTTGAATAAGAATGGGTCCTGTACTTTGTCAAAAGCTCTTTCTGCTTCTATTGAGATTATCATTTGATTTCTGTTGATTTTGTTATTGATAAGATTGATTGTAGTAAAAGTTTTCCTGATACTTAGCCAGCCCTGCATTCCTGATATAAATCTCACTTGGCCATAATATATTATCTTACCGATAAGTTGGTATATTCCCTTTGCTAACATTTTACTTAAAAAATTTTTTTGCCATCAATCTTTATTAGGGAGATTGCTCTGTAACTTTCTTTTTCTGTTTTGATTCTTCTTGGTTTAGGTTATCAGTGCCATATTTGTGTCATTGAAGGAATTTGGTAGTACTCATTCTTTGCCTATTTTTGCAAATAGTTTACACAGTATTAGAATTAATTGTTCTTTAAATGTTTAGTAGAATTCATTTGTGAATCCATCTGGCCCTGTAAATTTTTACTTAGGGAATTCAATAATGACTTGTTTAATTTATTTGTCAAAAATAGGACACTTTAAGTAATTTATTTCTCTCCTGTTAGTCTGGGAAATTTATATTTTTGGTAAATATGTATCATTTTCACTTATATAGTCAGAATTGCTGCTATATAGTTGGTTAAAATAGCTCCTAATTAATTTCTTTGTCATTTGAAATAAGTTCACCCTTTTCATTTTTGATGGTGGTGATTTAGCTTTTTTTTTCTTTCCTTTTACTGATCATATTAAGCAAAGGTTTATCTATTTTGTTGGCTCTTTCACAAAACCAACTCTTAGTTTTATTTATTAATTCTATAGTTTTCTCAGTTTCAATTTTATTAATCCTTCCTTTGAGTTTCAGAGTTTCTAATTTGGTATTTAATTGGGGGGAGGTGTTAATTTGTTCTTTTTCTAGCTTTTTTAGTTGCAGGTCTAATTGATCTCCTCTTTTTCTTTGTTATTTATGTAGCTATTTGGATTTATAGAAATTCCCCTAAGAACTGCTTTGGCTGCATCCCAATAGTTTTGGTATGTTGTCTCATTATTGCCATTCTCTTAGATAAAATGATGGATTGTTTCTGTGTTTTGTTGTTTGACCCACTCATTTATTAGAATTAGATTACTTAACTTCCAATTAAATTTTAGTCTATCTTTCACTATTGAATATAATTTTTTGCACTGTAGTCTTAAAAAGAAATATTTACTATTTCTGCCTTTTTGCATTTGATTGTGAAGTTTCTATGCCCTAAAACGTGGTCAATTTTTGTGTAGGTGCATGTACTGCCAAGAAAAAAATGAATTCTTTTGTGTCCCTATTCAATTTTCTCCAGAGGTCTATCATATCTAGGTTTTCTAAGATTCCATTAACCTCCCTAGTTTCTTTCTTGTCTATTTTGTGATTAGATTCATCTGATTCTGAGGAGAAGGTTGATATCCCCCTACTAGCATAGTTTTGTTGTCTATTTTTTCATGCAACTGGCTTAAAATGTTCTCTAGGAGTTTAGTTGCTCTAACTCTTGATGCATACACATTTAGTATTATTTCTACTTCATTATTTATGGAACCTTTTATCAAGATTTACTTTCCCTTCTTATCTATTTTAATAAGATCTACTTTTCCTTTTTGCTTTATCTGAGATCAGAATTGCAACTCCTGCTTTAACTTCAGCTAAAGCACAATAAATTCTGTTCTTGTTTTTTATCTTTACTCTGTATGTGTCTCTTTGTGTCAAATGTGTTTCTTGTAAACAACATATTGTAGGATTCTATTTGTTAATCCACTCTGCTATTTGCTTCCATTTTATTGGAGAGTTCATCCCATTCACACACACAATTATGATTAGTAGCTCTGTTAATTCCCTCAATCCTATTTTCTCCCCTGTATATATTTTTGTTCTCTCTTTTCACTCTATCTTTAGTTGCATGTTTTTTCCGCATCCCACCTACTACCTAGCGCCCTTTTCCTCCTTCTCTTACCTTTCTCCTTATTGTTTCTGCCCTCCCTTTAATCCTGTCCATCCCTTTTCTTTCCTCTTTCTCCTACTACTTTATGGAATTAGATAAATTTCTATTTCCAACTGAATGATTAAGTTAGTTCTTCTTAGAGGCAAAACAAATGAGATCAAGCTTCAGACAATGCTCATTCTCTTCCCCTTTCCCCCTCAATTGTAATAGATCATTTGCACCTCTTCATGTGAACTCTTTGTCCCATTATATCGCCTCTTTTTCCAGTACAGACCTTTTCCCACTTCTTCATGTCTTTTTCTTTGATGTGATCACATCAAAGTCCATTCCCAACCTCAGTTCATATGATGGCCCCCTCTCTCTGCCCCAGTGACAGATATACTTCTCAAGAGTTAACAGATATTGTTTTCCCATCTAGGGATATAAACTATTTAACCTTTAAAAATGTGTAATTTTGGGGGCAGCTAGGTGGCACAATGGTTAGAGTACCAACCCTGAAGTCAGGAGACCCTGAATTCAAATGTGACCTCAGATACTTACCACTTCCTAACTGTGTGACCCTAGGCAAATCACTTAGTCCCAATTACCTCAAGAAAAAAAAAATATTTTACCCCTGTTTCCTTTCCTTGATTCCTGTGTCTGTATATTAAATTTTCGTCTTAATTCTGTTTTTTTTTCATAAAAATGATTGAAAATCTCTTACTTCATGAAGCTCCAGCTCCTCCCCTGAAAAAATGATGCTGAGTCTTTCTGTAGAGTTAATTCTTGGTTTTAACCCCAGGTCCTTTGCCTTCCAGAATATGGTATTCTAGGCATTCTGATCCTGTATTGTAGAAGATGCCAGATTCTGCCTAATCCTGACTGCTGCTCCTTGATATTTGAATTCATTTTGTCTGGCAACTTGCAGTATTTTTTTTCTTGAGATTATTGTTCTGGAGTTTCACAACAATATTCCTTGGGGGTTTCATTCTGGGATCTCTTTTTAAGGTGATCAATGGATTCTTTCAATAAGTATTCCTCCTCTGAAATTTCTAGAATTTCTAGAACAGTGAAGCAGTTTTCCTTAAAAACATCTTGAAGAATGCTTTCTAGGTTCTTTTTTTTCATCACGATCTTCAGGCAGGCCAGTAATTTTAAAATTGTCTCTTCTGGATGTATTTTCCAAGTGGACTATTTTGCCATTGAGTTATTTCACATTTTCTTTGATTTTTTCATTCTTTTTTGTTTGTTTGACTTATTTTTGCTGTCCCTCAGAGTCATTAGCTTCCATTTGTCTTGTTCTAGTTTTTAATGTGTGATTTTCTTCAGATAGCTTTTGTATCTATTTTTCCATTTTCGTTCTTTAATTCTACTTTTTAAGGAGTTGTTTTCTTTAGATAATTTTTCCTTCCTTTTCCAAGGTGTTAATTCTCTCATGCATACCTCTCATTGCCTTTCTCATTTTGTCTTATACCTCTCTTACTTGTCTTTTAAAGTTTTTTATGAGCTCTTTCAAGAAGTTTCTTTGGGGTTGAGATCAATTATATCATTTTTTGAGATTTCTTCTGTGGACATTTCCTCCTCATCTGAGTTTGTGTTTTGGTCTTCTCTGTCACCATAGTAGCTTTCTATGGTCAGAGTTCTTTTCTGTTTCTTGCTCATTTTTTTCCCTTTTCTTTTGGTAGTTCCTCTTCTTTTACTTTTATAGTTGGGCTCTACTACTATCCTAAGCTTCCTGTGCAGCTCTGAGCTTTGGCTTTGAGCACAGGAATCCTTGTGTTTACAGGGGTAGATTTGCCTCCTCTTTCCTGGTTTCCCAGAGTTTTCCTTTTGAGATGGGAGTGGAGGCTGATTTGTTCCTCTACTGAGTCAGGACTGAGGGTCTTAGTTGTTGATATGCTGTGATTAATACCCTCTCACCAGCTTTCCCAGAGTCTGTTTGAGCTGGGCTGAACATCTTTTTCACCCCAATGAGATTGATCTTTCTTGAAGTTTTTCCAATCTATCTTGAGCTGGAAAGTGGTTTTATATTATCAGACTCAATTAAGATACTTGGTTTTATGTGGTTTTCAAGGAAAACTGGGAGAGCCCAAGCAGCTTCCTCACTTTACTCTGCCATCTGGGCTCCACCCCAGAAGTCCATCAGAAAGCAGCATTCTTGCTACACCAATTTGTCCTGCTAGGATTAGATCAGGGGGCATTGCTACTACCTGACCTAATTAACTCTGAGGCCTGACATTCTAAGAAATAAATTCTAGCCCCAAGCACAAGGACTTCCATGTCCTTCAATTTCTTAGGAACTAGTAAATACATATCTACCAAGAAAGAAACAGAAAGCAAATTATCTTCATTTATAAGCAACACATATGAAACCATATAAAATCAATTTACTTAGTACTTATGCCTATATTTAGAGTATATTTCCTCAATGCCAGGCTGTCACTTTGTACTGTCAATGAAGTGATCTCTAGAAAATTTTCTTCCTTGCACCCTTCTAAATCATTATTATTGATCTATTGTAACTTAGAATCTCAAAAGTCAAGGTTATTAAGATTTTATGTATATTAAGAGTTCAGAATGGAGTTTGGGATATACCCTGATGAGTCCAATGTACAGATTTTGTCATTTTGTTGTGTTTGGTTAGAAACCTTTTTAAATCTCTCCTAGATCTGGACCGTATTCCAAGGAGTGGATCTTGCTGGAGGGAAAAAATGATCTCTAGATAAGAGGGATGAAATTATAATTTTACAAGATTATGCCCGGTATCAACTAATGTCATGCCCTCTATTCCCATTATTCACAATCATTGAGAAAGTATAAATTTTATACTCACATTCTAATCCTCTTATTAGAACAGGTATAAAGAAAGCCTTACACTGAGTAGGTAAATGTCTATATATCTGCTGAATGAACTCAAGAACCCATTTGAACAATGTCTTTGAAGAGCACCAAAAATAGCTTAGAAAATGCAGCACCAGAGCTTTTGGAGCTTACAAATCAAAAACAGACACTACAAGTGAAGACAAACCTATAGATAACCAAAGAACTATGGGAAAAAAATTAATACATACAGAAGAGAGATCCAGGGTAATACAATTTTCTTGGGTAGGGAGATTGACACATATTCATGCTTTCAATTTCTGAGACTGAAATGAGTGCTGACTGAAGAATTCTCAGCTCATGGAAACATAATTTACTGGTCTCCAAAAAGTTTTTTTATGATGCTAATTAAATGATTCTAGAAAAGATTTCATTCAAAAATGAAGACAAACATTCTAATTTTATTGTTTGCCTTTTGAACAACTAGCATCAGACCTGATCTATCCTGATGAATGAATAGAACTTCCTGCCGCCATAAGGTTAGAGTAAGTCAAGGTTGCCAACATGAATCCTTTATTATTTGAAGTTCCTGTATATTGTCCCTCCGCCTTTTGCCAACAGAATTACCAGGTTACCAAGATCATAAATGGAGGGGTTGTAAACCTGATCAATGATTTGTAAGATGTAATGAGATGTAGATAGCACCCTTCCCCCTCTCCCTTCTGGTCAAATCAGCTTATCAGCTACTCAGGCTAGGGGCACACAAGTTTCTCTAGAGAAATATAGCTAATAAAAAAGAAATTTAAAGAGAAGGCCTTCTAGTTTGTAGCATCAAAAACCTGATTGATCAAGGAAATTATACAAGATAGTTCTTAAGAACTGATGATGAAAAATGCTATCTACCTCCAGAGAGAGAACTGATGAACTTTGAGTGCGGATTAAAACATATTTTTTCACTTTTTTATTATTCTATTTTTCATGTGTGTTTGTTTTCACACAATTGATATGGAAATAGGCTATGCATCACTTCACATATGTAATTGAAATATTGCTTAACTTCTCAAGGAGTGGGAAGGACAGGAAACAGAAAATTTTAAACTCAAAATTTAAAAATTCAATCTTAAAATTAAAAAATGTTTTTGGGAAATATTTAATTATACACACACACACATATATATATGTATACATTTACACACACACACACACACATATATATATATATATATATATATATATATATATATCTAACTATATCTATATCTCTTTTAAACCCAAAGCAAGAAATCTTATAGTTATCTAGTCTTCTCTCTAACTATGGATAACAAAGGCCCAATGTCTTATCCCCAACCATTTCACTTTGTAAATAATTGCAATTAAGAATTAGTACTCACTACTGGGTCCCCATCTCAGAGGGTTTTACTATAGTGCACTTTTGCAAAGGAAAAAAATGGAACTGCTATGAACACAGTTCACAGTGTACCACTGATGACTCATTAGTGCTTTAACATTTCATAGTGGGTGTCTGTGAATTAGGAACCTGTAAGAACATCTAGCTATAATTACTGCCTTCGATGATCTGCTGGGATGCTATGAGATTATATGTCAAGATAGACTATCTGCCCATATAGACTTAGGATTGGTCAATTAAGTGAACAATGATATCAAAACAGATGAATCAAGCGATAGCATTGCACATTTTATCTGAGCCATGCGGCATTCTTGGCACTCAGAAATATGTCCAAATGAACCTATAAAAAGTCATCTGTCATTCTCAATTCTTCTCCTCACAGATCCATTACTCTAATTGACTTCAGAAATCAGTTAGTCTAATCCCCTCCATTTACAGAGGACACTGTGGCACAGGATATTTAAGTGACTTTATCCAAGGTCAGACATATGCTAAACATAAGGGATAAGATTTGAATACAGGTCTTCTAAATACAGATTCATGATCAGTATCCTCCATGCCCTTTTCTCCACCCTTATTTACAATTTCCTAAAAAAAATTGTATCACTTATTTTCATATATCCTACATTGTTCATTCCCCAGGTAACATGTCTGAAACCCTCCATGATTCTTGGTTGACAAGGGGCTAAGAACTACATCTCTAATTATAGGTCATTGATCCAGCTTTCTGCTGACATATGGATTGTGATGGATGAATTTTTGTGTGTGTGGATTTGACCATCGTAGCTGATCATTTGAAGAAAAAATATGATTTCATTTGAAAGACAAGCACCATGTGTGAAGGCTCACTCCACCCAGCCTTGTTTAAGTGAAAAAGTACCAAGGCATTTCAGGCACAAACTTCATTTTCCTACTAACATCTGTCTCTTTTATTTTCAGTTCAAGGATGTGAACCTGCTGCTCTCTCTCTACAGTGATAAGTTATAACTGAACTACTGCTGATCTCTCACGTTAATGAAACTTCACTTTATTTCTCTTAAGGAGGATACAGACAGGGCTATTGAATAGCAAATTTGACAAAACTGTGTCCATATTTAGAGGGAAGAGTGAAATATAGTCCTACACAACAGCAGCAAGTCCTAGATGCTTAAACTTTTCCACAGTATGGCCCAGATGCCTGTAAATGTGGCCCAGATGCCTAAAAGATCTAAAATAAGCAACAGGCCTGCCATAAAATTCATGGTATAACCTGAAAGGACATTGTCTGGAAGAAAAAGTGCTGATTTTAATGTAAATAGGAAGACAATATGGCATGTCTGGTATACAACCAAAGCAGAAACAAGCCAAAGAAAGAGATTTGTGGTCACACTCTCAGACCTTTTGCATCCATCTCTAATATATTATAGAAAAAGACCTCATTGTGAGGGCCTCAGGACCAAGTTGGATAATGGGAAGTGGTGGGAAGAAGTTTATTTATGTGAATAGCAATTTGACAAATGACAATAGAAAGGTAACACAAAATTTGTTTCTTCCCATATGTCATTCCTTCTCTTTCTTTTTTATCCCAGTATGTTCCTAAAATCTCTCTCCTACAACAATTTCTGATTCATTTACTTCTCAAAAAAAGTCATTTTAAACAAGTATATGCTGAAACTGGATTTCTATTGCTAGCTAAAACTCTATAGTCAAGTGCAAATACTATATTGCAGATTTCAAATGGACCACAAACATTTATTAAGTACCCAATATGATGCAAGACCTAGTGCTGAAAGTAAAACTCTCCTTGACCTAAAGTTTATTTCCACTGGGGAAAGACTCAAAAGATACAGAGGAATAGAAGTGCAAGGCAAAAATAGAATGCTTAAAGATTTTAAATGATTTTTTCCTGAATCAGGTGAATTATAGCCCAACTTGCTGAATGAACTTGGAAATTTTGGAAATATTTCTTTGTGAGAAAGGAATTATCATTGATTATCTATAAAGTATGATGGAGATATATTTTTGATTATTTAGAGAGAATAGAAGTGAACATTGAGAGCTACCAAAGGACAGATCAAAAATAATCAAAAATAAATATAACAAAATTATAAAGACCAATTAGGAAATGACACCCCCAACCCATCTTTTCATGAAGGTGAGAGGTCACATTTGCTACATATTACATACCTCCATATTTTTCAAAATATCAATCAATTGCATTGACTTTTTCTCCCCTCTCTAAAAACATATCATTTTAAATATGGGATGTCTCCCTGGAGTAGGGAGGCATGGGAAAACTATTGTACTGTAATAAATGGAAAATATCAATGGAAATCATTTTTTGAAATCTGTGTGTATATTTTTAAGAGTTGGAAAGGGTTTATCAAGAAAATATGTTAATGGTTTTGCCTGACTATCCATTTCCCTTTTGATAGGTTTAAGTTATTGGTAGATCAGATAAGGCATCAGAAAAGACCACCTGCATTTTAACAAAGCATTTGACAATGTCTCACAGTCTTCTTTAAGGATGAAATGTAAAGTTATAGCCTAGATAACAGTACATTTAAAAGGATTCAGAAATTGTGGAATCATACTATTCACAAAGTAGTGATTAATAGTATGGTATCAGTTAAGAGGAATGGTTATAATAATGTGCCCCCCAAATTTCTCTCATTCAGAATTCTTATTAGCGACTTGGATAACGAGATGGAATGCCTTTCTGATTTAAGGAAAATACAGTCCTTAGAAATACAGCAAATGCTCTAAATGAACATGAGGATTCAGAAAGGTTCTAAAACAAAATATAAAAATAGACTGAATAATAATGAGTATAAATAGATGATTATGCCAAATCAGAAATACTTCTATTAAACAAGAATCTCGGATCCCAACTGAGAAATCTTTGAAGACAAATTCAAAGCATATGGGTTGGGAAGCAATCTAGTGGTTTGCAATAGCATTGTTAAAGAATTTTACTTTCTTTTTTTTATTATACCTTTTTATTTACAAGATATATGCATGGGTAATTTTTCAGCATTGCCAGTTGCAAATCCTTTTGTTCCAACTTTTCCCCTTCTTCCCCCCACCCCTTCCTCCAGGTAGCAGGTTTACCAATACATGTTAAATATGTTAAACTATAAATTAAATACAATATATGTATACATGTCCAAACAGTTATTTTGCTGTATAGAAAGAATCGGACTTTGAAATATTGTACAATTAGCCTGTCAAGGAAATAAAAAATGCAGGCGGACAAAAATAGAGGGATTGGGAATTCTATGTAGTGGTTCATAGTTATCTCCCAGAGTTCTTTCACTGGGTGTAGCTGGTTCAGTACATTACTGCTCTATTGGAATTGATTTGGTTGATCTCATTGTTGAAGATTACCACGTCCATCAGAATTGATCATCATATAGTATTGTTGTTGAAGTATATAATGATCTTCTGGTCCTGCTCACTCAGCATCGGTTCATGTAAGTCTCTCCAGGTCTTTCTGAAATCATCCTGCTGGTCATTTCTTATAGAACAATAATATTCCATAATATTAAAATACCACAATTTATTCAACCATTCTCCAATTGATGGAAATCCACTCAGTTTCCAGTTTCTGGCCACTACAAAGAGGGCTGCTCCAAACATTCTTGCACATATAGGTCCTTTTCCCTTCTTTAAAATCTCTTTGGGATATAAGCCCAGTATTAACACTGCTAGATCAAAGGGTATGAACAGTTTGATAACTTTTTGAGCATAGTTCCAAATTGCTCTCCAGAATGGCTGAATGGATGTATTCACAATTCCAGCAACAATGTATCAGTGTCCCTATTTTCCCAAATCCCCTTTAACACTCCTCATTATCTTTCCCTGTCATTCTAGCCAATCTGACAGGTGTGTAGTGGTATCTCAGTGGAGCATCTTTTCATATGATTAGAAATAGTTTCAATTTCTTTGTCTGAGAATTGTCATATCCTTTGACTATTTATCAATTGGAGAATGGCTTGACTTCTTATGAATTAGAGTCAATTCTCAAAATATTTTGGAAATGAGGCCTTTATCAGAACCTTTGACTATAAAAAATGTTTTCCCAGTTTATTGCTTCCCTTCTAATCTTATGTGCATTAATTTTGTTTGTACAAAAACTTTTCAATTTGATATAATCAAAATTTTCTATTTTGTGATCAATAATAATCTCTAGTTCTTCTTTGGTCATAAATTCCTTCCTCTTCCACAGGTCTGAGAGGTAAACTATCCTATGTTCCTCTAATTTATTTATAATCTCATTCTTTATGCCTAGGTCAAGAACCCATTTTGACCTTATCTTGGTGTACAGTGTTAAGTGTGGGTCAATGCCTAGTTTCTGCCATACTAATTTCCAATTTTCCCAGCAATTTTTGTCAAACAGTGAGTTCTTATCCCAAAAGCTGGGGTCTTTGGGTTTGTCAAACACTAGATTATTAAAGCTATTGACTGTTTTATCCTTTGAACCTAACCTATTCCACTGACCAACTAGTCTATTTCTTAGCCAATACCAAATGGTTTTGGTAACTGCTGCTTTATAATATAATGTTAGATCTGGTATAGCTAAACCACCTTCATTTATTTTTTTTCACTAATTCTCTTGAAATTCTTGACCTTTTGTTTTTCCATATGAACTTTGTTGTTATTTTTTCTAGGTCATTAAAATAGTTTTTTGGGAGTCTGATTGGTATAGCGCTAAATAAATAGATTAGTTTAGGTAATATTGTCATCTTTATTATATTTGCTCACCTTATTCAAGAGCATTTAATATTTTTCCAATTGGTTAGATCTGACTTAATTTGTGTGGAAAGTGTTTTGTAGTTTTGCTCACATAGTTTCTGATTTTCCCTTGGCAGATAGATTCCTAAATATTTTATACTATCAGTAGTTACTTTAAATGGAATTTCTCTTTGTAACTCTGACTATTGGATTTTGTTAGTGATATATAAGAATGCTGATGACTTATGTGGGTTTATTTTGTATCCTGCAACTTTGATAAAGGTGTGGATTATTTTAATCCCTTTTTAGGAGAATCTCTGGGGTTCTCAAAGTATACCATCATATCATCAGCAAAGAGTGATAATTTGATTTCCTTGTTACCTACTCTAATTCCTTAATCTCTTTCTCAACTCTTATTGCCAAAGCTAGCATTTCTAATACAATATTGAATAGTAATGGTGATAGTGGGCAACCTTGTTTCACTCCTGATCTTATTGGGAATGCTTCCAGTTTATCCCCATTACATATGATGCTTATTGATAGTTTTAAATAGATACTACTGATTATTTTAAAGAAAAGTCCATTTAAAGAATTTTACTTTCAACAATCATTATCTATAATAAAGATAAACTTGAAGCTTTCCCCATATGATTAGGGATGAAGCCGGAATATCCATTATTACCATTATTATGGAAGATTTTACAAAATAGTAGGTATAACAATAAGAAAAGAAAAAAGAATACAAAGAAATAGGCAATGAGGAAACCAAACTATCATTTTTAGAGGATATAATGGAATAGTTAGAAAACTGACTAAAAAAACTAGTTGAAGCAAATAACAGCTTCAGAAAAATAGCAGGATATAAAATAAATCCACATAAATCAACATTTGTATGTCAGCTCTATGGATGAGGGAAGACATTATGACTGAATAAGAGCTAGAGGAGTTTATAGGAAGTTAAATACATAATGTTGATTACAAAAAATTAAAAAGTTTTTTGCTTTTTGATCCAACATTCTCATTGCTGGGTGAATATCACAAAGAGATTATGGAAAACAGAAAGGGATGCACATATGCAAAAAATCTTTGTGATAGCTCTTTTTGTAGTGTCAGGAAATTGGAAGTTCAGTGAATGTCCATAGGTTTGGGAATGGCTGAATAAGTTATGATATATTAATATAATGGAATAGTTTTGTTCTATGGGAAGTAATGGGGAAGCTGACTTCAGAAAAGCCTGGAAAGACTTACATAGACTGATGCTGAGGGCAATGAACAGAACCAAGAGATCATTGTATACAGTAGCAACAAGATTATGTGATGATCAACAGTGATGGCTTGGCTCTTCTCAACAATGCAGTGATTCAAGACAATCACAACAGACTTGTGATAAAAAATGCCAATGGCATCCAAAGAGAAAACTATGGAGACTGAATGTGAACCAAAATACAACATTTTCACCTTTTTTTTCTTTCTTGTGTTTTTATCCCTTTTGGTCTTATTTTTCTTTTTTTTTTTCCATAGCTTTTTATTTACAAGTTATATGTATGGGTAATTTTACAGCATTGACAATTGCCAAACCTTTTGTTCCAATTTTTCCCCTCCTTCCCCCCACCCCTCCCTTAGATGGCAGGATGACCAGTAGATGTTAAATATATTAAAGTATAAATTAGATACACAATAAGTATACATGACCAAACTGTTATTTTGCTGTACAAAAAAAATCGGACTCTGAAATATTGTACAATTAGCCTGTGAAGGAAATCCAAAATGCAGACAGGCAAAAATATAGGGATTGGGAATTCAATGTAATGATTCTTAGTCATCTCCCAGAATTCTTTCACTGGGCATAGCTGGTTCAGTTTATTATTGCTCCATTGGAATTGATTTGGTTGATCTCATTGCTGAAGATGGCCAGGTCCATCAGAATTGATCATCATATAGTATTGTTGTTGAAGTATATAAGGCTCTCCTGGTCCTCCTCGTTTCACTCAGCATTAGTTCGTATATGTCTCTCCAGGCCTTTCTGAAATCATCTTGTTGGTCATTTCTTATTTGGTCTTTTTTTTTTTTTGCACAACATGACAAATATGAAATATGTTTAAAAGGATTGTACACACTTAACATATATCATTGCTTGCTGTTTGGGGGAAGAGGACATAAGAGAAGGAGAAAAAAATTTGAAACAAAAAGTCTTACAAAATGAATGATGAAAATTATCTTTACATGCATTTGCAAAAAAAATGCTATTAAATTAAAAAAAAAAAGATTTTGCAAGGACAAAACCAATATAGTCAAATGATAAGGAAAATAGAATCCTGGAAAAAATTCAACAAGTTCCTCTAACAAAGACTTTATTTCTTAAATATATAGGGAACTGAACAAATTTATAAAAATAAGAGCCTTTCCTCACTTGATAAATTTTCAAAGGACATGGATAGTAAGTTTTCAGAGGAAATCAAAGTTATCAATAGTCATATGGAAAAATGCCCTAAATTAATAATGATTAAAGAAATGTAAATTAAAGCAACTCTAAGATACCAACTCAAACCAAATCAGACTGACTAATATGACAGAAAAAGAAAATGACAAATGTTGGTTGGAATGTGGAAAACCTGGGACATTCATTCAATTTATTCATTTATTTATAAAAATTCCCATGTCAAAAGGAAATGAAAAGGGATAACTAAGCTTTCTGGATTTCTATTCCTGCTATCAAAATGTTAAAGGTTTTCCACTACCTTATAATATAAATAAAAATAAACATATATATATATATATATATATATATATATATAGCTATTATGTTTGTATAAATAAATAGATAGATAGATAAAACATTTATAATATATGTATGGATCTCCTCTGTTGGAATATAATCCCTTTGAGGGCAGGAACCATTTTATTCTTCCTTTGTATCTACTGTATTTGTCCTTATTAAGCGTTTATTGAATTGAATCCATTGAATTATGAGTCATTAAATAAATGAAAGCTTGCATGAAAAACATATTAACCACTCAATATTCCAAGCACTCACAATGTCCTCAGATGCTTACTAGTTATATGAACTTGGGCAAGTCATTTAATTCCATTTGCCTCAGTTTTCTCATCTTTAAAATGAGTTAGAGAAGGAAATGGCAAACTACTCCAGTATGGTTGCCAAGAAAAACCCATAAGCAGTGACAGATTTGGACATAAACAACATGACTGGAAAAAACACAATATTTTAGGCACTTTGTTAAGTGTTGGGAACATCAATACAAAAGTGAGGTATAATCTGTCATCAACAATCTTACATGCTAATGGAGATCAATTAATTTTAGTAATCAATCAAAAGAAACAACACAGATTATAGTAGTAACAAGGAAAGAGATTGTTGCCTGGGAAGTGATACAGATGATGAATTGACACAATGGATAGTCCATGGACAAGTCCTTTTAGGGCTAATTGTACTGTTTATTTGATTACAATTCTCAGAGTGTAACATATTCCAGAATTATATATGATACAATATATATATATACATACATATGAGGGGAAGGGGAAAGAGCAAAAAAGGAGGGAGGGAGGGAGAAAGAGAGAAAGAGAGAAAGAGAAAGAGAGAGAGAGAGAGAGAGAGAGAAGAGAGAGCTACAGAGATACACATACATATATCATTGTAATTAGATGATAATAATTCATATTGAATTATTATGAATTATTTCATTATATTTCAGAATATATCTGAAAGGCAATATGAATTATTACTCATATCTTTTCTTCAGGATAAAACTTTATCCTGTGATATGTATGCAAGTATGAGGATTTAAAAATTGCAGTCAGAAAAAGAGAACCAATTTTCATCAAAGTGTAGCATATTCTATGAAATAACCTCCGTGCACCTGCATCAACACCTTGTATACAAAGTTTGTTGGTGGAGTTGTGCAATCAATAGTTAAAAATTAGGTTTCTGAATAATATCTACATAGCATATAATAAAAATAACCTTGCAATAAATTATCTGCAAATGACAGTGCCAGACAAATGAAAAGGTCTCTGTGTGCTTTATTTGTCTCTTGGGAAGAAGGAAATGTAAGAGTATTTTCTGCCATCACAAAAGCTTAATGTAGTGTCAGAGCTGAGCATTGCTAGTCTGCTATAAGACATTATTATGAGATATTTTGCAACCCTTACTAGGATTTCCTATGTAGAATTAACAATATAGCACCTAATTCAGGGTCTAAACAATCAAAATTGGTTCACTTTTTTTTTTCCTCATGTCCCCAGTTAAGTGTTTTTGCTTCTTTCTGTGTTTGCTTTGGTTTATTTTCCCAAGGTTTCTAGGCCAGTGAATTCTTCTTTAGAGATTTTAAAAGGTTTTGTGCTAAGTGCTAGAGACATAGAGACAAAAATAAGTCCATGCCTACACAGAGCTTACATTCAATATAAAAGATGTAAGGTACAAAATATATGCAAAGTAATGCAAAAGAATTTAGAACAGAAGAGAGCAGCAGTAACTGGAGAAAGTGTGTTGAATCAGAAGGCATTATGTAAGAGGTATCAGGTATTGCCTGAACTCTTTTTTGATAATAAATGTGAAACCTAGAAAGCTGAAATGATTTCTTCCAAAGTTACATAGATTCTAGAATTAGAATATAGGTCTTCTGAATCTAAACTTATCACCCTTCTAATGTAACATGTTAACTCTAAGAAAAAAAATTCAAAAATAGGAAGTTGGCTTGAGGGGAGAGTGTTTTGCACATAAAGAAAACCATTTTTACAAAATTGTACAGGCCACAGAAAGATAGCAAGGGATCACAATGGATAAAGTGCCACATCTAGAACCATGAGGATTCATCTTTCCTGACTTCTATTCTGGCCTCAGACAATTACTAGCTGTGTGACCCTAGACTATTCACTCAACTATTTTGTCTCAATTTCTTAATCTGTAAAACAAACTGGAGAAGGAATTGCCAAACCACTTCAGTAAATTTGACCAGAAAATCCCCCCAAAAGATCATGAAGAGTTAGATACAGTTGAACAAGAACAACACAGATTAGAAGGAGTGCTTTATAAGGCTCTTTACTTCTTTTGCCAATTAAAAAAAAATACCCAAGAAATCATATGCTAAAGTTACTGTGGACAGAAAGACTATATGCTTTCTTCAAGAGTGCTCCAGTGTCAAGAGACCCAGGAAAACATGGGAAATTAAGTAAAAAGTACAGCTGGCCAGATTTCAGGTTTTCTGGATCAAAAGTAAAATGACATCATTAATTAGAAGAACATCCTCTTTTCTGAAAGTAACTTTTATGTCACAAGACTCATTCCCTCTTATTGGTTTTCCATAGGAAAATAATAATTGTTCACAATGAACAACACAGTGTCACATGAATATATATAAATATATAATTTTAATTACTTAAGAAAAACATATATCAATTTTCATCTCAATGTTTAACCTGGTTTTTGTTTTCTAATATCCATCTCACCCACATACAAATTCGTATTTCTTAAAGTGAGGAGAGAAGGATTCTTGTGCTATTTTTATGCTATTTTTTCTTATATCCCTATTTTTCAAATAGGGATACTAATGACTTCTTTTGAGATGAAAATAGACAGGCACATGGGGCAGGTGGTTTCATCTCTTCCCAAGTTACTTGGTATCAGAACCAGAGAGAGGACAAGTTAGAAGACAATTTGGATTGGGGAAAGACAATCCCAGAAATCCCAGAGATATGGAATTAGCTTCCATACCCAGGATATTACAACACCTTTTATTCCCAAACCTCTCACCACTCCTCATTACCATGATGGAACTACTGGGTCACATTCAAATATTCTTTGTATTAATTTCCTGATGAGACATTAAAGGTAATTTACCTTTATACTTTTACATATATATATATATATATATATATATATATATGCTTTTATACATATACAGGCAATATACCTTGTATATTATACTTTAAGGTTTACAAAACTCATAATAATTTTATATTTTATCTTCCAATAAACCTTAAAATATAGGTATTATTATTATCTCCATTTTATTGATGAGGAAATTGAGGCAGATAGAGATTAAGTGACTTACCTAAGATCATACAGCTTAAGTAAGTAAGGTTTTCCTGATGCTAAGTTCAACACTCTATCCACTGCACCAGTCAGCTGACTTCAGGAGACTATTTGAGACATTCAGGGTTGGAAATTTATAAATGTCTATGTAGTCTTCTAAAATAATAACAGTATGGTTTTAAAAAGCCATTTTAGGAAGGACCCTTTAAGAAGAAGTTTCATGATGTAATCTATCATGGTATTTTAGCAAGCCTACACTATTTCATTTTCAGTTTATAATATATTTTGGTCATATTAGTAGTTATTACTCTAATTAATAGAGTATTAATCTCAGAGTATATCTTTGGGAAAAACTAGATAAAGTTATGTATTTATTTTAATAATGTGTTTTATTATATCTTATAGATAATATTTGCAGGAACCTATACTAATGCATTAAATGGAATACCAATTATGAAAATAAAGGATGTCTCAAAAGTCTTGGTATAATTTTAAGCTTTAGTGGTTTAAATTGCTAAATTCTGTAGTTAAATCATTATGCCCTAGAGTTTTTCTAATCACTGGTCCTAAAAATAATAGAATTAGATATATTTTATATGTCTCGAGAACTAGGACAAGTAAATTATCCAATAGTAGAACAGGCTACTTTGACAGAAGATGAGTTCCCTGCTGATAAATCAATCAATCAAGTAATCATTAAATACCTACTATATACTTGGAATTGTTCTAAGCACTGATATATAAGTACAAAAATGAAAATATCTTTACTCACAAGAGGTTTATTACAGTCTAATGGAGGATTTTTTTATATATATACATGCACATATATAAAACATGTTATGCATATGCATGTATTAGAATATAATAAATAAATATATAGCTGTATACATTTATGCAAATACATTACACATAAATAACATATAAATACATGATATGTACATATACAATTTATACATCATAAATAGAAAGCTAATAAATAATTACATATACAAAGCAGTTGAATATGATGTAATTTTGTAATGAAGTAGTTGTAATTGACAAAATTATGGAAGTTCTCAAGTAGGAAATCATGTCTAGGATTTATTTTAGCCCAAGCTAGACTGAGAGAATATATTCCAGGTATATGGGAGGACAGATGCCAAAGGACAGAGATGGGAAATGGGAGATAAAGTGTAGTGGTTAAGGAACAGAAAGATCGGTTTGGCAGGAATTTAAAGTGTGGGAGGGAGAGTCATGTCCAATGACTTTTTCTACACCTTTTTTTCTCTCTGTGTTTGGGTTATCATTTCTCCTTCCTATCCATTAGTACCTTGGAGTATATCTTTGGGCCCCTCAACTCTGTTAAATGAACCTCTGCTAGGGCTCAGGCCTGTACTGAGTACTAAGATAGTGTTTACCTCACAGGGTTACTTCCCTCCTTCATTCCCAGCTCTCCATTGTATGATATTTTTTTTTTTCCTTAGAATATAAGCTCCTCAAGGGCAGGGACTATCTAGTTTGCTTATATTTGCACAAAGTACTTTTACATAAGCTTAATGTCTGTCTCTGTCTGCCTTTCTCTCTCTCTCTGTCTGTCTCTTTCCCTCTTTCTCTGTCTGTCTCTGTCTCTGTTTCTGCCTCTCCTCTCTCTCTGTCTGTCTGTATCTTTCAGTCTCTGTCTCTTTCCCTCTTTCCCTCTCTAACTGTCTCTGTCTCTGTTTCTGCCTCTCTTCTCTCTCTTTGTCTCTCTCTCAGTCTGTATGTCTCTGGCTCTGGCTCTTTGGCTCTGTCTCTGTCTCTATTCTTAACTCTTAAAAGCAGTGATGCCAGATTATGGAGGATTTTATAAAATAAGCAGGAGTTTTTGTTTGATTCTAGAGGTGGGAGCCACTATTGTTGATTGAGAAGGGAAGTCCTATAATCAGATCTGTGATTCTCAAAAATCACTTTGGCAGCAGTGTATAGGTTGGACTAAACCAAGGAGAGATTTGGAGCAAGGAAACCTATAAGTCAGTTGTAATATTCTAGATAAGAGGTAACGAGGACCTGAATTAATGCATTAACTAAAGGGACAAAACGTCAAATATGAGAAATGACATGAAGGCAGAAACTACAAGATATAACAACTGCTCAGATATGTGGGGTGAGGGAGTCAGAAGTTGAATGACCACTTGTCAAGAAAATGTAAACAGTATTTCTGCTTCAGACAGAGATTCGAGTAGATGATCTGTGAACATTTCCAAAGCTCAAGGATTCTATGATTTTTTTTAAGTGCCTCAGGGTCTCAGGTCCAAGTACTTCTATTTCTACCACTATTTTTATAACATTATGCAATGGGGAGGGGTTAGAATTTTTAAAAATGGACAAACAATATACCTAGGATTCCAAATTGTATTGGTAGAGTGAGCCAATATTTAAGGAGCAAGTAAAGGGAATGTCATTCCACTCAAAGCTATCTGAAAAATCTGTTCGGTTAAAAATATGTATAGTGTAACATACATGATGAGCCAATATTTAAGGAACAAGTAAAAGGAATGTCATTCCACTCAAAGCTATCTGAAAAACCTCTGTTAGGTTAAAAATATGTACAGTGTAACATACATGATACAAGCTGCTGTATGGGTTTTTATACTAAGAATGGTTAGATTAAGCATTTTTAATATTGCAAATATAGGGAAATCCAGTCTCCTATAATAATATGGTCAAAAAATATTTTAGTGTTTCTTTTTGTTCAAATCATTATTGGCAAATATAGTAGAAAGAACTCTGCCTTTTGAGTCAAGAAATGATTTTAAGACATGTTTCTGCTAGTTAATTGTTTGGGACATTAGACAACTCACTTTCTTTATTCCTAAATTTCTTCTTCTATATAATGGAGGGATTGAACTTAATGATATTTGAAATTTTCCATGTTAACAAGCTTAAACATTTTATTAGTCTGAATCTAAATCTGCATCATAGCCATATACATTACTTCAGGGAGACACCCCTTTAAATTTTCCTACTTGATTCTGGTTCCCCCAAGTCTGGATCAAGGCAACAAGCTCTCATTTCATTTATAGGTGAAATAGAAAACCCAAGTACTTCAAAAAGTTAGTATAAGATGACCTTCAAAATCAAAGAACATTACAATTCTATAATTTAGTTTCTAAATTTTACCTTAGAGAGCATGGGTTTTAAATTTTAGGTCTTTTTTAAAAAAAAAAAAATTAGAATCTTGCCTTTCCAGCTTACCCCAAAGTCATCCGAACTTGAGGGCCTATTTTCTGCCATAGCACTAGTAAGTCCCGATCTTTTAAGCAGCCAATGATTTCCTTGTTTGAGAAATATGTTGAGGAAAAGGAAAATGTCCCCTAGCATGTAAATGAATTACCCAAGTGGTGCTATAACAGTTATCTGTGTGTGCTACTGCTTATTAAATGAAGTCTATCAGGCAAAATTTTTGGGTTTCAGGAAAAAAAGGAAAGATTATGGAAATTACCTCTCAGCACCTGATATCTTATTTTTGGGAAAAGATAAGCTTCCTTCTTCAAAAAATAAATAAATAAATAATAACACCCCAAACCTCTAAAGGATACTAATCAAAGCGTTCCAAACTACCTTGTTATATAAACAACTTTGAGATAGGACATAGACATGTATACTTATTGTGTATCTAATTTATATTTTAGTATATTAAACATCTACTGGTCATCCTGCCATCTGGGGGAGGGGGTGGGGGGTAAGAGGTGAAAAATTGGAACAAGAGGTTTGGCAATTGATAATGCTGTAAAGTTACCCATGCATATAACCTGTAAATAAAAGGCTATTAAAAAAAAAAAGAGGACATAGAGAAAGTCCTTTAAACTGTTCCCTATAAGCAAGGGATTATAAAAGGAAATATTTATATTGATCTAGAGATCAACACAATCTGAATTTAAGGATGCAGTGATATATAACATATCTTACCTATGAACCATCAAAGAAAAATTGCTTTTGCTGTGATCATTTTAGTCTCAGCAGTTTATTTCTATTTTATAAATTAAACTGAAAATTGCCATTAATTTTATTAGAAAACATGAATTTATATTTATTAAGTTTATGTGATTATGATATACATACACACATAAACACAAAGTTTACTTATGTATGCCTGGAAAAAGAGGATGTACAGAAGTACATCCAATTACATAATGGCAAAGGAATGTATTCCTTGAATCATCCTGACAATTCAACATTTCAAGAATATTAATGGAGCACACAGGTTGCCAATAATTGTTTACTCTCTCTATTTTACTTATTTTTATTGGTAAATTCTTTGTTCATCCCTTACAAATTGTCTCTAACGTTCCTTTCTTGAAATGTATTGTATCCATCTCTCACCTATCATATGTTTCTCCTTTGTCCTTTGAGTGATCCTCAACTTACACTTTTGTGACCCTATCATTTCAGGGTTCACAATCATGTATCATCAAAAAGGCTTTCCTTACCATTATGTCACACTCTTATAGTTTTTTAAGGTTGTTAAAACCTTATTCTCTTTAATTTGATTGTACCATAATAATAATCCAGGGAAGTGATAGAATCATACCTATTTTATAGATAAGGAAAATAGAAAATAAAATTCAGAGAAATTAAGTGACTTGCTCTGTTTTTAACAAGCAGGAACTTTCTGAGTTATGTATCTAAGCAAGGTCTTCCTGATTTTTAATGACACTGTCATTTCCCTTCTCAATTAATTGAGGAGGCCCTTTAATATAGGGTTTATGGGCAAATAAAGACAAAATTCACATGTAATGACTGGATTTAAATCATATCAGTGAGGAAATATCAACACAAAAAAGTAACTGCCTCCATATTAATAAGAAATTTGATTAATTAGCCTTTAAGTAATTTGTCTTTGGATCAATGTATTGTCTCCCTAATAAAGCATACCTCCATGGTTCCAACATGAGTGAATGGGTATCAAGGAATGGACTTTTGTTTTATAGCTTTTTTGTTTTATAGCTTCTAGCTGCAGCTAATTTTTCAAGAATAGCTCTGCACAGTAGTGTGAAGAATGACTCTATAGGAGTTGAGTTCTAAATACTTTTTCATGATGTATTTAACCAATCCTATTTTTAAAACATATCTTTTTAGAGTATCAGCAGGGGCAGACCCAACTCAGTGGTTGTCTTCACAATTCTGTCAGAAAATTGCAATTTCACCAGAACAACGTCTAATAGCACAGTTGGTCCCATATTCTTGGTGTGTGAAAATATTCTCAGCTAGGTCTGCCTGACAAGTTATGCTAACTTTTATGCAATCTTAATATTCCTAGCTCCATTCCTGTTCTAGGGTGTCATTATATTTGTAATATTGGCCATGATAAATTGTTTTCTCCTTCAACTTATTTTCAAGTAGATAAAGAAGATAAGCTTTATTTAGAATAGAAGCAACAGAGAAAGAAAGAAATAGTCTCCAGTCTTCAGGAGAGAGTAGGTTTCACCTCAATGAAAAGTCTTTAAATAGTTGTTGTTGTCAGAAAGTTCTGATCAAGTATAATTTGCCATAAATGGCCTTTCAATTTCCTCCTTATTCTGTTTTTTTTTTTTTTTTTTTTTAAGTAATTCTGAAGCTATGGCTTTTAGGTTGCATATTGCCCTATAAATACAAAGAAGGAAAAATTTTTAGTAGGTATGTTAAAGAAAGAAAGAAGGGAGATAGGGAGGAAGAAAGGAAGGAAGGAAGATAGGAAGAAATAAAGAAAGGAAGGAAGAAAAAAAGAAGGAAGATAGGAAGGAAGAAAGAAAGGAAGGAAGGAAGGAAGAAAGGGAGGGAGGGAAGGAGGGAGGGATGAGGAGAAAGTAGAAAGAAAAGAAAAGAAGAGAAGAGAAGAAAAAAGATGAGCCTCATTATTCAGATGCACCATAATTCTCTGCTTCAAAGTTTCAAAGAATCTCATTTTAAATTCCAAGGGGTGTGTATGTGTGTGTGTGTGTGTGCTCTCAGATTCTTAACCTCATTATCATCCCTGACTCCTCCTTCTCCCTTGCCTCCTATATTCAGATGTCAAGACTTATTGATTCTAAATACTTCCCCTATATTTCTGTCATTTGTGCCCCTTCTTTTCATTCACATAACCATTATTCTAACTCAAATAATCATCACCTCAAATCTAGACTATTGAACCTAGACCTTTGACTGGCCTTCTTCCAGTCTCTCTCTCCTCTGTAATCTTTCTTCTACATTGGCAACTGACTATTCTTAAAACAAAGATCTGACTATGTCATTTTTCTCCCAAACATATTTGCTGTTTCTCCATTATAACAACAAGAACATAAGATTTTAAATCTCCATTATATAGCCTCAAGCTTTTTTTTTTTCTCCCAATTAATATAATGACCATTAACTTGTTCACTACTTAATCAGGTGAAATTAACCTATTAATTGTTTTCCATCCTTATCTCCATGTCTTTATGTCCTTATATCTGAAATGTATTCTTCTCAACTTTACCTTTTATAATGCCAAATTTCTCCTAGGAACAAAGAATATTGCTCAACTGGTCATGTCTTCCATCCACTATTTTGTGAATTCCTGTACTTATGAGAAAGTTAGATCTTACACAGCCACTTAATTATTTATTTCCTATTCTTGAAGCAATCAAAGAAAAAGAAATTTTGATGAACTTGTAAAAGAACTCAGAGAGATTCTGACCATGTAGTCATGACTCACAGAAAAGGTGAATTGAGACAGAATGGAGAAAGTAAACAACTTATCAGTTACTCCCTAGTAGATCTTTACAATGTGATTTCATTATTCAGTTTGAAGTGAATCACCAAATCAATAGATATAACTACATTTAAAAAGAAGTACAGAATACCCCAGTGTCAGGAAGAAATGATTGCTTTGTTTTGTTTTGTTTTGTTTGGATTGTCCTGTCATTCTCCTGACTCCCTACTAATGGATTGTAGAATGCTAAATAAGCTGTTAGATTTGGGGAGGACCCTCAGGGTTACCTACTCTACTACTCCTATTTCATAAACATTAAACCAATTCCAAGAGAGATGAATTGAATTGCTCAGTCATATGGCCAAAATGTGATGGAACTCAGGTATTTTGACTCTAAGGACATGATTCTTTTCTTTCCTCCTTGAATTCAGTGACAATTTCTGAATATTTTCTAATTTATTCCATGTGCCTGCACTCCAGAGAATTATGCATTAAACTTTGGAAAAATCTGAGGGACTTCATGTTTTCAGTTATGTGACAGTTTAATGATTATTTTCATAATATTTCTCCCAGAGTCCAACAGTCACTTGTTTTTCACATATATAGAATCTTCAGTCTCTTGAGGTAATCATTCTTTCCCCACAATCACTTTTAAAATTCAGTAAGTTTGTCAGTAAACATTGTACTCTGTTGCCAAGATAAGGGTTTGATAATGTTACATATTCCTACCTGTATAATGGGAAAGGACATTTTTGAGCACAGGACCTAGTATCGCTGCTGGAAGAATCTAATAGCAGCACTGTGGTGTGTAAGATGCGAAATTCATGCTAGTCTAAGACGAAAGTCCACTTTTCAAAATCCTTACTTGAATATTCGCCTTTTGATGGTGCAGTTAAGTGGAAGTTAAGCTTTGCAGCTAGCTATTTTCCTGGCACTGGCAAAACTAGGACAGTTCTCACTTTGTTTCTGTTAATGAAGGTATAGATTTATGTTACAGCCCTGAGCTATTACACTGGAATGATGACAAGATTTTTCTCTGCCTAAATAAAGAGCATCATAAAATGTTGCTGCTGCCATTTGTTATTGATTTTCTCAGTTCTTCTTTTTAGATTCCCAGGAAAACTCAGTGCATGAGGAACCCTGTCCTGGTCAGCATTTTAATCAATGATATGAATTTCACCATGATGTGTTACTTGTCAAAGAGGCAGATTACATGAAATTCAGAGGGAAAGTTAATATATTGGATGGAAAATTAGAATACAAAAGGGACATAGACTATGATGGACCAAAATTAACATAAAATAATTGAGTATTAATATCAAGTCATTCATTTAGGTTAGAAAATCAAAAGCAAAGGTCTTAGGGAGGAATAGCTAAACAATAATTCCAATAAAAGACCTCATAATTTTAGTACACTACATTTCCAATTGGAGTGAATAGTGTGACATGGCAACCAAAGAGAATAGTGGATTTAGGTGTTCAATTTTAGAAGCATACTAAGCAGAAAAAGAGGAGTTAAAGTTCTGGAGGTGTTGGGCCTATGAAGATGACATATGCAATAACAGTAACAACAATGACTTTTATCATTATTATCATTTCCAATTATTAAAACAAAAACATATAATGAGGGGGAAATACGCTGGTAATTAAAAAACTTTTCTTTTTTCAATTTTCTGTTTATGAGATAAGGAAACAAATGCAGATTGTGCAATGAATGGTGAAAATTATATGACATACTAATGAAGGTTGCAAACACTTAGAATCTACCATATAATTAAAAAGACATATTCAAGAGCTGATTCATACACCACAAGTTCAGTATCCTTTATAAACTAGTAGAACAAAAATCCCTGCATAACAAGTAATACCTCTAGTATCTTTGAGAAGTGAACAATTTAATTGTATCCTTTACAGAATACTATAACAAAAAGAATTATTGTCCACCACTAACATCGATTCATCAAAATATAAGAACTCATGTAATAGATGTTGCTATATTAAAATTGGTATAATCTACAAACTATTTGGAAACTCTTTAGAAACTTAAAGAAAAATATTAAAATTCTGCAGAAAAGGTATGAGATATGTCATCTTTGCATGCTATCTGTTACTGGATTTGTCCCAAAGGTGTAAGTCAACAGCATTTATTAAGCATTTAGCATGTGCCAGGCATTCTATTAATTATTAATAATACAAAAAAGCTTACCCTCAATAAGCTTGCATTATAATGGAGAAGATAACACTGTAAACAATTGTGAACATATGAGATACATAAGAAGGCAAATGGAAGGTAATATTGAAGAAAAGGAATGAACATTGGGTAGGGAAAGGATGCAAGAGGTGAGGAAAGACAAAAGTCTACAGAAGGTGCAATTTACAGTAAGTCTTAAGATATCCAGGAAAGTCAAGAAGCAGAAGTATAAAGAGGAGCATTTCAGGCATACTATTCAGTGAAAATAGATTTACTCAATGATGTATTATGTTGTCATGTGGGAGATATACCAAGAATAGGATTGCTGGATCATAGAGAAAATGGAGCCAAGGAAAGTTTAAGAAAACTAGAAAAGTAAGAAGGTGCAAGCTAATGAAGAGATTGAAGGACCAGAAATTTTTACATTTGATCATATAAGTAATAAGTAGCTACTGGTAGCTATTTTGTAGGAGAAGATTTGATCTCACAAACTCATTAAGAAAATCCCATTTTCAGCTAAGAAAATTGAAAGGAGTGGGAAGAGCAAAGATAGGGAGACCAAGGAAGCAGCTAAGTGACACAGTGGGAAAAAAAAGTGCTGGACCATGAATCAGGAAGACCTGACTTCAAATCTGGCATAAGACTCTTAGCATGTTCTTACATAAGTCATTGAACTTCAGTTTCCTTAATTGTAAAAATGGAATTAAAATATTGATGTGAGGATCAAATGAAATAATCTTTATAAAGTACTTTGCAGAATGCCTGGCACTCTGTAAATACTTAATGGATGCTTTTTCCTTTTTCTTCCTCATCTTCATTCCCTAAAGATGCAAGAGATATTGATGAAATGAATCAAGTTCAAATGATAATGAGAAAACTTGAAATCATGGTCTGCAAAGAATAGTTGAAGCATCTGGGAATGCTTATTGGAGAAGGAATATTGCTGTCTTGAAAAATTTGCATAGTGTCATGAAGAATTAAATATTCTATTTGGCTACAGATAACTGGATTTGGATGAATAGGTTGAAGTCACAGGGAAACAGATTTTTGGAAATAAAAAATTATGTATTGATTAGAGATCCAGAAATGAAATAGGTTTCTTTATAAGGTTGTCTGTAAAGAGGCAGACATTAGAAAGGTTGATATCATTCATTTTGAAATAAGAATTCTTGCTTTGCTTGGGAGACTTCATTAGATGAACTTAAATATACATTTAAATGATAAGATATTTTATTTTTGTGAGAGAATAGATCTAGGTTTTCTCATATACGTAAAGATCTCACATTAAATATCTCATGTCTTTCATAACTTCCTCATTTGTAAAACCAAACAATATAAGAATTAATTCTGTCTTAAGCACACATAGATAAATAGATGTTGGGAAATTACTTCCAGACTCTTGATAAACTATCTTATTATAATCATGATACAATTGTTTTAAAACAATAGGGTAATAATAATAACTGACATTTATATTGTTCTTTAAGACATGTTATGTACATTATTTTATTGGAATTTCATAAAACTTTATGACATAGGTATTATAGATTTTATGTTCCCCATTTTAAGAGTGAGCAAAGTGAAGTTTGGATAAATTAAGTAAATGAATGAAAGGATAAATAAATGAATGCAAAGAAAGATAATTATTGAGCGCTTCTTCTGTGCCAAGTATTGAACAAAACACTGAAGATACAAATAAAAAACATGAGGCTAGTCTCTTTTATGGTAGAGTGGTGACTTGAAAAGAGAAGAATTCACAAAAAATTGTGAATTGATTAATAGGATAATTAATTAACATATATTTCCTCAAAAGAATTTTAGAACTGATTTGATTACCGTGCCCACAGCAGAACATAGAATGTAGGGACTAAAGGGAATGTAAAATTGTGGAAGATCAAATTGCAAAATCACCACTATAGAAAACAGGATGAGATGTGATATATGGTCTTGTTAGGAGCTGACTAGATAGAATGGGTTAGGCAAGTTTACATTTATTTACTTAATTTACATCATAACAGTTCAATCCCAAGAATTTCAAACTACTTTCCAGCACTGGAAACATGATTTCTGAAATTTCAGAATGTAAAGCTTAATTTTTATCATACAGCTTAATAAATATTAAGTGAGTTTTGAACTCAGTCTTTCTGACTTCATTGCCAAAGCATCAACTGTTTGTTAAACTATAACCTAAGGCAGAAGAGTTAAAGGTGTCAAATGGGGCCCACAATACTCTAGAAAGGTCCTAACTACATTCAAATGAAATTGAGAAATGTTTAACAAAATCAATAAAAATAAAATAAGACATAGATAATATGACATTTTGAAACAAAGTCAATAAACAATACTTTATATATAGATTAATGGTCCCAATTTCTTTTTGAGTTTGATACCATTGCTTTAAGGCATATATTTTAACATTGGGTTCATGATTTTCTAAAAAAAAAAACTTTATTTACTCTATATTAATGTAACTATTTTGTTTTGCAACTGATTTTATTTTATATATTTAAAAATATTATCCTTGAAACAATAAGATTCAGATCTTTTAATAGGGGCCACTTCCATTTTAATACTTTATTCTCTGTGTTATGCTAAGTGTAATAGAGAGTAGATGTGTTTGTTATCATATTTCTAAAACATATTCATAGGAAACAGCATAAACATTCTCTATATAGAATAGAAATTCTAAGTTTATTTCTGAAGTATTTGTGTTAATGAGGATTTTTTAAAATTATATTTTCATGATTTTGAGTTAGGAGATGGTTTTGTCTACTAGGCTCAGTACAAAATCAGCAGGGTTGCCTAATTCCAGTTATATGGATGATTTCAGAATGTCATTTACCTCATTTAACCTGAGCATCAGGCCTCAGTTTCACCAGCTGCACTAAAAGATAGAGAAGCTTCAATGCAACGTGAAATTCTGAGCACATTCTGAGTGCCAAAAGAACTGTCAGATAATGATGTTTTGGCTCACCAGTCCAGACAAGAGGCTGAATCCAAATCCCAAGTCACTCATAATAAAAGATGCATCAAAATACCAGCTATATATCCACTTATTTCTTGAGTCATTTGTCTCTGTTTCTTTGTTTTCAAAAAAAAAAAAAAATTGGCATTTGTACTAATGGAGGACTTGATAAATGGTCCATTTTCAAGTGTTAGCTGACAATAACCTAGTCAACCAATAAGTGGTCTCACTTTGAGGCTGCCTAAAGATACAGGGGTCATTGTCAGGAATAAAATCTTCTGGGTCATGGAGATAAAAGTGGTTCTTCCTTACATAATATCTAATAGCAATGGAAAGCCTATTAGTGCTTCTAGTAGCATATAAAAGGGAAGGTGTCGCAATATCAATTCAGTCCTCCCAATCAATTCGTGAAACATGGAGAATATTTGCCATCAGGATCAGGAGACCTGGGTTTGTATCACTTAACTTTGTGATTATAGGTTAGCTACTTAGTTTACAGAGCCTCAGTTTCCCTATATGCAAAAGTTATAATAATATTAACACAATTGTGAAATCTTAAAATACCGCAGGTATTTGGGTTATTATTAATTAGAGGAAACTCTGATAGAGAGGATGGGGAGCTTCCTCAAATTATATAACTCATTGTTTCACTGATTCCTAAAAACTCTCCTAGATTATAAATTCCAGAACAGTTGTAGGTCAGCATAGGTAGTGGAAGTTTCCACACCAAAAGTTCTCTTCATAAATGAAATCTCAGATCTGGTAAAATATCTCCCCCGCCTTTTGTTGTTGTTGTTGTTGTTTACTCCCTTTTAGGATAATTGTAGAAGTTGTGCATTTACTTTACTTGACCAGCTTTACTTGGATTCAAACAAATCCCATTGTCTATGCTGCAAAAGAAATGAGGTGTTCCCTTGCATTTGACTCTGATCTTTGGCTTAAATAATGATAATCTACTGAGATAATTACAATAGATATTAGCAATCCTATCTTATATTTAAGTATCAGAATTAATTTCAATCAACATATTTCAATGGATAAAATGTAAAATGACCCTATAATCTAGAATGATGAAATTACTTGTCTACAATTTCTTGATGCTGCCCACACATACTAGCCATCTTTCCCAGCAAGTCTGCTTCTTAATTAAGTTGGTTAGGCCATAGTGTCAATTAACATACAGGCTTTATCCCTATAAGAGATAGTCAGTTATACTTTATTAAATGATCACTCATAATCCTAGCTATCTTGCAAAGGTTATTGATGATTATAAGAGAATCTAGACAACTAAGCAGGAATGACTGAATACAAATTCATTACCACTAATATAAAAATAATACATGTTTAATGGAGGATGGGTCAATACAATAAAATCATCTTCATCTATAAAGTTTAATAATATCATTTTACTCACTTTCCATACTTTCTATTTTTTGAAGTCCCCACGCCAGAGGTAGGGCTGGAAGAATTCAAAATCTACATCTCATGGTGGTATTTTGATAACTAATATACGTTCAAAGCCCATTTCCCTAAATGAAAGGCAGATTTCCCCAAAACTTTGGGAGATAGAATAGAGTATAAGGAAGGGGATAAGTCATAAGTATTTATTAAGTACTTACTACGTGTCAATCATTGTTCTAAGTGCTTTATATAGATTAACTCATTTGATCAGCATAGACCTGATCTACAAGAAACAACTGAAGGTGATGAATGGAAAACTAAATTCACAATTGTAATCTCTAACTGAATGATCCCAGGTGTCTATTTGTGTTGGGCTTCTATGTCTGCCTTTGCACTTGCTCTAGGAACAAGGGCAACAAGCCTACTACTTCCCAACAGCAGATATATTTGGTACTTTCTTTGCCCCTACCATTAATGGTCAATGCTTAATCTGTTTCTATACTGCTTTCTGTCCCCATTCTACAATCCACCCTCAAGATACTACTTCTCTTGGATACTGATTTTGCTGCCTGTTCCCTATCTGTCCTCATTCCTAACTGCTGCACCTCCTCTCCCCCACCAAACCAAAAAATCTTCCTCCATTCTCTACCCCACCCATCCAATCCCTTTCTTTCTTTCTTGTCAGACTCATCCTTCTGTCGAACTTCCTATTGCCCCATTTTGGCAAATATGGAGGTTAGCACATTATACTCACTCTGTGATGAAACCATTACCACCTGCTAATATTTTTATAGAATTTTATAAACTTGGCCATTCATGAATCATTTACAGTACTTTATTCCAATGAAGAGTTCACAAATCACTCAAATGCTGGCAAAAGGCATAATAATGAGTAATATTTCAAGGAGCTTCGCATTAATATGTCAGCTCCCAATTCTGTGAGACCTAAATTATTTTTCCAGGTGCCACTGTAGACCAGGCAGCTGCAGAAGCACATTTCCTTTTTTTATTTTTGGAGGGGGGAAAAAAGGGAGGAAGGCTAGAAAGTAAAGAGGAATTGTAGACCTAAGAGGACAGAGACAGAGTGACAAAATAAAATAAATTAACTAACCAATAAAACTCCCTGCCTTACACCAATAAGCCAAGTTGTTAGTGAGTTGGGAGGCACAAAAAAATATGGGGGAATAAGAATTTATAGAACTGATTGTCAGTTTCTTGGCTAGGAGGGTGTGAATACTAAGTAGTTCATTTTGATAATCTTAAAATATACACATATAGGCATGTTTTACATAACACACACATATTCATGTATATATATATATATATATATATATATATATATATATTAGATAATTTCTTATCAGAAAAATGCTAAAGAAGTTTTAATGCAGTTTACATTTTAGATTTAGAATCATTAGGGTTTCATATATTTTTTAGCATTATCAATAAACGGTAAGAATACATTTCCTCCCCCAATGTTTAACAAATTCTCATCTTGTTTGGGAGTCTGTTAGATTGAAACTACAGTAGGAGAAATTGAGAAAGAAACCAAAGGAGAATCAGTTTATATGCTGTGTTTCTGATCATTTCTGTACATTTCCTTTTATTTTATCTTCAGAGACAGGTGTACCATTGATCAGAATTTTCTTTTCTGATCTGAAATAAAACAGAATTCCCTGGGTTCAACAGATCTGTTTTTAAATAAACATGAAAAGCTAATAGGAATTCCATTTTTCTCGCACGAAAAGAGAACCAATTAAAAGAGATTCACTAGTACTTCCAGACTAAGGAAGTAGGGCAGCAAGGGATAGAATGATCAGGAGCCAGGCCAGAGCCAGGAAATCCAGGAATTCAGCCATGACCATTCTTGCCTGAGGTAGGTCTTAGCACTCCAGGAATTCAGATGAGAGAAGAAGTAACCTAAGGCTTAGATCAGTCCCCTGCCATTCTACTTCTGGTCTTCTTTTGAAAGGCATGAATCTTAATGTGTTTTCCAACAGCAATTAAAAAAAACAACACTACTTTTCTAACTTTCATAAATTGTAAAAATTAGGAGTTTGCTTCAGAATTTGACTGGAAAATCAAGGGAAATTCACTGGATAGCTATGAAAAGAAAATACTTTTCATGGTGTCAGAAAATTCAGAGCATTAAGACCCCTTGATATTAGACTATTACCACTCACATCTGCTCAGTAAATCCATATGACTCAATAATAATATCTGACTAATTTTAAAATGAGGTCCCAGATCTTTAATTTAACCACCACTTCAAATCTTTCCACCAGACAATGAAAATCCAAAACAGCCTTCTTGGCTTTTACCCATGGTTTGCCCAACAGTTGATATTCTCAGAAACATCAGCTTCTTTATAGCTTCTGCAAATAATTGCCAGCTTAGATAACTCTACTCTCACTTTCCATGATCAAATAAAATACTACACGTGAAAGAATTTGATAAAATTAATTTGTTGTTCAGCCATGTTGACCCTATATATATATGACCCTATAGACCATGTTGTCCATAGGCTTTTTTGGCAAAGGTACCCAGAGTGGTTTGCTATTTCTTGAGTAAGTAACTTACCTTTTGTGAGCCTCATTTTCCTGATCTCTAAAAAAATGAGAAGACTAGACTATATGATTTTGAATTTGTCTTTCATTTCTAAATATATTATCTTATTGTCTGTGTAAGAGATAATAAGAGATTTATTAAAGAAACCAAATCCAGGAAAGTAGGGATAACTACCAAAACTCTGATGGTATTGGGAAGATAATTAAAGATAAATACTGTTTTGTCCAATAATAATAATAGTAATGACCTAGTTCTTTTATCCTTAGTACCCAGTTACAAAGTAATAAGAGCCAACTTAATAAAGCAATTGTTTAAAAAATTAGAACTATGTGGAAAGAAAAGCTGAATTAAAGAAAGTGGTTCCATGATGGTTTCTTTTATTGGAGCTCAGAATTTACAGATTCAAGCTCACTCTGGGCTCCCACCAGTTTTAGTTAGACTGAAAATATGTTTCTGATTGTCCTCACATTTTGTTTTCTACATATGTCAGACAGAGATCAATCTGTCTCATGTACCAAAATGTTTTCTGTCCATCATTTCGATATAAACAAACTGAAGCACTTGGAAGAGACCTCTTTAGCAAAGTTTCTGAGGGGAAGAAGGTATGCCAAACAATGCCGGAATCTTATTGGATAATCACAGCATGGCATATGTCTCAGCCTAAAGCACCTGCCTAACTCCTAGCAGAACCTCAACCACCAATACAACCACTTCTATTGCAGGTCTCTGTCCCTCTATTGACCATCATTTGAACAATAGAGATACACTGAAGTGAATGTTACACGCCACTTCAAAGGTAGATGTTGATTTAGATTAGTCTTCATAGGTGAAAGGGACACAGCCTCAACACATCCTTACAGGAAAAGCATTAACATCAATACAAACTAATTGGGTTTTATGACAGTGATTGGAGGAACTCATAATAACTCTACTGTCAAAATAAGGAATAAGAAAGGAGTAAAGTCATCTTGGATGAATCAAAGAAATCATGAAATAGAACATTTGTAATCTGAGTCTATCGTTGATTAAATTTTTCATGTGGATACTAAGGCTACTCTGATTCCTAACCTATATTTAAACATGTGAGCCGTAGGTCATAGGAGCAGTGGAAAACAGAACATATGTCACCATACAAAACACGTTTCAGGAAGAGACATCCTAGACCAATAGCTTTGGTGAAGAATAAGAAAATTAAAAACACAAAGCCAACTACCAAAAAAAAAAAAAAACAAAACCCAAACTCAATAACAACAAAAAACTAACAACTAACAACACATGGAACTTACCTGGTAAGTAGCCATTGTTTCTCTATCCAAGGTCCTCATCACTGAGACACTCCCGGTATTTTCGTTGATTCTGAAAATGCCTTTTGGTTCTTGATCCACACCTTTTCCACTAAGTCGGAATTTGGACCCTTCTGGTCGATCATTATCCACAACCTGTGTCACAAAAGCAAAAAAATAATAATAATAATTTAATTTAATTATGAACTACAACTGCAAACTAATTTCACACCCCAGTTTTAAGCCAATAAATAATAGTTGCTTAATTCAGATTGTACACCTGTAATGCAGAATATGGTTAGACAAGAACTTAACATAATTACATTAGATTTAAATGTCCAGTATGACATGAAGCTAATCTCCAGTCCCAAGTATTCTGTTTTGGTTGACTAAATGAATATAAATTTATGTAGACTACTAAATAGATCTAGACCACTGGATAAATATGAGACCCTAGCCATCTGACCTGCTATACTTATATACATACACTCCTTTTTCTCCTGCTTCTCATCTCTTGATTTGTACACACAGATCAAGTCAATAACATCACTCTTTCTGCAAAAATATTTACTAGCTATATAGATAAAGCAACCATGTTTATCATTCTGCAGAGCAAAACTCCTTTCCCTAGCCACCACTTCTCTCTCTATATGTGTTGTGTCCTCCTATTAAAGCATAAGCTTCTTGAAATCAATAATGCTCTCATTTTTTAATATTTGTATTCTCAATGTGTAATACACTGTTTGATATATGATAAATGCACAATAAATAATTTTATATTATTTATTCAAACAGAAATAGATACAAATCAAGAAACTATGAGGAATTCTTCAAGAGAACTACAGTAGCCCTCAAATGCAACAGACTATTTCAAATATTTCATAGAATTTCTGCCCAGGAATTATAATTATGCCTTTATTGCCAAAGACAAAGGAATGGCCAAAATATAAATTATCTCAAGAATCCAAATAGACTTCCTTTGAGAAACATATATAATCATAAAGTCTATCTAATAAAGTAATAGAGATTAAGTATTCATTTCCTGTGTATACATAATAGATTTACTTTAAAACACTAAGGATGAGTAATTTTATTGGCATAGATACACACTCTTATTGATACAGATCCAACTCTACATACTTACGAGATAGTCAATGTTATGGCTGAAAAGTAGCTCTATAGCTACCTACCAAATTAGCTACTTTGGTCCTTATCCTCATAGTGTTCATCACTAAGCCCGTACTAAAATTATTTATTATCTTTCTCCCCCACCACACATCTACTTATATATTTAGCAAAGATTTAATTTTTAGGCCTGGTCTTTGAGATCCCATAGTTACTTTCATACTATGACAAGACATTAGAGAAGGCCTTTAGGAGACAGAGATGTACCTAATATTAAGAAAAAATGTCATTTGAAGCAAGATTTTAAAAAAATGGAATTGCATTGGGCAGAAACGCAAGCTTTCTAATTAAAACTTTTTAAATCACTGTTTAGCTTAATTGAACTCTCCACAGCCTAGTTATAATTCACACTGAAACTTTCAGGAATTGGAAAGCAGTCTGATCTTGGCTTCTTCCTACCCCTCCTGAGCCACCATATAAGAATGTTCTCTGGCAGTCCTAAGAACGTTGCTTTAGTTCTTTGCTTTTGGAATTCAGAGAAAGAAGTAGAGTTTTGAGTCTATGAAATAATACCTTTTAAGTTTTCCTGGCTGTTTGTAGCGAGATTTTTAAATGACCAAATAAGAATGCAGAATCAGTTAAGTAGTCAAACAACTTTTAGTCTGAGCAGGTAGGAATGAGTAAGGAAAAGCAGCTCTATCTATTTTTTACTCTGATTTTTATATGGTTCCCATCTGACCTGTCAACTCTTCTTATGAGGTGGTCCAATTTATAGAGAGTCCTATTCTTCCATTGACATGCCTTGAATTTTAGAATTTGGATATTTGCTAAAACTATTCTTTTGGAGACATTTTGTTTCTCTATTTCAGTCTTTCCACTTAAACATATAGATCCCAATAATGAAAGGACTGCAATTCACATTCCCTAAGTATGTATGATGACCAAATCCTATGCTTAAAAAAACAAGCAGTGCCTTCCCTATAAAACCTTCAGAGTATGGAGGGATAGAGGGAGTTTAAGGACTATTGCTCCATAATTATAGAATGAAAGGAAGTAATAAGGGATTGGCTATGGCTCCACTAGGCTCTGCCCTTAGAGGATGAAGATGGCACATAGTTATGTTCATCAGATAATGTAAATACCACATAGTCACACTTTTTATTGTCATAGTGGTGGCAGGGATCACTATAAATGAGTATTTCATGGGCAGGCACTAGAGGATGCCTCTATATTTCAAAAGCATTTATTTTAAGCAGATCAATAGAATAACAAGTCCTATGGGCTGTCAGTTGGAATATGGAAATGTACAACATAGCCAATATGTACAGATTATGTTGTAAAAGTTTGTTTTTATGTCTTGTGTTTAGAACTTAGAACACATTTCTCCATGGAAACAAGGTTATAAATGGTGGTTCCTCAGCAGGCCCATGGAAACCCAACATAAAATGTAGCTGAAATATATAGTATAAACATGAGGATGTAAACTAGCTAGCAGTCTAAACATTGTTTATAATCTTATTTGTTTTGGGGAAAATGCACTCTTAGAATTTAGAAGGCTAAGAAAAAGTCATTAAGGCTTTGTGTTTTGTGTCTTTGCTGGATAACCTTGACATCCCTTTCCATATCAGATATCAGTTTCTCCATCTGTAAAATTAAGTGATTGAGTTATATACTCTGTCAAATCCAGTTTAATGAAGTATCTTATAACAATCCCTGATGATTGCATTCTGGATTTCTTCTCCTTTTCAGATATCTGTTCATTTAACTGCAGATAGAGAGTGGATTGTCATAAAATCCCCTAATCTCAAAGATAAGACTTTGCTGAATAATCAGAGTAATAATTCTCTATTCTCTATCTCACCTACCTCCTATTTATTTGGTCAACTTCTTGTTGTTTAAAAGTTGCAGTAGTAAAATTCTTCATGATCCTCTTTGGAGTTTTCTTGGCAAAAATGCTAGATGATTTGCCATTTCCTTCTTTTACATTTTATATCTCCTCATTTTACAGATAAGGAAACTGAGGCAATGGGAGCTCAGTGACTTGCACAGGATCACACAACTCATAAAGGCTTGAGATAAGATTTGAATACAGAAGAATCTTTCTGACTCCATGTCTACTACTAAGTGCACTATGGCATCACTTAGCTGTCCCCAAAAGTGACTACATCCATAGCATCAAGAGAAATTATGCTTGTGTGAAACTGGGCAAGGGGGGAGAGAATATATTTGTTTCCTGAGCAGGCTTTTCCATTCACTTCACGTTCAGCAGGATATATAAGAGTTAAATATGCTAGAAATTGCATGGGATTGTAACTAAAAATGCAACCAGTCTTCAGTACTAGATTATAGTCAGAAACTTATTTTTCAATCCTAGCTTCCTTACTTAGCACCTATTTCATCTTGGACAACTCTCTCTCCCTGAGTCACAGTTTCATCCTATGTTTAAAAAGATTTGATTTGACTATCTGGCTATGTGATTTCTAATTTCCCTTATGCTACTATTTTTTTTTTTTTTTTGATTCTCTGAATGGAAGTTCCCTGAGGCCAGAGATTTTCATTTTTAATCTTCATATTTCTAGCAGTTAGCACAGTGTCTGAGACATGCATAGGATCATGATGTCCTTAATATAGAATTGGAAGAAACTTTGGAGTTCTTTTAATCTAATTCTACCTTCTTGTTTTATGTATGAGGAAACTAAAGGACTTGCCCTAAATCACAGAGGGAGAGAGGCAAAATCCAGATTAAAATCCTGACCTACTGACTTCAAACCCAGAATTCTTTACACTACACACTCTTTCCTGAAGGACTTCCTCTTTCTTTCCTAATAGCTATGATATGATGACAACATAAACAAATTTGTTCTATAGTCCTAAACAAACATCTTAACTAGGCCCAAAGGAGAATGAATGTTGAATAGTGAGGTCCTTACAAGGTAAGTGTTTTTCAGAGGAAAAGGTAGACAGGGCCCATGAAAACTGCTTTGGCCAATATTTTCTAGGAAGAATAACACTTGTTCAGAGCTCCCTAAATGACAGAATTGATTCTGAGTTAAACTAAGACCCTGAGAGAAGAGAGTTCTCTTCAATCACTAACTGTTTTCTATATCACCTCTGTGTTCCCAGAAGGGGTCTCAGGGACTAGCCAGACTGCACTTGCTTAGCTGAGTAGATCTGATGGGATCAGAGAGGGGTAAGATTTGTGAAATGCCTATAAAACAACAAACTAGCCCTCAGTCATTCATCCAAATCCTACCATGTGAAGCAAATCAGTTTCCAAATGACCTCCATTATACTGTGTTAAACTCCCTAAAATTTCCAGGAGGCTGCTGGGCTGCCCTCATAGGGAGGCGGGTGACCTTTTTTCTTTTTTTTTCCCTTCTTTAATATAACAGAATATAAGAAAACTCAGACATTGCTTTTTGCCAGAATAAATCCAGCAGTGTGCTGAGGTGTGAATATCTGCTAATGTGTTAGCTGCTAACTCTTATTATATCACATAGCAGGCTTTCACAATTAGAGCCTCTTTCCCATTATTCTGTGTTATTCAATACCACTGTTCACTGTGGGGTTGTTTTTTTTTTTTTTTTTTTCATTTTTAGTTTAAAGGAGAAAGAAAGCTAATGATAAGGAAAACTAGGGGCCAACTAGCTCAGATATGCAAATCCCAGAAGTCACTTGTTTTATCACTTGTGGGAAAGGACTTCACCTCTCTACAGTACTGACCAGGCAGTAAAGACAAAACATCATAATTTAATAACATTGATAATTTTCAGTTGTGTCTGAGGAGGTCAAAGATTGAGATTGAGAGGAGGGGCTTTCTTATAATTTCCGTTATCTATGATCTTTCATACATCTACTCTAACTTCTTGGAGGTTTCTTGGTTTCCTTACTTTTCTGGCTCAGAAATCTCAAAAAATCACCTTTACTGCTATGATTATTTTCCTCTATTCCTTGGTTGAGGGCACAGAAGTCATACTTAGTGAATTTGTGAAAGGCATAAAGCTGGAAGAAACAACTAATATGTTGAATTAGAGATTCAGGATTTAAAGAACTTCATGGCAGCTAGTACAATGGGATCAATTAAAAATTAATAGAAATAAACAACAAGTACTATATATGGAAACAAAATTTCAATTGCTCAAGTCCAAAGCAAAAGAGATATAACTAGACATAAAAATATCACCCAAAACCAAAAATCTGTGATTTCATCACTGAACAAGCTTTCCGAAGGGGGAGCTTCCTCATTATTGGTTCAACAATTGATAGCTAAAAAAGTTGACTTGGGTCACAATGATAAGCTTAAAAGGCCATGATTACAGAATATATATATGACACATGGTAGACTCTCTCAGTGATTTCATTTGGCCTCTCTAGTTACATGATACTTGCATATTTTAAGGCATTCTACATTTAAACTGAGCCAACAATGTAACCTGATTTCCTATTTTGACAGAGATCATAAAATATGTGGAAGAGGGGGAGAAGTGAAAAAAAGCATTAAAAGGTTAGACACAGGAAGGGATCAAAGTATGAAGAGCTTTAAAAGTCAAACAGCTGATTTTCTATCGAGTTCTAGAGATAATAGGGAGCCACTAGAGTTTATTGAATAGAATTTAAGTGACATGGACTTTAGGAAAATCATTTTGGCAGTTTAGTGCTGGTAATTGGAGTGGGGAGAAACAAGTCAAGGAGACCAATTGGAAGGCTATTAAAATAAGTTAGGCATATCATTTGCATAGAAATGATAATTGTACTCATGAGAGCTGATGAGATTATCAGTAAGAGAGTACGGCACAGGGATTATTAAACTAGACATCTATGTAGTAGATAGGTAGCTTAGTGACTAGAATGCTTTGCTTGGAATCACAAAGATCTGAGTTCAAATACCCCCTCATGTACTTAACTGTGTAATCTCATACAAATAATTTAACCTTCTACATGCCTCATTTGCTTCGACCATAAAACAGGCAAGTTTTTGTAAAGGACTTAGCATGGTGTCTGTCTGATACATAGTAAACACTATATAAATAAAAACTAATAATTTTCATTATTATTTTGTTTTAATATAATTGGTTCTCATTGTAATCTTATGTATTTAGCTTTATTCATTTAAAATATATTTACATAAAGGGATTTCTAGGTTTCATCAGACTGTAAATAGGGAGGAGGTCCTTGTCACGAACTCCACTCCAAAAAAAGGTAAAAGAAGGAAAATAGAAGATGACCCAGGACAGAACATGGGGAGCCTATATAGACTATTTGCTAGCTAGAGAGTTGGTATGACATAGAGACAGAATTTTGTCACAAAACCCTAAAGAAAAAGAATGCAGGAGAAACTGATAAACAAGTTTTGTGACAGAATTTTGTTTTATCTATACCATACCAACTCTAGCTAGCAAATAGTCTATATAGTTTGCATAGTTCCAGATTGCTTTCCATAATTGTTGGATCATTTCACAACTCAACCAACAATGCATTAGTTTACCAGTTTTCCCACATCCTATCATTAATTTTTCCTGTCATCTTAGCCATTGTGAGAGATGTGAGGTGGTATCTCAGAATTGTTTTAATTTGTGTTACACTGATTTATAGTGATGTAGAACATTTTTCTATATGATTATAGATGGCTTTAATTTCATCAAATTAAAATTATCTGTTCATATCTTTTGACCATTCATCAATGGGAGAATGACTTGTATTCTTATAAATTTGACACAGTTCTTTATATATTTTAGAAATGAGACCTTTATTAAAAATACTGGCTATGAAGATTTTTTAAACAGCTTTGTACTTCCTTTTTAATCCTGTTTCTATTGATTTTGTTTGTGCAAAAACTTTTTAATTTATGTAATTATACAAATCAAAATGTCCACTTTGCCTTTCATAATCTCCTCTAGTTTTTCTTTAGTCATAAATTCCTCCTTTCTCCAAAGATCTGATAGATAAATTATCCCTTGTTCTCCTAAGAGAGTTTATGATACTATCCTTTATGCCCAAATCATGTATCCACTTTGACCTTATTTTGGTATGTGGTTTGAGATGATATGCTGAGTTTCTGAAATATTATTTTTCAGTTTTCCCAGTCATTTTTGTCAAATAGTTAATTCTCATCAAATATTTGATTACTATAGGCTTTGATTATTGTATCATGTATATCTAATCTATTCCACTGATACACCATGCTATTTCTTAGCCAGTACCAAATGGTTTTGATGACTGCTGATTATAATATAGTTTTAAGTTTGATACTGCTAAGCCACAATCTTTTGTATTTTTTTCATTAATTCCCTTGATAAACTTGACCTTTTGTTCATCCAGATGAATTGTGTTATTATTTTTTTCTAGTTCTATAAAATAATCTTTTGGCAGTTTTATTGGTATGGCACTGAGTAAATAGACCAATTTAGACAGAATTGTCATTTTTATTATATTAGCTTGGCCTAGCCATAAACAATTGTCATTTTTCCTATTGTTTAGATCTGACTTTATTTGTATGAGAAGCATTTTATAATTATGGTCATATCATTCTTGGATTCATCTTGTCAGTATTTCATCTTATCTGCAGTAATTTTAAGTGGAATTTCTCTTTCTATCTCTTGTTGATGGGGTTTGTCAGTAATATATAGAATATATAGAATTTTATTGTTGATAATTTGTGTGGGTGTATTTTATATCCTACAACTTTGTTAAAGCTGTGATTTGTTTCCAGTAGGTTTTTGGATGATTTTATAAGATTCTCTTAACTATATCATGATATCATCTGCAAAGAGTGATAGTTTTATTTCCTCATTGACTATTCTAATTTCTTTAATTTCTTTTCCTTTTCTTATTGCTAAAGCCAACATTTCTAGTACAGTGTTGAATAACATTGATGATAATGGACATCCTTATTTCACTCCTGATTTTATTGGGAATGCAATCAGCTTCTCTCCATCACAACTAATACTGCAAATTTTAGATAAATATTGCTTATATTTTTTAAGGAAAGCTCCCTTTATCCCTGTACTCTCTAGTTTTTTAAATAGCAATGGGTGTTATATTTCACCAAAAGCTTTATCTGCATCTATTGAGATTATTATATGATTTATGTTGCTTTTGTTTTTGATACAGCTGATTATGGTAATATTTTTCCTGAAATTGAACCAGCCCTGAAATCCTGGTATAAATCCAATTTAGTCATAGTGGATTATCCTGATGATAAATTTCTGTAATCTCTTTGCTAATATTTTATTTTAAAATTTTGAATCAATATTCATTACGAAAATTGGTTTGCAATTTTCTTTCTGTTTTGGTTCTTCCTGATTTAGGTATCAGTACCATATTTGTGTCATAGAAGAAATTTGGTTGTACTCCTTCTTTACCTATTTTTCTACCTCCAGCTTTTAATCAATGATCTTGTTGTGTGACTAGCAAGGATTAGAGTTAGAAATTGACCTTAGAACCTTTGATTTAAGCAAAGATCAGTGAGATTGTGCATGTGTGTTTTTTTCCCACATATTACCTTTCTATCAAATAACTTGCAATGATATGTTTAACATGCCTAAATTTGATACTCCATGTGGCTTTGGCAGAATAATGGTATAATTTGGATTTTTTGCATCAATAATTTCATCTAAAAAGATAATCAATTAATCATGCCCTTGGAAACTGTTAAAATATCTATGTCTTTTCTGTAAGTTCCTTGCCAAACTCTCCAGTTACTACGCTCATTTTGTTTCTATCAATTTCATGGTATAGTTTCAATCTTAATATGAAACCAAATATTTATGCCCATGTCTAACACATAGTTAAGGCAAAGTAGGGTGAGATCCAGCCTTATACAGCTGGATCTGGGCCTCCTTGTTATTGGAGAGAACATACAGGTTTCCAGTGGTCCTTGGAAAAATCAGAGCTGTCCTTTGGCTTATTTATTGCTTTGATCAAAACTTCAGGGGATTAGGTTAGTGTATCAGTTCTTGTATTATTCTTTAATTGAACAAGATCAACCCAAAAAGCAGTATGTGCAAATATGCCAGAGATTTCCATCATAAACACAATTTCAACCACTTGGAATGAGAATACCAAAATTTTAAACTTAGGAAATTAAAGATGCTGCTGCTACTTTTTCACCTTCCTCTTTTCTCCTCCTCTTCCTCTTTCTGTCATTAGCACATTGGCAATATAGTTGACATAAAGATAAGCAAATTCATATGTATTTCTTCATTTATGTTGCAACATAAAGTAATTTAAAAATGAGTAAGGAATGTCATCAATGAAGTGCACATATGACAAACATAGATTGATCTTTCTGGATAACAGTGAAAAGCCCCTTGCTTTACTTGGCATCCTTGCAATATCCAAAGAAATCAAGACCTCAGCACAAGGAATGGGATCCTTATTGAATGACTTATTCAAACTTATTGAAGGACATAGCCTAAAGCTACAGAGGATGAGCAGGCGTTATGATCTTCATTAGTGGTGGGATCATTTGAATCATTACAATCACTTTTCCATGCTTAATACACACACACACACATACACACACACACACACACACACACACATTTAGGAAGGGAAATCTTTTAACTTTGGTTAAATCTTTCATTTAACCTCTTGGGCAGTTATGGTATTCTATATCATACTGTCTGTGTATCTGTATGCATGTCATACTTTGACAAATTCAAGCTCTTATTAGCCCTGGGGCCATGTCTTATTTCATATTTGCATCCTCTGTGGATGTGAGACTTTATATGCAATAAATGCTTAATAAATGTCCATTATATTGAAGTTTCAAGAAGGCCTGGATAAAAAATAATCAGTTCAGTATAAAAAATAATTTTCTAAAAATTTAAATCTTTGGAACTGTTCAATCTCAGAGTAGAAAAAGATATCAGTAGGTATCTGACCCAAGCACTATCCACATCATAAAAACCAGGGGTCCTCAAACTTTTTAAATAAGGAGCCAGTTCACTGTCCCTCAGACTGTTGGAGGGCCGGACTATAGTAAAAACAAAAACTTTGTTTTGTGGGCCTTTAAATAAAGAAACTTCATAGCCCTGGATGAGGGCGATAATCATGCTCAACTGCTGCATCTGGCCTGCAGGCCATAGTTTGAGAACTCCTGATAAAAACTATAATATCTACTAATAAGTGATCAATCAATTAGCCTTTGCTTGAAGACTTCCAGAAAGTGGTAGAGGACTTTAAATTGGAGTTAGCTAATCTACAATCTTATGAATTAGTAATACTCATAATTACTAATAGGAGTTAAAATCTGGATGAGTTCATCAGTAAAGAATGGAATACATTGATATCTAGATATCTAGATCAAGATATCAATACAGACATATATGGCATCTATATCTCTCTATACATATTATAGTTTTATATTATCTCCATTATATTACATTTCCATATAGATCAGATGCATATATATGTGCATATATATATATATATATATATATATTACCATCTTTGGTTTAAATCATCTTTATTTCCAATATAACAACATGACTTAGAGAACCAACACTTTTAACAGAGTTTAAAATAAAGAAAAAATGAATTTAAGCAAAACAAGTCTTATCATTTACTGTATCTAATAATATAATATTTGTGAGATTTTTATTTCTTTACGATATCTTTGTAAATTAATGTTTGCTTTACAGGGAATTCCTGCATTGGTCAATAGTTGACTCGGTAACATCTAAGGTCCCTCTCAAGTCTTATATTCTAAATACTTCTCATGTTCTATTTTATATTGTTATTGTCCTTTATATTCTCTCCAAGAGAATAAACATTATGAATTTTATGTCATCTAAATCTATCTTACATCCATCAACATGTTCTTCACATAATCACTGCTTAATACATAATTTTTGAACTAGAATCCAAGAAAACCCTGCCAATATGCAGGATATTACCACACCTTTTGAGTTTCTATCAGTTGTTTTTGTACCTGTTCTAAACTCTGACATAGAATAATTGTCATTTACATAGCAACTATTTTATTTCTCTAAGTTTTTGTTGCTCTGGGTGAATAATTGAGTAAAACTTCCCTATTTCATCCTAGATCATATAGAGACTCAACTTAGGAAAAATTAACTCATGCATTGGGGACTGATAGCTGATTTCCTCTACCAAAATATCATGTAAAAATGCTCAAGGTTGATTCTGATATTCAAAAATTATATAGTCGTTACTTTTTTTCTGATCCATAAATTAACCTTTAAAAGCTTCATGAGATCACAGAATCATATATATCTAAGACTAGAAAGGACCTCAGAGGGTATATAGTTTAACTGTCTCTTTTTATAGATGAGAAAACTAATGCTCAAGAAGCTTACAGGCTAAGATTTATATTTCCAAGGTTGGATACCTTACTCCAGGTCCTACCAACCTAGATAGTCAGGAGGTCAGTTTCCTGCCTGACACAGGCACAATAATGTATTACACAGCAGAATGGATGCACACAGTCAGTGATGCTTTCTGACTAGGAGCCAAACGAATTTACCAGGATCTATTTCTCATGTGACATACCCTTCTCCCTCCCAGCTCTGCTCATTTCAGCTCTCTCTTTCCATAGCTGTTATAAGCTTATCACAGAAGTAAATCAAAATGTTCTCAAGAGGAGAAAAAAAAGATAAAAGCGAAGAATGCAGCGTCCCCAAGAGAGGAATATTTCTATAGTTCTACAACTAGAGTCTTTCTGTCTTTTAAAAAATTCCATTATTTCATTTTAGTGTCACGGAGGTGCTACTGATGAATAATGGTTATTCTTTCAACTTCTAGTATTTCTAAAATATTAATACCAGGTTGGATACTTCTCCTAAGGGGATGCAGGATCTGAATCTTTTATACTCCAGAGAGCTAAGTTCCTACATAGAAGCAAATGTGATTATTGAGTCACTATAGCTAATATCTCTCATCTACCCCAAAATGACACTGTCATTGGCATCAACCCATGAGATGGAAGGTGAACAATGACATGGATATAGATATTCCTGCATGATATTTTTCCTCATTTTTCTCTCCATCATTTGCATTGTAAATTTGTTTACATTGTAAATGACACATAAAAGAAATTTTTTTCATGTCTACTCTGATATCATGAAATCACTGAAAGTCAGAACTAGAAAGAGCATTCAAATCAGATAATATAACTCCCTCATTTCACAAATGAGGAAAATGGGTTCCTAATACAGTGATTTGCACAGCTTCTCACAGCTAACAACCAACTGGCCCAAAACATAGAAGACTTCATAGAGAAAGATAGTAATGATAATAGAAAATCTTATGACCTCCATGGTCAACATGCATTCATTAATAATAGCTAGCATTTATATACTGCTTTAATATTTACAAAGTACTTTATGGATCTTATTCTCACATATACATACACAAATTTGGCAGAGAAGGATAATTTTCTCCATTTTACAGATCAAGATACTAAGATTGAGAGAGGTAAAAGTAATTTGTTTCAGTATACGAAGCCAATAAATATCTGAGTTAAGAGTCACATCTTCATGGATTCAAATTCAAAGCTCTATCCAATTTTGTCTTGTTCTGTATCAAACACTATGCTAAGCCCTGGGAACATTAAAAGAAGGCAATGATGGGTCCCTCATTAGTAGTGAATTAATATTGTTAAAGTATGGAGGTTAAGTCCCCAAATTTCAGCTAGTTTCATTATTTCCTTTTCTAAAAAAAGAAAACAAAAAACAAAACCTAACTGAAAGCATACCCACTCTATAGAACTGGAGCATGTGAAGTTGTTTATAGTTGTACTGTACAGAACAACCTTATATCCCCCTGTTGGGCTAAAACATCCAGATTTTTTTTCCTATAAAAAGAGCTAATAATTCATGGAAAGTCAAGGGAAAAACAGTGGTTCATACAGGAAAGTATGAATAAAAATATGATATGAGCTTTTAACATCTCTGGCTTTAGTCTCTTGCTGAACTGGAGATAAGTTGTATTGAAATCAGTAAAGAGACAAGTGATGAACAGTTTTCACACAAAACCACATTGTATTGCTAGGAGGGAGAGGGAGAAAGCTACTCTGGAGAGTAAAATACAACTTTACAGGTAAGCTGTCTACAACTATAGAAATTCAAAACAAAACCCTAATGAGAATAGAATAAAACTCTACAGGACCACTAACACTGCATCACACAATCCTCCTACATCAGAAATAAACAACAGAGATTATGTTCATGCCTGGTACGCATGGAGAAAATATGAAGAAAACACAGGTCATTTCAAACAATCACAGATGCATCTGCAAGGGACATACTCTACTAAAATAAGCCATTTTTAAAAAGAAAAATGAAGTTCAGAAAAAAGAAGTGACTTTCCCATTTTCATACAGATAACAGCCAAGATTTGAAATAAGGTTTCCTAATGATACTTCTTAGTACTTATTTAAGGCAGGTCTGAGTGAGTTATTATAGGAAAACAATTACTCCCCAGGAAAGGAATCCAAAACAAATTCTTCCTGTTCCTTCCAGGAGATGCATTTTGGAGCCACTGCAGTTCTTCCAAAGGGGCAAGAACCATACACTCCCTCATACTAACATACATTCCCAAATCATCCATAATCATGCTCTCTTTTCTTAGAAGGACCGAATAGAAACAGCCTGTATGTATATAACTGTGCCAGATGATTCATCTTCATGACATGACAACTTCCGTAACCATAATTCTCTGACTCCAGTACAAAATGTTAATATAATAAACATTTCCTCCTTTCTCCTCTTGAAGAAAATGGTTCAGTTAGAGAAACAGTGAATAAACTAGTAGAGTTTAACTTGGCCAAAAAAATGAGAGTGTTCCTATCAGGTTGTGCCAATATTTTTTTCTTGCAAATTTAATGAAATTCGCAGCTAAGTACAGTATAACACCCCCGAGGGCAAGTCTTAATTGGGGGAAGCATACGATTACAGCAAGTATTCTAATTTCATATTTTAAACTTCCCAACAAAGAAATGAGATGTAATATAACAGGATAAATTGAAGGTCAATTTTAAAACCAGAAACAGATTCAAATAATGTAGCTGACATGCTATATTACAATATAATCTCCTTGAGGGTAGGGGTCTATTTCATGTTGTTTCTTTGTTTTTCGCTCTGTATCCCTAGAATATAACAGAGTGCCTTGTACATAATAGGTATATAATAAATGCTTATTGATGAACTTATTGATGCTAGCAAGATAACTGTAGGCAAATTGTTTAACTATATGTCCTCTACAAGCTATTATCTAAGATTGTAAATTACAAGTGAGTTGCCAGTCTGGATTGATGGTGAGACTCTCTATACTAATATTTTCTCATATCATTGAAATAACATGTCTGGGTTTAAGAAAAGACAAATCATAATAATATAGAAGTTGACTTTTTCATTAGCCACTAAAATCTCAGATTTAGTGTTAAAGTGTTAAATTTTGCATTTTCTTTCAGTGTCATTCAGGAGAAATGTATGTTTCTGAATAGTTATTTGATGTTTACTGATGAGAAAATGTGTTACATGGTATGCATAAGATTGCATGTTGTCATAGCATTTCAAAATATCAAAAAGTTACCTTAATCATTCTGACCAATTGTTTCTTTATGTGCCTATAGAATACGTTTCACAAAGGCAAAATGAAGAAAAACCTTGTTTTCTTCCCTTTTCTTAATCCAATTTTTTTCATTTTTACCCACACACACATTTTTTTAATTGTCACACCCATACATATTTTTGAAGATTTGAGTGATTTTAGAGAATAGTCACTATTTTTGTCCCATAATTCAGTAGTGATTTTTAGACGTGTAACTGAAAGTCTTTTTTTTTTTTTTTAACTACATAGATTCTACTCTGTCTATAACATTTTCACTTGAGGGGCATTAGGGGAAGATGAGCTCTATGAAGAACAACTCTTCTACAAATCAAGGTATCTAGATAGTCTATTCCTACACAAAACACCAACAACTATCTTCTCAAGTTTATAGAAGTTTAACCTTCAATTCACTCACATTTGAACACAGCCTCTAAATTTATTGCTTATTTAAACAACCTAACAACAACAATCCCTTAAGTCTTAAAATCAGATTTGCACAAAACAATTCAATTTCACTAATTTTATTGATTATTAAAATCAATAATTTTATTATTGATTGCTGCCTACATGCAAGGCATCATGAAATCTACAAAAATGAATAAGTCTACAAAAAAAATTTATTGCTAGAATAAGAATCAGTCACTCAACAGCATTAAATGCCTCCTAGGTACCAGAAACCACGTCAAGTCCTGGGAACACAGAGAAAAGTGAGAAAATCCCAAGCTTGCTTTTCATATCTCTGCCATCACTTCTGTGATCACAAAAAAAGTCACTTCAGCTCCCTGTTCCTCAGTTTCTTCATCTTTAAAGTGAGCTGTTCATTCTAGATAGTTTTTGATGCCCTTTTCACTAAAACACAATCTGTTTGAGATTCTTTACAGTTTATTCAGAGAGACAAGACATGGAAAAAAGTATGAGTGAATCACTCAAGATGAAAGAGATTTCTGAAATAATAGTTATAAAAAATTTGATAACATGATTGGACAAAAATGTGCTTTAAATTTAAAATGATAATAATGGTAATGATGATAACATATCTTTTGTTTCCTAATTTCTATATATCCATGGTGTATGTAAGTCAATCTTCTAAGATGAAAAACCCTTTTGTAGATATACATAAACTTATATGCCCCATATGTAGCATCTGAGCTCAGCTCAGATTGACCATTTGCTGAAAACCCATGATATATTGCTTGAAATACTTTTAATGGAAGACATTAGAATGCTTTATAAGGAAAGGCTAATGCATTAAGTGTCTTAGAAAAAGATGAATTACACTGCTTAGTTATAAAGGCCGGATATCTCCTCTTATAATTGTGGTTTGAGTAAGCGTACAAATTCTGACAGACATTAAAGCATCTATATATATGGTATTTGGGACATCTGAAGCTGTCAAAACACTAGCAAGAGGAGGAAGAACACACCTCAACAGCTGGGGGAATAATAGATTCTGTCCTTGAATGTTTGCCCATCTCCTAGCAATTCATCAGTTGTCCCAGCAGTGAGAGTCTAAAGCTACATCTGCAAAGCCAGGGCTGGGTCCATGAAGTCAACAAGATCAACTGTGTATAAATTGTCCAGGTGACTGGAATGTCTTGATGGATAACTTCCTCATCTGGCCCACTCCTTCAAGCAGCCTTCAGACATGCTTCACTTCACTCCCCATCTATCTACTTCTCAAACTCACCAGAAGTCTTGCCAACTGAGCCCCAGTGACTCCTTAATCCAATTTAAACCAATAAAATAGCCCCCTAGCACTGAAAAACAGTCATATATCCTTTCTAAGACTACCTCCTGTAAGATAGAACTACTATATTTAAAGTAAGATGATGCTGTATGTGACTAGCCAGTGATTAATGTTTTATTGGCTGTCATCTTATAATTATGCAAACCTACTTTACCAGGTGAACAGTAAAACACAGCTGACTGACAGATGCTGAAATGGGAGTAGTAATTGAATTAACTGCTTATAAACTGTTGCTCATTAAACTTCATGAGCAAAAATCTCTAAAAAAAAACAACAACAACAAAAAAAAAAACCTAGATTTTTTTCCCCCTTTTATATGGAAGAAATTGTGGTTTATGGACACGATTTAATGAGATCCTCATCACAATACCCTCAATCACTGAGCATGATTTCATAAGGGACTGATTTACTCTCTTCTGTTAGAGGAGGTACTACAGCAAAGTGTGGGAGGGAGAACTCTGACTTCAATTGCAGGTTCTGATATATGCTACTTTTGAGATCTTCAATTAAATCAGTTTCCTTTTTTCTATAAAAAATGAGCCATTTGGATTAGATGACCTCAAGTGTCTTCCCCATCCAAAACCATGATTCTAAGGTTCCAGAACACAATTTTGAAGCTTTGTTTAAATCTATACCTGACATGCTTTCACTCTTATTCTCTTCAGGAGAGCCCATTTGCAATCCTGGGCCCCCAAATGCAACCACTTCTACTTCCATGTTATACTTTTGCATCCCTAAGGAAAGATATGTCCATGGGTGTCAGACCCATTGCCAAATCTATCTCAAGGCTGGTCTCCCCAGGGGGAAGATGGACTTTAATTCTTCCTTTTACTACCTGTTTGCCTCCCCATTTACTCTCAATCCTAATCGCCAAATTGAGCAAAAAGTCACTGAATACTCTGCTCTATAAATGGCCAACACCAGGAAACTGATGAGAACGTGTAGATGAGTAAGACAATATTCCAGCCTCAAAAAGCTCCCATGCAACACACTCTGATTGAGAAGCGAGGTAAATGAAACTACACTCTCCCTCAGGCTGTGGACTGTACACCTGTTTTTGTCCCTGTCTCCGCGGAGTGGCTCAGTTAGGCTTCTGCCTCCACAGCTTGTATTCTTCAAAGCCCAGAAATCGTTATATGGTCTATTCGATTTCTCTCCTGGGTCACAGAACTGGTGGGGAATGTCAACCAAACAAGTAGTTTCTGATGATTTGTCTTCTGTGCCAGCAGCCTCCCTATCCCTCCATGTTCCTTCCAGCTGTCTCCCTGCCCCATTGTTCCTTCTCCTCCTCCTACTATTGCTGCTTTCACTGCTACTTCTCTTCTTTCTCTTTGCACCCAAATTGTCATTTCAAGGGAATTACCAAAGTTGCTCTGATAACTGGAACGCCTTCCTGTGACCCCAATTTGAAGGTTTTGGACAGTCAGCTTCTAACTAATCTATGGGTTGTTAACGTCTGCCCCTTTGGCACTGTGGTGAAGTCTATAGAACACTTCTCAAAAGAGATTTTATTTCTTTTTTTGTATTTTTGTAGCAAATTTATTTATATTATAATATACATTTATATTATACATAATATATTATATATTCAATATATAATATATTATACATAATATTATTTATTTACAATATACATTTCTTTATGAATCATGTTGGGAGAGAAAAAATCAGAACAAAGGGAAAAATTATAGGAGAGATTAAAAAGAAACAGAAAAAAGAAGTGAACATAGCATATGTTGATTTACATTCAGTTTCCTTAATTCTTTTTCTTTATGCAGTTGGCATTTTCTGTCCAAAATCTATTGGGACTACTTTGGATTCCTGAGAAGAACCAAGCCTTTCACAGTTGATCATTGCACATTCTTGCCGTTACTGTGCACAATGTATTCTTGGTTCTGATTGTTTTGCTTAGCATACATTCATGTAAATCTTTCTAGGTCTTTCTAAAATCAGCTTGTTCATAATTTTTATTAAATAATAATTTTCTATTATCTTCATATACCACAACTTTGTCCAGCCATTCTCCAATTGATGGACATCCATTCATTTTCCAGTTCTTTGCTAACACAAAAAATATACAAACATTTTTGTATGTATAGATCCTTTTCCCTCCTTTATGAGTAATTACAGTAATGATCCAGTAGTAACTCTACTAGAGCAAAGGGTATGAACACTTTGATAGACCTTTGGCCATAGTTCTATATTGCTCTCCAGAATGGTTAGATCAGTCCAACAAGTCCACCAACAATGCATTAGTGTCACAGTTTTTTTTTTTTTTTTTGGTTGTTTTTTTTTTTTTTAAATGAAGTTTAAAAAGTAGCAAAAAAATTGGGAAGAGAAATGGATACAAGAAAATCATGAAACAATTGACAGTTTAGTAAAGAAGAACACACACACACATAAATGCACAAATTATGAAGAAAATAATACCTTAAAATAGAATTGGTCAAATGGTAAAAGAGAAGACTTCCTTAAAAAACAAAATTGGACAAATGGGAAAAGATATACAAAAATTACTGAAGGGAACTCCTTAAAAAGTAGAATTCCCCCCCCCCCCCCAAGTAATTTCAAAAGCTCATTGAAGAAAATAATTCATTAAAAGTTAGAATTGGGCAACTGGAACATAGTGACTTTATGAGAAATCACTAAACAATCAAACAAGATCAAAAGAATGAAAAAAAATCACAAAAGAAAATGTGAAATGTCTCACTGGGAAAAAAAAAAAAAAAAAAACTTACCTGAAAAATATATCCAGAAGAGCTAAGTTAACAGTTATTGGACTATTTGAAAGCCATGATCAAAAAAGTGCCTAGATATCATATTTCAATAAATTATCAAAGAAAACTGTTTTGATATTTAAGAACCAGAAGAAAAAAATAGAAATTGAAAGAACCTACTGATCACTTCCTGAAAGAGATCCCAAAATGAATTATGTGACATAAAAGAGACATGAAAGAGATCTTAGAGAGGAGAAGAAAGTAGGGAAGTGGGGAAAGAAATACATGACCCTCACTCTCATTGGAATTGACTCAAAGATGGAAAATACATATGTATTTGGATGTAGAAATCTATCTTACTATATAGGTAAGTAGGAAGAGAAAGGTATGAAGCGGGGGAGCTGATAGAAGGGAGGGAAGTCTGAAGGAGGAAAAATTCAAAAGCAAAAACCTTTTGAGAATGGACAGGGTAAAAGGAAAAAAAGAAAGTAGGATAAATAAGGGGGAAATGGAATGGAGGAATATACATAATTGACAATCATTACTGTCAAAAAAAATTACAGTGAGTTTCTTTGATAAAGACTATGTCTCAAATAGAAAGCTGTGTCAAATTAATAGAATAGTAATTATTCCTCAATTGATTAATGTTCAAAGGATGTGAATGGGCAGCTTTCAGAGAAAGTAATCAAAGTAATCTATAGTCATTTAAAAAAAAAAGCTTCATTAATCATTATTGAAGAGATATGCAAATTAAAAATTATCTAAGCTATTATAGATAGGCTAACAAGGCAGAGAAGGATATTGTAAAAGTTGAAAGTGTGGGAAAATTAAAATACTGATTTAATATTAGCAAAGTTATATACTAATTCAACCATTCTGAAGAGCAATTTGGTACTTTGGGTATTGGCTCATGTATTAAGAAGCATGCCTAAGTGAAGAGACAAGTCAGTACTCCAAGAGCCTCCACAGTTGTGGATCATAGCATCTGAAGGAGCCTTTACTGATACAGGTGTTGCCTGTGGACTGTGAAAGAAATAAATTGGAGGCAGAGGGAAGAGGTGAGAGGTCAGATGATACAACTGTCTTTCAGTGGAGAGGTCAGAGAACAGCAACTGCCTCTCAATCTCAATTTCCTTGTATCACCATCATCATCCACTGACATGAAAAGATCCATTCTACAGATCTGAGTTAGACCTACAGCAGTCACTGGCTGGTGGCTCCCATATTACAACATATGGCGCCCAATGTGGGGCACAAGAATTACAAGAAGAATCAGCAGCACTCTAGAGCTGTTCATGAGTAGGATCCTTTCAGAGTTCCTTTGGTTACCCACTGAGAAGGAAAGATTTTTTTAGTCAGGGTAATTAAATGGGCCAACACATCAAAGGGTTGAGCCAGGAGACAGATGAGAGACTTAAATATCTGACTTCAGTCCTCTTGGTTTGAAAGTTTGCCTCCATGATATCTCACAAAATTAACACCTGCTATAGTATTTCACCCTACAACCATCCAGAGGTGATAGTGCTGCTTGCATTCCTCAGTGTGTGGACTCAGATAACAGCAAATGCACAAGCTTACTGTCCCTGCTATGGAGGGAAAGTAATTGTGTCTAAAATAAAAAATGGGGAATTGTTAAGGATCATGGCTAAGTGAAGGGACAGGTCAATTCTCTGAGAGCCTCCACAGCTGTGGTCATAACATCTGAAGGAGTTTCAAAGCAGCCTTTACTGACACAGATGTTGCTTGTGGACTGGGAATGAAATGAAATAAATTGGAGGCAGAGGGAACAAGAGAGAGGTTAGACAATGCAACTGCCTCTCAGTGGAGAGGTCAGATAACAGCAACTGCCTCTCAGTCTACTTGTATTATCATCCTCTCACATGAAGAGAACCATTTTACAGGTCTCAGTTAGACTTCCAGGAGCCACCACAGGTGGCTCCCATATCACAACACTCATGGGCAAATTTTCTCCAAAAATCTTATTGATATGTGCAAAGCTGGACCTCAAAAAATTTCAACGTAGGAAAATTCTGCTACTCCCTACCTATATTGAATTGGATGTCATTTCCTAGGTTTCAACTTCCTTATTATAAAATGAGATAATTGGGCTAGATCACATCTCAGCTACCTATAACTCTAGATATATGATTCTATGAACTATAATCCTTAATGAAATTTTTTTCATTGTTTATAATCTATTCATTGCTCCATTTGGAGACATTAATGATCTTATCACCTCATGCCCCAAACAGTGGTATTAAATCTTGCTTGTACTCCTTGGAAATTATTACTGTATCAGACATTTCCAATTCTATCTCCCAATTCAAGAATCTTTTGTACCATCTTTTACAACCTTTGTTCTGCTTTTTAAAGTTATAGATAGATAATCATATAGTAAAATGCTTTTAATAGTTCATGCAGTGTTAATGTATTGCCCCTCCAAGGAAAAGTATTTTTATTTTAATGGGCTCTGCTATTACTACAATGCCTTAACCCCCAAAAGACAAATAGATTTTCCAATTAGCAGTGGAATTATCTGACCCTGGGGGAGACCAGTGTAGGATATTCAGGAACATTCCAACCTTTCATTGGTCTTTAATTGGCACTGGTACATGATGGAAGAACAAAGGTTGTATACATAAGGCACGAATGTTTCAATTACTCTATATAATCACCAAATATGCTCTGACTTATACTGTTTTAAAAACCAAGGAGACTGGATTTGCCTCTCGACAGCTCACACATAAAACTCAGCCTGGAGCCATGAACATCATGGGTATCTAAAGCAGACCTGTTGATTGATGAGTGAGAAACATTTTTCTATCTCTATATAGACATACTTGATAACCAGAGGTTTATGTGTATGCAATATTTAATGAACTAATGAGCAGTCAATCAAAATGTTATAAACAAAAAACAAAAGCACAAAACCATCACTTTTCTTGCATTAGGCTAGCTTTTATTTCCTCTGAATACACTGAAAGCATCTTTTGTGCTTCATTGACCAATATGGACAAAAGCTATTCATAAACATTATTCCACATTTGGAAATGAGTCATTTTGCCTAAGAATAGATAATTACTAGTAGCTATCTTGAAGAGTTAAAGACACTGAGATGAAACTTTCTTGAAAGAAATTAGTTCTGATTACATAAGCCATTACTATTGGGGAGGGGATTTAAAAAAAGACAAAAACTGTTTTCCTTCAGCATGGTTCAAGTTATCAGCCTTTCCATTTTATTGGCTGCTCTTTCTTCAGTCTACCCCCCCCATCTGATCCCCAATTTTGCCTGCTAAATTTTTCAGGCATTATTCATTGGAGGCAGGTGCAAAAATGAGTGCTGGTCCTAGAGTCTTGAAGAATTGAGCTCAATTATGACCTTTGAAATTTACTATGTGACCTTAGGCAAGTCACTTAACCTCTTCCTCAGTTTTTTCAACTATAATATGAGGATTATAATAGCATTTACCTCCCAGGATTGTTGTGAGGATCTAAAGAGATAATATGTGGCATATAGTAGGTATAGACACTATATACATGCTTAATCCATTCATTTATCCATGATCTATTAATTCATCCACAATCATTGAAGTGTCTTCTATGAAATAAAATTCCAGACTTCTACTAATTTTCTTAGCTTGGTTTGTTCTAGCTTTTGAAAGCTAGCCTCAAAGTCAAGCACACTTAGATTCAAATTTAATCTTTAACTCTTACTGCTTGTGTAAGGATGAGCAAGACATTTAATATCTCCATGCTTGTCAACTTTTGAAGATAATACATGGTAAAATAATTGCCAAATGCATTTGAAGAGAGATTTCTCATAGACAATTCCTTGAACTGATGAAGTTGAAGATCTGATACTTTTTCCCTTTCCTCAGGGAGAAAAAAGCCAGGAACTAGAACTAAGCTAAACAGTCAGGAACTGTGGTAAATCTTGGTGATATACAGATAAAAAGGAACAAGTCCTCATTCTAATGTAACTTACATTCTATTGAGTGGAACAATAATTTCAAGAAAGAAAGGAACTTAATGTCAATCAATTAGGATTTATTAAGCACCTACTGTGTACTGTTTGCACTGTGATAAGCACTAGAGATACAAAGAAAGGCAAAAAACAGATCCTCTGAGAATCAAAAAAAGACTTTTATAGGAATAAGAGAACCATTAAGGCAAGACAGAAATTCTTATTTTAGGGGAAGAGTCGGTGTTCTTCCCCTTCCCGGGAAGCCAGATCCTCTGAGAATCAAGAAAAGCCTTTTATAGGAAAAAAAGAACCATTAAGGCAAGACAGAAATTCTTATTTTAGGGGAAGAGTCAGTGTTCTTCCCCTTCCCGGGAAGCTTCTTACCTGGCTGCTTTGCTGGCTCATCTCCACAGAGCTTCCAGGTTATAGAAGCCTGTTCATTTTGGAAGCTTATTCACTCTCTGAACTACTTTCCATATTAGAACTATCCAAGAAATTCCTCCCGGACCTTCCAAATTAAGAAGGAAGCCCCAATTAAAGATGTCTTCATCCCTCTCCAAGATACACTGAAAGTAGAGGGCTTTCTCTATTCCCTCCTCTCTCTTTCCCTTGCCCCCAGCTTCTATATATATATATATATATATATATATATATATATATATATATATATATATATATATTGTTTTTGCCCATTAAAATGTAAGCTTCCTCTGGGCAGGGACAATCTCTATTTCAGCTTTTGTTTATATTCCCAGAATTTAGCTTAGTGACTGACACATTATAAGTGATTAATAAATACTTATTGACTGAATGTCTGAGAGCATTTTTAGAATCATGGAGATAACATAAAATGTTAAAACTATAAAGAAAATCAAGTTGGCCAATTTAGTTAGCCTGGAGCTAGATTTTGAAGAGTTTTAAAAGTCAAACAAAGGAATTTTTATTTTATCATAGGGAGAAAAGACTTCACAAAAAGGGGAGGAAGGCAAAGGGGAAAAGAGGAAAAAAAATGAAGGGAGGAAGAAGGAAAGAAGGGAGAGATAAAAAGAGAGAGGGAGAAAGGAAGAAGGAAAGGAAAATTGATAGATAAATGAAGGAAACATTTAAAATTAAGAGATAAAATTTATAAATATTAAGTTTCAATAAATATTTTGTCTGTGCAAAAACAAAGCCACTATTTTTTGTTAATGAATGGGATTTAAAGAACTTGTAGCTCTATTCATTGCAGTGTAATGAAGTACTTAATTATTTCATTGATTAGCTCAGTTCTTTTCTCCAAGCATCTGTAATAAAAGGCTGGGTCAACATGTGCCTGGTGAAATTGGTTTGAATTTTTGTAAAGCAATTGGTGGTGAGATCATTTGGTGCCTTTTGGGAAAAGTCTAAAAGAGACTGATGTTTTTTCCTTGAATAAATCATGCTGTTTTCTATTATGTGGAAGGGAACATGCTACCTATGTAAACCAAGCGAACATTATGCAAACCAAGAGAACATTTTGGCAGGTAACTCATGACATATCAGATTTGATCAACTAAGACGAAGGTCTTCTGCCTGCTTGGTTTTAGGCTACATAAAAATGACTGGTTTGGGAAAAAGAGATTTCATATCTATATATTTCTTCATCTTCCTATCCTTAAACCTTTGCATTTTTAGGAGACATGTGCAAATGTATTTGCTCCAGCATATCGGCACAACAAATGAATATTTCTAAAGAAAATCAGTGACCACAGATCATGTCATCCTGACGTTCACTAGGTCTTTCTCTGTAATTGTTCACCTATCCCTGAATAAAAAAAAGGACAAAAAGAAACTTAAACAATGTGCAAAAAAAAAATGCAAGTGGGGAAAGGAGAAAAAAATGTGGGGGGAAAATCACAAGTGCTTATTTCTGCTCACAATCATTTAAAATTCCATAGTTCCTACAGTAACTGATTTTCTTATTCTATTCTCCTTTTATACTATTTCATTTAGTAATTTCATCAGCAGTGAAGTGGATAGAGCAAGGCTCTAGAGCCAAGAGATCTTGAGTTCAAGTCTAGTCTTGGGTCCTTACCACCTGTATAACCCTAAGCATGTCATTTAATTTGTTTGCCTCAGTTTCCTCAACTATAAAATGGGGAAGAATAATTGTGCCTCCTTCCCAGGGTTGTAAGGATTTAATTTGTAAAATGTTAGTATAGTACCTAGAACATAATAATTGTTATATAAATGATAGTTGGAATAACTCCTTTGGATTCAAATATCATTTTTATTCTGACTATTCTCAAAACTAATTGACCATTTCTAATCCCTTTCCTGACCTTTAACTGCTTATTGAACACTTTGAACTAGATGCCCTGTAGACATGTAAACTCAACATGCTCAAAACTGAACTCATATTTTCTTCAAACTTCTTCTTCTTAACTTTCCTATTATGGACAAGGATACTATACCAGTCACCCAAGCTCAAAATCTATGTGTTACCCTGTACTCCTCAATCCTTTCATCACATATCTAATATTGCTAAGAATTATTGACTTATACTTTTGTAGTGTCTCTCCATATACCCCTTCTGGTTTCTGACATATCTGCTATGTGGTACTAGTGTTCATCAACTCATTCCTGGACCATTTCTATAGCTTGTTGATTGGCCTTCCTACCTCAAGTTTCCCCCACTCCAGTGCATCCTCTATTCAACTATTAAGATGATCTTTCCAAAAATGGAAGTCTGAAGTCATGTTATTCCTCACTATTAAAAAAAACCTTCAAATATCCTCTATCATTTCTAGGATCGAATATAAAACCCTCTGTTTGTTGTTCAAAGCCTTTTATAATCTATCCTTTTCTTGCCTTTCTTGTCTTTTCATACATTCTTCATTTCCAAGTACTAGAAGAGTTAGTACCACTGGTGTTTTTGCTATTTCTCACACAAGACATTCTATCCTTTGACTCCATGCATTTTGATGGGTGTCTACTATGTCTGGAATTTCTTTCTTCATTTCCTCCTCCACCTTCTCTGGCTTTCAAATTCCAGCTAAAGTCCACCTTTCAAAAGAAGCCATGATCAGTTCTCTTTAATACTTGTACTTTTCCTCTGTGGATAACCTTGAATTTATTCCAATTGCATATTATTTATATATAAATATTTTAATGTTGTTTCCCTCATCAGACGGCAAATTCCTTGAGAATGCACATTTCCTTTTGTCTTATTTGTACTGCTAGTATGTAGCATACTAGTTGGCATTTAGTAAGTACTTAATAAATGTTCACTGACTAAATAATCTTCATTGTAAGCATATAGAAAAGAAAGTTTAGATACCTATACACTATGAGTTAAGTCTATCCCTTTTTTGGGTACTCTGTTTCACACTTATATGAGGGAGCTGTATCATATGAACACCGAGGAGGTCTATGAAAGGGCAAAATTCATTTCTAGCATGCATCCTTCAGAATAGGGATACCCTTGAATATCTGAGCCAATGGCAACCTCTTTGCAAGATCTGACACAGTTGATCACTCATTACTCTTTGCTGCTGTTCTTCCCTAGTTTTCTTAACAATGATCTTCTCACAATTCTCTTCTTATTTCTCTAATTATACCTCTTTCTTCTAATCTTTTTACTGCCCTTCACACTACTCCCCTAGTCCCAATTCATGAGTGCATCATATATGGCCCATTTTGTCAGACTAGCTATTTTTTTTTGTTTTGTTTTTTTGTTTTTTACTTTATTCATGGGCCATCTCACCATTTATCATGCCACTTTGTGCCCTTTCATTCAAGGTTTTCCAATTTGGGGAATATAAACAAATCAATACTACTACTGCTCTGGAAAAGTGTGCCAACCATCTATCCAATAAACTTCCAAGTCAAATATCCCTCCCTCCCTGACTACCACTATTAGGTGTTGCTTCCCCAAAAGAATGCAATGCCCTTTAAAACAGACTCTATTTTTTCTTTTGTTTTTGCAGCCTCATCACTTAGCATAGTACATGACACATAATGAATGTTTAACAAATAACTTTTTCATTCAACATGGATTCCCCAAAGCTTTCTTTCCTCCTCCTCTTCCTCCTCTCCTTTTCCTTCTTCTCCTCTGCCTCTGCCCCTCTCTTTCTCTCTCTCTCTTCCTTCTCTCTCTCTCATCCCCCTTTCTCTCTTTCTTCTCTCTGTCTCCTCCTCCTCTTTCTCTCTCCTTCTTTCTGTCTCTCTCTATCTTAGCCTCTGCCTCTCTTTGTGTGAATCTCTCTCTGTCTGTCCCTGTCTCTTTGTCTTTGTGTCTGTATCTGCCTCTGTCTGTCTCTTTCCCCCCCCTCTCTTTCTCTCTTCTCCCCTCTCTCTCCCTTTCTATTTCTCTGTGTGTGTGGTCTCTGTAGACTAAAGTCTAGTTAAAAGACTTTAACTAGAACTCTTTTTAGATAATTTACAAGTGTATATTATTAGTCTTGATTTGTTCCCCCAACTTCCTTGCTATATCTCCATTGTCGGATGTATCTACCTTCATATCCCACTTGTACCTTAAACTCAAGTGTAAGTTAAATTCATTAACATTATCTTCCCCTTTCTCTTTTCCTAACTTCTAATCCTATTTCTGTTCTATTCTCCCCCTAAAAAATTGCCAAGTCCAGTTGATTTTGGCACCATAACATAAAACCATAGGGTTGCAGATGGAAGAGAAAGTAGAGGCCATATAGTTCAGCACTTTTATTTTAGAGATGAGGAACTGGGGTTCAGAGAGGTCATAGAAGTATTAAATATCAGAGATATGATCCCAGCACAGGTCATCTGGAACCAAATCCAGCACTCCTTTAAATAGGCCGTATTGCCTCATTACATAGGGAATCTCTTGTACCTGTGCTCTCCTTTAATTCTCACTGCAACCAATGTTATTCAGGTTCTGTCTTCTTTGACCTGAACCATTTTAACATCCTCCTAATTGGTCTCTTTGCCTCCAATCTCTCTCTTCCCCAATCTATTTTTTATGCTTTTGCCCAAATAATTTTTTCTAATACACTGCCCTGGTTACATCAATCTTCTATGTAAAAGTCTTAAGTGGGTCCCTATTCCTTACTAAATAAATTATAAACTCCTGACTCTGGTGTTCAAAGTCTTCTACCATCTGGATCCAGCCTATCTATCTATCCAAATTATACCCTGTTTTCCCTTTCTTTCCATCTACATTCTAGACAAATGGAAATAGATGTTATACATTTTTCTTGTCCCATGCTCTCTTATTTCTCTGCATTTGCTCAGCATTTCTTTTCCTTCTAGGCCCAAAAGAGGTACCAAGAGAGGTAGTCTATGAAGCTTTTCCTTATCTTTTGGCTGTTAAAGTTTCTTATAACATTTATATTCTTTTTTTTTTAATAATTATAACTTTTTATTGACAGAACCCATGCCTGGGTAATTTTTTTACAACATTATCCCTTGCACTCACTTCTGTTCCAATTTTCCCCCTCCCTCCCTCCACCCCCTGCCTTAGATGGCAAGCAGTCCTATACTTATTAAATATGTCACAGTATATCCTAGATACAATATATGTGTACAGAGCGGAACAGTTCTCTTGTTGCACGGGAAGAATTGGATTCAGAAGGTAAAAATAACTCGGGAGGAAAAATCAAAATGCAAACAGTTTACATTCACTTCCCAGTGTTCTTTCTTTGGGTGTAGCTGCTTCTGTCCATCATTGATCAATTGAAAGTGAGTTAGATTTTCTCTTTGTCAAGGAAATCCACTTCCATCAGAATACATCATCATAAAGTATCGTTGTTAAAGTATATAATGATCTCCTGGTTCTGCTCATTTCACTTAGCATCAGTTCATGTAAGTCTCTCCAAGCCTCTCTGTTTTCATCCTGTTGGTCATTTCTTACAGAACAATAATATTCCATAACATTCATATACCACAATTTACTCAGCCATTCTCCAATTGATGGGCATCCATTCATTTTCCAGTTCCTAGCCACTACAAACAGGGCTGCCACAAACATTTTGGCACATACTGGTTCCTTTCCCTTCTTTAGTATCTCTTTGGGGTATAAGCCTAGTAATAGCACTGCTGGATCAAAGGATATGCACAGTTTGATAACTTTTTGGGCATAATTCCAAATTGCTCTCCAGAATGGTTGGATTCCTTCACAACTCCACCAACAATGGTTCAGTGTCCCAGTTTTCCCGCATCCCCTCCAACATTCATCATTATTTTTTCCTGTCATCTTAGCCAGTCTGACAGGTAACACTTATATTCTTTATAAGGATAAAGCATATCAGCTTTATTCTTACTACAGTCTATTTTTACTTCATATTTATATGTGTATGTATAACACACATAAACATATATGCATATATCTCATTATATATATATATATATGTGTGTGTATGTATGTATATGTGTGTGCATACATGCTTATCTTGTATGTAGCTAGGTACTTTTATATTGTGTTCTCAATTAGAATGTGTGCTTCTTAAAGGCAGGGTCGGTTTTTGCCTTTCTTTGTTTCCCTAAGAAAGCACATAGTATATCATGAATAAATGTTTGTTTATTGATACTGACTGAACCAGGGCCTAAAGTCCATAGACTCATCCCTCCTTAATAGTGTTTGACTCAGGCATTAGGAATGTTAATAATGGATCTATTACATATCAGCTATGCTTATGTTCCTGTAATATTTGTTCCTGTTATGTAGATGGGATTGACAAAAGAGATCTTCTGGATTTGGACCCTAAAGTTGGCCATACTTGGATCCTTAAAAGTTCTTACTTGGATGGTATTAAAAGAGACCATGAGTATTCCTTAGGGAGGAACTAAGGAGGATAAAAGACTTCCTTTGGTTCCTTCTGCTCAAAAGAAGAAAACCTTTGCTGACTTTAAATTCCTATTTTTTTATAGAATTATAACATCATACTTTCAGATCTGGGAAGTCACAGAAGAACAGAACGTGTGTGTGTGTGTGTGTGTGTGTGTGTGTGTGTGTGTGTGTGTGTAGGGATGCTAATATAGTCAATAAGAATTTAATACATTTTTCTTAAATTTTCCTTTTGCTGATGATGGAAGATGGGATTTGGAAGCAGAAAACTTAGGTTTGAATTCAAATCAATTCTATTCCAGCTGAAGAATAATAGAGGAGTTGTTTAACTTCTAAGTTTCCCTTCCTTCACAAAATCAAGGACTTCACAAGATGTAACCCTTCCTCTGCTTTCCTATCCTGGTGTAAAAAATGATCTTAGGATTTCCAAGATCATGGAAAGTAAGTAGAACAAAAGCTCTGTTGAGTTCTACTATATGGAAAAGACTTTTTTTTTCCAATATGCTAACTGGAATATTATTTTATTTTATTTTAAATTTTATTTAACACTTTCCCTGTTACATTAATAACAATTTTTACATTTGTTTTTAAAATTTTTGAGCTCTATGTTCTCTCCCTTATCACTACTGACAATTATGAGACCACATATAAAGGTATGAAAAATATTTCCATAAAGTCAAGTTGTGAAAGAAAATATAGATCTTGTACTCTAGTGAAATAAAAATTCTCAAGAAAAATTAAATTAAAAAGAAGGGGAGAGATAGAAAAAGAGAGAATGGTTCAATCTGTATTCAGACACAATCAGGTTCTTCTCCAAGTATGGATAAAAATTTTCCTCATAAGTCCTTCAGAGCAATTGTGGATGATTGTACTATTGAGAATAGCAAAGTCATTTACAGATGGGCATTCAAGAATATTGCTCTTAATTTGTATATAGTACAGCTTGAGTTCAAGGAGGACTTTTCAAGTTTGTTTGTTTTTCTGAAAATATCCTGCTTATCATTTCCTATAAAATAATAATATTCCATCACAAATACAAACCACAGTTTATTATGCCATTCCCCAGTTGATGGGCATTCCCTGAATTTCCAAATGTTTTACCTGAGAAGAGAGTTTCTATGAACATTTTTTGTACATATAGATTATTTTCCTTTTTTATAAAACTCTTTGGGTATTCATATCTAGTAGTGGTGTTGTGAGGTCAAAGGATATGCAAGAATTTATAGCCCTTTGGACAAAGAACATATCTTTTGATCATTTGTTAAATGGGGCATGGCTCTTATTCAGTTCCCTCTGTCTTTGACATATGAGGTTTTATCTGAGAAACTTACTTCAAAAAATTTTTAATTATTATTGCTAACCGTATTGCCCACCATTAATTCTCTCTCTCCTTTCACCATGTTTCTCCACAAAAATATTTTGGTGCTGATCACTCCTTTTTCCAAAATGCCCTCTCTTTTTTCACACTCCATCCTTTACATATCCATTCCTCTCCTATTTTCCTGCAGGGTAAGATAGATTTCTTTTTTTTAATAAAGCTATTTATTTTCAAAATATATGCATGGGTAATTTAAGAATACTGACGCTTGCATAGCCTGTGTTTCATATTTTCTTCTTTCCATTCCATCCCCTAGATGGCAAGCAATCATTGGATTATTTGATATGTTAAACATGTTAAAATTATGTTAAACACAATATATATAAACATATTTATACAATTCTCTTGCTGCACAAGAAAAATCAGAACAAAAAAAGAAAGTAAATGAGTAAGAAAATACAATGCAAGTGAACAATAACAAAAAGAATGAGAATGTTTTGTTGTGATCCACATTCATTTCCCATAATCCTCTCTCTGGGTGTAGATTTTTTTTTTTTAATCACAAGATAATTGGAACTGGCATCAATCACCTCATTGCTGGAAAGAATCACATTCATCAGAATTGATCACCATATAATGCGCAATGCACAACGATCTCCTGGTTCTGCCCATTTCACTTAGCATCAGTTCATGTAAGTCTCTCCAGGCCTTTCTAAAAGCATCCTCCTGATCATTTCTTTTAAAAAATAATATTCCATAACATTTATATACCATAATATATTCAGCCATTCTCCAACTGATGGGCATCCACTCACTTTCCAGTTTCTTACCACTATAAAAAGGGCTGCCACAAACATTTTTGCACATGTGAGTCCCTTTCCTTCTTTTAAGATCTCTTTGGGATACAGGCCAAATAGGAACACTGCTGGGTCAAAAGGTATACCAAAAGTTTGGCAGTTTTTTTGAATATAGTTCCAAATTGCTCTCCAGAATGGCTGGATCCATTCATAGTTCCACCAACAATGTATTAGTGTCCTAGTTTTCCCAAATCCCCTCCAACATTCGTCCTTGTCTTTTTCTGTCATCTTAGCTAATTGCGGATATTCCTCCATTTCATTTAGATTATCAAATTCATTGACATATAGTTGGGCAAAATATTCCTAATTATTGCTCTAATTTTCTTTTCATTGGTGGAAAGTTCTCCCTTTTCATTTTTGAGACTAACAATTTGATTTTCTTTTTTCCTTTTTCTAATCAAATTAACTGGTTCATCTATTTTTTTCATAAAACCAACTCTTAGCTTTATTTATTAATTCAATAGTTTTCTTCTTTTCAGTTTTATTATTCTCCCCTTTTATTTTCAGAATTTCAAATTTGGTATTTAATTGAGGTTTTAAAATTTGTTCTTTTTCTAGCTTTTTTAGGTGTAAGCCCATTGATCTTCTCTTTCTCTATTTTATGCAAGCCAGCATCTAGCTATATAAAATTTCCCTTTATAATCACTTTGCCTACATCCCACAAATTTTGTAAGTTGTCTCATTCTCTTGGATGAAATTATTGATTGTGTCTATGATTAGTTGCTTCAGCAATTCAATCTTTAGAATTAGATTATTTAATTTCCAATTAACTTTTAATCTATTTTTCCTTAGCCTTATATTACATATGATTTTTAATTGCATCATGATGTGAAAAAAATTCATTTACTATTTTTGCCTTTCTGCATTTGATTTTGAGGGTTTTATGCCCTAATACAAGGATCCTCAAACTATGGCCTGCAGGCCAGATGCAGCAGCTGAGGACGTTTATCCCCCTCACCCAGGGCTATGAAGTTTATTTATTTAAAGGCCCACAAAACAAAGTTTTTGTTTTTACTATAGTCCAGCCCTCCAACAGTCTGAGGGACAGTGAACTGGCCCCCTATTTAATAAGTTTGAGGACCACTGCCCTAATACATGGTCATTTTTTGTATAAATTCCATAAACCACTAAGAAAAAAGCAAACTCCTTTCTTTCTCCAATTAATTTTCTCTATCATAGATCTATCATACCTAACTTTTTTAACATTTTGTTGATCTCCTTAACTTCTTTCTTATTTATTTTGTGGTTCAATTTATCTAGTTCTGAGAGTGCATGGTTGAGATTCCCCACTGGTATAGTTTTACTATCTATTTCTTTTTGCATCTCTCTTAACTTCTCTTCTAGGAATTTGGATGTTATCCCACTTGGGTCATATATGTTTAGTACTGATATTGCTTCATTATCTATGGTACCCTTTAGTAAAATATAGTTTCCTTTCTTATCTCTTTTAATTAGATCTACCTTTGCTTTAACTTGATCTGAGATCAGGATTGCTACCCCTGCTTTTTTTTTTTTTTTTTTTTTTTAACTTCATCTGAAGCATAATAGATTCTGCTCCAGCCCTTTACCTTCACTCTGTGTGTATCACTATGCTTTAAATGTGTTTCTTGTAAACAACTTATTGTAGGATTCTGGCTTTTAATCGAGTGTGCATTCTGCTTCCATTTCATGGGAGAGTTCATCCCATTCACATTAATAGTTATAATAACTAATGCTGTATTTCCTGCCATAATAATTATGTATTTCCTGCCATACTGATTATGAATTTCCTGCCATACTGATTATGAATTTCCTGCCATGTAAGATAGATTTACATCATATTTATTATGGATTTATTTCCTCTTTGAGACAATTCTAATGAGAGTGAGGTTAATTCACTTTCTTCATCTCCACCTATTCTCCTTCACTGTAAAAGCTATTTCTTGCCTCTTTTTTTATGGCAAATAATTTGTATCATTCCACTTCTCTCTTTTCCTTTCTTCTAGTACATGCCTCTCACACACTTTAATTTCACCATTTTTAAAAGATAGTATACATTCTTATTCAACTCCCATCTCTGCCCTCTGCCTATATACATATATTATGTATATGTATATATAGGTCTTAAAACTAACATAATAATGAAAAAGTTCTAATGAGGTACAGGTATCATCTACCCATGTAGGAATAAACATTATGAAGTCCTTTATGATATCTCTTTCTTGATTCCCTCCTTTTGCTTCTTCAGAGTCCTGTATTTGAAAATCAAATTTTCCATTCAGCTCTGGAGTCTTTTCATCATGAATGTTTGAAAATCCTCTATTTCTTTGAATGACCTTTTCCTCTGAACTATTATACTTAGTTTTCCTGAATAAGCGATTTTGATTGTAATCCTAGTTCTATTGCTCTCAGAAACATAATATTCCAAACCCCTTCATCTTTTAAAATAGAAGCTACTAAATAGTTTATTTCTGAATGATTACAATATTTTCTCTTTGACCTGGGAATTTTGTAATTTGGCTATAATACTCCTGTGGATTTTCATTTTGAGATTTCTTTCTGGAGGTGATCTGTGGATTCTTTAATTTCTATTTTACTCTTTGATTCTAGAATTCAAGGACAGTTTTCCTTGATATTTTCTTGAAAGATGATGTCCAGGATCATCTTTTTTTATCATGACATTCGGGTAGATCACTATTTTAAAAATTATCTCTCACAGATCTATTTTCCAGGTAAGTTGTTTTTCCAATGAGATATTTCACATTTTTCTATTTTTTTTTTAATTTTGAGTTTGCTTTTGTTGTATTTGACTTCTCATAAAATCTATAACTTCCATTTGCTTAATTCCATTCTTTAAGGAATTATTTTCCTCAGGTGAACTTTTGTATCTCCTTCCCCAATTGGTCTATTTTGCTTTTTAAGGCATTATTCTCAGTTTTTTTTTTGTTTTTCCTTTTTCACTTCTTTCAATTCTTTCCATAATTTTTCCTCTATGTCTCTTGCATGATTTTCAAAGTTTCTTTTGAGCTCTTCCATGATCTGAGTCCAATTTTTATTTTTCTTGGAGGCTTTAGATATAGGAACTTTGACTTTGTTTTCTTCTGAGTGTGTGTTTTGATCTGCCTTGTCAGCATAATAATTTTTAGTGGTCACAAACTTTTTTTCTTATTTACTTATTTTCCTAGCCTAATAGTTGGCTTTTAACTCTTTATAAAAGTAGAGTTCTGTGCAGGATGAATACAGAGAGGCTTGGAGAGATTTGCATGAACTGATGCTAAGTGAAATGAGCAGAACCAGGAAATCATTATATACTTCAACAATGACACTTTTTTTTTTATTTATTTAATAGCCTTTTATTTACAGGTTATATTGTATGGGTAACTTTACAGCATTAACAATTGCCAAACCTCTTGTTCCAATTTTTCACCTCTTACCCCTAGATGTGCAGGATGATCAGTAGATGTTAAATATATTAAAATATAAATTAGATACACAATAAGTATACATGACCAAACTGTTATTTTGCTGTACAAAAAGAATCAGACTCTGAAATATTGTACAATTAGCTTGTGAAGGAAATAAAAAATGCAAGTGGGCAAAAATATAGGGATTGGGAATTCAATGTAATGGTTTTTAGTCATCTCCCAGAGATCTTTCTCTGGGCGTAGCTGGTTCAGTTCATTACTGCTCCATTGGAAATGATTTAGTTGATCTCCTTGCTGAGGATAGCCAGGTCATCAGAACAGATCATCATATAGTATTGTTGTTGAAGTATATAATGATCTCCTGGTCCTGCTCGTTTCACTCAGCATCAGTTCATGTAAGTGTCTCCAGGCCTTTCTGAAATCATCCTGTTGGTCATTTCTTACAGAACAATAATATTCCATAATATTCATATACCACAATTTATTCAGCCATTCTCCAACTGATGGACATCCACTCAGTTTCCAGTTTCTAGCCACTGCAAAGAGGGCTGCCACAAACATTTGTGCACATACAGGTCCCTTTCCCTTCTTTATGATCTCTTTGGGATATAAGCCCAGTAGTAACACTGCTGGATCAAAGGGTATGTACAGTTTGATAACTTTTTGAGCATAGTTCCAAACTGCTCTCCAGAATGGTTGGATTCGTTCACAACTCCACCAACAATGTATCAGTGTCCCAGTTTTCCCACATCCCCTCCAACAATCATCATTATTTTTCCTGTCATCTTAGCCAATCTGACAGGTGTGTAGTAGGTATCTTAGAGTTGTCTTAATTTGCATTTCTCTGATTAATAATGACTTGGAGCATCTTTTCATATGACTAGAAATAGTTTCAATTTCTTCATCTGGAATTGTCTGTTCATATCCTTTGACCATTTTCTTTTTTTTTTTTATATAGCCTTTAATTTACAGGATATATACATGGGTAACTTTACAGCATTAACAACTGCCAAACCTCTTGTTCCAATTTTCACCTCTTACCCCCCCCACCCCTCCCTAAGTGGCGGATGACCAGTGGATGTTAAATATATTAAAATATAACTTAGATACACAATAAGTATACATGACCAAAACATTATTTTGCTGTACAAAAAGAATCAGACTCTGAATTATTGTACAATTAGCTTGTGAAGGAAATCAAAGATGCAGGGTGTGCATAAATATAGGGACTAGAGATTCAATGTAATGGTTTTAGTCATCTCCCAGAGTTCTTTTCTGGGTATAGTTAGTTCAGTTCATTACTGCTCCATTAGAAATGATTTGGTTGATCTTGTTGCTGAGGATGGCCTGATCCATCAGGACTAGTCATCATCTAATATTGTTGTTGAAGTATATAATGATCTCCTGGTCCTGACTCATTTCACTTAGCATCAGTTAGTGTAAGTCTCTCAGGCCTTTCTGGAAATCATCCTGTTGGTCATTTCTTACAGAACAGTAATATTCCATAATTTTCATATACCACAATTTATTCAGCCATTCTCCAACTGATGGACATCCATTCAGTTTCAGTTTCTAACCACTACAAAAGGGCTGCCACAAACATTCGTGCACATACAGGGTCCCTTTCCTTCTTTATAATCTCTTTGGGATATAATCCCAGTAGTAACACTGCTGGATCAAAGGGTATGCACTGAGTTTGATAACTTTTTGAGCATAGTTCAAACTACTCTCAAAATGGTTGGATTCGTTCACAACTCCACCAACAATGCATCAATGTCCCAGTTTTCCCATCCCCTCCAACAATCATCATTATTTGTTCCTGTCATCTTAGTAATCTGACAGGTGTGTAGTGGTATCTTAGAGTTGTCCCAATTTGCATTTCTCTGATTAATAATGACTTGGAGCATCTTTTCATATGACTAGAAATAGTTTCAATGTCTTCATCTGAGAATTGTCTGTTCATATCACTTTGACCATTTTCAATTGGAGAATGAGCGATTTTTATAAATTAGAGTTAATTCTCTATATATTTTGGAAATGAGGCCTTTATCAGAACCTTTGACTGTAAAATATTTTCCCAGTTTATTGCTTCCCTTCTAATCTTGTCTGCATTAGTTTTGTTTGTACAAAAACTTTTCAGTTTGGTATAATCGAAATTTTTCTATTTTGTGATCAGTAATGATCTCTAGTTCTGCTTTAGGTCATAAAACCTTCCCCTTCCACAGGTCTGAGAGGTAAACTATCCTATGTTCCTCTAATTTATTAATTATTTCATTCTTTATGCCTAGGTCATGAACCCATTTGACCTTATCTTGGTGTCGGCGTTAAGTATGGATCAATGCCTAGTTTCTGCCATATTAGTTTCAATTTTTCCCAGCAATTTTATCAAACAGTAGTTCTTATCCCAAAAGCTGGGATCTTTGGGTTTATCAAAGACTAAGTTGCTATATTTGTTGACTGTTTTATCACTTGAACCTAATCTATTCCACTGATCAACTAATCTGTTCCTTAGCCAATACCAAATAGTTTTGGTAACTGCTGCTCTATAGTATAGTTTTAGATCTGGTACAGCTAAGCCACCATCATTTGATTTTTTCATTAATTCCTTGAATTCTTGACCTTTTGTTTTCCATATGAACTTTGTTGTTATGTTTTTCTAGTCATTAAAATAGTTTTTGAGGAGTCTGATTGGTATAGCTAAATAAATAGATTAGTTTAGGTAATATTGTCATCTTTATTATATTTGCTCGCCCTATCCAAGAGCATTTAATATTTTTCAATTGGTTAGATCAGACTTAATTTGTGTGAAAAGTGGTCTGTAATTTTGCTCATAAAGTTTCTGATTTTCCTTGGCAGATAGATTCCTAAATATTTTATATTATCAGTAGTTACTTTAAATGGAATTTCTCTTTGTAACTCTGACTGTTGGATTTGTTAGTGATATATAAGAATGCTGATGACTTATGTGGGTTTATTTATAACCAACAACTTTGCTAAAGTTGTGGATTATTTCTAATAACTTTTGCTTAGAATCTCTGGGGTTCTCTAAGTATACCATCATGTCATCGGCAAAGAGTGATAATTTGGCTTCCTCATTGCCTATTCTTATTCACTTTAATCTCTTTCTCAGCTCTTATTGCTATAGCTAGCGTTTCTAATACAATATTAAATAGTAGCGGTGATAGTGGGCAACCTTGTTTCCTCAGATCTTATTGAATGAGTTTGCAGTTTGTCTCCATTACATATGATGCTTACTGATGGTTTTAAATAGATGCTGATTATTTTAAGGAAAAGTCCATTTATTCCTATACTCTCAAGTGTTTTTAATAGGAATGGATGTTGGATTTTATCAAATGCTTTTTCTGCATCTATTGAGATGATCATATGGTTTTGTTAATTTGGTTATTGACATGCAATTATATTGATAGTTTTCCTAATATTGAACCAGCCCTGCATTCCTGGTATAAATCCTACTTGATCATAGTGTATTATCTTGGAGATGATTTTCTGTAGTCTTTTTGCTAATATCTTATTTAAGATTTTAGCATCAATATTCATAGGGAGATTGGTCTATAATTTTCTTTCTCTGTTTTCAGCCTACCTGGTTTAGTATCAGTACCATGTCTGTGTCATAGAAGGAATTTGGTAGGACTCCTTCATTCCCTATTTTCATCAAATAATTTATATAGCATTAGGGCCAATTGTTCTTTAAATGTTTGGTAAAATTCACATGTAAATCCATCTGGTCCTGGGGATTTTTCTTAGGGGAGTTGTTTAATTGCCTGTTCTATTTCTTTTCTGAAATGGGACTATTCAAACAATTTACTTCTTCCTCTGTTAGTCTGGGAAGTCTGTATTTTTGGAGGTAGTCATCCATTTCACTTAGGTTATCAAATTTATTGGCATAAAGTTGAGCAAAATAACTCCTTATTATTTCTCTAATTTCCTCTTCCTTGGTGGAAAGTTCTCCCTTTTCATTTTAAGACTACTAATTTCATTTTCCTCCTCCTTTTTCTAATCAGATTTACCAAAAGGCTTATCTATTTTATTGGCTTTTCATAGAACCAACTCTTAGTTTTATTAATTAGTTCAATAGTTTTTACTTTCAATATTTTAATTTCTCCTTTTAATTTTTAGAATTTCCAATTTAGTATTTGATTGGGGTTTTAATTTGGTCTTTTTAGTTTTTTAGTTGCAAGCCCAATTCATTAATCTTTTCTTTCTCTGTTTTATTCAAGTAATCCTCTAAGGATATAAAATTACCTCTTATTACCGCTTTGGCTGCATCCCACAAATTTTGGTATGATGTCTCATCATTGTCATTATCTTGAGTGAAATTATTAATTGTATCTATAATTTGCTGCTTCACCCAATCATTCTTTAAGATGAGATTGTTTAGTTTCAATTACTTTTTGGTCTATTTCCCCTAACTTTTGTTGAATGTAGTTTTATTGCATCATGATCTGAAAAGAAAGCATTTACTATTTCTGCTTTCTTGCATTTAATTTTGAGGATTTTATGTCCTAATATGTGGTCAATTTTTGAATAGGTTCCATGAATTGCTGAGAAGAAAGTATATTCCTTTTATCTCCATTCAATTTTCTCAAAGATCCAACATACCTAATTTTCTAATATTCTATTTACTTCTTTAATTTCTTTCTTATTTGTTTTGTGGTTTGATTTGTCTAATTCTGAGAGTGTAAGGTTGAGGATCTCCTACTATTACAGTTTTGTTGTCTATTTCTTCTTGCAGCTCTCTTAACTTCTCCTTTAGGAAGTTGGTGCCATACCACTTGGTGCATATATGTTTAATATTGATATTGCTTCGTTGTTTATGCTACCCTTTAGCAGGATGTAGTTACCTTCCTTATCTCTTTTAATTAGATCAATTTTTACTTTGCTTGATCTGAGATAAGGATGGCTACCTCTTTGACTCACCTGAAGCATAATAGATTTTGCTCCAGCCTTTTCTACTTTTACTCTATGCCATCCTGACTTTAAATGTGTTTCTTGTAAACAACATATTGTAGGGTTCTGACTTTTGATCCAGTCTGCTATCTGCCTCCTCTTTATGGGAGTTCATTCCATTTACATTTACGGTTAGAATTACTAAATCTGTATTTCCTGCCATCCTAATAACCCCTAGATTGCGCTTTACTTATTCTTGCCTCCCCAACCCTCTTTTCCCCCTTTTAAACTTATGTACCCCTCTTGTATCCACGATACTTATCCTCTTTATAATCCTCCCTCCCCCTTTGATTCTTTCCCCTTCCTTCCCTTATTACTCTTTCTTTCCTTTTCCTCTCCCAGTTTTTAATGGTGAGAGAGAATTTTCTCTAAAACAAATGTCAATTATTTTTCTTTGAGGCCAACTCTGATGAGGTAAGATTCACACAATGTTCCTCCCCTCTCTAAATTCCCTCAGATATGATAAGTTTCCTTAGCCTCTTTGTGGGATGTGGTTCCCCTCTTTTATCCCTCCTTCCACACCTTATTCTGCCATCATCCCTTTTTCCATATCTACTTCCCTTTTTATGTTATATCAGTACAATCAAATTATACATGTATTCTTTTTGTATATCCACAACAGAAATACAATTCTCAAGAGTTATTTTTACCTTTTCTGCATCTCTTGAGTTCTATTCTTGGAGATCAAATTTTTGTTTTAGTTCTGGTTTTTCTTCAGAAACAAATGGAATTCATTTGTTTCATTAAATATCCATCTTCTTCCCTGGAAGAAAATGCTCAACTTAGCTGGGTAGTTTATTCTTAGCTGCATCTCAAGTTCTTGTGCCTTTCGAATATCATTATTCCAGGCCCTTCTTTCCTTTAATGTAGAGGCAGCCAGATCTTGGGTGATCCTTATTGTGGCACCTCGGTATTTAAATGGTTTTGGCTGCTTGTAAATTTTTCCTTAATCTTATAGGTTCTGAAATTTTGCCACAATATTCCTTGGGGTTTTATTTTAGGGTTTCTTTCAGGAAGGTAGTTGATGAATTCTTTCAATGCCTATTTTACCTTCTGATTCTATTACCATCTGGGCAGTTCTCTTTGATGATTTCTTGTAAAATAGTATCTAGGCTCTTTTTTTCATCATAGTTTTCAGATAGGTCAATAATCCTCAGATTATCTCTCCTAGATCTATTTTCAAGTCTGTCGTTTTAGCAAGTAGATAGATTGATGGTTTTCCAGTTTGTCATTTTTGTTTTTGCTTGACTGATTCTTGCTGTCTCAATGAATCATTAGTTTCAATTTGTTCAGTTCTAATTTTAAAAATTATTTTCTTCAATAGCTTTTTACTTCTTTCTGTATATGTCCAATTAGGTTTTAGAATGTATTGTTTTGGTCTGTGGAATTTTTTCCATTTCACTAATTTTTTTTAGTGAATTATTTTCTTTCAATTCACAGATCCTACTTTCTTGCGTGTTCTTTGTCTTTTCAATTCATGGATCCTACTTTCTTGGGAGTTCTTTGTCTTTTCCAAATCCACAAATCCTACTTTTAGTGATTCTTTATTTTTCAATTCATTATTTCAGGAAGTTGTTGCTCTCTTGTAAGGCTTCTCTTTCCTTTCCCATTTATCTTCTAACTCTCTTTTGAGACTTTTAATGGCCTCTTCTAGAGCATTATGTAAAGGAGGACAGTCTGATGCATTTTGCTGTTTGAGGTCTCTTCAGGTTTGCTGACCTGCTCTTTTCTGCATAGAAGCTGTCGATTGTTCTTTTTCATCTTTTTATTCATGTTTAAAGCCTTTAGGAGTGGGTCTCCTAAGGCAAGGGGTTACCAGCTTCCTCTACAGAATAGGTAGAGATGTAAACCGATTTCCGGCTCCGAGTATGTGGATGCTCTGGGTGAGAGTTTTCCCTTCCCCAACAGGAGAGGTGGATTCAGCACTGGCGAGCTATCAAGCGACAAGTAGGGCTGAGTGGATTTCGATTGCCCTCGGCTAGAGACTAAGTGGTGAAAGTGTCACCGCCCAGGCCAAGAGCCTCTTTGGGACTGTGAGTATTAGCAGCTGAGCGCGAGACCGCATGAAGCAGACAGCCACAAACTCTTCCAAGCGTCTCTGCCTGATTACCGTCGGCCCTGGAAAAAAAAGCTCTATGGCCCTAAGCCGAACTCCCCTGCCAGATTGGAGGCTAACCGGGCTCGTCCTCCTGCACGTGCAGGATCACTAACTACCCAAGGAAAAGCCCCTACTGCGGGTTGGGGCTGCGGCTAATGCTGAGATCTGTGCCTTCACCCTCGGTTTTGAGACTCTCCCTCGGAACCTAATTTCTCTCCCGTCTGCGCGATCTCCCCTGGCCCCGGAACCAACCTTTTTGGCGAGACTGCAGATTTTTCGGCCGGTGAGTTGTTCTACTTCTTATCTTTCGTTGTAGCAGTCAAGACTATTTTTGAGGCTTGATATATTATTGATAAAGAGGGTAAGAGAAGAGCTTAGAAAGACGCGTGTGTCTTCTCCGCCATCTTGGCTCCCCTTTGACCATTTTTCAATTGGAGAATGGTCAACAATGATACTTTATGAGGATGTATTCTGATGGAAGTGGATTTCCTTGACAAAGACAAAATCTAACTCAGTTTCAATTGATCAATGATGGACAGAAGCAGCTACACCCAAAGAAAGAACACTGGGAAATGAATGTAAACTGTTTGCATTTTTGTTTTTCTTCCTGGGTTATTTCTACCTTCTGAATCCAATTCTTCCTGTACAACAAGAGAACTCTTCAGTTCTGCACACATATATTGTATCTAGGATATACTGTGACATATTTAACATGTATAGGACTGCTTGTCAAATGGGGGAGGGGGTGGATGGAGGGAGGGGAAAAATTGGAACAGATGTGAGTGCAAGGGATAATGTTGTAAAAAAAAATTACCCTGGCATGGGTTCTGTCAATAAAAAGTTATTAAAAAAAAAAGTAGAGGTCTTTCTCCAGGGTGGAGGGTACACTGTCCCAAACTTCAGGGATTTTGTGCAGTTGTTTTTCAGAAATATTTCTAGGAATCTGACTACAAGCACTCTTTGATGCCTTGGAGATGTTAGCTGTGTCCCCTCCCCATTGTAGTTGTAAGATGTAGTGTGCTTAAGTATCCTGGGACAGAGCTGTTCTGGTGTGGTCTGTGGTGTGGCACATAGTCTCACACGATATTGCTACAGATTCTCCTTACTGAATTTGAGTCTTTTCACTGAGGTCTAAGTCAATGCTGGGGCTGGGGCTGGAGATGGGACTGGGCTGGGGGCTAAACTAGTAGTTCCACAGATCTTTTCTGCTGACCTTCTAGGTCTTCTTTGGTGTCTCTGAGAGGAAAGATCTGGAAATCACCAAATACTGCAGGTGATTCAAAGGTTGGGCTAGAGCTGGAGCCCAGTCTCTGTCTGGGTGTGGGTGTGCTGACTCAGCCTATGTTGGGACTGCACACCAGATTCACACCTTGTATCACAGAGCTTTTCTGTTGACCTTCTAAGTTGGCTTCAGCTGGAAAATATTCTACTCCTTCTTTTAGGATGTTCTGATGCTTTTAAATTTGTCTAGAGACATTATTTAAATGAATTTGGAGTACTTTTGGGGGAGAAGTTGGATGAGTTTCTGTTTTTACTCCATCACCTTGGCTCTGCTTCTTGGATAGACTGATTATGGACCAATGAATGATTTGTTGTTATTGTGGCCTGAGCATCAACCAGGCTAAGTATTCTGAGACTATTAATAATGACTGGACCTCAATGTATGAACTTTGTTTTGCCCTGGAGAATAGACTGTCTTCTAAGATATAAAGAAACAACAATATGTGTTGTTGGAGTGTCCAATTTGAGGAAAACCATAGATGCTTAAAGAATTAAAATATAAAAAATTGTATAAAAATAAATTATAATTACTTAAAAGAGCTTTTTTGTTATTCGTTTCTCTAGTTCTATAAAATAGTCCCTTCATAGTTTGGTAAGCACTAAATCTAATAAAAGTAAAAAATTATAAAAAATACAAATTACAACAAATGATGGTAATGATCAGTTCTGAAGGGATTGTTGAAAGATAGATAAATGACCATTGTTGATGAAACTTCCCATTGGTATAATTGTCATGGGAACCAATTTGGAATTATGTTTAAAAGTGTTTAAAATGCCCATTCCCTTTGACCAGGCATTCCTCTTTTACGACTATACTGCAAGGGGGTTAATGACTGGGAGGAGAAGGGGAGAAAAGGAAAATAATTCCATATACATAAACAGTTATTGTAGCTATTTCATAATAGCAAGTAACTGGAAACAGTAATATTCATAATATAACAGAAAATAACTTATAATAAACAATGAATAAGTAAAAGCATGGGGAAACATCTAAAGTGATACAAAGTAAAATAAGTAGAATCAAGAAAACAACATATACAAAGGCTGAAAAAAAAAAGCAGCAATGAATAAGTTGAAACTTAATCATTTGAATAATTACTGGTTCTAATAATAGCTAACACTTCTAAAACATGTACTGAGTGCCAGGTACTGTGCTAGGTGGTTTGCAATTATCCTCTCATTTGGTTATCACATCATCATTGGGAGGTAGGTATAACTATTATCCCCATTTTACAGATGATAAAATTGAGACAAATATGGGTTAAAATAGAATATGGAAAAATGCTTCCCTTTGTTCTTTGAAAAAGGGGGAATGTAGGTTTAGCATATTACCTATCATGATGGATTTTATTGATGTGCTACTTATTTCTGTTTAATGTGTTATGTGTATGTCTGTGTGTGTCTCTGTGTGTGTATATATGTGTGTGTGTGTGTGTGTGTACACATATATATTATCCTTTTTTATTTTTATAAGGAATGGTTCTCTGAGAAGCAGAAAGAGGAGATTTATGTTGTAAAATGATGTAAAAACAAATACTATCTATATAAAAAAAATTAAAGAGACAATCTGGCTGACTGTGCCTTGATTTAGAGTCACTATGGAATCACAGAGGCTTTTCAGTGTCCTGATCCCAAGTAATGTTAAGTGTTTTAAGAAAATTTCCCTAGTTGGGGTTTCAACCACATTCCTGAATTTCTTTTTAGGACTTGGTTCCCACCCAATTCCCATGTGTAGACTATAACCCAGATTTAATTATAGATTTTTCTCAGTCACTAGTTCCCTAGGAAACAAATCCATGGCTCATGTCTTGTGCATGGAAGGTCATAGGAAGAAGAGAGATATTTCCCTGCATTCTGAAACTTATCTAGAGGTCACAGGTCCGCTGAGCAGCAGATGGGCGCCCTTCAGACAATGACTGAAAGCTGCTGTGACTGACTAATATCAAGGGTACTTAAAAGCTTTTTGTGTTTATCTCAAATAAAGTGCTCACTACCTCGATTACTGAGCCTGCCCATCTGTTTCTAAAGCTCTTTAGTGCTCCGTTAATGCTCAGACTGTGTTTACACATGAAAAAAAAAAAAAAAAAAAAGAAATAAATGATGTATCCAACCATCTGAATAATTTAAGACAACTTGGCTTTAATTATCTGGATATTTCAGGTTATTTTTTTTAACTTTGTTTTACCTGGAATCATTCAGACAATGCCTCCATAGATTAGTCAAGTTGAACAGAAGCACTAGAAGAATAGAGAAGTGGAAAATTAAGAAAAGTTAAACCATAAATTATTTTAATGTGCTGCTTGTATTTGGAAATCAGTGATATGGAATTTCATGTGTGTAGCTTTTGATGAAGGGAAGGAATTTATAGAGCCTTTAATATCATTTGACCAACCAAACTTAGCTCTAGGGCATTCATTTCCAAGATGGGAGAGAGAGTTGCATTTCCTTCCTGTGGTAAAGATCTTTCTGAGCCCACCTTTTAGGCTGAAGGAACTTAGAATGCTTTGCCTGTTAGAATAGGAGATGAAGGAAGGATATGATCGCTATGTTGGAAAGGATGCTATGTGAAGAAGTAGTTATATTTATTCTATTTGACTCCAGGGGACAGAACCAGGAGCTTTGGCAGATATTAGAAAAGAAATAATAAGAGGCTGTGTTAAGAAATATATTGCCTATTAGAACTATCTAAAAGTAAAATGGGGATGTCTCAAGAGGTAGGAGTTTCCCTTTCCTTCCAGGTCTTCAAGAAAATACTAGACAATCATTTGTCGAATCAAATAGTAGAAATACTTTTCCTGGATGTTCTGGCAACTAAGGTTCCATCCAATTCAAATTCTGCTCTTCTCCCAAACAATCATAGAGCCTCCTTTACTAGTATGACTACACTGGAGGGTAAATGTTCCCTGTGAATACTGCCCATTTTCTTCTGCCTCCTTCACTTCCCTTCTTAACTCTTAATATTATTAATCTATATCTGCCTCATTCCTTGTATCACTCTGTATAGAATACATTTTGAAATTGGCTCTTATTTGTACACAAAATATCATAGCATAATATTGGGCATTGCAGTGCTTCTAACATAGTATCACTTTCAGTGACTATAAATATGGACATCAATGCTCACAGTACCATTTAAGACCTCTCATTCAAGATAGTTGTAAAGCACTTAACACAGGGCCTGGCATACAGTTGTTGTCTTCCCCCTCCCATTTCATATGAAGGACTACCAGCCTCAACATTAGCTGCTTCTTTACTTTTGGGAGAAAAAGTTGGAGCTTTCCACAGAGAGCATATTGGAGGAAAGTGATATTCTCAAAACTGGACAGCAGACTCTTGGCATACCAAATGTCAACAATTTGTGGGTATAACTGCAAAATACAGATGGATCATAAATGCATTAATAGGACTCATGTCCATCACAGATTTCACAATGTAAAGGACCTTAAGAATCATTGAGTTGAATTTCTCGTTTTATACATGAGGAATTACAAGTTAAATGGTTTGCCTAAGGTCACACAGTTAGTATATGTCCAAGGAAGGATTTGAATTCAGGGTTCCCTGATTGTAGGTCCCATATTTTATCTGGAAATAACCTGACTGGACCTAATTGATATAACTGGAAAAAGGAGCCTCACAATGCTTTTCTGGTAGAAGTCAAGAAGAAGATTACTTAAGGTATATTTTGTTATATGGTAAAATGGAATCACAAGGATTTGGATTATGCATTGCAAGAATTTATGCAATCACATTATTTGAATTTTTTGAAATGTAACCTTCAGACCATAGAATAGAATAGAATACTAGAACTTGAAAGAATCTTAGAGATCATCTTGTGTCATCTCCTAAACTTGCCAAATGGGTAAAATAAAGTTCTGAAAAAGGGAATGGAACTCAAATCTCTTGCTTTCTCTTTTCCCTGGACTCCGCTACTTTCTTTCATGAATCACATATTGAAGACCTACTTTCTATCATTTCCCTGACTTCAAGAATACCTGGACATGTGGGTTTTTGATTATGATCTTAAAAAATCATGTGCAGCCTGTAAGATCCAGTAGAGTCAATGGCATTATGCTGAAATAGGGAAGAGACTGAAACTTAGATCTGAGACTAAAGAAAGATATACCAGTCCAACTGAGCCCCCAAAGGCATATCTGTCAGTCAACTAGTGGAGGAGAGTATACAATCACAAAGGAAGGCAAGTTTGGAATGGGAGAAAAGCTTAGGAAAAAGTAGTCTTATAAAAGCAAGCAGAAGTAGAAAAGAACTAGAAATGCTTCTTCCAAGCCAAAAGACTTTTATGGAAGAGATAATTTCAATATTAAAGAGTGGTTAATTGGGATAGTCTGGTTAGCAGAATTTGTTTCAGGTATATGTATTAGAATAATCAGCTGGAAAAGTTTTAAAAATGTAAAGAGACCGTCACAATTCAGAAAAAAATCCCCTGCTCTTTTGTTTGTGAGCTGATTGCTTTGCCTGATTTCATTGTGTTCTCTTTTCTCTGAGTTTGACCATGATTGGGCATCTCATGCCCTGAGATACCAGGTGTGGTATCTTGTCCTGAGGCCAAGTGTGCCCAGCATGAGACTAGAGGCCTACTGAAGACTGATGGGCAGTTCCATTAATCAAAATTTCTCAATTTACCAAACATTTACTGAGCCCTTGCTGTGTCCTGAATCCTGTGCCAGGTAGTGAATGGGGATATAGAGGAGACTAAAATACCCTCAAGGAGCTCACAATTAGGGACTAGCAAAGAAAATAAGAGATAGTATAGGTAATTAGACAGTGGAATGGTAAATGTGTAGTGGGATATGGAGCTGCACATGTAATGTGGGATAAGGGGAGATAAGGATCACACCTGTTTGGCACATAGTAGGCTATTAATAAATGTTGATTGATTGATTGACCTGAGTAGGAAACAAGAAAATATAACTAGACAGTCATGTGCTATATGTGGAAGCAAAAAAAAAAATTGAGTGCCAGTTTTACTTCTGATATTTAATACCTGTATGATCTTGGGGAAGCTTCTTCTACTTTTTGGGTCTTGGTTTCATTAAGTATAAAAGATTTGAAGCAAACAAATCAAAATATCCTACCAAGGGCTCACTCTCAGACCATTTGTATGACACTAGAAACTATAACTGTTTCTGAAACCCTTCGTTTCTGAGAGAGGAATGCTTTGCTTTATCTAGCCAAGTACTTCTGGGGCACTTCCTTCAGTCTCCCTACTGTGTTCCCCTCCCTTTTATTCCAGCTTGCTTTTATGTGTTGTCTTCCTCCTTATGTGAGCTTTATAGGTAGCCCCAGCACTTAGCACAGTGCCTAGTATGTATTTAATAAATGCTCTATCTCTTTAAGTTTCCTTCAAGTTTTAAATGCTATGATAGAACAAAAAGTAAGCTAATGACTGTAGTTTATTTCATTGTGAAATGTTTCCAAGGTTTAGAGAGCTACAAAGAATTTAGATGTGCTTCACTTTCAATTCAGACTTATAGATATGGTACTTGGAAGCTTCTAAATATAAATTTGGGTAGCTATGTGGTATAGTGGATAGAGTACTGGGCTTAGGGAGTCAGGGAACTCATCTTCCTGAATTCAAATCTGACCTCAGACACTGAGTAGCTGTGGGTCATTGGGTCACTTAACTTTGTTTGCCTCAGTTCCCTCATCTGTAAAATGAGACAGAGAAGGACATAGCAAACAACTCCAGTGTCTTTGCCCCAAAAAAATACAAACTTGAACACATAGTAGGAAAGGACTAAACAAAAAACAACAATGCATCTCTAAACAGAACTGTGGAAATACGGTCTTAGATAGAATCTATCTAATTCTCTATGAGCTATCTCACAAACAACTAGATTTGTAAACAATTGCAACAAAAACAACTTAAAAAATCATTGGAAAAGCAGTGTGGTAGCTTGAGATCAGTCAGAAAGATCTAACATTAATAGATACATACTTGTGGTAAAGACATCTGACTTCTCAGTTTCCTAAGCTACTCCCTATGTTTTCCATGTCATATGGATTTAAGCATAATTTTGAATATTTATAGAGTAGGTAGTCAGTCAGGTCCCATTTTTCCATCCACCATTCATAATTTCAAAATAAGTTGTTTGTCTTTTTTGATTGAGGAAGTTCCCACATGGTGAATTTCATATAGCAGCAAAATCATGGGTTCCAATGAAGAAGGGAAGAATGAGGGAAGTAAAGTTGAGGAAGGAGGAAGAAAGAACAAAAAAAAGAAATGGGGGGGGAAGAAAGAAGGAGGAAGGAAAAGAACAAACTTATTATGGAACACCATGTTATCAAATATACTCTGATGATTATTCCAGAACCTGTTTTAGATCATTCCTTATACTTTCTTTAGGTCTAAGTTAATCTTTCATTAATTCATTCATTAATAAATGAAGGTTTTGTGTAGTGACTAGGAATGTGTCTTTGAATTTGGTCATTCCTTTTATACAAAGAGCCCTGTGTATAAAATAATACATCTAACCCTACAACTGATTTGTGGCTTGATTTCCCCAAAATACCTGAGTAGTCATTTGCATTCACTTTGCTGTGACCCATAAATCTCCCCTCAAGACCAAACTACTAAATATTAATCCTTAAAAACAATTGTGAAATGGACAGAATTTTGTAGAGAATTCTGAATGAATAACTTCATGAAAAATTTTTGTGCAAAACCACCAAACTAATAGGGGGGGTCGGGTAAGGTAGATTTTATGAAAACTTTTTGTGCAAAACTATCAGACTAATGAGCGGGACAGGGGATAGCATTTTGAAATGATAGATAATTTGATTCAGGAATTCAAGACATGTTCCAGGGAAAGCCAGGTAACCTATAATTTTAAAGAAATCTATTTTCTGCTCAAGTTGATAAGTCTCTCAAGTCTTTTCCTCATCTGAATCCTGACTCAGACAGAGATGCCCAAAGAGCCTTTTATTCCAGGAAAGGATCAAGGTATCTAACTTTTCTTCATTCATTCATTTAAGAAGCATTTATTAAGTATCTACTATGCACTTAGCGTTGTGACAGGTACTGGGGACACAAGGACAAAGACAAAATAATCTCTGATTTTAAGAAGCTAACAGTGTGTGTGTGTGTGTGTGTGTGTGTGTGTGTGTGTAGGAAGCACTGAAGTGGAAAAAATTGTGTCACAAATAAAGACAAAATATTTACGAAGTATTTTGGGGAAGAAAACCATATAAGAAATGGCATTTGAGCTCAATTTTTAAAGAAGCTGGGGATTCCAAGAGGTAATAGGGAGGGAGGAAGGAATATATTCTAGGCATAAGTGATTATCAATGCAAAAGGACAGGAACTGGAAATGATATTTTGTGAATGAATCAATCAACTAGTATTAAGTGTTTACTATGTGCCAAGTAATGTGCTAAGTGCCAGGAAGAATGTTGAAATGGCTGAAAGTCCTTTGTATGGAGTAGTAATGTAAAATGAATCTGCATGCGCAAAGTTGACTCAGATTATGAATACCTAATAAATGTTGTTATTCAGCTGTGGTCAACTCTCTGTGACTTCATTTTGAGTTTTCTTAGCAAGGAATCAGAAGTGGTTAGCCATTTTATTTTCCAGCTCATTTTATAGATGAGGAAACTGAAGTAAACCATTTTAAGTGACTTGTCCAGGATCACACATTATCTGAAGTCAGATTTGAACCCAGGAAGATGAGTCTTTTTGATTTTAGGTCCAGGGTTCTAGCTACTGAGCCACCTTAAATAACAGAGGGGTTTATAGTTTATCATGGAGACAAGAGGAAGTCAGTGGCACTTCGTACATCTCAGCCAGTATGATGCTCATTGCCTGATTCTGGAAGCAGCTGATGATGGTATTGTTGCCTGGGATTTTGATTAATAGACAGTCTGGGTCTGGGATCTCAGTGAACATGAACTAGGGCCTAGGAGAGCCTTTGACAGCTATCCTGATCGGTAATAAGCAAGAGTTATTTGGGAAGAGGCATGGAATAGCACTGTGCCAGGGGGACTGTGTATGATCCATCCTTCACTTTCATAAAGTGAAAATGAAAGCACATTCTAATAATAATTACTGGGTCGGAGGATAGGGAATAGAAACAAAGTTCTTTGTAGGAGATAATCTCACACTATATCAACACATATACCTTTTTTTCCTTCTAGAAATGCCCATAGCTGCCTGCCCTTGGTCAAGGCCCAATTGGCTTTGAAGATCAACCAATCAATGATCATTGATCTGCTGAAGATCCCTCATGCACTAGAAAGAAAACTAGATTAAATATAGTGCATTCTCTCTCTCCTCTTTCTCTCTCTCTCTCTCTTCATTTCTCACTCTCTCTTTTTCTCTCTCTGTCTCTCTCTCTGTCTTCCTCTCTCTTCTTTTCTGTGTGTCTCTGTGTGTGTCAGCCTATCTCACACATTTTCTCTCTCTCTTTCATTGTTTCCAAGTATATAAAATAGGATTAATAATACTATGTCCTCCCTACTTCAAAGGACAGTTGAAAGTATAAGGTGATAGTATAAATTACTTTTTAAAGGTGTAAAACATCACTTACATACACATACAATGGTGGACATGTACACATATACACATGACTTGGTATCTTAATTACACAGATTTACTGGAATGAGTAGTTTCGGCAAGTCTGAAAGTAAGAGATATTCATGAGCTACCAATATCCTTTACCTTCTCTAATAATATGAATCATGAATTCATTCCTATATTCCCTACATTACAAAGTGTCAAATCTGAATTCACATGATTCTGAAAAATTACCTATATATTTTAAAGTTATAACTGAAGGCATGACAACTATACAAGCTTGAGAGCAAATTGTTATCAATATCATAGAGTTACATACTTTGAGCTAAAAGGGATCTTAAAAGTTGGTGACTCCAACCCTAACTTTTAACTTGAAGGAGGCTCAAAGAGATCAAGTTTATTTGTCTGTGGTCATACAAGTAGAAGAGCCAGGATTTAAACTGATAGCTTTCAAATTAGCACTTGGTTGACTATACAAAATTAATCCTCAATCATATGAATGAAATATTATTATATATAATCTAGCCCCTTCCTATCTTTCCATCTTCTTACATTTTATTCTTTTTTATGGTCTCTACAATTCATTTAGACTAGTTTACTTACTTCCCTTTAAACACTAGAACTCCAGACTCCATGCCTATATAGGTTGTTCCCATGACCAGAATGCTTTGTTCCACCCTTGCCCTTACTTATATCTCCCATCCCTTAGTTTCCCTGATCCCTTCAAGCAGTTGTTAGTCATTTCAGTTGTTTCCAATTCTTCATGATCCCATTTTCTTGGCAAAGAATCAGAAGTAGTTTGTCATTTTTTTCTCCAGATGAGGAAACTGAGGCAAACTGTTAATTAATTTCCCCAGGGTCACACAATTAGTAAGTGTTCAAGACCAGATTTGTACTCATGAACATGAGCCTTTCTGACTCCAGGTTTGGCACTCTATTCATTGCATCCCTTAGCTGCTCTATTTGTAGCAGACTTGTTTTTAATTGCCTTTCTTAGTATTCAGGATAGAGCCTGAACAGTAGTAAATGATCACTGACAGTCTGAAAACATCTTAATTTTGCCAACACTCAGTCCTCAAGGGTACCAACATTAGTAAGAAACTATGACCTGTCTTTGAAAATGAAATCTACTAAGAAAGAGTTCCCTGCCCTCCTTTATCCTCTACTTTATTATCTTGACTTGGAGGACAAGTCTTGGAATGATGAGATTAATTGACCTATAAAGGGGAGGAGTCTTCCACCATACATATTATCAACAGTGTATTCACTTGGTTGAAAGAGGTATTTAATATCAGCAACATTTACTTTTTTGCCTATTTAGTTAGCCACTGAAAAATTTTGGAATTGTGAGAAGATCTAAGCCCAAGTATTTAGGGAAATTTGGAGGTCCTTCATCCAGTAGATATTTCCTGATCTCCCAGTATATGCCAGGCATCATGAGTGTTACTGAGAAGAGTCAAAGTTCCTATCCACAAACTGCTTAAACTCTCTTACACTTTGATGCAATGTCTATGATTAAATAATGTATTTTTCAGAAATTCTCATAATTTGGTTAGAATGGGAATTTTGATAAAAAGAAAAGGAAAGTATATTATTAAAATTTTTAAAAATTGATTCTGTCAATAAAAAGTTATAATTATGAAAAAAATGATTCATGATATTGGGTCTGTAAATTTTTTTTTTAATTTAAGAAAAGTTTTGCTCAAGCTGTTCTATGGTAAAGGAAAGGTTTAATATTTCCTGTTTTGGATTAAGTACCTGTATTTTTCCCATTCCTGAATTATTGCTGTTGGATTTGGGTTTTGGATAAAATTTAACTCCAACTGACATAGTAAAATATCTTGTACACATTCTGAGTACTAGGCAAACTGTCTTACTTATTATTCCTCATAGTGTTGTGATAGAAATCTGTAACAGATTAAGCAAAAGTAAGGTACAAAGTTCCAACCATGATCAATTTATTAGAAATTTTTTTGTAATTACTAACAAAAGAGATCCAAGGCCCCTCAATATCTAAGGACTAATTTGACAAAACAATTCTTTTATACTTTTTATATTTTTATACTTTATATAAAGTACCAGAAGTGGTAAAATGATGTAAACTAAGCAGTCTGTGAATAGTTACCCAAAGATGAGCAGTTGGCTTTGCTTGTTTTGACTTTAGAGGGAAATTTTCTTAAGCTAGGACAACAGGAGTTGTCTCAAATTCCCTGGAAAATTTAATGGTGGAGTAAATATCCTATGACTTATATTCCTCTTCTTCTCTTCCCCTAAAGATTTTAAGACTTTGTGGTTAGATTGTATCCCTTAGGAACAGGGAAGTTAAATTCTTACAAACCCTACCACTGAAGTCTACCAGTCAAGTCCAAATATAAAATGTATCAATGCATGGATTAGATATAATTGTCAATAATTAATAAATAACATAAAATAAGCTGGAATATCAAATTTTAATTTCATAATAGTTCATATTCCATCTTCAACCTCCCATGTTCCCTATGCCTAGAAATTTTCCCAGTCACCCCTACTCTATCAGGATCTGTAACTGCTTTCTAGACTTAACTCAAGTGCCATCTTTTATAAGAAATCTTTTCTTGATCAAATTCCAGTTCTTAATATGTGTTCTCACTCCAGAAATTACTCTGAATTGACTTTGTATAAGCCTTGTATTTGCTCAAATATGCTCATGCTGTGTCTTTGCTTCTCCTTCCATCAAAATGGAAGCTTCTTGAGGGCAGGATAGTTTCATTTTTATCTTTATATCCTCAGCATCTAGTAAAGTATCTGAAATATAATAGAGTAAATATCATCAATTCTTCAGAGAACAGCATAAAAGAATTGTGTCCCTTGAAGTAAGGATGAAAAAAAGCAAAATTTTAATGGGAAAGGGCAGAAGGAAAAACAGGAGACAATTCTCAAAGACAAAATTTCACTTTCTCTACTTAGCAGCTCTGTTTAGGATCTAATAGTACTCATCTGGATAGAGAAAGGAAAGGCTGCCTCTTCATCACTCTAATATAAATCAAGCAATGATGTAAGGGTTTTCAGTAGTCACAATGTATAAGGAATGAATATATATTTCACTATAATTTGAGTCTATATGGTTGAGAGACCTACTATGTATTTCAATATTTGTCAGAAGGTGGAAAAAAGAGGGATTCCAATTCCTAATTATAGGTTTTTTAAAAAAATTAAATATTATCAATCCAACATCATCAGTAAAGTATGGTTAAACATTACCAAATTCTTCATTCTGGGTTCACCGAAGTACATTTTTTTTCCTAAGGACAAAGTTAAAATGTCTTTATTTTCATGTTGTAAAAGCACATTACTTCTACCAGGGCTACATGCTTAAAGAAACGTGTCATGTTTACTTATATAATGTCCTCATTTTCATGTCAATTTTCTGTTCTCAAAATGGAAATGCACTGAAGAGCAACTTTTTTATATATGAAAATTCAATTTCTCCAATCCGAGGTCTAGGAGCAGCAATTATGAGATGCTGACTATTATGTGAGTAAAGACATTGTTTCAAGCACAACTTAAGGTCTGGAAAGCTATTCCAAATCTTTCAAATATTTGGGGATTTGCAAGCCCCTAAACAAGTTTCCTGGAATTGAAGTAATAAATGTTTGCTACTGCTTTAGACGAAAACCATAAAAATCCCATTCGCAAAGAGCGATTTGATGTCCAATAAGCATCTTTCATCCGACCAAGGGAATTACGTCTTGCCAACACAAAGTGAAATGTGAACCTCCAAAGACAAAAATTTGGGTGGAGACATCAAGGCTCTATTAGAAGCAAGGCAAAATAGGCTCTTAACAAAGAAAATGCAAGGCACAATGAAGTCACAATTGCCTGTCTCTGCAGAGTGCTCTAGACAGCCATCCAGATTAATCAAATGACTTCAGGGCAAGCTAATGTGAATGCTTATGTTCTTCAGCACTCCTGAGGTTTGTCTGTTTTTAAGAGACAGGAAAAATCTCATCTTGCTCAGAACTGGTGAAAAAGTTTCTAGGCTTGTTACCGAGTTGACACGGATTGCCTTCAAACATATTTAGTTTACCACTTTTGCACCTTAGCTCAATTACCTTCTCAGCAGATAGTGACAGGCCTTCAAAACCTGTTTATCTTTGAAATCTTTCTTTCTCAAAAGAACACGGGGGCGTGATCATGCCATATGTGTTTAAGCATCACTTTGTAGATTTACATAATAGGTACGCAGTCAGGTCCCATTTTTCAGTCCCCTCTTTGTATCCTGGCAGCACATATTTCATCATTTGTACTGTCATACTGCAATATCATATCACCTCACCAACTACACAGCACTAGGAAGGCACCAATGGTTCATGACCAATTTATAAAATCAGAACCTGGGGGTGGGGGAGGTGCTGCTCTTGCAAACTCAGAAAGTTCTATATTTAACTAATGATGACAATCTTAATGTGACTGGTCTTCCCCCTCTAAGACTCAGTATTATCTGTCCTGGAGATGATCTACTCTGTTTCATATCAATGAGATTCAGAACTTTTGAGCATGAACATGTTACACCTCAACCTAAATTTCATAATCCTATTACAATCCCTGGAATAAAATTTCATTTCTTTCTGCATGGTTACTAGGATGCTAAACCTTCCTGGATCTTCAAATTTTCGAATCTGACTTCTGCTTCTTATGTTATTTCATTTTTGTCTTTATGTCTATTATACCTTACACATATGAAGGGGAGAACAGAGAAAACTCCCCATGAGGAAATTCTGTTAAAGCAAATCAGAACCTGCTTTACTACTTAAATTCATAGCTAGTTGGTTGTGAGACACTGCAAGGCTAAGCAAAGTCATGTAGATTGTTAGAGGCAAATTTGAACCCACATCCTTGTAACTGCATTCAATCTATTACTACAAAGTTATTTCTAAACAGACAAGAAGTAAGTATGCTTTTAATAAATGCTTGCTCAATTGAACTGAGAAGGTCCTTTTGGTTTTAAGCATGAATATCCCCAAGGTTTGGTTATAGTCCTTGTTCTCTCTTTCTATGTTCTTTCACATTGGATCTCATTTCTTAAAGGAGAAGTCTTTCTCATGTTTATGAATCCCTGGGAAAAAGGACTCTCATATTTATTAGTATGACTTCCACACTCCAGTCCCCCACACTTCCCAGGGAGACATCAAATCCTCAGCTCAAATTCAACTCTCTAAAACCAAATTCCTCCTCTTTCATCCCACCAAAAAAAAAAAAAAAATTCTGCTTTTCAACTGATCTATTTGTGTTGATAACATTGCTTTTTTCACAGGTATCCTTGGCCAAAATCCTGGAGTCATCTTTGGAACTTAAGTTTGCCATCTGCTAGCTTTCAATCTGTCACTAAATGTCACTCTCATCCTCCTTTTGGCTTTCCACAACCACCCTCTTTAGGCCGGGCTTTTATAACCTCATACCAAAGCTATTATAATAATAGTCTCTTAAATAGTCTTTCTGATTCAAACCTCACTTCTCTCAAAGTAATCCTGCACACCACAGCCAAATTAATCATCCTAAAGTGCCACTTTCTTCACAGTATGTCTCTGATTGAAAGCTTTTATTGACTTCTCATGGTAAACAGAACACTATGCAAATCTCACATATTGTTTCTTAAGACTTAACTAAATTTCGGATCCTAACTCATATTCCAAGTTAATTTCCTGCTACTCCTTTTAAGAATTTCCTTCTTGGTGCTAGATTAGAGAGGCAGCAAAGGTAACAGAGAAAAGGAATCCGGAGTACTATGTATTCAAATCACATCTATTAAATAGTGACATTATCACAGACAAACAATTTAACCTTACTGAGCCCAAGTTTTGTATTTTTAAAACAGAGAAAACAATATACACAATGAGAAGCAACATGGCAAAATCCCTAGGAAGCTGACTTTAAATTCAGGAATCTGAAATCAGACTCTGTCTCTACAACCTACTGGATATTTGATCTTGGACAAATCATTTAACCTTTCCCAGTTGATTAATATACAAGTTCATCTTTGTTAGATGAGTACTGTTGGAGGGAATTGCCACACTGGGAACTTCTTATACTAACACAGTCACCAGTATAGGTCTAGACAGAGAATCAATTAAATAGTTAAATACTTATGGTATCTATTTCATAAGAATATTGAAAATGGAAGTTACAGCTTTGGGAACAGTTAAAACACTGTGTATTTCAGTTCTTGATCTAGTTAGCATTGATCTCTTTGTGGTCAAACTGGCCATTCCCATGCCTTCCTCTATTTCTTTTGTTCATTTCACCTACCCTGATTTGAAATGTCCTTTGAACTTGTCCTCTACTCTTCTTAATTTGACTTGGATCACTCAGTCAACAGGCTTTGGAGGCTATGTTATCCCAACTCTATTTGAACAACGGTCTCCTCTATAACATACAACTTGATAAATGTTTATTCAGCTTCTGTTTACAAACCTTTAGTGAAAGGAGATTGCCTTGGAAGGTACCCCATTTTACTTTTCAATAGCTTTAATTGTTCAGAAATGTTTTCTTTATATTAAGACTAAATCTACCTCATTTCAACTAAGAAGAGTATTTCCAGTTTGTTCATTCATCATCCATCTATTCATTCATTAAATGATCATTTATTAAGAGCCTATTTTGTAGTGGTTGCTAAGCTAGGTCCTAAGAATAAAGTGAAAAATATAATATACACCTTAAGGAGCTTATATATCACTCAGGGATATAATATGTACACAAGAAGTAATAAAATATATTTGCTATGCAATATTTGGGGAGAGGGAACTAATGACTGGGAATGATGAAGAAAGACTTAATAAAGGAAGTAGGACCTAATCTGAGTCTTTAACAAGGGTAGAGATTCTAAGACACAGTGGTGAAGGAGGGGTATTTTATGGGCATGGAAGACAATATACACAATTGTGACAAAGTATCTGTATGGGAAAAGAGAACTAGACACTTATGGCTGAAATATAGGGCAAAAAAGAAAACTATGAAATAACCTATTATGAAATTAAATATAAAAAATATGAAAAATGTTTGGATTATATAGAGAAGGAATTTAAGGGCCAAAATATGTGTTTCATTTTATAGGCAATGTGGTGACATAGAAGCTTCATGGGAAAGGGAGTGATATATTCAGAATTATGTTTTAGCAATATCAAATGTACAGAAGATGAAATTAGGAATCCTTTATAAGGGTCCTGGCAAGAAGTGATAAAGGATTGAAGTAGAACAATTTTCATATAGTTGAAAAGAAAGGAATGTTAGGAAACTGTGTGATTAAAAAAAAAAAAAACTTTTGACTATATATGGGAAGTGGGATGGGTAAAAACAAATAGTTGTTAATTATTGAAAATTGTTGAGATTTGAGTAGATAGTTGAAATATGAAGGTAGATGCCTGGAAGTATAATGATATTTCTAATAGAAATTTAGAAACAAAAAAGAAGAGTATTGAGGGGGGAGAATTTGTAGGAAAGGGCAAAAGAAGGGAACAATCATGTATTGTATCTTTCCTTTGGTCCAGTGCCTATGCTAAGGTATTTAAGTGGTTCTTAATCTCATTAATTCATATGTTCCTTAAAAAGATGTAGACTATAGCTAATTTACTTTTGTCTATTCTATATGATTTTTATACAAGTTCTCCCAAAAAGTTTTCCACAGATGGTTCATATAGCATGAAGAAGTCCTTCTTGTATTTCTTCCATCATTTTGAGGATAACAGTGGAGCACTGTCCCAGTGTTGAGGCTGAAATGCCAGACCTATCCTTTGGGTAAAAGAATAACAAGTCTATCTCTACTACATGTATTAGATCTTCAAATATTAGTGTATCTAAATTAATCAAGGGCCTTTGACTATACTGTGTCCCCAGTTCCCTTGATGAAATTATAGAATAAAAGGGCAATTGGTAGAGAGGATCAAGTCTTAAGGTATGTATTTGAGATATTGAATGAACTTAATTTTTTTGACATTGAAAATGGTGTAGGTCCTTAAGTGTTTCATATCTGATTGGTCTATTGAGAGATTTTAAAGAGTTTGATAAAAGGAATGATCTATCCACAGTTTGGGGGGATAAAGTCTAAAGAAATGTTTATACATTTTTATCCCTTTAGGTAGTATGAAATCCTTTAGTCAACTTCAAGAAATTATATGTTGTAATTGTTCAATAATCCCAGTTATGATTAACTCATTTTCCCCATTTGGAATATTCTTGGCAAAAATATTGGAGCATTTTGCTGCTCTAGCTCCTTTTACAAATGAGTAAACTGAGACAAATTGACTTGCTCAGTGTTCCAAAGCTAGTCTTCCTAATTCCAAATCCATCATTCTATCCACTGCACTACCTAGCTAACCAAGAAAGTATACAGGAACTAACAATTGGATTACTAAAGGATCTTATAGATTGTACTATAATCCATCATTGGACATATAATAAAATTTGCAGATCTAGCTTATTTTCAATGTTTCTCACAAACTTGGACACTATAATATCCTGTTTGTCTTTTTTTTTTTTTTCTTATATCCATTTATATTGGATCACATGGTGCTGGTTCAATAGAAAACCAAATGACTCAACAAAAACTCTGAGCCTTGTGGGAGACCTCCAGCTTTTTGGCACGAATGATTTAATGCTATTCTCCTCTCCTGCAAGGGGCAGAGAATAGGGAAAGAATCAATCACTTAAGTACCTTTGGAAGGGTCATTGCAAAAGGCCATTGCAAGATAACACTTAAGGGAAAATAGAAGCCTCAAAGACCAGTCTTACTTGGGGATTAGTCCTGACGCTAATAAAAATAGTCATAACATAAACATTTTTATTCAATCTATACTTCAGGTGAGGGAACAGATCATTCATATCTTATCATCAAAGTGTCTATAATAGGTGACAACCCAAGAGACATAAGAAATTGTCCAAAAAAAAAAAAAAATCCTGAGCATACAAGTTCAAGTGATTCAAATGAAGAAGGGGGGGAATTTTTCAAGAGACCATTAGAGATGGACTTGGAAGAGCTGGAATTTAAAATGACATGTTTAGAGAAAATAGGACAAGGAGCAGGAGATGAATAAGAATACCATGGCATGCAAAAATATTGTCAGGAGTTCTATAATTTAGAATGAATTAAGACTCATAATGATTGAATTTGTTATGCCACAGTTCTCTTTTATTGTCCTGATTCAGTTTCCCCAATTATCCTAAATCAGTTTCTCTAAATTTTCCTGCCTCGGTTTTTGTAATTGTTCTGCCTCAGTTTATAATTGTTCTACTCAACCCTGCAAAATCACCTCTCCCTTTTAATCAGAATATTTGATAAGGATAAAAGATCTTATATTTTAGACTATCAGAATGCCTCTCCCCATCCCAAGCTATTGGAATGTCAGATACCATATTATCAAAATGCCTCCTCCCATCCCAGGTGGCTTGCCCTATCCTGTCAGAGTTCCATTCCTACTCTCAGCACCCTGACTCTGCCCTTGCCTTAGTCTACCCTCTGAGTCTGAGCCACATGTATATAGGTCATTGAGAACTCACATTGTTGGCTGGATTCTTGGAGACAATGTCTCATTCAGCCCTGGGACCAAACCATGGATTCATTTGGTCCCAGTAAATCTCTCCCTTTTAAATAAATTATTAAATACTCTCTAATCTCTAGCTTGTCTCAATTTCTCCGGCATCATACATTCTAAAGACAAAAGAAAGAAGTCCGTCCTCCTCTCTCCCCTGAACTCCCATTATAATGGAAGTAAAAGAAAGCTCAAATGGATAGGATAAGTTTAATAGTCCTCACAGGGAAAAAAACCAAACCAAAACAAAACAAAACAAAACAACAACAACAAAAAAACTGAACATGGATTTAAATCCTTAAAACTTGGGGAAAAATGAAAAAAAAAAACATAATTCAAGGGGCATTGAAGTCAAAGATAATTTAAAAGATATAATATAAATATACTCAATGAATTGCAGTTATCAGACTTACTAGATCTATATTCTAATGTAGAGATTGGGAAGGTGGTGGGGCAAGTTATATTTTATATGTTGAGTTACTTTGGTACAAGACCTTTTATTGATCCCAAACTGAATTTATCTTCTTTTCTCTAAAACTTATTCTATTTTCAAACATTCCAACATTCTCATTTTCTCTTTTGAAAAATGAGGGAAGTTGGGATTTATAGCTTCTAAGGTTTCTTTTAGCTCTTAAAGTAGGATCCTGTGATCCCTCTGGTTATCCATATTCACCATCTTGGCATTATTTTTTATTCCTCATTCTCCTTCACCCACAAAGTCAAAAAATGAAAAATTTTCAACATTTCTATTTCAAAGTTTTATTCATTTTTATCTCATTTTCTTTTCTTATACAGCTGTCACACATTTCATCTCCCCTTTCCTGGACTATTACAATAATCTTCAATTTCATCTCCCTCCCTCAAATATATTCTCTCCCCAACCACCTTACATCCATCTGCAAAGATGTTTTTTCCAAGACAGAGTCAAGATGGTGGAGTAAAAGCATAAACTCACCCAACACCTTCCCTAAACTGCTCCAAATTCCTTTAAATAATAGCTCTAAATTTTTTTAGAGAACACTCAAAAAGATAGAGTAGAGCATTTTCCAGCTGAAGTAAACTTAGAAGCTCATCAGAAAAGATTTGTGACATCAGGATGGGAGTCCAGCATGCAGTCCTGGTGCAGGCTGCCCAGCATAGCCTTGGACCCAGCCCCAGCCCTGGACCAGGACCCAGCCCAGTCTCTGAATCAGCTGAAGTACTTCTGGCTTCCAAACATCACAGAGACACTAAAGAGGACTTGGAAGATCAGCAGAGAGTGTCTGTGGCAACTGAATAGGAATCTGGTATGCAGTCCCAGCACAAACTATGCAAGCATAGACCCGGCTTCTGCGTCAGCAAAGCTCTGTTGCTTTAGCACACTAGATGTAACAGCTCTGGGAAGAAAAGAGTGCTTGTGGTCAGATTCCTAGAAGGATTTATTAAAACAGCTACACAAAACCTCTGAAGCTTGGGACAGTGCACCCTCCACCCTGGAAACAGAGCCCTACTTTTTCAGTTAATAGCTGAGTAATAGGCTAGGGAAATGAGCAGAAAACAAAAAAAAATTTCTAACCACTGAAAGTTATTATGGTGACAAGGGAGATCAAAGCACACAGTCAAAGCTCCTACACTCAAAGCCTCCAAGAAAAATAAGAATTGAGCTTAGGGAAAGAAACAGCTAAAAAGGAATTTTGAAAATCAAGTAAAAGAAATAGAGGAAAAATTAGGGAAATAATTAAGAGTGGTGCAAAAGGAAATACAAAAAGCTAATGAAAATGCCTTAAAATACAAAATTGGCCAATTGGTAAAGGAGGTACAAAAGCTCACTGAGGAAACTAATTCCTTAAAAAATTAGAATTGAAGGGACACCAATTGGTATAGTGGACAGAACACCAACCCTAAAGTCAGAAATATGAGTTCAAATCTGGCCTTAGACACTTAATACTTTCTGACTGTGTGACCCTAGGCAAGTCACTTAGCCCCAATTGCCTCAGCAAAAAAAGTAGAATTGAGCAAATGGAAGTTAATGACTTTTTGAGAAATCAAGGTACCAAACCCCCCAAAAAAAGAAAGCAAGCACAAAAGAAAGAAAAAATAGGAAAAAACCCATGAAATATCTCATTGGAAAAACAACTGACCTAGAAAATAGATCTAGAAGAGACAATGTTAAAATTATTGGTCTACATGAAAGTCATGATTAAAAAAAATAATTTGACATCATCTTTCAAGAAATTGTCAAGGAAAACTATCCTGATAGTCTAGAATCAAAGGGTAACATGAAAATTGAAAGAATCCACTGATCACTCTGAGATACCACTACACACCTGTCAGATTGGCTAGAATGACAGGGAAAGATAATGCGGAATGTTGGAGGGGATGTTGGAAAACAGGGACACTAATACACTGTTGGTGGAACTGTGAATACATCCAGCCATTCTGGAGAGCAATTTGGAACTATGATCAAAAAGTTATCAAGCTGTGCATACCCTTTGATCCAGCAGTGTTACATCTGGGCTTATATCCCAAAAAGATACTAAAGAAGGGAAAGGGAACTTCATGTGCCAAAATGTTTGTGGTAGCCCTGTTTGTAGTGGCTAGAAACTGGAAAATGAATGGATGCCCCTCAACTGGAGAATGGTTGGGTAAATTGTGATATATGAATGTTATGGAATATTATTGTTCTGTAAGATATGACCAGCAAGATGAATCCAGAGAGACTTGGAGAGACATACATGAATTGATGCTGAGTGAAATGAGCAGAACCAGGAGATCATTATATACTTCAACAACAATACTGTATGAGGATGTATTCTGATGGAAGTGTATTTCTTTAACAAAGAGATCTAACTCAGTTTCAATTGATCAATGATAGACAGAAGCAGCTACACCCAAAGAAAGAACACTGGGAAATGAATGTAAACTGTTTGCGTTTTTGTTTTTCTTCCCGGGTTATTTTTACCTTTTGAATCCAATTCTTCCTGTGCAACAAGAGAACTGTTTGGTTCTGCACACATATATTGTATCTAGGATATACTGTGACATATGTAACATGTATAAGACTGCTTGCCATCTAAGGGATGGGGTGGTGGGAGGGAGAGGAAAAGTTGGAACAGAAGTGAGTGCAAGGGATAATGTTGTAAAAAATTACCCAGGCATGGGTTCTGTCAATAAAAAGTTATAATTATGAAAAAATAAAATATAAACAAACAAGCAAATAATAAAAATAGAATCCACTGATCACCTCCTGAGACCCCAAAATCTAAATTCACAGAAACATTATAGCCAAATTTTGAAACTACTAGGTCAAGGAGAAAATATTGCAAGCATCCAGAAAGAAACAATCCAAGTAGAGTGGAGAGCCACAGTCAGTATACTACAAGATTTAGCAGCTTCTACATGAAAGGACTGAGGGTTTGGCGTATGATATTCTGGAGAGCATTAGAGTTAGGATTACAACCAAGAATTACCAACCCAGAAAAAATAAGTATAATTCTTCAGAGGAAAAAGTGATCATTCAATGAAATAGAGGATTTTTAAGTATTTGTCATGAATAGACCAAAGCTGAATGGAAAATTTGATTTTCAAATATTGGACTTTGGAAAAACATCAGGAGGCAACCAGAAAAGTGATATCACAAGGGACTTAATAAAGTTTTTCTATTTACATTCCTACAGGGGGATATATAGTACTTGTAATTCATTAGAACTTTCTCATTATTGTGCTAGTTACAAGGAATATATGTAGACAGAGAGCACAGGTGTGAGTTAAATTTGAAGGGATAATCTCTTTTTTTTAAATGATGAAATTAAGGGGTGAGAGAGGGATGTACTGGTAAAAGGGGAAAGGGAAAAATGGAATGGCGCAAATTATCTGCCATAAAAAAGGCAAGAAATAACTGTCACAGTGGATGGCAAGAGGAGGAAGAAAGGGGGAGTAAGTTAACCTTACTGTCATCAGAATTGGCTCCAAGATGAAATAACATATATATTCATTATGGGGATAGAAATCTATTCTACATTCCAGAAAAAAAAGGAGGGGACTGGGATATGGGAAGTGAAGGAAGAAGATAAAAGAGAAGGCATATTGAGGGAGGGAGTAGTCAGTAACTTTTGAGGAGGAACAGGGTGAAAGAAGAGAAAGAATGAATGGGGGAATGCATTTAGCAATATTAATGAAATAATTTTGAAGTAAATTTTTCTGATAAGGACTCATTTCTCAAACAGAGGGAACTGAGTCAAATTTATAAAATATAAAAATTGATAATGATAATTATCATTATCCAGTTGATAAATGATCAAAAGATATGATCTGTGCTCAAAGGGCTATAAATTTGTGCATATCCTTTGACCTCACAATACCACTACTAGGAATGAATACCAAAAAAAAGATTAAAAAAAAGGAAAATATTTTGTAATATATGTACAAAATATTCATAGCAGCTCTCTTAGCCCCAAAAGAGTGGAAATTGAGGAGACGCCCATCAATTGGAGAATAGCTCAATAAAGTATGGTATGTGTTTGTGATGAAATATTATTGTTCTATGGGAAATTATGAGCAGGATGCTCTCAGAAAAAAAAATTCTCAAAAGTCCTCCATGAACTCAAGCAAAGTGAAATGTACTGTCTACAAAGTAATAACAATGTTCTGGGAAACCACCTATAAACGATTTTGCTATTCTCAGTAGTTCAATGATCCAGGATTATGCTGAAGGACTTATGATGAAAAAATTCTGTCCATACTAAGAAAAGGAACTGATTTGTGTCTGAATACAAATTGAAGAATATTCCCTTTCTTAAGTGAAAAAAGGGGAAAAAAACTTTTTTAAGGGAAAAACTTAATTTTTCTTGAGGTTTTTTATTTCCTTAGAATGGGAGATCTATGTTTTCTTTCACAACTTGTCTTTTATGGAAATGTTTCACAGAACTTCACATGTGGCTTCTTAATTGTGGGTGGGGATAAGAGAAAGAATCTAGAACTTGAAAATTGTAAATTTAATGGAATTTTTGTTTTAAATGTAACTAGTAAAAATATTAAGTAAATAATTTAATCTTTTTTTGCAAAACAGATGATTTTTCCAAAGGATACATCTGATCCTATGACTCCCCTACTCAATATATTCCCAAAGCCCCCTATTTCCCCTAGGATCATAAATCTAAGATCCTCTCTTTGATATTTAGAACCTTGTATAATCTGGACCTATCCAACTTTTCCAATCTTATTTACATTATTCACCTCTCTATACAGAAAAAAAATCTGCCTTCTTTCAGTAGATAGAACTTGCCATTCTATCTCCCATTCTTGGCTTCTGTATTGTTTCCTATGCTTATGGTTCCCTGAAATAGCAAAAAGTAAGTAGAAGTAAAAGTAAAGTAAAAGAGTCAGGAAGGAATAAGAACATAAAAATAAAATGTCCTTTCTTCTAAAATTAATTTAAAAAACAGAATGAGAAGGCCCAGAAGATCAGATATTGACCTATATACTTTTGTGTAAGAAGGTGTTTCAGAACTGTCTAAAGATTATGGGGGGTGAAGTAAATTTCCCACTGTCAAATAGGCAATAAGCACCAGAAACAGTATTTGAACCCAGGTTTTCTAACTTCAGAGCTGGATTTCTGTCCAGTAGCATTAAAATCTGAAATAGAAGGGAATCAGAACCTGACATTCAGGAGATTTCTAGGTCTCTCTTTAGGCCCCTCAACCCTCTGGAGAAGATCCTCCAATGCAGAGGAGACAGACCACAAAATTATCAAGGATTTTTCATAACAAACCAGTAGAGAGCAGGGATTGGACTGTGTTAAAATCAGAAAGATTCCATGATACATAAACACTTAAAAGCTTTTATACCTTTTAATTCTCCAATATAAGACTGTGAAGTGATCCTTCAAGCCTTTTCACAATTGACCTTTTCATGCCATCAAACAAGGGGCTAAAACCTGGTTTCAAAGTGAAAAAACCAAATGACCAATTATACTCTTGTTATTGTCCTTTCCTATCTATACCATTCTCTGTAATGTGACTCACACCCTGTCACTATATCCATGTTCTATGAATTCAATTTTGTTCTGCATTGGAAGCAGGAAGAACATCAAAATATACTTTTATGGCCTCAATTAATTTAATCTATACAAGGGAGTGCCAACCCCCAGTCTGAGGGGAGCCATGGAGTTATTACAAGGGGCCTGTCTCATTAAATGAGTCAATATGATAAATATACCTTCTGTAGAGTGAATAAATAATGTGTCTCACAATATATTATTACTATTTTTCAGATGCATGTAGATACTTTAGAGACTAATAAAATACTAAGTCATTTAAAAGTGTTACTGAATGCAAAGTGCCTTTTTTGCCATTATGGGTTTTACTAATAGGAACACTACAAAGCTATATCAGGGGAGAACTCCATGAATTTTAAAAAATATTAAATAGAAGTTCCCATACTCAGAAAAGTGGGGACCTCTTCTTTAGAGTATGATGATATGTCTTCAACTAAAGTCTTCTGAGACTTGATTATAACCCTGATCTCAAAACCTATGTCAATGGGCAGCAAGATCTAATAATCTTACCAATCTGGAAAGGTTTCAACTATGAACCCATTGATAGTTTGTGTGTCTGGCTTCTAAGGATTGCTCTGTATAAAGGCTTTGTAATTTTAAATTAATTTAGAATTTAAGTTAATTTAAATTAACCAGAAGACTGACCACCCAAAGGTTGAACACCATGAGGCACTATAGTAGAAGAATAATGTCTCTAGTCAAGAATCTTGGTTCAGATTTTATCTTCAAAACTCTGTAATGTGCACATCACTTAACCTCGTAGGTCTTAGTTTCCTCATCTTTGAACAGCCTAGATGATCTCTGAGGTCCCTCCCAGTTAGAAATTGCAGGGAAACTGTAGTCTATATTGATAGAAGAAATACCCAAGCACATAAAATCAGTGAGCTTGACATATCAAAGGAGGAGATTAAAAATTCTTTGAGAATTTATATGCTTTGGGATGTGGGGGTCTTCACTAACACATATGACAATCTTACAACTTTTCAGGTCATGTTTGAGAGTTTCTGTGATCTAAAAATCCACCGTCCTACATCTACTTCTTTTTAGAACCATCTTATTACCCTGATAACAAAAATACGATCAATTGCTAGTCCCATGCTCAAAATCTTTTTGTTTTTTCTTTTCTTTTCTTTTGAGCTTTCTAAGATATGCAAAGGATTGTATTTCCCTGTTATAGTGTTTAAGAACCTAGGTTTACCTCAATACCATGATGCTTCTGTAGACTAAGAATTTAGTAGTGGTACAATAACTTGAAAACCTGAGGGAGTTAGATGGCACAGTGGATAGAGCACTGGCCCTGAAGTCAGGAGGACCAGAGTTCAAATCAGACTTTAGACACTTAACAAAAACTATGTGAGGCTGGGCAAGTCACTTAACCCCAATTTCCTCACAGGAGAAAAAAATAGATAAGAAACAATCAGTTGAAAGCCTAAAAACCAGCTAAAGCTAAATAACATAAACAATTCCAAAACCCCTAGAGGACTTTCTTTGTCATGTAAGATGTGAAAGAACAATGAACATGCTTCCTGGGAAAATCCTGAAAAAGTACATAATGGCAAAAGGAATCTTTTGTGTCACTGCTAGGCTTAAGTCTCAAGATCAGTTCAGTTAAATTAAGGGAATGTGTCAAATGTCTTTTATGGATAAAGCATAATGCTGTGGGGACACAGAGAGAAAACAAGGAAACAGCCCTTGCATATGATATTAGGGGCTTTACATTGGCTGGAGGGAAAGGAATATTTACAACATGAACAGAGATAAATGTGTTATGAAGTGCTGGCATTAGAAGGCTAGAGTTCAAACCCCAGAAATAATACTCATTTCTTTCTTAGAAAAGTCACTGACCTCTCTACCTTCATTTTCCTCATCTGTAAAATACTGATGTGTGCTAAGGCTCTTTCTAGCTCAAAGCTAGGATCCTACTATGTAAATTCAAAGCAATATCACATTGTTTGATACTGAGTCTATTATTATACCGGTATTAGCAAGACTGGATGAGAAAACTCTTCCCTTCAATATAGATCTGCAACCTCCTCTGCAATTTATGGTCTTAGAGCATTTCTTTGGAGCACAAAGAGAGATTAAATAATTTGTCTGGATTGATTCAGCAAGTGGGTGTCAGAAGTGAGAGCCAGACTCAGGTCTTGCCGATTCTGAGCCTTTTCTCCACTATACCACATTGCACATATCTATATAAAGTTATTTCAGGATAGAACTACTAATGAGTGGGAGTGGATTAAAAAAGATCTTATATAGGAAGTTTCACCTATGGTAAGAGGTATATCAAATTGGAAGAAGATAATTTTTATTGACATCTGAAAGTCAGATCACAAAATCTTCAAGAAAAAAAAAAAAAAAAGATGGTCATGGATATCAGTCACAACTTTAATGGAATGAAGGATCCACAACTATCTTTATGTAGCAACTATTCTTTTGACCTAATTTTTAAAATAGTTTTCAAATTCAGGCTCCTATGACTACATTTGTACATAAAGGAAAAATTTAAATCATCTCTGAGCTTATTAGCTAATTCCAACTGCTAGAGGTTTAACAAACTGACATTTAAAAAGAGAATTCAGATCTTTTCAATTAGAAGTCCCTTAGTTGAAATCAGCTAGAGTTATCTATAGGAAACTCTTATCCCAGGGATTATTATATTATTATGAACCCGATATTCCATCAGGGCTTAGAAATTCCACCCAGACCATATCAGGCTACTCATACCATCTCTCAGTTTAGTAGTTCTTTTGAAAACATACACGACCAATTTTAAGAGTTGTTAGTACTATAAAAGTGACGTGTGCTCTAAATTACCTGCTCCTAGTTCCACAAACATATTTCTATGACAACCATCACTTTTATCTTGCCACTTATATGCTTGGCCAATCAAGCCATTTTATAAAGATTTTTTTCAGAAATGTGCTATGTCAGAATATGTTAACAAAAATGACATTGGCACTAAAAACAAACAAACATTAAAATCAACAGAATGTTTTGCAATGTAATGACTGATTTTGGAGATAAGGAAATTTGCTTTTCCTTTCTTTGGAAGGATGAGAGAGGGAGAAGTAAAGTGTATACCATGAGCAGTCAGTGTTGTGTATGTGTTGGTTGGTTTTGTTGAAGTGTTTTTCTTTGTTAAAAAGGAAGGCTCACTATGTGGGGGATGAGTGGTGATATATCTGCAAATGGAAGAAATCTTGCTAATAATATTTATTTTTCCAAATACATGCAAAGATAGTTTTCAGCTTTACCTTTGCAAAACCTTGTGTCCCCAATTTTTCTCCCTGTCTTTCCCCCTTCCCAAGATAGGAATCCAATATAGGTAAAATGTGTAATTCTTCTAAACATTTCCATAATGCTTGCAAAAATCAGATCATATTATGTTTAGTATCATGAACTATAAATAAGAAGGGTATTGATTAGATGGGCTGCATATTTGGCAAGGCAATCTGGAGAATTAAGGGCTGAAAGTCCAGGTCCAATTAGTATAACATAAAAGGAGCAGAGATGGGAAATAAGGAGCAAAGATAAGATTTTGCTGATTCCATGTTTTTATAGGGTTGCAAGGGTAAATGCAAATAATTCACACAATTATTAAGCTGTAGTGCCAGGATATGAATCCAGATTCCCTGACTCCAGATCCACATATTTTTGCACTGTACCACATTAGCTCAGTATAGGTAAGTGATCAGACTAATTATTAATCCAGTTACAGTATCCTAAACTGATACATACACATCTAGGGCAACTCGAGGCATAATGTTGTATATATAATCCATAATGTACCCCATAGGTTTGATGGTCATACTCATAAGCTGTGGGATAGTTTTCTTTACCTTCTATTGACCAGGAAATGGTACTGTTAACATATTTGAGTATCAAATTTTCAAAGGCTCTTTATCCTGCACACATATAAATGACTGTTTTTATTTGTTTCTCATTCTCAATGACAAACACAGTGCTATCTCTGGAGTAGCTGCTTAATGAACGCTGGTCCAATTGTTCATTTTTAATCATAAAATACTTATACCCAGTCCTTTTTCTGTCTGCTCAGATAATCAGTCAATTAGTAAAGATTTTTTAAAAGCTCTTCTGTGTTAGACATTGGGCAAGGCATTGAATAAAACAGAAGGTGGAAAGTTTCTATTTAAGTTAATATTCCTTTTTCAAGCAAGGATTTTGGCCATTATTATATGGCAAATACCAGATTAGCTATCCAACTGATCTAATTTATCATTTAGGAAATAGTTATGACAACTGAAAAAGTAATTTCACTAAGAAACATCAATTCAATTGTTTGTACCAATAAAGCCTTTGTCTATGATAATCCAACCAGCACTTACTCTGCTTTACTTTAGAAAATGCTGAATAAATTTTACTGAGCTTTCTCTCTCTCTCTCTCTCATACACACACATACATAGAAATATATATGATTAGAGTTACCAAACGTGCCTATTTTTCAGAATAACAAAAAAGCCAATATTGTAAATTTCATCACAATGCATGTACATTTGCACATGGTCCTGGTGATATAGAACACATTATTTCTGAGGATATCTTTTAACATCTAAAAACTGAAATGAAATGCAAACTGCCTTTATTCCCTGACTCAGTGATTGGAGAACTACTTATCATTTGTTGCTGTCCCCTCTTTCTATGATACCTCAGTCTGCAATTTCACAAAACTGATACTATCCCCTTAAAAATATCACATGCTTTTTTGAAAATCAAATGCATTTAGATTTCTTAAATACAATTTAAATGTAACTATGGTGTAAATTGGATTGGCCAAAACATGTGCACAATACTCTTCAGAGGATATGAATCAAAATCAGATGAGAATTGATCCAAAATTGCATCTTCTTTGGCTGTTGTTCTCCTATAATAGCTCATATATATCCATGGTCTGTAAGATTATGTGATTCATTATTCAACTTATGGTCACATTTAAGAGGGGGGAAAAGAGGACAGAGAAAAGTGATCGCTTCCTTAAGTTCCTCATCTGAATAAAAAATAAATGTGATTTACCTATATGCATCTGGCACATTTAAATGCCCTTAATAAGCCTTATTGAATGGAATTGAAATGCATAGCATGTTAAGGTTTACACAGCATTTTCTAGACAGGATTTCATTTGTTCTTCACCATAATTTTCCCACCCATTACCTCCTGCATTTTTTCATCACTGGAGATTGACTCTGGAGTTAAAATGACTTGCTTGATCTCACACATGCTACTAAGTAATTCGTGTTGGGATTCAAACTCAGAGCTCCAAATCTAGCAATCTTTGAATATCACTTCTCAAATATTGGAACTTTTTATATATCATAAGTCTTATTAAGACATATCAGTGTTTTAAAGGAAAAAAAACGATAATCCAACAACACTGGAACAAATAGAAAATGTGACTTTAATGATTTCTTACAGATATGCTTATAAAGGCAAGGGCATAAGAACAAGATGGAAACCATTTCTTTCTAGTACCCAAAGCCCTTGCCTTAAAAGCTGAAAGGGAGATAGAGGTGAAGGGATGGAGGTAAACTGAGAATGGAAATGGAGAGGGAGAGGGAAAGGGAGAAGGAAAGAAAGAGGGAGGGAGAGAGGGAGAGGGAGGGGAAGAGAGAGAAAGATAGGGGAGAGAGGGAGAGAGAGAGAGAATGAGAATTTCATCTTATTATCTATGACACTGTACCTAGAATTTTCAAAAATTGTTTCTTTGAAGGGCACTAGAGAAAGCAAAATCTTTAGCTCTTTCTATTCTGCATTGTCATAACCACTTCTTCCACTGGTGCATCGATCAGCTCATAGTGCTTGTCTTCATTTGATAGCAAGATCTTGAATATAAATATATCATGATCATAAAAAATCTATCCTGAAATTATTTTTAAAAATAAAGTCAAATCTGATTTTTTATACGGAAGTGTTTGGGGATGAAAATGAATGTTACCCAAGCATATTTTTATGTCATCGAGATAAAGGATGACTCCTCCTTGGAGAATAAAGCTTGTAATACTCCTATTAGAAGCTTCTTAACAGACTGTGACTCCTTTTATCTAGGGCTTTTGAAAATACCAACCTGCCTACAACCAGAAAAAAAAATATTTTTTAATGTTTTGAAAAGAACCTCCCTTTGTCAGGTTAGCTAATATTCTTAACTCCCTTCTGAAAGTAAAACACTGTTCATCTCAGAAGATGCATGTTGCCTCTATGAATGGTCTGAAGGTTCAGATCCCTGGGGATTTAGAGTGTCACTGCAATGAAGTCCTATTAAGGAAAATATGTTAATAGACTTCACTGTGATATTGTTAGTTGTACATCTGAAAGCTGCAAAATAAATCATCATCAAATACCTTCTATTAATAAACATTCTTTTTAATGTATCAGTGATCCTTAACAAGCTCAGACTGGAATATGCTGACATGACCAGGAAATTGATTTATTCTATCTCATATTTACTCAAGGCTTTTTCTATTCAAAGACTTCAAGGATATGTGCTTTCATTGGTATGAATATACATTTTTTTTATTTAATAGCCTTTTATTTACAGGTTATATGTATGGTAACTTTACAGCATTAACAATTGCCAAACCTCTTGTTCCAATTTTTCACCTCTTACCCCCCACCCCCTCCCCCAGACGGCAGGATGACCAGTAGATGTTAAATATATTAAAATATAAATTAGATACACAATAAGTATACATGACCAAAACGTTATTTTGCTGTACAAAAAGAATCAGACTCTGAAATATTGTACAATTAGCTTGTGAAGGAAATAAAAAATGCAGGTGGGCATAAATATAGGGATTGGGAATTCAACTTAATGGTTTTTAGTCATCTCCCAGAGTTCTTTCTCTGGGCATAGCTGGTTCAGTTCATTACTACTCCACTGGAAATGATTTGGTTGATCTCATTACTGAGGATGGCCAGGTCCATTGAATATATATTTTTTGGAAGGGATTGCAGCCCCTTCCATTCACTTTTTAGCAGACAATCTTTGTGAGTTCTGGCAAAAATGCATCATAGTAAAGTATCTTCTAGTGATAATTCCACATATGGGCAGGAAAATTGTCAGATGGAAGATAACATATTGTACTACTGATGCATTTTTGAAGTTTGTATTCTGTCTTAATATACCAAAACAGTATTCAATTTGGGACCCTCCACCAAAATCTATAATCAGCTTGCATCTCTTATTAGAGATTCTTTATCATAACAATGACCTAAGAGCAAAGTATTAAAATGTCAGATGTAGAAGCATCTTAGAAGTCATCTAGTCCAATCCACTCATTTTAAAGTCAAGGACACTGATCCAGAGATGTTAAATGATTTGTCCAAAATCACACAGATTACATGGTATAGTAGACAAATACATAATCAAAAAATAGGTAACAAACTATGACTATGCATTATTATAAAAGCCAAGAGAAGAGAAAAATCAAGAAGGAAGGAGCAGATAACAGTGTGAAATACTTCAGGATTTTAAAGCTAGAAAGCAGGCAAGAAAAATCAATGGATTTGGTAATTAGTGACATTGGTTTTATTAATCTAAGATTATTAGACAGCATGATCAAATAATTTGCTTGGCAATATTCACAATAATAATAACTTTCATTTCTCTAGCATTTTAAGATTTATATGGGATTTTACATATATTATTTGAGTGTGAAAACAATAGCACAATAATATCAATTAAATATTATGATTATTCCCATTTTATGGATGCAGAAATTTAAGCTGAGAGGTTGAGTGACTTGCATAAGTTCCCCCAGTTGTTAAATGTCTGAGAAAGAATGGAAAATTAAATCTTCCTCACTCCAAGTTCAGAGTTTTATCTACTAACTGTCCACATGCCTCAAAACAGATATCTATTCTCTATTCCAAAAGATGTGACCCCTTTTGTTGGAGTGGCACAGTGGCTCCAGATAAAACTGATTCCATTTTTGTTATTTTTTGAATACAACACTGAAAAATCTCATTTACAAATTATAAAACTTCCCTAATATGCTTTTCAAAAGGCTCTCAGACAAGTAGGGTAAGCTCTGATTCAGCTTTATTGCTACCTAGTAAACAATCTCTAGTCAACCTCATTGAAAACTCAAAGGAAGTTCTGCTCCATGATTTCCTAAAGAGGATGGGCCTAAGTCAGTTGAACCTAAAGTAAGTACAACAAAATGAACATGAGGTGGTCCCAGGGAATATATGTAATAAATGATCTGAGGGTGTGATTGATGGGTTATATCTTGCTTTTACCTCCAATAGCGAATCATATATATCTCTCCAAAACAAAAATCCCTATATATTTCAAAATTCCTCCACTTTTCCCCTCCACTCTAGTTTCCCAGAAAATGAGAATCTTAGGAAATTATAATTCAACTATATCCGAGCATCTGAATCGGTTATGAGGGGAAAATTCCACAAGCATGGCCACGACCTCTCTCATCATCCCTACTGATCAATTCTACTCTACAACAGTGACTGATGAATAAAACACAAACTACATCCCCTCCACATAAACACAAACACATGCACATGCACAAAATCACTTTCTATTTTTTGGTTGGAAAAGTGAGTAGAAACGATGAACATTAGCATTATGTTATCTTTACCTCCAAATTTACCCCTCTTTTGAACTGCCTTGTTTACATGCTAAATTTCAACCATAACTTTAATTTGTCCCACTCAAATAATGTAATCAAATCTAGGAGATCCTCCCTGGACAGAGCAAGAAGAAAGGAAAAGGTAAGAGAATAAGGATTTATATCCTTATTTACAAATATTATCTCACAACAATTCTAAAAGGTAAGTGCTATGATTGCCCTCATTTTGCTAATTGGGTTCAGCTAATTGAGGTAAATGAAGGTTAAATGACTTACCCAGGATCACACAGCTAGTAAATATCCAAAGCTATATTTGAATTCAAGCCTTCCTCACTCCAAGTACTCTATTTCTCTTTGCCTATAAACTGAGGCCAAGGAAAGAATCAAATTTTTGAATCAAAATCCTCTGATCCAGTATTTTTTCCCTGTGGAATCATGCCCATTGTTCCATTAAAATCTTCCCCTGACACCTCACTATGGCCCAGAGTGATGGACTTTAAGTACAAAGACTATCCAAGTGGAGCACAAGCTCTGTTAGTTAGCAACAACTATATTCACTATTGCTGTTATTATCATCATTATTTTGACAAGAACTGCATTTTCACTGGTATAAGGAGAAGGTGATGAGAGCAATCAAATGTTGATATTTGGCAAAAGATCAGCATCAATAAGAAAATGGAAAGAGGGATTGATAAGTAGAGAATAATATCAAGTTGAATTGACTAATTGTGGTGCTAGGATGGGAGTGTGATGGAGGTGAACTCTGAGTTGTGATGGGAAAATCCTGAGGAGTGAAAAAGTAGAGTTGTCAATGACAGTGGAAAATGGGTTTAGAAAAGATGAGGTCTGAAGGATTCTGGGAAAATGGCAAAGTAGGTTGGTAAATTTCAAGCTTTCCTGATTTTTCCCCACAAACAGAACAAATTTGTGCCTGAGGGCAAACATAGACTGGTAAAATAATCAAAAAATTTAGGGCAAAACAGGGGTCCTCCTGATATAACCCAAGAAGATCTGAAGAAAGACCCTAAGGTAGGGACTAACCTGTCTGAAGTACAAATACTTCTGGACCAGCTCCACAGAAACATCAAGTGGACACCCCATGAGCTAGCTGGTTATGGCTGGAGCCCCAGAAGTGAATTTCATCTCTCCAGTTATTTGTGGAGTTGGGGTCTGTGTCCAGATAGACAAAGAGAACCCTTTGATTGGGAATGCCATGCCAGGTGTGCTGTTGAGTCACTGCCTTTGGTGAGAAGGAACCAGCACCTGGTGAGTATAGAAGCAGCAGGGCAGGGATGTTGGCTTTGGGCACTTGCAGGAATGGGACCTTTTGCTTTGGGGTTCCTAGCCAGAGGGGAGAGCTGAAAGGAAGCTTGAGACGCCATCCCCCACCCCATTGATAGAGGTGCTTACACTAATACCTTTTATTAAAAAAAAATGAAGCAGCAAAGAAGAAAGAACCCCAACTTTGAAACATACTTTGGGAACAGGGAAGACAGAGGTTCATCTTCAGAGAAGGGCACTTTAGTTAAAAAAAAAAAAAGCTTCTACCCCAAAGAATAACTTGAAATGGCTCCCTCTCCAGAGAGAATTTATAGAAGAACTCAAAAAAGAGTTGAAGAATCAAATGAAAGACATTACCTTCCTATATGAACCCCATAGTGATTCTTGAAGGGGTAAGGGTTACCTACAAAATGGCAGTGTGGGGAATATATATAGGATGAGGAAAGGGAGGGAGATTCCTTGAGTTAGATATATAAATTGGAGGACTCTTGAAAACATTAGCCAATCTGAATTGTTGCCCATAACCATACGTTCAGGTACTACTGCACAAACCATCAAATCAGTTGGTTAAGGTCAACTTAGACTTTTCCCTTACAATTGGAGCCCTGACAAAGTGGAATGGTCCACTTTTAGAGGTCAAAAGTGCCTTGATAGGTGGAGATATTTGAGAAAAGGCTTATTCAAGAATATATTGGATTATCATCACAACCCACCTTTGGAAATTGAATGATTCTATTATTTTATAGTGAAATATAAGTGACCGTGTTGATTAAGTAAAGGTCTAGAGGCTGAAATGTGAAGTTTTGAGAATCCAATGCTAGGTTTTTTCAACAAAATCTAAGCCTTGAATGAAGCTAGATGGGAGAGTTCTCATCTAATCTCCAATAAAAATGAAAAGCATGAGAAAGGGCAAGTCACAACTTCTGAGCCTCATGCAACTCTGCAAGACTTCTTTTGATAAGTTATATCCAAGTTGAAATGTGAAGTGTGTCCCTACAAGGATGGGCTTATAGATAACTTGCATGTTGGCATATCATAGACATTTAGAATTATTTAAATTTGAATGAACCTAAGGGACCACATAGCCATCTAGTTCCATCCTTACTTTAAAGATGAGGGAATTAAGGCCTAGAAACATTAAATGACTCTCTGAGATCACAGGTGGCAGAGCCAAGAACTAACATGGACTCCACATACCATATTCTTCCCATCTAAACACGCTGCTTCATAAAGCAAAAGCAGTAGTTGAAAGCCAGAAATACATTGGCCCTTGAAACAGTACTTGTACCAATCCATTTATGGCAATATTTCCCACTAACAGAAACATTCTAAAATCTGACAAGTCCACATATTGTCAATTTTCCAGGAACTATATGGTGGCCATTCTCTCTAATAGATGTTCTGTTTAGAGGTTGAATTACACCGGGCTGGCAAGGAAATAGATTTGTTGAAGGGAAATAATTTCCAGAAGATGATCAACTCAGTAAAGATAAGGATTTACTTTCAAATCTACTAATTATCCTATAGGACTACAGAATCCTTCCTAAAGAACACTAGAAAAATGGACTTATACTTAAATGGAATATAGTGACATCAATGTATAAGGATATCAGGCACCTAATTATTTTTTTTCCTTAGGCATTTTTACCAATTTAGATCTGAATTTGCTAAGAATTAAGGTATATTCTATTCAGCTATAAATGGAATAATATAAAATTTAGCTATATGTCTCCACTGTTCCTGTTATACCCACCATGTCATCACTATAATTGTGAGCATTGATTTTCTCAGTCTGACTTACAGCTGAGCTGATGAGAAGGTGGACACCTCATTAGGTACTGCAGGGGGTTTCAAATCTGAAATAATGAATTACTGCTATTTTTGATGCCTTAATAGAATGACATTTTCTTAAGTGTATATATCTAATTGATCATCTCACAATATCTACACAGTATTGATGATAATGATCTAATATTAATCCACAATAATAATTATAATGATGTCTAGTTGAACATTGCCTTTCATTAGAGGCTCTAAACATTTTAAAATGTTAAGTAATGAACCTTTCTTAGATGAAAAGCATAACCATTGAAATTTTACCAGTAATATTCAGAACTTGCAGCATTTTGCAGAAATAAGAATTCCAAATCCCTGTTTTCCTTTAATCACTGGGAGATATGCATAAAGGCTTCCTGCTGTGGAATACAAAAATAACTAATTTAAGCCTTTCCACATGAAAACTGTTACCCAAGCCATCAGTGAGACTTGATGGGTTGCAATTTACAACCACAAAATCAAAATGGAAGGTTGTATCTTGTTTTAAAAAAAGAAGAAGAAAAGAAAATCAGAGCTGTATACTTGTGTGGAAATTCATGAACCCTAAAGATAGGGCAAGTCATAGGAAAGAACATTTGGGTGAGAAAAAAAAGACAGCAGACTCCTCTGCCAGGTGGAGGAAATGGATGATGAGTTCTTGGTAAAGATAACAAAAAATGACAGAGAAATAAACTACAGCAGTGAGGCAGATTTTAGTTACCAAAATTATTCACTGTGTCATTTTACTGTAGGTAGATAATTTGATCTTCATTTGCCTTGATAACAATTTCATGTCTCAAAAATCAGGGGAAAAAAGACCTCTTCTGGACTTGATTCTGATCAATAAACATGAACTGGTTGGTGAAGCAAAGATGCCAGAAATATTGGAAAACAGTGATTAGGCCATTTTAGAGTGACAGATCAAAAAGGAAATACTGATACATACACTAGAAAAGCAGAAGTCAGAAAGAGGAGAGATGGAATTCCATGGCCTGAGACTCTAAAGAGGAGGAAGGAAGGAAAGGAAGGAAGGAAGGTGGAAAGGAAAGGAAGGAAGGAAGGTGGGAAGGAAAGGAAGGAAGGAAGGTGGGAAGGAAAGGAAGGAAGGAAGGTGGGAAGGAAAGGAAGGAAGGAAGGTGGGAAGGAAAGGAAGGAAGGAAGGTGGGAAGGAAAGGAAGGAAGGAAGGTGGGAAGGAAAGGAAGGAAGGAAGGTGGGAGGGAAAGGAAGGAAGGAAGGTGGGAGGGAAAGGAAGGAAGGAAGGTGGGAAGGAAAGGAAGGAAGGAAGGTGGGAAGGAAAGGAAGGAAGGAAGGTGGGAAGGAAAGGAAGGAAGGAAGGTGGGAAGGAAAGGAAGGAAGGAAGGTGGGAAGGAAAGGAAGGAAGGAAGGTGGGAAGGAAAGGAAGGAAGGAAGGTGGGAAGGAAAGGAAGGAAGGAAGGTGGGAAGGAAAGGAAGGAAGGAAGGAAGGTGGGAAGGAAAGGAAGGAAGGAAGGTGGGAAGGAAAGGAAGGAAGGAAGGTGGGAAGGAAAGGAAGGAAGGAAGGTGGGAAGGAAAGGAAGGAAGGAAGGTGGGAAGGAAAGGAAGGAAGGAAGGTGGGAAGGAAAGGAAGGAAGGAAGGAGGGAAGGAAAGGAAGGAAGGAAGGTGGGAAGGAAAGGAAGGAAGGAAGGTGGGAAGGAAAGGAAGGAAGGAAGGTGGGAAGGAAAGGAAGGAAGGAAGGTGGGAAGGAAAGGAAGGAAGGAAGGTGGGAAGGAAAGGAAGGAAGGAAGGTGGGAAGGAAAGGAAGGAAGGAAGGTGGGAAGGAAAGGAAGGAAGGAAGGTGGGAAGGAAAGGAAGGAAGGAAGGTGGGAAGGAAAGGAAGGAAGGAAGGTGGGAAGGAAAGGAAGGAAGGAAGGAGGGAAGGAAGGAGGGAGAGAGAAAGAGAGGGAGAGAGAAAGAGAGGGAGAGAGAAAGAGAGGGAGAGAGAAAGAGAGGGAGAGAGAAAGAGAGGGAGAGAGAAAGAGAGGGAGAGAGAAGAGAGGGAGAGAGAAAGAGAGGGAGAGAGAAAGAGAGGGAGAGAGGAAGAGAGGGAGGAAAGAGGGAAGGAGGAAGGAGGGAGGGAAGGAAAAAAGGAAGGAAAGAAGGAAGGAAAGGAAGGAAGGAAGGTGGGAAGGAAAGGAAGGAAGGAAGGTGGGAAGGAAAGGAAGGAAGGAAGGTGGGAAGGAGGAAGGAAGGAAGGAAGGAAGGAAGGAAGGAAGGAAGGAAGGAAGGAAGGAAGGAAGGAAGGGAGAGAGAGATAGGGAGAGAGGGAGGAAAGAGGGAAGGAGGAAGGAGGGAGGGAAGGAGGGAAGGAAAGAGGGAGGGAAAGAGGGAGGGAGGAAGGAAGGACCATTCAGAGGATAAGGAGTGAAAATGAAATCAGTATTTCTGGAAAGTCTATTTATCCCATGGTGTCATATAATCAGCAAGGAGAAAAGTCTCTCTGTGAGTTAAAGAAGAGGGAAGGAATGAGAAAGAAAAGGATTAAGAAGAAAACATGTTTGGAAAATGTTTTCCAAAGAACACAGGTGAAAGAACTCCTCAATGAAATTTATCTCATATTTATTTTTATCTTACTCTGTATATCTGTATATGTGCAGTTATGTGATGATGTCTACCCTCATAGATTTATTTCTCAATGATTATTATATTCCTAAACCATCTCACCCCTTTATTCTAGTTATTTTAAATAACAGCTCAGCTGTTTGATCAATATTATTCCCTATTCCCCCATTGTGGGCTACAGACCCATTCCCTTGGTCCCATGCTCCTTAACCCATGTGCCATTCAAAATATATCTATTCTTTCTACTATGTTCTTTGGAAGGTGTGTTCCAAACATGCTTTCTTCTGAAACCTTTCTTTCTCATTCCTTCTATCTTCTTTCATTCACAGAAAGGCTTGGCTCCTACTTGATTATATGACATCACGGGATAGATACACTTTTCAGTACTTATTTCATCTTCATTCATTATCCTCTGAATGGTCTTGCCAAGGAAAATTGAGTACTCTTTGTTCTCCATTGCCACTTTCAGACTCTCCTTCTTATGATCATTACTTAATCATCTCTCTTCCTCTAAGGTTCATCAAATCCACATTTCTCAACTAAGATTCTAGTTGCTATAATCTGTTGACCCCCAATATAATCTTTTTCTTTCCTTAGTGAATTCAATAACTGTTTTATGGTCTTCCTTTTCTCAACAACCACTTCCAAATATTAATGTATAATTATCCCTTCTGCAGTAAGCAGTGTCCCCATGATCTGGAAAATTCAATACAATTTTTGACTGTCTCTTGAATCACAAAAAATCTGATTTTTGTAAAAGGACCTTTATAGTATCATATTGTAAAATTTGGGCTAAGTATTTGGTCATAGGCTCTATGTTGTTTGCTGACCTTTGTATGTTGTCTGTGACCTCTGCAAAACTCCCTAAAATTTCTTATGCTGATCTATAATATATCAAAATCTCAATGGAGAAAGTTGTGATGTGGAAGAGATAATTGCACTTCTACATACATACTCTCTCAAACATCCTAAATTCAAGTTTGTTTGCATTGAACAGTGCCCCCATAATATGGAAAATCCACTAAATTTTTTTGGCTCTCCCTTTGTACCAGAAGAATCTGCCTTTCAGCTCCTAATTAATCTTCATCCTCACTGTGACTTCTAATCTCTCCATATCTCAGTTTTCCTAGACTATTACCCCTGTAGTGGTTACTTTCTCATCCTTTCTCCATCTTTACCCTTTGATAAACAAGTTCAAATCTATACTCTTCTCTTTAATTCCTGACCTCCATATTTTATTATCAATAATATCCTTCTTAGCCCCAGATTTGGTTCATTGCCACAATCTATTATCTTCATTTCTATTCATGGGCTATTGAAAGAATCTCAGAAAAATAAACACACACCCCGAATCCATGCTAACTGGGCCCACAATAAATTTATCTTATATAATCTCAACCATGTCCCTTAATATGGCAATGCAATCCTTTTACACCTGGATAATTGATTCACAGTCTCACTCACCATAGCAATTTTTTGAATCTTTTCATCCTTCCTCAGTTCTCCCATAGTTGTTCATCCCTCAAACCTCTCAGTTGAGAATTTTGCCTCATATTTTATTGAAAAAAGAAAAACCATTCACTGAGACCTCTCTCTTTTTTCCTTTTCTTCATCTCACATCACACAGACGCCTGGTGTCATTATCTCCTCTGTTACCCGTTTCACATAGAAAAATTTGTCACCTTTTTCTTGCCAAAGAAAATCCTTCTAACTGTGGTAATGCTATTTCATTGCATCTTCTCCATCAGAGTACCCTTTCTAATATCTTCATTCTCTCACAATTTTCAAAATATCCCTTTGAATCATCTGCTTTACTATGACCTATATATAAAGCCATATCTTTTTCCAATATCAAAGTACTATCACTTGATCTATCCACACATGCATGCTAATTGTCATCCTATATCTCTCTTCCCTTTTGTGACTAAGCTCCTTGAAATGGTAATCTGTCACTAATTTTTACCATTTTATTTCCTTTTATTCTTTTTTTTTTTAACTTGGAAGTCTGGATTCCAAATGAATAATTCAAATGAAACTGTTCCCTGATTATCTCCTAATTGGCAAAACAAATGTGTTTTTTTTTTTCCTCACTTCTTATCCTTCTTGGCTTCTCTGCATCCTTTGACATTGCCATTTTCCTTCTTTTCCTGGATGTTTTCATCTCTAAAGGTTCCCATGATACTGCTTTTTTTTTTTCTTGCTTCAAGTCTCTCTCTGCTCTAGTTCATCCTTGACTTAGTTGTTACATCAATTTTCCTAAGGATAATATCCAACCACGCCAAACTCTCAATCTCTTCCCCCATTCAATAAACTCCAGTGGCTCTTTACCTCTAAGATTAAATATAACAATTTAAAAATGCTTGTAAAGTCTCTCAGTTTCTACCTCCATAGTCTTCTTATATGTTATTCCCTCTAATAATCAACTAGTGACACTGGACTTGATCTTCATTACCCAAGACATTTTATCTCCTAATGCCAGGTATTTTAACTGGCAATCCTTCATGCCTATAGTTTCCTGACTTATAGAATGATGGGCTAAAATCCCATCTTTTGAAAGAAGCCTTTCTCAGACCCCCTTACTGTTTTTGCTTTCGCTCTGAGATTATCTCCAATTTATCCTATTCACACAGTATATGTATATAGTTGCTTGCATGTTATTTCTCCAATTTGATTTTAAGCTCCTTAAGGGAATAGTTTGTTTTTACCTTGCTATGTATCCCAGTGCTTAACACCACTACTGGGAGATAAGTGCTTAATGAACACTTGCTTCCTTGAATTAATTGGATATAAACTCCTTGAAGACAAGGACTGTCTTATGGAGAAGTGAAGGGAATAAGCACCTATATATGGATAAGCACTTTCCCCAAAATTATTACCTTCTTTGATGCTCAGAATAACAGTGAGAGATAAGGGCTGCTATTATCACCATTTTACAATTCAGGAAACTAAGGCAAGGTTAAGTAACTTTCCCAGAGCCTCAGAGCCAGGGTCTATGGCCACATTTGAACTTATATCTTCCAAATCCTAAGCTCGTCACTTTATCTACCCTACCACTTTGTTGCCTTATATTTCATTTTATTTTGTATTCCTCTTGTTTATTATATTACCTAAGGAGGGCTTTAACAAATATTTGCTAATTGATTCATAGTAGCTTTCTTTTATGGATTTGTTAGCATCATATCCAGAGCTTCAAAATGTATTGATTCCTTTGTTTCATTTTAAAAGGACCTGTATACTTTAAATAATTACGATGCACTGTTAGAGGTATATAAATTGACAAAGATAAGAACTAGGTTAGTAAATAAACAACAGAAAAAAAAAAAGAGAGGTAATGATCTTTACTATGAACAAATAAGTTCATTGAAAATAAATCTTTCAAGTCTTTCCATCTCTTGGCCAAATTAGTAGATTAGTAGTTCAAGTGAATACTGAACACATCATATATCTGAATTTCAAAGTGTTATTTGAGAAGGGTTTTTTTTTTTTTTTGCAATATTTTTGTGGACAATATGTGGGAGGTTGATAAGCTGGAGTGGAGACAGAAGTTCTCCAAAATATTGAAAGGCATTGAGCCCCTATCATACCGAAATCAGTAGAAGCAACTAGGAAGATTTAGCCTAGAAAAGATATGTCTCAGTGGGAATATGATAGTTCTCTTCAAATATTGAAAGGAGGAGTTTTCTACTTACAGGCAAAGCTAAGAAAAATAGGCATAGGAATAATTAACAAAGAGAAAAATTTAGATTTGATATAAAGAAAAAAAATTCTTAAATTAGTAGAGATATTCACAAGAAAATGGACTAATGGGAGATAATGGGTTCCTATGTGGTGGCAGCATTCTACAATACCCACACCCCAGTAAAGGCTAAATTATCGCTTTGTTGGAAAAAATAATTTGGATAATCTGAGGTTCCTCTAAAATCTAATGTTCTGAGAAGCTATGATTCTATAACTTTTGATGTCACTTTCCTTTCTGGGATTCCATGATTTTATGATCATGTGATTTTCCTTTAAATTTACTATTCAATCAGATATTCAACAAAAAATTATAGATGCTATTATCCTTAAGGCCTATCTAGATGATAGAATACAAAGACAGGAGAAAAATATATAAGGTATGTGCAAAAACATACACATATATCTAGAAAATTTCTAAAAAGTAGAATTGTGTTCCCCAAATTAAATGGGCAGCCTTAGGAAGAATTTGGGTCTCATGAGTAAATCTTTAGGTATTAATTGTCCCTGTCAGGGATGATATAGAAGAGAGTATTGGTTAAGTACAAGTATAGAATATATGGTCTTCTAATTTTGAGTTTATTATGATCTGCAACTTGGAAAGTAATTTGTTCCTCTATATTAGTTTCAGGGTACATCAATTGGAAGGCGGTGTAGGATTTAGAGGATTTCAATGAAACAAAAACAAAAGAATCTCTCCTGGCTTCTCAGTAATCAGTGACCATAGGATAGTAAAAACCAGATTAGGCCCTAGACATTATTTTAAAATAACTCTGCCAGTCACTGCTCATGAAGATAGAAGCTAAGGAGTTTGATTGGAATAAAGAGCATCAATGATCCTTCTTCCTGATATGCATTGCAGACATCAAAGGAGAAATGTGGTAAAAAAAAAAATGCTATTAATTACTAAAGAGATATATCTGTTTATATTTGGGAATGTAAGAGAGAGGTTTGAACACTTATCCAAAGTCAGGTAGCTAGTTGTGTCAGAAACAAGACTGAAACCAGTCTTTCTTGATATACACCTCAGAAATATTCAAACTATTCTGCAATTATTCCACATGGTTATCATTGAAATCAGTGAGGCAAGAGATATTGAGACATTGTGAAATTTCAAAAGTCCTATTCAGAAAGAATAATGATTGTTATTATTATTATTATTATTATCACTGGGAATTTTTTCTTAGATGAATTCAAAAATAATATAACATACAGTCTTACTATTTGTCATAACACTAAGCCCATTGCGGTGATATAGCTAATAAAAACAGAACAAACAAAACAAAAACTGTGATAAATTTAGCATCTTCTCATGAGCCTGCATTAATTGGTACGCTTTCTCTTTTTTAGGCTTCATTTATAAAATAAGGGAGCTGGACTAAATGATCTCTCTAAGGTCCTTCCAACCTCTAGATTCTACGATCATATTAATTCCCATAAACTTCAAAGCTAAAGTCATGCAAAACCCTCTTTTTTTATTGTTCCACAGTTTGGGTGAATAACACAGAGCTGAGATAAGATTCTATTGCCCTGACTTCTACCTCTAAGGTCATTAACATGATTTATTATGAAGCGACAGGAAATTAGTTATTGAATATTTCAATACTGCAAAGAAATAATGTAATTCCATGGTTACTATGGAACTGCCACAGCTCAGAGTAAGCTGTAGCCATAGTAACAAGATGAGAATGTATTTCTTAAATGTTTAAATATTGCTTTATACTTTATACGCATTAAAGTGTAGCCAATTCTTGTTATTTATAATTGAATTAATTTTCTGATTCATTCGGGGTCTGCCATTCTCCAATTTTTTTCTATTACCTTAATTTAAGAAGATGAGTTTAATAAGATTTCCTTTAGACCCTGATTATTAGAACAAAAACAGAGATTGCATTTATAGAGAAAGAAATTGAAAGGGGCCCTTTTAGTAACAACTAAAGATAATTAAACTCAGTAAATATTTTCAACTGGGCCTTAATTCATTATGTTTAATTTTAAGACCAAGCATCTGAGTGATAGGTTTAGAAGCTACTGTGGGGACCCAAGGGCTACATAGGGCGAGGCAGATGTGGTTAAATGGCCAGAACACAAGAGAGAAGAATAGGGTTTGAATCATATATCTACCATTTACTATTTGGGTTAGTACTTTCATGGGATCACAGAATCTCACAGCAATCTTGACACTTGAATAAAGAGATCAAATCCACCACTAAGTGTGTATTTTTATTTCTCTTTCTTTCTCTCTTTTTTCTTTCTTTCTTTCTCTTTCTTTTTTCTCTATTTTTCTTTCCCTCTATTTTTCTTTCTTTCTCTTTCTTTTTTTCTCTTTCTCTTTATTTCTATTTCTTTCTTTTTCTCTCTCTATTTCTTTTGCTTTCTTTCTTTCTCTCTTTCTTTCTTTTTCTTCCTTCCTTCCTTCCTCATTTCTTTAACAAGGTAAGTAAACCTAGGCAAAGCTTTCCCCTCCTTACTCTTTTGCCCAACTATGAATCGAAAGGTGTTGCCTTGATTCAGTTAGATAATACGAGAAGAGATCTCTTTTTTCTGCTTAGCCCACAGGAACAGTGGTTCCCTTGGGCATTTTTAAGGAAGGAATAGCAACATTCTTCTGAATCATTATGCCATGACCAGCACTCCTCCTATTCTCATTCTTCCTACTTCTTTGCCCTTGGACCTTTTTTTGTGAAAATTGAGTCCTAAAGGAACAGAAGGGTCAATATTCATTATCTCAGGGGTGACTACTAAGATGACTTGTACAATTTTGGCTCCAGGAGTTAGTTGCATGAAATTTTCCTTGGGGAAGCTGTATCAACTGTATTTTCAAATCAATTTTTTTAAACTAATGAAACAAAATGATAGATATAATTAAGACAAACTCAGTTTAACTGAATCAATCTCACACAGTTATCAAACATCTATTATTTGCCAAATTGTTCAGGATACAAAAAGAAGAAGAAAGAAGAGGTGTAATGGGCTGAGGTTTGAGCTGATGCACTGAGGTCCCAAGTACATGAGGCTAGATAGTAATTGGGCTATACTCTTATTAATATACATGATTGGATTAAGAATGGTCCCTGCCCACTCTCCTTGCAAGTCCTGATGTGTTGTATAGGAAATGATGATTTTGGTGGGTGGAGGCAGAGAGAGAGGGAGGAAGACAAGTGGGGAGAGATTGGGCTGGGTTCCAGACCTGTTGCTGGTTGTGTGGCTGCTGGTCGAGCTAGCTTCTTTGACTCAGCTGCACACATTGTTATCGCTCGATCCCTCTTCCACCTCCGATCCTTCTTCACTGAGAATAAAGACTGACGATTTTCCCCTAACCTGAATTCCTGTCTCGTGCTGATCTTAAAATATACGATCTTAACAAAGAGGAGGAAGAGCAAAAGGAGGAGGAAGAGAAAGAAAGAGAGAGATGGAAAGAGAGAGAGGGAGAATGAGGGAAAGACAAAGGGAGAAAGGGAGAAGAAAAAGGGAGAAAGGGAGAAGAAAAAGGGAGAAAGGGAGAAAGGGAGAAGAAAAAGGAGAAAGGGAGAAAGGGAGAAGAAAAAGGGAGAAAGGGAGAAAGGGAGAAGAAAAAGGGAGAAAGGGAGAAAGGGAGAAGAAAAAGGGAGAAAGGGAGAAAGGGAGAAGAAAAAGGGAGAAAGGGAGAAAGGGAGAAGAAAAAGGGAGAAAGGGAGAAGAGAAAGGGAGAAGAAAAAGGGAGAAAGGGAGAAGAGAAAGGGAGAAGAAAAAGGGAGAAAGGGAGAAGAAAAAGGGAGAAAGGGAGAAGAAAAAGGGAGAAAGGGAGAAGAAAAAGGGAGAAAGGGAGAAGAAAAAGGGAGACAGGGAGAAGAAAAAGGGAGACAGGGAGAAGAAAAAGGGAGACAGGGAGAAGAAAAAGGGAGACAGGGGGAGACAGGGAGAAGAAAAAGGGAGACAGGGAGAAGAAAAAGGGAGACAGGGAGAAGAAAAAGGGAGACAGGGAGAAGAAAAAGGGAGACAGGGAGACAGGGAGACAGGGAGAAAGAGAGAGAAAGAGAGAGAAAGAGAGAGAAAGAGAGAGAAAGAGAGAGAAAGAGAGAGAAAGAGAGAGAAAGAGAGAAAGAGAGAAAGAGAGAGAAAGAAAAAAGAAAGAAAGGAAGGAAGGAAGGGAAAGAAAGAAGAAAAAACAAAGAAGGAAGGAAAGAAAGAAAGAAGGAAAAAAGTAAAGAGAGAAAGAAAGGAGAGAAAGGGAAAGAAAGAAGGAAGGAAGGAAGGAAGGAAAGAAGGAAGGAAGGAAAGAAGGAAGGAAGGAAAGAAGGAAGGAAGGAAAGAAGGAAGGAAAAAAGGAAAGAAGGAAGGAAAAAAGGAAAGAAGGAAGGAAAAAAGGAAAGAAGGAAGGAAAAAAGGAAAGAAGGAAGGAAAAAAGGAAAGAAGGAAGGAAAAAAGGAAAGAAGGAAGGAAAAAAGGAAAGAAGGAAGGAAAAAAGGAAAGAAGGAAGGAAAAAAGGAAAGAAGGAAGGAAAAAAGGAAAGAAGGAAGGAAAAAAGGAAAGAAGGAAGGAAAAAAGGAAAGAAGGAAGGAAAAAAGGAAAGAAAGAAGGAAAAAAGGAAGGAAAGAAGGAAAAAAGGAAGGAAAGAAGGAAAAAAGGAAGGAAAGAAGGAAAAAAGGAAGGAAAGAAAGGAAAGAAAGGAAAGAAGGAAAGAAAGGAAAGAAAGGAAAGAAGGAAAGAAGGAAAGAAGGAAAGAAGGAAAGAAGGAAAGAAGGAAAGAAGGAAAGAAGGAAAGAAGGAAAGAAGGAAAGAGAAAGAAGGAAAGAAAGGAAGGAAGGAAAGAAAGAGAAAGAAGGAAGGAAAGAAAGAGAAAGAAGGAAGGAAAGGAAGGAAGGAAAGAAAGAGAAAGAAGGAAGGAAAGGAAGGAAGGAAAGAAAGAGAAAGAAGGAAGGAAAGGAAGGAAGGAAAGAAAGAGAAAGAAGGAAGGAAAGGAAGGAAGGAAGGAAGGAAGGAAGGAAGGAAGGAAGGAAGGAAGGAAGGAAAGAAGGAAGGAAGGAAGGAAGGAAGAGAGGGAAGAGAGGGAAGAGAGGGAAGGAAAGAGGGTAGGTAGGAAGGGAGGGAGGGTGGGTGGGAGAATGGGAAGAAGGGAGGGAGGAAGGAAGGAAGGAAAGAAGAGAAGGAGGGAGGAAAGAAGGGAGGAAGAGAAGAAGGGAGGAAGAAAAGAAATAGAAAGAACTTAGAAGCTCTAAATTCTAATAAAGTTAATATTCTATCTGGGGAGGTAACATATAAAAAGACAGAATTAGAAATGCTATAGTTATAGTTATATTATTACTATAAATTATTCATGGAAGACAATGCTCTCTCTCTACCAAAACAAGTTATTTAACATTTAAGATTTTAGTGAATTTCACTGAAGAGTTAAGAGACTTGCCCAAAGTCACACAAGTAGGTGTTAGAAGCAAAAATCTGTTATTGCTATTGTTGCTGTTACTGTTGTTTTTCTGTTCCAGGAATTTTTTTTTTAACTGAGCTTTATAAGAATGATAATTTTGAAAGTATTTCTTTGTCTTCATGCAACAATGTAGCACAACAAAGAAGGTATCAGTAATGCAATGCATTTACACAATTTGTTGTACTGAATTCTGCTATAAAGAAACTCATATAATATTGAAAATTGTGGGGTTTTTCTCTAAGGCAGTTTTATTGGGTTGTTTGTTTTGTCTTAATGGCATTTTCTCTCTTGTGTCAAAGACTATCTTTAGTAAGAGAAAGAATTTTAAAGATGTTTTATTTAGATATTATTACAAGTAAAATTATTTGTAAACTAATCAACAATTTTTCTTCTCAGTCACCGATTTGTGATTATTATCAAAGAGCTTCCCCAATACCCAGGAAGTGGGTCAGAAGAGGAAAACCAGCAGTAAGGAGCAAAATTACAGTTTTTACCATCATACTGTTATTTACATTATGAAAATTTTGGTGCCAATTAATTTATCACTTTGTGAACCACACTTCCTTATACTGTCAGTAAAGCATTTTTCAATTTTTACTATTTATTTAAATGCTATAAGTTGATTTATTTCTAGAAAGTTATAGCTAACTTTTCTGCAAACCTAATTTGAACTTAATGCATAAGTTATTGTGTATAATATATAAAATGACCTTTCTGAAAATTCAGTGAAAGAATGTTTAAAAAGTTACTTTTTAGAAATTGACCAAATTTTATTAAATAGCCTAAAACTTATGGTTTAACCTCATTCCCCTGTTATTTTAGATATTAAACCACAGACTATCTGACTTCAGCTACAAATGTACAATTTAGTATTTTAACAACTATGTTTTATAACTAAACTCCAACTGTGATCCGGTGCCGTAGTCAAATATCTAAAGCAACAGGATAAAATTATGAAAAAATGCAATTTTTTAGACTAAATAGATAAATCTAAGATGATTAACTCTAAAAGGATTTAGTGGATGAAATCATTTTTAATTACTACATTTAGTATAAAGGTTGTTTTTGTCCTTTATTCTTGAAGAGAACCATGATGTCAAGGAGGTGATGCCATGGCATGCAAGTGAATTGGATTTAAGTGAGGGAGGGCTGGGCAAAGTCACCTGCCTCACTTGATTCAGTGGCCAGAAATAGATTAAGACAACTAGAGATGGCCCTGGATACAATGGAAGACCTGTGTCTTTTTAACCTTAAATTTTCAACAGGTATCAGTTTGCTGAAGCAACACCCATTCAGTGATTAAGGCTAGGGAGCAGGTTCATATTTCTTCTTCCTTCTCAAAAAGGATCATGACATCAGAGAGATGATGCAAAATTGGATCCAGCTCCTGTTCTTAAGAAACAAACCTCTGGCATATGGGCTTGGTGGGCAAGGATCAGAAAAGGCCACGTGGAGGAGGTGGCTCCGAAGGGAGTTGGAGACTCTGAGGTGCAGCTGAGGAATTATGAGATACTCCCCTTCCCCTGGACAAAGACACCTCAGAGAGGAAAAACACCATTGTGTGATTATATAAAGGCCAGAGAACAGACCTAACTAGCTCCCAGGTAGTGGAAAAGCAAACTGAACTAGAGGAAGGTTTGAGCTCTGTAGGAATGGTCTGACACTAACTAGCTTTGTGGTCTCAGTTCCCCAGAATCTCTGACACAAGATCCCCAGAATCCCCAGCTTCTCTGAGCTAAAGAACTTTCTCAGGCATCTTATCAGTCATAAAATTGTGATTCCATGAAGTCAGCCCTGTTTCAGTTAGTGGACAGAATAACACTGCATGACAATTCTGACCACAGCTGAACTGATGCTTTATTCTATGATTCCTGAGCAAAACTGGAAATGTATGCTGGGATCAAAGGCATTCTAACTTCATCCCACTAACTTAATGCTGTAAATTTCCTGAAAACTATATAGCAAAATATGTAGTGAGAATCATTATTTCTTAGGCAATGTGGGCGTAAAATGAGATTTATTTCACAGACAGATACATGACTATTCTCCATTTAAAAACTGTTCACCTCAACATACATTACAATGATTTGTAAGTAATTTGCTTTAAGTTGTATAAAATTTTAGAAAGTTAAATTTTAATATTTTTTTGCAAATTTTATATAAAAGCTATGCTCCAATCCAAATTAAGTTTTACATTAGATGACTTCTTTGTGTTTAATGGTTCACCTGACAAATTGTTAAATAAAGTCTAAGCATTTTTTATATCTATATAAACTCTTCTTTCTTAAAAGAAAATGACAAATTTTGTGCCTATTCCTCTTATTTAGGAAATTACAATACAAAACTGGCTTTTTCTTCCAACCATCTACCATAGAAAAGGTATCCTCAATCCTTTTTCCTGAAACATTAAAAAGTAGCAATGTTTACAGCAAGCCACAATCCACTTCATAGGTTAAAGGTGCATTCTAGTGTATGTCTGTCCAACGATATTAAAAAAAAACAACCTTGTTTATTAGTTTCAGCTAGTTATTATTGTTCAAAGAATAGATTCTTCATCTTGACATGTATCTTTTAGTATATAAAGCTGCTTTTGGCTTATAGCTTTACCATCTGTGTTATAAGTTGCTTCACCAAACAGATACTCTACACTTTCATTTCAAATTCACTCTCAAGGTGAAATGGATATTCATAGATGTCCAATCCCACAGGGTGCTGGAAGTATCCTGGAAACAATATCCTGGCCATGTTACAGATCATAATTCATATCCATCAAAACTTGGGTGAAGGGTGGTATCAGATATATACAAATATGCATTAGCTTTTAAGCTTTTCATTTGAAGAACTATTTTCCCCTTCATGATTTAGTCTCAAATAGCTATAATTTCCAGGTTCAACCAGACCCTAACTACATGCAGGAGAATCCATTTGCAGTCATTTCCTCTTGTTCAATGTTAGTCACTAAGGACAACGCTTGGGGTGTTAGAAGTATCAGAAGGGCTTTCTTTCAGGTATTGCCATAATTACTGAAGGGTTAGTAGCATGAAATTTGTCATCTGTAAACACCCTGGTTTTCAGGAACTTTGTAGCAGGGTTCAGATCCAGCAGGAACACAATTTGTAATTGAGCATTTGCAGCTCCTTTAATATGCAGGCAACACAGGGGTGTTTTGGGGGTATCCACCACTTGTGGGTGTAATGTTTAATAATTAATGTTTATAATAATAAAATAATGTTTAATAAGGTAAACTAATTACCATATTGGCTTCTGTGATGTCTACAGAATGCAAGTCTTAGAAGCTGAGGCCTTCTAAAATATTAGTATTAAGAAGAACATACATAATAGCCTTACCTTAGTAATGGGTCTGACCCTCTGCTAAGAAATTAAATGAGCCCCAGAGGCAACTACATGGCACAGAAGAGTGTCAGGTCTGAAATTGGAAAGACCTGATTTCAAAATTAGCTTCAGACATTTTCAAGCTCCCTATCCTCGATAGCAAAGTAGATAAAGCACTAGGCCTGGAAATGAAAAGAACTGAGTTCAAAACTGCATGCTATGTATTGTATTATGCATGCATAAACCTGGGCATGTCCTTTAGTCTCTCCTTCAGTTTCTTCAATTGTTAAAAAAAAAAAAAGGGGGGGGGATAATAATAGCACCTACTTTTCAGGATTGTTGTAAGAATGGAATTAGATAGTATTTGAAGAGAATTTAGCACAATGCTCAGCACATAGTAAGTACTATATAAATATTAGCTATAATTATTATTGTTTTATTAGAGATCACTAGAATATTACCAACGATAGCCTTTAATTCATGGAGCATTGGAATTTTACTTCAGGATCCATGTCTTTGTAAACCTTATCATCCTTCCCAGTGGTAATTATCGTCTCTGTACTGTGAGACTGTCTGTATCATAACTGTCAGATTTCAAATAACAAATATCAAACAAAATGCCACTGTTACCCAAGACTGACAGAAGGCAGCCAACAATCGGGGAGTGGAACTATTGCTTTGAGTCTGTCAGTGAACATGGAGCCATCATTTTTGTGGATGCCTGACAAATACCCCATCACTGTAATTAAAGTAGGATTCCATGGCTCCAGACCTCATCTCTTGATGCGGACAAATGCACTGGAAACGTAGCATACGGAGAGAGACTAAAAATGGAATATAAGCTCTCCAAACTTATTTCCACAAGCATGAGTAGCACATCAATGGCCAGTTCCCATTGGCCATCTGTATTCTGGGTTCCTCTGCCAGAAGCACATCCAATAAACACCACATTTCTGTTGTTCTCCATGAACAGCCTAAGCTAGCACCCAGCTGAAATAAATATCTATCAGAAAGGACAAGGGATTCCCCTATGTCACAGGGCTGGGCAAGCATTTTTTGGCAATTAGAATTAGAGAAGAATATGTCATTCCCCTGCAAAGCACTACCAGGCTAAGGGGGAAAATGCTATTGGAAACTGAGTCTCAAGAACCTCCACAAGCATCTCCAGTGAAATCAGCCTTGTCCCTCCAAAAAGCAGGAATTATAAACAATTTCCATTTGCCTCATGGTATTTTGGCATGATGCATAACATCATGTGAGTATGATGCATAACAGGGGTTAGCAATGATGTGAGGACACAATTCTATCCTACATGCCTCTCCAGTTACAGCTGGTGAACTTTAAGCAGACTAGAAAAATCATGGTGGTGGGGGAGCTTTGTTTGAGTTTTTTGTTTTATGTTCCCTAAAAAGCCTTCATTAATATTCTATGTGCTTTGTACCAAGTGCAATAATCCCTAGAAAACAACATGGCTTTCTAAGTGAAATTCCAAATAATAATAAAAAGGATTGGTCTAATTATATGTAATGGAAAAAACAAGTAGATAAAGAATGTCTGTTGCCTACTCCAAGCCATGTGGTTGAATGGAGAATTTATTAATGTATTGGAATACACGGGAGCCACCTGATGGTGGCTGCTGGAGATCCAACCCAGAATGGATTTCCTCTTGTGAGAGGATGATACAAGGACACTGAGAGGCAGTTGCTGTTCTCTGACCTCTCTGACTGAGAGGCCATTGTGTTGTCTGACTTCTCTCCTCTTCCCTCTGCCTCCAATTTACCTCTTTCCCAGTCCACAACATCTGTGTCAGCAAAGGTTGCCCTGCAACTCCTTCAGATGGTATGATCCACAGCTGTGGAGGCTCTCAGAGAATCGACCTGTCCCTTAACATTAATGTATCTCTCTTAGATAGATAATACAAAGAGATAATGACCTGTGCTCAGAATTTAATAGAATGAGGTTCTCATTGGGATCATTGAAAATCTTGCAAAATTTCCCTAATCTGTTCCCTGCCACTACCACGCCTATCTTTGTACTCTTCATTATCTTAACATTGTTATTTGTTTGAGAATTATAATTTCAATTGCACTGCTCGAGCAGGGTTTCATGAACATCAAAATCACAGATGACCAAAGGCAGAGGGTAAGATATGGTAGGTGTAAATTACCTATAGCATATTATCAGTGATGAATCACATGAGAAATAACATATGAGAAGATACACATCAAAGACACATGAACTAAACTGGAACTATATTGGTCATGAAAGAAGTGCAAAGAGTTAATACCAAAGGCTATATTCATAACTTAATGGTCAATAAACATTTATTAAACACCTACTGTGTACCAGGCTACTATGTTAAGCTCTGAAGATTTAAAGAAAGGTAAAAGGCAGTTTCCATCCTTAAAAAGCAAACAATCTAAAGGGGAAAGAAAACATGCAAGCAACTATGTACAAACAAGTTATATAAAGAATAAAGGGGAAATAATCAATTTAAAGAAGATGCTAAAATTAGGAAGGATAAGGAAAGGCTTCCTATAAAAGGTGGCATTTGGAGTGGAACTTGACAAAAATTACAGAGCAGAGATGAGGAGAGAAAGCGCTGCAGGTTTGAGGAATAGTCAATGAAAATGCCCAGATTTTGGGGATGTTGTGTCTTGCTTCAGTAATAACAAAGAGGACATTGTTGTTAGATTTCAGATAACATGGGAATTGAGAACAGTGTAAGAGGTTAGACTAGAAAAATGAGTGAGATTTTACTATGAAAGCCTTTGAATGCCAACAATCAATGAATGGAAAGCTGCCAATATAATAAGTGGGTCATCTTTAGAGAATATAAAGAGAGATGTGGAAAGGATGAGAAAGAAGGAAAAATGGAGAGGTGGCTATTTGTCAATTTGTAGGAACTAAGAAGATCATGTATTCATTAAATTTGGATCTAATCTCCTTTTCATTGCTATGAACTTCCCTCAGGAAGCTTTGTTGTTGTTAATTGCTGAAATAGGATCAGAGAATCATAAAGTTATAGACTTAGGACAAGAAAATTCTCTAGAAGCCATTTTGTCCAACTTCTCTGTACAGTCAGGGAACTGAAACCAAGATGCCTTTGAGGTCACTTAAGTAGTAGGTAGCAGAACCAAAATTCAAGCCTAGGTCCTCTCACTGCAAATCTAACATTCTCAAGTTATGGTGGTGCATAAATATAGTGATACCTCCTCTTTCTGGAAGTCATTTAGCTAAGCAATGACAATGGTCCAGAGCATTGCCAAAAAAACAGGACCAAAGTTCCTCAAATAGATATTTAAAAAGGTCATTCAATAAACTTTTATTGAAAACCTATTATATCTTTCCAGCCTTGTGTCATCTACTAGATTACAAGAATAATAAATTGTGGGATATTTTCAAATGAGAGTCCCTGATTCAGAGCCTATTCATTCTTAGTTTACATAGAATTTGAGCAAACCTGATTTCCCAGACCACAACAGGGCAGAATAATAAATCACAAGGGAATAGAGGTTGGGAAATAATGGAAAATAGGAAAAAATAATCAGTCCAAAGGAGAAAGAAAAAATTCATTCTATATAAATACACACACGTGTGTGTGTGTGTGTGTGTATATATATTTGTAGATAGAGATGGGGGTGAGATACACACTCAAAAGAGAAGATACAAAAAATGAAAAATCCACGTACTATTGAGTTTGGATTAAAAAACTTTTGTACATCAGCCATACGTGCCAGCAATAGACCCTATTAATGTAGGAAAATCCTACAGGTGTTCCTATGTTATTTCTCAGCATACTATGTGACCACAACAATGATAACAAAACAATATAAATACAATTAAATTATATAGATTATTTTAAGTTGGCAAAGCATTTTCCATATATTAACCAATTTAAAACTGACAACATATCTGTGGGGTTTCAGTTCCCTGACTGTCCAGAGAACTTGGACAAGATGGCTTCTAGAAAATTTTCTTGTCCTAAGTTTATAACTTTATGAGTCTCTGATCCTAATTCAGCAACTTCACAACAACAAAGCTTCCTGAGGGAAGTTTCCAAAAATGAAAGTACAAGTATATCATCCTTATTTTATTAGTGAGGAAACAGAGGCTCAGAAAATTTAAGCTCCTTACCCAAGGTCATACATCTAGTAAATGTTAGAGAAGGAATTTGATCCTAGGGGTTCTGCAATGACAAGGAGACATTTAATTAATTTTTGAAAAGGACCAATTTTGTAAAAGTGGAACTTCTGCTGTTTAAAGGTATCATCATCAGTGATGTAGAAAATTCACTTACATGGGACAGAAAATTAATTCCTATTACTTTGGAAATAGGGAGGAGGAGTCAGGAAAGGCTTTTTACATAAATCTTACTTGCAAGTTTGAGAGCTCTTTCTAAAAACGGTTTCCTTTCTTCTTCCAGGTTATTCATTTTAGCAACTTAAAAATAATTGATATTTTATTTAAAATATTGTTTTCAATTACAAACTTGATAGTTTCCTATATGAAGAAAAGCACCAAAGTGCACGTATAAGAGTAGAGAATTGTGTTTTTGCTCACATTTATTTGTCAACTCATACATACTTATTAAGCACCTGCCATGTGCAAAGTATTGTGGAAGCTGCTCCAAGAATGACAAGGTTTTGATAAAACACTGTTCCATAGAATTGACAATTCAGTATGAGGACAAAAACCAAACACAGAAAAGTAAAATATTTATCCCAAAAAGGAATGTCTCATGGTAAGCAAGAGGATTTCAGAAAAACCTGGAAAGACTTACATGACTTGATGCAAACTGAAGTAAGAAGAACCAGGAGAACATTGTACACAAGATCAGTATTACATGAGATTCTCTCACAGTAATGAATGAATTAGCTCTTCTCAACAATGTAAGGATCCAAGATTATGCCAAAGAACTATATGAAAATACTTATACACAATCCAGAAAAAGAACTGATGAAGTCTTAATGCAGATTGAAGCATACTATTTTCATTTTTTCCTTTTTTGATCTATTTCTTCTTTCAGAACATTAGTCATGTTGTAGAAAATTTTATTAGTCATATTATGGAAATAGAATTTACATGATTGTAGGTATATAAACTATATCAAATTGTTTACCACCTCAAAGTGATGGAGAAGAGAGGGAGGGAGAATATATGGAACTCAAGATTTTGTTAAAAATGAATGTTAAAAACTATCTTTACATGTAATTGGAAAAATAAAATGATATTTTTAAAAGGGGATATGTCTCTTTCAAAGGTTCCCATCAAAGTAGGGGGCAAAGTTGGGAAAGTAATTGATCCAGTGGCACTTTTTTTACTCTATAGTCACCTTTCCCATAGTATACCTCTTTGCATAGAATGTAAGGACAATATTTTTTAATTCAAGGTATGTTATCTGGCCAATCAATTTTATAATCACATAACCTCAGAGTTGGAAGGAACTCTAGAAGCCATTTCATCTTACCATTCCTCAATGATCTTTAATTCCATCAATAATCATGACAAATGAATGGTTAACTTCTTTTTGAAGTGCTCTAGTGTGAGGAATGCTGCTGAACTTTAAAGCATCCTATTCTACTTTTAAACAGCTCTAATTGTTAGGAAGACTTTTTTCCCCTTAACTCAAACATTTTTTCTGTGATTTTTTTTTATTTCTTGCTCTTTGTCTTCTCTTCTTTGGGGCTAAGTAGATCAGATCTGATGTTCTTCCATGTGATGACTTTTCAAATATCCTTTTATTCTCTACATATCCCTAATTCCCTTAACTGCTACTTATATGATATGTTCTCAAGGTCCTTCACCAACCTAATTGATCTCCTATGATTATTAATGTCCTTAAAAAATTGTGTCTAGAATTGAACACAATATACCAGATATCATCTGATGAAGGCAGAGTATAGAAGAACTAGAACTACCATTTTCGAGTACTTAACCTGAGAATCTTTATCTAACTTCCTCATAATTCATGCATTCAAAAATTTTCATCATCTTTGTCCTCTATTGGTTCATCTGTAAAGTTTATCCTCCCTTTTTGACCATTTCTGAGTATAAGATAATAGCCTCCAAGTCCAACTCTCCACTACACTATGCTCTCCTTCAGTACATTGTAATTTTACAATTAAACAAGTAAACAATCATGATGAAAAATACAGTGCATATGCCAACATCTTTTGTTGAAAAAGAAACAGTATAGAGAAGCTCTAAAGCCTTTCCCATGATACTCCCAGTTCAGCCCAGCAATCTGTTGATTCTTTGTGAATTCAGTACAAAAGTGGGTATGGAGAGAAAGGGGAAAATGATGCTTGAAGAAATTACTAAGAAACAATATATGTAAAATTAATTTGAAGCTAGAAAGCTAGTAGTACTAGTATCTATTCTACATTCCTAAGTAAATATATATTTTACAAATAACAGGAAGGAATGTCTATGATAACAAAAGTCATCTCCACACTCCAGCTTTCTTCTTTTGGAATATGTGAGAATTGGCCACAATCCCCAAAAGTTATCTTCCATTTTTTATGATTTGGACAACCTTGTGTGGGCTTTATGTTCCAAGATATAATACTACATTCTAATTATTTCCTATTCCTTATATCTATCCTTTGTCATCATTAAATAACTTACCTTAAATATATATATATATATACATATATATGTATATGTATATAATTTGCATTATTAGCTTTTATTGTTTTAAAATTCTGACGTTAACAAAAACCAAATAAACTGAGCATTTTCATATAAATAGTAGAATAACAAGAGGATTGTACATGAAATTAAATCTCCATTGTGTTCAAATGTCTCTTTTAAAATATATAATAGATTAAACATATAACTTTTACATCTCTTCCTGTTTATCCAACAGATCATACCACAGAATCTCTAAATTAAAAAGGATGATGAAGGAGACATATATTCTTTGGTACTGGGACCATATTAATTCTTTTTCTGACTTTCTCATTCATGCAGCTCTCAAATGAAAATCTCTAATAAGAGAAAATCTACATCTTGTCCAAATTAGACTACTATATATTAGGGAGTTTTTCATTGCACTGAGCCAAAATATCCTTAATTTCATGGGGGACCTATTCCACATGAGGACTGGTCTGAATGTTAGCCAATGAATACATTGGATAAAAAGGCCATCTGGCACTGGAAATATATTATAGGGTTTACTGCTCCTGTTTCTTTGGTGAGTTATTTGAAAAAAAAAATCCCATTTCACTACTCTTCATATGGAGATGCAGATATCTTCTCTGGAATACATATACATTCTTGCAATATTTCTCACAGTCCAAGAGAAAAAATATTTCATTGCAGTCCCTGGGGAAAGGATAGGAGAATGGAAAAAGATAGGAAAAATAGAGAGGGAGACACACAAAGAGAGTTAGAGACAGAAAGACCCAGAGGAATAGAAAAAAATTCCCAGAGAGGTACATAGGGAGTGACAGAAACAGAGACGAGGTCAGAAAAGAGATTCATGGAAAACCAGAGAGACAAAAACAGATACCCAGAGAAGTACAAAAACATAGACTGAGTCACAAAGAAAGAGCAACACAAACACACATACACAAAAATGCAAAATAGACTGATAAACAAAAACGAATAAACACATTGCAACAGAAAAAATAAATGATTTTATATACCCCCAAAGTGTATGTCTACTCTCCTTAAACCTCTAAGTAGGGAGGGAGAGAGGAAAAGAGAGGAACATAAGAGATGATTAGGGAAAGAAGGTCAGAGAACGATAGGGAGATGGGGAGGAAGAGGTGAAAAACTTGGAGAAAGAAAAATACTGGAAAACACAAAGTGATGAAATTTCTTCATCTGTCCCTTCCAAAACATTAGACAATGAGGCGCAACAGGAAAGTTTTTTAAAAATCACCTAATGAGTCATTTAAACTAGGCACAAACTTTTTGAGGATTTTTAATAGAAAAGCCACAGGAGCCCCTGCAAAGGCAGCTGTCCCAACTGGCAGAATGGCCCAGGTAAGCCTAATATAATGGACTCCCCAGGGCCACAGCATGGCTCCATCTGCTTGGTGATCCAGACTGTCCACCAGAGCCTGCACTGACTCAGTGCTGGATACCACCCAGGACTGCAGCAATGCAAGTATTTCAACCATTTCAAAGCTAGAGATGAAAGCTCTTCATTCATTCCTTTTCCTCTTCAGAATGCCACCTGTTAGCTGCATTTCCATCTCGGCCCCACGTCTGACCAGTGGCTATTCAAAGCTGGGACTGCAAATTGTTTGGTGCAGAGAGGGCCAATTTGTTCCCTGCTGGGCACTGGGCTTGGGCAGTCAGTCCAGCTGTCATTCATCAAGGCAGCTGTGACTACTCTTATAGAGAAAATAGGTCCATAATGTGTTTTAATTACCTTAAAACTGAATAGTTCTCATTTGGCTTTATATGTTTATAGGATCATAGATTTGGAGCTCAAATGTTACCAGACCAAATGTTTTATATGAAAGATGAGGAAATGGAGGTCAAAGTAGATTCTGTTATTTGTCTAAATTCATGCAGGTTATAAGCATCAGAAGATGAATTTGAGTCAAGGTCCTATGACTTCTCATTCAATATTCTTTCCATTATGTCACATTATCTGCTTTGATTCTTTAAGGATTTTTTGAAGAACAAAATGCCATATAGAGAACATATGAACCAATTAAGGAAGCCTTTAATTAAATTCATAATTGTCTAAAATCTACATTTTTAACTTAAAAAAAATACCTCTGTCCTTCAATGTCTGTTCAGATAAGTAAACATCCAATTATACTTCCTTCCCCCTCCATTTGCTCTAACATTTTTTATTTCTGTATTATTTTTCCCATTAACTCATTATTTCATTCTTAATCTTCAAATAAGATGAGACTAGCAAATATAAAAAATACCTATGTTGAGTAAGTTTACCAACTACAAAAGACAAATGCATCCTTTTTCAAAACAACCAATCCTAAGGAGCTCATCTAAACAAAACTTCCAGATGTTGCAAAATCCACATATCAGATGAATTTTTGTTTAGTTTTGTACTTTTTCAAGAATGGTCAGGGATTTTGCCTAGTCAAGCACTTGCATTTTGCAGATACGTAAACTGACTCAAAAAAGGGGACAAGGATTGTTCTAAGATATACAGTTCATAAGCAGCTAAAGCTCAGTCAGAATCCCAGTATAAGCCAAACACAAAGTCCAGTCAAGTTTAATATGAATTATGGAGGTAGAGAAAGGGCCAATATTTACCTGAATTCAGAGATGAATCTCTTATCATAGGAAAGAAACAAAACCAGATATGTGTTTACATCCCTTCTCATCTCCATTTCCTGATTTCTCTGTTCTTATTCTATCCTGGATAAAATCCCATCTTCTACAAGAAATCCTTCTTTTTATCCTTCTTAATTCTAAGGCCTTCCTTATATTGCTTGTGTGTATGTGTATGTGTGTAATATTTGTTTGTAGTCATTTTCATGTTTTCTTTCTCCTTAGATTGGGAGCAGCTTGAGAGCAAGGACTGCCAGATGCTTAATAAATGCTTGTTAGTTTACACAAAAATGAGAAATCTATACTCCGTGAAGCATGTATGTCCCCAAAACAGATAGATTGCATCAATTATTGGGGAGAGAAGGTAAGGATTTCCAGGAAAATGAGAAAGAAATCTGTGTTCCACTGAGTGCTTAGGTCAAAGAAAAGAGTATGTAATCAAGGAGAGGTTAGAAACAAGAGAAATGAAGGGTTTCGGCCTGGGAATGAGAGATGGTTTAGATCAGTAACAGTTATATTAAAGCAATGTCAATAAGACTTTCTGTAGTAGAAACCAGACTCTCCCAACTCCCAATCCTGTTCCAGAATTACAAATCTTGAAAGAGTTTCTTTTAAAATGATTTTTGAGAAAGAAAAGGAGGTAGGGAACATGATTTTTACTTTTTCAAGACCATGTACTGATAATTTGTCCCCAAAATACTAAACTGGGTATCCTGTTTGATGAGTATTGATATTACTTGTCCTACATACCAAAGCAACAGAGAAAGGGGGGGGGGGCGGAGAATCCTCTATGTACAAAATTATATTACCAGCTTTGTGGTGGCAAAGAACTGGAAAATAAGGGGTTCCGATCAATCAGGGAACAGCTGAAAAATTGTGGTGACTTTAACGGAATGGTTTTATGGCATAAGAAATAAAGAGGAAAATTACAGCAAAACCTGGGAAGATATGGATGAATTGATGCAGAAAAAAGCAAGCAGAATCAGAAGAACAATTTACACTATGATGACATTGTAAAAAAGAATCAGTTTTGAAAGATTTAAGAACTCTGGTGGATACAAGGAATACTAGGAGCAATGATAAGGAGTGCTACCTACCTCTTGATAGAGAGGTGATAGACTAAATAGGAAGAATAAGACTTTTATAATGTGGTCAGTTCGGGAATTTGTTTTGCTTAGCAGGGTATATTGATTATTTTGGGGGCTGGAAGGGAATAAATTTGAGAAAATAAATATTTATTTCTGAGGGCAGGGTAAGGAATACAAGGTTATATGATTCCCCCTGTTACTTCACTTTTTCTTTCTTATTAACTGATTTAATCTTCCATTTTTGTTATTTGCTTTTGCCAAATAGCATGTTCAGTTAAAATCAGAAATGGGCAAGTTTGTAGTCTTTACATTTTTCCATTTCTCCTTTTTAAGTGGGTCAAGATATCCAGAGAAATAAGTTATTATATAAAAGTCATAAGATTTGAACTCAAATCTATAACATCTCAAAATGACTGGGTACCCATGCCTCACATGGGCATATTGATCCACTGAAGATCTGATCAACTCAGAGTTAAAACATTCCTTCCTCCAAAGATCTTTATGCATCTGTCTACCTTATCTTTTTGCCTAAGAACCTGGAGGAAAAGGAACCATTATAGGTTACATTCTCACTAGATATTATACATCAGTAGAAAAATACAATCCTTGCTTATTAGGAAATAGTCCCTTTTATTTCATTTAGCACACTAAAGGAGGTTTTACTCTTTATACAACTGTGAAGTCGAAGTTGAGTTATATTTATTTAGTTACAAACTGATATAAGGATGATGCAGGAAAGCAAATATGTTATGTACCTATATCAGTCAAATCACTTCAAACATTATTTTGGCAGAAAAGTAAAGCCATAAATTGGCTGAGATAACTTCAATTTTATCTTTGTTCCCCCTTACCAAAAATAGTGCTAGATAGATGACTGCCCTCTCTCCATGCATTCTTCCACTCATTTGTCTCAATTCTAGATTTAACTACATTCATTTCCCACTTCAAGAACCTTTAATCATTCCCTTTTGACCAGCAACAGATAGAAATTCATTTGTTATTTAAAGTCCTCCACAATAAGACTTTATTCCTTCTTCCAAACTTTGATTGTTTTTTCCTGCATTTTACTCAATCTAAACTACAAATGGTGTCTCATTATCCTTCATACAAAATAACCCTTCTCTGTATCTTTACATAAGTTATTTCCAATAACGAGGATGCTCTCTTTTCTCAATTTGACTTTGAGAATCTCTAATCTCTTTTAAAGTTCAGTTCAATACATTGTAGACAGTAACAGCAAAAATGTGCAATGAAAGACTTTGTTTCTCTCAGTAGTTCAGTGATCCAAAGCAATCCCAATAAACTTTTGGAAGAAAATACCATCTGCATCCAGAAAAAGTACTCTGGAGATTGAATGCAAATCAACACATGCTAGGTTCACTTCTTTTTTCTGTTTTTCTTTTCTCTGTCATGGTTTTCCCCTGATCTTTTCTCCCAATATGATTTATAAAGCAATGTGTATTAGAAGTAAAAGAAAAGAAAAGAAAAAATAATAAAGTTCAATTCAAACTGGACTTATTACATGAGATCTTTTCTTATCCCTTCATTGAGTGGCAACTTCAGTCTCATCAAATTTACTTATATTTACATTGTATTTATTTTAATTATGTACTTCTTGGTGCATATGTTATCTGACATGCTGTAAGCATCTAATAAATTTGTGCTGTATAAATAGTTACCTCACTAATCTAGGTCAACATATTGCAAAAATGAACTCATTGACCATATCATGGTCATTTTAGTCATCAAACTGACTTATCCCTGCTGTGATCTCCTCATTTAATCCACACATATCTGGAAAAATGTTGATCCAGCAGCTACACATATACATCTGGTTTGAATTATAAAACAGCCTAGTTTTAGTTCATAGCTCAAGAAAAATTGATTGAGCACTTACCACATGCCTGATCCTGTGCTCGCCCTGCTGAGGATGACAAAGGAAAGATGCTTTTTGAAGGTGCCTTCCTTCAAAATTCACACATGGGAAACAATGAGATAACAGGCTGGGGTGAAGTTGTTCAACTCAGTGACACTTTCTAAGATCAGTGTGGACTCCCGTGTGGGAGAGGATGCTGTGCTATTTCTTTTTTCTTCTTTATAGTGAGTTAGAAATGCCATTTTCAACATCCATTCTCCAATGTATAGGAAGAACATTCAAAGTGGGAAGAAGGGGGGCTCAGCCAAACATATTCTCACTGGTTTTGATAGAAAGAGCTTGTGAGAAAAACAGAATCTTTAATAAGGATTCTCAGAAGTGACTTGTCTGCCAAATATTATAAAACAGAATAAAATAGTTTTAAAAGGTCTCATTGATTTAAAGTTGTTGCTTTCAATCACTCAGGCTTAAAAACTCAAATTCTCTCAAGATGTGAATATTTAGAAAGTAAAGTTTGTAAAATTGTGAAATTATTAATTGTCCAAATTTTTAAATATTCCAACTATATGGGGAGAAAAGAGAACATTTGGGGAACTTCTATCTTTTTTTTTTGTTATCTATGATAGGAGTGAAATGATGGATTAATTAGAGTTCATGAATCATCACGTTGCCCCTTCCCTAAAACTTCTGAAAATGTTCCAAATAAGAAGGTACTACAAAAACTTTACCCCACAAATATATGAGAGAACAAACTTGTTTTTTATAATCTAAAGATATTTTACTTATTCTTGGCCTCGTTTCAGTAAATATGTATCCTTTACTGCAAGTATCTCTATTTTACTAAATATTACTAAGGAAAATGGAAATTTCTCTGTGTGCATGTCTCTGCCTCTGTATCTCTATCTGCCTCTGTTTCTCTATCTCTGCCCCTCTCTCTCTTCTCTCCCTCCCCCTTCTTTCTGTGTGTATGTCTCTCTCTCTATTTATCTATCTCTCTGTTTCCCTCTCTATCTTACTCTCTCTCTACCTTTCCCTTTCTCTGTCTATCTCTTTCTGCCTCTCTGTCTCTCTGTTTCTTTCTCTCTGTCTTTGTCTCTATCTCTCTGGTTGTCTGTCTTATTATCTCTCTCTCTACCTTTCCCTCTCTTTGGCTCTCTGTTTCTTTCTCTCTCTGTCTTTGTCTCTATCTCTCTGTTTGTCTGTTTCTCCCTCTCTCCATCTGTCTCTTTCTGCCTCTCTGTTTTTTCTGTCTCTGCCTCATTCTCTTCCCAAATATTTATTTGTACATGTATACATACAAATATATGTATATATATATGTATATATATTTTGTTCTTCTCATGAAAAAAATTCATAAAATACCTGAAGTTTGCAAATGACTTTGTAATTATGTATTTGGCAAGTAGATATAACATAAGCTGAAACAAAAGAAAAATCAGAAAATTTAGAATTTCCTCGGATCATAGATATATAGATGGAAGGGATTTCAGAGAATGTCTACTCTGATGGCTTCATTTGTAGAATAAGAAAGCAATGCCCAGAATGGCTAAATGATTCATCCCAAGGTCCCATAGGTACTAAATCTCAATTGGGATTTGAGATTTTCTGATGCTCAAGCTAATGTTCTTTTCACAATATCACAATTGTACAGTAACCCATTCAAGGTGAGCTATCTCAAATGACACGCCAACTCAAATAAAAAAATTTCTTCTTATTATGATCTTGTAGCATTGGAGCTTTCCTCAATTTTTGGTTCATGGATCTTTTTCTTTAAAAAGTACATATGACTAAAATAAAACAGATTCAGCTTTGATTCTGGTGAATAATAGAGTAGATAGATAGGACACTGGGCTTAGAGTCAAAAAAAAACTTGAATTCAAATTTTGCACCAAACATGTACTATGAAACAACACCATACAATTTATTTAAGCTCTCTCTGCCTTAGTTTCTTCATACAAAAATGAAAGGTAAAACTCAATAGTTTCCAAGAGCTCATCCAGTTCTTCATCAACAACTACACAATCTTGAGGCCAAGATGGCAGAGAGGAGGCACACAGCTGTGTAAGCTCCGCATTTTCTCTCAGAATCCATCTCAACAACCTTAAAAATGCCTGACTGAAAAAACCCACAAAAGTTACCAAGAGGCATCCTTGAGATTACCAGGAAAGGTCTGTTTTTTGCTCGAGGGGCGGGCGGTTTTTAGATCCCCGGGGGCTGAGGGCAGCCGAGGGGTTGGGGTGTGATCTCAGCCGCCCCGGGGAGGCCACTGGATTGATTTTGGACAGCAAGTCGGGGCCCAGCAAGGCTAAAAACACTGGGGGTGAAGAATACAATCCAAACAGTGGGTTCCTTGAGACCGCCGCCCCCCCCACAGCGCTCAGCCGCCTCAGAGTCTCAGAGCCAGGCACAGCACAGTCCCATTCCTTTGCCCCTCAGTCTAGAGGAAGCCGACCCACCCAGCCCCTCCCCGAGATTCCATTTGTGTTTTTTTTCCCTTTTTTTCTTTGCTAGTATGTCTCTGATTCTTCTTGACAAAAATAGCAAAAAGTTAAAAGGATTTAATGACTGACAACTTTTATACAGACAGAGAAAGACCTAAACCCTGAGGAGATAAAACAGATTCCTCATGAATCCCCAAGGTGGGAGATCATTTGTTCCTCACACAGATGAATTAAGAATAATTAAAAAGGCTCTCACAAAGAGCTACAAAAAATGGGAAAAGGAGAGGAGGCCAAGAGAGTCTGGAGAAGTCATCCCCTCCTTAAAGGCAAATGGATAAAAGAAAATCCTTGAAAAATAGGATTAGTGATCTGGGCGAAAATAGCTCACAAAGAATAAAATGGGAAATGGAAAAAACATTCCAAGAAAAATTGGACAATAGAAAAAGATATAAAAAGTGGTGAAAAAACACTTCATTGAAAATAAGAAAGAAAAATGGAATTGAATGATCGAGGAGACAAGAAGAATCAGTCAAGCAAGACCAAAAAACCAAACAATGGAGAAAAAATGGAAATTCCTTCTGGGGGAAAACAAAGACCTGGAAAATAGGTCTGGGAAAGACAACTGAGAATCATTGGACCCCGAAAACACGATGAACAAAAGAGCTGACACTATTTTCCAGGAAATTATCAAAAATTCAAAAGTCATAGAAACAGGGAAAAGACAAAAGGATTCACATCCCCACGAAAAGGGATCCAAAATCAAAACACCTAAAAATATAGTGGCCAAATGCCAGAACCCTCAAACAAAGGAAAAATAATCCAAGCCTAGAAAACCCAATTAACTATAGAGGGCCACATTAAGGGATCACCCAAGATCTAGCAGCACCAATTAAAAAGATCAAGGGCCTGGAAATGATATTCCAAAAGGCTAAGGAACCAGTTGCAACCAAAATAACTTTACCCATCCAGAATGAATCTTTTTCCAGGAAGAAGTGGTCATTCAACAAAATAAGGAATTTCCCATTTTTGGTGAAAAAAACTTAACAAGAAGTTTGATCTGCAAATATAGAACCAAAAAAAACCAAAAAGGTAAAAAGAAATCTTTGGGAACTATATTTTGCTGTAAAGATTATAAAAATACATTAATTTTCTAGAAATTAGAGATGGAAAGGACATTGTATCAGAAAAGGGTGGGGGGTACTATATCTCACAAAGGGCAAAGGAAACCTATTATATCGAGAAAGAATGGAGGGGGTAAAATATAGTATTTTACCAAAGAATTGACTTTAAGAGAAAAAATTTAAATATTCAATATATGGGAAACTTCCCCATCTCATGGAAAAGGAGAAGGGGAAAGGAAAGGGAAGGAAAAGCTAAGCAAAGGGAATACAGAAACTGAGAGGAAAAAGGAGAAGATAGGGGAAAACCAAGGTGGGGAGGAGGGAAAGTAAAAGGGAGGGCGGGAGAAGCAAGTGGTGCTCACAAGTTTAATACTGGGAAGGGGGTAAGGGGAAAGAAGGGAAAAGCATAAATCGGGTTAAAAGATGGCAAGTAAACAAATTTGTAATTTTAACCATAAATGTGAACGGGGTAAACTCAAAGAGGAAGGAAAGAATGGATTGCCAGAATCCCAATATGTTGTTTACAGGAAACACACCGAAGCAGGGAGATAGCAGAATAAAGGTAAAAGGATGGAGCAAAAATCTACTTGGTTCAGGGAAGTCAAAAAGTAGGGGTAGCCATCCCGATCTCAGATCACAAAACAAAAATTGACTAATTAAAAGATAAGGAAGGACATATCTTGCTAAAGGGAGCAAAAAAGAAGCAAATCAATTTAAACATATATGCACCAAGTGGTTAGCATCTAAATTTTAAAGAGAAATTAAGAGCGCAAGAAGAAATAGATAGCAAAACTAATAGTGGGAATCTCAACCTTGCCCTCTCAGAATTAGATAAACAAATCACAAAATAAATAAGAAAGAAGTCAAAGAGGTAAATAGAATTCAGAAAAGTTAGAATGATAGACCCGAGAAAGAAATGGAGACAAAAGGAAACACTTTCTTTTCACTTCATGGAACCTATACAAAAAATAGAGCATATATTAGGACAAAAACCAAACCAAATGAAAAGGAGAAATAGTGAATGCATCCTTTTCAGACCACGATGCAAAAAAATTACATTCAATAAAAAGCCAGGGGAAAGTAGACCAAAAAATAATTGGAAACTAAATCATATTAAAGAATGATTGGGTGAAACAGCAAACAAATTAATTAATAACTTCACCCAAGAAAATGAAATAAGAGACATCAATCAAAATGTGTGGGTGCCCAAAGCAGTAATAAGGGAAATTTCATATCTCTAGGGCTTACCAAAAGTAGAAAAGAAGGTCAACAAATTGGGCCAATTAAAAATGCTAAAAAGGAACAAATTAAAACCCCACTCAAACACTAAACTTAAACAAAAAATAAAAGGAGAGATCAATAAAATTGAAAGAAAAAACTATTGAATTAATTAATAAACTAAGAGTTGGTTCTATGAAAACCAAAAAATAGACAAACCCCTTAGTAAATCTGATTAAAAAAGGAAAGGGAAAATCAAATTGTTAGTCTTAAAAAAATGAAAAGGGAACCTTCCACTAATGAAGGGAAATTAGGCAATTTGGGAATTCTTGCCCAACTTATGGAATAAATTCAACAAATGAAATGGAAGAATACCTTCAAAATTACGCCCAATTAACAGAGGAAGAAGTAAATATCCTAAAATCCCATCTTAGAAAAAAAAAAGAACAATATTAACCAACCCAAGAAAAAATCCCGGACCAGATGGATTTAATGAATTCCCAAAACATTTAAAGAACAATTAACCCCAATGCTATATAAAACTTTTGAAAAATGGGGACTGAAGGAGTCCTACCAAACTCCTTTTACAAACAGACATGGTACTGATACCTAAACTAGGTGGTGAAAAAGAGAAAAAAATTATAAAATCTCTAATGAATATATCAAAATTTTAAATAAAATATTGAAAAATTACAGAAAATCATCCAAGGATAATACACCTATGATCAAGTAGGATTTATCCAGGAATGCAGGGCTGGTTCAATATTAGAAAATTATTAGCAAATTGACTATACAATAAGCAAAACAACAAAAACCATATGATTCCAATAGATGCAGAAAAGCATTTGATAAAATCCAACATCCATTCCTAATAAAACACTTGAGGAAGGGAAAAATGGACTTTTCTTAAAATAGTGGGAATATTTAAAAAACCATCAGTAAATCATATGAATGGGAAAACTGAATCTTTCCAATAAGATCTAAAGGAACAAGGTTGCCCACTGTCCCAATTATTTTCAATTTTATTGGAAACACTACCTCCAAAAGATAAGAAAGAGATTAAAGGAATCAGAATAGGCAGTAGGAAACCAAACTATCCTCTTTGCAGATGATATGATGGATACTTAAGAACCCCAGAGACTACGAAAAAGCTATTAGAAATAATCCATCTTTAGGTTGCAGGTTATAAAATAAATCCCCATAAACCTGCATTTTTATACATCACCAACAAAACAACAGCAAGAGATACAAAAGAAATTCCATTCAGAATAACTGTCACAGCATAAAATATTTGGGGAATCTATCACCAAAGGAAAGTCAGGAATTATATGACTAAATTAAAAAACTTTACAAATAAAGTCAGACTTAAACAATTAAAAATATCAATGCTCCTGGATATTTCGACAAAATAATAAAGATGACAATACTCCCAAACTAATCTATTTATTTAGTCACACCAATCAGACTTCCAAGAAAATTTTTAATGTTCTAGAAAAAATAACAACAAAATTCATATGGAATAATAAAAAGGTCAAGAATTTCAAGGGAATTAATGAAAAAAAATCAATGAAGGGTTAGCTGTACCTGGATCTAAAACTATATTATAAAGCAGGTCACCAAAACCATTTTGGTATTTAAGAAAAGATTAGTTGATCAGTGGAACACTTGGTTCCGACAGAATAGTCCTATAGCAATTTATGTTTCCCCCAAAGATCCTTACTTTTGGGATAAGAATTCATTATTTGACAAAAACGCTGGGATAACTGGAAATTGTATGGCGAAATTGGGATGGACCCACACTTAACACCGTAAAAAGATAAGATCAAAATGGGTCCAGATTTGACATAAAGAAGAGATTATAAACAAATTGGAGGAACATGGAATGTTTATCTCTGATTGTGGAAGGGAAGAAATTTGTGAAAAGACAACTAAGCCTTGGGGATCACAAATAGAAAATTTTGAACATCTTAAAAAGTTCTAAAAAAAACTAATTAAAAAGATTAAAGGAACAAAAAACTGGGGAAAACACTTCAATTGGCTGATAAAGGAAAAATATATAGGGGACCCAAATAAAACCAAACATTTTTGTAAAGGTCAAAATTGGAAAACAATTTTCAAAAATTAAATCATTACCCTTTGAAAGAGGTTCAAATCTTAACAGGAAATGCAAAAAGAAACCTGTCCACACACCCTGTGATTGCAAAGCGGAAAAATAATGATGATTTTGAGGGATGGGGAAAATGGGAATATAATTTTGGTAGCTGTAAAATCCAACATTCGGAAGCAATCTGAATTTATGCCCAAAAGTTATCAAACGATACCCTTTGAAGATGTTTCTAAGGGCTTAACCCCAAAAAAAGAAGGGAAAGGACCCCATGGAAAATGTTTGTGGATTTTGTTTTAGGGGTTTTAAACTGAAATAATCCCACAAAGAAATGTTGGGAAATTGTGGATATGAATGTTATAATATTTTGTTCTGTAAGAAAAAGACCCAGAAGATGAAAAGAAAGTTGGGAAAAAAATTACATAACGTCTAAGTAAATAGAAAACCAAAACTTAAAATTTCCCAACAAGAAGTATGAAGATGTAATCTAGGAAGTATTTCTTTTTGACAAAAGACCAATTCTTTCTTTGATAAATGGAAGAAGGAAACCCAAAGAAAAAATTTTGGGTTAAATGTTTGCATTTTTGTTTTTTCCCGGTTACATTCGAATTTCTCCCAAAAGAAAAGTTTTTCAACAATTTGTACTTGGATTACTGGAAAGAACAAAAGGGAGCCCAGGGAGGGGAAAGGGGGGGAAAATGGAAAGAATTAAAAATTTGAAAAAATTTTCTATAATTTGTAATAAAAATTATAATAAAAACCAAAAAATTTACAAATCTCCCCAATTTTCATTGGTTGAAAATCTTTTTTAACATCACAAGAACTTCCCAACCCCATTTTTGTGAAACATAAAAGCCCATCCTTTTCCGTTTTTTGAGAACATAAAAAATTGAAGAAAAAAAGAAATCAGACATTTTCCAATTGGCTGGTGGTCTGGGATTTGTTCAAGAACCAATTTGGAATTTCTCTGACCAAAAAAAGATTTTCAATAATTTATTACAGGAAGTTATGAAAAAAAAACCAGGAAGAAAGGGGGGAAAGGGTGGAAGGGCAGTCAATTTTAAAATATTGACAAAAAGTTTGCTATATATTGAGTAATTTATTAGTGAAGGTGATATATCCCTTCCTTGAAAGGGTTTACTATTTAATTCCTTCCTTTCTTTTTCTTCCAGACCATTGTTTTCATTGGTTTAGAATAACTTTCTATGTTGAAACCATTAACACAGAGTACATCTTCTCCCACCCCCCTAGTTTTGATGCAGATCACGCAGCTCATCCCTTAATGTACAGTTTTGGAGTTGCTTAAGAGTACTATAAAATTTAAAAACTTGTCCAAGGTCACATAGACAACAGGTATCAGAAACAGTACTTGAATCCACTTGACTGAACTCCTGTGCTAGCTCTCTGTCTCTTGCAGAACTCACTCTGCCTTTCATTCTCTTCTTAGACACAATATAAAGAAAGAATGTTTCAATTAAATAGAGAAACATTAACAGTTCCTGAGATTGAAATGCAAAAAATAACCCAGAGCAGCTAGATGGCACAGTTGATAGAGCACCAGTCCTAGAGTTAGGAAAACCTGAGTTCAAATTGAGCCTCAGAAACTTAATACTTCTTAGCTGTGTGATGCGGAAAAAGTCAGTAAATCCTAATTGACTCACACCAAAAAAAAAAAAAAAAAAAAAAAAGATGGGCTCATTTATAACATATGCAATAATTCCATAAATGATTTTACAAATATATTATAATACCTTTTAAGCCATCAATTAGACCAGACCTCAATGATCTGAAGAATTCTCTGAGTGAACTTTTTTCATTATTTTTTATTTCATAGAATTCCAAGTATTTCTATACTGTCAGTTTTTACTAGCAATTTAAAGGCTCTATATCATTTTTGCTACATAAATGGATAGACTGTGTGTTAGCATCATAGAGATATTGTGGCCAGGAGGGAATTTACTTTTTGATGAGATAGCTTCTTTTCAGAAGCACATATTCATTACAAACATTCTAGTACTCAAGACTAAAGTCACAGTACTCACAATTTGGCTTTTTTCTTATAGATTTTCCAAAATATCTACCTCTTCTTTTTTACTTCCTTCTGAATATAATACCTCCCAAAGAAATACCACTTTTATTTTCCCCAGAAGCAGATCTATTGACATATCAGGTACAATTTTGTCCACTTTATCAATTCATAACTTAATTTTGCTATATTCACAACTTACCTTGCCTACATCCCTGGGAAAAGGCTGTCTTTGATTTTCGGGAATTAAAATGGGTGATACCACAATGGACCGTTTCTGTCTTGGTACTGCAGAAGTCCTAGCAAATGTAAAGATTTCCTGAAAAAGAGAGAAAAAAACCAAATCTATTTACTAAAAATCTTTCCAGAAAAGAGCTGTCATGGTTTAGAATGTCTTTTTGCCTGAAAACTCACAGTTGGTTGGATATTGTTAATATATTCTATCAAAAATCATTAACAGAAAGTACCTCATTAGAATCATACTAAATCTAACATTGTGACTCATAGTGAAGACCATTAAGCTATTTCATTTACCCCTCTGAATCATTTTATTCAACCTGTCAGTCTTGATTTACGCATCACCTAATGCAGGCACATTATTATACTTAACATGTCAAAGTGGGTGAATTTCTGAGTACTGAAAAATCATAATTAATCCTCTGCATAAAAACGTGGGTTCTCCATTCCAGGTTAGCCACCTGTTAGTCATGGACCAGGTCCCTAAAGACCAGATCTTGGGGAAAAGAATACTTAACCAAAGTACTAAGTATATTTTAGAATCAAAACTCTCATCCCTTAACCCTCAATAAGCAATGTTTTAGTAAGGTGGGGATGTAACCGAAGTTATTTGTAGATTCTTACTGGATTCTTTCCTCACTTTTAATATCTTGTTATTCTGAAAACAATTTCTAGAATATCATTACAATTAGCTGGCGAATAATACTAGGGTAATGATGTTGGAATGCCCAGTGGTTTCCAAGTCTACCTCAGGACCTGAAACAAAGCTCTTCCCTTCAAACTCAACTCAGAAAATCTCTTAATTTTGTGTCATTTCTTCATTTCTCTAATTTTAGAAAACATGAATATTGAGATTCCAATACAACTTCAAGTACCAAATGCATCACACATGACTTTTTAATGGTTTTTTTCTTTTGCATTAGAACTGCCAAGTAATAATATCCAATGGCAAAAATAACATAAACATGACCATGAATTTTATATCTTAAAGAGAATGCAAAAATCATCCTGGGTATCCAGATTCATGTCTCATTTCTGCCATTTACCATCATTTTGTTCTTCTGCAACTCAATCAAGCTTCTTGTGCTTTCACTTCCTCATCTGCAAAGTAAGGGTACTGAGCTAGATGGCCCTGAGGTTCCTTTTAGTTCTGGAGCTTTGATGCTGTGAAATAGTTAATGAGAAATACAAATCTTATTCTCTGTTTTTAATTACAGAGATGGAATCAATTAATCAATCAATTAAGAAACAATTATTAAGCTTCTACTATTTGCCAGGCACTGTGAACGGTTATGAATGCTTGGGCCAAGACTCAAAAGATTGGGTTTCTAATTAGTCATTAAACTATCCCTACCTACGAAGAGTTAGGATCCTGCGAGAAGGAAGAGAACACTTAGCTTACATCTGAATATAGCTTTGGAGTTTATAAAGTATTTTTCTCACTTACTCTAGAATGTAGGCAGAGTAGTTATTATTATTCCCTTTCTATGGATGATGAAAATGAAGTTTCGTGCAATGAAAGGTAATATTATACTACCCTGAATCTTTTGAAGTTCATATCAGCTTCGCTTATGTAAATGACATATTTCAAAGAATTCAACTTGTCTAAGGGAGAATGAAGGAAATGAGTTAAGGGAACAGTTTCTTCTTCTATAAATCAAGAACCTGAACTCACTCTACTGCTGCTGTGCATTTACAATGGCTATCCTTCACATCTAGGATGGCTACTTCATGTGTCATCCCTACAAGAAAGCCCAAAGGGCTATAAAGCCCCTGAGAGCAGAGACTGCTTTCAAATTGTATTTATATCTTCATAAAAGTCAAATTGTGAAAAAAATAGATCTTCCACCTTAATAAAAATAAAAAACCTCAATAAAAATTAATTTAAAACAGAAAGAGACAGAGAAAAAGATAGACATAGAGAGACAGAGAGAGAATGAAAATGTTTCAATGGGTATTCTGACACAATAAGTTCCTTCAGTGAGTATGGATAGGATTTTTCATCATAATTCCTTTAGAGCAGTCATTGGTGATTGTATTACTAAGAAAAGTCATTTATAGCTGGTCATCCCAGAACATCTCTATTATTATTACATTGCTATTGCAACACATTTCACTTTGCTTAAGTTCTGGGAGAACTTTCCAGGTTTGATTTTCCTTTTTGAGAGCATCCTGCTCATCATTCCCAAACAACAATAATATTCCATCACAAACACACATCACAGTTTATTGAGCCATTCCACAATGGATAGGTGTCCCTTCAATTTCCAATTATTTTTGCCCCAAAAACTGTTATCAATATTTTTGGAACATATTGGTCATTTTCCATTTTTAAAAAATCTTTTTTGTTATTCATGCCTAGAAGTGGTGTTGTTAGGTTGAAGGATATACATGAATTTATAGTCCTTTGGACAGATATCATATTTTTTGATCATTTATCAATTGGGATATGGCTCTTATTTTTTTATAAATTTGACCCAGTTCCCTCTATGTTTGTGAAATGAGGCCTTACCATAGAAACTTGCTTCAAAATTATTTTTTCATTTACAATTGTTAACTCTTTCTCCCCTTTTATTCTCTCTTCCTTCATTCAGTCCTTTCTCAAAAGTGTTTTTGTTCTGACCCATCCCTCCCTCAACATGTCTTTTCTTTTATTATCCTCCCCCACCTCCCATATGCCATTCCCTTAATATTTTCCTTCAGAGTAAAATAGATTCCTGTATCCCTATTGAATATGCACGTTATTTCCTCTTTGAGTTAATTATGATGACAATAAGTTTCACTGACCCCCCTTTCTTCCCTCTCTTCCCCCTTCCCAATGTTAAGTCCCTGATGATATCATTTTCTTAATTACCTACTTATGCTTCTCCAGAGTCCTGTATTTGAAAATCAAATTTTCCATATAGTTTTGGTCTTTTCATAATGAATTCTTGAAAATTCTGTATTTCATTGAATGACAACTTTTCCTCAGAAGGATTATACTCAATTTTGCTATGTAGATGATTCTTGGTTGCAATCCTAGCTGCATTGCTTTTGGGAATATCCTATTCTAAGCCCTCTGATCCTTTCATGTCAATGCTGCTAAATCTTGTGTTATCCTAACTGTGGCTCCACTATACTTTGTTTTTTTCTGAATACTTGAAATATTTTTTCCTTGATCTTGGAGTTCCAGAATTTGGCTATAATATTCCTTGGAATTTTCATTTTGAGATTTCTTTCAGATGATTTGTGGATTCTTTAATTTCTGTTTTACTCTATGGTTCTAGAATATCAGAGCAGTTTTCCCTGATAATTTTTTGAAAGATGATGTCCAGGTTCTTTTTTATCATGACTTTCATATAAATCAATAATTTTAAATTATTATTCTCTCTCACAGATCTATTTTCCAGGTAAGTTGTTTCTCCAATGAAATATTTTACTTTCTTTTCTTTTTTTTTTTGTTTTGCTTTATTGAATTTCAATTTCTTATGAAATCATTAGCTTCCATTTGCTCAATTCTATTTTTTAGAGAATTACTTTCCTAAGTGAGTTTTTGTAACTCTTTTTTCAATTGGCCAATTTTGCATTCTTTTCCTTATTAAATTTTTGTATTTCCTTTTGCACTATTCTCAATGCTTTCCCTAATTTCTCTTCTATCTCTCTTGCTTGATATCCAAAGTCACATTTGAGCTCCCATGGCCTGAGTCCAATTTCTGTTTTTCTTGGACACTTTGGTTGTAGGAACTTTGATTTTGATACCTTCCACATGTGTCTTTTTATCTTCCTTGTTGCCATAATAACTTTCGATGATCAGAAACTTTTTTTGTTTTTTTCTGATCATTTTCCTGGCCTATTACTTTGCTTTTCACTCCGTTAAAGTAGAGCTCAATTTCCAGGGTGGAAAAAGTGGTCTGGGCCAGGGTCAGGTCAGGGATGCCCTGGAACTGTGTGTTGGGCTCCCAATTTGATTCCATAGACTTTTCTGTTGACCTTCCAAGTCCTCTTTGGTGTCTTTGGGCTGAAAGGTCTGGAAGTCACTAGTACTACTGCTGATCTTTCAAAGGTCAGGCCAGGGTTGGGTCCACGACTGCACTGATCCCACCTGTGTCAGCACTGAAAGCTGTTCTCCCACCCCGGTGTCACAGACCTTTTCTGCTGATCTTCTAAATTGTCTTCAGCTGGCAAATGTTCTAAGTCTTTTTGGGGTATTCTGACACTCTGAAATTTGTTTAGAGTCATTATTTAAAAGAATTTGTAGCAGTTTGGAAGAGAAATTGAGCAAGTGCCTGCCTTTACTCCACCATCTTGGCTTTGCCCCCATTGTTAAATTATTTTTATGTTTTGTTTTTTTTAGAATGACTTAAGATTTCATCGCTCATTCAGACTTTAAGTATAAAATTCTTTTACTCTCTCAGCAATGCCATGAGTGACACTTTCAACATCAAATGGAAAAATTTTAAATCTCCAATTTGCAATTTCCATTCAAAAACTATATTAATAATCAACTAGTATTTATTAAGTGATTAGTATGTGTCAGGAATCTCTTGTAAAATCCCTTATATCTTATCTCAGAAAAACAGTAATCCATTGAAGAGCTCCAATGATTGGGGGACTCACTCTCTCTAAAAGTATCACAGTCTAGTTTTGATCTGCCTGAAATTGTTAGAAAATTTGTTTTGTATTGTTTTTTCCTCTGCATGGGAACTAAAATCTGAGTGTCTATAGCTTCCACTTATTGTACCTACTTGTGCAATCTGGTAATGAAGTAGGCTCAATATTCTAGTTGTACAATACTTCAGTACACTCCTTCAAATAAGTCTTCTAGATGACTATTTAGCTCAGAATATCTTTTCATACACTATTTGGCAATCTTATACTTGACTGATGATTTCAAATACATAGATAGGATTTTATATTTCTCAATCCAATTTCATCAGAATTTTATCCATTGTCCTAGTTTGCAAAGATCTTGAATACTGAATGATATCAAATTATGAATTACGGGTCATTCAAAATTTTAACTGTTTCTTCCCACTCTGTGTCATTTACATTTTTATAAATATTCTAGCCATGTCTTCATCCAGGATATTGACTACAGAGAATGAAAAGCATAGGAACAAAGAGAGATCCCTGGGACACGTTGCAAAGTACCTCCTTCCAAATAGACAGTAATCCATTAATTATTACTCTGTGGGTGAAGGCATTCAACCAGTTACTAATCCACTAAAAATTGTGGCACTTGGCAGTTTACAATTACCTAATTATCTGATTTCAGTTTTATGACTACCCTGTGAGTTGGGTAGCATAAGTATTATTATCTCCATTATATTATATTTAATGAGAAAACTGAGGCACAGATAAGTGTGTTGTCCTAAGTCAAAAGGTAGTTCTGTGACACTTAGAATTAAAGACTCAGAGAGGAAAGGGACCTAAGAGATTGACTTGATTAATTACTCTCTGAATAGGACATATCTATAAAATCCCAACAAAAAATGTAATAAGTAATCATTGGAACCACTGGATCATTAGAAATTTGCTGCCCCAAGAGAACCAATATCATTTGTAGGTATATTAATTGTTAGGAAGCTTTGTTTTTTTTTTGGGGGGGGGTTGTTTGTTTGTTTGGTTTTAAGATAAAAGCCAAAACCTTACTTTTTCCTATTTCTCCTTTTTAAAATATATTACTCAATCAAAAGAATGTTATGGACAATGTTTTATAAATCTATAAGTAATATATAAAGGAGAGCTATTATTGTTTCCTATAGCTTCTAAATGACATCTTCAGGGTCCTTAAACTACTGTTTCTTTAGTCATCAACAGATTGGCTACTTTCACAGGTCATGACTGTTCTCAGCTCCCATTTCACTCTCCTTGTTTCATCTTTAAATGCATTTTATCTTAACTTTGACATGCTTTATCTTATAAGTGCATTTCCAATCTGTATCTCTACATTAGGATGGTTTATAACTCTGACTCAATACACTTAGAACATATTTCTTTTCTTCTCAATATAACTGAAATTAAGAATTAGAAAGTATTTTATAAGCTATCTAGTTCAACCCTGTACTTGACTAAGAATGTCCTATGCATCACACTTAAGTGGTCATTTAGATTTTTTTTGAAGAGTTTCAGTGATGGAGAATCTACTGCCTCCATAGAAAGGTTCCACTTTTTCATCTTTTTAGCAAGTTTTTTTTTTTCTTGATATCAAACTTAACACTGAACTCTTTTCAATTTTCATTTAGTGCATCTAGTTCTTTTCTCTGCAGCTGAGCGAGATAAATTTAAACTCTCTTCATATTAAATATGAGGATGTTAGCCTCCTGACTGTATGTAGTTTTCGATTACTCCAACAGTGTGCCTATCAATGTATCTTTTCTTGGGTTTAAAGAGGAAATTTTATTTTGTTCCATATAGGGGTCTCTCTCATTTTCATTTGCCATATTTCTTTGAGTCCATTTCTCATTCAGCTGTCACCCCTATTATGGGTATATATATTCTTTAATATCCTTGCAATAGGATTCTGGTGACCTTAAATTACTAAATCCCTCTTGCCTCTATTCGAGATACTATTGTCAATTTTTGTTGTTGCTGTTGTTTTTTATAGGGAGGAATCTGTATTGGTGTGGAAAGAATGCTGAGTTTGGAGACAGAGATCTACGGTTGAAATAGACACATATGAAGAATATGTTGGATTTGCCATTGGTCCTTTCCTTTATCCCAGGAAAACTGAACACTGCAGCAAAGCTACTGGATATACTAGTACCTTGGTAGGAATAAGGAAACTGAGAGATGAATTGATGTACAAGATCTCATAGCTAATGCCAGAACTAGGACTTGAGCTTAGATCTACTGAGCCTGATTTAGAGATTCCTTTTTAAAAGGTCACATCTGAACACCTATATGCTCAACAACTAATTGGAGCCCATTTAATATTTCCAATTTGTCCGTGAATAAAGATGTTCAAAGGTCATGGGTAAAAAATTTTTCAGGGTTATGATATTATCATTAAAAAGATATGCAGACATGTTTAACCTATGTAAGACTGCTTGCTATCTTGGGGAGGGAAGAGAGAAAGAGAGAGAAAAAAATTGGAACACAAGGTTTTACAAAGGTGAATGTTGAGAGTTATCTTTGTGTGTTTTTGGGAAAATAAAATACTATTAAAAAAGAATTGCATGGAAGAAAAAATGAGTGATCAGGGAGGCCTTGTTTTTTTTAAGAGCCATATTTTTCTCTGTTTGAGTGATAAGCTTTTTGGAGGAGCAAAAATGTAACAATTTAAAAATTTGCAAAAGAACCAGAATTAGTTAAAAGTGAAAAAGTAAAATATTAAAGAAAAGACAAAGGTAATCCAAGAGAAGGAAGAGGCTTGAAGTCATGGATTTGTCTTTGTGAACCCAACACCTAGCACAGAGACTGATATATAAAAGATGACTAATAAATTCTGCTTAATTGAGTGATTGAAGGAAAGGAGTAACATAATAATTGGCATCTGTGAATTGTAGCAAAAGACTATAAACATGGAAATGCCTTTTTTGTGTGTAAATTACCTCATGTTAATTTGTGAGGACAAAATAAAATGTATGTGGAAGTACTGTGAAACAAGTTAAAGTGGTATAGAAATATAAGCTATTTTTGAGTGTTTTATAGACCACAAGATAAAAAAAAAATATTCCTGTATTATGAACAAATGAATAAAACCAATTTAACAAAATATCCAGAATCATAGAATGTCAGAGCTAGAAGAGATCTTAGACATCATCATTGCATAACACATAAACTGAGACCAGAGAAAGCTTTTCCCAATCCCTCTTATTTCTAGGATCTTTAAGGTACTATGTCCTATTTTAACCTTATTTTTATACAGCTTCTTTGTGCATAGGTATATGCATAGGTTTCCCCCATTAGATTCTGAACTTCTCAAGGCCTGGAGATGTCTTTTGATTTCCTTTGGGTCCCCAGAGATTAGCACTATGCTTGGCATATAACAGGCACTTAAATGTTTATTGATTGACATGTGAAAGAAAAAGATCCCCTATGATCAGAAAAGCTGAGTTCAAATCATAGCATCAAGACTTATTTTCTCCTTAATTCATTTCACACACCTCCAGACTCAATTTCTTCATCTATAAGATGAATATAATAACATTAAAACTATCTATATAATATGGTTTTGAGAATTTTTTATATATCTTAAGGATGTTAGAAAGAGGGAAGCTGTGATCATTTGCACATCAGCCAAACACACATGAGTTAATGTGAAGAGAACAAAACCTAAATATCTTAATTATTATGCCAGTTTTCTTTACACTTCATAAACTTTCCTTAATTTTATTTTCTTTCTTTTCCTCATTTTCACAATAGCAAATGATGGATTCATTCAAAAAGAAAAAAAAAGAAAGTAGTTCCAAGTGTTTTTAAAATATAAATCAGAATTTACATATATAGTAATTTAATAATTACGAATAGCTAACATTTTTATGTGTCACATTAAACTTGCAATGCAGTTTACAAATATTTTATCATTTAATCCTGGAAGTTAGGTGCAATTATTAGTTCCCTTTTACAGATGAGGTGAATGAAGATTTTTTTTTGAATATGGAACTAACTAGTGGTAATTCAAACTCAGGTCACATGAATTGTCAAACAATCTAGGACAGAAAATACATTCAGTCAATAGTGCCCTCTAGCCTACAGAATACATTTTTGTGCATAGGTGTATATATCACAGTCATAGGAATTAAAAAAAAAAAAAAGAGGTAGCAATCATCTAATTCAAGTCCTGGTTTTTGTTAATTGTTATTATTTGGATTTGTTTTGTCTCATTTTATTTGGGAGGGGGGTAGAGGGGGAGGTTTGAGAAAGATGAAGACTGAGTCCTACAGAGTACAATCTTCTTTTACAGGAAGACCTGATCTTAGTATTCATCTAGTCTAATTTCATGAAGAAGCCCAAATCATAGAAAGAATTTACTGTTACTCCATTCTCTCTCACTTCTGCATATATATATATATATATATATATATATATATATATATATATGTATATATATATATATACATATATATATATGTATATATATATATATACATATATATATATATATATGTATATATATATATATACATATATGCAGAAGTGAGAGAGAATGGAGCATAAGAGATAACTAGTGAAAGTGAACAGTGTTGGGAGGTTGACTTTCCTAGGTGAGGAACAACAAGGACAGTGTGGCTGGGTTGAAGAATATGTGAAGGGTTATAAAGTGTAAGAGGGGATCTGGAAAGATAGCAAATAGACAAGAAGAAAGGCTTTAAAACAAAAACAAATTATTTTTAATTTATTTTTGGAAGTACCTGGGAGTCACCAAAGTTTATTGATTGGGAATTGGGGGGAGGTGATATGGTTAGACCTTTGTTTTACAAAAATCATTTTAGCAGCTAAGTGAAGGATGAATTGGAATGGGAAAAGCAGTAGTAGCAGTCGTAAATAGCTTACATTTGTATAGTTCCTGCTGTGTGCCAAATAGCATATTAAACATTTTACATATACCTGACCTGATATTCACAACAAACCTGGGAGATAAATACCACTATTATCTTCATTTTTACAGTTGAAGAAACGGAGGCAAAGTGATGTCAAATGATTTCCTGGAGTTACATAGCTAGTAAGTGTCTGAGGATGGGTTTGAAATCAGGTATTTCTGATGGCAGGGCACTGGGTAGCATTGAGGATAGAACACTTAAGTGGGAATCCTTAGATTCAAATCTAACCTCAAAAATTTATTAGGCAAGTCATTTATCTTTGTTTGTCTCAGTTTCCTCATCTAAAAAATGACCCGGAAAAGGAAGTAGAAAACCACTCCCGTTTCTTTTTGACAAGAAAACACCAAATAGGGTAATGAAGAACTAGGTCTGACTAAACAAAAAATCCAGTGCCAAGCACTAGTGGATTTAATGCACTGAGATTACCCAAAAATTTATTGTAACAAGTTAGGTATGACATAATAGGGCTGGTGGCTATATAAATGCAAAGAAGAAGACATAAATAAGAAATATTTGGGTGGTAGAAACAAGATATAGGAATAGATTGGATATGTGAAGAGCTGAGTGCCATCGATAGAGAGCTTAAACAACTTGCTTTCTTTGCAGGTACTCCTGAATGCTAGCCATTACAGAGGAGGTATCAGTGCTATTTCCCACTTTTAAGTTCTTTGATTGAAGCCAAAGATCTGCCCAGACTCAGAGTCCTGCCTCCTCTGATCTGTCCTGCCCTGCCTCCGGAACAGAAGTCAAGACTCACTTTCACTGAAGAGATCAAAAAAAAAATGGCTGAGAAGGACCAATCTGAATGCCTAAAGGGAAATGACTTCTTAGCTCACCAGGCTGGAACTGCTGCAAAGAAAGCTTTGACATCTGCAGACTTTCACACTCACAGCAAGTCTCAACAAGTCTCCAATGTGACCAAAGGGATAAAGCTGACTGTCAGGGAGAGCCTGACTGTTCATAACTCATTACTGTGACCCCACATGTAAGGTCCAAACTCTGCCAGGTCCAGTCAGTCTTGTGGAGAAAGTTGCTAAAAGAAAGATTCTGTATTACTGTTCTGTAAGAAATGACCAACAGGATGATTTCAGAAAGGCCTGGAGAGACTTACACGAACTGATGCTGAGTGAAATGAGCAGGACCAGGAGATCATTATATACTTCAACAACAATACTATATGATGACTAGTTCTGATGGACCTGGCCATCCTCAGCAACGAGATCAACCAAATCATTTCCAATGGATCAGTAATGAACTGAACCAGCTACACCCAGAGAAAGAACTCTGGGAGATGACTAAAAACTATTACATTGAATTCCCAATCCCTATATTTATGTCCACCTGCATTTTTTATTTCCTTCACAAGCTAATTGTACAATATTTCAGAGTCTGATTCTTTTTGTACAGCAAAATAACAGTTTGGTCATGTATACTTATGGTGTATCTAATTTATATTTTAATATATTTAACATCTACTGGTCATCCTGCCATCTGGGGGAGGGGGTGGGGGGTAAGAGGTGAAAAATTGGAACAAGAGGTTTGGCAATTGTTAATGCTGTAAAGTTACCCATGCATATAACCTGTAAATTAAAAGGCTATTAAATAAAAAAAAAGAAAGATTCTGGGCTCATGTTCTCTTTGAGCGCACATTATTCTGTAAAGCCAAATTTCTGTTCTTGAAAGCAGATGTGAATTTTTATCCTTAACTTATTTCTACATTTGCCTTCAAAACAAAAGGACCTATGTAGACTCTGTGCTGTTAGAATTTACAAAGACCATCAACTTGAAAGTGACCTTTCAGAAGGGAAAGTATGAAATTAGAAAATGAAGTGATCATAAACAAATTTTAATTATGCCCATCAGTTGGGATATCGCTGAACAAGTTGGGGATGTAATGGAAGATTACTACTTTACTATAAGAAATGATGAGCTCATTGATCATAGAAAAACATGGAAAGGCTTTCATGAAATAATGAAGAGAGAAATGAGAAGAACCAAGAGAATACCATATACAGTAATAGAAATATTATTTTAATAATGACTGAGCTAATAAGTTATTTTGACTATCATAAATTCCCCAATTAACTACAAAGGATATATGAAGAAAGATGCAGAGGAAGAGTTGATAAATAGAAGTATACATACAATAATGTCACATATTTGTGCCTATTTGTGCCTATTGGTAGCCATCTCTAGATGAGAGGGGGGAAGAAGGAAGGAAAAAAGAAATTTACAAAATAATTTTGTTGCACATAACAAGTTGTGCATAATAGATTTTCAATTTCATAAGCAATCATCTTTTTATTGTACTATGTTACAAAATGGTTGTTTTGTTTGATAAAAATAAAATTTTAAAAATTGTTGGTACTTCATCAACAAAGGTACAATTATTATCTCTATGCAGATGACTCCCTAATCCATATATGCAGGAGATAGTTTCTCTCTTGAGTTCCAGTCATGAAATCTCCAACTGCCTCTAGGAAATTTCAAACTAAGTGTTCCATGGACACATAAAACTCATCAAGTACAAAACAAAATTAGTAATCTTTTCCTAAAACCTGCCCTTGTTTCAAATATTTCCCTTTGTGTTAAGAACATTACCAGTCACTCATATCTGAAATCTTAGAGACATTGTTAACATCTCACTCTCACTCATTCCATATGTGTTCTCTGGTATCAAGTAGTGTGGATTGTACTTTAGCAGAATCTCTCACATCTATCTCCTTCCTACTCTACTAACACAATCCCCATGCTAGCTTGGGTCAATTTCACATCTCACCTAGTCTAAAACAATTTTCTCCTGTTAATCTTCCTGCTTCATATCTCTCCAATCTATTCTCTATATTGCTAATAAAGTGATATCCCTAATGAAAAGAACTGACAATATCATTTTTTTGATTTATGGGCTCAACTAGTACTTTACTGCCTACAGGAACAATTAGAAATCTTATAAATATTATATGAGGGCTATGTGGATGGACAGCAGTAGTTCTAAACAGTATCAGGATGTTTTAATGAAAACTTAATATTTGTCACCAGTGTGATATGGCATCCATTAAAGAAAATGCAGTCTTGGGCTACATTAAGAATGCCATAGTTCCCAGGACCAGAGTAGTGATACTTCAATTGTACTTTGCCCTAGTCAGATCTCACCTGATGTACTGTGGGTTTAAAAAGGACAATGGGAGGGAATCCAGAGGATGCAGAAGACCCTGAAGCTCATGCATGCTCCATGAAGAACTAGCTATATTTACCATGGATAAGAGAAAACTTAGGAAGAACATTGAGATCAATTTTCAAATATTTGAAAGGTTGTCAGAGGAAGGACTAGATATGTTCCAGTTGACCCTAGATTATAGAACCAAGAACAATGGATAAAAGGCAAAAAGAGGCACATTTAAGCTCAATATTAAGAAAAAAAATAAATTTGACATTTTGAGATTAAGAAAGTAAATACAATACATATTGTATATGGCAGATTATATATTATTTATAATACATATGAAGTCTGGGATTTTACCATTGGAGAAACATGTCTCCAAATAAAATCATCAAATAAGGTACCTTTTTCTCTAGTGTTTTTTAATAGATGGGGATTGCTTTGATAAATTAGTTTTGTAAAGACATGAGGCTTTATCTTTTTTTAAAAGTGATAGCATCTTGTAACTGGAAGCAGTCTTTAAGATAGTGCTGTCCAGCTTTCTTCCCGATACAGGAATTCCCTTTGTAGAATCCCTGGCAGGTGAATTTCTAGTCTTTGGTTAATGCTTCTAGAGATGGGGTGTGGATGAGGGAACTTTCATTATCCAAAGCAGTTTGTTAATATTTTGGCTAGCTCAGGCTAAGGATTCAGGGGTTTGGGATTGTTCCTGTTATTGTTGTTTTTTTGTTTTTTACTTTTTTTGTTTCTTTGTTTTGTTTGTTTTTTTATCTGTAGAAGAATGATATGCAAATCAAACAGTACTTTATAATGCCCAATGCTTTCACACTCCCCTCCTGGAAATCAAAGGAATCAGACACCTGAAAAGTATCAGTATTAGCACAGCACAGTTGTACATATTGGGGATTTGCAGCTAACCAGGTATAGGTTTAGAGCCTATAGACAGATTATCACGCAAAAAAAAAAAAAAAAAAGTGTCAAGATCAAAGTTTAGCCACCAGAAAGGCACAATTATCTTGGCTGCAGAAGGAAGTGCTCCTACCAACAGTGGAATTATATTTATAGACCCTCAAAATGATGGGACAATGAGATCCCCTGCTTCTGGAAAATTTCCTAATGGTTTATGGTATAATCTGGCCTGCGGGCCATAGTTTGAGGACCCCTGCCCTATAGCATCAGTTGAAAAATAGAATATTGTTTACTCTTTTTTTTTTTGGAATAATCAGTCTTCCTACTGACCCTGGCCCAGCATGCTTCCATGTACACCTGGTTTAATCTTCACAAAGAGATAATGACTCAAAGTTAGCAAAGAAAGAAAAGCCAGAGAAAAGGTAAACTGCTTCAGAAAGTTTTCAGGCAGCTAGTAAGGAAAGCAAGCATTCTCACCCCAGCCTGAATGTATCAGACACCTATAAAGCAAGGGGTGTGTGTGTGTATATATACTGAACTCTGTACAATCATCTAGGAGTGGCAGGGAAAAACAAGGGCTATTGTTATTAGACAAAGAACATGAAAGGTAGAAAGAGCTCAAAGGTTCACCCCATACAAAATGAAGAATTTTATTCATAATCAATCAATCAACAAGCATTTATTAAATTCAACTTTGTGAGAGGCACTGGGCAAAGTAGGGAAGAGTTTTTATTTAATTAAATTTAAATGTTTTAAAATTAAATCCAAAAATTAAAAATATGCTTGTCCTATTACCAACATGTCATCATTCAGCCTCTGTATGAAAAACTATAGGGAGAGGAAATTCAGAATTTCCTTTGGTAACCCATTTCATGTTAGGAAAGCATTTTTTGACCTCATACTGAAATCTGTATTCAATAATTCATTCATCCAACCAATAAAAATAAATCACTCTCAGTTTTGCCTTTTGATACTAAGCAGAACAAATAACTTCTTATAAATAACACTAGATGGCAATAATTGAAGATGATCATCATATTCCCAGTATTCCCTTATACAGGTTAATACTCTGCTGACCTTTTGTGAGGAAGCTTATGCACTAAGCATTGGAGAATCCGTCAAACAAGTGTGGCAATGTCTCAATCCCCTTCTAATCTCTTTTGCCTTGGATGCATACACAGGTTTGTTAACTCACCAAATAGGAAAGTCACTATAGAACTTTATATTTTCTAGCTGTGAATGAAATAGGATCCAATCACAACTAATAAGGAGGCAATTTATAATTGTTGTAAACAACCTGTGGGGAACTTTCCCAAGTTTGTCTCTGTCAGCAGTCTGCCAGATGCTCAGAGCAAGCACCTCCCCAGTCTCTCATTGTAAATCTCACCTGAGGCTTTGTGATAAGGAAAAGAACTAGGGGAGTAGGAAGCCAGGCCCAGCATGCATCTTCCCAAAGATGCTTCCTCTTTACTCTCTCTAAACCCACATTTTAAAACCAGGTCATCCCAGAAGTTATGAAAACTCAAGAGTTTCTTTCCATCATTTGTTCTAAATTAGCAACTTTTTGACATACAGACTGGTTTTGGGGGAAAAAAGGAGAAGATATATGAAAATCCACCAAACCACTTAGGAAGAGCAATTTTTCCTTGTAATACTTCAGGAACTTGGCAGAAGCAACAACAACACAATCAAAATTCACTCTTCGTTTTAGGTGAAAAAATGTTTTGAACATATTTAGATTCTTTAGCCAGAAGTTCATTTAACCACATATGACAGTGATGGGAATATAATGGATACAATTTTACTCTAAGAGGTTATCAGCTGCTGTGGCATTGATAAAATATTCATGTAAAACAGCCGCAACTGAGCACCTGCAGAGTTTTACAGAAAGGGCTTATTTTTTGATTACACACACATATACTATATAGATTTTCTGGTAGTGTTAATTTAGTTTAGAGGACCTGAGCATGTGGGCAATAGAGACAAGGAACAATATTCATGATATATTGTATGCTGTGCTGCTATCTTTTTAGGAAATTCCACATTGAAAATTCTGCACTTTAGCAAGCATTCGATACAACAGCACAAGATGGACACCATGGTGAAAGGGGTGAGAGGATGAGGGTGGGCATAAGAATAATAGCTAAAAAATCAAGTCCCTGATCCTAGGGAACTCAAATTCATGTTAGTAATCCAAAGCTTACATGTATAAAACTTGGGCAAGGGGAGAGAAAACAATATGAATTATCAATCAGTTACCATATTTACAATTATTATCTATTATGATTCTCACAATGATGCTTTGAGATAACACTTCTCATGTTATAACTGGAGAAACTGAGGCAGACAGGGATGAAATTACTTGGCCAAAATCATATAGCTTGTAAGTGTCTCGGGCTAGATTTGAACTCAGGTCTTTTTTATTTAAAATGGAGTACTCAATCCACTATATCATGAAAAATTATATGATAAAGAACTGGTTAAATATAATAAAGTTATCCCATATAAAATTGTTGGTAGAATATTTATATGAAAAAATGGCTTTTAGAAAACTGATTCTGGATGTTAAAATTTGCAATTTCTCTAATACAAGACACCTATTTGAATCTAGGTTCTTTGCATTGTCTTCCTACAGTGCCTATTATAACTACTTCTGGGCTAACTCAAGGGACTGCCCATTTTATTGTATTTCAAAATCTATACAATATACATCCTTTATATATACATATTTTTCCCTGAGTGCACTACAAGGCTGATCTACAAATTGTAACATCTAGACAACTTCAAACATTTTTGGAGAAAACCTATTCTATTTGGACATAAGAACTCATACATGATAGTGGGAAACAACTTTGATCATCTCATCTCTTTGATATTGATACAGCATCACAGAATAAAGTTTATCTACGAATGAATCTATCAAAGAATTTTATATGATCATAACAAATGGATTGAAAATACTTTATAGAATTTCTAAAGCTGAATTTTGTTTTGCCAATTCAAATACAAATCTAGAAATAGGTGATGTACACACAGATCACATATATAGACATAGATATAAACTGTGTGTATAAAACTTTGTTGTTTTTCAGTCATTTTTGAGTCACATTTGACTCTGTTATTATATTTGGGGTTTTCTTAGCAAAAATAGTGGAGTGGTTTGGCATTTCCTTTTCCAGATCATTTTTCAGATGAGGAAACTGAGGTAAACAGAGTGAAGTGATTTGCTGAAAATCACATAGCTACAAGTATCTGTGATTGAAATTGAACTAAGGTCTTCCTGATGCCAGGCCCAGAGCTCTATCCACTGAACCATCTAGCTGATCCATAAATTTAACTTTGGTAAGTAACACAAGATAATAACAGTAGGATATGGAATACTCTATATTTATCATTCAAATGTGTGACTGAAAATAAAGAAGTACTATAAAATCATCTATAAAACCTTGATAGTCTATTAATTAGAAAAATGCAAATCAAAAGAACTCTGAGTGTACTATTTCATACCTTATTAGACTGTTAATATGACAGAAGAGGAAAATGATAAGTTTTGGAAGGGATGTAGGAAAACAGGGACATGATATCTTCTTAGTTAATTTTCATAATAATAATAATCTTTTTTATCTTTTCTGTTCTTTCAGAATTTTCCTCTCTTTTCATATCTTAGAAAAATTCTCTGGGTGACTTTAATCTTGTGTCGTTTTTTACATGTATTTCCTTATTTTCAATCATTCTTTCTCAGCTTCATTTTTGGAAGTGCCATTTCTCATTCTACAATTAGCTCATCACATACTGAAGTGTTAGAGTTCCATTGTGCTCATTCTACTTTCATTGATAATGAGAATGAATCACTAAAAATAATAGCAAAACATTTTTTATTTTACATTTATTTGTTATCCTTCCAGTTTCACTTATAAATGCTCTTAGAAAGCTATTAATTGGTTGATTCTTTGCAAAACTTTCTGTAGGTTTGATTTCCCCTCTGCTTTATTTCTCTTATTGTGATACATCATTTTTCATAATCTTCCTTAATAATGTTTTGCAACTGGAAACTGAGTGGATACCCAATAGTTGGAGAATAGCTAAATAAGTTATGGTATATTAATGCTATGGAATATTATTGTTCTATAAGAAATGACCATCAGGATGATTTCAGGGAGGTCTGGAGAGACTTACACAAACTGATACTAAATAAAATGAGAACTGGAGATCATTGTACATGGCAACAAGATTATACGATGATCAATTGTAATGGATGTGACTCTTTTCAACAATGAGAGGATTCAGACAAGTTGCAATGACCTTGTGATGAAGAAAGCCATTTACATCCAGAGAGGGAACTGAGTATAGATCACAACATAGCATTTCACTCTTTTTGTTTACTTGTTTACTTGCATTTTATTTTTTCCTCATTTTTTTCCTTTTTGATTTGATTTTTCTTGTGCAGCAAGATAATTGTGTAAATATGTATGCATATATTGGATTTAACATATACTTCTATCATGTTTAACATATATTGGATTACTTGCCATCTAGAGAAAAGGGTGAAGGGAAGGGGGGTAAATTGGAACACAAAGTTTTGCAGAGATTAATGTTTAAAAATTATCCATGAATATGTTTTGAAAATAAAAAAGTTTTACTAATAAAAATAAGTTAAAATTAACAGTGCAAATTTAGAATTCTAAACCACGTTTGAATATACTATATATACTATATACTAATATGTTATATATAATATATACATATACTAATATGTGAAAGAAATTTAACACCACTTTGTTTTTAAAAGAACTGGGGAAATATTCTTAATATTTAAACTGAATTTATTTTCCTTTTTGGTAAATTTGTCCTGTGCAGTCTTATTTAAGTTTACCAAAAACGTGCCATACAATTTCTTTCCTATGGCTAGAGATGTCTTAATTAAGTCACAAAACTACATTAACCTACTTAGATGGAAATTTTCCCAGGAACCTCTCTTCGATTCTAACCTGAATTAGCAGAGAAGATCAGGTAATCCGGATTGATCCTTATCTTTGTTCTCTGCTGTACTTATACATTCCACAAACTTAAGACAGCCTAACTTTTCCCGTACCCCTCACACACACAGCTATTCCATGCTGAGAAATGTGATCCTGTATGGAGACATATGGTGCATCATGTTTTCATTGATCCCTGCAGCCTCAGAAGGTTCAAAGTTGTGATGAGTTTTTCACCAAAGTATGTGCTTCTCAAACTTTGTAGATTTCTCCAGGTCTGGTGATTTTGATATTCACCAGGAAAAAAAATCAGCAGTAAAGAGCAAAGGGTGTTATAAATATTCAAACACTATGTTTAAAAAAAAAGCATCCTGCTCTGAAGGACTCGGGGAAATTGGGATTCTTTCTCAAAGCCACAATTGACAGATATAGGAACCATTTGATCATGGCCTCTGAAAATCTATTGTTGAACCACGCAGAACGTATTTCCCTACAGTCATGCTGGGAACTATTCAAAGGTGGGGATTCTGTCCCAGCTCTCCTCAAAGGCTCTTAAAAGATCTTACATTTTTAAAATCTTATAAAATATTGCTTTAGTATTATTCCTATAGGAAATATTTCAAAGTCAATAAATATGAAATGGAGATGTATTCCCAGGTTTTCAGATTTTAAATACTAAAATAATTATAGCCAAGGTTCTGAGGGTTTTTCCCCCAATAGAAAGCAGCACTACCACTAAAAAGTTTTAGCCTTGGGAAACCATTCATTCCAACTCTGAAAACATTCATTTCAACAAACATTTAAGGAACTATGACTTGTAGGGATCTGCTGAGGGTTTTGAGCTATATTGGGAATACAGAGATGTAAAACCATACCACACAGACTCTGCCATGAAGTAGTTCACAGTCCACTGGGGATAGGAAAAAGGATAAAATATGTATTCAGAAAATTATGATGCAAGTTGGCACACAATAAGTGAATGAATGACAAGCTTTTTAAGTACATTCTAATTTTAGAATTTTAAGCTAAAGTGGGGTGGGGAAGCAGGTAAGAACTCTGCCAAGCATTAGGGATACAGATATAAAAGTAAGAAGTTAAACAGCTCCCACCCCATCACCACCCTCAAGAACCTTACATTCTAAGAGGCAGTTGGAACACACAGGGGATGTATCTGGGGAAGGATGTCAAAGATGAGCAGTGAGGGAGAGTATTTCATTCTAGGGACGATGGTATGAGCAATGTGATTAGTTTTCAAGGGGGAAAAAAGGTAGAAACCTGGGGACAATGGTACATACAGGGCAACAGTAGAGTGGAAAATGAGCAAGAATGGAGATGTCAGGAAGTGCCAAACAATGTCTCAGAGCTACCAAAGCATAGACTCTGGTGGCCCACTTTGTTGGATCAAACAGTAGCAGTATGGAAAGAGAGTATCATTAATACTGATAAATATTTAAATTATTCTGAATTTTCTTTTTATTATTTTGTATGTAGTTATCAGTTCTTTTGCTTAGTAGATATAACGTCCTTTTGGGCAGGGACTTTCTCACTTTGGTATGTATGTATGTATGTATGTATGTGGTTAGTACCACTTTGTGTATGTATTTTTGTATCCTAAACATTTAGCAAAATATCTGGAACTTGGTAGGCTAAAAATAGCTTATCCAATTGAATTGAATTGAATTAAGAGGACTAAACAGATTAGTATGCTAGAGATTCAAAGAGGGATGGATCATTGCTAAATAATACCTTAGATTGAAATAATAGCCTTTCACTTGGACTTTGAAGGACATAAAACAGAGATTCTTGTACTCATGTGTCATAGATCCTTTTATCTGTACGCTATGGACCCTTTCTCAGATTAATGTATCAAACAAAATATAGAGTATTACAAAAGAAATGAATTACATTGAAATATATAAAGAATTGTTTTAATGATCACAGATTCTACATTAAGAACCATAAAATAAAGAATTTTTAAATTGGTAGATATGAGTAGCAAATCATTCCAGGGTACAGAAACAATATGCCAAAAATTTCAGATAAAGGGAGAGTAGGACAAGGTAAGGAAGACCAAGAAGTCCAGTTTGACCATAATATAAAGAATATGAATTAGAATTATGTGAAATAAGTCTAGAAATATAGGTTGGAACTAGATTGTGGAAGTTAAGAAATCATCATTTTATTTGTAAGCACTGTATTTCTAAATTGAACAATAATGTTCATCAGATAGACATTTATCCCTGATGTGAATGATCGATTAGAGAAGAGAGAGACGGAAAGTAGAGATTTCAGTGATTCAAGTAAGAAGAAATATAGGAGAGAATGACCTAGAATGGGATGTGAGAAAAAAGGATGGAGAACATGTGAAATACATTGCTGAAGTACCACTGATAGGACTTGGCAGTTGATTTGGACATAAATGGGGATATAGAAGAGTTTATTCTCAAATGATTAGAAGAGTAGTACATCTTACTGCTTCAGTAGGTTTCTCTTAAAGAGCAATTAAACCCAATAGTGTTGATGGGCTCAAGACTTACATGGCCATGTAACTCTAAAACATTAAACATATGACAATTTGCTCTATCCCAGAACTGTGACAATATAAATACATAGTCTGCTCACCTATAAGAAGCTTTACTGCTAGTCTCCCTATTAAAAAAAAAGCCTTTAATTTTGTCATCTTTTGCAGCCAGAATGTAATTATAAAGCTCTCCTATATTATTTCCCTTCAGATTGCATTGTGTAAATATGTGGGTCACCTGAAATTTCTAATTCTCAGCCATTTGGCATCATTGGAAAAAATGGACCCAACAGGCAATTTCACAGATATAGGAATTCTCAGTGAGAAAACACTCTCTACTAATTCATCTCATCTCAACAGTTATGTTATGCAGTGGTTGCAACACTAGTCCTAGAGTCAGGAAAATCTGAGGTCAGTTCTAGCCTCAAACATTTATTAGCTATGTAACTTCTGGACAAGTCACTTAATCTGTTTGTCTCTATTTCTTCAACTGTAAAAATTAATTTAAAATAGCATCTACTTCTCAGGGTTGTTGTGAAAATCAAATGAGATAAGTGCTTAGCACAATGCCTGGAACATAGTAGGTGCTCAATAAATACATGTTCCTTTTCCTTTTACCCCATCCTCACTCCCAATGAAAATCATTGCCTATTTTGAAATATATAGTGTTAGAGAGTTGGCTGAAATCTTTTTCTGTTATAGTAGACCAGAACCCAGTTTCTAGGTTTCTGTTCCTAATTCCAAACTAGATCTTTAGGCACTATAGCATACTGCCTCTCTCTTTTGTCCCTGGCATTGAAAAAAATGTATTTTATCAAGCAATTTATCTCCACTTTATAAACAAAGAAACTAAAGTTGGAACTTGCCCCAAGATCACAAAATACAGTGCCAGAGCCAAGACTCTTAACTTCTGAGTTGGTACTCTTGACAAGTCAAGTCATGGTCATTTAACATATCATGACTTGCATGCTATAACTCTAAGAAAGAGGAAATATTGTACTTAATGGGATTTAGGGAAAAAAGCATGTGACTGAGTAAGGATCTAGGAAGAGAATCAAATCTCTTTATGCTTCTTCTCTTCAGTATCTAATCAGGGACAATTCAGTTTTCCTCTCTTAGGTTTCCATTTATTTAGAGTATATATAAAATCAAGTATTGACTTTGCTGGTCAAAAGATTATAGATTTACTGTTAGAAGTCACATTAGGAACAAAGTAATCCAACTTCCACATTTAACAGCTTAGGACACTTAGATCCAGAGAGATGAAGCAGCTTGCTGAAAGTCACACAGTTGCATGTCCCCAGTACTAGCATTGATCTAAGATGCTAATAAATCATCATGTTCTCTGAACTCCAAAGTTTAAATATATATTGCCAATGATATACAGAGAATTTTTTTTTCATAGAAGACCTGGAAATACAGTAGAATTTTCATGCATTTCAAAGGTCGAGCAGTTTCTCCTTTAAACTCAAATTCAAAGGCAGAGATAAAACTTGGATTATAAAATGCTGTCATTTCATACTGGTAAATTGAAAAGTTGTTGGCATAAACTTACTGTAACTAGAAATTATTAAAAAAAAAAAAGCAGGGCTCCTCTGCATCTTGTTAGTGCCGTATTATCTGTATATGTGATCTCATTAGTTAACTTTCCTCCAGTGCACACATTCAGCCTGACAGGACAGACTAGCACTGGCTGCCGTCAAAGAACCTGCCAGCACCTATTAACACTTCTCAGTTTGGCTTCAATTGAGTCTTTCCATCTTGAAAATTAAAATCATGGCCTGTGATAGAAATGTTCATGAAATGGAGCATTGGTCTTGGGACATTTCACTTTTTAATTATCTCTCATTTTGAAGATTTCCTACTGCTTACTTTTAGCCTTTCCTAACCCCTAAATGCTTGGTCCTGTCTCCCCCAATGAAAACACACACACACACACACACACACACACACACACACACACACCACATAAATATGAAAATATATTTAAGCAAGTATTATGTATGAACATGTTATTCTAAAAGTCTAACTGTCTTTTAATGTTTAAGAATATGTTTTTGTAGTATATATCTATATACACAGACAATACATAGAAGTATGTATATTTAATTGTGTGTGTGTTCTATGTGTTAATGCAGTTTTCTCCCAAAATATGTTAACTCCTTGAAAGAATATTTTTATTTTTCTCTTTATATCCTTTGTAAGTAATATAGATTCTAACTCATAATACTCTTTTCTAAATTCATTATTTATTTCTCTTTAATGTTCTCTTTTTAGTTTTGAGTGTCAAATTCTGCTCCCCACCCATTAAGAAGGAAAGTAATATAATATCAATTATATTTGTCTAATCATGGAAAATATATTTCCATATTAAGTATGGTACAAACAAATAAAAACAAATAAAACAAAAATGTTTCAATTTGCATTTTTCTATTGAAGTAGAAAGGGATTTTTCATTGAGTCCTTTAAAATTATCTTGAATCATTATATCAATCAGAATAGCTATGTCTCTCAGAGTTGATCATCATTGAAATATTGCTATTATTCTATATAATAATCTCTTGGTTCTGTTTACTTTACTCTATATCACTTCATATGGATCCAGATTTTTCTGAAACCATCCCCCTTGCCATTTCTCATAACAAAATAGTATTTGATTGCAATTATATACTATAACTTTGTTCAACCATTCCCCAATTCATGAGCATCCCATCAATCTCCAATTCTTTGCCACAACTAAAAGCATTGTTATGAATAATTTGGTACAAATAGATCCATTATCCTTCTTTTTCAATCTTTTAGTGATGCAGAGTTTGTAAGTGATGTTGCTAGGTCAAAGAGTATGAAATTCTGTAGCTTGTTAAGCATATTTTAAAATTGTCTTCCAAAATAATTGGACCAATTCACAACTCCATCAGCAGTATACTAGTCTCTTTTTTCCACATCCTCACTATCGTTTCTCATTTTACTTTTCTGTCACATTAGTCAATCTGATAAATATAAGGTGGTACTTCAGAGTTGTTCTAATTTTGATTGCTCTAATCAATAGTGTTTACAACACATTTTACATATGATTATAGATAGCTTTGATTTTTCTCCTAAAAATTGCCTATTCATATTATTTGACTATTTATCAGTTGGGGAATGGCTCTTATCTTGTTGTTTATAAATTTGACCCAGCTCCTTATATATAAGGACTTTATCAGAGACATATGCTGTATTTCTTTCTGGTTCTTGTTTTCCTTCTAATTTTGGCTACATTGCTTTTGTTTTTTGCAAAACTCTTTTAAATTTCATGTTATCAAATTATGAATTATACTTTTCTGTGATTCTCTTTATTTCTTTTTTGGGTCATAAACACCAATTATTCATAGATCAGGTAGGTAAAATTGAAACATTATTTTCTTATGTCATTGATATCTAAATCATGTACAACTATTTTAACTTTATCTTAATATACTGTGTGACATATTGGTCTATGCCTCGTTTCAAACAAACTGTTTTGTAGTTTTCTCAGTAATTGTTGTTAAATAGTGAGTTCTTGCTCCATAAACTTGGATTTTTATTTCTTTTACTTTGATTGAAATCATGATGGCTACCCCAATTTTTTAACTTTATGTAGATCTTTTCTCTGTGTTTTTTTATGGGGGAGGGTATATAAACAAATACACAAATAAAGCAAAAACAAAAACAAAACCATATTGTAAGATTCTGGTTTCTAATCTGTTCTGCTATTTGCTTCCATTTTATATTTGAGTTCCAAGATATAGTCACAATTATGATTTCTAATTGTGTATTTCCCTCCATCATATTTTTGTTTATCTTTTTGTCTTCTCTTTTTACCTTATCCCTTTTCAAAAGTCCTACTTTCTTTTCTACCCTTCATCATGCTTTGTTTTGTCCTTCTACTTCCCTATTAACCAAGATAGATAGATTTTTCCCAAATAAATGTGTGTGTACAAAATACACACATACTTACATCTGTGTGTATATCTGTAGGGATATTCTTCTGTCTTTAGACCAATTTTGATGAAAGAACTGCTTACCAATATCTCCATTTCCCCTTCCATTATAAAAAAGCTCTTCATCTTTGTCCAAGGGGCTATAAAACTCTATATACCCTTTTATTCAATGGTATCTTTACTGAGTCTGTATCCCAAAGAGATCATAAAAGAGGGAAAGGGACCCACATATGCAAAAATGTTTATGGTAGCTTTTTTTTAGTGGCAAGGAACTGGAAATTGAGTGGATGCCCATCAGTTGGGGAATGGCTGAATAAATTATTGTATGTGAATATAATGGAATATTTATTAATGTTATATAAGAAATGACTACCAAGATGATTTTAGAGAAGTCTGGAAAGTCTTACATGAACTGATGCTGAGTGAAGTCAGAAGATCCAACAGAACATTGTACACAGTAGCAAAAAGTTTATGTGATGATCAGCTGTGATGGACTTGGTTCTTTTTAACAATGAGGTGATTAAAAGCAATTTCAATAAACTTGGGATGGAAAGTGCCATCTACATCCAGAGAGAGAACTATAGAGACTGAATATGGATCAAAGCCTAGCATTTTCGCCTTTTTGTTATTATTGCTTGCTTGTTTTTTTTTCTGTTGGTTCTCCCCTCTTTTGACCAGATTTTTCTTGCGCAGCATGATAAATATGGAAATATTTAGAAGAATTGCATATGTTTAACCTATATCACATTGGTTGCTGTCTTGGGGATCCAGGTTAAGATGACAAAGGAAGAAAAAAAATAGAACACAAGATTTTGCAAAGGTGAATGTTGAAAACTATCTTTGCATGTATTTGGAAAAATAAAGTACTAGTAAAAATGAGGAAAAAAAACAAAAAGCACTTCCTTGTATCCACCTTTTTGTGAGATAATTTTCCCCATTCTTCCTCTTCTTTGTTGGGTAGGTGAGTATTAGTTATAATCACAGCAACTTTGAGTTCTGGATTATCATATTCTGAGCCTTCAACTCCTTTAAGGTAGAACCTGCCAAATCTAGTATGGTCCAGATTGTGGCTCCTTAATATTTAAATTGTTTCTTTCTGACTGCTTAAAGTATAGGAATCTAAATAAGTGCTTTTATTTTATAATTTTTTAAAGTATGATAACTAAGTTCTTTGTTATCATGGATTTCATGTAGTCTAATAATTCTTAAATTATCTATCCTTGATCTATTTTCTACATTAACTGTTTTAATTTTTGTTGGGTTTTCCTTTTCTTTGATGAGATATTTCACATTTTCTATTTTTTCATTCTTTTGATTTTATTTTATTGTTTCTTAATATCTTATAAAGTCATTAGCTTCCAGTTACCTAATTCTATTTTTAAAGAAATTATCTTCCTAATGAGCTGAGCCCTTGTTTTAGATTTCTACATTTAGCTTGGTGTGACACTGAAACATCTGAAAAGGAAATTCCTTGCAGGGGGTTGAAAGTAGAGAGCTAGATCAAATGTTATCATATTTCTTCATGTTTAACTATCTTCATCAGTACTGAGAGCCTATTCTAGCTGACAGTGATCTATTTCTAGAAGCTAGGTATGATAGTGGATGGAGTACTGGACATAAAAAACCTAAATTTAAATCCTACCTATGTAACCCTGGGTAAATTAATATCTATCTGCTTTAATTTTGTCTCCTGAAAAATGGGAATGATAATAGCATCTACCTTCGAGAATTATTATGAGAACCAAATAAGATAATATTTCTAAAGTTCTTTGCAAATCTCAAAACATTATATAAATGCCAACTGTGATTACTGTCCAGAAGGGGCGTGAATACATAGAAAATAAGCAAGCCAAATACTTCACTCTACCCTGATAGCAGTTCCCTAACTCAGACCTGTGTCTTGTCATTTATATATTTACTAAGCACCCTTGGTCATCATGGATTGTACTGATATTGAGCATATAAAAACCAAAATGAAATGATCTCTTGTCCTTGAGGAACTACCATTCTAGTAGAATAGAAATACATTACTGCTGGAATTTCAATTTCTTAATCACATGCTATAGAGAGGTCAGTTCCTACTCTGCTCTGAAGAGGATCTCAGGGTGTTAGAAAAAATACACTAACTATAACACAAAATCCAAAGCCAAGACTTTGGTTTGTAGGAAAAAAATATGAGCAGGGTCCAGAGAACATAGCTTCAAGTGTAAGATAATTCCCCAAATTGAGGAACAGGTAAGAACAGGAAAGAATAGCCAAAAGCAGTTTCCTACACTCATCAATTCCACAAAAAATATACATATTTTTTGCAAGTAAAATTTCCCTCTCTAAAATTCATATTCTGCAAAATGAGGACACAGATGGAAGTAGGATAGGGTGATTGGGGCTTTATACCAGAGCAACAGATTACAAGCATCTGAATAGTTAGTGTCCCAAAAGCTTTAGTGAAGTTTTAAACTATTAAAGCTTGAAACTGCCTTGAGACTTTTGGGATATCTGATATTTTCAGTACTTCAGCAACATAGAATCAATTGAGATTAACATCTAATTAGTGATTAGTTAAAATAGTAAGCCACTAGATGAGATCTTTTCTCACCCTGAATGATCTCTTTCCAGGTCTGGTTCTCCCTTATTCCCTAATGCCCCCATCCTCTACCTAATTTCATCAACAGTGTCCTTGGTGTATCATTGTTGTTTTGTTTTGTTTTGTTTTTTCTGAAACACATCTCCCTGCACCAAATGAACTGAGGGCAGGTTCAGTGCTTCTTTCCCATAAGCAAAAATTGCTAGTTACAATAGGAATGAATGTGAAGTACTCTGGGGCCTTAGCTGTAACATTCCAGGATTCTAAGAGCTCAGTGTCCAGTGATTAAATGCACCAGGGACTCTGACCCTCAAGAACAGCATTAGATCTACAGGAAATAGTCCCATAAGTGACCTATCATACAGGATGACTCAGAGATGAAAGAGGAGGCACCCTGTATTATTAAGGAGGAAGCAGCCATTCAAAAATAACTCCCATAAAAAAAATTTCAACCTTGGGGATCATGACTCCTTATGAAAGTCTGTTGAATTAAAAAAAAAAAGTGATATTGTAATGGCAAACATAAAGGAAAAATGTTGATCTCCTCTCATGAAGTCTAAAGCAACAAGAAAACCTTTTCCAAAGGTCTGCATTATTCTGACCTTGTATGAATCTCTGATGTAAATGAAGCAGTCTCTTGTGAGTTTAGATAATTTGAGTCTCTTACTAATAGGGCTGATTAAAGGGATAATTTTAATAGTAGTAATGGGATGGTCCTGATAGTAACAATAATAATAAATGAATATTAGATAATCATTGCTTTAGAGTCTTTTAAATACTTTATTGCATTTGAATTATAGCAACCTAGTAAAATAGGAGCTATAGCTATCATTATGCACATTTTACAAATGAGGAAACCAAGTCCAGGAAAGGTGAACTGTTTTGCTCATGATCACACAAAACCAGTCAGAGAATGGATTCAAGGCCAGATATTATCTCATCTATTACTCTGAAGATTACTGAGATAATGGTTGGAGGAAGTATGGGAAAACCGGGACACTAATACATAGTTGTTCACTGATCCAATCATTCTGGAGAACAATTTGAAACTGTGCCCAAAGGTCTATGAAACTGTATATATCCTTTGATCAACAGTTTTTCTACTGGGCCTATATCCCAAGGAAATGATAAAAGAAGGGAAAAGACCCACATTTGCAAAAATGTTTGTAGCACCCCCTTTTGTTGTGGCAAGGAACTGGAAACTGAGTGGATGTCCTTCAGTTCGGGTACTGAATAGTTATGGTAAATGAGTGTTATGGTATAAGAAATGACCAGCAGGATGATTTCAGAAAGTCCTGGAGAGACTTACATGAACTGATGCTAAGTCAAATGAAGTGAGTAAAATCAGGAGAATATTGTACACAGCAACAACAAGATTATGTATGATCAATTATGATGGACGTGTTCCAAAAGACTTATGATGGAGAGAGCCATCTGCATTCAGAGAAAGGACTATAAAGACTGAATGTGGATCAAAATATAGTTTTTCGCCTTTGTTGTTGATGTTCCTTTGCATTTTTTTTTCATTTTTTATCTGATTTTTTTGGGGCAGCATTGATAAATGTGGAACTATGTCTAGAAGAACTGCATATTAACCTATATTATATTACTTGCATCTAGAGGAAGTGGGAAGGTGGGAAGGGAGGGAGAAAAATATGAAATATGGGACACAAGGTTTTGCAAGGGTGAATGTTGAAAACTATCTTTGCATGTAGTTTGAAAAATTAAAAGCTATTATTTTTTAAAAAAGGGAAAAAAAAGTGAAGGTTGTTTTGGCTCATTTTGTAAATGATACATTTGCTGCAGGCAAATCCAGAAGTGGGGGTCTACCTAGGAGTGTCTACCCTAGTTTGAACATACCCAATTATTTAGGGAAAAATAATACATTAAAAGAATTCTGTTATTTTCTAAGGGCACATAAAAGTATTCCCATTGTGAGTAGTTTGCCTTTCTGTAAAAAATCTAGGTTTTCCAGATTACCTAATTAAAAGGAAATTATATAGTAAAACTAATGTCTAGTTTAGTTACAAGTCTAGAAAGTTATGAGTTGGCCTTGCTTTGTAACTATTGTGAGCTATACTGGCTTCAGAATTAAATGAGCCCAGTAGCTTCAGAATGTTAACTACAAGGCTTTTGTTTTTGTTTTTCTTTACAAATAAAATGCTCAAAGAGTAACAAGCATAGTATAATTAAATTAAAATTAAAATATCAGAATGGTTAATAAATAAGTACCCCAAATGTTCCCTATTAAATTTTATACATATCTAAAAGTATTGTACATCAGATTGACATATGCCATACCCTGTCAATATATCCTCTTCCTTATCTTGACCAGTTCTGATAACATACTCCATCCCATTATAGTCAAAAGGATCTGTTGAAGGAAATGGGGTTGTTTAGCCTGGAGGCAGGAGGCAGTCTTAGTCAATACAACAACCATTTTCAATTATTTGAAGAGCTGCCCTGTGGAAAAGGAACTACCTTGTTCTTGTTCTGTTTGGCTCCAAAAGACAACAAAAAGAAATAGTTGAAAAGATGTGTGTGTGTGTGTGTGTGTGTGTGTGTAATGGTATATATATGTGAATTTTTGGGGTGGGAAGTGGTTTTCTAATAATTAATGATATTCAGATGTGTAAATCTCTGCCTCAAAATGTCATGATGAGTTCTACCTCACTAAAGGTCTTTAAGTCAAAATGGGACAATCATTTGTTAGAAATATTGGCAAGAAGATTCTTGGTCACTTAGAAGCTAGATTAGATTTTCTCTGATGACCATCCCAATTCTGATTTTCTGTGAAATTCTGCTTGTAAACTATAAAATGTCATATAAAGAAAAATTCTTTTTATACTTCTAGTCTTAATGTTAACATTACACACTGTACTGTTCAAATCCAGAATTTTTAAAGCCAAAATTTGCTCTTAAAATAAGTTTCTGCAGGAGACCAGATTTTTACCATAGACACATAAACAAGCACAGAATTATACTAATCAGCCAGAATTTTGGAAAGAAAAAAAAGTCTAGGTTAGAGGACTTTCTTCTCTCCCTTACCTTTCCTCTCTTCCCTCTGAATTTCAGCATGGAAAGAGAACTTCACCTCTGAATGTGCCTTGGAGCTTGACATGAAGCAGGGCTAAGAATAGCCTTGAGATCTTAGAAGTAGGGTTGAGACTTGGCTGATGTCCCTAGGCCAGTTTGCCAACTATGAATCAATCCATTTAGCTGGGGAATTTTCTATCAGTTCCAGAAGTGACAAAGGGAAACAAAACTTTCATATCTTGTTCAGCCTGATATTCCAGAGTAAAAGCAAAAAGTCAGGAAACAGATGGGCCTGGACCTGATGGTGATCATTGGACTGCCAAAGGTCAGTGCCCTGCTGAAGAGAGGCACTCCATGGCAGGCATATATGTACAGAGAGAATTTCCTTTACTTCTAATCAGGGATGGCGGATAAAGAGTTTCCTAGAGCAGCAAATGGGTCACTACTCTGCCTAGGACTGCATAGAAAGTTTATGCCAGAGGCAACATGTGAACACAGGTCTTCTCTTTCAAGCCTAGTGTTCCATCTATTGTGGCACAATTCCTCTGTTAGTTTCACTTCTATCCTCCCTATGTCATGTTCGAGAAGGAAAGGCAATCAACAACCTTTGAGAGTAAAGCTGGCCTGGAATTGGTCAGTTAGGAGACTCCTCCCTCTCTCCTTACCTCCCTCCATTTCTTCCTCCCTCTCTCCTTCCCTCCATCTCCTTCCTTCCCTCTTTCCTTCTCTCTTTCCTTCCCTCCTTCCCTCCCTCTTTCCTTCTCTCCTTCCTTCCTTCTTTCCTTCCTTCCTTCCTTCCTTCCTTCCTTCCTTCCTTCCTTCCTTCCTTCCTTCGTTCCTTCCTTCCTTCCTTCTTCCTTTCCTCCCTTTCTTCTTTCCTGTTTCCTCTCTCCCTCCCTCCTTCCTCTCCCCTTCCCTCCTTCCTCTCTCCTTCTCTTCTTCCCCTCTCCCTCCTTCCCTTCCTCCCTCCATTCTTTCCTCTCACTCTATCCACATAAGTTATCATGCCCTTATCTACAGATGCTCTTAAAATCATTTTTTTTCTCTTTTGCACCTCTGAACCCTTCCAAGAGATCTTGCAATTTATTGACTAGATTTCTTAAGGAGCAGGCCTTAAATCAAAACCAATTTGACTCCAGCCACCACCTTAGGCCAAGCCCATTTGGATATTGCATCCTGATTGACTCAGATCAAATGTAAATTGTTATTATTTCTGCTTTGACCAGAAACATTGAGGATCTTTCCCTCCTAGACTCATTCATTCATACATTTATTATTTAGAACTTTTTTGGACTGGGTGAAAGAGAAGATTCTTTGCTTCAATTGCTGCCTTAGTTCCTCAGTTGTATGGGTGCTATCTTGATCAAACTGAAACCCGGTAAAGACCTTAGCTTAAAATGGTCCATTTGATCTCTATCTTGCCACTAGACACAAATAGCTCTGTAGGAGAAAGTGAGGCAGGTGACCTTGCATAGTCTTCTCTCACATAAATCCAATTCATTTGCCTGTCAGCATCACCTACTTCATGTCATGGTCCTTTTCAAGAATGAAGGCAAACAACAGCAATAATCCCTGAATCAATTTTCACCCCAAAATGATACTTCTTTTTTATAATTTTATTTTGTTTTTTAGTAAAGCATTTTATTTTCAAAACATATGCATGTTTAACCCTTGCAAAACCTTGTGTTCCAATTTTCCCTATTGCCTCCCCTAGATGGCAAGTTATATGTTAAACATGGTAAAATATAAGTCAAATCCAATATATACATACATATCTATAAAATAATGATAATTCTTTCAATGTATTTGTCCTCTGTTTAACATTTTGACTATGCCTATAAAGGAAAACTAATGAGTACTATAGGACATTTTGAGCTCCATGAATATGGTCCAGTGCCTCAATTTAAACCTCCCTGAATTTCAGCTTTTCATCTCTAAAAAAAGGTGATCTACTATCATCTGTAATGTTAAGGTGAAAGACAGCCCAACAATGTTAGAGTCCCCAGATTGGTATCACAGATATGGTGAAAGAATTCACAAGTAAAGGGGAAAGATTTATTATCTGCTGATAGCTGGCCAAGTTCCAAGGGAATTTACTAAAAATCATCAGCAAGAAGATATTTTATAGGAAAAAGAAAAAAAAATCAGATTCTTCAAGTTACTGGTCTGATAATTTTATGGCTTACAGATAATATTGAGGAGTAGTGGAGGTGGAGTTACACCCATTATTGAATTCTATGGCTTAGAGGTAGAATTGAGGAGTTGTCTTAGAGGTGGAGTTTCACCCCATTATTGAATGCTCAGAAACTTTATTATTGCTGACCAACAGTTTGTAACCTGACAGCCAGCATAGTTTGTGGCACTCCCAAGAGCAGGTATTCTTAGAATTATTGCTACAACCACCCTAAGAGTTACACCACATCATTAGTATCCACCTCAGAAGTTTGTTGGAAAAATCAAATCAAAGTGTGTGTGCATACTTGCATGTATATCCATATCCACATACATACATATACACATACATATGTGTATATATGATATACATAATATTTTTCAAGTCTTGAAAAGCTTTATAACTATTACAGCTATTGTTGTAATAACCTTCACAAGCTAAGAACATGGCAAAAAAAAATCTTAGAAAAAGAATGGTTATTTTGAAATGGACAACAGTGGATGTTTATTTGCAGTAGATCCCTTGTGAGTGAATGAATGAACAAATAAGAATTTATTAAGCACCTATTATGTACCTGTAAAAGACACAAGGGATACAAATATAAAAATGAAACACTCCATTCCCTTGAGGAGCCTCTGATCAGGTCAACTCGACTAATTTTTCCAACTCAACTCAAACTGCTCTTTCCAGGTTTACCAATAATCTCTTGATTTCCAAATCGAATGACCTTTTAAATCCACATCCCCCATTCATCACCTTTTTTCTCATCAATACTTTCTCCCTCAGGATTTTTCATGACACTTATCTCTTTTGGTGTCCTATTTATAGAACTCTAATACTAATAGGGGCAAACAATGCATATAAAGGAACTATGTGGTCAAGGTGAAGGAGAATCCTTCTATCTTGATTCCTAGTTTCTAAGTGTAACTCATTTCTACTAAAGTTAGCTAATTTGGCATAAACCAGGCAGGGATGTTAGATTTTGCTCCTTCCCTAGTTTTCCAGGTCCTTTAAATCAGTCAGTCAAAATATTTATTAAGCACCTAGTATTTGCCAGGCACTGAGCCATTGATGAGGGTACAAAAAGTGGCAAAAAACAGTCTTTTCACTCAAAAAGTTCACAGTCTAATGGAGAGAGGGACAACAAACAAACAAATATATACAAACATATACAAGATAAATACCCAAATAAGATGGATGAGACACTTGAGTGAGAAGGTAGGAAAGCCTTAAGAAGATGGGAAATTATTTAGGGTTTGAAGGAGTCCATGGAATCTAGGAGGTAGAGATTAATTAGAGTATTCCAGGCTTGGGGGACAGCCAGGGAAAATGCCTGGACCCAAAACAGCAAGAAGTCCAAAGTTCTTTGATCAAAGATTATGTGGTAAGGTAGAAGAAGACTGGAAAGGAAAGGGGGCTAAATTATAAAGGGACTTGAATGTCAAAAAGAGCATTTTGTATTTTATCTCAGAGGTAATAGGGAACCACTGGAATTTATTGAGAAGGGAATTTATATGGTCAGACCTTCACTTTAGAAAAATCTCTACATTCTTTGAAAGAAGAAGCAATTTGAAATTGAAAGAGCTTGGTTCATGTCCTAGGTCTGCCATTAATTAGTTCTGCGACTTTGGGGCAATCATTTCTTCTTTCCATTTCACACCCATTCTCAGAGCTGTCTTCTTTTGTAAAGTGAAATGCTTAGGCAGGAACAGTCAATATTTATTTATCACCTACTATGTTCCAAGCCATGAGTTAAGTGCTAGCTGATCTTTGTGGTCCCCTTCAACGCTAACATTCTACATTTATAACAGATCAGATCCTGATTTCTCATAGAGGTTCTGATCTGAGGGTTTTAAAAGATAGGGAAATGTTGATTTATTGATGCTATTAAAATTACACTCTATTTGTAGTAGATGTAAAAATTCCAATTTTAATCTCATTTGGCACAAACCTCCTTTTGCATGTGATATGCATAGAGTGATATGCTACTCAGTGTTTGAGATCATTTAGAGGACTGGCTGCTGGCAATTCCAGATGGTGTTCGTGACTAATGCCCTGACCTGCAGCCCACATCTGTGGGCAGGGAAGAGTAGATGGAGGCCCCCAGACCTGAGATGATGGAACACAGTTAACCATGTGTCACTGGGAAAATGTGAGTATGAAAAAAAAAAGAGTGCCAGTGTCTAGGGCAAGATTCATTTGAGGAGGTTGGTGACCCACCCTCTGGAGAATTGGACAGCTCAGTCTTTCTGTGCTCCCTCCATCATGGCCAAGGGCTGATGCACACATGGAAGCATCTCGAGTGGGCAACCTCAGCATATGGAATACACACACAGTCACAGCTCAGCAGAACTGACTCCAGAAGGAAAGGTATTAAATATTTACAAGGGTCTCCGGGATTCAAACTAATTGGAGAAAAGGCCATCAGAATTAGTGAAAAGTCTGAACTGCAGGTGCTTTTTAAATAGTCTTTATTACTTCCTAGTAGTATAGTAAATGGGAACTCCCTGTTAACAGAAGCCTTGCCAAGTAGAGGTCCCTGCTGGTTCTTACCTATAATGAAGAGATAAGGCCAATTTTCATGATTAGCATCAGACACTTAGTATGAACAATTAATGGGCTAAAGTAGTTGATGAGCCTCTTTCAGGTTGGGCAAGCCACTAGAATCCTGTTCATTCTATGAATTTGCTAAGCAGTTCTGGCTTCACAGGCAATACCAAGATAAACTTTAGGTTAGCCCATATCCAGTTATCACAAATTCCAAAGCAGTGGAGACCAAATGACCTTTTATTGCAATTTCAAAATGCAAATGGTATTTATAGATTTTTTTTTAATCCTTCCTTAGCCTTTCCAAGAATGCTTCACACTAGCAATGACAAGGGTCAGGGAGTCCAGTTTGGATTAAGTATTCATAGGAAAGCAGCTCTCTCACACTAAATCTATTGTACCCCACTTTCCCTAGAATACAGGGTGCCAAATGTATACATCCCCCAGGCATAAACAAAGATATTCAGAATGATATGCAGGCTGTTTAGGATACTAGGGGACCCTAAGAAAATGACTGCTTTAGTTTTGTATTAAATATTATATTTAGGAAAAGTGAAAACAGACAACTCTTTTGTTTTGTTTGTTTTCCCTCTTCTGCTTATAGGATTTAGAACTGGGAAGGAAATTAGACATCTATCAGTCCTTTTTGTAAAGGTGAACTAAGGTCAGTCAGGCAGAAAGCGGTAGAGTCAGAACTCATATCCATGCCTTCTACTCCAATCCTGTCCTTTTTCAAATATATTTGCCATTCTAATGATAATGTCATAAATGAGTGTTTAATAATCATAAAGTATGATGAAAGATCATAACAATCTGATTAGTTCCCATTTAGGTTTTTATTTTGTTTTGTTTTATTTTTTTTTCCAGAACCCATTCTGACATATGGCAGTATACTATAGATTGAAAATACTTTGATCAATCATTTGGGAAAACATCTGGTTCTTCCACTATAATTGCTGGTCTCTGCTATGATTTTTTTTCAGGATTCTTTATTTTGCTGTGAATTACAAACTATATTCATGTTTTTTTAATTCTAACTAAACCCTCTTCTCTTCTCAGTACTTTTCCATGACACTATTCCTAATCAAGCTATATTCTTGTCCCTTTCCAATTTGTACTCCTTGGAAAATAATATCAAATTTTTACTGTCCTCTACTATTGAATCCTTTGTTCCCTTTTTGAGTAGAAACCACACTTTGGCAAATTCCAATGTCAAGTTATTCCTGCCATCTCCACCTTTTTGTCCAATTCATATCCTGGTGGATGGAGATGGAAGAAGCCATGAAATCATGTTTATTGAGTTCACTAGAAATTTACCTTGCCTTTATCTCAACTTGTACATCACTACAGCACTAGCTACTCCTCATTAGTCAATTTCCAGTCTCAATAAGTTTTTTTCTTTTCTTTCTCAAGTCTTTACTGGTACGTCTCTTCTCTCTACAACCATCTTATTTGAGTATCTCATCTCATATTGCACTGAAAAAAAAAATTGACTTCTTTACCACTCCTCCTTAGTTAATACTACTTTTTTATGTTCTATCATTTCTCATTTACTGGATCCTTCCCTGATACCTATAAATATGTCCTTTTTTTCCTCCATTCTAAAAAGAAAAAAAATTAAACCAACACAAAAAACCTCTTCCTTGATCCTATCAGTCCCTTTAAGCTGTATATGCCCCTCCTATTCTCAGCTAGTCTCCTATAATATCAACAACAATGCTATTCATAATTAGTACCTCTACAACCTGTTTTTTTCTTTTATAAATCCTCTGAAATGTGACTTTTTAATTATCATTCAATTTAAAGTACTTCTTTAACGTTATGAATGGCGTCTTAATTTCCAAAACCAATGACCTTGTTTCAAATCACATTTTCTTTAATTACTTTGTGCCACTTGACATTGCTGATCACCTTTTCCACTATGATGCCTTCTGCCCTCTTCTTCTGTTTTTGTAACATTTTTCTATTTTGATTCTCTCCTACTTCTCTAACTATGCCATTTCAGTCAACATTCGGGTATTTTCATTTACGTAACTGTAACTATGAACATCCAAAGCCCTTTATTAGGGATTCTTTCCTTTTTTCTATATACCATCTGATTTTATCTTTTCATTTCCCACAGGTTTAGTTATCATCTTTATGGGAAAAAAAGTAGGTGATCAGGGCAGCTGCTTAGCGTAATGGAAAGAGTACCTGGTCTGGAATCAGGAAAACTCATTTCTTGAGTTCAAATTTGGCTTCAGACATTATGAGCTGTGTTAGTTTGAGCAAATAACCTAATCCTGTTTGCCTCAGTTTTCTCATCTTTAAAATTAAGTGGAGAAACCACTGCAGTATATTTGCCAAGAAAATCCAAAATGGGGTGACAAAGACTCAGATAGAAACTGAAAATGACTAAATGACAACTTATACAGATGATTCCCAAATATATAGCTAGAATTTTGATGTTTCTATCTCTGCCTCTCTCTGTCTCTCTCTGTGTCACTGTCTCTCTCTTTCATTTTCTTCTATCTATTAAATGTATCTTGAATGTATATATTTATATAAGTAGTATATTCCTCATTAGAATGGAACTGTTTTTTTTCTTGTTTTGTATTACTAATGACTAGCATGGATATTTAATAAATGGTTCTTGATTTATTGATTAATTGGAGAGCTTTACCAAGTTCTAAATTATCAGAATAATTAGAGTAATAATTGATCATACAAAGCTATTAAGACAACAGGGACTATCAAAACACAAACTCAGAAGAGGACAAAAAGATCAAAACATCTCCATACAAAGCTTCAGAGGGATACTGAATTGGTCTCAAGTCCAATTAACCTTCTTAGAAAAGGTCCAAAGGGATTTTTAAAATCAAATAAGAGAGGTAGAAGAAAATATGGGAAATGAAATGAGTTATACAAAAGAGAGAATCAACCATTTGGAAAAGGAAGAATAAAAACTGATTGAAGAAAACAATACTTTAAAAATGGAATTGGCCAAATTGAGGGAAGGGGATTGACTGAATAAATCAACTATTTTAAAAGTAGAATTGGCCAAATGGAAAAAATGATGCAAAAGCTCACTGAAGAAAATAAGTCCTTAAAAATTAAGAATTGGGTAAGAGGATACTAATGGCTCTATGAGACATCAACAATCAGTTAAATAAAATCAAAAATGAAAAAGTAGAAGAAAATATAAAATACATCATTGGAAAAACAACTGACTTGGAAAAATGGATCTAGGAGAGAGAATTTAAGACAAAGCCATGACCCAGAAAGAGATTGGACAAAATCTTTCAAGAAATTATCAAAGAAAATTGTCCTGTTGTCCTAGGATCAGAGGACAATATATTAATTGAAAGACTTCACCAAATACCTCCTGAAAGAGATATGAAAATGAAAACTCATAGGAATAATATAGCCAAATTCCAGAATTGTCAGAAAGAGAAAATACTGAAAACAACCAGGAGACAAAATTCACATATTAAGGAGCCATAGCCAGAATTAAACAGGACTTAATGGCTTCTATATTAAAGGATCAGAGAGCTTGGAATATAATATAAAAAAATAAAAGAATGTGGATTACAATCAAGAGTCAATGACCCAGTAAAATTGAGCATAATCTTAACAAAAAGATAGACATTCAATGAAAAAGGGGGATTTCAGACTTTCCTCATTTAAAGACCAGAACTGAACCAAAAATTCAGTCTTCCAATATAAGACTCAAGAGTAGTATGAAAAGATAAACAGGGGGAAAATATATATTATTCAATAAGGTTGAACTCTACATTCCTAAATTTAAAAAATGACATTTACAACTCTTGAGAACTATATCTCCATTAAGGAAATTTGAAAAAGTATATTTTGATAGAGGTATGGTTATAAGACTTTGATGTGATGATACAAGAAAAAATCAAGCAGTGAAAAAAAGATTGTACTGGCAGAACAGGAAAGGAGGAGGCAGAACAGAGTAAATGACATCTCATGAAGAGGTGCAAGAAAAATTATTTGAACATATAGTTAGGAAAAAATAAAATGCCATTTAAAAAGAAAGGAATAAATAATCCCTGCTCTCAAGGAGCTCATAATGTAGTGGAGGAAATGTTATTAAAGAACTAATGGGGAAAAATGATATATATATATATATATATATATATAGGACAATATGGAAATAATCAACAATGAGGAGATACTAGCTTTATGGAGATTGGGAAAGACTTCTTGTAGGAAATCAGATTTTATTTGGGACCTGAAAGAAGCCTTATCTGCTAGGAAACATCGATGAGGAAAGTTAGTTCTAGGCATGAGGAGCAACCAAGAAAATACATAGAGTCGGGAGCTAGAGTCTTGTGTGCAGAAAACATCAAGGAGGTGCCACTGGATTGAAGGAAAAGATGTAGTCAGTCCAAAAAGATCCCCTTCTTTTTTTTTTCAATAAAAAGCAGGAATGTGTTGGAACTAGCACATATAGCCTTATAGAACCAACTGCTAAATTTTCATTGTGATCATTTACACCTCAGAAATCAACAATGCACCAAATCAGGGCTTGGATTTTGTTGTTGTTGTTGTTGTTGTTGTTGAATATCTAAACAAGAAAAGTATGAGAAATAATAATGTTGCAAATTAAGTGTCATGTTCAATATAGTCCTCCACCTTATTCTGTTGTTAAAACATTTAGCAGCTGATATATGCGTAATTCAAATGTTTTTCTCTGTTTGCATGAGGGGTTCCTTCCTACTAAATTTGTAAATTGTAAGTTTTTTTTTTTAACTTTGCATTTGCCACCTCATAATTATTTGTAAAGTTTAACAACAAACAAACAAATATCCTAAGGAAAACATTCTATAAACCATTTGCTATTATATAAATGCTGTCACTATCATGTTAGCAATGTTGTCACCATCCACTGGTAAATTCTCAAATTTTATTATATTTTATTTATTTTTTCTTTTCTTTTCTTTTCTTCTTTTAATTCTCATACTTTAAAAGTCCAGCCTTATAAACCCTTGACCCTTTGAGTGACATCTACAGGGACATTGAATACAAGTGAAAAACTAGAGAAACTAAGAACTTTTCTTGGACTTCATCATTTAATAAAGTCTGTTCATAGTTATTACATGTGAGGTATTGTTTATGAATTATCTTCAAAACTAAAAATCAAATACCTATGATATTTATACATTTAGAAACATTTATTAATTCATTTATAGGCTGGATATGGATAGAACACCAGGCCTGGAGTCACAAAATATGGGTCTGACCTGTCTCCAGATATTTACTAAATATATGACTTAGGAAAAGTCACTGAACCTGTTTGCCTCAGTTTACTCATCTCTAAAACTGAGATTTAAGTACAACAGCTTCTAATTCTCAAGTTTGTTAAAAGGATCAAATAAGATAATATTTATAAATCATTTTGTACAATGTCTGACACATAGAAGACACTATATAAATTCTAGTTAATATTATTATTGTTTATTATTATTATTATTACTAATTTAATTCATATAAGTTTAGTTTTGTTTTTACCTATAATGGATTCTCACACAGATGTAGTTCCCAAACCATCTATTAATTTGTAGTTATGCCTTAAAGAATTATTTGAGACTCAGAGAAGCTGACTTACTCATAGTCATATAGGTCTGGAAATGTCAGAGGCAGGCTTTTGTTTATGTGTTTTTTCTGACTCAAAATCAAGAATCTTCTTAATTATATTAGCCTGCTCTACCAAGTAACTTTGTCTAGTGTGTGTGTGTGTGTGTGTGTGTGTGTGTGTGTGTATGTATCTAATTTTATTTATGGTTCCTTGCACATGGGACACAAGGTCTTAGATATTACATCTTCTTTTGGTATATGTTAAATTTAGTTCTTAAAACATTTATACAGGTCCTCCAATGTGGAAAGGACTGTGGCAGATACTGAGATATAAAAGATAAATAAGTCATATTCTCTTTCCTCCAGGACTGTAAACTGATAAATGATTATAATGAACAAGTGCATAAGGAAGATAAAAAGTATTATAGGAGGGAGAGACAATTTTGAAAACATCAGTATATAGTGAAAATAGCATTAAATCCATAGTTCAGGGGGCTTAGGGTCTATTCTGATATCTACTGCTTGTGTGGAATTTAATAATTCTTTTAGCTTTGTTGACACTGTTTCCTCAAATGTGAAATGAAAGGTTGGTCTCTCAGATCCCAACTTGCCCTAGATCTTGCTCTAGATTCTATGTGGATTTCAATCTATTGGGGGAAATGGAGAAAACAGAATAAGTTCATTGAGAAGGTGTCTTTTGAGTTAGATCCCTAGGGATAAGAAGGATTTCAACAAATCAGTTTAGGAAAAGGAATTTCAAGAATAAGGAAACATAAAAACTTACAAGCAAAGGTAAAAAAGAAAAAAAATGCACTTTTAGGAGATGATGTGTATGTTCATTATACCAAACCATGGGGCACATGAGGGAGAAGAGTTTGAGTATGAATCAATCTCCTAGAGGGCAAAAGATATTTCACCTGTATTTGTGTTCCTTGTGCTCAGGAAATATTTAAATTCATAATAAATAATTAATAAACATTTGCTTATCAGCTACCCTCCTTTGGACTTCATACTCCCAGGACACTCACTCTCTTGTAGGTACATGTATACCTTTGTCATAGGTACCTTTTGTTCCTGGCAATATTTTGAAACATGGAGTAGAGAACTCCTCTTCATACCTTTCTTTAAGGAAGATGCCAAGGACAATCATCTCTTCATCTCTCGTCATTTGGGCTTTTTCCTCCAGTCTCTGCCCTAAGTATCTTGTTTTCCCATGTTTCTGCTTCCTTTTGTGAGTTGCCTTCTCCCAGTTCGGTGGAGAAAATCTTTGAGCGAAGAGACTGCCTTTCTTTAACATTTACATCCCCAGAGCTTAGTACAATGGCTCTCATCAGTGTTTAATAAATGTTATAGACGAATGGAATGATTGATCATAAATATAGAGCTAAAAAGGACCACAGAATTTGTTTAATTTGTCTTGATTCTAACGATGAGGTAAAAGGTCTAAGGAGGTATGATTCTTCACCTCCAAGGTCCATAGTCCATTAAGAAAATATTTAAATGACTGGAGATAATGGATGACTATTCTCCCAACACTATTCTCTTAGAGGCTCAGATCCTGGAAGGCCAAAATATTGCTCTGGCATGGTCATTGTGCTGCCCCTCCAAAGGATAAGTAGTTATAGATGAATGACTGAGAGGAGAAAGAATACAAGAAGAGAAAGGATTCAAGGATATCCATTATAAATAAAGCTGAATTTTTAAGTGGTATATTCCTCCCTCCCCCCACTTCCCTCCTACTTACTTTGGCTTCATTTATATAAGCTTTTCCCAGCAGCATCATGCAATAAGTTGGCACCAATCTCTTGTTTATGCAATCACAAGTTCAAAACCAATGACAAACAATTTATTGGGTGTGAATAATGCCACCTATGGCACCCTCATTTACATCTGGAAATTGATTTTTTATCACATTAAGAGTTTAGGACAGTCTCTTTTGGCAGCCAGTACTGCCACAAAGCATAATAAAAATAATTATGTGTCCACAAAAGCATGTTAAACTCATGGTAAATTGTAAGCCTCTAAAGGACTGTGACTGGCAAAGTATTATTAATGAGTGTAGAAGAGTTACCTGGAGTAATCTTTCTTGAAGATTTAATACTGACACCTCAACTTAATAAAACATAACTTGTGATTGCCAGAAAAGTGTCTAATAATAATATTCTTCAGTATAGTTTGTTGCAAACTCTGATCTGATGATAAATGTTAGAAATGTGGAACAATTTTGAAGCTGAAAGCAGGAAAGTTCTTTGCATGGAGGGAGGAGAATTTTCATCAATAAGGACCACACTGTTCATTAAAATGAAGCTGAGTGATTACTATTTTCTCATTTTTCTCATGTTCCTTGCTGGATAGGTATTTTGCTTCATAATCGAGAATTCCATTTTTAATACCAGATCTAACATTATTCAAAGCACTTGCAAACTTCCAATTAACAGTGCTTTCCCCAAACACACAACAGTGAGCACCGTGTCATCTGTTCTGATTCTACTTAATTGCTATTAATTATCAAACTGTTTAATTGCTATAAAACTTTCATTATTTGTTTTGGCAAAAAGTAAAAAATGAAAAAGATTTCCCAGAAGAGTTTGCAGATAAGGAAGATGGCTTTCAAAACACACTGACTCTTAATAGATAAAGTTAAATATTGCCTTCCTAGCAGGGTCTTTTAGAAATGTAGTCTCTGGATCAATGATTAATTAAAGGGAACTTTCTTTCCCAACACAACACTTAAAAGGAAGTCAGAAGACTAACTGGCACCTCCAATTTGCCTAGGAAAAGAACTTTGTTTCTATTGTTCCCAGAATGTAACTCATGGCACTGGATATTAACATACCTCTGGAGGGAACTTCTCAAAGTCATTTAGGACAAAATATAATCACATCATTAAAGCCAGCGTATCATTTAGAAATAGAAGGTGTTCTCTGGAGTACATTGGCATTGAAGTATAGATAGGCCCAACATTCAATGGAACCTACCAGGATAAATAAAATGTCAAGCTTGGGGCAGAGCATCAATTTCAATGCAGAGTTCTACAGTCATAGTACTATTTTCTTACGTTCCCATTAGTGATCATCACTACAGCAATAATGAATATAATTTTATTCAGTCCTTTGTTTGGGGCACTCACAATCAGAAAGTAATATTTGGGAGTGCAACCTTTCATTAAATGAATGGCTTACTGAATCTGAGAATCCCTGACCTGAAAGGGACTTCAGAGATTACTTATTCTGGATTGCCACAAAACAAAGAAATCTCCTCTACTCTTTCAATTTCTGCTTGTGTACCTTCATTTAGAGAAGACCTGAATTCAAATCCTACCTCAGGCAGTAATTTGTACTTTCTTAGACTTAGCCTTTTCATCTGAAAATGATACTAATAAGAGCATCTGCCTAGCAAATTGTGGTGAGATTCAAATGAAATAGCATGTAAAAATATTTTGCAAATATTAAAAGTGCTAAACAAATGATAGCTATATATATATATATATTAGCATTACCTTTTCTAGATAGCCAGTATCAAAATGGAGAAACTCTAAATATTAAAATGTTATTCCTCTTGTCTAGTGGAAATCTGCCCTATACCTTTCCTCCATCAGCAATGTCATATGTAAATATAGTAGGGTTTTTTCTTTTTAAATTCCTTTTATAGTTTTATATTTAATGTTTCTTAATTACATGTAAAACAATTGTAATATTTGTTTTAAAATTTTGAATTGCAGATTCTCTCCCTTCTTCCCTCCCCAACTCCACCTCCCATTGACAAAGCACGTGTGAAATTATGCAAAATTTTTCCAAAAAAGTCATGTTGCAAAAGAAAACATAAATTCTCTCCTTCCCAGCCCCGCCCAAATCAAGAAAAATAAAGTTTAAAAAAGTATGCTTCAATCTTTATTTAGACACAATCAGTTCTTTTTCTGGTTATGGAAAGCATTTTTCATTATAAGTTCTTCAGAGTAGTCCTGCCTCATTGTAATTGCTGAAAATAGCAGTCATTCATAGCTGATTCTCTCACAACATTTTTTATTACTTTGTACACAGTATATTTCACTTTCTATGAGCTCATAGAGAACTTTCCAGATTTTCCTGAGAGTATCCTTTTCATCATTTCCTAAAGAACAATAGTAATTCCATTATAATTTATTCAGCCATTCCCAAATTGATGGGCACCTCCTCAATATCCAATTCTTTTCCCCAAGAAAAGAGATGCTATAAATATCTTGTATATTTAGAAACTGTTCCTTTTTTACAAATCTCTTTTAAGGTATATGTCAAGTAACTGGTATTGTTAGGTCAAAGGGTATACATGATTTTATACCCCTTTGGGCATAGTTGCAAGAGTTCACAACTTCCTCAATAATGCATTAATTTCTCATTTTTCCCACATTCCTTCCAACACTTGCCATTCTCTTCCTCTACTGCAGTGGTTCTCAAAGTATGGTCTAGAGAATTCTGGGGATCTCTGAAATCCTTTAGAGGGTTTACAAATTCAAAAATAGTTTTTATTTCCAATATGGTAAATGTTTATAAATATAACCCAGATAAACAAAAACGCTTTTGAGAGAACCTCAATAATTTTTAATATGATAAAGATACTGAAAACAAAAGTTTGAGAACCACTGTGTCTAGTCTATCTAATAGGTAGCCAATCTAATAGTAAGAGGTAGTATCTCAGAATAATTTTAATCTGCATTTTTCCAATCACTAATGAGTTAGAATATTTTTTCCATATGACTATAAATAGCTTGATTAATTCAACTGAAAACCTTTCCTATCTTTTGATAGTCTATTAATTTGGGAATGACTCCTATTTTTAAAATAAATTTGACTTTCCCTATATATTTGAGAAATGAATCTTTCAACAGAGAAACTCACTTCAAAATTCTTTTTCACAATTACTATTGCTAGGGACAGTTAGATGGCACAATGAGTGAATAGAGCACCAGTCCTGGAGTCACAATCACTATTGCTAACTGTATTTCCCCATTTATTCTGTTCTCTCTCTCCTTTTACCCTGTCCCTCCTCAAAAGTGTTTTGCTTCTGACCACACTCTCCCCTAATATGCCCTCCTTTCTGTCACCTTGCCCCCTCCTCTTATCTCCCCTTCCCCTCTTACTTTCCTTTAGGGTAAGGCAGATTTCTATATACATACTGAGTATGTATGTTATTTCCTCTTTGAGCCAATTCTGATGAGAGAAAGGTTCAGTCACTCCTCCTTCCCTCCCCCTCTTTCCTTCCACTATAAGATATTTGGAAGATTTGGGGGAGAGCTTTGTCAATTCTTTGCCTTTATTCTGCCATCTTGACTCCATCAGATATCATTATTTTTTTAAAAAGCTTTACATATGTCATTTTATTTAATCTGCACCCCAATTCTGTCAAACAAGCAGGTGGGTATCATTATCCCCATTTCAGTTTCAGAAAGAAATGGGGCTGGACCAATTCAATGGCTACACTGTTTTATGGGAATTAACACAGACCTCACCAATATCCAGTGTTCTTTCCAGGATGCCACATTGAGACAGATACCACAGCAAGAAGTAGAGTGGTAAATGGAGAATTCATTATATGTAGAATCAGAGAAACCACAATTGAATTCAAGCTCTTCCATGTATTGTCTGAATGACCTTGAACAAAGCATTTCTCCTCTCTCAGTCTCAGTTTCTTGTTCTACAGAATAAGAGGATTGAACTTGATTTGTAAGGTCCCTTGCATGTCTAAATGGAATGATCCTAACTCTTTCCTCTGAAAAAAACAAAATTTTTCCTCTTCTACATGCTTGTCGTTTAAGCATCTAAAAAGGGGCCTACCCCAGGCTTCTAGTCATTCTACATTTTCTTTTCTTTAGGCTAACCATCTGAAGTTCCTTCCATTATTTTTCATATGATGTGCTTTTGAGACTTCTCATTCTCCTGCTCTCTTTACTCTGAATATTCTCCAGTTTTTCAATGTCCCTTCTGGACATAATACTCTATATATTTGCTGACCAGCACAGAATAACCTTGATTTTCAGATTTTTAGGTAGTCCTCCCAGTATGTCTATTTTGCTAAATGTATTATTATTTCACCATAACTTTATCCATCTGTCTTGAGCATTTATAGAATGCTTTTAAAATAATTTCACCTGTTTCTCCATTATTTATCCTTACCCACATGGTTTTCAACAGAATCCAAGAATTTGGTTTATTAATTTCTATATAGATCTCAATAATGTCTGTGACTTCCCCATTCTCATTACATCTATTATTTTTTAAATCTTTTCAGGTGATACCCATTTCTATAGATAGAGACAAAGACATAAATAGATGTGGACATAGACGTACATATATATATATATATATATATATATATATATATATACATATGGAAATATCTGGGCCTATTTTCTGGAGTTTCTATCACAAATCACCAACGGCAAATTTGATGATTCCAATTAGATAATAGGTATCTCAAAGTTAATCTGTCCAAAACAGAACTATATATCCTTCTATACATAAAATTCACCCTTCACCCAATATTCTCTATTTCTGGCATAGGCACTAATATCCTTATGCTCGCCAGTATTCATAAACTTGGATTCATCATCAATTCTTTTTTTTCTCTCTCCCACAGTTCTTCATTTTCCAAGTGTTCTCAAATCTACTTCTATAATCTATCTTGCAGATTCCTCCTTTTTCCCTTCATGGAGTCAATATCCTAGTTCATTTTCCAAGATCTTTCACTTAAACTCCTGAACCATTGTTTTAATTAGACTCTAGACTTGTAGTCTCTCCCCTCCATAATCCATCCCTCCACACAGTGACCAACCTAGCTCCCTTTATGTGGATAACCATGACCTTCTTCACAAGGTCCTTCAGGATCAAAGAGAAACTCCTCAATTTGGTATTCAAAGCATTCTACAGTCTGCCTCCAACTTATCTTTTCAGATTCATTTCATGTTACTTTTCTTCATACATTTTACATTCCAAACTGGCCCACTTACTGATATGCTCCTGCCTTCATCTTCACCCTCCAAGCCTTTGCCCACCATTCTTTGAATATACTACTTTCTTACTTCTTAGACTTTTTAATGAACCATGATTTGTCAGCACCAGATTCTTCCTAAACTATTTTGATTTTCCTTATTTGTATCATGCCCCTCTCATACCCCATTAAGTATGATTTCAGGGGTCTAGAAAGGCTTCTATTCAAGCCCAGGCTCTTAGAGTATACTGGTTATCTGACTCTGGGAAAGCCACTTAAGCTCTTATTTCTCTATATGGTGAAAATATAAATACAGTCCTTATATTTCCAAGTCTCCTGAGCTTTCTCTCCTCATTAGTAGCAACCCATTGAGAAATAATTTAGATTTTGCCTTTGTCTCCTCAGTGTAACATGATATCTGGAACACAGCAGGACTTTAATAAATGTTTGCTGTACTAGACCGTGAAATTTATTTGTATAGGACATTCTCTTCCAACACTTCCTACTATTGTGGGTTGAAGAAAGTAAAATTATCTTTCTGAGTGTTTGTTTGGTTTGTCAACCTCAGAGAATCAGAAGCTCTAAAAAAAAAAAAAGTCTTTAATCTTCTAGTCTGAAAATAATGGCCACCTCTATCTGCCCCTCTCTAGGGGAGTTCAGGGCAAACCAATTTTACATCTTCATTGAATGAACCCAGAGGGAAAAAAAGCATTTTATCATCAAGACATTTCAAAATATTTGCCATTTCTTTTTTCAAAAGGCACATTATAGTGGTCCTTCACCTGGAAGTGGGCAGCTGGGAGGATTCTAATGAAAAGAAATTCTTTTGATAGTTTAAAAATGAACTATATGATTAAATATTTTATTATTGCTGTCATTGAAAATGCTTTTATTTTGCAATCTCTCTTTTAAAATTCATTACATCAACTCCCCCAAAGAAAGTCTAACTGAAAGGTAGTAAGGGAGTCTCCTTTAGAGACAAGCTTTTTGAATCATTTCATGTGGTATCAATGTCTCTCGGCAATAGATGGGATTTTTCAGAAACTCCAAAGGATTTGTTCTTAGCCAAATATGGCTCCCCTGCTCCAATTCCCATTTACTGGATTAATTCAGCCTCTCTTCATCACCTTCATCAAGTATTAGCATAATCTATGCTCCCCACTGCTTATTCAGGTCCTGTCTTCACATACCACCAACAATTCTGACAGAAAATAGGCACAATAGGGCCAACATCATTTTGACAAATTCTCTAATCTCAATAAAGGTCATTCACACGTCCATCTGGTGTATTGCTTAATTTTATTAAAGTCCATTCATGGATTCTGAACTCATATTGGTCTGAGCAGCCACAGTGGAAAATCCTGTACTTTCAGCTTCATATTGATACTGAATGAAGTAAATGGGGAAGCAGAACAATTAATGTAATGACAGTGATAATGGAAAGGAAAATGGTATGGAAACTCTGAAAAGTTCTGGTCAATGTAATGACCATTCATGTATTCTTTCTCAGAGCAGAGAAGTGAAAGATGAATGAGAGACACAGAATGGTACATTTTCAAACATGGTGAATGGATGTGCTTTAATTTTCCTTAATCGTTACAAAAGAGAACTCTGATTTGTTTCAGAGATAAGTTACTGGGTATTAAGAGAAAATTTTGAAAAGGGGGGGAAGTGACAGCATCAATAAAATATACATTAATGAAAATAAGAAAAGCAGTTCAGAAGGGTACACACAGTAACAAACTGCCTTACTAAAATTTCACTTTTTTAAAAAACAAACTATTCTTAATCCATATAAATTCTTCTTTTTTATCATTTGTACACTGAAATGTTTGTTGATTATTAAGTACAAAATAAATATAAATACACACATAAAAATCTGGTTTTTTTCTCTAATTCAACTCCCTCACTCCTTTATTCCATCCCAGAAATTTATGAGCCAGCTTTAGCAGATGGAATGATCTTCTAATGGTATGTTAAAAGCCAAATAGAGTGAAGATCTTTGAAGCTAGGCAGAATTCCCAGGGAGGATTAGCCTTAAACTGCCCTTCAGTGTCTTTTCTTCAAGTGGTAAAACCAGGTTTGTCATCAGAGTCAAAAGCAATAGAAGAGAAAACAGGAATAAGAAAAAAACATGGAGAAAATATTCAAAACTTATGCTACTAATGACTTAATCACAACTTTGGTTTTTTGAGCTTTCTAAGAACATATTTTAAAGTTACCAAAATCTTAAAAACATATGTAGAAGTGAACAGATAGTTTTACTTTATGTCCACTGTTCCAGAGGCTATATCTTTCAATATGGAAACCTTGTTCTAGTATTTAAACAACAACAATAATAACAACAAACCTTACATATCTAGGAAATGATCTTTCCCTTAAAGGCATTTTCTATCTCTGCACCAATGAAAATCAAGTTTTTCTCTAAGGATATCATAATTCTAACTATACTCTTCTCATTGGAGGTTAAATTCCCCTAATTACCTCTATTCTGGGGGCCAGGTAAAAGAGTTGTCAGAGCCCCTTCAACATATACATACTACATATAAACACATACAGCCATTTCTAGACTTCTCTACCATGATCACTCAGCATCTTCACTTCTGAATTTCACTTCTCCAAACTAATATACCCTGTGCTAATCCCTGCCCTTGCCATCTTACTAGATGTTTCCCTCCTTTTCTCAATGTTTTAGTACCTTGCTCACAGACTTCCTCTCTATCTCATTTCTTATCACCATTTTCAGCAAATTTAATAATCCATATCAAATCTAACCTCATGATTTGAGCTTCTAAATTACATTAGCCTTCAGCCAGTTCCAATTCCACTCCATCTTATCCAGATTTAAACCATGTTGTATCTCTTTAACATCTTTTTAACATCTTCTCAACCTAGAAGTCTAAAATTTCTTACAACAGTGGCAACATATGTAACACTGAAGGTTTCTAATGTGTATCAAACATTACAATTATTCATTTTTACCATTCAATTAACTACAAAATAAAATAGGGCCATGTGATAGAAAGAACACTAAGTTTAGAGTAAAGAAAACTGAGTCCAATGTCCAGATCTATTACTTTGTCCCTATGTAGCACTGGCCAAATTATTTGAACTCTCATAGATGCAAGTCTATTACATATATGAAGGGAGGTATGACTCAAACAATATCTAAAGTCTTCTTGTAGTTATGATGCCATTCTGTTCCTTCTGAACTTACAAATCCTAAATACCATTAGACCTCAATGGAAAGTTCTCTTGTTCATAAGCTACTCTTTTGTTTTCTCTTTCATTCCATACTAAATTTCTTCAGGGGAGGGTTTCTGCCTCTCTTCTGCTCAACCTCCTACCTCCCTGAAGGGCAGTACCTATGTCATACGGGAATTATTTAACTCTCTTCTTCTAGGGTACTTAATTAGCTTCACTTGCTTGATGATTCTACTTGATTGGCATAATTATCAAATTAGCAAATGCTGTCTTTAGTGTCATTGAGTTTTTAATGGATACAGGTGAATTCTATTAAACATAAGATATACCCACCAGAAATTTCTGTCTCCCATAGATATCATTCCTATCTTATCACAAAGCTTAGGCTTCAGTGTGATCAGGTCAAAAACTGGCACAATCCTAGAAAGTCAATATCAATGCAGATTTGAGCTATCCCCAGAAGGTACTTACTCTTTATCTTACAGGGTCTGACCTATTGTAGACTTTTAATAAGTTAATGATATTGAATTGGATTTTTCTGAACTCAAAGACTTTAGGAACTGATGTTTCTTAACAAGATTCAAATCTGAACAATTTGGGAAAGCACATATACAAAATTTCCCTCTTCTTCCCTGCCCCATCCTACCCCCTTCTGGATTCAAGAGCAGCAAAGGCCAAGATCGCTTTACAAAATATCATGAATAAAATATTCAGCTTGGTCAATAAATTATTTCACAACTAATCCTATTTTAAATTGTTAACACTTCTTATTTCTGAATTGCAAGCAGGGCTTGGAATTCCTATGAGATGGTATCAAATGAGTTCTATAGTTTATGGAATTGTAAATTTTCTAATGACCTCAGAAAAGTTGCTTCCAGCTGCCCAAAGGGAGTCTTTATTTATAATGAGCTAGACCATATCAATTAGATGTTCTAACAATAATAATTTATCACCACTACCCTTTTAAAAATTTGTAATAGTCTGACTCCAAAGTTAGGTCATATTCATAATGCAGATTAAGGAATTCCCAGAACGGCAGAATTTCTAGAGATTTCAGATTTATGCTTCCCATTACATCCAAAAATCAAGATAAAACAAAAAAACAATACCAATTGAAAACAAAATCATATGAAAAACCCCTAGCTCTATACAGGTTACCAGGCATTGCCCTATTATATCCTATGAAGCTCTGCCAACCATCACTACTGATTCTTGGTCATTGATCTCATTTTATTGCTGAATTCAATTTAATCCTGCAAGCCTCTCTTTAATTTGAAGAGACTAAAACTCTCATTTGGAGGAACAAGAATATAGAAGAAACATTTGCATTTCTAAAACCCTTTCTATACAGTTTTCACTATCAAGGCATTGTTTAATACTAAACCAAGTCTCAGCTGTGAAAATGGATGAAAAAAGGGTAATAAAAATGTCAACAGTGAAATGCTCATTTCCGGGAAAGTCATGAAATTTAATCAATACGCATTAACCTGTATTTTATAACAAAAAAGAAAAAGAAAAAGGAAATTTTAGGTTCCTTTTAATTATATACACACACACAAATATACATGTGTATATAGATATTATATATATGTATATTATATTCATATATACACAATAGATATATGCATATGCACACATATGTATGCATATGCATACTTATATTTACAACTATCTCTCTACACACACACACACACACACACACACACACTGTATTGTTTCTGGTTTATGATTTTCAAATAATTAAAGGGGAACTATCAGTCTGTACTGAGAAGATCCAGCAGACATTCATCATCAAAGAAAGGCTATTTTAAGCCTCAACTATTTTTCTCAGAGTTCTTGTAGCATTACTCAAACTAATTCTTGATATCTATACAGCTGTCAAGACTATTCTTCCAATTGAAAATTAACAATAATGAGAGCAATAGCAGTTAGTATTTACATATCACTTTAAAGTTTGCAGTGTATTTTACATATACTATTTTATTTCATCCTCACAACAATCTTATGAGATAGGTACTATTAGTAGTCCCATTTTACAGATGAATTAACTGAGTAGAGAGAGGTTAAATGAAAAATATAACTTTTGAATCTGAACCTTACAGTGAGGTCATAAAATAACTTCACCAGAGTTTCTCCCATCAGATGAATTATCCAAAATCTCACGACTGATTGCTGGCCAATTTTCATTACCAGTAGGGTCTGGCTATTGTTATAAACAGCCAGTATAGTAAGAGGCTATGCTTCAGTTCACCAAATCAATAAACATAACTGAGAAAATATTGGCCTTGGAGAATGAAAGAATAAAAGCAGATGGGGTATTTTCTATCGAGGATGAAAAGAAACTCAGGAACCCAAGAAATACATCTGAGAAATTAAAGAAAAATATAGGTTCACAAAGATATCAAATGTTTATGGAAGGATTTGATTTCAAGTCTTCCTCAGTCCAAGTATGGTATTCTATCCACTACACAACCCAGGTGACTAGAGGTCCATTCTTTTATATGATTATAGGACCTTCACAAATTGTTTCAGATATATAAATGTGCCCTCCATTCTAGTATTTGTATTTTAATATAATAAAATGGAACTTAGAACATTTTTAATATTTGTTCCTATCCTTTTTCTCTTGACTCAATGGATTTAAATTATAACATTCAGCCAAGAGCTGTGCAAGTTAATGTTATGAATGCTCCACAAAAAAATTTTAGTGTTTTATAAGCTTAAGAGATTATGCAGTTTACACAAGAGGCATGATTCAGGATATATGCATAATTTCTGGCAGCCAGACAGGGGGATAGTCTTTTGGGAGAGGTGAAAGCCAGAAGCACTGCCTCATTTCATATCTTCCTCTTATTTCTAATGCAGTTTCCTCCTCCCCCTCCCCATCTCATATTATCCCAAAACATCATAGTTTGAGAACTTTCTATAACCATTAAATACTTTGAAATTTCAAATCCTCATCTAGACTACTGGGGAGATATAGTACAATCACATCTCAATAGTAATGTCAAGATTCCATCTAATAACTTTTCTTGTTGCCCAGAATACTTTGTTAATGAGACTCATGTTATTAAACTTCTAAAAATAAATACAAGAGACACCTATGAAGAACCAATGAGATTTACTTTTGGGTCCAAACTAATTTGGGATCATTGAATTCAGGGGTGCAAGGAAACTTTGAGATTATCTACACATAAGAAAATGAAAGCACAGAAAGACTAACTAGCATATTGATAGGAATAGCAAGTGTCAATGTCAGTATTTGTCTTCAGGTCTTTCTGATTATGAGGATTGCTTCTCTTTACTGTCGTCATCAATTTTTTATATTATAAAGACAAGATATTATTCAAAGGCAGAATATCAAAGAAGAAATAGGTCTAATTTGGGATATTACTTCTGGAAATCACCATAGGAAAAAGTAGAATGGAAAATTCTGTTTTCCACTATTAATTAATAGAATTCTTTGAACCAAAAAAGAACCTTAGACATCATGTATAATTCTTAATATTGAGAAACCCTGCATGGCATACCTATCCTGGAAACCCATGCCCCACTTCCCACTTTCCAGTTCCCCTTTAGATGTGATCTCCTTACTTTAGATATAAGCTACTTGAGTGCATGGTAAATCTTTCTGGTTCATATTGTGTAACCTAAGTGTTTATTAAAGTGCCCAGCATATAGTAAATGCTTAATAAAAGCTTTATTTGTGTGACTGTATACTTATCTTTCTCTTCCTGAAAGTGGTTACTTATCTAATCTCTCTGTAAGAGTAATTCCATTTATAAGAAACTCATCGTCTCTCAAAGAATAGCAGTCGATTTTTGAAGAATTCTAATTATTAATAAAATTTCTCCTCATACTGAGTGAAAATCTGCCAAGTAAATATGTCTACTTTCTAGGGACAAGCAGAATGGTCTCCTAGCTCTTCCCCATGATATTGTATCAGATATTTAAAAGCAGTGAGTAAGTTTGTCAAGACCTCTGAAAAGCTATAATTCCCCCACATAGGATGAAAACTTAATAGTCATGCAAATGGAAATAATCCTAAAATCATTCAGTCCCCTAATTTAAGAACTAATTTCTCAATCCCCAAAATAGAACCTTTGAGCCTTCCATTTAGTCAGTTAATTCAGGACTTTTCAATGTCTTAGTAGACATTGAGCCAAACGGGATAAAAGACCTCAGTAGACATTATTGAAGCAGTCACCATCTCCAAGCAGACCTTGAAAACAAAGACTCTCCTGAAAGTCTTCTCTCTGGGTCTATGAAAAGTTAACCTTTGTTAAATTCCTTAGACCCAAACAAACTATATCCAAGAGAACTGGAAGAAACGATTGTTGTTGTTGCTGAACTATTGTTGGTGAGTTATGAAGAAAAGGTAGGGAATAAAACAAGAAAAATATATCTACAATACCCCAATCTTAGGAAAAGGGGTTGAATCTATAAGTGTTGCAGGGAATAGAATGTGGCCTAGGATAGGCAAGGAGGACCTTCATCTAAAAGGATGTAAAAGTGAATTCTATCAAACCTTTAAAGAGCAATTCATATTTAGCTAAAAATATTCTCAAAAATACAGACAGTTTCACCAAATTACTTTTATGAAACAATTAATCTATGTGATATTTGATCATTACAAGTGGAGAGATCAATTTGTTTCCAGCACATTGCTTTTCAGAGTTCCTTAATTCTTCTACTAACCACTTTTCATGGTATAGAGTTGTCTCTGAGTTATCTGAGACTATGACAGAGGAACCCTAGGTCTGACAAGTCTTAGTTGGGAAATTTTTGAATATGGACCATAAATGCTTGATCTGAAAGGAACATCTATATCAGCTTGCTGTGCATATGTTTATATTAGAGTGCAATGTGGATGTGTTTTAAATTCAGAAAATGAATAGTCTTCCTAAAGGCCCTGGGCTGTGCTCCTCATGGAGCATCTGAAGGCAGTTAAACTCTTCTACTAGGTCATTTGCCCTTTAGGACATTTTAATTAGAGTTATTTGCACTAAGAGTTGCAGTATCCACAGGCCCCCAAATGGCCCCCATGCTATTGATACAGAGTGATCCTTAAACTAAATAGAAGCCAGTGACTCAGGGAATTAAAGTGATGAAAGGCAAAATACATTAGCCAGATTCCTTATGTCACATGATCATAGAATTAGAAACTTGAGAGAACATTTAATCTAATACCTACATTGTAAGATAAGGAAACTGAAACCCAAAGAGATAAAATGACTTAACCAAACTTCACTCGATAATAAACAGCAGAACTACAAGATATTGCCCCTCCCACCCTGCAAAAGAGGGCTTTTTCTATTCTTAGATGGCCCAAGCCATATAATATGGGATATAAATAAAAAGAGGCAGAGAATAGGAAGTCAAAAGATAGGTTGTGTCTGTACTTCTAGTCAATGCTTCCATGACTTCAAATTATTTCCTCTCCCAGCTCATCTCTAAGCTGTATACTTCTTAGAGCTATGTTTGTCACTGGACCAGCTATTTTCAAGATTTAACAGATTGATCTCTATTCCATGGCAGGGGCACTGGGAACCCCATGGAAGCCTATCACAAGAACTGGTTTTGATTAACTGTCTCAAAACTTCATTAGATATATAATCCTGAGCAATGAACCAATATCTTCTATTCCTAAACCCATTAGCAGTCCACTGTGGCACAAAAAGACCTAAGAGTCAACTTGAGCTACTTGCAAATTTCATAAAGCCAGACTTCTAAGAAGCACCAAGCCTTGTCTCGGGCTGATAAATGCAACAAAATAATTAATAAGCAAAGTTGAAATAAATAAACTATAGTATAAAGCATGGTGATTTTTCTATTATTGATTGTTGCTTGTTATTAATGTTATTTCATAGGATTTCCTGCTACAAAGGAAAACTGCAACTTATGTTTTGTTCTGGGACTCTTAGATCTTTCACAACTGATAACCATTGCTACTTGTGCTATCTATTCCAAGTTTGTCATGAAGCCTGCCTCCTGAGCATCCAAAGTCACTAAGCCCTAACTCTGGGATGTTACATATCTTGTATCAGTGATTTGTATATAAGTATGGATGGCATTCTTGTCAGATTTGCACATGACACAAAGCTGAGAGGGATAACTACTATGTTGAATGACAGTTGAGACTGAAATATTTTTCAGTCGGTTAGAAGATTGGGATGATTATAATATGATGGAATTCAATAGCAATAAATGAAAAAATGTTTCATTTGGATTTAAAAAATCAGCTCCATTTGTACAGGTTGAAGAGGTGTGACAACAACAGTTCACATGGAAAAAACTAAGGGTTTCATTATGACTGGTTTGTAAGGTAGGAATGTCACTAATTTGACAGGGAAGCTCAAAAGGCTAAGGGTTGCTGTAGGACTAGGTTAAAAGCATTGAAGTGTCCAGAACAAGGAAAGTGACAGTTTCAATATTTTCTACCCTGGTCATAAAATAGCTAGAGGGTAGCATCCATTTCTTATTACCACATTTTAAGAAGGATACTGACAAACTGGATTGAACCTAGAGAAGATTGATAAATATGGGAAAGAGGACCAAATTTCATGCCATAAAAGGTTACCAGACAGAATCAGAGAGGTCTTTAACCTGGAGAGAAAAGACTTAGGGAGGCCACGATGCCTGTCTTCAGATTTCAGATGAGTTGATGACTTATTCTTTATAAAAGAGATTAATTAGATTTATTATTTTTGGTATGAAGTGCAGAAAAGAACTTGCTCAATGTTCAACCTTGATGTAAATAGAAGAAAAAACAAGCTTATTAACACTTATAGATGTCCAAGATAACAACAGGCTATTTCAGGGAGTAATCCTATCTTGCTCAATGGAATTCTTCAAGTAGAGATTGAATAGGTATTTGCTGGGCATGTTTTCAAGGTTAGTTCTAGTTCTAAGATCCTGAGAGTCTATACTGTGAGCCCATAATCCAGTTACTTCAATGTAGGTTTCATCTCCTAGTCTTTGCCTTCTGCCACATTGAGAGGATTTCCACATTCAAGTTAGGACAATTTCTTTTTGTCTTTAGTTTCTGCATGAATCAAATCCCAAGGATCATACATTTAGAGCAGAAATAGGCTTAAAAGTCAGTTAGCCTATTCCCCTCATTTTACAAAAGGGAAAATTGAGACCAAGAAAGGTTAAATAATGGTTCATTCAGGCAGTAAATACAACTTGGATTTGAATCTAAGTCCTCTCACTTTCTACTCCAGAACCCTACTTTTCTAAGGAAGAGAATTCAGTCACATGATGTTTCCATCACAATCTCTTCTGACAAGCTTGATTACCCAGTCACACTGTAACCATGCCTCCTAATCATCTTAAATCATTAATATTTGCTCCTGGAAAATAATCTGAGAAATCCCCATAACACATTGCTCATAATTGTGGTCTGAGCTTTGAGAACTTCATCTGCTCTCCCTGTTTTATTTTGTGCAGCCAAAGAATCACCTGATACCAGTGATTGTCCAATCTTTTTTGTCTTCTGATAAGACATATAATAAACATAATTATATGGCAGACTCTATAAAAAATATCTGATATCATGCATGGACAGCTAGGTGGTGCAGTGGATGGAGTGCAGAGTCTAAAGTCAGGAAGACTCATTTTTCTGAGTTCAAATCCAGCCTCAGACACTTGCCAGCTGTGTGACTTTGGGCAAGTCATTCAACCTCAGTTGAAACACCTAGTTTCTCATCTATAAAATGAACTAAAGAAAGAAATGGTAAACCACGCTAGTATCTTTGCCCAGAAAATCCAAATGGGGTCATGAAGAGTCATACACAACTAAAGTGATTGTACAGCAATAACAAAATATCAAACATCTCTCTCTAAAGTTCATGTCCAGGGTTATGGATTGAGGAGACCAACAAGAATAATCTTATAATAGTACTATAATAAGACTTGCAAAAGAAAATTACAATAGCAAAAGAGGAAGAAAATAAGTATTTGTATAGTATGGCCTATGTGCCAGGTACCATGACACATGCTTTATATACATTCTCATGGTCCTCTTTGAGAACAAAGGAAAAACAACAACCTTTGTGAATAAAGCTGTTCCACAAACTAGAATTGGTCAGTTGGAAGACTTCCTTCCTTTCCTCCTCCCCTAGTTCTTCCTTCCCTCCCTCCCTTCCTTCCTTCCTTCCTTCCTTCCTTCCTTCCTTCCTTCCTTCCTTTCTTCCTTCCTTCCTTCTTTCCTTCCTTCCTTCCTTCCTTCCTTCCTTCCTTCCTTCCTTCCTTCCTTCCTGCTTCTTTTATTTTCTCTAGTGTATTTCTTCTTTAATACTGGGGTATTAAAGTCTATAGCTGGAATGAATTAATAGAGAAAGAGTTTGCTGTAGAAATTTTATTGAATTATTTTTTGCACTTTTAAAAATTGAATATTGTCTTCATTTAATTTTATACATATGTTCTCCTTAAAATGTTCTAGTTTGATTCTTGGACTAAGTTTTCTGCAAATTAATTCTTTTTCTTCTAAAGCCTCTTATTTTTACAGAATTTACAATAAAATTGTGATGCATTTATTTTTAATTTCTTTGTATTTTTTATTTCATTTAGTGTGAAGTTTCAATATGAACATGATTTGATTTTTGTTTGTGTTTTTACAGAAATGTCAACTACTTGTTTATTGGACATTTAGAGTACCAACCTTAAAGTCATTATTTTTATAATCAGGATTTTTTAATTGTATAGCTATTATCCCCCTTTGTGTTCTTTTCCACCATTTTGCCAACATTACTGAAGAAGTAGAAGAGGACTATCTAGGAAATTATGGAATTTTGAGGTTTTTAATATTTCAGGGGCTCACCATGGTCAAATAATTCATCACCAAATGACAAGACTACTGGTAATGAATATCTTTGTGCTTAGCTAGGCTGGTCCACAGACAGAAGAAATAAACTTTCACCAATACTGCACACAAAGCCTTTCCAGCATGGAAGAATTGTCAGACGGGGTTTTCCTAACACAGGCTTGTAGAACCCAGGGTCACCTCCAAACCAACATTAGTCATTAGAAGAGTCTTTTGTCTAGTCAACATCAAGATTAGCTTACCCCAAATCCAATTACACTATGATTACATTGGCCCCAGCCAGTCTAGAGTTGCTTTCAAACTATATCTTATTTAAGAGAGGGACTTTTTCTATTCTTCTTATATGCTTTTTGATTATTCAACTTTTAGACTGACTTTGTTACTGGAAATGTAGTTTCAAGTCATTTGCTGACTCCCTTCCTTAACCCAGAAAAAAATGGCTTAGAAGATGATCTTTCTAATATACCTGGGATCAAAAAGGCAGACCACCAGATTCTCTGGATAGAAGTTCCTACTTGACAACAAATATCAATTAAAATTGGATCTGGGCACTTTCATTAGATATATCTCATCATCATCTACACTTAGAGATACTTATATCTACTAGTTCCAGCAGTATCTTGTAAAAAATTGGCTTTAAAGTCAGAAGAACTCAATCAATCAATAAGCATTAATTACATACTTACTTAGAAAGGTGATTGTACTGAGAAAAGAAAAAAATGGAAGGGAAATGAGGGAAATTACATCTCACAAAGACACAAAGAAGAACTATTATAATTGAGGGAAAAAAGGAGGGGTATGAACATTGTGTGAATCTTATTTTCATCAGATTTGGCTCATAGAGAGAATAGCAGACATATCTGGTTTTACCACAGAAAGTTGTCTCACCTTATAGGGAATTGAGAGGGGGAAAGGGAAAAGAAAAGGGAAGGCTAATAGAAGGGAAAACAGAAGTAGTAGGGGAAAGGTGTAAGAAAGGGGGAGGAGCTCTGAAGAGTGAGGGCTATTTAAGGAAAGTGGTGGTCAGAAGCAAAATACTGCAGAGGGGGGAAGGGAGAAAGGAAAGAGAAAAGCATAACTTGGAGTAAATAAGATTCCAGGAAATACAGAATTAGTCATTTTTAACTGTGAATGTGAATGGGAAGAACTCTCCCATAAAACAGAAATGGATTGCAAACTGGATTAAAAGCCAGAATCCTATAATATGTTGTTTACAAGAAACAAATTTAAAGCAGAGTGATACATACAGTGTAAAGGTAAAAAGCTGGAGCAGAATTTATTATGCTTCAGGTGAAGTAAAAAATAGCTGGGGCAGTGATCCTGATCTCAGACCAAGCAAAAGCAAAAATTGATCTTATTAAAAAAAATAAGAAATGAAACTACATCTTGCTAAAGGCTACCATAGAAAATGAAGCAATATCAATATTAAACATATATGTACTGTGTGTATAGCATCCAAATTCCTAGAGGAGAAGTTAAGAGAGCTGAAATAGATAGCAAAACTATACTAGTGGGTGTTTCAACCTTGCACTATCAGAACTAGATAAATACAACCACCAAATAAATAAGAAAGAAGTTAAGGAGGTAAACAGAATTTTAGAAAAGTTAGGTATGATAGATGATTGGAGAAAATTGAATGGAGAAAAAAAGGAGTTTACTTTTTTCTCAATGGCTCATGGAACTTGTACAAAAATCAGCCATGTATTATGGCATTAAAAACCTCAAAGTCTAATGTAGAAAGGCAGAAATAGTAAATGCATTTTTCCAGATCATGCTATAATAAAAATCACATGCAATAAAAGGCCAGGAGAAAATAGACCAAAAATTAATCAAAACTAAATAATCTAGTCCTAAAGAATGAATGGATGAAAAAACAAATCATAGACATAATCAAAACTTCATCCAAGAGAATGACAATAATGAGACAATATACCAAAATTTGTGGGATGCAGTCAAGGCAGTTATTAGGGGAAATTTTATATCTCTAGATGCTTCCTTGCATAAAATAGAGAAAGAGAAGATCAGTAAATTGGGCTTGGAACTAAAAAACCTAGAAAAAGAACAAATTAAAAATCTTCAATTAAATGACAAATGTGAAATTCTGGAAATAAAAGGGGAGATGAATAAAAATAAAAGTAAGAAAATTATTGTATTAATAAATAAAACTAAGATTTGGCTTTATGAAACAACCATCAAAATAGATAAACTTTTAATTTTATTAGAAAAAGGCAAGAAGAAAACAAAATGGTTAATCTCAAAAATGAAAAGGGAGAAATTTCCACCAATGAAGAAGAAATTAGAGCAATAATTAGGAATTATGTTGCCCAACTATATGGCAATAAATTGGATAATATAAGTAAAATAGAGGAATATCTACAAAAATATAGATTGCCCAGGTTAACAGAGGAGGAAATAAATTATTTAAATAGTCCCTTTTTAGAAAAATAAATAAAACAAGTTACTAATCAACTCCCTAAGAAAAAAAAATCCAGTGCCAGATGGATTTACTTGTGAATTTTACCAAATATTTAAACAATTAATTCCAATACTAAGAATTAGAGGAAGTAATGAAGAAACTAAATTATCACTCTTTGCAGATGATATGATGGTGTTCTTAGAGAATCCTAAAGAATCAACTAACAAACTCCTAGAAACAATTCGCAACTTTAGCAAAGTTGCAGGATAGAAAATAAATCCACATAAATCATCATTTTTATATATTACCAGCAAAGTCCGGCAACAAGAGCTACAAAGAGAAATTCCATTCAAAATAATTGTCAAAAGTATAAAATATTTGGGAATCTATCTGCTAAGGGAAATCCAGGAACTATTTGAACACAACTACAAATTTCCATATAAATAAAATCAGATATAATCAGATGGAAAAAAGCAAGTGCTCATGGGTAGGCCCAGCAAATATAATAAAAATGACTACTACCTAAATTGATGTACTTATTTAGTGCCATACTATTAAGGGACAGTTCAATTCACAAAAAGCCTCCACAGCCATGGATCATAACATCTGAAGGAGTAGCAAGGCAGCCTTTTCTGACACAGGTGTTGTGGACTAGGAATAAGATAATTTGAAGGCAGAGGGAAGAGGAGAGAAGTCAGACAATGCAATGGCCTCTCAGTCTCCTTGTGTCCTCTCACATGAGGAGATCCATTCTGGGTTGGATTTCCAGCAGCCAGTTAAGTGGCTCCCATGTATTCCAACATCTCCCATGTATTCCAACACCATACCAAACTCCCAAGAAATTATTTTACAGATCTAGAAAAATAATAAAGAATTTCAAAGGAATTAATGGAAAAAAAAATGCCAATGAAGGTGTCCTAGTTGTGCCAGATTTAAAACTATGTTATAAAACAGCGGTCATCAAAACTATTTGGTATTGACTAAGAAATAGAGTAGTCAACCAGTGGAATAGGTTAGGATCACAGGACAAAACAGTCAATAACTACAGCAATCTAGTGTTTGGCAAACCCAAAGGGGAAAAAAAAAAACTTGGGGATAATAACTCACAAAAACTACTGGGAACATTGGAATCTAGTATGGCAGAAACTAGACATTGACTCACACCTAACACCATATACCAAGATAAGGTCAAAATGGGTTCATGATTTAGATATAAAGAGTGATTTTATAAGCAAATTAGAAGAACATAGGATAGTTTATCTCTCAAATATGTGGAGAAGGAAGGAATCTGTAATCAATGAAGAACTAGAACTCATTATTCAACAACAAATAGATAATTTTTATTATATTAACTTAAAAAGTTTTTTGTACAAATGAAAACTAATACAGACAAGATTAGAAGGGAAGCAATAAATTGACAAAACATTTTTACATTTAAGGGTTCCAATAAAGGCCTAATTTCTAAAAATATATAGAGAATTGATTTAAATTTATAAGAATTCAAGCCATTCTCCAGTTAATCAAAGTTGGTCAAAGGATGTGAAACAGTTTTCAGATGAAGGAATTAAAACCATTTCTAGTCATATATAAAGGTGCTCTAAAATAACTATTGATCAGAGAAATGCAAATTAAGACAACAAATGACAGGAAAAGATAATGATGAATGTTGAAGGGGATATAGGAAAACTGGGACACTAATAAATACATTGTTAGTGGAATTGTGAAAATATCTAGCCTTTCTGGAGAACAATTTGGAACTACATTCAAAAAGTTATTATACTGTCCATACCCTCTATCCAACAGTTTTTCTACTGGGCTTTTATCCCAATGAGATAAATAAGAAGGGAAAGGGATCCACATGTACAAAAATGTTAATGGCAGCCTTTTTTATAGTGGCAAGAAACTGGAAATTGAGTGGATGTCTATCAGTTGGAAAAGAGCTGAATGAGTTATGGTATATAAATGTTAATGGAATATTATTCTTCTGTAAGAAACAATCAACAGGATGATTTTTGAGAGGCCTGGACAGACTTACATGAATTGATGTTAAGTGAAATGAGTAGAAGCAAGAGATCATCATACATGGCAACAAGAAGATTATACAATGATCAATTCTGATAAATGTGACTCTTTCCAACAATGAGATGATTAAGGCCAGTTCTAATGATCTTGTGATGAAGAAAGCCAACTATACCCAGAGAGAGAACTATGGGAATAGAGTATGGATCACAACAAAGCATTTTCACTCTTTTTGTTGTTTTTGCTTTGCATTTTGTTTTCTTTTTCATTTTTTCCCTTTTTTGATTTGACTTTTCTTGTGCAGCAAGATTATTGTACAAATATGTATACATATATTGGATTTAAAATATATTTTAACATGTTTAATAGATATTGGATTACTTGCCATCTAGGGCAGGAGGAGAGGGGATGGAGGGGAAAATTTGGAACACAAGTTTTTGTAAGGGTCAATGTTGGAAAATTATCCATGCATATGTTTTGAAAATAAAAAACTTTAATTTAAAAAAAAATTACACACCTACTATTTGCTAGGCACTGTGATAAGTACCGAGGATACAAAAGCAATCAAGAGACAGTCTCTACCTTAAAGGAGCTTATTATCTAATGGGGAAGACAATATACAAACAGATATATACAAAACAATATATGTAGTTAGGACAATATAAAATTACATTCGTCTCTTTAATTTTTGTCACCTACATTTTGCTTTGCTTCCTTGATAATTATTCTTTATGCAATTTTTTAAAAAGAAAAAAAAACAGCAAAACCAGCCAATGCATTCAAGAAGTCTGACATTATAAATATTATTTCATATCAATTTCCTCCCCCACCTTTCTGCAAAGAAGGAAGGAATGTACATTTTAATATCTCTTCTCTGGGGCCAAGCTTGGCCGTTATAAGTTCACAGAATTTTTTTAACTGTTTTGTGGTTGCTTTCCATATTTATTTTCATGCTTTTTGTGTTTACTACTTTCCTAGTTCCCCTTACTACAGTTCATACAAGTATTCCAATGCTTTTAAATATTAATTATGATGTTCATAATTTAGATATAATATGATTTTGAGGTCCCCTGGTCTTAGTGGGGCTTCTGTTCTAACAATAATTAAGTAATCCTAAATCTTCTGGCTTTTGAGTCTGCCTCAAGGACTTCCCACTCTCTCAATCTAAGAACAACAATTTGTCTGATTTTGAATAGATCAGTCCTCAATTCATTACTGACTGATAATCTGATCAATGAGAACTAAATTCCGGAAATCACTCCCTGGCCTTATGTCTAGGCCTTAGAATTAGCATGTCACCAATAAAAAGATGGATAAAACTGTTTTCTCTCTCTTAGGATTTTCCTAAATTCTCTTGGATTTCAGTATGTTGTAATTGCATTATAATTACAATAAAACTTTGTCCCTTGATGAGGAAATGGTTTCAAGCTTGCAAAATCCTTTGAGATACCTTGTGAAACTGGTTTGGGACCTCAAACCTTTGGGGTCCCCTTCCCATCCTAACATTTTCACATAGCAAATTAACATGTTCTCACATTCCCATACAATAATAACAATAGCAAATCACTAACATTTACATAGCACTTTAAAATTTACAAATTTTAAATTTAAGCCTTATAGTAGGCTTGTGAGATAGGAACTATTTTAATCTTCATTTTACAAATGAGAAAGCTGAAGATAAGGGAAATTAAGTGACTTGCCCATAATCACACAGCAATAAGACTCTGAGGTAGGATTTTAACTCATCTTGCTAATTCAAAGTTTAACACTCTATTTATTGTATCACTTCACTGACTAGCATGACTTGTTAAGCCACTCTTCCATTAATGTGGATCCCATTTATTTCAAAAAAAATTCTGTTTGGTCACCAATACAGAAAGTTCAGCTAAGAAAATTATCAGCAAATAAATTCGCCAAACTCCTGCCACATTTATGGCATCATTTTATAAATGAAATGGTGGCCTTGAGGCCATTTTATTTATATTCCACTATAAAGCACTTTAAAAAATGAATTCCATAAGAAATATATTGGTAAGCAAAATTGTTATATCTGGGGAAGAGGAGAAGGAGAAAGCTTTCACATTTTCAAAGGAAGAAGAGTGCACATAAGGAAGCACTTGACCTGAATTTGAATGAAAAGTAAGAATTTTGAGACATAGAGGGAAGGAAGAAGTTGATTCTAGACTTAAGGAATAAATAATTTTAGTCAAGACATATAGGCATGGAAAGTCAAGTTCAAAGAAGAGTAAATTGTCCATCTTGGTTAGATTATGTAGAGTACTGTGAAATAAGTATAGAAATATAGAATGGAGTAAGGTTGTGGATGGTTTTAAATACAAGCTAAGGAGATTGTGCCTATCCTAAAAGCAATAGTAATCTATTGAACATTTATGAGCTGAGAAATGAGTATGTATGACTATGGGCAAATACTATTTCTTTGATAGCCTCAATTTCCTCCTCTATAAAGTAAAATTCTGACTTAAAAATATTTTAGATATTTTTCACTTCTAATCTTCTTACCCTACACAATACTTTCTACATAGGACATGATTGGTCAGACTGATCCTTGTTTCTTGGCACTGAGCCAAGGATAGAAACAGAAAACTGTACCATGTAACCATGGATTCAGGGAAAAGATTTATTTTTATCAAAACTAAAATCATTTAGAACTAACAGGCAATTAACTAATGATCATTGAAGGTTGTAAAGAGCCTTCCTGACCTTGACCTTGATAGTGGCAGGGATCAAGAGATCTGGCTCAAATCTCTGTTATTAGATGTTCCTATCAGTGTGACCCCTCATTAAACATCAACAATTCTTAAGTTTCTTCCTGGATAAAATACAAATAGCAATATCTGCCTTGTCTGCCTAACTCACTGGGCCCTTATAAGGATTAAATGAGATAATATATGTAAAGCTCTTTATAAACTCTAAAGCATCTGTAAATATGGAAAGCAGCATTAAGGATGGATGAAAGATACAAGGAGAAAAATGTCAACCCAATACACACACAATCAAATAACTTCTTAACGATTAGAATTTTTTTTTAAAAAAATCTGACTAATTCAAAAAGTATTGAGCTCCCTATCCTTAAAGGTTTTTGTTTTGTTTTGTTTTGTTTGAGAAGCAGGTATATGATTATTTTCCAGAGTGTTCTAAAAGGAACCTTTACCTACCCTGAGTGGAATGTTAAGAGTATGTAGCCTCTGAAATCAATTCCAGATAAGAAAAATGTAAATATAAACTTTTATAAAAATGTAATACAAATGAATATTAGGAACTCAACATGGAAAAGTTGGTTTTTTTTTAAACTGGGGAAATAATGTAGGATATGCCCATGTAATGTGCCAACATAGGCAGGAGTTCCTTTGGGACCAAGTACATTAGATATTAGATTTGGGTATTGTTGAATGGAGAGGATCACTAAAGTAGACAGCACTAAAGACAGATATGACCCATTTCACAGAACTGATCCTAACCCAAAGGGTGATGTTGATATTTATTCCTTCTTCTTCAAGCAGAAACACTCTTTCCTTCCTTAATACTTTCCCTTCAATCAATTTCCCCTTCCCTGACTGGTTATTCTGATCACAGGAGTTATCTTGGGGATAGATTCCATGGATAGATTTCTAGTCTTTCTCTTACAACTGTTATGCAGTTTCCACCATTACTACTTTCACCACTACTTGCCAACTGGAAGATGTAATTTGCTGGCTACTCAAGATGAGACTATCATTCAGAAGAGATATCTCTGTTAAAAAAATAGATATGTCTCCAGAATACACAAAATCTAATCAACAGAAACTGCTCATATAGAGTATTGAGGTATTTCCCCAAAAAATATTTCCATTCAAGACATCATTATATGGGAGAGTGATCCAAAATGCTAGAATAAATGATGTGAAGGAAGCCTCTAAACCTGTTTTGCATGCATTTCTGCATCCTAGGATCTCTTGTCATCAGTATCACCCTCTACCCTCCCTATGAACTATGAAATCATTGAGAATGTTTTGCTGAAAGGAATCTCTCAAAGCCAACTCTGACTTAGTGGACAGAGACTTTTGGGGCTGATATCCTTCCTGGCCATCCTTATAAACGGGCAAGAATATTTGTCAGAATCAATGGTATAATTTTGATTTTTTTTTCAGACAATGAGAACACTGGAAATGAATAATGAATTATTAGTTATCAAAGTTTTGAAGCCTGACAATGAAAAATAGACATTTCCTAGACTAGTTGATCAGTGGAATAGGTTAGGTTCACAAGACAAAATAATCAATAACTATAGTAAACTACTGTTTGACAAACCCAAAGACCCCAAATTTTGAAATAAGAATTCACTATTTGACAAAAACTGCTGGGAAAACTGGAAATTAGTATGGCAGAAACTAGGATTGACCCACACTTAACACCCTACATCAAGATAAGATCAAAATGGGTTCATAATCTAGGCATAAAGAATGAGATTATAAATAAATTAGAAGAACATAGGATAGTTTACCTCTTAGACCTATGGAAGAGGAAGGAATTTGTGACCAAAGAAGAACTAGAAATCATTACGGATCACAAAATAGAAAATTTTGATTATATCAAGTTAAAAGGCTTTTGTACAAACAAAACTAATGCAGACAAGAGTAGAAGAGAAACAATAAACTGGGAAAACATTTTTACAGTTAAAAGAGTCTGATAAAGGCCTCATTTCCAAAATATATAGAGAATTGACTCTAATTTATAAGACATCAAGCCATTCTCCAATTGATAAATGGTCAAAGGATATGAACAGACAATTTTAAGATGACGAAATTGAAACTATTTCTACTCATATGAAAAGGTGCTCCAAGTCATTATTGATCAGAGAAATGCAAATTAAAACAACTCGATATATCACTACATACCTGTCAGACTGGCTAAGATGACAGGAAAAAATAACGAATGTTGGAGGGGATGCAGGAAAACTGGGACACTGATGCATTGTTGGTAGAATTTTTTTTTAGTTTGATTTGATTTTTCTTGTGCAACAACATAATTGTATAAATATGTGCACATATATTTCTATACTGTTTAACACATACTTGCCATCTAGGGGAGTAGGTAAGGGGAGAGAGGGGAAATTGTAACACAAGGTTTTACAAGGGCTGAAGAATGATGCATGTGTATGTTTAAAAAAAATAAAAAGCTTTAATTAAAACAAAAAAGAATGCTATCCAGGCTTTCTCTGTTCATGGCCTGCAGGTGGGCCAATCATTTTTAAATAGTCTCTTCTGGATCAATTCTCCAGATTACCTATTTTCCAATGATCTAGTTCACATTTTCTTCCATTTTTTTCATTCTTTTATTTTGTTTAGTTTGTTGATTCTTTCGGTCTCAAAAAGTCAGTAGCTTCCATGTGTCCTGTTCTAGTTTTTAATATGTGATTTTTTTTTCAATTATCTCTTGTATTTCTTTTTCCATTTCATTTATTCTCACATTTAAAGAGTTGTTTCCTTCAGACAATGTTTTTTCCCTCCCTTTTCCAAGCCGCTGACTCTCCCGCAAACACCCTTGCCTCAATTTTTCCTTCTCTCTCTCTTAGGTGCCTTTTTGGCCTTTTAAGAGCACTTCTCCATTATTCCCCTTTGAGATTTCTGCTGCGGACGTTCTGTACTTCTCTGAGTCTGTGTTTTTGTCCACCTTGTCACCACACTAGCTTTCTTTCTTTTTTTTTTTTTTTGGCTGAGGCAATTAGGGTTAAGTGACTTGCCCAGAGTCACACAGCTAGGAAGTGTTAAATATCTGAGGTCAGATTTGAACTCTGGTCCTCCTGACTTCAGGGCTGGTGCTCTAGCCACTGCACCACCTAGCTGCCCCCCACACTAGCTTTCTATGGCCAAGGTTCTTTTCTGTTCCTTGCTCATTTTCTTTCTTTTTTTTTTAACTTTTGAGGTGGAGCTCTGCTCCTGGGGTACAGGGGGCGCTGTCCCGCTTCCTGTGCAGCTCTGAGCCTTGCTTTGAGCACAGCGCCCCCTTGTGTTTGCAGGGGTTGCTTTGCCTACTCTGTTCCGGTCTCCCAGAGTTCGCCTTCTGAGCTGGGACTGCAAGCTGCCGCCTGCTCCGCTCCTCTCCTGAGCCAGGACCGGGGATTTAGACAGTGATTTGCTGCGGTTAAGCACCTCTCACCGGCTTTCCCAGCATCTGTCTGAGCTGTGCAGAACACCCTTTACCCCAGTGAAACTGACCTTTCTTGAAGTTTTTCACTCTGTCTTAAGCCACAGAGTGACGTCATCCGTCAGACTCTGCTCCGAATTCAGTTTCCCGCGGTTTTCGAGGGACGCCAGGAGAGCTCGGGCAACTTCCTGACTTACTCCGCCATCTTGGCTCCATACCCCCCTCCCCCCAAAACCACAAAACCCAACTCTGGCACGAAGCAGAGACTTGACAAATGCTTGTTTATTTCAATCACACGCTGTAATTGCTGTAAGTCTGCAGGGTATTTATCACATTGTCTTGGTGAGGTTCAGAGGGAGGAGATAAACTTCTCCAGGGAGAAAATTACAAAATTCAGAACCAAGAGGAATTGTCAAGTTCAGGGCCTGCTATGAACACAGAGAGGCTTGGAGGGACTTACATGAACTGATGCTGAGTGAAATGAGCAGAACCAGATCATTATATACGTCAATAACGATACTATATGAGGATGTATTCTGATGGAAGTGGGTATCTTTGACAAAAAGAAGATCTAACTCAGTTTCAATTGATCAATGATGGACAGAAGCAGCTACACCCAAAGAAAGAACACTAGGAAATGAATGTAAACTGTTTGCATTTTTGTTCTTCCCGGGTTTTTACCTTCTGAATCCAATTCTCCCTGAGCAACAAGAGAACTGTTGGGTTCTGCACATATACTGTATCCAGGATATACTGTGACATATTTAACATGTATAGGACTGCTTGCCATCTGGGGGAGGGGGTGGAGGGAGGGAAGGGAAAAATCGGAACAGAAGTGAGTGCAAGGGATAATGTTGTAAAAAATTACCCAGGCATGGGTTCTGTCAATAAAAAGTTATTAAATTAAAATAAAAAGATTAAAAAAAAAAAAGTTCAGGGCCTGCTTAGGTACCAGGAAGGAGGAGAGAAAAGCAGGGCTTTGATTCCAAGTAAACATGTCAGGATGAGACCAAACAGAAAGCTTTTCATTTATTCAATCATTGAAAAATTATTTGAAAAGCTAATAATTGCAGGTCAATATACTTGGTGCTCTGTCAAGATTCAAAGACAGTGACAAATGGTACTTGTCCTAGAGAAGCTTTCAAACTAGTGGAGTGTAGGAGTTAAGGTATTTTTATAAATAACTAAACAATAAAATGCAATGTAGCAAACATATTAAAAAGGTTCAAATCAAGTGGTCTGAATATTCCGAGGATTTCTTTTTTGTGTGATTTTCTGTGACAGGGCCTCAGTGACCTGATCTAGAAAATGGAGGGGAACAACTCTGCTCCCTCTCATAAGGGTCATAATGACAAAGAATACACATGAGCAATCTCAAAGCTCTGTGTAAATATGAATGATCTTTTTTATTCAAAGTTCTTTGGCACACACATCACACATATTAAGCTGGATCATTTTTAAAAATATGTTTCCTTATGAAAATAATTATTATTATGACAGTTAACTTGTATATAACATTTTGCATTAGGCACCATGCACCAATTACAGGCGCAAAAGAAAGCACTTTGTTCCCAGGTACTTTTTCAACCCTTGCATGCTATATAAAGGTCTGCTATTATCATCATCATTACCTTATTATTCCTGTCTCTAGCATCCTCATCATTCTGATTATTCTCCTCTAAACTTAGTTTGTTAATGTGCTTTCTATAACAGGATGCCCAGAATTGAACACAATACTCTGGGTTGATGTGATCAGAACAAAATACAAAAAGATCATTTCCTTTTTCATTCTAATGGAGATTCAAGTTTATCTATATAAATAAAACTATTTTAAGGTTTGCAAAAATTATCTTATATCTAGATACTATGCCTTTCAATGCAGCTTAAATTATGTGAACTTTCATGCCAACCACACACCTGCTATAAATTCTTTCATTGCTTCAATATTCAAACATTTCATTTCTATTATTCTTTCTTTAGCTTCCTTTATTGCTCTTCCCTTCCCTTCTATTTCCTCTTCTTTATTTCCCTTTCCTTCTTTCTTTCTTTTTGCCATTACTGCTTTCCTTTCTTCTTTTGATTTTTTCTTATCTCCCTTCCTTCCATTTTTGTTCCCTTTTTTTTTCCTCCCTCCCTCTCTCCCTTTCTTTTTTCCTTCTTTCCTTTATTCCTTTCTTCCTTCTTTCCTTCTCTCCCTCCTTCCTTCCTTTCCTCCTTCCTTTCATCTTTTCTTTTTTTCTTCCTGATTTCATCACTACAGAGCACTCATAAAATGTAATGCTCTCAAAAATAAAAATAGGTACCTGCTCAGCAACTGTTTCATTCTTAGTTGTTTGTGATAATGAGAGATTAAGTAACTTCACATACATTAAATAACATTAAGTAATCAGGAACATAAGATAGAATTTTAATACAGGTCATTCTGATTCAAGACTAGCTCTTTATAAAACATTACATTCTGCAACACCAACTACTATTTTTTAAGTGATTCTTGTTTTAGGTCCCAGGTAGAGAATTTTTTGCCCTGTCCAAAAAAAAAAAAAAAAAAAAATTAAGGTAAAGATGTAAAGGAATTCTCAATTCGAAGTCCTTTCCTTCTAGTCAGGGTCATTTTCAAGGTCTCTATTGTTATAGAAAAGTAGAAATCAATAATGAAGGCAGTGGAGTCTTTGACAGGGTAAATTTTCTGATATCTATAATGTTACTAGATTTTTTTTTCTACAAGATGTTCTAAAAATCTTCCCTTCTGTGAGAGTGGCTTATTTACCAGTCTTTACTTAGCACACAGTATAAGAACACTCCATGAAACTTTCCCTTAAAAAAATGTACTTCACTTAATCACCGCTGTTGATAGCTTTGCTATTATCCTCATTTAAGGCTTCATTTGTGGGAGTATTCCATTTTTGCTTTTCCAAATGTTCTTAAATGTTTTATGTCCCTTAATGGCATATTTCCTATAAGACTATGGATTACTGTTTTATACCTTATATGACAGTGTTCCTGGAGAGATGAAAATCTATGGGCCAGCATTGTTAATCTTTGATTTTTTTTTTTTATCGTTGTAGGCCTTTCCTTTGCAAAGAAATGTTGACAGTTTAGATTTGCAGAGATGCATCAATAAGAATTCTTCAAGTTTTAATGACACTAAATAATGCATCATTAGTCAAACAGAGGATAATGGGGCATTTGCTGCTGTTTGCTCATTTTGGTGAAAGTTTCTAGAAATAAACATTAACTAGTATAAACATAGTCTATGGATCATCCAGTGAGTTAGTATGCTAGAGTTAGCTCTTGGATATTCCTATGTAAAATATTTATTTTTCTAATTTCCCTGACCATGTTCTTCTCTTAAAACATTTGATTTATTCTCATTTACATGACATGACTGTATTAGCATCAACAAGGACAAGGTTAATCCAAAGAAGTTGTCTAAATAGCAATATAGGAAAAAAAGAAATTAAGCCATTTTCGGTGTGCTGCTAAGTTGAAGAATTTGGATTTGAGATCTGAAACTTTGGATTTGAATCCCCCATTGTCCACAGTCACTTAAAAAAATTATCTAGATCTTGTATTCTTTTTCTGTAAAATAAGAAGGTTGGACCAGTTGACCTTTGGACTCTTGCATGTCTATAATTTAATAATATATTGTCAAGACAGCCTGGTATCATAGATAGAGAACTGACCTCAAAGCCATGAAATTCTGCTTTTAATCCCCTTTCTGATATAAACTAGCTGACTCTTGACAAGTCACTTGAGCTCTTAGTGTTAGGCAATTCTCTAAAACTTTAAGAAGATGGCAAAGTGCAGTGGAAGAAATAATGTCCTCATCCAGAAGTTCCATGCACTAGTAATTTTAAAAGTATAATCCTAAAACACATCTCTCTAATGTACTGAATTTATCTGGCTAAAAGCATCACACCAACTTTTTTTTTCTTGGTGTGGACAAACTTGCCCAGTAGTCTAAATTGTTGACTCCATTCATGTTAAGAAACTGTAGTCACTTAATAAATGTTTGTAGCTGAATGGTTAATGTTAATGAAATGGGAGATGATGGGCTTTCTTTCAGAGAAGAAATAAGACTTCAGGGCTTCTGAAGATTTCATGAATAGATAAATAATAATAAAATAATAAATATTTAAATGTTAAATAATATAATAATGTAAAATAACAAATGTTAAAATTAGTTTAAATTTTTTTCTTATATTTCAGACTATATTGCTGACTTCAACATATTTCAATAGCAATGTCCATCAATTCGCAGTAAGCTTACCTATGCCCTTTAAGCTATCTAATTTCTCCCCTTCAATAAATGTTTAATAAGTACAACAATTTGTACTTTCCCACATGGACTCCATCCTAGTTCCCTCCATAGAGCAAAAATTTGGACCTTGATGATTAGTTTGTGCCAATCCTGTCACTGTAAAGATGAAAAGAGTGTCAGAATGATGAATGAATTGTCCATGGTCAAGAGACCACAACTTTCCCCCAAGACCATACTGCTTCCAGATTACCAGGAGTCTGAAGCATAGCCTCAAGGGAATAATTGATTTTTACAAAAAGGAAAGCATCCAGCAATTCTGCAGAACCACAAAAGAGAAGGAATCTTAACAGCATTACTTTAGTTATGATACAAACCACTTGCTGTTGCCCAGTAATTTTAGTTGTTGTTTTTTTTTTATTTTTGGACTATTCACAACCCCATGTAGAATTTTCTTCACAAAGAAACTGGAGTGGTTTGCCATTTCCTTCTCTAGGTCATTATACAGATGAGGAAACTGAGGCAAACAAAATTACCAGGGTCACATAGCTAGGAAGGGTCTAAGGCCAGATTTAAACTCAGGAAGAGAAGTTTTCTTGATTCCAAGTCCGGAGCTCTTTCCATTTTGCCACCAATCTATGATACACACTAGGCACACTCAATACCTTGACATAACGAGAGAAGTGGGTAGTAGAGGAGGATGAGCTCTGGACTGTGAGAGGTTAAGTGCCCAATATCACAGAACTAGTTAGTGTCTGAGGCACTGTATGAACTTGTGTCCAAGTCTGAATTACTACTTATTTCTTCCACCTTGTAAATTGAAAGTCAATTTTCCATGAATATAAGTATCTGAAAGACAGCCTAAGGTATCTGATGATGTACCCAAAGGCCTTTTCCTCAGAGTCACAGTAGAATCTGAGTTAGACTGCAAGAGAGCCAGATTGAGAAGAAACAGGGACAGGTGGAACACTGAGACATAGTTTTCACAATGGTCAAATAGATTCTGTCATTTTTCTTTGTACTTATCACATTGTCTGGGAATGTAGTAGGCACTTAATAAATGTTGATTATTTGATGGATTAAAAAGCACATTGTAATTAATCAATACATAATGGAATCTAGATATATATCTCCAGACTATTAAAGCTTAAAACTGCACTAAGAGTTTTAGAACACCCAGTATTTATATACATAAAAGTCTGTTCAAAGCAAATAGGTGTGAAACAGTTGCTGTTCTCAGCAGCTAACTTATAGGGCAGCATGAGCTCAGGATGCGGTGGTTGATAAACAGTTCACATGTTTTATAAAATAGATCTGCTCCAGAGATACACAGATACAGATGCTTTTTTCTATCATGAACAATAGCAATGGTAATAGATTAAATGCTTTTATTTTTACTAAGGATTAGGAATGACAAAGACAAAAAATCATAATCACATAATAATAACTTAAATCACATAATAATAACAGAGATACATGTTATAAAACACATGTTTATAAAATAGACCTGCTCCAGAGATACAGAGATACAGATGCTTTTTCCTATCATGAACAATAGCAATAGTAATAGATTAAATGCTTTTATTTTTACTAAGGATTAGGAATGACAAAGACAAAAAATCATTATCACATAATAATAACTTTTCAATTATTACTTCATGACAACCTTTGGAGGTAGTGGCTATTATTATCCCCATTTTACAGAAAAGGAAACTGAGGTAGGAGTTAAGTGACTTATTCAAGGTCAGACATCTACTCAATGTCTGAGGCTATATTTGAATTCAAGTATTCAGTACTTCAGGTTTTCTATCCACTGTACTACCTAACTTCCTCTCAAGTAGAATTATCACAATTCCCAAGTGATAGTTAATCAAATTGACACAGAGAAGCTAAATGATTTGCTTAGTGTTATATAGCTAGTCAGCATCAGAACCAGAACTCAAATACTGGGTGTTTAATTCGAAATCCAGAATTCTGAGACTCAATTACCTAGAAATAAAGATATAGAGGAAGATTGAGTCATCATATACATACATAAAAATGTATATTTGAAATATGCAACAAAAGAAGGGTGTTTCCCCCATGTTCTGGCTTAACCTTAAGTCCAGCTTCTCCTTAATGGAAGTTCCACCCTCTCTTGGTTCTTCTCTTTTGGTGTCAGTAATTGAATCAGCAAACCTCTGCTTTATCAGCACTAATAAGATTACTTAGAGCTTGTAACTAGTTTTAGGGCATTGACAAGATGACACTCAAGCTAATTCACATTGACCTTTGAAGCTCCTTGCTCTGTGTCAAGTTGAAAGAAGGAAGCTTTTTTTTACATTCCAAGGAAGTTAACCTTAAAAATCTGGTAAAGTAAATTCAGAATACAGAAGTTGCTAATGCATCGTCTTATTATATATCTCCCCTGCTCAAAACTATTCTCGTGGCTCCTAGTACCCATGGGATAACATAAAAATTCCTAGTTTATCATTCAAATATATACATATTGTCCCATCATAAGCTCCTTGAAGTTCTGTATTGCTTCATTTTTATCTTTGTGCATGAGGTATCTGGCATATGATGTGTACTTAATAAATGCAAATTGTTCATTTGATTCCACTATGTGGATTCAATCTACACTTACATATATTTCTTTTCATAACCCCTTAAGCATTCTATTGTCAACCTGGAAGATTCATTTCCCCCAAAAGTCAAATGTGCTTCTATAACCCCTAATTTCCAGAATCCCCACTCTCAGAATGCACTCTCATTTCTGATTTTGAAATTCATGATAATGTGAAATGGAGGAGGTATCCTGTGAATGTAGCTATCTGCTTACAATATGATGAAGAGAATTCTTTTAGTTGACTGCTGAGCAGAAACTATGTGTATATATATATATATATATATATATATATATATATATAAACAATTAGGGCAGAGGTAAGATGATGGAGAGTAGACAGGTAAACTGATTTCTTCCTGTCTTCCATGAAAATCAATCCCAAATCAAGCCTTTGAACAGGTTTTGAAGTGACAAAATGCACAAATATTTTAAAGGTAATAAATTCCTAGCATAAGATATTTTGGAAGAACTTTAGGAAACCGTCTCAATTGGGAAAGGAGGAGGCAGCTCAGGGCAGCTCAATGCAGGGAGACCTAGGGAGAAAGACGAGGCCTTCACCTGATGGGAGAATCTACCAGGAGGCTCTTAGCCTAGCAACATAGCAACTTAGCAGTCTAGCAACATTGCCTACTTTGTCCTGGTTCAGAAGCCAGTGAAGCAGTAGACTAGCTGTGAGACTTCCAACACAATTACAGAAGGCAAATAGTGAGCCCCTGACTAATGGGTGACTTGGCCACACTAGCACAAGAGGGAAGCCAGCAACACCAGCTCCAGGACAGGAAGAACAGACCCTAAACCCTGAGGACACCAAAATCAAAATGTCTCCAGGTAAAGTCTTAAAGGGGAATATGAGTTGCTCTCCATCTCACAAGACTCTCTTTGAAGAATTCAAAAAGGATCTTAAAAGAGAGTAGAAGAAAAATGGGGAAAGGAAATGAAAGGTTTGGAAAAGGAAACATACAAAGTGTCTGAAGAAAATCACTCCTGAAAAAAAGATTTGGCAAAATGGAAAAAGAAAACAACTCCTTGAAAAATAGAATTGGCAAAATGGAAACAGAGAACAACTTCCTAAAAAGCAGACTTGGTGTAATGGAAAAAAATTCAACGAACAAAACAACTCATGAAAAAGGTTGTCAATTAGCCAAATGCAAAAGGAGGTTAAAAAGCTACTGAAGAAAATAATTCATTAATAATTAGAATTGTACAAATGCAAGTTAATGACTCAATGAGATATCAAGAAATCAATGAGAAAAGTGATTTTCTTCCTTTTCTGCTGTCCAAAAATTGTAAGAATTTCCAAAGGGCACGTTTATTGGGCCAGTTTGTGGATACACAGCGTCATAAATAAACCTGTGTCTGGTATGATCCTCCCTCCTCTTTCCTTTAGTATAGGAATTTGGCAAACTTCAACAAACATAAGAGAAGCCACCAGAGCTGGATAATTTGGAGAACACAACAGTTTATTAGAAGCTAAGATACTAGGTCTTGTAAGCATGGTACTGACTCATCATAATCCATTGACCACAATACACCAAGAAATAAAAATTTTGATAAGGAGAATATAGAACTTTTAAGCTTGATCCCACTCTTCTTAGGGAACAAATTAGAGGGAGACTGCCCATGTTCAGGGAGGTTTCTTAAAATATATATTTTGTTCTTATTACAGCTTTTTAATAAATAACCCTTTCTAAAGGTAATTGTTGTTAATCGGCTAGTTGATATTGTTATTATTCAGTCTTTGTTTTTATTAGTTGTCTGACTTTGTGATCACAAATGTTTTTTGTTTATTTGTTTGTTGTTTTGGGGGGAGGATTTTGGCAAATACATCAAAGTGGTTTGCCATTTCCTTCTTTAGGTCATTTTATAGATAAAGAAACTGAGGCAAAAAGAGTTAAGTAACTGGCCTAGAGTCATTATTTTTACTGTCATTGTTTGTCCTTCATTCCTGAAGAGGACTACAATAGCAGGGGTGACATGAGGTGTGAGTGAGTTAGATTTAAGTGAGGGAGGGCTGTGCAAAGGGATTAGACTCATTACCTCCTCTGGAGCACGTGGGTCCAGCAGCAAAAAATATGCTAGGTTCACACAGCTACAAACTGTCTAAGGCAAGATTCAAATTTAGGAAGTTGAATCTTCCTGACTCCAGGCCTGGTACTCCATTCACAGTACCACATAGACATTCTAAATGATGTTACTGTACTAATTATAGTGATGATATTGAAGGATACACACTGGAAAAGGGCTTGCACCAATAGCATTGAATCAAACTCCATAACTCCTTTCAGTTACTCTGAGAACACTAAGGGACATTAGAGTCAAATTCTGGTGACCCAACTTATCAGTGATAATGGTTTTAAGAGAATTAATTCCAAAATCTTTATGAGTTACAATAGGATATTGAGAAGACACATTATAGTTTAGTGAATCCAAGTTCCTGTTCTACAGATGAGGAAACTGAAACCAAATTAAGCTAAGATATTTGCTCAGGATTATATATTTATTAAGTATCTGAGGGGGGCATTTGATTCCAGCTTTCTGTGACTCTTAAGTCTTTTGTTTTCTCTATTGTACCATGAATCTTATGATCTGGAAATCAGTTTTTCTTTCTAATATATCACAAGAGCATGCCATAACTCTCTCTTAAGTAAATATTCTGTTGACCTAGATAGGTAAATGTCATTTTTAGTCTTGACATCTGCTACAGCCAATATTCCTATCCTAATATCTATCCTGCTGGTCCCAAAGGAATAGCTGACAAGAACGTTGGAGTTGACTATCTAAGCACTGGAATGTCCTCTCTCCCCAATCTTTGATATTTAGCACTGCTTATGAATGCTTTAAGGTAGGAAAAAGAAAAGCAGTTACAATTCTGGAAAGAAATTTCTGCAGAGAATGTACATGGATCAGACTTTGTGGAATGATGGAAAGGAAAATCGGCTATATGCAAGGCAAATGTGTCCCCAAGTTGCTAGACAGATTTAGCCTTATTCTCCCAAGGGTAAAGAGGAAAAGTAGAAGAGGGAAAGACAATGCACTATTCATAAATATTCAGGAGGAGACTAGATAAGGACTTCAGCTAGTAATGGTGGTTGTGGATTGGTTTTAAAAGAACCTGCCCTAGTTTTAGAAACTGGGTTTACACTGGATAGAATCTCCCAGGACCTCAGATCTGAGAGTCAGAGAAATGTTAAAAATCAGACCTTTGCTGCTTATGAAAAGGAGGAAGAATCTTTTGGGTTTGGGGAAGGGGAGGGTTTTGGGGGGAATGTTTGTTTTTTGCCTTTGATATTGCTGCCTTATTTAGAAGTACTAAATTTCTGGAGATAGAGACATAACTGTGTGCTATTGGCCACCAGCTAATAAAGACCTAAAGACATTACACATGAATAAGGAGCATTTAATCACAGTGTCCTGACCAAATATCAATTCTTTTGATTGCCCAGCTTCCCCTCAGTATCCATTCAGATCTATCTAATTCTCATTTGTAACCACTGGAGAACTAGCCCTCCAGTTAGGATAATATGTTCAAGATAACTGTAAACTCAGCTCTTACTACATATCCCTAAAGCACTTGAATGATCTAAGATTGTGTAAATGTATATATACATAGTCCCTTGATAATCTGCTTAGATAACCCCAAAAATCCTGAACAGAAATCTAAAAGAGAAATACTTCTAATTGAATTTCTAATAATCACACAGAAGGGACTTTCTGCAGTCAAAAGAAAAATAATAATTAAAAAAAGAACTAAAAAGGAAAGACGCATTACTGTCTATTAATTTTGGAATGGTAGGGGGGTGAAATGTAGCTTAGAAATGTAATGAAATATTAGCTTGCCATAAAACATAAAGAGGAATATGGAAAAATATGTAAGAACTATTACAGGATAACTAAAATAACTATTTTAAATATAGAAATATATATATATATATATATATATATATATATATATATATATATAATCAAAAATAAAAGACCTGAGGTTAGGTGAAAATTACTAATCTTGTTCTGAAAGGATATAACACATTCTCCTACTTTTTATTAGTCAGTCAATAAGCATTTTTTAAGAACTATATATATTCCAGGCATCCTGCTAAGTGCTGGGAATATAAAGAGAGGTGGGTGTTTAGAGGTGCATAATGTTGTATCCATAAACATATGTAATTTTTTATTCATTCAGCTTGTTTAATTTTTTCCTCCTTTATTACAAAGAAGGATTGCTTCAGAGTGGGAGAACATATAAAGAAATGACTGTGTTTTACTGATATAAAAAAAATCAAAGCCATCAATATATATTTTAAATAGAGACTTTGAGTTATACAGACCATTCTAGCAACCACTTCCAGTCTGAATTAAACATCTCACATTTCAAGAGAAACATGTCTTCAGGAAACAGTTTGCATGATATTGAGAACAGGAGGAGGGTTTGTTATCTACTTAAGTGAATGAACAGAACATGTCTTTTTATCACTATTTTAACTGTATCAGGAGTAAGAAGTCATAATCATAACATTTTAGCTATGTACCAAAATTGAAGTAATTTTGAGGCTCAATTTCCAAGCTGTACGGTAATTTGCAAGCTCAATCTGAATAACAGATAGACAGATATTCATTTTCCTTGATAGTAACAGGAGAGGTCTTGTTCCTTAGGTGATGATATTTTATAGTGTTTTAAAATTACCAAGCTGGCTGAATCAGTTCAGTATGAGGATTGTTCTCCCAACTCCTTTACTACTGAACTTAGAGAGATTTAGAACTACAATGAACCTTAGATAATTCTGATTACAACTGCTTTGTTTTATAAGTGAGGAAACTGAGATCCAGAAGAGCAAGTACTTTATCCAAGGCAACAAGCATAGTAAATGGAAAAATGGGATTTTGAATCCAGATCTTCTAAAGCTAAGCTCAATTGTTTTTAAAAAATGACCTTATGACTGACAAGATATAATTTCTTACTTAAGCCCTAATCAATGTTATTGAACAACCAATTGATTCCCTATCAATCTCATTAGACCATTAGACCTTGCCTCAAGCCATCTGATTTACCTTAAAGACCATTTAAAGAAAAATAGAACCATATGATGCCCTTTTTAATTTTTATAACCACTTCAATAATACCATAATCAACAAACCAATACACTCTTTGGCAAGACAATGATTTCCTGATAATTGGGCATGATAATGATAATCAAAAGAAAAGCTTGCATGTAAGTCAACTCAATAATCCTTTATGAGACTAGAGTCATATTCTCCAGGCACTAATGTTTATAAATAGCAGAATCACAACAAGTAATTTTTGTGCCTGAGGTAAATCACATGAAGCATTCTCTCAATTTATTTTGAGGTTATAGATACCCTAAGATATCTTAAAGATTCTTCTAGGGACAAATAGGGACAGTGCATGTACATCTCATATAAGGCTGCTAGAAGGAAGAAGCCATTATTTAGAAACTTTCTAGTTTGACTATATACCATGCTAACTAGGGAAAAAAAGCTCAGATGTTTCTATTTTTCAAAAGAATAAAAAATATTGTCAGTGACCTTGTAATTTTCATTGCCCTGGGTCTGAGCACCTCTGCTTGTCTCAGCCTCTTTGCAACTCTCAAGAAGAATGATTCTTCTGACTTAAAAACATTCACAACACTGCATGAAATAATAAAAGTGAAAAAGAAATGAATCATCTGTGACCTATCTCTGCCCACTTGGCTAAATGTTATTCTTTAGTTCCATACTGAAAGAACAGAGAGAGAATTTGACTACTATGGATAAACAGGTGGAACCAAAGGTCCTGCAAGCCTGGAATTTAATATCAAAAAAGGTACAGGCAGCATGGCTAAAATCATCAGATTTAAAATTTGTGATCTTCCTTATATACATTAGTCTATCTGTAGGAACTATGATTCATATCTGCTCTGGACAGCTGCTACATAAAATTATAATTATGATTATATTTTGAATAGATATTAAAAGAAAATGCCTTTAGTGGAAATACTTTTATTTGAGAAGGTACATGACATTAAAGATCATAATTCCTGCCTCCGCTTCCTGCACGAGGTAGAATATGACAGACTTGTTCATATTATACTTTACTCATTTATTTGGTTTTCTTGTCTTCCTCAAATTCACTTTCATGAAATCATAGGATCATAATTTTAAAGCTGCAAGGAACTTACAGATTACTGAGGCCAAACCTCACTTTTTACAGATAAAGAAACCGAGGCACAGAAAAGTAACTTACTTAAGATCACACAATTAGCAAGTGCATAAGGCAGGATTCAAACTCAGGTTTCCTGACTCCAAATTTAGCACCTTATCTATGACATCACCTTGCAACCTCCATTCTTCTGATTTTACTAAACAGAGATTTTGATAGGTTAATCTAGGGCTTTAAACAAAGAAACCCAGAGATGAGGACGGAAGTGAAGAGTTTAAGACACTTAGGTTTTTTGCAATCACTGAGGACCATAATACAGACCACTCTACTTTGGAGTGCTAGAGTACAATAGTAAGTAAATATTACCTGTGAACAACTTCATGGTGATGAAATGCTTCTTACAAGAGGGAAGTATTTCTCATCCTAGTGTCTATAAATTATAGATGCATGCCTTCTAGGATTTAATAGGGCATGCCTTTTGAATTTAGCCATCTGTCTTTTGCAAATGTAAACTAGCTGAAAATTCATGTAATGAATTTATAATTTATATGTTTAAATTATAAAAATAAGTTATCAAGCTATGCTGTCCAGCTTTTTGCATGCTTAGTAAGCCTTGAATAATTGACTGAAAAATAGTTTTGAGGTGTCATTAAATTCAAAAGGAAGGTTAGTACAATAGGATTTTGAAAGACCTTCCTACTTTTAATATTCTATTCAATTTAGATCAATTTAATATTTTTAAAAATGTACTTAATAAAGACTATATACATGCCAAGAACTGTGCTAGACATTGGGAATGCAAAGACAAAAAAAATAGATCTTGCCCTGAAAAAAAATTAGTATTCCACAAGGAGAAAACAAAGTAAGCACAGATAATATATACAAATACAACACCCCACTCTGGCCTATTTTTCTCACTTGCATTCATAGTCACAGGTTGGGTTCCCAGAGGATGATTTCTGTCTTTAATTCTAGAGGTAACTTTGTGGGTTACAACTTCTATTTTTTATTTATATGTGTGTGTATGTGTATATGAATATATATAAAATATTTTTTTATTTTAAATCAAGAAACTATATTACTGTGCTTATTTTTAATAATCAAATAAAAGATTTAAACAGTTACTATCAAAGGCATCTGCTAAGAATTATATGAAAAATTGATATAAAACATCCTGCCCCCCCCCAAAAAAAAACAAACCTGAGGTGCACTCTTTTATATATATATATATATATATATATATCTTTATATACACACACACACACACACACATACACACACACATAATCTTAATCTACGATGGTAATGAGATACACATTGGGAAGCATCTGTGCCCAAAACAACTCATAATTCCTAAACTGAAGGGGATGGAAGTCCTTTCTTTCTTTGTAGAATCCTAAAATAACTATACTTCAGTGTGACTTCTCTGTCTTGTTTGATTGATCTGTGAAATGGAATACCTTCCCTTACAGAAAGTACTCACATGCTAATTTTGGAGAAGTGAGTTAACAGATGGATTGCTCAGAAAAGGTTTCTTGTAGGAACGAGCATCTGAACTATGCCTTGAAACAATTTATGAATTCCAAAAGGTAAAGTAAGGAATAAGCACATTTTTGTTTTTTAACTCTTTTGAGTTGTATCTTACTCTTTATAACCCCATTTAGAAGTGATTTGCCATTTTCTCCTCTGGCTCATTTTACAGATGAGGAAACTGGAGCAAACAGGAGTAAATGACTTGTCCACAATTACACAGCTACTAAATGTGTGAAGTCAGATTTGCACTCCGGAAGATGAGTTCCTAGTTTGATGAGACTCAGTCCCCTGAGCTACCCAAACCCTAACTTTTATATATAGGAAGTGTCGTTAGGTGGCAGTAGTAGTAACAGCTAATAAAGGCAGGAAGATTTCAAATCTGGTTTCATTTTCTTAATAGCTCTCTAACGTTGAAAGTCACTCACTCTCCATTTGTCTCATTTTCCTCATCTGTAAAATGGGGGCCATAACAGCGCTTGTGCCCCAAGATGATGGTAAGTCTAAATGAGACAATAAATGTAAAGTGCTTACTCACAGTACCAGTACATAGTAAACTTTATGTTAACTATATCAATATTAATAATAATTATGACTATTTTAATTCTGTTTTTAGCACAATGCCAGAAATATGGTAAGAATAGTGCATGATATTTCATTGTTATTAAATAGGTTGATTAGCCTCTGTCTCACCCCATCAAATGAACATTACCACAGTCCAATTCTGAGAATAAATGCAGTACTTTTTCAGTCCCTAAATTTGAAGTCAAAACAAATTTACAATGTTGAAAACTGTCTTTCCTTATATTTAGAAAAATAAAAAGATATTTTAAAACAGAAAGCAATCTCCTCTCCAAAAATTTTTCATTATATTCAAAAAACAATTCATAGACTCCAACTAATATTTTTCATAGCCCAACAAGCCTTGATCTGTGGTTTTGGAGGTGCCAGCATTCCTGACTCTAATCTTAGATGATGAAAATGAAGTTTCTTCACTTGGAAAAATAAAATGAATCCTTCTGTATCTGGCTTGAGCCTTAGGTTAGAAAGTACCATTCAGGACTGGGTAATGTATCTCATCTGTACATGAAAAATGAAAATTTCAACATTTTCCAGGCATACTTTGGAAGCTATATAATGAGGGTCAAAGAATCCCCATGATGCTGGTACAGAAAACCATTACCTAGTGAGCAAATATGTCTCTGATAGGTATACAGAGTTGGGTCATCTAAGTAAGACCAACAATCCTTCTAGCCTTGGATGTTTTTTAAATAAAACATATCTCCCTTTCTTTCAGTTGATACAAAACCTTTCAGGTCACACTTGGTTAGCCTTTAAACCCTCTAACAACAATCCCTTCCTCTCTTGGAAATGGATTAGGGATTAAGCAGTTTTTCTTCAGCCTGAGATCTAAGGTTATCTTACACCGAGCCTGCCAGTTTGTGCATTAGTGGTTACCATTAGAAATGTAGAAATATCCTGAGAATTTGTCATTAAACCCTTGACAAGAGGATTTCACAGATTCAGGCCACATCCTTTCAAGCTATAACTGGGATCACTTGTGGTAGGTAAGTATAATAGCTACTTATCCCTTCATTAAAGGAGGTATTATGCTTTTGGTATTGCAAGCTTTTAAAACAGACTTTAGCACTGAAGTATGTTGACCAGAGAGAGAAATTTTCAGATATGAAAGTTTTAATCTTTCTATTTCCCTGGACTCTATGATACCATTTTATTCTGGCTTGGTACCAAACTGTCCTGACCACTTTTTCCTGGTCATTTTTAGGTTCATTTTATTCCTTCTCTCTTATACTCCCTATGTTCATCCCTCACAGCTAGGCTTTCTTGTCTTTTCTCTCTCAACTACATGTCTACAGTCATGGATTCTCCTACCTCTTTGTTGGGAAATCTCCACTTTTCCATCTTTATCTCTAGATCTGACTTCTCTTATGTACTCAAGTTCTATTTTTCCAACTGCCTATAAAACATATCCAATTGATGTTCTATCAGCATCTAATTCAACATGTTCAAAACAGGACTCATCTTTCCCTTTACTTTGATTCACTTACCAATTTTTCCATTTGCCATAGTGATACCACTATCCATGCAATAGATACCCAAGAATCAATACTGAGCCTTCATATCTAAGCCTTCAAAAATTTATCACTTTGTCTTCTCTCCTCAATTCCCACCACTTCTACCCTAATCCAGATTTTCCATACCTTCCACCTTAATTTCCTTAGCTCCAGCTTCTCTTCACTCTAAAATATTTCACATATTACTTCAGTCAGTCAGCTGTCATTTATTAAGCACCTGCTTTTTCCCATGAAATGTGTTAAATTCCGAGGATAGAAAAAAAGGAAACAAACAGCCCCTGGTACAAAGAAGTATACAGCCTAAGGAGGAAGAGAACATGAAAATAAATATGTACAAAACCAATATGCCAGATAAAATGGAAAGTGAATCCACTAGCATTAAAGAGGTTAAGAAAAGACTTCTTACAGAAGACTTTAGTTGAAACTTGAAGGAAACCACCAAAGCAAGGATACAGAAATGAGGTGATAATTACAAAAGAGCTTTCAGATTACCACCACCACCACCATTCCTCAATAAACAATGGCTCCCAGGAGATCATTATATACTTCAACAACAATACTGTATGAAGATGTATTCTGATGGAAGCGGATTTCTTCGACAAAGAGAAGATCTAATTCACTTCCAACTGATCAATGATGGACAGAATCAGCTACACCCAGAGAAGAAACACTGGGAAATGAGGGTGAACTGTTTGCATTTTTTGTTTTTCTTCCAAGGTTATTTTTACCTTCTGAATCCAATTCTCCCTGTGCAACAAGAGAACTATTAGGTTCTGCACACATATATTGTATCTAAGATATATTATAACATATTTAACATGTATAAGATTGTCTGTCATCTAGGGGAGGGGATGGAGGGAGGGAAGGGAGAAGTTGGAACAGAAGTGAGTGCAAGGGATAATGTTGTAAAGAATTACCCATGCATATGTACTGTCAATAAAATGTTATTTTTTAAAAAAAGAAAATCCCCTAACAGAATGAGCAGATGAGGAAAAAAAAAAAACAATGATTCCTTTTTATGTACCATATAAATCCCAGAGGCAGCCCTAAGTTTTCAAGTTCCTCTATAGTTTAACATCTTATTCAAGGTGATTTCCTCTTCCTCTCCAACAATGTATAACTTGAAACTATGAGTTCCCTGCAGTCAGGAACTTTACTTTATAGTCAGAACAAGTGCTTAATAAATGTCTGTTGTTGAAAGATCGCACCATGTCAACATTTCCTGGTCTTCTTAGTGGATCTATACTTCTTTTTAGTTCTTCTATTTTTATGATTCTTACTAATTCCTCTAAGTACAGTTCAGAATCCATATTCTTCATAAACTTTCCTAATACTATAGTTCATACTTTTATTAAGTCTTATTGTACATGTAATCAATACCTTGCATTTTGGGACTCAATTCCAGGATAGTGTGGTAGAACAGTAAGAAAGCATTAGATTTGAAGCCAAAGGCCTCATGTTTAAATCCTACCTCTTAATAACTATTTGATATGACTGTACACATCAGGCAAACTATTTGGCCCTCAGTTTCATTATTTGTCAAATAAGGATTTTGGACTAATTGGACTCCAGTTCTCAATTTATAATTCCATGATTTTCTACTTGTCCCTTTTCTATCCCTAATCTGTGAGCCCCTTGAGGGCAAAAAGTATATCTTGGATTTCCTTGTATCTCCAAGTATTCTTCATTGTGGAGGTTCAGTAAATATTAATAACTTACTGATTACTATATTGATATATCAAGTGGGTCTTACCCAAGATTCATCAAAACAGCAGGGAGAGTGTGTTGTCATGATTTTGGCTGGTTAGGTTTGTGTCAGACACATTCCAGTGGTTTCTAAAAGGATTATTTTCATATATCACAAAATGACTGAAGGCAAGTTCCATTCAGCTTGAGGTTGGCAGAGTGAGTATTGAGCCAGCCTCTGTTGTGCTTTGAAAGAAGCAAACAATTACTGTAGCACTCACACAACAATATGCTCAAAAACTGGTAAATGAGAGAGTACCAGAGCATTAAAGAGCTTCGCCTCAAGAAGAGACTCAGGAGATTGTATACTCCTTAGGGATCTTTGGATTTCGCTGGGCTCCTTCAGAATACATTCATTCCTTTGTCTTGTAGCTCTTAGACCCAGAGGGTGCCTTTAATGTCTAACCCAAATCTCTCTTGCCATAATGTAAGACATTTGTTCTTTTTACACTCTCTGTAGCAGAAAGAATAAATCAGCAGAAGTGATTATATATGTTAACCCTTAAAATCTTTGAAAAATCTCCTGAATCCTTCCTTTAACTCACAGGGAAAAAACTATACAGACTATCTGTATTTGGTGTTTATTTATTTGTATGTTTTCCTTTTTTATATGTCTTTCTATTTTGTATGTAAGCTGCAGAATCCCAAATGGATAATATGACAAAATAGCTTATGCTACAGCCAAAATAAGAATTGTCTTGTGATTATAAATTCCTCCACAGAATAAGATTAGAGTTACAAGAAGGATTGAGTGACTCAGCCAGGACTTGACTCTTGGATGCCAAATTGTCAAGGATACTGATAGGGTACCTATCCCCTTAAAAGGTAGAAATAATTGACTGACCAAGTTAGCAAGTCTCTGGTAAAATAAGTCACACTTCTTTCTGTTCTCCTACTCTCTTAGGAAACCACAATTCAGTTCCTCCTTGGTTCAGCTCTCTTTATTCTTTCTCTATCTGAGATGGCTTTCCCAGCAGTATTTTTAGGGTATCCAAGGATCTCTGCATATTGAGTCACTGTCCCAGAGTTTCTACCCTCCCTTCAGTAGTGACCCCCAAGTAACACCCTTCATTTTACCTTATTTGAAACTCTTGTTTTGGACTTGCTACTCCAACTGAATTTGTCTTCAAAAATTGCTTTGATGAACCATTTCTTTTTTGAATTTGTAGATTTTATTTCATTTTTTAAATTAATTAATTAATTTTTTTATACACATTGCTTTAAGAATCATGTTGGAAGAGAAAAATCAGAACAAAAGAGAAAAACCATGGGAGAGAAAAAAATGGAAAAAAGTGAACATAATAGATGTTGATTTATAGTCAATCTCCATAGTTCTTTTTTTTTTTAATGCAGATGGCATTTTCTATCCAAAGTTTATTGGAATTGCCTTTCACTGAACTGATGAGAAGAACCAAATCTTTCATAGGTGACCTCACACATTCTTGCAGTTATTGTGTACAACGTATTTCTGGTTCTGCTTGTTTTCCTCAGCATCAATTCATGCAGATCTTTTCAGGCCTTTATAAAATCAGCTTGTTCATCATTTTTTATAGAAAATTAATATTCTGTTACCTTCATGTATCACAACTTGTTCAGCCATTCCCTAATTGAAGGGCATCCACTCATGTCCAATTATTTGCTAGCATGAAAAGAGCTGCTACAAACATGTTTGAACATGTGGGTCATTTTCCCTCCTTTATAATTTCCTTAGGATACAGATCTAGTAATAGCACTGCTGAACAAAGGGTATGCACAGTTTTAGAGCCCTTTGAGCATATGAAGAGCCAGATTGCTCTTCATAATGATTGATCATTTCACAATTCCACCAACAATGTATTAGTGTCCCAATTTTCCCATATCCCTTCCAACATTTATCATTTTCTTTTCCTGTCATCTTAGTCAATCTGAGAGGTATGAGATAAGATGGACCATTTCTTATTGCTTGTTGCTGATACCAGATTGGTTACTTATAACTCCAAAACTTAAGAATCTCAGCTACAAAAAGACTGCAGAAGTTGACAATTCAGTTTGTACCTGACCAGGCATTTTGCTTTCCCTACATCCCCAACAAGGTTATCTATTTTTCACTTGAAAATCCACTATATTTATTATTGTTCCATAAGAAATGACAAACAGGGTGATTTCAGAAAAGTCTGGAAAGACTTACATGAACTTATGCTAAGTGGAGTAGAACTAAGAGAACAAAGTACACAGCAACAAGAAGATTATGTGATGATCAACTCTGATATACTTAGTTCTCAGCAATGTGAGTGTTTTAGACAATTCTAACAAGACTTGGGATAGAAAGTGGTATTCATATCCAGAGAGAGAACTATGGAGACTGAATATTTTTCAAAGAATAGTATTTTCACTTTATTTTCTGTAATTGTTGTTTACTTTTTTCTCCTTTTTTTTTCTTTCACCTTTTGATCTGATATTTCCTGCACAACATGACGAATATGGAAATATGTTTAGAATTGCACATGTTTAACCTATATTGGACTTTTGCTATTTTTACTTATTTTATTCCCTGAGGACATTATTTCCTCATTCCTTTTGCACATTTCTATTTCTTGACTCCTCTAACAGTTAGGATTTCTTTGATGCAAATATGAAAAGGATAAATAATTCTACTGAATTTAGAATCAAAATTATTCTCCTTACATTTTCTAAGGATATCATCTATAAAATAAATCCTTGCATACCTTCCTCCTTAGATAGATACATGATACAATAGATAGTCTGTTAGACCTGCATTCAGGAAAACATGAGTTCAAATCCAACCTCAAATACTTATTTGCTATGTGATCTTAAGCACAACTTAAACTTCTTGTCTCAGTGAAGTCAAATATAAAATAGGGGTAATAAAACCTATCTTGCAGAATGTTGTAAGGATCAAAAAAAGAATATCCGTAAAGCTCAGTGCCTGGTACAAAGTATATTCTATATGAGTTATTACTATTGTGGTAGTGGTTTTTGTTATTATTATAAGTTTATTGTGAGGAAAGTACTTTAACTTTAAATACAACATTGAATGGCAAATAGAACACTTGTCCTATAGTCCAGAAAACTTGACTTAAAATTCTACTTCTGATGCTTCTTATTGGTAGGATTCTGGGTAAGTCATTTAACCTCATTAAGACTCAGTTTCCTCCTTTAAAAAATGGGAGAAATAACCTTGTGTTTATAGTTTCATTATCCTGGAGAAAACTGATACCTCAGAGGAAAGTAAAAAATAATGGCATTGTAACATCATTCAATATGGGAATATCCTCTTGATTTCATATAATAGGCCTGTAGATTTGGCTCTAAAACAAGATTGAGATATCAGTAAATTAGATTCTCCTTTTTGTAAATGAGGTAATTGAGGCTGAGAGAGATTCAGTGTTTTGCCAAAAGTCATAAAAATAAGATTTAGAGTCAGGATTGGAACCCAAATTTATTTGATTAGTCTAAATTCAATATTTCATTTGCTAAAATATATTGCCTTTTATTAGTATGCCTGCTTGTTTAACATGTTCCTTATTCGACTGCAGTTATTTAGGATATAACTTAATTGAGATAAAGTTTTTGCAGATCCTTGAGGTAATAGGTACTACTTAGCATTGTAAAGCATTTGTAAGTTTTTTGTTTGTTTTTCTTCAATGGCCTTCTGTGTTGTTTTTTGTTTTGTTTTGTTTTGTTTTTCTGCCAAGGTCATGTTTTCATAGATACCAATATTAAGATTAGAAGGATAGGGCCTGACAGATTCCAAATCTAATTGGTTTCTCATAGTAGATCAGATATTAGGCTCACTTTCCTAAATGGTCCTGTTCAGACCTCTCAAACATCTTGGTTACCTCCTAATCCCACCTCCCCAACCAGAAATTTTATCAGCATCTATTTCTGGACCCCAAACCCTGCCCCTCACAAAGAACAAGGATCACACATTACCTATAGGATAATTATACCACATTTACCCCAGAGTCAGCAGGTAGCTATTTACAAATCATTGGCAGTTAAAGCCACAATCATTCACAACCATTATATAAAGTATAATATTACCAAATGGACCATTGTTTATAATGGTGGGAACTGAAGGGCAAGTTACTTTTGTTCCTGAGAGCACCTTTTAAAATTAGAACAACCCTTGGGGCCAGCCACCTTTATTACTTCAAGAACACTAGAGCCATCTTCCTTTATGACTGTCTTCCTGAAAATATATCATGATGGTGGTTTTTATTTTGAATTACAGCCTGGTTAAAATGGTCATTGGAGCCAGGAAAGATATTTTAGGATTGTCTCAAAAAATAGGGAGGGAGGAGGCACTGAATCTGAAGCCAAACACTCTCTTTAAGCATCACCAGAAAAGACTCTAGCCTGTACAATAGAAAGGGAAACTCCTAGTAGTCAGTGGATTTTAGGGGGCTTTTGGAACTAAAAGAAGGTAAGGATAGAGAAATGATGATAGGAAGAAAAAGAAAATGCACTTCCAATCCAGCCATCCTTCCCTCTCGTTTCTGCTTTTCTCAGAGGCAAAGGGATGATGCCATTCAGCTTTTTGGTGTCAGCCTAAGTTATTTGTTTAGATAGTAGAATGTGTTCAGTAACTTGGGCATTAAAACACACCTTTTTAGTGAACAGAGATCAAGTGAGTATGTGACAGACACAGTATACCTCTTATTTATCTTCCAAGGTTTGTGCCTCAATAGGAGCTACCTCTTGAAAGAAAAGTACATGAAAATTGAACACTACAACTCAGTGTCTTTTTCCAAAAAAAGTCCAAAAAACTTTCATAAAAAAAAACCCATCATCCAACGAAGGGGATTTTCTATTACATAAGACCCAGCAAATTGCCATGAATATTTTCATCCCCAACCACTATTACCTTTAAAGAGCCGGAACTTTCCTTGCCACCAACAATCACAACTTCTGCCATGTCTTCTGCATTGGATGATCGCCCATGGATGAATAAAGCTGGGCCAACATCTGATATGTTTTTCAGGGCAACTAAAGCCCCATCTGGCTTCACCTGGAAGTAGGGGCTGGAGACGTCAAATCTCAGCTTGTCATTTCCTTTACAGTCAGTGAATGTCACTGAAAAAAGGACATAAGAGAAAGCATGTTAGCAAGGCTCCCTGCTTTGGAATCTTTGAGTCCTCTTGCTTAGGGCTACACTCAAAGGGCAACTATACCCAAACTGTATTGAAATCCCTCCTGCAACTCCACTTACACCAGAATCTTCACTTCTACTGATGTCTTTCATTCATAAAGCCCCAGCAAAATAGAGACAGTCATTTTCCCAAGCCATAAGTAGCCATGGAATCTGCCTTTTGAAGCTTTTCTTTATTTTTTAAAACCTGATGAACCAAAGTGAATGAATTTCTTTGCAGGATATCAAGCAATCCCCACTCAAAAGCCTGCCTACATTCAGGTGCCTGCATACCCTTGGATGGCACCCAAAGGAACCTATCAATCACAGTGTATCCAGAATTGATATCAGGACACAAGTCCTTGGATTTGTTGGTTCAATTCTCAATGTATTTATATTCCAATGTATACATCAGTTCCTGAGGCCTTCACATTTCTCAGAGACTTTCTCCGATCCTCTATTTCATTGTGCTAGTTGAGATTAATGGAGACATGTCCACTAGCATCTCTTGAAACTGAAGTCTAAAGGAGAGGAAACAGCTTTGTTTTCTTCATGACCATCAATTTCTATTCATCAGACAAAGTTAAAGTGCTTCAATTAAACAGCAAGCTAGGAATCTGGCTCTTCCAGTTACCTCTGTGAAGGTTCTGTCCCTGAGGGAGATTAATGCCCATGGGTAGTAAAGAAAACATTAGTGTCACAGTAAGAGGAAGTCAGGGAAAGTCTGCCAGGGCTCACCAAGTGCTCAGGCAGGTTGAAGTTAGTACCAACAAAAATGCATTCTGCTCTTATTTTTTTTTTTTTTGTCATTCCCCTTAATCCTCCCTTCAGGATTGGGACCTTTGCTGTCATTATTACAACTGCTTTCTCAGTGTGATTGTCTCTCTTGACCTCATTCTCTATCCTCACTTGCTTCCCTATTGAAAGTTATTTATTTTCTTCACCAAACTATGTATTAAATTTCTATTTCAAATAAGAATGAAGTTAATCTCATACTTACTGGCTGCGTGGCATAATAGATAGAGTGATAGGAGTGGAGTCAAGAAGACTTGAGTTCAAAACTGTCCTCAGACACACAATCCTAGACAGTTGCCCCCCTCAATTTCCCCAAACGGGAATAGTAACAGAACCCTCCAAAGTTGTTGTGAATGTTAACGTCTCTCCCTTCTTTCCCCACCTTTCTTTCCTCTTTTCTCCCTTATTTTTTCTTTCTTCCTTCCTCATTTCTTTCCTTCTTCCTCCCATCCTTCTCTTTTCTTGTTTTTTCTTCCTTCCTTCCTTTTTTTTTTATTTCTGTTGCTTGCTTGCTTTTCTTTCTTTACTTTCTCCTTTCTTCTCTTTCTTTCTCTTTCCTTCTTCTCTTCCTTCCTTCTTTCACCTTCTTATAGTAACAGTTGAAGACTTCAAATAGATCATTGTTCTCCTTTCTTCCTTCCACTTACTCTTTCCATTCTTTTTTCCATGTTTATATAATCTCCTTCCCTCAATAGAGCAATCAAAAAACATATAAGTATGTACTAAGGGCCAAATATTGGTGATACAAAAAAGAGGCAAAAGACAGTTCCTGCCCTCAAGGAGTTTACAATCTAATGGGTTGAGGAGACAATAAGCAAACACTTATGTACAAACAAGATATGGACAGCTTAATTAGGAAATGAATCAAAGAGGGTAGAAAGGAACACTAAGAAGTATGATGGACAAAGCCCTGAGCTTCAAACCAAAAGTTCTAAATTCAAATCCTGGCTCTTCTTCCTATTTGTTGGATTAATATTAGGCAAGTCCCTATCCATCTACCTCACCTTTGTCCTGTGTAAAAGTTAGAACTATATACTAGAAGATACTCAATTTTCCTCATCAGTCTTACATACTGTGGCTCTAAAACTCTAGTTCCTATCCCTCGACCCATGGGCCAGTTAGAATTTCTAAAGAATCCATAAGGGGTTATCAGACATAGGAAAGTCAAGAAATTCTAAACTTTGACTTTGGGGCAGAGATTTTATTTATTTAATATTTTTTCCAGTTACATTTAAAATAATTTTTTAATTTGTTTTTAAAAATTTTGAGGTCTATGTTCGCTCCCTTATCCCCACCCACAATTAAGAAACTACATATAAAGTTATGCAAAACATTTCCATAAAAGTCAATATCTCCCTCCTTAATGAAAATTTAAACCATCAAGAAAACCTAAGTTGAGAGAGACAAAGACAGAAAGAGGGAAGAGAGAAAATAAAAGAGAGGGAAAGGGAGAGGAGGAAGGAGAGGAAGAGAGGGGGAGAGGGGGGAGAAGGAAAGAGGGAGAGAGGGGGAGAGGGGGAGAAGGAGAGAGGGAAAGAGGGAGAGAGGAAGAGAGAGGGGGAGAGAGAGAGAGAGAGAGAGAGAGAGAGAGAGAGGGGAAAGAGAGAGAGAGAGAGAGAGAGAGAGAGAGAGAGAGAGAGAGAGAGAAAGGGAGGGAGGGAGAGGGAGAGGGAGAAGGAGAAGGAGAGGGAGAGGAAGAGGGAGAAAGGGAGAGGAAGGAGAGAAAGGGAGAAGGAGAGGGAGAGAGAGGGAGACAGGAAGGGAGAGAGGGAGGGAGGGAGGGAGCCCTTTTGTATTCAGATACAATAAGCTCCTCTTTGGGTATGGATAGAATTTTTCATTATAAGCACTTCAGAGCAGTCATGGATGATTTTATTACTGAGGATAGCAAAGTTGTTGGGGCATGGGAGACAGAGATTTTGGAAAATACATAAGTTCATTTTCCTTTAGTGGCCAGTTCAGTATAATCACTGGTCAGTTATGGTGTAGAGTACTACTATGTAGTAGTAAAAATTCCTGCTTGTGGGAGTCTCATCCTAGGAGATTTAAATAGTGGGAGTTTATTAGTGAATTCCAGAGAGGGGACTCTGATTTTACTGGATGGATAGTGGCTCTTTATACAGAAATATCAGTATCTGCAAAGAAGAATGGATTAGTCTATTATTTGTATTTCTAGTACATCATAGGTACTTGATAGATGCTTAGGAATTAATTGATATTCATTAATGATAACTCTTTTGACTGGATGCTCTATGAATCAGAACTTCTCTCCCCACCCCCAACCTCAATCACATCTATGAAAAATGCATTGTTTAAACCTTCTGAGGTAAGAATAGGACTTGCCTGAGCAACCAACCTTAACCACATTAAGAAGGCCAGATCTTAAAAGGCAAAATCTGTTAAGAATGACAAATTATGATCTCTTAGCCAAAAGACTTGACTGGACTAGCCATGTGATTTCACTTGTATTGGGAACACATTGTTCTTAAGTGGAATAAAACTTATGATTGCTGGGTTTATAGTAAGAAGAGGGCTTGCAATTTCAGCTCAGCCATGTACTTTCTAGCTGTGTGATTTAGAAAAAATTGTTTCTCACTGAGCTTCAGTTGATTTGTCTGTAAAATGGGGATGTTATTTTATATGCTTCATAGACTTATGCAGAAAGCACATTTGCTGTCTTAATGTTTTACATAAAATTTATGTAAGCTATTAATATTTTAAGTATAAGGAGGATCCATCTGGCTGGAATCCCAGGGAAGTAAGGTAGTGTTTGCCACAGCCAATGTGCTAATACTAAGTGCCTTCTTATAGGTGTGCAATTCTGAATACTTTACTTGTTTCTAACACTAACAGACAAAGGCATGATGGAAACTAAAAGTAATTTATCTCCTCAATCTAAATATCAAGTGAACTTTGGGGAGTTCCTTCTGAAGGGAAGCAAAGTTGTCAAAGAGTTAGACTTTATCTGAGAGACTTTTCTTCCTTTTAGGCCAAATGAAAGCATTGGAAATATGTTTATGGTAACTAGTAGAAGCCTATTTTAGACCAAGGCAGTCTTAAAACATTGTGAAAACGCCACAATGGTAGTACCATTATTGTTATTCTTGCTATTATTATTTGACAATTAAATTGCATTGATAGGTTTTTCGACACAATTCTTTGAGGTAGTAAAATAAGTCAAGACTTAAAAATGAGAAAATAGTTTCAGGGATACAGTTTCTAGTATAGAGTTGAACAATGAGTTAGTGCCTCTACTGAGCAAATGTGCCTACAACATTAGTGTTCTAACTATTACACCTCTGAAATTATTTCTCTTTATTCCTATTTCCTTTGCCCAATACTTTCTCCCGGTCACTATTCTTATCTTTTCTTAGCATAGCACTAGAAATAGCTGCTCCACAGAGGTCATTCATGGTACAAATGGAAAACTTGCTGTAAACTCTTCTCCTACTTCAAGGCTGGTGTGATGATATATGGAATTTTCAGAATTGTCTCAAGTGCAGACTCAAATACTTGCTAGCTGTATGACCTGGTCAAATCATTTAACTCCTATTGACCTCATGCTTCCCATCTGTAAAATGGGTTTGGACTGGATGGTAATCCCTTTCAACTCTAAATCAATCATATGACCTCAGAAGTTATGTAGTTTAATATCTGAACACAAACCTCCTTCCAGATCATTGTTGGCTGTTAACTAAGTAATCCTCCAGCTTCTGTTTAAAGAGATACAGTAGAGAGAAACTACCTGTTAAGGGTGCCATTTTCAAACACAAATAGTTCTAAAAAGTGACATTAATGTAAAAATGTTATAGTTTGTTTTTAAACTGTTTAAAAGATATTATATAACTTTAAGGTACCCTTTTTCCTTCTACTATGTCTCAATAAGTACTCAATGCTTCAGTCTTAGTAGATATCCTCAGAATCCCCTTTCCTTTCCTCCCTCTAGGCCCAGTAGCATATATCAGGACACCCTGAAGTCTAAAAGCAAGAACTCAGTCTGCCTGTGATCTAGGCCAAGGATGGGTAAAGGCAAAGAGTCAGCCAAAAATCATTGCTTAAAGCAGCTATTCCCTAAATAAATATATTAGGCTTGTAATTCAGACTCAAACCTTTTTTTAAAATGGATCAATTTTCACAGTTGAGCAAAAGTCTACTTGAGTAATATCTAAACTGTGCATCTGACACATCTAAAGGGTTCTTATACCCAGCAGAGAGATTTCATCCTTTTTTCCAGGAGAAATAGAGCCTTCTCCCACACTGATTCCTATCTTGTTTCATGTTCTCTGTAACAGTGATATTTTGATGCTATCATGCTTAGATCACTTTACAATATTATTAACTTTATTGATGCTGCCAAATGTCAGTATTTTTCCAACTCTTAAATGGAGACTGAGCTCATACATTTCAAGACTACAAAGTATAGCAAACAAAGATAAAATTGAGGATTTTATGCCCAATGATTAAAAAAAAAAAAACTGTTTCCTTCAGATCAACAACTGAACCAGACTTCTATTCCATAAAGGCTTTTCTCTCCTTTTAAGTTAGATGTATGATTTAATTTGTACAGAGTTCACAGCACGAGGAAGTTTTCCTACCAAGGTACATCCTCAGTTTCTCTGAAACCTATAAGCAATCTCAGAAGGCTGTTGGGATCACTAAGAGGTTAAGTGCCTTGTCCAGACACTTTGCTCATAAGTGTCTAAAGCAGGATTAAAATTTAGTTTTTCTTGACTCCAAGACCAACTCTGCGTCTATTTTGTGATAAGAGTTTCTCAACATTTAGACAATCAGTTGATCAAAAATTGATCAAATTTTCCCAATATGCTGAGCTCTGTCTAATACTACATTCTCTTGAGATAAGAAAATTAAATACCAGGTCTTGTCCTCAGAAAACTAACAGGACATTGCTAGGCAATACACAGGACTCTAATGTTAAAATAGAAATTTCCATTAGACAGTCCCATTAGTCCCATTAGACAGGTACAAAATCCACGTACAGTTCAGAGGAGAAAAGTCTTACTTCTAATTGGAAGATCCATCACTATGAGTCAACAATATTTATTAATTAAATTCTTATTATGTACCAGGTACTGTAGATATAAAGAAAAGCTAAAGGCTTTCAAGGAGCTCACATAGGTAGCATTTGAACTAGTCCTGAAGGAGTAGTGTAATTTTTAACAAAATAACAATTGAACAGCAAGAGATAGAAGAGTAGGGACAGAGGAAAGAGATGACTTAGGGAGAATGATATTATTGCCTTCAAATATTTGACATGTTGTCATCAGAAAGAGGGATTGTACTAGTGCCTAAAAGCCAAAGACCAGAAGAAGTATCAATGAGAGGAAGTTGAAACAAGACAGACTCTTTCAATAAAAGGAAAGACTTCCTAACAAGTAGAGTTATCCAAAAGTACAATTGGTTAAGTCAATAGGAAACTTGTAGGAAGTTTCCCCAACAGGAAAGCACATCAAGGGGATGCCATGGCTTTTGTGTTGGGGTTGAGAGACAGGAAAGAAGGGAAATTGTGTTAATATAAACTAATATCAGTTGCTCTCAGAGAGTGTATACATTGCAGGTGAAGAGCACACTATAAAAGACACCAGGATGGGATAAAGAAATTCATGTTTGGATCCATAGTGAGTAATTCAGTTTACTTGAAGGTAGTACCTGTGAAATAAACTAATGAGAGTCTGAAATAGCAAGTTAGGGTCAGAGCATGGAGCCTAAAATACTAGGTTAAGGGTTTTGCATTTTACTTCAGCCTTTTTGTAAACTATACAAAAATCTTTGAACAAGGAAATGATCAGAATTGCATTTCAAGCAGATAATCTGGCAGTACAGAAGAAAGATCAATTACAGAGAGGGAGAAGTTTGAAAACAACAAGTCGACAAGGGGATGATTACAGAAATCCAAGTGAAAAAAAATAGAGGATAAGACTTGAAACTGGCAATATGGAAAATTAGATGGAAGGGCAGGTTCAGCAAACTGATATTGTTTTGTAGTAGCTTTGAGGGGTCAATGGGATAAAGACAGTAGAACAGGGGTTCCATGGAGAAGACAGAACTATGTGCAAAAGGAATCATATAGTTTTAAAACTGGTAGAATTTAAAAATCATATAGTAGTAAAACTGGTATTATTTGTAATATAACTTAATAATTATATTATTATTATAATGTAATATAACTTAAGTTCGTCATGATGAGCAAGCTGAAGACAAGGGAAATTAAGCTATTTGTCCAAGGTCACTCAAGCAGTTACTCCTTATGCTCTATCATTGAGAAGTATTTCAGTAGAGTGGTGGCAATATAAACCAGACCACAAAGAGCTGATGTAAGAACAATGAGAAAGTTGCATAATTCTACATCTATAATTTTCTCTGCTATGTATTTTATCAAAGCAGGATGAAAAATAGCTTTTAAAAAGACTCTATAAACTGTAGGTTGGAATTTATTGGAATCAATGGCTCAGAATTGCCCTTCTAGGCAGCTGCTCAGAGACTCAGCAGGAGAGGGGAAGAAGAAAATTCTTGAGAGATGGGAGGGCAAAAGCAAACTGCAACAGCAGACCCCACTCTGTGTTTCAATTATGTTTTCACTAGGTTTTCGCCCTCAGTGTCCTCTGAGTTTAATCCAAACATTATGACAATAGGAACTTCATTTGGGAGAGAAAACTAAGATTGAAATACGAAGGTTTTCACATGAATTTGAAGAGTTTAATCTTCCTGACCTTGATCTTAGGTTCTTTGATTCAATTCTTTTTGGATTTTCTACTCATTAATGAAAATTTAAGAGGAGCAGAATTAGAAAACATAGAAATGAGTTAGAAAACAGGTTATTAAGGTGCAGGTAATGAAAAATGCATGAAGACATTATGGTTTAAATATACCTACAAAATGTCAATTATACCTTCCCCCATGCACTATAATTCAGGTCCTCTGTAAAATGGGTATTTTCTTATGGCAGGTTTGTGTAAACCAGCTGTTCTGGTATACATGCTCTTCTTTAGGTAAGTGTAAACCAATCACTTTGATCCATACACTATCTTTTAGACACTCTATCAAACAGTACACAAAAAGATTCAGGAAAATGAAGTCCTATTCCATAAAAATACTTGGAAATTGACATTATTCGATGGATTATTCTTAAGGTTAGGAGTATTCCCACCAGCTAAAGGATAGTTGAGACTGTAAACCTCCTCAGTGGAAGACAGATACTTCTTTAGACACTGTTTTAGGGAAACAAAGTTTTTGAACATAGGTTAATATGATTTCCTGGGAAGAAATAGCAGAGATGGGTAGAGATGCTTCTAGAAGAAGAAGAATGAATGAAAAAAGAAGAAAGAATGAAAGAGAGAGAGAGAGAGAGAGAAAGGAGAAAAAAAGGATAAAAAGGAGGAGGAGAATAAGAAGAGGAATAAGAAGAGCAAGAGAGAAAGAAATGAAGAGAGAAAGAAAGAAAGAAAGAAAGAAAGAAAGAAAGAAAGAAAGAAAGAAAGAAAGAAAGAAGGAAAGAAAAAAGAAAGAAAGAAAGAGAAAAAGGGAGGAAAGGAGGGAGGGAAGGAAAGAGGGAGGGAGGTAGGAAAGAAGGAAGGAAGGAAGAAGCAGAAACACATCCTGGCTAACTAATATGCTGATAATAAGTAATATAAAAGTGCTTATATTTTCTCTTCTCTAGTTATTTTGCCATTTACTCATTAGTGTATTTGTCATATCCTATCTTGAATCATACCATTCCTCTGTCAGGAGAATAGTTAACAATTTTAAGTCTTTTTCTCAGCCCCCTCATCCAGCATCCCTCAATCCCTTCTTTGTGCTCTGTATGCCAAGATCCTTATATAATACTTTACATATATAGTAGACATTTGAAAATTCTTGTTGAATCTAATTGAACAATGTCATCAGATTTGATGCTTAGTGGAGACATGAACACAGTGTCATGAGGTTTTCGAGGAGTAAGAGGTCTCTCATGTAGTACTCATAATGGAAAGGGGAAATTGGGAAAAGCTCAGTGAAAAAAGTAATGCATAAAATACTGTAGGGTTTTTTTTTTGAGAATGCTAACGATTATCTAGTTTGTAGTTATTATAATTAATATGGCATTTTAAAAGTAACATCTACAAGTACTTCCCCAAATTAATGTGCTTTTTGTAAAGCACATTTCTGTGTATTACATCTTGTTTTTCTCATTGACTTCCATTATAAGAATGGAGATGTTTTTCCATAGAAAAATATTTTGGTATATCGCTTGGGGGTCATAATAAGATCATGTTTAGAAATACAGAAAATTTCTTAGAGCCAACATATCCAAAGGAAAGTAAAATTTCCTTTAAAATAGCATTAAGAACATTATTCAAAATGAGGAAGAAAATATACATACATAATAGCTGAAGTTATTTTTTATATTTAGTACAATGGCTTAAAGGTCTAATGGAATGACAACAGCCACAATTCAATTCAACAAACATTTATTAAATGCCTACTAAGTTCAAACCCCTGCAGATACAAATGTTAAGTGAACAGAAAACAAAAACATTCCGGACTAAAAAAATTCTATTGGCCTTGCTTAAACTTCCTTCTGCATTTTCCAGAGTATTATAGAATACAATATAAGCTTTAGCTCCCTTTGCTTCTTGGAGTCTGTACCAGGAGCAGTACTCTTGGAAAAAGCTGTAAAGTTTTAGGATTAGATCACAGGACATAGATACAAGCCTATCAGAGGCATCTTATTCAATCCCATTGTTTATAAAAATGAGTTAATTGAGATCCAGGAAAGTTAAGTGACTTGTCCAAGCTCACCATGAAACATGAAATTTAAATTTGGTAGTTAAGTAGTCTCACTGAGGGGACATGCAATAGTAACAAGAATGCAGACAGTAAAACTAAAGGATAGCACCTCCCAAAGAAACATTAATGGAGACTTCATGGAATAATCATTAAATCAGGAGTTTGATTTAGAAAGAATAAAATGATCAGTTTCTATATCATTAGGCATAGTTATAGACAGGGTCGATCTCTTTTATGACATAGTATTAGGGAATATGGAGTATAATAAAAAGTACCAAATACATAGTTTCATCTCGTGAGGATAGCAAAATGAAACCAAAATAAAAATGGCTATAGCCATCTACAGAAATAGATTCTGATTATGCATAACAGGTTCTTAATGTTCCAAGTCATTCATAGATAAAAAATTCCTGTAAATAAATTTTGTCACTCCATGAACATGGATAAGAAGTGAAGATGGGACAGTAAGTGAAATGAAAACAAAATCTTTTTGAGCGCAACATAGTGGAATATATCTAGATAAATATAGTCAAGAAAAGTAGTTTGCATCAACGATTTTGATGTTTCAGGAAAACAAAGAGAGAATTTTTTTGGGGGGGGAGAGGACTATTCATTTATTTAGGGAAATGAGCCTTTCAAAACTTTCCTTCCATTTCTACTTTTTCTTTTAAAAATCAATAATGATCTCTTGAGTTTTGACTTGTACTCAATGAATATATGTGTATGTATGTGTGTAAAGATGTGTGTGTATATATATATCACATATATTATTACACATATGTAATATGTAAATATTACATTTATTTTATTATATATTATAAATATATACATACATGCATATTGTTTACATACATATACATAAAAAATCTCAGATATTCTTCCACTTGCTCATCCTTCCCAATCTTGGATTATAAAGTCTTGTAAACTGCTTATTCTCTTCCTGATCTTACTTTTCCAACTCTCATTCATACTTCAGTTCCGAAATAAACTCTTGATACTAAAGCTGCTGCAGTCAAAGAACGGAGATGACCATTACAACAAGAAAGGGCTGAACAGGTTTGCTTAGAAGAGGTTTATCCCTGAAGATTGATTCTATCTTTGCATCCCAGAAAGCAGGACTGTCAGAGGTCAAGCTGACATGAACCTGTAGAGGAAACTTTGATGCACGTGAAATATTTCACAGAATGTCTGTTCTTACATCTGCCTCTGTCAGTGTGGAGACATTTACTTATTCACCTCCACTCTAATTGCAGACAGATGAAATCATCTACCAGCTGTGATTACAAATTAGTTCTGTCGGGTTGACAAGAGCTTATCAGGAAATTAGAATACAATGATCTAGCTTACATTACATGGAGCAAAATAATTCCTTTATGCATGTAACATTTTTTTCTGATGTAAGCAAGAAAATGATCAGCCCCGGTAGGTCATGCCTATTCATCCCCCGTTGTCAGGAAAATATCTTTATTGGATCAAATACTATGCCATCTGGTTGGATTCTAGCTGCAAAGTTGGGAGCACAGAATGGGAGGGTTGCCAAACCTTCCTTGGCCTTTTTGGGAAGGAATCTGATTGTCCTATATATTATTATTTCAGACACCTGGAATAATCTTCTATTGTTTTTTTAGGAAGTAAAACTTGAATAGCAAAGGAAGAGTTTGAGAGATTTCTCAGGTTATTTTTATTGTTCCCTGTGGATAGATAGTCTGTGGTCCTGGGAAGAATCAAAGCCTTTCATCAAAGGGGGCAGCAGCCTTGTACCTGGCACATCATCCCACAGGATCCCTAGTGTACAGTATTAGCATAATAATGTTAACCCTCCAGGTATCTGTGGAAAGCCTAAGGTTTATGATGCTTTTCTTACTTTCAATCTGAAACATATGGTCTCATACAACTGTGATATTTATGGAAATGATGCACACATTTTTTTATTGATGTGATCTTCAAATAGTTAAAGGCAATAGATGTTGGAATCTAGCAGAAATTAAGAATATTCGTTAAGCTGTTGGTTTTCAGATGTCCTGGATACAAAATGAGACTAATACTAGGATACGTCATACTAGGATAAATACAGGAAATTTCTAGCAATGGGCAGAGAAATAGTGATAGGGGTACAAATAGATGTGTCTGTTCCATCTTTCTAACAGTGTCACTAGTGGCTGAATTGTCAATCACAATAACAACATGCAGGAACAGTTTAAATTGTTACAGTTGCTCCATTGGTTCTGACTGATTGCCAAGCCAGCTAATGTAACAAAGTGATTCTTTTTGCTTTCGGACTCTTTTCCTTCTTTTCTTCCCTCCTTCCTTATCTTATGGAGAGTGAAGTTTAATAAATCAGTCAAAAACATTAATTAGGCATCTTTTATGGGCCAGACACTGTGCTAAGCCAGTCCTCTATGAATCTTCACCTCAGACATATTGAATGTCTGTTGGTTACTCAAATTCAAATTCAGATCTGTGGTAACATCAATTTGTATATACCCTCTAATTAACCAAATCAAAGTCTATCCAAGCCTTTGCATCTTATATGGCTCTTCCATTGTTATCTCATAAAATCTTATCCCACAAAGAGTGTCACTCAAAATGCTAGGTTGTTTCATCTACTTTGCTTTGACAGTGCAAGGGTGTAGGTGGAGGATATAAGACTATACTATTATTACTCCTTACCTTGACATGTGATCAGCTGTCTTTTTCAATTTTACATTTTTCTTATTAAATACTTTATTCCTGCTATTTTTAATTGTTCCTTATTTGTTATATGTTTGAAATCTGCTCACACCCACCATGCCTCTCTCCATTGCCCTCTGTGTGCTATTCATTTTTAATCATTTGGCATTTCTTATGTTCAATATCTATCAACCATATAACAACAAACATATTCTTTACTACATTAAAAAAATTGGTATCTGAATACGGCTTCTCTGATAAAGACACACATAATCTGGTTGTTTTTTGTTTGTTTCTTTTAGTCCAATAATCATCTATTGATGGGTTATATACCATTATTAGACATAACTACTAGCCCTGAAGAATGGGGAAAAGGATTCATATACAATTTTGAAAATGTCTTTTCAATCTAGATATTGCTTTGAATTGTCTAAAAATCTAATCATCCTGATAATATATGCTATTTAAAAGCAGATTCTTAAGTGCTTTTGCCTTGAAAATAGGCTATCCATTATCTGTAGTCAATCAACACTTCAGAAGATGAATATGCCCTAACTAGTATAGGGAAGTTCTGTTCAATATATATTGTTTTGCTGGATTCAAAATATAATTTGATTTAAACCAGAGAATTAACTTGGGCCTATGCTCAAGTTCACAAATAAAACTGTCTTCAAAGTTTGCTTTTTATACTTCACTTAATCTGTCATCTTTAAATGTGATCTATCTTTGTGTGACACTTTTCTTGGACATTTCTGACATGATTTTAGAAGTGACTGAGATATCTAATTTCCTGTGGTTTCTCCATGAAGTCATTTGAAAATGGTTTGCTGGATATTGGAATGGGAATTATCTACCCCAAATGTAGAATGGAAAAAGATTCTGCCTGTTATTCTTAGTTCTGAAAAAGAGCAAAAACAAAAGTAGAAAATGGGCAAATTACTTAAACATTGATTAAATGGAACTACTTATATGATGTTGGTGTTAGATTTTATATTAGAAACATTCAAATCTCATCACTATGCTGTAAATGTTGACAATAAAATGAAATTCAAAAAGAAAAACACTTCATTTAAGGAACAGCATAAAAATCCCTCAATTTTAACAACTTCTATTGTATTCCTTCCTTGAACATTATTATAAGATTTGGGGATTCTGCTTGCTAGATTTTAGCTTCATATTAGGAAAAACTTTCCTAAAAATTAGTACAATCAATGAAGGTGACCTAGCTGTATCAAATCTAAAACTATATATATAAATCAGTGGTCATCAAAACTATTTGATATTGGCTAAGAATAGAGTAGTCAATCAGTGGAATAGGTTAGGTTCACAGGACAAAATGATCAATGACTATAGTAATCTAGTATTTAATAAGCCCCCACCACCTTTCCTAGATGTCATCATTGTACATGGCAACAAGATTATACAATGATCAATTCTGATGGACCTGGTCCTTTTCAACAATGAGATTATTCAGGCCAGTTCCAATGATCTTTGAAAAATAAAAAGCTTTAACAAAAAAAATTAGTGCAATCAAAATATGAATGAGGGATCTTAGAAGACACTGGAATTCACATCTCTACAAATCTTTAAGCAACAGCAGGTAGTTATTTCTCTAATGTTGCAGAGGGAATTTTAGTACAGGTATAGATTTAATATCCTATAATTTTTTTTAACTTGAGATTACAGATTCTGTATCACTGGTCTTAGGTTCACAAAGCCTCTATATTAGTACATGTAAGGTATCTCTAATTTTATCAGTATGGGAAACTTGACTCATTCAAATTCCACTAACCTAAGAAACAACTGGTTTTTGATTAAATCTCAATGTATAACTTAATACAGCTAGAAGTTCATAGGTCAACAATTATTTATTAAATCCTTCTTGTATGTCAGACACTGATAGACACAAATAAGTAGTTGTCAAAGGTCATTTGTGCTTTATATAGGATCAGGTCTCCCTGACTCAAGCCCATTGCTCTATGTATTACATCAAGCTGCCTCTACGCAACTGAAATTTATCTTTTTTCTTTAATTCTATAGAAATCTGGATAAATATAATTGTAATTTTATCAGTTTGCAAATTTGCAATTCAAAAATGAGATAAAGGATATGAAAGCAATATATTCATATAAGTTAGTATCATTAAGATTATTGGGAGGGAGTGTTAAATGAATTTCATTGATATCAAATGGAATTTACATAGAGGCAAACTGGGTTTTGATTTAAGAAATAACTTTCTAAGACAATTATCCCAAGTAGAAGGATGCCTATGAAAATAATGTCTTCTCCTTTATTGATGGTCATGGAGCAATAGCAGACATAACAACAAAAACTTTAAGGAATTTCTGTGAATTATAATCAAGTAATGAATAAGAAAAAAAAGATATATTCCTCTTAAATGTTTAACAGTGTCAAAATTCAAATAGAAAAGAATATCCAAGACAAATGATTGCATTTATTTCATCAACTTCTAAACCAAAACCCTTATTAAAATATTTTTGCAATAACAAAAGGTTCCTTTCCCAAAAGATACCTAATGATTTTATGGATGCTAATCTTCCTACAACTCAGTTTTCTCATTTGTAAAATTAGTTTTAATTACTTGACCTCTAATGTTAATTCTAATTTAAGCACAAAATAAGTAAATGAATGCTGAGTTTGGTGCTAGGAAGACAAAGACATTTATTAGCTGTTCCACACTTAAAAATCTCTGAGTGTTATTCTTCTCATTGGCAAAATTAGTTTATTAATATCTATAGTATGTACTTCATAAAGTTTTGGAGAGGCTCAAAATGACATAATATATTATTAAAATTCTTTACAAATGCTAAGTGTTATCAAATCAAAGATTTAGTGTTTGGAAGTTACTTCAAAGGTGATTTAGTTCAAGGTTCTCATTTTGCAAAGAAGGAAATTGAAGCCAAGGGAGGTTATTTGTACAAAGTCAGATAAGTGATATGTGTTATAACTAGTATTTGAACTGAAATCCTCAGATTGCCTAATTATACCTTCTACTTACTGTACCACATATTTTTGAGAGGCAGCATGTTATAAGTAGCTATAGTGCTAAAGCCAGAAAGTATTGAAAGTTCCTACTACACCCAAAGAGAGGACCATGGGAGCTGAGTGTGGAGCACAACATAGCATTCTTACTCTTTCTGGTGTTGTTACTTGCATTTTTTTTTCCTTATTGATCCAATTTTTCTTGTGCAGCAAGATAACTGTATAAATATGTATGCATATATTGGATTTAACATATATATTTAACATATTTAACATGTATTAGGCTACCTGCCATCTAGGGGAGTGGGTGGGGGAGAATGAGAGGATAATTTGGAACAGAAGGCTTTGCAAGGTCAATGTTGAAAAATTACCCATGCATATGTTTTGTAAATAAAAAGCTTTAATTAAAAAAAAACGTTCCTACTACAGACACACGCTTGCTATTTAAATTGAATCCCAGTTTCATTATCTGTAAAGTGGGAATAAAAATAGCATCTACTTGTTGTACACAAAATTGTGAGAATTAATGGAACTAAAGTCTCTTGTACTCAATGAATGGTTAATGAGTGCTAAATGAATATGAACTGTTTCCTTTCAATCTGCATCTTTCAAAAGTCTTAGTTTCCCACAAAAGTCAGCTCAATACCATCCTTTTACAGGAAACTTTTCCTGATGTCCTCATCTGCTAAAGCATCCTCCCAAAAAACTGGCAGAAATCACAGATTGAGAACTGGAAAGGATCTTCATAACCATCTAACCTCCTCATTTTATAAATAAGGAAGCTGAAGAAGATAGGAGTTAAATAATCTACCTAGGATCACATTTACCAACAGATGACTCAAAAAGAACTATCTCTCAAAGAAAAAAAAGTAATATATGAGAAAAAGCACTGAATCTAGATTCTGAGGATCTAGGTTCAAATACGGCCATATATATGAATATAACAGAATATAATTGTTCTATAAGAAATGATCAGATGATTTCAGAAAGACCTGGAGAGACTTTACAAGAACTGTTGCTAATTTTTAGCATTTGTTCATGTTGTATTTGGAGAAGAATCAAAAGAACATTATACCAAAAACAAAAGACAACAACAACAAAAAAAAGCAAGATTATGTGATAATCAACTGTGGTGGACTTGGCTCTTTTCAAAGAGTGATTCAGGACAATTCTAAGACACCTGTGATGGGGAGAGTCATCTGTATCCAGAGAGAGGTATGGGAACTGAATGTGAAGAAAAACATTTTCACCTTTTGTTCTTGTTGTTGTTTGCTTGCTTTTTTCTTTCTAATTTTTCCCTTTTGATTTGATTTTTCTTGTGCAGCATGATAAATATGGAAATGTTTTAAAGAATTTCACATATTTAACCTATATTGGATTACTTGCTCTCTCTATGGCAGGGGAGAGGAAGAGGGGAGGGAGAAAAAATTGGAACACAAGGTTTTGGAAGGGTGAGTGCTGAAAACTATCTTTGAATGTATTGTGAAAAATAAAAACGCTATTTTAAAAAAATTGATCATGAATGACCTTGGTTAAAAAACAATTAGTTTCTCCTTGTATTTATGTTGCATTATGCATGTAATAACCATGTGCTACCTATTGTCTATACTGTGAGCTCTTTGGAAGTCAAGAAATTCTCTATTGTTCACTTTGTATTGCTAGCAACTATCACAATGCTTGTGATTAAATAATAACTACAAACAATTGCTATTATTATAATTCTATACTCTCTTGTGTCTATTGGAGAGAGGATATTGATCAATGATTAGTTGGACTAGGTATTCTATGAGAACCATTCCAACTCTGAGATTCTGTATTTATGTGAATTTCATAAGTCACTTAAATGAGCAGTATTTATTTTGGAGAGAAGGGATGTTCCATTTATTAAATAGGAATGGATTCCATTAAAAGAACATTTCATGTTATCTTCTTCCCTGGAAATTTCTGTCACTATATATAATATCTTTTAAGAAAAAGGCACTATATACTGGAGAAAATGGATATACCACTCCTACATGTCACTTCAGGATAGTGATAGGAAAAAATTTGGGAAAAAATGCTGCATTAAATTCGTCTAAATATCACATTTGATTCTATTTGGTATGCAGCCTTAGAGAAGCCTGCATTCTGCATTGAGAATAGAATAAGTATGCAGTAAAAGAACCACAAAAATTTAAAGAAGCCAAGTTGGAGGGAGTGCAAAGGATGTGTTCTATCCCTCTCTAGACTCAGCAGGTTTTGTGCTAACTTCCCTGTTCCCTTGTTTAGACAGTATCAGAGTCACAGTAATGGTTACAAAACTGAATAACCTTTGTTTGCATATGGACTCTGCCTCCCATCAGACAAGGCATACTACAGGGAACAATCACAGCAGAGCTGTACCATGTAATCTCGCTCTATACAGGCATTCCCTGAACATTCTTCTTGCACTTCAAACATAGCCATTGATACTTCACAGGAAGACAGACTTTGGCATCTTCTACAAAGGAACTGCCTTAGGGGTGAGGAAGTTGTGTCAGTCAAGACCATTTATAAGAAACAGGAAATGTGTTTTCATATGCAACAGAGAGAAGCCCTGTCAGATCAATGCAGTATTTTCTCTTTGTAATGAAAGGATATAAAGATGGGTCTAAAAAATACACCTGACATGGTAATAAAGTACTTCATGTTAATTAACTATTGGTCGGGGCAGGTTCACACTAAAAAGTGTTATCAAGACTTGAAAGTAAGAATTGAGCTTGCTGAGCAGAGAAATCACTACACAGGTTCCAGTTGAAGGATACATGAGTTTTGCATTTCACAGATATCATAGCAGCAATTTTAATCTAGTTATTTGTTTCAAAGGCAATATCCAATATATCAGAAGGGTTGCAAACTAAATATTAAAGACTTTTGATATAGAATCACAAACATATTGAAGATCATGGGATCACAGAAGAATAACATTACAGAACACAAGTAAGGAAACCTGTCTTTCTAGTCTAAGGAAAAAGGGGTGGGACTGCAAATTCCAAATGTTGTATAGTATTTTCAGATACTTGTTCATCTATTTTTTTCTTTGCTTAAGAAGGGATCTACTTGAAGTGGGAAATAACATTGGACATTAACTGTAAGATAAAAATCAAATGGCAGAAATAAATTTATGATGGTTATTGATGAAGATGATGATAATGTTATAGGGAACATGCATATAATCTCAATTCTTCAGCAGCAGGAGAGGTAGATAACCAAATATTTTCAAATTTCCCTCTAACATTGCCAACGAAAAGCAGCACAATCTCTTTTCTGTTATGATTATAACAGAAAATTACCCAAGATGAAAAAGGTTTCAATTAATTTTTCTCAACATTTTAGCATTCCTAACTCTCATTCATTCAACAAACATTTGTTGAGAGGCATATGAAGAGCATTATGAGTAGCATCTGGGAGAAATATATAAAGTTTAGATAAAAAATTGTACCTGCTCTCAAAATGTTTACATTTTAATAGAGGTATATACATACACATAATATTGTATAAAAATTAATGGAAGAATGGTAGACTTAGTTTTGTTGCTGATGTTTTATTTTGGTTTTTTTCTGATCAATTGGGATTAAGTGATTTGCCCAGGATCACACAGCTGGTAAGTGTTAAGGGTCTGAGACCATATTTGAACTCAGGTCCTCCTGACTTCAGGGCTGGTTCTCTATCCACTATGACACCGAGCTGCCCCTAATGGAAATATTGTAAAGGAAAGTAACATATGAGTTCCAAAGAGGACATTTGGTTAATAGAAGGGTAGATCCAGAAAGGGTTTCAATAAAGATAAAATCTGAACCACATTTGAGAAGTATGTTGGTCCAGTTTAACCATCTTTTCCATCAACAATGGCAAGAATGACTGATGAATCCATAAGGTGTAGCCAAGAATAACCAAAGTGATTATATTAATTAGAGTACCTATCATTTACTAGCTTATTTTGAGTGCTATATGTTTGGATGCCTGTAATTATGTAGAATTTATTAAATTATAATAAAATATTTAAAAAATAAAGGAAAATTACCCATTTTTACAGTACTGGCAGAACTCTCTTACTATGAGCTAGGCACTGTGTTAGGTTCTAGGAATTCAAGTATAAGATTGGGCAATTCACTGGCATGAATTGAAAACAGAAAAAAAAAGAGCTAGTCCTGGCTAGCACATGACCTCACTCCTTTGATATTGATGAAGAAGAGATAGCTAAGTTCACACATGGAAGAAGAAAAGATGGAGATATAAATCTCTGAAATTTCTACATTGTTCTCACAGGAAGACTGGCATGTACCAGACAACACAATCAGCCATAAAGTAGGATGCTAGGACAGATTGCCTCCAGTTCTTTCTTTTGGTATACATCCCCCATTGCCGTAGTCATTTCAGGATTCTCTATGATTTGTAGCTCAAATTTTCTTCTCTTAAACTTTCTCTTCTTTCTCATTACATAATTGAGGTCTGTTTTATACTATAGTTCCTTGATTGTGGTTATAAGGAAAACCTCAAGTTATTATGTTCTTAGCAAAGAACAATACCACTTACTTCACTCATAATGGAAGAATCCATTTTAAAGAACTGAGCTGATTTATAAGAATATATAATTATTTGCTGGATTTCTTTTTCCATTTCAACAATTTATTTTTAGGGAGTTGTTCTATTTTTTCTGTTTTATCAATTCTTTTTTTTAAGAGTTGTTTTCTTTTTCCATTTCTCCAAACCAATTTTTTTTTAGGAATCTTTTTCTTTTTCACCAAATGTATTCTTTAATGTTTCTTCATATAATTTATTTCCAAACTCTCCTGAAAAGCTCTCATTTCCTTTTCCCACTTTTCTTCTAACTCTCTTTTAAGATCCCTTTTGAATTATTCCAAGAGTACCTTGGAATATTATCCTTTGAGGCTTTACCTGGAGGTATTTTGACTTTAGTGACCTCAGAGTTTGAGGTCTGCTCTTCACTGTCTCCATAACAGCTATCTGTGGTCACAGCTCTTTTTGCTTTTTTGCTCATTTTTAAAGGTTGAGAAAAGGAAAGATTTTCCCCAGCTTCCTCAAAAGGGGGCAGGTTTTATGCTATCTTAGGGCCAATGCAGCCTTTTCCTTCCCATGCTGGGTGGGTGTGACCAAATCCTGCTAGTTGTGCTGGGTTGCAGGGGCTCACTATTTGGCTTATGTAGTTGCCTTGGAAGTCTCATAGGTAGTCTGCTGATACATTGGCTTTCAGAAGCAAGACAGAATAGCCAATGCTGTTGTATTTTGGCTAAGCCTTCCAGTAGATTCCCCTGGTACATGGAGGGTCAGTTCTGACAACGGTGCCTCAGGCTTTTTCTCTAGAAAACCAAGAGGTTTGACCTAGAATAGATGGTCTTTCAAATCTTTTCCCTCTCTATAGCTTTCCTTCTAAGAGACCAAAGTCTATAAAGATCACTCCATATTAGATCAGGAATGTTGATGACCATATTGGAGTGGGTACAATACAATACAGAATATAGTTAATTAAAATTATGTTGAAGACTTGGGAGAAGGGAAAGTGTAAATGTATTTTTAAGTAAAATGCTCCATTCATAGTTACCTGAACTTCTGTCCACTTCTAGTCTTTCTTAACTTTCATCTTTCTTCCTCCCTTCCTATCTCCCATTTCTTCTCTGTTTCTTTTTCCTACTGTAACAAGAGTATAAGTTTGTCTTTGTGCTCTGGGGATATATTCCATAGAGAATTTATGATTCCCAAGAGGACTAGTATGTAAATAAAACAATTACTTTGAAGCTAGAATTATTAAGTTGAAAATATTTGATTTATCCTGTGAAGCATGCATCTACTGCAGGTTTACTAATTTGATAACCATTTTGTAACTTACCCCAATCTTCCATTATGCATTATATCAAGAAATAAGAATGTATACACCTACCTGAAGCAAATATACTAATAATCTTCCCACGGTTTCAGTTTTATGAAATGATAATAATAATAGCTAACTTTATATAACACTTTAAGGTTTTCAAAGCATTTTACATATATTAACTCATTTTATTCTCACAACAACCCTGGGAGGTGGAACTATTATCTTCATTGTATAGATGAAAAAACTGCGACAAACAGAAGTTTTAAATGACTTGCCTGGGGTATCACATCTAATAAATATCTGAGTCAAGATATGTTTGAATTCAGGTATCCTGAATCACATCAATCAATCATAAATATTTATTAAGTACTTGGTGCTCAGGCACTGTGTTAAGCACTGGGGATAAAAAGAGGTAAAAAAAAAGTCTCTTAGCTCAAGGAGCTGATGAGACAGACACCATGAAAACAGACACAAAACAAGCAATATATAGGATAAACAGTAAAAAATTAACAGAGGGGAGACATTGGAATTGAGAGCGGTTGAGGAAGGCATCTTGTAGAATGTAGCATTTTACTTCACCCTTAAAGGAAGCATGGAAATCAGTAGTCAAAGTGGCAAAAGCTCCTAGTCCATTTTACCACCTACTTGCCTCATCAAAGGAAAATAAACCAGAAAAAATTTCACTATTTTTTTTGTCTACAATTTTTTAATGTTGTATTCTGGATAACTATTCTCGTTGATCTTTAATGATTCACAGCAAAGTTTTCTTCTAAATGATATCATTGTTGAAACCTTCCATAAATGTAAGTATACTTTAGACCAGTTTAATGGCCAGCACACCAACTGGCAAGACTTACTTCACCTATGACATATGTCAAGACAAGACTCATAGTTATCACTGCTGGCTTAATCATTCCAGACAGAAAAAAATGTGCATTTTGGTCATTTTTCTCTGCATAAGAAATAAAACATTTCTTCTATTATTTCCCCATTTATATGAGTAGCACAAAAAGAAAGTGTGAGTGTCCTCACTTTGTATTTATTCACTATGCATTCCATTACATCTTTTGTCACTGCTTATGTATCAAGGCCTGTGAGATATTAAAGATGCAAATATTTTGGAAATATAATGAAAGGCAGCATGGCCTTAAAGGCTTTGATGATTCAAAGATATGAGGTGAAATCCCAAATGCCTCACTTACTATGTATCTTAGTTCTGGGAAAGTCCTTTTCTATTTCTAAGCCTCAGTTTCTTAATCTGCAAAACACTAGTATGACAAAGGTATTCTTTAATCCTTAAAGTGTCAAATATGAGCATTTTTTTTACTTTTATTAAAGAGATGCAGTAGCTATTATTGGATACCATGGTTACTCTTGAGAAACAGTATGGCACAGCGGACAAGGGCTAACCTTGGAATCTGGAAAACTGGGTAATTTGTGCATTGTTTGACTGCTGTATGAAATTTTGATTCATCTTCTTCTTTAATTGAAGGATCTCTTGGATTTATAAAACTTCATGAAGTTTTAGTCCCCTCCTCTGGTATACCCTAGTTGAATGATTCTGCATAAATCTTTTAATCTCTGAATATTCCAGACATCTGCTAAATTGCTAAATCTATTAATTATGGAATTGCTGACATATATAAGAAGACAGCATATCCCTGTACTAATAAAAATCATATGATCAGACCAAAAAAAAAAAGAGGAGGGGAAAAAAGGTTTCTATTATTGAATATATAGATGAAGCATGGCTCTATCCAGAATAAATAAAGTGATAGGCTCAAAGTCAAAGACACCCAGGTTCAGATTTTACCTCTGACATCCATTAGGTGTTGAATTCTGCTCAGGTTACATAGAGCAGGTGACACTCTCTCAAAACATAGTGCTTCTGCCCAACAGGCTGTTGAAAGAATGGATCAAAGTTCAAAAGGTTCAAAAGACTCTGAAACTGGTCATTTATACCAAATGTTTCAAATTATAAGCACTTGTACCTAATTTTTCCTTAGAATATTTTTTCCATGTAAAAAAAGTTTGGTTGGAAGAAGGGGGTTTCTCTCTTTCTTTTTATTATTATTATTATTTGGCTGAGGCAATTGGGGTTAAGTGATTTCCCCAGTGTCACACAGCTAGGAAGTGTTAAGTGTCTGAGGTCATATTTGAACTGAAGACCTCCTGACTTCATGGCTGCTGCTCCTAGCTGCCTCTGGAGGAAAGGAATTTCAATAGCAATAAGCTGTTATTACTGTATAAAAGAGAAAAGCCAGTGTTTAGGGTAATACTACCTATAGTCACAAACTTCTGCAAGTTCTAAATGACATTAATTAATCCAAATCAGTTGTGGCCCATGATCCTTTCTAAAGCTGCAGATGCCTATTACATCAAGAGGGATATCTGTTCAGAGCAAGTTAGTCTGCCATCTGCTTCTTGATGAATGTTCATCCTCAAGTGAGACTTCCTGATCACTTTCACAGTATTTTAGATTTATCATTCATTTAGATTTAGTTGACATTCCTAGCTTAAGCAAACCTATAAGTATGTGTGTATAGGTATAGGTACATATGCATATAGATAGTATAAACTATATCACAGTCTATACACTAAAATTCATTCAGAATGGTGCTAAAGTGAACTTATAGAGAGGAGGGGAATTCAAATTAAAATAAATCCAAATAGATGCAGAAAACTTGTGTACCCTTCCTTCAGCATACACATACACATACACACAAATACATACACACACACAAGTTTAATGCTACTTTCTGGCAAAAAAAAGCATCCAACAAAGCTAATAAGAGAATGAAAGAGACAGTGTTGTTATATGATATTTTTAAAGCAGGTTAGTCTTTTCTAACAATAAAGCATCAGTGTTCTCTGTGCTGACATTTCCTTCCTTACAAATCGCAGAGTTCCTCCAATTAGAGAAAAAGATGAATCATTTGTGCAGCCAGAAGAAGAGAGAGGCCCTCAGATTCTTCCCCTCCCCTCAATTTTGGTTACCCCATGGATGTTTATAGATATTCAGCAGGAAAATAATATAATGATTTCTCATTCACTGCTTCTCCATGGAAAATTTTCAGGTAACAAATTGTATTTTTACTAAAATGGAAAACAATTTGCTTCTCTCTCCAAAGGCTTACTTTCTACTTTATGAAGTTTTGATATGTTATCCTGATACTCAAATTTAATACAGCAATAGAGCAATGCAAAAATTGGACAGAAAAGAGAATTGTGCAAATCTTCTTCACTCCACCAGCTTCTCCAATACTTAGTCCTTTCCCAGAAGGCTGACTTCAGACAAACAAGCCGTTTCTCTTACCTGTTTCACTGCACAATGTTGTAATTGCAAGAATGTGCAGCTGGTCGTCAAAAGACCTGGCTTCAAGTCTACCCCCAAATCTCAGTAACTCTGGCCAAATCACACTCTCAAAGTATGCTTCCCTTTCCCAATATGTAAACGTAGATAGTAATTCCTTCACCAGCTACTTCATAGTGGTGTTATCAAGCTAGTGCTATAGAAATGTTATACATACACCCACACATGAATATGTGTGTCAAATATGTATGCAAACACATTTACATAAATAAATACATGCACAAGCGTATGATATGTATATATATATATGTGTGTGTATGTGTGTCGCCATATATTCATATATGTATATGCATGTGAGCACACACATATATTCTCCCTGACCCTACACTGCAAATAAATATTGATAAGATGCATATAACTTATAGTCTTAAGAATGTTGTACAGGGAATTGAGAGTTTCAATGATTTGTTCATGAGTCATCCAGCTAGAATTAGTTAAAGGGCAGATTTAACCAAGGTTTGTTTTGTTTGTTTGTTTTGTTTTGTTTTGTTTTTTGATGTTGCCTCACAATTTAAATGAAAATTTAAGATCATTATAAAATTAGAATCTCTTCCATTGGTATATTTATATACTATTTGCTTAAAAAAAAAGATTATTTGTTATCACTGAGATAAAGGCCTTAATAACAAGAGAATACATGTGTTATAATAAACAAGAGGCTGCACTTGAAATCAAGAGAATTATGGTCTCAAATTATTGTTTCTGTCTATTATTTAAATTTTGAGCAATAGAAATCTATTTTCTCTTCCTCTTATTCCTTACCCTATTGAAAGAGGAAAAGATAATAAAAACAAATTATTCATTGGCCATGTCCAAATTTATATGTATGTACACATACATGCACATGTACATATACATGTAAATGTATGTATTATAATATATGGATGGATATACATCATATTAGTCTCACATTGTGTGTATATTGAGGATGTGTGTACAAGTTTACATATATGTATATGGTATGTGTTTAGTCACTTTGTTGTCAGGAGATAGAAAATATATTGTATCCTAAGTCCTCTGAAATTATGGTAGGCCATTGCCTTGATAAGAAAACTGTTTGTCTTTACTATGTTGTTATTCTATAAATGATTCTCCTGCTTCTACCCATCTTCTTTACCATCAGTTAATAAAAAATCTTCAAAACTGTTTTTATAATATGATGCTAAAGTATAAATTGTCTTTCTGAGTCTACTCTCTTTACATGAGTTCATACAAATATTTTACTGTTTCTTTGAAATCATCCTCATCATTTCTGATAGCACTATAGTATTCTATCTTCAAATTGTACTTCTGACACTTTACTAGATTTGTTATCATGTACAAATCACATAAACTCTCAGAAGTTTCTTTATCTGTCAAGCAGGGGCAATCTATGGAACATACCTTAAAGGGGATCCACAGAGATAAAGATACACAATCTACTTTACAAATCATAAATTTCCATGGAAATGAAATAAAATCTATTGATCTCTATAAAAACACATGAAAGAACTGCTTTTCCTCCTAAAATGGTCTTGATTGTTTTAGGGGTCACAAAAGTTGTGACCATTCAGACCAGAATGAAGATTAAGCAATGTTGTAGAGTATTTGAGATTAAAGAGGAGCAAACTCCCATTGGTAAAAGACTATGCCCATTCAGCAGGATACAAACGGCCCTAGCCCTAGAGGAAATGGGCTATGGCTACTTGAATGGTTATGATTCCAGAGGATCCTTATATGATTCTAACTAGCAAGAGCAAAATCTAATTGATACTGGTCAGAATTCTGCCCAGTTCTAGTTCATGATATCACATGCATCACAGTGCCAGTCACTTTCAAAGATCAACAACTTTTTTACAGAAATAAGCTACTTGGACATCATTCTTAGACTGAAACTTGGAGAAGATGATTATTATATTTTTCATTGTCAGAAAAATATTTACTGCCACTTCCGCAACATTTGATGCATCTATGACCCTTATAATTGTATAAACCATCTAAATCTTCTCATCTCATGTATTTTTAGTCTATTTTCATAAATCTATACAGCCCTTCTTTCCAAAAGTTCAAGGCCCTCATAGAACTTTAAATATTCTATACATTCAAACAAAAGGCATCTAGTTGTTAGTTCTCCCTGTTGTTATATGATCAAATTATTTCTGTTTCCAGTCACATATTTTCTCAATTTATTTTTCAAATTCTCTCATTCTTTTGTAAATAGTCTTTGATAATGTTCTACAGCCAAATCCACCCATTTTGCCTACCTGCAACTTTGTTTTCTTAAAGATTGTGGCACTTCATGATTTTGATTACTGGAAGAATATAGGCTTTTAAAATGCTGGATTTTGTATCACAAAATTATTGAAAATACTGCATATTTTATCAAATGTAATCTAGCCTGCTCTTTTTATTCTCTTCTACCTATTAATTTGTATATTTGTGTGTACAAACATATATGTATATGTGTGCATATGAAGGAACTGTGTGAGTATGTGAGAAACAGAGACAGAGAAAGTTTCTAGAAATACACTAATTTAATTGGCTGCCCATTCAAACAAATGTGGGAAATAGCAATTTTGAATGAATGAATAAAGCATTTATTTTATATTTACTACATGGAAATAAAGTACTGTACTAAGCACTGAGGATACAAATTTTAAAACTTTAATAGTATCTCCTTTCAAACGACATATTCTTTTTGAACAACATACGTGGAAAGTTTCAGATGCAAGCAGATGGATATGATCTTTAGCATGTAATGGAAAAGCAGATGTTATTGTGTGTTCTTTAGTGCCATTTCCACTTATAAAATCATACCAGTTTTGGAAATTGAATTATTTGACAATGCTAAGAACTTTGGTAGCAAGACCTTCTTTTCTGAGTTTTCAACAGATGTGAGTACAGTAACTGCAGGAGCAAGTACTGGGTCACATTGATATGAGAGCTGTTGTCCTGGCTAGTGACTATAGACATTGGTCTTAAAGCATTCTTATTCCCATGACTACAGGGTTCAGGACCCTGAGTTATTTCCAGTGGATCTAGAGCAATTAGTCCTCAAGGACATGGTGATAGTTTGACTTGTCTGACACATGCTACATCCTCTTTCTCCCTCACTACAGTGTTAATGCATTTTTTTTTCTTCCCTTCTCCCCTGCCCCAGAATTGTTCATTAGGCTGACCCTCTTTGAGTGGCTGTGATTCTCATAAAGAAAACTCTTATTTGGGAGTATAAAACTTCCCTCCCCCTGTGATGACCATTTATTTTAAAATCAGCCAGAGTCAGGAATTCAGGTTAAGGAAAAGTCTTCAATCTTTATTCTCAGTAGAGGTGAAGAAGGATCACGATCGCAATGTGTGCAGCTGCAACAGGAAGCCAGCCAGTAATCTCTCCCCGCCTCTCTTCCTGCCCCTCTGCCTCCACCCACCAAAATCGTCATTTCCTATACAACACATCAGGACTTGTACAAAGAGTGGGCAGGGGCCATTCTTTTTCCAAGCATATATATTAATAGAGTATGGTCCAATTACTATTTAGCCTCACGTGCTTGGGACCTCAATGCATCAACTCGAGTTTCAGCCCATTACATACCCCAACCTTAATCCCTCTGTCCCTTGACCCCCCAAAATTGAGGCTTTGGTCTCTTTTGTTTATCCTTTTCATCTCTAAGTAGTGGGGAAAAGTCTCAGACTTGGAAGCCATGGAGACCTTGAGACTAGTATTCTAGGTGTAATATTGTAGCCAGGCCATCGGGAAGCATTGAGATACTAGGATCACAAACCCAAAGGATTTTTGCACTTGGAACATAGTGAGATTGCTATTCAGTCATTATTAGTCATGTATGACTCTTTGGGATCCTATTTGGGATGTTCTTTTCCAAGATTTTGGAGTGGTTGTCATTTCCTTCCCTAGCTCATTTTACAGATAGATAAATAGGGTCACATACACACAGAGGAGCTATCTAAACCCTGGCCTTCTGGGGCAGGTTTGAATATAGGGATAGAAGCCAGGAGCTTCTGTGTACAATGAATGACTTAATGCTTAATTGGGAGACAGGGCCCTATTCTCACTCAGGCTGATCATTAAGGGAAGGGAAGGGACCAGCCTCAGGTGGACTCAAACTTATTTCCTTCCTTTACTTCAGGAATATATCCCCCCTATCACTTAGCCTACTTCCTCCACCAAAAGTGAATTCATTATTGACTATCCCAAGAAAGGAGTTATTTTGCTAAGGAAGTTAAAGCTAAAGTAAATCTAAAGATATTAGAGCAGGAATCGGGGTATTAGTTATTCAAGGGCCATAAGGAACTCCCATCAGTCAGAGAACAACCTATAGATGGAGCTGATCTCTGAGAACCAGGGCCCTTTAGAAGGGGCCTCTAGTATAATTAAATATTTTTCTGACCTCCTTTCCTTGTCTAGTACCCTGACCTTAACCTAGGCCTGCTTGGAGAAGCCTCCAGGGACCCCACAACACTTTCAGATGCAAGTATTAAAACTTCTCCCCGGGAAGATTGAGGATGTTTAGAAGAAGGAAGGTTCAGTTTAGGGAGAGTGTGCAACCTCCTGGGCCCAGTATATAGGTCCCCTAGCATGCTATAACAGACTCGAACTTGCATCTTTCTGAGGTTTCTGGCAGAATATTTGGAGCCTAGAATTAAGAGGAAGTAGGTAATAATAATAATAATAATCTCAGGAAGAATAAAATGTAGCCAAAAATGTTATAAGGGATATCTTAAATCTGTCATCATCTCAGACAAATCCAAGGTACCTGGATTTGTCAAATCTCTGGGTCACAACTGAAATGAGGAAACATCAGGGAGCTGATGCTATGGCATGCAAGTGAATTGAATTTAAATGAAGGTGGCCTGTGCAAAATCACTAGCCTTACTTAATCTTTCAGACCCACTTGGGTCCAGTGGTCAAATATATATGAGGGCAACTTGAGATGGCCTGGATGCACTGGGAGACCTTCATTTTATTAAGTAAAGGTCTTCAACAGGTCTTAGTTTGAAGCAAACACAGGGAAAACATAACTGGGGGCAATCTAGAAGGCAAAGAAAGGGAAAACAAGTGATCTAGAACTCAAAGACAGGGAACACAGAGCTGAGTGATCCAGAACACAAGTACAGGGAAAGCAGGTGATCCAGAACACAGATGGGGAAATAGGTGACCCAGAACATTAAGACAGGGAACACAGAGCTGGGTGGTCTAAAACTCAAAGAGAGGGGAAATAGGTGATCTAGAACACAAAGACAGCATGGAGCTGAGTGATCTAGAACATAAGGGCAGGGAAAGCAGGTGATCCAGAACACAAAAACAGGGAAACAGATGATCCAGAACATAAAAGACAGGGAACACAAAACTCAAAGAGAGGCATTTCCAAAATACATAGAGAATTGACTCTAATTTATAAGAAATCAAGCCATTCTCTGACTGATAAATGGTCAAAGGATATGAACAGACAATTCTCAGATGAAGAAATTGAAATTATTTCTAGTTATATGAAAAGATGCTCCAACTCATTATTAAGCAGAGAAATGCAAATTAAGACAACTCTGAAATATCACTATATACCTGTCAGATTGGCAAGAATGACAGGGAATGATAATGCGGAATGTTGGAGGGGGTGTGGGAAAACTGGGACACTGATACATTGTTAGTGGAATTGTGAATACATCCAGCCATTCTGGAGAGCAATTTGGAACTATGCTCAAAAAGTTATCAAACTGTGCATACCCTTTGATCCAACAGTGTTTCTACTGGGCTTATATCCCAAAGAGATATTAAAGAAGAGAAAGGGACCTGTATGTGCACGAATGTTTGTGGCAGCCCTCTTTGTAGTGGCCAGAAACTGGAAACTGAGTGGATGCCCATCAATTGGAGAATGGCTGAATAAATTGTGGTATATGAATATTATGGAATATTATTGTTCTGTAAGAAATGACCAACAGGATGATTTCAGAAAGGCCTGGAGAGACTTACATGAACTGAGGCTGAGTGAAATGAACAGGACCAGGAGATCATTATATACTCCAACAACAATGCTATATGATGATCAATTTTGATGAATGTGACCATCTTCAGCAATGAGATGAACCAAATCAGTTCCAATAGTGCGGTAATTAATTGAACTAGCTACACCCAGCAAAAGACCTCTGGGAGATGACTATAAACCACTACATAGAATTCCCAATCCCTCTATTTTTGTTCGCCTGCATTTTTGATTTCCTTCACAGGTTAATTATACACTATTTCAAAGTCCAATTCTTGTTGTACAGTAAAATAACTGTATGGACACATATACATATATTGTATTTAACTTATGCTTTAACATATTTAACATGTATTGGTCAACCTGCCATCTGGGGAAGGGGTGGGGAGAAGGAGGGGAAAAATTGGAACAAAAGGTTTTGCAATTGTCAATGCTGAAAAATTACCCGTGCATATATCTTGTAAATAAAAAGCTATAATAATATAAAAAACTCAAAGAGAGGGAAAATAGGTGATCTAGAATACAAAGACAGGGAACACAGAACTGAGTGATTTAGAACTTTTGTTCTTGTCTTTGTGGACAGGGAATGCAAGTGATGTAGAACACAAAGACAGGAAAAGCACGTGATCTAGAATGCAAATATGACCAAGCACAAGCATGCCTCCCTGCCCTGAAACTGAGCCAGAACTATGTATGGGCAGTAGAATTGCCAATTAGCTCTAACTCCAAACAATATCAGCTAAATATACCCTGTAACCTCTTTCTGATCAGTTGTTTGACCCCCCACTATCTCTGGGCTGAAAGCTTTCATAGCTACTGCCACTGTCTGTGTGTACTATTGTGACTGCCTCCAAGGCTTATTGCTCGTGTTCTTGCCACAAATCTGACAGGTTTCCACACTGGTCTTACTGACTTCTCCTGCATACTTCCTAAGTTGTCTTATCCAAGAAAAATGTCTCATTCTGACCTTCTATTGGCTTTACCACTCCACAACAATTTGAAGAATTATTTTAAAGTTTTTTGGAGGGCAATGTTGGAAGAGTTCAGCTGGGTTCAATACCCAGCCTTATATCACGGTAGTTATATTCTATAATGAACCATTGATTATAGAGAATATACAGAAGTAGGTTTCTACAAGCCTTTTATCACAAGATTTACTTTAGTACTATCTGGAATGACCTCATGTACAAAAGAATGTTCTTTTTCTGGATATAGCATATTTTTGAGTAATTAACAATGAACTTCTGGCCAGCAGCATTATAATATGCCTGAACAAATTTCATCTAACATGTGTTTTCTCCATAAGGTGTATCACAGCCTTATTGTGCTTAAAAATAGCTTTTAAGCATTGTACTTAGGGGCGATTTTAAACAATGAAATCACTAAAAAAAAAAAAAAAAAATCAAGGCACCAAATAGACTATGTAAATGATACTTGTTTATAGTAAGAGAGCTGAAACAAAAGGCAGAGAATCACTTTGTGCCGCCTTAGCTAAAAATAAGTGCATTGAGGGATTGATTCTTTCTCCTTTTTGCATTGAATAACTATAAAAGTAAACATGTATTAATTTGGCAGATTGAGTAAGGCAATTAACAATATATAATCTACCAATAAGGAGCAACTGTATTAGCTGGATTGGTAGGCCAAAAGGTATAATACTTTTTCAACTCATTATAAATTGTCAGATGATTCACCCAAAAATTCCACAAAATTTTAATTCCAAAAGCAATTTAACGTTATTCATTATTCTTCCCATTTTTACCAACATAAGATTTAATAATCTTTCCCTCTAACTTGATGGTTATGAGATAGATGTCAAAGCTTCTTTTAATTCACATTTAACTAATTATTTAAAGACATAAACATTTTTCACTAATTACTAGAAAAATTATCATCATCCTAATAACTTCAATTGTCATGCTGATAATGATTTTATCTTTTGTTTTGCCTGCCAATATATCAAAGTCCTCAACTCCAATGACATCTGTCTCTTAACATATGGTCAGTCACACACAGGTGGCTTAATCTTCCTTGTCACCCCAAAACTAAGCCAACTTTAAGACATGAACTTTGAAATTCTTTTTTTTAATCATAATTTCTGGAGGCAGAGCCAAGAAAGGCAAAGTAAAGGCAGGCACTCGTTTGAGCTTTCCCCAAGACTTTCCAAAAACCTTTAATTAATGATTTTAAGCAAATTCTAGAGCAGGAGAACCCATAAAATGATGAAATGAAACATTTTTTTTTTGCCTGAGAAAACTAAGAAGGCTGGCAGGACAGGTCTTTTGAAACAGGGTGAGAAAGAAGCACGGTCCAGTACAGGTTAAACTAGTGCATACTGGGCCCCTGCAAATTAGGAGCAGGTTTTGGGACTGAATGAATAAGTGGAAACAGTGCCTGTTTCAAGACCTGTCAGCCCACAAATCCTAAGGGGATTAGACAATAGGCCAGAACAGTGTTGGCTACTCTATCCTGGTTCAGAAGTCAATGGATCCACAGACTAGCTCTAAGACCTCCAACACAATTACAGAAGTAAAATAGTGAGCTCCTAAAACTCAGCATAATGCAAGACTTAGCCATGTGGTCCCCCAAGGTCATGAAGCTGCTGTCACCTCTAGAGAAAGCTTGTGAAAATCTCATGCTCGTCCTAAAAGCACACCTCAACCTTTAAAAATGAGCAAAAAGCAAAAACAAGTTCGGACCATAGATATCTATTATGAAGATAGGGAAGAACAGAACTCAAACCCTTAGGACATTAAAAACAAAATGTCTCCAGATGAAGCCTCAAAGGGTGATATGAGTTGCTCTCCAACTCAAAAGCCTCTCTTGGAAGAATTCAAAAAGAATTTTAAAAGAGAGAAGAAAAATGGGAAAGGAAATGAAAACTTTACAGGAGAGTTTGGAAAAGGAAACACAGAAAAAAAGAAAATTCCTTAAAAATAGATTTGGTGAAGTGGAAAAAATCCAATGAACAAAACAACTCAATTAAAATTTCAATTACCCAAATGCAAAAGGAGGTAAATAAAGCTAACTGAAGAAAATATTTCACTAAAAATTAGAATTGAACAAATGGAAGTGAATGACTTTATGAAACATCAAGAATCAGTCAACAAAACCAAAAAGATGAAAAAATAGAAGAAAATGTAAAATATCTCATTGGAAAGACAACTGACTTGGAAAATAGATCCAGGAGAGAAAATCTAAGAATTTTGGGGCTACCTGAAAACTGTGATGAAAAAAAAAAGAGCCTAGATAACATCTTTCAAGAAATGATTAAGGGAAACTGCCCTAATGTCCTAGAACCAGAGGGCAAAATAACCATTGAAAGAATCCACTGATCACTTTCTGAAAGAGACCCCTGAAGTAAAAACTCCAAGGAATATCATAGTTAAATTTCAGTGTTATCTGATCAAGAGGAAAATACTACAAGCTGCTAGAAAGAAACAGTTCAAATATCAAGGAACCACAAACAGAATTACACAGGACCTAGAACTTCTTCTTTAAAGGATCAAAGGGCCTGGAATATGATATTCCAGAGAGCAAAGATCTTGGATTGTAGCAAGATTCATCTATCCAGCAAAATTAAGCATTATCTTTTAGAGGAAAAGATAGACATTCAATGAAATAGGTAAATTTTAATATTTTTAATGAAAAGACCAGTGCTGAAGATAAAATTTGATCTTCAAATACAGAACTCAAGAGAAGCATAAAAAGATAAAAAGGGAAGGGAAAAAAACTATGTTTTTTAAAGGTTAAAAATTTACATTCCAACATGGGAAGATGATATGTTTAACTTTTGAGAATTATATCTTTTTTAGGAATATATTTAAAGTGTGTAGATATAATTTGACTTTATAGTGATGATATAAAAAGAAACTAAGGGTAGAAAAGGGATTATACTGGTAGAAGAGGAAATGAGAGGTAAAATGGGGTAAATTATATCACATGAAGAGGGGAAAAAAGGCATTATAATTGAGAGAAAGAAGGGAGGAGGATGAATATGATGCAAAATTTAATCTCATTGGATTTGGCTCAAAGAGAGAATATCAGACATGTTTACTTTGATAGGGACACTTGTCTCACAGGGAAGTAGGAGGAAAAAGGAAAAACGGGAGGAAGGAAAAGAGAAGTAGAAGGGGAAAGGGATAAAAAAGGAATGAGGGTTGTAAAAGAGGAGTGTTGATTGAGGGAGGTGATGGTCAGAAGCAAAACACTGGGGAAGAAAAAAAGGAATAGGAAAGTATAACTTGGGGTTGGGGGGGGAAGATAGCAGGAAATAGTAAATTTAACTTTGAGATGAACTTTCCCACAAAACAGAAGTACCTAACAGACTGGATTAAAAGTCTGAATTCTATAATATGTTGTTTATGAGAAATACACTGAAAACAGAATGATATATACAAAGTTAAAGTAAAAGTCTGAAGCAGAATCTATTGTGCTTCAGTTCAAGAAGCATAAAAAGCATAAGAGGTAGCAATCCTGATCTCAGATTAAGTAAAAGCAAAAGTGGATCTAATTAAAAGTGATAAGTAAGGAAACTACATTTGCTAAAGAGTACCATAGATAATGAAGTAATATAAATACTAAACATATATGCATCAAGTAGTATAGCATCCAAATTCCTAGACAAGAAGATAAGAGAGCTGCAAGAAGAAATAGACAGCTAAACTATACTAATGGGGGAATCTAAAACTTGTTCTATCAGAAATAGATAAATCCAACCACAAAATAAATAAGAAAAAATTAAGGAAATAGATAGAATTTTAGAAAAGTTAAGTATCTTAGACCTTTCAAGAAAATTAAATGAGGACAGAAAGGAATGTGCTTTTTTCTCAACAGTATATGGAATTTATAAAAAAAAATGACCATGTGTTAGGGCATAAAAATCTCAAAATCAAATGCAGAATGGCAAAAATGGTAAATGCATCTTTTTCAGATCATGATGCAATAAAAATTACATGTAATAAAAGGCCAGTGGAAATAGACCAAAAATTAATTGGAAACTAAATAATCTAATCCCAAAGAATGAGTTGGTGAAACAACAAATCATAGACACAATTCATAATTTTATTCAAAACAATGACAATGATGTGATAACATACCAAAACTTACAGGATGTAGCCAAAGCAGTTGTTAGGGGAAATTGTTCTAACAAATTACATTTATGATACTTTTGTGGTGCTGATACCTAAACTAGGTAGGGTCAAAACAGAGAAAGAAAATTATAGACTAATTTCTCTAATGCATATTGATGCAAAGATCTTAAATAAAATATTAGCAAAGAGATTACAGTGAGTAATCACTAGGACAATACACTATGACCAAGTAGAATTTATACCAGGGATTCAAAACTGGGTTCAATAGTAGGAAAACTATTGACATAAGTCCCTATATAAATAACCAAACTAATAGAAATCATATGATTGTCTCAACAGATGTAGAAAAATCATTTGACAAAATCCAATACTCATTCCTATTAAAAGCACTAGAAAGAACCAGGATAAATGGAGTTTTCCTTAAAATGATCAGTAACGCCTATTTAAAACCATCAGTAAGCATCATATGTAATGAGAATATACTAGATCCATTCCCAATAAAATTATGGGTGAAAAAAGTTTGCTCACTATCACATTACTATTCAATATTGTATTAGAAATGTTAGGTTTCGCAATAAGGAAAGAGAAATAAATTGAAGGAATTAGAATCTGCTTTGCAGATGACATCATTGTATACTTAGAGAATCAACTAAAAATTTACTAGAAACAATTCACAACTTTAGCAAAGTTGCAGAATACAAAATAAATCCACACTAATCATCGGCATTCCTATATGTTATCAACAAAATCCAGTAGCAAGACATACAAAGAGAAATTCCATTTAAAATTTAAAATAATTATAGATAATATAAAATGTTTGGAAGTATACCTGACAATACAATGTCAGGAATTATATGAACATAGTTACAAAACACTGTCCATACAAATAAATCAGATCTAAATTTGGAAGAATATCAAATGCTCATCAGTAGGCTGAGCTAATATAATAAAAATGACAATTCTACCTAAATTAATCTACTTATTCAGTGCCATCCCAATCGAACTGTTATGGAAAAAATAACAAAATTCATCTGGAAGAACTAAAGGTAAAGAATTTCAAGCGAATTAATTTAAAAATTCAAATAAAGGTGGCCTAACTCTACCAGACGTAAAACTATATTATAGAGCATCAGTCATCAAAAACATTTCACACTAGCTAAGAAAGAGAGTAGTTTATCAATGAAATAGGTTAGGGTGACAAGACACATTAGTCACGGATTATAGTAATCTAGTATTTAATAAACCCAAAGATCCCAGCTTCTGGGATAAGAACCCACTATTTGACAAAAATTGCTGGGGAAGTTAGAAAATAATATGGCAGAAGCTAGATATCGTCCAAGTCCTACCCTATACCATGATAAGGTTAAAATGGTCTCATGATTTAGACATAAAGAGTAATACCATGTTTTTTTTTAATAAAAAAGGAATAATACTATAAGCAAATTAGAAGAACAAGGGATTGTCTATCTCTGAGGTCTGTGGAGAGGGTAGGAATTTGTGGTCAAAGAAGAACTAGCATACACTATGAAATGCAAAATGGATAATTTTGGTTATATTAAGCAGTTTTGTACAAATAAAACCAATGCATATAAAACTAGAAGATAATAAGAAAACTGGAGAAAATATTTCTAAAATATATAGAGAATTGACTCAAATTTGTAAGAATACAAGCCATTCTCCAATTGATAGTCAAAGAATATGCACAGACAATTTTCAGATGAAGAAATTGAAAGTATTTCTCTTCATGAAAAAATGCTCTAAATCATTATTGATCAGAGAAATGAAACTCTGAGGTACCACTACATATCTCTCAGATTTGTTAAGATAACAGGAAAAGATAATGATAAATATTGGAAGGGATGTGGGAAAACTGGAACAATAATACATTGTTGGTAGAGTTGAGAGCCGATCCAACAATTCTGGAGAGCAGTATGGAACTATGTTCAAAGGCCTATCAAACTATGCATACGCTTTGTTCCAGCAGTGTCTTTACTGGGACTATATCCCAAAGAGATCATAAAACAGGGAACAGGACCCACATGTGCAAAATGTTTATAGCAGCCCTTTTTTGTAGTGGCAAAGAACTGGAAACTGAGTGAATGTCCATCAGTTGGAGAAAGGCTGAATAAGTTAGTGTATATGAATGTAATGGAATATTTTTGTTCTATAAGAAATGATCAACAGAATGATTTCAAAAAGGCCTAAAGAGAACTGTTGCTAAGAAGTGAGTAGAAGCAAAAGAACATTGTACACAGAAACAAGAAGATTATAGGATAATCAATTCTGATGGATGTGGATCTTTTCAACAATGAGGTGATTCAAGTCAATTTCAATCAAATTGTGAGGGAGAAACATCTACATCCCACACTGGGATTGAATGTGGATCACAACATAGTATTTTCGTGTTTTTTGTTGTTTGCTTGATTTTTGTTTTCTTTCTCATTTTTCTTTTTTTGATCTAATTTTTCTTTTGTAGCATGTTAATTGTGAAAATATGTATAGAAGAATTTCACACATTTAACATATATGAAATTATTTGCTTTCTATGGGAATGAGAAAAAAATTGGACTTCAAGGTTTGGAAGGGTGAATGTTGAAAACTATGCATATTATTTTGGATATAAAAAGCAAAAATTAATATGTACAGAAGATAAATGCAAAGAGGGAGGGATGAAAAAAGGAAAGAAAGAGAGAAGGAAGGAAAGAACAAAAGAAACAAAGAAAGAAACAAAGAAGGGGATAGAAGAGATACTGTACTTGATCTTTCAAGAAATTATTGAGGGAGACAGAACCAAGATGGTGGAGTGAAGGTATGGATTCACTTGAGTTTTCCCCCAACCTCTTCAAATGCCTTCAAATAATTAATCTAAACAAATCTTAGAACATCAAAACACACACAAAAAAATGAGTGGAACAATTTTCTTTTTTTTGGGGGGGAGTGGATTTTTTGTGAGACAATCTAAGTTAAGTGACTTAACCAGGGTCACACAGCTAGCAAGAGTTAAGTGTCTGAAGTTAGATTTGGACTCAGGTCCTCCTGATTTCAGAGCCAGTGCTCTATCTACTGTGCCAACTAGCTGCCCCAAGTGAACAATATTTGAGCCAAAGCTGACTTTCAAGGTCAGGAATTGGGGTCTGTTGCATCAGAGTGGGTGTGGAGCACAAACTCAATACAGGCCATGTCAGCATAGTGTGACCCTTAGAAAACCAAGAAGTGACAGCAATCTCCAGACCCCTCAGCTGACAAAGGCCAAGTATAACTCATCAAAAAAGGTTTGGCATATGAAAGTATGAGGATATAACCCAACTGGGAGCTCCTGAATCACCAGCAGTGGCAGCAGCACTGTGGTAAACACAACCACTAGAGCAACAAAGCAGGAGCTTCTTGAGATCTCAGCAGAAAAAATAGAAGGTGAAGGATAGCTGGTCAGAGGAAGATTGTGGAGCCTCTATGTGGGCATTGTTCCAGGACTCTGTTGCTTTGCCCATACTTAGATCTTGGTAGCTGTGCTGGCTCACAGTTCAGATCCCTAGAAAGATTTCTGAAAAGAGATGCACAAAACCCCTGAAACTTCGAACAATGCATCTTTCATCCTGGTAACAGTGCCCCACTTTAACAAAGAGTTAAAAGCTGAGTAATAGGCTAGGAAAATAAGAAGAAAACAGAAAAAAAAAGTTTCTGACCATTGAAAGCTAGATGATAACAAAGTCAAAGCTCCTACATTCAAAGCCTCCAAGATAATCAAAAGAATTATCTTGGATAAGAATTGGCCTCAGGCCATGGAATAGCTCAAAAATGACTTTGAAATCAAGTAAGAGACAGAGGAAAAATCAGGAGAATGGTGCAAAAGAAAAAAAAATGAGGAGAAGAATATCTTAAAAAGCAAAATTGACAAATTGACAAAGGATGTACCAAAGCCCACTGAGGAAAATAATTCTTTAAAAATTAGAATTTAACAAATGGAAGCTAATGACTTTATGAGAAATCAAGGTTCAATAAAACAAAACCCAAAAAAAGTAAAAAATGGGAAGGGGGTGAAACATCTCATGGGAAAAACAACTGACCTGGAAAACAGATCCAGGATAGGTAATTTTAAAATTATTGGTCTACCTGAAAGTTATAAAAAAAGAGTTTATGACCTCACCCTTCAAGAAATTATCAAGGAAAACTATCCTGATACTCAAGAACCAGAGGGTAAAATAAAAATGGAAAGAATCCACAGATCTCCTGAAAAAAATCCCAAAATAAAAACTCCCAGGAATATTATAGGCAAATTCTGGAATTCCCAGGTCAATGAGAAAATACTGCAAGAATCCAGAAACAAATCAAGTATAGTGGGGTCACAGTCAGGATAACACAAGATTTAGCAGTTTCTACATAAAGGGACCAGGGGACTTGAAATATAATATTCTGGAGAGCAATGGAGTTAGGATTACAAACAAGAATCATCTACCCAGCAAAAAATCCATTAGAGAAAAGTGGGGAGTCATTCAGTGAAATAAAGGATTTTCAAGCATTCATGATGAAAAGATCTTAGCTAAATGGGAAATGTAATTTTCAAAGACAGGACTCTGGAGAAGCATAAAGAGATAATCAGGAAAGTGTTATTATAAGGGACTTAATAAGGTTTATCTGTTTACATTCCTACATGGGAGAATGATAATCTTATATTTTCATTATTTTGGCAGTTAGAAGTAGATATATATAGTCAGAGGTCACAGTTGTAAGTCGAATATAAAGGCTAATATCTTTTTCAAAAATGATGAAATTAAGATAGAGGAGAAAGATAAAAGGAAAAGTAGAATGGTGCAAATTATCTACCATTTAAAAAAAGAGAGGAAAGGGAAAACTTTAATAGTAGAGGAGAAGAGGAAGAGGGAAAGGAAATAACATATACTCAATATGGGTATAGAAATCTAACTTATCTCCTTTAGAGACTCCTTCCTTCCCTCCTTTCCCTCCTTCCTTCCTTCCAAATTCTTTCCTTCCTTCTTTCCTCTTTCCCTCTCTCCTTCCTTCCCTCTCTCTTTCCTTCCTTCCCTTCCTTCTTTCCTTTCTCTTTTCTTCCTTCCTTCCTTCCTTTTTTCCTTTCTTCATTTTTCTTCCTTTCTTTTTCTCTAGAAGTCATGAATTATTTATCAGATTTCTTTTAGAACATCTTATTTGTTTGCCTCTCCTGCTTTGTCAATTTGGGCATTTTAGTTTTTTGTAGATAAATACACTACAAACACTTTACAAGATAAAATGAAACAATACTATACATGTTTATAAGATAGTCATCCATTGTAATGTTCTGGTTTGTCCATTACAATCCATTTCTTTTAACTCCTGGAATTTATTAGCATAAAACTGTGTGGAGAAATCTGATAATTTTATTAACTTCTTTTGTATTCATTACTATCTCTCCTTTCTCATATCTAATTTTGGTTATATGAGTTTTCTCTCTCCATTAAAAAATGCTTGTTGGTTATTTATAAATTTCACTGGTCTCTTTTCCAAAAAATAGCTCTTTGTTTTATTAAAAACAATTGTTCTTTTGTTTATATTTTATTAATTTCTGATTTGGCTTTGATAATCTCACTTTTACCATGTTCCTCTGCAGTGTCCCTTTGTTCTATTTCAAATTTCTTTAAAAATAGACAGAAAGCAGTAACTTTTTCTCTTTCTTGCCATTGTAATAATTCAGCACAAATCTGCCACCTCTATAAATTGTTTTGTCTACATCCCATCAATTGTATATTTAATGTTTATTTTGGTTCTACTTTTGAAATAACCTCTCTCAGTAATTTGGGATAGTTGTCCTTTAATCCAGATAATATTCAATAAACTATTTTTTATTTCCATGTAGACTGCCAAATGTGGGTCCTTATTTATGTTATTTCTACTATGGTCTATAAAAGCAGTATTCTAAAGTTCTGTTTTTCTAAACTTGAATAGGGATCACAATGACTAATAAATTGGTAAAGTTTTATAAATATTTCAGGTACTTGGCAAAAATATGCATTCCATAGTTTTTTCATTAATTATTTTCTATCCATCTATTGGGTGGTTGGAATTTTTTCCCCAATTTCACTCATTCAGGTAGTATTTGGGTAGTCTCCCAAAATCATGTGTCAATATATTTATTAATTTTAATATGTCTATAATAATCATAGAGTGTTGTTTTTAATGCCTTCTTGTTAAATTTGTCTATAGGATCATAGAATTGTGGTTTTAGGGATGGAAAGGATTTTAAAAATCAATCAAGTTCAAACCTCTTCTCTAATGAAGAAAAAGCACATAAATTAAGTGACTTGCCCAAGTTCAAACAAATAGTAAATGTCTGTGACAGGATTTAAAAATAAGGTTTTTAACACCAGGTCCAGTACCCCAGGTACTATACCACTAAAGCTTTTCTTCAGCTAACTGGTATATGACGAGTCTTATTCTTTCCCTTCTATTTAAATCTGTGCATAATGTTATGGTAATAGTAGTTTCCTTAAACAATATATTGAATAGTATTTTTTAAAGTCATTCTATAATACATTTTCTCTTTAAGAGGAACTTTAATCCATTTGCAATTGATATCATAATTATTAATTTGCCTTATTTTCCACCACTGGAAATGAATTCCTATTAGTCATTTTAATATGCTTCTTATTAAACAATACAAGGAAATAACACTAAGTATTATTTCTGCATTTTTTGCTGTTGACATTGTAAGCATCTAAAAATTCAGTCCCTAATTTGTTAAATATAGGAGAATCACCATGGGATCCCCATACTCCCATCCTTCCTACCTTCATTCAACTTATTTTTCTTTTAACTGGATTTAACTGTGATGCGTTTTCCCTCTTCCTTCATCTCCTGTCCTTAAGTCTCTTCTTGGAGAGGTGTTGATTCCCAGTTCCTAAAACATAGGCTCCAATGTATCTTACCAGCTCCAAAAAAGCTTTTAATATGTACCCAGTAAAGTATCATATATCTCAAAATTGAGTTCAGAGAAACTTAGCACAAGTAATGGATATCTCACTCTAAGCAATCCATGAAAACTTCCTTTAAGTCAACAAGGATTTGCAATCTGTATCGTAGGAGGCAACCCCTCTACTATTGAAATCACCAAATACTTAAAATACTAAGGTGACCATTTCTTAATTACACATTCATGTTTCCCTTAATTTCTTTTGTCTTTTTATTCACTGTCTTCATTTTTTTTCCAAGTCCAGTTATATTACTCAGTAATTTATCAAACATAATACTATAGTAATTTTTATCATGGATCCAGACTCTTACATTATGATTATAGTTAATCACATTTGTTAAGTGTATATTGTTCTAACTACTTAAGATTCTCCTTATTTCTCTGTTCTAAATGCTTTTTGAAGTACATGAATTCTTCAAGGTCTTCTTCATTTTAAATTATCTATTATGCCTTCTATTTTCAAATAAATTACTCAGACTTGAGAAAGTATTTCCAAGATATTTTAAAAGTTCACTTATGTTAGATAATAAATTTTTGTTCAGATAAAGTTTTAAAAATCTGGTGAGAATTGATTGGAAAATCAATACTTTTGAGCATGTGCATATGCGTATATATATGTATGTACACAGGCATGTATATACATATATATTTATATATATATATATATATATATATATATATATATATATCCACTGTTGTTTTGAAGATTCATTAAAATTTGCATTTGAAGAATATTGATTTTTTCTTTGTCTTTGTTATTGTGGTCATCTCTTCTACAGGACCCGATACATTGTACTCATCCAAGTTTACTTACATCTCTTAATATTTTTAAATTATTTATGTAACTCCCTAATTTGTTCAGTTTCACTATGCTCCTGTTTTCGCATCTTTTAACTCATCCTCAGTTCTTCTTTTGATCTCTCTGAATCTCAATTTTCTCATCTACAGAAAAAGAGTAATAACAGATGCTATCTTACAATGTTTTGGTGAGGATCAAATGAAGTTTCTAAAACAGTGTGCAAACATTAAAGTACCCTATATATGGCAGTTATCATGGTTATTTTACTTATTCCTCCTATAACTTTTTTTGCTGGTAAGGAATATTCATTATACCCCAATACTATTACTCAGTTATACCCTTTACTCAATTATCCATTCAAACCTAATCTCTAAAATTTCTTATATTACTTCTGATTGTTTTATGACATTATTTGTATATATGAATATGAATGAATGAATGTATATAAAAACAAACACAGTATGATTGCTTCTTAATATATTATATTCTTAGAGTTCTTTAGTGTAATAATTATCTTTTGGTGGATTTTTATTGTCTTGTAAGAATTTCTAATAATATTGTTTATATTCAGTGTTTCAATTATGATTTTTTTGAGGGGGATCTTTATTATTCAAACTCCTTTGTTGCCATAGAGATTTGGCACCAATGTTACCTGCATTTTAAAATTATTTTATTTAATTTATATGAGCTCATACAATGAAATACTTTATTTCAGGCTTATCCCCAGTATTTCATAATGCTAAGGAATAATGGCATTTTCTAATATTGGCAGTTCAATATATAATATGTGGTAGCATTTTGATCAAGACAAAAAAAACTTTGTGGTTCTAAGAATGGCCTATGTCTACTAGGTATCTGGAAACCAATCTAAATAAATAAATAAAATCACCTCCCAATTGATTGAACATTATGGGACGCCTTTTTTTAAAACCATTATCAACCCTTGGAACAGAGGAAAAAATTATTTTCAATTTTAGATAAACCCATTCTACTTATACATGTGCATTCGTGGAAAAGTATAGAGGAAAATATAGGAGATAATGCTAAGAACTTCACTTCACCAAATGCAAATCTATAAATTTTAATTCAGGAAGTAGCTAAGTGGTTTAATAGATAGGACACCAATCCTGAAGTCAGGAAGAACTGAATTCAACTGTGACTTCAGATACTTACTAGTTATGTGCTACTGGACAAGTCACCTTATTGCTATTTGCCTTAATTGACTGGAGAAAAAAATGGCAAACACTCCAGTATCTTTGTCAAGAAAACCTCATGAACAGTATAGTCAATGGGATCACAAAAAGTTGGATACAACTGAATATTTGAACAAAAACAGATATTAACAGATACTAAAAATTATATCCAAATCCAATGAGTAACAAACAATATATTAATGGAAATAGTGAGCCACATCAATATTGACATTCTCACTAAAAATTAAACCAAAAAAAAAATGAGAATGTTGAAATTAAGCAGAAGGGTGACTCAAATGTTTAACTGAGAAAGGATAATAAAGGAGTTGAAAAGTTAATTTTACCATGTACCCAAAGGTCATAAGAAAGATTGTTTCAAAGGGCTCCATATTCTTGCTCTTTTTTATTACTCAGGAATATAAACAACAAATATCACTATGAAAATTAATTTCCAATTAATGATGTATGAATGACGTAGATATATTATAACAAAATTTAACAAGTTATATGAATTAAAGTATAACAAAAAGTATAAATTTTAGTATGAGGCTACTGCAAAGGGAGGCACAGAGAGCAAGAATGTGAAAATTTTAGGAAACTATATTTCAGTATAAGAAATTCAAACCTTCAAAGGCTTGTCAACTACTCAGAATCCTGCTGAATATAAATCATGAATATTTTGCTCAAGAAAAGAGTCTTATCATCCTAGACATATATGAATATTGAAAACTAAAAAACATTAAGTTGACTATATCTTAATGAAGAAAAAAATATGACTGATTTAGGAGTCATGGTGAACTAGCTGTCTATATGCAAGAAGAATATCAACTCATTAGAGCAAAGGTCAAAACTGACAGCAAATTAGAAGATAAGATGAAAATTAGAAGACACTAAATAAAATTGTAGCAGCTATAACCTGACCTATTCAAGAAAACTGTTGATGTGAGAAAATGATATAATAGGAAATGATAAAGATATTGACTTTGGTTATTACTATGTTGTAAACAGTTACCACAATGAAGATGTCAAAAATTCCTGGAAACTACTCTACTTGGCAAACTAGCCATCTTGCCAGAAACAAAGAATAGAGCCTCATTTATAAAATATTGCAGAGGACAATGGTAGAAGATTATGAGCATTCTAATTGTTTACTCCAGCATATTTGAATTGTGTTTTTTTCTTGTTTCTTGCAAATTTTTCTCTTTGATCCAAGGGTTTTGAAATTTGACAAGAATATTCCTATGTATTTTCCACAAAGACTCTCTTTGAGGTGGTGATCATTGGATTTTTTTCTATTTCTACTTTCCCTTCATGTTCTAAAACTACAGGACAATTTTCTTGGATTATTTTTTGCATTATTGTGTCAAGGTTCCTTTTTTGGTCACAATTTTCCGGTAGTACAACTATACTCATATATTCTTGATCTATTCTCCATATGTGTTTCTCTTATAAGATGTTTCATATTCTGCTATTTTTCTCATTCATTATAATTTGTTTCGTTATTTCTTGGTATCTCATAACTTCACTGGCTTCTCCTTGCCAAATTCTAATTTAATTTGTCTTTTAAGACTCTGTATCTCCTTTTCTAATTGGCTTATCTTTTTTTCCCCATAATCTAGTTATTTTTGGATGATCTTTATTCATTTTGTTCTTCAGTGTCTCTCAATTGAGATTCTTTTTTGAGTTTTATAAATTTTACAAAATATAAATGAGCAAGGAGACATTTAATGTTATTCTTTGAGACAGAAGATGCTTTTTTTTAAAAAAACTTCATTGTCCTCCTGAAGATGAACCCTGGCCTTCCCTATTCCCATAGTAGGTTTTTGTGGTTGGATTCTTTCTTTGCAAGTTCATTATTTTTAAAGGGAAGTGTAAGCACCTCTTGTGGGGTAGGGAGATGATGCCTCTGGCTTCACTTCAGCTCTCCTAACCAGGAACCCCATACAAAAACCTCCACCTTCCCACAGCTAGCAGCATCCCTGCCTTCCCCCAGTCTCTGTACTCCCAGTGTGTTGGTTCCTTCGCACCCAGAGCTGTATATCTGCAGCATAGTTGGCCCTGGCATTTCTGATGAGCCAAGGTTCCCTCTGACTTTCCTGATTCGATGTGTATGTGTGAAGTGTGGTAATTATATTTATATAGCTCCTTATTTTTGTTTTTATATGTATTTTTTATTTTTACTGAGGCAACTGGGGTTAAGTGTGACCCAGGGTCACACAACTAGGAAGTGTTAAGTGTCTGAGGCCAAATTTGAACTCAAGTCCTCCTGGCTTCAGGGCTGGTACTCTATCCACTAAACCACCTAGCTGGCCCAACTCCTTATTTTTTAAAGTCAAAATCTGGACCTGAAAGGTCTCTTTTTATCAGAATTTGGTAAAATTACATATGGCCTAACAGGAAAAGATAATTTGCTTGGCACTAAGAAATTTATTAGCTAAATGGCTCCAAGAAAGTTGTATTTATTTTTTACTGTTCTCTCAGAATTGTTAGGATCACATGAGTGTCATTTCTTTTTTAAATTATATTTTGTGCAATTTGTAAAGTATACAACCTATGAAATTTCATCCAAAACTAGCTATTTTGATAGATATTTAGCTATTACTTATGAAGATTATGAGATTGTTAATTATGTTATTTGGAGTTATGATTTTAATAATTACATGTATAACTAAATTATTTGTATTGGTATTTTAAGAAGGAAAGTATAAAAGAAAAGAAAGTACAAAGAAAATATCTTGTCTGTTTTGTGGAATTCTTGAATAAATGGGATGAAAAAAAGGGGATCCTTGCATAAAATGAGAGAGAACATTTTCAAGCTTACTTATAATGTAGAATAGTTTGCCTATCAATTGAAGGTTATATAGATCTCCAAGCAACTTAGAATTAAACTCCTTAGAGGATTTTTAAAAATTAATTTTGCCTTAAGAAGTGAATAAAGGGAAATATAATGAACTAAAGTCTTTTTTCAAGGGATTTAAGTGAATTACCACATTTATTATCTGGGATTGCTGAATTACCACATTTACCATGTGGAATTCCAGAGTATGTTTTGATTTTAGTGATACTTAAAGAAGAAAAACATTAAGTAAATTTTAAAGGCCTGGAAAATTTTGTTGTGATAAGACTTTTTTTAATTGATTGTATTTTTCTATGGCTTAAAAAGGTAGTAAATTTTAGTTTTGTGAATGATCTGAAATTTTTGTTAAAGTACTTTGTTGAATTTTTTTTTTTGCTTTAATGTTGTCATTTATTAGATTTGTCATTTATTTCATAAGAAAGGAAAATACTTTAAACGAAGAAATGTATTCCAAACCTATTATGATTAGTGAGACCCTAGGATCTTGGATATTTGTTTGCTGTTTCAGTGGCTCAATGAAAGCAACATTTGAGATCCAAAGAATAATAATCTGTCTCTAAGAATAAGCTAGGGAGAATACCTTAAAGGTTAAGATTGATTTTTAATTCAGAATTTGAACTTTCTTGTGTCATCCTAATGGGAAATTTTATGTCCATTTGAACTTTTTTTTTATTTTTACTGTAGACAATTTTTTCATAAAATCTGTTCTATACAATTTTGGATTGCTATGCTTACAAGTCTATTGTGTGTAAGATTATAGTCAAGAAAAAAAAAAACAATCCAACTGAGACTTGGAAATTACTATTTAAGAATTTATGGGATTGTTAACTAATTATGCCAGATAGGATCATCGAATCATTATTGATGATTACAGCAACCCTATGAGGTTTTACTGTTTTACATGTTGGAAGCTTGTCATGGGGACAGGCTGAGAGAATGGCTATTTGCATGAACTGAGGTCAGATTCTTCTGATCATTTTCCCCAACATATTTCTTGAATGGCAACTCTTGCATCTGTCTCCTGCTTGACCACCTACATGACTTTTGCCTGGAATTGACATCAAAATAAGTTAATACTTTCCCTTATGTCCCTTTTCTCTTTCTTTTGTGTCCCTGTTCTGTTATGGCAAATTTCTATAATCATGTTGGATGACAGTTGGAAAACAATATTAAGTCATTATAGGCTAATTTAAGGAGCATATCTGACTTTGTATATACATACATATATATATATATATATATATATATATCAAGATAGAAGTATGCTAGCTACATATTGCTGGTTAAGTTAAAAATCCTTTAATTTTTCAAGGCTATGGGGATAATTAATTGTGCTGTGTTAAGGAGAGGAATAGATATCTTGTAAGAGATGTAATATATTTGTTAAGGAATCTGTTCACTTGAAGAGAGAAGTTAAATGGTTTTATTGTAAATAATATATGCATTGCTTTAAACTTTAAACTGGAATTACTTTGTTACTCTCAATATATTAATATATCCATTCCAGAAACTTTTGTTTCTTAGATAAATCTAGCAACTTAGATGAATTAGTTTTTGTATTGGGATACATTTTATAATATTGGCTTCTGATTTATGTTTGTAGATAGATAGATGGTATAGATGATGGCCTAATAAAAGATTTCATACATTTTAAGCTAACTTACATTATCTTACCTGTTAGCAAAGTAAAGTGTTTTTAGATCAATTTTGTAGAAAATTTCTACAAGGGACCTGAGCTGGAATATAGACCAGAGCCATGGGACTGCATCAGTTGTATCTAAATGAAGGGAAATATCTACTCTTTCCTTTAAATAAGGTTTACTTATCAAAGGGGAGTGTCCTGTTTGATTTTGTCAATGTTAGCAAAAAAGATTGCCCCCTTTGATTTTTCTATTTTCCCTTTTCTATTGTCTCCCCTCATAATGTTCAAGTAATCCCTAATAAAATATTTGTTTTTGGTCTAAAAGAGATGGTCAAATGATCATTCCTTTTAATAATCTGTTGGCCTTGTTAATAAAATCACATTAAATTGCCCCACCTCAAAATAAGAAGATTATGGACAATGTCCCAAAAGAGCTAAGAGCAATGCAAGGGGAAATTAGCTTGCAGGCAACTTCCACAAAAGCCTCAACCTACCCAGATGATTTTGAGATGATTTAGAAGTGATACTGAGAGAAACACAACAAAAAGATAGACAATGGAGCAGGTTAATGATCATTTCTACAACTATTTTCATTATCAACACTATACTTGAACTCTAAAATCTCTACATCTGAAGTTCCATATGAGAACTATAAAGAGAATAATTATAATATAAAGATTAATTAGAAATAAAGTTTTAAAAAAACACTATTGAAACATCCAAGGTAATAAAAAATTCCCAACTAAAGATGGCATAATTTTGAATAAATTGCCAAGTGTATCAGCTTATCAGTAACTTGTAAAGTAGAAGAATTTTTGTTTATGTTCTTGGAAAAAAACGAATGGAGAAAGAATACAGGTAAGACTATTACCCAGATTTGTCACCAAAAGAATTCTGTTAATTATTCACTCATATGCCTACTTTCTTATCTTTATTAAATTTTTATAAGGTTGATTTACATATATACTAACAGGGCCCTTCATGAAAAGATCAGATTGGCTTTCATAGATTTTTTTTTTCCAGTATAGCATGTCCTCATCACAAAATGATAACAGTATAAAGAACATGACTTCATGGTACATTTTATTGATTATTTTTTAATCAGTAGAGTAAAATGTCATAAGTATGCCCTCCAACAAGTGTTTAGCTAAGCATAAGTAAAGATTCCTTGTCTAAGTAAATGAGAGGGATGCCTGTTTAATGAGCATCTGAATTTCATTAGTGAGTCAGACAAAAATGTAAAGAGTATTTGCCATTGTAATAGAGGTTGTGCAATGCTGTGTACAAATGGAGGAATGATTCCTTACATATAATAAGGAGAAGGAAGTAAAGAAGGAAGAGGAAGAGAACAGAAAGAAGAAGGAGGAGGAAGGAGAAGGGAAGAAGGAGGAGGGAAGGAAAAGGAAGAAGAAAAAAAAGTAGGAAGAGGATGAAAAAGGGAAGAAGTAGGAAAAGGAAGAGGAGGAGGAGAAGAAGAAGGGAGAAAAAAGATGGAAGACTGACTTGATAGAAATGGTAAGGAGGTGAAAAAAAAATGTCTATTATACAAGCTAAGATATATATATTGAAGTGGGAAATTTATTGACTTATTACCTAAGTACATATATCAACCAATCAACATTTATTATGTACCTATTTGTGACAGGCATTATACTAAGAACCAGGGATACACAAAGAAACAAAAGAAAATTCTGTTTTCACAGAACTTAAATCAAACATGAAAGATAATGAATTGGACCAGAAGTTGAATGAAACAAAAAAAGCAAGATGAATTCTATTTGTAGGACTTACATTTTTTTTTAAATCATCCAGAGCAAGAGACAGATGTCTACTGTAGTAAATATTGTATACATTTTCCACATATGGCCAATGTTCTGAAGTATCTTAACTTTATTTTCTAATAGTCATAAATCAGGGTTGAAATGACTGTGTTTTAAAGGAAAAGAGCTTAAGTAATTTAAAAATTAGAAATCACACAATATGTTTAATAATCCCAAATTGTCCCACCAACTTGCTTCTCTTTAACTCATGCTTAGTATACAAAATAGAGTGAGATACTTCAAGATTTTGAAGAATCTGTAATCTCATCAAAGCTGATAATCTATCCAATAAAGAAACCATGAATTACCAGAAGTTGTTAGTTGGTTTCCAAAGAGGCAGCAGAACTAGAAACTGAATTGCCAACATCAGCTGAATTAAGGAAAAAGCAATGAATTTGCTTCATTGACTACAAGAAAGTCTTTCCCCATTTGAATAACAATAAAACATGTTAAATCCTCAAAGAGATAGTACCAGATCATCTTACTTATAGGTCAAGAAAGAACAGTTAGACCAAACATTGAACCTGATAGGTTGAAGATTAAAACAGAAGTACACAATACACAAGGTTGTGTATTGTCACATTATTTATTTAATTTAATGCAGAAATCATCAGGCAAAATCCAGGATGGATTGATAAAAAATCAGAATTAAGGTTGCTGGCAAAAATATCAACAATCTCTGATACATAGACAATAGTATTTTATTAGCAAAAAGAGAAGAATTAAAAAGCTTCTTGAAAAAGATGAAATAAAAGAATGTAAAAATGTCTTGAAGCTTAATATCAAAAAACTAAGATCTTGGAAACTAGTCCCATCACTTCCTAGCAAATTGATGGAGAAGAAATGGAAATAGTGTCAGATTTTAAATCAATGGGCTCACAGATCACCACAGATGCAACTGCAAGCCACAAAATTAAAAGACTCTTTTTTGAAAGCAAAGCAATGGCAAATCTGGACAGCATAATGAGAGGCGGGGGGGTGGGGGGGGAAGAGGGGAGCATTGCTTTGTTGACAAAGGTCCATATAATCAAAACTATATTTTTGTTTTTGTTTTTTTTTTTTTCTAATAGCAGCATATGACTGTGGGTGTTGGACCATAAGGAAAGCTGAGAGTACAGCATTACATTTTTGAATTATGGTGCTGAAGAGGATTTTTGAGAGTCAATACTTTTGTTAAAAAAAATAATTCAGACTGATGAAGTCTTCAATGTTGGGCATAGTTAGCAAAGGAATTGATAAAAATTAATCCCCGAGGAAAGCCAGGACAAGGCACTGATAGAAATCAGTTTAGCTTGGTGGTCCTACCCTCTGGGGAGGTCCTTATGTCAAATCCCTGAGACCAGTTCTCTGTAGGATTCTGAATAAGAAATGCCTTCTTATTAGTAAGTTCATTTCAAATCATTCCAAGAATGTGACTCTCCATGGGAACTTAGCCTTTCTTTAACCCTATGAGACCAGGAATATGCCACATGTGTTTAGCTTCACCTCTATAATCCTAGGAACTAGCCACTCCTTGGGACACAATAGATGCCAGTGAGGGTTGGCCCCCTCCCTGACATCTACATTTATCAAGTCATATCTTGGAAGCTCATCTGGCATTCCCTTCTCCTATACTTAACTTTCTATAGGTAATAAAGTTAGCTCTGTGTCCTATAAATTCAGTCCAGTTTTGATCCTCATTGGGCTTCACCCACGGGGAGACTATTCCGCCTGGGCTAACACTTTTCCCCATTGAGCTGCAATGGGGCCCACAGCTGTGCTCCTAGATCAGTGATGTATATTACCTCTCTTTCTCCTATTTTAATCATAGCTTTCCTTATTCTTTGTCTTTTATGTATTATTTACTGTATTGGTTGTTATTGTAGGCAATCTATTCTATGTGTATAATTAAACTTTACATTCACTTTAATTGAGTTATAATTTTATTTTCATTTTAATTGAGTTAAAAAAGGTTATTCAAAGGAGCGTTCCGAACCTATTCTTAAATTAACAGAACAGATTCTCAAGCAGTCTCATCTTGCCATGTCTTGTCAAAAAAAAAAAACAAAAAAAACCAATCATGTCCCTGAGGTTAAATTTTCCCTATAAAACCATCTCATGGTGTCTTTCTCCTTACTTCTCCTGTATGCCATATGGAATCTACCGTAACTCCACTCTGCTTCTAAACCCCACTTCTTCTTATAACTAACTGTTTTTTAGGGTGCAAAGTCCGTTTTAGGACTTACCTGCCAGTTAAGGACAAGTCCCAATCTTAGGGAGTACTCCATTTCTATTGTGTAATTGGGAGTTCCACTGAGGAATTTGTCTTTCATATGCTCTTCTACTCTATGTGTCCCTTCAGTTTGTCTATAACCTATGATCCAAACTAAACCTAGCTTTTGCCAAAGAAAATGACCATTGTGAATTTTTCATGTGATCGAATTCCAACTTTTGGTGCCTACCATCATTTGGCATCTCCATTACCAACATCAAGACTATTCACTGGAGGGTCAAATAGTGAAGCGGAAGCTTTAATACTTTAGTCACATAATGAGAAGATGGGATTCACTGGAAAAGACCTCATTGTTGAGAGAGATTGGAGACAAAGGGAGAAGGGGAAGACTGAAGATTAAATGAATAGATAGTGTCAAGGGAACAACAGACATGAGGTTGAACAGACTTTGAGTGATAGTAAAGGATAGAAGGGTCTGGTCTGGTAGAGCCCATGGAGTCAAGAAGAGTTGGCCATTATTAAACAATTGAACAAAACCAAAATGGACCCAGGCTTAGAAAAGAGACAGATAGAAACACACGCACACACACACACACAACATATATATGTATATATGTAAATAAAATTAAAAGATTAAATTGTAATCATTTATACTCTTCAGAAGTAAAATATGAAATCCTTTGTAAGACTTAGAATCTGGAAGGAAGATTCAAAGGAGTTCAGAGAATAGGCTCTGGTGATTCCATTAGTAGAGTTGTGTTAATCAGATTAGTTAATTAATACTTTAGAAGATAGCAATAGCATACCCCCAGAAGAAAGCAGGTACAAAGGCTAAGGAAAAACTTGGGATAAAGAAGAAATGGAATGAAAATTTGTTAAGAATCTATCATGTCTCTCATAATATACTGTTCTTTACAAATATTATCTTATTTAATTATCATTTTACCGGTAAGGAAATTGAGTCATAGGAAGTTAAATGATTTCCCTATTGTTGCACAGCTGCTAAGTGTTTCAATCTGGATTTGAATTTAGGAAAGGGAATGGGTTAATCATTAAATAGCACCTACTCTGTGCTAAGTAATGTGACTTTTGTCTTTCTTTTACAATATCTCCTTTCTTTCTCAAATTACACTGGGTGGTAGGTACTACATTTCCCCCTAAATTACAGTTGAGAAAATTTAGGCAATCAGAGCTTAAATAACTTGCCCAGATTCTCATAGCTAAAAATATCTGAGGCACAATGTCTGGCAGAAATTGGTTCTTAATAATTGTTTATTGAATTAAAGCCTGATTTGAACTTTTTCCATCTGGACTTCAAGTCTATAGCTCACTCCACAGCATCACCTGGTAGGTCAGGAAACACCAAGCCTACTTTTTGTGCTTCATTTAGTTGTTATTGTTGTCTGGGGTGCAGGGGGAATGGTGAAGAATAGAGCAAGAGTAGAGATATATGAAATGGTTGAGAAATGATTGTGAAGAGAGGATCCAAGAAGCCTTTGGGCAGGGAGGGAATCTTTGCCTGCTGGACTGGAATTTCTTTGATTCCAGTACAAGCCTTAACAAGTCAGGGAGAACAATCAGCAAGCACGAATAGATTCATTCCTCCCCCTGGGCTCAAAGAAGGTTGGCTCTATCTAGCCCTTAAAGTCCAAGGACCTAAGAAACAGTTGGGATATGGGGGGTGAGGGAATGGTAGGAAAGGTTCTATGTGAATAATGACCCTGATGAGTTACAAGATTTTAAAAACAATTAATTAGTGAATTAAATATCATTTTAAAAAGCAAAGAAGAAAGAAAAAGATTCTCTTCCCTTCTGTCCCCAAAAAAGGCATATATGAAGGAGAGGAAGTAAATGCTGTGTAGTGTGTTTGTTTTATCTTACTATGTATAATTTTAGGTCAGAAAGACCTAGAGGTCAGAAAGAAAGGTTTAGTTTTTTGCAGAAAACACTTAGATCACAGAACAATATAATAATAATTAACATCTATATGTTATACATATATATAGTATTAAAGCATTAAAGTTAGGTAGTATTATTATCCCCACTTTACAGATAAGGAAACTGAGGCAAACAGGCTTAAATGACTTGCCCAGAGTCACACATCTTATAAGTAAGTGTCTGAGGCCAAACTTGAACTACTATACTACTATATTACCAAACCACCCTAACAAAAATCCGGGAAAGACAGTCTATGTCTTATCTTCCTCACCAGTAAAACTTTCAGAATGCCCTCTCTCGCATCCATGGTGCATTACTATTGCATTCCATATGATGGCTTCTTTCTATTTCTCTTTCCTCTTATTCCACAAGAAGAGGACATAGATTATTCTGTATTTAGGGCTCCTTCAAATCAGATTTAGCGACTTTTCCTAAAAATTGTTGCCCTCCTTCCATTCCATTTCACTGTCCCTCAGTCTTCTGCCTCTATCTATACAAGATAGATACAGGAATATATAGAAATAGATGCATTCAGATAAACATATATATGTATATTTTATATATAGTAGTTATATAAAGTCTCTTTGATTCTAGTTCTTTTGAAATCCTGAAACAGGGTGCATATTTACCTATATATCTATATATTTATTTGTGTGTATATCTATATCTATCTATATGTACATATTCTATATACATATGCACTCTGTGTGTGTGTGTTTGGGGAGGTGTGATACTATTAGGTCTAGTTACAATTAGACACACATACATACATCCATATGTGTGTGTGTGTGTGTGTGTGTGTGTGTTTGGGACTCAGAGAGATAGAGAGAGAGAGAGAACATTTGAGTTAGTGAAGCAGCAGAATTCAGTCCAGACCTTTTGATTCCAAATATAGTCAAAACTCTTTCCACTGTACAACACATTGACTCCATACTGCCAGTAATCAAGTTCTCACAAGGTTAACTTATTAGCTTCTGCAAAGGAGAATAAAATGACTGCCAGTGTTTGATATTTTAAATTCAAATTAGATAGGATACATGTTGTATAATGATGTGAAAAGAGATGAGAAAGTAAATCCATCTGAAAAGGAACATGGACAATTACTAACTCCATTTAAAAAGAATCTTCTCATAGTATACCAAGTAGCAAGTGGAAAGTTGTGATAGCAAAGGTACTGGAATGTTCAAAGTTAAATTCCTGGCAGGAGAATATGGTCAAGGAATTAATCAACTAATCAACAGTAATTGATGTTTCCTGGGCTAGTTTTGTTGTTGCTATTGTGGTGGTGGTGGTGATGGTGATTATTACTATTCTATTTTGTTTTGTTTTGCAGAGAGGTAGAATATTGTATTTTAATTTATTTTTATACTGAGTGAAAGGTCACCAATGATGGTTTTGAATATGCTACACACAAAAGTCATCACCAACCACACTGGGAAACCTCAAAACCTCAGAGAAGCCTTTTTTCCTCCAGTGATTTTCATTATATAGTTATTTCCCACACAGATTTAGATTAAATATGCATCTGGGTTTAGCTCCCCTAAAGTTGAATAGTTATTAAATCCTTTCTCCTTCCTCTCTACTTTTTCCTCCGGTCTTCAAATAATTTCCATATTCCTCATAAGACACTAGAAATCACAGTTGTGAGGGATTATGTGGTTTCTCATAACATCACTAACTAAGGTAGATTGAATCTACCATTAAGATTTTAATGTATGTCAGATGAAGAAATTGAAACTATTTCTAGTCATATGAAAAGATGCTCCAAGTCATTATTAATCAGAGAAATGCAAATTAAGACAACTCTAAGATACCACTATACACCTATCAGATTGGCTAAGATGACAGGAAAAAATAATGATGATTGTTGGTGGGGATGCAGGAAAACTGGGACATTAATGCATTGTTGGTGGAGTTGTGAACGAATCCAACCATTCTGGAGAGTAGTTTGGAACTATGCTCAAAAAGTTATCAAACTGTGCATACCCTTTGATCCAGCAGTGTTACTACTGGGATTATATCCCAAAGAGATTATAAAGAAGGGAAAGGGACCTGTATGTGCACGAATGTTTGTGGCAGCCCTTTTTATAGTGGCTAGAAACTGGAAACTGAATGGATGTCCATCAGTTGGAGAATGGCTGAATACATTGTGGTATATGAAAATTATGGAATATTACTGTTCTGTAAGAAATGACCAACAGGATGATTTCAGAAAGGCCTGGAGAGACTTACACGAACTGATGCTGAGTGAAATGAGCAGGACCAGGAGATCATTATATACTTCAACAACAATACTATATGATGACCAGTTCTGATGGACCAGGCCATCCTCAGCAACGAGATCAACCAAATCATTTCTAATGGAGCAGTAATGAACTGAACTAGCTATGCCCAGAAAAAGAACTCTGGGAGATGACTAAAAACCATTACATTGAATTCCCAATCCCTATATTTATGCACACCTGCATTTTTGATTTCCTTCACAAGCTAATTGTACAATATTTCAGAGTCTGATTCTTTTTGTACACCAAAATAACGTTTTGGTCATGTATACTTATTGTGTATCTAATTTATATTTTAATATATTTAACATCTACTGGTCATCCTGCCATCTAGGGGAGGGGGTGGGGGTAAGAGGTGAAAAATTGGAACAAGAGGTTTGGCAATTGTTAATGCTGTAAAGTTACCCATGCATATATCCTGTAAATAAAAGGCTATTAAATAAAAAAAAAAAAGATTTTAATGTATGAAGTAAATTGATGGGTTTGGGAAATGAAATTATTTGTATAAATATCATGGTAAAGAACTTAAAATAGTTTAAATATTGTGACCAGCTAAGCCTGAGCAAGCATTTGTAATAAGTCAACCATATCAGGTTGAGTAAGCCTTATAACAGACTGGAATGTAACAAACATGTTACATTACAAACATTATTAAAAATGTAACATTTTATAACACTTTAACCTTGGGTGAAATGGGAAATTGAGGACTTCTCAGAATAATTCAGCACCAAGGGTTTAAGTATTAGGCTCTGGGAAGAAGAACAAAGACTTTTCAAGAGAAAATATTTAAGAGACAACTGTTTAGAGGGGAATCTGACTAACTATTTAATGGCCTGGAGATATTTAAGAAGTCTACAAACTGGCTGATCTCAATTTTTGATTGAGAAAAGCCTGAAGTAAAACTAAGTCTCCTTAAGTTATTTTAGAAACCTTTAACCCCTCCTACTTAAATTGATTATTAACTTAGAAGCAGAATAGATTTTTTTTTGAAACAGGTGTTGCTTACGAGATCAACCAAATCATTTCCAATAGAACAGTAATGAACTGAACCAGCTACGCCCAAAGAAAGAACTCTGGGATATGACTAAAAACCATTACATTGAATTCCCAATCCCTATATTTATGCCCACTTGCATTTTTTATTTCCTTCACAAGCTAATTGTACAATATTTCAGAGTCTGATTCTTTTTGTACAGCAAAATAACGTTTTGGTCATGTATACTTATTGTGTATCTAATTTATATTTTAATGTATTTAATATCTACTGGTCATCCTGCCATCTAGGGGAGGGGATGGGGGGGGGGGTAAGAGAGGAAAAATTGGAACAAGAGGTTTGGCAATTGTTAATGCTGTAAAGTTACCCATACATATAACCTGTAAATAAAAGGCTATTAAATTTAAAAAGAAAAAAAAAAAGAAACAGGTGTTGCTTAACCAAGATCCTAGTGCCACAAATGCTCACCTATATTCCAGAGACAAATAAAGGAATAAAGGGTGAATTTGCCAATGAGTTTAGGAGGATTAACAGATGGGTGGGAAAATAGTTTCTGTCATTTTTTTTTCTTTCCTTGACCATTTAAATGATATCTTAGCCTCTGTGAAACTGGCCTCCTCTCTCTGAGACTCCAACAAGCAGACTTCCCACTTCTTGCAAGATTCTAATAAAGCTTCTGTTCTTCACTTTGAGAAATAATCTGAGTAGTCATTTTGAATTAGAGGTTGCCACCTCCACACACACACAGTCATAAATTTCAAATTAGAAGGGACCTAAAAGGTCATCCAAGATCATAGATGACAACATAGATTTAGAAATGAAAGAGGCCTTAGAGGTCGTATAGAATTATAGAAATATGACTACAAAGGGACCTTTGAGGCCATTTAATACGATCTGGCCATTTAATACAATTCCTTCATTTAGAGTGTAAGTCCCTTGAGGGCAGGAACTGTCTTATGTCTCTTGTATGTTCCTAGCATTTAGTACAATGCCTTGCATATAATAAGCACTTAATAAATGTTTATTAATTTAATTAAATTTTACACATGAAAAAACTGACTTCTAGGCAGACTTTGTACTTTTGTACTTCCCATTTAATCTTATTTCTGCTGATTTTGTTTGTGCAAAAACTTTTTTAATGTAATGTAATCAAAATAGCAATATATGCAAACCTCACACTTGATTGTCACAATACTCTTAGAGAGAAGAGGACTCATGAAATAAGTTCTCTGGCAGGGAGAAGGAATTCCTAAACAATGCTATTCTTTTGGAGAAAAGAGAATGACACTTGTGGCTACGGAGCTGGGGAATTGCAAAGGCCTAAGTCATGACAAGTATGGAGTTTGCCCCTCCATTATTACTATGAATTATTTCAATGTGGTAGATCCTATGGGAAAAAAAAAAGTTGTTTATCAGCCTCTAGATGTGTTTCCTCCTAGGGCAAACTCAAGTATTTTGGATGGTAACACGAGACACAAACCCCTATATGCATCTCTGATAGTTATATAGGTTATTATCAAAGGAATTTGGGGAGAAGAGCTGCCCATTTTACAATGCCTAGTTCATTTATCATTTTAAATCTGTTCAAACCAAATATTAGGTTTACAAGTCCACAAGTTTGGAAGAACAGTTTGGAAAGAGTGGAAGAATAGTGAGGGGAAATAATTTCATTATTTATAAACACCTGTAAGAATTCTGTGTTGGTGTGTTTTTTTTTGGGGGGGCGGAGAGAGGGAGGCAGAGAGTTGTTTTGCATTCTTTCAATAAAGTGAAAGGTTGTTCTCTGAAACTTTGAATGCTTCTATAAAAGTGTAGGATCTTTAATACACATCTGTGAATACCCCCAAAATAACTATTTTGAATTTATAAGAACAGTTGAGCAGAAAAAAACAAACTAAAGAAGTATGACTTAGGGACCACCCCAAGACTTAGTCCAGTCTATTGTAATGCTGGAGAAACTGAGGCAAGATAGAGATTAGTGAGTTTTTAATAATTTGTTTGTATCTCTGAGAGGGAGAGATTGTGCTGGGGGCATGATGCCCCCAAGGCTGATGTCCAAAGCATCCAGCAGTGAATTCGAGTTCTCAATGACATATTTGTAGCTCTTACCTCAGATAGCTAAACAAAGGCAGGGGGTAGAGTCCAAACTCTGGTGAGTGGGAGTCTCCAGGTAGGGACCATCAATCCAGTTCTGACAATTGGGGGGTAGGACCATAAATTCTTACAAAGTGAGAGTTAAAGAGGTGTCCAGTTTAGAGTCAGGAAGTCTGAAACTTAGAATTATAAACAATGCCAATTAGGTATCTGAAATAGGATATCTGGAGTCTTATCTTCTGGAATATAAGATCTCCACAGCCCTAATTATCTCAGTTCTAATGGGCAGAAAAGGAGAGTTGCTACCAGGGAAATTGATACAGAACTATTGTGGGAAATGAGGCACAACAATTTGGGGAAACTGAGGCAGGACAATAAAAGGGAACTGTGCCACAATACTATAAATCCAGGGCTTTTAGTTTTCGGCTATAAGTTATGTGAATGCAAGTGTGTTAAAAAAGGTTTGAGATACTTAAAAAGTATGGCCATGGAAGCAGGAGAAATATATGAGGATGTATGAATATAGACTAAAGATTCCTCAACTTTGTTTCATATTCCAAAATTCAAATTGGCCAACAATTCTTTAAGTTTCCTGGGGATCTCCATGGTTAAAACTCTTGGAAAATTTTGCTCACCTATGATACATCCTCTCTCCCTCCCAATTTATTTTCCTGAAGCATGTTCATTAACTGAATATAATAAATTTCTCCCTTTTGGGTGAAATTTTACTTCTTTAATTATTATACATAAGTCTTTTCTAAAAAACCTAGAGCCACGAGTCCAAGACCACTGAAATCCCCTCAGTGGTTGATCCTATTGATTTTACAAAGCTTACAAAGTTCTTTATAATTATTTTATTTGAACTCAACAATAACTGTGAAAATACAGAAACTGAAAAATGTTAAGGGTCAAATAGCTAGGAAATAACTGAAGCAAAATTTTAATTCTATCTATTGTACACCAAACTATACCATGGTTACTATGCTAAGCATCCCCATTCCCTCTATCATCAGATTAAAGATCTAAGTTCCTTTAGCTAATGTATATGTGACATGGTTTTACATTCTCATGCCACCACCTCCTTCTCCTCTTCTTCTTCTTCTTCCTCCTCTTCCTCCTTCTCCTTCTCTTCTTCTTCTTATTTTCCTTCTTCTTCTTTTTCCTGTACCTGAGCTTATACATTTTAGGATAGAAGGGACCTCAGAGAACTTGAAGTCCAAATTTTGCCTGACCCTACTCCTGTATTTCACAGATGAGGGAATAATTTAGGATGGGGATAAATATTTTGTTCTTTTTCATTTCCTAACATATAATAGAAGTTTCAACATTTTGAAAATATAACTGTTAGAGAACAAAAATAATTATTAAACAAAAACTTCAGCAAACTCATATAATGAATTTTACATAGCAATATGATACTCAGGCTTAAGTGTATCCAATCTCAAATATGGTCAAAGTTAACTAGCATTTTGTGGCCCTCAAGGATAAGGACTAGAATGGAAAAGAAGGATCATAAAGTCAAAAGCACAGATTAAACGTGAGGGTTAAAAAAATGGCATAAACATACTTAATATGAAAATGTTTTTTTTCATGGCTTCACACGTATAATACATATATTGCTTGTCTTCTTGATCAAAAGAAGAGAAAAAAGAGTAGGGAAAGAATTTGGAACTCAAATTTTTTTTTTCTTTCTGCTGAGGCAGTTGGGGTTAAGTGACTTGCCCAGGGTCACACAGCTAGGCACTGTTAAGTGTCTGAGGCCAGATATAAACTCAGGCTTCCTGATTTCGGGGCTGTGGCTCTATCCACTGCTCTACCTCGCTGCCCCAGGAACTCAAAATTTAAAAAAAGGAATTTTAAAAATGAATGATCAAACAAATGAATAAAAGAAAAATAAATAAACAAATAAGTATGAAGGTAAAGTTACTCTTGCATTATTAAAAGAGTAAGGTTAAATTCCCACTGATAGTGATGCCTTATGTTAAGTTGTTCATATTCTCTGGCCCATCACTACTTTTAAAAATTAAAACTTTTTTTCTTATGGAATTCAAATATTCATGGTTTAGTAAACTAAGAACAAAATAAAATCCTTTTGGGGGGTGAATTTATAGGTTGTATATTTATATTCAATCTCTTTCAAAGATGAGATAGTTTTTTTTTAATTTAATAGCCTTTTATTTACAGGTTATATGTATGGGTAACTTTACAGCATTAACAATTGCCAAACCTCTTGTTCCAATTTTTCACCTCTTACCATCCACCCCCTCCCCCAGATGGCAGGATGACCAGTAGATGTTAAATATATTAAAATATAAATTAGATACACAATAAGTATACATGACCAAACCGTTATTTTGCTGTACAAAAAGAATCAGACTCTGAAATATTGTACAATTAGCTTGTGAAGGAAATAAAAAATGCAGGTGAGCATAAATATAGGGATTGGGAATTCAATGTAATGGTTTTTAGTCATCACCCAGAGTTCTTTCTCTGGGCATAGCTGGTTCAGTTCATTACTGCTCCATTGGAAATGATTTGGTTGATCTCCTTGCTGAGGATGGCCAGGTCCATCAGAACTGGTCATCATCTAGTATTATTGTTGAAGTATATAATGATCTCCTGGTCCTGCTCATTTCACTCAGCATCAGTTCGTGTAAGTCTCGATGAGATATTTTTAAGGTCCCATCTACATAGCTTTTCCTTCAAGTGAGGCATTATTTTTGGAGTTAGTACTAAAAACAGAAACCCTACTTTCGATGTCATGGCATAAAGATTTAAATCTTCCTTCTTTAACTATGGCTTTAGTCTTTTAGTTTCCCTGATTCTTCTTAGTAAAATCCAACAACCTCATTTTTTTTTTTTTTTTACAAATGAGGAAACTGAAACCCAGAGCAAGAACTTGTTCAGGACCTCAAGCAAGTGACTAAGTGGCTGAGTGGTCATTAAGAGCATTAAATAATTAAAAAGAGATATCTCTTAGTGCAGCAAAAATAATCAGACTGATCATTAAACGGTCGTGATTTGATGAAATTTATTCAAATCAACAAGAAGAGAGGTCACTTGTTGGGTCTAAGAGAAAAATTTGACTTAGAAAAGTCTCTTTCCACAAGGATCACTGTGCCCCCTGAATTCAGTATTCCTGGTCCAAGAACTGACTGATACTTGATTCCCAAGAAAGATTTTACTCTGGCTATATGGGCTTTTTCATCTTTGACCCCTTACAGTCACTGTTGCTTTATCTTAGACCTATGGGAATATCAAAGCAGGAAGGGCACATAAAAGCCTGATATAACATGCTGCCAAAGACTACAAAGGTGGTTGTAGCAGGGGATAGAATGCTTCAATGGAGCTGTCCAGCAGATGTCCCTCTTTATAGCTCTTCTGCTTTGCCTCTGCCACACCTGCCTTCCCTGTGCTTAGCCAAGTTTCTGATGGACTAATAGGCTATGACTGGTTATTTGAGGAGCCTAGCAATATCTCTCATCAGCCAGGTCCTCATGCAGACGGACTGAGATAAAGGTGGAGAATATAATTCAGGTTTTTCTTCTGTATACTCCCATTGCATTACTCTAACAGGAACAAGGTGGTTGTGCCATTATGGAAGATATGAGTCCTTATAAAACAAAATAAATGCTCTCCTTTCTTGAATTCCACAAATGAACTTCAATTTGTCTCATCTCTCTTCAAAATTTGTAGTCTCTCTCTCTTTGTTTTTTCTGGTCTCTTATTTCAGATACCCTGAAACCATAATTACCTATTGAATGATGCTGAATTTCATCTTACTCTTGCCAGCTAGAGATTGTTCAGTGACTTCCTTATGACATCAATAGTCACTGTGATGCTAATTCTCTTGGGTCAATGATTACACATGGATTCCTGTTTAACACTCTCCCACAGGAAATGAGCCTAATTTGCTAGGATATGGTGGGTTGATATAGGTCAAGGAGAGTAATTCAATGAGTCAGGCTCTGCTTAAGTCATTTCCTGGTGATAAAAGGCTATTAATGAACTAGTGCTGGACAATAAGTGGTTAAAAAGCCCAACATCATCAGCAGGAGGAATAGAATAGCACTAAAATACCAAGAAAAAAGCTGGAACTAAGTCGACCTGAACCTGAAGAGTAGAATGTATCAAAAATAGAAGTTATTTGTGATTCGCTTACTTGTGCTAAGATATGATGATAAGGAAGAACAAAATGTGCTCAGTACTGGGTACCACATCTGAGGAAGGTGATGACAAGCCTACCCTCTCTAAGAATCAAACAATTTCGTCATCTGAAAATGAAGTGTATGTTGGATTTTTGTTTTGTTTTGTTTTGTTTTGGGAGAAGGAGCAGATTTTATTCTATGGTCTCTAAGGTCCTTTCTGGCCTAAAACACATAAGCTGAATCACACTCAGCAAAGCATGAATCACTTTAAAGAAATTTCATTTAAGTACCAATTGAACGAACTAGAGATCTGCAATTCGAGTATAATAGAGTAGGGATAGAAGGATTACCAGTAGCATTGTAACTGTGGTGCAAGTTTGTGGAGATCTTACAGTCAGAAAGAGCTGAATTAAAATCCTCCCTCAATCATTTCCTAGCTGTTTGATCTGAAACAAACCACTTAGCCTATCTTTCAGTCTCACTATCTCATTCTCACTGGCCTCCACTATCTTTGTGATGTGGATCAAATCAAATGGCAACTGTAAAGTTCTTTGTAAATTACAAAACTGTATAAATGTTAGATAGTATTATTATCCACAAATATAAAGAAAATCTTTTTAACAATTTGAGGTTTACAAAAATAGAATCAGCTGCCTTGAATAGCTCTTTATTGACCATTTCTGCAGGTCTTCAGGTAGAAATTGGGGGAGTGGGTGGATTATTTGTTGAGCATATAACAGGGAGAATCTATGCTTCAAGTAGACCTGAATAAATCACTTCTGAGATCCCTTTCTAACTATGATGACTTCTCTAGCAGAAAATGTATAAAGTTCACTACTGATAGATTTTTATATCAGAAGGAAAACACTAAGTAGATGAATGAAAAAAATGAATGAATGATAAACCATTTATTAAACAATCATGCATCAAGCGCTGTGCTATGTCATAGAGGTACAATTACAGAGGAACAAGATAATTCCTGCTTACATTTTAATGTTGTTATTGTCCAGTTGTTTGTCACATCTGCCTTCCTTCATTTGAAGTTTTCTTGGCAAGGATACTGGAGTAGTTTGTCATTTCCTTCTCCAACTCATTTTACACATGAGAAAACTGAGGCAGTGTGAAGTAACTTGTCCAAGATGAAATAGTTAATGTTGAAGGCTAGATTTGAACTCCAGTCCTCCTGACTCCAGGCCCATTAATTTATTCCTTGTACCATCTAGTGGTCCCTACATTCTAATAAGAGAATGTAGGGGAATAATGTACAGGGAAGAAAATCCAATGAATAGAATCTTTTTTTAGGGTATTGATATTTATTTAGTGGTATTATTACTTAGTGGTATTGATTTGATTACTGATATCAGAATGAAAGAGGTCATGGTTACATATACAATACCATGGCATAAAAATGACCAAATAGTTTATGGTAGCATTGAGTCTAGTCAAGATAGGGCAAAACTCAGAGTTCAGGGTCAAAGGGGTGTAAGTCTACATTCCAGGAGGAGGAAAAGGCAAAGGAAGTGGGTAAAATCCAGGTGTGATAGAAAGAAGATGCCCTGATAGAGGCATGGGTGCTTGGAGCAAAGGAAATAAGAAGTTCAGCAAGATACAGGGGACCTCAAACTTTTTAAATAGGGGGCCAGTTCACTGTCCCTCAGACTTTTGGAGGGCCGGACTATAGTAAAAACAAAAACTTTGTTTTGTGGGCCTTTAAATAAAGAAACTTCATAGCCCTGGGTGAGGGGGATAAACATCCCCAGCTGCTGCATCTGGCCCGTGGGCCGTAGTTTGAGGACCCCTGTGATAGAGGTTCAAGTCTGAACTCTGGGAAGAGGATAATGCAGAGTGTGGCATAAAATGGCCAGGATGAAAAGATAAGAATATGCCTATTGTGGAAGAAGGATACCTCTACAGAGGCTTCATATTAAAGTAGAGAATTCTGGATATGGAATTAGAAAATTTGCATTCAAATTCTATCTCTATAACATGCTGCCTGTCTGACTTTTAGCACATCAGTTCATCTCTCTTCATTTCAATTACCTTACATTAAAAAACAATGAGGAGAGTTGAAAGAATGACTTTCCAAGAATAATGGTACAGCCACAGAATCCATCAGATCATCTAGTAAAGGGCCCATGAATAAAAGAAGGATGATGGTAGTTGGTGATGCTTCATTTAAAGATATTATCATAAAACAGTTGTTTGTTGACCTTAGAAACTAGTAGAGAAGTCAATTATCTGCCTGGGACATGTGTTTAAAAACATAACCTAGAACCCCAACACATCAAAATAGATGGCATTTCTCTACTTCTGGTCATTCATGTGAGCCCAAATTACACTTCTAAGAGGAAACTAAAAACACACCAATAATGATTATCAAAACTTAAGCAAGAACCAAAACACCTGAAGACTTAGCTGATGTTTCTTCACTGATGCCTATGGAAGACAAGAGAAGCAAAAGAGGAAAAAATGATTTGGGGAGTAAACAATTGGCTAAGAAGGGGATTTAGATTTTGTGGACCATAGTTTACAGCAGCACATCATTGACAGATTCTTGGCCAGAGATGGAGCAACCCTAACAGGATGGTAAGATTGCATTGCCCAAATGTCTTACAAATCTAATCAAAAGGGCTTTAAACTGAAAAATGACTAGGGAATGGGAAGACTGCTTATTATAGCACCTGGTTTATATACTACAGTAGACTAAAGCCAAAAAGATGAAAAAAAGCAAATTAAATACCCAGAATTTAGGAGGAAAAGTGGAATTTGTCTGAAGAGAATAACGTAGATGCACAGGGAACTCACCAACTTTAATTTTAAATACAACTGCACAGAAAACAGAAACAGGACTGGGTAACAGAAAATAAATGTAAACATGGATAAACATGAGCTGAAAATGGTGTGAGAAGCAAAAGACAAATTTTAAAAGGTTTGTTTTTTTTGTTTTGTTTTGTTTTATTTAACTAGGTACAGTGGAAAAAATGAGGATTAAAGAACAATCACACTTTGCTTGGTGTAAATGGGATGATTAGAATTGACAAGAGATAACTGTACAATTCTAATGCATTTAAGTTCGCTCTGCTCCAAGAGAGAATGAGCTTTTACACTGAAAATTATAGAATAGCAACAACAAAAACTAACAAGTGGTTGATATCCAAGACAAATAAGACAATTTTTCAATTGAAATCACCCCAATTCAGTCCTGAAAGAATTGGCAGATGTAATTCAGGGATACTGTCAGTGATATTTGGAAAGATGTTTAAAAATTGGATACATACTTCAAGATTAACTAAGGGGAAATATTGTGCCCCCCTCCTTTTTTTGTGTGTAAAAGGAAATAGAAAGGAATTTGCAAACTAAAGGTCAATGAGCTACCTCAATTACAGAGAAAATTCCAGAACAGATTGTAAAAGAAATGGATGCTGAATATGTGGGAATTGAAGTGATGATTACCAAAACAATAGTATGACTTTATCAAGAACATTCCATGCCAGACTAACCTAATTTATTTTATTTTTGTATTAAAGTAGCAAAAGAATGAAATACTATAAACATAGTTTATGTTTTTTTTTAGCAAAATTCTTCATAAAATATCTACCATTGTTCTTGTGGAAGATTTAGAGAGATAGGGATTAGGCAAGAATATAGTCAGATGGATTCAGAACACATTGGTTATCTAGAATAGTTGATAACCAATCATAGCAACATGGAAGGAGATCTTTAGATGAGTCCTCTAGGAATCTGTATTTGGCTGTATTCTTTTAAATTTTCATCAGTGATTTGAATAAAGGCATAAATGGTATATTCACCAAATTTGCTTTGCAAAATTAAACTAAACTGTGTGGAATAGCTAATACAGAGGATAATTGTTAGCAACCTAAAGTAGGTATTGATTGGTCAGAATCTTATACTTGATCAAACAAAATACAAATCATTAGTAGTGATAAATGTTTTCACAGACTAGTTGTACAAAAAAAAAAAATCAACTTCCCAAGTAGAAGATGGTTGAGGCGTGATTTGACAATATTTGTTTTGAAAGAAAATGAGATAAAAATATAATAGTTTTATTGTAGATTCATGATTCATGTAAGTCATCAGTGTGTGGTAGCAGCCAAATAAAAGCTAAAGTGATCTTGCCCTGAATTAAGAAAGAGGTGATGCTTCCAGGAAAAAGGAGAAGCGACTGATAGTCTTATTGTCCTCTTTCATCAGACTTCATCCGGAGTAGTTTGTTTAGTTTGGGCTACCACAATTTAAAAAGGACATTGATAAATTCAAAAATATCTAGAAGTATGCAAATAAGAAACTGAGGGACCTTGAGTTCATAAAATATAGGGACCAGTTGAATTATCTGGGAATAGTCATCTTAAAGGGGAAAAAAGTCAAAGGAGGTGTGATAGCTATGATAAAGTATTTGAAAACTTGCTGCTACTCTGAGAATGTATTGTTTTTCCCATGAGCAATGAGAGGAAGTTTCAAAGACTCAATATTAGGATTAATGTCAGACAAAAGTTTCCAACAATTGTTATTCAGTCCTTCCAAATGCATCTGATACTTCATGATCCTATTTGAGGTTTTCTTGGTAAAGATAATGAGGTGATGTACTATTTTCTTCTCCAGGTCATTTCACAGATGAGGAATCTGAAGCAAACAGGGTTAAGGGACTTGTCCAGGGTCACACAGCCAGTAAGTGTTTAAGGCCAGATTTGAAGTCTGAAAGATGAGTTTTCCTGACTCTAGACCTCATATTTTATCCACTAAATCCCTTAATTGCCCTACTCAACAATTAGAACAGTCCAATTTGCCTTGAGAAATGGGAGGTTCCCCTTTTTGGAAATCTTCAAGACAAGGCTAGAGGATTATTTTTGGGGCACATAATTGTGGTGAACAATATACAATAAAGTTAAATTGAGGTAGTTCTCCAAGAAAGATGGGTTTATTAACAGTGATGTGTATAACTAAACAAAGTAGGTCAAAGTGGCCCCCTCAGTAAGGCCAGTAATCAAATGAAAAGATAAAGACCCTTTTTTATTGATACTCAGAAAAAGAGGGAATGAGGATAGTTGGGGAGACTTATAACTGGCTACAACCAGGGAAATTGAGTTGGCATTCAGGTGTGACAGATCTTGTCCCTCTCTAATAATTAAGCTATGCTAATTGCTTTATAGGACTCAACTGCTTCCTGCAATCTTGATTACAATATCAGAACCACCAGATTAGCTGTCCTCTTGGAGGAGACCAAACCAACCCTAATTGCACAAAGACAGTTGGGGAGAAATCTTTGTTTTGTGTTTATAGACAATAAACAGATGTCCCAGAGGATAGCTGCAGGAGTTTAGCAATATTCCTTTTCAAAAATGCCTTTAAGTCAATTCAGACTAGACTATGTTTTTAAGGGAAGTTAGTTCAGGCAGACACTGACCATTATAAAAATCAATACAACATGAAATCAATTGTTTTGTAAAATCAACATAGTAGAAATCAGAGGAAATATTAATTTATATCTTTTCACATTATAGTAGGGATTCCTTTGTACATGAGTCAGACTAACTAGCCACTGAGATCTCTTTGAACTCCCAAAGTCTGTGATTCTAAGACCTGTCATATAAATCTATGATCTTCTACATAAAATGTAAACTTCTAAATAAGGAGATTTCTTCATGTTCTCTTAAAGAGAAGTATTTGAGGAAAGCAAAGTACTTTTCAGTCCCTCTGGGGAATACTTATGTTTTCTTTCCTGTAATTAATCTGGATTTATACATCCAGTATATAAGTAAAGTACCTTCTACAGTCAGACCAGATATCTATCCTAATATATGAAAGACATTTTCCTAGCTAATTCCTAGTTCATTGAATACAGACTCTTATATAAAACAGTTCATGCTGAATAGCTCCTACTCACCATCAACCTAAGAGTCTCTGCTTCCTTGTAGAATTTTCTGAAAGCTTAACATGTTTATTTGGAATTCATAGCTTGGACAAAATCTAGGAGGATCCTTGTGTCAATTATATTTACAAACAAGAACAATCAAATCCATAACTAGAATTCATGATGCCTGGGTCAACCATCATTGAGAAGTAATCACTTTTGATCAAGGGACACAAGGCTTTGTGATTTAGTCAAGTGCATCAGTAAAGAAGAATTTACTAAATGCCCACTGGGTCCACATTTTGCCTACCCTGATGCTAGTGGTATGTGAAAATGAGTGTAATTGTTTTGGTAATTTGAACATTCTTTGGTATTGACCATTCTTAGAATTATAAACTGATCTTTTCCAATCCAGTGGCCTCCACTGAGTTTTCCAAATTTGCTGACATAAAATGCACAATTTTAATAGATTATCTTTTAGGATTATCAATAGTTCAGCAGGAATTCCCCACTAAACTTATAGTTATTAAGGTTTCCTAAAGTCCATTTGACTCAATTATACAAGATGTATAATTTGAGGTCAGTAATCACACCATAGAGATTATCAAATTTTTCTTATATTTTCTTATATATTATATATTCTTATATAATTCTTATATATTTCTGTATATTTTTGCCACCCATTCTTAATCTTTTCTACTTCTGTATAGTTCTTATCATTTTTATCTTTTATCATTTTCATTTTGTATGAATCATTCTTTTGAAATCTATAATTGTCCTGAAGAGTTTCTTGTCTTTTCCAATCTACTCTTTTTCTCAATTTCTCTGCATTACTCATTTAAGAAAGTCTTATTCTCTCCTTGCTGTTCTCTGGAATTTTGCATCCAGTTGGGTATTTCTTTTTCTTTCTCCTTTGCTTTTTGTTTTCCTTCTTTCCACAGGTTTTTACAAAGCCACATTAGACTATTTATTGGAAGAACAAATATTGAAGATGAAGCTTAAATACTTTTGCCACTTAAGGAAAAGATGGAGCGCATTGAAAAAGACCCTGATTCGGGAACAAATTGAAAACAAAAGGAGGAGAGGATGGGAAAGGATGAGCTGGATAAAGAATATCATGGAAATGATAAACATGAGCTTAGATAGACTTAGGGACACAACAGAGGACAGAGTCACCTCATGTGCTATGATTCATGGAATGACAAAGAGTCAGACATAAATGAATGATTGAACAATAATAATAAATGTGCCAGGTGCTGTATAAAGTGCTGGGGAAACAAGGAAAGGAAAACATAGTCAATGCCCTCAAGAAGTGGGAGACATATATAACTAGATACAATAAGATTTAAGAAAGAAAGGGAGAAAGACAGAGAGAGACAGAGATAATATGGAAAATTATATGAGAGGAAAGGTCTCCCAGCAGGAGATAAAGATAAAGCAGGAGAAAAGATAAAGATGGCAGAATTGTGGGCTTCCATAAGTTATCAACTCCCTGTATGATTTTGGAGAACTTTACACTTTCTGAATCTTAGTTTCCTCCTCAGACTAGATGACTAAATTAATTGGTCTCTAAGCACTTAAGCTCAGACTTGAAGATCAGAGACATTAAAACACGGAAATTAAAGTGCTGAGATTCCAGGCATGGAGGATATCCAATGCAAAAGCACTGCTACTAATACACAGAGTGTTTTGTGAAAAACAGGTGTAAAAAGTCTAGAAAAGTAGGAAGGGACCAGCTTGTGAAGTTTTCAGTGCCAGAGGAACACACACACACACACACACACACACACACACATATTTACACATACATATAGATACATTTGTGTGAATGTGTACAATTCCATTTGGGGTTTTATTGGCAAAAATACTGGAATGGTTTGCCATTTCTTCCTCTTGTTCATTTTACAGATGAGGAAAATGAGAGTTGAATGACTTTCCAGGGTCATATAGCTAGTATGTGTTGAAACCAGATTTAAATTCAGGTGGATGAGCTTCTGACATTAAACTAAACTCTCTATTCACTATGTCACAGAAGAATTTTCTTGTAGCAAATAAATGTGTGTTTCTATATGTATAAATGTATATACACATGTAATTTATTTTTAAATCATATTACTATGGGGATCTCCCTCAGCCAATCCAGATGGGTAACTGTCCTTGCTCAGGAAAATAAGGTGAGTGGGCTGCATAGGGGACAGAGTGTTGGGCCTTGAGTGAGCAAGACCTGAGATTAAATGCATCTTTAGACACTTACTAGCTGTGTGAGTTTGGGCAAGTCACTTAACTTCGTCTGAGTTTCCATAACTATAAAATGGGGGATAATAATAACACCTACGTCTCAGAATTGTGAGGATTTTATAACATACTTAGCACAATTCCTGGAACCTTGGTTTCAAAACCCAAGCACCCCATTCCAAAATTACAGCTCTAGGTTCAATTCCTTTATATATTGGTGGAATGATGGCCAATACATTCCTCAAATATAAAACAGCTGTAAAATTCAAATAGGTAGCAATGGTTAGGGAGCAACCTTTAGTTGATAAATCACGGTCTTTATTACTTGTAGATCAATGGATTTTGCAGAGAAAAATGAACCCTGGCAGTTGAGGCTTTATGCGACTTCATTAGAATCAGAAATTTAAACAACTTTGAGTTTTTTCATCAGCCCTAAAAGAAAATAATTTATATAAAATATAAACAAAAAATGAAGCCAGACAGCCAGGCCTATCATTGACTTGCATGTCACTGTCATTTATAAAAATGTGACCTAGATAGAAATTAGAAATAGTGGCATAGGCTCCTGTCCTGGATAGTTGTGATCTTTCATCTTCATAAAGTGTTAACTTATCAAAGCCTGGAGAGACACTTGCAGTAGTTTTAGGGTTTTTTGGTTGTTTGCTTTGTAAGACACTTTAGGAGGCAGTCTCATGAAGGAAGAATTGATCATTGTTCAGGAAAAGCAGATTTTAGCCTTGGCTCAGTCATGAATTCTCTGTGGCACTTTGAAGTATTTGACATGTCTGAGAACTTAAGTTTGCCCCTCAGAAAAATGAGGAGGTTGGAATAATAACAAATAGCAAAAAATTATTTTCACAGCTAACCCTCTATGGTTTTGGTGAACAATTTGTCAACTTAAAATACTATCATTAAATTATTGGTATGTGTATCTCTGTTTGGTGAGGGGAGGAAAGGGGAGATTTCTTTAAGAGGAGAACATAATTATATTACAAGATTATGAAAACAGAGTTTCAAGAGACTTTAGGGATCATTCCGGTTCAATGGAATCAAACTCAATAGAAAGGGAAGAGGTACTAACTATACATGAAGATTCCTAATGGTCTCATATTGACTAAGAAAACCATAAATTAATATTATTTATGTTATATTATATCCTTATTTATTTTGTTTAGTATCCAATTTCATTTTAATTTGTTTTGGGTTCACTCTGGTTATGGCCAAGGCAGACGTGTTTGGTATCTCTGATCTAGTTCAACTCCCTCATTTTACTGATGAGGAAATGGGGCTTGGAGAGGCTAAGTAATTTCTACAATATCACACAGGTATCACACCAGGTCATTTATGTAACATCAGTCATAGCACTGGGAATATGGATTCCCTTCTTCTAAAATGATTATTCTTTATATTCTACCACCAAGCCTTTCCAACATTTGTACTCAATATACAGCTGCTCAGAGATCACTAAGTAAAAAGTGAATAAAAAAGAGTGAAGCCTGGAGTTAGGAAGATGAGAGTTCAAATCCAATCTTAGATACTTATTAGATTTGTGAGCCTGGGCAAGCTAATTATCTCCTGTCTGCCTCAGTTTCTTCAATTGAAAAATGGTAATCATATCAGCAACTGTCAGCTAGGATCTAGAGATAATGCACATATGGTGCTTAGCACATAATAGATATTTTTTAAAAAGATATTTGTTTCTTTCTTTCCAACATATCAAAGACTACCATGTCCTCATTTCCCTAGGTTTTCTAGAATGGGATCCAAAAGAGAAAACACACTTTCTCAGAGTGTATCTTAGCCTGAAATGATCATGAGAATCTTCTGCTCAAGTGTTACAAAGGGAAAGTTTTCTAACCTTGTCTTTCACAAGGAACCCTTGCAATTCATGTCTGCCTTCCTATTTCACAAGCTCCTATCTCCTGCAACTATTTCCTCTTTTAGGTAGAGACACTTAGGTTGACAATAGAAACCTAATTAATATCATGCCTTAAAAGCAGGAAGAGGTAGGACCTCCTTTATTATGGAAAGCATATCTGTCTTTGATCCAATTTGGACAATTCTGAAACATTCACTGCATAAATTCTAATATTCTGTGGTTGTGATTATATTTCAGTCTGGCTAACTATAGACAGGAGCCTTCGCTGCTTCCCAAAAACACCTTACTTGTACTGCTAGTATCTCCTTGTCAGTCAATGAAGCTGTGTGGGATCTTTAAAGCCATATAGTAGGATAACAACATACGACTTATCCCATGTTTCTTTTCGATGACCTTATGATCATCAGTTTGTCACTTAAATGCCAAGCTTTCTTATTATCAATGTATCAAATCCTAGAAATCTTCATCATTCTTCAGTTTCTCTTTGATATGTGGACAAAGTAACCCAGAGATCACAGAATCCTTAACAAAATGTGAGAACTGAAAAAAACCCTCAGGGGTATAACCAGAATCTGAAAGGGATCTCCCCCACAAGCAGTCTTAAGAAATGATTGCCTAACCTCTTCTTAAAGATCCTTTCCACTGATAGGGAACCCACTATTTCTAGAGGCATTTATCTGACAGTTTTGAATGTTAGGAAATTTTTCTTTGTTGTTCAGTCATATCCAATCCTTCATAACCTCACTTGGGAATTTCTTGGTAAAGATACTATAGTGGTTTGCATTTCCTTCTCCAATTGATTTTACAGCTTAGGAAACTGAGGCAAACAAGGTTAAGTCATCTTCCCAGGGTCTCACAGCTAGTATCTGAGGTCAGATTTGAATTTAGAAAGAGAAATTTCCCGACTCTAGGCCCAGCAATCTAACCACTGATCATCTAGATATCAAGTTCCAAACGAGCAAACCCTTTACTTATTTGAACAGACTACTCATGACCTTGATTTGGTAACTTAGTCCTTGGGTTACCAATGGAGTAATAGAGATAGAGAGTTTGATTCCTTGGACCTGCTAAATCTCCCTGCAGAGCAGATCTACAGAGTTGCTTCCTCTTCAATAGAGACAACCAGAATCCAGGGCAATAGAAGGCCCTGAAAAATACACGCTTATTACATTCCAAAGACATTTTTTCCACCCCTTTTTGAGAGTCCCTCTCTTGAAATTCTCTAAGTTGGGCATTGTCTTATCTGCCATGTTATATTATCGAAATCACCAAGGCTAACACAGGCTTAATAAAAAGATGAAAACAATTTACAAGATTCTGATATAGCTTTCTCTTCCACTTCACTTCTAGAAGTTAATATATTTTTTTTAATTTCCACTTTGGCCTTGATTCTAGTTCTTTCTTGGTCATTTGAAAATGAAACTATTTGAATTTGAAAAGTATATTTCCATTTTACAATATTTCTACATGGAAGGCACATACTGGTCAAAATCAAGGAAGTAAAGAGAGGCTGCATGACAAATGAATGGAACATTGGACTTTAGGTTGGGAAGATGTGGTTCAGATACTAACTAGCTTCAATTTTCCCATCTTTAAACTACACAGATTATTACAGGAGTCACCTGCTAGTGGCTGCTGGGGAGCCAATTCTGACCAGCAGAATAGATCCCTTCATATGAGAGGATGATAATGATACAAGGAGGCTGAGAGGCAGTTACATTCCCTGACTGCTCTCCTCTTCCCTCTTGCCTCCAATTTATTTCATTCCTAATTAACAAGCAACATCTGCATCAGTAAAGGCTGATTTGCAATTCCTTCAAGTGTGTTATGATTCACAGCTGGGGGGCTTTCAGAGAACTGACCCACCCCTTCACACTTAGGCTTAGCACTTAATAATAGACAATAATAATGTTTACTTCACATTGTGATTGTGAGAGGGAGAGACAAGAAAAGGAGATGGAGAGAGAGACAAGGAGACAGAGAGATGCAGAGTGACACAGAGAGAGACAGAGAGAAAAAGAGAGACAAAGAGATCAATCGGTATAAGTTTACAGCTAAAAAAAAAAAAAAGAAAGAAAATCATTTAAAAGAGAGACCTTCCCAAAGATTGCTCCATAGGTTGCTTAAAACTGGCTCAATTTCCATGCTTAGCAGGTTACAAATGTAATGGCTATCACCAAAGCACAGTATCTTCCTTGCCCATTAGTGAGCTAGACCAAGATGAAAGTGATCAGGGGTTATAAGAGAAATGTGTATTCTTTTACTCCTCGCAGGTTCTAGGGTTCTTTTATAGACCTGATTGCTGCTGAGAGAATATATGTATGATACAGATATTTGGTACTAGGATTTGGGGCTGACTGGTGGAAGTGGATGAAAGTCATTTCTTCCTTTCTCAGCCTAAGCAGAGGGAAGCCACTTCCCAATATTCCTATTAGGTTCCCAGAAGGAATGGAAGTTATTTGTCCTTCCTAAAGCACTACTATGGGAAGATTTATATTGTGTCTTCTGAATGAAGCTATAAATATATAGATAAAGATAGATAATCTGCCAAATTTTAAGATCATCAAAGGTAAAGCTCTGTTTATTTTCTCTCATTACACACAGCAACCACTCAATAAGTGCTACAGAATAATCCACCTTCCATATCTTCCCAATTTCACTGGACAATTATTTGGTATATGAAGCTATATTTCCCCATTTCCAAGGCTGCTAAATTTAGAGTTACATAAGGTCAAAGAATAGAACTAGGTAATGTGTCAGTACCTTTCATCTTCCATCCTAGCACCAAATACAGGATTTTCTAGATAGTAAATGTTCAAGGAAGATATCTATGTGTTTCATTATACCACTGTACCCATAAATAAATATTTCATATCAAAGGCAAATCAAAATCTCTTCCTTGCACTAGTCCCCCTCTCTGGGTCTAATGTGAAAACTTGTGATGTCATAGTATCCGAATATTTGTTAAAGACTGAATCTCTTTATCTTGCCAATGGTGAGAGAAACTAGTGGCCATTCTCAGGACAATTCTTATTACTTATTAGCATGGAAACTTTGACCAACTCTATTTCCAAGGGAGTTCACACCTTTTAAGTACATTGGAAGTACTCTTTCCATTTTGGTGCCAAACAGTACAAATAGAATTGCTTTCAGTCCCACTGAAGCTCAGAACTCCCAAATGCTAGTGATCCACCAGCAACAACAACATCCCTAGTAGCAGGAACTATTAAATATGTAGCACCACACCTGGTAGAAGATCATCTTTTTAATGATCCAGACAAGTAACAATTCAGAAAATGACTCCAAGAATTGAAGCAAGAGGAATTATTTTTTTTTTCTGGAAAATATGCCTTGTAATGGATCAAAGTTTTAAATTGTTAAAATAAGGTCTGATGTCAGGAAAAACTTCCTAAAAATCAGAAGGTTTTCAAAAGGATGCCTCAGGCAATGTATCCTCTCTGGTAGGAAACCTTCAAACTGTGGCTGTATAGCCACTTACCAAGCTTTTATAGTGCTCATTCCTTTTGGGGTATGGGTCAGACTGTATGGCCTCAGGGACCTTCCATTTCCAGAATTATGTGGTTCTGTTATATTGTGATTACCAAAGTTCAAACTTAGCCATTTATCCTCATGGAACATCACAGATAGTATAATACAGACAGTGATGAAAGAGTAAAGGAAAAAGAAAAACATAATTTTCTCTTTTTTTTTTTCAGGGCCAGTTCTCAAAAATAAAGCAAATTATTCTATTGACAAGAGTAATCCAGGTAAGGTATTAGCCAACCTATTGCATTTCTTTCCTACAATAAATATATTTGTCACAGTAGGAAAGAATGATTGGAAATTCAAATAAGAAACAGTTACTAAAATGTCAGTTGCATGAAAAGCATATCTCATTTTAATATCTACTATACATATATAAATATATGGATGCATATATAAATATATATGCATGTATATACCTACAGAGAGAGAGAGAGAATTCAATTTTCCAAGACAGTTCAATTGTAAGATTGGAGATATATTCTTCTGGAAACCATTATGGCTGTCCCCCAAATGTAGCATAATTGAAATGGAGAATGTAGCAAAATTTTAAGCATCTCAAAGCAAGTGGGAAATTGGAAACTGATAGGAATAAAGCACAAAGTATGAGTGGGAAGGATAGAGGGTTATTTGTATGTTTAGAATAAGTGCATAAAAGTTAAAAAAAAGGAAAAACAGCAATTTAACCAGAAAGAGCTCACAGATGTGAAACCTGAAGCTTTCACTGTTTGACCCTAACCCCCCCTCTCTCTATCCCCTTATCCATCTCTATATATTCTCTAGCTGTCTAGAATTTTTTCTGTTGCTCAGATCTGTTTTCCTGGCAGGTTCTGGGAAAGATAGCTTTTAGAAATCAAAAGGCTGATCTGGGATATTGGTAGGAGGAAGAGCAAGAAGAGACATCCAACCACAGAATAACTTAAAATTCAAAAGACCACAGGAAATGGACAATGGTCACACCTACTAACTGGAACATATACCACAGCAAATGCAATAAGAGAAGGACACATTTACTGAAAACCCCAGTCTAGGGAACTGGACCACTTTGTAAAGTGAGTCATCAGTAAATGAACTAGTTCCCTGATTTATAAATCCTGTAATAGCAATTTTTATATATTCAGTTTTCATCTAATGTTATATTCCTGGTTACCTCATGCTTCTATAAATTGTAAATTGTTAGAGACTTTCTATTGAGATGGAGCATCAATGTTAATCAGGGTACCAAAATCCTGAAACTGTAACTCTTCTCACCCTCCCTCTATTCAATCTGAAAGCTGCCTTTTTTTTTTTTTTTTTTGCCTTTATTGTTTTGTGACAATCATAAAACTATGCTGACTGGGCCCTCTACAAATTCATGTTCTCATCATGCCAAGTATAATAGTACTTCGTAATCAATAGTACAAGGTAATCTTTTAATTAATCTCTAATTGATTGCCCATCACATAACCCATAGTGACTTTTCTAAAATCTTCTCCCTTCTCAAATATACTTTTTCCCTTCAGACTCATTAAATGGCCCTATTCCAACTCAATATACATATGTATGATTTTTTGGTCTGGACCTGTGATTTCAGAAGTAAAAAAATGCCTAAGCAGATTCCCTTTTATTAAGTCAAATTGGACTGCTAGGTAGTGCAGCAGATATGGAGCTGGGCCTGGAATCAGGAAATCTGGTCATAAACAGTTAAAGGGCAAGTCACTTAACCCTGCTTGGCTCAGTTTCCTCACCTGTAAAAATGAGGTGAAGAAGGAAATGACAAATGATTCCAGTATCCTTGCTAAAAAAAATCCTCTAAACAGGGTCACAAATCATTGGTCATTACTGAAATGACTGAACAGCAACAAAAATGAAGATTAAAAATCATCTGTAATCTACAGTCTTAAATAGTTGTGTAAATACTGAGAAGGCAAATAATTTATAAGATTAGAATATTATTGATTATCACCTCCTCAAACTCTAATCTTAAATCTTTAATCTCTGCTGTCTAACAGTACCAGAGAGTAATTTAATCTCATTGTCTATACTTCTTCTCTGTCCATTTCCTTCTCCACCTCTCATACTCTGGCTTCCATTCCCACCACTTTATTAAAATGACTTTGAAAACTATTAAATTCTATGATCTGTTCTCAGCACTTATTACTCTCTATCTTTCTGAAGCTTTGTCAATGTTGACCTTTTCTCATCCTTTGGATTTTGAAACATGACTCTCTTCTGATTATGGCCTTATCTGCTTGCTTTCTCTTTCTCATTCCCCTTTGCTGCTTTATTATTTTTCTTTGACTTTCAAAGAATAGCCTTCTTCTCCTTTCTATATGATGTGCCCCTTGTTGTTTTTGTGCAGGAAATGGATACTGAATTGAAGGGAATATCTCCCCTGAAATAAGAATGTTAGAGGTCAAAGAAATGTAATCTGCAAGGTTGTTCAATAAACTCTCAGTCTAATCCTTAAGGGATTTTCACTTTTAGAACTCAGGTCCCATTTAGTCTGATGAGATCAGAGACCTCCAGCTGTTGTAGTGGAGTATTTTCAGTGCCATCTCTTCATGACCCCATTTAGAATTTTCTTGTCAAGGCCCTTTGTCATTTCCTTTTCTGGCTTATTTTACATATAAAAAGCTGAGGCAAACAGCTTTAAGTGACTTTCCCAGGATCACACTTCTCATAAGAGTTTGAGGCCATATTTGGACTCAGGAAGATAAGTCTTCCTGTCTCTAGGCCCATTATCACCTCACAATGTTAAATGAGATTAAGTACTGGGAAATCTCCCTACTAGAACAGAACAGATCTAAAAATCAAGGTCATTCTGATGAGGTTATCTAGTTTTTCAGAGTTCTGGTTGGTCAAAGAACCAAAAATATGAGGAGGTCTAGATGTAGGGAGCCAAAATGAGATTAGGGTTTCTGATGGTCAGGGAGTTAAATGATAAGGTCTAGTGGAGGTTCTGGGTTCAGGGAACCAAATGAAGAGATTTGGTTCCCCTATGCCCTCTTGGGAGTCCGTGCAAGAGTAGGGAGTTTTGGGGAACCCCCTTCTGGGGGCACAGGGATTCTCTGTAAAAAGAATTTACAAACCTGAAAACCTAGATTGATAAAAGAGGTTTATTATAGGGATTGGGAAATAAGGCATAAAGTCTCATTAGGGAAATAGGTGAGGGTAAAGAGAGGGTGGCACTGGAAAAGTGGGTGGAGTTTCCTTGGCATAGCAAGGCATGTTTAGAACCTCTGGGAAGAAATGAGTTTTTAATTGCCATTTTTATAAGGAGGTCTTGGGTTGCAAACTAGGCCTGCTCCCCATCCCGATGAAGCTGGTAGGTGGAGTTGAATTGAATAGAAGATCTTTAATTGAATAGGATTGGAATTCTTTTACCCCAGGACTGAACCAACCCCATCTGATAACAGAATGAAGCTGTTTATCATGTTTCCCTCCCATGAGATCCCTCACTGAGGCAGAGTTCAAGAAGATTTTCTCATTTAAGGAGTTTTAGAGAGTTTTGAAGTCCCTTCTTCAATTCCAAAATTAAGAATCCTTTATTTCTTCCTCCACAATCATCTGACAATCTGTACCATTAATCAACCTCCAAAATTAGTGTCTGAGAATCTTTACCTGATCGCCCCCCTTTTCTTTCCTGCCCTAAAACTGTGTAAAGTCCTATATGTTAATTTATTTCTCTTTGCTCTGTGGACTTTTTAGCCATCTAGCTAATGCCCATCACCTGAGGATATTATTTTTAAACTTTTTAATCTTGTTGACCTTCAATCAAAAGCAACAATGAATTTCTCTTCATGAGGCCATTTGGGCTATGGAATTCCCAAATACTATGATTCATTTTATTATCGCTGCAGGTACAAATAAATTCAAAATCTACACTCCAAAACCTCTCACTACACCCCAGTGATTTAGTTCCATATATCCAATTGTCACAAACTGAACTCAGACCAACCAACCAAATTTCTTCCACTTTCCAAATTCCCTGTTTCTGTTAATATCTCTATGATCTTCTCACTCACCAATCTTGATTAGTCTGATAGATCAGTGACACTTTCCTAGTTCAAAATTTAATCAGTCAGTTGTTAAATCATGTCAACTCTACCTTCATAACAGCGATTCTTATCTGGACCAAATGAATCTCAAAGAGGCTATATATAGATGTCACAGATTCAGTGAACTTGGACAAGGAAAACAAAATTATGTCTTTATTTTTAATAACCTCTATTTAAATGTTTTATTGCCTTCAGTTATGAAATATAAATAACATTATTCTGAAAGAGTTTCATAGGCTTCACTAGATTGCCAAAGGAATTCATGACACATGCAAAAAAATTTTGGAAATTAAGGCCTCTTTCTCTAAAATAGCTTTAAAATATTTGTCTTTTCTACTCCTATTGTCATTACTTCAACAATGGTCTTCATCAACTCTCATTTGAACTATTTATAATTCCTTTCTAAATGTTCTTCTCATCCTCTTCCTTTCCTATCCTATCCTATGAATTTTTCATACAGCCCACAAAATAGCTTTTTGAATGAACACTTTTGAACACAACATTTCCTAGCTGAAAAAGAACAATAACAATACTGACATGTTTTAGTATGGGAACAATTCCTTATCTTGGTGTATACAATGATATACTTATAATTTTGTTCCTACAGGAAAATATAGGAAGTATTTCCCTCTGTCCCCTTCCTCATTCACTCTTCATCTTTATCCTCTCCCTGTTTTTTCCTCTTTTTCCTTATGTCTTTTCCTCTCTCACCTCTTTCCATCCCTTCCTCTAGGTAGCAGAGTCAAAGTGACTGGTTCTGAAAATCCAAGATTTTCAAGAGATCTGAGTTCAAATCTAAGTTCACATATTTTCTAAGCTGTATGATACTAGGTAAGTAAATCAATCTCTTTGTATTAATTTTGTTCAATTAAAAAAAATTAAAATAGCATTATTTTCCAATGTCATTCCAATAAACTTTGCATAAAAAATGTTATCCACATCTGGGAAAAGAACTATGGAGATTTTTATGTAAATCAACACATGCTTTGTTCACTTCTTTTTTCTGTTTTTTTTTTCCTCTCCCATGGTTTTTCCCTTTTGTTCTGATTTTTCTTTCCCAACATGATTCATAAAGCAATGTATATTAAAATCAACTTAATTTTATTTATAAAACATCATTATACTGAGAGTTTCACAGTGTTTACTAGACTGCCAAATTAGTCTATGACATAAAAAATCCTGCTCCCCAAAAATATTATACTTATCTGTAAAATGGTTTTTCCCCCTCCAGTTTAGAAGTAAAGGCAGTTTATTGAGACTGCCCCCTGGGACTCCCTGCCTTTTCTTTCTTACAAGGCGGGGAGTTTCTGGATGACTTCAAAGGCTAGGTGATTTAACACCTGCTTAAGGCTTTGAAGGCCTTTGGTCTAGTTTGAACCTAAGCCTTTAAATGGGCTCTGAAGTATATATTACGTTGAATTGCAAATTCAAAGAAGTAGCTTAAGTGCTGCAGGGCTTGTTTGGAGAATTTAGCTTAATTAAAGTGTTCGATTTGCATTTGATGCAAGATAAAGTCTTGTAGTTCTTAGTTAAGAGAGTGTGATGAATAGTGGGGTTAGGGGGAGTAGGAGAGCAGAGATTACTGTGGTTGTTGGGATTAGTATAGTAGTTTGTATTGAGTTATTATATCATTGTATTTTGGAATTATTGGTGGATGGAAATATGGTAAATCTGGATGCATAGATGAGTCGTATACAGAAGAAAAGGTTTAGTAGTGCTGAAAGGGCTATTATTGTGGCTGTTATGATGTTGCCATTGTTAATTAGTTCTTGTAAAACGAGTCATTTAGGTATGAAGCTGGTGAGAGGTGGTAGGCCTCCTAGGGATAAGAGGGTAAGAAGAATGATGATGGTTGCTGTAGCTGGTTCATTTCATAGGCTGGGTAGGGATTTGATTTTGGTGGTATTTGATAGGTTGAGGGTTAGGAATGTAGTTAGAGTAGCTATAACATAGATAGTAAGGGTTAGGACAGTTAGGGTCCGGTTAATTTGTACAATGATCACTATTCAGCCTATGTGGGCAATGGAGGAGTAGGCTAGAATCCTTCGTAGGTGGGGTTGGTCGAAGATGGAGTCTCTTTATTTCAAGTCTTCTCAGCCCCTAAATACCTTAGTATGATTACATCACCACAGCACACTACAGAAGTATAACTGTAAGTACCTTGCTATTGATATGTAAATTCCCCTTTACTGTAGTATCCCTTGCTTCAAGTAGAACACAGGTGGTCAGGCCCTCCTTGACTTCTCAGGAAGGGTGAGAGCCGTTAGAGGAGATGGGGAGCCAAACCAGATACTGTCACCAGGTTCCCTCTGGCCTGAAGAATCTTATGCCTTACCCAGAGTCCCTCCATGACCTGCGGCCCACTACAATATGCATTGTCTTGGTACAAAACACAAGAATACCAGCACATTTAGCCTTTCCTAACTCAAGCAAGACCCAAAAGCTAAAGAAAAGATTGCAGCCTCTGCTATAGTCCTTCCTTCTTTCTTTCTCACAAACAAATTTTGCCTTTCACATTTAGAATGAAAGTATCTTGAGGCCAAGGATTGTACTGATTAATTATATTCATATCCTTATGTTTAGCACAGAAATTCACTCATAAAAAAGTGCTTATAAAAGCACTTTTTTTTTCATGATCATTCAATAAAATAGGATTTCAAGCTTTCATAAGGAGACCAGAACTGAACAAAAAAATGATTATATTAAATTATAAAGCTTGTGCACAAATAAAACCAATGCAATGAAGATTAGAAGGAAAGCAGAAAGTTGGGAAATGATCTTTATATTAATTATCTCTAATAAAGGCCTCATTTCTCAAATATGTAAAGAAGTAAGTCAAATTTAAAAGAATATAAGTCATTCCTCAATTGATAAATGGTGAAAGAACATGAAATTTTCCAATAAAGAAATCAAAACTATCTATAGACATGTGAAGAAGTGCTCTTAAACACTTTTGAGTAGAGAAATGCAAATTAAACAAGGTACCACCTCACCCCTATCAGGTAGCCCAATATGACAAAAAAATAGGAAAATTAATAAATGTGGGAGAGGATGTGGGAAAATTGGGACACTAATGCATTGTTGAGGAACAAAGGCACTATTGGAGTTGTGAATTGATAACCATTCTGTAGAACAAATGGAATTATGCCCAAAGGTCAATGAGAGTATTCATATCACTAATTAGGTCTGTATCCTAAAGAGATTATAAAAAAAGGGAAAAAGGATTTATTTATTCAAATATATTTATAGCAGCCTTTTTCATGATAGCAAAACACTGGAAATTGAAGGATGCCCATTATTTGGAATATGGTTGAACAAGCTGTGGTATCTGAATATTATTATGGAATACTATTATACAATAAGAAATGATGAAAAGGCAGATTTCAGAAAATCCTGGAAAAACTACTATGAACTGATGCAAAGTGAAATAAGCAGAACCAGGAGAACATTGTACATAGTTTTGGCAACATTATGGGATGATCAATTATGAATGACCCAGCTCTTGTCCACAGCAAAATAATCCAAGACAAACACAAAGAACTCACAAAGGGAAATGCTATTCACATCCAGATTAAAGCAGTGATAGACTCTGAATGCAAATCAAAACATACTTTTGTCACTAACTTTATTCTTTTTGTTTTTTTTCTTTTGATTTATTTGTTTTTTCCCAACTGGGACTTATATGAAAATATGTTTTATATAACAGCAAATGTGTCACCTATAAAAATTGCCTATCATTTTTGGAACAGGGAAGAAAGAGATGGAGAAAACTTTGGAATTCAAAATCTTCTACAAATTAATGCTAAAAAAACTGTCTTGACATGTAATTGAGGAAAAAATAAAATACTATTAAAATGCCAACAACAACAACAACAACAACCCCCCACAAATTATATTAAGAAAAAGAGTATTATGATAGATGTAGAAAAAAGAAAAAAGATAAGGAAGTATCTGTTAAATATAATCATATTCATTTTTATGAAAGTAGGTGTCCATGGGTCTTGATTATGTTGAGAGCTATTTCATATGTACAGAAAAGCAAATCAATATGACATTGCAAAAAGGGGGGAAGGTTCTAAATTTCAGTTAAATGGACAGAGAACTGGGTTTATAAAACATTTAAAATAAGATAAAAGAAAAGAATCAGTTATTAACAAATATAAAAGTTCTTTGGGCTGAGTGAAATGAGCAGGACCAGGAGATCATTATATACTTCAACAACAATACTACATGATGACCAGTTTTGATGGACTTGGCCATCCTCAGCAAGGAGATCAACCAAATCATTTCCAATGGAGCAGTAATGAACTGAACCAGTTACGCCCAGAGAAAGAACTCTGGGTGATGACTAAAAACAATTACATTGAACTCCCAATCCCTATATTTATGCCCACCTACATTTTTTATTTCCTTCACAAGCTAATTGTACAATATTTCAGAGTCTGATTCTTTTTGTACAGCAAAATAACAGTTTGGTCATGTATACTTATTGTGTATCTAATTTATATTTTAATATATTTAACATCTACTGGTCATCCTGCCATCTCAGGGAGGGGGTGGGGGGTAAGAGGTGAAAAATTGGAACAAGAGGTTTGGCAATTGTTAATGCTGTAAAGTTACCCATGCATATAACCTGTAAATAAAAGGCTATTAAATAAATAAATAAATAAAAAAGTTCTTTGGACTGAAGGTCTTGTTCAAGCTACTGGTCTGATTTTTCCATAATATACAATTTAGAGTAAAAGTGTCCAGATCTCCTGTCTCAGTTGATATGTCTACGACTGAATCAGGGTGACCTGTGGAAAGTGCAGATTCAGTTCAATTTGGCTATTCCAGAGTCAGACTTACATGTCACAACTGGAAACAGCAGCATGGGAGAATAAAAGAGCCCTCACATATTCTCTTGATTTGCATCTCTAACTGACTACAATTTATCTCTTCTTGGACTTCTCATTGGGACCTCAAGTTATACACTCTGCAAAATCCACTTTCTTTCATCTTTCCCAAAACCTTCACCTCTCTTCTGGATGAACTGACTCTATGAGTAGTTTCATCCATCATGAAAACAATCTTCAATGTTTGTGATCTTGAGGTTGTCTTCTTACTTTCTTACATTACATATCTGATTAGTTACTTAATCTTCTTGTTTCTCTTTCTTTAAAATCCCTTTACATTGTACCCGCAAATATCCTAACTTCCCAGTTTTTCAATCTCCATGACTCACTTCTTCCCAGTAATTCAGGTTTACAAAGAGATGATCACATCCATGATCTTCTCATCAATCATTGCTATTTTACTTTCATATTCATAAATTCAAAAAATTCCTTGATTTGGAAATATTTCATTATTCCACATTTCACCATACAACTTATAATTCTTTTTTGAATTCTAAACCTGACATCCCTTACTTCTATAACATAGTAGTTTCCTAAGTGATCACCACTGCATGATTGTACTCTTCTTTCTTCCCCATTTTGATCCACTGAGGAAGTAATTCAACTCTATCCTAGTTTCTGCTTATAAATCACTTGCCCCCTTGTCCCTTCATTAGTTAAGCCCAGTCAAATTTTAACCCTAGATTACTCTCTCAATTTGATTCCTTCATTCTTATTCATGTATAGCTGAATGAAGATTGAAGAAATCATAAAACAATGCTGATTGGTATACTACAATTTTATGTCAGCTAATTTTATTTGGGTCCTCATTGAAGCAAGACAGTAATTTCTCAAATTAATTTTCTCTTCCTCTTCACAGGGATAATTTCAAATCTCATTTCTTTCTTCAAATCTTTCACATCATTTTCTATTCCCATCCCCTCCTGAACTTTGTATTTTACATGTTCACACACACACACACACACACACACACACATACACACACACACCACATACACACATAATCTTTTGCTGAGTTCCCTTTTCTCCCCACATCATCTTACATCATTCATCATCTTTACCTCACCATGTCCTTCTTTTTTTCTGGTCTCTGATGAAGAGATGAACATTCTATTTCACAAGGCTAATATTTCTACATGCACCCTTGATCCTATCTCCTACTATCTTTTTCAGTAAATCACCCCCACCATCATCCATATTTTCTATTATCTTCACTCTCTCTTTCTCTCATTTTCTATCTCTCTTTCTCTCTCTATATATATGTATGTATACACACACACACACACACACACACACACTGGCTTTCTTCCTTTTGCTTATAAATCCACCCATGTACAAACATTTGCCTGCAAATATGAGTTACTTATAAAATTTTCACTTTATTCTATCATACAACACTGGTTATTTTCTTTTTCTTAGCTAACCTCCTAAAACAGCTGTCTATATATGGTGAATTCATGTTGTTACTTCTCATCCTCTTCTTCATAATCCTCTGAAATCTAGCTTACTACCTCATAATGCAACTAAAATGTTCTCTCTGAAGTTATCCATAATCTCATAGGTTTAGATGCAATGGCATTTTTTCAGTACTCAGCAGAGTTAACCTTTTAACATCAATTGACACTTCTGATTAATTTTTAACAAAGATAATGGTAATATTCTTCTTTCCTGGTTATTTCCCTATTTCCCTAGTAGCTCCTTAATCCCCTTGGCTGTATAGTTAGTTAACCATTCTGTGTTCATTAACCATGGATATTTCTTAAAGCCCTTTACTAGGTCCTCTTTTCTTGACTATCTAAATTTCCTCACTTTGTGCTCCTCAGTGATCAAAACTCATGATTTCAAATATCATCTTATGAAAATGCCCTGATTTATATATTATTTAACTCCTGTGTCTCTCCTGAGGTAGTCTTGCATGATCAGCTGCTTTTTGGACACTTTGAATTAGCTGTCTCATAGGCTCTTCAAATCAACATGTCCAAAATTAAAATCTTTGTTTTTCTTTCCTCCTTTAGCTCTATCTTTTTCCAGATTTCTAATGTTAATGGACATCATCATCATCATATCTATCACCTAGGTTCATCTTTTCATTATTACTCACTCCACACATCCAATTTGTTATTGGAACTTACCATTTCTACTTTTCATAAGATCTCTCATTTATGTCAATTTATCCCAAAAACAGATATCACCTTAGTACAGGACCCAATCACCTTTCACCTATATTTTTAATAACCTTCTAAATAATTTCTCTATCTAAAATGTTTCTCATCTTCAATCCATATGGTATTAAGAACCAAAGTGTTTTTTAATACATGGAAAGGTTTGACTGTTCTCCTTCTACACTCATTCCTCCAACTCCCACACACCCTAATACAATCCAATAATTTTGTTATCTCCAGGGTACAATATAAAATCTGCCATTTTATAATGAAAGCTTTTCATAACCTGGCCCTTTCATACTATTCAAATCTTCTTACACTTTACTGTCTTCCACACATTCTATAAAATGACTAAATTGACCTATTTAAAATTCCTCAAATTAATTCTCCAACTTCCCCATACTCCTAAAAGATTAATTTCCTTCCATTCTGTATATGTCTTTCCTTTATCTTGTAGTTGACATTGGTTCTTCCATTAGGGCAGTAACTACTCCCTGCCTTTCTTTGTATCTCTAGCATTTAGCATGGTGACAAGCACATATAAATGCTTTATAAGTTATTGTTTGATGTGTTTTTGTTAATTGGCTCATTTTTCTAGTAAATTTATTTATTTTTAATACACATTATTTTATGAATCATATTGGGAGAGAAAAATCAGAGCTAAAGGGAAAAACATGGAAGAGATAAAAAAACAGAAAAAAAGTGCATATGAACATGTGTTGACTTATATTCAGTCTCCTTAGTTCCTTTCTGCATACAGATGGCATTTTCTGTCCAAAGCCTATTGGGCTTCCTTTGGATCACTGAACCACTGAGAAGAACCAAGTTTTTCATAGTTGATTATTATACATTCTTGCTATTATTATTCAAATGTATTCCTGGTTCTGCTTGTTTCACTCAGCATCAATTCACATAAATCTTTCCAGGCCTTTCTAAAATCAGCTTGTTCATCAATTTTTATAAAACACTAATATTCCATTGTCTTCATATACCACAACTTATTTAGCCATTCCCCAATTGATGGGCATCTACTCATGTTTCCAATTCTTTGCAAACCAAAAAAGAGCTGCTACAAACATTTTTGCACATACATCTCATTTTTCTTCCTTTATAATTTTCTTGGGATATAGACCCTGTAATGGCATTGCTGGGTCAAAGGATATGCACAGTTTCATAGCTCTTTGGGTATAGTCCCAAATTGCTCTCCTGAATGGTTGTATAATTTTACAATTCTGCCAACAATGCATTAGTGTCCCAGTTTTCCCATATCCCCTCCAACATTGACCATTATATTTTCCTGTCATATGAGCAAATCTGAGAGGTATAAGGTCATATCTGGGAGTTGTTTTAATCTGCATTTTTCCAATTAGTAGTGATTTAGAGCATTTTTTTCCTAAAACTATGGATGACTTTTAATATCATCATTGGAAAATTATCTGTTTATATCCTTTGACCATTTATCTGGGGAATGACTTGATTTCTTATAAATTTTACAGATTTCTTTATATAATTTAGAAATGAGACCTTTATCAGAAATACTGGTTGTAAAGATTTTTCCCAGCTTTGTACTTCCCTTTTAATTTTGTTTCTGTTAGTTTTCTTTGTGCAAAATCTTTTTTAATTTAATGTGATTATAATTGACTCTTTTTCTCTATTCATAAACATACTCCAGAACAAGCTCTCATTGCCTTCTCTATGAATTTTTTAAATAACTTTCTTTTTCTAACACACTTTCCCACTTCTCTTTCACATTTCTAAATCATTCTTTTTTAAAAGCTTTTTAATTTCAAAACATATGCACCGATAATTTGTCAATATTGATCCTTTGCATAGCCTTGTGTCTCCAATTTTTCCCTCCTTCTCCCGACCCCTTCCCTAGATGGCAAGCAATCCAATATAGGTTATACATGTTAAAATATATGTAAATCCAATATTATAAAGATATTTATACTATTCTCTTGTTGCACAAGAAAAATCAGATCAAAAAGGAAAGAGCATGAGTAAGAAAACAAAATGAAAGTGAACAACATCAAGAAGAGCAAGAATGTTATATTATAATTCACATTCAATTCCTACATTCCTTTCTCTGGGTGTAGATTGCTCTCTTCACAAGATCTTGGAACTGGTATCAATCATGTCATTGTTGGAAAGAGTGATGTCATACTTAAAAATCTTCAGTGACTCACTGCCTATTATGTACAAAGCAAAAATCAAATTCCCTTAACTACACAAGGCCATCCATAATTTGTTATTATTTTACTTTTCCATCTTTTTCTCACATTAACGATGATCCTTCATCCTCACTACAGTCCAGCTAACTAATTCTATAATTGGCAATGGACTTCTGGTTTAGAGATTATTTAGAACTTCAATATCGTCTCCTTCCATATGTAAACAAATCTTTATAACTACTGAATCTCATTGTGCACACAACATTCTATGTCTGTAGTCCATAGCATCTCTATAAGGATCATAATTTTAGAATTAAAAGAGACCTTAGAGGTCATCAAATTATTGTAATAATTAGTTAATTGACAAAATGACTAACATTTATATACCATTTTGTTTTGTTACAGAAACTATACTAAACTCTTGACAATTATCCTATTTGATCTTCATAACAATTTTTAGGGATAGATGCTATTTTTGTCTCCATTTTATAAATGAGGAAACTTGCCCATGGTCATACAACTAGTCAATGTCTGAGGCTGATTGTAAACTTGTCTTCTTGACTCCTGGTCCAATGCTTTATCCCCTGTACTATGTTGCTAACTTTCATTTTGTGAGTGAGTAGCCTAAAGAGGTTATGATATACTCAAAATGCCAACATAGGTCCTATGACTCCAAATCCAGATCTCTTTTCATTGAAACATACAACCTCCCCTTTGTGGTAAAGTAGAAGTTTTATATAACATTTTCTTTTCACCAGAATGATGTTCTTTACTTTCTCTATTATTTTCTATGTTCGTATTTGATTTCACTACCTATTGTTCTGTGAATTCCCATGTGGACACTCTACTGAGTCATAACTACCTTCCACAGAGCATGTCATTAAACTCTGTACACAGTAGCTATCTAATCAATAGCTGTAAGATGAATGAATGCCCTATTGGTGAAATGTGCAATAATCATGTTGTATGAGATTCAGGACAGGGGAGACATCCTAAAAATTCCCTATTACTTACATTGGGAAGTAACAATGTTATTACTATTAGCAATGAAAGCACTAGAACTGTGATTTTCCCCCTTGTCACCATCCCGATGTCTAGTAAATATGTTTCCTACTCTTGACATATATTATGTCAAGAGATTAGGGGGAAAGGGTTGAGGAGATGAGTTAAGTATCATGAGTAAATTAAAAGCAACGGACTTCATTGTCCCTGATTTCAAAGTTTAGTTTGTTTATAGAGACAATGTATCCCCTCGTTTGAAAAAGCTAGAGTACATATAAAAGGAGTGAGATAAACAGTGGGTCCAAAGAAGGAGGATGTTGATTTCTTTATTGGGGTTCAAAAGACTTGAGAGAGAAGTCGGCCCTAATTCATTATGCTTAGACAACAACCCACAGAACACAAAGTTGGCTCTGCCTTTACTCTAGACTGCTTTGACTAAGAAAAAAATAACAGATAAATAGCACACCATATGGTTTTCAGAAAGAACTATTTGAGGTTGACACACAATTATATTATTTTAATTTATAGATCAAAGAATCTCTTTTGTCCATCTGAGCAACAAGGAATAGCTTCTTGATTTAGGTATAACAGAGCAAAGGACATGAGACTTTTGGATACATCTCCCTTCAGAAGCCTGACAATAGCAGAAACAGATCTTTCAACAGCATAAGTTGAACAATCACTTTGTAATAATGATAGCCTCAAAAACCTTGAAAATTAGAATTATGAGAAAATAAAAGATATCTTTACTGATATACCCCACCAGAGTTCAATTCCATCTTGGACCACCTTCCACATCTTCTATATTCTAACCAAATAGTACCACTGCCTAATTTATGGTCTCATTTTGCTGCCTTTTTACCGTCATTCCTTTGCCTAAATTGTCTTTATTCAATATCCAAAAGGAATATAACCATCCTGGAATAATCTTGATAGTTGAAATGCTTTCCTTTCTGAAGATCCAATTTGGTTCCAGCAGGAAGTAGCATAGTAAAGTAAATAAAGTTCTGCATCTGGATTCAGGAAGATCTAGTTTTGAATTTTACTTCCAGTCCTTTTCTGAGTCTCAGTTACTTTATCTGTAACATGAGGGCATAAGGTTTGATGACCCCATAAGGCTCCTCTCTACTCGCAATGTAGGATCTCATGATTGTAGACTTCCCTCATTCCTTCTAGCAGAAAAAACTTTTCCCCTACCCTAGTTGCTTGTATCTTTTGAATTACTGCTTGTATTTTATTTTGTACATATGTTATAAACATATTACAAAATAAATGTACCTGTAAATGAGGGTCAAGGATTCAAAGGTAAAAATGCCACAGTTACCATCCTCAAAGAGATTATAATTTCATCCCTTTGAGCATGGAAACTGTGGCATTTTTATCTTTGAATCCGTGGCTCTCATTACAGGTACATGACAGGCACTTATTATGTGTTTCTTAAATTAAATTGATTCATGGACCTTTCTGAGAATTGTCATAGTTATTGATGCATCTTGTGAAGTGTTGGGCTTCACTGTACTGTGAATAATCAAGATCAGCTAATTCCAGGTGATATGATAGCAACTAGGCTTCCTCCAGGTAAACTTCAGATGGCATACTCTATCAAGGTAGCTTTTTTTTGGACAGAATCTACATTCTGCATCCTTAGCTCTTTTTTTTTTTTGTCAGTGGAACTTTTTGTAGTTTGAAATGGGCAGTGGGTATAGACTAATCTACAATTTTTAGAAAAACACAGCTCCCAGCACTGTTGATTCTGCTGCCAAGGACTCTCTACTTTCATTTTATGGACAGCATAAAACAAGGTAGGAAGAAACTGGAGGCAGAGAAAACAGAGTGAAATTTTTTTAGCGTAATCCATGCAAGAGGGAATAAATATGTAAACCAAAGTTCTGGTCTTAGAAGTAGGGAGAAGGCTGTGAACAAAAGAGTTTTTATATAGTTTAAATAAGCATAACTTTACAAATGATTAGAAAGAAACAAAGGATTCAGAGAGAGGTAAGAGGTAAGAGGCAAGGAGATGTCATGGTTTGGAGTCCTGATGCCTGGGAAGCAGGTGGTGATGATTAATTTCTTTATATTCTCATTGGAGTTGTTATTGTTGGGATTTTTGGTTTTGCTTGTTTTGTGCCTATTGTGCTCTTATGAAATGCAGACATAGCAAAATGGATTGAGAATTGTCCTTAAAGTCAGTATAAACTGAGTTCAAGTCCCATCTGTCTTTCATATCGGATCTCTCATTTAATCTCTCAGTTCTCTAGGTCACTGAGACCAGCAGTTTTAAAGAAAGTTATGACCTGTCTTAAAAAAGAGAGTTTCTTCATCTGAGAATCTCCCATATCAATGAAATCACAGTTAGTTGTTATCCCTTTATTTATTCTAAGATAACAAATGCCTGAAAGAAGTTCACATACCCAAATCAAGGAACAGAAGAAGGATGTAGTGGAATAACAAATAATAAGGGGACATGTGAAAAAGAATAAAATAAAAAGAAATTTTGGCATTTATAGAGCACTCTAAGATTTGCAGCACACTTAATATGCTTTCTCATGTGTTTGCATAAACAAAATGATTAAACATACTGCAATCTTCCTATGAAAAATGTGGTGGACAGAAGACCAGTTTCTGAGTCAAGAAGACTTGGTTTTGAGTCGTGCCTCTCAGAGATACTAGTTATGTTTTTGTACACTTGAGACTTAGCCTGTTAATATTAGCCTTGGGCAACTCTATTAAACTCAAGTCACTGAAGAATTACTTCATTTGCATTGCTACAGGGAGTTTTCTCACCTAGAGATTTTCTACACTGAAGAAATCACTGGTTCATTTCCTATCCTTAAGGTCCTTTTTTATACACAGCAGCAATTTAGAGAATAAATTTGTAGAAAGACTCCCACTGGATTTCAATTCAGATGGCATCTGGATTCGAATCCTGATTTTACTACTTACTACTATTTTACTTTGGGCAATTCATTTCATGGTGATAAATATGTTTGTCATCCATAAAATGAGATGAACAGTCTATATAACTTCTCAGGTCTCTTCTGCATTTTGATCAATTATTGTATGTTCTAATGCATTTCAGGCATATTGAAGACCTGTTCATCTCATCTTTCGATTGGATACCAATTGACAAAATAATATTGGTAAGGTTCAGGACCATTTTGTCTAACTCCAAATCAAGGATCACGAATGTTCAGAAAATATATTAATACCATCTAATAAGCTGAATTTGAGGGAGTAGAGAGAAAGGAGAAACAGAAATCAGATTTCAATCATAGCTTACTGGTTTAAGGAAGGAATTTAATTTGCAAGCAAGCCACAGTTCACCCCAAAGCACCTATTTTTACCCTCATCTGCAGATAATCCACATTGCCATTCTAGTTAAAGATTCCCAACATCAGTGCTTCTGTGATGACCTCCTGTGATTTTTGGCTCTCACAGAAAGACTAGCTTTTCTATCTAAATTAGAGTCTTCTTTTATCCTGTGCAGCTTTATCTAAGCTATTGCCTCCTGACTTTCCCACAGGATTTAATCTTCACTCTTGACATTCATTCAGGTAACTGAATTTGACCTTGAATTAGAATTATTATCAGAAACAAAATGGTTTTTCTTCCTGTATTCTTTAAAGAGTGATAGTTTCTTTTCTTGTTCACAAACAGACACAGACACACACCAATGTCACATTCACAAGAATGTCCACCCATTTTTGAGTTTATCCTTGTACTTCTGAGTAGGACTGGATTTTTTTTCCCTTCCTTCCTCCCTGTCTCCTTTTCTCCTCTCCTCTCCTCTCCTCTCCTTCCTTCCTTCCTTCCTTCCTTCCTTCCTTCCTTCCTTTTTCAAATATTTATATAGCACCAGAATATAAGGCCCTGTAGGAGGCTCTAGGGAAGATCACAGAAGAATAAAACACAACCTCTCTCTTCAAGAAACTCACAATCCAGTGGATTTCAGATCTATTAGACAAAATCTAAAATATTCAATAGACAGGTTAACTTATCGTTGTTTTTATAATATTCAGGATAATATATTCCCAACATACTATTCATTTAAATAAGAGATGAAGTCTGGCACACAGCAGATAGAATGCTGGTCTTGAAGTCAGCATTCAAATTTTGTCTTTCACACCTTTTAACTGCATGACCCCTGGTAAGTATCTTAACTTTTATGAGCCACTAGAAACTCTCTAAGACTGTTCTTAATTTGAGGCAATGATCATCCATGGAAGGATTTCTCAGACAACTGAAATCTCATATTGATATATTCATTCTTTACCTGGTTTTGATGCACTTTTTCTTCCTAAGTGATATCAATGTTTCCTCTATCCTAGTTCATGGCCCAATATAACCTCCTTCCTACTGAGTAGAGGTCTTTGTCCTGTGGACTTATCAGGAATCAGGTTATATTCACTCTTTTATACAGTAACACACACACACACACACACACACACACACACACCTTTTCTGTCAGTCTAGAAATTCTGCTAATTACCTGCTACAGTTAAGAGGTTAAAGAGGTTCAGTATCCAACCAGGGAAACTACCATCTGCTTTGGCAGTAGCTAGTAGCTTACTTAGCCCAAAGGACACTTCCATAAAACAAATCAATGTACCCTAAAGATCCTTGGTCCTTGACATCCATCCTACAGCTGCATCATTAAAAACCAGATATTGTTCTTCTTAAACATGAATCCTCTTAAAACAAATATGTTGACTTCCCACACTTAAAATGTAAACCTACTGAGATCACGGTTATCTTACCTTCCTGACATATTGACCCTTAGTACTTAGCAAAAGTACTTGGCTAAGAACTTAATAAATGGTTTTTTATTCACTCCTTTCTAAAATAGTCATCCAAGAAACAAATGGGCACATATACACATGTAAGCGTATTTTTGGTATGTTACAGGCACAAAATGCTGAATAAGAGATAGGAGAATGCAAATCCTCTGTTTTCAGAGATGAAGGATTATGAATGTGGTGTAGATAATGCAATACATATGCATGTATGATGCACACCTTAGTGACCTTTGCCTTGGAAGTTCACCTTATTCCATTCATTTGACATTTTATAGAGCTTAATCAAATCTAACTCTAAATTGAAATACTACAAAGCTTTGTTGGGGTTGTGGAGTTGTAAAGAGAGCTAAAATGCAAGCAGAAAAACCAGTATGAGGTCCGAATTAATCTGGTGCTGAACAAAGAAAAGGAAATTTTGGGCAGGCACCAAGTCCAGTTTTGATGGTATCCTCTGTTCCATCTAGTAGCTATTTTTCTGTTTTCTTTCAATTTGTGGATCTCCAGTCCTTTCCACTCTTATGCATTGCCATATTACTCTCTCTGTCTTTCTCTGTCTCTGTCTCTGTCTGTCTTTCTCTGTCTCTGTCTCTCTCTTTCTCTCTCTCTCTCTCTCTCTCTCTCTCTCTCTCACACACACACACACACATACACACACACACACACTCACACATGCACACACACAGATCTCTCCTATTTAAAATGTTTCTATTTTCCACAGTCCTGGATCCTTGAATGACTTAAACCCTCCCCTGTGTGGTCCAGGTTGCTCCCCTGGAGTTTCAGGCTGCCCTGCAACAACACCATCTCTTTAATCTCTTGGAGGCATCTGAGTCTCCCAATCCTGCAGTTCTTTCCCATTCTTTACCCCAACTTTTTGATCTCTGGCATATTTACGTTGCCTGAACTATAGGTTTTACACATTTATTAAATCCAGATTCATCATCCACCCCACTCAGGAGTCAGCCTGATACAATAGAAAGAGCATACCCATATTGGATTACTTGCCATGTAGGGGAGGAGAGTGAGGGTAAGGGGGGAATTAGGAATACAAGGTTTTGTAAGGGTCATTGTTGAAAAATTACCCATGAATATGTCTTGAAAATAAAAAACTTTAATAAAAAATGACAGTTGACATTTAATGCGACAAAAGTGAAAGTAAATGTAGATATTACATGTGCTGTGCTTGTTTTTTATGAAATATTAAACTATCTCAGAGGAAAATTTCTAATCCTAAGGGTAGATATTCTGTTGAGTATAGCTGATAGGGATACAGATACTGTCCTACATATTCATGGACACATTTCAGTAAAGACAGTGTCTTGGATTTGAAAACTACTTCCAATCCAATATGTAAATATCCCCACTAATGACATATCTGATGATGGTTGAGTCATGATTAGTAATATACAAAGTCAATACCTTTGGATAAAGATAAAAAGAGCTGAAATTCCGCAGCAATAGGAAAGTTTTATGCAAATATTCACTGCAGTTCCCTAGATGGGAAGCCTTCATATTTATGGAGCCTTTACACAGAACCATGTGACCCAATGGAAGAAAGAAAAAACATGTCCATATGAGAAGAGGGAATAACAACAGGGCCCCAGTTTTGAAGGCAGATAAAGAATTCCTGTGTAAGATCATGAGCTTCAGGAACTTCATCCTCTGCAATGGAAAAATTGTGTTACAACAACAGAGAAGTTCCCTGAAAGATCAACTACCTAAGCAAGTTTACATGCAAAGCTTTCTTCTAGTACTTTAGCAGAATATTTTGGAGAATAAACTGGAATGAGAGACTAGATATAGCAAGGAATAGAGCTATATTAGAAGCAGTGAACCCAGAACTTGGAACTTAGTAGTAATATGAATTATTTAGACTAGAAATCCAGAAGAAAAAATAGAATCCATTCTCTAGCAATCTTAAGTATTTTCTCCTTAAAATGTTCCCAAACAGAATTGCACTCTATATCGAGGGCTATTTAAGATCCTACAAAGATAGTGTTCATTCTAAAGAAGGTTTTCTTGATTCTTCAGCAAATGAGTACTTTCAGCAGTGGGACTTCCATTGGGGATAGTACTATATGGTCTAATGGTAATTATATAGGTCCGTGGGAGGGTGGAGTTCACTGAAGGGAGGACTGAATTTTTAACTAAAGTGTTTTTTTCTTTGTGTATGCATGAAAAGATATACATACCTATAATCAAAGTGTTTTTGTGATGATTCTAGAGGACTATAGGAATCCCTTGAGGAAACAGGGCTCATAGGAAAGAAAAGGAAAAACACCTTAAGTATTCATGGGATGGATATGAGGCCTTTCATTTTATATATTTGTATATTTTTTGGTAAGGTAAAATAATACCTGCCCTGTGTTCAATGTGTACAGTCAACCTGAATATTTATATGGTCTTTGAGTCCTCTTTTGTCTTTTCTGTAAAGAAATAAACATGAGGCATATTCTGGTACTTCTGGAGGAAAGTGCATTGGACAAACTCGGTCAAATTTGGAAATGCTCCGGCTAATTACTGAATGGGTTCATAAGTCAAAAAGAATAGATTTTTGAGAAACCCTAAATTTAAAGCTGGATCACAAAAATCCAAAGCTTTGGCATTGGGCCATAGAATATAGAGTTATTAAAGAATACAGACAGAAATAGCAATCAATTTATCAGTGCATTTGTTAAGCATTTATTATGTATTAAGCACTTTTCAAAGGTGGAGAGAATGAAAAAGAGCACAACTACATTACAGTTTGCACTGGAAGATCCACATAGGTAAAACAGGGTTTGGTCTAAGCAATTTTACTGAAGAAGCTTCCTAGGACTAACATTATCTTCTTGGCTTGAAGAGTTCAGTGATTTAATGTTACCCTACAGCAATTGAATAGAATATAGAGGAAAAGTCAAGTGAGAGGCATGTCTTTTGTACCATACCATATGCATGACAAAGGAAAGAGAGGGGGAAATGGCAAAAATGAGAATGAAAGGACCCGTTTGAAAGAAAAGTAAAGTTTGCTATGATTTTATTAATAAATACAATAGCAGTATGAAAACAAAAGAGAAAATTGCCTTTAAATGGAAGAATGATTAAAAGGTTCTCCTAGGAAAGAAAAACAATATATATAAGTCACATAAAGTTGGTAGGATAAACTTGGTTTTATGATTCAAAGGCAATAAGAAACATAATTTCATGGGATGTTTGGTTACCTCAAATGGTAGAGTTTTAGAAGACTTTTTAAAAAGATGACAACAAAAATACTATTGAAATAATTACATATAACATTTACCACTGTCTGTTATATAAGATCAAGAAATGTAGGTATTTTATGTCAAACTTTATTTAAAAAGCAATTAAATCTACATATACTTTAATATTTAATGACTTCCATGAAAAACTGGGAATAACACAAGCCAATGAATCAGGCAATACTGGAATGGCAAGTAGCAACAACAACAAAAATATTAAATGGCTTTATTCTAAAAGACAATAAATAACAATCAACTTATTAAAGAAAATTTTATATCATTATCAAATTAGGAAAAAGAATAAAATAAGAAGATATGGACAGGCCTTGTAAAAAAAATTTCAAACTGATCTATTTAAATAATCTAATGACATTAGAAAATGGGATTTGGATAAAACAAAACTGACACAATCTAAGCAATATTTCATTGACATAAATTAATTGTTACAAAGAAGAAATGAGTTTAACAACCAGATTGATAAACAGATATTTGAGCCTCTTCTTAAACAATAAGATATGGTAGCTAAAGATAATGCAGGTTTAAAATATAAATTAATGTGGAATGTCATACAGAGGAGGATCGTAAAAAATATGAACTGTATTACTTTACAAAATATCAAAAAATAACAAAATAACAATTTTGAGAATTTGAAGAGATAATGGTAGTAGCCCTATATTATATCTCATATTTGAAAGAAATTTCCACCACAACAGATAAACACTGGAGGAGAAAAAAAAAAAACAAACAAGTAACCAAAAATACAAGCTTACAGAAAACTTGAAGAAAAAACAGGAGGATCATCAAGGATCATCAAGAGGATAATTAAGAGTGAAACTGAAAGGAAAATAAATAGATGAAAAATGGTAATGATCTGCAAAAATAAAAAAGTTATTTTTCTTCATTAATAGTAGTGGAGATATCACATTCAGATTTTAACATCATAGTTCCCTCAGTTTTGCAAGAGGAAGTTGAAATAGCTCCAAAGAAAACAAAAGATGAAAAAAGCAGCTATACTTGACTTCAATCCAACAGGGATCTGTAATGGTAATAGTATAGTTTTGATGGAATTAAGGGATCAGTTCTCAAGAAAATAAAAAGGAAAAGATATCAAATTCTTGTGAAAATATCACATAAATTTATTTTAAAATTTTGAGGAAAAAGTAACTACCACATTGTGACTATTTTTCTCATCACTACAGAGATTTAATGAGGCTAGTCTATAATGTATTAAGTACATTCAAGATGAAGACATTAGAAGACTACACAGACATACACGAATAAAACTTTTTACTGAACCACATTTTATAGCCATACAACTGGCTAAAAGGTGTAAAGAATGCAAGATTCCACTGTGTTTATTATTTGTGGAACATTCTGGCTTTTGCCTTAGTAGAACAAGTCCATACTCTCTTAGAGGCCCTATTCCACCAATGTATGTCACATGATTAGATCCGAATGATATAAGATTCTCTGAAAGATGTAAAAGCAGAAATAACTTTATCTTATGATCCTATTGCTATTAACATAAATTTAGCTGTAAAATTTAGCTGTATACAGTGCAAACTGTAATGTAGTTGTGCTCTTTTTCATTCTCTCCATCTTTGAGAAGTTTATTTGCTAAAAAGTTTTTACCAACTAATACAAAACAAAAGAGACAGCCAGTGTATTGCAGTCCTGGTGCAGGCTCACCTATGAAACAAATATTTTCATTATCATGTGCTCATAGTTACCATGGCCACTATGGTACAGGGGAGGATGGGAAGATAAGTCTATCTCCCTCTCCTTTTTGGAAGTTCAAGACAGTCTGTTTACATAAATGCCAAATGGAGTGATCAAAAGAAGCAACTTTTCTTCTCACTCTATTTCTATATATCCACAAAGATGCATCTTTATCTCTATATATAAATAAACAGATACCTTATATTTCTAGGTAGATTATTTACCAATTTCACAATCAATACTCTTCTCTTCTATCTACAGAGAAATGTGTCTCTTAAGATACACAGGTATAGATAGATTATGAAGGATAGATAGATTGATGATGAAGATAGATAGATAGATAGACAGACATAGCCTATTAAGAGGATAACTTTTCTGGGATATAGCTTTAATGTCTGTAGCATTACTGATAGATAGACAGACAGACAGACAGACATAGCCTACTGAGAGGATGACTTTTCTGAAATATAGCCCAGAAAGCTTTAATAACTTTAATATTACCTACCCAATTATAGGCATTATGGGGAATCTGGGAGTCAGTTATATTCTTTAGTAAATAGATAGAAAACATATCCTACCAAAAACAGTCTAAATATATGCCTTGGTCTCAGAACTCTAGTCTACTCTGGCTATATTTATTTCTTTTTTTTCACTTTATATATTATATATTCCAGCCAGAATGTGTAAACATCAGTTCACTATCATGTTTGCATCTTCCCAAAGACTGTTCCCCATACTGTGATGCACATTTTCTTTCTCTCTTCTTCTTAAAATTCTTAGTTTTCTTGAAAACTCAGGTAAATTCTCATCCCATTACAACCTTTCTTTTATTCTAGCTATTAGAATTCTCTTCCTCTTTAAGTTATCTAATATTTACTTCTCTAGGTACACTTTACATCTTTCAGTAAAGCTAAAGTTCCTTAAAGGGGGAAAGTTAATTCTCAACTTTGTATCACTATTGCCTATTAGCTATTTAATAAATACTAGTTAAATTGAGTTTAATTGCCTTGTTTATCTCAGAGTTTCAGTGTTTCTCAGCAAGTACTTCTTTTCTTGGATCCTCAGAAATGAAGCCCATAGGATTCGGTGGCAAGGGAATATGAACATTTTTTTTACAAGTAGAGCTTATCTGGTAACTGATTGATGACAGGAAAAAAAAACCTGAAGCAACTCAGCATTTAGCTTAGCAATGGTAGTGTTGACACCACCTGCAAAGAGACATGTATTTACAATGTAGTCCCATTGGGAAGGAATCTTGTAATACTTGCACTAAGGAATAATGGAAAATAAATATATGCTTATGATTCAGGGACCCTTTTCTCCCCGGGGCTGTAGTCTCGGCCTGGAAGTAAATTGAATGCTCAGGAAGGCACATTACCTCTCCTCTGGGTCCTCCAATTTGTACCTACTCAGTGGCCAGAAGGAATTTATGTGGAGTCCTGAGCAACTGGCTGACTAGAAACCTGGATGGTGGAAAGAATTGGAATCACAGGCTAACAGAAAAGGATTCTGACTGCTTTAAAAGGATGTAGAAGAGCCTGGAAAATTGGGAAAATCACCCCATATAAATGCTGCATGGGTCCAGATACTTTGGAGTCAAGTGCTTCCATTGTAAGAAACAGAGGGATCATATGTTTAGAACTCAAAGATCTACAGTTAAAAATATTTTCATCTTTCAGATGAGGAAACTGAGGGCCACAGGAGTAAAAGAACTTGCCCAAAGTCCAACAAGTGATAATTGACAAGGCTAGGTTTCAAATGCAGGTCATCTGATTTCAAAATGATACAGGAAAAAAGACTGATTGACATAGACTTGATAGAACTGGTGACAATCAGATTGTATTTTTACTACCCAAATCTTAATCTTTTTCTCTGATGGGGAGTGACAACATTAGTGAGCGCAATCCAGTCCTAATTTATTTATACTGGGTTTAGAGAAATCCTCTGCCATTCCTGGAAGGGCCATTAGTGGGGAAAAGGTCAGTGGATTGATGTGCTATTTGCTGTCTCTAAATCCAAGGAAATCTATTAGGCCAGTTACCATTGTGTATTAGAATGATTATTGACTAACAGTGGGATTAATTTGGTTCAAAACTCAATTTTGTTACCTGCTGAGTGACTGTGAACAAAACAATAACATTTCTGGGCCTCAGTTTCATTATTTGTAAAGTGAAATAAATGAATTGGATGATAATATAGTTCTTTTCAATCAACCAAGAAACAAGCCCTTATTAAGTGTTTACTATGTTCCAGACATTGTGGTAGACACTGAGGATAGAAATTCAAAGATTTAAACAATCTTTAGTCACAAGGAAGTTATATTTCGAAGGGAGAGGCAATACTGCTTATGAATATACAAGTATAAGAGAAGATGAGAAGGCAATCACTGCTCTCCAGCTATGCTAAATGTTCAGTGTAAGGACTGGAGATGAAGTGCTGAGTGTCAGTGATGGACAAAAGGCCAAGTTAGCTGAATCACCCAGTAAGAGAGGCAGATGGAGGGCAGATAAGTGGGGTCATGTTATTAAGAACTTTCAAATCAATAGAGGAGCATATTCTTTAACTTTAAATCAAAATGGAACTATTAGGGTTGATTGAATAGGTGATCACCATGATACCACATAGCACATACAAAAAAAGGAAAAGTACAAGGAAGATAGTACTTATACTGATAGAGGTAGGGAAGTGTAAATTACATAATATAACCAAAAGAATTCATTTACAAACAGCAGATGATGGCAAGAAGTAATCAGTCATTTTTAATTTACCTGTTTCAGGCTTTGGAAAGAAATGACAACTAATTGTTTTATTTGTCAAGACTTCTGAGTTCATCAGTATAGGAAACTGCCAATATGAAAAGTCCTTTTAATAAGTAGCAAATGTATTTCATTTTTTGCCTTTTTATCCCTAGAACCAAACATGATGTCTGATCCAAAGTAGCTGCTTAATAAATGTTTGTTCAATGACTGAATAAATGAATATGGTTTCAGAAAGTTTCTGGGGCACAGAGAGATTAAATGATTAGCATAGGACCTTACAACTAGTATAGGTGAGTACAAAATTTCTTAACCTGTGGGTCTCAATGACAGTCTTGTAATTAAATGTGAGGGTCACAAAATTATGATATATTATCAATCAGTGTTTGATTTGTATTCCTATTTAGATAGGGTCCCATAAAAATTTCTCTGGTGAAAAAGGGTCATGAGTGGGAAAAGTTTAAGAATCCCTGGGTTAGAATATAAACTTGAACCTTAAACCCAGGTCTTCTTGATACCACTTTCACTAATGCAAGCTGCTTCTATTATTTGTGCTTTTAAACTGCAGCAGGTAAAGAAGTCTGAAATATTTTGTTTCAAGGTCAGAAAATTTGGTGTTAACCTTGTCTATTGCCCTAGAAACTACAATTAATTCTATAAATAATAAATTCTGTCATTGAATTATTAACTCTATTAAAAAGTCAGCAGCAAACCCTCCCACTGTAAATCTTTCCCTCTTTCACTGAGTAAATTTTTTTATGTAAGTTGCTGTAAATTTTTAAAACTCTCACCCAGCATTGTATTCATCAATATTAAAAAACAGCTTGATCGCTCATTGTTATGTTTAGTCTAATTAATTAAGTCTCCAAATGCTCTAGATATGAAATATTTTTAAAAATAAGTGGCATACTTCCCCCTCTCATTTTTTTATTCTATAAATCTATATTTATATTCTATAAAACTATACATTTTTAAAAATATTTTTAAACTGCAGGGAAATTATGGTTTAATTAAACTGACATGACAGGAAAAGGAGCTCTGAGGGATTCTATTTCCAGGGGAAGGGTCTTTTATTCTTCATTGGCTAGGGTGAGGTAGGGCTGGAGGAAAAGAGGTGGTTGGAGAAACACCATACAGAGAAGAAATTTTTTAAAATAAAGTAATGGTCGGACAGCAAAGGACGTGCTACCTGAAGAAACATCTTTGGAAATGATGAATGTACAACTTTTGTCCTTAAAACATTTTTTTCAAAGGAAAAAAATACTCTGACCATTATATTTTATGAAGAATGTTTCTTCACTTTTCAACAAAGGTTCTCAAGCCTTTGATCTTTTGATTGTTCAGAAATAATGATTTGTTTGTTCTAAAAATAGTCTTCCCCAAGGATAAAGGGTAAATTTATTTTTCAGCACTACCATGCTGAACCAAAAGGAAAAGAAGATAAATCTATTGACGGCATACCATGTATTAAATTTAGTGTTGATGTTCCAAGAAAATCTTCCTTAATATTTTCAGACCAAGATTAATGTATTTGCAGACAATTTTAGGCTATAAAGAGAACAAAACTCAACATCTGTTTCATTGTCTGTGTTCCCTATACAGTTTACTTGCCTAAAAATGTAGAAGGCAGGTTGTAGGGAGCAAATATATAACTCAGGCTTCTCCCAACAATGAAATAACTTCTTTTGGGGATTTAGAACATTTCTTGATTTCTGTATTTTGACAGAAGATTAATTTGGGAAGGTTTGGCTTTATTAAACACTGCCTGATGGAGACTTTCAATGTCCATTACATAGCACTTAATATACTAAATGCTAAATTATCATGTAGCTGGTTTAGAAATGCATGCAGCATCCATATGGATGTAGAGGGGATTCAATATGGCCATCCTGATTAAAATTACTGCAGAATGAGCCTGGAGAGATGAGACACTGATGATGTCTAACGTTGAGCAATCCCTGTTGTGGAACCATTATTGCTGGGTGACACAGACTCCTGTCACTATTGCCATTTTAAATCCTATCTGTCAGCAGGTCATAATCACATTCCATTTAAAAATCAATTTTAGCTTGAAAATTTGGAAGATAAGCTATCGGTTTGAGAAATTATTACCTATTTTGCTTTTGTTACATTTTGATTTGCTTCTCCCATAATAGGATTAGTCCCTTGGACGTTGTGCATTACATAGTAAAAGAAAAACTTTAATTTAGCAAAATTATTTTCTTTACTCTAGGTATTCTATTTTTCTAAGTAGTTAATTTTTTTTAAATGATCCTTATGTTTAATTGAATACTATCCCTTGTAAGATAGAGGACAATGTATTACCATTTTACAGATAGCAACAGTAGCAAAATAGTAATGATAGCCAGCATTTACACAGAATTTTCTTCTTTGTTTTTCAGAACTCTGTTTTGTAAATTCCAGAGGAATTATTATGTATATTTTACAGGTAAAGAAAACAGATTCTGAAAACTTAGAAAGTGTTAAAGGTGGGATTCTCTTGAAGTCTAGCACTCTATAGTTGGTCATAGCAGAATGCAGATCATTTTCCAGATTTTAAAGTTCCACATTACCTAAATCAAATATTACATAAGTGCCTTTCAGCAAACTTTTGCACCAAGTCATTAGAGCACATGTGGGATAGTGGAAAGAATAGTGATCTATGTGTCAGGCAATACTGTGAGAGAAGATAGTAGAACATGGGTATTTATTTAATTTTGAGTACTGTTTTCTGACACTGTCTGATGACTGACTTAGACTAAATAAGCACTAAGGTCCCCTTAACTCCAGAAAATCTTTTCTTGGAAACATTTTTTGGAAACATATTAAAGCCAAAGCATTTATGTAGGAAATAATTTACTCAGATTTGGTACAAAGCCTTTGGGGACCCTAAGAAAATGTTGACAGTTATGTTCCCTGTAGCTCTTACTAGCTACCAGGGCTTTTACTTTTCAGGGGAATGCATGTATTTTGATATCATAAAAAATGTCTAAATCCTTTTACAATGGTTGATTTTTCTGGTATTAATATCATTGTTCTGAAATACATCCCTTCATTATGCTCTTCTCTGTAAAGTGATGTAAATTGCCTTTTCTAATCTTCTTCCCTCTTTAAATTATATTCATATATGATCTTTGATTCAATTGTTGCTGGGTAGAAGCTCACTGGTTTAACTAATAGCAAAATGGAAAACCTTATGCTTGTTATTTTTAACGACATATACATAACTGGACTATAAATTCATCCAAATGATTTTTTAACATCTAGTTGACTAGTTTAAGATGCTAGGGAATCAAATCTGTAAGTAATCACGAGGGTCCACGTATTGTCCATAATCTTTGACATGTGCTTTATATAGAATATATTTACATGAAAAATCAGAAAAAAAATAAGTTCAAATCTTGCTTCAGACATTAGTGGTTTGATTCTGGGCAAGTCATATTATTTCTGTGTTTCAATTTTCTCCTCTGTAAAACAGAGATAATGATATAACCTGAACTGCCTTGTGTTTTTGTGTACCTTCTCCATTTGAACAGTTATTTCACTGAAGGTGATCTTTATGAAAACATATTTAAATATTTTTTCAATTTCAAGGTGTCTATACACTCTAATTGTAGCTGTCTAACCTTACATATCATAATATAGATATGTAGGCACAGATGTAGATATGACTTTCCTCTCACTCCTTATTGGCAATTGTTGCTTCTTTGCTGAGATATGAACTCACTTATATCTAAGAATAATAATAATTTTTATTATCCATATCTAAAAATGCATGTTTATTCTTATCAATATCGCTACTACTTAGAACAGATTTTATAAAGCTGGATAACTTCTATGTTTCCTTTCTTTGAGGTACAGCTATAATCTCATGAACTTTTATTGAAACAAAATGTCTACTAGATAATCTAAAATGTTATTTTTGCTTGAACTAAATACATTTTTAATTGGATTACCTGTTCTGCTTCTTCATAGTGTAGCTTACAGCAAAGTTTAGTATGTAGGAGGTACTAAAGAAGGTTTAATGGATTCATGGATTTTATCTCTTCACAGGAACCCAGTCTGGGTAAGTTCTTATTTCTTTGGGTTCATAATATTATCCCCTTTCCCTCAAAAAAGTTAAGAAAAACTTTCAACTCTCTTACAAAGAATAATATAAAGAAAGAGTACATGAAATTAAATCAGCATGATGATTCGAGTCTCACCTCTGATGATGACTAGCTATATGATCATGAACAAATCATTTTATTTTCTGTATCTTAATTTTCTCATCTTTAAAATGGAATTAAGAAGTCAGAGTCAAGATGGCATAGAGGAAGCTTTTTTCCCCAACATATATTATTCACAACCTAGAAAATATGACATATAAAATTTTAATCAATGAAGTCAAGAAAAAGTCACAGTGAGTCATTTTTCCAGTACAGAACAGTTTAGGAAGATTAGAGGATTGTACATAGTGGAGCTGGGTAATGACCAAAATTGTAAGTTGAGTTAATAGCATGTCAGTATTCAGAGACAGAGAACTGTGATAGGAAACCAAACAGAGATAGGAAACATTATGGCAGGAAGAGATCCCAGGAAAATCCTGGGACCAGCAATAGGTGCTATCTAGCAGCTCTTTCACCCATTATCCATTTCTGAGTCACAGTTCCAGGGTAGGAGAAAAGCAGCCACAATAAGGAAAGGAGCTCCTACCTGAATTCTGACTGCAAAGTTAATTATAGATACTTACTTGGGTATCTCTGAACAGGGGATCAGAATGGGAACTGAGTTCTTTACCATTAGCCCAGCACAAAAACCCAGTGAAAAAACAGGGCAGGAGACCTAAACCAAAAGTGAGCCAGCAGTTCAGTCACTCTGAACCTACAAAATCTCTTAAGAGATTTAATAGTGAATGAGTCTGACAAAAGTCTACTATAACCCAACTATATATACACCAACATGCTCAAATATGCCTCAGAAATTTGCAAAGCTCAGAAAAAGAGGGAAATGACATATCTTTTACTGGAATCAACAGTTTTTTGGAAGCATTGAAAACGTTCAGGCCCCCAGATTGAGCTTTGAAAGTAGATAATCAGGACAAACACCCCTCCTTCCCTCCACCAAAACTGAACAGAGACCGCATTAACATGAAGTCCAAACTCAAAAAAGTAGGCTGACAGAATTAGCAAACAAGAAAATTATTAACCAAAAAGAGCTACTTTGATGATATGGAAGCTCAAGACACAAACAAAGAAAAAGTCAAAGATTTGAAAATTTGTTGTCATTCAGACATTTTCAGTCATGTTCATTTTCAGTCTTCCTAATGCTTTTGGGGTTTTCTTCACAAAGATACTGGAATGGTTTGCCATTTCTTTCTCCATTTACAGGTGAGGAAACTTAAGTTAAACAAGATTTAATTATTTTCTCAGGATTTCTCAGCTAGCAAGTATCTGGGGATATAATTGAACTCAAATCTTCCTGACTCCAGGTCCAATGTTCTATATTATGCCACCTAATATTTAAAAATAATTACAAGCACAAAAGACTTATAAAATGTAAATTGGACATAAGTACAACAAGAATTCTTGGAAGATTTAAAGTAAAAGCTAAAATGAGATTTGTAAAGAAAAAAAGAATGAAAGAAACCAATTGAGTGGTAGAAGAAAAAAAAGGAAAATAAATGATAGCTATCCAATAAAATTAAGAATAGAAAATAATAAATGACTAAATTGTTCTATTATTATATAGAAAGATAATACATGTAACTCCTCAGAACTTTATCATCACCAGAGGTTTCATAGGGAGTCTAGTTAGAGTGAATGTGTATGTAATTATGTTATATTTAGATGATTTCAAAAAAAGAATGGAAGGGTAGGGGAAAGGAATGCACTGGGAGAGAGAAGAAGGGAGAGGGAGAATAGGAAAAATTATATCAGAAAAATGTGGTATTTAAGGTAAAGGTTATACTCTGGAGGGCTTAAATAGAGGGATCCAGCAACACTTGAACCTCACTTTTACCTGAAATGATTCAAGGAGGGAAAAATATAATTGAATGCAGAAATTCATATTACTCAACAGGGAAGTAGATAGAAAAAGTGTTAAGATACAGAAATAGGAGAATCAGAGGAGATAAATAAGTTAAGAGTAAAACAAAAGAGAATTCTTCAATGGGGAACAGGGTTAAGAAAGACAAAAGATAAATTATTAGAATAGGAGAGAGAGAAATGTACAGTTAGCAACCAAAACTGTGACTGTGAGTGCAATGAACTCACTTCTGAAACAAGAGATAATGTAGAATAGATTAGAAATCATAATCCAACAATATCTATTTATTAGAAACCCACTGGAAACAGAATGAAATATATACTGTTAAAATAAGAGATTTCAGCAAAATCTATGAATAGCTGAAATAAGAAAAAAGTAGGAATAGCCATCATGATCTCCAGCAAAGCAAAAGCAAAATCTGACCCAATTAAAAGAGATAAACCGGTAAGACACATTTTACTAAAAGGTGATACAAAAAACAAATTAGTATTGATAATTAACACACACACACACACACACACACACACACACACACACACACACACACACACACCAAATGGTATAACATCCATATTCTTAAAGGAAAAGCTAAATGAGTTTCAGGAAGAGACAAAATGAAGATAAGATTATGTAGAAAACTTATTTTACAGGATCATTGTGAGAGTAAAAAAAAAGAAAAGAAAAGAAAAAAAAAGAAAAGAAAAAGGAAAATATGTTATTTTTTAAACTTTGGTAGAAGAGCTGTCACTGATAAAATAACAGGCTGAAAATATTAAAACACAAAGTATTTTCAAACAATTGATATGCATTACTATAGAGAATACTAAAAGAATACAGAGAATTACTAAAAAGAAGGAAATTTTAAAGTACCTAGAGGAACTACTTAGGGTTTTGTTATATGATACAGCCATTAGCCCAACACCTTCTTTTTTTTTAATCAAGACAATATGACAGATGGTAAGACCTTTCAAAAAACAATGAAAGGGCAAAGTATTAGTCCACTTTCCCCCTTGATATTCTTCACTTTTCATCAGTCATTTCAGTGAGGGGTGTCTGCTTGTAGTTTATCTACAACTGCAAAATGTGATAAATTCAAATCCCTGAAAGGGGTTTTAAAGGCAGGCCCTTTCCCAATTCCTGCATTGTTCAAATATTGAAAAGGTAAAGTCTGCTTTCCTTTCTCTAAGATATTAAGTATATTATCCTCTACACTAATGACAGTAATGAATTAAATACTCTTCAAGTAATGAATTGGGTTCTTTCTTGGCTGGAGGTCAGTAGAAATTAAATAGATAATCCCAAAGGGCATGTATGGTGATAAAGGACTCCACAGGAGCTTTAGAGAATGAGATTCAGTGGGAAAGCAATAGTCCTAACACTGGTGCTGTCCAGAAGCAGCCTGTGTTAACTTCTTCCCAGAAAGTACAGAAGTGAGGCTTAGGCAAGGAGTGAGTTCATAGCAGCAGGAAGAAGAAACAAATTACGACAGGCATATTTATTGCCCAGTAATCCAAAGCAAAAACATTCAATCAGGCCTTAAGATATTTGGCCCTGATAATTCCAAACATCCAAACATGAAATTTGGAAATTCTCAGATAATTCTGTGGTTTCACTGATTTGAATGTAGATTGAAAGATTATGCCCATCAACTATCAACTGTTAATCAGTTGATTATTGATCAAAACAATGTCCATAAATACATGGAGTATATATATTTTCTAGATCCCCTAACAAAATGTGAACTCTTTGAAAGAAGAGGATGTTTCATTTTTCATCTTATCCCTAGAGCCTAGCCAAGTGCCAGGCACATAGAAAGCATTCAATAATTTTTTATCAATGGAACCAATCCCCAGCACCATCAAATACATGATGGGATGCATAGTAGTCACTTTCCTAAGATGTGTTGATTGATAGGTTGAATCAGGTGACTGAATTTTTCTGTTTTACTCCAGAGACTTGCCATCATGACACATGAGTTACCTGATCACTCTGGAGACATTAGTCAGAGCCCCAAAGTAGTAATATCTTATTCCCCTGGCATGACAACTCAGAATTCTGAGCAATAATTACAATTGACTTCTAACCGAGCTTTGCTGCTTAATTTGTACAGAACCTGCACATTCCTTAGTTTCATTTTGTACAGTGACAAAGATTTTTCCAGAAATACTTTACTTGTGTCAGTCAAAAATGTATTTCAATAATTTCAACAAAATGATATCTTTAAACTTCTATCATGCTATGATTAAAGGTTTAGCAGAATGATGATCAACAGGGGCATAACTTGGGGGGGTCCTTTCCCTCCCTATATCACTGTAGAGTGAAAACAGAAACTTCATCTGTACATCCCACCCAAGAGATCATTATCTGGAGCAGGAGCATAAGAGCTAGGAAAAATGAAATACACACATGACAAATAATAATGGAAAGCAATTGGAGGTATATGATGGACACATCATTGTAAATGCTAACAGCTAGACCAGTAAGTCAAATATAGATAGATGTACATATATGTGATAATTTATTGTATATTTGTATATACATGCAAATGTATATTCACACATTTGTTTGTTCTTGCTAAATAATAAGCCATGATCCTTGGTGAGTATACAACAATTTAATCTGCATTTTAATGGTGTGATATGTCATAACATATTATAAAGTTAAAAGACTTTGAGAAGAGACTTGGAGAAGTCCTATAAGCTACCAAGTTACCCCTGAGAAGGACTTCATTCATATTATAAATTCAGGGAAGCCCCTATAGAGGGTGAGATATGCTTTTATTGTCAATAAATATCTTTCTAAAATCTTCCCTAAATCCTTTAAGCTACAATGTCAGTTCTTTATGTCTTGCCGCTTTTAAAGAAAACACCAAAAATATATAATGAAAAATTTATGTAAACCTTCTCAATCTTCCTTTCTGTTTCTTCCAAAGATGGGATCTCGTGCTCTACTTCTCCTTCAAGTCCTTTTTATAGCTGACTATAAAATGAGAAGGACAGATAAAGTGATTTCTAAAGTCCCTTCCATCTCTAACAAACCATAGCTCTATAGTGTCCTTAGGGTTTTTGATTAGTTGGTTAGTTTAACAACTACCAACTTTAATCAGCAATGTTCATGTTTATGAGGTTAGGAGGTAAGAATTCACTCAGGTTCTTTATCACAATTCTCTCAGGAATTGTCTATATTTCTCTACACATGTCTTTCCTGCAATTTTCTTCCACATTCACCTCCCAAACTGTGAATAATTTACGGTTTCCACCTTGGGAAAAGCACTTAAGTTTGGCAAAAGATGATTACAGTGTTTTAAAAGTAAGATGATGCATGAAAAACATGGGATTCTAGAGTTTTAAATACATAAATAAATAAATTTCACAAAACAAACACTGTTAAGGAAACATTTAATCAAAACAATGAAGCTACATAAAGAGCTCTCTAAATATATATATTATATATATATATATATATATATATATATATTTTAAAAAAGGAAATTCAATAATTATTTTTGTTGCTGTTTCAGTCATTTCAGTGATGTTTAACTTTGTGACCCCATTTAGCAGTTTTCTTAGCAAGGATACTGGAATGATTAACCATTTCCTTCTCTAGCTCATTTTAGAGGTGACAAAACTGAGGCAAGTCACGTTGAGTGATTTACTCAGGATGACGCAGCTAATCAATGTCTAAGACCAGATTTGAACTAAGGAAGAAGAGTGTTCCTGATTCTAGGCCCAACACTCTATCCACTATGCTACCTTGCTGCTCTAACAAATGTTTATTAAGTGTGTTATGGGAAGTTTCATGATAAGCAATGGCTGAGATATAAAACTTTACAAAGGCAGAGTCACTGTCCTTTTAGGAGCTTAGGCACTAGTAGTAACATCATATTCACACATCAATATGTATAATATATAATATTATTCCATAAGCACATAGGAGAGATCTAAACAAATTTTATAAAGGTTCTCTCTCTGGGTGTAGATGATTCTCTTCATCACTGAATAAGTGGAGCTGGTTTGAATCATCTCATTTTTGAAGAAAGTCACATCCATCAGAATTGATCATCATGTAATCTTCTTGTTGCCGTGTATAATGATCTCCTGGTTCTGCTCATTTCACTCAGCATCAGTTCATGTAAGTCTCTCCAGGTCTTTCTGAAATCCTCCTGCTGGTCATTTCTTACTGAACAATAATATTCCATAATATTCATATACCACAATTTATTCAGCCATTCTCCAATTGATGGGCATCCACTCAGTTTCCAGTTTCTGGCCACTATAAAGAGGGCTACCACAAACCTTCTTGTCCCTTTCCTTTCTTTAAGATCTCTTTGGGATATAAACCCAGTAGTAATACTGTGGGGTCAAAGGGTATGCACAGTTTGATAGCTTTTTGAGCATAGTTCCAAATTGCTCTCCAGAATGCCTGGATGTATTCACAACTACATATAGTTTTAATTTCTTCATCTGAAAATCATCTGTTCATATGCTATGACCATTTATCAATTGGAGAGTGGCTTGAACTATTATAAATTTGAGTCAATTCTCTATATATTTTAGAAATGAGGCCTTTATCAGATCCTTTGGATATAAAAATGTTTTCCCAGTTTATTGCTTCAAAAAGTCAAAATTCTTGAGTGAACTGAAATTTCCAAAAATAGTAAGAACTTTAAGAATGGTTTATTTGTTTGTTTTAAATATGTAAGACAAAAAGAAGTAAAAAATGTTAAGCTTGATCTTTGAAGATAACATAATGTTAATGGATAACAGAGAGAAGGAAGAATTTCCTTTATGCTACTATCAAACAAGATGGAGCATTTTTTTGAACTTGAAAGGCTAGAACAAACAATGTAAGGAAAAAATTTCAAATCATATAGTTCATCTCTCTGGAAAATTCTATTAGATTTTATTAAAGGCAAAGAATACTTTTCAAAGCGATATCTTTTCTGGTTTTGATATATCTTTAAAATATATTATTATTATTATTAAAAATGTTATTGTCTTTAATAAGTTTACTTAGAGAATTAGATTTTAATAACAAATTGGTTTATTAAGAAATGTAGTCTATTACTCTAAAAACTATTCCAACACTCCCAACTCCAAGTTATCTAGAGGAGCTCAGTCAAAACTACTGAACACACAGCTAAGCATTCCTTCAATGACAGAGTCATAATGATGAAATAACAGGATGAAGCATAATTCATTACTTTTCACTGGTATCAAATGAAAAGATAATGTTGAGGGATAGTTAGGCACCAACCCTGAAATCAGGAAGACCTGAAATCAAATCTGCCCTCAGACATTTAACTCTTCCAAGCTGTGTGACCCTGGGCAAATCACTTAACCCCAATTGCCTCAGAAAAAAAATAAAATAATTAATTAAAATTTTTAAAAAAAATCTTTATAAAAGAAAAGATAATGTTATAAAAGACAAGAAAAACATGTGAGTAAGCAATTAGAAAAAAAAAAAAAAACTTATATAAGTTAATCACTAGGTGTGATGACCGCATATTTTAAAATCAGCCAGAGTCAAGAATTCAGGTTAAGGGAAAATCTTCAATCTTTATTCTCAGTAGAGGTGAAGAAGGATCGGAGGTGAAGGGGGATCAGAGGTGAAGGGGGATTAGCAATGTGAGCAGCTGCAACAGGAAGCCAGCCAGACTAGAAGCCAGCCAGCCTTCTCTCCCTGCCTCTCTTCCTCCCCTCTGCCTCCACTCACCAAAATCATCATTTTCTATACAACATAGCAGGCTTTGCACAAAGAGTGGGTGGGAGCCATTCTTTCTCCAAGCATATATATTAATAGAGTATGGTCCAATTACTATTTAGCCTCATGTGCTTGGGACCTCAGTGCATCAACTCGAGTTTCAGCCCATTACAACTAGGTATCAACATAGGATCATTAAGGATATTCATGAGAATAATTAATTTTAAATTCACTTCATTTTTCAAAAAAGTTTGTTAAATTAGAGAAATTTTATTATACATTTTACTTTCATTTCAGAAAACTTCGCCATCTATCATACCCTTGTGTGGATTAAAACAAAAGAAATAAAGAAATAAATAAACAAATGCTAGGCAAAATATAGCCTAAATGATAAATCACAATAAAAAGTGGCAAACCACTACAGTATATTTGCCAAGAAAGTCCCAAATGGGTTCTTGTAGAGTAAAATGTGACTGCACAGCCATAAAACCTTGCTTAACCTAACGACTTTCCTGTCTAACCTAGGACTTCAATGGAATAAATGATCTTTCTACCTTTAAACTATTGTAGGTCTGATTTTATAATTATTTCTTTTATTCCTTTGAGTTAGAGAAGGCATTGGCAAATTACTCCAGTATCTTTGCCAAGAAAACCCCAAATGGAATCATGAAGAATCAGACATGACTGAAAACAACTTAACAACAGACACAAAGCACAGTATGGTTGAAGAAGCACTGGCTTTGGACTTAGGAACCTGGATTGAAATGCCATCTTTGACATTTACTCTCTCTATGTTCACAGGTAAATCATTTGACCTCTCTGGATCTTAATTTTTTCATATGAAAGATGAAGAACTTGGATCAGAAGAACTTCAAGGTTGTTCTTATATCCAAATTTATGATTCTGTGTTCTGATATAAAGTTCCACACCACTGTTCTCCTTTAGGACTCACCTAATTCTACTCAGTGCATAGAATACTCTTGGGAGACTAGAGAGAAGGCCTTTGAATGGGCAGAAAAATGGACCTCTTTGGGCCCTTGAGAGTAGCTTCAATTTTAATACTTCATCTTGCTCTGTATCTTCCTGGGTTTTAGACCTGAGGGTCAGAGCAGAGATTTTCTACAAAGAACAGCACCACATTTTCTTGCTAAAGTATTCCCTATAATTTCTCATTAACGATAGGAAAGGAGCATAGTTAGATAGGATTTTTTGTATGTGGGAGGGGGGGAGGAGAAGGATTTGATTGTTTTACTGTATCCCAGTACAGTAACCGAATATGATTTGGTAGCAAAAAAAAAAAAAAAAAAAAAAAAAAAAAAAACTAAAATCTTTAATTGCATTACTAGAGGCATAGCTTCCAAGAATAAAGAAATGACAGCCTTTCTATACTATGTTCTGATAAGAACATATTAGAAGGATTGTGTTTACTTAGATGAACATTGAAAAGTTGGTGAGCATTTAGAGGACAAAAGCTAACATGGAATATTGAAAGTCCTTGAATCCATATCATATTAGAATCAATTGCAGGAACTACATCTACTTAACCAAGAGAAGAGAAGATCCATGGGGGAACATAAATAATTCAGATATGTGCAGTGCTCCAATTCAAAAAAAAAAGGATTAGAATTTTTGAGTTTGATCAGAGTCAGCAGCAAGAGGATGATCACTTGTCAGCTAAACTATGGGGGAGATTACTTTTTCAGTTTGGGGTAAGACTAAAGGACCATGAAGGTGCTTTAAATCCTGTTATTCTGTTATATGGTCCAGTTCAGGCTCTATAGATTATAGAATCATAGGGTGATAGATTTAAAGATATAAAGGGATTTTGAATGTCATCTAGGCTAAAATACCCTCCCTTACCATTTTTGCATATGGCCATGGGCCTCTGTCCAACAGTACTATCATTTTCAATTACTTTACCCATAAGGAGATGCCTGAATCACTGTATCACTTGTCATAGGCTCCAGATGGCTCCAGACAACTAAAACAGGGATCTTAGATTATTGGGACTTTGACATTTTAAAATCATACAAAGTAGTTAAATTTGTGATTGCATTTAGAACATATTATAAATGACGATATTTGATTTTCATGATGTTAATGACTTAGAAAGACATGGTATACAAAGATATGATCCTAGCAAAGACCAGTGTTTGAATGTCAGGACTGCTGTTTACTTTTCATATGACTTAGGGTATATCCCTTTCTTATTCTAAACTGCAGTTTCCTTATCTATAAAAAAGAGGAGACTAAACAAAATCCTCTTCTAGAAATAAATTCTGAGATTTGATTTATCAAAAAGATTTATTTCAATTATATTGTGATGAGTCAATCCTCTGCACCCCCAAATAAGTTGAAACATTTGTCAAATGTTATCCACCCAGTTCACATACTGATGTGACTAAGAATCCTATGTGTTAACACTAGAAATGAGAAAACCTTTCTGTTTTATATGTTTACACAACACTAGTCCAATACAATTGTACCTGGCATATGATCCCACCCAATATCATCCCTTCTCTGTATCTGACTCTGTCTCTCTGTCCCTCTGTCTTGGTCTCTCTGTCTTTCTCTGTTTTTCTCTCTCTTCTTTCTTTGTCTCTCTGCCATTTCTTTCTCTGTCCTGTTTAATCCTTGTTACCTACAGACATGCCCAAGTCTTCTCCTTCCTTAAAAAGCCCTCACTTGATTTTACTCTCCCTTCAACTTAACTCTTGTCTCTCTATCACAAGTAAATCCAAGAATGTGCTATTTATACTAATTGGCATTTCTTCCTTTCTTCTCAGTCACTTAACCCATTACAATCTGTCTTTTAACATCATCCATTCAACTAAAATTACTCACAAAATCTACCAACAATTTTTTCATTTTTGAATTTGCCTTTTACTCAATCTTCATTCCTCTTGATAGTTGACATTGTTTATTGTTCTTTCTCTCTGGAAAATCTCCTGTATGGGTTTCCCTGAATCTGCTATCTTTTTTCTCCTCCTACTAATCTGACCATCCCTCCATTACTTTTTCTGAATTATCATTATATACTGACCCTGTTAGTGGGCTCCCAAGACCTGTCCTGGACCTCTTTCCTTACCATTTTACATATTCTCTAAATTCTAGCTCCTTAAATTGTGACTCCTTATGGGGTCTCATACCTGAATGTGAGAAGGTCACAAAATTATGATATATTATCAGTAAATGTTTAATTTGTATACATATTTTATATACTTATATATTCAAGGTCATGTAAAAATTTTTTCGAGTAAAAAAGGGATCATGAGTGTAAAAACTCAAAAGAAACCTTTATCTAAATTACCTCATCATATCCCAGAGGTTCAATCATCATATCTAAGAAAATGACTCTCAGATCTCTACATCTAGCTACCTCCTCAACACTGCCCACTTCTATCTCTTTTCATATAACCATCACCTTCATTCATTACCTCTTACTTGGTCTATTGTAAAAGTCTTTCAAGTGTTTTACCTGCCTCTCATTTCTTTTCACTCCAATCAATCTTTCATAGAGCAGCCAAAGTAATATTACTAAAGTACAGGTTTGATCATGTTGCTCACCTAGTTAAGAAGGTCAAATGATATTTAAATCCCTTTACAATCAATCCTCAGCCTAGTTTTCCAAGCTTATTATACATCAATCTTCTTCATATACTCTACAATCTAGTCAAGGTGACTTCTATTCTAGTCTGCTACATTCTCCGATACATTCTGACTTCCAAAGCATTGCCTTGGTACATATTGTTTCCCATGTCTGGAATGTACTTATTCCCCATCATTATCTCTTAGAATCCCTAACTTTCTCCAAAACTTAGCTTAAGAACTATTTTCTATATGAGATCTTTACTGAATCTCCAAACACTCTCTCTACCCCAGCAGCTACCAATGTCTCTTGCACCAGATTGCTATGTATGTGTATAGATATATAAATATAGATATTTATATCTATATCTATATATATGGAGTTTTTACCAGAGATACTAGAGTGGTTTGCTACTAACTTCTCTAATTCATTTTATAGATGAGGAAACTGAGGCAAACAGGGTTAAGTGACTTGCTCAAGATCACACAGCTAGTAAAGTGTCTGAGGTCAAAATTGAAATCAGGTCCTGCTGCCTCTAGGTCCCTCATACTATCAGCTGTACCACTTAGCTGCCTTGTGTTCTTTTACTTATATTTAAATGTATACATATTGCCTTCAGCTATTGATTGCAAGCATCTTGAGAAGCGGACCTATTCTGATTTTTGTCTTTTTATTACCAACACCTACAAGAACCCCAGGTCCATTATAGATGCTTAATAAATATTGTTAATTAGTTGATAGAACCAAAAAGATCCAGTGGTCAAAAGCTTATTCTTAAGGATGAAACATCAAAGCAAGAATTGGCATTCTAAATAGCCAAAGCTTCTTCATTCAGCCCTGAAATGCTCACCTCTTGCAAGCTAATTTTTTCCATTCTATCTTTGTAATCACTGTGAATTCGGGTAACCACAACTTTGAACTTCATTTACATTATCTTCAGTGTGAGAATCATAGACCCAGAACAAACCCAGAACTGAAAAAGATCCTGAGAATACCTAGTACAACCCTCTCATCTGACATGTCAGTTAATAAGCAGTTAATAATAATTACTTTCCTATATGGCAAGCTCTGTGATAAATATTAGGGTTACAAAGAAAGACAAAATAGAGCCTTACAGTGTAATGGGGATGACCATATGCAAAAATCTTAGGAAACTCCCAATAAGAAAACTTCTATCACTACAGATTGGCATCAAGAGCACTGAAAGATTAAATGACTTGCAAAGCTATAAGAGTACCTACCCACCGGGTAGTTGTGAAAATTTAACAATAAAAATGCACATTAGCAAAGTTTAAGGCACTATTTAAATGCAAGTTATTATTACTTTTGTCATTTGACACCTGATATAACCTTATTATTATTATATAGAAGTTCTCAGCATAATATGGAACAAATTTAGTTTTAATTATACCATCATTCACTCTTTAAGTTAAGTTGGCATTGCTAAGCCTGAGAGATAAAGCTGATACGGGGCCAGGGGTACTCAATGCTAATGGAAATGTGATACAGTAAAGGAACTAACTATCCTGTCTTCATTTGCTCAATGTTTCTAGGTATGTGGGGCCAAAACTAACTCTGGAAATTGTCCCAGGATATGCCTGTAGAATGAGTAGGGCTAGATCTGACAATTTAACACTTGAAGGCAACAGATATATACACATAAATTCAGTGTTATGGCTTTTTTTTCCAAAAGAAATCACTTTTCACCTTATACAGTAAGCAGACTGCATTTTTTTATACAATTGCATGGAAAACCAAAAGTCACTTTAACAAGTTCCAGTTCCATTTGGTTGCCAATTATAATTGATTAAAAGGAAGGAGATGAAACAGGCTCTTCTTTTCTTCAAAGGTTGTGATTTTCACGCTTCTAAGGAGGGAGGAGTCCCTTCTGAATTATCTCAGAAATAGGGTATGAAATTCCTTTGGCAAAGTTAACACTATGGCAAAGTATGAAATCTTGTCCTGTGCATACTTGTTACTCCACTAATGCCACACTCATACTAATTGATGATAGATAACTTGTTGATGATTCACAATTCAAAAGTACCTGGGGTTTATATTTTGGCTTGTAGTTTAAAAGCGGGTAGGGCATGTTGCAAAGGGACTCCAGAGATTAAAGTGGCAGAAAAATGGAGAGCAAACATTTCAAATACTTAAACAAAAGGCACATCTCTGTACTCTCCCCATCCTGTCATACCACCCTAAAAAGGTGACAAGATAGAGAAGGTGTTGGAAAATGCTAATTTCTTGGACCCAGTAGAGGACTTACTGGACCCAGTGGGAGCTAGAACTGATAAGTAGCTGAAGCAATCAAATTCAAAGCCACGGACATAAAGGAACAGACCAGCACTTTGTTCTTTACTGATACTGTGAATTCACAGGTCTGGGATTTAAGGATTTATTCCCTATCAACTACTAATTATATTTCCTTATAGATGAGAAGATGGTAATATTATATATATATATATATATATATATATATATATATATATATTTCTGGGGAGGTGAGACTTACTAGAGAAAAGGTCATTCAACTCCACTAATTCGGACAGATTTTCCCTTTCAGACTTCTTACTTAAATATCAGTAGAGTTATTTAGAATAAGAATATATATATTCCAGGTAATGTAGGTCTAGAAAGGAAAATCTATTTTGACTTTTTTTTTTTTTAAAAATGTTATTATTGATATGGTAAAATATGCTCATTGGTTTCCTAATATTAAACTAATTCTGCTTTCTTGGTGTAATTACAGCTTGGTCATAGTGCCTGATCCTGATCTTTGTGATATTTGTTGTAATCTCCTTGCTCATGTTTTATTTAAAACAATTTAAATAAATATTGTTTAGGAAAATTGTTTTGCAGTTTTCTTTCTCTACTATGGTTGTCCTTGGTTTCAGTAATTATGCCATCTTTGTACCATCGATGGAATTTGGTAGGATTCCTTCTTTACCTAATTTTTTTTCAAGCTGTTAATGTAGCATTAGAATTAAGTAGAATTCTTTACATGTCTGGTAGAACTTGTTTATAAATCCATTTTTTTCTGAGTTGTTCCCCACCTCGTTTAAGGAACTCATTTGTAACCTTGTTCAATGTCTTTCTCTAAATAGCGTTATTTAAGAATTTTATTTCCTGTCCTTAATCTGAACAATTTATTTTTATTGGTATGTAGTGAGATAAAATAATTCCTAAGTATACTTATTTCATCATTGTTGGTTGTGAAGTCACCTTTTAATTTTGGTCCTGGTAATTCCGTTTTCTTCTTTATTTTATTTAAATCATATTGGTCAATGGTTTATCTAATATATTGGTTTAAAAAAATTCCTAGCTTTATTTATTAGTGATCATTACTAAAATGATGAACAAGCTAATTTTGGAAAGGCCTAGAGAAAGCATGAATTGATGCTGAGTGAAGTAAGCAGAACCAGGAATGCATTGTACATATTAATAGCAAGAATGTGCAATGATCAACCATGAAAACTAGTTTTTCTCTGTGTTCAATGATTCAAGACAACCTCTATAGATTTTCGATAGAAAATTCTATCTGCATCTAGAAAAATAACTGTGGAGATTGAATGTAAATAAAAACATGCTATGTTTACTTTTTTCTGTTTTTCTTTCTCTCCCATGGTTTTTCCCTTTTGTTCTGATTTTCTCTTCCAAAATGATTCATAAAGCAATCTGTATTAATTAACTAATTAATTAATTTAAAAAAGAAAATTATTTTGAAAAACCCAGTGAAACAAACTAATAAGAGCAAAATTGTTGAGAAGCCTCCAAGACTGATGCTGCTTCATGAAACCAGTCTTGGGCCAGGAATTGCAACAGGAAAAATATCAACAAAGACAAAGGCAAGATAGTACATGACACTAACTTGGGAGAACTCTTGAATACCAGGCAAAGAAATTTGAATTATTATTATTTTGAATAACAGATATTTAACATATAAAAGCATATAGAAAATGACCTTGGAGCCAATCAGGGTTTGAAAAGTCCAGCTTCTGACACATTCTGATTCAGGTGACACTGGAGGAATTCACCTCTCAGTGTTTAAGGACAGTGGTGTCAAATTCAAATGAATCATTTAAGTTTAGATAAATATAGTGGCAGCTTGTTGAATGAGAAAGCCACATGTTAACATTATCTTTGTTCTATTGCATTTTTATTTTGCTAAATATTTCTTAATCATATTTTAATCTGATTTGGTCCTTTGGGGATATTGTGAGATGCATATCCTTTGTGGAGCCCAGGTTCATTTGTTGGATACTTCTTGAGGAGACAGAATAAAGTTTAAGATCAGAAACCAATCTGCATTAAGAGTAAGTTCCCTCACTTGAAGTTTCCTATACCAATGTCATTACAGGTTTGTTTTAAGGAAAAATATGAATAATTTATCCACTAAAGTGTCAGAGGATCCTACTTTCTGTTTTGTTCATTCCTATAGCTGTTGCTGAATCATTTTAGTCATGTCTGATTCGTTGTGACCCTATTTGGGGTGGCAAAGATGCTGAAATGGTTTGCTATTTCTTTTTCCAGTTCATTTGTACAGATGACAAAACTGAGGCAAATAGGATAAAATGACTTGCCCAGAATCACACAACTAAGTAATAGTAGTAATAACCTCAGATCCTCCTGAATCCAAGTCAAGCACTTGTCCTTGCAGATGAAGGCTGGCTCAAATATGCCTTCATATTTGTTTGGAGGTGACTCCTCCCCCTTATATTTTATTAAAGAGCAGCAGAATTCAAATACTAACTCCAAATAACAAACACTAAGCATGAAAGGAGGATAATTATCTGAATAAATGTTTCACTAATAATTCTTGCAGCTGGGATGAGTTTGAGAAATAGAACAATTAGAAGTCACAAAAAAAGTTACCTTTAAACACCACTATTTACTTCCTTCATCTCTGATTAGCACACACCACAATTGCTCACTGACAGCAAAGCACTGATTGCTAATCAAAGTAGCCATATTGTGTTGAGAAATAGAAAATTAGAAGAAACAAAAAACTCAGAACCCTAGGATCTGATTAGTTTTCTGAAAACAACCAGGGAAGAAATGGAGAGCCGAAGGCAGATGGGATGGCTTGAGGAGCAAAAACTAACTTTGTATGCCCCGTAAATGTAGCTAGAGCAACACCAAAAAATTAGATTTGAAATCAGAATTCAGTACCAGCTCTGCCACTCCCTACTTCTGTGACTTAAGATAAATGATTTCCCCTTTTTTGTCTTTTTTTCCTCTGCTGTGAAATGTCAGGGTCAATCTAGATGATTGCAAAGGTCTCTTTCAATTATAAGTCTTAGATGCTAAAGATACTATATCAACCCCATAATATCCCAATCCCATTCATCAGTTCACTTGATCACCCACCCAGTGAGGTAAATGCTATTATTAGCCCCATTCTGTAAGTAAGGAAACTGAGGCTTGGAGAGATTAAAGGATTTGCCCTGATAGTGGAATCAGGATTTGAACCCAAGTTTTCTTGATTCCAAATAGAGCACATTATACCTCTCCTATTGTCTCCCAACAGATATCAACTCATTTTTGAGGATGTAAAGATTAGGTTTAGGAAAACCCAAATGTCACTTACAGGAAGTCAGTACAAACATAAATAGAATGGACAAGAATAAAAGCCAAAACCATTCACTGTCATTCCAAATAGAACAAATCTGATTGACAATCAGGTCATAAATACACAGTGAGAAGAAATATCTTCAACTTTTAGACAAGATCAATGGACATCTATTTCCTGGTCCTAAGTTATATCATTGCAATTCTGTGCACAATTTAAAGAGAACAGGATTGAAAGTTATTGGCTCACACTAATAGGTCCCACTACCACATTTTGCCTGCCTTTCACATATGCACACAAATGCATGAACACAAACATGTTCTAGAGAAGCACATTCTCCAGATATGATCTAATGAATTTAAATGTGTATTCAACTTAGTCCAATAAGCTTTTAGGAAGTACTTAGTATGGACAAAGTAATAGAAGGGAGAGAGTTTGAATTCAAGAAAATGTGATATTCTCCAGATGATTCTACTGTGAGACCTTGGGCAAATTATTTATACTGCAGTACCTCACCCTATTTTTAAGACTATAATTTGCTGAACCCATGCTAATCTGCTTTGTTGTTTTTAGTTGTTGTCCAGTTATGTCTATTGGTCTCTTTGTGACCCCATTTGGCATTTTCTTGGCAAAGATACTGGAGTAATATGCCATTTCCTTCTCCAGCTCATTTTACGTATGAGGAAACTGAGGCAAACATGGTTAAATTAATTGCCTAGGGTCACACAGCTAGTAAATTTAGTGAGCTAGTAAGTCCAAATTTGAATTCGGCTCCCCCTGACTCTGGGACTATCAGTCTATACACTATGCCACCTAGTTGCCTCAATCTGTTTCATAGAAAGTCAGCTTTCACTGGTTTGGAAACTGGTCATTCTGCCTTGTTACTCCCCTTCCCTTCCTCCAAAAACAAAGCAAAACAAAACAAACAAACAAAAACTCTTAAGCCTACTCTTGAGGAGTTTCAATCTACTCTGGGAAATATAACAGATAAAAAGAAAAATATAAACACAAGTTATTTGAATTGGGAAAAAAAGCCCCAATTATCTAAATGATCAGAAAAGTCATTCCTAAAGGAAGATATTGCACAGAAATATAATGTTAAAAGAAGTTAAATTATCTTAAAGGTTGGGAGTAAAGAGGGATTGAATTACAAGTATGGGTACAACATAGGATAGATGAACATAACCAGCTCCTAGGGATCCTGGCTCATCGCTCTGAAGATTCACTTCTCTTGCTAGGGGTGGGGGCTTTACAAGTAATATCAAGATTCCAAACTGCCCCAAAGAACAGAGAGTACTTGGATTATTTTAGGTTTATTTATATGGGAATCTAGATTTCAATTGCCAGAATCTAATGTTAATCACAATTTTAGTTATAGCTGACAGAAATTGGGAAAGATGGAATAAGGAATAGGAACCCCCTGATCATCAAGAGCCAGGCATTTATCAATTTAAAATGCTACTTGTTTGTTTCCCTGTATAGTTTTTTTTTTTTTAAATAAAAGGGAGCTTTCTGCAATTTTCATTCGTTTAGCTACTACATGAAGCCACTGTGAAAAACAGAATGTTAACCTGCTGCATCATTTATGTTACATTGATTTAGTATTGATGCTTGGCACAGAAACCTGAGAGCCAAAGTCGCTGATACACTATGATGTCAGGACACCGGTCTGAATTACAAAAATAAATAGTTGGAAGTCAAGGAGCCTGGAACTTGTTTAGCTATCCAGAGGCAAAACTGATGTGAGGACTGCTGGCCCAAGATTTGTCCCCCCTCATCAAGTATGTATGTATGTGTGTGTGTGTGTGTGAGTATATATGTGAGAGAGAGAGAGAGAGAAAGAAAGAGACAGAGAGACAGAGACAGACAGAGACAGAGACAGAGAATAACTAAGGGTAATTAGGTGATACAGTGATTGGAATACCTAGTCTAGAATCAGGAAGATCTGAGGTCAAATACTGCCTCAGGCACTTACTGGCTGGGTAATTCTGGACAAGTCCCTTAACTCTTATTAGCCCCAGTTCCTCATCTTTAAAATGGGGACATGCTGGAGAAGGAAATAGTAAACCACTCTAAGAAAACTATATGAAAAAGAGGGACATGAAGAAAAGATGTTCTGAGGGAACAAGATAAGAAAAGACAGCATTGTTGAGTGTGTAGCTAACACCAGCAACTATTACAATGCTTGGTACATAGTAGAAGCTTAATACATAATAGATAATCCATATAATACATAATCCATAATCCTCACAATGGAACTCTTATTATTACCCCCATTTAAAAATGAGAAAACTGAGGCTTAATTAAGAAAGGTTACATGATTCATCCAGCATTACAGTCACTACATATCTAAGGTAAGATGTAAATCCAAATTTCCCTGAGTATATATCCAGTGCCCAATCCATGAACTCCAATTGCCTTTCACAAACTTCTCTCAATGTTCATAGCATCTTTACTGAGCAGCAAAAGCTGAGCGATCATTTGGGCATGTTGTATTCTGGATATTCATTGAACTAACTGGCCACTGAATTCATTTCCAACTCAAAAACCATATAACGGCTGTTTCTGGTTGCATTTATATTTGTAACTGGGAATCTTTTGACCTAAACAAAAATAGTTGTGGCACCAAGGACAGCACCCACCCACCAAGGACAGTGGTAAGGGGGGGGAAGTTGGGCAGCATAAATAAAGTATGGAAGGAAAGCCTCTCACCCAGCCATACAGGGATCTGAAGAAGGGGATCAGCTATTCTCTCCTGGCCTCTCCACCCTCGCTCCCAGTTATGGCTAATACCAATGAATTTGTGAGAAAGGCCATGCAGTGGCCTTGGCTATAGTGTGGTTCTTAAATTTCATTTGGACCCCAGAGTAGCTCCATGCATATGTAATTCCTCTAGTTGTGATTTCCCAAATCGTTCTCAGTAGCTGCTCCAAATATCTACTAATTACTCTCCGCTTCCCTTTCCCTTATCAAATACCAAGATACTGTGAACTCAGAGCCCTTAAACCTATTACTTCTAGGTCTGATCATTCTCCCTGTGCCCTTTCTCTCCAAGCTACTGACGTTCTGCATGTGGACCACAATTAGGTGGAGTTGGTCCTGTCAAGGCCTAGTCTGAACATCTTACTCTGAGTTATCTACATTTCCTCCCTGTCCAGCAGTAATTATTCATAGTTTTACACTGACCTAGGTTACATTATTTTGACCACACTATCAAAGCCATGGAAAGTGGTTCCCAAATGTTCCATGGTCATCACTGGCCCTACCTTGCCCTGAAGTCTCCTCTATAAAAATACTTATTATAATAAAGACTATATCATAATAATAAATAACTCCATGTAGCACTAAATAATAGAATGGACTTTGCCAATGATAACATTATGAAGACACTAGCACAAATACTAAAGATGAAGAAACAGGGAGATATGAAGTATGTGGGTGTCACACAAAAAATAGGTGCTAGAATTGGGAAATAATATGATATCTTTTGACTGATTCCAGTGATTTCTTACTGCCATGTAGTTGACAGAGACAGAGATTTGACAGAGAAGATGAAAAGATAAAGTATGGATGAAAAGTCGGTGAACCAAAGTGCTTTGGGGAAAAAATAGTAGATCTCATTCAAGAGAGGAGACAAAATGGCAGGCAGGTATTCCAAGATCACCAATTTCAAGAAATGTCATTCATCCAAAACAATCCAAATAGACTTTGGACAGAAAATACCATCTGCATCCAGAAAAAGAACTAAGGAGATTGAATGTAAATCAACACATGCCGTGTTCACTTCTTTTTTCTGTGTTTTTTTTTTTAATCTCTCCCATGGTTTTTCCCTTTTGCTCTAATTTTTCTCTCCCAAGATGATTTATAAAGTAATGTGTATTAAAAATAAACAAACTTATTATAAGAAAAAATGCCTTCTCTCTCACTAGACATTCCCAGGATCTCAAGGGAGGGAAGAGGGTTAAGTCTGACTAAAAGATTGTGGCACAAGATCAAATTTCATGTTAAATTGGTAAGAACCCTAGCTCAAAAGTATTCATTTGTGAAATGTCCAGCTAGTATTGAGATCCAATCTTGAACATATATGGAGACTCTAGTATAGACACATGGATATTGGATCTGATTCTAAGTTTTTAAAATGTAGTCCAGGCAAAGCTATAACTAGTGTAGAGTAATCAGAACTCTGACCCAGACCATCAACATTTAGTAGGAAAAATAACTGAAAATAATATTTAAATATGGTATTATATTTAAATTTGTCATGTTAATATTTTTTTAAATTTTATTTCTTTAATGACATGGAAACTAATTAAATAACTCGTTAAATTGGTAAGTTACCAGATGATATAGTTCTTCCTCTAGATCTTCTCTTAGTAGCTGAACACTAGTGAGTTCCCCAACTCACCTGCACCCCTGAAATCCCTGGACAGCAGTCTCCATGTGTTTCAGGGGTTTTCTCAAATGAGTCCCTCAGAATTCTTTTTTCATCCAAGTGATAGTGTGCTGGGATCTCTCCCAAGAAGCCTGCATCAGAGCCACTGCTCTCCTTCCTATGTGATTATTTAAAGAACCATATAGTGCTGTTTGTTCCAGGCACCAAAATCATGTCATATCTTTAGAACAGAAATTACTATTAGCTGACAGAGTGGTTCTTTGTAACTCAATATGTGTTTTGCATTTCTGTAGCTATAAAGTCATCATTAGAAATTAGCCTGGAAGAATAGATAAAGAACTTGACTTGGGAGTCAAGACTATCTAAGAATGAGTCTTGCCTTGCCCTATTAACTGTACAATCATGAAAAAAATCACTTAATCCTCCCTCAAAGTCAGTTTTCCCATCTGACAAATAAAGATAACAACATTTATCTCACAGGGAGGGTTATGAGGTTAAATGAAATTCTATATCTAAAAATCTTGCAAACTTTAAAAAATGCTATGCAAATGCGAGCACTTTTATTATACTTTACATATATTTTAAAATATAACTATAGCTTCAATATTGTCAATCAAAGGTGCTTGTGAATCTTGACAAGTATTATCTGAGATGGGTATATATACAAGGAATGCCCTAATGGCCTGAGCTAGTTATTCCTAACTCCAAACAAGCCACTTAGTGTCTGCTCAGTAATGACCTGCCATTTAGAATGTTATCCGGTCATATGCCTTTTTCTGAAAAATAACAAACATGAAAGACTGATCTACATATTTGCTTCCTGGGCTTATGGTACTTGAGTAAAAACTAAGCAACCTGGGTGAATCTCCATTTTGGTTAAATTTATCTATTTGCCACTTTGAAAATTTATCTCTATGATATTAACGGTATAAATCTCTTTGCATTTGTTTTGTTCTTCAGAAATGATTTCAAAAGTCAAAATAATTCAAAATTTCCAGTCTGTTAAAAGTCTGTTTTGATGATTTGATGAAAACATTTTCTCTGGGTCAGTCAGCCAATGATTTATGAAAAAAGATAGCTTTTATGTTGTACTTTAAGGTTTGAAAAGTGTTTTGCAAATACTTTGTTGTTTTATCTTTATAAGCATGAAAGGAAGTAGGCTAATACTATTATTATAATATTACATATATATTATAGATGAGGAAACTGAGGAAGAAGTGGTTGAATGATTTTTCTTCAAGTCATACAGCCTTTCAGTGTCTGGAACCTAGACTTGAACTATCTAATTGAACTTAGTTGCCTTCTAGTAAGTATTTTAGAATTAGAATTGAAGAAGAATAAGTATAGTAAGACAGATTTTTTTTTTCATGTTAAGGGTTCATGAGCCAGGTGATTTTGGATTGCAATTATCATCAGTGGAAGAAGTCAACACAATAGGACTAGGAGTGGTCCTGATAGAGAATCTAGTGAGAAGGAGTTGTTATAATTGTAGCTTAGGTCAGAGAAAACAAAAAAGTGAAATGTGAACACAGCAGATCCTCTTTGACAGATTCATAAAAGCCCCAGTGGGCAGATATATGCCTTAGTTTCCTCCTCTGTAAAATGAAGAAGCTTATGATTTTAAGATGGGTTTGTGATGGGTTTTATTAAAGATGTAAGGCTAACCCACAGCCTGATTTGAGTGTCTTCAAAGCATTTCTCTATAGACATGAGTATCAAAGGCATATTATTGTTTTACAATGTACTATTCTGGTCAGGCAAACCCAGAACATCTTTAACAAAACCCTCTAATACCACATATGCTGAATATAATGTGCCCCAGATCAAAACAAAAAAGAGGGTATTCTCTCAGTTCCTGAAATTCATTTCTTCATTGGATTCCTTTGTTTTAACATTTTAAAAAATGTAACTAGGTCAAGTTTCCTGAATGTAAGCTGTTTCTCTTCCTTAAACCCAACAATGTAGGTGTCTCTTCAATAGTTCTTTCCAAAGGGATGAATAATAAAACTTACATTACTCTCACCTTGATCTGAATGGTCTCTAGAGCATATTACTCATTGTACTTTTGCAGCAAGGAATTTATTAGGGAAATGGTACTATATTCCAGCCAAAGCTGCCCCTGAAGGAAAATGCTATTATCACAACTATCATATTTGGAATTTAAAGTGAGTAAACATTTTTAAACTTAATGATATTTGTATCTATTCTAGTTTGAAAAAGAAAAAAAAAGACATGTTCCAATTATTGATAGGGATGAAAAGGAAATAGAAGAATTTTTTAATTAATAAGTCAATAATAAGAATTTATCAAACATTTACTATATTTTAAGAACTGGGTTAAGCACAAAGACTACCTAGAAAAGCGAAACTGGTCCCTACTGTTAATGAACTTATAGCCTAGCTAAAACCTCACAATGCAATAAAATTGAATTAAAGGCATTTATTTAGGCATTGCTAACCATTTTATATTACTTTCAACTGTCCAAATAAAAACTCTGTTTCTGTGAACAAATCCCCCAGTATTAAGGATCTGGTTGAATGTGGTATATCTCATATTTGTTAAAGAATAATTAACCATCTCTAACTTCCCATTTGGACTTATATAATTGAGGAGACCTAAAATTTTATTTGTACTTGTTCCTTCGGTAGACCTGAGTTTTCCCTGCTGTGATTGTTTCTCCTTTTCCTCCCTATCTTTTCACTATCATGACAACTCTAGACAACTATTATTGCTACTGCTACTCTGGTTCTTTTAACCTCAAGGGGGCACCAATGTAACACTCGAAATAAATAACTGATGGCCTATCTACTTCTAGCTGTTTTACATGGCTATGAGAGTATATTTTATGATGCTTATTAAATATAAGAAATTACTTTTGATAATATATGACCTTTTTATATCTACAATGAATCTTTTCATTAGCCTTTTGCATTTATGGTCTTGATTTAGTTTTTTCAGTATTGTGGTATTCTATGATTCATAGACCCAGAGGTATGCTTGTAAGTATTTAACAATCAGGCTCTCTGTGAAATAAAAAAAATGTACACATGATACACTTTTAAATTTAATCTACATTATTAATGCTTTCTCCATTACTTTCTTAATTGTATATAATCAATAAAATGATAAATCATGCCCAAATTTATAGAGTTTGTCTAATTCCTGAGTTATAAATGCTCACACTGAATTTAAAAATTAGCTCTCAGAAGCACTTTGAGCTAGCTCCAATACACCCCTATACCAAACAAATAAATCAGCAAGAGATTATTTTTCTTTTTTTGAGTAGGAAACAGAGGGATGGTCCAGACCAATCACTTAATCTATGGTGACAAATAATTCTACAGAAACTAACTCTTTCTGTGAACTGATCAAACAATTCTGAAGAACTATTTGGAACTATGACCAAAGGGCTATATAGCATTGCATACCCTTTGACCTAGTAATACCAGTGCAAGATCTATATACCAAAAGCATTAGAAAAAAGGAGGGAAAAGATCTATTTGTACAAAAAAATTGATGGCAGTTCTTTTGTGGTGGCTAAGAATTGGAAATCAAAGGATATTCATCAATGGGTGAATGTCTAAACAAACTATGGCATATGATTGTGATGGAATACTATTATACTATAAGACATGACCAACAGGATGATTTCAGAAAAACCTGGAAAGACTTCCATGAATTGATGCACAAAGAAGTGAACAAAACCTAGAGAACATTGTACATTGTTTGATTGTGAATGATTTAGTCATCCTCATCAATAGAATGATATAAGGTAATCCCAAAGCACTAATGATGAAGCATACTATCTGCCTCTAAAAAAAGATCTAAATTTGTCTGAATACAGATTGAAGCATGCTATTTTTCACTGCCTTTCTTTCATTCTTTTTTTATTTGAGTCTTCTTGCACAAAATAAATAATATGGAAATGTTTTACATAACTGTACATGTAAAACCTATATATGATTGCATATTATCTCAGGAAAATGGGGGAGGGATCAGGGAGAGAAGAAAGGATAGAATTAGGAACTTAAAACTTTAAAAAATGTTAAAATTGTTTTAACATATAATTGGGAGAAGTAATATTTTATCAATAAAACCTTAAAAGTATTTTTAAAACAAGAAAGAAACTTGCTCCCTGAAAATAGAACAGCAACTCTTCCATAATTCAGTCATTTTAACCCAGTTATGGGACTTACCTCTGTTCTATCTGATAGTACATGTCAGAGGCAGAACTTAAATCCAATTCTTTCTAATTTTCCAAGATCAGCTTTCTTCCCACTAAGCCAAGTTGTCTTTGACTAGGAGACTATAAGTGTTAAAATTGTTTTGGTAGATAACACCTACAATAATTTTGAAGTGCTACATAATTTGACAAATCTTATTACTCAGTTCTGGGCCCAGTTCATTGTCTATCCACAGTATTTGTCTACACTGCATAAACTTACATTTCAATAAATGTGTTGTGTAGCCCAGGTCTGGACAATACACATTTTTCATCCACTTTGTTTTTACCAATGTGGATCATTGTACCAATTTTGTTAACATTTCTATGGATTCTAATGAAAAGGCTACGTAGGGTTTCAGGTCTCAATGTATTTAGTTAATATAGTAGCATTTAATAGCATTTGGACAATTTTTGTCTTCAGAGGGAAATTTTTTGTTCAACTTCTGAACAGGTTAGCTTTTGTGACATTAATAAACATTATAGGTAAGCATATATCTCCCTGTTTTATATCTCACTCGATGTCAATATTCAAGGGATCTATGAACAAAGTTATCTCTATACTCAGATCTGTCAGAGTCTTATATAATTTTAATGTGTGTGGGAGATACCTTGTCTGAGAAGAGCTGTCAAAGAAGCTAATTGTTCTACCAAGTCAAAGGATTAAAAAAATTCAATAAGCACTAGACACAGCAAAGTGTCATATCTTTTATTCCTCTTAGTCAGTTGTATGACCATAAAGCTGTGGTCCGCTATAGAAAATCATCTGTGAAAGTCTGCCTAATTATGAAGCTCTATTTTCCCCAGTGCAAACATGACTTTAAAGAGACTCAAAATTTTAATAATGTATAAAAATGAAAAATGTAAATTTGTCCTCCCTAAAGCAATTGCATGCTTTTAAAAACCTGATCATTTTTAACCTGTTGATGTGCTCTGAAGTATTAAACAAGGCAATGTACCCAAACTATTTCATTTCAAGCACAGCCATTCAACAAATGAGATAGTCATAGATGAGACAAGAACTTAATTGCTCTGAAACTGGATAAAGAAACACATCCATAAAGTTAAAAATCCCCAAGCCCCAATGAAAAGGTAGGCATAGAGAATGTAAATGTTTAGTAAATGAAATGCTGCATGGTATTCCTTCTACTGTTATGGAGAAAAAGGGAGATAATTATGGGTAGGAAAGGACTCACAAGGGTTTAGTGGTAAGAGACAAAATTCTGAAGATTAGGGCTTGGTTCAGCACAGACACGCATTGCTTTCCTACAAGGCATGGGCTTTTATTCCAAGTATTCACTGTGTTAGCTTGTGAAAAATACTTCCCTATTTTCTGCACTAATAGAAATTAGAACCCACTTATGCCATTTAATCTTCTGTGACTTGAGCAATGGGCAACAAACTTTCCTTTGAGTGTTTTTACATTTTGTGTAAATAGGGAAATATTCAGGCTGCCAATCATTATATGAGCACCCTCCTTCTGTATGTGGTTATACATATCCCTGATGATGTTTCTTCTTGCATGTATATCATTATGAGTAAAATGTTACAAACTAGTTATTTCTACTGTGGGGTTCCTCTACTATTTTGCTTCTTTGTATTCTTCATGATATTGCATGATTTCCAAGTCACAGAATATCAACAGAAGAATGTTGGTACTAAAAAGCTAGACATTTGCAGCAGGAAACAACATGGATGGGATCCTTGAAAGCATTATGTATTTTCCCTAATATGATCAAGCCCATTTTACTCTTCCTTTTCAACTTTGAATTCATCTCATTGTCCTATAGGGACAGTGTCTCTCGAAGATCGAGGTATAAATGAACTCAGTGAACTGCTCATCCAACCATTTCATCTTTTGGACCAGACCTATTACTGCATTGGAAAAGGAAGCTCCTAATGAGAAAACTACCAATACAGATAAACACCTACTCTGTAATTTATAGTCTTAGTGAATTACCTAGAGCCACTGCAAGGGTAAGTGACTTACCTAGCATCACACAGTTAATATGTGTGATAAATAGAACTGAAACCAAGGTTCTTTCTGATTCTGAGACCAGCCCCTTATCCAGTAAACCATTTGGCTTCTCTATATATGCTATCACCTTGCCAATATTCATTATGCCCTAATTTGATCTACCTTGTCAGGATTATTAAATCAAATTCATTTGAGTGACAATGAATCTCATTGAAAATATATTGTTTTTTTTCCAGAAATTGATGAAACTTAGGAGTAGCACCCATAAACAGGAACATCTGACAGACTTCATCATCTAAACTTCTACCTCCTCCATTTACATGATGTGCTACATAACACCAGCCAACATCTTTAGTAAGTATGTCTCTTTATAGAAGACAACATAACAATAAATGGAGTGATGAACTTGAATTCAGGATAGCCTAGGTTCTGATGATCATGCAGTTACCTGACTCCGAGCAGGTTACTTCATTTGTCAAAACTCAGTTTCCTCATCTGTAAGCCATAAAAGTTTTAGAGAACATGTATCTCTAATTCAAGAAGAGTATATAAAAACAAGAGAAAGAACTAGAGGAGGAGGAGTTAGAGAGGGGCAAGATAACAATAAAAGAGCAATGTCTCTGAAACTAAAGGAGGCAGATCCAATAGGAGGAGCTGGCCAACAATATTTAAAAAACCCTGCAAATTCCCCTTGTCAGGCTTAACTATGAATTTCTAAAATCCAATATCTCTAAAGTAATGAGTCAAGTGAAGTCTGTGAACTTTTTTTCTCATCAGAAAAACAGCTTTTACTTTCGAAGAACCTGATGCTTCTCTATTTCAAGAGGTTTGTTCCTGGCAAAATGTCAAGAGACCAGAGACATTGATCTGCCTGACACTATATACCAAATAACAACATTTGGTCTAGTTGTCCTTTATTTCAGTACCAATGAACTCATATATTTCAAAGTCAAAAGTCTGGTCTTTGCTATTGGCTATGCAATACCAAGAGTTCCCACCAACTTCATATCTCACATTCAACTTTCCAGGGGTCAGTAGCACTTGCAGAACTTTGAATTGAAACATAGCTTTTCCTTAGTATTGGCAATCTTCCTAGGACTGCTCATTTTACACATGGCCTTACCTACCTATCAAGGCTTACATTATTGAAAATCTCTTTTAACTATTACTAGAAATATTGACAGTGTTATAAGCACAATCCTACCTTTCTACTCTCTCAATTTCATTCTCTTCTCAAAAATTTTCTTCCTTCCCTCTATTTCTCTTTTTAAAGTAAGAGTTAATCTCTTTCTTAAAAAGAAATACATTTTAGTCATTTCTCTCCATCTTCTCATCAGCCATCACTACACTAAAGATCTTTCTAGCACAAATTGATTCCTCATTGAATGCCAGCAAAACTATACTTCTCCACTATTCTTTTGATTCTTAAAGAAAAAGTGTTTCTAGTCCGTAAGATAAAGGTATTGAAGCTGGAGTTACCTTTGCAAAGTAAATACTCAGTAATTTTAGTGGGTAAGGGGATGTGCATCTGATCCAGAAAAATCCTTGTGTACAAGGAAAAATGATAAGGGCCTCCTTCGTTGCCTCATTGCTGGATACTCAGCAATGCATATCTATCTGAATGGAAAGAAGGCAGAGATAAAGTGATGGAAAATGTAGGCAGAATGAGTTTCCATCAAGGCTCACTATTGCTATAAATCACTGCTTTAAAGAGAGTGTAACCTATCTTCTATATCAGTTCTGAAGGAGTACAGGTAGGGAAAAAGTAGAGATTGGGCAGAATTCTGAGAGTTTAGAAAGTAAGTGAATAATGGATAATTTGAGCAATTGTGGATCAACAATTTGAGCTCTCCTGACAATTTCTGGAGATAGTCAATAGTATTACTCCAAACGCATATAACTACAATCCAGGTCATATAGTAAAATGGCAGAATGTTTTAGAAAAGGCAACAAGATTTGTCAATGAAGTCCAGTGGGGTGCTTTTCAATTTTCTAACAATCAGGGAAACAAAAACTAAGATTTCTTCAAAAATGATAACTTTACTAAATGGCATTTTTATAAAGATATAGCCTCTGTACAAACTAATTACTAGGGGATTAAGGGAATGTGTGAGAGAGTGTGTGTGTGTGTGTGTGTGTGTTTATGCACGTGTTATAAACATGTACTGGGGGAAAAGTGGACATCTGAGTGATTACAGCATCTTAGGGACAGGGAGTTAAGAGCAGAGGTCAGTTAAGGAAGGGTTTTAAATGTTCTTTGGTCCCAGGGAATATTTGTTATTTTGGATCTGAAAATGAACTAAGTAGAAGCTCTGCATGATCATAGATTTAAAACTGAAAGTGATCTCAAAGGTCATCTAGTCCAACATTTTCACTTTGAAGATAATGAATCTGAGGACCAGAGAGGTCAAATAAGTAATAAACAAATACAGGCATACCTTGTTTTATTGTGTTTCACTTCATTGCTCATTTCATATATCATGTTTTTTTTACAAATTGAATGTTTGAGGCAACACTGTGTTAAACAGTCTTTGTTTTTTTTGTTTTTTTCCAAACAGCATGCACTCACTCTGTGCCTTTGTCACATTTAGTAATTCTCACAATATTTTAAACTGATTACTATTATATCTGTTATGGTGATCTGTGATCAGTGATCTTTCATGTTATTATTGTAATTATTTGGGAACACTATGGGCCTCTACCATACAGAAAGAAAACTTAATTGACAAATGTTGGGTGTCTTCTGACTGCTCTACCAACAATCTGTTCTTTTATCTTTGTCCCTCTCCTCAGGCCTCTCTAGATCCTGAGACAGAACAATATTGAAATTAGACCAATTAATAATCCTACAATGGTCTCTAAGTAAAATGCAGAGTTAATTGATGGGGAAAGTTCATTTTTTTTTTTAAGAAATTATTACAGCTAACCCAATCTTCACTAACCACCATCTTGCTGAGTCAGCAGCCATTAGCACCAAGACAAGACCTTCCACATATAAAAGGCTAAAATGATGATTAGCATTTTTAACAATAAAGTATTTTTTAATTAAGGTATGTACATTTTTTAGACTTAATGGAATTTTAGACTTAATAGACTACTGTATAATGTAAATAAAATTTTTATATGTACTTGGAAATTAAAAAAAATCACATGACTTGCTTTATTGTATATTTGCCATATTGGGGTGATCTGGAGCTTAACCCGCAATATATCCAAGATATGCCTGGATGTTCCACAGGTATCCAAGAAACAAAAGCTTGGTTTGGAAGTCCCACTGAAGTTTTGGACTTAGAATAGGGAAGGAATTTCAATTAATTGGAAATCCTCACAAAGTTTAACATGGGAAAGACAGGAATAGAAGCCATAACCTGAGTGGTGGAATATGATAGAATATAGAATTTAAAAGGACAGTTAATCATCTAGTCCAACCAATTCATTTTTCAGATGACAAAACTGAAAAATGGAGGGATGAAATGACTTAGTAAAAACCACAAAGTTACCAAATAAAAGAGTCAGGATTTGAACCTGCTTCTTTGAACTTTTTTGACTACATCACACTAGAAAAATGGAGAATCAGTCTTAATAAAAGGATGGCAAATTTGATTCAAGGAAATCAATAAGAACTAAAGATTAAGGGCCAAGAGGAAGTTAAGCCTTCTAAGGATACAACTATAATTATTTCTAAAAGAGTAAAAATTTAAGAGACATAAAAAACTAAAAGGGATCATCAAGATCCCCTTTTTTATTGAAGAAAAGAAAAAAGAGTCGTGAAGAGATGTGCCCCAAAAGAAGAAATGGGATCAGAGAAATGCAAAGTAAGACAACTCTAAGGTACCATTAAACACCTCTCGGATTGGCTAAGATATCAGGAAAAAAAAGTGAATATTGAAGAGGATGTGGAAAAATTAGAATATTAATAAAATGAGTTTTTTAATTATAGTAAATTTATTTATTTTTAATATACATTGCTTTATGAATCTGTTGGGAGAGAAAAATCAAAGCAAAAGGGAAAAAACCATGTAATCTGATTCAACCATTGTGGAGAGCAATTTGGAATTATGCCCACATCGGCTATAAAACTGTATATACCCTTTGATTCAGCACCGTCTCTACTGAATCCCAAAAAGATCATTAAAAAGGGGAAAAGACCCATATGTGCAAAAATGTTTCTAGCAGCCCTTTTTATAGTGGCAAGGAAATAGAAACTGAGTATATGCCCATTAATTGGGGAATGGCTAAATTATGGTATATGAATGTTATGGAATATTATTGTTCTTTAATAAATGATCAGCAGGATGACTTCAGAAAGACCTGAAGAGACTTACATAAATTGATGCTAAGTGAAATGAGTAGAACCAGGAAAACATTGGACATAGCAACAGCAAGATTATACAATGATCAATATTCTTACAGACATGGCTTTTTTCAACAGTGAAGGAATTCAGGCCAGTTCCAACAGTCTTGTGATAAAGAGAGCCATTTGCACTCATTGTATTTTTGCTTTTTGTTGTTTGCTTACATTTTATTTTGTTTTTTTTTTCCTCATTTTTTCTTCCCTTTTTGATCTGATTTTTCTTGGGCAGCATAATTGATGAGATATGTATAGAAGAATTGCATATGTTTAACATACTGCTTGCTGTCTAAAGGAGGAGGTGTGTTGGAGTAGAGCTCCAGTGAATATAGAGAGAGTGGTTATGAATTAAATATGCACAAGCCAGTTGGAAAATTTGTCTTGCAATTTTTGTTCATTAATCTGAGATCCAGAATTTATATAGTCTTTAAACAAGTGTTGCATTAATACCAGTTACCTCCAGGTGGCACTATGTACATTCCCGGGTTAGTACTTCAACTTTTCAGTTTGCACTTAACTAGCAATAACAAGGTATCTACCATAACAGAGTCATAAATAACAGTAACTATCAATAACAAGGTATTTGTCAAAACAATCATAAATAGTTGTGATGCCCTGTTCCTGTCACATGCATTCTTCATCAAGATTATCCTAAATTTATCTTGAGCATATTTTAGTTCATTTTCATTCATTGTTATGGGAAAAGGTGAGCCAATGTTTTGAACTGCAGGCCTTTACAGAGGGCAGGTCTCAAGAAATATCTGGAGCAGATTCTTCCTGTTCAATATTCTCCCTCTACAGGGGTGGGGAAAAGGAGGAAAAAAATTGGAACTCAAGGTTTTGCAAAGGTGAATTTTGAAAATTATCTCCACATATGTTTTGAAAATGAAAAGCTTTCATTAAAAAAAAGAAGAAAGGGGATTTAAATATACATTCTCAGATTCCCAACTGTTGTTTTTCTACTACAACGGGGCAGAGTAGAGTAACCTGATACCCAAGGAGTATTTTTTTTGGGGAACCAATAGAGAAAAGTCTTATTCGAGGATGATAATGATAGGTAATATCCATATATTATTTTCATATTTGCAAAATTATTTGTAAATATCATTTCATTTGAGGCTCATAATATCTCTGTGAAGTAGGTGGCATTATCACCCTCATTTTATTTATGAGAAAACTGAGTCTGAAACATTAAGTAATTTGTCCTTGATCTTACAACTATTAACTAGGATATGTTATAAACTCATGGCTTCCTCATTCAAAGTCCAATTATTTATCCAGTATGTCACTCAGTTGCCTCTTAGAGGTTAGGTTAAAGGGAAACAGGATTCATTGACACCTTAGACACCATTACAAAGGATGAACGAGAAATCTTAAGACCCATGTTAAGTGATTTAGAAGGAATCCTTGGAAGGAAAATGCTAAGTTTCATACCTAGAACACAATTCAAGAAAGATCAGATATAGGAGTTTTGCTAAATTGAATGCAAGTTTATCTAAAAGCCCGAATCCTTATATGTAGTCCTAACATAATAGGGTAGTTAATACCAAGGACAGGATTTGAAAGAAAATCTCATTTTGAGGTTGGAGGAGAGCTTTGAAATGATTTTTTTTCTAATTTCTTAAATATTCATATCAAAGACTAGGACTTTTAGCATTTTCATTTGTTGTTTGTAATTTTATGGAGGAGACAGGGGTGAAGAGGGAGCAGAAATTGAATCTACTTTAAAATAAAAGAAAAAGGTATTTTGATAATGAAAGAGCATGGTAGAACAAAAGCAGAGTGGAGGGCCTCCATCATGGCTCAATATACCTTTAGTTGAAGTTAGTTGGCAGAAGAAATAGAGGTCTGCATCTGGGATCATAAGCTGGAACCTTGGTTCTATCATTTACTGACTGTATGAGCCTGTGTGAGTTGCTGAACATTTCCCAGCCTCAGGTTCTTCATATATAGAATTGGGAAAACAATATCATTTATTGTACGGGGTTGTTGTGAAGATCAACTGAGAGAATTCATATCAAATAATTTACAAAATTTAAAGTCATGAAATGCTAGATTTTATAGTCATAATAGATTTGCTCATTGTATTAGCAGTCAAATATGCTTTCAAACTGGTATTTGTGTTACTGCTGCTTTGCACAAGGGCATCATCATCAAGGCTATTTAAGGAAGCGGAAAAGCTCTTGTTGGAACTGGTAGATTGAATTAGGCTTGCCTATTTTTGTTGTTTTATTTTTTTTCTTTTAACTGGCTGGAATGTTCACAAAATGAGAATAACAGCCAATTGCCCCTCCAGGGAATGGGAAGGGTTCTTCTGGGTCTGGATTTCCCAAGGAGAAACTTCCCTTATGAGGGGTGTTTTTCTATCTCTTGGTTAACTTATTTTCCTGTGAGGAAACAGCTGGGAGAAACTGTATTTGTACCTTTTTCCTGGGGTAATACATGTCTTGTGGCTACATGTGGAAGCATTTCCTTGTGGTAAAGAGTCAGTGTTCTAGGGAAGGCTAGCCTGGAATGAGAAAGCCAGTTTAGAGGCAATTTCATTTCCTTGAAAGGATACTGTTTTTGAAATCAGCTTCATTCTTCCAATTGTAGGTTTTAGAGTTTAGATATAATATTGCCTTGTTCTACTAAAATTAAAACCCAATACTTTCAGTATCACACCAAGGATCAATAAGACACAGAACATACTGACAAAAGGATTTATGACTAGGAATCCAAGTGAATAAGAGGGGTCTTTTTGGATACTTATATTCTGTAGCGAAAGGAGCTCTAAGCTTGAAGCTCTATCACTAAAGGGAGAAAGAAAAGAATATGTTACATTTCAGATTTCAGAGTCTCTCACAACAGATTTAAGAAGGATCAAGTGCCAGAGAGGGAAAAGCTTTATGTTGAAGCTAACATAGATGATTGTGACCACCTATAAGACATGACTCCAGACTCTAGGAGGACCTAGCTTATTCTTTATGCTAGTTGCATGTGCTTAATCTTAAAAGGGCAAAAGCCATAAGAGAGAATAAAGCTAGACTCCACAGATCCTCAAATCTGGTGATGTCAGCCACATAGGCAGAGAAGGGGCTGGGCCTCTGAGGAGTTTGTTCATTCCTAACAAAAAGTACATGTATTATAGAGCATTTAATGGTACTTTATGAGGAAGAAAGGGAAGATAGCTTTAGATGATTAAAGAATGAAAAATAAAGGATGTGAAAATCCACCCACTTCTGTAATCAGTGTAGGATTCTTACACGGCTCAGAAAACTCATGGGAAATTGTTGTTTTAAAAAAATATATACTTTCAGGCATATATCAATGAGCATCTCAAAAGTGCTTTAAAAACAAAAATTATCAGCTTTAATGAGGTAGTAATAACAGCACTAAGAACATCTGAGACTATTCTCCCTAATAAAACTTCAAGTATTAGTAGGTTTCATTACTCAAAGCTTCCCTTCTCCACATATGTGATTTATTATATCATTGCGTATTCTGAAGAGCAGAGGCTACCATGACTCACTAATGACCATCCCATTGTACAGGAAGTCTCATACTCCACCATGAGCATAGTAACTCAACAACTTTTCCTCCTATTGCTATGCATAGCAGAGAGGCATTATGTCCACAGTGACTTCTCTGTGTGTTATTTCACCTTATTGTTTGGAATTCTGTTGACTCATTTACTCATTTATGCCATAGCAATACCAATAAGCCCTGCTACCACAGGGGTGTTAGAAGGATTAGTTGGGATAATGTATCTAAAATGTTTTGTTAACAATATGAATCTATACAAATATTAATTGTTCTATTTTGTCATTACTAGATTTAGCAAACATTTAGTAAGCACTTTTTTGTGTTTGACACTGATATATAAATCTGTTGTGAAACCGGCCCTGTTACTGAGGAATTTCCATTCTATTGGGGAGATATATCATGTACCCAAAAATAGGATAAATATAAAGTTTTTATAATTTCAAGAAGCAAAGAATTCTAATAACTATAGGATTGAGAATGACTCCATGTGGGTGTGGGTACTTTGAAGCAGATTATGGATTCTAGAAAATGGAGGTATGGTAAAAGTAAAACTTAGACATGGGCACTTTTACAAATGCTCAGAAGTAGGATATAATACTGTTTTGTACCAGGAACAACTAACAAACTAGTTTGACTTAGGCAGAGGGTTTATGAATAAGACTTATGAAATAAGACTGTAAATTTAGATGGGAGCAATGATATACATAATGATAGTGCCTTAAGGCTTGTAAAAAAAAGCTTTCCTAACTGCATTCCTTTGCCGTTAGTAAGTGACTTTTATTAGACTTATTTTACAAGAGGAAATTAAGTATTGAAGGCAATAATAACTTATCCAGGGTGAGGCATTCAGGAAGTATGGACCCTGAAGGTAAATAATAATGGGCACATATGTAACATTTGGGGCAACTAGATAGCCCAATGGACAGGGCACCAGGCCTGGAGCCAGGAATACTCATCGTTGTGATTTCAAATTCAGCCTAAGATAGTTATTAACTGTGTGACTCTAAGCAAGTCACTACTCCCTGTTTGCCTTAGTTTCCTCATCTGTAAAATGAGATGGAGAAGGAAATGCCAAACCTCTCCAGTATCTTTGCCAAGAAAACACTAAACAAAATCACATAGAGTCATACACAAATGAAAAATGACCAAACCTTATAGCAACAGCACATAGCACTTGACACATTCAATGCCATCGAGCCTCCTGTCAGGCTGGTAAAGGAGGTTCTTGCAGGCATTGTCATTCTTATTTTGGAAATGAGAAAAATAACTCAGAAAAACTAAATGACTTACTTATAATCTGGCAAGATTTGAACCCATTTTTTCTTAATTCCATATTTATTGTTCTAACCACAAATGCCTCATTAGAGACTCAAATTCAAGTCTCCCAAGTTACAAGTGCCAAGCTGAATTCCAGATTTGCTACTATTGGCATAATATCTTGGACAAAAAATCATTTCATTTCTCTTGCCCTCAATTCTCTCATCTGTAAAATGATGAGGAGATTTCAAAATGTGTTAGGTCTGAGGGTTCAGAGGTGCAAAATCAAGCCCCAATTGGTCATTGGATCCTGATTGACTCAGAACAAATGTAAATAACAATTTTTTGCTTTTGGTCAGAAACTCTGAGGGTCTTCCCCTCCCATATTTATTTATTTAGTTAGATAATTAGTTTATTAGTTAGATTTTTTTGAGCAGATGCAAGAAGACTTTTTTTGCCTCAAAAGCTATGTAGCTTTAATCACTAAATGCAGCCTAGTCAAACTGAGAACTATTGAAGACCTTAGCTTAAAAAGGCCAAGGGCTCCCACTACATCCAGAGTCATCTCCAGTCATCTTGATCTACATTTGGCCACTGGACCCAGATGGTTCTGGATAGGAAAGTGAAGTAAGTGAGCGTGCCTAGCCCTGCCTCACTTAAATCCAATTCACTTATATGTCATGGTATCATCTCCTGATGTCATGTTCCTCTTCAAGAACCAAGGACAAACAAGGTCTGGTTCTTAATCTACAATTCTATGCCTCATCTTGAGTCTAATATCAGGATTATTCCACTAGATCCTGTTTCAGCTAAAAATAATTAAGATCTGAAAAGCATTTTTCTCCCCACAACCTTATGAGAAGCTAGAGCAAGAATTAATTTTGCCATTTTACAGATAAGTAGACATAGGGTCAAAGAAGGTTAATGGTGTGCCCAAGATCACACAGCTACGGCCAGAAGCCACGTCTCCTAAAGTATAAAGTATCACCAAAGAAGAAATCAACCAATAAATAAATATGTATTAAGTACCTGCTATGTGGCAAGCATTGTGCTGCGCTTACAAAAAGAGGCAAAAAACAGTCTGCCTCAAGGAGGTTACAATCTAAATTATCAAAACTATGACAACTAAGAAGAGATCAAACTCAAAGCAAGAAATGTCAATAAAAGTTATCTACGTCTAGTGTCTACCTTCCTACAAGTTTTGGATTCCAGAACAGATTAGGGTCTCTGGTGAGCTTTCCTGAGAATATTGGGAAGATAGATGAGGATTTTCTGGAGGACTTTCCCATTTTATTACCTGTTCGTTGAATGAACTAAGTCAGCTGTTCTTTGTTTTGTAATAAATTGGCAGTTTGGAGAGTGGACTCTAGGAAGATTATTCTCATACACTTCCCCTGACCTTGGGATGATAGTTTCATATTTACAATCATCTTGATAGAAAATTTGACATGCATGTAACGAGATTCAACAGTCAAGTGATAATTTGATAGTTTATCTCCCATAAACTTCAGCTGGAGATAAAAAATTACAAACTCTGTCCCACTAATCATTTGTAGATGCAAAGTTCTAAAAGGATTCTAAGCAGGATAAAGGAAAAAAAAACTGTTACATGTCTGTGTTGAATCTGAGGTAAGAGAAGATGCTTCTCTGAAATGTAAACTATTAATAATTTTTTATGTTTAATGATGTGCACATTGGTATAAATATAGGATGAATAGGTCATCAGGACATTATTCCTTTTGCCAGTATTTTGACATTCTGACAGAATTTCATTTGCTCTTAGGTCATCCTAAACTGAAATGAGCAGCAGGACAAAATAAGGTTAAACAGATGCAGCACAGAATTACATATTTTAAAGGTAAAAGGCAAAGAGACAAAGTCATGATTGAAGCACATCCATCATTCTTCCACAGTTAGATTTGTAAAAATTAGGCAGCATCCTATGATTGTTAGACTAGCCATTTAAGCAAAATCTTTCTGGGCAGAAATCACTTGTATACATAAGACTGAAGCAGATCCTGACTGGTGCTCTGGTACTCAGGTAAACCTTTTTCACAGAACCTTGCAAAAGTATATTTGTTTCCTTATACATTTATATCCATGAAAATGGCCCAAAATTTTTATAGTCCTCTCCAATCTAATCATGAGTTTTTGGTTTACATTCAGTTCCTCTTTCATAAAGAAGTAGCAGATTTATACAAAACTGAAATTCTGGTGAAGCATATCTTATGCTCTTGCTGTAGAGTTAGGAGGCTGAAGAAAAAAGGTGATGAATTCTAAGCTAAAAGGGTTTCTGCCTTAGGAGGGATTGGATCCAAGGATGGAATGAGCAGTCTGTTATATACTGTTATGGCTTCTGTCTTTCCTAGGCATTTTCCAATCAAATTAAACTATATGTTTGAATCAACTTTGAATGAAAGGGAGGCATGACCAGTGGCTGGGGACCCAAGTGAACCAGAATATGAATAATTCTTATTCCAACATAAAATCTAGGACATAACAGTGGTATAGAACTGAGCAGAGTTGTGGGAATTGATAGTCATATGCCTTCTGGCTCCTGAATATTTTTTCAAGATCAAAACGATTACTCTAATTATACTAGCTACATATTTGAATGACATTGGGAAACCAGAGACCCTATTACTTAAATTTTTACCCAATGGGCAAATCATTTTCACAACATACCTGACTCATGCCCATTCATCTTCTGCCTCAATGCTTTGAATGATGGAGAACTAATTGACTTATAAAGTATCAAGATTTTTTTTGTCTAATGGTTAAACAGTTTGTCCCTATATTTAAAGATTTGCACTAAATTGTTAAATCCTTTAAGACAGAACCTGTATTTTATTGATGTTGCTAGAAGAATATAAGGTCCTGGAAGGCAGGGACTACCTTTTCTTTTCCCCAAGCACTCAGCACCCAGAGTCATATGTTGTACAGAACACATAGTTAATAAATTCTTGTGATTTGAATCACCTTTCTCAGAGACAAGCACAGACATTCACCCATAATAGACACTCAAAGAATGTTTAGGGAATTGAGTATGAAATCAATCATTTTATCTATTAACTCAAGCAATTAATTAAACAATTTCTCTAGGGAAAACACTTTGTTACTTGTCTAACTGGAGTTTATACTTTAATAAAATGCATCCTATTCTACAACCGTTTGTAATTCCAACAGGTTTTCCTTCCTCACCCCCACAGTTACTTCACTATGTAACAGTGTCCCCTATGGAACAAGTGCAGCTCAGAAAAGAACAATGTTCAGTCTATTAGGAGTAGATATATCAAAGGGCTCTGCTACGTAAATAAATGCTAAGGGCACAGTGGTAACAGAAACACTCACTTCTGGAGGAGATGGACAAGGTTAATCTGTGGGAGAAAGCATCATTGAGTACGATAGGAGTTGTTCCCCAAAGGTATCCCTTTCCTGGACAAACTGGAACAAATCTATCCTCAACCTGAAGCTCTCCCAGCTGCTTCACAATTTCCCTCCAGGCTGTTGGCTCTTCACAATACCATTTTTTTCTGCAGTAACTACTGTTCCCACCCCCAAGTACCTATATTTCAGCTGGGGATGAAATGATCCCTGTATATCAGTCTGATAAGTTTGTAAAGCATTCCAGCATCTTTGAGCAGAAAGGCACCAAAGAAAGATATCTTCGTTATGCTTTACACAACCGTTTCAAAAATGTGTCTCTGCCCTTCGAGCTAAATTTAAATGCAAAAGCCTGTTAACACTATGCAGAGGACAATTCTCACAACAATATACATGCCATGTAATCGGAGGCCACGCTTATCTAGGAACATTAGCCTATTTCTCTACCAAATCTATATTCCAAGACTACTCTAATTGACCATAAAAAAATGGTAACTGAAAACACAGGATTTGATCATTATGTATGCAATGCCTGAAGTCAAAGAATTGCCTAAAAAGGAGCCAGGCTTGTTTCCTATTTAAGTGGGCTCAACGTAATATTGTAGTTTCTACACTTTGAAAAGTCAACAGAAACTTCAGTTTCTTAATATCCAAAGAGAGTCTATGGACTACTATACCAATAGCTATACCCTTTACCCAGTGAACATCCTCCACCATTCAATTCTATGAGATTCATTTCAACAACAATTCTTAAGGACAAATAAGTCCCTAGATTGTATAAAGCACTGTTCCACGGACTAAATATACAGAATTGAGGGAAGGTAAAGTACTGCCCCTATGGGATTTATAATCTAATAAAAGAATGAGACATAAAGAGATAACTGTAGCACGATATTACATGATAAATACATTAAAGAAGGGGCAAAAGTCATTGTTGAGTCCTAATGGGAAGACTTATTCCCACAAGGAACAGGGAAAGTTTTATGGATGAGGTAGCAAATAAGTTAAGGTTTAAATATTGAGTGAGAAGAGAAGAGGGAAGATTTTTAGGCACAAGGAAAAATGTGAAGACACTGGGACAGGATTATTTGAAGAGAGGCATAACAACAAGATTAGGATATAGAGAGAATAGAGGGGGGAAGATCTGTTAGGAGACTTGAAAGAGTTCAGATAGAGAAAATTCATAGAATATTATTGCCAGAGGACAGATGGATGATGAGGGCCTGTTGTTCTGGAGTGATTACTGTGGAAATAGCAAGGAAGAAATAGATTAAAAATATTATAGATATGAATCAACAGGGCTCTGAGGCTGAGACAAAAGGAAGAATCAAAGGTAACTTGAAATATAAATTCAAGAGACTCAGTAAAGAATAGTACAGAAATATAGCCGTTTAAAAGAATAGTAGATTTTGGAGAAAAGGAACAAGGTTGGTATTAGATGTATGAAGCTTTGAGTTACTAGTGGGGTAGTCAGGTAGAAAATAATATTTTCTTTTCTATGATGATTCTATCCTATAGTTATAAATGACCTGAGATTCCATATGGTCTCTGGGTTAGAGATGGCATATAGGAAGGTACCCAGAAGTCATCTATCTCCTCTTCCAGCTTAATGAGTGCTTTTTCAGATCATTCAGGTGAAAGTCACTAGTTCAAAGAATATCACTTTTCATTAACTGACATGTTGGCTATCTCCAGGTCAGAACCATAAAACTATTCAGAGTTTGTGCTCAAACTGCACTGTGGCTGACTGTCCCTGGGACCACAAAGATACCCCAAGCATCTTAACAGAATTGAAGGCTGAGGAAGCAGCATTCACAAGTCCTTCTTGAAGGTGGAGGTGTTTGTTGCCTCGTAGAAGGTAAGCACTTTAGGCAGCATGATTCATCCTGGTGATATGCAGAGAAAAAGTATAAATGACGGAACTGACACCAAATATTCATATAGATGGGCTGTGATTGCTTAGTGATTTGTTTCTCCCAGTCTAGAAGTCTTTTCATAGGAAAAGCACATTTTGCAGTTGGGATTAACCCTGAGATTAGAGTTTAATGAAACAAACACCAGCAGAAGATGGAGCTAGGGAAAGAGGATACTCCAGGGATCCCCTGGCTTGGTCTAGAAGACATTTGTCTAATAAAGCATGAATAAATAATAAAGAGAAATCTCAAGTCAGGAGCAGCCCCAAAGACTAGAGATGACAGACAGTAGCTGCATGTGTAAAACAACTGAAAAAAAGCAATTTAAAATTTTGATTTTAGGAAAGACATCCATTTGGGATTCTTGAGTCAGACAGATCCCATGAGGAAAATACAAAACTGGTTTGGCTTCCTGGAGAACCACTAGCGTGGGAATTAAACTGAATACTCCTAAGCCCTTTACTATGAGATCAGACCTAAGGATTTCTTGGGTGGATTATACCCACCAAATGTGAAGTGGACTTAATTGCATGTGAAGCTGACTCCTCTCTGTTTCTTAATATTTGGAGCTTTTGAAGTCTATCTTTAAGTACATTCTCTTAGAAAGTACCCTATCTCAGCTCCCGAACTTTTCTGCTCTCTATCACCCACATCAAAACTTAGACCCGATCATATCTTCTATAGGGATGCTGCTCTTTAGAATATGAAAATGAGTTGTAAGAGGTTACTTTCAAGGCCTAATACACACTCATGCTATGCCTTTAACCTAACACCACTTCTGATATCAATATAGTGTTTTTATATGTTGTCTCATTTGATCCAACAGCCTTGGGAGGTAGGTGCTATTATTATCTTTTATTTTTTATTTTACAGATGAGCAAAGTGAAGCCAACACAAAGTTTAGGGTTTGTTTAGCTAAGAAGTTTATAATGAAGATTAAAATTTAGGGGACATATTGCTTGGACCACATTAAAATATACTCATCTCATTGATATCTTCATAATGTGAGGAAGAAGCAATAATGGCTTATAGCTTGCTCAGGATGACTCCTCCAACAAAATGGCGGAAGCGATGGACAGAATTTATATAGGATGGGCAACCACAGATAGCTTGAGATTAGTTTCACTAGAAGAAATTTCTTTTTTTTTAAATAGTTTTTTATTTACAAATATATGTATAGGTAATTTTACAGCATTGACAGTTGTAAATCCTTTTGTTCCAACTTTTTCTCACTTTCCTCCCACCCCTTCCCCCAGATGGCAGGTTGACCAATACATGTTAAATATGTTAAAATATAAGTCAAATACAATATATGTATACATGTCCTAACAGTTATTTTGCTGTATAAAAAGAGTCAGACTTTGAAAGAGTGTACAATTAGCCTGTGAAGGAAATCAAAAATGCAGGCAGACAAAAATAGAGGGATTGGGAATTCTATGTAGTGGTTCATAGTCATCTCCCAGAGTTCTTTACCTAGGTGTAGCTGGTTCAGTCCATTACTGCTCTATTGGAACTGACTTGGTTCATCTCATTGCTGGAGATGGCCACGTCCATCAGAATTGATCATCATGTAGTATTGTTGTTGAAGTATATAATGATCTCCTGGTCCTGCTCATTTCACTCAGCATCAGTTAATGTTTCTTACAGAACAATAATATTCCATAATATTCACATACCACAATTTATTCAGCCATTCTCTAATTGATGGGCATACATTCACTTTCCAGTTTCTGGCCACTACAAAGAGACCTGCCACAAACATTCTTTCACAAACAGATCCCTTTCCCTTCTTTAAGATTTCTTTGGGATATAAGCCCAGTAATGACTCTGCTGGATCAAAGGGTATGCACAGTTAGATAGCTTTTTGAGCATAGTTCCAAATTGCTCTTCAGAATGGCTGGATGTATTCACAATTCCACTAACAATGTATCAGTGTCCCAGTTTTCCCACATCCCCTCCAACATTCCGCATTATCTTTCCCTGTCATTCTAGCCAATCTGACAGGTGTGTAGTAGTATCTCAGAGTTGTCTTAATTTGCATTTCTCTGATTAATAATAACTTGGAGTGGAATAAATTTCTAAACCCATGGATCCTCAGATTCATTTGAATCTTTTATTGTAATAATATATTATTTTGTGAAAGACCCTAGAAATATAAAACCAAAAATGAAATGCTCCCTATCCTGAAGAAAACTACCATGGGAAAATGGGAAAATCACAAAGATCCAGACAAGAGCTCACTACAAAATTTGGGTGAGGATGAAGGACAAATAGTAATAACAAAGGGAGGAATCTAGAATGGCTTCCTATAGAGGTTATACTAAAACTGGGCTGTAAAAGGAAGGAAAACATGAAAGACAAATCATATAAGAGTATGGAGAGGAAATATTCCTATGAAGAATAATAAATAAGTCAGTGAGGCTAAATTTTAGTATTTATGGAGGAGAATTATATGTTCATCAAACTGAAAAGCTAGATTTAAGGTTAAAACTTTTACATGACAGACAGAGGTATTAAAATTGATCCTAATAGTAATGGGGGCCACCGGAGTTTATCGAATAGATGGATGACCTATTCATATCTTCACTTTAGGACAAAGCTTTGGAAGCTGTGAAGGATGGATAAAGAAGGAGGAAGACTTGAGCCAGGGACAGTGATTAAGAGGCAACAATCTAGGCAAGACATAATGAGGGCCTGAACTAAGGTGATAGTTGTGACAATGGAGAAAAGAGAGAGAAAGAAGGGGAATAAATGTATATAATTCCTACTATGTGCCAGGCACTATGCTAATTGTTTTTAATAACTACTATCTCATTTTATCTTCATAATAATTTGATTTTGGTATTCCCTTCCCCTGTTCTACAGATTAGGAAATTAAAACAAACAGCTTAAGTGATTTGCCCAGAATCGCATAGCTAGTATATGTCTGAGGCCAGATTTGAAGTCAGGTCTTCATGTGTTCAGTTCTGGTGATCTGTCCACTGAGCTACCAGCAGTCTCTAAGAAGAGAACATATGTAAGAGATATTGCCAACTGTTTGGATATGTAGGGTTAGTTAGAATAAAAGTAAGGAGTCAGAGATGTCAGGGTGGTGTTAAAAATAATAAGGAGGATTTGAAGAAACAAGTGTTGAGGGGTTAGTAGAAGAGGTATGGGAGAAGGCAATTAGTTATCATTCTGGACATTTTGAGTCTGAGATGACTGTGGGATATCCAGTTCTAAATGTCCAATAAATCTCTTTTGGCGTGGGACTCAAGCTCAAGAATAAGGTCATCATGGTTGACTTTTCTGAAGGATCGTACTGAGTTCTGTTTTATTTTAGACAAGTTATATGGTGTATGGAAATTCAGTTGGCGATATCCAAAGAGAGTTTAAAGATGTGGGACTAGAGGTAAGAAAAACTGGCAGAGTCATATGAAAATTGTTTATTTGTTTAAAGATTATTGTTTAGGTGAAATTTTAGTGAAAGTGATTTTCTGATAGCAGATGTGATGGAGTCTGATCCAGGAAGAAGGATATAACCATGACCTACACTCTCTCAGAAAACCAGGCCAGACACATCAAGGTAAAAGGGATTGCCTCCTTTATAAATAAATGGAGGATTTCCTATCAGTTGAAGCACACCAACTATCGGCACAGTTGACTTATTAAAATTTTTCATTAGCAATATATATACCATGAAGCACATATATATATAAGTTCATTTTTTGATATACACATAATACTAATATAAATATGCATCTACCCAATCTACTTATACTCTCTTCATTGCTGGCAGGAATACCCAGATTCAGGTATGTTGGTCTCTTAGGTCAACCCTGAGACTCTGAGAATTTGAATATCTCATTTAAGCCTAATTGCCTGAGGCTGGTGGTGGTGAGATAAAGGAAATTATGCCAATAGAAAGAAAAAAATATCTTCTCCCATTGGGGAAACATGTCTTTCCCCTACCTGTTCTCACACACACACACACACACACACACACACACACACACACACACACACAATTTCTGTAGCCTTTACTTTCAGTAAGGATTTGGTTATCTAATGGAAATTTATTTTTAACCACCCAAATCAAGCCATCTTTTTTTGGACAGTACATAGAGTATGAGACTTGGAATTGGGAAAACTAGATTCAAACTCCAGCTTCCAGCTTGAGTGAACAAATCACATAATCTCTCTGTTTATCAGTTTTCTCTTCTTCAAAATGCTTTTATTTCCTACCATATAAGATTATAATAAATTAACTATTTTAGAAATGTCTAGGTGTTTTAGGAGCATAAGTTATTTTTATTCTAGACATTTCTTCTAAAGAATGTCAGCTTCCTAACATAGAATGAAGACTGTAAAATAAGGTGGATTAAAATGAGTGTCAAGGAGAAAAATTCACCCTCAAGGCTTGGAGTTTACAGCATTTATCCAATAGGCCCTGGTCAGACATTGACTCCTGATTCTTTTTTTTTTTTTTTTTTTGACTCCTGATTCTTATAAGTCAGTTACAGACAATGGATAAAGCCAGATTCCATTTATAGGAGGACAGAAGGCAGAAGCTGAGTAGAAGAAACTAAACATATTCCAGGTAAAATGAGAAAGTGAGTCCCAAGGGAAGGATAAGGACAAGAATCAATCCATAGCAAGCTGAGTCATGGCTGGTTAGGTCCATTGGGTCTGTCAGACAACATCAGTTCTGAGGGATCTGGATTCACTTCTCTGGGGCCAAAATATCCCACTTTAACAATCCTCAGGAAATGCCAAGATTTTTTTTAAAACCTGGTTTCATTTATCATGGTTAGGAAACCAGTCACAAATGATTTCTATTGATTGGAGTGAGTAAACCCCTGGGAGCCTTCTTGCCATAGGTAAATCTGCTGGGTTTCAAAAAGTGAGGTGATCTTTCCTCAGAAAAGAAAGGATTCTGGGTAGGAAAAAGACATGCTATTTCTGGACCAAAAGAGCTTGGCAAATGTAACAGTATCCCCTAAAAAAATCTGAGTTTATCCCAATTAATAAATACCATCTTTTATTTCTTTCATTCTTAAAATACACATGTTCTAATTCACTATCACCAGCTAAAGAAACTTCTATGAAAAATTATAATTTTTGTTACCATCATTTATGCTTCCTCTTTTTTTTATTTTAAAATGTTGTCCTCTCTTGATTATGTGTGCATTAGCATTAGATTATGTGTATACCCATCATATGTGCAAACATACTTGTATGCACATATGAACGTATATATGTGCATAAGAATATACAGTCCTATTAATGACAATTGCTAACACTGACAGCATTTTAAAACTTACAAAGAGTTTTAGCCCTGAAGTCAGGAGGACCTGAATTCAAATCTGGCCTCAGACTTAACACTTCCTAGCTATGTGACCCTGGGCAAGCCACTTAACCCCAATACCCTCAGCCAAAACAAAACAAAAAACTCACAAAACATTTTATGTGCATTAATGCATTCAATCCTCACAGTTCTGAGTGGTAGGAGGAGACAACTTGATACAATTGGAAAAACATGGGACTTGGATTCAGAGAGTTTGGGGTCAAATTCTGAGCCTGCTACTTCCTGTAATTTCGATTTGAAGCTCCAAACTGATATTCCAAATATTCAGATATCTCATTTAGGCCTAATTATTTAAGGAAAGTAAATACAGGGACAAGGCATGGCATTTCTTCAATAGGCAGCTCCTTCTATTTTCTCTTTCTGGAAATGTAACTTTTTTATGAAACTCAATATAGATCTTGGTCCACATTAAACAATATTTGGAAAGTTTACCAATAAGCAACTGATATGAATAATCAAATCTTTCCCAAACACCTTGCCTTGCTCTGTAATCATTTCATTTGTGGGGCTTAGCTAAGAGCTAGCATGGATAAAGGAGATAAATTTTTTAAAAATTGGCATCATCTAATATATGTTTCTTATTTTACAGTAGAGGAAACTAAGGTACAAAAAAGGATATAACTTCTAATTTTCAAATCTTTTCATGCCATGTATCCCTTTAATTATCTAGTAAAATCAAGCCCTTTTCTTTATAAAATTTCTAAATTAATAAAATAAAATATATAGGATTACAAAGGACATCAAATATATTGAAAAATGTTATCTTAAACCCAAGTTAAGAACTGCTCCTAGGATATATAGGAAGTAAGTAGCAAAATCTTGCATTTGAATCCAGCTCTTCTGACTTGAAATCTAGAAGGAATTTTACTTTATCATTCTCCCTTCCCTCTGAAGTTATTCTATGAGTGGAAGTGGAAAAGGCAGTAAGGAAGAATAGGGAAAAAAAACTCATTTTAATGTGACTTAGGATTAGTGGGAAACCAGGTAGGGAAAATAACAATCTTTTTGGTTTGTGTCAGCTTTCTGTATTTAATCCTCCCTATGAATGCTGGTATTGCTCACACAGGAAGATGTTGCTACTTCTGCTGCTATATTGCTGCTGCAGGGGTGCTTTATATCTGTCACACAATTGGGTTCCCTTTCCAAGGTTTATGCAGAGGCTGCAGTTGCTGACAGTCCCCACAGATGAACATGGAGAACCTGAAAAGCATTCAGCAGAAATTTCTCCTGGCTAAATGCTCACACACACACACACACACCAGGATGCTCTGGCATCAGCATTCATCAGAAATTGTTCTTCACTTCAAGTGGTAAGAAAATCAACAAGCAGAAGATCAGTTACTTCTGGGAACCAGTTAGTGGGAGAAAGGGACAGAGAGAAAAACAGGAGGAATAATCTGATTGAGAACGTTTCCCTGCAATTAAGGGAAGAGAAAACTGGAGTGTCTTCGACACCGCTGGACTTCTTTCTAAAATGATCTGTAACATATTTTCTGCCATTTCCTTCTCCAACACCCATTACCCACCTCCACTTCATTTCTTTCATTAAGGAAGGAAATGTTGAGATGGATGAATTCATTTCCACCTCAGTATTAAAGGATGTGATTTAAAGAGAACAGAGCTAGAAAATAATCCATCAGATCACCATGTCTGATAGGTGCACCCCTTCAAAATATTCATAGCAAGTAGGCATTCATCCTTTTGATAACCCCCTGAGATACAAAACTTACTGTGTGCTGGGACAATCCACCCAGTTTTCAAGGGTGAACTCCATTCTTAGCTTTAATTGTTAGGTAGTCCTTCCTTCCACTGAACCATATCTGGCTTCCTTCTAGTTCTCTATAATAAATCTCTATAATCTAGCTTTCTACTTTCATACCCATGAAGACTATATAGTCATCTGTATTCTGAGGAGGAAAGTAGGTAGGGGGAGTTTTATAGAATCAAACTTTGAAAGTTGGGAGGGTCCATAGTAGCCATATAGCCCAAGCCATACTTATAAGGAATCCCCATCTCTAACAGACCAAAAGAGTGTTCATCTTGCCTTCTTTGAAGACATATAAGGAGGGGGAAATGACCACCTCTTGGGAAACCTCATCCTCCTTTCAGACAGTTCTAATTCTCAGAAAGCTTTCCTGATCAATTTAAATGTGTCTCTTTGCAGCTTCTAGCTAAAGTTTCTGATTCTTCCCTCTCATACCAAACATCAAAAGTCTAAAATTCCCTTCATATGACAACACTGTAAATATTTAGAGATATCGGTTATGTCTTCCTTATCCCTGCCACCCTTTCAGGTAAACATGGCTAATTGCTTCATCCAATCCTCACATAATATGGACTCAAAGTCTTCCATCATTTAGCTTGCTCTGTTATGGATACTTGCAGGGATCCTCAAACTACAGCTCGTGGGCCAGATGCAGCAGCTGAGGACGTTTATCCCCCTCACCCAGGGCTATGAAGTTTCTTTATTTAAAGGCCCACAAAACAACGTTTTGTTTTTACTATAGTCCGGCCCTCCAACAGTCTGAGGGACAGTGAACTGGCCCCCTATTTAAAAAGTTTGAGGACCCCTGCTTTAGAGTTTATCAACGTTCTTTTTTTTTAAACTGTGGAATTCACAGTTTATCATAATACTTTAGATGGAATCTGCCAAAGTTAGAATACATGAGGACAATTTATCTCCACTCTCATTCCTGGAAGCTTGGCCTTTCCAAGCTATACATCCTACAGTCACCAAAACAATCTTTCCTAGTCACAGATCTGACTATTATTATATTGCTCAAAAAACTTTAGTAACTGCTGCTTACTAGATAAATATTGTCTACAAGACAAAATACATACTGCTTGACTTGGCACATAAGGCCATCCACCATCTGGCTTCAGCTTTCCACTCCTGATTTATTTCATAGCATCTCTTTATACACTTTATGTTATAGTCACTGGAGACTCCTACTTATTTCCTGAACTCATCCTTTTTCTCCTTCTGCTTCCACATTCTCATAGTCTATGCTCCATCTCTGGAAAATATCCAATTTTTATCTGTGCCTTTGTAAATTCTTAAAGTTCTTCAAAGCTCAAGCCAGGTGCCACCTTTTCTATGAAGCCTTCCCTGATCCTCTTGGCTAAAAATGTTCTTTCATTTTCATAGAACATTTGGATTGTCCCACTGAGGTTATCCCAGTCTATGCTGGGACAGTGAATAGAATATCCTTGTCTCAGACACTTAACCTTCTCAGCCTCGGTTTCCTCATTTGTGAAGTAGGAATACTAATAGAAACTGCCTCACCCAATTATTATTATTTTTTTTTATTTTTTTATACCCGATTATTATGAAGATCAAATGAGGTAACAGACATACAATATTTTGTTAACTTTAATGTGCAATATAAAATGCAAGCTATTATTGTTAGTCATAATTTTTCTATTGTACTCATCTATACACATGCCATATTCCATACTATCTGGTAGAATATAGGTTTCTGGGGATTGAAAGTGTTCTTTTTTTAAAATTTACTTATATTTATACTTACTTATACAATGAATATACTTAAAATATTTGTGGAGTTAAATTGAATTCACAAAATGGTCTTCATTATGTACTGTCTTTCTTCCTACTTTCTTATGGTAGGAATTTTAGTCATAGTTTGATTGGGCTCATAGTAGGAAACAAAATAAAAAGGAAGGCATTTGCTGTCAGCACTATATAAGAAAGTGAGTTTTATCTAAGATTAGACTTAAGGAAATTAAATCAGATTTCATGACATCTTTAATGTAGCAGCAGAGGAGAGATTAAACATATCCCATTATTACTTCTTTATTGTATTGTTAAGAACAATGAATTATTAAATGTATAACTTTTTAAGCACCGAGTAGTTTCTCTATGAACTCCTGGGAACTTTGTAAAAGGATTCTGATATACTTTCAATATGGATTGCCTAAGTCTTATCCAGGAATTTCAACTACTATCAACATTCTTTGATGAATATATGATCTCATTTATGTGGGTTCCCCCTCCAATGATAAAGTTCAAAATGTAGCCATGTCTATCCATCCTGTGAGACTCTTCCCATTTGTTCCTATAATTCTGCCACAAAGAAACTACTCACTCTTCAGAATTAGGATAAGGGTGGAGGAGGGCAACATGACAAATATTTTATATGTATTTGGAAAAAAAACAAAATACTTTTAAAAAATAAAAATAAAATATAAATGTGATAAAAAGCCAAAAGATACCAAGGTACCAGTAAAAAATTAGAATAAAGTGTTACTACAACAAATACAATTGAATTCATATATAAAAGAATGGATTCTTATATGGTATAAGAAAAAGTTGATAAATAATTAAAACAAATAAAAAAGGTGAAAAAAAAAAGAAAAAGCATGCGGTAAATTTCTACTAGTCTATGTGACATCAAACAGGCCAACCCAGTAAAGATGAATTTGAATCAAAGAAGAAAATTGGGAGAAAGCAGGGGTGGTCAAATGAGTATATTGGCTTTATGGTAAGAAGGAAACAAAGGATCTACACATTAGTTGGCTGTGTATATTTGTTGGAATAAGAATCCCTGGCCTTCTGTTTCTGGAAAATATTAAGGTACCTTAAAGCAAGTATAAGACCTTGTGTGACAAATGATTATACTGTCTGACTCTCTTGTTTCTGTGCAGGATGGGAACATAAATCCCCCAAAGACCAACCATGGCAATTATATGCTGTTTCCTTGATGTCCAAGTAGCTACAAAAAGCAACTTAGGATAGTGAAAACACAAATGGGCTCAGACTCTTCATGCCCCAGGTCTAACATATCTACCTGCTATGTGTTCCTGGACAGTTCATTTAACCTCAATGCTGCAGGCTGATTCTCAGTTGTAAAGCCGATGCTCAATTTACATTAGTATTGGATGTTTCCTCAATAAGAATTCTGGTCACATTAGGTCTTTCACTGTTCAAAAGTCATCTTGGTAGAATAGCTTTGAAGTTAAGAAAACTTGAGTTCAAGTCCTGCCTTGGATATTCATTAAAGTTACTTGACTGTGCACAAATTAATCAATCCCTCAACAAATCAAAATAATTTTCTAAAAGTCTAAGTTGCCAAGGACTACATCAGTAAAGGAACTTTCCACATCAGAAGTAAATTTCCATTATCAATGATTTCTTAGGTATCTTCAGGCTACCTCCAGTCTCCAAATCAAGTCATATTGAACTAAAAATGCATTTAAAATCCCTCAATTTTTTTCACATGAAAGATTATCTAATCATATAACTCTCATACTGCATGCATGGAAAAATGTCTTATTACTTTAGCATCACACAACAGCAGATAATACCCATAATGCAAAAATTATGTTTGTGGATGTCATTTTCTTTAAAAAAAAATCACTATAGGGTATTACCAGCCAATAGGACCCCTTCATCCAGTTCTAAAAGCAGCTTTTAAGTTACCAAACAGAGCAAACTCATTTTCTCAGAGAGTATTTAGGAGAATGCTTATACCGTGGCAAACTTACTATAAGAGTTGCATACAGCTATTTCTGCATTTTCTCTTATTTCCAGGGAGACCTGCCAATGAAGGATAATGCCAAGAAATATGCGTTTGTGTAGGTTTCCTTACGTTTTAGAACACAAGCCTCCTCCCCCAGAATAGTTCATTAGCTATATTCCCTGAAGCTTGGTTTCTCACTGAAATAGCTCTATATACATTTCCTGAACCCCAAAAGTCCCAGATGACCTGGCCACAAGTCCAGTTTAGAATCCTGATTTAGTGGTTAACTTCTTTTTACCTGTTGATAACACATTATAGTTACTTGCTGAATTAAATCTGATGTTTTAATTGTCAAATTTTGGATTTTTTTTTTTGTTTTAGTAAATCCCAATGTGGAAGTATATTTAGAAAGCATTGTGTTAAGTACAATAGGGTCCATGAAAACAGCTATTGAAATTGGCATAATGTATATAATACTGAACTTTAAATAAAATAGCTGAGGTTTCTAGAACTAAATTAACAATATTGGCTCAGTGCTTTAATGATATGGAATACCCAGTAAATGAGTAAATGTATCATTTCATATAGGGAACCTCACAAAGCATTTTTTTGACTAGCTTTGATTTTGCTATTATTCTATATGCAATGTTAAATGACTTTCTCAAATTATGGTGATAATATTATATATCACTGTCCCCAAGGGGGTCCTCCCCTCTGCTAGATGAGGTGTGACTATAAAATAAGGAGACCATTTTGTTTTAAACAGACAGACCAGAACTTCTGCATCTAAATGAGATGTTTTTCTTGCATGCTGAGTTAAACTTTCCCTTCTCAATGGGATTCCTCCCCAGTTGCTACTGCTTGGAACTAGGCCCAGCCCTGGGCTCCCAGTGTCCCACAAAATCAAAGAATCATTGGGATGCCAGCATTTACAACTGGTAGACCTCTAGTGAGAGAGAGACTGCTATCTGCTGAGGCAGATTATTGCAATTTTGGAATCTTTCCATAGTTAGAAAGTTCATTTTGTTTCCCTTATTTCCCAATTTCTATACCTCACTCCAAGTTCTGTCCTCTGAGACCTATGGAAACAAGTCTACTGTCTCTTTCCTATGACAACCCTTCAAATGCTTGAAGGTAGATATTATGTCTCCCAAGATCTCTCTTTTTTCAAGCTAAATATCACTATGATTCTTAAAAAAAAGAATCTTCAGTCCTTTAAGTTGACAGTTGCCTTTTGTTTTTATCTCATTAAGGGATTTCACCTATCCCTGGCTCTTGCTAGCCTTTAGTTTGCAACAATGACCTCAATGATCCTTCTCCAGAAACTTAGGATATAATCCTTGAGTTCTGGGAGCAGTGGTCCAGGATTCAAGTTTTTTTTCTATTAATCATTTTAAAAGGCAAGAAAAATTATCTTTTTTTGGCAACCAGGGTTAAGTAACACTACCAGAGTCAAAGAGCTAATAGATATCTGAGACTGGATTTAAACTAGGTGATTAATTAATAGAAAAATGAAATAATACTTGTATACTTAGAGCCGAGGAGACAATAACTGGGTTCTGTCAAAAGATGGTCATCCTATGCCAATTCACAAAGATTTTATCTTCTGTCCACTGGGGATACTATAAACTCTTCAGTACCCTGAGGAAAAATTGTTTTTCCTTGCTAACTTTTAATACTAAAATAGACAGTGAATGCTTCAGACAGCTCTTAGTCTCCTAGGGCTAGGCATTTCTTCTCTCCATTATTCCTGCCTGCCATTAATTGCTAGTGTCCATAATGGCTAGTACCAGTCATGTCCCATCAAGATGCTGGGAAATGATCTTGGTGCAGGAAAACTGCAATCTGCAACCAGTGTTTCCAGAAGCATTAGGATGGGTAGATTTATTGGAAAAGTATTAACATTCTCACATCTTGAGTTTCTGTGCCAACTTTATTAGAGGAGCCATTAAAGCCCCAGCATCTCAAAGATATAAAAGTAAAATTCCAGGAAGTAATAATCCTACATCTGCTTACTGTTATTTGACCAGCATCTTCTAAAAAGCAATGTATCACTGGCATTGTTTATTAGATGACCAGCATCGAGTCCAAAGACTATGTCTTCTATCCCTTCTACTTCTAAGGTCCTAGAGTTGATACCCAACTATGATAAATATAGATGGGCATGGAAAAGCTCCTTTCCTTAGATACAAGTTTCATTTTTAACTATTTCTTTTAGCAGTCCTTAAGACTTCAATGTAATAAAAGTTCCTTGAGGTCAGAAACTGATTGAATTTTGACTTTGTATTCCTAGAGTCTACCATAGTTCCCAGTATAAACTAAGCATTTAATAAATGCTTGCTCCTTGATTGTTAGTGTGCTATCTTAATTACCTCAACTATGCAAAAGTCTTTCTTATCCACTTGACCAATGACTTAAAGAAAAATTCAATTTTCAGTATTTAGGAATGGATGTCACAAAGTGTATGCTTAATGAATGTTTATTGAATGACTTGTTGACTGATAGTTTCAAAAATGGTAGTTCATTGATTAATCTGCTAAACTAGATGCTGCCACATTTCTATGAGTAGAAGGAATAAGCTTTAGTTTAAATGGAGTTTTGAAATCTCTACTTCAGTTTACTAAGACACCCCACCCTATTAGCTAATACCCTTTTTAATGTCAGTTTTTGAGTTTTGTTGCAAGTACAATGTATTCTCAAGATCTTCTCAGATCCTTGAAACAAGATAAATTCATACCAGGTTTTTTTTGGTCCATTTTCATACAGCTTCAAATCTAATAGCTATAAAAACTTGAACATGGGGGCAGCAATACTATGTTAGAAAATTCATCATTATATGAGACAAAAATAACCACCAAAATTTTACCTGTTGTATTACTTTTTATTAAAAATAGATTTCAAACTGTGGGTTTGGAGTGATGAATATAAAAAAGTCAGACATTCAAGTGCCTATTATGTGCCAGGCACTAGGAATACAAAGAAGTGAAAATAGTTCCTCCACCTCAAAAAACATAGACTAACTAGGAGACAAGTTGTACTGTTGAACATTCTCATTCTCTCTCTCTCTCTCTCTCTCTCTCTCTCTCTCTCTCTCTCTTTCTCTCTCCCTCTCTCTCTCGCTCTCTCTCTCTCTCGCTCTCTCTCTCACTCTCTTGCTCTCTCTCTCGTTGTTCTCTCTCTGTCTCCTCATCCTCCTCTTCTTCTTCTCTCCTTCCCCTTCTTCTGATTTTTCTGCTCTGTCTCACCTCTTTCAGTCTGTCTTTCTCTCTCTATATATATGTGTGTATATATATATATATATATAAATATATATGTACATATATTACATATAACATAATACATATTATACATATACATATATAATAATACATATAAGTATAATAAATATAACATATAATACATATAATATACTACATATAATAAGTATATGGAAATACATAGTATTTATAAAATATTTCTAGATATATACTCATAAATTTATTTGTATATACACTTATGTGTATATATTCTGTAAATAAATATATATAGATATGTACATATCTATATGTACATACATATATACACAGAAGCACAAATTACATATTAAAAAGCTAAGAAGTATGAGTGATACAATAAATAGAGAACTAGTCTCAATTTTAGAAGACCTGGATTCAAGTTTTATCTTGAATACATTTTGGATACAGGAGTGTGGGGAAATTATTTAACCTCATAGTATTCTGGGAACTGTCTAAGATTATATGTTGCAGAACAAGTGCTTAGATTAATTTGTAGAGAAAGTTTACTTATCCAAGAGTTAAGGACTTTAAAAGTCCAATCCTAACTCTATAGAAAATAGATAGAAGGTGATGAGAAGCACTAGCAAATGAAGCATGGGTAATAGATACTAAGAAAGATCTAAAATAGATTTCAGTACTGGAGCTGGACTTTGAAGTAAACTATGGATTATAAAAAAGAGAAATTAGGAAAACTGTGTATTTACCATACAAGTCTCTGGGACACTAAACACTATCACTCAAAGGTTACTTTCTAACTTCTCTGTTCATCAGCTTTTTCACTTATAAAATGAGAAAGTTGGGCAAAATGGACTCCGAAGCCCTTCTTATCCTTAGATCTATCATGCTATGTTACAAAATTCAATATACGGTCATTGCAGAATTTAAATTATCTGAATTTAACATAAGACATATCAGTCATTTTTGAGGGAAAAAATTACTTCTCAGAGAGACTTCAGGTTAATATCATTTGTTGTTGTTCAGTCATTTTTAAATCATGTTTGATTCTTTAGAAGCTCATTTGGGTTTTTCTTGGCAAAGATACTGGAGTAGTTTACCAGTTTTTCCTTCAGTTAATTTTACAGATGAGGAGACTAAGGCAATTACGATTAAGTGACTTGCCTGGGTTAACACATCTAGTGAGTGTCTGGGACCAGAGTTGAACTCAGAAAGATGTGTCTTCTTGACTCTAAGCCAAGCACTCTATCCATTGTCCTATCTAACTGCCTTGTTAACATTATGCTTGACTAGAAAAGAAGTATTTGATGGAACATTTATTTTTCCCCCTGGTTTGGACTTTACTTTGTGACTGAGACGGTAGTGTATAAAATAACTTGCTAGCCAAAGTTTCCAAAGGCCTTGAGTCCAAAAGTTGTACAGGGCTTGCAGGCTGAGAAAACAATATACCCTAGATGATGTTGACTGTGAAAGCCATTTAAGGATGTGTTGATTCAATTTCAATTTTATAACAGATGAATTGGAGCCTTTGGAGAGTTTAAATTTAACACATTATTCTGTGATGACATTTCTGAGCAAATGTTCTATTAGTGTTAACTTTAGGTGAGTCAAACACTGACAAAATGGAATGTGGGGAAAATAGACTCACTGGGGCTTCTATCACTTCCTCTTCTATCCCTCTACTGGCCTTTGAACATTTAATGTGCCTCCTAGGGCTTGGAAATTACAGTCACCAGGTAGCTGCTATTAACTCAATATCCGGCTTTGTCTGGTAGATCAGACAACTGCAGGAGGCTCACTTTGTCCTAACTCACTGCTCTTGTGTTATATCTCCCCATTCTTCTAGCTAGAGAAACTAGACTTTTTAATCTCCATCCAACCACTCTTAACTCTCAGAATATCCTATTCTTTGCAGATGACCTTTTCTGGCTACCAAATCAGCTGCCAATATACAGAGTCCTAGGCAGGTAGAATTAATTCTTAAAGTAGATTTTCAAACTTTCTTGGAACTGGACTATTTCCATCCAGTCCCTCTCCCTTATGTAAATAGGATTTCCAATTCATTTAGTAGGATATTATACCTAAGGTATGATTGTCATCCAATTCCATTTTGTTAATATTTGGGTCAACTATATTTAACACTGATAGAATTTTTTTTCATATAATGTTCCAAATTATTGTGTTTCTTGGTCTATGGGGTATAATAATAGAACCAGATCTGCAAGAGATCTTCTAAGCCAAATACAATAGTCCAGCCCAATCATTTAATAGATGAGGAAACTGAGGTTCAGGAAGATTAATCAATTTATGGTCATACAGGTAGTAAGAGGCAAGAGCTGAACATTTCCACTTTTTTTCCTGTGTAATGCTTCCTACTTCATTGTACCACAAAATATACTCCTGAGCACACTGTAAAATTCACTATCATATCCTAGCAAAATATTCATGGTCTAAATACTCATCTGCAGAACCATGATGGCAAAGTCAAAAATATCAAAAAACAAAAATAAAAAAATGAAAAGTTCCAAAATCTGTTAACTGTTGAAATGCCTTCATTTTCTATAATTTTGTACTTTTTCTTATTTTGAATAAAATGATATAGTTATGCTCCTTAGAAGCCTAAATTGAAAGTACTATTCCTTACTCTGAAAAATGTAAATGAATCAATATTGCATGCTAGAATATATGCATACATACATTTATGCATTATTCATTTGACTAAGTAAGGTCTTTATATTCTTTTTAGGGTCTCTGTGTATTTTATGTTAATCCCCTCCTCTCCTATAAAAACTGAGTTAACATTTCACTTGTAAAAGCCCACGTTGTGTGAGTTGGGGATGGGTTGGGATGGAATAATCATTTCTATAAGACCTTTGATTCCTTCCCTTAGGAGATTAATTCATGTCTATTCTCCTTGCATTTGCTAGATGATTAAAATAGTTTGGGCACTTGTTTAAAATAATGGAGAAGTTGATTATTGGAACAAATCAGAAGCATACACATCTAGTAGTTGGATAAACCCAGAAGACTCACTATTCAACCAGATGACTGAAGGTCTTATAAACCTTAATTGTCCCTGGCTTCTTTTTAGTCCTAAAACCAGCTGAGGTCTCTCCACTTTGCCTAATAGGAATATCAGACAGAAAGAGTATGATGTCAGAAATTACACAGTCTATGTGAACCCTGTTAGTTAATTTTAAATAAATCTTCTGCTCTCATACCTTTTTGCCCTCTACAAATTCCCATACTCAAGGATCTCCAAATGTAGATATGGAGAGGGAAAAAAGGGATGAATCGCTTTCTCTATACCTGTAACCATCCTGAAAGAAGGTAGTATTTCTAAGTCATGTTAGATGGGACTTTCATGCACAAACAGAGAAATCTAAGAAGTTATCTTAGGAGTTATCACAACACTCTAACCTGAAAAATGGTCATAATATCACTCCAATATTAATATAAATTTGGAGGTCTTAAGCATCCCACTCATTTCGAGCAGGTTATAAATATTTCAACAAATCTATGCCTATGAAAGTTTTGTGCATGGAATTCCTTCTTCTTTCCCTACTTAGTTCAGACTTCACTCATTTAAAGATGGGATTTACCTCCAAAGAATTAAACTGAGTGGGAGAAGCTGATCAAGTACCCTCCTAATTAAAAAAAAAAAAAACAACCTTTTAACTCAAGGAGTTCTTGTTTTAATTGCTGAAGTAAATAAATGATTCTAATTTACTTTTTGAAGGTCTCTTTCTTCACAGAACTGGAGTCAGTGACAGCTGACATGTAATTGTAACTCTGCAAAAGAGTATTCCAATAAATGTTAAACAATCAACTCTTCGAGAAGAAAAAAATGTGTGTGACAGGACACTTTTTAAGTTTAATTTTTATTACTAACATTTTATATATTACTCCAATCTAGACAATCAATAAATCAATGTCAGATTTGAAGCATTTGCCAACTTCTAAGATGTAAATTCTCATACTGAATATTTTTAACAATCAGCTCCTAGGAAGCAGGTAGGAAGTTGGCTACATGACATCTATCCTTCTAATCTACATTATTAAAGAATATTTTGTGTGTGTGTGTGCACATGTGTGTACCTTGTCCTCATATAACTGCAAAACAAATGTATGTTCCATTTCTCCCAGCAGCTTAGTTTTAATAAAAAAAAATTCTGTTTACTCTAATATTCCCATCAAAGAGAGGTAATAACAATCCCCATTTACAGAATGAATTTTCAGGAAGTAAAATATCTTAGCCAAGGCCATGCTTTGGAGAATTTGTAGGATATTTAACAGAAGTCAGGTTGATGATGTCGCTGGGATACAACTGAATCTTACATAATAATGCATTTATGAAAAGCTATGAATTTTGATATATGGAATTATAATTTAGGAGTGCTAAAGGAACTCACTAAAGAACTCATTAAAGAAATCACATCATAAATATAGACAAACCAGACTATTTCACTGACTTCCTATATTTATTTGCCCTGATTATTTAAGCTGTATATTTTTGTTCACAATTTTCTCTCTACTAGGAGCATCTTCCCCCAACCTCTTTTCCCTGTTTGTTGAATTTTTGCCCATTCTGTAAATCTCACCTCAAAAGTAATCTCATCTATGATACTGTCCATTATCCTCCTACCCTCCCTTAGTCATTAGTGATTCTTCCTCATCTCAGATCTCAATAGCATTTTATTTGTGCATCTTTTGTGCAATTATAATATATCATTTTGTAAGAAAGTCATCTCACAGGATCACAGAATTGGTCATAATACAAGGTCATAATACAAGACAAATCTAATGGTCATTGAATACATACTGCCAGAGATTCTTATCTTTTCATCTATCCAAGGAACAAAGGAAGTATAAGAAAAGGAAAAGGAGAAGAAAAAATAAAAAGGAAAGGGAGGGGGAAGTAAGTATAACAGAAACTATTCCTATGAGGCATAGTTTAACCTTGGTTCTGTTTTTCAAACATTAATCCCTTAATGTTACAAACTTCCCATCTCCAGGAGAGTTAATTTAATGCATAGATATAAACAAGAAAATCAGGCTTCATTAACAATAATTCTGAAGGTCATAATAATTAGCTAACATGCATAGTGAGGAAGGTAGCTATCTATCCAAAAGAGTGACAGCTGTCAGCTGTATGCTTTGGTTTCCACTGAGTATAAAGCAAATGATTGCAAAGGTTGGCACCTTGGTGAATATCATGCCATTCCCTCACACATTCACTTCCTCCCAAGTAAGAATGAAGGCACTCTAAGAAGATGGAGCTTGACAAATTATTCAGAGGCCATCACCTAAGAAACTACTGCAGTTTGAGACGATAATGCTGGCTGAAAAGTCACCCAGAGGACTCTTGTCCGTCTGCTATGGTGGGCTGTTGATCCAGAAGATAATTCTTTGTCTGGATGAGTATTCTTTCAAATATGTAAATGTCATACAAGTTAAAACAATAATAAATATACTAAATAAATGAAAGAATTTTTGAAGGGGAAGCACTAAATTAAGTGGGGGTAGAAGGGTATAGATTAGGAAGGATCTCAAATTAACAGTGGTCTTTCTACTGAGAACTGGAGGAAATTAGGCATCATAAGAAGCGAATGTTAGGAGGGAGTGCCTTCTAGGTATGGGGACAACTGTGTGTGTTGGAGGACAAAAGTATGTATGGGGGATGAAAGTATGGAGATTGGAGATAGTCATAAATGATGTATGAGGCAATAAGATGAGACAAGTTAAATTATAGAATGAAAAAAGAATGTTCATTTACTTCTAGGAGAACAAAAAAGAAAATGGGGTAGTTTGCTATTTCCTTCTCAGGCTCATCTTATAAATGAAGAATTTATAGGGATTTGCCTAGGATCACACAGCTAGGAAGTATTTCAGGCTGAATTTGAAGGTAGATCCTCTTGGCTCCAGCACTCTACTCACTGAGCCACCTGTGTGCCCCATGTAGGAAACAGGGACTTCCCTATTATGTGATTAGAGATTAGAGAACAGGAACTAATGGTTAGTAGATTACTAGGGTGATTAGTGTTAGTGTCTAGAGATCCCACTAAACTACTGGAATTTCTTCATTAATCTCTTTTACATCATCCATCAAAAAAAAAGAACAATTCAGGAAGAAAAACTTCTACATGCAATATTGTTCATACACAGACCTTGCAAGGCGCCTAGATAATAGAGGCAAAGTCCCCTCATTGCAAGATCTTGAATAATTTAAGAAGAGTCAGCATGGGTTAAAATCTTAGCAAATACTATGTCGCTTACTCCCTGAGGTCTACTAGATGGATACCACTAAGGCCTTAAGCTCTTTGACTGTTTAATTGATAGTAATGGCTTGCTTAGTCCTCATCCCAACAGAGGGGATGAACACTAAACTACCGTTTAGTGTTCAGCTGAGTTCTCAGAATCATTCCAAGGGGGTCTTTTCCAAGTATTACATTCTTACTCTTGCTACCATATCAATCCCCATGGAAAATAGAGTAGAAAGGACACTCAGAGGGCGTCACGTTCATTAAAATGTGTGTAGATTTGATCGGTTACAGTATAATACGATCCTGATGCCTCTTTAAACTATTTAAATTTATACTTAATTTCTTCCTAATTTGTATGTTGATGCCTTACTTATTAAAGAGGCTGATTGATGTGGTTTTAATATTTTAAAGTGGCTCCAACTCATATACATATTTTGCGCTCTTTTATACTCAGTCACCTTGAAGAAAGAGTCACAAAATAGATTTAGAACAGATCTAGAACCCTTTGAGTAAAGAGGCTCCGTGGTTGAAGAGAAAACCAGCACCTGAGGTTAGACTCCCAATAAAAATCATCTGCTGGATTCTAAGGCAAAATCTCCCCAGGAGCATTCCTTAGCTCTTACTTCCTATAAGACAATGTCATATCGTTTAAGATGTTTGAGAGTGTTGAACATTCATTTAGGCTCTCATATTACTGTCCACCTCAGCTATACCTGAAGAAGGAAAGGAAGTTTAAAAAGTGCCCATTATATGTCAGTCACTATGCATGCTAAAATCTCATTTGATCTTTGCAATAAACTGGAGAAGTCAAGGCAGTTATCCTCATTTTGCAATTGAAGAAACTGAGGGAGATAGAGGTTGTGACAAGCCCATTGTCCACAGATAGTGAATGAGGTCTAATTTGAATTTTTACTGCAGATCCAGAGCCCATCCATTATATTCCTCACCTGCATCTAGGCAACTTTTTGACATCCTCTTCACTTTTATCTTTTTACCTCTCTCTTCTTCAGATAGTCCTGAATACTAACTGAAGGAATGGTCTTATTCAGAAATTATTTTGACCAAGTTCCCCTACATTATTCTTGTATCAAAAAGTTATCAAGAACTTAATTCAACAAGAATTTATTAAGCATCCACATAGTAAGTATAGGACCTACTTTCCAAGTTTCAGGAGAAGACAGAGACTAGTTTGGCAAGAACTGAATTCAAATACAGCCTCAAACGATTATGAAATCCTGGACAAGTCACCATGAACAAGTCACTTTACCTCTGTTTGCATCACTTTTCTCTAAAATTGGGATATTAGTAACACCTACCTTCCAGGGTTGTTATGAAAAAAGATATTTTTACAATTCTTAGCATAGTGTCTTAAATAGTAAGCATTATATAAATGCTAGTAATTATTATAATTATCATTATAAGTATATTATAGTTTTTGCCCTTTTGGAATTTACCAACTTATGAGTTATTTGATATATCTTAGAAAAACCCCAAAACAGGTTCAAATATAAGTACAAAGGAGATATTCAAATGCTCTCTGAATGAAAAACAAAACATTAAAAATGGTTTCAGATACTTTACTAGATAAGTTTATATGCCAACTTACATCAATAGAACTACAGAGAACCTAGTCCAGGGGTCAGCAACAATAGACCTTGGGATAAATCTAGCTCACTACCTGAATACAGCCAGGAAGCTAAGAATATCTTTTTAATATTTTAAAATAAAATTTTATTGTGTTTTGAAATTTAAGAACCATTCTCAACTCACCATATAAAAATAGACTTTGGACTGGCTTTGACTCATGTGCTGCAGTTTTCTGACTCCTAATCTAGTCTAATCTATTCATTTGACATATGTGGAAACTAAGGGATTCAGCCCAGATTTTATAAGTCAATAATCATCAGTGGCAGAATTTAACATCACTTTCGGTCCAAATTCATTTGTGATTGCTTTCCACTCTATTTCTAACATCCAACCCAATTTGAGTCATGCTATCCAATTGTTCTTTGACTCATAGCTAATAAGATTTAGAGTTAAATTAAATCTTAAATGCCATCTAAACAACATTACCTTTTACATGTAACATAGATTGGAGTTGCTTGCACTTAATGAAGGTATCTGGTGTAGCTTCAGGTATAGCTGTGAAGAATCACAGAAGATTACCATATTGGGATATAGAGCTTTGCTTCTTTAGTCACAGGACTTGAGTTAAGATATTACATCTGTTACTACCTTTATGTGCAAATAACATTACCTCTATGGAGTTTTTTTCCCATTTCATATACATATATATATAAATGTATGTACATATATGTGTATGATATGTATATGCACACACATACATATATGTATATTCATATATAAAAATTAGGGATAGCTTTGAGGTCCCTTTCAACTCTATGAAGGTCAAGATGTGTGACCTTTATGATAAGAAATGAAGCACTCTATAACCCAACACTGGATTCCAGAAAGTAACTAGTAGACAATGTAACAATGGCAAAAGTATCTTGAATGAAGAGTCAAAGGCAGTAGAATTTCTCTCAGTGCAAAAAGGTACTTCCCAGATTCCTTGGATATGACCATCTTTGCATGTTAGGAACTTTATTTTCCATTTTCCTTTTTTTTTATTTTTATTTTTTTATTTAATAGCCTTTTATTTACAGGATATATGCATGGGTAACTTTACAGCATTAACAATTGCCAAACCTCTTGTTCCATTTTTTCACCTCTTACCTCCCACCCCCTCCCCCAGATGGCAGGATGACCAGTATATGTTAAGTACATTAAAATATAAATTAGATACACAATAAGTATACATGACCAAAACGTTATTTTGCTGTACAAAAAGAATCAGACTCTGAAATATTGTACAATTAGCTTGTGAAGGAAATCAAAAATGCATGTGGGCATAAATATAGGGATTGGGAATTCAATGTAATGGTTTTTAGTCATCTCCCAGAGTTCTTTCTCTGGGCATAGCTGGTTCAGTTCATTACTGCTCCACTGGAAATCATTTGGTTGATCTCGTTGCTGAGGATGGCCTGGTCCATCAGAACTGGTCATCATATAGTATTGTTGTTGAAGTATATAATGATCTCCTGGTCCTGCTCATTTCACTCAGCATCAGTTCATGTAAGTCTCTCCAGGCCTTTCTGAAATCATCCTGTTGGTCATTTCTTACAGAGCAATAATATTCCATAATATTCATATACCACAATTTATTCAGCCATTCTCCAACTGATGGGCATCCACTCAGTTTCCAGTTTCTAGCCACTATAAAAAGGGCTGCCACAAACATTCGTGCACATACAGGTCCCTTTCCCTTCTTTATAATCTCTTTGGGATATAATCCCAGTAGTAACACTGCTGGATCAAAGGGTATGTATTTTCCTGTTTTCCTAAAGGGGATCCTGGTACATGGTATTGTCTCTTCGATAGAACCAAAATCCTACTTGATATTAACCTTTCCCTGGAAGCTTTCCCAGAAGTTTTGGATTTCTGCCTTTTTATTATCCCTTCCCCCTTCGTGATAAATATGTGTTTATTTCCAAACCTAATGACAAATTATAATTTAACTTTTTGCCCTCAAGTCTCTCATAATCTTTGCTTTTTGGCAGCTGTTTTCTAATTTATATTATTTTTATTTGAACACATATCTTTCCTCTCATATAAGCTCATAAACATCTTAAAAACAAGTATTCTGTCTAGGTACAACTTTTTATCCCCAACATCCAACATAGCCTTCTATTCATAGCAAGTTCTTGATAAATGTTTGTTGTACTATATTATGAATCTGTCTACAGCTATTAGTTTTATGTTACTTAGAGCAAAAACTGTCCTTATTTCATAGCATGTATTTTAGTGTTAAGCTTATTGGATCCCTCATAAATATAGGAACTGATTTATCAATAGGTAATCATAAATATATATTTTTATGAAGGACTACTGGGACTAATGGACAATAAATGAAGAGAAAATTCCCTGCATAATTATTCTACCTAACTTCAGCTTTGTTGGTTGGTACTTGATGGGGTAGGAATATAGAAGGTGGGGAACTGAGAAATTACTACAAGGGAGGAAATATATTTATAATATGGTTGAAGGTCTGAAATTACCATATCTGCTTTCTTAATTTTTTTTCCTAGTTGTTTCTTTGGAATTATTTACCTTTTGGTCTTCTAATTAAACTTTGTTATTATTTCTTCCAACTCAGTAAGATTTTTTTAGTGATATAATTGGAATGGAATTATATAAATACAATAGTTTAGATAAAATTGTCACTTTTAAATTATATTGACTTTACCTACCCATAAAAAATAAATATCACTTCAATTATTTAGATCTAACTTTATTTCAGTTCAAGATATCTGTGTTCTCAGTCACTGTATAGGGTAGGACCATGAGGGTCTCAATGGATAGACATTTCTTGCTCATCTCTGAATAAGAAGAAACACAAAACTTAAATGTAGAAAACTAAATTCAGTCCTTTTGATGCCACAGCAAAGTCAACTTTAAATTATCCCAATAATTAAGTTGATTAATCTCTTTCATTTGATCAAAAAGCAAACTGGTTAATAAAGACTAGAAAGTGGAAAAGAACTTACTTCCCCTTTTTAAAAAGAGAAATGAATACACAAGGCAAGTACCTGGATGTGAAGCCCCAATCCCTAGAAATTCTGAACCTAGAAACATGAATTCTCTCACCTCCCAGACAGGAAGGGTCATCTATTCATTAGCATCCAAATTAAATCTTTTCAAAAGGGTCAAAAGGGCCTTTGTTTGGACATTTAATTCACTGGCAAAGTGTTTTGTTTTTTTTTTTTTTTCTTCTTGGTTATCATGCAGGCCGCAGCACCTATTGCCTTTTCATTAATTGCCTTCATTTTTCAGATTCATGATTTGATTTATAGTCAATTAAAAATACCCTCAAAAGTCATGGCTCATGTATGTTAAGTACAAACATGATTAATGTGATTAATTGAATGGTCAGATATGACCTACCTATGGTGAGGGTGGTGTCATAGTGACACAGCTGAAGAGTGTCCTCATGGAAACTAGGATCACTCCAGGGGCTTACTGAAAGATCATGCAAGAGGATTACTGAAAGGGAGTAATGGAAGGTCAAAGACAAACTGGCAGGGTCTCAATATAATAATGAAAAGATGCTATGCTGAACTACAAAGCAAAAATGAACTTGGCTATTAATAGAATGCGAATGAACACCACAGTGGAAATACTCTTTCCTTCCCTCTTTCCAGAGCTCATGTCCAAAGCAGTACATGTCAAAAACCAAAAGACTCACTTCTTGAATATGAATGGGAATATCATTCCCTGATTATCCCAAGTTAGCTGCAGCTCATAGCAATCTCTCTTCCATCAGTTACTCACACCCATTCTAATAATACTTCTTTTTTCTCAAATTGAGGTTCTTTTTCCTTGATGTGAGAGTGAATGACAGATATTAAAAACTATACATGTTTCACAAGAAAAAGAAAGCAAATGAACAAATCCTTTTAAAAATCAACAATAAATCCAAGAACAAAATGAGTACATTAGAAATCAATGATTCATATGAACTAGTTGTTTTCTTCCAAAAGAAAAAAAGATTCATAGTCTAGAAGGATAGACAGAAATTGGATAGACCAGTGTTTGAAGGCAGAGGTACCAATCAGTTAGTAATTGTTTATTAAGCACCAATTCTATGCCAGCACTGTACTTGAGAGAGAATACCACAAAGATTACTGAATTGTTGAGATTCAGTATGAGAGACTGTTGTTATGATAATCAGGTAAACTGCACTGAGGTGGCTCAGTAATTTGCCAGTTACCAGACCATAGGGTAGATGATAAGAGGCAGCAAATCAATAAACTGTATCCTCTTTAAATTTTACCAAAATCTCTAACCATCAGGAATCAGGTGAGTGTCTGATTAATCTCTCCTATGGTCCTAATTCAAATTATCATTTCATCTTATTTAACACACTTTTCACTGTGAAAATGAAAACAAAATTGAAATTCTTCAATTCACTTTCCATATGGAGATGAAAAGGTTTTTTTTTCTCCTTGAGTTACAGACAGTTAGGACCCTAAAACAGACTGCTAAAGATAGAATGAAAGAATTCCCTTGGACATATCAGAAGCAAAGTCTGATGCTGAATTTTGATCCTCATATGTTGTTGGCAAAATGGACTTTTAAAGACAAAATCAAATGCTATAGTAGAGAGAATAGAATAAAGAGTTATTTGGATGTGGAAAAAAAGGGGGTTTTAGATGGAACTAAAGAAAAGATGCATAGAAGTGAACATTGAATATGATATTAGGCAAATAAAAATGTAGAGGGGACTGTAACAAGTTGAAAAGATGAGTCAATAAGATTTGAGGAGGAAAATAAAAAATGATGAAAAGAACTATTATTGCCTGTGAACATAAAGAATGGGAAGCAATGGGAAGCAATAGGCTTTAAAGAAGGGACCCCGAAACTCTGAAAATCCTTGAAAAAGATAATCTCCTTCAGCTCTGCCTCAATAAAGGACCCTGCCCCAAGGGACAGTTTCACCCTTGTTATCTGGGTGGGGTTGGCTCAATCCTGAAACTCATTGAATTCAATTCAAATTCTAGCTCAAGCTGAAACCCAACTAGGAACCAACTTGGGACTCCACCCACAAGCCCCCTTCACCTTGTAGCCAAAGCTCCCATTATAAAAGAGCCAAACTAAAAGCCTCTCTTTGCAGAGGTTCCAAACATGCCAGCTCCATTCTTGTGATGTCAAGGGCCTCTGTCCACTGGAATACTCTTTCCAGTGTCATCCTCTCTTTATCCTCACCTATTTCCTAACCAGACATTATGCGCCTCTGTCAGGATTTCTAACCTTAGTTCCAATCCCCATAATAAACCTCTTTTATCAATCTAGGTTTTCGGATTTGTAAATTCCTTTACAGAGAACCTCTGCGCCGCCAGGAGGGGGTTCCCCAAAACTCCCTACCCTTGTGCCGAATCCCAAGGGGTTGCAGGGGAGCCAAACCTCTTCATTTGGTTCCCTGAACCGTGAATCTGCCACTAGACCTTATTATTTAACTTCCTGACAACCAGAAACCCTAATCTCATTTTGGTTTCCTAAATCTAAATCTCATCAGCTTCATTCACCTTAAATCTGAATAAGAAAATATATAAAAGTCAAACTAGGGGCACAATATCATAACTTACTATGTTAATTCAGATAATGTTACACTTTTTAAAAAAGTGATTATTTTTAGAATATATTTAATATTTTATTTTTACCCCAGTTACATGGAAAATTAATTTTAACATTCATTTTTAAACTTTAAGTTACAAATTACCTCCTCACTCTTTCCAGTCTCCTACCCCCATTGAGAAGGCAAGCAATTAAATATAGTTCATACATGCATAGCCATGCAAAATATTTCTGTATTAGTCATGTTGTGAAAGAAAACAAATCAAGAAAAAGCATCTTGAAAAAAATAAAAAAATTTTTAAAGTATATTTCAATACATATTCAAATATCACTAGTTTTTTCTTTGGGAATGATAGCATTTTTATCATAAGGACTTCAGAGTTGTCTTGAATCATTATATTGCTGATAACAACTATGTTATTCACAGCTGATCATCTTAAAACATTGTCACTACTTTGTACACAGTACATTTCACTTTGCATTAGCTCATGGAAGTATTTCCGGCTTTTTCTGAGATTATCCTGCTCTTCACTTCTTATATCACAACAGTATTCCAACTTCAAAACATATTGCAATTTGTTTAATCATTCTTCAAATGAAGGACATCCTCTCAATTTCCAATTCTTTGTCACCAGAGAAGAGCTGCTATAAATATTTTTGTATGTATATGTCCTTTTCTTTTTTGTTTTTTTAGTCTTTTTGGGGATACAGAACTAGCAGTGGTATTGCTAGGTCAAAGATATTCTGGCCCTTTGGGCAAAGTTCAAAATTGCTCTACAGAATGGTTGAATCAGTTCACAACTCTACTAACCACATATTAATGTCTTGTTTTTCTCACATGCAATATTTGCCATTTTCCTTTTCTGTCCTATTAGCCGATCTAATAGGTACATGGTGGTACCTCAGAATTGTTTTAATTTTCACTTCTCTGATAGTGAATTAGAACATTTTTCCATATGACCATATGACATTTTTCTATATTTTCCATAGCTTTGATTATTTTATCTAAAAACTTTTCATATCTTTTGATCATTTATCAATTGGAGAATGGCTTTTGATTTTGCACACGACTCCTTTCTCTCTATGCTTGAAAAATGAAGCATTAAGCATGCTAAAAGTTTTCAGAGTTACTACTGCCAACTGTATTTTCCTCCATTTTATTCAATACCCCTCATTTATTCTGTTTTCTCTCTCCCTTCTCAAAAGAGTTTTGCTTCTGAATATCCATTCTCAAATGTATTTTCCCTTCTATCACTCCCTTCTTTTATCTGCTCCACTCCTTTTCTATAGGATAAGACACATTCTATGCCCAATTGAGTGTGCATGTTATTACTACTTTGATTCAATTTTGATGAGAATAAGATTCATCCATTCTTCTTATCTCCCTGCTCTTCCCCAGCATTGTAAAAGTTCTTTCTTGCCTCTTTTATGTGATTATTTACTCATTCTAGTCTCCCTTTCCCTTTCTCCCAGTGAATTCTTCTTTCTCCTCTTTTAACTTTATTTTTTTTACATCTCATCCTTTTATATTCAACTCATCCCTGTGCTCTTTCTATATTTTCTAACCATTATAAGATTGAGGAATTACAAGTATCTTCCTGTGTAAGAATACAAACAATTTAGCCATTTTCTATTCAGCTCTGCTCTTTTCATCAAGAATGCTTGAAAGTTCTTTATTTCATTGAATTTACATTTTCTTGTTCCAAGATTATACTTAATTTCATTTAATTTAAGGATTATACTTAATATTCACAGAATAATGCCCCTCATATTATCATATCCAAAATCCTCTGATTCTTTAGTGTAGAAGCTGCTAAATCTTTTTGTCTGTGGATCCACAATATTTGAAATGTTTCTTTCAGTCTGCTGCAATATTTTCTCATTGACCCGGGAGTGCCAGAATTTAGCTATAATATTTCTGGGAATTTTCACTTTGGGATTTCCTTTAGAAGGGATCAGTGGATTCTTTTAATTTCTATATTATCCTCTGTTTCTAGAATACAAGGGAAGTTATCCTTGGCAACTTCTTGAAAGATGATGTCTAGGACCTTTTTTTTATTTTTGATCATGGTTTTTATATAGTTCAATAATTCTTAAATTATCTTTCCTGAATCTATTTTCAAGGTTAGTTGTTTTTCCAATGAGATATTTCACAGTCTTCTTTTTTTCATACATTTGGTTATATTTTATTGTTTCTTAATTTCTCATGAAATCATTAGTTTCCATTTGCTTAATTCTAATTTTTAAGGAATTATTTTCTTCAGGTCAAATTTTCTATTTCATCAATTCTTTTTAAAGAATTTTTTTCCTTCAGTGAATTTTTATGCATTTTTCCCCATTTGACCAGTTCTGCTTATTAAAACATTCTTCTCCTCATTTGGCTTGTGTACTTCCTTTACCATTTGGCCTAATCTATTTTTTTAAATTGTTTTCTTCATTTTTTTTGTTTGTATCTCCTTTACCAAGTTGTCAACTCATTTTTTTCATGATTTTCTTGTATCACTTTCATTTCTCTTCCTGTTTTACTTCTACCTCTCTTACTCAAAATCCTTTTGAGCGTTTCCAAATGCTGAAACCAATTCATAGTTTTCTTGGGGTTACTATCCACATATGTGTATGTATATATATATATATATATATATATATATATATATATATATATATATGAATATATATATATAACTTTCTATGGTCAGTTTTTGTTGTATTTGTTGTGTGCTCATTTTCTTAGCCTAGTTCTTTTCTTTTAACACTCTGTTAAAGTAAATCTATGCTTTGAAGGTGGAGGAAGCACTGTCTCAAGCTTCAAGAATTTTTTGCAGCATTTTCAAATATATGTTTAAGGACCTGTGAGTTTTCAGTTCTTCCAAAGTATTATGATCTAAAGAGAGGTTTTCTCCTGACCTGTGCTCTAGTTTGCATGAGACCACAAGCTTTCTTTTCTGTCTCAGAAGTGTGAGGAAGGTTCCTGTTATATTGTGGCAATAAGCTCTGCTGTATTATTTCTCCTCCTCATCCTGCCACCCAATACTGATGCCCAGATCTGAATATGGGCAAAGGAATGTAGTCCTTCCCAAGTGCTAGCAAAAAGACCCCTGTAATCTCTTCTGAGCAGTTGTTTGACCCCCTCTGAGGGCTAAAAGTTCTGGAAGCACCACTGACACTGTTGATTTATTAATTCCCAAGACCTGTTCCTGGTTTGCTGGATCCAGCCTATGCTGACTAGGCTGACATATTCTGCATTGGACTGTGTTCCACTCTCAACCAGGTGTGACACACCTTCCTTGCTGATATTCTGAGTTGTCTTTGACTGGAAAATTAATTCACCTGGTCCTTAAGTGGGTTCTACTGCTCCAGGAATTGTTTCATTGCTTTATTTAAAGGTGTTGGGAGGTGTTTGTAGGAAAACTTAGGGGAGTCTCTGCCTTTTTCTGCCATCTTGGCTCCAACCCTTACCACTCCACATTATACTTTCTAACCTCAGTTGAGAACTAGCAGGAAAAGAGATGGCAATTGACCTATTGCTTTGTTCTTTATTATTTTGTATATCATAAAACCTTCCTGGGGTCTTGGGATTTCATGGTTCTAAAACATTGTCATAGCATCCAACAGTCACAGAATAGGATATGACCAAGTCAAGAGCATAATATAGGATTAAAACATAGACACTAATTCTTTCAAGATATTTGATCTAATACTTCTCTATTCATGAAGGGGTCCTCAAACTATGGCCCGTGGACCAGATGTGGCAGCTGAGGACGATTATCCCCCTCACCCAGGGCTGTGAAGTTTCTTTATTTAAAGGCTCACAAAACAAAGTTTTTGTTTCTACTATAGTCTGGCCCTCCAACAGTCTGAGGGATAGTGAACTGGCCCTCTATTTAAAAAGTTTGAGGACCCCTGAAGAGAGTATGTCTTGAACAACACAATTCCCTCCCTATATAAAAAAAGAATCTTGTTTTTATTTATCTAGCATATGTTTTATATAGACTTCCCTATACACATGTTGTCATCTCCAAATAAAATATAAGTTTCATAAGGTCAAGTACCATTTGTTTGTTCATTTATTAATATTTTTAATCATTTGTATCTAATATATAGGTGGTATTTAAAAAGTACTAAAACATTGATTGATATGCAAAATTAATGTTTTTTCATAAATGATGTGAAACATCAGGCTCTATGGAAAGTATAGTCTAATGCCATGATTATGGTTTGCTTTCATCTAAACATTTGATGTTCTTTTTACACTGCTACTATTTTAAAGAAGCCCTTACAATTTATAATCCTTTCTGAGTATTGTGTTTCAGAGATTATAAATGTGTACACATACACACACATGTTTATTTTTATATTAGACAATTATATTATTTAAATTCATAAATATATAGATGTATGTACGAGTCAACCAAATCATGTCTATATACACATACATAAATTTATATTTATGTATATATATATATATATATATATATATATATGTTTTGATTGGCTCACAAAAAGAAATTTTTCCACAAATAGTGAAGCAGGCTATTTCTTATTTTTTTTTAAGGCTTTTGTTGTTGTTACTGATAAGAGGGAGCCACCTCTACCTAACTCTTACAGTCTTAAAGCGTTTAACCATGTCTGGAGTTCTCTGTGCTAGAGTTTGTCCAATTCTGTACTACCTTCAGACTATTCACAACATTAACTCAGTTGACACTGTCCCCACTAATATTTCTTGACTCATGAAAATATGCCCAGAGCTCTGGAAAAAATAAACAATGATTCAGACCACAGAAAGCACATACCCTATATATCTCTTTTTTTTTTTTTTTTTTTTTTTTTTTTTGCTGTTGTCATTCTAATGGCAAAGATACTCTCTCTATGCATGTGTTTCTTCAGTGCTAAGTACAGTTTCTCTGAAGTAATTTCTAGATTTGCTGAATGGGCCAAGTCTCATTTTGCTGACCCAACACACATGCAAATATACAATTTTAAATGTCTCACTTCCTTCTCCTGAATGTGCTACATTGATAATTAGCATAGTTCCATTTAGCGTTAACTAGCCTACACAGAACCAACAACCATAACCCACTTAATTACTAGAGAAAAAAAAACTTTGATATTGGAATGTACAGTATGGTCTAGTTTAAATTAAAAAGATCCCCCTGAAGTCGGATTGTTTCCTGTTTCTCAGTAGAGAATTAAAAGCTATTTGGTGTAGAGAAGATTACAAAGGCAATCACAGTTAGGGACCTGCTTTGCATATCAACACTCCTAATTTGCATACTCATGGTGGGCCTCACATTTCAAAGTATGTTAACATAGATGTGATTTGGGATAATAGCTAAAAACCCAGAACAGTCAGCAGAATGGCTATCTATGAACAGATGCCATTTGGAATATTGATTCTGATGAATGTAGGAGTAAAAAACAATGAGAGCTTCTTGACCTATCTAGCCAAAGAAATTTCTCCAGTGGCCAAATCATCATAATCACTCACAGATATCTAGTTGTTAGGTATGTTCTACATTTTTCCATTATTGGCTTTAATTATCAAAATCCTTCCTCCATCATCATGGTGAGCATCAGGCTGACAGCGTAAAGCCAAGCCTGGCCTTTTATTCATGAAGATTTGGGTTTAAGAACTGCTTTGGGTACATCCTGGCAGAATAATTCTGGATAAGTTGTTTAATTTATTATTGCCCATAGACATCTCTAAAACTAAAAGTTGCAGCACAGTTACAATTTGCATTACTAGAGTTTCCGTACCAGGAGTTTCCTCTGTGGATGAAATTGCTTATCTGGACCAAACATATAACAATTAAATAAAAAGATGGATAGTTAGCAATATAGATATTCTTGTATATATGGAAAAAGAGAGAAATAAAGAGAAATGAAAAGATATTTCAGTATTCAAGCCTTAATTGCTTTGGTTTAATAGATACATATATACACACACATATATATGTATATAAATATATGTAGATGCACACATAGGTACATACTGTATCCTTATATGTTGGAGTATCTTTATATCTTAGCTTACATTTCCATCATATACCTATATTAACTCTCCCATGTTTGAATAACAGCTCACTGTTGAATCAAGTTTACTACTCACATTAAGTAAAAAGAGAACTCAGATTGGAAATGACCATTTGAACATGTATCCAGTTGCATGGTAGTTATACTCCAGTTTAAGTTACAAGTATGTATTCTCTTGATCAAAAGCTTTTAAATATGGAACCCATGTACTTTTTTATTTAACTCAAATTTGTCTTTAGTGGCTGATATTCTGAAAGGCAATACTTTTGCTTTTTATTGACCTGTGTCTCTAATGCAGATATACACTTTTTTTTTTTAAAGAAAGAATAAAACCACACAGCAAGTTCAATAGAACCTCTTCGAATATTCCTTGGTTACCTAGAAAAACTTGGATTCAGAATTCTTAAATCACACATTTGCACTAGCTAACATTCTTTTACTTATATTTTGATACTGTCATTAATGCCAAGGTCAGGAAAAAGGCAAAAATTCTAATGAATGAGAAGGCAGAGGCTACACTCTTTAGCTCTCTATCCTACCCCAGGTAGATTATCTGTATTTACTTTTCAAAGAACAACTCCTTGTCATATAGCTTCAGGAAAGGTCAGCTGAGGATGAAATGCTAGAAAAGAGACCAATGAATGAAGCTTCTATGATAAGGGCAATTACCAACTCTGCTTGCCATCTATCCTGACAAAGACCTAACTCAAAACTCTTTCACAGGGGCCAAGTCCTAGTATTAGAAAATGTGCAGAGAAAACAAGTTGTTCTCTCCAAAGAAGACATCCCCCATCAATAAAAAAAACTATTTTTCAATGATGCATCCAATGTGGCCCTTAAAAGTGAAAATTTCTGATATGAGTACAGACAGAATGTAACAGATTTTTCATTCGATATTTCTTACAGTTTAGAATCAACTGGTCCTCAAAGAATTCAGCTGGCTGTTCAATGCGGAATGTCTTTTGCTTAAATCCAGGGATGCATTCCAAATCCTCTGCAAATGTGAGCAGCAACACCTGATGAAACAAAGCAAAGGACTATTTTAACATCAATTGATCCATTTCTCACAGCAGTTACCCCTAGACTTGTACATTTCCACAGAAATTTTAGGTTTTAATTCCATATTCAAAGGAAGAGGTGTGTTGGAAATGGCTTTCAAGGCTGCTGGCATCTTCTTTTGGCAGTGAATTTTGGAAAATGTACCAATATCAAACAGATGTGGCAGATATCATGAAGCAACAATGGCAATTCTTTTGCAAAATTTTGTATCTGCTAAGACTTTCACCAATTTCTTGTTATAAAGTTTCCCTGTTGAAATATGGATATAAACCAAAAACTCCTGTGGATACTTGAGCTTCAGTGTAATTCACTTTTCCACAAGCAAAGGGGTACTTTTATCCTGGCAAGAAAGAAATGAGTGTGGTCATTTCATTGGTTGTGTTTCCTACAGGGAACCTCATGCAGAGCTTTCTCCACTGTTGGATATCCCTTGAAATGTGTAGTTACCCTAGGAGAACTAAGTCCCAATTCTATATACCAATATTTTCAAAATCATTGAATACAGATATAATATAGGATTTCAAATAGAATTGCACCTTAGAGCTCACCTAGCCCAATCCCTTCATTTATCAGATTAAGAAACTGGGGTCAAGAGAGATAAAGTGATTTTCCAAGTTTATACAGATAGTAAATAATATAACTAAGATTTGAACTTAACTCCATTTCTAAATAATCTAAGTTCAGAGCTAGGTCTGGGTAGCATTGCCACTGTGGATGTACATATATGGCTACAATGCAGAGATATTAAAAGAATTGAAAAAGGGAAATGATCTTTTTCTAACATTCCCTAACTAAAATAATAGAAGTAAAGATACTCCAGCCTGAAATGGGCATGTATTACTACATTCTGTTTAGAAGGTGAAAGATGTGAATAGACACATCCTTTTATTTTCTTCAAACACTACAGTCTGAAATTAGCATATTATCTCCTCCTTGTATAAAGTTATAGTCTGAATCAGACATAACATTAACTTCTTACTATAAAAGACTATAGTTGCAAGTAGTGACACTATTGTCCCTCTTGGGAGACTACATTATCATGGACTGACAACTCATCTTACAGTTTGAACTAGTCCTTTTAAGGGACCTTTCCATGTATTGATAACATGTTATGACTACATCTGTTCCAAATCTCTTATAGGCTTACATCCCATGTAGGCAGCATATAAAATAATTTACATTAATTTAGTGGTCATCTGACAAACAGAAAACCATAACCTATAATTCAGCCAGTTCAATGATATTGTCCAAGGTCCTATCCCTGTCACTTCATGCTTTCCATCATATCTTCCCAGCTAATTAGTTAATTCTGCCTTAAATCTTATGAGCTAATTAGAGCAATTATATCTTCTGTTATCCAAGTTCTCCAAGGACAAGGAGGAGAGAAAATAATGAAAAGTTGGAAATTTATCTATAGATTTATCAATCAATTTGAAATGCATTTGCAATTATCTACCTGGATAAACTCGAGCTAATCCTTGGGTCTTTTTTTGTAGGTAGGTAGAATAGAAAAAGCAGTCTTAGACAAATACTACTTTAGGGATTCTCTGGAGTTTTGGAAGGAAGAAACCCATCTTAGATGATATTATGGGGCAAAACTTCCATTTCAAAATGAAAAACAATCAATATTTTATTTTTGTATAAATCTAGTTTAATTACTCTCATCCAAAAAAAAAAAAAAATGAAAGAAGGCTAAATGCTAAATTGTGTTTGTTTCAGGTCTTTTGGACCAGACCAGTGATTTATTTCATTGTGGAAGTTCTTCTACCAAGGTTCTTCCTTTGAAATTTAAATAGTCATATAAAAGTGAGAGGAAAAGGAGTGGTTACTTGTTCAGGTTCACACATCTAGTGTGGGAGAGAATAGACTTAAAACTTGGATTTCCCTGAAGCTTTCTATCCATGCCTCTTACTGAGACAAGCAATAAATCCTGTGTATGTTCAGGCCTTAAAGATTACTACCTGACAATACCCCTTTATAAAAGATGGAAAAAATATCTATGGATATTGTCCTAAGTCAAATGTCTTCAGAGAAGAAGTAAACTGGAAATTTCCACAGTTTTTTCCTTAAAATGAGGAAAATCTAAATAGAGATCAGCTCAGCATCAGTCTATATTCCTACATATAGGGCAAGTGTTATGTCAATTTAACAAACAGAAGGTGACCTTTTCTCACATAGAAATAATTATCAGATCTGGCCTGGTCTTGCTGTGAAATGTTCAGTTTCATTCTCACTATGCAACTCTCACTACTTTCTTCTCTGCCAGACATTAGACAAGATGTCAGATTTGTCATCACGTGGGAAGCTTTTTATTAATTATCTCACAGAAGCAAAATCCTTTTTTGTAATTTATTTTTCACACCAAGAAAATTCTTCTATTGAACTAAATGTCTATCTTGTTAAATTGTTTTTCTGCTAAAGGTCTTCACTTTGAAAAATCCCAGAAGAAAAGAAATAAGCTGGGCAACAATTGATGTTGAAAGGAAGAAGCTGATCCCATTATGCTGAATGCAGCATATCTTGGAGTTGGCCCTGGCTGCTTGGTATTTGTTATCTAAAAAGACTGAATGCTTAAATCTTTGAGTGAATAAAAACTCTCTCCAATTGGGAAGCAAACATAAAAACCTATAATAGCATCTGGCCCCATCCTCATGGATGGTGAACAGTACCACATGAGTTTCTTCAGCTGGCATTAGAAAGATATTTCTATTTATTATCACAAGAGGAGTCTTATTGTTAATCATCTTGCAAAATTAACATCTTATCTTACAAATTTACTGTGAGTTTCCAATAAAAGCATATGTAGAGCAAGTTTTCACCTGATGGGAATCACTGAGAATGGGTTAGAATGTGATACAGGACTATGATATGGAAGTAGAAGAGTATACTGTTCAAACAAAGTAGAATGGGACAATTGTATAGAAAACCATAAGATATTACATTCTTATATGAAAATGCATGAACCAGGTATTAACTGAAATATGATGGAAAACATTTTAGGGAAGAAAATGGAGAAAGAATGAGAAGTAATATTGTAGTAGGAGTATATAACAGACCACCTAATCAAATGGGGAAAATGGATCTTAAATTCCAGAAGTCAATTCAATTCAAAAAATATTTATAGGTCTATTATGTACTAGATGGTGTACACATATATATGTGCTAGGATATAAAAGCAGAAGAGAATGTCACTATCCTAAAGCATCTTATATTTTGTAGAAAGGGAAATAATATGTGCACATATAAGCAAATATAAAATTTATGCAATTTATAGGATGATAGTATAGATCTAACATGAATAGCAACTGGTTGCCAACTTACTTAAATGGGAGAGTTCCAGAAGGTACAATGGAAAGATATAAAAGTTTGTGAGAGGGAGAGCAGAGAGATAGTGCTGACATGGATGGATCCCAGGAATAGGGGATGGGTAGTCCAGAAGAGAAATTTGATCTGGACAATCTGCAGCTTAGGATCACAAAGACTGTGAGTTGGAGCAATAGTTTAATATATTGCCTTGTTCTCATAAAAGAGTTGGTACAGAGACAGAGTACAATAATCATGGGAGATGTCAAATTCCTGGACTTCTATTAAAGCAAAGTAAATGACAATATTTTTTTTGCCTTGTTGAGCTGATAGCTTTATTATTTGTTGAAGGAAAGGATGGAGAGAATAGCTATTATGGATCTGATTGTGACTACATCACTTCAATTCAATTACAGAAATTATTACATGTCTGCTAAGATGAAAACATTATGCTAGATATCAGGGAAACAAAAACTAAACAGTTTCAATCTTTAAGGTTACATTGTAGTAATATGAAGTATACAGGAGGTCCATAGTTCTTTATTCATTATGGCTAGAATATACAGTATGTGAAGGTAAATAGCATGGAATAAGTCTGAAAAGGGATATCAGAGACAGATTATGAAGTCCTTTAAATGCCACAATTGGGAGTTTATTTATTTTTATTCTTGATTCACTAAAGGTTTTATAGCAGAGGAGTAACCTTGTCAAATCTGTACCTTAGGAAGGTAATTTGAAGGATGCTTTAGGAGAGAAGTGATTGGGGAGGACAATATAAAGTTTTTAAACAGTGCAGAATAATAGTAGCGTAAGGAACTGCACTTAAATAATGTCTGTGTCCCTAGACAGAAGGGAATAGATGTGGGAAATATCACAAATGTAGAATATATAGGATTTAGCAATTGATTGCAATCTCAAAATCAAGCTTGATTCCTCTCTTCTTCAGTTTCTATATCCAATTAATTCTACTTCTACAATATCTCTTGACTCTACCCCTTCTCTCTTTACCCAGCAAGAGCTCCAATTCAGCCCTTCATCACCTCTCATATATATGATTTCAATAATTCACTGTTTGCTTTTCCTTCCTCTGATTTTTCTCCTCTCTAATTCAGGCTCTATGAAGTAACAATACTGATACCTCTTATGAAGCTTTTCTGACTTCCCTCCCTTTTGCTATGCTTAACCAAAATTACATATAATATAAAATGATATAACATGATATATGATATGATATGATTAATATGTATATACTCACACGTGTATATACATAAATATACTGTGTAAACAAGCTAAACATAATATTGCATGTCATTTATACATATGTGCCTAAGTATCTACTTATCTGTTATATATCATTTTATCTTTATTATCCCAGTGCCTAGAACAGTACTTGGCACATGGAAGCATAATAAATAATAGTTGTATGATTGACTCACATGAAGGGTGAAAGGAAAGTGTCAACAAGAATTCTGTTTACCAATGTAAATTGGTAAATTGGGAGAATGGTGGTATACTCAACAGAAATAGGATAGTTTGGAAAAATGGTAGCTTTGATGATAAAGATAATGAGTTCTATTTTCATTATACTATATTTGTGTTTGGTAGAATTGTCTCTTAGAAAGTCGAAGTTTAGATGAAACATGAGAATATACAGACACATGTATGTCTATAGCCATATGTATAAACATACTATATATTTCTTATCATATATACATACATGCATAAAAATATACATTTGTATGTGTGTATGTAGAGTGGCATTTATATTACACACACATACACACACACATATATTTAGGATATAGATGTTGTATACTTTTTTCAAGTAATTTGTATCTTATTGAGGCTGAAGAAATCCTAAGGGAAAGAAGAGGTTCCAGGACTTAGCTATATACATAGGAAGAAGTAGCCATGATATTATTAGGTTTCTTAATAGATTGATATGGAAAAACTAAATCCAAGTCTGGTGTTCACCCAAGATTTTTTGATGAGAGATTTTAGACCTCAGGAAAAAAATGTGTTGAAATATTATATCCTAAGATTCCAAAAAGGAGCTCAGGAAAAATGGATATTCTCAAGAACAAATTTCAGAGAATATAAATCCAAATGATTCCAATAAGGAAGTAAAGGAATATTGTCTAAAGAGACATGACATATCTCTTTTTAGAAGACATATAGAAGACAGAAATAATGACAAAGTGATTTAGGACATCTGTAAGAAATATGTTATGTAAAGTCAGGAGAATTAAAATGTAAAATTAACTGAAACTTGATGAAAGTAAGGATAAGAAAAAAAGATTTCTGAAATATGTGAAGGGGGCAGGTAAAGAAAGAAAGCCTAGGACCAGTTGTTTGGAAATATAGGACAATATTGATCAATGGCAGAGAAAGAATAAAAGTTCTTTCTCCTAATTTTAAGAAAAGTTTTCTTCAGATTGGAAATGAGATAAAAATGTTCAATAAAGAATTGAAAGAAAGCTGAAAATGGAAATGGTTAGAGAATGTCTAATTGACCTTCAGTGAATTCAAGTCACCAAGCTTAGATGAACTTCACTCCAGGATACTCAAAAGAACTTGCAAATGAGAATGAATTATATTAAGCTACAGATTATTTGAATTGTTTTTTATTTAAAATATATAGAAAGAAAACTAGTGATCATTGTAGGCCTATAGAGGTCACCAAGAAATATCTTGCATGATATTTTCTTTTTTTTTGCAGGTTTATTAGTATAAGACTCTATTGGAATTGCCAGAATCCTGTATTGAACCTGTGCCTCAAAGAAGCTGGACTTTAACTGACAAGTTAATCCCTTCCATCTTTAGGGATTGAAAAAGTTGAAATTACTTGATAAGAGAAATTATGAGCACATGAAAAATACAAAAACAGTGAGCATAAACCTGAACAAAAGAGGATCTGAGGAGCCATATGAAGAGACAACTGTTCTTAGGAGCAGATGCTAAGATTCCCTGACCAGAGCTATGTGACTGAATCATGAACAAGAGACATAGAACAGATGCTGTATTGCTCGAACTGTAGGACTGCTGAGATCAGAACTGTTAGTTATTCGTTGCCTTTGTCCTCCCTCCCTCCTCCCTCCCTCTCTCTCTCCTCTCTCTCTCTCTCTCTCTCTCTCTCTCTCTCTTTCTCTCTCTCTCTTTCTCAACATGATCTGTACCAAATTTAATCTCAGTTTCTTAACAAGCTGTCTACCTTTCTAGGTAGCTATTTTTTAAAGCAGATTATTATGATAAATGTGGTTAACCATTGCACTGTTAGTCTGTATATCTCAAAAGCAGAAAAAGAATTAATAGGTGAAAGAATTCAATTTCGACCACTATAGTATTTTTTGGCATGGATTCTTTTTTTCTGTCTGGGGGCTCAGAGCTGTAGAAAGAGAATTATTGACTCATGCTTTTACAATTTCATAAGTCAAAAGAAACATATATTTTGGGACTACTTTCTCTCCAAGCAATAAATGAGTCAGCAATTTGGTTATAGACAAGATTTTGACTAACTGACTGGAACTAGTGTGCATATCAAGGAGGTGTGGAGATCTAATAGAGTCATTGTCATTTTCTTCCTACTGCTTCCTACTGCTCTTTGAAAGGAATGCACCACTCCCTATCATAGAGTGGCAGATGGAAAAAAGTGAGAACTAAGAAAAAAGTAAAAGAAGTCTTCTCTCCCTTTTTGTGATCATGGTAACAAATGGGACAATTTGGGTTTGTTTGATCTTGTTAAAGTTCAAGTCCTTTAAGGACAAGCTACACATGTCAAGGAATATAGCCCAGAAACCCTTCTCAGTTCCCCAAATGCTCCAATGGGTTCTAGTCAGAGCACATGGAAGGGGACTTTATTTACCTCCATTATACAAGTTTGAAAGAAACAGTAACATCACAAATGCTACCATCACTTTTGCCTGAAATGGAGAAATACTGTCTCTCACAGTATGCTTAAGTATAAGAACCACTTTATCCAAAATGTAATCATAAATATTTACTATCGATATTGATTGAGGCCTTTGCTATAGTATTCCAAGGATCCCAGGGATCTAAATCCCTTCCCTAAATACTGAAAATATTTAATAATATGCATTAAAGAGATAGATAGCAGGCTGTTCAAATTTGGGGGTTTCACAGATAGAGGAGAGATTCCTAATATGCAAATCTTGTCTCTACTAATTAATAACTTTGTGATCTTTACCAACTCACAGAACATCTCCAAACTTCAAATATCTAAGATTACAATTTATGTATAGGTTGTTATCTGTATATCATACATATCTGTATATCATAAGGAATTCCTACACAGGATCATACATTTAGACCTTAAAGGACATCTAGTCCAACCTTTTATTTTATAAATGAGAAAGTTGAGCCTGAGACAGGTGAAATGACATCCCCAACATCCTGTGGACATTAAGTGGTGAGGGAAAAGCATGGGTATTTGCGGTAATACCAGTAGAGACCTTTCCTTTCAAGTAAGATATAATATTATTAATGCATTCTCTTTGCATTCAGTAATTGAACCAATTTTTAATTTACCTGACCTAACTTGCCTCTTATCTAGCCCACATCTCTGTCATTTTTTACAAGAATGGCAAGAGAAATGTTGTCAAATAACTTATAAAATGTAGATTAATTATCTTTACAAAAATGCCTTTGATGCTGGTGTTGGTGATGCTGAGGTTTGGTATAGCCTTTTCTTAATTCAGATACGTAGCTTCTTTGTTTATCAACATATCCTTTTATAGATTTTGCTATCCATCTTTTTTGTGTTCAAGTCAACAAATCTTTATTAGGTACTTGTAGTATTGCAGGTCCTTTGTTAAACACTGGGATAAAAAAAAAGAAAAGAAAATTTCTCTCTGCAAGAAGTCAAGGAGTTTACCTTCTTTTGAAAAGATATACAATGAGCATAGATAAATAAATGGAAAAAAATAAAAATAAATTGAGTAATTTCATGAATTGTTAATCACTAAGGGAATCATTTAAGAGTTGGCATATCAGTTACACTTTGAAGGGAGATAGAAGATCAGAGAGAAGAAAGGAGACATAATGTTCCAGTTGGGCAAGCAAGACAGTTTGTATGGAGGCATGGAGGAAAGAGATGGAGAATCACATTTGGGGAAATTAACTACACTAAATTAATAGGAATGGTAGGGTAGATTATGGGGTACCAAGACTGAATGTAGGCATTCCAAGGGGAGGACTATAAAACTATAAATTTAAAAACAAGGAGGGTAGTAGTGGAAATAAAAAAGGAACAGATGAGTAAAATGAAAGAAAAAATGGTGGGACTTATTGACAAATCATATGTAGCGGGAGCAAAAGAAAAAGAAGTCAGAATCAAATTGTGAAGGACTTTACAAATGAGAGAGACAGAGACAGAAAATATTCATTAAATGCTTATTATGTCCTCAGGCATTATATTAAGTGCTGAGGATAAAAACATAAATAGTAAAGACAATCAATCCCTAAACTAAGAAAACTGTATATTCTATTAGGAAAAAAAACGCAAATGGGACTTAGAAATAAAATATGAGTATTCAAATATTCCTGATGTTGCTGTAGAGTCATTGGACAATTCCAGAAAGTGGGAAGTGGCACTGGGAATGAAGTGCCTTGAGCTTTTTTTGAAATGGTGATTCAGCCCAGGGACTCACCAGGTAGGCAAGAGGGTCACAGTATGAAGACATATTTAGTGTGAAAGTTTACTGGTGCTCCAAAGAACAAAGAGAAGATCTAGAAATAGCAGCAGGGAGCCACTCAATCTTTGTGAGCAGAGAACTGTATTAGTATTCTCCTGTTTAAAAATATTTTTTAGTATTCTATTCAGGGATCAAAGTCAAGCTCAATAGTTTCTAATATGAAGAATCAATTATTATTTATTTTTCACTTTTGAAATAAGTAAAATATTTGCTCATCTTCCATCCACTATTTCCTCCTCCCCCTTCATTATCTTTAAAGTTTATTGACAATAGCTCAGCACTTATACATGTTAGGTTTTTTTTCAGTCCCCAAGAATGAAGTATATTTAGAAATGGTGACTATAACTTACCAAGGACAATTAAGTATTCTCTTATTTGTTACTTGTTGTATTAGCCTGAAGTGTTACAAGTAGGTAGCTCAGCTAAATCTGTTAGGATATATTAAATCATTCTTTCTAACTGCCAAAGCTTGTCCAGTTTGCATAATTTGTGAAAAGAGGGGAGATGAAATGTGCAGAAAAGTACATTTTCTCTTCTTCTACCTGTCCAAAGAGAGGAGTATGCAATATGGTATAGTGTAATGTTCAACTTGAACTCAAAAAACCTGGTTTCAAGTAATTTCTTTTTATTAGCTTTGTGACTTTGATTAAGTCACTTTTACTTTCTAGACTTCAGTTTCTTCCACGATAAAGTAGAAAGTTGACATCATAAGCTCTGAAATTATTTTTCATCACAACAGTATCTGCTTTTGCAATTTATGAGGAAATTCTGTGCTTGAGAGTTCTAGCACAATTAGATCTCAGAAACACCAGAAGTTTGCATTAACACCAGTTCCAAACACAGGCCCCCCCCTCTTCCTCCTCCAAGTTTCTGATCATCATATTGCTCATTAAACTAAATCCAACAGTTTCCCCTTTCAAGAAAAGAAAAATCCTTCCTTATTTTTCACAGTGAAATTTAAAGACATCTTTCTCAACAAGGATGTGATATCTCTCAACTCCAAAAAACTCAAATGGCATCCAGAATTTTGTGCTTTCTGGAATCTCTCATTTCAGTGTTGTGCACCAATATCTGAGGCTGTGCATATGAATACATAAAACTAAACATCTGTGTTTTGCACACATATACTTACTCGCACATTCTAGAATATGTGTTTTATTCAGAAATATAGTCAGATGACACTTGGTCTCAATTATAGACTTTAAAAAAAAGATAATTATCTTGCTCTATATTATAAATTTAGGGCTACCCTTAATTTAGTCCTGGAAAAAGATGACAATTCATAATAGACCTACATAACAGACTTTTTATTTGTTTGAACCTATAATTCCTTTATTATAAGAGAGGCTTCTAAGGAAATTCCCTCCATCAAACACAATTGCTATACAAGTTTTACTCTTAGAGAATTACCTGTTAACTCAGAAATTAAATAATTTGCTAAGAGTCACAAAGTCAGTTGGAGGAGCCTCTTGAACCCAGATCATCCTGACTTTAAAGGTTGCCTTCAATTCATTGCTCTCATCAGAAAATGATACATAATTAAATAAAAAGCTATATTAGAAATGTGACCCAGTCTGTTTGGAGAACATGATTTGTATATATTATATTTCCATAATACAGATAAAACTGTGTATGAACCTCATGGTTAATTTTTTTTTTTATTGGGGAAGGTAGAGAATTAAAATTGTAAATATATATTTCCACCAGAAGAATATAGAAATGAAAAAGTCATCTAAAGATAAAACATCTGTATAAAACATAAAATAAGACACTGGAGAAGATTTTATTTGCATCTCTGAAAAAAGTAATCATGCTGGGAGCAAACAGAAAATTACATATAGAACCACTAAATTACTTTTTTTTTTAATTACTTTTTTAAACATAAGATAAACTCTTCCCTTTCTCTGAGTATCAGTTTCTTTCTCTGAAAAATAAGAGTCCCTCCAAACTTATGGTTCTAAATTAAACCCTACCAATTGTCAGGACCTAAACCTGAGCTCACTTTGAAGAATTCCTAAATACCTTCAGCCACTATTTGAAAGAACTACATATTTTATACATTTTTCTTATTTACAGGCAAAACACCTGAAGACTCAAAACAGAAGATATTATTTTGAATATTTTACCCCAAAAGACTTGCATAATCCTTGAGAGAATCAACATTAGTAAAGACTGAATGAATGAGATTTTAATCTTCACAGATTCAAGTTGCTAAGGAAGTCACAGATTCCCAACACCTGGAGTGTTTCACCCAGAGATCCCTGGCTCTGGCCCACTTTCTAATATTAAGTTAAACTACTAGAAGAAAGAAAGTACCTTTTATGGAGCTTCTTAGATTCTCACCTGAAATAGTATTCAAAATAAAAATGTTCCCTGGATTGTTTTCTTTTGCCTTCACAAACTATGATGCCTAAATCTTTCCCTTATGCTTTTCAACAGTTACAATATACTCATGTCAATTACATTTTCATTCATTCATTCACGTCTCTCATATGTTTCAGGTACTATTCTAGGTATTATGGATACTTAAAAAATGTTCCTACTATGACTGATTTGACAATCTAGCTAGGAGAGGTGATGCATACCCACATGATTATATATAAAATAGATATAAGGTAATTTAGAGAGGGAAAGCACTAGCAATTCAGATGAATGAGAGGGCAACATGAAAAACCTAATTTTGAAGGTGACATTTGAGTAGAAACTTAAAGTAGATTTAATAAACCCTTGGGACTCAAAATTGAACCTGTAATTTCTTCTTCCTCTAACCCTATTTTTTATTTTTTATTTTTGTCTTCTTTAAATTTATTTTAATATTTTCCTCCAGTTACATTAACAACATTTTTTTATGTTTGTCTTTAAGATTTTTGAGTTCTAGATTATCTCTCTTATGCCCACCCCAATTAAGAAATCATATTTGAAGTTATTCAAAACATTTCCATAAAAGTCAAGTTGTAAAAGATAGCATGGATACCCTAATGAAAATAAAAACTGTTAAGAAAAAAATTAAAAAATAGAAAGAGAAATATAGAATTCTTTGACCTATATTCAGACTTGATTAGTTCCTTCTTTGGGTATGGATAGGATTTTTCATCACAAATCCTTCAGAAGATGTGTGGATGAATGCAGTATTGAGAATAACAAATTCATTTACAGCTGTTCATCCCAGAAAATTGCTATTACTTGGTATACACTATATTTCACTTTGTTCATGGACTACTTCACAGTTTTTCTTTTCCTGAAAGCATCTTGCTTATCATTATCCAAAGAACATTAATATTCCATGAGAAAAATTTGTTTCAAAAAGATTTTTTTTCAATTAATATTGCTAGTTGTATTTCCCCCCACTTCTCTCTCTCTTTCCTTTCACCCTGTGCCAGCCCAAAAATGTTTTGCTACTGGCGACCCTCCCTCAATATATCATTTGTTTTATCACCCTTCTCCCCTTCCCACATCCTATCCCCCTCCTATTTTCCTGCAGGGGAAGATAGATTTCTGTACCTGTGATGAGTATGTATGTTATTTCCTATGTGAGCCAATTGTAATGAAAGTAAGGTTCATGCATTCACCTTCTTCTACCCTTCTTCCAAGGGTAGCTTTTTCTTGCCTCTTTTTTATGGCAGATAATTTGAACCATTCTACTTCTCCTTTTCCCTTTCTCCCAGTACATTCCTCTGTCAGCCCTTAATTTCATCATTAAAAAAAAAAGATATTATCCCTTCATATTCAACTCACACCCGTGCCCTCTATCTATATATACTCATTCTAATTGACATAATGAATGAGAACTTTCTAATGAGTTAGAAATATCCTCCCATGTAGAAATGTAAACAGAATAACCTTATTAAGTTCCTTATGATATCACTTTCCTGATTGCCTCCTATGCTTCTCCAGATTCCTGCATTTGAAAACCAAATTTTTCATTCAGCTCTGGTATGTTCATAATGAGTACTTGAAAATCTCTGTTTTGTTGAATGACTACTTTTTTCTCTGAAGGATTATACTTAGCTTTGTTGGATAGGTGATTCTTGGTTTCAATCCTGGTTCCATTGCTCTCTGGAATATCATATCCCAAGCCCTCTACTCTTTTAATGTAGAAGCTGCTAAATCTTGTTTTTATCCTGATGGTGACTCCACTATATTTGAATTGTTTCTTTTTGGATGCTTGCAATATTTTCTCATTGACCTGGAAGTTCCAGAATTTGGCTATAATATTCCTGGGAGTTTTTATTTTGGGATCTCTTTCAGGAGATGATCATTGGATTCTTATGATTTCTATTTTATTCTCTAGTTCTTTACTGTCAGGACTGTTTTCCTTGATAAGTTTTTGAAAGAGGATGTTCAGGCTATTTTTTTGATCACGACTTTCAGATACACCAATAATTTTAAAATTATCTCTCCTGAATCTATTTCCCAGATCAGTTGTTTTTTCCAATGAGATATTTCACTTTTTTCTGCTTTTTTTCATTTTTTTTTTGCCAAGCCCATTTTTTAAGGTATATGGCATCACTATCCTTGTCCATAGTCTCAAACTCCTCTTTGATTGTCAATATATGTGTGAACCATCACCCTCAAGTTTTCCTAAAGAAGCAGGATTGAAGGAGCTGTTTCAATAGAAGTTTGGTTAGAAGGATCAAAGATGGAAAAAAATTTCAGAAGCCCATCTAGCCCAACTTTAACCTAAACAAGAACATGTTACATAATATTTCCTTCACCTAAAAGTAGCCATCTAGCCTTCACCTAAAGCCCTCAAGTGATGGTGTTCCCTGCTTTGGGGAGGCAGCCCATTCTACTTTGGGACCTCTTTAGTCATTGATTTCCCTAATACAGAATCAAAATTGACACCTTTGTAACATCTACCAATTATTTGTGATTTAACCCTCTTACACCATGCAGAATTAATATGATTCCTCTTTTATACAACATAATTTAAAATGCATAGAAAGTTCCCTCAATTAAATACCAAATTTGAAATTCTAAAAATAAAAGGGGAGACTAATAAAATTGAAGGTAAGAAAACTAGTGAACTAATAAACAAAACTAAGAGTTGGTTTTATGGGGGGGGGAAGCACAAAATAGATAAACATTTAGATAATTTGATAAGAAAAAGAAAAGAAGAAAAATCAAACTGCTAGTATCAAAAATGAAAAGGGTGAACTTTCCACCAATGAAGAGGAAATTAGAACAATGTGTTAGGCATTATTTTGCCCCATTGTATGCCAATAAATCTGATAATTTAAATGAAATGGGTAAATATTTACAAAAATATAGATTGCCCAGATTAATAGAGAAGGAAATAAATTAAATAGTACTATTTTAGAAAAAGCTATTAATCCCCTAATCAACTCCCTAAGAAAAAAATCTCCAGGGCCAGATGGATTTACAAGTGAATCCTACCAAACATTTAAAAACAATAAATTCCAATAGTATGTGAACTATTTGGAAAGGAGTCCTACCAAATTCTTTTTATGACACAGATATCTTACTGCTACCTAAACCAGGAAGGGTCAAAACAAAATTAGAAAATTATTTCCCTAATGAATACTGATACAAAAATCTTAAAATATTAGCAAATTACAGCAAGTTATCAGCAGGACAATATACCATAATCAAGTAGGATTTATACCAAGAATGCAGGGTTAGTTCAATATTAGGAAAACGATTAGGCCAATTGACTATATCAATAACCAAATTAACAGAAATCATGTGATTTTGATTATTATGACAAAAGCCAACACCCATCCTTTTGAAAAACAGTAGAGAGCATAGGAATAAATGGAATTTTCTTTAAAATGATTACTAGCATCTATTTAAAGCCACCAGGCATAGTGGTTTTAGAAAGTCGCCAGAGAAAACTAGAATTAAGTAAACTATCAATTTTCCAGTCCTAGGATAAATTTCTTGTAAAGTCTGAAATATTTTGTTTTATAAGAAAATAAATTTACAGAAAGTTTCATCCCAAAAGTGAAATGACATTTTTGTTCTCTGTTGATTTGTTGTTATTGTTGTTTTTTGACAAATGAAAACTCCATTGATTTCAGGGAGTTTTGAGGAAGCTTATTTCTAGCTCAGGGTTATACTCAGTCAAGCTGAATGGAAAATAGGGATATTTTCCTCATCTACTTATTTTTACTGGAAAATAATATGTGCACACACACACACACACACACTCCATATATATACACACACATACTATAGGGATTTAATCTCTTTTACCAAGAGATGGTTCACTGAAGCCCATTAGGGCTGTTTCTCTTAATCTTGATAGTGAGTTTGGGCCATTGTTGTAAGAAAGACTATTAAGATTTGACAATAAGATTCTTCATGGGTGATAAGTAACCTTCTAAAGGGACTGCATATCCATTTAATGCCTTGTTCCATCCTCAAAATGAAAGTCACACTTGGAATACTGAAGGGTGAGTGGGTTATGAAAATGGAAATTAGAGGGATATGATTGACTCAGATGAATTCAGCTCTCCTGTCACTGAGAAATGTGGATATGGTAGACTTCCAAAAGGACAAAGACAGGAGCACTACAGTAAGGATAATTCTCATGAGGAAAGTATGTGCTCAAGCATTCATTGTGTAAAGTCTTATTCAAGCACAAGTGAAGAAAAGCATACCTGATCAAATACCAGTGCTATTATTCAAGAAGTAATTTATGCATCTATCTCTGCATATGTTTTGACTATAAAGATCTATGCAGACTTTGTCTCTTTAAGTGGAAATTTTTAAGTCAACAAAGTCTGAAAAGATATGTAAATAGGATGCTCTTCCAGAAGAAAAAAATAAAAATAGGCAGCTTTGGGGTAGGCTTTTTGCAGAGGGTAAAGGCCAACTGGATAGAAACAAGTGATATTGCCAAGCAAAATTTCCATATTAATTTCACCTTCAGGTATCAATCTCATTAATGAAAGTATGACCAAGATTAACCCAATTCAGCTGTCAGTTTAATGAATATTAGAAGAAAAGCTATATGTGGATAGCTTTTAATTTAAGGCAGAATGATTAAGATCCCAGTTCAAGGGTGAGTTGTCACTTTTTGTGCTTGGAGAACAGTCCAGGATTCCACTCTTCACTCTTTTAGGAAAGAAACTATGGTCAGGTATTTAATCAAATAATCTGGGAGGGAATTTTTAAAAAATCATTATAGGGCTAACTAGGTTGCAACAGTGATTAGAGCATTGGCCCTGAAGTCAGGAGGAGCTGAGTTCAAATCCAGACTCAGACACTTATTAGCAAGTCACTTTACCACAATTGCCTCAAATATTTACAAATTAAGACTCTTTGCTTTTAAATATCTGTGAGCCCCCAAAGAATATGAAGCATCTACTGCACTTCAGACACTCTGCTAAGGATACCAAAAACTGAAAAACAAAATTGTAACAGTTCCTGGCTTCAATGAGCTGATATCCTGTTAGAGGAAATTACATCTATACAGATAAGCCAAAGCATTGTATAGACAAAATGAAGTACAAGGAATTTGTAGAGAAAAGAATGATCCTATCTGAAGGAACCTGGAAGTGTTTGTCTAGGAGGTGATATTTTAGCAGATTTGAGCTGGGCTTTGAAGGAATCAGGATGCCATGTAGGCATCTCAAACTATAACACTGGAAGATTCAACAAGATAAACTGCTTGCTTCAGGCAGTGGGGTGGGGCCATTTACTAGCCAGGTGACCATGAGCAGCTCATGAAACTTCTGCTAGTCTCCATTGCCTCCACTGTGAAATGTAGATTAAAAACCATAGCATCTGACACTCAAACTTGTTGTAAGGATCAAATGATACAATTTTAATGGACAATATACATCTTAAAGCAGTATAAAAGCACTATTATTAGAGTAAGCTCTTCGAATCACTATCCCAGAGAAGGATTTCCAATGAAAGATGATCATTAAAGGTGTTATCAATAGGACTACATTGAAGAGTTCCTTTCAGGACTACGTAAGTGTAAAATAGCCTTTGCATCAAAAGTTTGGATCCCACGGAATAAATGTTTTCATCAGATTTACTCATGAAGACTGTGTTTTAAGGTGGAGATTACTCTCATTGCTGAAATAGGAATATAAAAAAGACACTCCCAATGCTGGAAATACTGAGTACACCCTTGACTTTAAAGCTTCACATGTAATATCATGTTCAGAAAGAAAACATGAAGAAACCATTTAGGTAACTTCTGTTTTTGTGAACTATAATTTAACATAGTATAGTGCAAAGGGGTGAAACATGTAGCCTGCTGGCAGGTCACAGATCTCCTTAGTGACCCACTGAACCAAATTAAAAGGAAATATTTAACAAAATAAATAAAAAGACAATAAAACAGATAATATCAATATGTGATTTTCTAAGTCAAACATATAGGCTTCAGGGAGTCTTATGTATGGTTTCATGGCCCATATTTTCTATTTGAGTTTGACCAAAATTAGACCAAATCCACTGGTCTAATGGATATGAAGTCAAAACATTTGATTTAATCCCTAAGTTTTAGGGATAATTAACAGTTTTGAACAAGTCACCACTCTGAGGCTTAGTTTTTTTTCATTTTTAAATTGAGAAGCATAAACTACATAGCATCTTAGTTTTCTTCCAGTTGTATATTACTGATTTCAAGATAAAATCTTCCTTACAATGCTATTTTTGGTTATATTATCATGAAAACAAGAGAAAGGTAGAGAGGAAAAGTAATCACCAGCTTAAAAACTAGGATATCAGAGTTAGAGAAACAATATGTTTGAAGGAGAATAAAAGTTGGATTTGATGTCTTAGAACTTCACTAAAAATCTTTGTCTTCTACTTATTACCTGTATCCTGTGAGGCAAATCAAATAACATGTTTGGGACTCATTTCTTGCTTTCAACATTAGATATTATCATCTGGATCTAACACTATCACCCTATAATTGTATGATTTGGGGCTAATTCTTTTTCCCTCTTAAGTTTCAATTTACCTATCTAAAATGAAGGGATTGGCATAGATTCTGGTCAAGATCACAGGTAAATAATAATTATTTGGTGATTGATTAAATAATTAATCTTACAAGCCATTAGGTTCAATTACTTTTTATTGATAAAGAAACTGATATCCAAAGAAGTTCTCTAACTTTCTTAAGATCATGCAAGTTGTAAGTGGAAGATCTTTCTGAATTCGGGTACTATAACTCTAACCTCAGTACACTTTTTCACTGTATGTCTCAGATTTTTTTCTTGCTTCAAGATTCTAAGATTGTATGAAAGATGGATATCAGGGAACTAAGCTGCTAGGGAACCACAGCTCTGACCTGGTTGAATGGATCATTCATGGTTTCAATTATACACACCATTGCTCTCCTGCAGTGGTGTGGATAATGGAGAGTAAACTGCATAATAACAGGGAAGGGCTGGGCATGAAAAATATTTTTATGAAAAATGAAAAATATTCCTTTCAGGTTTACAATGATTGCTGGTGGTCACCAGCAGTTGGGACAATCAGTTTTTTTACAGTCACCAAGTCTCCTACACTTAGCATCAGCACTGTTACTTTGCATCTGACAGCAGGGAGAAGACACAGGCTGCTGAAATACACCTACAGCCAGTAAAAGCTGTATCAAACTATACACCTCCAGTACTTTGGGAAGCATCCTTCTTAATAGGGAGAAGCAGTTTTCCAGATTGGTTAGAAGACATTCACCATTCTAAAGTAAATGCTGATAGCTGGGCTTGGAGCAAATGCATCTCTCTTCTTTACTATTCACATCTGCAAAAGAAGATAATTCCAAATCCCAGTGATTTGTAACCCCTTTGGGAGACAATATCCTGTCTTTGCTCACTGGAATTGGAGTCTCCCTTTCCAACTCCCCTTCTCTAAACCTCCCCACAAAGGCTTTGTGCCATGTATTTGTTTTTATAGTTGAAGTAAATTTAAATTAACTTCATTTTCTTTTTTATTTGTGAAAATTAAATGATCAATGTGGCCACATTAGTATAATTTCCTATAGAATTCCAGCAGCCTTTAACATAGAAAAAAACAACAGAAACAACACTTTTTGAGGGGGAAAAGAAAAGACAGAATATCAAAACCTGTGACTGCATCACTGTGAAGAGAAAATGATAGAAAAATTCTCTTCTCCGGTCTGGTAGAGAATGGCAAATTTGCAACTTTCTGACTTATAACAATAACAGCTAATATTTATATATGATTTACCATGTGGCACACACCATGCTAAACACTTTACATTATTATCTCATCTGATCCTCATGACAACTCTGAGTGATAGGAGCTATTATAATACTCATTTTATACATGAGAAAATTGAGACAAACAGATTAAGTGACTTGTTCATATTCACCCAGCTAGTAAGTATCTGAAACTAGATTTGAACTGAAGCTTTCTAGACTTCTCTTTAGCATTCTATCTACATCTTACTGCCCTCTAAGATTTATGGTCTTGGAAAGCTGTTTGGGAACCTAGAAGAGTTAATGGACATTCTGGTGACCATGCAATTAACATGTATCAGAGAGAAGCCATAATCTTCCTTATTCCAAGTCTGGCCCTCCATCTACTATTCTCAGACATCCAGCAAAGGCTTCTATAGCACCATGGAATGATCTCACTGAATTACTTCCTTCAGTGATGGACATTACAGACCATTCTTATTTTCTTTATCTCTGTAATTCCTGTCCAAGTCCTCCCACAAATTCCCAATAGTGTCTCCCCTTCAAACAAAGGTCTACTTCTAAAACTTTGAAAATTTCAAATGTAGCACAAAAGATATTTATTATCCTTCACTATCTTTATAGGACCAGTCAATCTTCCTTTCCTATCACCACCACTATCATCATCATCATCATCATTATTAATATATGTGTGTGCACATACATATATATGCACATATATGTACATAAAAGTATATATATATATATATATATATATATATGCTATACTTTTCAATATTTTTACAGATTAAGAATCTGAGTCATATTAAAGATCATTAATTCTGGAACCAGAAGTACTGGATTTAAATTCTACTCTTAACACTTACTACCTATTTAACCTTGGCCATGTACCTTAACTTCCATGTATCTCAGTTTCATTTACTGTAAGATGAAGGCTAGACTAGGTGGGCCTTGAGGAACCTTCCAGCTCTAGATATATGATCCTATGATCCTCCAGCAGTCACTGGTCAGACTCATCGGGGGTTAATTGTGGATTCATTCCTATATTTTTTAACACAGAGACCCATCATGCACAGAAAAAAAGCAAAGGTTTGAGGAAAGACTCTGATGTTGGTCTCTTCATAAAATGTAATGAGCAACAAACTGTTCAAGGTCCTGGGGACCCAAAATCTAAAACAAAACACTCCCTGTCCACAAAAGTCTTTCACTAGGGATAGGGACTCAACATATGCAGACAGGAGGAAAATCATTGCTCACATAAAGTAATTTCAAGAGGGAAAGAACACTGACAACACGAGCTCAGGTAAGTGTGTGTGTGTGTGTGTGTGTGTGTGTGTGTGTGTATGTATGTGTGTGTGTCTAACTTATTTTCTGTTTTTCAATGCTAAGTAAAATTGTTACTTAAAATTTCCTCTTTTGCATGATCTTTTTCTCCCCTCCTTTGGCACAAACGTTCAGAATTTGTAGCCCAGAAACATTAGTTTACACTTCATCTACATCCAGTCAATTCTAAATTCATTTCAGAGCTTCATACCCCCAAAAAGAATTCTGATAAATGCACATAGAATTCAGGACCCTAGGACTTAATTCCTTGATGTCAAAGGTTAGTCATATGGAAGAACTCCATAACTGTCATACCCTATCTCTGAATGCAGAGGAGCAGACTGCAGCTGAAGTAAGAAAATTATTGTTTATTAAAAATGAGATAGTCACAGGCAAATGCCTATAATTGGATTGTGTTCAAAGATGGTTCTCCTCCCATGAGGCGAGTAATATGTTTTATTCAAGCAAGGTGCTTTGTTAAATACCAAGTGTCAATATCATTGTTATTCGTCTTCTCTGTGCTCCTCTGAATTTTCCCCACAATAAAATATGCTCATTCTGTCCAGTTTGATTTCAATGTAGCCTAGATCCTACTCTGTCGACTTGTATAGGTCTGTGTGGTCTCCCCTTCCCCAGCCATTCAATACCCTCTTCAAGTCTTCCAGGTAAGACCTAGGCCACATCAGGAAAAGGTCACTCTTGGAGGTTACCTGTTCCAGGCTCTGCCTGAAATATCTGTCTTCTCTACAGCATCCATGATCTGTGATACAGCTAAATTTTCCTTAAAAGTACTTAGTAACAGGAACTACAATGTGATTTTCTGAGGCCATCAGCAGCAATTCAGTCACTGAGTCACTTGTTTTGCTTTATTCTTTGAATACTCTTTATACCCCTAAGCTGATGTGAGTTTTCCAGACCACTGTCTACACCCCTAAGATGACTCAGTTTTCCAGATCACTGTCTACACCCCTAAGATGACTCAGTTTTCCAGACCACTGTCTACACCCCTAAGGTGACTCAGTTTTCCTGATCACTGTCAACCATCTTGTCAAAATATGCCATTGACTATGGATCTATTCTCTGTTATTACAATACCCCCTGATTACAAAAACAGATCTTAATCACCAGTAGTAAATCAGCAATAACCTCTTATATACAGATAAGGCAACATTATACTCATCATCACCGCTGTCACTAACATTTATGTAGAGCTTTAAAGTTTGCAAAGATAATCCTTGAAAGTAAATGCTATTGTTATCACTGAATCAGCAGACATTTAAGTAAATTTCCCAGTCTCAGAGATGGTAAATGTCTGCAGCTGGATTGGAACTCAGCTCTCCCTGACTGCAGGTTCAGTCTCCTATGTTGCATGCTGTCTCCTCTGTCTCCAAACATGAATGAGAGAAGTTGTCTCCTGCTTCTGGAGTCATCCTGTCAAGTCAGTGTCTAAAACTTGCACCCATCTATCCCTTATACATATGCACAGGGAAAAACGATGTCTTTGTGGCTCAATAATTTCAGTAGTTTCTCACTCTTTGGGACTCTTATTTGCAGGTTTCTTGGCAAAGATATGGGAGTAGTTTGTAGTGAGGCAACTAAGGCAAACATGGTTAAGTGAGTTGCCCAGAGTTAAACAGCTAGCAAATATATGAGGCTGGATTTGAACTCAGGACTCCTTAATTCAAGGGGTACTCTTGAAACTATACTACCTAACTGTCCCAAGATCAACAGATGCCTATCAGGAATGTCTGCTTTGTGTCCTTCCAAAATACATTTAGTGAAAAACTAGCCACTCCTTTTGAGGTTGAGAAGAATACCATCAAAGGAGTTTTAGTGTGCTATATTGTTCTCCCTCATGGAGGCAACAGGAAAAAAAAGGCACACAAATCCATGTTCTTCACTATAAGCCCTGTTGACGGTTCATAAATCAAATTATAGGTGTGGAAAGTGACAGCAGGTAACATGGAGATAAAACATCTGGATAATAGGCTGTAGTTTTCATGTTTCATCTGGATTTCTGTTGCCAGGTTGAATAAAGCTCCAAATCTCAGACTTACATAGTGAATACCTGTCTGCATTGAAACACATGAATATACAGAAGGGAAAAAAAAGGAACCATCAATTAGAGCTGAAAAGCTGCTTCCTCTATTGCCAGAATTATTTTTCCACTGGTTTCAGATTCATAATTAATAGCTAATATTATTCTATCTGTACAAGAATTAAAATAAACAGTGATTTAATGGGATTTCATTAAGCTACTTGCAAGCATTCAATCAAATCTTATTTTCAATGTAGGGGAAAAAACGTCTCCATGGCTCTTAATGCATTTAGGGTCAAGAGTAACATCTTCATACATAAAAGATTTCATTCGGCTTTTAAAGAAGAAGTAATTATAAGATAAGGGTTGTGGCTCAGGTCTAGGTTTTGTGTAATTTCTGTTCTAATTAATTTACCATACGTTGGCTTTGCTGTGGCTAGCGAGTGTTGATCTTTCAGAGTTGCTGTGTTCTTCATGATAATGGATTTTATTTTCCTGAAAAGGTCATCCTTGATATCATGTCCTATAAGTCTATAAGCTTTTATGCTTCCCTATTTCTCTGAATGGGGGAAAAACATGAGCAACTCCTTTTCCTACCTTTGTCCTTCAGCAATTGTTTAAACATCCAGAGGACAATATATTTGAACAAAAGGTTAAAAAAATCAAGAAATCATCCAGACACGCCATCTATACTATGATAAATATCTGGAGCCCTCTGACTGAACAAGTATCTCATTTTCATCTAGAAGTTTGTAGTCCAGTAAACCTACTCACAGTTTCCTCCCTTTCTTGGGATTTCAGGAAAGAACTAAACCTAATTTTTCCCAGCCAGAATTTGTTTATATGCACATTTATTATTCCCTTCTGTGTCATACAGTCTGCAGTATACCAATCAGTCCTCTGGGCCTTGTAATCCATTCATGTTTGCAGGGCCAGTTTAGTCCCAAGTACCTCCTCTCTATTGATTAGCATACAAAAAGCCAAGTACAGACACATGGTTTGATGCCTCAGAGGGCAGTAGAGCTTTTATTTGATGGCCTGAGAGGTAATGGGTCCTTCATATAATTTTTAAAGATGGAGAAATTGTGTCAAATGACCTGCTGTATCTGGAAACTTTTTAGCCACCTGGCTTCATGGCAACATTCCCAGTTTATTTAATTGGCCATATAACCTCTTGTCATCCTGAAATTCTTCCCAAAGTCTAGCTTGCATCCCTCCTGCTGCAATTTAAACTCAATAATTATTCACAATGCAAAGTAAGCACAGCTGTTCAATAGTTAGCTTGAAATAATATCCCTTCTTGGGACTAAATAGTTAATTCCTTCTTAAACTTCTCTTCTACTCATAAAACCTGTTTTTTTTGCTGTTTTTCTCCTCTGGATTCTTTAAAACATATGTTCTTAACCTAGAGTTCATGAAGTTATTTTAATAAGTATTTTTATAATTGAATTTCTTTTTTTGTCCAGTTTTTTAATTTAATTTAATTTTTAAAGCTTTTTATTTTCAAAACATATGCACAGCTAATTTTTCAACATTGACCCTTGCACAGCCTTGTGTTTCAGATTTTTTCCCTCCTTTCCCCCATCCCCTGCCCTAGATGGCAAGCAATCCAATATATGTTAAACATGATAAAATATATGTTAAATTCAATATTTGTAAACATATTTATATAATTCTCTTGTTGCACAAGAAAAATCAGATCAAAAAGGAAAGAAAATAAAATGCAAATGAACAACATCAAAAAGAGTGAGAATGGTATGTTGTGATCTACATTCAGTTCCCAATCCTCTCTCCAGGTATAGATGGTTCTCTTCATCACTGCACAAATGGAACTGGTTTGAATCATCTCATTGCTGAGGATGGCCATGTCCATCAGAATTAATCATCATATAGTATTGTTGTTGAAGTATATAATGATCTCCTGGTTCTGCTTTTTTCACTCAGTTCATGTAAGTCTCTCCAGGCCTTTCTGAAATCATCCTGCTAGTTGTTTCTTACAGAACAATAATATTCCAGAACATTCATATATCACAATTTATTCAGCCATTCTCCAATTGATGGGCATCAACTCAGTTTCCAGTTTCCAGCCACTACAAAGAGGGCTGCCATAAACATTCATGCACATCCAGGTCCCTTTCCCTTCTTTAAGATCTCTTTGGGATATAAGCCCAGTAGAAACACGGCTGGATCAAAGGGTAGGCTCAGTGTGATAACTTTTTGAGCATTGTTCCAAATTTCTCTCCAGAATGGCTGGATCAATTCACAACTCCACCAACAAGGTATCAGTGTCCCATTTTCCCCACATCTCCTCCAACATTTGTTATTATCTTTTCCTGCTATCTTAGCCAATCTGAGAGGTGTGATGTCTCAGAGTTGTCTTAATCTGCATTTCTCTAATCAATAGTGATTTAGAGCACATTTGCATATGATTAGAAATTGTTTTAATTTCATCTGAAAATTATCTGTTAATATCCTTTGACCATTCATCAATTGGAGAATGGCTTGAATGCTTATAAATTTGAGTCAACTCTCTATATATTTTATAAATGAGGTCTTTATAATTGTACTTCAATAGAATTATGTTTTGTTTCTTTGTAATAATATATATTTTATGGATTTAAACATTCTGAAAAGGGATCCACAGGCTTCCTCAAACTACCAAATGGGGGAGTATGATGCAAACATAAATTAAGGAGCCCTACTATAAAAGTTCCCTATATTGAACTTATGATATAGAGCCATAGTTTTATTACTAATTGCTGAAGAATAATTTCTTGGAATTTCATTTATACAGTTTGTATCTTGCTTATATCTTTTCATCCAACATAATATGGCTAAATCCCATTCATTCTGATATCTTTTTTCCAATCCCATTTTCTGCCATTCTAATATACATTCAACTATTTTATACTCTTCCAAAGTAAACTATCTGGTTCTTGTCCATAATCTGCTTTCTCTTGCCTAGCTTTCTCTCACTCCTGTTATGCCGGCCTCCAATTCTGCTTCAGTTCTCCTCAACCGCAGAGCCTTCTTTCTGAGATTATCCTGTTTGTTGTAACACTTTGCAGGTTGTAGATCTGCTGAGACCAGGAGCTCCTTTGTGAAATGCTATCTTGACTTACTTTGTGTCCCCAGCATTTAGCACAATGCCTGGCACATAGTATGCACTTAATGAATGTTCATAGACTGATTAGTTCTTCTTAGTTTTCTCTGATCTACCTCTCATATGCTGAATAATCTGAAAAGTTATGGAATTATTCTTATTGAACTCCCTGAAAATTGATGGTATCTTACCTAATCTGCTAACATTTATACAGCTCTTATGATACAGACACAATGCCAAGCACTTTACAAATATTGTCTCATTCAATCCTTAACTATATACACATAAACATCTGTACTTAACTGTAACCTGCTTGGGGGAGGATGGATTGGGGGATGAAAGAGAGGAGAAAAAAAAAAAACAAAGTAAAAAGTGTGCCACAGAGAACAAAAGAATAAACCACAAGGAAGCAAAGAAAAGATGAACACTCATGAATATAATTTCTTCTATTATTATATATGCTTTCTTGAAATGGAAATTTATTGTCATATATTTTGAATCCTCCCTGATGTTCTGCTGAGCATATGGCAGTATTTTGTTTTTGCGGGGTTTTGTTTTTATTTGTATTTTCCTTTTCTGTCTTTTTTTTTTCTATTCTGTTTCCTCTTTTGCATTTAGTTAAAAAAATAAAAAAAAAAAACAAAAGAGATAAAAAATAAATACACACATTTCCACTTGCATGATCTGGCCCAAACCAATTCTGCTTGTTTAGAACACCTTTTTGCTTTCTCTTTGTCTATATTTTTCATTTTCCTGAACATTCTAGTTTATCACCCATTTCCCCAGAAAGCCTTTTTATCTACTCCAGCATATGCTGAGCTTTCATTCCTTAGAGCACCTACATTTTATTTTCTTCAGAAGTGAAGTAATGTAACCACATTGATGGCTTGATAAATGTGAATTAATAGGAAAGAGAAAAAAATGACAGAATAATTGATCTAGAGCTAGAAAGGACATCATAAGCCCTCTACTCAACCCCTTCTTCATACAGATAAAGAAATGGGGTTTGGAAGTGGGGCAACACAGAAGCAGTTCATCGGTTATTCCACTCATTTGGCATTTAGCCTATATGACCATTAATTCTTATTTATTCATTTATCCTGTGGTCCCATCTTTCCAACTACATAAATGCAAAGTGGTCTCAAGGAGTTCACCATCTCATCCCTACCTCCCTGTCCAACCCCACCCCCCATGTCACAGCACCCAGCATATTATCCTGTATGTTATGTGTTCCATAAATCAATGCTTTTGGATGATTACAAAAGTGTTCTAAGCAGGACATTGATTCTTTACATTGGAAATAAAGGTGAATTTTCTCAAATGAGTACCTTGCTTTCATAGGGAGCAAAAAAATATATCTAGAAGAACCAAAGTATTGCTTAATATTCAATATACATGCCACTAGCCATTTGTTCTTACAAGGGAATTAGATGAAGACTAATTAGTGTTTATAAAGTATTTTGATAACCATGTAATATTTAATAAGTAATTAGGTCTGTGACACAAAATGAAATCTTTTCCCTTAACAAACAATGGGCAACAAATCTAGTTCCATCAAAGCATATTTTTAGGGAGCTAGAAATGGTTGGTGATTTTCTGGATGACCGATTTTTCCTTCCCACTCCACCCCCAATCCTCTATTCAATTATTTCCTTATTCTTTCTCATCTCTCCCATCCAATCAGTTACCAAGTACTGTTTATTCTCTCTCCACAGCATCTTTCAAATTTATCCTCTCCTTTCTTTTCAAACTGCTATCCCCCTTCTATAAGCTCTCACTGTTATTCCCCCAACCTACTCACTAATATAGTAACTATCTTTGCCTCTACCTTCTCTCCCTTCCAAACAATACTTCATATTGCTCCCAGAACAATCTTTTGTATGCAAATAACTAGACACCTTACTCCTCTACTCAGAAATTTTCAGTAACTCACTACTGGTTCCCAAGTGAAAGTGACACTTTTCCATAGAGAATAGAAGACCCTTCATAACTTTGAATGTGTTTACATTATCAGACTTGGCTCATATTGCTCTCCTCTATCTACTCAGACAAAATTCTCTGTCCCCCAACTATGGAGAACTTTCACATCTACATTTTTTTTTGTTCACAGTATCCTATGGCTGGAATATCCTTTCCCTCTTTACCTATTATTACAAATTTTATTTAAAGCACCAATCTGTCTCTTCTAAGAAGCTTTCTTTGATACCTCATTGGTAATTTGCTTAACATAGAAGTTTTAAGGGAAAAGTTTCCTGGTTCAGAATTTGATAAAATCCCAACTTCAAATCCTGGCTCTGCTACCTTCTATAGCTGACATTCCAAGGACACTTTTGGCTCTAAACCTATAATCCTATGATACTTCTTTTGTTTCACTATTTGTCCCCTCAAATGATCCAACTACCAAAGTGGCTAGCTTACTGAAGACTAAATGACAGGATTGGAATATGAGGCTATAGATAGAATTGTATTGATAGTAACAAATGTAAAAGTGGACGGAAAGAAGATATTCCAGGACCTTTTTATCCCAGCAATATACACATCTTTAAGATTTTATAAATGGCTTTACTGAGTACCTGGAATCAATAATGCTCATTTCCATCATTTCTTATGAGTACATTGTGGGCAACTAGCATTTGTGGTTACATGTTTCCTTGTTTTAGATCTATATACTAAGATGGACTTGAGGAAGGAAAAAAATAAAAACCTTGAACTTATAATAAATTGCTTGTTTTCTTACACACAATTTTCAAAAACATTAAACCACTCACTCTTTTGGTTCCATTTCCATTTTTCACACATATTCTTTCCTCTCTTCCTATGTATTTAATTTATTTCCTCAAAAGAGACAAAATAATGTAGTGGAAAGAGAGTAGGATATGGACTCATGAGACCTCAATTTAAACTGAGGTTGAAACCTTTTTGAAACCTCTGCTACCATAGAGAAGTCAGTTAATATCTTATAATATCAGTTGCTTCATCTGTAAATGGGGATAATTCCATTTGTATATACTTCCCTCACAAGGTAATAGTATAATTATAAGGAAAGTTATCATTATTCTTATTCTTTAAAACTCATCTTTTTGAAGGAGTTTTATTTATTTGAATGAGGAATAAAGCTTCATTCACTTATTAAACCCATAGGAAAATAAAGTACCACACCTAAGATATGGGGCATAATAAAAGTTGTATTCCTTTGCAATAAATAGAGCTTAGATAAAAAAAAAAAGAAATATCATTCAACAGGAAGCTACATGAAGAAATAGAAATGTGTAAGCAGTGGATTTGTAGCCATTGAACTTGGGTTTGAAATCTGGCTGAGCTACTAATAACAATATGACATTGAAAAGGAAAGCAGAAAGTTAGGAGGAAAAAATTTATAGCAAGTTTTTCTGATAAAGGCCTCATTCCTCAAAAGTACAGAGAACTGAGTCAAATTTATAAGAATGCAAGCCATCCTCCAATTGATAAATGGTGAAAGAATATGAACAGGTAGTTTTCAGAAAAAGAAAATATAGCTATCCATAGTCATAGAAAATGCTTTAATCACTATTGATTAGAGAAATGCAAATTAAAACAACTCTAAAGTACCACTTCATACCTACCACATTGGTTAATATGACAGAAAAGAAAAAATGATAAATGTTGGAGGGGGTGTGAGAAAGATGGGACACTAATGCACTGTTGATGGACTTGTGAACCAATAAAGCAAGTTGAAACTATGCCCAAAAGGCTATGTACATGCCCTTTAATCTAGCAATATAGTACTAGATCTTATCCCAAAAAGATATTTTTAAAGAGGGAAAGGAACCTATTTTATGCAAATAAGTTTTTTCTCTTTTTTAAAAAATATCATAACACAATAGTATTTTATTATGAGAAATGATGAGCAGGAAGGATGCTTTCAGGAAAATCTGGAAAAACTACATGAACTGATGCAAAATGAAGTAAGAACAAGAGAACATTGTGTATGTTAAAAAGCAATATTGCACAATGATCAACTGTGAATGACTTAGCTATTCTCAGCAATACAACAATTCAAGATAATTCCAAAGGGGTCATGATGGAAAATGCTATCCACTTCCAAAGAAAGAACTTATGGAATCTGAATGAATATCAAAGCATACTGGTTTTCACTTTTTTATTTTGTGGGGGGGAGTGACTTGAGGGGGAGATAGAAAGTCTCTGTTTGCTTTCACAATTTGATTGTTATGGAGATATAGTTTACATGATTGCATGATTACATCAAAGAAGCTTACTATCTTAGGAAGTATGAAGGGAGGGAGGGAAGGAAGCAGATAAATTGGAATTCAATTTTGTTAAATATAAAAAACTGCTCTCACAAGTAATTGAAAAAAATATAATATTATTCAAAAAAAGAGATGGCATTTGAAATGTCAGTTGTACCCTGAACCTGAATTTCTTTAGTCAACGAATTCAGGCACTGAAATAAATGATCTCTGAATCTTCTTTTAGCTCAAATTTATAATGATCTCTTTTCTGTACAATGTTCCATTCAAATAATCAAGTAACCAATGTGGCTTATTTTTTTTCCTTCTAGTAAATATACAATGAGTTTGAATGAGCTGAATCATTTCAGAAGCAAGATCTTCATCTAGGACAAATTCTTAGCATTGAAAGGATTGTGTAAGTATGCATAATAACATGGTAAAACACTTCAGTCAGAAATAAGAAGACCAAGGACAAAATCCTTTCCCTATTATTTGTTACATGTGTGACCTTTGCTAATTATAATTTCACTGAGACCAAATAGCCTCAATTTTCAAAAGAAAAGGTTGAAATATATGACCTTCAAGGTCTCTTATTCTCTTAAACATTTGTGGTTCTATTTATTTTATTATAACTAAGCAGATTCTCATTTTAAAAAATAACAATAATAAAAGGAAGACTACATTAGGTGAATGTACTGTTGTAACAAAGGCTGGATTAATGGAACTTTGAATACTAGATCCAATTTTCAAATCTAGTGATTCCCCACATCCATAGCAGTTACCAATCCTTTATCAGTGGACTGAAGATGCACTTATCTACCTTTGCATTCATGAACACTTCTCTCTAGTCCCATCCTGCACCAGACACAAAAATTTGAATTTAAGGATTTAACTAAATGAGCCCTAGGCCAGATGTAACCAGGGGGAGAAAACATTCTGTTTTATCAACTTGCAGAATAGAGAGTGAGCATAAGAACAAGGGCCAGGACAAACCAAGCATAACATTCATTCCAGAGTTAGCCATGTGGCCTGTTACCACAAACTGCTCCATTGAGTATTCTTCAAGCCTTCTCAAAAGTCCCAAGGGACTCCATGGCCTTCCAGGCTTCACCATCTTCCATCTGCTCAGTTGTGTAATCATGTCTCACCTTTCTACAGTCAATATCTGCCCACGTCATGTTTTAATCACATTTGAATTTTTATGTCCAATCTTTAAATTAGCCACATATGGGCCAAACTGTCTTGCTGTTGAAGCTGCTCTAGCTACTTACAAATCAAAAAGCTTATGGAACAAATTTCAGTATCCGATTATTTAAAGGCACTTTTCATTGTACACAGCAATTTAAAATTACTCAAGCACTTCAAGGTTTCCCCCATCCACCCACCCATAAATGCTTCAATCTGGAAGTGATTGGATGAGGCTAAGCCTGGAGTGTGCAAGGTAATTTAACATTTCTGGAGGGCTTTTTAAAATATATATTATAGAAGGATGTATTTCAAAATGAATGGACTTCTGATCATTTGCAATATTGAACAATTTTAAATTGCTAAAATGCTAAAATTGTTATCAATGCTTCTAGTTTGGAATGAGATTGGAGAATGTGTGTGTTTGGGGAAAAAATGAAAGTGGCATGGTACATTAGCCTATCAGTCTTTCATTTGACAATTTCAGCCTCAAAGATTTAAAGTTCCCTCCCTGAGAAGCAAAATGTTAATTTATGCTGAACTGGCACCCTAATGTCAAAAGCCAGAGTAGTTTTTTTTTTTTTCTGGCTCTGATTATAATTAGGCTTCAGAATCAGAGTCCTCCAACTCTCAGATTTCAAAATATTCATTAAAGATTTCTAGACACAATCTCGGAGAAGAGGGATCCCCAAAATTCTAAAAGTGAGACAAGCCATTTTAGGGCCTCTAGGTTGGATAGTGAATAGAATACCTGGCTAGAAGACAGTAACATTCATTTCCCTTCAATTCAAATTTGGCCTCAATTATTATTGTGTGATCCTGGGCAGTCATTTAACCCTTTTTTGCCTCAGTTCTTTTCCAAGAAACCCTCATATGTGTTATAAACAGACAGAGAAAACTGAAGCAAATAACCAAAGGCATATTGGAAATATCAAGAAAAATGGATGTAAAGTTGTATTGCTAGATAACAAGGATAAGTCTTTCACTGACATAAATTTAGGTGAAGAACTTATAATTTCTCTTTCTTTAATTTATTGATTCATTCATACATGTATTTTTATCAGGATTCAACAAAATAGTTTTAGATCTCTTATGTGCTAAGTAAAGTTAGGCAATCTAAATCGATATTTTTAAGTAGCTTGAATTCAATTAAAAATTCCAGAGGATTTATCTATTTTTATTGTAGCCTACCAATAATGTATCTCAATTCAGAGACATACTACCCTCTGTCACCAGAGATCTTTCTAGACTGAAATTTAGAAGCTCAGAGATTGGTAGAAGCCAAACGTGACCATATACCCTCTAGCTTAAAATTTGGGCTTCAAATAGTTTGTAATAAGGTAAGACCTTGTCCTTGTTTTCTGTTCTTACTAATGGAAGTCACTCTACATAAGACTAAGTTTTCTGAGGAGCAGATAAGTATGTAAACAGTCTTAGAAAGTGTGTGATTATAAAACGTGTATATAGCATGTCCACTCTAAGATCTGCCCAGCCCTACTGATAAAGCCATGGTTTCTTTATCCATCCTCCCCAGCTCAATGGCTTAATGTTATGTTCATCTACAAGCAAACTTAATAATAAAAACATTTACAGGAAAGCTCATTAATATGAAAAGTGGACCTCAACATGTAACAGAAGGTATTTTTATACAAGTCTTTCTTGTGACTATATCTCCTTAAGACTAATTGCAAAATGTATTCAGATTACCTAGAAGGGAAAAAGTACTAGTAGGTGTAGTCTATGTGAATGTGTGTGTGAGTGTATGTGCATGTGGTGAATTTACTCTTTTTAATGGACATATTGTCACCCATTAATAGATAAATACATCAGCTGGTCCTAGGAACTAAAAGATCCCAGATGGAAAGGTTGAATATGTGAGGTATAACTTAAGGAAGGGAGGCTGAGATGGGCTTCTCAACTGTGAGATACATTATCATGTACTAAGATATTCTGAATTAAATTATATTATTTGGAACTAGGGTTACTATCAGTCCTGCTTGCCTTGTATCCACAGGGGTATGTGCATTTCAACTCGCCTCATTGTTTGGGATGCATTGCCAAAATCCACAGATATTATGTAAATCTTGAGAACAGACCACTAGACATACTTGTTCAAAATCACAATTTATGCCTGGGAAACCCAGTCATTTGCAATGAATACCAACCTCATTAGTATAAATTTTAAAACTAGCTTTATGCCAAGCTTCTCTTGGAAAAGATATACTCATTTTCTTTAAAGAATCATTAGTGCTAAAAAATTTCCCTTCGGAATTTCACGTCAATGGAATTACCAGGAATCGGAAAGTAAAACCAGAAATAATGATGTGAGGGAAATGTCAGATAAGAACCATGCTGGCATTACAGACCTGGAACTAGTACCGTGGCTGCCAAAGTTCAAGAATTAAATAATCATCACTGTGCAACCTCCCATGGAAAAATATCACTCACTGACAACGTTCGGACTGGGGCTTGCCAATAATTATCACGTTAACTATAATAGATTGCTTCTACTAACAAGGAGATGATCATCTTAGGGCCAGGAGACTGTCACTAGTTTGCATATAAGGTCCATTGACTTAGTGAGAATAATATGACTATGAGATGAGAGGAAATAGTTCCTTTTTTATCCCTACATTAAACCTCCCCAAATCCAGATCTTGTAGGAATTGTCATCAGTTTCACAACAGGAATGCCATTCATTTTTGTCCTTGGAAAGAATTTCACTTCCTCCATGTATTTGAAATTGGAAGACGTAGCTTAAGTCCACCAGTAACTAGTTCAATTGATTTTATTTCCAATCAGTGCATTAAATACCTACTTATTTACTTCCATTTGAGTTTCAAAGACAAAAATGAAATGATATCTGTCTTCAAACAATTTACATTAATGATATCAAATCCAAATAGAAACAGAGGCTACTAAACATACATAATGATCCTTATATAAGACCAAACATTAATTTTGAAAAACATATTAGCATTATATGTGTTCTATTGAATTTTTATTTATTTTGTTAAATAGTCCCCAATTACATTTTAATTTGATTCATCTGGAGTACTGATGAAACTGTAGCCTATAGGCCAGGTGTTTAACAGTTTGGCTTATGGCAGTAAGTGACATTGTAATAGTCAGGATTCATGATCATTAATTCAGCATGTATACACATAAGTAAATATAAGATAACTTGAGGAAAGAGAGATCAGTAAGAATTAAGAGGGTAAGGGAAAATTATGAATAGAAAGTGGTATCTGAGCTTTAAAAGAAAAAAAAAGTAGGATCTAGATCTGAAAGGCAGTTTCAGGAAACATTTATAGAAGAGATGCAATGTCAAGTTTGAGGAACCCCAGAACAGGGGTTCCTCACATCCTTGCCATGACACTCTAGTCATTCTTATCTTCCCAAATCCCCCTCCACCAGGCTTTGAACCCTGTCTTAAGACACTAGGTTGTAAATGAGCTTCGACCTTACCTTCATCTCCAGCTTACTTCCTGACCATTTTTACACCTTTCTATTTTTAGTGTAGACATCCCATTCTACCTCCAATTCCCTTTATCCCGTTATCTCTTCCAATTAGAATGTTATCCCCTTAAGGGATTGTCTTACTTGTTTTTATTTGTTATTTCTGCCACTCAGCACATTGCTTACAACACGATAGGCATTTAATATATAATTTATCATGCATTATTCTTTCACCAGCAAATAGGCAGTTTTCCTGAACCATATATTATGTCTGGGGGATATTATTAAATATCTGGAAACAGAGAGAGGAGCCAGATGGTCAGTGGCTTGAAATACTAGACTGAGGAGTTTTTCTTTCATTTAAGGGGCAATAGGGAGCAACTGATGAGTCTGAACAGGGGAGGGAGAAGTCAGTGCTTTAGAAGTGGATGATGACATCATCTGTGTTTTAATAATACTAATTTGGCACCTATATAAGAGATGAATTGGAATAGTTCAAAGAACATGTTTTTCCCCCTCACTCCTTTATGATGGCCAAACTCCAAGTCCGAGTTAACACCTAATGTACCAAGATGGTTTCAGTATTTATCATACTGACTTGCTAGCTTTCACCTTTATGAAATAGCACTTTTGGTGCACTAAGGCCACAATAATTTGCTTTGATTTTAAACATTTTACACATCACACTCTCTGGTTGCTCATATAATCATCCAGTAGTTCCCAAATGCTCTGTGATTAACATAAAAACTTGTATTAGTTTTTACAAAGCTCTCTGCCAACTGACGTCATCCTATTTGTCTAGTCTTTTCTCCAGCTATAGAAATTAAACCTAGGGGACTGTTAGATGGCAGCTAGATGGTGCACTGGCCCTGAAGTAAGGAAGACTTGAATTCAAATGCAGCCTCAGACACTTAATAAATCCTAGCTGTATGATCCTAGATAAGTCACTTAACCCCAATTGCTTCACATAAAAGAAAGAAGAAAATTCGTTTTTAAAAAAAGGAAACTAAACCTAGTTCTAAAGAACCTTTGGAGTTCATTTTAACCCAGGTTAATTTAAATTCAGATTTATTTTCAAGTGTCTATTCCAATTAGGCTTTTATTAAGTGTCTTCTCTCCTAAATCATCTTCTTACCTTGACATCCTCTTAGAATCCTCTTCTAGTACGAATACTTGGCCTAAGCTCTCCTACATTCATGGAATAAATTTCCTTCTTATTTTCTGTATTACCCCCTACCCCGATTTAAAGCCCAGATGCTTTCTAGTTACAACAAATTACATTTTCTTAAAACCTTATGATTTTTAAAAATCTTGATGATATTCAAAAAAACCCCAAAATATTGAGGTCACTTTCCAATAATTTTATTCCTTTCTGCTCTCTCATAGAATAAAGCTTTGGACAAAAATCTGGAGTTCAAATTTAGCCTAAGACATTTACTAGCTATATGACCCTGGGCTAATCAAGTAACTCTGTAGCCTCAGTTTCTTCATCTGTAAAATGTGAATAATACTAACACCTATTTTTCAAATTATTGTGAGGATTAAATTGCATAAGATTTGTAAAATGATTTTCAAGCCTTAAAATATATGGAATGTATTATAATAGTTATTATGATTATTAAAAATAAACATATTTGAGTAACACTGACAATATTGTCATCATTTTATACTGTTATTATACTTCCTTTTTGTCTAGAGGAGAGTCATAGTTTCTATCATCAATAACTTGATGGAATCAAGCTCCATCACTGCATTAATTTGGATCTTTAATTTGTTTCAGTGTTGTTTTCATTTAAAATATTGTGTTTGTGATCCCACACTTAACACCATATAACAAGATAAGGTCAAAATGGGTTCATGATCTAGGCATAAAGAATGATATTATAAATAAATTAGAAGAACATAGTGTAGTTTATTTACCTCCTAGACCTGTGGAGGAGGAAGGAATTTATGACCAAAGAAGAACTAGAGGTCATTATTGATCACAAAATAGAAAATTTTGATTATATTACGTTAAAATTTTTTTTTTTGGAAAATCAAAACTAATGCAGACAAGATTAGAAGGAAAGCAATAAACTGGGAAAACATTTTTACATTCAAAGATTCTGATAAAAGTGTCATTTCCAAAATATATAGAGAATTGACTCAAATTTACAAGAAATAAAGCCATTCTCCAATTGGTAAATAGTCATAGGATATGAACAGACAATTTTCAGATGAAGATATTGAAACTATTTCTACTCATATGAAAAGGTGATCCAAGTCATTATTGATCAAAGAAATGCAAATTAAGACAACTCTAAAATACCACTACACACCTCTCAGATTGACTAAGATGACAGGAAAAGATAATGACAAATGTTGGATGGGGTGTGGGAAAACTGGGACACTGATACATTGTTGGTGGAGGTGTGAACAAATCCAACCATTCTGGAGAGCAATTTGAATCTATGCTCAAAAAGTTATCAAACTGTGCATCCCTTTCACCCAGCAATGTTACTATTGGGCTTACATCCCAAAGAGATATTAAAAAGAAGGGGGAAAGGGATCCAAATGTGCAAAAATGTTTGTGGTAGCCCTTTTTGGAGTGGCAAGAAACTAGAAACTGAATAGATGTCTATTCATCTAAGACTGGATAATGGCTGAATAAGTTATGATATGTGAATGTTATGGAATATTATTGTTCTGTAAGAAATGATCAGGAAGATGATTCCTGAGAGGCCTGGAGAGACTTTATTGAACTGAACAAAATCAAAAATGAGCAAAACCAGGAGATCATTGTACATGGCAACAGCAAGAATACATAATGATCAATTTTGATGGATGTGGCTCTCTTCAACAAATATTCAGACCAGTTCCAATTCTTCAATAATGAAGAGAGCCATCTACAACCAGAGAGAGGACTTTGAGTACTGAATGTGGACCACAACATAGCATTTTCAGTCTTTCTGCTGTTATTTGCTTGCATTTTTATTTTCCTTCTCAGTTTTTTTTTCTTTCTAGATCCGATTTTTCTTGTGCAGCAAGATAACTGTATGAATATATATATATATATATATATATATATATATATATATATATATTGGATTTAAAATATATTTTAACATGTATTAGAATAACTGCCATCTAGGGAAGGGGGTGGGTGGAAGGAGGGAAAAATTTGGAACAGAAAGTTTTGCAAGGGTCAGTGTTGAAAAATTACCCATGCATATGTTTTGTAAATAAAAAGCTACAATAAAAAATAAAATAATAAAATAAAATATTTTGTTTCTTGCATGTTTTGTTCTCTGGGTTCTGCATACTTTTCCTTGACTTCTATCTGCTATATCTGAAAATACTCTTAAAGAAGTCAAGTTGAAGAATGAAATGCATTTTTAGACATGGTCAAAGCCAAAAGCTCCTTTCATTGGCTATCTCTATTTCTTAATAAGGTTTTAACATCCCCAGAGGATGGTGGGAAGAAGAGAATAAAAGTGCTGGTTCATGTAAAACAGTTAAAATAAAACTTGCATTAAGTTTTATTTATGTATATATATCACAGAAACATAGATATATAACTCTTCTGTGGAAAAGACATAAAAAATTAAAAAGTTTAAAAAGAAGGAAAACACTTATATAACTGGAAAATCTCCATTTATATTATGCAGATTTAAAGCAAGGCCCAGAGAAGTGATTTCTCTACAGTCATTACTCATTACTCAAAGAACCAAGACTAATGTTCTGAACTCTACTACTATTTTCTTGTTAACTTCATGACCCTACACTATATCCCTTCAAGCAATCATCTAATCAACAAGTATTTATGAGATTCCAACTTCATACCTATTCTCTCATCTCAGAAATTTTTCTTCTCTAAGCTCTTCAGTTGTTTCTAGTTCAGTCATCTTTTCTAATCAATCCTATCAATTCTACGCTAATGTAGTTTAGTTTGCATTACATTATTTTGTCCCCTCTAACTTTTAGATTGTAAACTCCTTGCAGTCAAGGTCTCTATCAGTTCTATACCAGTACCATCAATATAAATCCTTGTTTGAGTAAGTTCAATATCAATTACTCAAAGAAATAGCAAAAAAAATATCAAAATTAGCTTTTATGTCCCAACTTGAAAAATCCCTAAATGGACTCTCCCCAGCCTCTGTCTTCAGAGACAAATTGACTGTATTGACTTCTCATGGTCTAATTGAAGACTTCCCTGAATAACTTTAAAAATCTACAAATTAGACAATGTAATCAAATACCCAGTTCAAATGGAGTGAGTTCATTAAGAACTGTGACTATTAATAGAGAACCCAAATTAGATATATAAAATAGTGGGCTGAATCTTTTTCACAGAATTAGATCCAAATCCTTTTGTTTATATAGATTATTTAAATGTGTCTAGATCCAATATCAAGTCATTCAACAGGAAAGAAAAAAAAGATTTGTTCTACTATAACTGCACAAGACAGAGTTGTATAACATATCCCCTACTTATCTGGGTGTATATCACATCCCTAATCCTTGCCCAAACGATTTGTGAAGCACTCAAATTGTGTGTTATTATTACAATATGGCACTGAGCCTCAAATGCCAACACACATAAACACAATGTCCATACTATGTGAACACATTATTCTGGGTCTCAGTAAAATGGGATATAGCACCTGAAAGGTTGAGGTAAATTAAACTGGCAAATGTTAAACTGGGTAGACAAAGGATAAATACATATTAAGAGCTAAAAACTGAGAGCTCAAAAAGGAGAATAAAAGGTTAAATGCTGAAATAGATGAGGTCATGTCCATTAGGGATTTCTTTATGGAAGAGATAAAGAAACTATTTAATTCTTCCCTCTCTGCCACTGAACACGTCTGGCAAAGTCTACTATGACTCAGTGTTCTTTCTAGTACCTGAGGAGACAAACAGAATCCCACAGAGAACTTCCTGCCCAAGTGGGAGTTAACCACAGTAGGGATAAATCAAAATCAGAAATCAGAAATTTGGATTTTTATTTGAAACTACCAGAGCTAGTAGCCCAATTATAAATAAGAAGTTGAACTACAATCAGAAATCAGGACGGTTACATAGGAGAGAAAAATGAGAAGCAAAAGCTAAGATTCAGGAAGCTTTGTCTTTCTCTCAAGCTAATAATAGAGTTCTAAGCTGAATAAATAGCTAAGTGATAACACACAGTGAGTCTGCATATATTTTTATATTCACTGGGGTATGTATATGGCTGCCCTACATTTAACTTTTTTAAAATATATACCTTCAGAAGGAGAGGTCCTATTGTCTTTTTTCCTTTACTGTTATGCATGATGCAATGGGGAAAGTCAGTCAGAGTCAATAAGCATTTATTAAGCAGTTGCTATGTGCCAGGCAAAGTGCTAAGCAATAGGGATACAAAGAAAGGCAAAGGACAGTTGGTGACAGCCAAATGACTATGGAGAAATGAATGTTCAGGGCCTCGTAATAACAGTTCTTAAGGTGAAAATTCTAATATTCAAGTTACATGGTCAATAATATTTATAAAAGATATATAGATATATAATTTATAATAAATTCATTGACTGATGGATACAAAATATCAAAACTCCTTTAATCTGGGATGTTAGCCCTGGAGCTAACTTCACATTTAACAGACTAACATATGTTCTTAAATTAATTTAGGCCAATTGAGCAATGGCTTTTAGCAATTATGGGATTACTCACTTAGTAACCAGGAGATTACTTTGAGGTACTAAAAATATCTTGAACAGTGAAACCTTTCCCAATCGATTCTTAGAGTTTACATATTTTTCCTCATAAAATTCCCTCTCAGATTTCTTAATATTGAATAAATAAAAACAGCCACTGATGCCTGATGTTTTCATTGAAAGAAAGTCTACAGAAATATTTCACTACACATCCAAGCAAACTGATATTCTGCTGTTATTGACTTTTACAAAATCCCCAGGATACAGTAAACAGATGTTTGCACTGGAAATGCTTTGGAAATGAATTGCCCCTTATATATTTAACCAAGTTTCTTGTTTTCTTTGGTTTTTTGTTTGTTTTTTTCCTAATTCAAATTACATTAGTTACTCTGGGAATGTATAGATAAATAAATATGTCAGGGCACTGGTAGGAAAAGGGAGGAATTACTCTGACATCCTAGATTTAATTGTCTTATTTAAGAGCAGATGAAGGCATCACACTGGCTGGAGGTCTAGGCAGGCTAACAGGTCCCTAAACCATACTTCCTTCTAGAGTCAGTGAGCTTCCCCTGTAAAGATAAAGTATTTTTGAAGGAGAACTAAACTGTGTGTGTGTGTGTGTGTGTGTGTGTGTGTGTGTGTGTGTAAGGGGGCGGGGAACAAATTTATAAGGCAGAAAGTTATTTCCTGGGAGGCGGGTGGGAAGAGGAGGTGAGATAGGAAAATTATTGTTGCAGAGCCACCACTCTGCTGACCTGACATTGCTCTTCCTTATATATTTTCGAGCTATTTTGCGTGTTTGCATTTTGTCTCCCTGAAAACTAAGTGCTTAAGATCAGGGATCATGCCTTCTGTACCCTGGTGTCCCATATTATCAGAACTTTGCCTAGTAAACATTCAACAACCTCCCATTGTTTATTTGAACCCTTTCAAAGCAATACCACTCAAGCCTCAAACAATGGAATATCCCAGAGTCTACATTATGACATTAGGAAAGATTTTCAAGAGTCCAGGCATCCCATAAAATGTGTAAAGATTTCCCAACACTACATATAGAAGCCAGAGGAACACAGAGAGTAAATCTCTAGCATTTTATTTCCTTCTGCTTTGGGGGCACATAAAGGTTTGCAAAGGTCTGTTAATAGGAAGAATGTGAACCTTCATTCTTTGAGGATATTGCCTGCATGGTCTATGTTTATTCACCAAAGTAAACTGTGGATTATGGAGATAGTTTCCTTTGGTGAATAAATTGTGATACCATGAGAAAGTCGATTCTCTCCACTGGGGCAATCGGCAACTATCTACTAACTATGATTTCAAAGTATCTTGGGTTCTGAGCAAGAGGAGATCATCTAGTCTAACACCAATATTTTTATAGAATAGGAAGCACTCTTGGAGAAATTGTGATTTGCCAAAATCTTAAAAAAGTATCAGAATTAAGAATTACACCAATTTCTTCTGACTACAAATTCAATGCCCTTCTGTGCAACAGATGACACATAATAAATATCCAACTATTTGAGCTTCTTGGTGTGTGTTATTTCCCATCTCTCAAGCAAAAGAATATTTTGTTTCTAGATGTTTTCTATTAACCAGGAAAATAGGTGATCTAAACATGATAGAATACTAATTCTATACCTTTGGTCACATTTCTATTATACTTTAAGGTGTAAAAAGGGCTTTTCTTGAAAAAAAAAGAAAAAAAAACAACTAGTAGTTGGAAATTGGTAGTGGTTGTTAATCCCATTTTAAATATTAGGAACAAAAATTCAGAGAAGTTAAGTGACTTGCCTAGGATTAAAAAACTAGTGATTTATACCTAAAGTCTTCTGGCTTTAAGCTTAGTATTTTTCCCATCTAGCCAAACTACCTCAAAGTAGAATATTATGTGGCACAATATAGAACAGATATATTGACCACTTTTTTTTTTTTCTCTAATCAGATTTATTTTGAGGCATTCAACTTCAAATTCTCTAGCTCACTGCAAGTAAATTTTCCATTACACCAAGTTGATTATGCCATCAATGTCAATTTGGAAATGACCAAAGGTCATCTATTAAAAATAGCTCCCAGTACATTAATAACATGAAAAATTTGAATTAAAATAATTCTGCAGTTTCATCTAATACATAAGACAAAAAGACTTCATGTTGGGAGAATTGTGAAAAAAATAGACCCATAAAAGGACTAATAGTAGGGCCAAAAATTGGTTCATTTGTTCCAGAAAGCATATAGTATTAAAGCTGCAATAATTAGAGTTTACTTCTTGATTTAGAAATACTACTTGGTATATTTCCTAAGGAGATCAATGAAAAAAGAAACATAATGATCCTTTTCCCTCACCAGACACCTACATTTCTTTTTTAAAAGTTTTTTATTTTCAAAACATATGCATAGATAATTTTCAATATTCACCCTTGCAAAACCTTGTGTACCAATTTTTTTCTCCCTTTTCTCCCCACCCACTCCCCTAAATGACAAGTAATCCAATATATGTAAAACATGCAGATGTAAAGGGCTGAAACTCTTGAATTAATGCACTGAGGTCGGACAACCAAGCACTTAAGGCTAATTACTGATTGACCAATACTCTCTAAACATATGCTTGGAAAATGACCCTTCCCACTATTCTGTGCTGGCTCAATAATTGGTGTATACAGAGAACTGTAGGAGGGGGTAGGAGGTGGAGTAAGACTAGCAAGAGTCACTTCTGGGCAGGAGACAAAGAGGAGAGGTCGTAGAGATTCTGCATCCATCCAATTCAATTTTACCCCTGAAGACCAAGAATAAAAACTAAAGACTTTTGCCTAGCCTGACGCCAGCTGATTCTTAGGTATCCAGGATGCTAACTCGGTCTTCAAATGCAGATACCAATATTTCTAAAGAAGTAGGTTTTTTTAGTAGCAAGGAACTTGACACAAAGTAAATGTTCACGAATTGGGAAATTATTATACAAATGTTGATATAAAAACATAAGAAACTATTGTCCCATTATATGAAACTGCCAGTGATGAATACAAGAAAGTATAGGAAGTGTGTGTATATATGCTAAATGAAGAAAAGAAAAAACAAGAAATCAATAAAGACAATGACTCCATAAATATGAACAGAAATATAACAGAAAGGAAGAAAGGAACTGTAATTGAATGCTATAAAATTATAACGACCAAGTTTGGCCTCAAGAAACTGTTATGAGAAACTCCACCCTCACCTGCATTACCAAAGTTGGAGATTATTAAACATGGAACACTACCTCTCATGTCAAACTTGTTTAATTTCATTGAACTGTTTTTCCCAATTTTTTTTTCCTTATAGAAAAAAGAAATCCCAGTGAGATAAAAATAAGAATTAACAGAAAAAAATGAGAATAACACAAAAATATCTCCTTCAGTGCTTCTTACATTTGTATCTTTCCCCTTATTACTTTGTCACAGAATCCACATCTCTAAAATGAAGGGGTTGTACTGTAATGCCTTTAAGATACCTTCTAGATTTAGATCCATGATCTTATAATAAATCCATGATGCAAGAAATGCCATTATCCCTATCACTTTTTTTGGGGGGGGGGTTCTTGCAGGTCTGAGCATTCACTGGAATAAAACTTCAAAAGTGCTTGAGAGAAGACCAGCTTTCTCTGCTTCAAAGTTCTCAGTACCTCTCTGCAAAACTCTGTACTTAGGCAAACTCATTGAATCATTGAAACAACTCCCTAGGTCAAGGCTTAAGAGTGTCTTGGTGCTGGTAAATCCTTTGTATTACATTTCTTTTGATTCTGAAACAAAAACTGTAATATATTTTATCAATCCACAAAATGTGTCTTGCATTTAGGAAGAACAGTGTTTTTCTTTTTCCCAACAGTCATCTGTGGTGCTAACTGTATATGATTAAGAGCATCAGTGAAATATCTGAAACATATTGCTTCAACAAGCCTAAAATTAATATAAGTAAAGCTGTAAAGACCCCAAATTTCAATGAACATCCCGCAAATATTATTCAGGAAAGTGATATTCTTTTATTAAAGAACAGCTGTTCCTTCAGCTTGGAAGCTGCTCTTTTGAGACCTGAGAATAGAAAGTAAATTGTGGGTAAAATAGAAGTACAAAAACAAATGAATTCTTTATTTCATAATTTTGTTACTTTGATGTTTCATTTTGATTTTATTTCTGAGATAACCTCTCATCATCTCCCACTTTTTGATTCAGTTTCTCTCATCTCCTTTAGAATATTTCCCTTCAATAAATTCCCTATACACATCTAATTACTCCTTTGCTCAAGAAACCCAAATGGCTCCCTATTATGACAAATATAATTGACAAAATATAAAATCCTTTGTTGTGCATTTAAAGACTTTCATAATCTCATCCCAATCTACCTTGCTAACATTATTATAACCTACTCTTCTTGTTATTTAGTCAACCCGGGTTTCTTCTTTTCTCTTACATGCAAAATTCCATTACCCAGCTTTGAGTCTTTGCAATGGCTGTCCTTCATACCTGAAATGTAGTCCCTTCTAATCACTGCTGATCATAATTTCTAGTTTTCTTCAAAGTCTAATGCCTAAGTTGATTTCCTGAATTACTAGTGTTCTCCCTTTCCAAAAAAGGAAAAAAAAAACCTTTTGTTTATTTTGTATATAGTCAATAATCATATTATATATACATACATACAAATATATATATATATATATATATATATATATATATATATATATATATATAATCTTCCCTTCATAGAATGTAAGTTCCCAGAAGGCAGGAGTTATTTCATTTTGCCTTTATATCCCAAGAGACTAGCACAGTGTCTGGTACATAGATGTTATTTAATTGATCAAATTAATAAATTAATTTTGAGATGTGCCCAATGTTCCAAAGTAACTTTTTATATGATATATGGGATAATGAGAACCCAGCAACCAAGAAAGGAGAAACTTAATGGACTTACTGGTTAAGAAATCTGTAGGATTAAATACAGAATCATTCAAGGGTTTGGTCAGAGATTCAAAAGCCAGCTGGGATTGAAATTGGATAAGGCAGTGGCAGGAGTAGATATTCAGCAGGATCCAGAAATCCTCTAATGGTAATATTGGAAAGCCAAAAACTTTTTAGTCTGGCAAAGGAGCTAAGGGGAATTTAGTGGTAGGAATTGAAAGCCAGTAGTTTTCATTAATGAGAGACAGATAGAAGAGGAAGAGATACTCAGAGAGAGACAGAGAGAGAGAGAGAGAGAGAGACAAACAAAAAGAGTAGAGAAAGTGACGAGGCAGAAGACAAGAAAGGAAAAATCAGCAATTTGTAAGAATAAACCAGGATTAATAAAATTGCCAGGAAAAGACAGTTGAAAGTCATCAAGAGTAGCTGCAGAAGCTAAGGATCAGGCAACATAACAGCTATTAATTAAGCAGTCTGGGAGCCAGCAGGATTAAATCAATTAATCAATCAACAAATGTTTAGTGAACAAGTACAATATGCTAGATACTGTGGTAGGATCTGAGGGTACAAAGACAAAAGAGACTTGGCCCCTACACTTGAGTAGCTAAGAGGACAGGTGGGTGAGATAATATTCATACATATAAATTTATCCAAGACAAATGTAAAATATTTTTATGAAGAATATACCAGCACCTGCTAGAATTAGAAATGGTTCCATGTGGTAAATGATACTTGAGCTGAAACATAAAAGGAAACTCATTTTTCTGAGAATTGGAGAAAGAAGGAAAGGGACTTTGTCAAAGGAAGAGGTGATCTTTCTTCCAAAGGAAGAGGATCTGAGGAAAGTCCACATAAATGCATTAAGGTGAACACAGAGGAAATAAGATCACTCTACTAGAGCTGCTTTTTCAAGGAGGATCACAAGTTTTCTGGGACTTTAAGCCTGCCAGTTTATGTGGTCATCTTCAAATCTTAAAGTAACACTCTCTGGTCTTTAAAGCATCCTGATCAGCTCCCACAATATGACCCTTTCAAAGGAAGATATAATCAGTATGAGTTGAGAGTTCTCAGTATACATCTCTAAAATCAGAGCTATAGTGTTCCAGTGGAGGTAAGGCATAGTGCAGAAATCTATGTACTCAGGCTGACTGGGAAAGTAGATCCACTTTCACAGCTAAGGGGACCATCACATTTCATGATGTAATCTTGACTATCCAGTATTCCCATCTAGGTTGCCCAACTTTAGGTAATGATCTATGTTCTTGGACCAACCCATCTAATCTTAAAATAAAGCCAGTAACACTTAATGACTATGATGTTTAATTCCCTATGTCTCTTATAATAGGGTTGGATAAGAGGTATAAGGACTATATCTAACCCAGAAAATCTAAAGCTAATAGCCTTGTTAGGGAATTGAGATAAGAATATGGGAGATCTAAAAGAGATAATTGAGGAAGACAATGAAATGATCAGATATGTGTATTAGAAAAATCACCTTGGTAGCTGAGTGAAAATTGCATTGGAACACTTGAGAAAGGGACATTGGTAAAAGGACTAAGTCCAAGTGATATCATGAGGATGTGAATAAGGATGGTAATTAGTTAGACCCTGATAGAGAAAAAGGGATATTTACCAAAATAATAGATATGAGGATTGTTCTAAAAGTAGAAATAACAATTTGGATAGATCCATATATATATATATATATATATATATATATATATATATACCATGTTTTGTATGTTATATGTAAAATTACATATATGTATATGTGTATATATATATATATATATATATATATATTACTTTTGGATTTGGCAAAAAGAAAGGCTGAATGAAGGAAAAAGTAACTAGGAAGGATATACAAAAGACAAGATGAGCAGAGGAATGGAGGGAGTGCTCTATAAAAGGAATATTTTTTTTTCAGTTAAAGTGCAAAATGAGGTTCTCAGCTATGAAGGAGAGGATTCAGTAGGTATGAATAATTTTGAAGTAAATGTTGTGGAGTGTCAAATCATCAATCAAGTAAGGAAAAACTACAACTTTTGCCTTATCTTGATGAGGGTCTAGTTGAAATTAGATAATATGAATCAATATTGTAACTATCAGCATGGTTTCTTGATTTCTCCCAGCTTCATTCAAGGGGATGAATAGAAAGGGTAGATGGTGGAAATGATGCAGGGTTGAGATTTAACATAGAATGATAAGCAATAGAACTTTGGGGTAAAAAGGATTCAAAAGTAGAGGATAAGTTGAATTGTACTGTTTTACCAGAAGACCAGAATGGGATGAATAAATACAGAATATTGGAAGAAAAAATCCAATAGAAATTTAAGTGATAAGAGGTCTCTTTGGAAGAGATAAGTTCTTAGGAAAACATAGAAAGTGGAATTGAAATTAGGACCCAAAGATTGAAAAAGGATTTAGAGAGGGAAGGGATGTAGCACTATAGAAAATTGTAGTCTGGGGAAAAAATTCATAAAGAAGAATGAATGAAAATGTTACGCTTAAAAGTTGCAGGTTTATGCAGGTTATAAAATAAATCCCCATAAATCCTCAGCATTTTTATACATCACCAACAAAATCCAACAGCAAGAGATACAAAGAGAAATTCCATTCAGAATAATTGTTGACAGCATAAAATATTTGGGAATCTATCTACCAAAGGAAAGTCAGGAATGATATGAACAAAATTACAAAAAACTTTCCACACAAATAAAGTCAGACTTAAACAATTGGAAAAATATCAAGTGCTCCTGGATAGGTCAAGCGAATATAATAAAGATGACAATACTCCCTAAACTAATCTATTTATTTAGTGCTATACCAATCAGACTTCCAAGAAAATATTTTAATGATCTAGAAAAAATAACAACAAAATTCATATGGAATAATAAAAGGTCAAGAATCTCAAAAGAATTAATGAAAAAAATTAAATGAAGGTGGCCAAGCTGTACCTGACCTAAAACTATATTATAAAGCAGCAGTCACCAAAGCCATTTGGTATTGGCTAAGAAATAGATTAGTTGATCAGTGGAACAGGTTAGGTTTACAAGACAGAATAGTCAACTATAGCAATCAAGTATTTGACAAACCCAAAGATCCTAACTTTTGGGATAAGAATTCATTATTTGACAAAAACTGCTGGGATAACTGGAAATTAGTATGCAGAAATTAAGCATGGACCCACACTTAACACCGTATACCAAGATAAGATCAAAATGGGTTCATGATTTAGACATAAAGAATGAGATCATAAATAAATCGGAGGAACATAGGATAGTTTATCTCTCAGACTTGTGGAGGAGGAAGAAATTTGTGACTAAAGACGAACTGGAGACCATTATTGATTGCAAAATAGAAAATTTTGATTATATCAAAATAAAAAGCTTCTGTACAAACAAAACTAATGCAAACAAAATTAGAAGGGAAGCAACAAACTGGGAAAACATCTTCACAGTTAAAGGTTCTGATAAAGGCCTCATTTCCAAAATATATAGAGAACTGACTCTAATTTATAAGAAACCAAGCCATTCTCCAACTGACAAATGGTCAAAGGATATGAACAGACAATTTTCAGATGATGAAATTGAAATTATTACCACTCATATGAAAGAGTGTTCCAAATCATTATTAATCAGAGAAATGCAATTAAGACAACTCTGAGATACCACTACACACCTGTCAGATTGGCTAAGATGACAGGAAAAAAAAATGATGATTGTTGGAGGGGATGCGGGAAAACTGGGACACTGATACATTGTTGGTGGATCTGTGAATGAATCCAACCATTCTGGAGAGCAATCTGGAATTATGCCCAAAAAGTTATCAAACTGTACATACCCTTTGATCCAGCAGTGTTTCTACTGGGCTTATACCCCAAAGAGATACTAAAGAAGGGAAAGGGACCTGTATGTGCCAAAATGTTTGTGGCAGCCCTGTTTGTAGTGGCTAGAAACTGGAAAATGAATGGATGCCCATCAATTGGAGAATGGTTGGGTAAATTGTGGTATATGAATATTATGGAATATTATTGTTCTGTAAGAAATGACCAGCAGGATGAATACAGAGAGGCTTGGAGAGAATTACATGAACTGATGCTAAGTGAAATGAGCAGAACCAAGAGATCATTATACATCAACAACGATACTGTATGAAGATGTAATCTGATGGAAGTGGATTTCTTTGACAAAGAGACCCGATTCAGTTTCAATTGATCAATGATGGACAGAAGCAGCTATACCCAAAGAAAAAAAACACTGGGAAATGAATGTAAACTGTTTGCATTTTTGTTTTTCTTCCCGGGTTATTTTTACCTTCTGAATCCAATTCTCCCTGTGCAACAAGAAAACTGTTTGGATCTGCACACATACATTGTATCTAGGATATACTAGGACATATTCAACATGTATAGGACTGCTTGCCATCTAGGGGTGGGGGTGGAGGGTCGTAGGGAAAGATCGGAACAGAAGTGAGTGAAAGGAATAATGTTGTAAAAAAAATTACCCTGGCATGGGTTATGTCAATAAAAAATTACTATAATTAAAAAAAAATGTTATGCTTAGAAAAAATAAACAAAATGAGATTAGTTGGACACTTAAGAGCTATGTTACCCTAAAAATAGTAAGTGCTTATTTGTATTAGTAAGGAAATTCCATCTCTTATAATTTCTTACATTGAAGAAATCAGTGACCTAATTCAAAATAGAGTTTACTACCCAAATCACAGGGGTGTTGGATCAAATGAGGTAAACTGATTTGCAAACACTATAAATCACCATGAACATAGAAACTATTATTATGCCATGATAAGACAATCATTTGTTAAGCACATGGAGTAATAAAGAGATCACCCTATCCCCTTGCCCCAAAAGAGAAAATAAATTTTATTATATAATTTAACACCTCTGCTTATCAGAAAATTCTCATATTGAATAATAACATTCTTTGCTATAACTTCAATCTATTTGTCTTAGTTCTGGTCTTCAGAAAAAATATTAAATGAAACAATTATACAAGATTTCAAGACTGTTATGTGATATGTATAAATAATTCTGAAAAGTTTCATTGATTGAATCTTCAAGTGTGCCTTCTCTGACTAAGCAAAATACTCCACTTGTAATCTAAGGAGTAGACAATTTATTTCTTGTACTTAGAATACTACACTTCTACTGATAGTTTATATTAACTTTTTAATCAGCTGGATCATATTGTTAGTTCCTGTTGAGCTTATGGTCAAGTGCAACTCTTAGATCTGTTCTCAAATGAAATGCTGTCAAGGCTGGTCTCTTTTATCTAGTACTTCTGCAATTGATTTTTTAAAAAAATACTAAATGGAAAACATTTATCACATTAAATGTCATCCTGTTGATTTTGACACAGTTTTCCAGTCCATCAAGATAACTTTGAATCTTGATTCTGTCATCTATCATATTAGTCATTCCTCCCAACTTTATTTCATATGCAAATTTAATAATCCAGCCATCTATGCCTTCATCTAATGTACAGATAAAAATGTTGAACAAGACAAGGTCAAGGACAGAACTTTGTGGCACCTTCCAAGTTGACATCAATTTGTTAATCAATAAGTTTTGAATATGGTACCTTCTATATCTTTCATGACAACGTACTTATAGATTCTTGCAATTCTTTGTTAGTCATACTTAATTTTCATTCCTCCTCTCATTCTTACTACTTTTACATAGGAAAAAAAAATCCTGAGATGACCTAAAAATTTCTATATTGCCCCATTGTTTTCTTCAGAATATTCCCAGTTAATTGTTCCCTGGGATTAGTAATAACCATGGAGTTAGAATTTCATTGTGTGGAATTCCTCATTTCTCATTTCCAACTAATCCTCCAAATGTCCATCTGTCTATCTCTAACACTGTCCTTATCTCCATCTTTATATCTCTATCTATTTATATCTATATGTTTGACTAAGAAAAGAATTGAAGTTTTAGATAACTGAGAGATAGCTGGTTACATGATATAAAATCAATAAAATGTTAGTTCTGAGGATTAAGAGCACAAAAATTAATACCTTTTTCTGAATAATACCAATATGTAAAGGGATGTTATTGAAATACAGAGTAGGTCAGGAAGGCTTGTCAAGGATAAGAGCTCTATCTTCCTCCAAAATGGGAATAAAAGTGGAGAGAATTATATATGCTATAAAAAGGTCGGGAGTATTGAAAAGAGAATTGAAAAACTGCAGTTAGAATAGACCAAAGTAGTCATCAAGTTTCTCTCATACCTGAAAAAGAATCCCTTTCAAGCAATAACCAACAACTCATCATCTAGGCTTTGATTGAAAGTCTATGCTGAAGGCATAGAAACATACCACATCCTGAGATACTGCATTATACTTTTAAATTGCTATAATTTTAGAAAGTATTTTCCTTATACCAAATCTAAATTTACCTCTTTATGACCACTACAATTTTTCCTTTTTTTTTCTCTCTTCCCTCCCCAATGCCAATCACAGTGAATGCCATTGGTCTTTCCTATGATGGATCATTAAATATTTTTATTAAAGCTTTTTTATTTTCAAAACATATGCATGGACACTTTTTCAACATTGCCCCTTGCAAAACCTTGTATTCCAAAATTTCTCCTCTATTCCAAAATTTCTCCTCCTTCTCTCCACTCCCTCCCCTAAATGGCAAATAATTCAATATATGTTAAACATGTTAAAATAAAGGTTAAATCCAAAATATGTGTACATATTTATACAATTATCTTGCTGCACAAGAAAAATCAGATCAAAAAGGAAAAAAAATGAGAAAGAAAACAAAATGCAAGCAAACAACAACAAAAAGAATAAAAATGCTATGCTGTGATCCACCTTCATTTCCCACAGTCGCCTCTCTGGTTGTAGATGGCTCTCTTCATCAAAAGATCATTGGAACTAGCCTTAATCATCTCTTTATTGAAGAGTCACATCCATTAGAATTGATCATCAAATAATTTTGTTGTTGCCATGTATAATGCAGATCATTAAATATTTGAAGTAACTACAGTGTCTCCAATCCTATTCCAATTCTTCTCTTTTTTCAAGTTAAATAGTCAAACTAATCTTCAAATATTATGCTCTTTAGGTTTTTCATAATCTTGGTTATCATCTTTTGGATGCTCTCTATATTATCAATATCTATCATAAAATGTGATTCCCCAAGTGAACAAAACTTCTATTAAGTAGTCTTACTAAAACAGAACCCAGGAGAAATAAAAATCTTATTGTTGGTCCCTAGGTCTCTTTTAATAATACCTGAGGTCATATTCATGTTTTAGGTTTTATGTTAGGTTTAGAATAACTGTTTCTTTAGGCTACTAAAGTCCCTATTTTTTCCATAGGAGCTGTTATCTAGCTTTGCTGTTCCCATCTTGTCCTTGTAACATTTGTTTTTTTTTTTTTATTCCAAGTGCAAGTCTCAGAATACATCTCTATTAAATTTCATCTTATTCAATTTAGCCTAATATTCTAGCCTGTCAAGCTTGTGACAGATGGCTTCTATTTTCTCATCGAAGTAGGAGGGAATAGGGGCTGCGATGGGAGCTTGAGACAAGATAAAGTTTGGACTAGTCACTTCAAAAAATGTGATAATCAGGTAGGGAAGAATTTTTTTTTTTTATTTGCTACATGATGATGAGGACTTCGCTAAGATCAGATGACAAATGTTTTATGTTCCACCTGGACGGGATCATGTGAGTGATTTGAGCAGCATTTGCAACATGCAAGTTGGAATGAAGAAAGCCCGTTAGTGGGAGCAAACCAAGGATTTGTTTTATCAAGACAAATATTGATTGAATTATAAGGGGGAAAAGATTTCAAAGGCAGAAGATAATATGTAGTTGAAGTAGTTAATTATAAGGCCAAGACTAGAGTGAAGAATGATAAACTCAAAGAAAGTTAGACTCATTGTGGATGATAATAATTGTTTTTGGTGGGAAAACCTGGATGATAGGAGAGTGATCAGATTGTTGACTTTGGAACCATAAGGAAGAATCAGAAGCAATGTGTCAAAAAATGGAAACAAGACAAATTCATAAAAAAACTTTTTTAACAAATGGAACTGTCCAGAAGTAGAATGCATTATTTTGAAAAGGGAAGTGACCTCCCTTTTACTAGAGATCTTCAAAGAGAGGGTGGAAAGCAATTTATTGAGAGTTTTTTTTTAGATGTAAGAATTTGGGTAGGGTATGAATTAGATTATATGATGACTGATAAATATTACAACTGGAAATGTTCATGATTGTGTGACTACAAAAGGAAGAAAAATAGAGTAGAACAGAAGTGTTGGACTAACATAAGACAATATTGGGAAAACTAATGGCAAGGGTTAGGATAGAAACTAGATTTACTGTAGCATCCTTGCCAATAGTATTTGCATTAAATCATGAGACAATTCAAAGAAATTATTCCCTAATGTTTATAGTTTGAGGAGTTCTCCCTATTATGCCTTATATCCTCAATTTTAAGCAATTGTATTTTCACTTCCTTATAAGAACTGATCTATAAGTAGGAAATCCTAATAGATATAAATAAGCAACAAAAATTACAAGAGTTCTTTTGCCCACCCAGTATATATTTAGATACCTGTAGAAAGTTCATTATCTATGCCTACGTTTTCATCTCCCATGCTCATATATTCATAGGATAATGAAATGTCAAATCCAGAAGGATATTAAAACACAAAAATATGGAATTTCATAGACATAAGGGACCTTAGAAATCACCTATGTAATGTAACTATCTCAATTTACAGAAAAACAACACAAGATCTGGAAAGAAAACACTTATACAAGGTCACATTATTAATTATCTATATATCACCAAAGAATTCCACCAACTTTCCTTTGCAACAGCATATTAATTGCACATCTACCTCATTCAATGCTGAAGATACTCCTGGGAACATTTTAGAACTAGGAATAGCACCTTGAATAAGTTATCTAATTCACTAGAGTGTCCTGGAACTTATTAATTGGCCTAAAATATGTTTTATTCTTAAAAAACAAAAAGTATTAAAACTATGATTAACATTGCAGAGTTTACATGTGACCTTTATAACTCACTCTCCCATTTGTAAACATACTCACTTATTATCAAATGCTTATTATCTCTAACTTCTACTCTCTTGTCCTGACTTCCATCAGCTTTAGAATTTACAAAGTGTATACTGTTTAATGACAAGTTGCTGTCTGAGGTCCTGAAAACCAATTCTGAAACCATTTATGCCAGTTTGCCATTTTGTTCATCTGTCCTTATTATGGTTTTTAACCACAGAAAGAATGTCTTGAGATCTCATTTCACTTCAAACACAAAGTTCTGGCACCATATCTTAAGTTTAAAGTAGAAAACATCCACTCCTTAGTTAGCTTAGAAAGGCTGTCAGAAATTAAGTGATTTCTAATTATTGTTGGTGAATACAGGATCAAAATGAGATTCAGGCAACTAATATATCTCCTTCTAAATGAACAGTATCTTGAAAAGATAGTTGTGAGGAAGGAGCTAAGATGTCTTAAAAGCAAGTCAATGTATCTGTTAATCAAAAACCCATCCCTTTTTCTCTATAGGTACCTTAACAGGGATCTTAACAGGGGAAACAATAAATTGCTCTAACCAAGTTATTTCACAGCTGTCCAGAAAGAATTATTTTTGTTAATGGGATGATAAATCAGAAGACTTGTTAGTGGAGCTGTTCAGAAAATGGTTCCAAAAATGAAGGCTATACTATTTGTCAGGTTTCCAAATTCTTTCATAGGAACTGAGATTATAGCCATAACATATTTGCTAAATTCCATTACCTTAATACATTTATGTTGCTTAAGATATTGGATATTAAGGAAGGTGCATACATAAATCAAGAGACAAAACATAAAACTAAATCAAAATATAGGTATAATGAGTGTAAATCCAGACATGATTTCAGGAGTACTTTTGTGATAGATTTTTGTGTCATTGTTGACACTTAGAGAAATGCTTATTATGTTTCTTTAGACCTGTGGTAGACCCATTTCCTCATAATTATTCTTATTATCAAACACCAAAAGCAGCATCTTCGAAAACACCAGTCTCTAGCTGCTTCAAGGAAAAGTTAAAAGATTCTTTCTCAATTTTGGTCTCTTATAATCTCCAGGACTAAATAACCTTCAAGTTTATAAACACCTCACACCTGGCCCCTTCATATCCTTCCAGCCTTATTATACTTCACTCCACACTTTAGTTTCCCTGCCCTATTTCATGCAAGACCAACCAAATCTACCAATTCAGTTTCATTGCATGTCTTTCCTCTATGCCTGTAATATTTTCCCTCTGCCTCTTAGTTCCACTGGAAGATTCAGATCAAATACCATGTTCTTCAGGTCTTTCCTGATTCCCCCAGTGCTTCTGAGATGGCATCCCATTTACGGTGCATATTAACATGGTCACTTAAATATTATCTCCTCCATTAGAATATAAGCTCCTTAAGGGAGGGAGGCAATGTTTTGTCTTTCTTTGTATTCCCAGTGCTCAGCACAGTTCTTGGCTCACAATAAGAACTGAATAAATGATTATTGACTAATGCCAAGTCCTGTGAGCTTTCTATTACCTCCATGCCATCTGGCATTCTATTGCTAGCCTCTAATCTGAAAATGCTTGATGGAATTTTTGCCAGCAAATATATCTAGAAGCCATATCAAAAATTCCCTTCTATTTCTATTAATTAGAATCTGAAAGTTATCTTAACCACCCTCATCCAAACACCTCAGGTGTCTTTGCCCACTTACCCTTTTGGGCCTTCTACTATGGCACTCCCTGATCTTAGAGACTCCAAGATCAGCAGAGGGTATATTCATTCTTAAAAAGACTTTAACTGCTGCCCTCTCCCAAACATAAGGCCAGCCCATATTTCACAACTCCATTTTCCTATTGAACCAATAGAAATTCACCTGTTTCTTTCCTGTGGGACTAAGGCAAGAGACTGAACAATTATAACCAGCTACTAATTATTATGGTTGAATATCACATACTTATGTAGTGTTTATTGACCTCTTTAGAACAATAAATAAAATAGCATTTGCCAAATAACTGAACTTCAAGAATCTTTTATTTTGTTTCCCCAATTACATAAAGGATTAAGAAAGTACTAAAAGAATCTCATAGTTCATATAATATTCAATGAACATCTTGATATTAATATATTACACTTTTTATTACCACTTTGGTTAAGTACTTTGTAAAGTCATAATCTTCATGAGGTGAGCTAATGAGATATAACACAAGGGAATAGAAAGGAAATGGAGTCCCAGCTATGAAAACTCTGAAAACTTATTGGTAGCCATTGAGACATTTAGAGACAAATATTAGAGATAAACAAATATATGTTAAAACAAAACAAAACAGAACAGAACAGAACAGAACTAATGGATGAATGAAAAAAAACATCTACCTAGATAGTGACAAGGAGCTTGGGCTGAAATGAACGCCTTCTGATAGTAAATAATCATTTTATATGTGAGAGTACTTTCTATAGAAAAGATGATAGCAGTATTTCTCAACTCTATAGAGATCTCTAGCAGAATTTTCCTGGGATGCCTCATTATGCCATGGATATAATCCTGGATCCTTGAAGCCTACTTAAGAAAAACAAGTCTTGGTAGGGTTTTCTTAGCTGGAAGTATTTTTTGAGTAAAGGCCTACTGATGAATTTAGTATCTTTTCCGGGGACCATTCCAGATGAAGTCAAAGAGCTTTATTCTGAAATTTGTCACAGAGTTTCCACTTTGCAACATCCTTTGCTTCCTTTAAGCAAAGCTTAGATATTACTTTTTAGGATACTCTTTCCCAGATCTGCCTATTTATTCATGATCTCTCCCTTCCCAGCTTATCTTGTGTTTTAATTATTTGAACAAATGTTATATCTCTTAATAGAAACTAAGTTCATTGAAAGAAGGATTTTTTCTACTATGTCTTCATACACCCACTGAGAGATAATATATTTTTTGTTTCTAGTGTTGTTTGATTTTTGGTACCACTGAAACTCTCAAAGAGTAAGATATAGAGAGGTTGTGACCTGTATCAGGTAAGAGAGGGTTTATCCTGACAAAATTATTGCTTGTTGAAGTATAAATATGGGAATCTTGGGTTTTTTTTAACATAATTCTGATGGCCATTACTGCATATGTTTTCCTAAAGAATGTAGTCTACCAACTCTAGTATACCATACTTGATAAACTTCATTTCATAGCATGAGTCAGGATTTTTATTAGAAATCCAGATTGTCTTCATTGTTCCTTGGAAAGAAGGCTGGAAGCCTTTCCATACCAAGAATTATTTAACTTCTGGGAACAGCTCTTAAAACTGTTTCCATCAGAATTAAAATAAAAGCTGATCAGAAAACCCTTGCATTGGACTCATGGGATTAGGGTTGTTATGAGGAAGACTGGCAATTCTGTTTACCCTTTGAAAATTGTTTTCAAAAGAAGAAAATTCCATTAAGACATATATTATTCAAGGTCTAATATTAGGGATGATACTTCATAAGAGCAAAACCTGATAAATTTGGAAATTAAGTTTTGCAAGCTAAATCTTGAGAATCATTATTTTTATTATTTTATCTTTGGAAAATAGATCACCTCCTCTAGATTTTGGAGGGTTTTATTCACCAGCCCCAGTGTCAGAGATTGTGCTACAGGGAGCTATGTCTACAAGCTTTGGTTTAAATTGCAAACTCCCCAGAAGAGACAAGCACAGAAAAAATGAAAAACATTTCCATGCTAAATTGTGTGATAGCAAATGTGTGTTGTACTTAATGATGTGAGAATATGGGAGTTTTCTCTTCCCTGACTAGGCTCTAATCCTGTGAATTTCTTCCTCTTTGTATGAGGACAGTCAGGCAAGGTTGGAGTACTATATTTTGCATCTTCCAATCTCATACCAAATGAGTAATTCAGCTTGAGATGGACTTTAAATTAATGATAGTGAAATTTTAAATGAAAGTGTGGACTTAAATAGATTAAACAAAAATGAGAAATTACAATGTATTCCTTAACTCACTAATTAAATTAAATTGATTTTCAATTTTTTCACTGAGCTAGAGCCATTTTGAGTTGTAGCTCTTTTAAATCTGAGTTCTAACATCAAATCTTTATTCTAGGTGCTCTTTGATAGCCATATGACAATTGACTATTGGTATCCATTTTAAAAGTCCTAAAATAATTCAAGAATTTATCTTTTGTTTATTGAAATATATATTTAATAGAAGCCAACACAAATCAAAGTGAGCCAGTTTTGTCTGAACCATTTCGATTTTCACACTTGTTTTCTGGCTGCACAGAGATAAAAGTACATTCTCCTAGAGATATACAGAAACTTTTCCTCAGCTGCATGACTAACCTTGCAAGAACAATTCTTTCTTTTGTCAAGAAAAATTCAAGAAAGAAAAGATCTGAATTTATCAACAAAGAGACACTGACTATATTGCAAAGTTTAAATGTGCTTTTAGGTTATCATTTAGGTTGTCATTAATGTTAAGGTTATCATTCAAGATTGGTATTTAGCTATACCATTTGACCCCTTCCTACTTCCTATTTCTGTTGTGACTATGAATGGTGATACTTAATTATTCCCTGGTATAGATATAAAATATACAAATATTCACCTCTCCACTTTCTATCAATGGTTTCACAAAACAATTGGTTTCTACTATTAATGGTAGACAGTATCAAGGATTATATAGAACACTAGTAGCACATTCAATTAGAAAAAAAGATTACTAATCCATACAGAAGACTCCTCACAGGCTGTATATTGACTTAGAAAATGACTTGCTAACATTATTTGTACTCTTATTTTATTTATTTTAGTAAAGATTTTCCATTTGCATTTTAGTCTTATTTGGACAGTTCTGTTGGGTTTTTTGTTTGTTTTAATTTTTTCCTAAAGTCAGGAGAGAACATTTTAGACAGGATTCTTGGAGCCCTAGATGAACACCAGAAAACATTTTCCCCTATTTTCCATGGATATTAACATTAAAAAATCATATTAAAGTTGCTGCTACATGTCTTAGCTAAGCTGATACAAATCCTGTTACATGCTTCTGTGACCAGAGCAGAGAAAGAATCTATTTTTATAAACCATTCAAATTCTGACAAGATGGAAAGTGCCAGGTGGTATTAGTGGCAGATTTGGTGATAAAGTGTACAAACAGATGGGTTTGCTGCAGCAGCAACTTGTCTTCCTGGTACATAAGAGACGTCACTAAATGTGTAGATAGGATTTTACCAAATGCATGGATGGGAAACAACATCATCATGATGTGTCAGAAAGATATGTGATGGCACAGTTGGGATAGACACATATAAACTGTTATTAAACATAATGAAGTCCAGGACCATTAATGTGATTATCCCTTTATTTCTTCTTCCTCTAAAAGAACATAAGAAAAAGAGAGCTCAAGAGTTTTAACGTTGGGTTGAAGAAGGCACATAGATATGTGAATAACTAGAGAGATTTCCTCAAAATGGGAAAAACTCTAAATAGTCCAAATACTTGATACTGTAAGTACCAATTCTTAAATTTTCTCTGAGTATCAAGATTGGGGATTACTAGAGAAGGAAATGGCAAACTACTCTAGTATCTTTAACAAGAAAATCCCACAAGCTGTCACAAAGTGTAAGACATGACAGATATGATTGAACAACAATAACAAATCAAGATTGTGCCAATGAGATGATGATGATGATGATAGTAAATAGCTGGCATTTATATAGCATTTATTTTGTGCCAGGTACTTTGCTAAGCACTTTACAACTGTTAACTCATTTTAATCTTCACGAAAACACTGGAAAACAGGTGCTATAATTATACCCAATTTATATATTAGAACTTGAAGCTAATAAACATTAAATTTCTTGTCCAGCATCACATAATTAATAAGTTTCTAAGGCTGAATCTGAACTCAGATTTTTCTGACTCCTGGACCAGAGTTCTGTTCATTTCACCATCTAGCTCCCATGGAAGTTCTTGAGCTCTGGATCAACAAATGTCCTATAAAAATGTTAAAAAGAGAATTAACTGTCATGCTTACTATATAGTAGGGATATTAGAGTAGCTGAATTATCAGTTCAAAAACTGGAAGGTATGAATTCCAGCAGAAAAGCCACCAGAAAGATCATTTAGTTGTTTCCTACAGATTTTAAAAGCCTAATTTATCAAGCACATGAACTGTAGTAGGTACAGCAGACATATTGACATTTGATTTGGACTAGGGATGCTTTTAGCTCTCAACCCTTCCCTCATGGTGCTTAATAACATAAACTCCCATTTATGTAGCATTGTAAGGTTTCTGAGTCACAGTCTTAAGGTTCTCTTCTAGGTGGAAAGACAGCTCAAGCAGTTATAAAATAGAAAGGGACAAAGCTGGGCTTGTGTATAGTTTATTGTGGGACAGAAATTTTTTGATTCCTCTGCAACCTTCCAAGAACCAATGACCCTTTCATACTCATCCTTTCCTACTTAAACTTTAAAGCGCACTTCAAGGTCAATTTTTCTGTGATAACTTCTCTGATCCCCTCCCTAATCAGGAACCACTTTTCCCTCTTCATATCACAAATATCACACTTTGTTTTTCAATACCCTAATATATTTAGGTGCTATTAAATATTATGTATATGTCATATTCTCCTATTAGACTGAGATCAATGAAGAGAAGAATTGAATCTTATCTAGAATTTATGTCATACCCACCCCTCTTCATGTAGTATCCAGCATAGTGTTTTTTATGCAGTAAGCATTTAATGTCTATTGAACTTAATGGAATTTCAATGCACTTCATATACAAAGTTGATATCTCAAGGGCTTTGTAAGAAGAAAATAGGCAGTGGAATATTATGCCATCAGATGACAAATCTATAGGGATAGTATTATATGGGAAAGGTAATGTAAATGACCAGTGTAATACTCTTAAAGGGCAAAGGAAGATATCATAAAAAGTGCTGAATAGATCATAAAAATATCACAGGAGACTGTGTGAAGGAGAAAAGAAAGAACCAGAACATTTATGAAGCAATAAAAACTCTAATTAATGTGAAATTTTTTCATTGTGCTTAGAACTTTAATATCTTTATAATTCAAGCTATTCTAGAACGATATGCTGCCAGTCGTTAGATATGACTATATATAATATCTGGTTATGTATTCTCATGTGATCTTGAGTCAGGAAAGAGGTATGGGGGTCATTGAAAGCTATTCCCTCAGGATATCATGCTAGAGAAACACTAAATATCATTAGGAAGGATGGAATAGGAAAACAAAAAATGTTATCATCTGCATAGATAAAACTATGATATTTCAGTTCCTTATCATTACCCTATCTTAGTTGAATGTATCCCTAGTGTTTATCACAAAGACCTGACAGACATTTAATGAACAATTTCTGATTTATATAGATTGTCTTTGGCAAGTCTTCCCATAGTATCTGGTCACTTTAACATAATAGAATTAAAATCACATCCCAGATTAAAAATGATGGCATGGAAGTTCTTGTGAAACAATAAAAATTATCATCATTTTTATCACTGAACATTATGGCAAAGAATTGATATATGTAATTTCTTTAATGTTTTCAGAAGCCAGTCCTGTAACTGAGCACTAGTATCTGATGCTACTTTGGGGATATAGAACCATCCACTTGGCTTCCATGGGGACTTCTTTTTGTTTTATTTTTACAGGATAGAAATTTGAATCCAATAGAAGGGCAAGTGAAGATATGTGATTGTTAATTATGTCTCTTCTCTGAGCTCTGAAGTAAGAGCTTAACTCATTGCCCACATCTGTATCTCCTGGACATAAAAGATTTAAAAACAACTATAATTATCCACCATCCAGGTACCTATATTCAGAGATCTTACTGCTCCTGTGTGACAGGGAGAGGGCAGATCAACTTCTGGTCATAGAAGCATTGCAAAGAATCTCCCAGGACCTGAGAAATGACTGCTGGTATATGGCAGCATCGTCATTATTCCTGCAGGCTCACAATTTACTTGTCCACGGCCATTTCTGGGTTTTGTAAGAATATTTAAAGGTTGCTGTGAGATCCTGATCATCTCCCAACTTCTACTGATAAAGTGTGAAGTCACGGTGTAAAAATGATCTTAAAATCAGTTATCCTTTCTTAAGTATGTCCCTGCTAGTATATGTTAAAATACATATTATCAAAAGAAAACTATGACTAAGAGCTTGAAATTCTCCATTATCCTCTGGATGCCATGAAGCAGATAGGTTACACTGATATTAGTTGATAAGTAACACTTAGACTTCTAGTATTAAACCACTAGTATTAGCAGCCTCCTGGCCAACCTTTCTTGTCTAAAACTACTCATTCATCAGCTTTAGCCTAATTATGAGCTTCACAGCCTCTTACTTCCCATTTATGCCCTTGCAGGGAGGTGTTGATACAGGGCAAAATGAATGAAATGGAGTCAAATGGGTAAAGAAAAAGGAAAGGACATAAGAGGCTTGCAAATTCACAAGCTGAATTTGAAAAATTGAAAATTGATTACAATTGAGTAAAATAACTGAACTAAACACAGCTCTAGTGCTTTTCACCTAAGACTCTCAAATCCTTGTACAAACTTTAATTAACAAAAGCATCAGGGTTCCCTTGTGTTTTGAGTAAACCCTATTCTCTCCCTGCCACATAATAAAATGTACTGTGACTGAATGGAATGTCCAAGGTCATGCAAGAGATGAGGAGATGCCATATCTTCTTCACACTGTACATGACTGGTCAGCACATGCTTTTAGACTTTATATATACAGCTAGTTTTTTTATAAACTGTAAGTTTTATTTAATGTAATTATAGATAGTAGGTATATTTAGATATTATTAGCCATAATTGATTTTATAGTCACAAAATCAAAATGTTATCGTTGAATAGAGACTTTCTAGTCCACCAATATCTGAAAAAAGAGGTTTCCTTTATGATATAGTTTTTCCTTGCAAACATAAAATATATATTTCCTTGAAGAAGATTTCGAAAGACATGGAACTATCTCCCTTCCTAGATATGTCTTCTCACTTTTTGGATAATTCTAATTCTTAGGATGTATTTCTTTATCTCAAGTTTAAAATTTCATCGTTGCAACTAAACCTATTGTCCTTATGGTGGGGGACCATTTGATGTCCACAGAACAAATCTTACCTATTTTCCCCATCATAGCATTTCAAATATTTGAAGGCAGTCCCCTTTAATATTCTTCTTGAGGAAAACATTCCTAGCTCCTTAATCTTTTGGCATGAATTTGTGAACCTTACTCATGTTAATTGCATTCTGTTGGATGTCTTATATTTTATCAGTAGCCTTTCTAAACATAAAATCCAAAATTGGACATAGTATTTTAGATATGAACTTACTGATATAGTGATGACAGCAAATAATCAACTTCTTATTTCAGGACATCTTGTATCTCTTATTATAGCCTAAGACCATAACTGTCTTATAATATAGTTGATTCATATTGATCTTGTAACTCACAAACCACCTCTTACCCCATACTGTATCTAGATAGCCATGCTCTTCTATCTTGTCATCAGAAAGTCTTTGTTTAAATCAAGGTGTAAGACTTTATCCCTACTGAGGCTCATAGTATTCATTTGTACCATTAACTTTTACCTTTCAAGATCTTTATGGGATCCTGACTCTAGCATATGTCATGTTAGCTGTGCCCACCAAGGTTACATCAATTGTATATTCAATAAGATGTTATTCAAGTAATTGATAAAAATGTTAAATAACACAAATCAACCACAAACTCCTCTAATATGGCTATAAAAACTTCCTTCAAAGTTTCAAGATGATCAACTCATATTAAAATATTAATTAATAGTGTATAAAATTAAAAGAAAGCATGCAGGGTATTTTTGGAAAGTTGTGAAGCAGAAAAAGAAATGGACTAATATTAGATGACAGTTATCAATGAGAAATACAAAATATGTATATATATATATATATATATATATATATATATATATATATATATTCTTGTTCCAGATACCTGACATCTTTTTTTTTATTTGACTAACCTTGTGATTTCATTTGTCTAGGCAACACCTAGTAAGGAACCTCTTTCTATAGAAGCAAAACTGTCGTTGTTATTTTACTTAGACTCTCAAAAAGAAAGAATCCTGGGGCACCAAAAGACTTAAATGAATTTCCAAGAGTCACATAGCCAATATTTGTCATAGGAGTAATTTTAAATTCCTGATTCTAAGATCAGTATTATACTCACTAAATACCACACTCTCTTTCTACATTATAGATTTAGAAATTGAAGGGATCTCAGAAGAGTTCCATTTTAACTCTTTCATTTTATAAAAGAGGAAACTGAGGCTGAAAGAGATTAAGTGATTTGCCCAATATCACCCATGTAATAAGTTTCAGAGTAAGGATTTACATCAAGTCCTTTCTTTCTTTCTTTTTTTTTTAATTTTTATTTTATATATGTATAGGTAATTTTTCCGCATTGACAGTTGCATTTTTTCCCCTTCTTCCCCTCACCCCTTTCCCCAGATGGCAAGTTGACCAATACATGTTAAATATGTTAAAGTATAAGTTAAATACAATATATGTACACATGTCCAAATAGTTAATTTGCTGTATAAAAAGAGTCGGGCTTTGAAATATTGTACCATTAGCCTGTGAAGGAAATAAAAAATGCAGGCGGACAAAAATAGAGGGATTGGGAATTCTATATAGTGGTTCATAGTCATCTCCCAGAGTTCTTTCCCTGAGTATAGCTGGTTCAGCTCATTACTGCTCTATTGAAGTCTTTTATTTCTTAATTCTATTTTTTTCTTTATCATGTAAGGTAGATATATAGTATCCATCAACCAATTCTATTTCTGATTGGCAATGAGCCTTTGACTTGCTCCATTTCTGATCTGGGTCTGTTCACTTAGATAGTCTGCCAGTCTCCTATTCTTGGGGAACAGCATACTGATGCCAGACTTCATTCAGAGACAAAATCAGATTTGCCCACTGCATCTTAGAGCTATCTCAAGCTCTTTATTGCAAACATAATGGCATTTATGGGCAAAATTTATTGACTCAACATAAGATACATCAGAATGGTATTTGAATTCTGGTTCACATAATATCATTTGAAATGGGCAAGTCATTTAATCTCTTTCAGCCTCAGTTTGATAATATGAAAAACCTAAATAAGTGTTTTCTCTCAGGAATCTACCAGTTTCAGTCTCCACAGCTACATAGCTCACAAGTGTGCACCAAAAAATGTAAACGACAAATCGGTTCCAAATTCTAAACACTTTCTATAACACACCACACTGTCTCTCTCATCTAACAACAATTTAAACCAAGCAAGTGCTGGCACAAAATGTGCCACGTGGCTGCATTCAGATTCAGATGATGACTATGAGAGATACCTAGGGAGTCAGAATTCTAGCTGTCATCAGAGGTACTGGTAATTCAAACCCTCTCCAAACTTCCGCTATTCAGTTACAGCTAGGGGCAAGTACAGACAGATGTTTGGAGTGAAAAGTCTTCAGAATTTTAGAAGTTAAATTAAATCATCACATATTTTCAAAAGCACAAAAGCAATTTTTTCACTTTGAAATATCACTGTATATTGTGGACATATAAAAACTTATCCTGTGAAAGAAAGCAAGCAAAGGCAAATTACATGAGTTAAACCTTTTATAGTCCAATGACTGGAATAAACAACTAAAATTAGTTACTACTGAACAGGATTTTCCATTTATTTTCATGTTAATACATGGTGGAATTGCTAATATTGAGGAAAAATACCAAAATGATGTGTTTATCCTGCCCGCCTTTCCTCAACAATGAGCAGCTCCTAGCAGCTAATGAGCTTTCATAGCAAACTGCTGAGTGTGTCTTGATATTAGGGTTAAAAGCCCATCTTATGGTAAATTACTCTAGACTCCAATTTGGCAAGAGTAAATGATTTGCTGTCCAAGTGGGGATTTGTGCCAGACTCCTAATTTGGGCTGTATACAGTATTTCAATCCCAACTTTCATTAGTATCAATTTACAAATGAATTATGTGCAAGCAACTGAACCACACAACTAAAATACTCTTATATTAGAATTCCCTTTGGTTTCTAGGTATCCCTAGTCACTCATAGATACCATGAGAGACCCCAAGAAGCTTAGTTAATGACCTTGTCTGTTGCTTTCCTATTTAGGGGTGAAAGAAGGCATAATCGGAATGATTTATGCTGCTTTTGCATGTTTTCTCTTGCTATTTAAATTAAACCCATATATGAAACAGGAGGGAAAAAAAGCCAAAACCCATCTGCTCTCAATCTCCAGAACTGTATGGACTTTTGCATACTGTACTTCGTCTGTGGCTGATTAGCACAGCAGGTTAGATCACAGGGCTAAGGAGACAGAGATACTGAGCTCCAGCCTAACTCTTAATTAGCTTCACTCTGCTCTCTAGACACAGATCACAACCCTGACTTTGACCAGCCTTCTCACTAATGGAGACTCGGCTCTTGATCATTAGGGGAGAACTGTCTGAGTGAGTATTGATGAATCAGTGCCACTCTGGCCTATCACCAGAAAACAACTGCCATACATAGACTTCTTGAATGTTTACAAAGCCCTTTGCATACCTTGTTTGAACCTCAGAACAACCCTGTAAGGAAGCACTATTTTTATCCCCATTTTTCAGACAAGCAAACTGAGACTAAAAGAGATTAAATGATCTATCCCAAGTCACACAGCTGTGAGTCAGAATTCAAGTAGAAGTTTGAAACATTGCTAATGGCAGCTCAGTTGTTCATCTTTCCCTCCAAATGTCAGCCTGTTAGCAGTAAAGAAGAATTTTACCATGCACATAGATGAAACCTGAAGAAAATTTTTCATGGGTACAATAGAAAAAATTCCCTTTATCTGGTCCTCTGCCTGAGATAGTGACTAAATATATGCTTGTGAGCTGACACAGGCTTTTACTCAAGAAGATGTAGAATTGACCCCTGGAGCATTTCAATGCCTATAAGCTGGAGGGGACTGGGAAAAAAAGAGAAAAAACAAATAAGGTCACACTGGGTATTAAGAAATCTAGCACAAGAATAAAACCTAGGAAAATGGTTTAGTGAAAAGAAGTCTGAGAGAGCAATCACCAGATCTGAATTTAACTCCCAGCTCTGCCACTAATAATCTCTATGGTCTTGGAACAATCATTTCATCTCCTTCATTTCTTCCATTCATAAAATAAAAGGCTTACAAGGTGACTTCTACCATCCTTTCTCTCTCTGTCTCTCTCTCTCTCTCTCTCTCTCTCTCTCTCTCTCTCTTTTTTTCTCTGTTTTTGTCTTTATGTCTCCATCTACCTTTCCCTATCTTTGCCTCTCTCTGTGTTTGTGTCTCTCTGTCTGTCCTTATGTGTGTTTGTGTGTGTGTGTCTTTTCCCCTCTCTGTCTCAGTCTCTCTCTCTGTCTCTCTGTCTGATATCTCTTTGTCTCATGTCTGTCTGCCTGTCTGTCTCCATCTCTGTGTCTGTCTCTGTCTTTCTGTCTGTCTCTTCTCTCTTTCTCCTTCCATATTTGTCTGTCTGTCTCTGTCTCTATCTCTGTCTTTCTTTTTCTCTCTCTGTCTCTCTCTCTCTCTGTGTCTGTGTCTCTTTTCTCTCTGTCTCTATATATCTGTCTCTATGTATCTCTCAATCTCTGTCTCTGTCTTTCCCTTTCTCTCTCTCCCTCTTTCTCTCTCTGTCTCTGTCTCAGTCTCAGACTCTTGTCTTTCTGTGTCTGTCTCTCTCTGTATCTCTGTCTTTCTGTGTCTCTCTCTCTCTTTCTTTCTCTCTCTCTCTCTCTCTCTCTCTCTCTCTCTCTCTCTCTCTCTCTCCTCCCCCAATTTACCAGACACTACAGATTAGGTACTGGGGATTAAAAAATAACATAAATGAAAAAAAAGTCTTTGCCCTGGAAAAGCATCCATCTTTCAAAGGATACAGATATACAATAATGATATCTATCATTTCTATTTTTCTGTAAGGTCTGCAAAGCACTTTATATCCTTTATTTGTTTTGATCCCCACAAGAAGTTGATGAAGTACGTGATATTATCTCAATTTGACAGATGAGAAACCTGAATTTGAACTAAGTCAAATGCCTTGTTCAGGAAGCATCTAAGTCAAGATAGGAACTCAGAACCCCCTAATTCCACATTTATCTCTCTATCCACTTTTCTGAGCTGTCTTTTATCATCAAATAAGTACATGATAATTTGAAGAGAGAGGAAATGCTCACAATTAAGGAGAAATCAGGAAGAACTGATTCCAAATTCCCAATGGAACTTAGTACATGAGTTGAGTCTTGAAAAACGCTAACTGTCCTAAGATGGAGATAAGAGGGGAGAGCATTAGGCATAGTGGAGGAAATGGTAGGGGGAGGCGGAGAACCTAAGCAACAGTTCACAGCCTAGAGATGGAATGGCTATTTATGAGCAACAGCAGCCAGCTGGTTTGTCTGGGACATAGTGTTAGAAGGGAAGAGATGTGAAATTCTCCTGGAAAGGGAGCCCACAGCTAGGCAGGGGGAGCAGAGTTCAATATGTATTGTCCCTGCACTGTAAGTTCTAAGTCATTCAAGTCTAATTTATTACATACATAGGAATATCCATCTCTTTGGGTAGTTTAATATATCTCATATACGTACATTTCATATATTTGTTTCCTTTGAAATCATGTTCTATATACAATGAGCAGGCTTCCATTTTACCAACATATTTTTGTGTTTCATAGAGAGCAATAAAAATCACAAATCTAAGTGAAAGTTTAAGGGAAAAAAAAGAAAAATTTTTTCACACTGGTGCATTTGTGCCTTCTGTCTGGGGCACTAAGCTATAGCTGAGTAGTGAAGTCTAAATAAGAATTCAGCACAGTGCCTGGTACATAGTACTAGGTGCTTAATAAATGTTAATTGTGTAATCACTTGGAACCAAACCTTCCTTTTGGAATAAAGAAAGCTTCCTCAGCTCAAGGATTTGGGCTACAAATATTCAAGTTAGTATGTTGTGGTGAAGAAAATGCTGATTTTTGGCCTCAGAAGACATGAATTCAAACCTTAGATCTGCTATTTAACACCCTGGGAAGTCATTAAATTTTTCTGGGCTTCAGTTTTTTTTTTTCCATTTGTACCCTCATAGGGGAACTTGTAGTTCCCTCAAAGACTTGTTATGGGAAAAAATTTTCAAGGCATTGGAAACATAAATTATGTTTTTGTTACTTCATCACAATCAGATAAAACATGAAACCTCATGAATTTCACAGTCCAGCTGAGCTGATGAATGAAAATGACATCGTGGGAAAAAAATCTTGAAATATAAATTCAATTTATTCCCAACAAATATTTATTAAGCACTTAATGTTGCTTTTGAAAGGAAAAGCCCAAAATAGACACTAAATCATAGAAGATGACCTGGGCTCTTCTTCATTAGCCATCATTCTGATGAAATAAGGATGAGAATTGGGGCTCATATTTCACAGACAGAAGAAATTTGTTGATGAGAAGAGGTCTATCCACCAATGAAATCCAGCATCTTCTTTGAAACTTATATTGCTAAAGTGGATTAAAGTAGTGAAAATTTAAGTGATTTACCATTCAACCGGCATATCAAAAGGTTAATTTGAATCTAAGTCTATGATTCCAAGAATTCTATTATGTATACATTTTACTATGTTGTCTGATTCACTGAATATCCTATTAAAATCATGTAAAACAAAAGGAGAATGAGAAAACCTACTATCATTAAATTACTTTGTTTTGTGCAGTACTATGACTTGATTGGTGGAAGAAACTTTTTTATAGAAGTGACAGGCCTTCTATTACTTATAATGTTGGAGAATTTACTAGGGCCTAGAAAGAGATTATCACTGTTTTGTGGGGCAACTAGATGGTGCCGTAGAAAGAGCATGGAGTCAGAAGTCAGCAGAACCTGAGTTTAAATCTAGCCTCATACTTCATAGCTGTATGACCCTAGGCACCTCACTTAAGTTCTATTTAAATTAAATTCTATTTCTTCATCTGTTAAATGGATATATTAATAATATCTAACTCACAGGATTGATATAAAAGTCAAATAAGATATTTACAAAGCATTCACCAGAATACACAGTACTATGTATATAGTAGGTACTATATTATTATTAGTAATAGTAATATATCAAAAGCAGAACTTGAACCCAAATCTCCTTGACTTCAATACAAGCTCTATATGTATTACCTTACTCTCCTTAAATCCTATTCTCTGACAAACACCAAGCTCAAAATCAAAGAAGCTGTGACTTTGTTTCTCAGAATCTAGTCATATAAACCGCTCAGTCTAGTTGGATCATGGCTGCTCTAAGCACAGTTCCATCAGATTCAGGGGTCTAGATCATTGTGTATCCAGCAGAGATTGGCCATGAGAAGATATGTCTCACCCCAGGAAATAGATGGAGAAATATTGGGGGATAAGATGTTGGGAAATTAAATTTAGAATAAATAGTACACAGTAAGACTAGAGGCCTAATTTAAATGCCAGTTGACAAGTTTACATACTGAATGTCCTACATTAAAAAAGAAGTTTTGAAGGCTAATGACCCCATGTAAAATTTCTAGAACCAATGGGAAGAAAGTCCAGCCTTCTTCCCTTTTAATGCTCTTTTATGCAGATTGATTAAAAATACAAATTGAAAAAGATAAGTGATCATGGCCCTACACTTTTCATCATCACTCTCTTTCATCCAAACATATAGTACAATTGCCTCTCTCTTTGTCTTTGTCCATGTTGTTCCTGCTTCCTGGAATGCCCTTCTCTAACCCTTTATTTGCTTTCACCTAGTAAAACTCGCACCTACTCTGAAAATCCAGTGAAAAGCCACCTTTTCTAGAAAGCCTTCTTAAAACTACCAATACAAGAGATGACATCTCTCTCTTTTGAGCACCTAGCGCACTCTATTCCTCATAAAACTCTCATCACATCCTACTAAAGAGATCAAATTTGGTTGTCTTCTGCCTCAGAAATTAGCCATAAAAGTTTCCTGATGAAAGTAACTTCTGCTAATCAAGGTTTATCTATACTCTACTTGACAAATATCTCTTTGGACACAAAAACTCAGCTGAACTAGTTGATCTATTGAATAATTTCTTTGCTTCTCCAAAGCTGTTCTGCTCAGTTGAACTAAGTCTTCAACAAAAACTCTAATATCCATCACTTCCACTTTCTAGCTACGGATGCAATTCTGAAATCCAACCTTTCATCCTATTTTTACATCTTGTATATTTGTTCTCCAAACTGTACTCCACGAGCTCAAATGTTCAGCACCTTGTCACACGTAAAATAAACAATTGATGTCTCAGAACTTGTCAGAATAACTGTTTCTGTTAGAACTGTGAACACATCTATTCTCGAGACAAAAGAAATATGGCCTCCTTATAAGTCACTCTCTTATAAATAAAATAGATGCAAAGTAATTTTGGCAGAAAACATCAGAAGTAGGGAAAAATCCAGAAAAGGATTTTTTATAGAAGGAGATATCTGAGCTGGAAGAAACTAGGTGTCCTAAGAGGTAATGAGGAAGAATATTCTAAATATAGGGAAAACTAACAAAGATTTAGAGAGACAAGCCATGGAGACCCATCAATATTGTTCAGGCATTTTTTTAGTTGTGTCTGACTGTTTGCAATGCCATTTGGGGTTTTCTTGGCAAAGATACTAGATATGCCATTTTCTTCTCCAGCTCATTTTTCATGTGAGAAAACTGAGGCAAGCAGGACTAAGTGACTTGCTCAGGGTCACACAGCTAGTGTCTGAGGCAGGATCTGAACTCGGGGAGATGAATCTCCTTGCCTGCAGGACTGATACTCTATCCACTGTGCCCCCAGTTACTCTCCCTATCTATAAGAAACAGTTAAAAGGCCAATTTGACTGGACTACAGCAATTGTGAAAAGGAGTAATGAATAAGAAAACTAGAAAAAAGCAGATAATACAAAATTAAAAAAAAAAACTTTGACAATGACTTTCATATATGATTCTTGAAGGGAATTATTGGAATGGTACAGTAAGATGTGCACTTAAGGCAAATCACTTTGGCAGCTGTGTTGGAAGATCAATGGAGTTGGAAAACCTTGAGATAGGGAGACTAATTAGGAGGCTTTAACAATTACCCAGGTGAGAGATGATTGGAATTTGAATTAGGAGAGTGATTGTGTGTAGATGTTTAGCAGAGTGCCTGACATATGGTAGGTGCTTAATAAATGTTGGTTGGTTGGTTGATTGTGTATAAAAGGAAAGGAAATGGATTTGAGAAAGATTCTGGAAGTAGAAATGATGAGATTTGGCAAGTGGATATGTGAATTAAGTGAAGTAAGAGTAAAGTTGAGGTTGTAGACTTTGATGATTAGAAGAGTAATGTCCTTAAAAATGGCTAACTTTGGAAGAAAGGTGAATTATGGAAAGGGAAAAGAAAATGACTTTCCCTTTCAGACATAAAGTTGAGGCTTCTTTAAGCTTCTTTTACTTTTTGGTAACTTCTCTTTAGAACCACTCCAACTGTCCTATAAAAGTGTTCTAATGAAGCAAGGGAGCTATTCTTTCCCAATGCATAATAGATATTTTTCTCTCTGGCTCTGCACTTGATTCCAGGTTACTAGGTAGCAACATAACAGTCATCATCTGAAACCTGAATCCTCCTGATGGTAGATGTCAGAGAGATGCCCCCAGAGAGCAGCTAGGCTTCTGGGGTGAAGATGAATGTGATTGACTGCCCAGGAATTTCCCAAAAAGAGATTGCTTAGGAAATTGCCAAAGGAAACCAGAGAGTTTTAAGTAGATTCACATGTCAGATTGACTTGCAGAAGTCATGTAAAGCAGAAGAGAATACAGCTCTTACATTAACATTGGAGGAATTCGTCCAGTGAAGGAGCAAAGGAACGAGGGTTTAGCCCAATAAGGACACAGAGAATAAGGAGGCAATTAGGAAGGATTCTCTTGCAATTAACAGAACTCAAATTCAATTGAATGGAATGGGGCTTAAAAGTCAGAAATGTTCTAAGAGGTTATCTAGTTCTATCCTCTAATTTAACAGATAAGAAATTTGAGGTCTAAACTGTGCAAGGGAATTTTTTTTAACTATCTGCAATAGGTGTACCACGATTTATTGGAAAGAACACTGAGTCTGGAATGAGAGCACTTGGGTACTAATCTTGCTTCTGATCTGAGAGCTGTTTGACTTTGGCCCAGACACATCTTCTCTGGGTCTCAGTTTCCTCATCTGTAAAATGTTAGGGTTAGGCTCAATGATTTTCATCTGCCCTCCCAGTTCTAAATCTATGATCCAAAAGAAAAGGAGAATAAAAGAAAACATTTCTCAAGACATAATCAAGAAATCAAAATGAAGAACAGCAAAGTAGGAAGGCCTTAAAATGCCATCCGTTTTTCCCCAGTTCTAGCATTTAGGAATTGAAAGGTTTTCTTCTCTTTATGGGCAACAACAGTGACTTGTCACAAATTCCTCTCCTGCATAGGAGGATAATGAAAAAGTCAATAAGCCAAGAAGGAATTCCTTTTTGGAAAATCAGATTGATTATTTTTTCTAAAACTTCAGAGGAAAACAATTACAATTTGAAGTGTGAATAATATTTTTGGAAACGTTAAGAGGTCAAAGACATGTTGACAGGATATTGGGCTAAGATGTGACAACAAAGCTATTAATTTTGGTCAGAGAGAAATTAATCCTCTTCAGATATTGTGATTGCATTTATCAATGTATACATTATAAATAGACAAAATATATAGTGCTCAAATTTGAGCCACTTAATTATGATCCCAGAATCTCTCTCTCTCTCTCTTGTTTTTTTTGGTAATGGTTTATTATCTTTACCAGTCAACTGAGTAACTTATGTCTGAAGACAAATGCTTGAAATCAAGTTTTCCCCCAGGGAAATGATAGACACCCTGGTGCTGGATTCATTTACCACTCTTCTAAAATGTTCTGAAGTGTAACAAGAGGAACTATTTTTGCTGTTGCTCATGGGATTAGGGGACAGTTCCCACATAAATTAGATTAATGACTCAGTAGGTCTTTCTATGCCAGAGGAGAGCACTACCAAGGTCTGTGAAAGCCTGGTATCTTCTGATTTCTGAAGCCACATTTATCAGTATGATTTTAGTCTGAGAGATCCATCTACCCTGAGTATAGTCACTCTACGCCACTCCTTGTGTAGTGATTGGTTTCTGATAACTTCTTCAATTCTGTGAATCTGCTCTTTGCTGCTTATGTGCTCACACCCTGGGATCCTTCCATATCGAGTTTTTGATCCTCTTTCCAGGAGGTCTTTTACTGTATTAAGAAAAAGTTTGGGGCAGAGGAAATTGTTGATGTTAGATACTAACACTACAACAGTAATCTACAGAGCAGACAGGTGAAATCAGAGAATAAATGAGAAAGACCAGAGTTTGTTCTGTTACTATATTGAGCATAAAAATACTTGCAGGGTTTTGATTTTTAAATGATGCTGCACAGCCAGAGTTCCTTGAATAAGAGGGCAGACTGACACAGCAATAGGAATAATCATTCAGGAGAATGGTCTTTGAAACTTAAGGGATTGCATTCAATTGGATAATGAAACACTGGGATCTCTATGGGGCATTTTTTTTTTACCTCTGAAAAGAACACTCAATTTAAATGCTTTTTTCATTTGCAAACGAAGGCTTTTTTTTCTCCTTTCCTTCTTCACAAAGAGGACCTTCCTGGCTTAAGGCCCAAATGTTTCTTTTTGCTTTTTCTTTCCTGCTATTCCTTCCCCTCCATGATCACACTACCAGCTCCTGCTAGCTTCAAGCAAGTTGATGGAAATTTCCCACTTTGCCTTTGGAAATGTTCACTAGAAAAGGCACAGCAGCTATCCCAGCTGATGCATCTACAAGACATCGAATCTCTTGCAAAGCCCTCCATTTCATGGCCCATTTCTTTAGCTGCTTCTGCAATACCTCACATCTGTGACTGCTGGGATAAACTTATCCCCTGGTGAATAATTTGATCAGATATGGATTCAAATCCAAAGTCAAGACTGCTTCCCAGTCAGAATTTCATGATTGTATGCTATGGTGTTGCCTGTGGAAATGGGCCTTTTACAACTCAAGATGAATGGGGTTAATAATCCTTGTGCTACTCAGAGCAGGGTCCTTGTGAGGAAAGCGCTTTTTAAGCAATAAAGTGCTATAGAAATGTGAGCCATCATTGTTGTTTGAAATTCTTGAAATCCCTGGGAGAAGACAGTACATTCTATGTTATCTTGCCAACTAATTAGCTCTTAGGATGATAGGATTGGTATACTGTCACATGCTCACTATGGGGCAAACATTAGATGTGCTGATAAAAAGAAGGGGTCATTCAAGCATATGGAATATAATAGGAGGAAGAGAAAAATGGAGAGAGATTTGACAGTTGCCTTCCATAACAATTAATTTCAGTGTTCGTTAAACTCTTCATTAATCTGTCCCTGTTAATTTGGTCATCCACTCCTATAAGTTCTGTCAAGGGACCCAAAGTTACTAAATACCTCTATCCATTAAGCAGTTACCCCAGAGGAAAGAACCATATTGCCTTGCCAAGATGAGTTCCACCAGATAATTAGAACAACACTGGAAATGATTATGGCAATGAGGTGGCACAGTAGATAAAGTCAGTTTTATTAAATAACTCATCATCTTGAGTTCAAATGTGGCATCAGGTATTTACTAGCTATGTGACCCTAGGCGGGTCATTTAATGCTATTTGCCTCAGTTTCCTTATCTGTAAAATGAGCTGAAGAAGAAAATGGCAAACCACTCTGTTATCTTTGTCTTTAATCTTGCTTCTTCTTTATAAGCATCCTTTCCAAAGGAAACCTAAATGGATGCTGACTCCTTCACATTCTTCTGCTAAATTAATGGTGATTGCATTCTGTCAAGAGTAAACTTTGCACCAAGATATGGGAACTTTCAACATTCTGGCACAGATACATGTTTAGTGACTGAAACGCTGAATTACCACCACCAACTACCACTACCAGTTATACAATGTCTCTCAATAGCTATAATTGAATAATAGCTATAATGACTAGCATTTGTGTGCCAGGAAATGTGTTAAGTGCTTTACAAATAATATATGAATGACCTTGAGAGTTAGGTGATGTTATTATCCTCACTTTACAAACTGAGAAACTGAGGCAGACAAAGGTTACATGGCTAGCAAGAATCTGAGGTTACATTTGAACTCCTGACTTTAGATCAGTACTCTAGTGTTCAGAAATACCGCCCCCCCAAAACAAAGAAATGATGTGAAGTAGTAGTGTCCAGATATTTAAACAATTTTCTCAATGCCATTTTCAATTGTTTAGTCATTTCAGTCCCATCTGACTCTTTCTGAGCCTATTTGGGGTTTTCCTGGCGAGTATTCTGGAGTATCTTGTCATTTGCTTTTCCAGGTCATTTTACAGCTGAAGAAATTAAGGCAAATGGGTTTACGGAACAGCCTCTCCTTTCCTGAAGGAAAAAACGAATCCATCTCATTTGGAAATCACCTCTAATAGGGACACATACAATTAATTGACTAAGAAGGTTGATAAGTCAAACAAAATAAGCCTCCATCCTCCGCCCTCACAACTCATTCCTGCTGTTGACATTAGACTTTTTCCCTGCATGACTCCATCTTCTATAAGGAAAGTTTACCTGAAGGCTTAATAAAGCAAAAGGTATGAGGAATTGTGCATGTGAATTATACTACTCATTCCTTGTTTCATTAATTGGATATAAATGGCATCACCTGGGCTCCCTGCCGTGGATGTATGTGACTCTCTACTGTTGTCACACAGCATCCTCAAGGAGCCTATTGGGATGGGCCTGGCAGGAGAGAGAGACATTAATGGGGAGAACTGCTGGCTTTTGCCAAATTCAAGAATGTTGGCAGTGAAGCCTGTAGACAGAATGAGAAATAATTTCATGAAAATGCTTAGTGGTATTCCCTGTGCTCTAAGATTAGCAATGAGAGAATATACACACTCCTCCTGTTAATAGAACAAAGAAATAATTTCTGTCTGATTTCTCCAAAGTACAAGTTGGCCATTGTTAACCCATGGAGAGACATTCTCTATGAGATTACCCTAGAGAGAGAAGAAGCCTGGAAGAATTTGCTAATTTAGTAGCCTCTGAGGAAACAGAAAGGCTTTTCTTGGGAGGAAGGAGGTAATGAGAAAACTTCTCTATGACCCCAAAATCAGGTCTCCTCCTAAGAGGTGCAATCATCTCTCATACACTTACTTAAGAGGTTCAGGAAAGTATCATGACAAGTCTTGTTGCACAGGCTGCTTCTGACTGAAGAGATGGATTTATTAGAAGTAGACATAGTTGTCTTAGCCCTAGATTTGGACCTGAGAAGGAAAGACCCTTATTAGTTAAAAAAAAAGTCAAGAACTATTTTCCCCTTATAGACATGGTTCTCCTATTTTCTTTAGATACATGTAGTTCTCCTATTTTTTGTATATCCATATCACCAATACTAGCATAAATCACATACTTTCTGTCTTTGCTTATACTATTCCCTTTTTCTGGAATCTTCTCTCCCATTGAACTTTACACATTTTCTAAAATACAAGCTCTTTCCAGAATCCTTTTCCAAATCTCCTATAGTCAGTAATGAACATCTCCTTTGCACTTCATATTTGTGTATTAATAAATTTAAAAAATGGCATTATTGAGATGTCTTTGAGATTTAAAATTTCAAAAAGACATATACTATCTTCTTATAAAACTTATAAACTAGTCATGATATTGCTGGTTGTTAAGACTTTATATCTCACCCAATGTCAAGACCAGGACTCTACACACAGTAGGTGTAACATAAGCATTTAATGATTTGAATTCAACAAACTTAAATCTTCTGATATATTTTATCTGCCAAAGTATACACAATAGATACTTGAGTAAGATGCAAAAGAGATTCTCCTTGTAAATCATTCTCATAAATGTGTAATCATGCATGAAAGTGCAGGAGAGGAGAACATAGAGCATAAAGAGAACATAATTAAGGAAGTTTGAAGTTTGTTAAGCTAAAGTTTTATCTTTCTGGCACTTTCACTTATTATTGTACTTTTGACCTCTGAAATCAAGCCCAACAAATTTCATATATCTTCCACAATCCTTTATATATTTTAAGATTATTATGCTTCCCACTTAGTCCTTGTCTAATATGTTATTACATCTGGAATAATATCCTCTGGTACTATACTTGGGCACTCAAAATATGCCTTGAGGGTCATCACCTAATTCTAAGTGTTACACAGAGCTGAAGTTATCTCTTTGAGTCCTCCTCATTACTGACTCCACTTTTTACCAAGAAATTAACCTTGATACTCAAAGGAAATACACATCTTGGCCAAAAGCCAATAGACATCTGAAGGATGGATAAAAGGACACAAACTCTTCCCTGTCAGTTTATCTCCTCAGGAAAGTGATACCAAGGTACCCCAACATCAGGTCACCTTCTCCTTAGGAAATCCTTGCCTCAAATGCTTTCCTGATCTTATTCTCATTCTGTGAACATTCCAGACTATCAAAAATCAAGAACAAAGATTAAAAAAATATACACTTAACTTTTCTCTTGCCATTCCTTCTCATATATTCCCAGTAAAGCCAACCCCTTAGTCTATAAAAAAGCGAGTTCCTCACCAGAAACTGTCTACTACAAATTAATTCAAAATCTATTTTTAAGGGGAAGGGACAACTTACCATCCACCCCACTATGGATAATATTCAGTTGAACTGGAATCATTCTCTATTATCCATGAGTTCAGTGCTAACTTAAGAAAGTTAGATTTATTTTTAGTGTAATCCATTTTCAATGGTACTGAAGATTAATCAAAACAGACCTGGCTTCTAGCTTAATTCCCAGGTATCAACTCCCTTCCTAAAAAGAGAGGTCCAGAACTGATCAAAACACTCCAAATGCAGAGCAGAGGATATGAAAGATATACCCTTCTTCATTTTTAACATTGTTCTTCTAAGAATAAAACATAAGATATCATTGGATTTTAAATTACAACTAATATTATACAGCATTTAAAAGTTTGAAAAGCATAGCACAATAACTGTGTGAGATAGGAACTATCATTATCATTACCATTTTGAAGATAAGGAAGGGGATATGGAATGAGATTAAAAGACTTGTCTTATTCACATAGCTAGTAGGTGCTTAAGGCAGGACAGGAACTCAGGTCTTTCTTACTTTAAAAACTGAGCTCTTATTCAGCACTCCACTTAGATATGATTGTTCTATAAGAAATGATCAGCAGGATGATTCTAGAAAGGCCTGGAGAGACTTATGTGAACTGATTTGAGTGAAGTGAGTGGAACTAAGAACAAGCAACAACAAGATTATATGATGACTAACTCTGATGGACATGATTCTTTTCAACAGTGAAGTGATTTCAGAACAATTCCAATAGACTTGTAATGGAGAGAGCCATCTACGTCCAGAAAGAGGACTCTTGGGACTTAATCTGGATCACAACATAGTATTTTCATCTTTTTTGTTGTTTGCTTGGTTTTTTTTTTTCTTTCTCACTTTTTCCCTTTTTTTATCTGATTTTTTTCATGCAGCATACTATATGTCTGGAAGAATTATAAATGTTTAACCTATATTGGGTTTCTTGCTGTCTGGTAGAGGAGTGTGGGAGAAGGAAAGGAGAAGCATTTGGAACACAGGGTTTTGCAAGGATGAATGTTAGAGGCTGTCTTTACATGTATTTTGAAAATAAAAAGCTATTATAAAAAAGTCTCAAGACTGTTTAAACTGCTATGTCATACTATTCTTTCATATTGTTCTTGTAGCTAGTTAAAACCACTAGGTCTTTTAAAAAAACTCTCTTGGGAGCAGTTAGGTGGTGCAGTAGATAGAGTACAAGCCCTGAAGTCAGGAGGACCTGAGTTCAAATTTGATCTCAGACACTTAATACTTCCTAGCTGTGTGACTCTGGGCAAGTCACTTAACCCCAATTGCCTCAGCAAAATAATAATAATAATAATGAACCCAAGTATCCTATCTCCAAATCACTTCCCTAACCAATCAGCTTGTCAATAAAAGGTTTGAGGCTATTCTGGTCATCTTAACCTCAATGAATGATGGATTTTATAAGATTTATGCTTCTTCTATATGATTACAAGTCATCTCTTAATAATTTGTTTTAAAATTTTGACAGAAAGGAATTCAAACACATTTTCCTGGAATTTAAAGATACCACCATCTTTCCATTTTGCAAGATAATGTTTTTGTTCTCAGTATTTATTCTTTTTCCATTTTCCATGACCTTTAATCACCGACACAACACAACAATCACATCCACAAGTCATTCAGTACATTGTAGACTTCGAGATATCCTCTTTCTATATTGGTTTGCAGTTACTCATTAAATATTTGTATTCTATTTTTCCCAATAAGATAATCAGTATCTTGCTAAAGGATACAGAAACAAAATAAGAGTTAAATAGTTCTAACTTTTCTCTCTCTTGTGTGCTATAATTACTCTTTCCACTCCAAGTAAGAGTGTCATCTACTCTTTGAACTTCTTGCTTGTAAAATACCCTTAAAAGCTCTTCATTTTTAGCATATACTAACCCGCTTCATTTTGCTAAATCTAAACCTTTCTGAATTAATTTTTATAAAGTTATGAGCTTTGGAGATATTCACCCTCAGTTGCTTGTCCTTGATTCCATTCATTATATGTCTTTTACAGATATTTGATCAATGAATTTGCTGGATGTCCACACTCTTCCTATTTGTTGTTAGATTCAGAATCAGAAAGGTAAAATTCAAAATCTGGCTAGATACTAGTTGTATGACCTTGACTATGTTACTTAATCTTTCATTCAGTGTCCTCATCTATAAAATGGGGACAATAGTAGTATCTTTCTCATAGTGTTGTTGAAATGATCAAATGAGATGTATGTTTAGCATTTTGTAAATCTTACCAGTTATTTATTATTGATTGTCATTATTATTTATACAGTTTCCCTCTCTTCTTCATTGGAACAATTTGGAGTTTGTCTACTGTAATTTCCTCCTTAAGGTCTTCTGAACTTTGAATAATTTTAAGCCATGAAATTCTATTCATTCTTCCAACTCTAAAATTTTCTCTCACTAAAAGTTGAATAACATGTTGCATTATTCTTGGCTTTTATCTCCTTGCCTGTAAAAACTTATAAGATAATCCACATATTCATGCAATGTTCCATTTATTTATACCTTAGAAGTTCTTTTTTGTCCTTTGGAAATAAGTTTCTCTTTTTCTTGTTCTTATTAAAATCAAATCTGGGATAATAGCCACCTCATATTGCTTCCTTCACCTCCTAACAAGAAATGTAATTTCTCTTTGAGCAATCTTTTCTGAATAATAATGCTGGTCACAATCAGCACTTCTAATCATCTAACTGTTTTTGTCTACAAATAAACTTTGAGAAATGTCCTGTGGAACATTTCTGTAGACAACAGAAACATTGCATATTAATGAATAGAAATCTGGAGGTCAAGGCTCCTAAGGAAATTAATCTAAAAATAAAGATCCCAACCTGAAAATAGCCCCAATCCAAAAAGAACACAAGCTAGTTTTGCCATTTGATATAAAGGAGTCTTTTACTTGTAAATGCCATTTTGTTTTATGAGGCCATCTATTTCAAATAAGTATAGCAATGAGTCACTGACAATTCTGGATCCTCACATGGTTCATACCTCTGTTGATTTAAAAGTCTTTAAGGCTGTGCAAAGTGAGTGATGCTTTATTGCTAAGTATCCCCCACGACTCTTGTCCAACTACCCTTGAAAATAATATTATTCTGTCTTGGAGGAGCATGCAGTCATTGCAAACCCTTAGGTACAGATATTTTTGAAGCAATTTTACATTTTAAATGGGCTGGCATCAATTCCAGACAAGAATTATACTGTCAGTCCATAAAGAATTGTGACATAAAGAACATAAGTTTGCAATTTCTCCATTCTCTTCTGATGATTGACAAAGTGTAAGATTCTTAACTCCTCCCCAGCTCCCCACCACCACGAAAAAAAAATTGTCAATTAGGAATCCATGGGTGGTTTGCTATTAGAATTCCAGACTAGAGTGCACAATTATAGACAGAGAAATCCTGAACCAGACGGTATGTGTTATTAAAATCAAGAGCATGATTAATTAGTCATTTGCTTTGAGTGATTTATCTTGTACCTTTCTCCATTGGTGTTGGGATTGCCTGCTGTGGACATCAGGTATACTGCTGTCGTCTGCATACTAATAAGAGTCCACAGAAATGTGCTCTGCCTACATATTCTAATTTCCTAGTACATCCAATTTAAAGGACTGATTTTTATTAAATAGGCCAAGTGTCAAGAATGCCATAAAACTCTAAAGAAAGGGGATATGCTAATTTAAGCAAAAATGGATTATACTACAGAATGGTGCAAACTTTATAGTCTGCTTTTCAGTTGTACACACTCACATGTGCCACTTTCCGATTTAATGAGTCCTATTCTCCAACTTATAGGTCAAGAGATCTGACATCTATAAACTGCTGGCTCTTCACATGTCTGAGAGAAGAGCATCTTTTACATCTTATACAACAAGCTTCCTTAAATCTCTATTTACAAGTATTCTTGTGATTCTACTGGATCTCTAATATGCTGTTATTTTATCTCTTTGTTTCAATCTCAGAGATGTACTGAGGGTATATGGACAGCCTGATATGACTCAACTATTTTCCTATAAAATCAGCAGAATTCTAATTCAAAGAGAGAATGAGATTTGAGTACATGGAGCCTGAAACTAGAAAGGCCTGGAAGGAGAATTAGAAATGCCTCAAACATAGGACATACCAAAAGAATGATGAAAAGGTTTCCTTTTTATTATTATTTTTACTAGCCTTTCTTCTCCCTCATTTTTAATAAAGGCTGGCTGACTAGATATTTGACAATTAAGTAATCTTTTCCTCCCATTTTTCTCAGAAAGATCTTCCATCATCATTTACTCTATTTCTACCTCTTCTTTAGGAGTGTTGTAACAAAGTTAAGATCTTGATTTGATCAAGAATACCTGAGTTCAAATACTTACTTACTTCAGATACTTAGCACTGATGTTTTTTAATATATGACCCTCACTTTCTACATCTGCAAAATGATTCTAATTCTATAAGTAGCTTTTCCTTTAGAAGGTAATTGTGAGAAAAAAAAAAGGTTTTGTGTATATAGAGCAAACTTGAAGCACTATATAACTGTCAGCCATTACTGCTATTAACACATTTGTTTTGTTCTTATTTTTATCCTCTTCAGTGGATACTATTATTATTCTTTTATAATTGATGTCCAGTTGACCTGTTGCGTGCACAAATGGATAATTCTTTTAAAAAAAATTAAAACAACTGAATCAAAGTGTTGGAATACACACTTTCTGTGGAAATCATTTTGAAATTAATTACTATTATTACTCATCTTATTTTTATCAGTTCAGATATAATTTAGGTAGAAAGGATGCTAGAACAAGTAACTATCTTGCCATTATTCTTTTACATTTAGCATTCTGTGGGCTATTGCACAGGTTTAAAAAAATTTATAATTGAATAAAAATATTGTAATATGAACCCCACAGAACTTTTATTTCTTTTGCTAGATCTTTATATTTTGAAAGCTCTTCATTCAATCCAGTTCAGATATTTTGAATATTTGGTAAAGTTAGTTCCATTAGAAACACTGTTCTTGAATTTTTTATGCATCTAGGATACATTCAGAGAATTGTGTCCAACAGTTCAGTCCGCAATAATGATTCATTTACATTACAATTTGTTGTTTGAGTTTTCTAGGATATTTTTACATTTATATTTATTTATCAGACTATGAAAGATAATAAGTTTTGATGTTTAACCCTAGCCATCAGATCATATCTTGCAAAATTGCTTGAGTTCTTTTTCACAACCCAGAATAATATATTGTATCATTTCTGGTATCTTCTCCAATAATCTACTTTAGTCACTAATTCTAAATCCTTTAAAGATAATCTCCCTTAAATTCTAGCAATGAGGACTTGGTCTTGCTTGGCCATCATGAATCTTTCCATTTCCACAAACAAATCTGCATGATTCAGCTATTTCTTCAGTCCCTTTTTGTCAATATGTCTTTAAGTGAATTCATGAAAATATTGTCCATATAGAACCTTTTGATTCCATTTTTAGATCTTTGTCATCTTATGCTTCCATGTTAGGTAATCTATTTCAGATACAATTGGTATCAGCATAGAACATGACTCATGGAAACTTGCTCGTTCAAAAAGTATTTCTGTAAGTTTCATATGTTCTAAGAATGTCTATCAATATTCTTCCTTCCAGTATGAAAGTATTCATCTTTCTATAGCTACTTTATAATGTAAGGATTTTATTAGAATATTTTCCAAAAAAAATGGTCTACTTTGCAATTACAAAAGCATAAATTAAGATTGGTTATTTCATAAATGTTAACACTTTAAATGTTCTTTCTATTCAGCATTGATTTGAGATTGCCAATATTTTAAGATATTAGATCTTCTTTTTTATATTTTTGTTCTCAATATGTCTTGCTTATTATCATAATTCTCATAATGATTATTTTGTTCACACCCTTTTATGAGGTATCAAGAGTAATGGGACACTCTTATGCCTCTTTGATATTTAATATTTTATAGACTATTACACAGGTGACTAAAACGACTGCTTATAGATTAATTAAGGCATTATCATAAATTAATCTGATTATTATCATTATCACTATAGATATTATATTATTATTATTACTATGGAGTTCTATAAATTGGGAGATGCTTCATATAGGATTAAAACACTAATCTGCAGTGGAGTTATCATTTTACTGAAATTGTTATTTAAACCATCCTACAGCTCCAGTTTGATCAACTACAATCTAGAACTTACTTCTTTCCCCCAAGATAGTATAAGGAGAGAAATAGCACTGCAGAAATTGCAGAGAAGTGAAAAGTTCCTTCTTTATATCTCTAGGACTTTTATCAAATAACTGCAGTACCAAAACTCCCTAAGAACATTCTTCTCTTTTTCTTTCCCATCCCCTACACTGACTAAAGTAGGTTTAAAACTCTCCTCTTGTGTAGTTTTGGAAACTTTTGCAGAGCACATTAATCTAGCTGAGTTAATGATGCTACATTCCCTCAGCCACTCTCAAGAGAAGTTGGGAGCAAGGAGCCAATTGGTCCAGGAAACCAGGAATGGAAAGCCTTCATTTCTACTTTGCAGAGTTCCTGGTGGTTAGCTTTTGTCTACCTTAGACCCAGGCTACCACTTAGGAGAGTTCCACTGCACCTGCTCTGTGGGATGGTAAGGTCTTTGGCCCTCCTGCAGAGGTGACTGGGCTCTAGCAGACACCTCGGGGTGTCTGAGCAATAGCAAGAAAGTCATTTCTTCCACAGGAAATTGCCCTTTTGCCAGCACTGAAATAACAGAATGGAATGTTTCTTCACATTGAACCACACCTGTTGTCAACACTCATTGGCTTCCAGTATATTCAAAAACCGGATTGAAAGAAACAATCTATTTCTCAGGAACTCCTGGCACTTCCTGGTTCTCTGCACCTGGGAAAGCCACAGGGCACTCACACCTCACTTATAATGAGCTCCAGAGGATGCAGGAACTGCTTTTCCACTTTCAACAGAAATGGCACCCCATCTGGTAAATACATACAAGCCCAGCTTGTGCTCACAACTGGAGAACACTGCAGCCACCCATTTAACATAAGCTAGAAGTCAAATCTATGCCCACCAAGGTTCACAGGAGCATTTATATAAGTCTGGAAATAACAGGAGCCAGGAGAAAAAATACATTTATTCCTGGATGTGAGCATGCTCTGTTCCTTCTTTTAAAACCATAGAACCTATGTAAGGTTGAAAAGAAACTTATCATAATTCATTGTAGACTAAGTAATACAATCTCTGGATAATAGCCTAATAGATTGGTTCTTTAAACAATTGGCCAAAACTCTCCATGCTGTTGGCAAACCATATATAAATTTCAATGAATCATTCTCAGGATCGCCAACATTACTGAACCTGAAATTTTTGGAAGAAACACACAAGACCTACATCTACAGAGCAATCATTCTGTCTCTTGGGAGTTAAAGCTAAGAGCTTTAACAAAGCTGATTTTCTCTCTTTTCAAGTGAGTTCAAGTTAAACACATTCCGAAGCTCTTAGTATATGTCACAATTTTTAACAGATTAAATGATCTATAGATTGGGAACTGCTAGCCTGGCGTGATTTGAGGGGGTCCTAGAAGATTGGCACTGGCAAAATCTATCTTCTCAGTCTGCCATGTAGTTTAAATCCCCGCACATGGAGCCATTTTTTATGATCTCCAAAGAAGCAACATCATAAGGGGGTCTCTCTGCCAAAAGGCAGACTTCTTACTTGGGATGGAAGCAGATTTACTCATGATTGCATTAGAATGGATTACTCTACCAGATTATGTAATGTCAATTCTCAGAAAACAAAGAAATAAAAAGACCAGAAGGAAAAGAATAGAGGAGTAAATTCTGAAGGAACAAGAAGGTAAGACTTGGTTTGGAGCTGCACTGGGAGGCTCTGAGGTTCAATTAGATGAGGAAGAGGAAGGTACCAATGATAAAGCACTGTTTTATTTATAGAAAGGATCAGTGCCAGGACTTGAATTGATCCTTTCTAACTTTATGATCTTCAGCAAATCACCCCACTTTGAGTACAATTTTCTTAAAATGAGGAGGCTGTTTTCCAGGGTAGCTCACCTTGTAACTTCCCACAATGCTTGGCATTCTCTTGTCCTGGAAAAACCTTCTACCTCCTCCTCCCTGAATATCCCTCTACATGATCACCCCCCAACTCTCACCTTCTCCCTTTGAGGACGTTGTAATTGAAACTTCCATTTTGTGAAATGAGCTAGGCCAGCCTGCCTTCATTTTCCTCCTGGCACTGTTCCTGACTTTCCCAGTTTTAACCACTCAGTCTCTCTATCTCTTTCAATCCCTATTTCTCCCCCAAAAAGAGTGTAAGCTACTCCAGAGCAAGGATTATCTTTCTTTTTGCTCATATTTATATCCCCAGTGCTTAGTGCAGTATCTGGAACCCAAAAAGCACTTTAAAAATACTAGTTTCCTTCATTTTTGTTTCCTGCTTTAAAAGAAAATTGCTCTCAGAAGGAAAAAAGGCATACAACAAATGATCCTCCCTAGTGTTTGCTCCACCCTCCAAGCACTTCTGGTTCAATTACCAGGACCAAGAGCAGTTAGTGCATGCTCCCAAAGTCTTAGCTGGCTTTGAAGATACATTGCTTCCCTCTATCAATACTGCCCTCAGATTTGACATGGAGGAACCCACAGTGTTTATCCATGATCAAATATCTAACAAAATACAATAGACTTAAGCATTATAAATAAAGGCAGAAAGCAGTATTTTTATGGTCATTAAGTTTCTGGTTTTTATAGCAGCAGCTACATACCATTACTCATTCTTCTGGGATAATCATGCCTTGGTCACTTGGAAAGAGAAGCTGTAGTGTTCATCAAACTATAACAGGGCTTTTTTTTTAATTAGGAAACATCATTAAAATTGGGATTTAAACAAGTTATTCTAATTGTTAGAACATTGATTTTTCTCTTCTAAAGTAATGGCCCCCATTAACTGTGCTACTCTATTTTAAATGATCAAAACAACCCATAAAACAGATGAAAATTTGAGATAGTAATAATTGTGAAAGACTAGTCTAGAATCAACTCAATTGACTGGGTAACAGGAAATAGAGTTAATGAAACTTGTATGCTGAAAGAATGTGCTTGAACCCAATTGTCACCTATTCATCCTAAATATTTAGGATGTGCATGTATGACCTTTGAACTTTTCTCTAATCTAAATCTCCCTATATAACAACTGAAACTGCCTTTAGCTGGGAGCAATAAGGCGGGCAGGGAGAGAAGATGGCACTCATTCTGCCAGTTTCTGCTCATTACCTGAAATTTTTACAGATGGGTAAGAAAAAAATTTTAAATAAATGGTTTCTGTGAGACACTGGATTATTTAAGTGGAGCTTTTACTTAGCCAAACAAAAATGGCCTTCTACTTCTCTAGGATTAATGGGGAAATTCCTTGGTATAGTCATCCTTTAAAGAGCATTGGGATTGGTTTTTAAAATAAAGAGGCAGTGATCTATCTATTCAAAGATACCACCAGAGGTTATCTACTGACATTTTCCTTGATTTCCAAAGATACACATTTCACCACCAAAGACACACTTCATCTGTGTCACCATTTGACTTAGAGCTGGTTCATACAGTTTTAGGTATAATGAGCCCAGGCAGAGATTTAAATATCATCTTATTCTCATGACTTATAGCATTAAATCAAATACAAAGGTTTGGGTGCAGAGATTCATGTTTGCTAGAGGTTCACAGAAACTTAAAAACACAGGTCCATACTCCAGTATGAAGTATGAAGACCCAAATTTAGGTGGATGCTGGGGTTACCCTAAGGCCACATGGGGCCAGAGGTTCTTATATTTACAATCTTAGGAATTAGGACAATAGCAGAGGTAACTCAAGAAGCAAATCATAACCTTTTTATCTTCTTGATCCTCATCTTCTCTTCTTCATGAGCCATTTATTAGTTCTGCCTTTCCTTGGCCCCTAACTCACTTCCTGAGGAGCAGGAGAATAGATGGGATGGGTTGTCTATCCCCTTTTCAAGAACACAGGATAAGCATATGCCATTTTTGCTTCAATTGCTTCCTAACCTTAACCACTGAAGGATGTGACCTTAGTCAAACAGATCTATTAAAGATCTTGAAAAAGTCAAGGTCTTCCAATGCATCCAGGGTCATCTCCAATAATCCTGTTCTGTATCTAATCACTGGTCCCAGAAGCTATGGAGGGGAAAGTGAGTCTGGTGACCTTGCTCAGCCTTCCCTCATTTTAAATGCAACTCGCTTGCATGTCATGCTATTATCTCCCTGATTTTATGGTCCTCTTCAAGAATGAAGGACAAACAACAACACAGACCCAAGCACTCAGACACATATGTTATACTACAATGGAAAGTACAATGTCTCAAGAGTCAGAAAATCCAGGTTCAAACCCCTCCTCTGAGGTTTATTACCCATGTGTCTTTGAACAAGTCATTTAACCTATCTAAGCTTCAGTTTCCTTATCTATAAAATGTGAAGTTTATTCTACTAGATCTCTTGGATTCCTTCCATCTTTAGCAATCTGAAACCCATGCTCTTATGAACAGGTTCATATAGAACATATACACAGATATACAAATCCCCACATCAGTCTAATATAGATACCTTCATAGTCATAAACCAGATATCTAGAATCAGATTATATTCAAAGACAAGGACATATTCAACAGGAAAAGAAATACAGAAATATTTAGATACATGTGCTTTAAAATAGCATTACTTGTCTAATATTCTAAAAAAAATTGTTAAAGTAGTCATATTATAGTTATATTGTTGAAATCCCAAACAGTTTGCATTTTAACTTGACATAATAGAAAGTTCCATTATATATATATATATATATATATATATATATATATATATATGTATGTATCCAAAGATTCCAGCTCTACTTGTGTCAAAGAAGTTCCAGAAAAAAAAAATAAAAAATATGGCAGTCAGAGCATAGTAGGACTACAAAATAGGGTATGAATCAAAGAGATCATATTGATTATGTGGGCTGACCACTATATCAATCCAGAGGCATCAAAACAAAATCTGGAGGAAGCTGGGAATTTCAGGAAGCTATAAATATTATAGACAAGACAACCACACAGAAGCAGGGGAACATTTATCTCAATTTACTACATAAAGATTCACAAAACCTACCTTTCAGTGTTTAAACAAATGGGATTCAATGATGTTAAATCGGTATTTATTAATGACCTCCTGGGTACCAATCAAGGAAATGAGGACACCATCTATACAAGATTCTACCCTATCTCGCTGCCTTCATCTTCCCATGGATTTCCATGGTACTGGCGTATCTCCTACTGGGTGATTCCAGAGAAAAATCTTAGAGAAGACCTCTGGACTCTGAAGGATGTCCAAAGAGGACAGAAGAACCCTCTGGTGGATCTCCTGTGGTTTTATTTTGAGCTGAAGAATTCCAGTGTTAACCAGTGACTATCAGGATGCTTATAAGACTGGAATGTATAAGATAAATCCTTAAGGAAACTGGACAATCCATCTGATATCTATGTTATGGGACCCTGAGCTGAATTTCTCTGTCTTAAGTTATAAATATTAATACTATTTTAGGGCTGGGAAAAGGTAGGCATTTAGCAAAGTTATGATTTCATTTATATAGAGAATTACCAGTCAGGAAACTCTTCCTCATACAAATCTGCATCTATTTTACACCTTGCAGCCTTAGAGAGCTGCGTGGTGACTTGAACAGGATCACCAGCCACTATGAGTCGGAATATGAAGTTGTACCTAGGTCTTCTTGATTCTGAAATCACTTTTCTCTGCAAAAAACAGCTGACATTTTAAGCACATAATTTTTACACATAGTTTTTTTGTTTTATTCTGACAACTTACTGAAATAAGTGCTATAGACATTTTTATCCTCATTTTATAAGAAAGAAAACTGTGCCTCATTTTCCTTTCTTGGAAAATATAGTGACATATTTAAGGAAACATAGCTAGTAAGTCCCACAGGTAGGATTTAACCTAGCTTTTTCTGAATCTCAATCCATTCTTCTTTCCATTATGCGATGTTTTCTTTTCAGTTTCAAGAAGTTCTCCAAGAATCCAGACTCACAGAAGAAATGTGGGAAAGGTATCATTTGAGACCTCACTTGACCAGAGTTAGACTTAATCTTGGCAGGCCTCAGTTAGGGAAGGGATGACTCCAAAAAGAGTGACAGTTAGTTCTAGGCAGACAGTCCTATAATTAAATGTGAAAGGATGAGCCACCTGAGCTGTCAGACAAATAAAACTATCTATTTCATTTGTGGTGAAACTTTTGGGGAAGTTATAGAAAAGTTACCCTGTAATTCCTCCTCAACCTAAAAATATTCATTAATTCCTGAATATCATTTACATGATATAAAGCATATGCATTTGTGAACAGGCAGAGGCTTAAAATTCAGTCAAAAAGAACATGGTCTTGCAAAAATTACTGAGAAAGGGTTTCATCCTTAATAGTATGTTTACCTCTCAGAAGGAAAGAACATGGTTTCCAATATAAGATGAAAAGCCCTAGAACAAGGTTAAACTCAATACAGAGAGGGTGAAAAATGAGATCTCTCACTAGGAGGTTGTTTAACCAACAATCTCTCCTACTTGGTACACAACTGAGAACCTGAAGGCCATGAGATATTTGCACTGAAGCTCATATACTTCAGAGACTCATTTGGTCCTTTTTTAATTCTTAATGTATGCAAAATTCTATTAATTTCCCCCACTCAAAATTGATTAGAAGGAGCAATAGAGAAAAATGGTGGGATATGGACTATTAGAAGAAGATCCATACAGAGTTCAAAGAAAAAGCTAGGTGACAAAAATATTGAAAAGTAGACAGAATTCTTTATAATCTGGTACCATTATGCATGTGGAAAACAACTCTTTATATCTCAATATCTTCTGAGGTAACAATCAACAGAAACAAAGAACAGAGGGGGTTTTTAGTTACTTAGAGAACCATAAAAAGCCCAAATCATATTGAATGCTTCAGTATTAATGACAACATTTAGATATCATCTTAATAAATGCAAAGTGCTTTTTATGTTTTCATTTCATTCCTACAAAAATTCTGTGAGATAAGTGCTACTATTATTCCCATAATACAGATGATCCAACTGATTTAGACAGGTTTAGTAACAACAACAAGATGACAACAAAGAACAAAGATGATGAAGACAAAGTTGAAGTCAAAGAATATGAAGAAGATACAAAGAAGATGAAGAAGAAAAAGAAAGATTACAAAAAGGTGCAGAAGAAGATGATGATAAAAAAGATGAAGAAGATAGCAAAAAAGGAAGACAAACAAGGTAACAAAGAAAAACAAAGAAGATGAAGATATAAGAGTTAGAGAAGGAAGAAGAGGAGATATCATATACAACTTGCTATCTTCCAGGTATTATATTAAGTAATCATTCCAGTTGATACTCACAATAACTTTAGGGAACAGATGCTATTATTATCCCATTTTATAAATGAAAAAGAAAGGGGCAAACAAAAGTTAAGGATTCCACAGTTAAATTTCTGAGACCAGTTGAACTCTGATCTTCCTAATTACAAGTCCAGTATTTTACCCATTGTTATCACCTAGTCACCTAGTTAAGAAAGCAATCAACAAGATAAAACATGCTAAAATGAATTCTTTTGAAGTGATTTTAAAATAAGGTTGAGTCAATTAAAGGAAAGTTCCAGTTATTTGGAAAATCCACTTCAGTTGAAGAGCTGATAATGTAGCTAGATGAAGTGTAAATGCAGTGAAGTTTTCAGTGAGAACTTGGTTCATGATAGTCTAGAAAACACCTTTTTATTAAGCATATGTGAACAAATCAGCGATAAAAAATATCTAAGAACCCTTAAAGGTTCTTAGGAGGCAGTGGTTCATTGATATAACTAAGACAGTGACTAGACGGGTATTTATGTGAAGCTGTGCTGTTTGGAGGCTTCATCATCTCCTGCTGCCACAGCATCCACTCCCATCTTAAGATAAATCACTGAGTGATTTCCCTAAGCATTTGCTTACTCATGCTGATTGATTATTTGATTGCCATCACACAATATGAATTATGTTAACTCACATCCCTAATATTGAGTGATGATTACATTAACTGCATAACTTAAGCAGCCCAGAAAGAATTTGCCTCTGTCTCATGGAAAGACATTGAAACAGTACAGTTGGAAAAACAAATCAAAACAAACAAAACAATTGTTTTTAAAGGCATTAAGCAATTTCAAGGGGATGACTCCTAGCACAGGGCAGAAAAGACACTGGTAGGGATCAGAAGACGGATTCAATTTGTTATTCTACTGCTTATGGACATTTGACAAGTCCCTTCATATCACTGAGTATCAATTTCCTCTTCAGTAAAATGGAAGTAATGATCTCTGATCTAATAATGCAATGAGATTTTGAAGTATCAAATGGCATAGCATATATAAAACATTCTTCACCATGGATTCCTATGGAAATGTTAATTATTGTCATGACACCTGAAACTTCATGAGATCCATAACAATAATGAAAAGAAATTACTTTTCTTGGGATAGTAATTCCAGATTGGAACAGTAGAAAAGTGACTATATTTAGTCAGAAGACAGGTTCAATGTTCAACACTTTCAGTCACTTCACTTCCAAGGGATTAAATTCCTAAACTAGGAAATGAAGGTTTAGATTGGAAGGCCTCTACAATCACTTTTGGACTTCCATCTAGAATACTATCATATAATCTTATCAATCACTAGGGAGATTTCTAGTTCCTTCTAATCTTTATAGACACTAGAAAAATGAAAGCAATTCCCTTCCTCTTTCTTGAAAAGATCCTTCCTAATATTAAAAGAATATCTTTTGATATTGGTTCCTATTTCTAAGCAGTTAGGCCAAACTGCTAAACAAAGGTAAAATTGCTACTATCACTTTACAATTAGCCAATCAATATTTATTAAGCATTGAAATTTTGTGCCAGGTACTGTGCTAACTAATTGGAATTTTGTTGTTGGGTCATTTGTCAATTGGGTCTCATTTTCCATGATCCTATTTGGAGTTTTCTTGGCAAAGACACTAGAGTAATTTGCCATTTCCTTTTTTCAGCTCATTTTATAGATGAGAAACTGCAACAAACTGAGTTAAGGGACTTGCCCAGAGCCACCAGATAGTAAATGTCTGAGACCTTACAAAGAGGAGGTTTCCTGACTCCAAGCAGGTATTCTATCTATTGTGCCATCTACCTGTCAACTGATAGACATAATAAAAACAAAAAGGGACCAATATGTGTGTGTCATGTGTGTGTACAGATGATCGCATTTGTGTTTTAATAATAGCTTTTTATTTCCAAAATATATGCAGAGATAGTTTTCAACATTCACTCTTGCAAAACTTTGTTTTTCTCTTTTCCTTCCCCTGTTCCGCCCCCAGAGAAGTAATCCAATATATGTTAAACATGTGCAATTCTTCTATACATATTTCCACAATTATCATGCCACACAAAAAAATCAGATCAAAAAGAAAAAAATGAAAAAAGCAAACAAATAACGACAAAAAGGTGAAAATATTATATTGTGATCCACACTCAGTCCCCATAGTCCTCTCTCTACATTCAGAAGACTCTCTCCATCACAAGTCTATTGTAATTGGCCTGAATCACCTCATTGTTGAAAAGAGCCATTTCCATCATAGTTGATCATCACATAATAATGTTCTCTTGGTTCTACTCAATTCACTTAGCATCAGTTCATTTAAGGCTCTCCAGTCCTCTATAAAATTATCTTGCTGATCGTTTCTTTTAGAACAATAATATACCATAACTTATTCAGCCATTCTTCAGTTGGTGGGCATCCATTCAGTTTTTAGTTTCTAGCCACTACAAAAAGGGCTGCCACAAATATTTTTGCATATGTCACTCCCTTTCCCTCTTTTATTATTTCTTTGGGATATAAGCCCAGTAGGAATACTGATGGTTAAAAGACTATGGCACAATTTGATGGTCCTTTGAGCATAGTTCCAAATTGAGATCCAAAATGGTTGGATCAGTTCACAACTCTACCAACAATGTATTAGGGTCCCTGTTTTCCCTCATCCCCTCCCAACATTTATGATTATCTTTTCCTGTCATCTTATCCCATCTGAGAGGTGTGTGGTGGTAATTCAGTTATCTTAATTTGCATTTCTCTAATCAATAGAGACAGCATTTTTAGAACTAGAAATAGCTTTAATTTATTTTTCTCAAAATTATCTGTTCTTATCCTTTGCCTATTTATCAATTAAATTTCTTCCTTCTTCACAGATATAAATGATTGTTTTTTATCAAGAGTTTTTTATTTATAAACAATTGTAGCCACGGTCCACTAAGCCCATCCTGCTTTGCTAAAGACAGCTACATAGCATGAATTGCTTCTCATTCTTCAATTATGCTGGTTCTTCCATAGCAAGACTCTATAGTTGCCAGTTAAGTGGCAACTCCTTCAGAAGAATTTATATTAACTTACATCCACTTATTAACATTATATCACATTTAAAAAAAAATTTCAAAATTAAATGATGATGAATTAAAGAATCTTAGCAATTGATGAATAGGTTTATCAATAATCTTAAATAGATATTAATATATTTCACTGAAATAAGAATTTAATTCAATTTAATCTATTTAATCCAACATATTTTAATGTGTCTCCATATGCAAAGTACTGTCTTAAATGCTAGCTATATAAAGACCTTTATGGAGGATAGTCCCTTATGTCCATAACCTCAAGCTTTCATTCTACTGGATAAATACATGTGCAATCATTAAATACAACATGTGATAAAGTCATAAAATGTGAGGTCATAAATAAACAGAAAGCAGAGTAGATATTCAAAAACATTTATCTTCATTTTTTAAAATTTTATTTCTAAATGGAATTAAACATAGCCAAGTACAAAGAAAAAACTATGGCCTTACTTTATCTCTATTTAGGACCATACTGAAAAAACTGTCCAGTTATTATCTGAACTTTCCAGAGAGCTTAAAGATGGCCTAGATTGATCAGGGGTAGCAATAAGAAAGTATAAAATATTTGATTTAAGTGTAAGGGAACTAAGAAAATCAAGTTTATAGAAAATCCTTCCTGTGTGTATGATTTCAATTGTAAAAATATGTGTTGAATAAATCCCCTTGGAGAGCATATTGAGTTCTTTACTCATAGGTTGTTTTTTGTTTCAAGATCATTTACAATTGCATACTTTATCATCTAAATAATAAAAGGGACAGATTCAAAGAAACTTAGGAAGACTTAAATGAGCAAGGTTGTTGTTGTTTGCCTTTTGTTCTTGAAGGGGACCATGACATCAGGGAGGTGATTCCATAACATGCAAGTGAAGTAGATTGAAAGGAGGGAGGCTGTGCAAGATCACCTGCCTCAGTTTCCCCTCCAAAGTCATCTGGATCTAATGGCCAGATATAGCTCAGAACTACTACAGATGGCCATGAGCAGCAGAATGAGCAAGGCAGAATGGAGTGAGAAGAACCAGGAAAAAATTTTAAAGACAACTTTGAAAGAGGTAAGATTTTTGATCAACGCAAAGACCAAGGATGATTCCACAGATAAGTCAACCAGTATTTATTAATCACCCACTATTTGCCAGGCACTGGGGAATACAGATTCAGGCAAAAGCAAACTCTGACCTCAAGTTGCTCACAACCTAGTGCTGGTTAACAGCATGCAAATAATTGTGTGTGTGTGTGTGTGTGTGTGTGTGTGTGTGTGTGTATGTGGAAGTAAGAGGGAAGCACTAGAATTAAGGGTACTTGGGAAAGCCTGTGGAGTGTTAATGACTTATGCTACTCATTTCTGATGATTGACTTGGCACAGAAAAAGGCATAGATTTTAGGACATAGACAATGTAGAGATTTGTTTTATTAATCTATGCATATTTATCTGTGTTTTAATTAGGGGGAGAAGTCAAGAAAGTAAATATTCAATAATTGAAAAAATAAACTAAAATTAATATTTTAGGTTGTAAAGCATTCAAGATAGTGTGTTCTTACTGAATACACTAAATGGGTGGATTCCCTAGTTAAGCACTGATTCAATTGCTAGTGTGTACTTTTTCTCAGTATAATTGGTCATTCAGAAGCACAAAGGGGGAAGAAAGATTCAGTTTTTGTTTGTTCACTTTGAGGCCCTAGTTAAATGTAGTTAATTTTTGAGAAAAAAATTAATTTGAAGAATTATGATCCTACTTGAAAAATTCTCATCTACCCATAGAGCATCATAACAAGCAGCCTTTAACTGTCCACTTCTGGGAGAAAATGGCTGCTTTCTAATCAGTCACCTCAGTGATTTACTCAGCCCTGTGTCCATGGGCACAAGTATCATTTGCTTTGTCTATCTTTCCTCTGAGATGTGAGGATGGTATGGTTTTTTAAAGTCTATTTCCTAACATAAGCCTATAGAAAATATGCCATCTGCTACTTACTGCCCCCATCCACTACCATGGAGCAATTTAAATTTTCTTAGCATAATTAGAATTGCCTAGGAACTTGTCAATATTCTTCTGCCACCTCATCAAATCACCCTCTAAATACACCTCAGACTGGGGTGATTTATTTGTTGGGGAATTATTTCAAGTCTCAGTCAGGAATAATTACAAATGCAATTATTACATGGTGTTGGGTTAATTAAATCTGATAAAGCCATTTGCCTGTGACTTGACAGGTCTGTTTCAATTTGGATGATGCAAAATGGCCATAACCATCCAAGGCAACACAAGTGACCTCAGGAGGGATTAGTCACACCTGGAATAGAATCCGGCTAATGATGTTCCTGGGTATTCAGGAAGATATGAATTGCATTACGCGTTCCTTTAATCAGAGAGATGAATAGTCTTGGATTTGTTTTTTCCTACCATAACCTCAGAAGAAAATTTGAGACCTTGAAATTACCTCGAAATGTTTTCAAAATACAAACCCGTGAAAACCCCTGCCTGCATCATTAGAGGTATCAAGATAAATATGTCAACCTTGTGTTCTGGTAGAGATCCACTTTGTTAGAGTAGGCTACTCAGGGTCAGATCTAAACCCAAACAATCCCTGGGAAGACAGCTAACTGCTTAATGAATAAAGAATTATGAATAAGCTGCACCATTCAAGGTAAAACACTTCTGAAATAACTAGACTACAGAGACACAAACCATTCTCTTCTCCTCTTAGAGTCTGAGATCTTTACCTTGGAGAAGATGAAAATGTTGGTTTTTAATATACTTTGATAATTTTATTTTGCTTCCTTTGCAATCCTGTTTATTTTGTTCATGATTTTTTAATATATATATTATTAAGGCTTCCACAGGCTTTTAAAAGGAATGCCAAAGGAGTTCAAGATATATACACAAAAATAAAGAGCGGAGTTTCTGATAACTGCCTGGTCAAACTTAGTAGCTGGTCTGGATTCAAATGGAGCTAAGAACCAGGCTCCAAGGATAGTTAGGGATCAAGAGAATCCAAATGACAGAGCTAGATCAAAATACATTGAAAATGAAATTGAAGAAGGGAAATAATTCCCTTCCACTTCTTTCGACACTCCATAACACACAAAGTGTCAAGTTAATACTTTTAACACTGAGATCTAAGATTCTCCACAGAATAAATCCCTAATACTCTTACAATCTTTTTTTAAACTATCCTTCTATCCTGATTTTGCTGGCATTCTATTGTTTCCTACATACACTCTCCACTTCTATACCTTTGGAAGGCAGTCCCCAAGTCTGTAATGAATTCTCTACTGAGCTCTTCATGCTTTATGTCCCACAACCAATTCTCCCTTCTCCTCTCTTTTCCATCAAATCTAAACTATTTAAAGGCAAGGACTTTTTTTTTCTTTCTTTCTTTTGATCCCTTGAATACAAATACATGCCTCATTATATTCTATTTTTTATTTTTTTTTTGCTGAGGCAATTGGGGTTAAGTGACTTGTCCAGGGTCACATAACTAGGAAGTATTAAGTGTCTGAGACCAGATTTGAACTCAGGTCCTCCTGACTTCAGGGTTGATGTTCTATCCACTGCACCACCTAGGTGCCCCTATATTCAATTCTTAATCTTTTGTTAAATTGAATTGAATTTACATATAGGAAGGGCGTTAAGCTTGATTTTCAGAATTATGAACTTGCAGATTGAGTAGTAATTTTTAAAGTTTTATTGACGCTTTTGTTTTTGTCATTGTCACTTCTGTATACACACACATCCCACTCCCACCCTATATATCTTTTTTTTTTCTTTATAACAACAAAAACAAAAACAAACAACTGACATAGTGGTCACATCTGACAGAGTATTCTACATTCTTCACCCATAGTCCCCTACCACGTCTGTAGTTTTAAAGGTGAAAATAAATTCTGTGCTAACTGCTTTGATACATTTAGAACTTCCACACTCTTCAGCAGTAATATTGAGGTAACGGCTGTGGTACTCACTCCACCTCTTCAGGAAGCCATGTCATCATGGCTGTATCTGCATACTAATTATAAGATTTCAAACTAGAAGACACCTTGCACATCATTTAGTCTGACCCTCTTAATCAATCGATAGGAATTTATTAAGAGCCCATTATGTGCCAAGCATTAGGGATGCAAATACAAATAGAAAACAGTCCTTGAACTGAAGGAGCTTAATGGGTTTCATGTTCTTGTGCTTACCTGGAATGTGTGTGTGTGTGTGTGTGTGTGTGTGTGCGCGCACAAAAATACATTCCATACACACACATTTGTACATTATCATATAAATATATACAAACATAATTACGTAGGAATGGGGAACCAACAATGAAAACTAACAAAGGCCTTTCGTGCTATAATCGGGAAACTCAGGTTATTGCCACAAGACATGTTTCTCTATATATGGGTAGATAACAAACAGATGTGGGGACTAGGACTAAAAATGGAGGAGCATAAAAGAAAGAGATGAGTGAAGGGGAAGTCTTTTTTCCATCATAAAAGGTATGAATGTCAAAGGAGTGAAGAGAAAGTGCTTCAATCATCAAAGGTATGAACAGCAAAGGGCAAAGATAATGAGTAAAGATCAGAAAGGCCAATTTGAATGGACCACAGTGTGCTTGGAGAGGAAAAATTCATAACATCTTGGAATGGTAGGAGAGGAGCCAGTTGTAAAGGGCTTTTTGTTTTTCATTTGTTTCAGGTGTGTGTGATGCTTTGTAACTCCATTTGAGGTTTTCTTGGCAAAGATACTGAAGTGGCTTCTCATTTCCTTTTAATGGTTGAGGACTTGTCCAAGGTCACACAGTTAGTATCTGCGGCCAGATTTAAATTCATGAAAATGAATCTTCCTGATTCCAGGCTCAGCACTCTGTGCACTCTACTCCCACTCAGTAGCCTGATGGTAAAGAGCATTAAATGCCAAGAAAAAAAAAAGGAGCTTATATTTGATATCAGAGGTAACAAGGAGCCACTGAAGTTTATTGAGTAGGAGAGGGATGTGGTCATACCTTGGTTCTAGGAAATCACCTAGCCAGCTTTGGGAGATGGATTACAATAGGGAAGAACTTGGGTCTAAATCTTCTCTTTTGAATTTCCTCTAAGAAAAGTATTCCCCATGAATGTTTCCTCCAGGTTTCACAAATCAGAAAGTTTATAGGGATCCTTACTTTGTAGTGATTCGGTGTTACTCGATTACAGCAAGGCATTCTGAGATTCCTGGATCCTGAGATTTTGGGATTTTGTCAAGTCAAGTAAAACACAGAACCTTTGAGGTAGAAGGTTCCTCTGAGGCACTTTTGTCCATTCTCTATAGGAATAAGCTCTACAGCATTCCCAAAAGGTGATAAGACTAGCAAGACAATGTCCTGTCAATAGACATTTACCAAGCACTTACTATGTATCAGGCACTGTGTTAAGTGCTAGAGATGCCAAGAAAGGCATAAAGAAAAACAGAAAAACAGTACCTGTTCTCAAGGAGCTCATAGTATAATGGAGGAGATGGCAAGTATATATAAATAACAATAGGTAAACAAGATAGATTCAGGGAAAAAATGGAGAAATCAACAGAAGGAAGTACTACCTTTAATTAGGAATTAGAAAATGTGTCTTGCAAAAGAACAAATTTTAGCTCAGAGTTAAAAGAAGCCACAGAAGCCAGGAGAGGGAGGTAAGAAGGGAAAGCATACCAGAAATCAGTGAGTCAGCCCATATGAATGGCACAGAGCAATAGTCAATCGCAGAAGTCTAATGCAATAGTCATAGCATTCCATGATAAGGCTTTCACCAGGATGGTCAGGAGTGTCAGAGGAGAGGAGACATATATGAGAGATGTAACAAAAATAGAATCAACAAGATACAGAAAGAAAGTGGCCATATGGGATGAAAGAATCAGGAATCGAAGATGATATATGGATTGCAAGAACTCACATCATCAATTTCCTAGAGAAAGCTATTCTGCTTTTTGGTAGTACTAATTGTTATGAGGTACCTGGATAGATAAATAAATATGAGATAAGGAAGACCTGATTTCAAATTCAGTCTCAGACACTTTCTAGCTACATGACCCTGAGCAAGTTACTTAGTCCACTATAGAAAGAAATGGCAAACCACTCCAGTATTGCTGCCAAGAAAATCCCATGAACAGTATGTTCCATAGGCTGACAAAGAGTCAAATGTGATTGAACTACTAAACAACACATTATTACAATATTATCCCTTCCCCAACTTATAAGTCAAATTCTTTATCTCAACAATTTCTTTCTTTTGCTCCTAGTTCTGTTCTCTAAGGCCAAATAGAAAGAAAAGATCTATTCGATCTTCTAAATGAATTACCTTCAGATACTTGAATATACATTCCCAAGTTCCCTATTCTCCAGAATAAGCATTCCTAGTTTCTTTCACCAAACCTCATCATCATGGCCACTAGCTTTTGGAAGCCTTTCATTTTATCAATATATTTCCTAAAATGGTATTTAAAACTGAGTACAAAACTTGGTTCATTGAGGCAGATGACAATTAGACTACCGTATGCCATAAGAACAAAAAATTCTTTTCAACTTCAGTCTGAAATTGCATTTGCTTTTGTGGCAGCCATGTTGTACCATTAACTCATATTGATTTTTTAGACAATAGTAGTATGTTCTGAGATTTGGACATTCCCACATGTTATTACAGCAGAGGCATCATTTCTTTCCCTCAATCCACAGTTACTTTCCTATATCACATTCCCATGAGGTCCCTTATTTTCTGAAGGAAACACCAAGATATTCTGATAAACCAGTTTTCAGTTAAACTGTTCATGAATGTTAATCTATTATCATTTCTAAGCAAAATCTGAACTATTAAAAGGGACCTAGTAAAGATAATTAATGGGGAGATCCCTGGCTTTTTGTAGTATTTGGGAACCTAAGGAAGCCTCAGGCTAATGTAAAAACATGATAGAGTAGTGTATAGCCTCTGAGGGAGGCACTGTAAGGAATTATACCTGAAAGAAGGGTAATGATTAGCTTCAGATTCTGTAACATGAGTAGCAGCTATGTTAGATGGATGATTTCAAACTATTCAGATATCCTCCTGAATAAGAATTCAGAGCTACACAGAATATATAAAAGAGATGAGGGAATGGTATTCAGCTTAACATGTTAATAGAGACACAGTAGGTATGAAGATTCAGGTTCACATCTCCATGTGACAATAACTGTGACTTTTTTATTGATTTTGTTGATTCAATGGGACATAGGCAGTGGAGAATGGATAATAGGGGAAAATATCTCATTCTCCATCTTTATTTCTGCCTTAAAGAAACCCTAGCTCATTTCAAGGTTCAGGTCAGGGGTCACCTCCTAGGATCTTGGTCTCTGGTTAGTTTACCTTGCCCAGTGCTAGACCTACCACAATACTGACACTTCTCAGTTATCTCCAAACCGTGCAGTTGCCCATACTGCTGTCTTCCTCCTTACAGTTCAACTTAAAAGTCTTCATTTTTAAAGAAGTATGCCCCTTGGGAAAAGAGACTACTTTTCTTGCTTTAACTGTATCCTCATCGCATAGCACAGTGAGCAGAACATAGCAAGTGCTTAATATTTTTATTTTTATACTTTGATCCATGCATTCCCATATGCATCCTTTCCTAATCTGCCCATTTGCTGGTCCTCTCCAAATTACTCTGAAGGTACTTTGTTCATTTTTTTGTGATTTTTTTTCTATGTTGTTATTCCTCTTTTCACCTCTTTATATAAATAAGAGCTCCTTAGGGTAGGAATCATTTTGTTCCTGTATTTTGTATCCCCTGTACTGCTATGGACCTCAGCAACGAAATATTCAGGGTAGTAACAGCTTAGGTCTCTAATATTGAGCATGCACGGCTTTGTGATTTAAAATAGTAGTAATAACAGTAATAATCCTATCTTGCATTTACATAGCATGTTAAGTATTCAGAGAAATGTACATTTTAATTTCATTTGACACACCAAATTGTATGACCTCCTTGCCTGCCAGGACTATCACTCCAGGACACAGTCACCTTTTGTTCCTCTCCACCTCCTGTGCATACACAGCAGGAGAGATGCTGGGGGAATGGACCAAGGAATACTCCTCCTCGAAGGGATGCTTTACACAGCCAAGAATGGCTGGCATAGGATACATCATCTGGGAGAGGCTCAAACATCTAATAAATTATATACTTGTGAAGATGATTGTTCTCTCAGGGTCATGTGATTTTCCTGTAAGAAATAATTGTTCCAATATGTGTTCCCCATTGATATTAATATTATTAACGTCAGTGAAGGAAAAAAATGGGGGACGGAGTGAGCAGCAGGGACCCATAGCTGGGTTTTCTGTCAGGAGGTATTTAGGGTATGATTTTAACATACAAAATAGATGGATGTAGGATTTTACTTCCATTTATGACTTTGAATGTGGGGCACTTTCTGAATCAAGGTGAAGATGGGGAACTTGTCATCAAGCTGAGAACAATAGTCCCTTTACCAGAAGGTCTGTAGGGTGCCAAAGGGGGTTGATTCCTTGATGCCTATGACCCCTTTGTTAATTCAATGAAGACTAAAGGATGCTAAATCTGAGGATTCAGGCATCTCTCTGGGATGCAGTGATCTGGCATTCTGGCTGGGTCTCTACATTCAGGCAAGGTGATTGGAGAGGTGAGCTCATCAGTCCTCAGAATTTAAGCAAAACAGCTCCCAGTCACATTCCTATCCTTTCAATTATGTGGATAGTTCAGGTGAAAGCTTTTCTTTGGCTGTATTGTTTGGGTAATTGCCTCTACTTCTCTTTGTGTGTGTGAATGAGGGCTACAAAAGGTGAGTCTGGTGCTGGCAGGCTTGTATATCAAGCCTTGGGTCCCTGGGTACCCTTTGTAAATGTCCACTTAGAGTTGTTTCATTGCTTTGACTAGGTCACCAGCAACATTGATTCTTCAAAGAAAATCATTAAGCACTTTCAATAACTAGACTACAGTAGCTTGATAAAAACTAGCCTGAAGTACAAAGCAACTCTGGACATTACAAGAAAGCAATTGGTATTAGGTGGAACCCTTTGCAAACATAAAGTGAGAGAAGTCAAGGCCAGGGGGCCCATAATATGCCTCAATGGCCCTTCCTTCCCAATGGGTGAGGAAAAAGTAATAATGAATAATGCTTTTATAGAATGTTAAGGTCTACAAAGCACTTTCCCTCAACACCTCCCACCCATAGCCATAGCTAGTTGTTAAATCTTGTTGTTTCTATCTCCATAACCCTTTTCACATTCATCTCATTCTCTCTCTCATATTGCTTCCATCCTAGTTCTGATCACCTTTCTGTCTCTCTTTCTCTCTCTCCTCCCCGCTTTTCTTTCCTCCCTTTTTCTGTCTCTATCACCGTGTCTCTATTTCTGTCTCCCAATCTCTCTCTCTCTGTCAGTCTCTGTCTCATTCTATTTGTCTCTAATTCTCCAAATTCAGTTCTCAACTCATATTTTATATGCCTCTGACTGTTCCTTAGTCTCCTCTTCTGGCTTCTCATCCGGATCATGACTCCCAACTTTGGGTGCTCCCCAAGATTCTTTTTCTAGGCCTTCTTCATGGCTCTCTATTTTCCATCTTAACCTTTTAAGTTCTCACATGTTCACATAAGCTCCCAGGTCTATAGATCTAGCCCATCTCTTTCCTAAGCTTCAGACCTACATAACCAACTGTCTTTTAGACATTTCAAACTGAATGTCCCAAAGACACATCAAAGAATATATTCAAAATTGAAATGAAAACATATTTTCTCCTCAATATTTTACCTCTTCTAAACTTTACTTCAATCTAAAGACCATTTATTATCTCCAAAGTTCAGAACTTCAGCATTATGATTAATTCCTCCCTCTCCTTCACTCTCCACATTAAACCAGTAGCAGCTAGATGGCATGCTATAGAGAGTTGGAGCTGGAGTCAGGAAGACCTGAATTCAAATTCAGCCTCACACATACACATTAAGTAATGACCCTGAACAAGTCATTTAACTTTCATGTCCTCAACTATAAAATGAGGATAATAATAGCACTGACTCATAGATTTGGGGGGAGAATCAAATGAGATCATATCTGGCACAGAAATGTTTATTTCCATCCTAATTCCATCAATTTTTACCATGTCTACTTTTGGAATATCTTTTTCATTTGACATCTTCTCTCTACAAATTCAGCTACTACTTTAGTGCAGACCCTCATTATTTATTATTTAGATTATTGCAACAGTCTCTTAATTTGGTCCCCTCTTTCTTTTTCATATCTTGCCACTCATTGCTGACAAAGGAATTTTCCCCAAGCTCAGTTTTGATTATAATACTTCCCTACTCAATCAATCCCAGTAAAATAATACAAAAACTTCTGCCCATAGAGTTTAAATCTCTACCCAACCTGGCCCCAATCTATCTTTCCAAGCTCACTGGGCATTATTTGCCCTCCAGCACTTTGAGATCCAGCCAAACTAGCTTTCTCTGTGCTCCTCCTAATTGACATTCATTGTCCATCTCCTTGCCTTTACACTGGCTATCATACATGACTGAGATGTACTTCCCATCTTATCTCTGCCTCAGAGAGTTACTTCCTTCCTTCTTTGATACTCCTCAATTGTCATCTTATGAAGTGTTTCCTTATTCTCTGAACTACCTTTTCTTTAACTAATTTTAATGTCTGGTTTTTTGTTAAATTTATATTTATATTACATGCAAATATTTTATATGTACTTCTAGTCTCCTCTTATAGAACATAGCTCTTTGCAAGCAGACATTTTTCCATTGTTCCATGTTCCAGTATCTACCACAATGTCAGCATATAACAGGTGCTTAACATATATTTGTTGATTGGTTGATGGAATATGTCTATTAAATCTTTCTCTGAATAGGATTGTGAGATAAATAGATTTATCCCCATTTTACAGATGAAAAACCTGAGGCTAAGAGATTAAGAGTTATTCTTAATCATCTAGGTATTTGATCTCAAGTTTCTTGACCTTGAGACCAAAAGAACTGACTTAATAATAACATAAAAATTCAAAGTTTCCTTATTTGGCCAAATAGGTGTCATCAAAGAAGATGGAACCACACAGAATATGGAAGTCCTTAGAATGCCTAAACTCAGGTTCAGCAATATTTTTAAAGAGTAATGATGACAGTCCAAGATCTGGTTTATTACTAATTTAAATGAAGATAATTTTAAGTCTCAAGGATTTACTTATGGTTGATTAAGGAACTTAATTTTATACATATTGCCTATTAATGTACTTGGGTAAATTCTTTAAGCTCCATGGCTGGGAAATTTTTTACATTAAGAGATAATATTTTAAGAGAGAATCACAGGTAAATTTTGTGCCAAGAAGTACAATCCAGGAAATTATTTTCTACATAAATGAGAACAATTCAGAGGCAATAGATTATCATTTCATTTAATTCTGTGAAATTAGAATTGTTTAAGCTAGATCTTGTTTGTGTAAGTGTTCATCCATCATTCTAGAAAAGGATCAATGACATCATAAGGGTGATATCTTGACTTTCTAGTAAATTGAATTTAAGTGAAGCAGAGCTGCACACAATTATCAGCTTCTCTCTCTCCTCCAGAATCATCAAGAATCCAGTGGCAACACATAAGTCAAGGCAAGTAAGATGGCCCAGGATGCAGTGGAAGATCTTGGCCTTTTTAAGCAAAGGTCTTTCCCAGGTCTCCGTTTGTCTAAGGCAATGCCCATTCAGTGATTAAAGGCTAAGTGAGAATTGAGACAAAAGGTGACCTAGTTTGCCACTACAGAAGAATCAATCTGGGAGGGAGGACCTTCAGAGAATCTAATTAGAACAGAAAATAGTTGCTATTTACACTCACACTGAGCCAATCAAATAACAAACAAGGAGCAAGAGAAACTTGGATGGGTCAGATTATTGGGGGGGAAAAAAACCTTAAAGAGAAGATATTTAAATTCACACTAATCATTTTACATATATGAAAACTGAGGTCCAGGTAGAATTAATGACTGGCCTAAATAAGATCATACAGTTAATAACAATAATACAGTTAATATCTTACTTTAAAATGTCCCATAGTGAACATAAATCTCACATGTAGTATCCTCAAAGGATATGGGATTGAATCTAAATTCTCACAGTTAGCTATCTGTGTTCTTTACTGTGACTCAGAGGTTCATATCTTCCTTATGAACAACAAGTTAAATGCACAGCACATATATATGTGTGTGTGTGCGTGTGTAAACATATATGTATCAAAAAGATGCTATGAGGTAGCAACACATTTTATTAAACCTAAATCAATATTTAAAATGTTATTATTATTCAATTGCAAATGTTAGAGAAGTAACTAAAGAACTAAATAATCCTAATTCTGATGCTTTGTGTCTTTAAGTAATGATTTCTCTTTTAAGTTTTTTTGCCTCTAAGGAACTCTTCATCTTGACTTTCTTGCCTCTAAAATAACAAACTTTTTTTTCCCTCCTTTGGCATTTAATATTTTACATAATATGGCTCCATCCTAGCTTTCTAAATTTACTCTATACTATTATCTTCCACATGCTCTTCATTCCAAACAGAATGGTATATTTGCTCTCTTCCATAAATGACATTTCATTTCTCATTTCCCTGATTTTGAACAAACTGTTAATCATACCTGGAATAGTTTCCTCCTCCCCTCCATTTCTTATTTTTTTTAAGTTTCCCTTGAGGCTTAGTTCAAGTGCCACCTCTTATTAAGGGTCTTTCCTGCTCATTCTAGCAGCCTGTACCTCTTTCTTCCTCTTAAATTACTTTGTACTTTACTTTGTATGTGGTTTGCTATGTTTATCTGTTTATATAATACATGCTAGGTAGCTACTGAGGCAAAAAAAAATGGCCTCTTTCACTTAGTCCAAAAAAGAAATAAATCTGAGGGGGAAACCCCTAGGTTTTCTAGCCAAAACAATAAAACTGAGACCTGTTAAAGACCTTAGACTAAAAAGCCCAAGATCTTGCCCCTGCATCCATGGTCATCTCCAGTAGTTCTCCAAAAGAAATGCAAAATGTGCAAAATTAGAGAAGTTACCCCAATGTTCATATGAACTATTTGTGCCTGCCTTATGGCAGAGCATTCTGAGCTATTATTGGTCTGATCAGCCACAGTCTTACACACTGTGTGCTGATTCTAACATAATATCATTTTGTTCCTCCCTGGCAACAAAGGACAACAACCAGACCAACCTGATCTATAACCGGTCACTGAACCCAGATGGCTCTGGAGGAGAAAGTACAACATCCCTCCCTCACTTAAATACAACTCAGTTGCATGTCATGGAATCACCTTCCTGATATTATGATCCTCTTCAAGAAAGAAGGACAATTAGCAATACTTATATGCTATAGCATCTGTCCTCCCTGTGAAAGAAAGAAAGAGAGAGAGAAAGAGAGAGAGAGAGAGAGAGAGAGAGAGAGAGAGAGAGAGAGAGAGAGAGAAAAGAAGAAAGGAAGGAAGGAAGGAAGGAAGGAAGGAAGGAAGGAAGGAAGGAAGGAAGGAAGGAAGGAAGGAAGGAAGAAAAAGAAAGAAAGAAAGAAAGAAAGAGAAAGAGAGAGAAAAAAGAGAGAAAGAAAAAGAAAGAAAGAGAAAGAGAGAGAAAAAAGAGAGAAAGAAAAAGAAAGAAAGACAGAAAGACAGAAAAGAAGAAAAATAAAAACTTCTTGAAGGCAGGAGTTTGGTTTCTTTTTATTTTATGTTTTTGATCCCTAGCACCTAGCACACTTCCTGGCACATGTTTAATAATGTCTGCTGAAAGAATAAAACACAATATTTGAGCATGATCTTCCAACTCACTGTCCTCTCCCTATCCTTCACCAAATGAGATTTTCCTTCCTCAGAATTTGATCATAATGACAGTTACTGCCTGATTGAACTGATGGGATTCAGTGAGTATATCAACCTAACATAAGTTCTGATCAATGAGATACCAAAGCTTAGGAACGTAAGTCCTTATTTATAATATAATAATATGTATAATATATAACATATACATATTTTGCAATATATAATATATGTATAATGTATAATAATATAATAAGTCTTATATATAATTTCCTGGAGGACAGCCAGGAATTATCCTTTTTTCCAACTAGGTTTTCTTTCTTCCTATCCTACCTAGGTGGCTTAAAATCCATGAATCTTTCTCATTTCTTTTGGGTTTCTCTCTGCTTCCTTCTCCATTTTCTCTCTTTTGTTCATTTTCTTCTCTTTTCTCCACTTTAAGAATACGAGAGTATTCACCTAGCTCACCTGTCTACATTAGAACAGCCCTGCCAGATACTGTGGAAAGTTTATGAGCAGCATGAGACTAAGCTGCCCAGTATCCTCCTACTCCGATGGCAGATCTGTCTCCACAGCACTTCAGAGGATCATAGATTTGAAGGTATGAGAAGGCTCTGAAGTCATGTAGTCTAATCCCCTTCATTTTATAATTGAAGAAACTGAAGGCTAAAAAGGTCAAGTCATTTAACAGAAAGCAGCCAAATAGTATGTAAGCAACAGAGTTTGAATTTGGCCTTCAGTTTTGAACCCAACATTTTCCATTCCAGTATAGCTCACTTTCCACCGAACCACACTGCCATGTAGCAATGGCAACTGGACAAAGAAGAATGATAAAAGGAATGATGGGCAAACTCATAAAAACTCTTCCAACAAAAAAGCATTTCACGGGGCATTCGCATAAGGACCAGGGGGATTTTCAATCTCCAGGCTTAAATTATGGCTAAATTGTAAGCAGTAATGTGAGTTATTACCGAAGCACATGTACACTTCTAAATTGCAACCGTCAAATTGCTTCTACCGTTCAATTACCCTGAAGCTGAGCTTTAAATGAAAAGCCAGTTATTCCATAAGCCCTCAAGGCAGAGGAACTGTATCTTTTGCAATTAAATGTTGACATAATCCTTTCATACCCGTTTTTACTCTCTCACGCTGTAAAACTTTCTCCCAGGCACTCAAGTACTTTCTTCCAGTTCTGCTGATAGGAGAAAAAATGCTGAAAAAATTTATTTAGAAAATTAGGGAAGGAATTGTATATATGTGTCCCTCCTTGGATTAAGTTGCAAAAGTGAGAAGTTAGAACAATTTAAAAACAGCTAGGACTGGAGTGAAACAGTTCTTTTCTCAGAAAAAAAAAAAAAAAGAGGCATTTCTCAGTCTCTCTGGGCATTGACCCACTGCCCCTAGTACTAATACTACTCTTTGAAAATCGATATTGGAATAGCTCCAAGGGTGCTTGTAAATACAGGAGAGAATGAGTAGTAATGGAAATAGAGCTATGGGGACACATTAAGAAGTATCCTAGTTTTATCCACACAAGGAAGATCAGAAGTGGGGGTAGAAGGGGGAAGCCCAATTGTGTATAAAAAGGACACATTCTACTTGAGTTGGGAGATGTCAGAATTCGAATTTAAAGGTGAAACTTAAAAGTCCTTATTTCTGGAAAACTCTGGTCTGAAAATGTCCCTTTATGGGCTAATATCAGCTTAAACCCTGCTTGTGACAAATGATGCTTGATTACTATATTTGTAAGATTGCTCTTTAGTGTGTTGCAGAAGATGGGTGGATATGGCATTCTGGCCCCTGCTGCTGTCTAAGATCAGTCATCTGGAATTCAACTACCAAGGGAACCTTTCATTATTTAATAGGTAGAAAAATATTTATCTGTGCCCAGGTGCTCGATTTCAAAGGTGCAGGAATTCTCAGTTAAGGCTAACATCTGAGAAGATAATAATAAAAATACTATAACACTGGTATTTATGTAACATAATAAAGTTAGGAAGGGCAGTTAGGTGGCACAGGGGATGAAGTACCCAGCCTGCAGACAGGAAAATTCATCTTCCTGAGTTCAAATCTAGCCTCCAACAATTACTACTGTGTAACTCTGGGCAAACTCTATTTGCCTCAGTTTTCTCATCTGTAAAATGAATTGTAACAGGAAATGACAAATTACTCCAATGTCTTCACCAAGAAAACCCCAAATAGGGTCATAGGGTCAGACAATACTGAAATGAATGAACATCAAAAATAAAGTTAGAAAAGTGTACATCTCATTTGAGCCACACAAAAAATTTATAAGGTAGTAAGTACCAGAGATATTATCTCCATTTTATAGATAAGGAAACTGAGAATAAGAGAAATGATCGTTGACAAATGACATGGGATAGGATTTGAATTTAGGTTTTCATGATGCTGGTCTCAAAATTTATCCACTACATGTCAAATATTGCTATAGCTGCTATACCTCCTAGCACCACATATTGTGAATCTGGGCAATGATCACTATTAACTGATGATATTCCCCCAAGAAAGTAGTACCAATAGCAAAATGTACAACTAAGTCTCTTGCCTTCCCTTCCCCCAAGTCATCCAGTCCCAAGGAAATACAAGAATACAAGTTTAAAGCAGAAACACACACACACACACACACACACACACACACACACACACACTCAGTGGTTCTTTAAAAAGAGAACACATATTGAGATGCTTTAATGAGAGATTTGGATTTCGAAAATTTGGAATTTAAAATCCACTTCTGGAATTTGCTAGCTGAGTGACCGTGGCCCATTTAACCTTTTTGACTAACCTTTTTGGTATCTTAGTCTCTTCACCTATAAAATAGGAATGGAGGTAGGGACTAGTTAAATAATCACTAAGGTCATTTCTATCTCTAAATTTTATACTCTAAAAATAATAATTAATGCAAATCAGTTAAATAAGCCCCTGGGAGAAAGAGGAATGTATAGCTCAAGACTGCTGAATTAATTGGTGAATATATTTGAGGGAAATTCTTGGCTACAAAATATTTCTGTGTAGTTCCACCTTCAAGTTTATCCAGTCTACTCAGATTGGGTTCTTCAAAGATAGCTGGAGTTTTGTTCACTCCAAGTAGGAATAGCCAAGCTCCCTTTGTCTACTGCTGCAGAGGGAGATAAAATCCTTTAATATCTGTGATCTATTCGGAGTGAGTAGGTTCTTGAGCTGATTGCCTAGAATTCAGCTACACATAACTATTCCTTTCATATCCCTAATGAGGTCATAGTAGGAATTTGAATAGCACAGAAAGCAGGGACACTCCTATTTATTAATGTACTATGTTATTTCTATGTTATTCAATAAATCCTGTAATTAGCTTTAGTTGACTGCAGCTGTGTCTCTATCCCTTGAAATCCTATGACCAGACTAGACTGAATTCTCATATAGGAATACTCATCATGCAAATCAGGGTGTTTGTGCTTCTGGTCATATTTGGTCTCCTCCTAGAGGCAACAGGAGGCTAAGTATCTTCTGGCAGCAAAGGCTCAAGGCCAGAACATCAATTCTTAGTCATATGAGGTACTGTTCCTGGAAGGGAGGGGAGGACAGGGAAGGGTAACTCAGAAAAAAAATAAATTAACTCAAGGAGTTTAAAGAATAAAGGGAGTAAATAGTTTATCATAGGTAGTATGAAATTGTTTAATTCCTCAGATGGAATAAGGGAGTAGAAAGGAAGAAGGGGAAGGAAGAGGAAGATTTGAAGTAATAATATAAAATATGGTTGGAAAAACAATGAACTTGCATACAAGAGAGACCTAAGTCAGGAGGATTACATTTTACTTGTATTAACTATGAAACCTTGAGAGGACAATGTCTGAGTGGAGTCAGAGTCCCTAAGAAAGAGGAGGACTGTGTAGCTTTATTTCTGTCTCTATTGCCCAGTTCAGAAATTTAATAGACACTTAAAATACCTGCTGGTCAATTAATGATTTGACTTGTAAAATGGAGATGATCATATCTCTAATTCCTAAATCATAGGATTTTGGTGAGGAGCCAGTAGAATGTAATTTTGAGGACAAGGATCTCTTCTTAATCTTTGCAGGTAACAGAGTGTATGGCACATTATTATGTACTTGTCTCTTGAATTGAATTGATAATGAAAAGAGACAATGTATAAAAGTGTTTTTTTAAACTTAAAGGTTGATATAAATGTCAGAGCTCAATTTATCTTAATATATGTATATGTATGCTGATCAACTTGATGCTAATTTTGGTCCACTGGCAATAAATAATGCCCTGATTCCCTTGGGGATGAGAAGAGGGGAGAAAGAAAGAAAAATCTTTAAGTATACATTTAAAAGAGGTAAGGAAAATGAAACTGGGGAAGGAAAATGGCTTTCTTGGTGTCACAGAACTAGTGTTAGGGCCAAGATAAAATACATTACATTTCAAGTATAGTAGCAAGATACAAGGGAAAGTGCACTAATTTAGAATCAGGATAATTGTGTTTGAATCCTCCTTCTAATTCTGCTCAATTCTTTAAGTGTTCTATCTTCAGAACTGAAGAGGGATATGTACTTCTCTCTTTAATATCCTGTATTTCTTGAAAGTCAGATTCTAAATTGGAAAGGGGCATTAAGATATAACCAAAATGAGGAAAATTTGTATTTTAAAAAAAATTTCTCCACGGATATTTTAAATCAGTGAATTTCTCTTCTCTGCTGAGATGACCTAGTGACATATTTATTTTGTTATTTTTTGACTTTTCTAGATATTCACGTATCAACTGTCATTGTTCAAAAGGAGTGGTCTGGAAAACCTGGGAATATTTTACACTTCTGAACAGTCACTTTAGAGTAAGTATTTGAGCCAACATCCTCACTGCCAGTTCTAGCTCTAATGAAAGTGGAGCAGTCCTTTTGAGGATTCTTGATAGATCCCCTTCCTTTTCTTCCCTCTACTTCAGAGCAGGCAGTTATCCTCTGACTGCTTTCTGTCAGCCACAATGACATTTTTCCACTGACTGCTAACCCGAACTCTGTTGATGTGGTAAAGGGTAATCTCCATCCCAAAGGTCTTCTCTTTTTGTCAGTCTTGCAGTGCAGAAAACTGACTGAGCTCTACTGGGGATGGGGGTTGTTCTTACCTAGTTCAGGCCATAAACCATGAACTCATGGCCTTCTGCACAAATGTATGTCTAGGGGGGGGGGCTGCTTCTTGTTTGTGTCTACTTTCCTTTGGTACAAGGCTTTGGGAAATCTTAATAAGTAACTGGTACATACTATGGATAAAACATCATCATTTCCTTTCAAAATTCATCATTTGGAATTTCACCTTGATTTACAAGATAAAACTCAGAGCAGCAATGGTTTTAGGATGGGAATAGATTTTACTGTGAATTTTTGTAATGAGATAGATATTTCATATAGGTCAATATTAGCAAAAGAGGTTGAGCCCTTGCATCTTATTTCCTCTCCAAGATAACAAGAATGTGGTAATTTGCATATGGGGCTATGTGACAAAGAGCAAATAATGCCAAAAAACTGCATATTTGATATCACCTTCTCTGACAGAATCTCCCCCTCTACTCATTGACAAAAAGGATTGGGAAAAATTGAATGACTGAGTCAATATAACTTTCAATAGTACTATGAGCAGAAAGATAAAAATAAAGGAGGACTTGCCCACATATACATTATATTCGTCTAGAAGAATGCATGTATTCATATAAGTAAATATAAATACATAAATATAAACTCTAATATTTATAAATATAATAAATTACACATATATATATACATATACAAAATATTTTTAAAAATAGTTATTCTTACAGGCAAAACCCCTCACAGGCATTGTGTCAATAACATTTAAACTGAACTTTGAAGGACTCTAAGAGGTTGTGATGAAGGAGTATATTTGCAATATAGGAAACTCCCTATATAAGGCCCAGACCCAAGAGGTAGACTGTCATCTATGAGGAACAGAAAATAGTTCAAATTGGGTGGAATCTCGAATGTACCATACCCTTTGAAATATACCTAAAGTGGAGAAATTTGAATTTTATACAAAGTTACATGGAATCAAAAAAAAAAAAAAAGAAAGAAAGAAAGCAAGCCTTTTTCTTTCTTAGGTGTTAAACTAAACCATGAAAAGTCTTTCTCACAAATCCACAGTTACCAACACAATGGTACTCACAATAATATGTGCCATAGTGTGACTGTATTGGTTTGGAATTTCCCCCTAAAATAATACAAATTCTAACATAAAACATTTTTACAGTGAAATAAACCAAATAAATAACTAAAACTATGTCATCACATGCTGTCTTTGTGCCCAGGAAGAGAAACAGATTGCAACCAGAAATATTTACAGTATGTTTGGAGTTTCATCATATTCCTATTACTAGAAGAAGGCATATAAAGCACTGGCTTTTATATATTACTTGAGTAAGTATAACTGGGTATATACAAAAAAGGGAGGTCTTTGAGAGGTTCTTCAGCATTTTATCACATTAATATCACAATAAAATTTAAGTCATCTTTACTACTTTTAGAAATTTAAAGAAGCCATAACAGTCAATCCCACAAGCCTTATAAATAAAATACCCTAGCTTCTTCCTCTGTTGGAAAGCTTTGTCTATGACTTTACAGTGGCCAAGGTAAAAAACAAACAAATAACAAATAACATCAACAACAACAAAGTGAGTTCTGTGGCAGCTTTCTGCTGCTACTAATAATTCAATGTGGAAAGTCCATTTCATGTCTATGTTCTGGAGACAGCAACAAAGTTGATCAAAGAGGCTCTGCCACTGCTGGACAGTTTGATTGAAGAACATAAATTAATGCTTTAAAGTGACTAGCACAGACAACTGCTGCATAAAAGGATGCTATTAGATTCTTCTTAGGAAATAGTAATTAGTGGCAGTTAGTATAAATGTTTATACTTATATGAACCATGGCAATGGCATCCTATTTTATGTTTGATGCTCTCAACTAAAATTTGTCTTTCTTGGGAGATTAGAGAAACTTTAATGACCCAATTCAGCCCAGAAAATAGAGTATAGAGTCCCATTCACAAATTACCACCATGACTATGATCTTAACAAATACAGGGAATCCTGGGTATGGTGTTGGTCAGCATAGTTCCCAAACTCCAATGTGCATGGATTTCTAATTGCAGACTTTTAAGCCACAAAAAGACAGTCAAATTCTCAATTTAACCTCTTACCTTACTCAGTTACTAGAGAATGTTAGGTCAGTGACTATATTACAGTATCTTGGAGAGTTCCAGAAGTATAGGTCTAGATCATAACATCATAAAATTTAGAATTGTAAAGAATCTAGGTGCTTAACTAGATCCTAGTTTCTTAAATTGTGGTCCACGACCCCAATAAGGTCTCATAACTGAATATGAAGGTTGTAAAATTACGATTTATTAGTAAATGTTTTATTTGTATACCTGTTTTATATCCCTAAATGCCCAAAGTCACCTAAAAATTTCCCAGGCAAAAAGGAGTCGCAAAAATGATAAGATTCATTTTCCATATCAAAAAGAAGAAATAATTTGCCAAAGACCATGAAATTATGAGCAGAACTGGGAAAAGACTCAACCTTCCTGCCTTACGTAGTATGCACTCAAAAAATATTTGTTAATGCTTGACTCTTTTTATTGTAGCATAAGAGCTCCGAGTTTGGGGGGGAAGACTTTGTTAAGTGGGGAGTGGGATGGAGAATGATGCTCCATTTGGGATTTGTTGATATGTCAAGCAGAATATGCAAAAAATCAATGGGAAATGTTGTCCTATAGGTAAGGAAAGAAACCAGAATAGCATATATCTAGATATAATTCATCTGTAGTGGTGTGATAGCCAATACTTTCAATAGGGTTCATAGAAAAATAAGAGAAAAAGATTAAAGAAAAAGACATTTAGAGAAAGTAATTGGGAAAAGGAAGAATAGTCAATGAAGGGGAAAGAGAATGAGCTACCAGAGCAAAAAGAGGAAAACCAGGTCAGAGTCATATCAAGAAGTCAAAGTAGGAGAATTCTCAAAATGAGAGAATGATAAATGGTGACATGTGTCAGTTTCATCATACAGATTATAATGGACTTTGCAGAAAGTCATAGCCTTTCAAAGATGGGCACAATCATTGTGGCTTAGAGTCAGATTTCAGGGAGGAGAGAATTCTGAGTTGAACTAATTATGAACTGCCTATGTGTAATGTATTGCACTAGCCTCTGTCAGATGGGATTAATAGAAAGAAGAGGTATAGCATTCTAAAAGCTGGAGAAGAGGCAGGTCTGCAGGTGGTAAAGCACAAAGGCAGAAACAGAGGAAGATTCTCCCTCTCCATATGTCCCCTTTCCTCTTATTGCCAAGAGAAAGGAACAGAAGTTGACAGTCACAAGGAATTCACTATTAGTGCAATTGTATTTCAGTTATTATTCTATTCATTGTACTCACCCCTCAGGCCATTCTATTTACATAATGGGAAGACTGTTTGGCAGTGAGCAAGCTCAAGTATCGATTGTAGGTGGCCTGTCTTGTTAGTTTAGAGCATAAATAACACAATTGTTTTTCAGCTCTTGTTATAAGGGAATTCTGTTAATTGTAATCATTATACTGTTCACCAAATATTCTATTAGAATTCTGAAAAGACCAAAGAGATGTAAAAATTGATTTGATATGCTTATTAACTATATTGTTTCAGTGGTTTCCCTTCCTAAGGGATATTATCCATAAATTGAGGCTCCAGATATGACTGCTATAGTTTGATTCTTCTCATTTCTGGGATTGAATCAAAGATGTCTATCAAAGATGGATACTATAGTAACACTATGAATGCTTTATGTGTTTATTTCCTTGACGAGATATCATAAACAAGTATACATGAATAGAAAGTTATTTGCAACACTGGGGGAAAACGTTCATTTGATGAGATCATAGTAACACTGGAGTATCATTTTTTTGAATACAAAGAACAAGACTATTATTTGAGCTACACATCCAAGAGCTAGTACAGGCTTAAGAATTATTTCATGTATTAATGAAATCAACTTCATTAGAACATAAAAATGTAAATCAAGATATTTGTGCTCCTTCTCTTGGATGGACAAAATGAATTCTTTGAATTTCTTCTAATTGTCAAATGAGATATGCCCCACTATTCACTTAAATAATTGCTCCCCATTTGTTTTTAATAGACATTTTCCTAACATGATGTACTTCATGCTGTAGATATCTAAAATATATTTGTTGAATGACAGGTCAGATGCTTAAATATTGGGGAAGAACAATAGAGGCATGAGCAATAATGAATAGGTACTCTAATTGTGTGCAGTCATTCAGATTTATCCTGTAATGCTGGAGAAACTGAGGCATAAATATTTAATTTATAAATTAAAATTAATATTTTATTTGAATTTCTGAAAGGGAGAGATTGTCTAGGGGTAGAATAGAATCCATTTTGCCCCCAGGGCTGAATTGGACTTTTGTCTTAAAGAATTCAGCATTGAATGTGAAGTTCCAATGATTTTTATAGTGCTCTAGCAATCAGGGGAGACAAAGGGAAGGAGTGGAGTCCAAACATTGGTGAGTGGGAATTTCCAGGAATGGACCATAAATCTGGTTCTGACAGGTTGTAGGATGAGGACCATAAATTCTAATAAATTGAGAGTGAAGAAGATATTCAACTAGAGACAGGAAGTGTGGAGAAATAGAGATAGGGAATGCTAATTAGATATCTCACATAGGACATCTGGAGTTTTATGACTCTTTTGGAATGTCAAAGTGGCCAGATGTCCATAGTCTTAATTATCTCAGTCCTAATGAACAGGAAAGGGGATAGCAACCAGGGGAATTGAAGCAGAACAATTCAAGAAACTGAGGCAGACCAATTTAGGGAAACTGAGGCAAGGAAATTTAGGGAAACGGAAGCAAAACAATAAAAGGAAAGTGTGGCACAAAAATTAAACATTTTTGTATAGTTTTCAAATTTTTTTTTTTTTTTTTTTTTTGCTACTGTAGCCTTACAGGAAAAAAAATGTGCAAGAAGAAAAATCACATCTTCTCTAAATTGGAGTAGAAAAAAATGTATGAGTTAAGGATATAAGTTAATAAGTTTTTTTTCCCATATTATCATATTTGCAACAACTTGAAATGGTTCTGTAGACTTTAGTCTTGTGCAAATTTATGTAGATTGAGTTGAATAACATCAAGAAAATATGCAGAATAATGAAAAGGAAAACATTTAAATCTATTAAAACTTAGACCAATACAAAACTCAGTCTTATGTCTTGTGAACTTAATGCTGAAACAAATGTCTCTTGTGTTGTTAGTAAAGTGATGAGTACATGTATAGAATGAAAAAAATAATAGATTGGCTGTTATAGTCAGTGTCAGAAGCATTAGAAAATGTGAATAATGTAAATGTATTTAGATTTTTGGGTTCATAACCCATTTGTGGCCTACATATTGCATATTGTTGTTGTGCCACAGTTCCCTTATATTGTCCTGCCTCTGTTTCTCTAAATTGTCCTGCCTCAGTTTCCCTAATATTGTTCTGCCTCAATTTCCCTAATGGTCCTGCCTCAGTTTCTCTGAATTGTTCTGCCTCAGTTCCTTAAATTGTTCTGCCTCTATCCCCCTGGTTGCAACCCCTCTTTTCTGCTCATTAGAACTGAGATAATTAGGGCTGTGGAGATCTGGCATTCCAGAAGATAACACTCCAGATGCCCTATCTCAGATACTTAATTGACATTGTCTATATCTCTAAATTCCAGACTTTCTGGCTCTAGTTGGACACCTCCTAAGTCCTCCCAATTTGTAAGAATTTATGGTCCTACCCCCAAGCTATCAGAACTTGGATGGATGGTCCCTGCCTGAAGATTCCCACTCACCAGAGTATGGACTCCACTCCCCGCCCCAGCCTTTGTTTAGATACCCAAGCTTATATATATATATATATATATATATATATATATATATATATATATATCATTAAGAACTCACATTTGCTGCTGGATCCTTTGAGACATCAGCCTTGGGGGCAACGTGCCGCCAGCACAATCTCTTCCTCTCAAATAAAATATGAAAAGCTCTCTAATCTCTATCTCACCTCAGTTTCTCCAGCATTACAGGCTATATACAGCCTGTTAATTATTTTTTGTTCTATTTTTATTCATTATTATGAATTATAAGGTGATACAGGCATTTGTTGAGATATTTCTTTATTCTTTTCAAATTCTTCAATATCTTTAACACTAAACAATTAGCTCTAAGCCCTTACCTAAGTTTATTATGTATTAATATACTGAAGAAATTTCTCATAAACAGCCACTTATCTCTATCTACATAACAAAAACTCAAATATGAGTTTATATAAAGTCATTTAATATATAACACATTACCAAAGTAATAAACAAAACAAAGATAAATAATTATGCACAAGATTTCAGCTATGGTAAAGATCACAGCAATTTTAGAATCATCAGCTTCCTTTTGATTTCTCACTTTGCAAAACACACTTCTACCATTGAGATTTGTTTAGGTTATAGCCATTCTTTATCAAGTTCTCCTTTTTCTTTTTTTTTTCCTTTTTTTCTTTCTTTTTTTCCCCCTTTGGAGGCAATAAGGATTAAGTGACTTGGCCAGGGTCACAAAGCTATTCTGAGGATGGATTTGGACTCAGTTCCTCCTGACTCCAGAGCTGGTTGCTCTATTGACTGTACTACTTTGCTGTCCCAAGACAAAAATTCAAACAGTTCTTCCAAGAAAGAGGTGCCCTTCTTCTCTTTTTTTCTTAATTTTCCTAGTATCTCTTCAACCACAATAATAGACTCTCCAGAAAGAAAATTAAATTACCAGTCTCTCAAAATTCTACTGCCTCTTAAAAATATGTTTATAATATCTATAGTCTCTGTGGGAGAAGCTATTGAAGCTATTGATGCATTAAAAAATCAATAACACTTAAAAAAGAGAGAGAGAGAAGGCATGGTATTTCCGGCCACCATGAATGACTGAATGTAGGAACTATGTAGTTCAGTTCCCATACTTCTAGTCCAGCAAAAAACTTAAAAATAGTAGATGGGATACTGCTCAAAAAATCCTGAGTAAATAGAGTAAATGCCTTAGAATTTCACCAAAAAAAAAAAATCAGCCAGAAGCACATAGACAATAGGAAAGGGAGCCCAAGAGAAAGACCAGGGTCTATAACCCCCTGGGGGGAAAAAAAACGGAAACCTCCAGAAAGATCAGAGAATATACAGAAATAATTGTAGCCTGGCTAGCTCTAGGTTATATTTTGGAGGCAGAAAGTGTTGAAGACATGCCGAAGAAACTTCTAGGATGATGAGAATTCTACAACATAGATATTTGAAGCTTCCAGAAGAGGATGCAGTTAGTACAATATGTCTGTGCTTAGATTTATAAGTCCCTAGATCTCTACCCTGAGATGCAAGAGAGATTTCCATAAGAACCTATTGTATTAATACCTAGAAGAAATTAATCAAAAGGTTAAAAATGAAATAAAAACTTTAGGGAAATGTATTAAAAGAGAATAGTTTAGAACACAAAGTATAAAAACTAACCCAAGCAATAGACTCTCTAAAAATCAGAATAAACAAAACAGAAATCAATGACTATAGAGGAACCTAAGAAATATTAGAATAAAATTCAATAACGTAAAAATAAAAGAAAACTCAAGGTGCAGGATAGCAAGAAGAACTGTTAAGGTGAAATAACTTCAGAATCATTGGACTCTGAAAAAAAAAAAGCCTGGACACATTATTTCAAGCAATCACAAAGGAAAATTGCCAAGATTTATTAGAACCAGAGGACAAAGTGAAAATAGAAAGAATCCAGCTTCTGGAAGAAATTCAATAAGGAACAGTCCCTGGAATATCATAGTCAAAATTCAGAGCTTTCATATCAAAGAAAAATATGTTGCAAGTACCAAGAGAGTTTTAAGAACCAAGGAAACATGGGCATCACACAAAGCCAGATAGCTTCTACAATATGTAAAAAAAATAATCCTAGGATGCAATGTGAGAAAATTCAAATATATAGGCTTAGAAAGAATAACTTACTATACTAAACTTAGTATAATATTGTGGGGCAGGGTTAATGGAATAGATGATTTTAAAGCAATCTTGATGAAAAGATTAAAGCTGAATAGGAACTTTAAAATTACAAGAGTCAAAGGAAAACAAAAAAGGTAGATTTATTTGAACAGTTGGGAAGAGTTATAGGATGAGAAGTGATAACTTTGAAAGAGAAAGAAAAAAAGCAAGAGTCCCTTTCAGAAACTTCAGAAAGTGAAATGAGTATAACCAAGAGAATGTTGTTTACAGTAACAGTAATATTCTTTTCAGAACAGCTTTGAATGAATGTCATTTGACTATAATAAATTCCCAAACTAACTACAAAGGACATATGAAAAAAGACACTATCTACATCCAAAGAAAGAACTGATAAATAGAAGTATGTATAGAATGATTTTACATATCTGGATATGTCTGTGTCTGTGTTTGTGTGGGACCTTCTCTAAGGAAGAGGAGGGAAGAAAAATAGAAAATTTAAATGATTACATATTCATTACATATATATTTTTATTATGTAAAATTATTTTTATATATTTGTTATATATTCAAAAATAATGGCAAATTGTACATAATAGATTTGTAGTTTCATAAGAAATTTTTTTTTAATTATACTGTTATGGAAATGCTTGTTTTATTCCATAAATTAAAAATTAAATAAATCAAATTTTAAGTGTATTGAGGGAAACATTAGTAAAGTAGAAGTTCTAAGGATGGATTGGTTCTGTGCTGAGGATTTCAAAAGGGTAAAGAAAAGTGAGGCTAAAAAGAAATAAACCAGTATAAATACAAGGAAAAGGGGAGTAGAACTTACAGCTCTTTATAATTTCATTGTATGAAGCACACAGAAAAAGAAGCAATGGAGTAGACCTCAAATGTACTTTACTTTTATGTGGACAAATCAAAGAAAGTTTGAGCACACATAACTATACACCTAAGTCAACAGGAAAACATATAGTGATAGGAGGAGGCAATTTAAGATAGAGAATAATACTAAAAAGGGAATAGTTGCAAACAAAACAACTCTGATCCTGAAGGGAGTTTTAAAAGGAAAAAGGGAAAGGAAATATCTAGAACATAACAGTATACCCATCAATTGTGATGTGATGAAATATTATTTTGCCATAAGAAATAATGAACTAATGCAGAGAGCACAAAGCCAGCTCATAAATGGCTATTCCTTCCTCTATATTTTCCAAACTTTGCAGAAGCAAAATAGGAATTAGGGAACATGAGTCAAGAGGGATTTGGGGGAGGCATTTTCAGTATCCAGATTCTAACTCTACTATACTTGAGGTTTCCAATAAAATAGTTATAGGACTATCTCTCTCTTCATGTTGGGGAGAATGTAGATGTGGCTAATCTTCATTCTCCCTCTCATCCACACTTCTCACTTCTTAGTTACATAAACTGCCAAGAAATAGAATCAGCTTGGATCAAGCTACAGAAGAATCATTTTCCAATATGTTCATTGTCCATCTTTTTACTGAAACTATCTGAAGTAAGAAATGGCTGCCCCAAAAGGGCAGGAGATCTTAAGATGCATTCAGATAAGCATGTCTCTCAGGATTTAAGGGGGTAAATGTCACTCTATACTGTGTCTTTCTCAGATATTATCTGATATTGTATTCATTTTTAGGCACCACAGTTTAAGAAGGAAATGAATAAACCAGAGATTTCTCAGAGGTGGGAAATTAGAATTGGGCCCTGAATCTATGTCATGGCAATTGATTGAAAGACTTAAGAGATTATTAGATGTGAGGGAGACATGGCAGCTGTTTTCAAGTATTTGATGAACTGTCATGTAAAAGAGAGAATGGATGGCTTCTTTGTCCCCAGAGGACAGAACTCGAAAAAATGGGTGCCAGCTTCAGAGTAGCAAATTTAGATTCTATGTCAGGAAAAATTTCCTAGCAATTAGAGACACCTCAAAGTGAAATGAGATGTTTTAGGTCACTCACCTCAGTGACTCACTCAGGACTCCCTGAGTCCAAATCTAGACTCAGATTCTCAATAGCTGTGTGAACTTCCAAGTTAACTTCTGTTTGCCTCAGTTTCCTGAGCTGTGAAAAGAATATCTAATAGCTCCTATTTTTCAGGGTTTTTGTGAGGATCAAAGGAGACAATATTTGGGAAGCACTTAGCATAGTACGTGGCACAGAATAGGTGCTAAATAAATGCTTGTTTCCTTAGTTCCTCAAAATATTGATTAAGCATGTACTAAATAGAAGGTATTGTCCCAAATGACAGGGATCCAAAGGCAAAGATCAAAATGAAATAATCATGAGCCTTAATCAGCTTTTCATCTAATGGGGACTTGTTCACTCATCTCCAATTCTTTATGGCTCTAGGGATCATAGCACAGCAATATTGTCCATAGTATTTTCTTAGCCTGTCCAACTAACTCCATGTGGTTTTCTTGGCAGATACTGGAGCAGTTGGCTATTTCCTTCTCAAGTGGATTAAGGCAAACGTTAATTGATTTGGCCAGGATCACATAGCTAATAAGCATCTGAGGCTGGAATGGAACTCAGGTCTTCCTTACTCTACCCAGTGCTTTTATTCACTAAGCCATCTAGCTGCTTCTACTCTAATGTAGCTACCTTAAGACAAACCAGCAAATGTCAATTATATACAGTGTAAAAAAACTGGGAGAAAAGATGAAGAACAGGGAGGATCAGGAAAGGTCTTATGTAAAATATAGCAGCTGAGGGTGTTTTGAAAGTAGCTGAGAAAAAGAAGAGGAGAAAATGAGAAGGAAGTACAGAATATCCTGATTATGGGGAGAAAGAGAAACCCACAGGATGAAGTTCCAGAAAGCTCTACTCATGCACATGACCATTGCCCCAGGGAAAGTGGGGATAACTTTCAGGTAGGAATTTATAAAACCCTCTGTATTCAAATGCTTTATTGCAAGTGTCCTTCATTTTTAGAAACATCCAGGCTGATCTGATTTAAAGTGTTTGTTGTGTGATGTGCTCATTAATGTGCCTAAAATGAGAAATGACAGGAGTCCTTTTAGATCTTAAAGTCAAGGGGAGAAAAATCCTTCACTTTGAGGAAGAGAAGAAAACAAACATTAATTAAGCTTCGACTATGTGCCAGGCTTTGTTCTAAGTGCTTTACATATGTTATTTCATTTGATCCTTGCAACAACCCTGTGAAGTAGGTTCTATTATTAGCCCCATTTTATAGTTGAAGAAATGCAGGAATTCAGAAGCTAAATGACAATTACACAGCTGATAATTGTCAGAATCTGGATTGGAACACAGGTTATACTGAATCCAGACCTAGAGCTCTCTTCACTAAACCACTTAGCCCTAGGTAGTTTTTTTGTAGAAATCCCCATGCTTATTCTGAGATAAGCCCAACCCATATAACCACTGAGGTTATTCCAGCCTATTAACAATGGAATAAACGTGAATTCCCCAAATTCATTGCTACACAAAGAATAGATAAGAAGCCTAGTTTATATAGGTGAGTGTAAAGAGAGAGAAAAGATGGAGAAAGAGAAGATGGAAACAGAGCTGAAATCAACATTGTGTTTATGTCAGGTTTTAAAATATAGATGAGAGAAAAGGACACCTTCCCCCATGCTTTCAAGGCACTTAGGCACATTCAAGTTGTGAACATTTTAATTTCCTTACTCAGCTTTAAATAGATTTTTTATCTTGGCCGGAGAGGCCTGACCATCTGCTTCCTGAGTTTTGATGATATCCCCAGACATATATACATATATAATAGTATTGCATATATTGCATATATATATATATATATATATATATATATATATATATTGCATTCTGGGTATATTTCTATTTGCTTGACCTGAACTTTCTACACTCCAAACTAGGCAAGAGACCACAAAAATATGATTGTACCTTCCATGCCACATTCTCACAGAATTAAAGAATCTTTGAGCTAGAATGAACCTTGGAGATTACGTTAACCAATCTCCCACCTTAAGCAGGAGTCCCTTCTTTGGCATCCTAGACCAATGATCATATGACTTCTGTTCATCCTTTACAGTGATAAGAAGCTGTTGATTTCTTGAGATCCATTGTTAAGTAGTTCTACTATTTATAAAACTGGGGAGGGCATTTTTAGTGATAATTTTCCCCTCTAGAATTTCTAGCCATTAGAGGAATACTGGAGGAACCATTTAGAAGAACACTGAATAAATCTCTATCTTCTTTGAAACAGTTATCCTTTTCAATTTTCTATCATGTCCTTCCCCCTAAATTCTTCTCTTTTCTGGGCTAAAAATTCTTTTCAACTGAGTTAGCTATGGTATATTTTTCATGACCTTCAACATCATCAACTTAGAGTTTTTGGGATATCATCCATTTTGCCAATATCTTATCTCTTTTATGAAATTCAGACTTTAACCCACTATTCAAGGTGCAACCCAAACAATATAGAAAATTATGGAATCATTATATTCTATGCAGATAAAGGTAAGATGAGTTCTATTAATGTTTTTTTATTATCTCATCTGCTCACTTTGGGCATGGAACAAACAAACTCCAGATCTTTTTCCCACTGACAAATCAAATTTCTCTTTTTAAATTTTGTGATCAATTTTAATGAACCCACAGACAGCACTTACAGTTTTTCACTGATAAATGTGATCTTGTTTCTGTGGAACCATAAATCCAACTAATCAAACTTTTTTTGTTGTTTTTTATTATCTCTTCTAATAGAGTTACTATCTACAAGCTTTGTGCAATCTGCAAATTTTATTAATATGCTTCCCAAGTCATTGATAAAAATATTCAGAAGGACAGAGAAAAGGACAAAGTCTTATGATATTCCATCAGACATCCCCTCCATATTGACCTTAACCAACATTATTCAAATATAAGTGTTTAATCATCTGCAAATTTGCCTTAATATATTATCATCAAGTTCATGTCATCATCTTAACCACAAGGATATAATGATTTAGCTTTGTCAATTGCTTTGCTGAAATGAAACCATGCCTCTTTTATTTCTCTCATCTATAAATCTAGTAAAAATATGTAAAAATAGTGAGCATGGCAGTATCTAACAAAGAATCCAACTCGGAAAGAAGTAAAATTTATGTTTCAAAGTATGTCACTAATAGTTCTAAGTCATTAATTATCAGAATTGAAATTAAAAGTACCTTGAAATATATTTCTTGTTTTTTTTTCCTCCAAGACTATATTTACTATAAGAGGTCATGTAGCTCAACATGAGTTGAAATTAGTGGCTCAAATTTTCCTGGAAATTTAAATAAAAGATTCTGCACATATGAAGAAGCTATAATATCACTCTGTAGCCCAATTATAGTCACAAATATTGCCTGAAATCTCAATCAAAAGAAGCAATCAGGATAACAAAGAGCACAAGATGAAGAGTAAGTCTCTCTTTCTAGTCCCAGTTCTGTCACTACCTAGGAATAAAACTTGGGTAGGTCCTATAACCTCCCTGGAACTTAGTTTCTTAATAAGTTAAATGACAAGCTAAGATTAGATAGACCTTTAAGATCTATTCTATCACCAACAATTCATAAGAACTGATATTGCTATTAATGAAGTAAGAAAGCTACATGTATGACATAGAAATAGTTTCTTTTACTTTAAAGTGTTCAAGTGATCAGCAAAAGCCTATTTTGTGATGCCTAAAGCATTCTGTCTGGTAGAGGAATCATTGAAGAGAATATCTTACAACCAAAATCAACTGAAGAGCAATTATTATTATTATTATTATTATCTATTATAGATACAGACTCAGTATTTATTGTGACTTTTTTGAGTTAAAGCAAAGGATCAAAACTTGCTCAGAGACCCTGCCTTTGGCATTGGGTTGTTTAATAGTTTTATAAATTATGTGGGTAATAGGAGGTACATAATGGGGAAATATGGATAATAATGGTCATCAACTTTCTGGTGACATTTAACATTTATAGCTAAAATAATAATTACACAGTGAGAATTTAAAATTTATATAGGGAAAGTCTAAAACAATTGACCCAATCTAATTAAATGTAAAGTTTTATTATTGGGCTCAAAAAATCAACTCTGCTAGTAAAATAGTGAGAAGATGTCACCATAAAGCAATTCATTTGGCAAATATTGATGAGAGGAAAGGTGAGGGAAGTGATTAATGAACTGCAGTTATTATAAATCAGAAAGGAGACATGACAGCCAAAACACCTAATGCAATCTGAGAATACATTAAGAAAGTTAAATGTGCAAAGAGAGGAGATAATTTTAATATACTTGTCTGTGATAAGGTCATGTGTTTAGAGGAAAGTAGTATATTTTGAATCAAAAAATCATTTGCGCTCTGGAAGCTACAATTTATAGAAGGCACTAACAATCTAAATAAAGTTTGAAGAAGTTAACCAAGGAGGATAATAAAGGCATTCCACATCATATTCTATGAGGATTAAAGGAACCTAAAATTTTTTGCCTGAATAAAAGCATACCTAGGTGTAAGATGAAAATTCTATTCAGGAAAATGAAGAACCGCTACGGAGCAAAAGGATCTAACTTATTCTGCCTTATTCCAGAATATAGAACCTGGGTGGCAGGGAACGAAGTTACAGAAAGGCAAATTTGGGCTCAATCTAAGAAAAGATTTCATAATAATTAGAGGTACCCAAAAGTTTAATGAGCTATCATCAAGAGAAGCTGCCTTTGGCTATCCTGGAGGTCTTTAAGCAAGGCTGAAAAACCACTTGCTTAAAAAGTAAGAAGCTATGCCTATTTATGACTTCTGAGATTTCTTCTACATATATGATACTGTGATTGTATAAATTCTGAAGTTGTTTTCATTCAATTTCAAACACATGGAGAAGGGTAATGAAATCTTTTTTATTAAAAATTGGTAACAATCCCTAAGTTAGGTAGAGCTTTATCCTTTGAGAAAAACTGTAACATGAATTTGTTTCTAAGCAAGAAAAATGGGACACGTGAGCTCACACTGCTTTTTTAGCTCACCCACTTGCAAAAAGAACAAGGGAGTTATCCTTTTTTTTTAATCTAAAAAAAAAAAATGACTGTTACCTTAAATGAAAGGTTTCTTTCCTGAGTTAACTACAGAGATTGCAACTAAAAAGTTGCAATATTCAGGCAATAGATTGGGAATCCAAAGAAATGTTTTTTCTTCTAATTGTTTGTTCAGAGATTTATGCATATATGTATATTTATAAAATATATTTGTCCTTCAATCTGAAATATTCTGCACCTACTGCCAATTTCCATTTTAGACATTCCCCTCAGTTAGATGTGGATGGTAATCATCCATTGTAGTGGGAGCTTCCAACACACTGCTCTAATTTTCTAAAATGCCTGTATATAATAGGTGTTTAGTAAATGCTAGTTGGGCAAGTTAAAAGGAAAAGTTAAAAGCCAAAAGGAAAAAAGATATGGAATGAATTTAAACAGGATTTAGTAAGCCATTGTATAAGTAGAACATTCCATTAAGTATTGTGGAGAACATCAAAGATATAGTAAATATTGTCTCTCCTCATGAAGATTACAATCCAATCAATGAGTTTGATCTGTAATCCAGTGGGGATCACATCAAGTAAGTTAGTGCAGGAGTAGGTAAATAAGATAAATACAAAAGCCATCACATGACCCGAGAACACAGGCATGGAGAATATGCTATTATTTATACCAATGCTTAATATTGAAATAGAATATATGACATTTTTTAAAAGCATGGAAGTTAGAAAAGGTTCAATTTTGGGGGATTCAGTTGTAGAAAAATTGTATTTAGGGAACTGGTTGAATTTTCAAAAAGAACTAAGAGTACTAGAAATAATGCTAACTAATATTTATATAATACTATATGCCAAGCATTGTGCTAAACATTTGACTGTTATAGGAAAAGTTACATGAGGTAAGGGATGATCTCATTTTCAACTTTGTATAGATATGGTATAGATAGTGCTGGGGAAGCTAGATGATACAGTAGATAGAGATGCAGGTTTGCTATCAGGAAGAACCGTCTCCCTAAATTCAAATCTGGCTTCGGACTTACAGGTTGAATGACCCTGGCAAATCACTTTAACCTTGTTTGCTTCAGTTCCTTAATTGTAGCTAGAAAAGGAAATGGTAAACCACTCTAGTATCTTTGCCAAGAAAACACCAGATGGAGTCACAAAGATCAGATCTTACTAAAAAACAACTAACAATAACAATAAATAGTGCTAAACACAAAATCCTCCATGGAGAAGAAAGTGATTAAACCTTCTTGTACCGAACTGGACATGTTAAGTTAGACCATAAGACTATCAAGCCTGTCATCAATTTCCTATTTCCAATGTCCAATATTGTGCTATACATACAGATGGTATTACTTAATCTCTCTTGACTTCAAGCTCAACAACTTCACAATTTTTTAACCTAATAAATTACACATGCCTTTAAATATATATATATATATATATCATATATAAAACAACAAAAATATGTAAAGAAAAGAAAAGAATAAAAAATATGTAAAATAAAAATACAGTGCCCTATAACAAACTACTTTCCATTATCATAAGCACATTAATTCTTTGGTCTTTGATATAAATGACTTCTTTTGAGTCAGTGGATAGATGACTATATAATGGATAGAAAGGCAGCTTTTGAGTGAGGAGAAATCTAGTTTAAGGACTAACTCTAACATATGCTGTATATGTCACCCTAGGTAAGGCTCTTAGCCACTCAATGGAACCCTCCCCAGGAAATTCTCTAAGACTATATTACAAAAGTCACAGCTGGACATTGATTGAAACCTTTTTCATTGAAAGGTCACTACACTGAAAAAACACCATTATTCTATGAGAAAATAATAACTTATTAATTAAAAGATTTGCAAAAGCTATGTGGAGGAATTGTTATTTTATTTGAAAGGGAGGAAGAATCATGAAGAAATCGTGATCATATGAATCAAGTCAAGATTTAAGTATTAAGCATTCAAAAAGGAGTGGGGAGAAGAGAAGGCAGGAAGGGAATGACTTACTTCTCATAATCTCATATCATGTTATTTGAAATTTGTAATTAGCAATTTTATGCTGTTAAAAAATATGCAAGTGTCACTTACAATTTACTGCAGAGTGTCATGGAATTAAACCAATCAATTTATTTTTAATGGACTGATGAAATAATTTTTGAGTCTATCCCAGAGACGTATAGTTTGCCACTGCTTTTTCCTTGAGGCATGATGAATAGTTCTATTTTAAAATATGGCACTCACTGCATTAGAAATTAAATCTCTTCTCTTCTTGGAGTATGTGCTACTTGGAGTTACCACCATGCAAGGAATTATTAAACATCGAGTTGTCACTCCAAAAATTAGACCTCTGGTTGTCTTTATGTATACTACAATAGAGTTCCATCTACTCAGTGACAATTTTATTATGTAGTATATGCTTTTTAAATAATTTTAATTGGTTAATGTATTCTTCCTTGTTGATTTTGAGAACATAGTGGAATTCATTTAAGAAAAAAACAGTAAAGTTAAGCTTCATATTTTTATTTTGATATATCTCTTGCATTACTTCAGAAAAAAATTTAAGTGTCCCTTTTTTTTCTCAAGTTCATTTTTGAGATTATACACAAATACATTCTTTGAAGGAGAAAATGGTTCATAAAAAGTCCATTGAAAGTATCATTTACCTCCTCAAGTTGTCTAGACTGAGCAAGCACTTTACGTTGTATTAATCTCTTTTTTCTAATCTAGAAGTAACTGAAAAATCTGCCAGTGAATGGAAGAGAAATTTAATATCATAATCAATAAAATAGTGCTATCTCCAAGCTTTCTTTCTTTTGTTCTATTTTAAGTGTTCCCTCCTCTAGTTATTCCAGTTTTATTTGGGGTTTTTTTAAGCTTAGTAGACTATAAAGCTCATCTGAAGGCCACTTTCCTATAAGAAAAGCATTAGATCAATTAATCTAAAAGTATTGAGTAAGTATATTATTTACTAGGCTCCAAGTTAAAAAAAAAAAAAAAAAAAAAAACAAAGCAAACCAAAACAAACAAACAAACAAAAAACTGGAGATTTAAGGAAAGGTAAAAGTTTAGTCCCTGTATTCAATGAACTTACATTTTAATAGAAGAGGTAACATACAAAAGTATACACGAAAAATATATACAGTGTAAAGAGATGGTATTCTCAGACAAAAGTAGTCAGAGATGAGAATGGAAGAGAGAAGGAAGAAGGCTGTAGAGAACTGAATTTAAATTAAATCACAAAGGAAAAAAAGAGTGGAAAGTAAAACAGTACAACTCTCTGGATTTGGGGGACAATCAGTAAAAAAGCTCAGACCTGGGAAATGTAATAGGTGCAAAAAAGAACTAGAAGGTATATTTCGTTGTATCATTGATTACATGAAGCAGAATAAAATAGAAAATATCTGGAAAAGTAAGAAGATCCAGAAGGGCTTAAGGGTGGAGATCATTTGGGTTTGGGGTTTTAGTTTTATTGTTCTTGGAATTTTAACCCTACAGCCTAGAATATTGACTGATAGCTGATAAAATGTGGTACACTACACACACTGTTAAACTCAGTCAATTTTTCCAATTGTTATATTTTCAGTTTGTGCTCTTATATCTTAAAAATCTATAAACACTACAAATCAGGGCTTGAATTATTGTTTTGGTGATTATCTAGACTTAATAAAGTAATGTAATGATGTTAATAATGCAAATTACACTTAAAAGTGGGTCATGTTTCTTTTTTTTTTTTTTTCTTTTTTTTCTTCTCTTTCTGGAGAACCAGTTGTTAAACATTTACCAACATAGCCCAGCATTCAGTTGATGTTATTTTTGCTGAATTGTTTCTTTTATTTCCACTTCTTTTTATCCTATATTGCAAAGGAAACCTCTGTGGAGAAAGGAGGTTGGAGGATTCTATTAATAAATGCTTCTTGAATAAAAAAAAGGCTTTGATGGATCTATAATCTTATTGGTATAGATGCACCCTCCAGGCATGTAGATCAGAATGCATTCTTGCTTACTCATTCTGCATGACTCCTATGCATGTCATTTCATCAGTCTTCCACAGATGATTAATACAACATAGCTATAGCTTATCATCTGTATATTTTCAAATATATTCACATAAAATTCACTTTTCCTATTATATATATATATATATATATATATATATATATATATATATATATACATGTGTATGTATATGGGCACAAGCACACACAACAGCTAGAAAGATTTTAAGAACAGGCTTCTCTATGCACTGCATATCCTTTGTTTGGGAACTAGTCTAGTTTATTTCAAAGAGGTACATTAGTAAAAAGGTCCATTACAGCAACTCATGAAACCTTTCTGTAAGGCAGGGAATGAATCCTCAGATGAAATCAGTTGTGTTGACAAACCGAAGGGCATATAAACAAAGTAGATGGCTGCATGTATTCAACATTTGAAAGCTGCAATAATCCCATTTAGCTTTGCAAGTTAACACATCGCAATTATAACTGAAGAAAATATTTAGATTCATTTCAAACCCATGTAATTTTAATAGTCACTCTGCCCTTTTTCTACCCCCCACTAGGTGACAGATGTCTTTAATTTCCATTTCCAGAGGCATACAGTCCATCTTTGAAGGATGATGCTACTGAAGATTTTGAGCTTCACTGATGGATTGTGCATTATATGGAGAATGAGCTAATATAATTTGAAGTTTAGAATGATTGAATATGTCCAGTTTTCCCAATTTTAGAATCTGTCATCTGGGATATACTGATGGAAGTTCATTCAGAATTTGAATACTAACATATTTTACATGTAAAATAAATCTATTGTTTATTGTTTGGGACAGACATGAATTATAACAAAATGCTAACTCAATAGAGAAAACACATATTCCTATTGTCAATTAGAATATGTTTGTTCTTGTTACCTCCTCACAGTAAAATAGTGTTTTAGGTAGACAGTAACCTGATGAACAAACACAAAAGCATTTTAATCAGGTTGAAATGAGCATTCTTATCCTGCTCATTAAGATAAAGAAAGGTTTGGCAGGCAAACTTTTATTAGGCTGTAATTTGCTTTCATATGCAAATTAAGGGGTAATTAGTTTGGTATATCTGAAGAAGTAGAATCTGTGTGTGTTTGACATATTTTTTATGTCAAGTTCAAATATCTTTTTCTGAGAAAAAAAGTTTTTTGAAATAAATGTTTGTTAAATTGAAACTTAAATGTAAAAGCAATGGGAAAGGGTTCTTTCTACATATATGTGTATTTGCAGTGCATGGTGCTGCTATGGACAGCAATTCAGATTTGTATCTATTGTGGTAAATTTTATTGTGATTTTTAAAAGGTTCTCAGGATAGAAAGAGCCACCAAAATGCCTCTCTCATTCTGCATGTCCCTGGTGAAGACGTATGGATTTTTTGTTTGTTTTCTTTTTTTAATTGACAAAAACAAACAAGCAAACAAACATGAAATGAAATAATAAGGCTTAATGGAATGGTAGCCAATGATTGATACTGTCCTACATCTATAAGGAAGAATCTTTTGGAAGCTGGATATCCAATTGTCCAGATATCATAAGACCCACTAATATAGCAAATTATCTTCCTGAGGTGGCAGTGCCAGAGCATCTCTGGGCTTTCTTACTCCATTTAGTCAACCCTCTCAGCCTGTAAAACAAGAGAAATAGACCTGGGCAATTTGACACCCAGTTTTCCCCAGGTAAATTCAGTAGGTTTTGAAGGAGGGAAAATGGGAAAAGCAAAGAGGTGTGACAAGCTTTTTTAATTGTATGAGGTATCATTAATCGATTGTTAGGAAGGACAAGGATTGGAGACTTGTCACTCTTACTAACTTGACTCAATTTGAAATTGTAAGGCATAGAATATTCCTGCCACCTAGTAGTACTTTGACTTGAGATGAGAAGTCATGAGAACTTTATAGTATGTTGGAAAGTGTCAGGATAAAAGCAAACTAGTATGGAACTGAATTTGGGGCCATAACACAGACTGTCATCATCAGAATTCTGAAGAATTCTCCCCCAATGTGGTTCATGATAACTGGTTTTCTTGAAAAGCAAAGTGATACTATCTCCTCCAATTTAAGAAAAATTGTGTGTTGAATGATGGCACCATGAAAAATAAGGCGAAATGTCAGGTTGTTAGATAACTATCCTCCACAGTTGCTTAGCCTGTAGTTAAGTAATTCTAAAAGGTAGCAGTAATAATGAGTAACTAAGAGCATTTGTCTGGAGCTGGTAAGAGGATTAGAAGTGTAATGCCAAAGAAACTGAGGCAAGATAGAGATTAGAGAGTTTTTAATATTTCATTTGGATTTCTGAGAGGGAGAGATTGTGCTGGGGGCATGATGTCCCCAGGATTAATGTCCAAAGCATCCAGCAGTGAATGTGAGTTCTCAATGACATATCTATAGTTCTTAGCTCAGGTAGCTAAACAAAGGCAGGGAGTGAAGTCCAAACTTTGGTGAGCAGGAACTTCCAGGAAGGGACCATCAATCCAGTTTTGACAGGTTAGGAGGTAAGACCCATAAATTCTTACAAACTTGGAGTTAAAGAGGTGTCCAGCTTAGAGCCAGGAAGTCTGGACTCCCCCTTATCTCGAGTTTACATAATGACAATTTATAACCTTAGAATAAGTAGTCCTGAGTTATATCAGTCTTAATGAACCGGAGAGGGGATTTGCAACTAAGAGGATTGAGGCAGAATAATTAGGGAAACTGGGGCAGGAACAATTAGGGAAATTGAGGCAGAGCAATTAGGGAAACTGAGGCAGGACAATAAAAGGAACTGTAGCACAACAGAAAGAGGTATATGAGTCACATTAAACAAACCATGTAAAGATTCCTACTCCCCTAAAGTGACTTAATGCTAAACAGGAATGGATTTCCTATAAGCAAGTGTCATTATTAACCATGAATCTTGAAATGAGTTACTATCTTTATGGACTTACAAATAAATTCATTATTAATTTATTTTTGAGAAGCATGTACTTGTAAGTGGAGTTGTATTCAATATCCTAGTGAGTTTAGTTCCCAAAGATTGAGGAAATATGTCAAAGTATTTTTTATTACTTTTATATTTTATTAGAACCTCTAACCTAGGGCTATGTTAATAATAGATGCCATGGGACTGTACAAGACATCTGTGAATTTTTGTAGAAAATAGGATCCTGATATAAGCAATCTGGAAATGAACATTGCTCATCACTGCCTTTTTCATATTATGCATCTATTCCTTTGATGATCTCATTGTAATGAGCAAGCCCCTTACTAGGGCTGTGGGAGAGATGGAGGTAAATAGCAAGTCTCTCCTTTCATAGATTTTAAAACTTTATTGAGAAACTCAGATATCTATGCATTTATGAGAGATAGTGTTGTATTTTGAAAAGAACTCTGGATTAAGAGAGTCAGAAACCCAAATTCTGGCTCCATAACTTTCTGACTATGGAAGCACATTATATAAATTCTCAGAATCTTGAGATTTTGAGTCCTCTGAAGATAGATAGATGTCTTCTATAGTATTTATAGTATCATTAGGTTTATATGTTAGTATAAACCTAATATCAGATAATCTAATGGCACAAAAAATTCCAGAAATACTTTGAAGGATTTCTCATTTCTCTAGTATGGCGATGTCATCTTTGCAAACTGGACTAATATCATATTGGATGTTATATACAACTCTTCTTACAAGCATACTCTTCACTTAAAGAATGAGGCTGAGTTGTTATAAAGTGGGGATAATAATACACTATCTACTTCATGAGCTACTTGGGAAATTCAAATAAAAATGTTTGAAATATTTTTAAAATACTGTTATCATAAAATGCTATATAAATATATTATCACCATGATGAATATGTGATAGTAACTAATTGAGTGACATTAAACATAGTGCTAAAATATAGTGGTATAAATCTATAATCCTTGCTACTAGGGAGGCTGAGGCTAATATATCACTTGAACTTAGGAGTTGCAGTTTACACTAATGATAGTGGTGGACTAAGCAAACCTATAATCTCTTTTCTGAGTTAACTAAATCTGATGGATCCCTTTAGGTCAGTGGTTCTGAAATGCAACAAGGATAGTAGAATTGGGGATAATGTTGAGGCTGGGCCATGTAAATCTGTAATTTCTGCTGGCAGGAGGTTGAGACTAGTGCATTACTTGAACTCAGGGATTCGGAGCTTCAATAAGGCTAAAGAATTTTAACTAAGTGTTATATAACTTCTCCTCAGGCAGAGAGGTCAACCAGGCTGCCTAAGAAGGAAGAAAAATGAGTTTGTTAAAGTTTCTAGCTTTAGACACCAAGAGAAAGACAGACAGGGAGAGACAGAGACAATTAGAGAGAGACAGAGACAGATAAAGACCGAGAACCAGAGAGAGTCAGAGAGAGAGACAGAAAGAGACAGAGAAGTGACAGAAACAGAGAGATAGAGACAGATACAGAGAGAGAGGTAGAGACAGAGAAAGCCAGAGACAGATAGAGACAGAGAGTCAGAGACAAAAAGAGACAGAGAAGAGATAGAAACAGAGAGATGGAGACAGAGAGAGGTAGAAACAGATACAGAAACAGATAAAAAGACAGAGACAGAGAGAAACAGAAGAGGGAGACAAAAGGGACACAGAGAGAAAAACAGGGATGGGAAGAGAGAGAGAGAGAGAGAGAGAGAGAGAGAGAGAGAGAGAGAGAGAAGGAGAGAGAGAGATAAAGAGAGAGAGAGATGGTGAGAGAATTGAAGATCTGTAAACATTTGGCTGTTTTGAGGCTATCTGCAAGAGAGCAGAGGGGAAAAAAAAGAAAACTGAGACAAGAAAAATCAGATTTAACAAAATTTCACTTGGTACTAGGCAAAGGAAAGGACATTGAGTAAAAGTAAAATATTCCTTTTTGACATTGTTATGTTTATTTTTTCTTTTTTAAACAGCCCAGAGAGCTAGTTCAAAATTCACATAAGTTGCATGTGAATGATTTCCATTGGTTCTCCTTTTATCTGTGAGAATTCTCCCTGTGGCTGGTTTGGTCAACCTAAGCAAATCCCAAATGATCATAGATGAAATCTAAATCAGGAAAGAAAGATTCCAAACTGCTCTTCCCCTGTTTTCTGACTTACTCACCAGAGACCCTTTGGAGTCCAACCAATTGTGCTCTCAGCCAGAGCAGTCAGGACCTTTTGACAAGATAAGCACCCAGGCTAAAAATGCAGTGTGCTAAGTAGGCTGCCTGGAAGCCACTGTCCTTGGCAGATCTGAGCCCTTAGCTTGAACAGAGAAATTCAATAAAGAGCTCTACTGCATGGAAACAGTTTGGTCTCTGTTCTTCTCAAACCACAGTGGAGATAATGAAATCTAAAACCATATAAACCTTCCATTTCTCTACACACTGCTTATTCTCCCAATGTCAGCCAACATCACACTATAATCAATTTCCTATAAAAGAAAAAAAATCCTTTGTATTTCCTCATAGCATTCAATATGCTTGGTCCAATATAGGAAAATTGCGGAATGCATATCCCTGGCACACCAATGGGGTAACTCTACAGCCCTCTTAGGTCCAGGGAACCTGGACCTTCCTCAGTCTCAAGCGTGGGGAGACTCATTAATTTGTATCCAACAGCACAGGGCTGGGTTTCAGAACTTTATCTTCCAGCTGTCTGTCCTTTGAATGTCACAGGTTGTGCTGCAATACTTCTTTGTGACAGCTCCTCCCCACACCAATACTAGGCCAATGAAAGACTAAAAAAGACACACAGGATATGAATCTCTTCTGTTTCTTAAACACATTCAATGATGAATTGGGTCTAGGATAGTTTTCAAACAAAAGATTGGGAATATTCTTAGCCTTCAAATAAGAAATCTGAACCAAAATTTTCTCCTTTTAAGGACATCCTTTATGGGACATTTTTATTGTGTCTACCTCCCCCTGGTGCCTTTCCTCCTCTGGCATGAGAATAGGGGGCACCAAACATATGATGGTGTGAATAGAGTACTAATATTTATATTGTTAAATTCTTATGTAATTTTTGAGCAAATCATTGATTTTTCCTGATCTTCATTTTCTTCACTAGTAAAAAGTTATGGTCTCTGAAGTCCCTTATAGCAATAGATCTGTAACATGTGTGCATATATTTAAATATTATAAACATATGTATGTACACATACATGTGTATATACATATATACATATATATATACATATATACATACATATATATATATATATATATATATATTTGTATTAACCTATGGCTGTATGAGTAAAGACACAGGATCTAAAATATGTAAAGTAATGATCTCATTGTACTCTGCCCAGATCAGACTACATTTGGAGAACAAATTTTCGTTCAGGTGTCACCTGACCCAAGTATAAAGGAAGGTGGTCAGGATGGTAAAGCTAGATGGTATAAAGTTTGATTGAAGGAACTGTGGTATATTTAACCAAAGTAATAGATTTGATGAGGGATTATTTAGAGAAAAATAACTGTCTTCAAATATGTATAGGGTTCTCACATAAGAGAAAGATTTTATTTATTCAGCTTGGCCCCAAAAGGCATAAGTTTCAAGGAGACAAATTTATATTTCATATAACAAAGCATTTTCTAAGAGCTTTTTCTAAAGTTAAATGGGTTGCTATGGGAAGTAATGAGTTCCCCATCACTGGCTATCTTCAAGCAAAGGCTAGATTATACTTATTGCAGATAGACTTCCTAATTAGGTATAGATTGATTAGATGACCTTTGAGGTTCACCCCTTAGAAATAATTCCATTAAGACAGTTACCAGGAATATAATTCTCTTAAGATGTTAGTACTTAAGCACAGCTTAATTTTCCATCAAACTCTTGTCAGGAGCTAATGGGTTGACTAGCTTTCTGCTTTAGCTCTGCTTCTTATATCTTACTAGCTGGTCTCCAGTCCAACTTTTCAATGCAGACAGAAACTGTTTTCTCTTTAAATCACCTTAGTTTCAACTTGGTGACTTTCCCCGTCCCTAAATTCCTTCCAGCACTTTTCAATCCAATCTTTTATCTTTTTTGGATTCACCACACTAATCTCACCCTTTACTCCCCAAACATTATCCAGTATAATATTAATCACTTTTTTCTCTGGAAATCCTTGTTAGTTGAATTATCTCTGGTCAGTGAGTAAACTCTTTTCTGACCTAATACAACACTACATCCTGATATTCTCTTTCCCCCTCCTATCTTTTACTGATTTATTCTTACTACCAACCTACATGATTGGCAAAGAGAATAGACAATTTTTTTTACCTTATATTCCTTTTAGTTTACATATTATTATGTGTACATTTTGCATTCACATAATTATGAAATTTTTTTCTTAATCTACAATTACAACAGGTTATAAACATGAAGTTCATATTTAGGAGTCTAGAGGGATTTCTTTACACACCTCTTATACACAGAGAGACTTTATATTTGCATTAATGAAAATGTATCAACCTCACTTTCACCTATAAAATGTAGTATAATTATAAAAGCCCCAATAGAATATGGATACATCCCTAGCCTCAGGCTATAAGAGGAGTGAAGAAATGAGGAAAGCAGAGTAAGGATTAGAGAAATCAAAACTGAAAGGACCTTGGTTTCTACCTGCATTGCATATGAGAACCTCAATGGAATCTGTTGCTGTTAGCCCCAAAAGATGTTTCCCCTTCCCAAGAGCTCAGATTCTTCCTTATTTGCCTTCCTACATGTCCTCAAATCCACAGTGTCACAGGAAATCTGTGATAAATAAATAAATGACAGGGCTTCATTGCTGATACATGCCCTACATTAGGATTATAATAAACCTTGGGAAACCAGCTGTCAGACCGTACTGGTCACTAATAAATGATGTAGAAAATTAACTGCTTGTGGCTTTTGCCTGAGGATGGTTTATTAGGAGACTAGTCATTAATTACTTGGCCAATTTTCTGGGGAATTACTTATAAATGATTGGAAACCTATCCTGTTGATTTGAGTGCTTCAAGTCCTTGATGGCACTAGAAGGAACATATCCATCCTGATTTGTCTTTCATAAGCACATCAGTAATAAGAAATAATTATTGAAATCCCAGGTGGGATATACCTTTTATGTTAGAAGTTACTAAGAAAGGAAAACAATTTCAAATAAATTATAGGAGAATGACAGCTATATGTTAGCTGACATTGCATCCACCACAAAGGGCAGTACAAGTATCTCTTTCTATTCAGAACACTCAAATATCTGTGCAATAGCTTCCATCATGTTCGACTCTTCATGACCCCATTTGGGGTTTTATTGGCAAAGATACTAAAGTATCTTTTTCTCTAGATCATTTAACATATGAGGAAACTGAGGCAAAGAGCGTTAAGTAAGTAGCCCAAGATTACATTTAGTAAGTGTCCGAGGCCAGCTTTGAACTTAGGAAGATAAGTCTTCATGACCCCAGACCCGGCAATGTATGACCTTAGCTGCTGCTGTATATGTGTTTCAAATTTAGGTGATGTATACAGTACACTACTGTTAGAATATAAGCTCCTCAAGGGCAAGGAAAATTTCATTTTTCTTTCTTGCATCACTATTATCTAACAATGGTCCTATCACAGCAGACTCTTGTTATTAAGTGTTTATTATATTCAATACTCCCTCACAAGTTTGGGGCTCAATCCATTGTCTAACCATAGTTTCCATCTCAATAATGTCCTACCAGATCATTTTATCAGTAGTTCTAGCTATTTCTGTGCATAATTTACATAAAACCTTTCCTAATCCCCTTTCCACACACTGAGAATATGTGCCTCCCCTTTAAAAATTACCTTGATTCTATATCCCAAAGACATCATAAAAAAAGGAAAAGAACTGACATATACAAAAAAATTCTTATAGCAGGTCTTTTTATGGTGACAAAGAATTAGAAACTGAGGGGGATACCTATCAATTGGGGAATGATTGGACAAGTTATGGTATTATGAATTTAATAGAATATTATTGTTCTATAAGAAATGATGAGCAGGTAGGTTTTAGAAAAACCTGGAGAGACTTACATGAACTGATGTTTAGTGAAGTGAGAAGAAATAGGAAAACATTGTACACAGTAACAAAAACATTGTACACAGTTACACAGTAACATAACACAAGTACTATTGTGTGATGATCAACCATGATAAATTTAGCTCTTCTCAGCAATACAATGATCTAAGATAATTCTAAAAGACTCATGGTGGAAAATATTATCCACATCCAGAGAAAGAACTATGGAGTCTGAATGCAGATTGAAGCATACTATTTTCATTTTTCCTGTTGTTTTCTTCTTTCCCATGATTTTTCCATTGTGTTCTGATTCTCCTTTCACAACATGACTAATGTAGAAATATGTTAATATGATTGTACATGTAGAACATATTAGATTGATTGCCATCTTAGGAAAGGGTGAAGAGAGGGAGGAAAGGAGAAAAAAGTTGAAATAAAAATCTAATAACCGTATCCAAAACTAATAAATTTTAAAATAAATAAAATCATCTTGCATATATTTTGTATACAATCCCATATTATCTCTACTGTCAGAATATAAGATTCTCAAGGGCAAAGAATCTAATCCCTAGTGCTTGTTACAGGGCCTGTTGCTCAGAAAACAATAAAATTTTGAAGAATTGAATTCAATTTAATTGTCCCAGCTCTGCAGTTAGACAATAAACTGAGTTGCAAATCTATTAGAATTAGTTATATGGTTCACATTTGTGAGACTATAGAGCACTTTTAATGAATCCAAGCTTCCGTCTAATACAAACACCCCTCTTCTCAACACCTCTTTTCTCCCACTGATAAAGCATAACTAAAAATCATGGACCATCACTATCTCCAAAGAATTAGAATATCAAATGACCTAAAGGGCAATGGAATGGCACGTGGTGGCCAGAAATAAGCCATAGTATATAACCAATGATTACCTTAGTGTAATAAGCATCACTAAAACATCAGCAAGGACACATGTACCTGGAAAGGATTTGGATCTGGGTGCTGTACTATCATCCATAAACCCTAAAGTAAAGTCCCCAATAGACCAAGTACAATATCTTTTCAGTATCTATGGAAAGATGTAAACAGGCACAGAAGTCACAGAAGACTAGAGAGAATTCCAACTTTGGGGAGTGAGACCAGATCCATCACAGTATTTAGCAAACACGAACAGTTGGATTATTCCTCTTCTTCCCAATGACTATGCCAATTTTTCAATGTATCTTTATCAGGAAGTACCCATTGGTGCCTCCAAAAAAAGGTTTCTTTGGCAAGTTGGCAAGTAACAGGATAGTGATGACAGGAGGTTGAGTTAAGTGACAACTGGAAAGCAGCCGTTAGTTAGCATTCCAATTACCCTTTTAGTTCACATTTGGGACAGAGCTGTCGGGTTTACATTTGGGATGTGCTGTCAGATTTGCAAATTGCTAGAAGTTACTGCTGTAAAATGTGCATTTATCCTCTAAGACAGCATTATTCTTTCTTAGCTAATGCACTAAATTAGAAGATTAGCTATATTCATTTTATCTAAAAAGAAAAATTTTAGCTTAAATCACAAATGTCTGTGGTGCACTTAGAAGTCTGACAGCTTTTAACAGGCAGCAGTTACTCTTTATGCCCCCTCCCTCAATCCCCTGAATATAATCAGGAGATGTAGAGATATATTAACCATACTTAAATGTAAGAATCAACTTTAATTTTGGGATACCTCTCAAAGTCAAATAGGGAAAAATCCATGCTCTTTAGACTAATATTTTACTTCACCTTCTCTTTCCCCCCTACCATAAGTTCTGCAGATATAGAAGCTCAGAAAAAAAAAGTCAAGTAGATTCATTGGTGGAATGGGCAATCTAGATTGTTTGCAACTAAGCTACTTCTGACACATGGGGATCAGCTTACAAGGTTCTGTAAGGAATTCAGATATGTTGATCTCAGTTTCCCTTAAACAAAACAAACAGGATGATTTCAGAGAGACCTGGAGAGACTTACATGTACTGATGCTAAGTGAAATGAGCAGAATTAGGAGATCATTATACCCAGCAACAAGAACATTATATGATGATCAATTTTGATAGACACGGTTCTCTTCAATAATGAGATGATTCCTGTGATGAAGAGACCCATCTGCATCCAGAGAGAGTGCTGTAGGGACTGAGTGTGGATCACAATATAGCATTTTCATTCTTTTTATTGTTGTTTCCTTTCATTTTGTTTTCTTTCTCATTTTTTTTTCCTTTTTGATCTGATTTTTCTTGTGCAGCAAGATAATTATATAAATATGTGTTGATATATTGGATTTAACATATCTTTTAACATGTTTAACATATATTGGATTCCTTGCCATCTAAGAGAGGGGGAAGGGGGGAGAAGGAAAAATTTGAAATACAAAGTTTTGCAAGAGTCAATGTTGAAAAATTATCCATGTATATGTTTTGAAAATAAAAAGCTTTAATTAAAAAAAGAACAATATATAGATACTAGTACATGGAATAGACTATGTTCATAAGTCCCTGAGAAATCTTTACCCTGTCCAAACCAAATCTACCTAAAATGTCTCTCATCAGCTACAAGAAATCTTTTGGACAATTTCCTAAAACTTTTCTAAGTACTGAGATGCAGGTCTAGTTTTCCATGATCTATGTCTTTTTGGGGGTTAGAGAATGCTTAATTCTCTATACTCTGTAAATTGAAATTATGTAGCTTCCAAATCACATGAGTAGGGTTGTCTTACTTCAAATACCTACCTTATTTGGGTCCATTCATGCATGTTATTTGTTATTTCCAACCTCTGATAAACATCATACAGCCATTTAATACACTGTCCTTTCTTACACCAAAAACACTATGGTACAATTGCACCTCTTTTCTAATGGCTTGCACTGATAGAGAGATATCTGGACCTTCTAATCTAATGCATGTAGAGCATGATTCCTGACAGTCCTACCATTCAGGGAAAACTGAATATGGGCCTGACTACAAATTTGAGTTCTAAATCTATGTTCTTAAGATCACCAGTGTCTAACAATTAAGATAAACAACCATAGAGAGGAAGAAAAAAATCATATTAATTAGCACTCTGGCATTTTGTAGAAAATATTTCAATTTAATTTTAAGCTAAAGCTTCAGATGATTTAATAGGCCATGGGAGACAAGGATTCACAGAGTATAATACTCTGCATTATTTGAAACAATCGTAAGTCATCTTATAAATCAACATGAATTCTGAATTACCAACCTAGACCAAAATTATCTTAAAGGTATGGACACATTTATATCTACTGATGGTAATATCCCTGTTAGAGCACCTCCCTTTCAATATTTTTGATTCTGGTTAGAAATACTGCTCAGCCTATATATATGTATATGTCTCCACAATTTCCCTCCCTCCCAATACATACACTCATACACACACATATCAATAATAGGAACATCCATGAGGATGATCTAGATTGCAAGTATGGCGCTCTCTCTCTCTGTCTCTCTCTGTCTCTCTCTCTGTTTCTGTCTCTCTGTTTCTGTCTCTCTCTCTCTGTTTCTCTCTCTCTCTCTGTCTCTCTCTGTTTCTCTCTCTCTCTCTCTCTCTCTCTCTCTCTCTCTCTCTCTCTCTTTTTATATATATATATATATATATATATATATATATATATATATATATATATATAAGCTTTCATGCTAGGCAGCTAGATGGCACACTGGACTTGAAATCAGGAAGACTGATGAGTCTTCATGAGTTCAAATCTGACTTTTGACAGTAACTAGTTATGTGACAAATTACTATATAACACCATCACCCACAAAACCCCAAATAGAGTCACAAAGTCAGACACAACTAAACAATAATAATGATAATGTGACAGGGAGAAAAGAAGATCAGTAGAGGATTTCACACATATTGTAGTGCTCTGAGGATCAGTTTTCCTTAAATGAATTCAGAATCATTCATCTTAAAGTCTACCCCAGAGGGGAAGCTATCTATAGAGGGAGAAGCTTCCCCACTGCCTCACAAGCACATATTCTTCAATTCAGTGACACTGACCTCCTGGCTCTTCTATGAACAAGATACTCCATCTCTTAGCTGCAGGCATTTTCTCTTATCTCCCATGTCTTTAAAACTTCCCCCACTCCACTTTAACTATTAATCTATCTGGTTTCCTTTAAATCCCGACTAAAATAGCACTTTCTTCAATAAGCCTTCTCTTGCTGTTCAATCATTTCATTCATTTTTGATTCTTTGTGACCCCCATTTGGGTTTTTCTTGGCAAAGATGCTGGATTGATTTGCCATTGCCTTTTCTAGTTCATTATAGAAATGAGGGAACTGAGGCAAATAGCATTAAAGTGACTTGCCCAGGGTCACAAAGCCAGTAAATGTTTAAAGATGGACTTGAACTCAGGAAGATGAGTCTTCTTAACTCTAAACTTTCCCTAATCCCTCTTAATTATAGCATTTTCCCTCTTTTAATTATTTCTTGTTTATTTTACATATATGTATATATATATATATATATATATATATATATATATCTTACTCATTTATTTGCATTTTTCTCCCCTTTAGAGTGTAGGCTTCTTGAAGGTAGGGATTATCTTTTCCCTCTTTTTATCCCAAAAGTTAGCACAGTATCTGACACATAATAGGTACTTAATAAATGTTTATTGAATTAAATTGAGTCAAGAGCTCTGTTTTTGGAGCCAACTCACTGACTCCAGCAGGCTTTCCACTAAAATTCTCAGAAGCCACCTGATCATTCTAGTTTTCACTAAAATATCCTAACTTTCTTCATCTCTACACCATCTATCTGCTTTTGATGTTAATGTTCAAGAAAAACTTATTTCTTATCTAAACCAAGCAAACAAAAAAAACACTTTTAAAAAAGGTTTATAAAGTACTTTATTTTTTTTACTCTTTTTTAATAATAGTTTTATATTTTCAAAATTCCTGAAAATATAGTTTTTAACATTCACCCTTGCAAAACATGGTATTCCAGATTTTTCTCCCTCCCTTCCTTCCATCTCCCATCAGTAGCAAGTAATGCAATATATACTAAGTATGTATACTTCTATACATATTTCCACATTTATCATGCTGCACAAGAAAAATCAGATCAAAAAGGAAAAAAAATTAGAAAGAAAAGAAAATCAAGCAAGCAACAACAAAAATGGTGAAAATATTATGTTGTGAATAACATTCAGGTCCCACAACTCTATTTCTAGATCAAGCAAGCACTTTCAAGCACCTAGTGTATAAAAGTTGTTCTAAGTAGATGACCAAAACAGAAACAAATATATTTCTAATCTGAAGAAGCTCTGAAAACAAATAATTGGAAAAGAGAGAAATTAATTACAACCAAGCAGTTTAGAAAAGCGTAATGGAAAGGCACATGGTAGATACAAATAGGCTACGGCATATAACTACTTTTTTGTGTAGGAAGATTCATTAAAGTTACCTCCAAAAACACAAAAATTTCCCAGAAAAGAGGTAGACCTAAGTGTTTCACCCTTATCTATTACATAACCAAAGTCCTACGGCAGGATTTCTTAATTTTTTTGTATGTCATGGACCCCTTTGCCAGTACACTGAAGCCTACAGACTCTCCCAAATAAATAAATAAAATATATAGAATTAAAGAGGAAATTAATTATACTTATTAGTATTTTAAGACAAATTTATGGATGATATTTTTATCCCATATCTTATAATTGAGGAAACAGAAGCAGAGGTTAAATGACTTGCCCATGATCGTACAACAGGTAAGCATCTGAAGTCACATTTGAACTTAGTTTTTCCTGATGCTCAGTTCAGCACTTTTTGACTCACTATGCTACCTAGCTCCTGGGGAAAGGAGGTTTATTAAAGCAAAATTGTTAAGCAGTTGTTACTTAATACTAAAACGAGTCCCTAAATTCACATTTAGGATAGAATTATTGGTTTTATATTATATTATTGTGTTTATATTTATCTATGTGTGTGTTATAAGGAATATCATATGATTTCATCCATGAAGTAATAGCTACAATTTTAAACAGTGAAGAGAGGAGTCCAGGCTCGTACAAGTCTGATCAGTTTTTTGGATGCCTAGATGGATAGAAACACTTTTTTAAGTGTTTCATTTACTGCCAGGGTGGGACTGTCTGGCAGCACAGAGTAGTGTTTCTCTTCTCCCTAGCCTGGGAGGGTTGGTGCTGTGCTAGCCAACTGTTATATCACAACCTATTTACTTTCAATTTGGTTGTCAACTGTAATAGGAGGACTGGTCACTGGAGAGAGGAGGAAAGCGGCAGTGTGAGCGAATCACATTTTCAAGAGACACAAACAGGCACAGACTCACCCCTGTTGGTTTGACAGAAATGCTCCTATTCTCTTCCTGCAGAAGGTCTGAAGAAACAGCCCCTACTTGGGCAGGGAAACATAACTCAAAGTAATGAAGGAGGAGAGAAGGAGAGGGACAGTGGAGTGCTCTTGTCAGCCCATGGTTCTGACTGGATCCACTCAGGCAAAGGTCTTGTTCCCACTGAGATCTTCTAAATGATATTTGGACACTTATGGAGAAATGACCAAGTGATAGATGGATCTCCCACAAGCCAACCGCAGACATTCCTCTCTGGTCTTTCTCCCATCTCTCTCCAGCTGAATTCTAAAATCTTACCTCCTTCTTAGTAACTTATACAACTTGTTGTACAAGTTGATCCCTGGAGAACCTGAGAAATTTCCCCTCCATAGATTAAAAATTCTTTGAGAGAAACTTTTTTTTTCCATTTTGTCTTTCTACTCCCATACTCCAGTATATATAAATTGCCTGGCCCCAATTCTTTAATGGGCAATGAGGAAGTAAAGTCACTCTCAACTCTTTGGTCATTCTTTTTCTGCAGGACATTTCTTGAGAGTCTGGAAATCTGATTCTCAAAAATACAGGACAAGGAGTTTGATGATGTCCCATTAGATTTGAGGAATGTGGTATCCCTAAAATGACAAAAAAAAAAAAAAAGCTAAAAAGAACTTAATGGTTATCCAGTCCAATTCTTTGCTTTTACATATGAGGAAACTGAGTTTCAGAGAAATCAAATGATTTGCCCAAGATCAGAATCAGGATTTTAGTTGAGGTCCTGTGACTCTTAAGATAAAATTTCCCAGCCATCATGATGACTTCCTGCTTGATTGATAACTCCATTGTATATCTTCAATTCCAGAGCACAATGACGACCTTCCATTTGTACATGGCTTTTGGTATATGATCTCACTGAATCCTTCTCATAGCCCTCTGTGAGTCCAGTATTGCAGATATTATGAGTTCTGTTTTAAAGATGAGAAAACTGAAAGTAAGCAAACCTAAGTGATTTGCCCAGTTACTAAGTACTGGTGAAAAATGCTGGATCTCTCAAGATTCCAAGTCTAGAATGACTAACACCAAATCAAGCTGCTGAAATGTTGCCTGCATTGAACTGGCTCTAAGGGTCTAGAAAATGTTCTAAGATCAGGACTGCATTAAATAAAAACACAAGTACCTTATTTCTTACATCTTATAAACACTCTCTTCACACAATAATTATGAACTGGCTCAGTTGACACTGATGAGCAGTATGAGGTACTCTCTGACAGGATTTGTCTTCCATGAAGATATTGGCAAACTTCTATTTTATTTCCTAAGACATAGTCAGTTAGAGTCAAAATTGAGCTGCTGTGATACCATTATTCAGGTATGGGGCATAAAGGGCTTTGTCCTAAAACACCAACAAGGGAAGAGGAGGACTTTTCTCCTCAGGAAAGCATTTTTTTTTTCCTGTAGTGAGCACTGATCTCAAGGTCCTCTATCAACCCATGTGCAACTATTAGCTATGTGATGATTTCTATGGGGGTCAGGCAATTCCATCCCATTCTGTTGTCCCTTTTACTGGCACACACCCATCCCACCCAACCCACAAATGAATTTTCTTCAAGGAACATTTATGACCGTGGTTGTTACTTACATTGTTTTGCTCATAGCAGAATATTGTTGCTATCATATTGGAATGCAAAAACGGGCTTGTTACCTGTGGGTTTTCTATTCAAACATTAATGTATAATGAAAAGAATGCTACAGTGGATAGTGTATTGATCTTCCGACCAGAGATAAGAGGTCTGGTGTTTGGGCACAGAGAACAAAGATTTTATTTTGTTCTGTACATAATAGATAGAGATTAGTCATCTCATTAGATGACTAATAAATACTCCTGGAATTAAAAATAAAAATGACTTTTCTGTATACATTTCTTCAAAGACTCAAAGTTTTCATAGCAGGAAACTGTTATTCTGCCTTGTCTCCTTCAGGGCACAAAAATGTTAGCCATGGTAATGATATGTCTTTAACCTTTGAAAGGGAAGAAGTCAAAGCACTAATCTTTGTAGTCACTATAACCATAGCTAACAACCAGGTACCACAAGCCTCACACATTCAAATCACCCTGAAGTCGTTTTAGGGACACCACCTTTCTCAAATGCTGTGGGACATCATCAAACTCCTTGTCCTGTATTATTGAAAATCAAATTTCCAGGCTCTCCAGAGATGCCCTGCAGAAAAGGAATTACCAAAAAGTTGAGAGTGACTTTATTTTCCCATTGCCCATTATAGAATTGGGGCATATTTCTGAGGGGTGAGGAAAAGCATATTATCAAAACCCAGGACCTCAAAGAAAAAAGCTGGACTCATAGTAAGAACCAAGCTACATGTTTAACATAAATAGGATTACTTGCCATATATGGGAGAGGGGGGAAATAGAGCGAGAAAAAATGGAACACAAGGTTTTGCAAGGGTTAATGCTGAAAATTATCTTTGTATATGTTTTGAAAATAAAAAGTTTTAATTTAAAACGGAACTAAGCTAGTTTCATGTTTTGGGACATCATTCCATCTTAATTGACTTTATATACTGTCCGTGTAGTTTAGATGAAGTTTAGAAGAACCAAAAATTTTTAAATGGCTATAAAATTAGGGATCTTCAGTGAGGAAACAAAAAGGAAAAACTAAATTTAAGAGGTAAATAAGGGAAGCTGACATTCTTTTGGGAGAGATTAAGGGAAAGGAGGGTTCCAGACTTGTGACTTTTTTCCAAAGGTAGACATTCCCTTTATCAATAGAGCTCAATGATGTCTTCATTACTTACAGTCTTACAGAATTTCCTGAAACATTAAGTGGCTATGTGACTTACCTATGCTTATATAGCTATTATAAATCAGGGGTAAAAACTGAATCCAAATCTACTCTCCAAGACTTTTCCTCTATCCACAATGCCATGTTCCCTCTCTCAAACTAGATTAAATATATAAGGAAAAAGACATTTAGCTTTTTCTGGGAATAGAAAATCTCTACATTTCTGCATATTCCATGTGCCTTTCCGAGGATGCAAATTTTTGCCATATAATTTTCAGTCTGATTATATCCAGTCAAGACCTGTCACCTTTGGGATTGGGATTAAGCAAGGGACTCTATCTTTGTTACTTCCGGATATATCTTTAAGCATATTTCACTTGGGAAAAACTTCAAGCATCTCATATATAATAATTTCTAATTCCCACTTTGTAATAAGTCCAGATAGTTACTGAGAACAGCATGAAATACTTTCATTCAGGTATTCGGATTTAATATGGGATTGAGAAAATTATAGAATCTCAGAATAGAAAGGATGCTTAATATATACATACATACCCACATACTTATGTATATGGTCATATATCTTTATGCATGTGTGTATATATATATATACATACATATATATACATATATGTGTGTATACATGATTCAGAATGTTCAAGTGTTCATCTAGTCTTCAGTTGAAAGCTGTGTTTTTTGCCCTTTTTGTGTCATAAGTATATAGCACAGTTTCTAACAAGACATAAGTATTTTAAAATTACTTGTTGACGGACTAATTTTTAAAAAAGGAAAATCCACTGTTTTCTAAAACTAATTGATTCACTTTTGGATAGTGGTAATTGCTGAGGAGCTTATTCTTACTTTCAGCAGAAATATGCCTCTGAAATTTCTTTGGATTGTTCTTATTTCTGAATCTCTGGGGCCATGAAAAAGTCTACTCTCTTCTCCACCTTTAAGTACAGGTACTTGAAGAAGTACCCCTTTTATTTTTTCTTCTCCAGGTTAAAAACTCTAACTTCTTTAAGCAATTCTAATAAAACATTATTTTGAACACTTTAACTATCCTGGACATCCTTTTATAGATTTTCTCCTACTTATCAATGTTCTTATGAAAACATTATAGCCAATAGTGATCATAATTTTTCAAATGGGCTCTGAAAGGGAAAGAGTATAAGTTGTATTATCATCACCCTCATTCTTGACATTATAACTCTGTCAATGCATTTTAATATTGCATTATGTTTTGGTTTTGATTTTGGGCTGCTTTGCCTCACTGTCGACTCTCATTGAGTTTATACCAAGTATGGAGTTCATAAATTTATAGCTCTATGAAATAGACCCAGGGGCCAGGTTAGTTGATTCTGGAAAATAGATTCTACTATTTAAATATCACCATCTAGATAGCCTAGGAATTTCTTATATTGCCTCTCACTGAGGAAGCTGATATTCTTGTCTTCATTTTATGTTTCACCATTGTCCAGAGTAAGCTTTTCCGAAGAGTTTTTAGTCCATAAAAATACATCACATCACCTCTGCTTCCTCATCCTCTATTTTATAATAGATAGAGATCTCTACACTCTTTTGATGACATATTCAATGATCTTATGAAATAGAAAGGGTGCTCGACAAAGATTCAAAAGACTTAGGTTTGTAACTGACCTCTGTGGCTTGATAGATACCTGAACATGAATAACTCATTTGACCTCTCTGAACCTCAATTTTCTCTTATGAAAAATACCTACAGAAGCTCCCTCTGAAAGTTGTTGTGAGAGGTCCCAAAAGTCTTAGTGTAGTTTTAAGCTATAAAATCTTAAAAAATAATACTTTGGACATAGCCTGTATAAAGTTAGCAGTCATTATTAGCCTGGTTTCCAGCTCTTAGAAAACTTTTCTGTTAAATTCTTCTTTTCCCTCATGGACTTGGATCCAATTTACCTTGATTTTTTTCATGATTTCAAAAGGAATATATTGCACCTTGTGTACAGATAAGACTTATACTGGCTATTATAGAAAATACATAGATCAGTACAGTCACTGCCCTCCAGTAACTCCCACTGTAATAGAAGAGATAAAATAGATATACAAATTCTTGCAATATAAAGAAGAATATGTAAAATGGCATAGAAATAATCAATAAAAAGAGCTAAAGTTCTTGTCCATTGATAATCCAGACTTCCCTGAACTGGTGGCTTTCAAAACCCAGTAATTGAAAAGGCCAGATTTGGCAGTTGGAGTTAAATCTGATAGTCAAAAATAATTACCTGAGCCAATATATAGGCAAAAAATGGGCTTACAACGTCCATGTCTCAGTCATCTATTATCTACACGCAGGATAAGCTATATGAAGGAGCATATTAAGAGAAAGAGCTAAAGAAGGAGTTAAGGGTCAAATTATTGGGAAATTTGAAAGTCAAATGAAAGAGGTTTATTATTCAGTAGCCAGACAAAGAATGTCACTGAAATTTTTGAGCACTGGTCCAAGCAATGAAGGATGATGTGAAAAAAGAAAGATGAATCAGGTAACCTAGTTAAGAGAATATGGCATAAGTCCAGGAAAGAGTTGATGTTAGGGTCTTAAATAGTGCTGTTTCTTATAGGAATGTAAAAGTGGGAATGATAAAATGAAGGACTTGATTGCTGGTTGGTGAAAGATTAGAAAAAGGCAAAAGTCTAGCATCATACCAGGTTTTCAGTTCCAAGTAATTAAATGGATGGCTAGTGCCCTTGGCCAAGTAAAGGAAATCAGAGAATTAGAGGAGATTTTGGAAGGAAGATTTGGTTTTGCTTTGGGGAATGTTTAGCCCAAGGTGTCAGTGGATAAATAAAGGAGAAATTGTAAAGATATAAATGTTGGAGTTCAAAAAAGAGTTCAAGCTAAAGACACAGATTTAGAAATCTTTTGGAAGACTCCTAAAAATTATAACTGGAGTCATATGAAGTAGAAGTGATTAGCAAGAGAGAAAATAGAGAAAAGGAGGGGACCTTAGAGGATTCTGGCATTAAGGGGATGGGAGGAGAATGAGATACAGAGAAGGACTAATCAGGATGTGAGATGAAAAATTACGAGAATTCAAAAGGGTGCAAAATTCCAAAGAAAGTTCTGTTTCAAAAAGCTGGTATGGTTAACTGCATCAAATCCTGTAGAAATGTCTAAAATAAAAGTGAAGAAAGTTGTCTATGGAATTCGGGCTGAGTAGGAAATCAAGTAAAGTAAATTAAAATAAAATCCTAAGGAACTAGGATTAAAAAGAAGAGCTCTGGAGGTCATAGATCATAATAAATTAAGAGTAAATTCAGTTAGTGCCTGGGAGGAACAAAAAGTTGCAATAATTCTGAAGCCTGCCAAGACCCAGGTTGGGCGTGAACCAATGTGTGATTGAAGTGAAGTAGAGATGAAAGGCAGTAGAGCTGAAGAATCATGAGATCAGCATGTTAGCAAGAACCTCAGAACAGCAAACACAGAGCAGAGAGAAAAAAAATGAACAAAACAGATCCTGTTGGGGGGGGGTAAAGTAGAACAGTAATGATGAATTTGGGAGATTAATTCTTTTTTTTAATAAAGCTTTTTCCCCCCAATTCATATGCATAGATAGTATTCAACATTCACCCTTGCAAAACCTTGTGTTTTAATTTTTTTTCTCCCTTCCCCTCCCCCTTTCCTCTAGAGGGAAGTAGTCCAATATATGTTAAACATGTGCATTTCTTCTACACATAATTCCACATTTATCATGCTGCACAAGAAAATTCAGATCAAAGAGGAAAAAATGTGAAAGAAAACAAAATATAAGCAAACAACAATAAAAAAGGTGACAATACTATACTGTGATCCCATAGTCCTCTCTCTGTGAGTGCTGATGGTTCTCTCAATCACAAGATTATTAGTATTGGAACTGGCCTGAATCACCTTGCTGATGAAAAGAGCCACATCCATCAGAATTAATCATTCTATAATCTTCTTGTTGCTGTGTACAATGTGGGAGATTAATTCTTTTTTTTTAATCCTAAAATAAGATTTTTCCATTCATTGATATCACCTTCACGCAAAATATAAATTAGTGAGTTTTTTCTGCATTGATTATATTCATTGGGGTAACAAAAAATAGAGAGATAACACAAGTATGAATGCATTCCTAGGGAGAAGGCTAGTAAGCCTGTGAGAAATAGCATAATATCTTGGAAAGGGTGCTGGATTTGCCATTAGAGGTTTTGTATTCAAATCCTCATTCTACCCTTTACTAAACTTTGATCATAGAGCTCTCTGGACCTCAGTATCTCTGTTTGTAAATTGAAGGTAAAGAATGTAATACTTCCAAGATGCTTTTCACTTCTAATCTATAATCCTGTGATACTATGAAAATATGTTTATGTAGTGGTTAATTGAAAGAAATTGTATACAAAGGAAGCTAAAAATCTGGCAAAGAGCTCTCTTTACCCAAAGATTCTAAATTTAATAAATCACTATATTTAAATACAACATTCACTTTTTAAAAATTCATTTTATCTTTTATCAACCCTTTATTATAATAACAATTTCTCTAAGGTAGGTATTTAGACACCCAAATTATAGTCCCAAGTGTGCCATTTTCTGGGTGATCTTAAATAAATCTTTTCCCTTTTGGAAGCCTCCATTTTGTTTCCTATAAAAGGAGATGAAATTGATGAAACTAAGTATTTCCCAAGTCCATCACTGAAGGATTATGCATTACATGGTTATATTTACATGGTTAATATTCATACTATTGTGAATTAAATGATTGCATTCAATTTTGTATCCTGTGAAGGAGATGGGAGATCAAAATTAAGAAAACTAGATAAAGCTTAAATTTAGGAGACAATGCTGATGACTCATTTAGATTTTAGAATATGAAATAAAAAGGATTAGTCATGCAATACTTATTTCTTGTTCTTCAGCCAGAGTTTGTCAGTCTCTTTTCTCTTTTTTTTGGGGGGGGAGGGGGTAAGGTGAAGTGGTGAAAGAGCATTAGAACTTAATAGGATGTGTAGAAATCCAACTAGAATTCCAGAGATGCTCAGAATGGTATTTTCTATTGGAGCAATGTAATCAGAATCTTTATACATGTATATGTATATGTATATATATATATATATATATATGTATATAATAATCAAATGAATTTTAAAAAATCTTTTTGGTGACCAACTGTAACTGCTACCTCTTATTAGAATTTTCATATAGCATCAAATGAATGTCTTCTTGCTCAAGAAGTGGAATTCATGGATGTTCTGAATTGTTCTATCAGAATGTGACTTAATTTTCCAGTATTCACTCAGACAATGGCTTAGGGCAGATGTTCTGAACCTTTTTAGTAATCATGTATTCCATTTGGCAGACTGGTAAAACCTATGCACCCCTTCTCAGAAAAGGCATAGAATAGAACACCTAGGATTGCAAAGGAATCAAAATATTGGAATACAGTTTTCAAAAGAAAATTTAAACAAGTCCATAGATGCCAAGTTAAGAACCTTTATAGTGATTCTGAAACAATTTTTAAAAAAGAAACCTAGTTTAAAACTGTGGAGTAAAAAATATGTTTTTTGAGGGGGAGAAGGGAGAAAGCAGAAATCTGATGTAATCTCCTTATTCCAAAACACTTCAGAAGATTTCCCTAGAAATAACAATAATAATAATAATAATAAAAGTGTATGTACAAACTAGTACTAATACATCCCTACTTTAAGAAATTCTTACCTCATGCTGTATATGGCATTCAGTACTAGCAGAACAAAAAGACCAAAGGAAAGTGATTTGTTGTGCAAAGCCTTCTTCATTGTACATAAGGAATTCTACATAAAGGATTACTTTAAATAATAGGCTCTCCTAGTGTGTCATGTTATTTGAATTCAGCCTCTTCAGGCAGGTCTTCAGGAGCTCATCTCTCACCTACAGAGACACACTCCTCTGTTTTCATCACTTTGGGCTACTACATAATGGCCAGATTATGCAAAATTCCTGTCCTGGGCCCAGATTTCTAATGCTCTTCCTTCAATTTGATTCAGTGCTTTTCAGCCTGTGCAAAACAAGGAGAGGGGGAGGAAAAGATAAGAACTCAAAAAGTCTTTATTCTCTAGCTCCAAATCCCTCTTTACAATATTTCTGACCCGATGCCACAGAAATTTGTCAATACTATATGACCTCATCTTACCATTTCCCGGATCACTGTTTACTCTTCCGATAGTTATATCATTGAATGACCCATCTGGGATAAGATGTGAAGAAGGGGTGATCCTCCCATGAGTAAAGCATTTATGCATCGTGTCTTAGGTTCAAAGATTTAGATCTGCAAGAGCCTTCAGAGCCAGAAGTCTGAGTTGGATTAGGAGGAGAAGTCCATCGTGGCTAATCAGAATCATAGTTTGTTGATTCCTGCTCCTGGAACCCATGCTTTAGAAATACTTTCCACAGGAGTAAGAAGGGATTGGTCCAAAGTCATACAATCAATGGCTAAACTGACACTACAATCTTCGTATGCAAATATCTATCCAATAGTTATTTTCATAGCATGTAACTTAGTATCTTATAGCCATTCATTCACTGGATTTATCTTTAGCTCCTTCTCTAACGAACTTATTGTGTAATAGCATGTTTTAGAACTATCTGTACTAGCGTCCTACTGGACTGCAGTCTCTATGAGACTAAGGAACATGATTTATACACACTCACACTGCCAAGTACAAGGCTCTCAACATAGTCACTTCCTAATGCACATTTGCTGAATGAATGAATTATGGAAATCTCTAAATATCAGATGAAGGGAATTATATTTTATCATATAAGCAGTGGAGTGTTATTATATGTTTCTTAACATGTATTTTCTTTGTACTAGGAAGATGACTTTGGCAGCTATGTTAAGGCTTCATTGGAGAAAGAAAATACTGGAGGTAAGAGGTCATTTCAACAATCCAATCCAATCAATGAACATCTGTTAAATATTTTTATGTGTCAGGCACTATGCTAGCTACTAGAGATGCAAAGTCAAAAAGAAAAAGTATCGGCCCTGAAGGAGAATACATTCTACCAGAATGTCCAATTGACAGTTAATGGAAATGGGTTTGAGTGTGAGTAAAGAAAAAGGAGGGGGAAAAAATGGTAACTGTGGAGACGAAATCAGTCAGAGTTGGCACCTGAATTGGAAAAGGAGTTGATAGAGGAGGGGGAAGACTCAAAAATACCTCCGGAATAGCCTTCTGAATAATGAAATACCTTTACATGGGCACAGACAACCTCATTAGCAATGTTTTTTTGTTTCAGTCAATGGAAAAACAATCAAGCATAAAAACAGTTGTAATTAGTTAAACAGGATATGACTAAATAAATAAGGACATTGATTATCATTAGTCACCATATTAAGTTTCAGGAAGCAAAGCAATCACCTTCAATATTGGGGGACAGCATCTAAATTCCCACAGGGCTATACAGAACACATGCAATGGAGTCAGAATATTTTTGCTTGCTCTTTATAAGAAACGAAGCATTGTCAAAGTATAGGAGAACACTAAACTGGTATCTGGCCTGAGAGATCAGAGATTAATTCAAAAAGCCATTGACTCAATTGAATATGCTTAGTAATTGAATGAGTACCTTCAATAGATGTTTAATATTTGAATCTAGATAGATTTCATTTGGCAAATGAAGAAGACATTGAATCTTTAAAAAATGTTTGAAAAGATAAAGGTAAAATTGAAATTATATTGATACAAGAAAAATAAAAGCCCTTCTTATTTCTATAATTGTGTTATAACTGATGCAGGCCAATCCCACTAAGCTTCTTAAGATAAAAGTGATTTTTCAGCATTTCTGGACAATTCGAAGATTCTGAGACATGAGATTGAGATGTATGGGGGACTAAATTTAGGATGCATAGGATAAAGTATCTCCTTTTTTTAAAAAAATTGGAGGAAGTGGAAATTTATGCCAATGTTTTTTTTCTGTCATAAATTATAGCACCAACCCTAGTCAAAATCCCAGTCCTAAATTAATTTCTCCTTCCTCTATGGGATCACAATGTAGAGGAGGGGAAAAATTAGACTGGTTCAAAGGGATGTATGGTTAATTTCCAAGAACACATTTTGCTTTTACACATGTACCACTAAAGGCAATTGCCTACCTCTTTTACTAAGGATGCTAATTAATGGTGATAAATGTGTTTGGAAGAATAAGTCCATGTCAAGACTAACATCCACTGCATTTCCTTTCCCATCCCAACTTATTTAAGGAAGACACTCCAATTAGCACAGATAACAAGGTTATCTGTTCTCAGGGTGACTGTAAAGCAATGTGACTTCCAGAGGAGGCTCAGGGAAATTTGCCTTATTATCTGGCACAGAGTGGGGAAAGCTGGACACAGAATCAAAGAACTTGGGTGTGCTGCCCAATTCTGCCACTTTTGCCAAGTCTGCCATATTTGCCAAGTGATAGACAATTCACTTATCCCTTCTGAGTCTCAGTTTTCCCTTTGGATCATGAAGAAATGAGACTAGATGACCTCCAAGTTACCTTCCTTTTCTAAATCTATGATCCTTTGACTTGATTAATACTTCAGAACATTCTGATCACAAAGAATATACAAACTTAGAAAAGTTTTTATGAGGAATTATTAAAAATAAAAACACCTATCAAATTGCAGTATAGGTGCATTTAGAAAGAAAAAGATTTTAAGATAAGAATATTAACTGTTCTTCCTGCCCCCTCAGCACCTGTGATGGTTGTCTTTTACAAGAAGTGAAGATAATCAAATGTTATCATTGTTTTCGCTTACAAAACTTACCATAGAAGCCTTCCCTTAGCACTAATAGAAAGAGCAATAAATTTGGACTCATAAAACTTGCATTTAAATCTCAGATCTGCTTTGTATGACCTATGCAAATAAAATCATTGCTACTTTATAGTTGAAGAAACTGACTTTTAGGAAGACAATCATTTGCTTTTTGTCAACTAGCTAGCAAGTAACTAGGACAATTCTCAAACCTAAGTTTTTTGATATCAAATTGTCTTTCTTAGTCACTACTTAGTCAAGAATAACATTGCCAGCTAAGCCAAAGGTACAAAACATTCCTTTTTAAAAAACACATTGTAGATAATCTTCATTGTTCTTTGGGAACTTGTCTGGATATGCTTGTAGATGAGTAATATCCACTTTGTAATAGCAACTCAAATATTTGAAAGATTAATGCCATATGGTTATTATTAGCTCAGGGCCTAGCTTAGAAAACAAGAAGACTAGAATGTGGAGAAAAGAGCCCATGGGTCTCCAACTTACTTCAATTCAATTTTATGTTTATTTGATTATATTGATTATTTGATATTGATATATGTCAATGTCAATCAAAATATTTATAATTTATAAGTAAATATAAAGTGACTTGTAAACTATTTCATTTGATCTTTGCAACAGCCCTGTGATATAAAGTATTGTTATTCTCATTTTACAAAGGAGGAAAATTGAGGCTTTAAGTGGTTCAGTGACTTGTTCTCAGTTTCACAACTAGTAATTGAGGAAAATCTGATGGCTCTTTCTCATTCTGAGTACAAGGTTCTGTATTCCCTACATAGTCTTTCTCAAATAAGAACTATAAGGATGACATGATTTCTGCTATCACAGAGCACCCAGTGCCACTGGGAGACACTCAAGAATAAAATAGAGCATAGCAAGACTAGTTCTAAACTCAAGAATTAGGCCATAAGGATTCTCAGGAATAGCCCTGGAATCATCAGCTGCAAGGGCACTTGAGGACTTTTGCTTAGCACAGCACTTTAAGACACCCACAGTTCCACAGGTGATGTGGAAGTCCCAGACTATGAATCTCAGTAATCTCCTCCAATCTGCATCCTCCACCAGAGGAGCCAAACCTTTTTTTTTCCTTTAAGAAACCCTGTGAACTATTTTGACTGCTTTGGATGATTCTATTTCACATAAGAGCTTTAAAAGTTGTTGGAGAGTCATTGAAGTAATTTATGTAAGGTACTTAGACCTGCCTAGAAAATGAGTGCCAAAAAGAAGGAAGTAATGCAATTCGGTGATGACAATATTTAAGAATAAAACTGTAAAGCTTTGCCATAGCTATAACCCTACCGGGCTGTAAGCCAGGTAAGACTTCTCCAAGAGTAGGGAAGCCAGGAAGAAAACCAAATCCATCTATTTGCAAACTAGGAGTGAAGAATAGGAATTGGGAGCCTCCCAGACAGGACTTGATGTTTAATAATCAGTTTTGATGTATTGTACTTTAGATTTCAACATGAAGCAAAATAACTTGTAGGTATCATGAGCAGAGAACAAAGTACCTCTGATGGGCAAACACACTTGATGAGGTTCTCCAGATGCCCTTGCATCCTTTATAGCTTCCATCAAAGCCTTCCCTTCTTGATAGTACAAAGGACATAATTTGTACTCAGGGGACCTGAGTTGGAATCCCAGCTCTGCTAATTTATGCTTTTATAACTTCAATGAAGTTATTGAACCTTTCAGAGTTGCAAATTCTATGTCTGAAAATGAGTATCAAAGAAGTGACCACTGAAATCCAGGATTACTAAACAGTCTTGCTTCTGTGAACACCTGTTCTTGTTGTCTAAACCACTCATTAACTCTTGGTAACACATGGTCTTGTAACATCTCTTTTTTTGTCTTGATGTGTCCATTAAACCTTATAATTAGTCATTTTATTTGTCCATGTCTCTATCATATTAGATTGTAAATACCATGAAAGTAGGAACTAGATCTTATACTTTTGGGAACTTGGAAAGCACTGTACATAGGACCTCTTGCTTATGGTAAGTTCTAACTAACTAAATACCTATTCAGTTTGATTTACAAACATATACACATGCTCATAGGTTGGGAACTCAAAGGGATTTTCCAGGTCATTGAATCCATCTCCCTCATTTTAGAGATTGGGAAAGGAAATGAATTGAAAAAGGATAATTTTCTTGCCCGAGATCACTCAGATGGTAATTAGTAGAACTGAAATTGTAACCCAGCCCCTCTAACTCCAAATTCCCTTTCTTCTTACCATGCTCTCAAATTACATAGATGTATTTGATAAATCTTTGTTGTCTAGAAATTTACTACTGTTCTTAAAGCCATATTGGGAACTATGTTATAATCATGAACGTTCACAAAGTCTAGAGTCACCTTTGAGTTGGAGGAAGTCCTCTTCTGACTTGAGCAATTAGAAAGCTTCAGATAAACTACTGGGAGCCAAAACTATTCCTCATCCCTGAAATTCTGATGATTCAAAATGAAAACATGGGAAAACTAAAGGTTTCAGAGACCCAATCCAAAGTCATCTGGAAAACCCAGAACTCAATTAGTCAACAAATATAGGGTGAGCACTGAACCCCAGACTTTTCATGCAGTAAATGTTTAAATATTTCAAAGCTAACTGAACAGAATGAAGAGTTCAGTAGAGGACCCTGCCACAAAAACCAAATTTAAGAAATAAGGCTTGGCAGGATGGAATGCTTCTCATGAGAAAGGCTGCCCAATTGTTATTCTTATTCAATATTATTTTTCATACTTTCCCTTCCTTCCTAATAATCCCTCCCTTTCTCCTATTGCTAATTTAGATTTAAAACACCATCATATGAGATGTTATTCATCACCTTAGAAAGAAGTCCTTGGTGTGTATATATATATATATATGTCTCTTGCAGTTCTATCCAGGGAATGGTGGGAGTTTGAAGGAAATTCTATATAATCCTAATGAAGGATATTCTATTTTAGAACTACTCCCATTTGGGAAAATACTGTTCCACTTCCAGGACATTTCTTCAATAACAAGCTCACTGTAACAGTTTTATCAAAACATAAAATGGGGGGAAATTCATTTTTAAAGAGATTTTGAAGGTTCTCTTTTTTTAAAAAGTGTATGTTTACTTTAAATATTGCTTATGAGTAAAGATTCCAAAAGAAAAATGAGAATTGACACCAAAAATATACATATTTGATTTGTTAAATGCTCAATGTCAATTAACTCAGACTTTTTAATTCTCCACTAGAAGTGTAAAAAACATAAGGTAGCAGAATTACACGCAAGTCCTGTCCTCCTCTTTGCTGCTTTTTTTTGTCTCTCTGACAACTCCTTTTAAGAGAAGGAGATGGGGGTTAGGAGCTTTTCCTCAGCTGGTTCAGGGTCACAGCAGGCAGAGGCTGTCTGGTAATCTGTACTCAACAGGATAATACAACAGTTATAAAATATGTCTGGGAAAACATGTGTATGTGTGTGTGTTGTGTGTGTGTGTGTGTGTGTGTGATTCCCTGTCAAGCAGCTTGTCTGTTATTCAAATGGATCCACTAGAGCTATATTGACTCTACAATAAGGCTAAAATGGAATTATGTAGTAGCTGAGGAGAGAATACTTAATACTGAGGAGAGAAAAGAGATGGTGAGGACATTCAGGGACACAATTGAAAATGTGACAGTTAATGTCTCTCCCATGTAAACATGCCCTCTGTCTCAATTTGAGTAATTTTCATACTTTATTAGCATCTCTGGAGCTATTAGTTTCTTGCATCTCTTTCCCAGTAGGGTCCTGGGACCTGGGAAAAATCTACAATTGTTCAGATGGCTCAATCTTTAAAAAGTGTTGCTAACAAGGGACAGGCTCCAGTTCATTAAAAAAGGTTAGCTAAGCTATTATCTTATAACCAATGTCGTCAGTTCACAGATCTTGTCCAGCACTAAGCCTAGACTGAACTTGCAGGGTAATTGTCTGGCAAAACCTAAGATCCGTCAGAACACAATGTCTGCATCTGTCAGGGGTTTATACCTGTTTCTAGGTGTGTAAATTTTTTGGTTCCTTGCCTGGTTTCTAGGGCATTACTTTCTGGTTCCTGATGGAACTTGCCAGAGATCAGAGTACTATTATAGAACTCTATTTTCTTTATACTATTTTCTTTTTTCCCCAGTTACATACTCTACTATTTTCAATGTATTGGAAATGTTACAGAGTCTTTGGGATGGAGTTTTGTGTTAATGGAACCAAAAACAAGCAGGTCAGTGGTTCTGATGAGATGTGATTCACAGCTCTGGTTTAAGACAACCAAAAAAAAAAAAAAAAAAAAAAAAACAGAAATCTTTGTTCAAAAATGGTTGGGACTAGAATGGGGAAAACCAACTAATCGTATCAAAATAATTGAAAGTACCAATATTAAAGCCCATACAACAGATACCTAGATCAGCATGTTAAAGTCTTGTGAGGTTAGGTATATGCTAGGTTTCTTGTTCAGGCCTAATGTGGACATCTGAGATCTTTGTCCTCTTGGATTTTTTATTACAAGAGATTAATCAATCTGGGTAGCTAGATGACACAGTGGATAGAGAAGCTTCCTAAGCTGGAGTTAGAAACAATCATGTTCCTGAGTTCAGTTTTAACCTCTGACACTAGCTGTATAACTCTAGGCAAGTCACTTAACCCTATTTGCCTCAGTTTCCTAATCAATGAAATGAATTTGAGAAGGAAACTGCAAACAACGTCAGTGCATTTGCCAAGAAAACTTTAAGTAGAGTCACAATAGAACACAATTGAAAATTGAATGAACAGCAAGAACAAAAAAAATCAATTAACATTTATCAAGTATCTTCAATGTACCAGATAGTATCTTATGCACCAGGATACAAAGACACAAATTAAACAAGTCCCCTTAAGGAGTCTGAATTCTAGTTGAGTAGACAACACATACCTATAAATATAAGGTAAATATATGGTACTGGTTAGAAAAGAGTAGATCAGCAAAGGCCTCATATAGAAATGAGTACTTGAGCTGAAATTTAAAGAAAACTAGACATTCTCTAAGATGGAAATGAGGAAAGAATACATTTCAGATATTGCAAACCAATGAAAATAGAGATAGGTGGTCATAAAAGAAAAATGGCAAAAGGTCAATTTGGCCGGTTTATAAAGTATTTGAAGGGGAGATAATCCATTGGACCCACATTTACCTGATGACATATTAAAAGATAGAACAACCTACTAGTAAATAACATACAAGTGCATATCAATGGCTGATTTCACATGATTCTGAGATTTGCAGTTTGGAAAATGAAAGTTGTATGACATACCACCAAATCTCTGAAAGACATAGACCTTTGTAAAAGCCTCCTCAATGTTTTGGAGTGCATGACCCTTTCCAAAAGTCACACAGCAGACAATTCTCTCCTTAATTACCCACCACACTTAGCAGATGTTTTTCCACTGATTCATCCAGCAGGTTCATCCTGACTAAAGTTATGCCTTTTTTATCTTTTCTTAAAGCCATGTACACATGACCTACATTTTTCTCAGACATACTGTTGTATCTCGCTTACTCAAAGACATAAAATTCATCTTTGTCTACAATTGATCAGTTAGCCCAATGTATTAGATTTTCCCACTTATTAGGATTGTAAACAATGAAAGTTAATAAAGAGAAGTAACAGAAAAAAAAAAAAAAAACTTTTGAACTCTTACCAGGGCCAAATAAAAGATGACCTACTTACAGAGAAGTTCAGGACCTTGAAACTTGGGGAAAATTTATAACTAAAGTTACTCCTGCTAACTGGATCATCCTCAGACTCACTTAGTGTATTTGAAGTTTGCTTCAACTGGTTCTACTATCCAGAAAGGAGGCAAAGAGAATGCAGCCAATATATGAATCCTTCCTATATATTAGAAAGAAGGTTTTCATGCAAGTGTTCAGAAAGGACACCAATTTTGGAATGGAACTTGGTCTGTTGACCCAAATGGTGAAAATCAATTAGGTCACGAATTCTGTAGTAATAATACTAACTCAGGAAATTTTTCAGGTTCTTTTACACCTCACTTTGTATGGCTTACATAATATTTACACACAGTTATTTGCATATTATCCCCACCTCCACATTAGACTGAAATTTCAGAGAGTTGAGACTGCTTTGCTTTGGTTTTGCCTTCCTTTATATCCCCAAGTGTTTGGCACAGAGCTTGATAACACAGAGATTAATAGCCGCTCATTGATTGACTGAAGCAGCCATGGGAGCTTTGAAGCATCATTATGTGCTACATTAACACCTAGCTCACCAAAAAAAAAATCTCAAAAGATGATAGTGCTAGTATTGAGAGGGATTTCAAAGTTCAATCAGCTCAACTCCCATTAAGTTCATTGTTCAGATGAAATTAAAGCCCGGGAAGGACATCACTTTGCCAAAATTAAGTATGAACTAAGAATAAGAGATAGTATTTGAACCCACCTGATCTGACTCTAGGGACAATTCTTTCTCTAATAGTCCAGTCTGCCTCATCTTCCTCCATCACCCAAATCCTGGACTAATTGTCTAATAATCACTCCTTGAAGATATAATTTGGAAAACCTTTATTGAAATGAAAATATTGAATTCAGGAAGTATGTATTAGGTATTTTTAGCACGCCTGGAACTATTCTGGACTCTGGGCTTCCAAAGAATTGTGTAGCTGAGACTCCGTCCAAGGAACAGACAACTCACACATATAATAGAAATTTGTGTTTGTATATCTGTCTTGTTCTGTTTTTAATTACCAAGAGGGGGTAAAGAAGCAAAGGGGAGGACAAACTCTGCACTCTGTGACTTTGGTATTTGATTTTTGTCTCTTTTTGCACATTTGAGAAAAACCTGACTCACCAGCAGGAATGGGATGACAGATTTCTTGTTTCCAGTTTTAATATCAGATATTTTGTTCTGTCTAAAATAAATTGTTTACTGTATTGATGTTTTCTCTAGGCTTGTTCTCTTTAGAAAGGTAAACCAAACAGGACTTTCATCATAATGCTAAGCAAGCATTAGATGGATTTGGCTGAGGTGAGAGCTAGCTTTGAATCTCAATTCCAAAATTCACAAGCTAGGTGACCATTTTCTGCCTTTTTTGCCCAAGAAGACAAAGATTAATCTATCTTTCCTGTGAGAATCTTTCAACTACAAAAAGTCATATGTCATCTCCCCTAAATTTTATCTTCTCCAAGATGAGCATCATTGGCTGGGTAGCATAATATAGAGAGTGTGGACTTGGAAGTAGGATGTCCTTACTATACTACTTTAGTAAAAATCTTTCTCTTAAAAAATTCAATTGATTATGGATGATTTAATGATAATCAATTGATAATTTTAGAAAACAGATCAATGGGTTTTCATGAACTATATAAAAATTACACACACACACACACACACACACACACACATCCATACACACACACTCCTTGATGTCTCAGGACTATACCTAGAATCCTGTAGAGATGCATTCTGAGAACCAACTTAGTTCAAATGGGAGTTGAGATGGCAGCTCTAGGATACATGCTACACTAAGGCCCTTCACCACTCTGAATGATATCTTCTAAATGCTCATTAGCATTCATTCCCAAAGATAATAAAGGAAAAATGCCAATCTGATAGGTCAGAACAGAGTATTGTGGAACTATCATCTCCCTTTCCCCCATAGACCTTAAGCTATATTGAAAGCTGAAAGTATGCTATAGTAGACAGGGAACTGACTTCAGAGCCAGGAAGTTACAATTCAAGTTCTGTGCCTAAGCCTCTATTAAGGCATGATTAAAGTTTTTGGTTGCCCTGGTACATTAACTCATAGTGAGCTTGAAGTGTGCTAAAATCCACACATCACTCATGAGAAATTTGTCTAGCTTCTCCCTGCCCCCATTCTATGCTTATGAATTTTTAAACCCAAGCAGAGAAATCTATTACCCCTATTAAATTCCATCTTACTAGATTCAGTCCATTACTCTTGGCTGTTGAGATCTTTTTGGATCTTTACTCTTTCATCCAACATGTTAGCTCTTTCTCTTAGCCCCATCTCATTTTCAAATTTGACAAGCATAACTTCTATATCTTCTATCAAACTGCTGATAAAACAAAAATGTTTAACAGTCCAATCTCAAAGACAGACTTCTTTCTCTTCAGACCTCACAGAACATTTTGTTTTGTTCTGCTTTTTTCCTCTTCTATAATGTAATTATTTAGTCATGGGAGTGATTTATGGAGGTAGATACCATTACTTGGCTTGTACCAGAAGGCAGAAGAGGAAGGGAAAAAGACCTTTCTTTTTTGCTTCTCCTTCCCCCAATTAGCCATGTCATTAGAGACCAATTAAATAGTGACTCCACTAAGAAAAGAGATACATCCAAGGAGAGACAATATGAAGAGACTGTCACTCAAGGAAGGAGAAATTTTCCACAGGGAATTTGATTCTTCCTGGCAGAAAGTATCCCTTGTCATTCAAGAAAGAAAAATTCCTTTAGATCCCCCATTGAATGGCTCACTCAAAAAATATTGAAATCAAGGAGAGTTTCCTGAGGGGTCTTCAAAGAGAGAAGTCAGAAGTGGGCAGAAATGAAGCAGCAAGGTACACTTAGGGAGGGGAAAGACCAGGACTGAGAATGTTAGTAACAGCAGCACCCTCCAGACCCTGCTTTCAGCCCCACTCTTCAGCTTTTGTCAAGGGGGAGCAATCCCCATCAAGAAAAGACCAACCATCCTCACCACCATTACCACCACCATTGCCACCACTAACATTTGCAATGGATAAGTAGATAATTCCATGGGGAACAAGAGTAACCCACCTGCAACACACACACTCTTCTTTTATCAGCCTAAATACTAAATAACTCAGGCCAGTAAAACTGGCCAAAAAATACTAGTATTTTCTACCTTCAAATACCAAGTGGGAGGAGATAGTTGAAGACTATGTCCCAAAATCCTTAGGAAGAATAATACCCTGTAGTCTACTGATCCTACTTTCAACTCAAGCCTTAAAAGAATTGTCCAGAAAAGTAGTTTGGCAGAATAACATCTTACAGAATATACCAAGATAAATTCAAAATGGGTACATGATTTAGACATAAAGAATGGTGTCATAAACCTAATTTAGGATACATGGAAAATATTAATGTAAGATCTACAGGTAAGGAAAGTGCTTAAGACCAAATAAAAATAGAGAGGATCAAGTGAAGTAAAATAGATATTTTTTATTATATTAGTTTAAAAAGACTTTGCACAAACAAAACCAATGGAGCAAAAATTCAAAGAAAAGCAGAAGATTGGGAGAAAAGTTTACAGCATTTCTCTAATAAAGGCTTCATTTTTCATATATATAGGGAACTGGAATAAATTTATAAAAATAAGAACCATCCCCCAGTTGATAAAAGGTTCAAAAAAATGGACAGTTTTCAGAAGAAATTAAAAGTATCCACAGTCACATAAAATTTCCAAAATCATCATTGATTAGAGAAATGTAAATTAAAACAACTGTAATACTACTTCACACAAAGGCTAGAATGACAGTAAAGGCAAATAAAAATGCTAGAGAGCATATAGAAAAATGTGGAAACTAATGCATTATTGGCAGAGTTGTGAACTCCATTCTGGAGAAAACTTGGAACTATAAAAGGGCTATAAAACTGTGCATACCCTTTGAACCAGCATAGTACAAAAAAATTGAACTAGAATAGGTCTGTACACAAAAAGGATTAAAGAAAAAAAAATACTGGTGGCTGTTTTGTTTTTGTTTTTTTGTAGTGACAAAAAATTGGAAATTGAGGGGATGTCCATCAATTGGAGCATGACTGAACAAATTGTGGTAACATGATTGTGATGGAATGACCAGGGGAATAGTTTCAAAAAAACTTGGGAAGATGCACATATAATGTAAAGTGAGCAGAACTAAGAGAATATAGTAACAGCAATAGTGTAAAACTGATTAAATGAGAAAGATGTATATACTCTAACCAGGAGATCCAAAAAAATTCCAAAGGACTCATGAAGGAAAAAATGCTATCCATCTTTAAAAAAAGAACGGGTGAACTACGGAAGCAAAATAACACACACTTTTTCACTGTTTTTCTTGCTTTTTCGGTAACATGTCCAATAGGGAATGTGTTTTGCATGATTTCACATATATAAATGATATGGAGGGTGGGTGGGAAAGAATTTAAAACTGAAAATATAAAATAATGAGTGCTATAAATAAAGTTTTAAAAAAGAAAGAAAAAAAGAAAGAACTTCCCAGGGAAGCAACTCTTTTGAACATGTGTCCTGGCAACACTGATTTTGTAACCCCTGATTCCATAGAAGCCATAGCTATTAAAAAAAATCAAGAAAAGAAAATTCTTGAAGCTAAAATCCCTGACACTATCAAAAAGTTAAACAAAAATCTGACATATTTTTATCAGTAAAAAATACATTAAAATTTTTTTTTGTGCTGCTATACTGTTAGGACCATCAAACCTTCCCATTTGAATTATTCCTGTGATCTCCCTTTTTACTACAATGAAAGCTAGTGGAAGATAAGAACTTTTGTGCTTTTCTATTTGTATCCTCAGTGTTTAGCTTCACACTTTGTACCAAGTAATGAATATTTCATTCATTCATTCATTCATTCATTCAAATTATTTCTCACTTTTCTTAATCTCTCTACTAAGTCAATAAACTCTATTTAGACAGTAGGCTATGACCTCTCCACATTTTTCTCCCCAAATACTTAGCACAGTGTTGTGTATACAGTAGATGACAAATAAATCTTTATTGAATAAATTAATGGGGAAAAAGATTAACAGACAGATAACTTTGACTTTCTTCCTCCCATAAATGGGAAAACATTGAGGTTTTGTGATTAGAAGAATGCATCTTGGAGTTCAAGTTATTTAACCTATACCTGTTGGAAAATCAATTCTCCATATTTTCAGCAAGTAAGTACTTGCTTATGAATCCAGGGCAGGGAAATCTCTAGTAAGAAACAATCTGCCACTTTCAAAGGCAGTTAGTTTTTATTTAGGCCAGCTCCAATTGCTTGGATTTTCCTTACTAGCAAAATATAGTTTTTATTTAGGCCAGCTCCAATTGCTTGGATTTTCCTTACTAGCAAAATATAGTTCCAGGAGTAACATAGTTAATTGTGTGCATCAGAAACAATAATCTGGTAGTTGTGTGAACAATAATACGTAAAGAAAAAGAAATTGGAATCAGAAAGACAAGTTAGAATGCTCTTACACTAGCCCCTAAGAAAGATGATGAAATACTGAGTGATAATAGTTGCAGTATAAAAAGAGAAGAAAAAAACATTGTGTAGATGGAATAGGTAGGACTTGGCAACTGGTTGAACATCATAGTATAAGAGTGAGGGAGGAGCAAAAGCTAAGTTTGAGCCCAGGTGTTATAAGGACCATGGTATCATTAATTAAAAAGAAAAAGAAAAAAGAAAAGAAATAGATTTTTGCAGGGAAGATTCAGGATAGGTTCAGTGGTTATAAATAGGTTTTGTATGCAGTATCTCTGGGACTCATTCAACAGAGACAAAAGCTCAAGGGAGAAACTGAATAGAGAAACTTTGGAAAATTTTTCATGGAGGTTATAATTAAAGTCACAGAAATTAGATTAAAATGATCAGAAAATTTAAAAAAGAGAGCCTAGGTCAAGAGGAGTAGAAGGAAAATAGCCACTAAAAAGAGAAAAAAAAGGAGGCAGTAGGCTACCCAAGATAGCACCAAGTCATGAAAGCCAAAGAAGAGAGCACTGAAAGAAGGGGAAAGTATTTCACAGTAGCATAAACTGCAGAACATTTAAGGAAGATGAGAAAGGATTAAGTAAACATCAGTATGCAAGAAGAGACCTATGATGACCCATGAAATAATAGTTTCATAATTCATAGACTGAGATTTAGGAAGGGACTTGAGAGGTCAAATGATCATTTTATAGATAAGGTAATGATTAGCCAGAAAGGTGAAAGGTCTTTGCTAAAATTATATGTGTCGTGAGTACTAGAGATAGGATTTGAACCTACATGCTTTAGTTATCTCTCTGGCTCTTTCTACTTTATCTTATTGCCACCAGAGGACTGGGAAAGGAAGACAGATTTCAGGGATTTAGGAGAAAGTGGGTAGTTTCTGCCAAAGATAAAATGTATATTTAATAAACATGTTAAGCTCAGGGCTGTGGTTGTCTGGTTGGTGCTAATAATAACATTTTCAATTTACACAAGGGTAAAGGTCAGCACTACCATGGAAATTAATATTATTGCTTAATGGTGTTCTTGCCCAGAAATGAATAAGAGCAGGAAATAGAACAGGATGAAGAGAAAGATCCATGGAAAGAAAATAAAATGAAGCCAGAGACAGAGAAGTAAAAAGAGTAAAGAGGAATGGTAGGGAGGTAAAACCATAAGTAGTATTTGTTTTATACTGGAGATAAAAAACAGATTTTCAATTCATCTAGGAAATGGTGGGGAGAAGGGGAAGAGAAAGAAAGAGAATCCAGAACATGAGTGGTGAGACCTCCACTATGGGAAGGAAGCCAAATGAGATTGGAGGGCAACAAGTTACCATCTGGTAGCTTCCTACTTTAACTAATTATTCATTCTAACTAGGCGCTAAACTCAGTTGCTTCTATGCTGCAGGAGCACTAATAGCACTATCAATGTCCCACTTAAAATTGTAATACCTTGGGGAAAAGTCTTAATCTCCCTATTCTAGTTATAGCTCTGGAGGTGAAAAATTTGAAAAAAAAATTAAAATGAAGGCACAAATAATGAAGATCCAGTAATAAGTGAAATTCAATGTCAAATCACCTGAGAATCTAGATGACAATGGCAAGTCCTAAAATGCAAACCTAATGGATACAGGAGGGTTCATCTCTTTTTTTTGGTCACTTAACAGGAGACCTGGGAAATCATTCTGGTTCTTTGAATGGTCTCTCTTGTAGCTAAACACTGCATATGGGGAAGCAGGTCTTGATGAATTGGAAAGTGACACCGGAATACTCAATTATATTGTATCCTGTCAGCAAAGCAATCGATGACATCCTCTATTAGGCTACCCCAGCAAAGGAGCACACAACAAAATGTGCTGTTAGCTAGCTGTCATATTTATTTGCAAGCTACTTTCAAGGTATTATTAGACCAAGACGTAAGTACTTGGCTAAGCACCTGAGGAACACTAACATTTAATAGGCTAGTCAGACCTTTTAAATTTTCAGGAAGTTATAAAATCAACTAAAGGATTTTTTTCCATCCAGATGGCCAGTCCTTAGCCTTGTCAGGACGTTGCTTCCCAAATAGGGAACTCTGACCATTTGAAAAGATGTACCTTTATCCACAATCTCTCTTCCCAGGTCACTTAACAGATGGCAGAGGCATGGTGAACTCATTTTCCTTACTCAAAAGTCAGCATTCTATTGATGCTGCCTCTCAATTTTTGACATTTTAACCATCATTATAAATAAGAGCAATCATAAATACGCTTCAATCTGATCAGTATATACACTCCAGGTGATAGAACCTACTTAACTCTTACCTATGTCCTCTCAAAAATTCCCTATAGAGGGTGGACTATACTGTGAGCAGTATACCCTTGCCGTATGACCCATTAACCTTCTTTCCTGGTCATGAATCCTATATCATGCCATACCCCCTTCAACCTTCAGTGTTTCCCTATTGCTTCTAAGATAAAATACAAATTTTGTTGATTTATCATCTAAAGCACTTTACAATCTGGCTCTAGCCTATTTTTCTAAATTGATCACATTTTACTTAGCTCCTTTTCCATCTATCCTTGTTGTATCTATGGCTTGGCTAAACTGATCTACCTCATATTCCTTATACATAACATTCCATTTTCCAGCACTGAGGCTTGTTTAGTCAGTAATGCATGCGTGGAAAGCTCTTTCTTGCCTCAACTTTTTGCAAAGCACTAGCTCCACTCCAAGGCTCAATTCAAATGCTATTTCCTGATTTCCCAGTGGTAAGTATCCCCATGACTGGAGAAACAGATATTTCTGCTATTTATTTAATGGTTTTTGAGTGTAGAGATAGTTCATTTTTGTTTTTGTATTGTCAGTATTTAGCACAGAGTTTGGCGCAAAACAATTATTTTAAATTACTATTAAATTGAATTGAATCTCTGATGACACATTTCTACCACTTTTTCTTATGCTTCCTCTATTACAAAATAATGAAATAATAATATGAATGCTTTATGACTTACACTCCCCTCAGCATCACTGTCTGAGCAAGGTGGTGTTTGACTAGGCTCCTGAGAGTATGAAGAGATTCGCTCCAAACAGTCTCCCATCAGGAACAGATTTGACTCCTGCCTTCAAAGCTACAAAGTTCTAGTTCTAATGATGCAGCAGTACTCAAACAAAAATGTGACATTCTCTTTATTACTGAAGACTTTACTTGTATTATTATAACTCTCTGCCATTAGTTCTGGATAGTGAACAACAGAAAACCAATGTTTTGGTGGTTTTTTTGTGAGGAGTTTTTTAAACTCAATATAGAAATGCAGAATGAATACAAAATGAAAAGATTTAGAAAATGCCATAATTAGCATATAGAGTTGTTTTAAACATATTTTCTTAAATGCAATTGCTTAAATAAGCTAGCAGAAAGAACAAGGGTGAGCATAGTATGGTAAGAAGGAAGATAACAGACATGTTAACAGGCTACAAATTATGCATTTGAACATGTGACTCTTCTTACCTCAACCTTCCACCTCTCTGAAAAATTAGCAGTATCTAAGGAGCATATTAGGTCACATTAAAATAATTGCAGAGATTGAACCCAATGGGCTATTCTAGATTCATTCGGTGTTTAATGTCATCAGTAGCTCATATAGAGTCTGTTAAAAACTTAATGTGCTCTATTATAATCTGAAAATCACTTGACTCCATTCAGCCAGCCCACTAAACAGAGAAGAGCCCTCTCTTCTGAATTTACTGACACCTTAATCCTGGAGGAGGACAGTGGTCATTGAAACTGTTCTTTTTTTCTCCAAATATAGGAAGCATATTCAAGAAAAGCCAAGAAGGGTCAATGAGGGTATATCCATTGCAGCAGATTCTGGGAGAATATGCTTTGCTAAATCTACCCCCTCCCTAATTCTCATTGCACTTCCACTGGAACTATATATCTCAGACTAGATGATAATGGAGAGGGAAGAATTTATTTGCATTGATTCCTCCCCAAATTCAAACAGTTGTAGTTCCCTTCTAAGAGATTCAGGGTTTTTGGAGAAGAGTAAAATTAATTAAGTTTAGAAAATAATATTATCTAAGAAGCTAGTTAAGATAAAGATGACCCTTGCCTTCTAGAAATGACTATTGAGTGTTGAATAAATAAAGACACAAGAAAACAGAGAATACAAAGTATTACCAGGCTACAATAACCACATCTTCTATCTATGCCTGGAATGTATACTTTCTTCCCCTTTTCCTTTTAGAACCCCTAACTTCTTTCAAGTGTTAACTCAGATGCTACCTCCTATGGGAATCCTTAGAATTCCCTTACTTGTTTATGTGTTTTTCTATATTCTTGGATCCTTATTCATGCATATGACTTGCTTGTACCCTTCTACTCCACACCCAGTAGGATGGAAGTGCTTTGAGGGCAGGGATGGTTTTGCCTTTTATCTTTATATCATCTAGAATAGCATCTTGTGCCTAATTAAACATTTAATAATTAGTTCTTTTATTGGGTAGAATATGTGATTTGAAAAAAAAAAACACATACAAATGATATGAGAATCTGGAAATGGAAAAGAACAGCATGAGGTAAACATTTGTGGAGGAAGCAGAGCTTATAAGGGTACCTTAAAACACAGTTAGGAATTGGGATGCTAGGAATAGAGGGGGAGGGTAAAAAAGGAGGGAGAATCAGTTTAATAGTCTTATTATAATCACAGTATAAATAAGGTAGAAATAAAGCAGGCTCCTTCATATGCCTGCAAGTCATTGATTCAGCTAAAAAGGCAATTACCCAAGTAGAATATGAACATTGTCTATCACATTGACATGCAGAGAAAATGCTGAACGCTGCAATGATAGGGAACAGTCCATAAAAAACTTGGGGAGGTGAAATACCAAACTCTGCCTGTCATACTTTATTATAAGGAACTCAAATAAATCTGCTCAATCTCATCTGCTCGGAGCCAAACATCATTTTTTATTGTAAGGAGGAATGCTGTGACATTTTCTATAGAAATATCTGTAACTGGAGGTCGTCAAGCAGACTTTTCTGCATAAACAGCCATATATGCCCATTAAAATGTTAATTGACAGTAGGGAAACAGCTTGCTGATCCTTGCTTTGTCTGAATGGTCCTATGTCTTAAAGTCAGAAAGGTTTTGAACAGAAAGCACACATACACACACCTATATACATGTATATACACACTCTCTCCCCATTTTCTGCCATCCAGTCAAACCCATGGCTACAAGATCTCCAGAAAACCAGTGTACAGCACCAGACCTTTCCACCCTTTTCCCTGGGCCAAGATGAGGCCGGCATTGATAAGACATTCCATGACATTTAATATGTAAAGTCCTACATTTGAGGTTTTGTTTTTAATCAGCTATGCAATAAAGACTGAAATAGGTATAAATAATTAATAATTTGTGTGAAAAAGATTTGAAGGTGTCAGCGGACTTCATACAATAGAAAACATAGCAATTGGTCAGTCCAAAAGTACTGGAAAGTACGCTGACAAACTGGAACAAGTCCAGAGGAAGGTAACGAGGATTATGAGAGGACTATAGTTATCAATGGAAAGGATGATTAGGCAGAAACGAAGAATTATAGAGGATATCATGGATGTCTTCACATATTTAAAGAGTTGTCAAGTGGAAGAATAATTAGTCTTACTTTGCTTGGTCCCAGGAGGAAGAACTAGAAATGATACATTGAAGGTACCAAAAAAGAAGTTTTAGGCTGTGATATCAAAGAAAACAGAAAAAAAATGGAAGAAAAAGAGAGAGAGAGAAGGAGGAAAGGAAGAGGAGGAAGGGAGGAAGAAAGGAAGGAAGGAAGAAAGGAAGGAAGGAAGGAAAGAAGGAAGGAAGGAAGGAAGGAAGGAAGGAGAAAAACAAAAAAAGAAAGAGAAATAGAGAGATAAAGAAAGAGAGAGAGAAAGAGAGAAAGAAACACAATGTCCAAAAGTGGAAGAGATTGCTTTGGAAGATGCTATAATCCCCCTTACTTAAGGTTAATATAGGCAAAGGTCATGAAGAAGAGGATTTAGTGTGGATGAGCCCCGAAAACACTCTTACAATTTTAAAATATTAAGACAATATTAGTCAAATGGAGCTGCCTCTTCTCTTGATAGAAAAATGTATCTTTGATCAAAATCTAGTTGCACAAAAAGAAATAAGGAAATGTAGATGTGCCACTCCAACTAAAGGGAATTAGAGAGGCTGCTTTCTTGATCAAAAACCAGCTTCAGGACCACAGAGGATTTTCTTAGACTGTTGATAGCAATTCCTCTCTTGAGACTACAGAAACTTGGGTTACATAAAGGAAACCTGGGGAGATTGCTCTCCCTCTCCTCATGGCTAATCAAAAAACAGTAATTTAAGTGCTTGCCAAGTGCCAGATTCTTTTATATAAAGACAAAAATGAAATAGTCCTTCTCTTTAAGAACCTGACACTCCTACTAAAGGAGACAGCATCTATGCATAAAAGTATAACCAAAATAATTAGAAGGCTACTTAAATAGGTAAGGCTATGTGTACTGCAAGAAGAGGAGGGAGGAAGGGAGAGAGGGAGGGAGGGAAGGAAGGAAGGAAGGAAGGAAGGAAGGAAGGAAGGAAGGAAGGAAGGAAGGAAGGAAGGAAGAAAAGAAAGATGTGGAAACTGGCACCATGGCTTGACCCAAAAGTATTGGTATTCAGCTAATGGAAGGTGAAAGGATGGATCAGTCATGGACAACACAACTATAACTCCTCTTTCAACACTACATCTCTTACACAGCTGCTCTCCTATGTGAGTGACCCAGGTGTGGACCCTCAAAGTTGTTTAACTCCACAGGCCCAAGCCCTTGCAATACCTATACAGGCAAACACATTTTTTCTCATTCCCATTCCCAATACACACATCTTTCTGGAAACTCTACTACTCACCTCATTATATAGTGGCTAACCCAGGCACCCCTCCTTGGGTTGCTCTAGAGAAGTCCCTACTCCAGGACATTTGTTAGTAAGTCCCCTGCCATCCCATTTACACACACACACACACACACACACACACACACACATTATTTTTTTCTGTGGAAAAGAGAGGTAATGTAACTGGCACTAACCTCCAACCCCAGGAGACCTTGATTCTTATCTCGACTCTTACAGAAACTGACAGTGGTACTCTGGGAGAATCATTTGACCCCTCTTTATCCTAGACCAATATCCAAGACTAAGTTTCAGACCAAATCTAAGCTTGCATTAGTGAAGATTGCTCTCTGCAGTATGTGTTCTTTATACCAATCAGAGACCTAACCCTATCCAAAGAATAAGTAGCACAGGATGACTAGACAAGGATGGGTGGATGGTTACATTAACATCCTCCCTCCCCCCAACACAATTTTAAAATAAATTTCCCTATTTCCTTTGGATGGCACTGACACTGACCTCCCAGATTCTCAGTCCCATCTTAATTCTTCATTCCTCACTCAATTGAAACTGCTCTCTTCAAAGTTAAACAGTGTTCTCAAGGATGATGAACTTTTAGACCCCTCTCTCTACAGAATTTGATGCTCTTGACAATCCATTTCTCCTGAGTACTTACTCTTTCTTCTCTAGTGGCTGTGACACTTATCTCTGTTGCTTCTCCCACCTGTATGATGATTTCTTGGGTTCCTTTGCTGGATTATCCACACCTTTACCTTTAACTGAAATATTTCCCAAGGCTCTATTTAGGGTACTCTTCTCTATATACTCTCATACTTGGTGAATTCATCAACTCCCCTAGTTTTATGCATCACTTTTATGCAGATAATTTATGGATATATAGAATCATCATTAATCTCTCTCCTGAACTTTAGTTCACATCACCAAAAGTCTGTTGAACATTTCAGACTTAAGTGTGGTGCCTATGAGCAACACATTAAAAACCAAATTCATTATGGTAGCCCCAAAGTCCCTCTTCTGAATCTCCCTATTTCCTTCCATCTAGGATCCCACCAGACTTCTAGTCAATAAAGGTTGAAATATTGACGTTATCCTTAAATGCTCACATTTCCTCATTCCATATACTTAGTGGCAAAATTTTGCCATTTCTCCATCCATACATCATCTTTCACATCTGTTATCTTCTCTGTATTTATACCACTACCATTCTGGTACTGTGTCTAGAGCACTAGACATGATATCAGGAAGATCTCCTTAAGAACTCTGGACAATTCACTTAATTCCTCTGTATCTAAGTCTTCTCATTTGTAAAATGAAGGTATTGGAATAGATTTCCTAACTTGGTTCTTTTCAACAGTGATGTGATTCAGGCCAATTGCAATAGACTTATGATGTAGATAACTATCTGCATCCAGAGAGAGGACTATGGGAACTGAATGTGGATTATAACTTAGTATTTTCACCTTTTCTTGTTGTTGTTTGCTTGTTTTTTTTTTCCTTTTTGATCTGATATTTCTTGTGCAGCATGCTAAATGTGGAAATATATTTAGAAGAATTAAACATGTTTAACCTATATTTGATTACTTGCTCTCTGGGGGAGGGGAGAGATGGATGTGAGGAGAAAAAAATTGGAACATAAGATTTTGCAAGAGTAGATGTTGAAAACTATCTTTGTATATATTTTGAAAAGTTAAAAGTCATTTTTAAAAAAAGAAATACATTCCCTAGCTGATCCTTTTGAGATATAAATTTCTGTCAGCATACTATTCCAACATCCTCTAAATTGGTCTCCTTGTCTTACTTCTTTCCCAGTTCCAATCTATCTTCCACTTTGCTGCCAAAATGATTTTTCTAAAGCATGTTTCACTACACACATACAAACATACAGATCAACACCCTTCCATATACTTCAGTCACTTCTAAAGTATTATTTGATGTTTATCTTTGATTAAAATATATATTTTTGCATTGATTTTATAATACTTAGAGCTGTTTGTATAGTAGTACACATATACAATTTGTAATCAAGTAAATATACACATAATGGAGGTACATGGCCCTCCAAATTTAATGATGGGGTTCATAACCAACTTTTGAACACTTTAGCTATATAATTTCTATTTATTGTTCAGTCATTCAAGTCCAACTAACTTTTTGTGACTCTTTTCATATTTTCTAGGCAAAGGCAAAGGCATTTCCTTTTCCAGTTCATTTTACAGATTACTAAACAAAGGCAAGCAGGATCACACAGCTAGTTAAGTATCTGAAACCATATTTGAAGGAAAATGAGGCTTCCTGACTCCAGGCCCAGCACTCCCCACTATGGTACCACCTACCTGCCCTTCTATAAAATTTGTATAGAGAAATAAATTTTAAGCTTTCATTATCACTGAATCTACTTGACATGACTAAATAGTATCATTAGATAAATACTTAAATCTGAAAGAGTTGTCAGAGGCTTCTGTGATTTTAGAGAGATAGAAAACTGAGAAACAAAAATGATACTCTTGCAGCTCTCCTTTGCTTCAAATTCCAGCTCCCTTAGGTCCTCCTCACATGTTTTCTCTAGGGCTTTGAGCCACACACACTTCCAAGTTGGAGGCCAGCTACTGTTTTGTAATTTGTATCCTTACCCTGGTACATTGTAGATTATTAATAAATGCTTGTTGACTTGTCTTGATTGCTTCTTTGAAGACACTTTTGAGTACTGAACTAACAGTTCCATCCCCTGAATTTTACCTCTGTGAACTTCTATCTCCCCTCATCCCGTCTTTTTTTTATTTTTTTTATTTTTTTATTTATTTTTTTTTACATCTGAACAACAATTTATTATTTACATGATGGTACAGTCAGTCACCAACATTCTCTCTCAAAATCTAACATCCTCTCCCTTCAGTACTTACATTGACCAGGGGAAAATGGACTTAAAGACATCTATGTGGCAAATGGGCTACAACTCCTTTTTTTTTTTATTTAATAGCCTTTTATTTACAGGATACCTCATCCCGTCTAATAAAGAGTGTCTGCTTCCAGTTCTACCTCAGGTCCAATGCATAAGTTCCATCTTAATACCAAACTCATAGATAAGACCATATTTTTCTTCCCTTTAGTTATAAACATACTGTGCATCTTTCTTACATTGCTCTGTTGTCTATCTGTCAATTTACTATTCAGCAATTCATTGCAATGAAATATTTTTAAAGGTTTTATACACATAAGGCTGTTTGCTAGGAGATGGGGACGCAAACCAAAAATGTTAACTTCCTTTGAGAGCATAATGTTCAGGTTCAAATACCCATAATCGTATATCAATTCAAATCAGCAAGGATTTTTACATAAGATTAAAACATTACTGAATGATGAATAGAGAGCCAGTCCCAGGAAGCTTCAAATTTGACCTGGTGACCTGAACAGATTACTTAATCTCTCAATTCTAAGGGAAACTTTTTAAAGCTTTTATTTACAAGATAGGTGCTAATGTGTGCTGATGGAAAACAGTCCCTCACCAGGAGTTCCCTCTTCAATGAAATCACACGTCTAGTCCTCCTCTCCTCCCCCCATTCCCCAAAAAGGACCTAGAAGAATCTGTGTTGGACCTAAAGTTAAAAAGTAGTCCAATTTTTCCATGAAGATGAGAAGCAAAATTTCAATCCGTGGTGCCTGGGAGGGATGTTTACAGTAGTAGAACAGGGAAGATGTGCATTAGATCTGTGTCAGTGCTGAATATGACCACTTGGCTCTGATGCTGGTCTGTCCCACAGCCATTGGATGGTTTTCAGAGATAGGTAACTTCCTTCAGAGAATACCCAATATTGCTCCCTCCACTCCACAGGACAGGAACCAGGCTGCCTTGCATGATGGAGGGGTGTATTTTTAGTTATATTTATTGGCAAAATTGACTTGGGCTTTGCTTCCTGCCATCAAGAGGAAAAAGAGTACTTGGATGATTCATTTGTTTGGTTAGATAAGAAAGCAAAATTGTCTTCGATATTGTAAACTTGTAGGAAGGTAATGAGTACATAATAAAAATGTATTTTTAGTCTCTAGTCTATACAGGTTCACCACCAGGTGTAATTAGACTCCACGCCATCCCAGGAGACTATCCCATGCTTAAGCATCACAGCATAGAGCAGCATATATGGACCTTGTAGTCCAGGGTGTTGGGAACAAGTCCTGGCTCTGACACTAATCAAGTCACTTCTAATCCCTGAGTCTCAAATTCATCATAAAATAAAGCTATAAGTGACTATACTTGTGCTGCCTTGCTTCTAGAATTGTTGTGAATAATACACTTTGTAAATGTCATGATGCCAGAAAAATGAGAGTTAATACCACTCTGGGGGGAGGGGGTTCTTACTAATGACAATATCTCTAATCAATAACATAAAAGAAACATCTTTTTCCCTATTCCTGACTGTCCGTAAAATATTCTTAAAGCCTCAGAAATCAGATAAATATTGAAATGTAATTAGAAATTTTAATGTATGGCATTGTGTCTAGCAATGCTTCAGAAATGCTTACTGTAAATGATGATACACATTATGCATCAGCAATAGAAGTATAAGTTTACATAATTGCCCAGATTCATATTTTTTCTGTGATGATTCATTGCATCCATATGGCCTATACATACATGTTTCCATACACATGCACTATAATATACCACACAGATGCTACCTTTCTGGAGTGAAGATAATTAAAAAGCTTCAAAGTCCAAATCTATACCCTATTGTTGGTAAGTAGTTTATATGAAAGAGTAAAGAAGGTGATCTTTTTCTTCTGCCCTGGATTTTAGTACGAGAATAAACTCTGGAAAAAAAAAACACCCCACAGTTTTGTGGCGACCATAATGATGTTGCCACAGGTTTTCCAGACCCTGACAGTTTTATAAACTTACATTTCCTTGTGCTGAAGCCCTAGAAGAAGACCTTTTTTCTATCAGTGCATATGCAGAAAGATAGTTGCAGGAGGTAAGGATACTCCCAGAAGTACCTTTTCTGGTGTTAAAAGCATACTTCACTCTTTAACTTGACTCCAGTATGATGGATCTTATAATTTTGATTGGATTGGCTCAATTTCCATGCTACTTATTTACCGTTTCAGAATAACAGAAAACAACTAGTCTCTCTCTGTCTCTGTCTCTGTGTGTGTGTGTCTGTCTGTCTATCACTCTCTCTGTCTCACTCTCTCTGTGTCTGTCTCTCTCTCCCTCCTCTCTGTGTGTATGTCTCTCTGTCTCTCTGTCTCTCTCTCTGTCTCTCTCTCTCTCTCTCTGTGTGTGTATCTGTCTGTCTCTCTCTCCCTCCTCTCTGTGTGTATGTCTCTGTCTCTCTGTCTCTCTCTCTCTCTGTGTCTCTGTCTCTCTCCCTCTCCCTTTCTCTGTCTCTCTCTCTCTCTGTCTTGTCTGTCTCCATCTCTGCCTCGCTCTCTTTCTCTCTCTCTCTCTTTCTCTCTGTGTGTGTCTCTCTGTCTGTCTCCATCTCTGTCTCGCTCTCTTTCTGTCTGTGTGTGTATCTGTCTGTCTCTCTCTCCCTCCTCTCTGTGTGTATGTCTCTGTCTCTCTGTCTCTGTCTCTGTCTCTCTCTGTCTTTTTCTCTCTCTCTCCCTTTCTCTGTCTCTCTCTGTCTCTCTGTCTCCATCTCTGTCTCGCTCTCTTTCTGTGTGTGTGTGTGTCTGTCTCTCTCTCCCTCCTCTCTGTGTGTATGTCTCTGTCTCTGTCTCTCTGTCTCTGTCTCTGTCTCTCTCTCTCTTTCTCTCTCTCTCTCTCTTTCTTTCTCTCTCTCCCTTTCTCTGTCTCTCTGTCTCTCTGTCTGTCTCCATCTCTCGCTCTCTTTCTGTCTCTGTGTGTGTCTGTCTGTCTCTCTCTTTCTCCTCTCTGTGTGTATGTCTCTGTCTCTGTCTTTTATGTTAATCTAGTTACTCATATTTCAGGGCTGACTTAGTGTTACTCCCTTGTATGCACTTTGTTAGGAAACTGGCCTATAAGGTTCTCCTATATGTGATATTCCATTTCCCATCTCTGTGACTTTCAACTCATGGTCATCCATGAATGGAATACAATCCCTTTTTACCTTTGCCTTTTGGAATCCCTAGCTTCCTTCAACACATAACTACTGTACCAATTCTTTCACAAATTTTTTTTCTTATCCCCAAATTTTTACTGCTCTCCTCTTGAAATAAGTTTTGTATCTTTATATCCAAACTTCTATTTACTTGTGTTCATTTGTGTTGTATCTTTCCAAATAGAATTTAAGTTTCATCACTGCAGGGAATATTTTTCCCCTTTGAATCCTCAATCTTTAGCAGATTCTTAATAAATATTTATTGAATTCTTATTCTTCAAAGTTTCACTCAAACTTCTCGAAAAGCACATAGGATTTGTTCAGATAAATATGACCATAATCAAATAGAAACTGTCACCCCAGGACTGGGCCACCCTCCAGGTCAGTACTCTGCCTCTGAAGAGAGGCATTTACAATGCACAATGTGTGGGAGTTCATTGCTGCTCACAAAGGTTAGTAACATAGTCTCAGACCATTAAGGAATTTAATCAACTTTTTGGTTGATCTTCTTTTCAGAACCCTCTACTGGGATATTAAATTACATGTGTGTGACCCTTTATGGGAAATAAGAATACCTTTGAAGTATTCTGTACTTACCTCTCTCATACTTCAACACAAATACCTTCTAATATTTTAAGGTTTGGTGACAACCTCCAGGTAATTGTTATTCACACTCATCACAGTTCTGTATATTTTAACCTTTCTAAATTCCCTTCTCATGATGCTAAAGTAGCCTAACCTCTTTGTTCTATCCTTATAAAGCAGTTTTTGAGCATTTCCTGGACAACTGTTCTATATCTAGTACCATTGTACTTTCTTGATGTGTCAGTCATAAGAAGAAAAAAAAAGCACTCAACTAGTACTTTTGTAGGACCTGGAAACCTCGCAGGGAATGGGCAGCAGACAGGCAACTGATGGATAGACACTGATGATTAGGGGTGGCTTATAGAGATCCTTGTATTGTATAGGGAACTGGATTCAGGGGCTCTCATAAAGAGACCTATCTTCACATATCCATAAGACTATTTCCTCTTTTCCCAATTTTACAAAGTTCTATGTGACCTAAATTACTCAGGATTCAGCAGGAAAGCTAGTCTCAATCTCTCAATTCTTTTTCGGCTGAATATTATTAGAATGACTTGATATCCATAATCAAGCACATTTGGATATAATTATCAGATCTGCCTATGGGAGATTATTAAATCTGACTCTATGCAAGGTTATTGGATCCATCTTATCAGTCTTCCTCCCATCCCTGCCATGATATTATCGGACTCTTCTAAGTCAGTAAGACCTTCCTATATGGAGTAGTAGATCTATCTGTATGAAAATATTACATTTTTTTTCTATGAGACTTAAGTTCAAAGCCTCCTCTAACATATCACCATATGACTTTGGCCAAAATCCATGAAATTGTTAGTTTATATGGAGTCTGAAGTCCCTTCCCATCTCTAATTCTATAATCTTATGATTATCAGACCTACCTTTACAGAATTAACAAGCCTGGATTCATAATATTTCCTTTTGTAAATGATAGCCCAATCCAGTGTAAAATGAGTCATTGAGATAATCCCATTCATCCCATGTATAACACAAATAGATCCAGGACAGAAGCCTCAACCAGATTCTCCATGAATTTGTAAGACAGGGCAGTGTATCCTTGACGGTGTCACACTTTGGAGGATTTATACACAAATAATCAAAGCTTCATCTTTATGTAAGCATCATAGTCCATTAAGTGTTGATAAGACATCTACCTGGAAGCTGTTCCATTTTAAATGACCTTTGTTAAGAAGACCTTTTTTTAAAAAGAAAAAGCATCAGCTTTAAATAGAAAAAGTAATCCTGTTTATTCTGAGAGAGAGAGAGAGAGAGAGAGAGAGAGAGAGAGAGAGGAAAAGAAGAAGAGAGAGGTGTGCAGATATTTCAATTGTATCTGTACATCAAGTTTATGCCTTGAATTTAACCTGCAGTCCTTGTGCCATGCTTTGACCCAAAATTGCTTTATACCTGATCAATCATTTTCTTCTTTGTAAATTTGTATGCAAAAAGAATCTAGAACTGAAAGAGTGCTCAGTGAGGCATCAGAGAACCTGTATTCAAATCCTGTTTCTGTTTTGACCTAGCTGTGTAATCTTAGGCATATCACTTTATCTGAAATAACAAACTACTAGAGGGCAGAAGAATCCCTTCTTTATCTTTATGTGCCTATTGCCTAGCATGCATATACCTAGCATACAGTAGATCATCAATAAATGCTTATTTATTTGTTGGTTTGATATGAGTTTTAAGATACTTGTGAAGGAAAGCTAACACCCCAAAAAGTATTCAATTAGGTGAGATCTCATTAATAATTATTTCTAATTTTATCATTAAAAACTCTTTAAGTGGTTTTCCTTCTCATAGATCAAAAAAAAAAGTTTTTCCCAGTTATTTCTGTAAATAAGAAATTCCACAGCCTTATCTATTAACTGGGGTTCTTGTGTCTATAAACATTGCTAATAACCAGCTCAATTACTATAAATAAGTAAATAAGATATTATCTCATATACTGACATGCTCTATTTCCTTTGTGTCCCAGTAATAGATATCTCTGATCATGGAGCAGAGAAATACTCCTTGGCCCCAAGCCCATTCTACATTTCCTTTCCACACCAGACTGATAATTCAAAAACACTAAAACCTGATTGTGCTACATTATCACACTCTTTTGCTTGTTTGTTTCTCTCAAAAGTCTAATAGGTTGGCACTGAGGAAAATGGCACTTCCATGTCCTCAGACTCATCATTGTGCCCTTCTTTCCATTCAAGTTGGAATGGAGGTTCAAAGACTCCCTCTCTTCCTTTAACTTGAGAGTCAATAAAAAATAGAAGTTCTTTCCTTCCTGGAGGGAAACAGAGGTCTTTTGAACATTCACTCCTTCCTGAATGATGAGAAGAACATAAAAGACTAGGTGGATAAAAAGGGAACACCATTTTCTTGAGGAATTTCTCTAATTCCCTCTTTCACTTTCTATCTTCTTTTTCTCTTCCTCCATTTCTTTACTTCTTTATTCTATTTCTCAATCTTTTTCTTCTTCCTTCCTTGTAATTGATTACTGCCAAACAATAATAATTTCATCTTCATTTCTGAAGTCTTGTCAAAGATATTTCTTGGTTATAAAGTGATTAAGTTTAGAGGAAAAGTCTTAAAAATAATGCAGTATGCTTAACCTGAAAGGTTGGAGAGAAATACATCCTATCTAACCTTAAATTTTTAGGTGTTTATAATTGATGATGGAGAATAATCAAGACCTGAATTTTCAGTCGTGATTCATTATCTCCATTGGCCCCAGAGAGCTAGTTAGTTATTCATTCTCAAGGTTTTCAGTCTGAGAAACTAAGAACTCATACATTCAGTTAAATTCAGTTCAACACAATTCAACAATCATTTCTTCTACAGGACCGATGTAAAAGCTTTGATAAAATGTTTCTGAGGCTCTTTCAATAGACAGCCAAATCATATCAGAAATTCTGGAGACTATCATTATTTTCTAATTTTTTGACATTTGTCTTTTCTAAAACAAAATGTTTATTTGCATTTTGCTGCAAGAATCCTTTTGACCATTTCTTTGGCTATGATAATGGGAAACTTGACTTGGATTCGTGCTGATGCTGACACTGTGAAGGTAAGTCCTAAATTGAAATGAGTGATTTCTATTTAAAGAAGGCCCAATCCCATACATGGCTTCTATCTTCCTCCACCTGCCCACACACACTTCTGTATCAAACTTCCAAGCTTTCTTCATATTTTGTAAAGGTCATGAAAAATAAATGGGAAAAATGTTTTATTTTGTTTTAGCCAAAGAAGGGAATAAATTACAATGAGAAATTTTATATCTGTGCAAGGAAAGTACTATGTTCTGGTTAGAATCTGGCATGCTAGAACTAGTCAGACAGATTGTTAAATATTTAAGGTATGCATTTATATTTCACAAATTAGCCAAAGATGGAAATCAGGGTCTAAGTTATTGTTTTGATGATGTCTAGACTTCAGAAAATGATGGAGAAGACATTAATAATGCATAATATACTTAAAAGTGAATCGTGAATATATTTTTTCCCAGAGAGCCAGTTGTTAAACATTTACTATGATACCATTGATCTGGTGCATAAGTAGTTTGTAGGGGTGAGACCTAGACTAGACAGATAATTGTTTTGACTATACTTCCCTTCACATATGTTGAAATAGGCCTCTATTCAAATGAACTGATTAAAATCTATTTAAGTGAGGACCAAAACATTGTACACAGCAACAGCAAGATTATAGAATGATCAATTCTAATGGATATGATTCTTTTCAACAGTTGAGTGATTCAGCCGGTTTCAATCCTCTTGTGATGGAGAGAACCATCTGAAGCCAGAGAAAGGACTGTGGGACTAAGTGTGGATCATAACATAGTATTTTTACCTTTTTATTGTCATTTTCTTGCATTTTATCTTCTTTCTCATTTTTTCCTTTTTGATCTAATTTTTCTTGTGAACCACAGCAATGGAATTCCTTAGCATATAGTTGAATATAAGATCTTTGCCCTTGATCTCGCAAAGATTCATTCAGGTTAAGAATGATAGTTCCTAAGGATTTAATTCTGTATTTTTTTTGGATAACTCAAAAATTCTATGAATAATTCTTTTATTGACAGTCGATGCAACTGCCAAGTAAGGGATGATTAAAACATCTTTTTCCAAACTACCTCTCAGCTTAGACTCTATTTCTCCACCTGAATTTAGAACACTTCACATATGGCAACATTTCCCTATAGCAACTAACCCTTATGATTAGATACTTTACTCTCTGGATTATTGGTATTCTCATCCCTCTTTCATCCTACTAGACTTTCCCTCATGTCCTTTCTTGCTGGTTATATGTCATTCATTTAGCCTTTAAGCTCAGATTTATAGCAGACAACTATCTTCCTTCAACTGATAAATATCATCATACTTTATTGAGCCTAATATGGAAGATGAGTGATAACATGGCTTGCTCAGTATCAAATTGAGAGTATGGGCCATAGCAGGACAGTATTGGCTAAGAGCTACCAGGTCCTAAATAGGTAGAAAGGGGCCAGAAGACAGCAAAGACCTAAGAGACAAGAGGAGACAATTTAGAGGGTCAGAGAAGAATGGAAGATAAGCAGACTTCAAAGATTCAGGGGACAATAGAGAAAATCTAGGGAAGTCAGCTAAGGAAGAAGGTACAGGTGACATAAAGCTAGAAAAACAGGGACAAGATCTTAAAAAATCGATAGTTGGCAAGAACAATAGTACCAGCAAGCATAAGACAGCAAAGGTAGACTCTAATAATAGGACAGAGGATATTTATTCTGCTCTCTTTTATTTGTGAGAGGGCTCTTTGGTTCATGCTTGTAGCCAGGGAAATAGAGCCCTGTTCAGAAACCTTACTCATAATTAAGCTGGAAGAAGCAGAGAGGGTGGGGGTTACTAGGCCTTCCAGGAGATTCATACAGCACTTTTCTTAGATGCTTACACATCCATTTCCTAATTAATTATCTACATTAGCTAAGCTGAATTACTTTGTGTCCACCTCCAAGAATATGATTTTCTCCCCAGAGACTTCCTATTTGAATTTCCATGGGGGCAAACACTGCCAGAAGCATTTCTGCATGTAATTACATATTGTAGATACTTCACTCACTCTCTTTACTTAATGATTATTGGATCCTCAAATTAACTCCTAACACTGGATGCTGATTCTATCAGTCTTAAATGAAAGAAATACATGACCGACTTAATACTACTTGCAGCATTGGGGGCAACTGACTAGTGCAATTATAATCAGAGCAAACTCACCTTTCCAAGCTTCACTCTACTCCCTCTAGCATAATATACTTCTTGTATGAATAACAATAACTTCACAGCCTCAGGAAGGGTCAAAGAAAATAAAGCACATTTTTTTTATTAGGCCTTTTCCTCCTATGAACTTGGTCATGAGATGTATAACCAAGCTCTTATTCAAGCAATAATCAATATATCAACATAGAACCTTAAGAGATGAGTTTTAAAAGAGCAGATACCACAGCTGATATCCCTTAGGAAGAGGAAGCTCACATAATAATGACTTACGTTATATGTAATTTTAAGATTTGCAAAGGACTTTTGATGCACTGTCTTATTTGATCCAGGTGACAATTTGGTGAAAGTAAGTTTTACTACTATGTTTTGCAAATTCGATTAAGTGACTTACTCAGGGTCACATAGCTAATGAGCATCTGAAATGGAAACCAATCTAAGTCTTCCTCAACACTGTCCATTAGGTTTCATTGCTTCAGTATAAAATAATTACAGTATGAGTACAGGAGCAACCACTGAAGCTTCCACTATTCCCTAGTAGGAAGGTGAAAACACATATAGTTATACCTTCTCAAAGGTGTCATTGTGTATCACTATTTAAAAATCCATTATACTTATGCAGTATACTACATTTTAAAATGATATTAAAGGCCTTTCTTTCTCATTTCCTGTTTTCTTTTTAACTTAGCCTCACACTTTATTTCATTCCACTCTGTCCTTCCTTGGGCCTGAGCCAGGGGTCCCCTGCAATAGCACATTGAATGACTGAACTATGCTTCATTGCACAGTCCCAGGTATTTGATCTCCATCTTCCTGGAGGACATTAAGTTTCTGGCATTGGGTGCTTTGCAAGGGGAACATGACATTGCAGTTTAAAGTCAGAGAAGACTGAAGAGTGGTAATTTTATGCAATGCTGCTTGCTATTCCAGCCACGATGTGCAAAATGATGCTAGATTCTCCACTATAGATTTCCTGGAATGTATTTCCAGCTACTTTTCCAAAAGGGACCAGGCAGACATCAATCATTTAGAGATGGCAAATCTATGAGAACAAGGTCAAAAGGCAAGTTTGCGCAGATATTAGTTGATTGGGTATTTGAATAAAGACTTAACAAGGACAAGATGGAAATATCAAAATGAAGTGAGAAATGCAAGTACAAACCTGCTCCCCCCAAAGATTTTCTCTACTGTCATACTCAAGTATAACACAAAACCATGAATGTATTTCTGGCATTAATGTCAAGAGATGTAGAGCTGCAAGGGACCTAACAGATCTTCTACTATGGAACAATCCTCTTGTTTTGTAGAAATGGCCACAGAGGCCCAGAATGGCTAAGGGACTTACTCAGAGTTGTATATGGTAAAGCCAAGATTTGAACCCATGACCATTCCAATTCTAGTGTCCTTTCAATAGCATCAAGTTATTTTATTTTAGTGATGTCAAGCTATGTAAAAGTGAATCTATTCTCTGGCAAATGAGACAAAGTGCTCAGTTGACCAGAACACCAGTGCAATTTCCAAATTTCCCAGCCCTAGATCTTGGACCCTCTGAGATCTAGGGAACCCCCCCAAGTGAAATAGTCATAATAAGCAGCAACCTGCAGGGAGATTTAGGAGCAACTTCTCATGAGTAAAATTGCATGTTGCCATTCTAATCATAGTTTCCTAAATTGTTGAGGGAACCTAAGCCTAGGAGTGTAGAGCTGGGAAAAAACAGGGGTGTACAATGGTATCCTCCCAACCTCCAAACACCAAAGGTAACATTTTATTTCTTAGAAAGATCTGTTAGTTAAATTTTACTCTCTTCTCATTGCTTTAGAGATCCCATTTCAGGGGATCTCCGGAGTGTGTAAGCCACCCATTTTATTTTACAGCTGGTAAGGCAGAATCTAGGGAGGTTACATGATTTCTCTGAGGCTATACAAAGAGTAAGGAGCAAGGCTACAACCTGAACCTCAGTTTTCTACCTACAAACCAACAATAATTTTCCATTCCACAGTATCAAAGATGATAAAGGTCAATAGGTATGAAAACATTTCTCTTTTAGCAGGCAAAAAAAGATTCTGTAGACAACTTAGAGGTTGGACATAGAAGCCTTTTTTCCCATTCTTATTAGGCAAAATTATATTCTAGAAAACAGTACTGAATTCCTTATATAGCAGTCTCCATATCATAAATAGGATAAGTACATAGTACAGTGTATAGTGTACCATGCTTAGAACTAGGAAGTCTCGTCTTTCTGAGTTCAAATCTAGCTTCAGACACTTACCAACTGTATGACTGACCCTGGGCAAGTGAATGATTCAATTCTATTTGTCTCAGTTTCTTCATCTGTAAAATGAACTGGAGAAGGATATGGCCAACCGTTCCAGTATCTTCGCCAAGAAAACCCCAAATGGAACCAAGAAAAGTCAGTCATGACTGAAATGACTGAACAATGATTCATAAAGCATTTTTTGAATTTATAAGGCATTTCTTATTTAAGCTATTTAAATGACTCTAATATTGAGATAGTTAGATAGCTGTGTCAGGAGTCTGGAAGACTTAAGTTGAAATCAAACTTCAGTTACTTATTAGCTCTGTGACCCTGGGCAAATCACTTCACCTCAGTTTTCTCAATGATAAAATGGAGATAATACTAGCACTAACCTCCTAGGGTTGTTGGGAAGATTAAGTAAGATATCTGTAAGGCACTTGGCACAATGCCTGAAACATAGTAGGTACTATATAAATGTTATTATTATGATTTAAGATAGTTATAAAATAGCCTATTGTTTTATAGTAGAATTCCCTTCAGAAGCATGGGTTAATAATATGCTTAGGTATCTCCTGATAGCTTTCCTATTTCTCTCATTGGCACCCTGTAATCTCATTGGGCATGGAAAAAGCTATATTTTTTATATGTGTGACATCTTCAATTTCTTCCTTCCATCACTTTGACATTCCATTGATGGATTATGGCATTTTCCCTGATATCCACTGGTATATTTCAAGGACATATCCATGTAGTGTATAGAAAATAATAGATGGACCACAGGGATTTACAAAGAAATAATTTCAACTTCTGGCCACATTTAAACCTGGGAAGCAGTGCTTCACTGGTGGATGTCAGCAAAATCCTATGAGGAAATTATCTCCATGTAATTCACTGCAGTCTGCGGTTTATGCTTTTCCAATACCGGGTACGGATCCAATACCATCTGTAAGTTGCAGAACTGTTAAGACAGCTAAAATGGTATTAGTTCCATAACTATGCTAGGAATATTTGAAACTATTCTAGTTCTATCAGAATAAAAATAAAGATATTTCAGCAATAGTATTCTAAATGTCATACTTCAAAGCTCCTGACACCCTTTGTCCTGACATCTGATTGACAGGTTATATTTTTTTTAAAAAAATCCATCAAATTAATGGATTATGACTGTTTAAAATAGAAAGGATACAATTATTGTCATGGTCTACCTCTAAAGAGGTAACATATCCTCCAGAGGCAGCCCCCACCTTACTGACAACTGTGTCATAATTGTTTTAATATGTTCTTGCTACATACACTTCTTGATTTCCCAATGTGTATGTATTCCAATAATGGAAAATAAGTTTTATTTTGAAAAAATATATATTTATGTGTTGGGTAGTGGCCCAATCCCAGTGATGTTTCTGAATTTGAATGCTCTCATTTGTACAAGTTGTCTATGACAACTCCCACAACTAATTCCATTGATTCTAGCACAATATTAGATCTGGAGTCAAGGGATAGACAATATTTAGTCCATCAATAAGCATTTACTTAAGCACTTATTATATGTTAGTCATTCCACTAAGTGCAGGGAATATTAAAATAAAAATGAAAGAATCCCTGCTCTCAAGGAGCTTATATATTAATGGCGAAAGCCATAGGTACATATAGAGGAATTTACAGATAGACAACTATACAAATCAAGCAAGAAAAGATGTGTTCAAATTAATTTTTTAAAAAGATGCATTGTTTCTGCTCTATGAAATAGAGCTATATAATTACTATGTTGAGGGGACAAAAGTTTAGATATTACATAGTTCTTGCCATTATGGAGTGAGGAGATGCTACAGACCTACTCTAGGTAAATATCTTTAGTTCTAAATTATTTTTTATCATTACCTTGGATGATTTTGTGGAAAATATGCTTTTCACATATTCAGATAACATTAAGCAAGAAGAGATAACTTATAAATAATGAAGGGATAACATATGATGAAATCAGAATCTATAAAGATTTCAGCATACTTAAGGATTAAACAATTTTAATTTAATTAATTTAAATTAAATTAAATAAACTAATTAATTTAATTAATTAAACAATGTTTAATAGAGTTAATTGTAAAGTTTTGCACTTGAATTCAGAAAATCAATTTCACAAATAAAGAATGATCCTCTCAAAAGTATTCAAATGTAAAAACAGGAACACCTTTTCAGCTATTATCCCCTCATGCCAACATAACTACTATTTGGGGACAGCAACACAGGATCAGAAACCAACTTCAAGTACTAAATTCACCAAACCAAAGTCATGAAGATCCAATTCAGTAATACTCTTACATGACTTTAGACATTGAATGATAGTAAACTTTTAATTCTTAGCTATCAGATCTGAAATTATACATCTTAATATCACACCTCCTAGAAAACAAACAGCGATAGTGGTGATGGAAAAAGAAAAAAAAGCATGATTTGTTTATATCTCAGGTATGCAACAGCTGCTACTACATATTAGTACCAGCTGCTCTAACATGATATGCAACATTGTGCTCAATTCTAACTTTTATAGAATTGCCCATTATTAAAAAGGGACGGCAATGGAAGATGATTTATTCAAGGAAAACCCATTAACTTGCCTTTAAGTTTCACATGCTCTCCCTCTGAATAACTTGCCATGATATTAACCACTGAGCCAATGCAAATGCCTGTTCTATTTGAAGAATGCCCTACTATTTATAGGGTATCAATATACCCAGAGCCATAACTAGGAATTTCTATTCTGGGCAATCAGCACAAACCATAAGCTCAAAATTCACTTCCTCAATTTTATGGAGGGATAGAACTCAGTGAACAGATGACTCCAGCACATCTGCATAGGGTCATTGGTCTAGATAGAAACAGATACTTCCTGAGGGAAGAAATCTTGAGTCAGTGCCCCTTCTAATAATTTCTTATTCACTCAACCAACAAATATTTGTTAAGTGCCTACTATATGACATCAGCTGTGCTAGGCATTGGGATACAAATCCAAAGGTGAATTTTTTCCTTTGCTTATGTATAAAATAATTTACATACATGTATATATGCATATGCATGCATACATGTATGTGTGCATGTGTATATGTCATATATACGTGTTTTATATGTGTATATAAGTATATTTGCTTCTAATAGTAGCCATATCTAGAGCAAGGAGAGAGGGGGAAAAAAGAAAGAAATTTATATGATAACCATTATATATGTAAAAGAATATCAAATTGTACATAATATTCAATCATCTGCATTTATTAGACTTTATAATGGAAATGCTTGTTTCATTCCATAAATTAAAAATTAAATATAAAATTTAAAAAGTCAAAGGTGAGTTAGACCCTGTCCTTAAGGGGCTCCAAAACTAATTATTCTTATTAATGGGCTTCTAAATTCTTTTGTTTTTATACTTTCTGAAGCACTCCAAGAGTTATACTGTGTTATCTATACAGCACAGTGAGGCAGATTCCCTCATCCTCACTTTTTTATATCTCTGATTATACCTGTACCTGCTATTTCCATCAAGCAATTCTATGCACATCTGCACTACTCTACTAGTTCTAAGCTTCCAGCTCTTTTCATTGTTAAATAACCTAGGAGTTGGGGGGAGGCATTTACTTTTCTTGAAGAGGTGAAAGTTGACTTGAAACTGGAAGTGTTTAAATTTTTTTTCTTCTTTTCATTGTCTATTCCCACATACCTACAGCTGAACCTGGGGAGATTTCATTCTATCCATTCACAGTGGTTTGGAACCACTTTACAAAATATTTCTGTTCCCTATTTGAATCAGACCCTCAAATGCTTTTCAGACCCTCAAATTGCAAATCCATTTCCATTTTTGTATAAACGGAATGGAAGTAATCCGAAAATACATGATTGTTTTTAGTAAAGTCTCTTCCAGAAGCAACTAGGTCCCATGAGACCCCAATGTAGGAGGCAGGCAGTCCCACACCTAGGGAAACAGAAAAGACCCCACACAATTCCAAACCAGAGTGATGGGCAGCAATTACTGAGTTACTGCTGCTGTTCGATTTTTATTTGCTCCAACAGCAGGTCACCAATGAGGAGAGTGTAATAGCTTCTCTTTATCTTTTAAAAAGAAAACATACAAATTGCAAGAAATTCTCCATACTGAGAAAACAGAATTAATCTCTGTCAACGGCACCCGAAGGAATATTAACCACACCAGCTACTTCAAGATGGACCTTATCTGGACACATTTGTCAACTCCCTAGCTAGAGGTGAGAACATCTTCCTTCTCTGTGAGGCTGCCAGGCAGGCTTAAGCAGATCACACTACTGGGAAGAGTGCTGATTGAGTGAGCAACATGTTCGGTCCAATTATACATATACATATATCAACGTCTGCTTAATTGATCTAAATTCCAGAACACAGCCTAGAATGGAAAGGAAAAGGGTTTGCTATCTAATCCCCACTAGAGGTAACAACATCTTAATTAGGTTGTTTTAAATTGGGTGATATTACAATTAGTTACAATGTCTAATAAGATATCTATACTGCTTTTAATGAGAAACATTTAAGTCCTTCTGGAATTTTTCCAGTTGAATTAATTCTGAGTTCTTTAGACATTATTACAAGTAATGTTACTGGAATTACAATTATGTTCATATTAGAATGTGTCACTTAAAATAAAAACTTCAATTGGAAGGTCTTTTACAAAATACCCAACATTTTCTGACTTTTTTATTAGAGTCATATTCTATATCATAAACATTATCACAGGAGGTGGGGAGGGGCATCTTAAAAAATGACAGTGTTTGCCAGCCGAGTGTGATTGTGATTGGAAAAGTCCTGTGGGACTACAGCTACTTTACACACTTCACACATTGTGATCTGTGGAATCTGTCATATTATTTGTGACTCAAATCACTCTCTAAGGTCCTGTGATTCTTAATTTCATAAATGGTTGTATTCATAAAGGGCATTCCTGGTAAGAGCAGAGTGGTCCATTATTTAGGCAAATCAAAATGGGTGAGGGTTTCATCTCTGTCACTTTCAGTCTCTTTCTCTCTGTCTCTGTCTTTCTATCTGTCTTTCTCTTTGTTTCTATCTCTGTCTCTCTTTTCCCTCCCTTCCTCTTTCTCTCTCTCTCCCTCCCCCCCTCTCTCTTTCTCTGTCTTTCTGCCTCTGTCTGTGTCTGTCTCTGTCTCTCTCTCTTTCTCTGTGTTTCTATTTCTCTTTCTTTCTGTCTGTCCCTGTCTCTCTGTGTCTGTCTGTTTCTGTGTGTGCTGTGTGTGTTTCTGTCTCTATCTCTCTAGCTCTGTTTTTCTGTCTCTGTGTGTTTCTATCTCTCTCCCTCTGTCTCTCTATCTGTTTCTGGCTTTGGATCTCTCTGTGTGTCTCTGTCTCTCTGTATGTATCTCTCTCTCTCTCTCTCTCTCTCTCTCACACACACACACACACAGAGAGAGAGAGAGAGAGAGAGAGAGAGAGAGAGAGAGAGAGAGAGAGAGCCTTTCCCCATAGAGATGAACAGAAGGACAGTTTGAACCAGTGCCAAAGATGTCCAGGAATCTTCCTGAGCAGTGCCATAACTAGGACACCCAGGCCTTTGCCCCAGGGCACTGAGATTTTGAGGTTTCTGGAAGCATGTGAATTCCTTCAGCAATTTAGAAACAATTGAACTTAACTTCTAGTTATCAAGAATAAAAATAATTAGTGAAAATGGGAAGTTATCAGAAAACATCCTGTGCAGTTCTATTCTTTCATCCCACTATAATAATTTAGTTTATCTTAAGAGCTTTGCTCATGGGGATTCATCCTAGTGTCTTGCTTACCATCCCCCCACCCCCAATCTTCTCCCAACTACACATCCGAAGAATATGTCTTTAAGATATTGATTGGAGACCATATTTGGTGTCTCTTTGTCTAGGCTATTTTGTTAAGTTTGTCTAGAAGACCAACATTCCTAATTAGGGCTCTGTTTCTAGAAAACACTGGGGGAGATGGGGTCAGAGTGCATTTTATCATTTCAAGGTGTAGTGAAATCTCCCTGAACTACTTTTTGATGATAAGCTTTATTCAATAGAAATTCTAGGCAATTTTTGTGATCTTATTAGTTCAGATGTGATTAGAATGTGTCCTCCCTTACCCTTTTTTTAATCAATGGGACTGTCACAACTCAGGCAGACTTTTGTAAATTCAGTCTCTCCCTTCTCTCCCTCTGATTAATAGTCACACAGAAGAGAAACCTCAAATTCTCTCTCCTAGATCTCCTAGAGGGAAGTTTGAATTTATCCTACTAATTGTACAGGAAAGTTAGAAACAAAAGGTTTGACTCCTGTCCATTAAGATTGTTCCCAATCCTGATGGAAGAGCAATTTCCATCTCACTAAATTCCAACTGTACAGATTTTTTACAACTTTTCTCAGTCTTAACTGAACAGCTTCACTACTTGTTCTAATAAATTCATAAGTTACTATACACTGACCTTATTTATTGTTCATAGTAACCGGACTATGTATGACCTATAAGAAGTGTAGTAATAGGTGCAGGAATTGTGTAGAGTCAAATTTAACTGAGCCTAAGAATAAACACTATTATTAGGTCAGGCAAATATATGATTCTAGGGGATAATGCAGTAGATTTTCATTTATCTTATTATTTTAGGAATGCTTTAAAAGAGTAAGATAGATTGATTGGAAAGTCTCCTCAACCAGAAATTTATATTAGGTTTGCTACAAAGAGAAAGAGAATATTAATGCTGCCAATGAAAACCTGTGCAATACTAGACTATTTGATGGTCACTCAATAGTTAAAATACCAAACCAATAAGCATGACAGGTCACAAATTCAGCCATTGGGTGACCAAACAGTTTTGCTAGTTCATGGCCACGGATTATGCAGATAAGGACAAACAGAATTGGGAGGTTGCTTGAGTTCCTGCCCTATGAGAAGGCATTAAAGACACTGAATATGTTCAGCCTAGGGAAGAGAAGATTTAAGAAGTGTGTCTATCTTCAGTTATTCAAAAGACTAATACATAAAAGGAAGCATTAGTCTTTTTCCACTGGCCCCAGATATAGAAATTTGAAGTATAAGGCAAAAATTGATGTAACAACAATTTGGGCTTGATACACTCAAAGGAAAAATTCATACAACAATCCCAAAGGGGAATGGCGTACCTTAGGGAAACAAAAACAAAGTGTTGAGGAACACTTGAGTTCCTTAATTATACTATACATACATACTATATATATATATATATATATATATATATATATATATATATATATATGTATATATTCAATACCTTTGGCTAGACCAGAAGAGGACCTAAATTAGACAAGGGGGTAGGAAGGTATGCTAACTGTTAATAACTTTCTTGCCTAGAACCTTAATTGTAAAGCCTTCTAGAGTAAGACTGTAAGTCATAGCATTTATAATTCTTGGTAGTAGCCTATACCATTAATAATACCAATATTCTTATGGATGTAGAAAAATTGATAAGCTATAAAGGAAGTAGAACCATTCAACACATAACTATTCCATTATATGATGTTATTGTTCCTATTGTTAAATTATTTTTCTCCTTCCATGCAGTACTTCCTTGTAGCAGAATTTATAGTATTACACACACACACACACACACACACACACACACACACACACACACACATATGCTTGTCCTTGCATCTGACACTCCGTCACTTCACACTTCCTTTTTCTCTGGCTTTTCCCCAGGACTGGAATGCTTTGTCTCCTTACCTCTACCTCTTAACATCCTTGACTTCCAGCTTCTGCAGATGGCCTTTCCTCATCTCCCCCCAATCCTACTAGTGCCTTTCCTCTGGGATTACCTTCCCTCTACTCTGTATATATTTTATTCATACATATGTTGTACATAGTAGCCTCCCTATAAGAATATTATGAACTCCTGGAAGGCAGGGACCTTCTTTTTACCTTTCTTTGTAACCTTTTATACACTGGCTTAGCTTAGTACCAGTTAGCTAGTACCAACCTAGTTGGTTGACTGGCAATAAAACAATAGTAGTCTATATTTTATGTTCTTTAACACGCAGGGTGAGAAGAAATCTATTTCCTTTCTGTTTATAATGTTAGATGACAAGTTCTTAATATCATATTTGCTATTTTATAAATACCAATGTTATCTTCATCCTCACAACAAATCTGGGAGGGAGATGCTATTTTTATCCCATTTTACAGCTCAAGAAATTAAAGCAGGCAGTGATTAAGTAACTTACTTAAAGTCACATAACTAGTAAATGTCTGAGGGTAGATTTGAAGTCGTCTTTCTAATTGCAGGCCCATTGGGCTACCTATATGCCTCAAAATGTAATTTAAATATTTAAAAAATATTTAATAAATAACTTTAACAAAAAAGAACTATAGATACATATGACCATAATATTTCAGCTATTACCAATGTCACCACCAAAATATTCTCAATATTATCTTAAAATATCAATAGCAGACTCCTCTTTGCTTCTCTCAAAACTCTATCGCTCCATTAAGGGTCTCTCAAAGACATTAAATCTCTTCTGTTACATGCTTTTCTAAGATAGAGTTAAAACTTCCCAAGAAAAGAAAATCCCTTCATTTCTTTCCTCTCTCTGCATTTTTCATTTTCTCTCCAGCAATTGCAGAAAGCATTTCAACTTCTCACAACTAACACTTTTTAACAATTCCTTTCTACATGTTATCAAGTAGATATTCAGATGAAAAGTTTAAAAAAGCCCACTGACTTTATAAGTAAAGACAAATGACTTCATCAGGGATTCTAATGGGTCAGGATGAACACACCAACTCCCAGATCCCATAGGGAGAGGTGCTGCTGCACATCAAGCATTTTCTCAACTATTGCTCCCACTTGTCAAGACCAAATGCCAACACCAACTGCCATTCTCCCAACACTGGATCTGCATCTTAAAACTACAGTGATAATATCTGCAGTCAGTTATTATAAATATACAAAGCAAAAGTTACATTTTAAATGTGTTTTTTTTCCAGGAAATGTCTCTCTTTGACAGTTAAATCACTGTCTCCTGGGATACACATTCTTCTAGTTCTTTATTTTTTGTCTTTATACAATCTTTCTTCAATCATAGCAGTTAAACTACAGATATTGCCAATCTACTCACATTTAACTACTATATGACCATTAAATTGTAGCTGCTCTTTCACAGAGCTATAGTAATATTATAGTTTGTTTGGAAGAAGCTATTGATCTTTTTGGTATGTTTCCCCTCCAGACAAAAATATTTCAATCCCCTGAAAAATCATATGGAGCAGTACATAACTCCATATTAATTATTATATGTAATTCAGATATCACAGTGCAAGACACCACTTCACAGACTAAATGTCTAAAATATACACAAATACACAATATAAAAATATGTTAAAAGAGAAAAACAAATCATGGAAATAATTAAATATGTTAAAATAGCATTTCATATATACAACAAAAAGTATAAAATAGTTTTGGATATCATTTATTAAGTACAAATATGGTTCCATGAGTAACTACTACTACTACTATCAACATCATATCTTGGCATAGTTATACAATGAATAGTTCTTGTTCTTTTATGAACTATTGCTTTTTTCTACATATGCAAAAGATTGACATTATTAATGTTATGGGCTCACTACCAAGATTTATAAATTCTTTTTCTTCCCTTAGTCTACAGGACTCTATAACTGAGGTTCTAGGCAATAAAGTTGTTGCCACTAAGCTTAGCTCTCCCCTTCATCTAATCTGGGGTCTATCTCAGGCTTGTCTAAAGTAATCGATTTTCTATAGATATAATATAAGCAAGACTTCTATTAGGAAGTTTCTATATGGTCTTAGGAAGCAAGCTGGGTTTCAACACCCTTCAGCCACTATTTCAAGGTAGAAGTTTCTGTTTGGAGCAATTTTTAATGCCTCTTTTGTATGAAAAGTGAAAAATTGTTTCAATTTAACTATGTCTTTAGCACTGTAATAATAACATCCATTTCCTGTATGTTCATGCTTTCAACATATTGCATGTTCTGTCCTCCAATAGAATATAATCTCTTTGAAAGCAGGTGATTATTTTCCTTTTTCCTTTGTGCCCTTTCATCATACATGATACACATCACAGTATCTGACACATACCAAGTACTTAATAAGTATTTTCTGATTAACTTTGATATTCAATGATTCTTTGATTAATCCAACTATAGTTAGTCATGTATTAAATGGGTCATTGGATAAGAGATAACTTATAGAATTTCTTTTAACTAAAACAATGTATGAGACTATGAGAGGGTGGATCAGTGTTAGCCCCACTCCTGGAGACACACAAACATACCTATTCTACATTATCCTGGGAGCCTAAGTTCATACTCAGTATTGATAGACATTGTAATGGTGCAGTCCACTTTCACCATAGCAACACCCTTTACCCTCTAAGGACACTGGGGCTTCTCCAGAGGCTTCTTGATATTTTGCTCCATCCCCATCAAAAAAGATGGACAATAAGCACTGAATATGTTTAGAACTCTCTGCTCAACATAGGAAGAGATATAAATTCTATCTGTACAAAATACTATCCCCAGCAGCATGATATAGTACACAATACACTGAACTTGGAGTCAGAAAGATGTGAGTTCAAATTTGACTTCACATACTTATTAGTTATGTGACATGGGACAAGTCAGTCTCTCATAGACTCCATTTCCTCATCTGCCAAAGAAAAGAGATTGAGTGGATTAGTGTCTACATTTACTTCTATTTCTAAATCTAAGATGCTTTGATCCATCTACACCTGATAGAGGGTGTGGAGAGAAGAGTGATGGAATGATTCTATGTATCATTATCAATTCATCTATCCCGTAATTTGAGCAATTAGGTATTGCTCTGGCATCATTAGTACTGATGTACCTACAAAGTACCTAACTGCTTAAATATGTAGTGAGTATCAGAATAAGAAACAGAGTTCACCAGGAGGGAAATTTACCCTATCATGGGCATCCATGTTCTCATTACCAATGGTAATAGAGCTTAGTATAACCAAATTCCCACTTGTTCTAAGCAGAGGGAAAATGATAATCTAATTTTACTTTTCTTTCATAACAAGACAGAAGCCATAGTTTTTGGGCCCTCCTGCTGAATGCTAGTAGGCAATCTAATTATGCTCACATGTTCCTGGCAAGACTACAGCAGACCGTCCAGTGAATGTGGATAAGATAATAGGTCCTAGTAGGCAGATTCGGGGTCATCTAATTCAATCTATTCATTTTACAGAGGAAGCAATTGAAACTTAGAGAATTAAATGACTTGTCAAGGTCACCTTTGTAGTAAGTGGCAAAATTTCAATCCTTTTGATTTCATGTTCCTATTCTATTATGTGACTTCCTGGGCTCTAGCATGAATTCTGTGGACTTGCCCCTTCACATATGCAAGGAGCCATTTGCAGGGAATGTTTGAGTAGTCTTCAGTCCACTTAAACACCATCTTTACTTTTACTCTGCCTTTAAGGAAAAACTGTGGATCAGCAGAGGAAACATGGGCACATCAATGCCTTTCTCTTTAGTTCTAGTGATCTCATTTCTTCTCACATTCCTAATCTGTGCCAGTTTTACCTCAAAGCATTGCCCTCATTTCTATCTCTACTCTGGAATTAACTAATGAAAACTAAAGGTCTTGCCTTTCCATAGAACACTTTGCCTTTTAAGCTAAGTTAAAAGCCTGCAAAACCCAAAGGAATGAATGTCTAATAAAAGAATTAAAATTAACAAGGATCACAGGAGATTACTTTGGACATGAGGACCTTCTTTATTGACTGCATTACATCATTTCATATTCAAGGTCACCTACTTTTGTCCCATGACCACTCAAACAAAAATACAACCTCATGTCTTTTGCATAGTTAATTATAATAGTCAATTTTCCCTTCCTCCCATTGCTTCAGTCACAGAAAATCAAGAGATCTATATAATATGGTTTGCAAAGACTACCAGAGAGGTAGCTCTGTGGAATGGAATGTAAACTAAACAAAATCTCAGAAAACTTGGGTTCAATTCCATATTTGGTACTTCAGAGCTATAAGACATAGTAAAAGTGACTTTCCTTCTGTGAGTTTCATTTTTCTCATTTGTAGAAAGAAGATAATAATTGTTCTCCATATCTCAAAGTATTGTTTTGAGGATTAATAAGAATGTATGAATAATAACCACCATAATGATATTTTCAACCTAAAAGTGAGATTCTAGCCTAAAAATCCAATGGGATTTCAAGTATTATCATACCTATGTCCTACAGGGGGAAAATGAAGCTCTCTGATGTTAAAGTATAAGATCATAACTTTAGAGCAATAAGGGTTTTTGGAAGCCATTGAATAATACAATTAGTATGTGGTAAGATTAAAATTCAAGACTCTTCCTGCTTCTAACTCTAGTGCTCTTCTATACCAGCTTGCCTCCTCTGAGAGTTCTTTATAAAATATACAGTAAACATTTTCTGATGGCCAAGTAAAATGATCTTGTCAGATCTGGGCTCTCCCCAAGGAATTCTGGGGGTTTCTGATTCACTCTAGAAATATAACTCTCTCCCAGAGATGCTTCAAATGCTCAGGGACTTTAGCGAGACTTGAATTTCAGTCTTCCTGCCTTCGTACATCAGTCTCAGTCTGCAAGCTGGAACAATTCCTTAAGGCTGGCTGAGGGCCCAGGCAAACACTTTAGCCCCTTGAGCCATCATGCCAGGTTTAGGGTGTGGTTCAGATGCCCCACAGCCTACATGAGCTAACATTCATTCCACCCATAAATGTCTCCCTAAGTAGCTATTCTGAGATGACAGCATTACATTGGGGTGATTTTCTCTGTGCTTTTCTTAGGTTTTTATATGAGAGAGTGAGAAGTCTGGGATAAAACTCAAATTGTGAGCCTGAGTGATGGGAAGGATGGTGTTACCCTCATCAGTAATAGGAAAGTTAAAGAGAGAAAGGTGGGGAGCAGAGATAATGAGTTCAGTTTCTGACAAGTTGAATTTAGGATGACTACAAGATATCTAGTTCAAGATGTCCAATAAGCACTTGGATGGGAAACTACGGGACAGGACAGAGTTTGTAGTTGGCTAAAGAGATCTGGGAATCATCTATATAGTGGTTATAATTGAATGTGCCAGCAAAATAACATAGAGGGAAAAGAAAAGAAAGAAAACGAACCTGGAGGACATCCCACAGTTCATGAAAATGACCTAGAGACCTCCTAGCAAAGGAGACTGACAAGATACAATTAGACAAATAGGAGAACTCTGAGAGATTGCAAAAACCCAGAGAAGGGAAGTGTCAAAGAAAAGAGAATGATCAACAGTGGCAAAGGCTTCAGAGAAATCTAGAATGGTGATGATTGATAAAAGACCAATATACTTCCCAGGGAAGGAAAGTGATTTGCTTCAAATCACAGAGCAAATTTAGGGGGTCATAATTTCTTGATTCAAGAAATTCAGTTAGCTCTAGATTTTAGATAAAATTTCATTTATCTACAAAAGAAGACATAGTTAATTGAAAGAAGAGGATTGTACTTCAATTTTTCCCTCAAAAACACACTGTACCCAAATGATTTCCAAGTCCTCTTGAATTCTAGCCAAACAAGGCTCTCTTACAGAAATAAGGACTTTATTGTAACAGTCGCAAACTCCAAGGAGTCTCAAGAAAATTCTTTTTCAGATTCATGAAATTATGTCTGTTGGAGAAACTCAAGAGAGGAAGGGAATGAGGACCATATTCTTTAACTCTTCAGTCAAGAAAATTGAAGTAGCATAGGCAAGAACTTTGCCCAAGATCATAGAACATGTCTGCAAAAGAGCCAGATTAGAAAATAAGAGGCCAAATGCATAGTAAAATAATTTCAATAGCAGCCATTTATTAACATATACATAATGCAAGGGGTTCTGTTAGGTGCTGTACATCTGCAAAGATATGATACAAAAATATGAATGGAAAACACTGCCCGTCATCAAAGAGATTATATTCAGACATTTCCTTTTTCACTAATTCAGTGTTTTCAAGAACACTGCATTGGGATACATTGGCCTGTGTTTTTATTAGTACCTTTTGTTTCCACATCACAGTAATTTCCAAATATACTCTATTCTATTTCCTCCTTTTTCTTTAACAAGTTTATCATGATGTAAAAACCACAATAGTAACAGCAATGCATCAAAACTAACCAACACACGAAACACTATGTCTGACAACATATGAGATACTTCACACCCAGAGTGACCTTCATTTTCATAGAAAAGAGGGAAGTATATATGCTCTTTATCTCTTCTCCGAGGTCAAACTTGTTCAGTACAACTCTATGAGGTTGCCCCTGTCTAACAACAAGAGAGGCTTCATAAAAGAAGTGGGTTTTAAAGAATAAGTAGAGTTTCAAGTCAAACAAAGGAGAGATGGTACAAGGATAAGGAGTAGTCTGAACAAAGGAACAGAAGTGGGAGAGCTCATTTGAAGGGTCACTATTTGTCAAGTTTGACTGAGACACAGCAGCCAGAGAGAGAAGTAACCTGAGACAAAGCTGGAAACATAAGGTGGCTCCAGACGGCTAAAGGCCTTGAATACTATAACAAATTTTACTTGGAAGAAAAGAGGAAATCGGTAAAAAGAAATATTTTTTTTAAAAGCAGAAGACTCTTGGAACTTAGGCAATATCTAGAGAAGACCATTTTCATGGGGAGGATGTATTAAAAGGGAGAGAGAATCAAGGCAGAAAGCCTATAAGGAAGTGATTGAAGTAGTTTAAAACAATAATGAAGAAATTCTACTAGGATTATACATGGGAGGGACAATAAAGAGAATGGGTATGAGAGACGTTATAGATATGAAATATAAAAGACTTGTTAACCTGCACCCTTTTGCTTCCATGATCAATTATGACATCTTCCATCTTGCATTCAAAGCCCTTCACAATCTTCCCTTTTGCTCATTTGAAATTCTTCCTATATCTTACTTCCCTGAAGCATTATTGTTTTTCTTCTTGTTTTTTCCACAAGATAACCTGTCTCCTCACTCTGAGTTGTCCCCCATCCTTAGAACTCTCTCCATCCTCATTTCTACCTCCTGGGACCCCTGATTTCCTTCAAGTGCCAACTAAAATCCCCCATTTTACAGGAAGCCTTTGCCACTCCCCTTAAATATAGTGTCTTCTCTCCCTTGGTTTCTGATATATCCAAATTTATCTGACTTATTTAGCTTAGTTGTTTGCTCACTATCTACTCATTAAACTGTTGAGTTCCTTAGGATCTAGAATTATCTTCTTCCTCTCTTTGAAGCTCCAATACTTTAGTAGAGTGCCAGGCAATTAATGGATACTTAATAAATATGTAATGACAATGGAAAGAGAGCCCAAATTGAAGTTAGAGAGCCCAAATTCAGTCTTACTACATGAATGAAAGTTTTCAAACCATTTAATACTTTTGACCTTTAGGACCTCTCTAAGATCCTTTCCAGCTCTAAATATAAAGATGCCATGGACATGAGAGGTAGGGAAGCAAAAGTAACCTACTAAGAACATGGGAAATTGGGTTTTAGTGATTTCACAGAGAGAAAACCAAACCAGCAGACATCTTACCATACCCTCCACTGGACTATCACTAAAGAGCAGGGGCAGTATGTTCTAAGAAAGATTATTGAACTTTCCATCAGAAAATAATTTGATTGCTCTGAACAAGTAGCTTAACCCCAATAAACTTAGATGACAATCTAATATGTAAAATGGGAATAGTATGTCTTTAGTAACTGGAGTTATTAAAACTGGAGTTTAACAACATGGAGTTGTTAAGCAAACTTTAAAGCATGATAAGCATCATCTAATACAATTAGAGTCCAGAAACAGAAAGCACAATCTAATATGTTAGCACTATCATAGATACTTTGCACCTCTCTGTTCCTGCAGAAAAAAAAGTCATTTTTTTCCTTAATGATCTTTGAGTTACAAGAAACAAAATAGAAAGGGCTAATAGAAAATCAATACCCAAAATAAGTAGAATGATAATGAAAGCACCTTGTGATTCTTCATGAATTCCAGACCCCCAACATACAAACTGTTTATTAGCTATTGAAAGAGCAATAGATATGATTGTGAATCATTCTTAATGATCTTTGAAAGTTGATGGATCATGGAAGAGGAACAACAAACTGGAGAGAAGGGAGTCATATATGATTCTTATGGAAAGGGTGGAGTGATATTGGCTAGATAATAGTACAATTAGATGAATCTGAAACTTGTTACATGAACTTCAAGTCAATTGAATGGTTCCCATGTGTAAGATAATGGACTTCATCTTTGACCCTGGAGGACAGAACTGAGAATGAGAGAGATCTTCACGTGTGTGTGTGTGTGTGTGTGTGTGTGTGTGTGTGATCCTTCTTTAACTAAACTATTTCCAGCTTTCCATGATTAAAAATAACACAACATATCAACAGTTCAAGTAAGTGACAAAACATATCATCAACAGATCACAGTATTTATTTATAGTTTTTCCAGGGATTTGAGTCACTGTTAACTCCAAAATGCCAATTCAATCAATCATGCTTACTCAAAGGACTTGGTAATCTAGTGCTAAAGTAATGTCACTTCACCACTCATTGTTTCTTTTTCAAGTCCTGATATTATTATTTGTTGCCAAAGGGCCAATGATAACAAGAGAAGCTGTTTTTGAGACATTATGAGGGGAGAGGGGAAGGATACTTTTTGGGAGAGGGCTTGGAATACAGAGAAAAGATGTTAACCACTTGAAGAAATATAAGATTATTGTTGTTGTTCTTGTTGATAATCATTCCGCAAAACCCAAGGCATGATTAATATTCTTATTAAATTGTTCTCCCATTGTGGGCAGGATCAATTTGTTATTTGTCCATGACTGGCTGGTTTTTATCTATGGGCAACTATAAAAGCTATTAGAATTAGGCGTGGAGATAAGATATGTGTTCGAATCCTTCTTTGAAGTTAGTTGTATAATGATTCTTCAGAAGCTTTACCTTCTCTGGATCTTAATTTCCTTATCTATAAAATGGAGATACTATAAAATGGATTTTAGATTGCTATCTAAAATACAGGATTATAAGAGAGATTTCACAAACCTAGCAGTGCCTGAATTAGTTTATTAGTGAGGACCACAAACAGCATTTCCTAAACCAATCAGACTATTTTAACTCAGAATCACAGGGTTTCTCATGAAAACAAGTGTCCAAACCAAAGGAATATTTAGGTTATATTTTATATACCATTAGAAAGATATCTAGACATACAGATAGCACTCCATTTAATTGGCCCTTGAACATCTAAACAATTCAAATCATTGTTTTCTTTAAAAATACTTGAACAAAAAAGACATTTAAATAAATGTTTTCATCATTAGGTCTATTCTATTTTGTTACTGAAATATAATCCAGGTTTGATGCATTGGTTATTTTTTCTTGTCAATGTAGCTTCCTCACAACATTCAGACTGGCTACATGGTGTCAAGCATCACCATGGGAATTCTTTGCAAGCATAGGTAATATGGTCAAAATGTCTCAAACAATGTAAATATTGAGCAAAGAGTATCATTTAGAAGGGTATATATTTCATTGGAGTATTTGACATCCAAGGACCTCAGGAAGAGAGTGAGGTTGATGACTTTGTGTAATTCTGCCTCACTTAAATCTAATTCACCCAAAAGTCAAATCACAATCTGTGACAGACTTAGTCCTCTTTAAAAACAAAAGACAAACAATAAATATATTATATCTCAAATATATATATACATATATACACATAATTGTCATATATTTGTAAGTATATTCAATGTGTTTATATATATATTTATATGAATATATGTGTGTATATATATATATATATATATGTATGTAGACATGTATATACCAAAATATAGAGGGGACTGTCCACATTTAACCTTTCGTTTGTAAGTGAACTCAGTATTAATAAACGTTATATATGCAACAAATTCAACATTTGCCAAGTGTCATGCTGATTCTGAAAAGGGCCTCCCTCTCTCACTTGAAAGATATGATATTAAATTCTGAAAAGAAAAAAAATGTACATATTCAAAGGGAAATCCATTTACTAAAAGTGATAATGTATTTAAACACACTGTTATTCACTTCATTTCCTCAATATCTAAAAGTTAAATGCTCCCATCTTGTTAGTAAGATCTGTATAATGAGCAACCACATAGTATGACATTTTTCTCTTAAACATCTATTTATTCATTGCTTGCATATGTGAGTGAAAAAACAAACATGCAACAATTCCCTACAATAGTTTCTGTTGCAATAACTAACCAATAAAAATATCATAAGAGCTACTATTACTACTGAATTTGGTTCATGAAGTTGTAGTGAAGTGGTAGTTTGTGCCTTCTTGATTTCCTTGGATCCTGATAGTCTTCTGTGGGTATATCCTAAGTAGCTGGGAGATAGTGTTAAAGAGACTAAATTCTAGCAGCTTCCCTATCCCCATAAAATGTAAGTCCTTGAGGAGAGAAAATAGTTTGTTTTTATCTTTGTACCCAAGCTTTGAAAGTGGTAGATGATTCATAAATGTGCAGAACAGAACAGAACAGAATATAACAAAATAATAGAAGTAGAAGAGAAAATGGGCAGCTAGTTGGCACAGTGAATAGAGCACTTGAAATCTGAAAGTCTCATCCTCCCAAGTTTAAATCTGGCCTCAGACATTTACCTGATCAATTAATATTGTTTATCCCAATTTCCTCATGAGCTGAAGAAGGAAATGGCAAACCACTCACTTTCTTTGCCAAGAAAATTGCAAATAAGGGTCACAAAATGGGGCACAACATAATAGCAACAGAATAGAATATTTGGGTTTCAGTTTCTGTGAGGCTAGCTAAAAATACTAGGACCATAGAGTTACAACTGGAAAGAACTTTAAGGTTATTCCTTCCTGTTGAAAATGAGGGATGAGGATCAAAATTTTACAAAAATCAAATAGGTGGCAGAGCAGAATTCAAACTCAAAATCTGTGAATCCAAATTCAACATTCTTTCCACTGTACCCTACTGCTAAAAACAAAAAGAAACACACACACACACACACACACACACACACACACACACAGAAGCAGCACATATTTATTTCTATTGTAATTAATGCACAAGTACAGGGAAGATCTGACATTGACTGTACCTCAATATGTTAAAATTGTTTCTACCATCATAAATCCAGAACACCCTGTCTTAACATAACATACCTTTCCCCAGCCCCTACCCCCAAATATGCTCTTTCAAAGACAAAAAAAGACAAGATGAACTGTAGGTTTTCAGATTCCTTTAAAAAACTGGATTCAGTCACAAGGGCCCTGTTTTCAATCTTGACAAGGCTTCCATTTTCCATCTGTTAGTGTTCAATGACCCTGATTCTCCTATAATTTAAATGGAATGCAAGCTCAGTTCTAGAGGGCAAAGGTGTTGTCAGTGCATGAAAATTGCACTTATATTCTACTTTATGACACCTTCCCCTTTTCCTCCACCATGTAACCCCATGGAACTGACTGTAAATGTCCTTCAGAGGACTGGAAAGCTGTACTAATTCATGTCAATGGAGTCACACGTTATTAACATCTAATCCTAATTTCTGAAAGCTTTGCAATGATTTCTATCTTGGGTCCATAGAATAAAAGAAAGATTTCTTGTCTGAATATAGAGAGAAGAGATTGTGGGAAATATACATGAGATATTATAGTTGCTTCATTCAGTCTGAAGTTCTTTCAACCTTTTCTGACTCCTCAAGACAATGGAGGCTGTCTTATGGTATACATTTCCATTCTACCATGAAGGAAAGAGTATGCTTTATTATTTATTTTAAAAAAGAAAGAAACTACTTCTGGAATCCAATTTCACTTACATTCTGCTACATAAAAGTGTGACTGGGGTAGGGCATGTAGCTCAGTGCATGAATTCCATGAGTAAATGCCAATCCTTGGCAACTCCATATTTGGGAGACGGAATTGTTTAAAGGAAACAGCACTAATCTGGTAATTGGGAACTCTAGGTTTGATTTCTGGTTTCTCTACTAACTGATTATATATTATTGGACCAATTCTTCCCCCTCCCTGACATTCAGTTTTCTGCCCTTTAGAATGAAGAAACTGGGCTAGATAGATGAACTCTAAAGGTCCTTCCAGTTCTATAGTATATGATCAAATAATGAATGTTTTTGAGAGAATTTCAAGAATTCTTTCCTGTGTTTGAACAAGAGGGGAGACTAAGGTCCCCCCTGAACATACTGTAAAGTTTATTGCCATGTGTAACCAGAATGGTATAAGTGCTAAAGGAGAAAATGCAAATGACCAAGAAGGCAGAGAAGTCAGAAGCAATGTCTTATCAATTCATCAGTCTACAAGTTTTTATTAAGCACTTGCTATGGCCCAGATTTGGGCATTTGTATGGCTCAGTGACTAGAATTCTATGCTTCAAGTCAAGAAGATATGAATTGAAATTTGGTCTCAGACACTTAACAGCTATATGACCCTGGGCAAGTTACATAACCCCATTTATCTCAGTTTTCTCCTCTGTAAAATGAGCTGGAAAAAGAAATGGCAAACTACTGTAGTATCTTCAACAAGAAAAGTCCAAATGGAGTCACTAAGAGTCAGACATAACTGAAAAATGACTGAACAATGAATGGGCCAGATATAGTTCCAGATACTGGAAATACAGAGACAAAAATAAAATTAACCTTTCCCTCAAGAGCCTTAATTCTACTGAAAATAGAATTCAGATGGATCATTTACTTAGTCAAGAAGTATTTATTAGATGTTTACTCTATTGAAAATTGTGCTAAGAAGACTGGATCAAAAGTCAGAACCCTACAATATGTTGTTTATAAGAAATACATTTAAAGCAGGGAGATACATACAGAGTAAAGGTAAAAGGCTGGAGCAAAATCTATTATGCTTCAGGTGAAGTCAAAAAAGCAGGGGTAGCCATCCTTATCTCAGATCAAGCAAAAGCAAAAATTGATCTAATTAAAAGAGATAAGGAAGGAAACTACATCCTGCTAAAGGGTAGCATAAACAACGAAGCAATATCAATATTAAACATATATGCACCAAGTGGTATGGCATCCAACTTCCTAAAGGAGAAGTTAAGAGAGTTGCAAGAAGAAATAGACAACAAAACTGTAATAGTAGGAGATCTCAACCTTGCACTCTCAGAATTAGACAAATCAAACCACAAAACAAATAAGAAAGAAATTACAGAAGTAAATAGAATATTAGAAAAAATTAGGTATGTTGGATCTTTGGAGAAAATTGAATGGAGATAGAAAGGAATATACTTTCTTCTCAGCAGTTCATGGAACCTATTCAAAAATTGACCATATATTAGGACATAAAGACCTCAAAATTAAATGCAAGAAAGCAGAAATAGTAAATGCTTTCTTTTCAGATCATGATGCAATAAAAACTACATTCAACAAAAAGTTAGGGGGAAATAGACCAAAAAGTAATTGGAAACTAAACAATCTCATCTTAAAGAATGATTGGGTGAAGCAGCAAATTATAGATACAATTAATAATTTCACTCAAGATAATGACAATGATGAGACATCATACCAAAATTTGTGGGATGCAGCCAAAGCGGTAATAAGAGGGAATTTTATATCCTTAGAGGCTTACTTGAATAAAACAGAGAAAGAAAAGATTAATGAATTGGGCTTGCAACTAAAAAAACTAAAAAAAGACCAAATTAAAAACCCCCAATCAAATACTAAATTGGAAATTCTAAAATTAAAAGGAGAAATTAAAAATATTGAAAGTAAAAAAACTATTGAACTAATTAATAAAACTAAGAGTTGGTTCTATGAAAAAGCCAATAAAATAGATAAGCCTTTGGTAAATCTGATTAGAAAAAGGAGGGAGGAAAATGAAATTAGTAGTCTTAAAAATGAAAAGGGAGAACTTTCCACCAATGAAGAGGAAATTAGAGAAATAATAAGGAGTTATTTTGCTCAACTTTATGCCAATAAATTTGATAACCTAAGTGAAATGGATGACTACCTCCAAAAATATAGACTTCCCAGACTAACAGAGGAGGAAGTAAATTGCTTGAATAGTCCCATTTCAGAAAAAAGAAATAGAACAGGCAATTAAACAACTCCCTAAGAAAAAATCCCCAGGACCAGATGGATTTACATGTGAATTCTACCAAACATTTAAAGAACAATTGGCCCCTATATAAATTATTTGATAAAATAGGGAATGAAGGAATCCTACCAAATTCCTTCTATGACACAGACATGGTACTGATACCTAAACCAGGTAGGTTGAAAACAGAGAAGGAAAATTATAGACCAATCTCCCTAATGAATATTGATGCTAAAATCTTCAATAAGATATTAGCAAAAAGACATCAGAAAATCATCCCCAGGATAATACACTATGATCAAGTAGGATTTATACCAGGAATGCAGGGCTGGTTCAATATTAGGAAAACTATCAATATAATTGGCCATGTTAATAACCAAATTAACAAAAACCATATGATCATGTTTAACTATATCCTTGCTGTCCAACATGGGCATCATGCTGCCCCATTTCCCTTTACTAATTTGTTTTAAGGGGTACACTGTTTACAATAGGTCAGAGAGACTTTCAGTGGCATTCTGAACACTTTTTGGCCTTTGTTGCTTCAAACATTTCAGAGGCATACATTCTCTATCCTCAGAATTCCAAGGGAGCATCTCCACAGTCTGCAATCAAATTTAGCCCTACTGACTTCCATTTTTTGTCAATGGAATAGGGGCTGGTAATTTAGAGAAAGCAATGTCTGCTGACAGATAGAGATCCAGATAAATTCAGATGCTGATTCCCACCATACATAGCTGAGTCCCTGAAGGCCTCCGACTGTCCTGAACCAGTTTTTGTAGGCTGTACTTCCGTCAAAGGGCACATACATCACATACAAGATTTTTCTACCCTCTGCAAAATCATCCCCATGCTTGTGTCAAGGTCTGTCCAGGAACCCTTCCCATGCCATTTATGTGAATACAAAACACAGGAAAGGCAAGTTGGACAATTTAAAATAAAGCTTTCTAGAAGCCAAACATGTATCCAGGCAATTATGCGGACATTTGCATAAAAGAGAATTGAGAAAAGTGCCAGACCATACTGTGTAGTCATAACAATGTGGGAGTGGAGGGGGTTCCCCCCCTCACAGCCAATTGTCAGCAGAAATTACAAACAGCAAATTTGCTATTTGCAGAAGCTGAACTTCCCAGGCTCTAAGTGGTTAGACTAATAAGGCTTACAGTTTTCCTAAAGCTGAGGCTGTGGAGCTCAGACTTATGCAAGCATCAATTGTGGGCACATAAAACTTCCTGGAATGGGAAAGGGCATTCAGTTCATTGGGTTTAGGAATGCTTCAAAGGTCATCTACCCTTCAGTATTCTTCCTGTACCTTTCATTCAGTTCCTTATTCCAAAAGCAATTTGAAGTGCTGTTGTAAGGTTGTTGGATTTTTTTTTTTAATATGCTCTATGAAGTTGCTTTTATGAACATCCTCTGTTTATTAACTCTTTGGTAAAAAGAAAAGCTTACCTTAGCTCACTTTATTTATGGCAATTTGCTGAAAGTCACAAAAAAAGACTGAGATATATTGTCCCTAGTCCACCCACAAATAAATGTCATTTGCAAAATAAAATAAATAAAAAATTTTTAAAAATGATCTGTTCAAGCTCTTTTCCCAAAGGACATGAAAGATAGAGATGAATATGGAGGCATTGTTTTATGATATTAATATGCCTTATATACTTATACCTGTTCAAAGGTAGCTTATGCTGATGACTGCTATTTGCTAAATTATTTTGTCAAAGAACATTTTAGAGTTTAAAATGGATTGTTAAAACTGATTAACGCTGCTCTAAGGGATAAAGTTTTATGTTGTACTTGTCTATCTGTGTGGATGTGGATGTGTTTGTGCTTTTATTAGGAATCTGGGAAAACATAAGACAAATTTTAGAAAGCATAAGCCTATTTTCACATTAAAAAATTGAACATGTATTAATTATTTTGATTTGTTTTTGTTTTTCTACACCTTCATTCTTTTAGTCTAGAATGAGGACTAGAAATAGCTCTGGAGTGTACGGTTTTAGAGAGTTGTCTGACTCACTAAGAAATGCCTTACTCAAGGGTCTAGAGTTTATATGTGACAGAGGTATAACTTCAACTCAACTCTTCCTGGCTTAGTTGCATTTCTATTATATCATTATTCTTTTTTGCTTTTTGTATTTAATATTTTAGAAGAATTTCATTGGCATCAAAATTTTCCTCACAAAATTAATATTCACATGGAACAGTTAAGGAAATGGTTAACCATTCATTGAAGTGATTTCCTTGGTACCCATTCTCTCTCTTCTTAAAATTTTGATAGTGTTTTATTTTTCCAAATACATATGTAATTTTCAAAATATATTTTTGTAAAACTTTGTTTTCCTAAATTTTTCTCTTGTCTCTTCTCAAGACAGCAATCTAATACAGATTAAATGTGTGCAATTTTTAAATACATGTTTTCGTATTTGTCATATTGTACAAGAAAAATCAGACTAAAAGGGAAAAAATATGAAAGAAAAAACCAAACAGACAAAAAGATAAAAATACTATGCTTTGATTCCCATTCTGTCCCCATAGTACTCTGTCTGGATATAATTGACATTTTCCATCCTAAATTACTTTGAATGACCACATTGTTGAGAAGAGCCAAGATCAGCACAGTTGATCATCACATAATCTTGTTGTTATTGGGTACAAGTTCTCCTGGTTCTGTCCACTTCACTCATTGTTAGTTCATGTAGGTCTTTCCAAGCTTTAGTGAAATCAGCCTGCCCATCATTTCTTATGGAACATTAACATTCCATTACCTTCATATATAATAATTTAATCAACTACTCCCCAACTGATGGCTATCAACTCAATTTCTAGTCCTTTGTTACTACAAAAAGGGTGCTACAAATGTTTTTCATATAGGCTTATTTTCCCTTTTCTATTAGCTCTTTAGGATGTAGAGCCAGTAATGAGACTCCTAACTTTTGTGATACTGCCTGTTCATGATTCTCAGTTTCTCTCTCTGAATCTACCTAGCTTTTCAAATCTTTTCCTGCACTTCAAAATGTAATAAACTTTCAAGACTCAACCCTTCATGTTCACATAGGCATTCACAGATTCCTCCATTCTCATAGCATCATCAGTTATGATGGTGGGACAGGGACTAGAGCACTGGAAAAAAAACCTGTCTGAATCCTACTTCAAACACTTACTAGTGGTATGATCTTGGATATATAATGTAATTTCTATCTGCCTCAGTTTTCCAATCTGTAAAATAAAGACAATAATAGCATCTACTTCCCAGGATTGTTATGAGGATCAAATGAGATAATAGTATGTAAAGGGCTATATAAACCTTAAAGCACTATAAAATTATTATTATTATTTTATTAAAAAGTTCAAGAAGATTAGTGCCTCTGGTGTGAAGGCTTGCCATGTTCTTTCTAAGGCTTTTCATCTACCTTTCATTCAACTCTCACTTGTGGCTTCAAGAAGCTACAGCAAATAAAGCAGCCACATCCCCAGCAAACCAGGTTGAGACTAACTTCCAGGCCTCTAACCTATTGGTGAGTTAGGGGGATGTCTACCCTAGGTATGTGAGGACTTCCTCTGGTGGAATAGATGGATAAGAACAATTTGTTGCAAAAGGCAGTCGAAGCCAGCATTGTAGAGTGCTTAGAGCTTGGCCAAGCATAAAATCTTTCAAGGCCACCCACTTTATACTGAGCTACTACCAGTTGCCTTGACTTTTTTTTTGACACTGGACATCAATGATTCAGAGAGATAGAGTAAAATTGACAATTTTGTGCACTTTTGTCTCACTTTAATCCAATTTACACTCAAGATGTCACCTGTGATGTCATTGATCCTTGTTGAAAACAAAGAACAACAAAATTATTATTATTATTATTACTATTATATCCCACCCCACCCCCAATGCTATTAATAAAATTGATTTAGGAACTACATCTTCTATTTCATCAGCAAAGAGAATTCGCAGACCAGCAGATTCCTTCTAATAACATTAGTCTTCTCTGCAACTTTTAGTCCTAAAGAGTTGTTTATATTATTGAGATAATAAATGACTTATATAAGGTCACTCAGGCAGTATATGTCAGAAAAAGAGTGATGGTCATATAACCAATCAATCTCCCAACCAAATTCTAATCCTCTAATTCTACAAGTCTTCTGGTCATCAATTTAAATTCATTTGGTTAGAGTAAATGAAGTCATAACAAGCCAGTTCTATATTTCATCTTACCCATTTCTGTTCATGTTAACCACTGTTATATCACTCATCTAGCTTCAAAGTCCTGAAGTAGTTTTTATTCTCTCTCTTCCTTCCTTTCTCTATATCAATCGCCAACTCCTGTTCATTTATCAAATTGTCTCTTTCTCCCTTTTTTGTTCTCATTCAAATTATCTTCCATATCATTATCAAATAGTTCTCCCCAAAATATTTTTATCACATTATACTCTTTAATATCACCCTCTCCCTTCTAACATCAAACTCATAATCCTCATCTATATCATACTATTCTACCATACAAACCATATTTTTGTTTTTGTTTTGTTTGCTGTTGTTCAGTCACTTCATATATCTTTATGTAACCTCTTTTGGAATTTTTTTTGGCAAATATGCTATAGTGGTTTGCCATTTTCTTTTTTAATTCATTTTATAGAAGAGGAATCTGAGGCAGACAGGATTGTTGTGTGATTTCCTCAGAATTACACAACTAGTAAGTGTTTGAGGCAAGATTTGAACTCACGAAGATGAGTCTTCTGACTCTAGAAACTGCACTCTATGCACTATATCACCTAGATGCCCCTATGAACCATGTACTCTAAAATAAAAACAAAAATTGCAATTGAAAAAATAACACATTCTTTCCTCCTCAGTAACTCTCCTTATTGGCCCCAAATAAATGCTTATTCTTGTCTCCCTATTTTCATTCATGACCTACCGCATCATTTTCGCCTCTAGAAACTTCAGGAATGAAGCCCTTCCCACCTCTTAATATAAAGCCCTCCTCCCTTTTACCACCCAGGAGCCTGAATTCAGTGAACATTCATTCATATTTAGTCACCTTCAGAATCATTACTCATTAAAAACTATTATACCAGCTACCCCCAGGAAGTCGTACAAGAGGGATACAGGGTATATACCACTCCCTTCTAAGAGATTATAATCCATGCCAACAAGGCCATGTACAAGAAACCCTGAGCTATCAACTAAAAATCCTCATGTGTACATAGCATTATTTATAATACAGGAATTTTTAAAATGAATTTAATTGAATTTTAAACACATAACAAAGGATAAAGTCAAATCAAGAATGAAGAGAGATTGGAGATAGGAGCAGAAAAAGATTTCTGACTAGATTTGGGATAGAAAGAAAAAGGATTCCATCAATTAATGAACACTTATTAAGTGCCTATTTTGTACTAGGTATTATAGGTACACAGGAAGGCAAAAGACCATAGCTGATCCTAAGGAACTCAAAGATGAATGGAATCTAAGCCCCCTTCTGAAAGAATATGAATATTGAATCTATCTCTGTCACTTGCTTTTTGGCACATGATACTTTTGTGTTTGTATTTTTTACAAAACCCTTTCTCTCTTAAGTGAGAAAAGGAAGTAAAGTTTAGTTAGAGTCCTTCTTGCCTCAAAAGATATCAAGAAGCTTGGTGTATTATGCCATTTTGCTGGAGAGCTAGATTAATTTAGTAAATTAGGAGTCAGGAATCAATCAACAAGTATTGTAAGGCCAGGATGTGATCTTGGCTCAGTGTGATCTTCTCAGTCTCAATTTTCTTATTTGTAAATAAAAATATTTATAGCATCTACCTCACAGAATTGCTGGGAGTTCTAGAGAGATAATATATAAAAAGAAAATGTTAAAGGGCCATATGCATATAAAGTAACATAGTGGTGGTGGTATGGCATCTAAGTTTATACACTTTCTTGTCTCCTTATATGTGATACTCATCCCCCAGGAGAATGTTGATTTTTTCAGGGCAGGGAATGTTTTCCATTTTTGTATTTCCAACCACATAGTCCCTGGCTTAATGAATGCTTGTTGATTACTTGATTTTGTCTTTGTTTCCCAAGTACTGAGAAATGGCATAGACTAGTGATTAAGAACACAGCCTTCAAGTCAGAAAAGCCTACATTTAGGGCTTGACTTTGAAACATAAAGTTGCATGACCTTGACAAGTCATTTAATTTCTCAGTAGCCTTGGCTAATCTCTAAATAAAAATCACAGAGCAGGTACTCTTGTACATTATTAATGGGAACTTCCAAAATGGGAGTACCCTGTGCCACGGAATTGGTTTGCCCTCACTATTGTGGTTGTTCACTTGTGTCCAAATCTTTATGACCCTATGGATCATATAGTTCATGGAGTTTTCTTAGCAAAAATATTGGAATAGTTTGCATTTTTCTTCTATAGGGGGTTAAAGTAAACAAAGGTTAAGTGTCTTGCCCAGGATCACACAGTTAGTAAGCATCTCAGATAGGATTTGAAATCAGGTATTCCTGACTCCAGCATTCTATCCTCTAATTTTTCTAGTTGTCTCTTGCCCCAGCTACCACGCAAAAAAAAAAAAAAAAATTCCGACATATACTACAATGCTTTCCACTTATATAGTAGGTTCTTGAGAAATGTTTGTTGAATTAAATTTAATTGCTTTCTTTCCCAGAGCTTTTCAAAAGGAAAAAAAATAGCAACACATGGAATACAGTAAAAGAATAGTTCAATGGCACAGTATGTCGGAATGAAGCAGCACCTCTGGATCAGAGGAGGACTATGTGGTCAGGTGTTCAGCTCACCAACTCTGTGACAAGATCAATGACATCTTTTGACTAAAAGAAGAGATAGGACTAGCATCCAAGACACTGCTTCCTTCCTGACAGATTTTCTCCCTACTTGGCTATCGGATTCCTTCACTATGCAAGAAGAATTGTGCCAAACTTCAATCCTGATTTTTATAAGTCCTTCCGACAAATCTGGCATCAGCAACAGTGCAGTGACAATTAGCATGTTAATTAAGGCATTTTTCCCCCCTTAAATTTGGTACTATCCTAGATCTCCTTCCAATTTTAAAATCCAGCTCTCTAGCTCCATCTTATGCCATGTTCCTGATCCCTTTCAGGATATAAGACCAAAGGTATATTGAGGTACATAAAATGAGAAGTCATAATCTCAAAAACTGTTTCTTAGATATAGAACAGGACAAGCAAAAACAAATGTGACTCTGTGTGTATATGCTCATGCATGTGAGTGAAATCAGCTACATAGCTCAGTGGATAGAGGGCTGGGCTTGGAGTTCAAATCCACTTATATAAACTCTGTCATTCTGGGCAAGTTACTTAATCTGTTTGTCTTAATCCAATGGAGAAGGAAATGGCTATCATTCCAGTTTCTTTGCCAAGAAAATCTCATGGAGTCAAGAATTGAACACAATGAACAACATCTATATAGATATATCTACATCTAGAGAGAGATAATGTGTGAATATATATATATATATTATATACTATATATGCATGTATAAAATATATGTTATATAATTATTGTATTGTATATATATATACATAATATAATTGTTATAGTTTTATATATCATTATACAGTATATACACACACATATGTAAACTGCATATATGTATATATGTGTATGGATATACAAACAAACACACATACTCGTACATAAAGAGAGCACTCAATGCACTCCACTAGAGACCAACATCCAGGTTAATACCTGTCCATTAATCACAAGGTTTTGCATCTAATTATTTAACCAGCTCTGAAACGATTTAATTCTTTTGTCATTTAACCCAGTCTGTTTCATAAGGACTAGAGGGAACTCTGAGAAATGTTAACAAATGGTTTGTTGAGACCTAGGCAAATTGTTCACAAGACTCCCTTCATCAACCGTGTTATGACCCTGTCCAAAAAGGGAAAAGGAAAGGAGGAAAGGAAAAGGAAATTTTATAATATCATATAAACATATTATACAAACATGATCTTTTTTACGATGGCCTCTGAGCAGACCCAATTCCTTTCCCAGCATTTCAGAAACCATTATTTTAATTTTTAACTCATGAACATTTATCAGAAAATGTAGTAAAGATCACTGGCCTATATTTGAAAGAATCTACTTTTTTTTTTCTTCCATAAAAAACTGCTTGTTTCCAATCCGGAGATTCCTCTCCTCGTCATATTTTTTTCAGATTGCTAACAGCAACCCAGCAATCACATCCACAAGTCCTTTCTGGGATGCAGTTCATCCAGGCTATGTTTGGCTCTTAGAATTTATAAACCTCCCAAATGGAGAGCAGCCAAATGTCCTCTCTCAGAAAAGCAACACCAGTGCTTTTTAACCCCAGCTCCTTACCCCTCCCTCCCCTGTTGTCAGTTTTTGTTTTTGTTTTTTTTTGTCCCCACCCACCTCTCCTTGCTGAAGTTCTCCAGACTCACAGGTTTGTTTGAGGACCTCAGCATTAATAGCCAAGATTTGAAAGAAGCAGGGGGGACAATGCTGAATCTGTAAAGGATTTGTTTTTTTTTTTTCCCTCAAGAAACTGAAAACATTTCAGACACTCAGCTTTGTGTCTGCAAAAGAGGAGCTGGCGAGGGGAGACAAAAACAAAACCTCTGCATTCTCCCAAGGCCCGGTTCCTCACCCTAGACTGTGCCCCAGAGTGGGTGGTCACAGGAAAGGAGCCCCACCTCTGAGCATAGCTGCCGGCCTGGGGGTGCTGGAAGCTGAGACCTGGCAAGGCTACAAGCTTGCTGCTGCCTTTCTGGCCCTTCCTATCAGGAACTTGGGGAGCACAGCTCAGTATAGCTGTGAACAGAGGCACAAGCTCCATCAACTTAAACACCTAAAGGATGTATGCAGGATTCATGCCAGTCCAGGAATCATGCCCGGGGGATCTGGGGGCCAGTTCTTCTCAGGGGGATTTCCCAGGAATCATAAAATTCCCCTTCATTCTCTGGAGAAGACAGGAGAGCTCCTCTTCATTTCTGAAGCCCATGTCCCATTTCCCCCTACTTACTCTAATCCTTCTTGGTCCCTCCCTCCTCTGAGTTCCTCACAATCTCAAATAATCAATCTTCAATTCACACTCAATTTTTTTCTAATACTTTTATGATTACCCAGGTCTTAAATTAACCAAGAATCTCCTTAAAAGTAAAGGTCATGTATAAAAATTTCAAAACCCTACACATACTTCCACATATATACTCTCACACATAATACACAACACAGAACAATTGATAAATAAATTGTATAGATGGATTGAAGAACCTCAGAGTTATTGGTATTAAATATGTTGCGATGAAGTGGAGATCTTGGGTAAAGAGGGTAGGAGGAGAAGGGAGGGAAAGTAATCCAATCACAAAGCAAAAAATTATTATATTACTGTACTATAATGAGAAAACATGTGAAGTACACATGTGATAAAAATGGCAGCTGAAGTACATTCGGGCCAAAACCTATACACACACATAAACACCAATCCATGTGTGCAAAACTATATAATAAAAGTTAAAATAAAATAAAATAAAGGATAAAACCACTTACTCAAGCTATTTACTTTTATCCCTAACACTGAGTTCAAAAGAGAAGTTGTCTTTGTAGAAAAGGGAGAGATCTGCATGATCACTGGAAGAAATAAAGAATATTGAGTACATGTCCTGATTGGTGAGATTTTGAATTTCTACTTCAAACTCCTCCATATTTTGGTCAAATAATTACTTAAACTCACTTTTGACAAGAATTTTAACTGGGGCAGGAGATTGGGCTCTGGATTTAGAACCCAGATATTCTGGCTCTATAGACTCTTTGTTACATAACTGTGTCCCTCTCCCATAGCAATATTATGTCCAATCCTGACTTGGTATGGACATCTTTTGTGGTACTTATCCAAGTGTAGAAATCCCTTAGAATCCATCTCCCATCATCTCCCACCCTAAATCTAATCTTGGCCGGAAAAAGACATGAGGATCTTGCTGAAGCTGACATGAGCTCAGTGCTTTGCCAGCTTTGGTATCTGGTTTGGCAACCATTCTTTGTTAGGACTCTGGGTTCTCTTCCTAGGTGGAGACTGTTCACGTCTTGACTTCAAAGAATAGTTATTCCATGATAACTGATGACCAAGCCATTCATTCTTAAATTTCTTCTTCAATTTCTACTGCCGTGTAACTCTCTATATGACAAACTCTCCCCGCCTATACCTGCTCCACTTTGCCAAGATGTTCTAAAATATGGACCTTGAGACCAAACTGCATGTTCAGAAGCTGCTTCCCTTTTAAAGTTCCCCCAGATCTCATATAAATTCCCAGACTTTCAACACTAACTGCTTCCTTGGGTTCTATGGGTTTTATTTTTTTTACTTTTTCTAAGTTGCTAGAGTGTTCTCCAATCTTTACTCACCATCCAGTTGTACCCTTCACATTCTTAAAAACCTAAGCTCTAACAGCCCCCATTAAACTATCCATTCTGTCCCTGTACCCAAATAGATTTCTTCCCTATTACCATTTGTAGCCATGTGACAGGGTAGAGTTAGGAGATAAGTAATAATAATGATAATGATGGATAGCATTTATATACTAAGATTGACATAACACTTTATGCATTTCATCCTCACAACAATCCTGGGAGGTAAGGAGGGCTATTAGAACCCTTTACAGATTAAAGGCTGAGGCACAGAGACAAAAAGTGACCTGCTGGTGCATGAATAACTAGTAAGTATGTGAGAGTTTATCCAAAGCAGTACCACAAACAAAGGTATTTAGGCTTCTGGGCATTCCCTACTATCCCCATGCCTTTACCCTGGTTCTTGAGTCTTGGTAACCCTACCTATAAAATGAGGCAAGCTGAATTAGATAATCTCCTAGATCTCTTTCAACTCCAACATTCTAAGGCTTACTTCTAGTCTTTTGTTTTTGTCCCTGAACACAGAAATCATCAGCAGAACAATGCTGAGGATTAATAACAACCTCCTAATTTGCCAGGTTTTGGCATTTAATTGTGGCTGGATAGAGTAGCTGCTGATCAATAAGGCCCCAGGGGGAGGGGACTTTTATTATAATGCAACTGTTAGGCAGCACACAGTCCTAGCAGATCAGACAGCTTAGCTTAGGGGATATAAGTGTTTAGTAGTCATTTTTATTCTTAGGCAAATATAAAAACCTTGTATGTTCTAAAAATGACTTTACTAAATCATTGTCAGTTCTGTGAATTTTGCTTTTAACAGGGATAGCTGGTGTAAACCTTGAAATTATTAACTCATCTTAATTTGATATAATTGATCATGCAGAGGTAACAGAATATTTGAGGTGATCTGGTGAGCCCCAAGAGCCAGGTCCATGATGGAAGAAAGCTTTTAGTCAGTTTTCTACAGTCACCATCTGTGACTGTAGAAATCTGTTTTCCCAGGGAAAAAAGAAAAAAAAATTAATATGCTGTTCTATGTCATCTATGTTCAACACTTACCTGATAGAATATGGTTATGAGGAACCCAGGGGAATTCCTATTATCACTTTATTTTCCTTGCTCCCTGCCTAGGCTGTCCTGAGCATTTACCTATGTCCAGAGACAACTAGAACATCTGCCAGGAATCTTATGCCTACAGGTGCCCAGGTAGGAGGATAGAGGACTGAGAGATATATCACCAAATTAGCAAATTTTTTTAGCAAATATTTTTCCAAGGAAAAATGCTAACAAAAGTATTAAGATAACCCTATTTTCTAATTCCCCTGTTCATTATCCTGTTAAAAGCCAGGTCTCTGGAGCCCAGGTTCAGGAAACAAGTGAGAAGGAAAGGGATTGGACCTACCTGACTAAAAAGAAGGAATAACAGAGAGAAAGGAACCATTATCAGTTTTGTGGTTTTTTTTTTCCTTATCAAGAAGCCAAACTAACAATAAAAGAAAAAACAAGGAAGGCATTTAAGCTCCACTTTTTCACACTCTTAAGAAAACAAAGTCATTTTCATTCAACAAAAAAATTCAATTTGACAGACATTGATTAAGTGACTAATAAGTATAAGGCCCTATACTGAATTTGGGGAATTAAAGAAAGAGGTGGGGAATGAACCAGTCCCTGTCCTCAGAAAGCTTACATTCTATGAGGAAAAGGAAGAATACTATCTGGGTGTATGTAAATTTAAAGAATATGGTTCAATGGGAAAGATGTTGGATTTGGAATCAGTAGACTTTAGTTCAACTCCCAGGCATAGGTCAGAAATTAGTCAAGTATCTCCTAATTACCTGTATGATCTTAGACAAGTCATTGAAAATCTCTGTTTCTCAGTTTCCTCATCTGTAAAATAAAGGACCTATTATAAATTAGTTGAGTTCCTTTTTGCTCTAGATGTATTATGCTAATTAATGCAAAGTAGATTCAAAGACAGAAAATTAAGGGAGGATAGAACAGGAATGGCAAAGGCCTCATAAAATTTATCTTCTATTAGAAGAAAACAACCAATACATATATAAAAGTAAAGATGAAAAAAATGTATTAATCAGAACAGTTCAAAACACTCTAACCCAGTTTCAACCAGTTCAAAATAATTAAACTAGGTTCTGCGCAGTTCAAATTTAAACTAAACCAGTTCTTTTCAGTTCCAACCAATTCCAACTAGTTTACACAAGTTCAAAATGCCTGGAACACTTCTCACCAGTTTGAACCAGTCTAACCAGTTTGAATTGGTTCAAATTGGTTTAAATCTGATTCAATCCAACCAGTTTTAAGTGGTTAAGTACTTCAGTACTTTGGTGATGAGATAACTAAATACTAAATCAATTAGGCATATACTTCAGCACTTAGTAACCAAGTAACTAAACACATAAGTGCTAACATATCAATTGCCTAATTACCTTTGTGCTTGATTGTCTAAATGCCTAATTGTCCAAGAACTTAAATGTCTAGGTCCCAGGTCTTAAAGAGCTCTCAGTGTAATGGGAAGACAACAAGCCAACAGGAGTATAAACAAGATATAAACTGTATAAATTAAAGTTAGTCTCACATGGGAAGGGACTAAGATTAAGGAAGATTGCAAAAAACTTCTTTCAGAAATAAAATGGGTCTTCAAAAAAGCAGAGAAACTAGGAGGGAGAGATGAGTAAAAAGAGCATTCCAGATCTGGAGGAGAGTCAGTGAAAATACATGGAGTAAGAAGGTAAAATTTAATGTTCAAAGAGCAACAAAGAGTATATGGAGGAAAATATGGCATAAGAAGCCTGGAAAGGTAGGAAGTTGTTAAGTTATAAAGAACTTTAATACCAAACAGAGGATTTCATTTTTGATACCAGAAATGATAGGGAGGCATGGGAGGCTTTTGAAGGAGGATAGTGTTGATATGATTAAATTTGCCCATTAGTATGGATTGGGGTGAGAAACTTGAGTAAGAGAGATTCATGAGCAGGTAATTGCAATACTCCAGGTGTGAGGTGCTAATGAGGTTTGTTCCATGGTATCAGAGGAGAGAAAGGAATACATACAAGAGATGTTATGGAGGTAGAAATGATGGAACTTGAAAGTTCATTGGATATTGGGTAGGTGAGAAAAATTGAGGAGTTAGGGATGACACCTAGGTTGAAAGTCTAATTGATTGGGGAAATGATGGTCATCTCAACAATGATGTGGAAGCCAGGATGACACTAGGATTTGAAGAGAAAGATGAATTCCATTTTGAACATGTTGGGTTTTTATGCTTATTGAACAGTTAGAAATGTATGACTGGGGATCAGGTGAAAGGATAGGACTAAACAAGCAGATCTGAGGATTGTTGACATAGAGCTGGTGACTGTAGAAGCGGATTGATCACCAAGTGAAATAGTAGAGAGGCAGAAGAGAACAGAGTCCAAAAGTCTTGGGAAACACACGGGATTAGTCAGCTGGATGTGGATGAAGATCTGGCAAGGAAGACAGAGAAGAAGCAGTTCAATTAGTAGAAGAACTTGGAGAGAGCAGGGACAAAAAATGGAAGAAAAAATAGAATAAAGAAAAAGGTTAACCACAGTGTCTGGCTGGAGGTGAAGAAGGTACAGGAATAGGGAGAGTATAAAGAAGAGTTTGAGTGCAAAGGGCAGTGGTCTGAAAGTCAATAAGCCTTTATTAAAATTCTATACATACTAGGTACAAAGCTAAGCACTCAGAATACATATATACAAAGCCAAAAAGAAGAAGGATCCATGTCTGGAAGACAGTAGAATTGGGTTCTCTTTTCAACTCTGCCTTTCTTAGGCTGCCTTTCTCTGGGTCTCAGTTTTTGCTACCAGCAGAAAGGGCTCTATTTAATAGATTATCTCTGATTTCATTCCCAACCCTCCCACCCTAGGTTATTCTACATTAAAGCAAAAACATTTTTTTCCTTCCTTCATTTCTCTGAACTCACATGAAAAAGAGGATCAGCCATGGACTATTTACAGATTTGAATCTGGAAAACCATATTCCCCTCACTGGATTTCTGCTGGCTTTTCTGGGGGGGGGGGAGGAGGGAGGGAGGGAAGAGAGAGAGGGAAGAGTTGAAATATACTTAGTTACTCACTTCCTGTGCTAGCTCAGATGCATGGGGGGGGTGTTCTCCCTGAAACAGCTGCTGCTTTCCATTGCAGATACACCTGTCACTCATCGGGCATGTGGCAGGATTTTTTTTTTTTTGCTCTTTTATTTTGTAGATTTTGAAACATGATTTGTTGTAGTTTGAAATGGAACATGACATGTCCAAATGTTTCTTTTGGAGATACTAATTTTCTGGGATTTAAAACAAGATTGGGCTCCAGGGTAACAATTAGAAGTGGGAAACAAAAGCAAATGACTAAACCATTGCACTCGAGAGGTAATGATATTATGGCAAGGATGCTGATCTTGGAGTCAGAAGGATTGGGTTCAAATCCTGATTCTACCACTTGTTATTTATTTATTCTTGGACAATGGAAATCAGCTCACTTCCCCTCTCATTCTCAGTTTTCACATTTGATAATCTCTGCCTTGTCTAAAAGGGACTGGGCAGGAGGAGTGGGATTATGAACACTGAATAGCATTATGGATGTTAAAATGCTTATAACCTATGTCTTTGTAAACTATGAAGTACTTTGTAGACACTAAAGACATGGTTTTCTAGTATTATTCTAGGTATTGATACCAAATGTGTTCACCTGTATGAAGTCTTCCCTGATCCCTCCATAGTAAGAAATTATATTTCATTCTTGAGCACTTCAGAATGGGAGGAAGTTTGATACAATTGAAAAGGTGCCTATTTTGAATCAGCCATTCAAGTAACATTGAGCAAGTTACTTAATCTCTCTAGGACTCATTTTCTCATTTGTAAAATGAGAGGGGTTGATTAGCAGATCCCTAGGTTCTCTTCCAATTTTAAATCTATGCATAAAAATAGTACTTTCCTTTTCCTGATTATATTCACCTACTAGTTCAATTTAATGAACATTTATTAAATATCTGTTATGTTCTAAGCACTATACAAAGCTCTGAGGAAAGAGGATGAGAGAAAGAGATATAATCAGAGAGAAAAAGAGGAGAGCGAAGAGGAAAGAAAAGGAAGAAAGAAGAGAAGTTAGAAAAGAGGACAGAGGAAGGGAGGAAGGATTCTCACCTCAAGAGCTTAAATTCTACTGTTGTGTGGAGATTAAGTTGACATTCTATTCCATACTATAGTTCTTTGTGTTATCCTTTATTTGTCCTCCTCTCCTTTAGACATTCAGGTGTTTTCTTAACTTTGTTGAGATTTCAGTTCTATATTCTCATATTCACCCTAAACTCTTTATTTTCATTATTACCACTTTAGTAAAGGTGTCTTTGACCATCCTTAGACCTGCTTATAAACTAGTCTGAGATGCAAAAGATCTGGTTATACCATTTTTATACTCACAAATATTTATTTACTCCCTATTACTTGCATAATAAAATTATAATTTCATTTCCTGGCATTCCAATCTCTCTCTATCCTGTCCCCAACTATTTTTTTAGCCTTCTCTCTCAGTCCTCTCTGATTATAATCACTCCAGATGATGTGGATTCTTTATACTCCCCTGGAAAATATTCTTAACTTCCTCACTTCTGCCACTCTTCTATAATCTCTTCCTCTCCCTGAGCAAAAACAACTAGTAGAAAATTTCCCAAAGCATCAGTCAACAATAATGCATTAAGCACTCGATATGTGCTAGGCATTGTACCTTCTCTAGGGATAGTCCCTTTTCCCAAGGTGCTGATTATATTCTATCAGAGGAGACAACATGTTCACATATATATTTACAAGATACATACTATAGAACTAAATGTAACCTTAGAGGAGAAATCACCAGCTTCTGGGAAGATGGAGTGTGAAGAACAATCAGTAAAGATCTCCACTTACTCAAACTGGGTAGTTTACAATCATGTTTCTTTTCATCTCTTTGGGGTAGAACAGTGGACTGTTGGGCCTGGAGGTAAGAAGACCTGAGTTCAAATGTGGCCTCAGACAGTTACTAGTTGTGTGGCTCTGAGCAAGTCACCTAATCTCCATTTTGTCATCTGTAAAATGTGGAGTATAATAGCACCTATGTCTCAAAATTTTAAGGATGAAGTGAGAGAATATTTGTAAAGTACTTCGCACAGTGCCTAGCACATAGTAGGTTGTGTAAATGCTTGTTGTTGTTGTTGTTGTTATTGTTGCTCAGACTTGGTTATAACCTTGGTAATAGAACCATTCTCTAAAACACCTTCACTAATTTTTAGTCTTTTTCCTCCTCTCCCTCTATTGAATTTTTACCAATCCTTTAAAGCAGAATTTAAATACAATCTTGTCTAACAAGACTTTACTGAATCTGATAATGGTCTTGGCTCTACAGACCTAGGACCATAGGATTTTGACTAGACACACTTACCATATAATGGAGCTTAATATCATTATCTGCAAATTTACAGTACCTTGTACATATTACACATTGAATAAATGTTTTGTATTGCTTCATTCATTCATGGATCACATATGGCTGAGAACTCCATTTAGGTAGGAATCTTGCTTTTCTAAATCCTCTATCTTATCCAGAACCAGTTTTGAACACAGGCAATCAATCAATCAACATTTCTTAAGCACACAGGTGCTAAATACATGCTTAAAGAGTTGAATTTTGTATGTATCATATCCACTTTACCAAACTGCAAGTTCTTGGATCAGTGCCTTCTTGTGGCAGAGGAGCTTGCATAGTTCAATAAAAGTATGAGCTATGCCATGCAGGATTGTCCAAGACAGATAGGTCACAGTAGAGAGTTCTGACAAGAGGTGATCTGCTGTTGAAGGAAATGGCAAACCACTCCAGTATCTTTGCCAAGAAAACTCCAATGACAGAAAACCTGGCATGCTATGGTACACGGCAGGGAGTTGCGGGGGCAAGAGTCAGTCACAAATGAACAACAACAACAATAACTTCTTTGAGGACAGCAACAATATCTTACATACTATGGGCATGGAATCATAAAACATAAAAGTGTTGTATATAAGGGACTTTAAAATACTTCTAGTTCAGCCTCTTCATTTGACACATGAGGAAAGGAAGACTCAGAGAACTTAAGTGGTTTAGTTAATAGCTAGTACTATCCAGTGCTTTAAGATTTGTGAAGTGCTTTATGATAAGATCTCATTTGATCCTCACAATCACATTAGGACAAAGATGCTCTTGTTATCCCTGTTGTTCAGATGAAAAAAGAGGCACAGAGAAGTAGATTGACTTGCCCAGGTTCACTTAGCTAGTAAATATCTGAGGCAATACTTGAACCTTAGTTTTCCTAACTCCAAATCTAGTACTCAATTCACTGACCAAGGTCACACAAGTAGAAAGGGAGAGAGCCATATTTAAATCAAAGTCCTGTGATTCCATATTCAATGCTTAGTCCAGTACTGCCCACATTTTCAGTGTCTGATTCAATGCTCTACATAGTCAGTGCCTGATAAATGATCGTCATATGAAATGAAACTGAATAGAGAAGAATAACAATAGGGAACCTTGTTGAAAGGAAATGACATTCATTATGTGTTTAATACATAGACTGTGACATTTTTCAAGGTTGGCACCCCACTTTTGAAATGTTCCCTTGCAGTCTCAGGGCACAATGATATATAAAAGACAGGTTAACTTACCTGCACTTTGGGCAGTCACCAAATTTGATTGATATCCATGCATGGAGTTATGCCAGATGCATGGCAACTAGGTCAGATAAATACAAATGAAACAGAACTCATAGAGTTTAGTCATCAAATAATTGATCTCCAAATAATTGTTTAGATCATCTTGTTGTCAAGATCTGAGTCAGCTGGAAGACTATAAAATAACCATATTTTGGCCATGATTTGGTATATTTTAAAGAGAAATTGATCAATCAAGAATTAGTGATTCTTCTTGACCATCTAGACCCAGGAATATTTTTCACTTCAACCTAAGAATTTTCCCTTTCTGTCCTGGATAAGGGGATTGCTAATTGACTTGCATAAGAATAGATGAATGAATGAATGAAAAACCATTTATAAAGTCATTACTATGTGCCAGGCATTATTCTAAGTGCTAAAAATTGGGGACATGATTAGATAAAGCCTTCACTTCAAAGAGCTTACTTTTTGATAGAAGACAAAATAGAGAGAGGTGTTGAATAAGGTATATTTGTTCAGTGATGTCACAAGAGTGATGAATAGAGTTATAGAGCAATTAATTGACATGTTCTTTCCAGGAAAGTTAATGTTGATTTCGTTATTTTTAGCCACAATATGCACCTGGAGGCATGGGATGAAGAAGGCAGGACAACAGTAGCATGAGTGTCTAGACTGAACTAAAATTTATTGAAAGCACATAGATCAGAAGCTTAGGCCTTAAGGCAAATCTACAATGTTAGTTTGGAAGTAGAGGGCAGAACCCAGAAATATAGTGAGAAAATGGTGTAAGAAAAGGAAGGGGGACTTAGAAACAGTTTGAATGAAATTGTAATGACTCATGATGAAACCCCAGGTGGCCTGAAGCGTGCATCAGTCACACTCTATAAATTGTTGAGCCAGTTCTAGATGAATATGATGTAAATAAGCTATGGTCAATTGCATTGGCAGAAATTTCTTATCTGTCTCTAACTGGTTTGTGTAAACATTGCCCCCAGGAAAACTTAAACAGTACAAAAAGGACTAATTAAATTCATTTATTCAATTCGAGGGAATATCAATCAAAGGATGATAATTTGGTGATGAAAGTAACCTTAAATGCCAATATCCTCATTTTACAGAAGAGGAAATTGAGTCCCAGTTTGGGGGGAAAGATTTGTCACAGTTTACACAGTGAAAAGCAAAAACGAAGTCATTTGACTTCTTTCTAACCCTCTTTCAACTTTGTGAAAGAAAAACAAAAATCTCCACTCTGGCAAATTGGACTATTATTTTTTGTCTTGTTTTGGGCACCATGCAAACAAAATAACTGAATTATTGACCTTTTATTCTACTTCCCTACTGGATACCTTTATAGTTGTATGGACATAGCCAATGGTTCACTATAGTATCTGGTTACACAATGAGCAGGATTCTTTCCTATCGCAGAAGCAAGACTTTGGGGACATGTGGTGTAATTTACTTCTCTGCTCTTTTATGTTTTTGGGTGTGTCTTTTTGACATCAAGACAGAAGTAAGGAACAAAGTACACTATTTTAGAAAGATTGGAAATTCCCTGACCTCTAGATTTTATTGGGCTCAATCTTTTTCTACTTCCTTTTTTCTCTATCTACTATATACAATCGGTCTGATTATTGTGGAATTGCTTAAATCTAAGTCCTTTCAAAACCCAGTTTCTGATGGAACATTGGTGTTTATGCTGTGGATGGAGCCCTCTTCTGGAGAAACTTTTCAACAGGTAATAAAAGAAGGTTTTCATGGTTGCTGCTTTTTCTTTTTCTTTTTTTTCCCCCAAACAGAATAACTGTTGGTAATCCAGGTGTCACTGAAGTAAATCAAACAGGAATTGATTCTCCATGATATGCATTCTCCCTTATCTTTCACTAACTAGGCTATTAATTGAACTCACAAAGGAATTTGATTTTCCTTAAAAAATCACTGGTATTCTCTTGAACAGAGAGCCAAGCTCTCCCACAGGTGATAAACTTCAGAATAATTGCCATGATTTCCAGAGCTTCCCTCTGGCTTTTTCAGGGAAATTAGTTACCGAGCACATTGGTTCTATGAAGTTTCTCTACATAATACATTGTGACACACATTAACTACTTAGGCGTTCCTTTTCAGAACTCAAGACAGCTGAGGAATAAGTGAATGTATGTGTGTGTCTATAATGATACACGTGTGTCTATGTGTGTGACAGAAACAAAGACAAGGTGAGAGGAAGAGACAGAAGAAGAGGCAGAGAGATACAGTAAGCAATGTTTTCTGCACAAGATGATTTGATATATGAAATGATAAATGATTGAGCATACATTAGATCCTTTGGGCAGGATAGGTTGTTCCATGCCCTTTCTACATGCATGCATTCCAACCAGAAACTGCAGCTTCCAGCTCATCTGCCCTTTTAAACTGACTGTCCCCAGTTAGCATCCTGTTCCCTGAGACTGTGACTCTCATATTCAAAAACACACTATAGTCTTTTCTTTTACTAGAAAATCAAAGTTCAGGCTGGAGGACTCTCCTTGCTTTAAATGCAAACCTCAGAATTTTCTGGAATGTTTCAAACAGCTCCCAAGTGACTATTCTCCAAAACCTGTAGCCACTCCCTGAAAGCCTAATTCGTGAGAGATTACTCACTAATGGTCCAAACTTTTTTGTTAGTTTTAGTAATTCTATTCATGGGAACAGCAAAAAAGAAAACAACTCAATATTTATTGGAGACTTTGTACCACATGCCCATCTTGATAATTTTCATGTTTTCTCCTTCTTATCTAATAAAATCCATGCCTGCACCTGCATATGTCCCCTTCTCCCCAAACACTCCAGTGCAGCCCAGAGGTGACTGTTTCCTCCTTGTGCTGACTTCCAGCCATTGTTGCCCTGAATTACATTCATCTTCCACCTCCCAACAGGCATAATACAATTTTGTGCACACCACCATGGCCAATGAGCTCACGGAGATTGATTGCTTCCAAAGGCGGGCACCGGGGGATTATGAAAGGACCATTGCAACTGCTATGGAAAAAACACACACGCTTGCCTGAGCCCCACCAAGGCCAAGTGACTCATTTTCTTTATTACATTGTTTTTCCTTTGCCTCTGTGTGTGTGTGTATGTGTGTGTAAGCACACTAATTTTTTTTTCTTTCTCTGCTTGAGGAAAGTTTTCCCTTGTTGAGTCAGATGGCACATTTTGGCTGCAAAAGTTACCACTCCCTTCCCTCTGACACATTCCAACTCTCTATTTTAACCCTTTGGCATTTGTCTGAGTTCCTAAATAAATAGGCTCTGTTGCAAGGGAACAACATTAGTAGTACATGGACTCTATGAATGCCTCACAATAAAGAATGGAAATAGACACCCCCATCAAGTCCAGGACTCTGGAATACTGAAGGCATCCCCTTGCTTCCAGCTACTCTTGAAGCTGTCATCTGTGAAACTATTGGCCTGTCAGGCTGTTCCCAGGGATCTGCCAGATGTGTACCTCTGTCATCTAGCTTTTACTGCTTCTAGAGAGGTAAAACTTTTGACATGACCTGAATCAAAGAATTCAGCAGTGATACTTTAAACCCCTCACTTAGTGAGAATGACCAACACTGAATGAAGGTGGGGAGGAATCATTTCAGATCAGCTCCTGAAGCCTCTTAACTAGGTCCAACAATACCTGACTCACAAGTACTAGATTGTAGAAGCCTCATGTCATGGGTTCAATTCCACCAGGCTTCTAGGAAACACAGATGTCTGGGATCATTCAGCTTCCAGTAGTCCTAGGTGACCCAGCTGCCCAGGTAGAACCTGAACCCAACTGACCATAAGTAAGCTCTGAACCATACATGGCTCTAAACCAATGGGATCTCAATACCATTCCAATTAATGGGCATACAGCCACCATAGAGCTAAGGCACCAAGCTATTCATAAGGGGAATTCAGCACCTGGATTTCTGGCTCTTTTCCCACTCTCCTGCATCAACCAGCAAGGCAGCCCTACTCAGGAGGCGCTGATTCCATTCCAGCCCTCCAGGTTCAGCTACCTTTGACAGCTTTATTTTCTTTCCCAGCTTTCCTGCACACACTAGCAATCCCAGTTGGTCAATTAGAGTCTTGGCTCCCCCAGCCTCTGATTTTTAGCTCCTCGGGGCACATTCTCACTTATTCCCTCCCACCTCTTTGCCAGCTCACTCAGCACCCTGCCCCTATCAGGTCCTCCCACTACCTTGCATGAATACAGGAAGACAGGAGATTCCTTCCTACCCTGATCAAAATCCTAGGCCTCCTTATCACCTGTCCACTGCCACTCAATTTGGATCTCCCATTGGCTGTGACCCTAGGCAGACTGGCTAACCATGTGCCCTCCAGCCGTGGGTAAAGAGCTTCTCCGATCTGCTCTAATCCTGGCTCCCGCTGGCTGCTCCGATTCAGCTTGCCAACCAACCATCATGCCCCTGGGTTCAGAAGTACATAGCAAAACTTCACAAGGTCCCTACTCCATATTTTGAAAGGCTCCAGAAAGTGATTTTTGAGACTACACTGGTACAAGTCAATTCCTGGTAAAGCTTCCCCCCAGCCTCTCTCCACAGTTCCAGCACACTAAGGGTTAACAGAACAGCTGAGGCCCTGAGGTGGGGAGGAGGAGGTATTAACTTTTCCAGCACTCAGAGCCCAGGATGCCCAGCTTGGGTTCTTCCCTAAAGAGTTTTAAAATGGGAAGGACATGAAAGGTGCAAGAGGTTGAGCTTTCCAGAAGCATAGGCAGGGTATAACCGAACTAAGGGCTCCCTCCTAAGGAAACTCCAGAGCTGGATCCCATCAGCTACAAGAAGACCACCACCAGGGAGGAGGCAGAGGGAGTTCAGGGGAGCTCCTAGCTCTCTTCCCTGCTGACTGACAGCAACAGCAGCAGCCGGCTCTTGGGTCTGGGTACATTTTCTTGCTTTCCAGCAAAAGAGAATTTAACATAAGCTAACATGGGCATAGACACCCCCAAGCAAGTCAGTAATTCTGGAAACATTCCTCCCCCCTTCCTATTAGGGGAAAGAATAAAAATGCTTCTGAACCCATTGACAAAGGCATGGGAGAGAAGACACCAATTAGTCCCTGCTGCTTTAAGAAGCTGGACATGGAGAAAAACCAACGGTCTTTTTTTTTTAAACCCAGCCCAAGATCCACCAAATCAAATCAAAGTTGCACCACTTGGGTACATCAAGGAATAACAAGGCAGCTTGCAAGATACTCCAGACTTCCCTTGCCTGTCGTCCCCTTCTCCGGTCATCCCAACGCACACGCACACACACACACACACACACACACATACTCTAAATAACAATCCGTAACAATCCAGTGGTATCTACCCTGGAAAGCTACCGCTCCCCTATTCCAGGATCTAACTGTATTTCAGAACCCTACAGACGCTGAGCAAGACTACCTGCATTGCAAGCACTTCTAGATTAAAAAAAAAAAAAGAATTAGATAGGGGAAGAGAGGGAATGGATGGCAGGACTTCAGAGCTTGCCAAGGTTTTCCTTACCTGGGACAGCAAAAAGGACAGGGTGAGCTGAGTTCTCTGCTGCATTTTGCCAGACTAGAAGCAAACGGCGGCTCTTTCATTCATGCGCCCGGCTGCACTGAGCATATTTTCGCTGTGAAACAGCCTTTGAGAAGAGACTCTGCTTTGAGAGCCAGCCAACTTCCCAAATAGATCAGCAGCATCATCACGAAAGCATTGGATAGAGGCTGATGACCAGAACCAATGGCTTTACAAGGATGATTTCTTCATAAGGCTTCCTCATTTTGCATCGCAGATATCGGGCGGGCACCTCTCACAAACACAACCCTTGGAAAAAAAGAAAAGCATTTGCCTTTAGAGTGTTTAGTTTCAGACCTAACAAATCATGCTTATGGAACTCAATAGTCTTCTCTCCTTTTCAGAGAATAGAATTGCACAGGGGAATAGCAGCAACTTAGATCTCAGTGCAAAAGAGCCTCTTTATTAAAATGTTAATAAGATCTACTTTATTTTCAATAAATCAAAAAAATGACCCCTGCAGTTTGGGTTATTTCCAAGCCTGGGAAAACTGCACAGAGGAGAGGGGTTTATTTGGTTTGTTTATTTTTTTTTACCTTGGGTGCTGCTGGAGTAGTGATTATATTTTGTGTTTTCCTCCTGTCTCACAAATCACAAAGAGGACAGATCAATTCTAGGCTGCAGGGGGAAAAAATCCATCATAGGGCAATAGATTTTATTAACTGCTCAGGTGATGTTGAACCTGCTTCAAATTCTACACTCATGAATCTAAGGCTAAATCTGCATCCCTCAATTATGAAAAACTTTTTTTTTTTTTGTGGGTTTGGAGAATCTCAGAAGTTCCCACTCTTTCCTCTTTGGAAATTAACATTACTGAAACCACTCCAATTTGCAGATTTAGAATATGTTTGGCAAAGAAGACACCCAGTTTCTAGAAGCAAATACTTTTATTGGCATAGATAATCTCCTATTTGATAGATGTTCTCTTTTGCTTGAAAAAAATCATAGTATCATAGGATTTAGACCTGAAAGATATTTGAGATCATTTGTCCAAACACAATAAGTTTATACAGGAGGAAAATTATATCCAAAATGATTAATCAAAGGGACACCTAGATAGTTAAAAACCAGAGCAGGATTCAAATGTATGTACTTTGACTCTAAATCTAGTTTTGTTCCAGTTAAGCTAGCCACTAAAAACAAAACAAAAAATAACCAGTGAGATTGTAGATGAGTATGTTCTATGAGGGACAACCCAGTAAGACTCCAAGACCACCATTCCAAGGAAAATAGCCAATTCTTAGATAAGACTCTCCAGAAAGATGAGGTTAAACTCAGAAAATGATGTTCCTAAAGCAATTTTAAATGGCAGCCCATGGAAACTTATCATATGTCCATAGAAGAATCATAGAAAACAATCATAAGATAATAGAATTATGATTTAGAATTTGAAGGAAATTTAAAGGGTAACCAGAGCCAGTGATCTTGCATAATCATTAGTCTTCAAAATCCCTTCCTATTCTAAATTTGTGATTCCATGATCATCAAAATCAATCACATTTTAAGAGCACTTTAAAGTTTCCAAAGCAGTTTATATAGATGTTTTCATTTGATCCTCATTACAACCCAGGGAGATGCTATTATTATTATAATCATTTTTAAGACAAAAAAAAATGAAGTCTCAGAGAAGATTTATCCAGTCACAAAGCTAGTAATTTGTTTAAGTCAGGACTCAGATTCAGCTTTTTCTAAGTTTATCTAATGAATTCTTTTTCACCTTTCAGCTTCATCATTATTACTGACTATGTTGTTGGGATCATTTCTCCCCCTTGAACCCAGGAGGCAGTATAAGATGTGAGTTCATCTGTGACCACATGCGTCCTCACAACCTGGAGTTCTTTTCTCTCAAAAGGTAGAATAGCCAGGAAGCTTCTAAGAAATCAGTAAAGTTATACCCCTGAATCTACCACTGAGATGACCACTTCATGTTTCTCAACAATCCTCCTCTATCATTGACTTCTAAGTAGGAAAAAGAAATAGGGGGTCTAAAGACTAAGACAGTACTAGTTCATTTTATCTGCCCAGGATTACAATGCCTATGTTCCAGTTATCATACAGATTAGGAAGGAATGTACATTTTTTGCCTTTATTGAAATCTACCCTTTTCCTTTCTGAATTCAAAAGAGAATTATAGAATCATAGAATTTCTTAGTGGGAAGAGGCATTAATAGACACATAATCTAACCCCTACTCCAAAGGAATCTCTGCTATAAAAATATATATATAACACATGCTTCCCCAGCTGCCTTTGCTCAAAAATCTCCAAAAAGGTCTCCACATCTTGAATTCCATCCCAATTTTGGATAAGTCTAATTGTTGGGAAGTTTTTCCTCCCATCAAGTATAATTTCTTCTCTTTTAATTTCTTTCTATTACTACTTGTTCCACTTAATGCCAAAGAGTACAAATCTAATCAAATAAACTGACTGAGATTCTTCTATTCTAGGGGGTGAGAACTGATCTGGAAATCAGGAGACCTGAGATCTTATGAGATGTGCTTGACTCCAACAATTGTCAAATTGATATTCCTAAAGCACAGATCTGGTTATGCTATTTCCCTAGTTAAAAATCTGTGGTAGCTCCTATTTGATTTTGGGAGGAAAATATAAAATTCTCAGCCCAACATTTGAGACCCTTCTCAAGCTGATTTCCACCTAACTTTTCAGTTTGTTGCATCATACCCCTTCAGTCCAGTTAAGTCAGATAGCTAGCCACTTCTTCTATATGACAATCCATATTCTATCTATGCCTTTGCAGAGGTAGACTACCATTCAATATTCCCTCTTTGCATCTGCCTTCTGGAATCCAAAACTTTCTTCAAGAAAACAAAAGAAAAAAAATAATAAAGGTTTCTTATGTTCCCAGATGCAAATATTCTCCATCTTATCTGCATTCAGTATATTTGGGATTCTTCTCATAGAATTCTTTAAGGGCCAGAATTGTTTAGTTTTTTTTTTTTATCTTGGTTTCTCCAGAGTCAAAGACAATGATTTTCACATAATATATATTTAATAAATGTCTGAAATATAAAATTATAACTTTGGGGACAGGCTAATCTATTTAAGAAATATTTAATAGGGAAAATAAGGAATTGTAAATGGTTTGAGCTTGCTGACAAGAATCTAGGTGAAATTATTTGAGGTCATTAGAAAAATAAAAGTGGAGTTCTAGGAAGAGTTCAGTACTGGATAAATGAATTTGGTAATCATTTTAATAGGAATGATAATTAAAGTTATGAAGACAGATAAAGTTGCAAAGACAGTATGGGGACAGGTAATATGAGAGAAATAGAAAAAGAGTAAAAAGGATGAGAAAGGAGAGAGGGGGAGAGAGGGAAAGAGATAGTCAGAGAGACAGATAGAGACAGAGAGACAGAGAGAAAGACAGAGACAGAAGGTGGAGGAAGGGAAGAAGAAAAGGAAGGGAAGGAAAGGAGAGAAAGTAAGGGAGGTAGGGGGAGTTAGAGGGAAAGATGAAGTGAAGGGAAGGAAGGAGAGAGGATAGAGAAATAGATATAACAAGTGCTTATCCAGCTATCTTTGTTCAAAAATCTCCAAAAAGGTCTCTATATCTTGAATTCCATTCCAATTTTGGATAAGTCCAATTGTTGGGAAGGTAGGGGAGTTAGAGGGAGAGACGAAGGGAAGGAAAGAGAGAGGAAGGAAGGGATGGAGAGGAAGGGAAAAAGAAGGAGTAAGGAAGAAGTGGGAAGAGAAAGAGAACATAAAGATAGTCTGGGTAGAAGAACAAAAAAGAAAAAGAGACATAAACATATGTCTCTTCCAACTTTGAAATTCTAGAAGTCTGTGAAAAAAAAAAGCAAAAAGACCAAAGCACCACAGTGTCATGGAATCTAATAAAGTTGAGAGTATTAAGAGGGAGGAGCTAAATAAATAAATCAAATGATATAGAGAGGTCAAAGATGAGAACTGAAAGAACACCTTTAAATTGACATTAGGAGATCATTAGTGACCTTAAAGAAAATTAGTTTCAGTATAGAGATAGGACCAAAAACCAGATTACAAAAGACTGAATGAATGTGTGGACCGAAAATAAAGAAAAAATTAGATTTGTTTTTCTAAAGGTTCTTTTTCTCTTCTTCAAAGAGAAAATAGAAATAGATTATTTAGATTGACATAGCAAACAAAGTCATGGAAGAGTGGGAGAAAAAGCCTAATGGAGATAGGAGATAAGATCAGAGAGTATAAAGTAGATGGGTAGCATTATCACAACATGCTCTTTATGTTTAGTGCTAAGTAGGAGACAGAGCTTAGCAAAACCAACTATTTAAAAAAAACACACACAGGAATATCTACTAACTCCATCTTTATTGGAAAAGAGTCTGCTACACTGAACTCATCACACCTTAAACAACAGCAGCTCACAGTTGAACTAATAGAGCTACATTTTTTTTCATTTGAATAGTTATGATGGGGTAACCAGGATGGGAAGGTACAAGCAGCACTCTCATAATCTCTGGACAGGAGATATGTCTTCTGTTTCCTGAATGGGAAGCATGCTCCTTTCAGGGACAATAGGATGCTATTGCTGGCGGATGGTTCTGGGAGGAGTGATTACTCTTTTTGTGCTCCATGATGTATAGAGGAAGATTTGTTGCATCTTGTAAAGGTGACTTGAAGGAGGGGGGTGGGAAATTTGGTAGAGCATTCATTTATCTTAAGTCTGCATCTTTCCTCCTTCTTAGAATACTTATTGAGTGTTTTAGAACCCTGTTAGCATTGGAGAGAAGTCAAAAGGAGAGTCAGATGGAAAACACTTTCAGGAGAAAGGAAGTAATGTTTGGAATAAAGAGGTGACTGAAGAAAAAAATGAATAGCAAGGTAGGATTGAATAGAGTGCCTAGAAATTGTCCATATTCTTGGGGAGATTTGTCAAATAACTGCCTGTAAGTCCTTGACTTTTGTTTTACTTTTGGTATGTGGTGGGGTGCAAAAAAGGGAATGTGGAAAGGACCAATGAAAAAGGGATCCAGAAGTACCTGGGCCAGGTTCATACCATGTAGCTCTTCTCACATGAATATTTCCATCCATGCCTAGTTACTCTTCTGGGAAGGCCATGGATTCTTTCAGCTTTGTAGGAGAGGAAATGGCCACTTCATTTGTTTTAAGCTTCTAATTATAACCCTGTCCTTATGACATGATTTCAGTGAAACCAAACTGAACTCACCATTGCCTTCTGCAGTTCTGTCACCTACTTAAAAAAAAAAAAAAAAACAACTCCTTGGTTCTCGTATTTAAGACCTATACCAACTGCGTGATCATGAAAATGGAAGAATATTGACATTTGGAGATGTGAACTTGGAATAGCAAATAAGACTTGTGCAATACTCCAGAAACTAGTACTTAGTATGTCCTAGATGCTGGTAGAGGGAAATTTTCTTCTTTTGTATCAGACCTATGATTTCTGTGGCATAAGGAATTCCAGTGAAGAAATTCCTTTTACCAATATTGATGAGTGACTGTTCTGTAATTTATAGTCTTAGAGACTTGTTTTTAGGGTCTGAGTAGATAAATGGCTTGCTTAGGGTAACACGGTATCAGTCAGAGGCAGGTCTTAAGGGCTTAAGAGGGTGTCCTTATTCCAATATCATTTTTCTATCCATTATTCTATGGTTGACTTTCCTGGTTCATAATAAGAGGGAGCTATTTCAGTGTGAGGGGAATTCATCAAAGAGTTCTTTGATCAACTAGCTAATCTCTCTGATCTAGTAGATTACAGGGTGGTAAGCCTTTGGGACTTTGGTGTGTGCTTCCCTTGTAAGGTATGGCATAAAAACTGGCACTTTGTTGAAAAGAAGTAGATCATTCCTGACTGGTTTTTAGTGGCTTGAGTTGTGTCTAAAATGATTACCTGACTGTGACACAAGAGAATGGACCTCATTTATTTCAGTGAACCACCTCTTTATTCCATCTTATAAAAAATACTGTTCTCAGTCCTTTTTCTCCTTTTTCTCATTCATAAACATATCAGAATATAGAAGAATAACCCATTTGTGGGGGAGGAGCAAGAGATCAGAGGTAATACCTGTGGGTGTACCTATATAGGTTCCCTCCTCTCCATCCTACCCTGATGGTTAATGGTGGCCATGGAGCAAAAAATGCATGACAATTATATATCCCCCCTCAGGCTGATATTGAAATTCATAAACATTTTTTCCAAACCACAACTTGCAATGTAGAGGTGGGAGGTTTTGACTTCCTGAATACTGTTAACTCTGGAATCTGGCTTTGTAGTTAGAGAAGAGAGATTAGGCCATCACAAGCCTTTAAAATTGCTGAGTGAGTAATGCCAAATTCAAATGTTTAGGGATGAGTCCTTCTGAAGAGAAAGGGGGATTTTATGAGGAATCTCTCAACAAGAGAAATGAGTGGATCACCTATGTGGCCTCTACAGGAAGAAAGCAAAGCCTCAGCATGGGGTCACTAAAGATCAGAACTTGGCCATTTCTTACTTTCTGGTGAGTTATTCAGTGCAGGGTCAACATAAAGGGGCCAACTATCTGATTATATCTACCCAAAATGTTTTCTTTTTAGGGATATCAGAGACCTCAGAGAGTTGGTTGAATATCTACACAGATCTCTAAGAGATGAAAAGAGGGATATTGTTTGTTCAGCAGTCATACCAAAGAGTTTTGAGGGAATACAAATCACAGTGGGTGCTATGCTGGTGGAGCACAGAGAGGGATGTATAAGTCTCTGTAGGATATTGTAAATCACCAGAGGTAAAATACCTTCCCTGACTGCAATTTAAGGTTTACTTCTCCTCAAAAGAGACTTTATGAGGAGATAGGGAAGGGAATGAACACTTAATAATCACCTATCATATATTGTGATAGGTACTTTATGAATATCTCACTTGTTTATCACAAAAACCTTGGAAAGTAGGACCTGATATTATTTCCATTTTAGGGTTGAAGCAACTGAGGCAGAGAAATTAGGTGAGATTTGTCTGAAGTCACACAACTATCAAATAAGTGTCTGAGACCAAATCTGAACTCACATTTTCCTGACTACAGAAATAATATTCTATCTAACATCTAGCTGCCTCTTAGAGATATTTGCATGCTTTGAATGCTTTTTTTAAATTGTTGTTGGTGTTGTTTTAATCCTTTAATAGCCTCCTCTCTCTCCTTTTTTGTTTATTTTTTTATGAGTCTGTTGGTAGAGCCAACATCATGAAGCCCTTTATATCATATTTCTTTTTGCTATGATATAAAATAAAGGTTCTCCTATAGCCAATGTTCAGTGCTTAGCTTGGTGTTTGTATAAAATGTGGGTATTCTTTTCATATATGTGGAAATTTAGAAATGAACCATAGTTAGAGATTTTCTTGGAGGAAATTCTGGGTGGGGACATAATGAGAACATTACTAATTTAGAGCCCAAGTTAGGCTTAGTTTGTGTGAGCACAGATTCCTAGGAAGTTAGGGGGAAAGGCTGGATTAAAGGTTACATCAGGGAAGTGTTATCAGACTATAATCTATTTTTGGTCTTTCCCACAGTGGGCAATAAGCTGCTTGCTGGAAAGATTTACTTAACATTCCCTCAAGTTCTTAGGGACGGCTTTGACTGTGAATTGGAAGAGGTTTGTGGGAAACAGAAGGATGCCAAGAGTCTTTTGAAGGGATTCGGAAATAAAAGATAGATTTAGGAAGAGAACAAGTTAAAAAATGTTTTCTGAGAATAAGATTCTGATTTCTGAATCAGATTTTAAAATCTAAGAATGATATGAAATGTATCTAATAAGAATTAGTTTAAAAATGTGTTTGATGAGCCTGCTAAAATTATTTTATACTTTTAATGCTATATCAGTCATACTATGAAGGGAATAACTCTTAAAACAAGACAAAATAATAACAAAATTCAATGGGAGGTTTAGATGGAAATGGAAATAAATGAGGGGAGTAGGAATGATGGGGACATGATACTTTAAACCTCTAATTTTATTATATAACAATGATCATCACACATATTTAGTGTTGTCTTAGAAAGCCTAGAAAATTAATCAAACAGGATAAACAGGAAAAGTAGCAGATGAACTCTTCAGAATAGTGTTTAACAAACCCAAGATTGTAAAGGATTGAGGGAAAGGAATCCCTTATTGACAAGAACTGCTGGGACTAGAAAATAGTTTGGCAGCCAGTTCTTAGACCAGCATAACATAGCACAATGAGCTTTAAATGGATATGTGAATTAAATATAAAAAGTCACATAACAAAACAGTGGAGAATAGAAGAATGTACCTTTGAAAGCACTGGCTAGAGAAAGAAGTCTTACCAAATAAATGATAGAGGAGATCATAAAAAAGAAAATAGACAATTTTGAATCTATAAAATTAAGGTGCCTTTCAGAAGCAAAATTAGCAGGCTATGATAAGGAAGATTTCTTTGCAACAAATACTTCTGATAAAAGTCTGATATCCAAGATTTATAAGTAATTAACATATATAAGAATAGTCATAGCCATTCCCCAATAGATTAGCAGTTATACCAAATAAAAGTTAGTTAGATTTTATCTTACTCTGGATCACTAACAATAAGAGAGTAAACTAAAATAACTCTGAATTTTCACTTCACATTTATCAAATTGGTAAATGGTGAAATATGGCAATATTAAAAACCCAAGTTAGATCTAGTTTGTGTGAGCACTGATTTCTAGGAAATTGCAGGGAAAGGTTGGGTTTAAAATACATCAGGGAGACTTTGGGAAAATGGGCATAGTAATAGACTATTAATGATCTGGCTATTCTGAAAAACAATTTGAAATTAACCAAGAAAAGTTGTTAAACTGCTCTTGTTCTTTGATCCAGGAATTTCACTACTAGATGCACATTCTGAGGAATCCAAACACCATTTGTCCAAAGGTGATTCATAGATATAGAGACAGATAAGAGATATAGGTGTAAACACACATAAACATATATATGTATGTGTATTTATGTATATTGTATGTGTATAACAAAATATTTATAGAAACTTTTTAAGGTAGCAAAAAAATGGAAACAAAGTAGGGCACATTGATTCAAAGAAGATTAAAAAATAATAATAAAGAACTAGTCTTGAAGTTAGGAAGACTTGGGTTAGAGTCCTATTACTGATTTATACTGTATGGTACTAGTAATTTAATTTCTAAGAAATTAAGGCAAAGTGATGCCTCGGGCAACTCTCTAAAACTATAACTTACAGAGAAGAAATTGATATACTTTGAGGAAACTTAGAATTTGAACTTTGGTCTTTCTGATTCTAGACTCAGCACTCTATCCATTGTGCCATTGAGCTGCTTCTTATGTACTGTTTGAATGTTTTAAGTGTTTCCAGTCTCTTCTGATGGATTCCTGTACATCTTTTGAATGCTTTGTATCATTTATGTATCTATTTCTTAGTTCCAATGAACTCTTTATATCATCTGTAAGGTAAAAATAAAGACTCCTGTACCCAGTATGCAATATTAGACTTTTTTTGTAATTCTGCTTTTTTAGACATTGTCTAGCACATAGTATGTACTTAATAAATATTTATTGAGTGAAAGTTTTCACCAAGTAGTTTCCAATGCTAAAAAAAAAAAAAGAAAGCATAGTTCTCAACATTAATATAAGGTAATATTATTGTGGAATTCAAAGAGGTATGGGCAGAAACATGAATTGATATCAGATAAGGAAGCAGAATGACAGGGATAAGGATGACAATAATATAAATGGAAAAAAAATCACCAAATGAAGTAAAATCCTAGATATAATGACTATTTCAGTGCTGGGAAGAGATTAGAAGCAACTTCTTTCTTTGGAACCAGAGGGGAAGATAAGAAAAGATAAGGAAAACTGCATACATGATCACATGCAGTTAATGTGTCACTTAATTTTGCTGAACTTGTTTTCTTTATTAAAAGAAAAAGTAGTATGTTCCAAATGGACAATGATATTAAAGACAAAAAGAACTAATATATTTATTTTTGAAATGATATTTATCTAAAATCTTACATATGTAATAAAAGAGTCTTTGAATTACAAATGATAAGGAAGGAAGAAATCTTCTCATACAGCCACCATTTTAAATGACATGAAAAGTAGGTGTAATATAGAAAGACTACTAGTAGTAAAAATACCTACAAGTGCCACTTATGTGGCAAAATCCAATAAGTACTTACTAATAAAGCTTATAAGCTCAAATGGCCATGCAGAATTATATAAAGTATGGGTAGCAAATTGAATAAACTAAAGATCCTAATACAATGATATGAAGTTGGGACTAGTGAAATGAGACTCATGACTTGAATAAATCCCCATAAATTCTTCAATGTGGGATTTACATAGGAATGTACTAGAGCTAGCTAGCATGTTCCTTTAAGCATCTAATGTTAGAAATTGTTTTAACATGTAATTGGGAAAAAATGAAATATTAAAAGAAAGAAAAGAAGACTATGTCACATGGAGTTGGGAAAGTTCTGAATTGGTGTCTCAAACTTTTATTAGCTATGTGACCCTGGGTACATGACAAACTTTTGGGGTTTCATTTTATCCATTGTAACAGAAACATATAAGCACTTATTTCAACCAGAAGCTATGTGACATGATGGAAATACTTTTGCATTGAGAGCTAGAGGACCTGGATTTAACAGCTAGCTCTGTTGCCAGTGTTCTCAGGGAAGCCACATAGGAATCCCAGGCCTTAGTTTACTCAGTTGTAAAAGAGATGTAAACTATATGGCCTATAAGTTTCCTTTCTTCTCTAAAGTTATTATTCTAATATAGAATAAGAAAGGCATAAATGAATGTAAATGCCAAAGAAAAACTTAGAGATTAAATAAATTATCACATGTTTAGAAGTAATCTTTTTTTATGAAAGCTTTTATTTTCAAAGCATATGCATGGGTAATTTTTCAGCATAGACCCTTGCAAAATCTTGTGTTCCAAATTTCCCCTTTTTTCCCCAACTCCCTCCCCTAGATGACAAATAATCCAATATATGTAAAACATTTTAAAAATAAATGTTAAATCCAATATTTGTATTCATAGTTACACAATCATCTTGAGCATAAGAAAAATCAGATTAAAAAAAAAGAAAAAATGAGAAAGAAAACAAAATGTAAGGAAATAACAATAAAAAGGTGAAAATACTATGTTAGGATCCATAATCAGTCCCTACAGTCTTCTCTCTAAGTACAAATGACTCTCTTCATCACAAGATCATTTTTATTGGGATGATCATCTCACTGTTGAAAAGAGTCATGTCCACCGAATAGATCATCATATAATCTTGTTGTTGCTGTATACAGGGTTCTCCTGGTTCTATTCACTTTACTTAGCATCAGTTCATGTAAGTCTCTCCAGACCTCTATGAAATCATCTTGCTGATCCTTTCTTATAGCACAATAACATTCCATAACATTCATACACCATAAACTTATTCAGCCATTCTCCAACTGATGAACATCCACTCAGTTTCCAATTTTTGCCACTACAAAAAAAGCTGCTACAAACATTTTTGCAACATACATCCTTTTCCCTTTTTTATGATCTCTTTGGGATACAGATCCAGTAGAGACACGAATGGATTAAAGGGTATGCAGTTTCATAATCCTTTGGGCATTGTTCCAAATTGCTTTCCAGCAGAGTTAGGTCAACTGACAACTCCACCAACAATGTGTTAGTATCCCAATTTTCTTACATCCTCTCCAACATTCATCATTATCTTTTCCTGTTATCTAACACAATCTGAGAAGTGTGTAGTGTTACCTCAGAGTTGTCTTAATTTGTATTTCTCTGATCAATAATGATATAGATCATTTTTTCATATGACTAGACATGGTTTTAACTTCTTCACCTGAAAATTGTCTGTTTATATCCTTTAATCATTTATCCATTGGAGAAAAGCTTGAATTCCTATAAATTTGAGTCAATTCTCTATATGTATTAGAACAGAGGCCTTTATTAGAACCCTTTGATATAATTTTTCCCTCTTTAATACTTCCCTTCTAACCTTGTCTGCATTAATTTTGTTTTTACAAAAGATTTTTAACTTAATATAATCAAAATTGCCCATTTTACCTTCCATAATGTAATTTAGTTTATCTTTGGCCACAAATTCCTTCCTTCTTCTCAGATTTAAGAGGTAGACTAATCTTTGTTCTTCCAAGTTGTTTATTGTATCACTGTTTGTGTCTAAACCATTTCGACCTTATCTTGGCATAGGGTATTAGGTGTGAGTCAATGCCTAGTTTCTGCCATACTACTTTTCAATTTTCCCAACAATTTTTGTCAAATCGTGAGTTCTTATGCCAGAAGCTGGGGTCTTTGGATTTATTGTTACCATAGTCATTAACTACTTTGTCTTGTGAACATCACCTGTTCCACTGGTCTACCACTCTATTTCTTAGCCAGAAGCAAATCGTTTTGATGAATGCTGCTTTATAATGTAGTTTTAGTTCTGGAATAGCTAGGCCATATGGTTTTGCATTTTTTCATTAATTCCCTTGAAATTCTTGACCTTTTGTTCTTCCAGATGAACTTTGTTATTAATTTTTCTAGCTCTGTATAACAATTTCTTGAGAGTTTGATTGGCATAGCACTAAATAAATAGATTCATTTAGGTAAAACTATCATTTTTATTATATTAGCTGGACCTACCCATGAGCACTTGATATTTTAACAACTGATTAGATATGCCTTTATTTGCATGAAAAGTGTTTGGTAATTGTGTTCATATAGTTCTTGTATGTATGTGTATATATACATATACATACATATATATATATATATATATAATCATTATATTACTACATATAATAGTATTTTTAAATTCAGTTACTTTTCCCCTTATAATTTTTGATACCATGTCATGTGGATAAAATGTTTAATGCTGATTTTGACTCATTATCCCAGGTTCAGTTAATCATAATGTAATATCCTGTTTTTATTTCTGTTAACATTGTAAAATTTTGTTTTTGCTTTTTTTCTATAAACAATAGTTCTCCTCCTGATTTTTTGAGTTCACCTCAGACATAATTTTTTGTTGTAGCCTCTCATTTTGATCATATTTTTAAAAGGTATTTTCTTAGAAACAATACTTGTAAGGGATGGTGTCCTTAATCATTCTGTAACTCCCTTCCTTTCAATTTGCTAGATTATTTAGTTTACTCACATTTAAAGTTATATGAGTTAGGTTTGTAGTTTCCTTAATTTGTTCCATATCTATTTATCTATCTATGCACACACACACACATATTCCTTTCCTCTTTTTGGACAATAATTTTTCTCTATGAATAATTTTTATAAACTATATCACTCCAATGTAATCCTCTTCCAATAGGCTTTTCCATACATTTCTCAATTTTTTTCTAGTTTGAGGATTTTCTTTAAATTTGGGGGTTTTCTTTTCTAACAAGCTATCATGTATTATTATCTTCTTTAAGAGGTTAAGTGATTAATTCAAAATACTTACTTCTCTCTTCTAACTTTTGTTAACTTATTTTTCTTCACTGTTTTAAAAGAAGAATTTCTTTTCTTAGTTTATTTTCCTAAGTAATCTGAATTTTTATTCTCTTATTTGTTACCTACATGCTTATTTTTCTTTCTTCAGTCTCTTTCATCAGCGAGTAAAAGCTTCTCAAATACAGATCTAAGGTTTCTTTTCTAAACTATTTCTAAGTTATCACATTTATGAATTTTGCTTCCTCATGCCCCCTTTTCTGTTTTGTTTCACTCTTACAAGAAATAATTTGATTATTGAGGTAATATGAATAGAAGCAGTATTCCATGGTAGAAATTACACTGTCACTTAAGTTGTGACTTTGATTTTTTCCTGTACTATCCATGTTCTTTTTCCAATATAAAATGTAAATGAAGGTTTAAATATACCTGCCAAAACAAACCCAGAGATTATATTAATATGATTACAAAGTACTTTTCATAAAAATAAAGACAAATATAAACAACTGGAAAAATATTAATTGCTCGTAGATAGGCTGAACCAATATAATAAAAATTCCAATTCCACCTAATTTTATTTACTTATTCCATCAATCAATTCTGATAGATGTGGCTCTTTTTGACAGCAAATTAATTCAGTTCAGTTCTAATGATCTTATGATGAAGAAAACCATCTGCACCTAGAGAGTGGAGACTGAGTGTGGATCACAACATAGTATTATCACTTTTTTGTTGTTTACTTGCATTGTTTTCTTTCTCATTTTTTCTTTTTTGATCTGATATTTCTTGTATAGCATGATAATTGTGGAAATATGTATAGAAGAATTGCACATGTTTAACATATATTGGATTACTTGCTACCTAGGGGAGGGGAGAATGGGAAAGGTAGGGAGTTGAAATTATTTTTGCATATGTTTTGAAAATATGAAGCTTTAATTTAAAAAAAAGAGAAATGAAAAAGGCATATAACTCCTTACAAAATAGATTTGATCAAATAGGAAAAAACCCAATGACAACTCATTTAAAAGTTCAATTGGTTAAATACAAAAAGAGATAATGAAGAAAATAATTCACCAAAAATTAGTGAACAATTTTAGAATAAGTATCAGAATAATGAGACATCAAAAAAGATAACATATTAAAGTGGACATGGAAAAATTGGGACACTTAACATGTGGTTGATGCAGTTGTGAACTAATCCAACCATTCTGGAGAACAATTTGGAACCATTCCCAAAAGGCTATAAAACTATCCAAGCCCAGAAATATCACTACTCATTCTGTAACCCAAAGGAATAAAAATAAAAGGAAAAATTACTATTTGTACAAAATTATTTATAGCTTGAAAATTGAGGAAATTGGTTAAACTAGATATGGATATGATTGTGATGGAATATGATTATGCTATAGGAAATGAGAAGCAGGGAGTTTCCAGAAAAAACATGGAAAGATTTAATATGAACTAAACCAAAGTGAAGTGAATAGAATGAAAAGAACATTGTATATAGTAGCAACAATACTGTAGGAATTATAGGTGAAAGATTTAGCTATTCTGATCAAGAAAACAATCCTAGTGAATTCCAAAGGACCCATGATGAAAAATGCTGTCCACCTCCAGAAAGAGAACTTATAAATTATGAGTATAGATAAAAGTATACATATTTTAAACTTCATTTGTATTACGTTTTTGCAACATAGTAAATATATAAATATATTCATTCAATTCTTCTTTTTTAATTTTTTTAATTGTGTGCCAAAATTATTGATCTGCTCTTTCTTTCTCTATTGATGGATATATTTGGAAATATAAATTTTTTATGTTATGTCAGCCAGTTTAGGTGTTTTAATTTGAATGTTTCTAATCAGTACTAATTTAGAACATTTTTTTTTGATAATTTTCCCATTCTCCCTTGCTCTCCCCCTCATCCCAGTCATCTTTTTTGCCTATTGATTTTTTTTCACATCATTCCAACATAATTTATTCACTCTTACACCTTTCTTCAATGGAAAATCTTTCTAATTGCTTTAGTGAAGTTCTTAGAAGATACATGTATCATCTTCCCATATAGAAAGGTAAACAATTTAAACTTATTGAATTCTTTATGTTTTTTCTTATGTTTATTTTTTATACTTCTCTTGAGATCTATTTGAAAGTCAAATTTTCTACTTAGCACTGATCTTTTCATTGGGAATCTTTGAAAGTCCTCTGTTACATTAAATATCCATTTTCCCTTGAAAGATCAGTCTTAATTTTGCTGGGTAATCTGTTTTTGATTGTAATCTCAGCTCTTCTGCCTTCTGGAATATCATATTCCTAGATCTCTATTCTTTTAATGCTACATATTTTCCTTACTGTGGCTTCATAATATTTGAATGGTTTCTTTCTGATTACTTGAAGTATTTTTCCTTTGATTGGGGAACTCTGGAATTTGTCTGTAATACTCATTTTGCGGGTTTCTATTGGGTAGAAAATGGATTATTTTTATTTCTATTTTATTCTCTAGGTTTTAGGGCATCAAGACAGTTTTTCTTTTGATAATTCCTTGAACTAGAAGTTGAGGCTTTTTCTTTTATCATGGCTTTCAGGTAATCCAATAATCTGAAATATCTCTCCTTAAGATATTTTCCACATCATGTTTTTTTCAAGAAATATTTCACATTTTCCTTTTATTTAATTCTTTTTTTTTCCTTTGGTTTATTGTTTCTTGATTTTTCATGGATTCAGTAGTTTCCAAGATGTCCAATTCTTATTTTTAAGTAATTATTTTCTTCAATGAGCATTTGTACCTCATTTTACAATTAACAGATTCTGTTTTAAGAAATTATTTTCATTAAAGAATTTTTGTATCTTTTTTCATTTGGGCATTCTAATTTTAGGGTATTATTTTGTTGAGTGTTTTTGTGCTTTTTTTTTTCTTCCTTTGCTCTAGTTTTTTCACCTAATTTTTTCTCGGCCATTTTTATTTGATTTTGAAAATCATTTTAGCTTCCTCCAAGAATTCTTGTTGGGCTTGTGTCAAATTCATATTTTTTTTTCCTTTTGAAACTTTTCTTGTAGCTGGTTTGACTTCATTGTCTTCTTTTGACTTTGTGTCTTTATCTCACCTTTCATGATAGCAGCTTTTTATTGTCAGGTTCTTTGTTATTGGCTGCCCAGTATTTCACCTTATTTCTTGATTTGAAACTTCCTATTAATATTGGGTTCCATTCCTGATATTTGTAGGAGGTACACTGTTTTAAACTTGAGTTTTTTTTTTTCCTTCACATTGCAAATTTCAGAACCAGTTCTGGAGTTTGGGAAGTGTTTAATGCTTCCAAGATGGGGAGAATGGTCACTGGTCCCCTTGTCTGTTCTCTGGTTCTTATCCAGAAGGGTTCCTGATTTCCTGGGATTGCCATAAATATTGCTTTTCAGAACACCATTCCCTTGGGACCAGAAACAGTACTGTTCCTCTGGGTCTCTGATGCCTTAGAGCTATAAGTGATGCTGTCCTTCAAAGTTTCCACTTCCTCTCAACTAAAAGTGCTCCATCACGTGCTTGAGCTATGACACAGAAGTAGATATAGGCAATGGAGTTACCAAACAGTGGCTCCTCGGGGTTCCTATTCCAGATTGACCAAAAGTGCTCTTATTCACCCTTGAATTAATACTCAAAAGTTGGTATAGGCAAAGAAGTTACCAAATCACAACTAGTCCTGTATCCATTATTAGCAAGTAATTTTATCTTTGTCCAGTTGCCAAATACCTTACTGACTCATGCTTGGAAACTCTTAAAATTACTCCTTCTTATTTCTGTAATCAGCAAACAATCCCAACACTGGTAGTTTCATCTACATGGGCTCTAGACCAGTCTCTTTCCCCTGGCACAAATCTCTATTTCTGACTCTTATGTTGTCTTTGAATGGAAGAATGCATTACTCTGAACTTTTGTTGACTCTGTCACTTCAGAATTTGTTGAGGCATTATTTTAAAGTTGTTTGAAAGGAAATGTTGGGAGAGTTCAGCTGTTCATCTGAGTGCTTTCTCTATCCTGTCTGTGTTTTAGAAAATTCAGCTTGACAACTGAATAGAGAATGGATTGGATTGTTGAAAGATTTGAAAAATGAGTAGCAAACATAAGCTATTGAACAGTCCAGGTATCAAGTTATAAGAACCTATGTCAAGGTGGCAACAATGTTACATTAGAGGAGAGCTCATAAAAGAGATGTTGTTGAACTTGATAAAAGAATGGATATAGTAAGTGATATAGAGTAAGAAGTCAAGAATGACATCTATATTGAGAGTTTAGAAAACTGGGAGGATGGTGATATCCTCAACAGTAAAATGAATGTTAGAAAGAGGGAAAAGTTTTTCGAGGAAAGGAAATGATCTCAGTTTTGCATATGTTGAGGAATGTCTATGGGACATTAAATTTTAGATGTCTAATACATAGCTGAAGATGTGAAATTGGAGCTCATTGGAGAGGTTAGGGCAAAACAGAATTGATAACCAGAGATGATACATTGATAATACAGAGATGATAATTGAATACATGGAATTGATGAGATCATCAAGAGAAAATATAGAAAGTCTAAGAGAAGTGGGTCCATGACAGAACTTTGTGGGACACTCAGAGCTGGTAAGAACCAACCTGGTTGAAGATTCAGTAATGAGATTAAGGAGTGGACATACACATAAGAGTAGAACAGGAGAATAAAGTGTCGTGGAAAAAAGAAAAAATATAAAGGAGAAAAGGTAATTGGCAGTGTCAAAGACTAGAAAGAAGCTGAAAAAATGATTGAGCAAAGACCAGGAGAGAGGAAAGTAGATACTATAGAACTAAACTGTCTCCTAAAGGGTGAAGATGGTTAAAGAATAGGTAATCAGAGCAAGGATGATGGTTTTAAAAAGAACTAAAGAGTGGAAAAATTTGAGGCCATGATGAGGATGATAAATAGGATTATGGGATGCATATTGGAGAAAAAAACATTATAACTTGACAACAGAATATAATCATATCAAGGAATTTTAGAATATGAATATAGAAGTGGAATATTTGTGGGCTATGGGAAGATCAAGGGTTTGACCACAGTTAGGTGTTAACAGTAATGAGGCCTTTGTTCTGGTTTTTATGGTGTCTCTTTGATAATGTGTGAACTTACTATATCCTGGTACTTAATGGCCCTTTACCATCACACTCATGCATGACTGATTCAGTCATAGCCTTAGCTATGCCCTTGTATTTAGCCTTTAAAAAGAGAAGCTGAGAATGAAGGGACAGAAGCGGACCATCCCCAGACTCTGGCAAGTCAGATCATAGAATCAGAAGTGTAGAATTTTAGAGTTAAAACATAGTTAGCATTTACACAATACTATTAGATTTTTCAAAGCACTTTACTTATATTAACTCATTTGATCATCACAGCAACCCTAAGAGGTAGGTGCTATTATTATCCTCATTTTACAGATAAGGAAACTGAAACTGAAAAACATTAAGTGACCTGATCAAGATCACACAATGAGAATCTGAGACTAGATTTGAACTCAGTAATTTCCTAACTTAAAGTCTTATACTACATCCACTGTGGCACCTAGTTGGAAGGGACTTCAGAAACAATTTAGTGCAAAAATTCCTTGTCTAATGTCTGCAAAATTGATCTTCAAAATATTCTAAAAACTATTTCAATTGACTTACTTTGCAATTCTGCCTACTCTGGTCTTTCTGACTCCAACTCCCACATTCTGTCCACTGTGCTATGCAGCTGCTTTTGTTTTTATTTTGGGTGTTTTTTTTTTTGCAAATAAAATAAAGATTAATGAATCCCTGATGAAACTCAGCACATACCTAAAAAAAGTAATCTCTACTAAAACATATTAATGTAGTGATCATTCAGGCTTACTTGAAAAGTTCTAATGAGGGAGAACTCACTGAAAAGGCAGTCAACTCTACTTATGACAGCTCTAATTGTTAGAAAAATTATCCTAAAATGAAGCTCAGATTTTCTTCTTTATGGCTTTCTGCCCCTAGTTCTGTCCCTTAAGCCAAACATAACAAGTTAAATTCTTCTTTCCAGTGAACAGTCTTTTAAGTACTTGAAGACAGCTATCATCTCTTTCTTGAGCCTTATCTACACCAAACTAAAAATCCTATTTCCTTCAAATGATCATCAACTGACATGGTCCTAAGTCTTTTAACTGTCCTTGTCCTCCTTAGACCCAATATCTAGTTGTACAAATATACTTTTTAAGAGGTAATATCAAGCATGGAACACAAAACTCCAGATAAAGACTGAATAGACATAGATCCAAGGAGTAGCAAGGGACGAAACATTTTTAGACATTTATTTTCACTAATACTGTGAGTTCTGTGAACTCTGTAAGTCCAGGAAAGAGGCATAAAGTAATTCTCTACTTACTATAAGTGCTTTTCTGTTTATGCTCCTTTTTGGGGAGAGGGTGATTCTGATTGATTTTATGATAGTACTATTAATATAGAGAATAATTTGGGTTTCCAGCAATATGTGTTGACCAGTTACTTGAGCTTCAAGCATCCCAGAGCATTTTTTTTTTGCTTTACAGGGAAGCCTCAATCTTTGGACAGTATTCTTAGTCTACAAGACTATATAAGTCAAGTCCCTAAGGAAAGTTGAACACATTGTTATCTATGGATGGATTGCTTTATTATAGTATCTAGCAACAACAATAGCTTTCTCTTTTTAGAAATTTTACATCTACAGCAGTTCAATAAGTCTGGAGTCTATAGGAATTTGAGAGATTGACACATCCCAAAAAGAAAGACTTGCCTTAATTTCATATGGCTTCACTTAAAAGTCTTGAGTGCATTTTGTTTTTGTTTGTCAAGTTAAATATAGTCTCCCTATGTTGGATGTATTATTAGTCTGATTATTTACCTGATAGTTTAAGACTTTTGTTCAATTCATTGTGAACTCACAAATGTGAGATCATTAACATTACCATAGAAAAACCCAGAGAACCTAATTTATGAACCAAAATTATAACGCTCTCAGAGCAAAACTGAAATTCAGGCATTTTGATATTTTAATGTGAAGTTATCTACAGAGACTACTGTACTCTATGTCCCCAGATTAAACCATGAGCACTTAGTGCTTTGATTTTCAGCCACAGATGACAAGTGAAGTTTGGACTGGGCAGACAGAAAAACTAGTATTTGGGAAGCAATGTGGTGTAGCTGAAAGATTAATATACTTGGCTTCAAGAACATCGGAGTTTGAATCCTTCCTTAGTTATTAGGTATGCGACACTGAGTAAGTTACTTTACCTTTAAGACATTTCTCATCTATAAAATGAGTGTAACTATATATATATATATATATATATATATATATATATATATATATATAATCTTCCTCAAGGGATTATCTCAAAGATTAAGTGAGATAAAATGTGTAAAGCATTATCAAACCATAAATTACAATAAAAACCTTAATAATATTATATAAGAAAACATAAATTTTTCTAGATTTCTATACAAGAAAGTTGAATTTTTAAAATAAAAGGTTTTCTATATTTAAAATATTTTTCAATGCTTTATATATTTATGGATCTATATTTTCCACATTTCCAGAAAAATATAGTCCCCTCATTTCAGAATATTCAGAAACCTCAGAAGTCACCAAATTCAATCATAGCTATTGTTTATGTAGCACTTTACTATTTGCACAATTCTATATGTTTATTACACTATTTGACCCTTTGAAATATATGTTGATATTCTTGCCCATTTCACAGATGAGGAGACTGAAACTGAGAGAGACTAAGAGATTATTAGTCACTGTCTGAAGAAACATTTTTGAATCTCTTTTTAACTTTAACTTATGAAGTTAATTTCTGTGGAATGATGAGATCAGAAGCCAACTTATAAGAGCTTAAGTGAAAGAAAGCAAAGTGGAGGCAACTCTTGTAGGTTGCCTTTTGTTTTTTTTTTTTTTTTTTTTTTTGAGCTCATAACATGCTGACTTTAATGAAGACTCTCAATCCATTATGACATGTTAACTACTTTTACTATAGTCATTTCTATTCCTCTCTTATTCTCTCTCCTAAGACTGTAGGCCTCAAGAAGCCTTGTTCATCATTGTGTTACCCATGATTGGTACAGCTCTTTCTATATAGAAATTCTTTAGAATTTTCAATATTTCAATATTCACTATTCATTATTTCATTAAAAAGATTATTTTTCAAAACAATCCGTGCAAGAATTATTAAACAATCTTTAAGAGATGTAAAACTCTTTAAGAGATGTAAAAACTCAATACCCTCAAACTAATCTATTGAACGTATGTCTGCTGGACTTCTGATGATAGAGCTTTTTACCCAAAATCTTTCTTTAACCATCAATGTTAGTTTTTTGCTGACATAATCTTTATTTTTTTTTCGTTTTTATTTAATAGCCTTTTATTTACAGGATATATGCATGGGTAACTTTACAGCATTAACAATTGCCAAACCTCTTGTTCCAACTTTTTACCTCTTACCCCCCACCCCCACCCCTAGATGGCAGGATGACCAGTAGAGGTTAAATATATTAAAATATAAATTAGATACACAATAAGTATACATGACCAAAACGTTATTTTCCTGTACAAAAAGAATCAGACTCTGAAATATTGTACAATTAGCTTGTGAAGGAAATAAAAAATGCAGGTGGGCATAAATATAGGGATTGGGATTTCAATGTAATGGTTTTTAGTCATCTCCCAGAGTTCTTTTTCTGGGCATAGCTAGTTCAGTTCATTACTGCTCCATTAGAAATGATTTGGTTGATCTCGTTGCTGAGGATGGCCTGATCCATCAGAACTGGTCATCATCTAGTATTGTTGTTGAAGTATATAATGATCTCCTGGTCCTGCTCATTTCACTCAGCATCAGTTCGTGTAAGTCTCTCCAGGCCTTTCTGAAATCATCCTGTTGGTCATTTCTTACAGAACAGTAATATTCCATAATATTCATATACCACAATTTATTCAGCCATTCTCCAACTGATGGACATCCATTCAGTTTCCAGTTTCTAGCCACTACAAAAAGGGCTGCCACAAACATTCGTGCACATACAGGTCCCTTTCCCTTCTTTATAATCTCTTTGGGATATAATCCCAGTAGTAACACTGCTGGATCAAAGGGTATGCACAGTTTGATAACTTTTTGAGCATAGTTCCAAACTACTCTCCAAAATGGTTGGATTCGTTCACAACTCCACCAACAATGCATCAATGTCCCAGTTTTCCCGCATCCCCTCCAACAATCATCATTATTTTTTCCTGTCATCTTAGCCAATCTGACAGGTGTGTAGTGGTATCTTAGAGTTGTCTTAATTTGCATTTCTCTGATTAATAATGACTTGGAGCATCTTTTCATATGACTAGAAATAGTTTCAATTTCTTCATCTGAGAATTGTCTGTTCATATCCTTTGACCATTTTTCAATTGGAGAATGGCTTGATTTTTTATAAATTAGAGTTAATTCTCTATATATTTTGGAAATGAGGCCTTTATCAGAACCTTTGACTGTAAAAATATTTTCCCAGTTTATTGCTTCCCTTCTAATCTTGTCTGCATTAGTTTTGTTTGTACAAAAACTTTTCAGTTTGGTATAATCGAAATTTTCTATTTTGTGATCAGTAATGATCTCTAGTTCTGCTTTGGTCATAAAGACCTTCCCCTTCCACAGGTCTGAGAGGTAAACTATCCTATGTTCCTCTAATTTATTAATAATTTCATTCTTTATGCCTAGGTCATGAACCCATTTTGACCTTATCTTGGTGTACGGCGTTAAGTATGGATCAATGCCTAGTTTCTGCCATATTAGTTTCCAATTTTCCCAGCAATTTTTATCAAACAGTAAGTTCTTATCCCAAAAGCTGGGATCTTTGGGTTTGTCAAAGACTAGGTTGCTATATTTGTTGACTGTTTTATCCCTTGAACCTAATCTATTCCACTGATCAACTAATCTATTCCTTAGCCAATACCAAATAGTTTTGGTAACTGCTGCTCTATAATATAATTTTAGATCTGGTACAGCTAAGCCACCATCATTTGATTTTTTTTTCATTAATTCCCTTGAAATTCTTGACCTTTTGTTTTTCCATATGAACTTTGTTGTTATTTTTTCTAGGTCATTAAAATAGTTTTTTGGGAGTCTGATTGGTATAGCGCTAAATAAATAGATTAGTTTAGGTAATATTGTCATCTTTATTATATTTGCTCGCCCTATCCAAGAGCATTTAATATTTTTCCAATTGGTTAGATCAGACTTAATTTGTGTGAAAAGTGGTCTGTAATTTTGCTCATAAAGTTTCTGATTTTCCCTTGGCAGATAGATTCCTAAATATTTTATATTATCAGTAGTTACTTTAAATGGAATTTCTCTTTGTAACTCTGACTGTTGGATTTTGTTAGTGATATATAAGAATGCTGATGACTTATGTGGGTTTATTTTATAACCAGCAACTTTGCTAAAGTTGTGGATTATTTCTAATAACTTTTTAGCAGAATCTCTGGGGTTCTCTAAGTATACCATCATGTCATCGGCAAAGAGTGATAATTTGGCTTCCTCATTGCCTATTCTTATTCCTTTAATCTCTTTCTCAGCTCTTATTGCTATAGCTAGCGTTTCTAATACAATATTAAATAGTAACGGTGATAGTGGGCAACCTTGTTTCACTCCAGATCTTATTGGGAATGGTTGCAGTTTGTCTCCATTACATATGATGCTTACTGATGGTTTTAAATAGATGCTGCTGATTATTTTAAGGAAAAGTCCATTTATTCCTATACTCTCAAGTGTTTTTAATAGGAATGGATGTTGGATTTTATCAAATGCTTTTTCTGCATCTATTGAGATGATCATATGGTTTTTGTTAATTTGGTTATTAACATGGCCAATTATATTGATAGTTTTCCTAATATTGAACCAGCCCTGCATTCCTGGTATAAATCCTACTTGATCATAGTGTATTATCTTGGAGATGATTTTCTGTAGTCTTTTTGCTAATATCTTATTTAAGATTTTAGCATCAATATTCATTAGGGAGATTGGTCTATAATTTTCTTTCTCTGTTTTCAGCCTACCTGGTTTAGGTATCAGTACCATGTCTGTGTCATAGAAGGAATTTGGTAGGACTCCTTCATTCCCTATTTTATCAAATAATTTATATAGCATTGGGGCCAATTGTTCTTTAAATGTTTGGTAAAATTCACATGTAAATCCATCTGGTCCTGGGGATTTTTTCTTAGGGAGTTGTTTAATTGCCTGTTCTATTTCTTTTTCTGAAATGGGACTATTCAAGCAATTTACTTCCTCCTCTGTTAGTCTGGGAAGTCTATATTTTTGGAGGTAGTCATCCATTTCACTTAGGTTATCAAATTTATTGGCATAAAGTTGAGCAAAATAACTCCTTATTATTTCTCTAATTTCCTCTTCATTGGTGGAAAGTTCTCCCTTTTCATTTTTAAGACTACTAATTTCATTTTCCTCCCTCCTTTTTCTAATCAGATTTACCAAAGGCTTATCTATTTTATTGGCTTTTTCATAGAACCAACTCTTAGTTTTATTAATTAGTTCAATAGTTTTTTTACTTTCAATATTTTTAATTTCTCCTTTTAATTTTAGAATTTCCAATTTAGTATTTGATTGGGGGTTTTTAATTTGGTCTTTTTTTAGTTTTTTTAGTTGCAAGCCCAATTCATTAATCTTTTCTTTCTCTGTTTTATTCAAGTAAGCCTCTAAGGATATAAAATTCCCTCTTATTACCGCTTTGGCTGCATCCCACAAATTTTGGTATGATGTCTCATCATTGTCATTATCTTGAGTGAAATTATTAATTGTATCTATAATTTGCTGCTTCACCCAATCATTCTTTAAGATGAGATTGTTTAGTTTCCAATTACTTTTTGGTCTATTTCCCCCTAACTTTTTGTTGAATGTAGTTTTTATTGCATCATGATCTGAAAAGAAAGCATTTACTATTTCTGCTTTCTTGCATTTAATTTTGAGGTCTTTATGTCCTAATATATGGTCAATTTTTGAATAGGTTCCATGAACTGCTGAGAAGAAAGTATATTCCCTTCTATCTCCATTCAATTTTCTCCAAAGATCCAACATACCTAATTTTTCTAATATTCTATTTACTTCTTTAATTTCTTTCTTATTTGTTTTGTGGTTTGATTTGTCTAATTCTGAGAGTGCAAGGTTGAGATCTCCTACTATTACAGTTTTGTTGTCTATTTCTTCTTGCAACTCTCTTAACTTCTCCTTTAGGAAGTTGAGTGCCATACCACTTGGTGCATATATGTTTAATATTGATATTGCTTCGTTGTTTATGCTACCCTTTAGCAGGATGTAGTTTCCTTCCTTATCTCTTTTAATTAGATCAATTTTTACTTTTGCTTGATCTGAGATAAGGATGGCTACCCCTGCTTTTTTGACTTCACCTGAAGCATAATAGATTTTGCTCCAGCCTTTTACCTTTACTCTATATGTATCCCCCTGCTTTAAATGTGTTTCTTGTAAACAACATATTGTAGGGTTCTGACTTTTGATCCAGTCTGCTATCTGCCTCCTCTTTATGGGGGAGTTCATCCCATTCACATTTACGGTTAGAATTACTAAATCTGTATTTCCTGCCATCCTAATAACCCCAGATTGTGCTTTACTTATTCTTGCCTCCCCCAACCCTCTTCCCTTTTAAACTTATGTACCTCTCTTGTATCACGATGCTTACCCTCTTTATAATCCCCCCCCCCCCTTTGAGTCTTCCTTCCTTCCCTTATTACTCTTTTTCTTTTCCTTTCCTCTCCGTTTTTAATGAAGTGAGAGAGAATTTTCTCTAAAATAAATGTCAATTATTTTTTCTTTGAGCAACTCTGATAGAGTAAGATTCACACAATGTTCCTCCCCCTCTCTAAATTCCCTCAGATATGATAAGTTTCCTTAGCCTCTTTGTGGGATGTGGTTTCCCTCTTTTTATCCTTCCTTCCATCTGTTCTGCCATCATCCTTTTCCATATCTACTTCCCTTTTTTATGTTATATCAGTACAATCAAATTATACATGTATTCTTTTTGTATATCCACAACAGAAATACAATTCTCAAGAGTTATTTTTACCTTTTCTTCATCTCTTGAGTTTTGTTTAATTCTGTTTTTCTTCAGAAACAAATGGAATTCTATTTGTTTATTAATGTCCATCTTCTTCCCTGGAAGAAAATGCTCACTATCTGGGGTTTTCTTGGCTGCATCCAGTTCTTGTGCTTTTGGAATATCATGATTCAAGCCCTTCCTTCTTTAATGTAGAGTAAGCCATGATCTTGGGTGATCTTATTGTGGCACTTCTCGTATTTAAATGTTTTTTTTGGCTGTTGTAAATTTTTCCTTAATCTGATAGTTCTGAATGGCCGTAATATTCCTTGAGGGTTTTTATTTTAGGGTTTTCTTTCAGAAGGTGTTGATGGAATTCTTTCAATGCCTATTTTACCTTTCTGATCTATTACTCTAGAGTTCTGCTTTATGATTTCTTGAATAGTATTAGGCTCTTTTTTTTTTTCATAGTTTTCAGAAAGTCCAATAATCTCAGATTATCTCTCCTAGATCTATTTTCCAAGTCTTGTCGTTTTGCAAGTAGATAATTCATGGTTTTTCAGTTTGTCATTTTTTGTTTTTGCTTGACTGATTCTTGCTGTCTCAATGAATCATTAGTTTCTATTGTTCAGTTCTAATTTTAAAATTATTTTCTTCATTGGCTTTTTTACTTCTTTCTGATATGTCCAATTGAGTTTTTAAATGTATTGTTTTGGTCTGTGGAATTTTTTTCCATTTCACTATTTATTTTTAGTGAATTATTTTCTTTTCAATTCGAAATCCTACTTTCTAGTGATTCTTTTTTTCCAATTCACAATTTTATTTCCTACACTTCTGAGAGTTTTAACTTTCAATTCGTATTTCAGGAAGTTGTTGCTCTCTTGTAAGGCTTCTCTTTCCTTTCCCCATTTATCTTCTAACTCTCTTTTGAGACTTTTAATGGTCTCTTCTATGAGAGCATCATGTAAAGGAGGACAGTCTGATGCATTTTTGCTGTTTGAGGTCTCTTCAGGTTTGCTGACCTGCTCTTTTTCTGCATAGAAGCTGTCGATCGTTCTTTTCATCTTTTTATTCATGTTTTAAAGCCTTTAGGGTAGGTCTCCTAGGCAAGGGGGTTACCAGCTTCCTCTGCAGAGCAGGGAGAGATGTAAACCGATTTCCAGCTCCGAGGTATGGGAGTGCTCTGAGTGAGAGTTTTCCCTTCCCCCAACAGAAAGTGGAGTCAGCACTGGCCAAGCTATCGAAGTGCCCAGTTGGGCTATGTGGGTTAGTGATTGCCCTTGGCTAGAGACTAAGGGGTGAAAGTGTCACTGCCCCAGGCCGGAGCCTCTTGTGGGACTGTGAGTATTAGCAGCTGACCTCAGACCACCACAAACTCTGCCCCAGTGTCTCTGTCTGATGCAAATCGGCCCTGGAAAAGCTCTATGGCCCCAAGCCGAGCTCCCCACTGCGCAGATTGGAGGCTAACCTGGGCTGCGTCCTCCTGCCGTGCAGGATCGCAACTGCCCCAAGGAAAAGCCCCGTACTGCGGGTTGGGGCTGCGAGCTTGTGCTGAGATCTGTGCTTTCACTTTCGGTTTAAGGCCCTCCTCGGAACCTAATTTCTCTCCCCTTCTGCGCTGATCTCCCCCCTGGCCCGGAACCAACCTTTTTTTGGCGAGACTGCAGATTTTCTTCGGCTGGTGAGTTGTTCTACTTCTTATCTTTACGAATTGTAGCAGTCAAGACTATTTTTGAGGCTCGATATAATATTGATAAAGAGGGTAAGAGAAGAGCTTAGAAAGTCGCGTGTGTCTTCTCCGCCATCTTGGCTCCGCCCCCCCCCCCTCGTAGGTTGCCTTTTGAATAAGTTTAGCCCAAAGGATATAAGAAATGCAGAATGGTGGTGGTGACTGAAGAATCCAATGAAAGTTTTTTAAGAGTGGGGTAGATCAGTGGACTACTACAAATGTAATTTAATTAGATTTTAGCAACATATTTGATATTCCTACAGAAAACATGGAGGAATATGAACTGGAAATTCAAAATGATTGAATGAATGGACCTCAAAATTAATTACTTACTGGCTAATGTCAGTTTGGAAATAAGTTTATAATAAAATGATCCCAGTGATCTCTGATAGGTCCTCTACTATTTACATCTCTCCCTTTCCTTCATCTTAAATAAATACATATTTTAATGCTTATTAAGATGACAGAAGACACAAAAGTAGGAACAAAGAAAACACAATGGAAAATAACATCAAGCTCCAAAAAGATCATAAGTCTAGCAAATTAGATTGAACAATAATAATACTAATGACAGGTGTTATGGGCATAACCTACTAGTGGCTGACCAGCAGAATAGATCCCTTCATGTGAGAGGATGATAATGATACAGAGACTGAAAGACAGTTGCAATCTCCAACTTCTTTCCTCTTCCCTCTTGCCTCCAATTTATTTCATTCCAAATTCATAAGCAACATCTGCATCAGTAAAGGCTGATTTGCAACTCCTTCAAGTGCATTATGATTCACAGCTGTGGGGGCTTTCCAGCAAACTGACCAACCCCTTAGTCCTTAACAAACAGGTAATATGTATAATAGTGCTTTAAGATTTTCAAGACAAACCTAAGAACTATATGAACACAACTACAAAACACTTCTTACACACATAAAGTCAGATCTAAACAGTTGGAAAAATATCAATTGTTCATGGCTAGGCTGAACTTATATAATAAAAATGACAATTCTGCCTAAATTGGCCTACTTGTTCAGTGCTATACCAATCAAACTGCCAAAACATTATTTTATAGAACAAAGGATGGTGACTTAGCACTACCAAACCTAAAAACTATATTATAAAGCAGCAGTCAACAAAACCATTTGGTACTGGCTAAGAAATAGAATAATGGATAAGCAGAGTAGATTAGATATACTTGACACAGTAATCAAGACCTATAGCAATCTAGTATTTAACCCTCAAACTCAAACTTCTGAAATAAGAACTCATTATTTGGCCAAAAAAAAAAAAAAAAAAAAAAAGTTGCTGGGTAAACTGGAAAATAATGTCAGAAACTTGACATATACTTACATCTGACATCTCATATCAAAATAAGGTCAAAATTTATACATGATTTGGGCATAAATAATGATTCCATAAACAAATTAGGAGAACAAGGGATAATTTACCTATCAGATCTTTGAAAAAGGAAGAAATTTGTGACCAAAGAAGAGCTAGATAACATTATGAAAGGTAAAATGGACAACCTTGATTACATTAAATTAAAAAGTTTTTGCACAAATAAAATCAATAGAAATTAGATTAAAAGGAAAGTACAAAATTGAGAAAAAAAATCTTTATAGCCAGTATTTCTGATAAAGGTCTAAAATATATGAAGAACCATATCAAATTTATAAGAATGGGATATAGACCAAGTACTGCTTAGGTCAAAGGGCATGTTTACACAGTTTTATAGCTCTTTGGGCATGGTTCCAAATTGCTCTCCAGAATATTTGAATCAGTTCATAACTCCACCAACAATGTTCCAGTTTCCTCACATCTTCAATATTTATAATTTTCCTTTTCTACCATATTAGCCAGTTTGATAAATTTGAAATAGCACTTCAGAGTTGGCATTTTTATTTTTTTTTAACACATATTGCTTTATAAATCATGTTTGAAGAGAAAAATCAGGGCAAAAGGCAAAAACCATGGGAGAGAAAAAAAAACAGAAAAAAAGAAGCAAATATAACATATGCTGATTTACATTCAGTCTCCTTAGTTCTTTTTCTGGATGCAGATGGCATTTTTTGTCCAAAGTCTATTGGGATTGCTATCACTGAGAAGAATCAAATCTTTTACAGTTGATTATTGCACATTCTTGCTGTTATTTTATTCAATGTATTAGGGTTCTTCTTATTTTACTCAGCATCAGTTCATGTAAATCTTTTCAAACCTTTCTAAGAGATTTTTTTAAAAAGCAGATGTGAGGTACTGACATGCACAAAAATGTTTAGAACAACTCATTTTTTAGTGCCAAATAATTGTAAATTGCAGGAATGCCAAGCAATTGTGGAATGGCTAAACAAATTGTGAAACATGAATATAATAGATTACTATTATTTTTTAAGAAATGATCAGCAAGCAGATTTCAGAAAACCTAGAAAAAAAACTGAATACCAGTATGTTCTACTGTCTCTCAAAATAAAATTTAATAGAACACATTGAATACTTTATATGTTTCAAAAATAAGTTATCATGAGGACATATTAGGGAAATATAGTAGAGAATTACACTCCAAGAAGAGAAAGCAAAATTTCAGTCATCACAGAGTGGGCAAATTTCTGGTAGAACAGAGACAGTTGAATAGTAAGTATATGTTGAGAAGAGAATCTATCTACCTAATATTTCTCATCAGTTTTTCCAAACTGTTACATCCCCAGCACTGCAGGGTCAGTTTGCACTAGACATAATTCCTATAACTAATGCTAAAAGAATAAGAGAAAGTACAATGTAAATTTTTTATACAGGGCCTAGTTTCATACTCTTGTATTTCTATCTCCCGTAACAACTTGGATATATAAGTTGGATTGAAAAAGAAAAAAGGGGGAGGGGAAGTTATGAGAGAAAAGATTCTGTTGCTATTGCCAAGTCAATCAAAGACATTTTACTCTTTCTCTAAGTTTCTTTCATTTTATTGGCAGCTAAGTGGTTCAGTGGGCACTGAATCTGGAATCAGGAAATTTTGAATTCAAATTCCTTCTCAAACAGTTAACAGCTGTGTGACCTGGAGAAGTCATTGATCTTCTTTCTCAGTATTTTTAATTGTAAAATGGGGATAATAATAGCACCATACTTGTAATATTCAAATGAGATAATATATGTGTAGCATTTTGCACACATATATTATGTGTGCAAAAGCACCATATAAATGCTGGCCATTATTATTGATTGGATTTCATATGGAATTTAATTCAATACAATAATATTTGTATTATCTAGATCAATATAGATCCAACAAACATTTAAGTATCTATGACATGGTAGGCACTCTGCTAAGAACTGGGGATATAATTAACATAAAGAAAGAAAAGCCTTTCCCTCAATAAGCTAACATTATAAAAGGGGAGATAATACAAAATGAAGCAGAGGGATGGAGGAAGAGAATGGGACACTAGCAATTACTTATTATAGATACATCTTGTTCCATGGATAAAAAAAAAATCATTATGACAAGTATAAGACAAGTGCAGGCACAGCTAAAAGGAAGGAATCTGAAAAAAATTAGTGATTTTTATTGGACAGAAAGGTCAATTAGTTTTAATACTGTGACATGGAATACACAACAGTCAAATAAAAATTTAAACTACTTTCATTATAAAAGCTATAATGCCCAGGATTTAGAGATGATATACTGTGTTCTAGCTCAAATCACATAAAGAGTATGGAAGTATGGGGTTTGACGTGAGAAGGGAAGATTCAATTTAGGAAGAATTAGAAAGTCATAAGAACAAAATTATGAGAAATAGGGGTTCTGAAGAGGATAGAAAATTGAGTAGATGCACAAAACAGTCACCAACTAAGAAGATTTTAAAGAGAGAAGTAGAGAAGATGAAAATTCAGGCTTGTCTACATCTAGCTTCTGTGAGAGAAGATTTTGAATGAAGGAATAGGAGAAAGTACATTTTCAATTGAATAAGAAGGATAGCGAATTTGCAAGACTATAAAGTTGCTAAGAAGATCTAAGACTGAATTAAGTACGTCTCCAGACTGAAATTCTATTTCTGGCTTCAGTGAGATTGATGGAGAATGAGCAGGATTAAGCAAAATTAATGAAATTAAGGTATAAATACTCAAGGAAATGGAAAGAAGCTTATAGTTGTCATGAATAGGTAAGTGAAAAAAAACAGTAAAATATAAATTAGTAGAATGGATTGGTGGATAGGACAAGCTATTGACAGATAGGATGGAGTTGAGAGGCAAAGGAGAATCAGTCTATGCGTGTGAAATATTTTGACTGAACAAAAGTAAGGTTTACTTCTTATTAAGAGGTAACAACTGATGGGCAAGTTCTTAAAGATGTCTCTATAGGTAACTTACCCTTTAGAAACAAAAACAAAAAAATCAAGGCTGAAAAATCAGGAGAGTGGGAGAAATTTGTAGGGACTTGCTTTGTCTGTTTAAAAAATTGATCCCAGATAACCTCAAAGGAGGAGAGATATTTTTCAAGGACCACCATCTTTTTCTTTTCTTTTTCAAGAACAGGAAAGCCTATTCTTGGAATATAGACAGGTGTCACTTGGGAGTGCTAAACATAAAAACAACAACAACAAAAAGTGTAAACACTATGTTGTGATTCATACTCAATCCCCACAGTCCTCTCTCTGGATGCAGATGGCTCTCTCCATCACAAAACCATTGGAACTGGCCTGAATCATCTCGCTGTTGAAATGAGCCACATCAGTCAGAAGTGATTATCACATAATTTTGTTGATGTATATAATGTTCTCTTGGTTCTACTCATTTCATTTCGCATCAGTTTATGTAAATCTCTCCACCTGTCTCTGAAATTATCCTGCTGATTGTTTTTTATAGAACAATAATATTCTATTACATTCATATACCATAACTTATTCAGCCATTCTCTGACTGATAAGCATCCACTCACTTTTCAATTTCTTGCCACTACAAAAAGAGCTGCTACAAATATTTTTGCATGTCTGTGTCCTTTTCCCTTTTTATAATCTCTTTGGGATACAGTAGAGACACTGCTGTATCAAAGGATATGCACAGTTTGATAGCCCTTGGACTGCACAAATTGCTCTCCAGGAAGGCTGAATCAGTTCACAACTCCACCAACAATGTATTAGTGTTCCAGATTTCCCACATCCAAGGGGGGAATATTTGAAGCTAAAAGAACATGAGGAGGGAGCTGAATGCTCTGAGAAAGATGCAGCTGCTTATTTTCCAAAGAATTACATAACGATGATATTATAAGCAAATTAGGAGAACAAGAGATAGCCTATCTCTCAGGAAGGAATTTATGACCAAAGAAAAACTAGAGGACATTTTGAAATGCAAAATGGATGATTTTGATTATATTCAATTAAAAAAAGTTTTGTACAAACAAAACCAATGCACCCAAGATTAGAAGGGAAGCAGAAAACTGGGGAGAAAATTTTACATCCCAGGGCTCTGATAAAGACCTCATTTCTAAAATATAGTGAGAATTGACTCAAATGTATAAGAATACAACCCATTCTCCAACTGATAAATGGTCAAAGGATATAATTTATATAATCAATGCCAACCCAATTAAATGATCAATAAATTCAATTGGAATAAAAATTAAAAATATCAAAGAATCTAATGAATAATGTCATGAAATGAGATTTAGCAGTACCAAATCTTGAACTAAAATATAAAGCAGTAATTATCAAAACTGTCTGGTTCTGACTAAGAAATACAAAGGTAGAAAAATGGAAAAGAATAGACATACAATTTATAGCAGCAAATAAATATAGTGACCTTGTATTTGATAAGTGTAAAAACTGAAGTTTTTAAGATAAGAATTCATTGTTTAGTTAAAAAAAATTGTTGGGAAAACTAGAAAGCAGTATGGCAGAAATTTGTCATAGACCAATATCATATATCATTTACCAAAATAAGGTCAAAATGTGTAAAAGGCCTAGATATAAAGAGAGAGATTACAAGAAAATTTGAAGAACATGGAATATATTACCTATTAGACATGTGGATAGGTGAATAATTCATAAATAAACAAGATAGAGCAGAGTAAGGTGTTTAAATGAATAATTTCAATTATGTAGCCAAGATCAGAAGGAAAGCAGAAAATTGAAAAACATTTTTATAGCAATTTATCAGATAAAGGTCTCATATATATGTATATATATAAAGAACTGTCAAATCTACAAGAATACAAATCATTCACCAATTGATAAATGGTAAAAGGATATGAAAAGGCAGTTTTCCAATGAAGAAATCAAAACAATTTATAGCCAGATATAAAAAAATGTTCTAAATCATTATTGATTGAACAAATGTAAATTATAACAACCTTAAGATAGCATTTTATACCTATCAGATTGGCTAAAATGATTGAAAGAAAAGGCAACCTATATTGGAGGCAATGTAGAAAAATTGGAATGCTGTTTCACTATTGGCAGAACTGTGAATTGATCCAAACATTTTGGAGAGTAACCTGGAATTATGCCCCAAAAGTTATTAAACTATATCCTTTGACCCAGTAATACCACAAGTAGGTCTATTTCCAAAGATAATTAGGGAAAAAGGAAAAGAACCTATATTTCTAAAATATTTATAGCAGCTCTCTTTGTAGTGACAAAGAACTAGAAATTGTAGAGATGTCCATAAACTGGAGAATGGTTGTGGTATACGATGCTGATGAAATTCTATTGTGCTATAAAAAATGATGAGTTCATTGATTTTAGAAATATATGGATAGATTTTCAAGAAATAATGAAGAGAAAAATGAACAGAACCGAGAGAACATTGTACATATTAAGAGAAATATTGTTTTAAAAACAACATTGAGTAACTAAATCATTTGTTACAAATATCCAAATTAACTACAAAGAACATATGAAGGAAGTTATCTGCATCCAGAAAAAGAACAGATAAATAGAAGTATGTAAAGAATGGTTTTACATATGCATAAATGTTTGTGTCTAATAGTAGCAATTTGTAGGTCAGAAGGCAGAGAGCAGGGAAGGGAAAGGAAATGTACATGAAAACGTTATTGTATTTTTAAAATGAATAGCAAGTTGTACATAATTGATTTGCACTTTCATGTGCAATCATCTTTTTTATGCTGCTATGTAATAGAAATGTTTTATTTCATAAATTAAAAATAAATACATGGTTTTGTGAAATAGATACTAATTATCCATTTCTGGTGAATTATATAGACACAAAGTATACTTCCAAAAGTAACTAAAAAAGCATTACTAAAGATTACAAATCCTTGGATGATAATCTGAAAACTTTAGGGCCACACTTTATATCTTCCTGACAGCTATCTATTTAATAGAAGAGATACAGAAGAGGGGAAAAATTGTGTGGAAAATAATACTTGAGCATGAAGAACATCTAGGTGGTATAGTGGGTAGAGCACTGGACCTGGAGTCAGGAAAATTCATCTTTCTGAGTTTAAACCTGATCTCAGACACTTATTAGCTACGTGACCTGGTGAAAATCACTTAACCCTGTTTCCTCCATTTCTTCATCTGTAAAATAAGTTGTATCATTGTCAAGAAAACCCCAAATGGGATCATGAAGAGTCAGACATGACAGAAATGGACTAAACAACATCTAAGAATCATACTTGGGTTTCTAGACCACACCTTTAAAAATAGGGATGGCAAGATTTAGATCAAGGTTAGACTCTACTTAACAAAAACTATTAAAAAGTATACTGATATTACATTTTAGAAATCTAATTGATAGCACTTGAAAATAAAATGGATAGGGGAAGAATGAAACTGACTGTATATGTCCTGAGACAATTATAGTGAAGGAAGAATAGTACCCTAGGTTTACTGGAGATACTCAAAAATTTGCAAGAAATCAAACCCAAGAAAGGAACCAAATATGCTCAAGATTAAGCATAGAGAACTAGAGATTCTTTGCATTAGACTTATTAAATATTATTTTATTACATTTAGCCCAGAGATCTAGACTGTTTTGGATTCATCTCCTAAATTAGCTATCCCTTCTCAATTTATAGTATCTGTATTCCTAGCAAGCCTACCATCTATTGTTTTTTTTTTTCCTCCAAATCACTATAAAAAATATTAGACAGTCCAGGGAAAAGTCAAGATCTTGAAGGTGTTGCATTAGAAAACTGCCTGCAAGTTAACTTGGATCTTTTAATGACTTATCTTAGAATTTGGTCATGCAATTGGTTTTAAGTAGATATAATTATATCTGCATTTTCCCAGCATATCTTTATTCTTTCCACAAGAATAGCAAGAGATACATTATTAAAAACTTTGCTAAAATCTAAGTAAACAATATTTGTAACATTTCCCTAATATTAAAATTAGGATTAATATTATAGTCAAGAAAGAAAATAATGTTAATCTGGGATGGCATACTTTTGATGGAATCATGTTGACTTTTTTTGAGTACTGCTTCCTTTTCTAGAAGTTCACACTTTTTAAAATAACATAATGTACTCTACTATTTCTCCAGAAAATGAAATTCTAGAGTTTGAAAATTCTTTTCTCTCACTGCCTCTTTTTCTGAAAATTGGGATATTTGCCTTTTGCTAATACTCTAGTAGCTCTCCTGTTCTTTACCATCTTTTACATATCACTTAACAAGGGATCTATAGTCATATCCTTCATGTAATTCATCTGTGCCAGCTAACTTGATTATGTCATGATCAGCTAATTACTCTGTTATAAAGTTTTATATCCCTAATGGCATTCATACAAAATTTTGCCACATAATTTTTGAGTTTATGTTATTTTTCTTTTTTATTTAAAAATAAAATTTATTTTGAATTTAATAATAATAATAAATCTTTTGATGTAAAAAGAACCAAAAGTTCATATGAAATATTTTATGTAGTTTATTTTTAAATGTATTTTAAATGTAAAATCATTACATATATTATTTTTAAAAGTATCTTACATTTAACAAATTTACAATAAAATGCCTTCTCTGGAGGAGAAGCTGCAGGGGGAGATTAGGCATTGTAAAAGCAACCACCCCTAAATCAACAAAATTTGTTAATATAAACACAATTTTATATGTCCTTTTTGATCACTTACTTGAATTTAATTTTGTTTTCTTCTGTTTTTAAAAGTTTTACTTGTATGCTTTCTTTGCATGCATCTCTTTCGTTATCCACTAACTCACTCTTGCCTCCTAAATTATAATCTCTACCTTTTATCATAATTATAGTTAAGTAATTTTTTTAAATCCATTGGTCAAATTTGAAAATGTATGTTTTATTTATCTTTTATTTTCCCTTGCTCCCATCTTCAGCACATAACTTCTAAAATTTAAATTGAGATGCATAAGGTGGCACAGGCCTGTAATTCCACTTATTAGGGAAGTTGAGGCTGATAATGCTCTTGAGTTCTAGAGTTTGGAGCTACAATGGGGTGAGTCAATTGAGGGTTCACATTAATTCTGACTCCAGTATAGTAATCCCCTGGAAGAAAATGGCCACTAGATTAACTAAAGAGAGGTGAACTCACCCAGGTCAGAAATGGAATAGATCAGATTTCTTGTACTAGTTAGATTTGGATCAAGCCAATAGCACCTGTACTTCCAGTATGGGTGTGAAAGGGAGAGCTGGTTTTTAAAAATAAATAAATAAAATTTAAGTTGGTTGTTTAATCTGTACATTTATTTCAACCTCATTAGATAATTCATTTTTCCTCCTCATCAGGATTGTTTTTCTTTATATCTTCAGGATTTTATTTTTGAGAACAACCTATCCCTCCTCAGCTGAAATTTAGTCCACAGACTACTACCTTTTCTTCTGTTGAAAGAATGCCTTGCCTCCGAGTTACTGAGAAGATTGAGACCATTCATCATATACTCCTTTATCTGTCTTCTTCTACATATCAGAGTCTTTCAGCATCTACACCAAACCTGTTACTCTTTTCCACCCATCTCATAGAATGAGGTAACTCATCTACTTGTACCCCTGGCCCAACCATTTTGTCTCTTCCAATACTTTCCTCCATTGTTCAATTCTTCTCTTTTCCATCTTCAATCTCTCCCTTTATATTAACTCCTTTCTAGCTACCTTTATAAACATGAACTAGACTCCCATCCTAAAAAAAAAAAAAAGAATCCTTCCATTTTCTGTGCCATTTCATTTTCATTCTTTCTCTTTCATCTAATAAGCTGGTTTTTGGAAAGTGAAGTCGGACTATACTCAATTTCTCTTCCATTTCCTCACATTAACTCCTCAGTTCTCTGAATTCTAGTTATTGTTTCTATCATTTTATTTAGATTACTTAGATCTATTAGATGTAGCATTAAAAGTGGCCCAGCAGCAATATTGCACAACTTTTCCTCCTCATAGGCTCAAGAAAATTAAGTTCTGTGGCCAAAGATAGGATTCAATTTTCTCACTCCAAATTTAACCTCTTTACTACCCAAGTTACTCCTCTAAATTTTAACTTTTCTAATAAGCTTTGAGACTACTCTACCAGTAATTAACCAATGACTCTTTATTGATAAATGCAAATCACCTTTTCTCAGTCCTCAATCTCCTTGGCTTCTCTGTAATTCCCCACTAGAATGTGTCTCTGTCTCTCATAATTGTTATCATCCTCCAAAGTTCAATTCAGGTAGCATCTTCACCAATAAGTCTTCCTCTTATCAATACAGTTACAAGCACTGTTTACCTGCTCACATTGTCTCATCTCGTAGATATCAGTATAGAAATAGGGATAGGGATAGGGATAGGGATAGGGATAGATATATAGTGTCTCACCACAGGGAACAAATCTTTTTGAGAGCTATTTTGTTTTTCTTCCATGTATTTACAGTATCCAGCACAGTTCCTGGCACATAGTCAGCTTTGGCAGATGTCTGTTTAACCTGTCAGTCCTGGTCCTTAGAAATCAGGATGGAATCTTATAAAATCAGCTTTCTACATAGCTATTTGGGTATTAGAAATGAATCATGGAATATTATTAAAAAACCACAGTATCTAAAAATTACTTCCAAATTACATGGAATTTGCTAAAAATCCTCCAATTCAAAGAAATCTTCTGGAAAAAATATTCTGTGAAATACTCAAATGTCTAGCATTGCTTCCTAAGCAAGGTGCCGGTGAGGTCACAGAAGTAGCAGTGAGCCAGCCTTCAGGCTTTGGCCATGTTCCTAACAGCTTCTTTGTTTTCTTTGGCTCTGGAGGGAGAATATTGGATCACTTCCAACTTCGAGATTCTGTGACTCTGATTAGATGATCTCTGCTGTCATTTTACAAAGGTTTAATTGCATTGACATATTCCTTCAGGCTCTTAATGGAGCCACCTACCAAAATTATATGCCTGCAGTTTGAGGAGGCCACCACCAGATGGCTCATCTTTGTTCTTGTAGGATAGGATGGCCAACTCTATTGCTATCAGTTTTCTAAATTATTGAAAACAAATTTCTGTCACCAGTCTTTAAGGAGATTCTCCAAAGCCCTCATTTGATATATTTCTGTAATTCACAATTACAAATACATTTGGCATGCACTAGTATTTCTTTCACTATAATTGTGATTTGTTAAAGAAAGAGATTTATGCTGGAGGGTATGAAAAGATTGCAAAGTGATATGACAACTGTCTTCATTTTCTAAAGAGTTGTCATATGAGAGATTGAATCGATGCATTCTGCTTGGCACAAGAGAGTGTAGTTAGAAGCAACGGATAGATAGTATAGAAAGGCAAATTTAGGCTTAGTAAAAAAAAAAGGGGGAAGGGGGAATTATCAGTTAGAGGCATCAAAAGTAGAATGGGCTGCCTCAAAAGGTAATATATTTATTTCCCTTACTATAAATGTCCAAGGAGAGCTTAAGTTACCATTTTCCAGAGGAACATACAATGTTTTGAACATTTTGAAAACTTTGGTCCAAATTTGTGACTTTTTTCTTTACTATAAAGAACTACTAGTAAGAAAAGTCCTATTATGCAAATCAGTAATAATTCTACAATTTGTAGTTTTAGAGAATTACTCAGGAGAACATAGTAATTATCTAATAAGTTGTTGTTTCATTAAATTGACACTAACATAGAGGATTTCTACCTAGTTTGCAAGTGAAGGAAGTGTTTCATGATGGTTAAAGCCATGGAATGGAAGTTTCTACAACCTGAATAGCAGAGGCCTCCTTTCTGTTCCACAAACATGTCACTCCATCTCTCTTCTCTGGACATTTTTGCTGGTTCTCTCCTATTCCTGGAATGTTCTCCCTCCTTATTTCTATCTTCCAACTTCCCTGACTTCCTTCAAATCAAATCAATTAAAATTTCATCTTCTATAGAAAGTTTTTATTGACCCCTTTTAATTACAGTCTGTTCCCTCTCTAAAATATTTCCTTTTTATCTTGTATATGGCTTATTTGTATGTATTTGTGTGTATGTATCTATTCCACTAGAATGTGAGCTCCTTGAAAATAGGAGCTAACTTACTTTTTTGTATCCTAAATTCCAAGCATTGTGTCCAGAATATAGTACAAATTAAATACATGTTGACTGACTGCCAAGTTAGTAAGAGTATCAAAAGAGAATAAACTTAACCCAAAATCACCTCTTTCTTTCTTGTCAAGCCAAGTTTTTTTTTTTGATCTCTACTTTTCCTTCTGGAAGTTCACTAACCATTTCTTTAATAATGCATCCTAAGTGGATATCTTCAACAAAGAGAAGATCTAACTCAGTTCCAATTGATCAATAATGGACAGAATCCGCTACACCTAGAAAAGGAATACTGGGAAATGAGTGTAAACTGTTTGCATTTTTGTTCTTCTTCCCAGGCTATTTTTACCTTCTGAATCCAATTCTCCCTGTGCAACAAGAGAACTGTTCGGTTCTGCATACATATATTGTATCTAGGATATATTATAATATATTTAACATGTATAAGACTGCTTGCCAGCTAGGGGAGGGGATAGAGGGAGGGAAGGGAAAAGTCAGAACAGAAGTGAGTTCAAGGGATAATGTTGTAAAACATTACCGAGGAATATGTTCTGTTCATAAAAACTTATAATAAAAAAAATTAAAAATAAAAAAATAATGCATCCTAAACTTTTTCTGGGAATCAGTGCCTGCTCTTGGCACTTGTAATATTCTCTTCCCTTTTGGGAAAGTTAGGACAATATTTACTTTTATCCAATTTTATGATAAATTTTCTAGTTTTTAAAATATCATTTTTAGTTAAAGTTTACCATCAATTATGCCCATGGACATTAAAATTAAATAATATTCTTTCTTTCACCATATTTTGCTCCTGAAGATATCTACTAATTTTTATTTTCTCAATCATTTAATAAGTACATATTATTCACAGAGCACTATGATGGGAGATTAAAAGTTTGGATAGAGTGTAGTCCTTGCCCTCATGAAACTTACAACCTATATAGTGTTCCAAAGGTGTTGTTTTTTTCTCTTTGTAAAATCAATGTTTTGCGGAAGACCAAACTGACAAAATGAAAGAGATTTATTTGTTTCTCCTAAGGGAAGACTCATGAAATCTCAGAGTTCCTCTCTGAAGAAGAGACCTCAAAATCTATCTAGTTCAATCAGTATCTATCCAGGAAGCTCTTTTATAAGATGCCAGACTATTACTCATCTAGTGTCTTCCTGAATAACTCCAGTGATTGGGACTATATTTCTTCCTGGGGTAGCCCATTCTACTTTTGGACAGTTTTAACTGTAAGAAGTTACCCTAACCCCTTCTTTGAAAAAAGAACCTATATTTCAGTAATTTCCTGACATTGTTCTTGTTTTGGGGACTAGGGACAAAAAAAGCTGATGCATCTTAAATACCACAATCCTTAAAAACCTTATAAAAAGTGATCATGTCCTACCTATATATTCTTTTCCAGCAGGTTAAATATCTTCACTGCTTATAACAGATCTTACCACCTGAGCTTAAGCTTTTACCATGCTTGCAGCCCTTCTCTGTCCATGGTACTCAATCAATATCCTTTGGTCCTGGGCTTGTTAACATTTTTCAGTTAGTTGGATGAAAAAAGAGAATGTGTAGTTGTCAAATTTGCAAATGACACAAAGCTGGAAAGGAAAGTGAATACACCGGATAACAGAGTCAGGATCCGAAAAGATCAACAGTTTAGAATAATAGGATAAATACAATAAGACATAATTTAAGAGAGTTACAGTAATTAAATGTGAACTGTGGTTCAAAGACTGGCTGTATAATTGAAGGAAATGCATCTATTCAATAGTTTCTTTGAAAAACAACCTTGAAGTTTTAATGGCTACATTCCTAATTTGAATCAGCAATATCTGATAGCAGTAAAATTAAATTAGAAAAAAACTAACTCAAATTTACTCATAAACCAAGGAGCTCCTAGAACTCTGAGTTTACAGAGATTAAATTTCTATAAGAGGAAGTTTAACCCAAAAGGCCTGACTTTTCTTCTTTTGGCTTATTGTCTCAACCTAGATTAATCCCGGAAAGTTTCAAAAATAAAGCTTAAGTGGTAGATCATTTCTAGGATGTCTCAAATGTGGCAGAAGGACAGATCTCCAAAATTTTTGCCGTCACTAAACATACAATATGGTTTATTGGTTAAAGGACAACTTTTATGTCACATAAAACCATATACACAACCTGAAAATGTACAAGGTGCTAAATCCTCATAATAGTCCATGAACAAATACTATTCATAGGCAAAAGAGAAAAGCAGCACAAGAGAAGAAAATGTCTCTGCCTATGGAAGAGCAGGATGCTGGCTAGGTCTCTGCTAGACTGGGGCAGGAGTATGGCCTCATGCTATAGACCCCAGTTTCTTAAACTGTGGTTTATGAGCCCATATGGGGGTCCATAACTGAATATGGAGATTGAAAAATTATGTTTCATCATCAATAAATATTTGACTTGTATACTTATTTTATATATCTATACCTAGGATCATGTAAAAATTTTTCTGGCAAAAAGGGGGCAAGAGTAGAAAAAGTTTAAGGTGACTTATTATAGACCATTTCTCTCTAGTAATCTTTCCTCTTATACCCATACCTTATCTTGTACTGTTTTGGATGGCTTCCAAGGTATCCATAATAACATTGAACAAATAGGTTCATCCCATTTCTACCATACTTCAGTGCTCAATGTAGGTGCCATTGTCCCATATTACTTCAAATGACAATTCACCCTTTCTGCATGGAAAGAAGAGAGTGGGGAAGAGAAGTCTATATCTCCTTCTAACCAAAATTACTCTCCCTAGTCCAAATGCAAAGGAGGACTGAACCTAGAGAAAATTTGCACTTACCAATCACTATTCCTCTCAGGATGATCTCATAGCACTTCATGGTGCTCATTAATGCAAAATGCAGTCGGGGAAGGTCAGGAGCAAGACAAAAGAAGACTGCATTAGAGCCCTTTTCAATGTTTAGTGCTTTTCTTTCTCATTTATAATAAACTCTCTTAAAAGCCTTGTGACAGAAAGTTTTCAAAGTGGCACCCAAACAAAGGCAAACATCTATTTTATTTGTGGAGACAAAAGCTCATGGGAAAAGCTGACTTTGGCATAAAAAATACGGCTTGTCTTTTTGGTTTTACATTATGGGTAGAATTCAAAAAGGCTCACAGGAAAGACCCAAGAGAGGCTAAGCTATGTATAGAGTTTAACAGGCTTTTTCAAAGAGTACCAGAGTCCCCACTAAGCACTGCAGTTCTAAATCCTCTTAGTTTTGGCCCACCTCAGATACCTATGGGAATCTCTCATTCATTCTATTCATCAACTTGTCCCCAAACCCCTGGATACTGAAGACAAACGATGTGAGAAAAGTGTCACTTCTAATCCCTTTCGATTGGACATTTGTCCACCTGGATATCAACCACCAGGAACTAAAAGCTCCAATAGGAGCACACCTGGGACAAGAGGGCAGAGAGACACTCTCAACATACCAAACACTCTAAATTCTGTTTCAAATGCTGAGCTAAATTAATATATTCAATGTACTGCTGGATAAGTTCTACTAAAGGAGGTTTTCTCTTTCTCTCTCTCTCTCTCTCTCTCTCTCTCTCTCTCTCTCTCTCTCTCTCTCCCTCCCTCTCTCCCCCTGACTTTCGCTTTCCCTTCCTCTCCTCTCCTCTCTTCTTTCTCCTTCCCCCTTCCCTTTTCCCTTCTCTCCTCCTCTTTTCCCTTAAGTGCAAATTCATGCTCACATTTTCATTCCTATTACACTCACCCCTGCTTTTTCCCAAGCTTACTCCTACCTACCTCATCTATTTCATAATACATTCCCCTGTGCCATCTGGAACCCTTGCCCTATGCATAACAAACTTGCTACCACCTCTAATTTTCCAAACAACATTCCTCCCACCTTCTCACTTCACAAAAACCTGAGTTTTTCCTGAGAACTTCACATTCCCTACCATCCTATAGGATTGGATATATGGAGGTTCAGGAAAACTAGTACCTCTGGTATGAGGACTTGCCAAGCTTCTTTAATGGTGGCTTATCCAAGAAGCTATAATATGTACAATGACCAGATTCCAGGAAAACCTTGACAGATGAACCAAATCAGATTCAAAGCAACCAACAGACATCAAACTTGTGAATTAAGAGTATTTCTACCTCAAGCATATGAAGACTTCCCTGTTAGAAGAGGAGGATGGGAATAATTGTCCCAATGATCTTGAAAGCAGCTGAAGCAGGGGCTTATGGAGGAGTTAGATCTTAGTCAGACATCAAAGATTTCAAAGTCATCCACTGCATACTGGACCATGTTTAGCCATGCTGTCCTTTGTCTTGCCACTGGGCTTCTATAACTCTAGAAGATAGATTGAGGCTGACTTTGTACAGCTCTGCCCCATTTAAATCTATTTCATATGCAAGTTAAGATATCACCCCACGATGCCATGGGTCTCCTTTTAAAAAGAAGAATGAACAACAGAATCAAAATGAAGTGTGCACATATATATTACTTTCCACCACTTCTTCCAATCCACTGTTCTATTCCTTTACTTCAGTTCTTGTATCTCACCCTCTTGCCATCTTTTTCATTGCCACTACCAGTCTCTTAGTGACTTCCATATTTCACAAGGACTTGAGGGACCTGACATACTTTTCTCTTCCTCACTATCCACTGCCACCTTGCTTGGAAAAACGATCCTGATATTGATGATCCCCATGACAATTTTACCCCCAATTGCTTAAGTTCCTCAATGCCAATAACTTTCTTTTACACTCACATCAGTATTACATTGGCATAGTAACACCATATATCATCAAATCCTAAAATTTTATAACCTTTAAAATCTCAGTTTTCAAAATTCTACCCTGAAATCATAATCTTATATCCACCTATCTCTCCCACTTGCCTACATTAACCTCTTTTTTGTGCTTTTGTGTGTGATCTTTGATCCTTTGACCTATTTCCTATTTTTAGAGGATCATGGATTTAAAGCTGTAAGAGAATCAAAAATCAACTAATCCAAGTTCATCATTTCAAAGATTAGGAAACCAATGCAGAGAGAGGTTAAGAGACATTCTAACAGTTCCAGAGATGGTAGTCTTAGAATTTGAAGCAAATCTTCTAACTATAAATCCATCCTCCTTTCAACTACATGCTTCACCTTGATACATTAACTGCCCCTTTCCATGGCTCATTCACTAATATGGAAGAGCCCTTCACCTCCATGAATGTCTGCAATTTCTAACCTGTGAAACCTCATCTATGGATAATACTCATTATTGAATTTTTCTGTTCCTGCTGCAAAGCTGTCAGGTATCAATGGAGAAAAAAAATAATGAAAATAAAATGACTTTACTAACTAAAAATCCAATGCATAGAAACACACCTGGACCAACATTACTACATTACAATATCTCCTTTTTGTTTTTGTTGGCTCCTTTCTCATTCTCTAAAATATTTGTTTCAAAATGTCTCTTTTCTCATTTCCCAGAATCGCTAAAATTTTACATCATCACCTTCTCATCAGAAAACCCCAAAGTTCTTTACTCCACTTCATTCTTCACCATCTTCTCACCAGCTACCTTGCCTTTAAATCATAAAATTTACCCAGAAGGACGTAATCCCTTCACTCCCAGTACCACCCTCAATTGACTTCTAGATCTGACAACTAGATATAGTAGGATCTAACTCCTATTCTTCCAGCAAAAAGTATAGTGGAGAATGATACTGTCTAATTCTGACTCATTGGGATTCTGCCCCCAGACTTTCTCTATTACCAGGCTACCCTTGATTAAAGATCATTTTTATCTCCTGGCCTGTCTCTCAAGGTCTTCTCTAACAGAAGTACTCTGCTTTCTTGACCATACCCTCCACCTAATCCTGCTCTCTATGATACTAACCTCTTTCAGTCTTAAAGAATACAACTTCTCCATCTGCCAGGAGGCATAACATCAAAGGAAGATTTCAAAATATATAGCATCATGCTTTCCTCAATAAACTTTTCTCCAGTTGCTGATATGCTGCTAACACTCAATTGTTAGTCTACTTCCATTCCCCTTTTTCTTGAGCAATCCTGAACCCTCAATTCCTTATGTTCAACTTGTTGTTCGCTCAGATCTATTCATATCAACTGCGATTTACAATGTCCTAACTCTTGATCTTCTCACTCCTTCTACTAAGTGTTTAGACTGCCTGATCCATAATTAAGACATTTTCTTTCTTTATAACTTCTTTCATCTTCTAGTCCTTACTAAGACATGCTTCCTTCTCAATGCCACCATTTCCCATTCCATTCTTTCTAGTATTGTCTACAATTTTATTCATGCAAACTGACTCACTTGGGGGTAGGGGAGTAGATATACTCTTTACTTTCTACTTCCACTTTTGGACACCTTCCCTAGAATCCCTTTCACTAATCAATCATTCCTCATTAGACATTTTTGCTATTCAAATGTATCCTTTGATCCCATTATAGGTCATTGCTATCTATAAAACACATGGGACATTTTACTTCCTTCCTCAGAAAGTGCCTAGATAACAATATTTTCTCTCATCCTATTTTCTACTCTAAGAAATGAAGATTTCAGCATGTATATTATGTTCTCCTATATCTCTTCTTTTTATGTAGAAATTCTTCAAGAAAAGCATATGTAATTGGTATCTCAACTGCTTCCTCCCTCTTTCTTCTAAGCCTCTATAATTTGACTTCTTAATCAATTTTTCATTTGATACTTCCCAGTTCAAAGTTGCCAATATCTAATGACCTTTGAACTGGGAAGTATCAAATGAAAGATGAATTAAGAAGTCAAATTTTTGATCAATATTGATTCTAATTGACTTTTCCTAAGGATGTAAATCTCATTCAGTTTTTTTTCCTACATGTTCTCTTCTCTCCAGGTTTTCATGACATTATTTCCTTCTTGAATCTTTTTCTATCTGTCTGACCACGCCACAAATTCCTTTTGTTTGTTTTTTTTTGTTTGCTTTTGCCCTTTATTCATGTCAGGATGTGGGCATTCTCCAAGGATCTGCTCTTATTTCTCCTTTTCACTCCATACTATCTCATTTTTTTAATTTCATAAGTCTCATAGACCCATTTATCTTCCCTATGCAAATGATATATTTATCTAGTCCTAGTATCTGCTGAGCTATAGTTATACACCTCCAATTGCCTCTTGAATTTTTCAGATTAAATTCTTATAGATGTTCAACCTCAACATGTCCAAAATGTAACCCATTAACATTTCCTAACCACTCTCTCCTACTTCCATATTTCTCTATCACTTTTAAGTACACACTACCCTCCCAGTCATCAAGGTCCACTATCTTATCCTGGGACTTGTATGGGTCCTTTCTCTGTACTTATATGGCTACCATCTTCATTACCCTTTTCATCTCTTATTATACTATCACAAGAGCCTTCTAATTGGACTCCTTGACTTTGGACTCCCAATTCTAATCTGTCATCTATTCAACTGACAAAGTAATTTTTCTAAAGTGTAGCAGGTCTGACCAAATCACCCTGTTGTTTGAGGATTTCCAGTGGCTCCCTATCACCTCTGGAATCAAATACAAAGTCCTATGTTTAGCGGATAAAACTCTTTATACTCTCTCTGGTCCCTCCCCTACCTTTCTAGGCATCTTGCAAGTGACTCCCTTCAATTATACAGTAACTCACTGTTCCATGAAACCAATATTTTAACTCCACATTGTATCTTTACACTGGCTTTCATTCATGGCTAGAATTCTCTGCCCTTTGCCCTCTTCTTCTTGGTTTCATGATTCAGTTAAATTCTACCATTCTCTAAAAGGTCTTTTTTTGGTTCCTCCAACTACTAATGACTTCTCTGTTCAGATCACCTTCATACTCTTTACATATATTATACACATCTAGATATTTATATTGTCTCTCACATTAGAATATACTCTTGAAAAGAACAAAGACTGTTTTTTGTTTGTGTGTGTGTGTGTGTCTGTGTGTCTGTGTTTGCTCCTATGTTCTCCATATGTACCATGGTCTTAAATTCAGTTTCTCATGCTTTAAATTTCTGGAAGAAGAATCCAATCAACTCTTCCATTACTCCTGGAAAATGTAATTTTCAATTAATTAAATCAATTTCCCTATAGCTTTATTAACCTTTTTTTGGTCACTTTCAAACCCAAAATATTCCTTGAATATCCTTCTTCTTTGTATTTTGTATCTACCATTAGTCTGTAAGCTTAAGAGAAGGAACAAATTTCTTCATTATTTTTATTGCCAGCACTTAGTAGCATGTGCCATACTTACTAAGGGCTTATTAAGTGTTTTTTCATTCATTCATTTAATCATTCATTAATTACTGATAGAGGCTAAAACTGTGTCCTTGCTCCAATTCTCTGGGTTCCTTTAGGACCTTGTTATGACAATCATCCCTTCTCTTTCATGAATTTCATTATCATACTCATTTTCCCATCTCAATCAGCAAATAGGATTTTGCTAAATGCTAAATGGATGCCAGAAACTGTGCTAGATGATGAGAATCTAGGCCAAAAGCAATATAGTCCCTGTTCTCAATAAATTTCTGTGCTATTGGGGTTTATAGATATACAGAAGCATGGATTTATAGATATATAGAACATATACAAAATGGATTTAAAAAAAAGTTTTTGAGGAGGAATGTTTTAGAAGCTGGATGTTCTTCGTGCATAAAGGAAGTGGCAGTGAAATGAAATCTAAAGAAAGCCAATGGAAGAAAGAAGTAGAAGTGAGAAGGGAGAACATTCTAGGTACAATAAATATCTTAATTTCAATCTATGAAGATGTCATATATGAGGAACAATAAAGAGAGCTATATAAAAGAAGTAGAGCCGGTGAAAGAAGCCCAAAAGAAGCTCATAAAGTTAAGTTGGGGAGAGATTTTAAAGATTTTTGAATGTCAAGCAAAAGAAATTATATTTGATCTCAGAACTTATATTTAGCTAGCTTATACTGATATTCACTGAGTAGGGGAGGAATATGGTCCAAATTAAGTCTAGTCAAAAATGCTTTAATCATTGCATTAAATACAAAGATTACAAATACAAGCAAAAAGAAAGAAATAGCTGCCCATTTGGAGGAAATCAACATGTAAAAGAGAGCTGAAATACAAAAGAGCTTGGGGCTTAGTGGTGAAGTCTGGATGATGAATGATAGCTTATCTAGGTCTTTTCCCAAAATTTTGGTTCTATGAAGAACTCAAGAGAAAGGCAGTTTAAGCATGGCAGCAAAGTTCTGAACTTAAAGGAAATCACTTGGGAGCTGTGTGGAAGATGATTTATAATCAGAAAGAACTTAAGGGGAAGAAACCAATTAAGAGGCTATTTAAATAGTTCAAGAGGGGTGATAAAGACTGGCACAAGAAAAATAGATGTATAAGTAGTGAGCAGGATACAGGTGCAAGAGTTATCATGGTAGGAAAACAAAAGTAAATTTAGGTATTGAATAAATATGTGAGGTAAGAAAGAATGAGAAGTTGAAGATGACACCAAGGTTTACTCTGATCATTGGAATAATAATAATAAACTTGACAATAATAAGGAAGTTTGTAACAGGACTAGATGTAGTGTAATGCCGGAGAAATTGAGACAAGACAGAGATTAGAGGGTTTTAATAGTGGAGAAGTTGGGCTAGTCATACTAGCCAGCTTGGATAGGACTCTTGTCTCAAAGCATCCAGCAATGAGCAAGTAATTCCAGAGACTTTTATAGGGCTCCAGCGATCAGGGAAACAAAGGAGGGGAGCACTGGGTAAGAAAAAATTCCAGGAAGGACCATAATTCAGTTCTAACAGGTTGGGGGTAAGGATGAAGGATTATAAATTCTGATAAGTTGGGAGTGAAGAAGGTGGTCAAGCAGGAGACAGGAAGTCTGGGCCAGGAATACAGAGTGCTATCTAGGTATTTGAGATAAGCCATCTGGAGTTTTATGACTCTTTGGAATGCCAGAGTGGCCAGAGCTCCACAGCCCTAATTATCTCAGTCCTAATGGTCAGAAAGTGGGGAGGGTTGCCACCAGGGAAACTGAGGCAGAACAATTCAGGGAAACTGAGATATTACAATTCAGGGGAATTGAGGCATAATAGTGGGGAAATTGATAGCAAGTCCTGTTTTGGATGTGTTGAATCTGAAATATTCCTGCAACACTCATTTCAAAATATTAAAAAAGCAGTTTGTGATTTAGAACAGGAGTTCAGAAGAAAGACTAGGGCAAGATATAGATTGTAGTTCCAGGAGTCATGTGATTTTGTCAATTATAAATGGCTAGGATATGGCTATCCTACCCCATTTAACTACCATCGTAAATCTGCTCTTTCTTTTAATTTCTTTAAAAATATTTATGCTAAATTCCCTCACTTCTATACCATCTGCTCAATCCTGAAACATCTGTAGCTTTGTTTCCACTCTGACCACTTTCCCAAAATGATTATCTCCATGGCCACTAACACTAATGCTTTCCTCATCACTACATACTACTGCTTTCCCCCCATTCTTCATTATCCTTCATATTGAAATCACCATAAAGAATTCCCAGGATTCCCTGAACTTGTCTTTTTGAGTTGTTCTATTTTTTTTCAGAAACACTGGCCCTAGTATATATGAGACCCTGATAGAATCAGTTATGAATTCCCAACCAACCACTCACAGCTGACAAAATTTTTTTAATACCAATCTGAACTACCTGTGTGTCCTTGAGAATCAAGACAGGTAGCAGTCGATCTGCACCAGATGGAAAAACTGCTTCTGCATCTGGGACTCTTATAGATAAGCAGACTATCATATCTTCATAATTTAGCAGTTCCCAGAGGAAAAGAAGGTTGCTTTTGACATTTTACTTATTCATGATTTCTTTTTCTCTTTTGGAGGGATTAGTCCATTTCTTCTCTCCTAATGACTTTCCTTTTCCCCTTTAACTTAAATACCAAGATTTATCCCTCCATTGCCAGACAACCTACTATAGGGAATTCCCACAGGCATGTGTCTTTCTCTGGTAATAAATCTAATTGTAATGCATGTCTCATGGACTTGTCATATTGTTTTTAGTTAACATCACTTAGTGTCAAGGCACATTTTGACTTCCTACCTCTATTCTTTTCCCTCTCTCATTCATCTGCCATATCACTAATGTAGGAATTATTAACTATTTTTCTTTCATGTATTCCTTTAGCAGTCTAATGATGCATGTAGATGCTTTCTCAGAATAATTTGTTTAAATAAATAAAATAAACAACTTTAGCAAAGTTGCAGGATATAAAATAAACCTACATAATTCATCACATAGCATATATATATATATATATATATATATATTACAAACAAAACCCAAAAGCAAGACAGTGAGAAATTTCATCTAACAAAACTGTAGACAATTAAAAATATTTGGAGTCTACCTGCCAAGACATACCCAGGAACTATAGGAACACAATTTTACAAAGCACTTTTCACACAAATAAAAGTCATATCTAAATAATTGGGGAAATATCAGTTGCTCATAGATAGACCAAGTTAATAAAATAAAAATAGCAATTCTAACTAAACATCTATTTAATCAGTGCCATGCTAATAAAACCAAGAAATAATTTTATAGAACTGAAAATAATGACAATAATGAAGAATGAAAGGTCAAGAATAACAACAGTATTCATGAAAAATGCAAAGGAATGTGGCTTAGTCATACCAGCTCTAAAACTATATTATAAAGCAGCAATTATCAAAACTATTTGGTACTGGCTAAGCAATAGAGTGGTGGATCAATGTAATGAGTTATGTGGGGAAATTAAAACACTAATGCATTGTTGGTGGAGTTGTGAACTTATCCAGTCATTCCAGATAGCAATTTGGAACCATGCTCACACTCTTTGATCCAGCAATATATTACTAAGTTTGTATCCCCTAAAAATCATTAAAAAGTGAAAAGGAGCCACATGTATAAAAATATTTATCACAGCTCTTTTTGTGGTGGCAGAGAATTGAAAATTGAGTGGATGCCTATCAATTGGGGAATGGTTGAACAAGCAGTGATATATGAATATAATGGGATACTATTTTGCTGTAAGAAATGATGAGTGTGTGGGTTGCAGGAAAAAAGTTACATGAATTGATGCTGAGTGAAGTGAGTAGAACTAGGGGAATATTGTATACAGTAATAACTAAATTGCGCAGTGATCAACTATGATAGACTTAGCTCTTCTTGGCAGTTCTAAATCAAGACAGTTCCAAAAGACTAATGACAGAAAATGTTGGTCACATACAGAGAAAGAATTATGGAGTCAGAATGAAGATCAAAGCACCTATTTTTAATTTTCTTGTTTTTATTTCTTCTTTCTCATGGTTTTTTCCCTTTGTCCTGATTTTTCTTTCACAACATGACTAATATAGAAATGTGTTTAACATGATTGTCAATATATAACATATCAGATTCTTTGCCATCTGTGGGAGGAAGGGAGAAAAACTTAGAACTCAAAATCTTATAGGAATGAATGTTGAAAATTATCTTTACATATAATTTAAAAAAAGTACTATTATGTTGAAAAATAAATAAGTAAATGCATAAAAATTCATGTGAATACAATTGTATTGAAATATAATTATGAAAATATTAGGGGGAGAAGGAAAGTTCAGAAACCCAGATTAATAACTCTGGCACTAGTGGATAAATGTTTTTCACTTGTTGATAATGGTCACATTATTCATTTGTTCAAAAATCTTCAATATTTCTTTGTTAGTCCCAAATAAAGTTTTAACTTCAGATTCAAGACCCTTTAAATTTGGCAGTACCTACCACTCCCAGTCTTACAGCGTGACTCTTTGTTTTTGTGACAGGTTTTCTCTTGCACCAGCTCCTACTCCTATCCCTTGCCTGTGTACCACTGGTACCACCTACCAATAGGCAGCTGTACCTCTTGACAATTGGTTTCCAATATCTTATGAGTCAGGTTGGTTCCTGGCATATGATTTGGTCCAGCTGCCACAGAGAAAGGTTAAACAGAAAGGCAAAAGCAGCTGGAACTTAATTCCTCCTACCAAAAGAATTGGAAGAGAGGTACTACTCAAGTGGGACAGACACAAGCCAGATGCTAGTAGAGCAGGACCAATTCATTCTAACTTGGCTGGAAGCACAATTTCTACAGAAACACAAAAGAAAAGATTCATTACATTTAACTGTATAATGACCAAAGCTTGGTCCCAGAGAATAGTTGAACAACCTCATATTATTCTTGTCTTTGTGGAAATGAAGAACTATAAATATAAAATGTTTTATAGACTGTCATATGAGGTTGTTAATTTACTTTACTTTTTTGTGACAAGAGTCACTGGATACAAAAGGATTGGGAAGGTGGGTATTGTGAAAGCACTAAGTTATAAAAATAAAAGGAAACTATAAAACTTTTTAATCAGTTGGTGAAATAAATGATAAATATTTTGGTTTGGGAAATATCCCTCAAAACAATAAAGGAAATAGTTTCAGGAGTAATGTTGGTCATTTGGTGGTTGGGAGAGCAATTCTGCTTAGAGACTGTAACAACTTTGAGTAGTCAGTAAGTGTAGTGAGAAGGCCTTCTGGCAACATCTTGTAGTGAGATCATAGAATATGTAGAGACTTATGAGAACGATTGTAATATATTTAAATCAGATTAGTGAAAGACACATGCTCAGTTTCTATCCAGTATATTCTACCTGAAGCAAAGTCTTCTGGGTTTGCTTCTGGTTACTATTTTGGGAAGGAAAATTTGATGGGAGAAGGTGGAGGGAGTTTAATATGTGTGATTACAGTATATGGATAGTATTTCTTTGTGAAATGAGAAAAGATCCACAATTTTCAAAGAGAACCAAGAGTGAAAAAGAACAGAAGGAAATTGCTCTTCCTCTCACTCCCAGGAGAAGATTTTACTTTTATCAGAGAAAGGGAGAAACAGGGTCAATGTATGTCATGGACCCTGAGAAATATGAGTGCAGCTAGGATAGGAATTAAAAGCGAAAGAACATGGAAAGTAAATAAACACAAGCAGATGTCCTGACCACCCTGTAGGATATTATCCAAGTGGAAATTCATCACCTTTGGACTTCAAGCCTCTAATCCCAAACAAGTCTTCTGCAAAGTAGAATAGAACAGTCACTGGATTAATTATTAAAAGAGAGTTTCTGATCCTACCTCACCAGTTTTGACCTGTGATTTCACTTCTTTTAGACTTCCATTTTTTTTATTCAAAAATGAAAGGATTGGTCTAATTGACTTTACTCTTCTCTTCCAGCTTTAACTCTGTGATCCTATGAATCTGACCTCATGACATGATATCCAGAAAGCAGGAAAGAACTTTAATGGTCATCTTGTCCAATACTTCATTTTATATAATAGGATAGTGAGGCCCAAAGAGTAATTCACTTGCTTCAGGGTCATACTAGTAGTAAAAGTAGAGTTGAGATTTGAACCCAGGTTTACTCACTCCAAACCCAGCTTTCACAATGTTATATCTTGCTTTCTTTTTTGGCAATGAAGAACAAATCTGGAAATGAGCCAGTTCATCTTTTCAGCCTCCTCTCTGGGTAATTATTTTGAAGGATCAGGCTTTGAATACAGCACTAGAGGGAAGTCAGAGAACCCACCCCCATTTACTAAAAAAAAAAAATCCCCTTTTTTTACCTGACTGGATAACTCTCTAATCTTACTGGAAATAAGTCCCAGAGGCTCATTAATTGGATCTCAGCTGGTGTCACAGTAAGGGGGCCCAACGTGGAGGAAGGGAGTCTCTCCCTAAGGCCCGGGCTATGTGACTTCTCCAAGACTGCATCCCTGCCTGCCTCCCTTTGGCAAGGGACTGAGAACAGAGCCCTTATTATGCTGGGAGAGTACGCTCCAGTCACCCTTCAAGTCTATTCATCACTGTTCAATAAAGTCCATTTCTTTGATACAGTATCCTTGATGGTGTTTTTTCACCGTTCAGGCCCCAGCAATCTGGAAAGCTCAGTGATTTGCAATTGGTCCCTCAGTCGTTAGGGTGAATGAGAAAGATTCTCCTGTGGATGTGGTCTGTGGGTCTGGCAAAAGAAAAAGAAAGGGGAAAGGACAGCCTGAGATTTTTAAATTAATGACCAAGCTTGGGTAGAGAGGAGGGAGAGAGAGCTGGCTCTAAATGGTAGCTGCAGGGAAGACAAATAGTCTGGAGGGCACAGAGCTGAAGGGGGGCCCCTCTATTTGGACCTTGGGAGAAGCAGCCATCGGTCTGTGCCATTCCAGAAGTGAATCGACTTTGCTGCCTGGGAAAAGAGAGGAGACTGGTGGGGCTTGTTTCTCATTTCAAGAAAGGAGAAAAAGGGGAATGGGTCAGGGGCTGTCTAAGACAATGACTCCTGCTTCTGAGTTAATGCTCCTCCAGGGTCTGAGGCACTCTCTTTGGTCTCCCACAGCATCCAGGGCCATCTCCAGTCATCCTGGCCTGTATCTGGCCACTGGACCCAGATGGCTCTGGAGGGGAAAGTGAGGCAGGTGAGCTTGCACAGCCCTCCCTCACTTAAATCCAATTCACCTGCATGTCATGGTATCACCTTCCTGATGTCATGGTCCTCTTCAAGAAAGGACAAAATAACAGCCCTTTGGACAGAAAATCAGAACCAAAGGTTGTGGGAGCAGAAGGTGAGGGAGGATCACAGGAACTGAGGGAGAGGGTGAGTTGTGGAGCCCTGTTTGTGAAAACTCTGAATGTAGTGCAGTATTACCTCTGGATGATGAAGCAGAAGACCAGGGCTGAATTACCACTCTGAACTAACCTCAGACAAATCATTCAATTTCTCCTGGACCTCAGTCTCCTCATCTGTCAAATAAAGGCTAGATGATCTTTGAGGTCCCTTTCAACCTGGTACCCTGTGATGCTATGACCTTGGACTGGGTAGCTATGTTTGTTAAGCATTACTCACCCAACAAATGAGACTACTCTTTCCTTACAAGAAAGATTCATTTTCCCAACCTTTTCTAAAGGACTTTGGAAAGGAGTAATGGTACAACTGTACAGGGAGGTCACTAGATTTAAATTCTATGGCCAGTCTAGACTTCAGCTTTGCTCCTAAGCACTAAACAGATGACATTTATGCTCAAAGACTTAACTGGATTTGTGATCTCATCAATTTAGAAATTCTTCCAAAGACATGGATTTCAATTCATCAGTGCAATGCTTGTACTAATTCTTTTTTTAAAAATGTATTTATTTTAAATTAAATGGAAAATAAGAAAAAAATAGAAAAAAAAGACAGAAAAAGAAAAAATAACAAAGAAAAAATTGTCATGTACACTGCATAATATCAGGGAGGATTCAAAATATGTAACATAAATATATAACAATACATTTCCATTTCAAGAAAATATATATAATAATAGAAGACATATTTATAACTGTCTATCTTTTCTTTTCTTCTTTGTAAATTTTCTTTTGTTTTCCACTATGTACTTTTTACTTTATTTTTTCCCCTTTCTTCCTCTTCACTTTCCTTAACCAGATGGTATTTAAGCATGTATGTATGTATATATGTATATATGAGACTACTCTTTCCTTACAAGAAAGATTCATTTTTCCCAATCTTTTCTAAAGGATTTTGGAAAGGAGTAATGGTATAGTTGTACAGGGAGGTCACTAATAATGATATAGTTGTACAGGGAGGTCACTAGATTTAGATTCTATGGCCAGTCTAGATTGCATTCTAGGTTTACATATACATGTGTACACACATATACATATATATACAAAACAATATTAATAAGATTGACAGATAATGTAGATTTCTCTCTTGATTGATTCTTTAAGTTTGACTTTGTCTGAGTTCAATGATTATTATGATTATTATTAATCTCCTCATAGATGCTTTCCTTATCTTGTCCCCTCACCATTTCCCTCCCTTTTATTCCCTTCCTATTAATCTATATATCCATCTTATTCCCATTAATCTAAACACTCTTCTGTATTCCACCTTATCCTATGTTCCCCTTTCCCTCCCTCTTTATATGCCACCTTATCCTATTCCCTTCCCCCCTTATTTATATATTTTGGAGTGTTCTACACCTTTCTTGATATGTGTGTGTGTATATCTTATTAATATAGTTTTAGATGTATGTGTATGTGTGTGTTTATATATAGTTTTATACATATATATAGTTATATAGTTACATGTAGACATAGATTTCCCTCTTTAACGCAAGAACTGGATCTCAGCTGGTATCACAGTTAGGGTCCAACATGGAGGAAAGGAGTTTTTCTCTGATACCCCAGGCTATGTGACTAGCTTTTCAGAAATACCAGCCTTCTTTGCGTATCTAATTCCTCTATGTTGGTTCTTGCTATAGCACATCATCCATAAAGCATAATTATTATTTTTATTTTTTCCTAGACAGTTTTGCTTTTTAGAGTCACATCATACTCAGCTCTACCCCAATCTTTTTTTTTAGACTACCCAATTACTACTGCCAGTTTTAGATATATGGTTTACAATTGCAAAAATAAACAATTTGTCTTTATTGAGTCCCTTGAAATTAGTCTTTGATGTTGGTTCATATGTGTTAAATCTTCTCCTGAGTTGAGGTTTGTTGGAAACAAAATCCTGAAAATCTGACAATTTATTGAATATCCATTTCTTTTTATTCAATATTATATTTAACTTTGCTATATATAATATTTTCAGCCACAACTCTAGTTCTTTTGATTGTCAATGCATGAATATTGTGGGACCTGTAAGGTTTTATTGTAGCCACTAATAAACCCTGTGCAATTATTATTGTAGCTTCAGCATATTTTAATTGTTTTTGTTGTTTTTATCGTTGCTGCTCCTGCTGTTGCTGCTGTTACTTGTAAAATTTCTTTCTGATCTGGGGGTTTTAACATTTAGCAATCATGTTCCTATATGTTTTCCTTATAGAATCTCTTTGAGGTACTGGTCAGTAGATTTTTTTTTTCTTAATTCTACTTTCCCCTTATTCTCTCACCACAGAACTTTTTTTTTTACTTATTTCTTGCATTATTGTATCAAGGTTCTTTTTTTTGGTCAAATTATTCTTATGTTTTCTCTTCTTGATCTATTGTTTTTCTTATATTTCATGTTATTTTCTTTTTTCATTCTTTATATTTTGTTTTATTATTTCTTGGTTTCATAACTTCACTGGTTTCCCTTTACCCAGTTCTAATTTTCAAAGAATCACTTTCTTCCTAAAGACTCTGGATCTCCTTTTCTATTAGTCGACTTTTTTTTCATAATCTTGTTTTTCTTGGAAGCTTCTTTGTTTTTTTCTTCAATCATTCTCACTTGATTTTCTACACAGTATTTAATTTTTCCAAACACATGTAAAGATATTTTTGAACATTCATCTTTGCAAAATCTTGTATTCCAAAATTTTCTCCCTCTCTTCCCCCAATCCCTCCCCAAAGCAGCAAGCAATCTGATATAGGTTAAACATGTACAATTCTTCGAAATATATTTCCATATTTGTCATGCTGCATAAGAAAAATCAAATCAAAGGGGGAAAAACCATGAGAAAGAAAAACAACACAAGCAAACAAACAGCAACAACAAAAGCCGAAAATACTTTGCTTTGATTCACATTCAATTTCCATAATCTCTCTAGATGCAGATAGTACTTTCCATCATAAGTCTATTGGAATTGTCTTGAATCAATTTAAACTTCATTGTTGAAAAGAGCCAACTCCATCACAGTTGATTATCACATAATCTTGTTGTGACTGTATACAATGTTCTCTTGGTTCTGCTCACTTCATTCAACATCAGTTCATGTAATTCTTTGTAGGTTTTTTTTTTTTTCTGAAATCAATCTGCCCATCATTTCTTATAGAACAATAATTTGAATTAGGACTTTTTTTTATTTTAGTATCTTCCTCTGAGGATGAATCCATTTCTCGTATTTCCATAGTAACTTTCTATGGTTGGGTTCTTTCTCTTTTGTCTGTTCATTAAAAAAAAAAGAATTTAGGGAAGAATTTTGGAAAGATGGTAGAATAGATCAGTAAATTTCAAACTCTCCAAATTTCCTGCATAAGCAAAACAAAATTGGGCCTTAGAGTGAACATAGACTGGTAAAAAATCAAGATTTGGGCTAATAGGCGTCCTTCTAGTGCAACCTAAGAAGATCTGAAGAAAGACTCTAGGCTGGAGAACTGAGACCTGCAGGTATTTTACTCCACACTTACGACTCTATCTCCTTTTATCTCATGTTTTAATTTTGGTTTGTTAGGCCTCCCAAACAGAAGGAAAAAAAGATGATAAATGGTACTGAAAATTGCAGTTGTTTTATTTGTGGTTGCTTTGGCTGGATGGAAGAATGAGAGACATTATTTCATTTGGCTACAAGAGGGAAAAAAATTGAGCAGTGATAATGGGTGAACTTGGAATACTTTTGAAGGTGAACCTAGAGGGCAGAAACAAAATGGCAGAGATGATACAGCAACTCATCTGAATTCTTCCAACATTCTTATCCAAAAAAATTTTGAAATAATGTCTCAAAAAATGCGGATCTTTCTTACAAAAAAAAATCTTCAAACAGAGACACATATAAAGGCCTGAAGCAGAATCTATTATGCTTCAACTAATGTAAAAGAAACAAAGGTAGCAAACATTATCTCAGACAAAGCAAAAATAAGAGATAAGCAGGGGAAAGTACACCTTGCTAAAAGGTGCGATAGACAATGAAGTAATATCACTAATAAACATATATGCACAAAATGGCATAGAATCCAAATTCTTAAAGAAAAAGTTAAATGAGTCACAGGAGGAAATAAACAGTAAAACTATACTAGTAGGGGACCTCAACTTTCCCTTCTCAGAACTAGGCAAATCTCATTAGAAAATAAATAAGAAGTAAGTCAAGGAGATGGATAGAATTTTAGAAAAATTAGATATTATAGACCACTAGAGAGATCTGAATGGAAATAGAAAAGAATATACTTTTTTTTTCTCAGCTGTACCTGATACTTCATCAATAAAATGACCATGAATTAGGGCACAAAAACCTTACAACCAAATATGGAAAAGAAGAAATAATAAATGCATCCTTTCAAGCCAATAATGTAATTAAAAATTACATTCAATAAAGGGACGATGAAACAGGTTAAAATTTAATTGGAAATGAAATAATCTAATCCTAAGGAATTAGTGAATCAAAAAATTAATCATAGAAACAAAAAATAATTTCACTTAAGAGAATGACAACAGTGAACTAATGTGTTATATTTCTAAATGCTCAAATAATGAAAGAGTTGGGTTGAATTTGTTAAGAAATTAATAGAAATTGTTCTATTTTGGTTTCTAAACCATTCAGCTCTTATATTTTATGGGTGAGTTTATTCCATTCACATTTTTTTTTGTTTCTCTTTGTTTATGCCTCTACCACTTCTTTTTATCCTGTTCCTCCTCACAAGTATGCCTTCCTTTCTCTTAACCCTCTCTCCTTTTAGCACCTTCTCCTACTTCCTTGCCAGGTAAAATAGATTTCTATAATCAATTGAGTATGTATGCTTCTTTCCTTTGAGTAAATTCTGATGAGTGTAATATTCAAAAACTCTTGTAACAGTTCAGCGCTGGAAACCAAGAACCTGGGTTTGATTTCTCCTCCGGATCATCTCAGCATGGGGAGGATGAGCATCTCCTGCTTGTTTCCTAGGCATTTTAGCATCTCCCCAGTGGGAGTGCACCATCCTGCACCAGATTGTGGTTGTCGGCATGCTGGCTGCTGCGGTTTCCCTGCTGTACTTTTCTGTCATCATCCATAAGTATAAGTACCGGCATTTGTCCCGGGATAAGAAGTTTCACAGGTATCTGGCCTGCATTAGGGACATTGAAGTCACTGACACCAGTAACCCCCACATCAATTACCGGATCGGGGTAGACTGCAGGAGCAGCGGGTTGTGGATCTTCGTCTACTGCTGACCCCAGCACAATGGCAACCCACACGATGTGTTGGACATCAGACAGATGAGGGACAAGAACCAGAAGCCGGTGGTGATGAAAACAAAACTGGGCATAACAGAGTTTGCTCCCTCTCCAGAAAAAGTCAGTGATTATATTTCTCCACTTCTGAGTTTTGCTGCAGAACAGGTGCCATGGACAAACACAAAAAGACCCCTCTCTATATCCTCTGTACGGCTGGGATAAGAATCCCTCCAGAAAGTCAGCAAAAAGCCATCCTGGAAGATCTTCTGACAGAAGTCCCAACACACTTTGACTTTGTTCTTCGACTCTCATGCCGAGGTTATTTCAGGGAAGCAGGAAAGTGTCTATATTTGGATTGGCATTAACTTTGTCCTTGGGCGATTTGAGCACATTGAAGATGATGATGAGGTCATGGTGGAAGTGAACATTCCTGGAGCTGAGAACCAAGCAGCCATTGTCCACAAGAGGAGAGTGGGTATTCTGAACATGGGTGGAGTGTCTATCCAGATAGCCTACGAAGTCCCCAAAAGTGTAAGCTTTGCCTCCTCACAGCAGGAAGAAGTAGCCAAAAATTTGCTACAGGGTCCTTGTTGCTGAGGAACAAGGTCCTTCTTCTGATATTCCCTACCTAGACCCTTCCCTTCCCTTAGACAAGAGGGACAAAATTAAGCAGAACGGGCAGACCATGTACCTTGGGGAACTGGAGACTTCACCCTGTGCAAGATACTCCAGCGTTTCATGAAGAAGACCAATGAGACCCAGACTTCCCTCAATGGGATCTATCAGCCTCCAGTTCATTTCCAGAACAGTGAATTCTATGGCTTTTCAGAATTCTACTATTGTACTGAGGATGTGTTAAGAATAGGAGTGAAGTAAAAAAGTATGCCAAATGGGACTGTCAGAAACATAATCTTCAATCTTTGTAGTTAAAAGTTTATTACTAGTTCTTCATTCCCTTATGCAGATGGTATTTTTTTTAACAACCCAGATGTGCTGTCCTGAAAAACCTGAGACCTTGACAACCTGATAAGCTTAAAGAAATACTGCTTATTGCTGTCTGGGAATGACCCCCTTAAGATCATAACTTTTTGCCTCCTGTTTAGAATAAAAATTCCTTTATTATGACAAATGTATCAAGAAACATTTTGATGTCTCTCTCTCTTCTTTCTATAACTATATGGCCCTGAAGCCACTCATTACTGACCCCTCCAGTCTTTGTGTTGGGAGATCAGTCCTGGCCAGTAATAAACACTCTTAAAACTTCATTATTTTGGCTGCCCTGTTTTTCTCTCGCCTGGGTACTTCAGGAGGAGATTACAATACTGCTAAGTTTATTAAAACTGCCAAAGATTATTGTGCAACAAAGTGGTCCGTCTTATGGGAACGCTTTGACCAGGGCCTGTATGCCTCTCATGCTGACCTCCATAGGCTGAAGTATTAGTGCTTTAAATATGCCTGGATATATGAGATGTTTCACCGAGGCTTCTCATTCCCAGTTAATTGTAGCAATCTAAAGATGGCCTTCCTGGTGTAGGACAAGGAAGTGCAGTGGATACTGGGAGCAATCCTCTACAGGACCTGGTTTTTGCCTTTGAGAGACATCCACCAGGGGACCTTCCAGGCCAGCCACATGCACTGGCAGAGCTTTTCGTTTGTCTGCAACCACTACCTGTTCTGGACCTGCTTCCTGGTCGTCCTCTTCTCCATCCTGCTCTACCTGCTACCCCTGAGGGGGATTCACGGGCGTGCTGTGGAGCAGCTCCAACATCCTCCCTCTGGATGGAGGAAGGCCTCCCCTCCACCCCATAAAATGTCTGGTACCTTGTGAGCTGGGACACAAGGGCCTGGGGAGACTCAGAAAGAAAAAGCCGTTTTTGCCTCAAGTGTTCTTTTCATTTCTCCCCTGTTTTTCCCTTCCCATTTGGTCCCTTCAAATAACAACAAAACAATTTTTAAAAATTCTTAGGAATTACAATTATCATCTTTCTACATAGAAATGTAAACTATTAAACCTTATTATGCCTCTCACGATTTTTCTTTCATGTTTACCTTATTATGCTTCTCATGAATCTTGTATTTGAATGTCAAATTTTCTATTCAACTTTGATCTTTTCAGTAATGCTGGGAAGTCCTCTATTTCATGTTGTTGTTGTCATGAACCTATTTGGGGGTTTTCTTGGCAAAGATGCTGGAGTAGATTGCCATTTCCTTCTTTACCTTATTTTACAGATGAGGAAATCTGTAAGTAAGATACATTCAGGAGAATGTATCTTATTGACTCCAGGCTAGTATTATTCTATCCAAATATGCCACCTAATTGCTTCTCTATTTCATTAAATATTTATTTTTTTCCTCAGAAAGATTACACCTCATGGTTCCAAGGATGAAACCAAGATGGTGGAGTGAAGCCAGGAACCTGTTTGAGCTCTCCCAGTTTTCTTCAAAAACCACATAAAACCAAATCTCTGAGCATAATCTGATAGAATCAAACTACTATCCAACTCAAGATAGATTGGAAAAATTTCAAGAAAGGTCAGTCTCACTGGGGTGAAAAGGGTGTTCAGTTCAACTCAGACAGACTCTAGGAAAGCTTATGAGAGGGCCTTAATCACAGCAAATCAACAACTAAAACCCTCACCCCTGGATCAGTAGAGGAATAGATCAGTGAGGCAGTTTCCAGGCCTAGTTCAGAAGGCAAATTCTGGGAAACCAGGCTGTTTCCTGAAAAGATCAGGCAAAGTTACCCCCTGCAAACACAAGGGGCCCCTGTGCTCAAAGCCAAGGCTCAAGCTACACAGAAAGCTTGTGACAGCATGCCCTTTACCCCAGGAGCAGAATTCAACCATGAATGTAAAAAAGAGGAAATACCAAAAGAAAAGAAAAGAAAATAAGCAAGAAACAGAAAGAAAATGAGCACTTGACCATAGAAAGCTATTATGGTGACGGGGAAGACCAAAACACCAACTCAGTTGAGGACAAAACGTCCAAAAAGAAATCTTAAACAGTGATATGAATTGGTCTCAAGCCCAAAAAGGCTTCTTGAAAGTGCTCATAAAAGACTTTAAAAAGCAAATGAGAGAGATAGAAAGAAAATGAAAAAAAATGAGAGATATGCAAGACAGAGTCAACAGCTTGGAAATGGAAGACAATTTATTTAAAAATACAATTGACCAAATGCAAGAAGAAAAAATCCACTGGGTAAAACAACAACAACAACACCTTCAAAAGTAGGTTGAATCAAATGGGAAAAGATATATAAAAGCTAACTGAAGAAAAGCACACATTAAAAACTAGAATGGAGCAAATGGAAGCAACTCTACAAGACATCAAGAATCAGTCAAACAAATCAAAAAGAATGAAAAAGTGGAAGAAATGTAAAATACTTCATTGAAAAAACAAATGACCTGGAAAATAGATCCAGAAGAGATAATTTAAAAATCATTGGCCTACTTGAAGGCCATGACCCCCAAAAAAGAGCATGGACAACATTCTTCCAGAGATCATCAAAGAACACTGCCTCAATATTCTAGAAACAGGGAGTAAATAATCATTGAAAGAAGGCACTGATCACCTTCCTTAAGAGAACCTACAAGGAAAACCCCAAGAAACATTGTTGTAAAACTCCAGAACTACAATCTCAAGGAAAAAATACTGAAATCTTCTAGAATATCAAATATCAAGGAGCAACAGTTAGGATTACCCAGAATTTGGAAACTTCTACAATAAAGGATGAGAGGGCCTAGAATACCATATTCCAGAAGGCAAAGGACCTGAGGTTACAATTAAGAATTAAATACCCCAAAAACAGGGTCACTAATACATTGTTGGTGGAATTGTGAATACATCCACCCATTCTGGAGAGAAATTTGGAACTATGCTCAAAAAGTTATCAAACTGTACATACCCTTTGATCTAGCAGTGTTACTACTGAGCTTATATCCCAAAGAGATCTTAAAGAAGGGAAAGGGACCTGTATGTGCAAGAATGTTTGTGGCAGCCCTCTTTGTAGTGGCCAGAAACTGGAAACTGATAGATGTCCATCAATTGGAGAATGGCTGAATAAGTTGTGGTATATGAATATTATGGAATATTATTGTTTGGTAAGAAATGACCAGCAGGATGATTTCAGAAAGGCCTGGAGAGACTTATATGAACTGATGCTGAGTAAAATGAGCAGGGCCAGGAGATCATTATATACTTCAACAACAATACTATATGATGATCAATCCTGATGGACCTGGCCATTTTCAGTAATGAGATGAACCAAATCAGTTCCAATGGAGCAATAATGAACTGAACCAGCTACATCCAGTGAAAGAACTCTGGGAAATGACTAAGAGCCATTATATTGAATTACCAATCCCTATATTTTTGCCCGCTTGCATTTCTGATTTCCTTCACAGGCTAATAGTACACTATTTCAAAGTCTGATTCCTCTGATTCCTGATTGAAATATACAATATTTCAGAGTCCGATTCTTTTTGTACAGCAAAATAACAGTTTGGACATGTATACTTATTTTGTATTTAATTTATACTTTAACATATTTAACATGTATTGGTCATCCTGCCATCTAGGGGAAGGGATGGGGGGAAGGAGGGGAAAAATTGGAACAAAAGGTTTGGCAATTGTCAATGTTGTAAAATTACCCATGCATTATAACTTGTAAATAAAAAGCTACTAAAAATTAAAAAAAAAAATTAAATACCTCAATGAGACTGAGCATCATCTTTTAGAGGAAACAATGGATCTTCAATGAAATAAGATACTTTCAATCATTTCTATTGAAAAGAACAGTACTAAAAAGAAAATTTAATCTTCAAACATAGGACTCAAGAGAAGCATAAAAAAGTAAATGGGGGGAATATATATATATATATGTAAAATTTAAAGGTTAATTTGTACATCCTTATATGGGAAAGTGTTATCTATAATTCTTGAGAAGTGTATCTGTTACTAGGGCAAATAGAAGTGGGCACCACAAGGATGGAGGGTGTGGCTGTGAATGGATTCTGATGTGATAATACCCAAAAAAGGCATTAAGGGGTAAAAAAAAAAAAGGACTATACTGGAAGAAGAGGAAAGGGGATGTATAATAGGACAAATTAGGTCACATAAAGAGGCACACAAGATCTACTACAGCAGAGGGAAAGAAGGGGATAGATGAGCATTGTCTGAAGCTTGATCTCATCAGTTTTGTCTCAAAGATCATTCAATTGGGTCCATAACTGTATCTGGCCTTATTTTAAAAAAAAGTAAAAGAAAGAGAAAAGAAAAAGGAGGGGCTAAAAAAAAGGAGGGCAGAAACTCTAGGAGAAAAAATGATGAGAAGGGGGAGGGGTGATAGAAGATAAGGTACTAAGTGGGGTGGGTTAAAAAAACAAAACACTGCTAAGAGAAGGAAGAGGAATGAGAGAAAATAAGGTAGCGGGTGGGATAAGTTAAAAAAAAACACTACTCAGGACAAGGTGGAAAGAGAGAACAAAAATATGTACAGGGGAGAAAATAGGATGGAGGGAAATAATGAGCTAGTAATCATAATTGTGTATGTGAATGGAATGAACTCTCCAATAAAACAGATACATAATCTGATAGAATGAAACCATTCTCCAACTAAAGATAGATTGGAAAAACTTCAAGAAAGGTCAGTCTCATTACTGGGCTTATACCCCAAAGAGATACTAAAGAAAGGAAAGGGGCCTATATGTGCCAAAATGTTTGTGGCAGCCCTGTTTGTAGTGGCTAGAAACTGGAAAATCAATGGATGCCCATCAATTGGAGAATGGTTGGGTAAATTGTGATATATGAATGTTGTAAAATATTATTGTTCTATAAGAAATGACCAGCGGGATGAATACAGAGAGGATTGGCGAGACTTACATGAACTGATGAAGTGAGCAGAACCAGGAGATCATTATATACCTCAACAACGATACTGTATGAGGATGTATTCTGATGGAAGTGGATTTCTTTGAGAAAGAGACCTAACAGTTTCAATTGATCAATGATGGACAGAAGCAGCTACACCCAAAGAAAGAACACTGGGAAATGAATGTAAACTGTTTGCATTTTTGTTTTTCTTCCTGGGTTATTTCTACCTTCTGAATCCAATTCTTCCTGTGCAATAAGAGAATTGTTCGGTTCTGCACACATATATTGTATCTAGGATATACTGCAACATATTCAACATATATAGGACTGCTTGCCATCTGGGAGAGGGGTGGAGGGAGGGAGGAGAAAAATCGGAACAGAAGTGAGTACAAGGGATAATGTTGTAAAAAATTACCTTGGCATGGGTTCTGTCAATAAAAAGTTATTATAATTAAAAAAAATAATAAAGGTCAGTCTCACTGGGGTAAAAAGGGTGTTCAGTTCACCGTAGACAGACTCTAAGAAAACTTATAAGAGAGTCTTAATCACAGCAAATCAGCAACTAAGCAAATAGCAGAATAGATTTTAAAAACAGAATCCTATAATATATTGCTTACAAGAAACACATATGACACAGAGAGACACAGAGAGAGTAAAGGTAAAAGTCTGGAGCAGAATTATTTATTCTTCAACTGAAGTAAACAAGTAGAGATAGCAATTCTGATCTTAAAGCAAAAGTAACAATTGATCCAATTAAAAAAGATAAGGAAGGAAAGTACATCTTGATAAAGTATACCATAATCAATGCAGTAGTAACATACTAAATGTATATGCACTAAGTGGTACAGCATACAGATTCCTAGAGAAGATAATAATCAACTTAGAGGAAGAAATGGATAGCAAAATTATATTAATAGGGAACCTCAGCCTTCCCCTCTCAGAATCAGACAAATCTAACCACAAAATAAATAAAAAATTAGGGAGGTTAATAGAATCATAAAAAACCTAAATATGATAGACCTTTAAAGAAAATTGAATAGGGACTGAAAAGAAAACTTTTAAAACTATTTTCTCAGCAGTACATGGCACCTACACAAAAATTGACCATGTATTAAGGTATAAAAACCTCATAATCAAATGCAAAAAAAAGGCAGAAATAGTAAATGCTTTCTTTTCAGACCATGATGCAATAATATATATATTCAATAAAGGGCCAGGGAAAAAATAGACTAAAAACCAATTGGAAATTAAATAATCAATTTCTAAAGAATAAAATCAAACAAATCACAGAAATGATCCATAATTTCAACCAAGAAAATGGCAATACCAAACAATATTTAACATACCAGCACCTATGAGATGCAGCCAAAGCAGTTCTTAGGGAAAATTATATATCTCTAAAACGCTACATGAATAAAATAGATAAAGAGGAGATGAAGGAATTGGACATACAACTAAAAAAACTAGAAAAAAGAACAAATTAAAAATCCCCCATTAAATGTCAAATTAGAAATTCTGAAACTCAAAGGAGAGATTGATAAAATTGAAACTAAGAAAACTATTGAAATAATGAATAAAACTTTAAGAGTTGATTTTATGAACAAAAACCAACAAAGCAGAGAAATCTTTGGTTAATTTGATTAGAAAAAGGAAAGGAAAAAAACCCAAATCACCAGCATCAAAAGTGAAACGATTAAACTTACCGCCATAAATTAAATCAATAATTATTTTTGCCCAACTGTATGGCAATAAATCTGACAATCTAATCAAAATGGATGAATATTTACAAAAATATAAATTGTTCACATTAACAAATGAAATTAATTAGTTTCATTTTAGAAAAAAGAAATTGAACAAACCATTAATAAACTCCCTAAGAAAAAATCTCTAGGTCCAGATGGATTTTAAGTGAATTCTACTAAACATTTAAAAACAATTCAATACTATGTTAACTGTTTTTGGAAAAAAAATGCCAAATTTCTTCTATGACAAATATGGTATTGCTACCTACACCAGGAAGAGCAAAACAAAGAAAGAAAATTACAGACCAATCTCCCTAATGAATATCGATGCAAAATTTTTAATTAAAATATTAGCAAAGAGATTACAGCAACTTTTCATAAGGATAATACATTATGACCAAGTGGGATTTTATACCAGGAATGCAGAATTGGTTTAATATCAGAAAAACTATTACTATAATCAAACATATCAATAAAAATTTGGCTGTCCAGAGTATTATACATTAATTTCATGATGGCATGCTTACCCAGATTTTGGACAATGGATAATGATCAAGAACTTTCCTAGGTACCAATGAAGTGAAACAAGAGTATATTCTTGCTCCCATGTTTTTTAGCATGATGTTTTCAGCCATGTTGTCAAATGCCTTTAATGAGTACAAATATGGAATCAAAGTAAGGTACTACTCTGATGGTAAATTCTTCAACTTGAAAAGGCTACAAGCTAAAACTAAAGTAAAGGGAGTATTGATGCATGATTTTTTTGTTTGCAGATGAGTCTACTACACTCAATGCAACCTCCAAAGCTGAGATGCAACAAATATGGATCAATTCTCTGCTGCTTGTGTTAATTTTGGCCAAACTATTAACACCAAGAAAACACAGATGTTCCCTCAGTCAACACCACACCATCCATATAAGGAACCATCAGTTACCACAAGTGAACTTCTGAATGTTGTGGAAAAGTTCACTTATTTTGACGATACACTTTCCAGCGATGTACACATTGATAATGAGGTTGACACACTCATTGCCAGAACTAGTGTTTGGTAAGTTCCCAAAAAAATGGGAGAAAAGATGCTTTAGACTGATGATCAAACAGAAGTCTACAGAGCTGTTGTACTGACCTCATAGTTGCATGCTTATGAAACCTGGACAATATACCAGCGCCATGCCAGGAAACTGAATCATTTCCACTAGAATTGTCTTAGGAAGATTCTGAAGATCACCTGGTAGGATAAGACACCAGACACTGAGGTTCTTTCTTGAACTACACTGCCAACTATTCAAACTCTATCACAGAGAATGCAAATCCATTGGGCTGACCACATTGTTCAAATGCCAAATGTATGCTTGTCCCCCCCCCCCAAAAAAAAGACTTTTACAGAGAATTCACACAAAACAAACACTAATGTGGTAGTCAGAAAAAGCAATACAAGGACACCATCAATTGTTGGAATTTACAAAGTGTTAAGCCATTAGAGTTGATAGAGACAATAATTATCTAATTTAGCATGGTTCAATATGATTGATTTGATCTTGGAAGGAGATGTTTTGGGCTGGAACTTGAAACAAGGTACTAAGTACAACTGATAGAAATGATGCTTGTGTTCACACCTTTAGAGAGCTCATAGAAGCAAGAAATATTTAAGTACTCATTGGAGTTCACATGTTTGGGAGATTTCAGAGTTTAGAAAGAGATATCGGAATTCACACCTCCCTTGAAGTCCTTAGGGCCAGAGAGCATGCTGGGAGATATCCCACAATCCCACTCTTGGAGAAGTAGCATAAATGCAGCTCCAATGAGCCACTCAAGAGAATTTTTTGGGAACATTCCCAGGGGTTGGAGAGGAGCACTCTGCGAAGAAGCCCACAAGCCCTATCTTTGAGGCAAGAGAGATTCATTGCATCTTCTACCTTGGTGCTGACTGGAGTCGGAAGGACAAACCTTTGGATTTGGAGACATTCAGAGGGAGTTCTTGGAACCAAGCAGAGAGATAGGCCTCTGAGCTAACTGGGCTATTTTGGAAGGAGAAAATAAACGTTTACATTTTTACCAGCTGACTGCGATTTTGGAGTAATTACTGATTGTAACTGAAACTAAGGCTGCCTCCAGAAAACCTTCCCAAGAAACCTGCTTTTTCCCAGAGAGAATTATTATTATTATTTTAAAGAAGAGAAAAACACCAACAGTCAATAACTTTAGAATTAATTGTACAATATGGGAAACATTGGCTTAAGACCACATGGTGTGCCCTCATTAGCAAAGGTGCTGTGTTTTATAAGCAAAGCAGAATTGAATTAACTCAGAGGAAATTAGAGATGCACAAAGTTAGAGAAGCCACCCCAAATGTTCATAGGATCTATTTGTGTCCAATTTGTGTCAGAATATTTCAAGTCCATATCAGACTGATGAGTCACAGTTTGACACACTGTAAAGGGCTCTAACAAGAATGACATTATTTTGGTCTTCTGAGAACAAAGAACAACCAAGGAGACAAATAAGGTTAACTTTTAAGAAAAATGACTTCTGAGTAAGTTAATGTCCCCCGTCCCCCTCAAGTTTGAACCAGTCTTCAGTAACAAAAGTCAAAAAAAGGGAAGGAGATGGAGCTTGATAGGAGACTACTGAATATGTATATGGGAATTCTTTTTTTTTTTAAAGAGCACTCTGTTGCTTGAGACTCAACCATAAATGATATCTATTGATTAGGAACTATTGACTGACAGTTTTGATATAGCCTCAGACTTCAAAGTGACCATAGTCATCTTACTCAGGGACTAAAGTAGGTAAATAATATTATCTCACATTTCTGTAGTTCATCCTTCTGCCATAATAATATGTTTACTGGACATCTGTGAAGTCATACTGGATACACAAACATATGGGAATTCTTTATGCCTATATATGTTTCTGCTTCAACATCAGGAATTCATAGCATATATATATATATATATATATATATATATATATATATATATAATAAAGTACTTATCTCTCTGATTGCAGATATTCAATCTTTTTAGGTGAGATGGACCACAATGTGTTGCTACACTAAACACAAAGTTTCATTGACTCCTGATTATCTTTAACATCAAAAACAAACTCCCTTCTTTGGTATTTAAAACTGTAATCTGGATTCAGTCAGATTATAGCAATCTTTCCCTACCCATGACAGAGATGAGAAAGGACAGAATTCCAGAAACAGGAGACATGTACTGAAAATGTCTCTACATCCTCTATGGTCCAATACATGATCCAACTCTCTTTCTTTCACATACAATCCTCTACTTCCCATATCTATGCATTTTAATGTGCCCTTCATGCATGGAATATACTCCCTCTTTCCCATCACTTCTGAGAATATTGTGTTTCCTTTAGAGCTCTATTCAAAGAATGTATCAGGTCCTCCCAGAAATTCCCAGCTGCTAATGCCTTCTCCCTGAAATTACTTTATATCTACTTTTATGAGCACTTGCTGATTTTCATAATAGGCCATTAAATCCTGGTGGACAGAAACTGTTTCATTTTTTGCTCCTGTATTCCCATTAAGATAGTTTTTTTTTTGTTTTGTTTTGTTTTTTTTGTGGTAGGTACAATATTATCTGTCTTGTATAGTTAGATAAAAAGCTTCAGAAAGGTTAAATTATTTGTTCACAGTCACTTACCTAGTAAATGTTTAAGTCAGGATTTCAACTTGGGTCTTGATTTAAAAAACAGTATTCTTTTCACTCTATAATCATGTAAAAAGAATGTTTTAACTTTTACCATGATCCTTGATTCCTATGTAATGGTAGAACCTCGGATATTTCCCTATTCTATATGGAACCTACAGAAAAGCAACACTCTGTCAAAGTATTCTGTGTACTCCCACATATGCACACATACACAAAGAGTTCATGAACCCCTATTAAATCTGTTCACTTTTACTTGTTAGTATAAAACACAATTAGTTCAAAGCAAAAGCATTTAATGAAATAACATAGACAGAAAAGGAACAAAAGGATAAATAGATAGAATATTAACATAGTACATGCTCACTCATATGCATATACTATCCCAGGTGGAAATATCTAAGAAATATTTTTGGTTAAGGATAAATATGGATTTTGCATATAGGCTAGGCATAAATAAAAGAAATATGACATCTGGAAATCATATATATATATAAAGAACATGTGTGGCTGAACCAAGTATACCATGTAGGGATAGCTCATACTTCTTATGATTTTATAATGAGTGTCCACTGTTGGATTTTTAATCAGATCACACCTATTAACCATGAGTGTGCCTTTGTGTTCTATCCTGGGTTCTCTTTTCTTCTCCCTCTATATAGTCTAGATTTTTACCATCAATCCTCATAGATTAAATTATGATCTCTATCCTAATGATTCAAAGTTCTCTTTACATATTCCTAATCTCTCTTTTGCATTTCTGTCTATTAAATATATCAAACTGGATTTTCTATAAAACTCTTAAACTCAACATGTCTAAAATTGAACTTACGTTTTTCTTCAAGTTCTCTCTTTTCCCCAATTTTCCTATTACTGTTGAAACTATCACTATCATCCCAGTCACCCAAACACCTAGACTCCTCATTCTCTTTCATCCTCCCATCATATCCAATCTATTATCAAATGCCATAATTTCTACCTTTATAACATTTCTACCATATGTACCTTTTTTTTCCTCTGACACTGCCAGAAACCTGGTACAGACCCTCATCACCTCACACTTGGACTGTTCCATAATGTGCTGATGGTCTCCTAACCACAAGTTGTTCTCCGCTCCAGTCCACCGTTCTCTCATCTATCAAACTAATATTCCTAAAACGTGGATCTGACCATTTCATTCCTACCTTTACTACTATTCAAGTTTCAGTGGTTCCTTATAATATTTAGAATAAAATCTAAAATTCAATGTTTGGCTTTTAAAGCCCTCCACAACTTGAATTATTCAAACTTTTCCATTCTTCTTATACTTCACTTAAAATTTCCATAATCCTCCCCCACCCCACCCTAACACATCTATACATATGCTCTGTGATCTAGTTGTAAATCTCCTTGTCCGAAACAGGAAACTCCATCTCCTGATACTGGGTATTTTCATTGACTGTCCCCCATGTCTGGAATTCTTTCTCTCCTAGTTTCCCTGGCTTCAAGTCCTAACTAGCATCCCACTTTCTACATGAAGGCTTTTCTAATCCTGCTTAATTCTAGTGCCTTTCTGTTGATTATCACTAATTTTTCATATATATTTTTTTTCATTCATATTATTTCCTCTCCTAAACAATGAGCTTCTTGAGTCCAAAAACTGTTTTGTAACTTTCTTTGTGTCCCTAGCACTTTATGTAGTGCCAGAATATAGTAGGCACTTAATAAATATTTGTTGACTTATAGAGCTACTAGCATCTTCTAGTAATATCATCATGAGGATCCTCCTGAGCCAAATATCCTGGATTATTTTCTGGAATTGTAGATGAAGTGAATAATCTACTGGAAACTATTCCATAATGATTTGCCATAAACCGCTACTGGACCAAGGTCCACAAAATTTACCTGCCTCCACTGACCATATGGCTACAGCATTTTCTTGCTGCAAGATGTTGAAATTTATGTCTGTAGAACACTTGTTTGACATCTCTACTAATATCCGCAAGGGTAAATGAATGGAAAAACTCTCTTTTATAAGGATAAACTGACAACTCTGTATTCATAGCTAAGGCTAAAATTCAAAGACCCAACAATATGCCCCAAGGCTAATTTGAATTTATCTTGAACTTTTGATATCTACAATAAAATTGTAGTTCTTTGTGGTCTCCCTTTGTGTCCCCAAATACTTAATAAATAATTATTAAGTGAATAACAGATTTTGTCATTATGTTATTTCTGGTTAGAAATAATCCACAGCATGAAAATGAATTTATATCAAAACAATAGCAAGCTAAAAAAGTCACTGACTTTTCACCTAATTCCCTTTCCCACATTATTTATGAATAAGTGGCTAATAACAAGCCTCCAAAATTTTGAGACACCCAATATAACCTGATTTCCAAGTATAAAAATTTAACCAAAATTTTCTGATTGCATGTTATTTGTATTACCAAGCAACTGGCAGGATGGTAAGCCTAATCAAGACATTAAAATAAATGAAACAATTGAATGAAGAAATGAATGTTCCTGGGCAATTCCATCTTTTAAAAGATTTTTAAATGTCCAAGACATAATAAAATATCAACCAAACTATACTGAATAAACATGTCCATCCTCCTATGATCATTAGAGGGATTTTGTTGTTGCTGCTGTTGTTGTGTTGTTGTCATCCCTTTACAAATTGGAAAAAAGAATATATTCCTTCACAAAACAGAAATGTAGTTGTATAGAATTCTGATCCCAAAAGTGCCTTTTTCTCTCAGAGGTAATTGGCCTATCACAATGAACTTCTTTTTGAGATTACATAAACCACTGCATTCAAACCAAATTCTTATTAGCCATCAACCAAACCAGACAAAAGGAATTGCCTCTCACCCTAAAAGTAGTCTAGTATGCTGCCTCCATTGCTCTTTGGTTGGGGAGTGAATAGGGAGGGAACATAGCAGGCTCAGAGCCATTATATGGAAAGTTTATCACTTAATATCACCAGGGTCAGGCTGGCCACACAAATCCTGATTTTGAGAGTGAAATTTTCTCCTTTCCATGAAAGGCAGAGATAATGATTCCAGCACAGATGGAGAAGATTTCTTCAGGGAAGAAAAGCGACATTTAAGTTGGTTAATGCCTTCCCTGGTGAGCCATTGTCTTCTTGTTTGGGGTGCCTGAGACCTCATTTTAGATACACAGAGATTCTTCCACTGTGATTGATTACAGAGAAACCATCAGCAAGCACAAATGAATCAATTCAAGAGGCTATCTTACCCTACTCTGGATGAGTCCCTTCCTGCTTCCCCTAAGTATTTACCCTTTTCTTAAAAACATTATTTATCTGAGGAACCTAATTTAAAGTAGTTTCATTGGTCTATTCAGTCAAAGGGGAACTTAATACATATATTTATATATTTATATTTATATTATTTCTCTAGTTTCTTAAAAATTTTGTTTTAAAAATAAATCATATTCATCCATAACAAAGATGCTATTGTTACATTAGGCCTAATCCAACCCTTCCAATAAAGGAGGATATTAAGATTAGGATTTTCTTTGTCATACTGCTTTCCCCATCCTTTGTGTCATTATTAGGCTCATCATACCTTTTACCTGGACTATTGTACTAACCTTCTAACTAATCTCTCACTAACATTTTTCCACTACAACCTGTCCTACACAATGCAGAATGATCCATATCATTCCCGTATTCTAAAACCTTTCTTGGATCATCATTGCCTATAGAATAATGATTAAACTTCTTAGCTTACTATAAAACTTTACTATAATCTCACTCTCTAGTCTTCTGTTAGAGCCAAAATAAACTAGAAAAATCAGATCAACAAGTACATACAAAGTATTTTCTATGAGTCACTGTTCTAAACTCTGGCAATACAAATACAAGCAGGAAAAAAATAGTCCTTTGATATCAAGAAGTTGACATGCTAATGTGGTAAGATACGACATGAAAAACAGCTGAAAGGGGATGTGAGGAGAGAAGTGAAGGTACTCAGAGTAGGGACATGATAGAGAAAATGTGAGAACCAGAAGTACATACTGGGGAGGAATAAACCCTAGCCTGACTATTATACTTAAAAATGGAGGTACTGAGAGAAGCTAATTATTCATTGAGAAAGGCCTCATAGTAAGAATAAGCTTACAATGTATGAGGTCCATTGGGGGAGTAAGCTACTAGAGTGTAGAAATTCATATAGCTACTATGTTTTTTGACAAATTGAACCATTTTCTGTCCTCAAAATACATTTTTCTGACTTATAGGTTTTTTCAATTCCATTTTCCCCTAAACCTAGTATATCCCCTACTCAGCTACTTTTCTTCTTGCCTCTATGCTATCTACTCTTCAAGTTATTGTCAAATTGTATCAGCCTTCCTTGATCCATTCCAATTAGAAGAACTCATTTCTATATCATCTATTCTCAAAGCTCTTTGTATTTCTCTTAGCCATAATCTAGTGCTAAAAATAACCAATTTGTATGATACTTTCTTCTTTACAACCTTAAGATGGGCTTTGCATCTAATACTAACTATATTTATGAATGAGGAGACTGAGGGTCAGGGAGGCTACATGACTTTCCCAGGTCTCATAGTAAGTGAGTTTAAGAACCAGAATTTAAATCTCAGCTTCTAGTGACTCTCAATTCAGAGCTCTTTCTGTGATACCATCTTCCTGTCATCCTATTTTATGTTCTATTCATCTAAGTTTATGTTTTATTTTCCTTCCTAGCCTGAAATCTCCTTAAGAGCAAAGAGAGCATCATATTTATTTTTTATTCTTTCCTTCAGCACCTAACACAGTGCTCTTTATACATGGTAGGTATTTAAAAAAACAAATGAATTCTCCCTTCTAACCAGCAATCAGCAAGGCAGCAATGTATATGTGTATAGCACCTGCCTGGGAAATCTGCTCTCTTACTTATCTTAGTATCTTAACAGCTACAGCAAAGAATCCCCTAGCTCTTCCTTGTTGTTGAGTTGTGTTCAGTTCTTTGTGATTCCATTTGGGTTTTCTTGGCAAAGACAGTGATTTGCTATTTCCTTCTCCAATTCATTTTACAGATGAGGAAACTGAGGCAAACAGGATAGGTGCATTGGCCAGAGTCACACAGCTAGTAAATGTTTGAGACTGCATTTGAATTCAGGTCTTCCTGACTCCAGGGCCAGTTTTCCATCCACTCTGCCACTAAATTACCCACCTCCTCCTCCCCCCAACTATATTATTTTTTAAATTATAAAGTACTTTTCTTACAACAATGTTGTATGGTAGCTAGAATACATATCATCATTCCCACTTTGTTGATAAAGAAACTGAAGCTCAGGAGGGTCATCCAGTTTCCCAGGGTCACTCTGCTGAGACCAAAGAAAGGCAAACCACCTCTACAGATTTCCAAGCCAGATTGTCATCCTGCATCATCAGACTGCCCCTCTCCCATTTTTTAAAACAAACTTAGGATCATCAAAAATCTGGAACCAGAAGAGAATTCAAGAACTTCTAATTCCTTTATTTTGAGAAACTGAGTCCAGGAGAGATTTGATTATTTGTAAGAGGGACAGAATATGGACCCAGACTCAGGTATTCTTTTTCCAAATTCATTACCCTTTCCCACTGGACCACATTGCTTGTCCTTGTATTGTCTCTGCTCTTACTATCTTATTGAAACATCCTAAACACAGCATGTAAACCAGGATGAACAGTGTTGAATGTCAAATCACAATTAGAAGATGCCTGGATCTGCATGGAATATAGGAAAAGAATGTCTGAGAGTAAAACTCCATCAGCTTTGTCAAAGAGTTAGGAGGCTCTGATGCTAAGGGACCATTCCTGGTTATTTAGATAGAAATATCATTCCAGTGGAGAAAGGTAATTCATCAGACTGCCACTGCTTAATAGCAATATCCGTTAAGAACAGCCACATCCTTTTGCTCTGGTTCTATATTCACCAGGCAATTTTCTTTTGTGTGATTTGGTTTCATGAGTGGCCCTTCCAGAAATGGGGAACCCTGGGTAGATGTATGGACCCACTTCTAACTTGGCTATATCCTACATTCTAAACCAACCTATTTCAATTTGCAAAACTATCAGTTTCTCTATTGTGACTTATTCCCCCAGTGCCCAATCACTTTGGATGAGCTAATAAAAATAAAACTCTGGCCTATAGGGCTGAGAATTTTATGCTGAAGAAGGGGTGACCCAATCAAAGACATGTAACTGTTGAGGCCTCCAGGAGGCCAGTCTTAGATGTCAAGATAATAGTGACTTTTGTATGAAGTTTGCAATTTCGCTTGTTCTATAAATGCTTCTTTCTATTCTTTTTTCTTTTTTTATAACTCAAATAAATGAATTCCTGTGAGAAATCATGTTGAGGTGTCAGAAAGGGTGGAGAGAAAACGGTAAGAAAGAGTTGGGGAAGGCAATCATATAGTATCAGCAGCTACTTTGGGGGCCACGGGGGTGGGAAATTCAGAACTATGTGAAAATGAATATTCTCTAGCTCCAGTGATCTGCATTGAGCTGGGGTGTAGTAAGAGAGAAATTCTGGGCAAAGAGCAAAGGTTAAATCGGTCAACTCTGAAAAAAATCACTTCAAGGAAGAGATTGCTTCACTGAGAAGCTGAGGCTCAAGAAGTAGGAGCTATTACTTCACAGAGCTCAAGAAACAACTGAAGGGGAAATAAATATTCTCTCTTTATCTATCTATCTATCTATCTATCTATGAACATCTTAGTGATATCTGGATATCATTGGACTCTATGGGATCATCTGGCCCTTTTCATCATGAAACTGATTCTCCCAGGTTCTCTAAGAATCCTATGGAGTCCTGGAAGAACCCAGGTTCACAGGGAGAAAAGTAGAGCTTAAAGTTGTTTTTTCCCCCAAAGCTTTATTAACATTTGATGGACATTGATATATGTGGTAGAGGCACCACCAATTTTTCTCTCTGATATGTTCTCTCATAAGAATAATATCAGTGGGATAGATTTTTTCCTGAATATAAAACACCATTTTCAAACAAAGGAAGGAAAATGTTTTCTGTAGCTGTTCCACATCTATTATGAGCTTATAGCACTACTGTTCACAAGGTTCTTTTATGATTCAATAAAATAATTAAGACGAGAGAAACTTTTTATGTACTCAGATTTTTGTCAAAAAAAATGTTTTACAAATTGTCAATATCTCCTGTTACACAGGTTACCCTCATGAAAATTTCAGGGTCTGATTACATAATCAGCAACTAATATGCTTAATGACTTTCCATTACACCTAACAATAATGGTGATATGTTTTAAAATTGCATTTATATTCACGTTATTTTGACCTCACTTTCAGTCTCTCAATGCAATCAGGCCCCGGCAGTTAGCAATAATTTGCCTGATTACCACAGCAGGCTTAGAAGTCGTTCCCATGCATAGGAAAAGAAATGCAGTCTCTGGGATGAGAGTGGTACAAGTAACCCAGGTTGATTTTTGTGTTGTGCTGTAACCAAAGAAGATTTTTGCTTGCCAAACACCTGGTGAGGAAACTAGTACATCACTGGAAAATGTCAGACAGGAGCAGGATACAATTTGAAGAGTTTTATTAATTTGAAAATTAGACCTGGAGAGTGAGGAAGAGAGAAACATCAAATTCTCTAGTAGCATCCACAGAATCAAGTACCTTCTCCAGTTTAGAAACAAGTTTATCATATGTGATAATGTGTTAATGAGTTGAAGGATTGGAATGTAAACTCTATGAGATCCCTTTTTCAGGTTATCCCCTTGATTGTTCCTCTCGAAGGGCAATGGTTAGCTTTTCTTCTAAAGCTTAAAATGAGAACAATCTTATCTTTGAGGTAATGAACAAAGATAAAACTTTCATAGTAGTCCATAGAAAGTAATGGTAATTAAAGCTCTCACAGCAGATTCCTGTAAGGTCTCCGTCATTTACATTAATTTCTGAATACAACCATGACCACTACTGGGGGTGATCATGGCTTCCTCTTCCCACTCAGTGTTCCCTTTACTTTCTTCATTACCCCTACAGAGATGCTTCTTACAGCTCTAGCTTTTCAGTGTTCTCATTAGGTGTGTGTAGTAGGCTGGTGTTGTATGAAGTATAAATCAGGGAATGTCATTCAGAAGGAAAATTCAAGCTCCCACAACTCCACACTTTGGAGGCAGGATAACAATGCCCAGTGTCCTCTATACCAAGAAGTGGTTCTAGTAGCAGGGGAAGTGTGCTGGTCCTTTACATTAGTGGGGTCATTTGGATTGTTTGCTGATTTAAATAAATAGCCTAGTATAGGGTAGGAATAAGGGGACCATTGCATCCAAGGGTTATTTATGGACTCCAACTGCCTGTGAGTAATCTTCCTGAGTTCCAGATTTGGTAACTGTGCAGACAGAGGAGAGAAATGTTTTATGTTCTTTTCCTTTGGAAGATGTGCTCTCTTAATCTTTACTTTTATTGAATTTTATGGTCTGCTCGCTCATAAAATTCTAACCCTCTAACCTGAATCATTGGACTAGCCTACATTACACCTGGTTGAGAATAGCAGACATCACTGGTTACTGCTCCCTCTCATTGCTCTGTATCATTGTCTTCCAAGGCAGTCTTTCTTGCAGGTTTCTACATTTCCCAGCATGTGACCATTTCATTGTTGACCCCATTTACTGTTCTCTGCAGTTCTAGCATTTTTCTTAATCTCCAGGAGATGGCACCAATTCCCTTTCCTGGAGGACCAGCTTTCTAGTAATGTGCCAGTCAGAAAGTAGAGAACATGCTAGAGATATATACAGCGTAAAAAGAAAATCTCAGACTTATATACCTCCATTTTTCTTGTATTACTTTCTACCGTGGTTCTCACAGTCACGGGCTTCCTATAAGAAAATGCTCTATGGGACTCCAATTAATATCATTCCATCCTGTTTCATATATTACCTTTTTTTGCAAAAACAAAGTTCTAATCAGCTCTTAAGCAAGTTTTTAATCAAATGTGTTAGGCTCTTGGTAGCTAATAACTGTATCCTTTCTCTAACCATATCTGGGCAAAATGCCTACAGCTCATATTTATCATTTTTGCCTTGGTATAAGTGCTCTAGGAAACAATATTATTCTCACTCTAATTTTTAATTTGACCCCTATTTTCCCTTAGCTAAGATGAACCAGTGTCTTCAGATTGCAAGAGACAGTTTCCCAAATATTCATAAAAGCTTGGGAAAATGGAACTATCTTCTCTAGTACTGCCCATGGATCAGGACAGATAGGGAAAATAGTGAGAAAGACATTTTTAAACAGTTGGTTGTGCCTGTCAGTGATTTCACTCAGATTTGTCATCACCCTTGTTTAGCTCAGGATCTCCAAAGGCTAAATACAGGTTTTATGTTATAACAGATTATAGGTAAATTCCTAAGACACTATTTTAAGTGGTTATGTTTTGTTTACTTGTATTTTAAAACACTGTAAACACAAAAGGGGTTTGACCCCTTTTAGGGGGAAAATATTTCCAGATTTCTGGAACAGGCTTTTAAAACTAATGGAAAGTTTGATTCAATAAAGTAAAATGTTCAGTGGAAACAACATAAAATGGAAAGGGGAGCTGAGACTAAGAATTTAGTTAACTGGGATGAAATAAAAGGGCTGTTGCCAAAGTTAGCTCGTCCTGATTGGAAGAAGACCAATATGTAAATACAATGACTCTTTTTTTTTCTTCCCCTTCCACCTTGTCCTAGAGATGAAGAACAACAAAGAAAAATGTTAATGTGGAAGAAGAAATGGATAAGTTAAAGATGTATGCTGTAGAAACTAAGATACCTTCTGAAGAGGCTAATGGATAGAAGGAAAGCTCGGACAAAAGAATTATAATCTCTCATTTTTTATGAAAGCTTTTTATTTTCAAAATATATGCATGGATAATTTTTCGACATTAAGCCTTTCAAAACCTTGTGTTCCAATTTTCCTTCTTCTTCCCCCATTCCCTCCCCTAGATGGCAAGTAATACAATATATCTTAAACATGGTAGCAATATAGTTAAATCTAATATATGCATACATATTTATAGAATTATCTTGCTGAACAAGAAAAATCAAGTCAAACAGAAAAAAATGAAAAAGAACATAATAGGTAAGCAAATAACAACAAAAAGAATGAAAATGCTGTGTTGTGAATCACACTCAGTTCCTACACTCCTCTCTCTGGGTGTAGATGGCTCTCTTCAGTATTAGAATCTCTTAATGCCTTTCCTCTGATAATTAGCTTGGCCTGTGTTGGGGAAAAAAGTAAGTGGCCTTAGGTATGAATGAGATTCAGGATAAGAATTTAGTTTGATAATTAGTGTTTCCGTAAAGCAGAAAGCTAAGATTTAATTAATTAGCAGTTGATAACAGTTAAGGTTAATGACAAAAGTAACAGTTCATATCTAGGTATTTGTATATGCTAAAAACTTGGTTTAATTTTTAATTTTATCATACTTTTATAATTATAAGGAAAAGAATAATTTCTAATTCTATAGTGCTATAAAATTTAAAAACACTTTCACTTTTTGAACTACAAGGTAGTTTAGAGATCATCTAGTTCTATTTATTCATTTTATAGACAGAGAAAATGAAGTTCATAGGAGAATTTGTGACTTGCCCAAAGCTAAGAATATTATCACCATTTTGTACATGAAATCCAAAGAACTTACAAGGTCACATAATTATAGATGTATCTTCTGAGTATAAACAAGGTAGTCTTTCTAATGCAGCCTATATCTTTAAAATTTTATGCCATTATTTATGAAAGTAACACATTTTTATATAAAAATATTAACTGCAGCAAAGCAATAAATTTTTGTTTTCTCTCAATTTTTGATTCTTTGGTTCCCAACTATCTAATCTAGTCAGCCAAAGTCATGTTCACTCCCAAATAGAAGTAATAGTGCCTTTATGGAAGCATTCCACCTTAATAGGCCTGGTCTTATATTCTCACCCTTACAGAATGATGGCAAACATTCCACTATTAAAGGAGATGAATTACTCAACCACGATCCTATATCTGAGCCATGATTCTAGAATTCTGAGATATTCAGGCATAAAGTAAAATAAAAACAGGCTGGAGCCTACTGAAGCCTGATCAAAAAGCTGATTATTACATTTTCAGTGTGAGCATTTGTACTTCAGAAATGGACAAATGCTACAAATCAGGACCTGATTTATTTGGTTGTTATTTTTGATTGTCTAAATTTAAGAATATACTTATAAAAATATTAATAATGAAGGTTAAACTTAAAAATATGTTTTTTCTTTCTTTACTGAGATGTGGTTGTTAAATATTAACTAGCATACCCTTGAGTAGGATTCACTCCATCTTGATTAGATAAAGTCAAGGGATGAAGGACACAACCACTCTCCCCCTTCCTCTCCCTATTGATGCTTGAACATCATTGGAGAACAAGCCAGTAATCTCCCATACTAGAAGAATAGTCTCCATACAGGCCTTAAAAAACTATTTAACGATGGTTATTGTCATTGGATTTAAAACGTAAAGGAAAATTTAGGCATTATAATGTCCCACTTAATCATTTTATAGATGGTTAAACTGCCTAGGGAAGGGAGATTTGATTTGCCCAAGAACTTATGGTAGGTGACAGAACCTGATATGAGCCCAGATGTTCTGGTCCCAAATTAAAATTCTTCCCTCTGCAGTGCATTGTGTCTCATGTGCTTGAAGGGATTCTAATATTGAGCTGTTTGTGATCTTCCCCGATTACTTGTGATCTTTGGGTCTACAAGCAACTTGTAAAGGAAGCTGAGGGAGGGAGGAGAAAATTCCCTGCTGGACAATCCTAAATTTATTTCAGTTTGTAGATGGAGGACTATCTTTTGCCTTTTTCTATACCCCTAGTATTTAGCACATAATTGGCATTTAATAAATGCTGATTAACTGATTTTATCAGATGTTAGGTCAATATTTGTCTGCTTGCTATTCTTAAACTCTCCTCTCTAGCTTCCTCTCAAACTCTTTACTCTAAAGGCCTTTCCTGATCTGTCTGCTTTTCCATGTTTCCTTCTGTTTGCCTGTATTTATTCTGTCTGAATCTCCTCATATATCCACCCTACTAGAATATAGTCTCACAATATTATAGATTTGAGGGACCTTAGTCCTCATGAAACCCAATTTTCCTCATTTTGTAGATGAATAAATTAAGGCACAAGGAATTATGGAAATAATAGTAGCAACAACAGCAGCAATAATTGTAGTAGTAGTAGTAGTAATAGAAGAAACAGTTGCAGAAGTAGTAGAAACAGCAGTACCAGTACTAGAAAAAGGACCAGTAGCAGCAGCAGCAGTAGTAACAGAAGTAGCAGTACTAAATGCAGCAACAGAAGCCACAGTAATAGTAGGAGTAACAAGAGCAGCAGAAGAAGTAGTAGTTGTAGTGGAAGCAGCAATAGCAATACCAATAGAGTACTAGTAACAGCAACAGTAGCAACAATAACAGAAGTGGTAGTAGTAGTAGTAGTAATAGTGGTAGTAGTAGTAAAAGCAGCAACAGTAACAGTAGTAAAAGCCGCAACATAAAGTAATGGTAGTAGTAGTAATAAAAGCAGCAAGAGCAACAGCAGTAAAAGTAATAGTAGTAGTAAAAGCAGAAGCAGAAAAGCAGTAGTAGTAAAGCAGAAGCAGAAAAGCAGTAGTAGTAAAGCAGCAACAGAAAAGTAGTAGTAGTAAAAGCAGCAACAGAACAGCAGCTGAAGTAGTAGTAGTAATAGTAGTAAAAGCAGCAACAGAAAAGTAGTAGTAGTAGTAGTAATAGTAGTAAAAGCAGCAGCAGAAAAGTAATAGTAATAGTAGTAGTAGTAAAAGCAGCAACAGAACAGCAGATGAAATAGTAGTAGTAATAGTAATAAAAGCAGTAGCAGAAAAGTAATAGTAGTAGTAGTAGTAGTAAAAACAGCAACAGAACAGCAGCAGTAGTAATAATAGTAGTAAAGGCAGCAACAACAGCAGCAGTAGTAGTAGTAATAGTAGTAGTAAAATCAGTAACAGAAAAGTAATAGTAGTAGTAGGAATAGTAGGAAAAGCAGCAACAGAAGACAGCAATAATTGAAATAGTAACAGCAGCAACAGACTTAGTAGTTGTAGTGGAAACAGCAGTAACAGCAGTAGTAGCAACAACAATAGTAGTAGTAGTAAAAGCAGCATTAGCAACAGCCGCAGAAATGGTAGTAATAGTAGTAGTAGTAGTAAAAGCAGCAGCAGAAGCAACAGTAATATTAGAAGTAGCAGCAGCAGCAGTAGTAAAAGCAATAGTAATAGTAGAAGAACAAGAAAAAGAAGTAATAGTAGTAGTGGTGGTAATAGTAGTAGTAGAAGCAGAAGCAATAGTAATAGTAGCAACAGAAGCAGCAGATAACATTGATATATCAACTTTAAGGTTTGCAAAGTGCTTTACATCTTTTCTCATTAATAATTCACATAGGATCACATAGCTAAGGATCTGACATGGGAGGGGAACTCAGGTCTTCCTAACCACAGTCTAAAGTTCTATCTGTGAGAGTAGCTATCTTAAAGGAATTTTCTTTTTCCTTTGCATCCCCAGTTTACACAATTCTTGGCATATAAATTATGCTAAACAAATGTTTATTGATTATTTTATTCAGTGACTGAGTGAACAGAAGGACAAAAACCTGCTAACCTATGCTACTTTCTAGCTATCTTCAAGTTCAATTGACCTTCACCTTTGATTAACTAGTTGAGGTCAGACTTTTGACTTGAGCAGAATTACCTTGAGAATTCTATGCAGTCTCTGTGTTTTTGCTTTTTTTGCATAAAGTTTTAGAAACTCACCCTCCACTTGATCATTAAAAATATCTATCCTTGAGAGACAATGTGGAATAGCAGAAGGCAAACCATCCTCACAGTCAGGAAGTCTTAGGTTTGGGTCCTGCCTCTCAAGCTTAATAGTGTGATAACCCTAGCAAGTCAATTAACCTTGGAGATTGTGAGTGGAAAACAGGGAGTTTAACCTGATATATTTATTCCCATTACATATACTTCAAGGATTTTTGGTTTGTCTTCCCAAAGTCTGGGGAAACTGTCTTGTACCTGCAGTCAAATAATGAGCACTTCTTTGTTTCACAAAAAAGGTAGCTAGAGCTCTACAATTTTTTTGTGGTAGAGCAGCAGTCAATAAAGTAAGAGGAATTCATTTTGCTAATAAAATCATAAATCCAGTTTTAACAACAAAAAGTCCAGTTGTTTTTTCTATAAACACTTTCCTCCTTTATATCATGGCCAGTAGTCAGGGAGTAAGTTTTTTCTTAGTATTCCTAAATCCTAACCTTGTATCATTGTGAACAGGCAGGCCATGTTCAAAATTTCCCCTAGGGTGACTCAGCTGCTAAAAATAGGTCAAATAGCTTTCTGTAGAAAATTTCCATCCTCACCTTCCCACGCTTACCTCCAGTTCCTTCCAACACCTCTTCCTAGTCCATCCAAACGCCACTGGATGCCAGATGGCTTCAACTGTAGTCCACAAAATGGAATTGAATGCTCTCACATGCATTTGTCTCAGGTTTGTATTTTTCCAGGCCTAAAGGCAAGTCTTCATGTCACCAGAGCCAAAGAAATAGACAAAGATCAGGATTCAGAGCCATCAGATGGCTCTGATATGCCAGTAATGAATTTTATCCCTAATTTCTAGGCAGGTTGAATCAGGGACTTAAGTGATTTGAGGAACAAATCCAAGGACTGTATTTAGTCTTCTCCTGATGGTCCTCACAGACTTGACAGACCTTTATTTCTGAGTAAAAAAAAATACCAGATTATTCTGAGTGATTCCATTTTCAGAAATACTTTCTATAAGATCTCCAGACATGGTTTTTGGTTGTTTGTGTTGTTTGGTTTTGGTTTTCCTCAAATGATACTGGTAGTGGTGCTTATGAGTAAGAAGGGTCATCTCAGTAAGTATAGCAAAAGGAAGATGACCTCATCTTATTTGATAAGATTTTAAATATAGAAGGGATCGGGACCTCCAAGGCCATCTGGTCCAATTCTGTCATTTTACAGATGAGGAAAATGAGATCCAAAGCAGTTAAGTGATTTATTTAAGGTAAGAGAAGTACAAAACATCAGAAGTATGATGTGACTCCAGTTCTCTGAATACATTGCTCATTCTACTGCAGCATGAAGCTCCTCATAATCCTAGGTTGTAGTGAATTCTAACCATATTCTGGTAAATGACTGAAGTCACATTCTCTCATTCAGTAGCAATGATTAAGCCATCTTTTTAAATATTAGAGCCAAATGTGTATTTTTTTAAGTTTTCATATAATTTTACACTAGTATATTTTCCCATTGAACCTTCTCTTGAAATTATGTGTGTATACAAAATCTTCAAAAAAAAATGACTATGTCTGTTCTGATATGCAACATTCCACACTCATAAGTCCCACACCCCTCCAACAAGAAGAATCTCTTTCATCACCTATTTTCTGAAATGGAGCCATTTTTCTTTATCAAAAGAATTAGCCTTACTTCTAGCTTTTTGAGGTTACTATACCTCACATGCTACCATATTAAATGAAATCTATCTTTTGGCCTAATTAATCTCTTCAGATCATTTTGAATCTCTTGGATGCAAGCTACCTACTATTCCAAAAGCTTTGCCTTCTTCTTTCTACCCATTCAACTGCAATAGAGTATTTGAGGAACATCTATCTGCCTTCAGTAATTCCCTCCTATTACATGGGCTCTTTAGGCCTTGAAACTGTTCTGAAAGGCAATCATGAATGGTTGACCATATCAGGCAAGTATACGCATTTTCTAAGTCAGCCCTATGCTCACGGGTGGATTCCTAATAAACATCAATTTCAACCTACTGAAGGGATCATGGTAAGAAGAGTGAATCTAAGTGTTTCTGGGACCAATTATTGCCTGGAGCCAGATGTTTACATCTTTATTTCCTCCTCCTAACTGGAATTATGGAAACTGTTCCACTCTCCTCTCATTGCCCCAACAGGCATATTCCTTCCACCTTTCCTGGATGCTCTAATAATGTTATTTTTGCAACTCTTCTAGCCATGTGGAAACAGGATATGTAGCAAGAACAAACATCAAAAGTGACATCATTTTTTATTTGAAGTTATCTTGGGCTAATTAGTGTAAGTGGGAAGAAAGAATGATGGTTCTGATATCAAGGTCAACAGTTTAGTACTGATACGAATCACTTATATTCAATTCTAGAACCCACATTGTGTACTTTTGACTACAAGGAGAAATAATTCTTACTTTACTGTAAATGACTGTGGTCAAATCACTATCATTCTAGATCCCCCTTTCCAAATATATGGTTCCAAATAGGGGTTAAGCCAGAAAGTCTCTGAAGTCTCCTCTAATTCTAGATTTATGATGTTCTCTAGAGAAATTATGGATGGCTCAAAGAAAGCTCAGTGCATCTTCCCTGCTGCTGATGGGAAAGCCAACTATATCACCAGTCAGTAATTGCTTATTTTGCTCACTATTATGCTAGTCATTGTAAGCAAAGCATCATATCTCCTTATGTAGTATTTGTGCATACTTATATCAACCTATTAAAACATAGTTGTAAAGGACCAACTATATGCCAAGTACTGTGCTAGGAGTAAAAAGAATGGAACAATTCCTATTCACAATGAGCTTACATTCTGATAGAAAAATATGTATATAAATATATATATCCTAAGTATAAAGTGAATACATATGAACATAAGCTACATAGTTAAATGCCCCATGATTTGGGAGGAAGCAGTAAGGAGAAGATCAAGAAAGACTTCAGGTAGGAGATGGTACCCAAACTGTATATTAAAGGAAATGAGTGAATTTATAAGATAAAAGTAAAAAAATACATTCCACACATGAGGGGTAACTGATGCAAAGGCACAAAAACTAGAGATGTAGTTTCCTGTGAAAGGAACAGAAAGAAGATCAATTTGAGCTGATGGCAGAGTACAAGATTGGCAGTGATACCCATGAAGTCTGGAAAGATAGATTGGAGCCAGTTTGTGTAGGATATTAAAATTTAAACATACAAGTATATATTTTATTCTGGAGGCAATAAGAAACCACTAGAGTTAGTCAAATATAGGTGACATCATCAAATATGAGCTTAAGGAAAAACTTAACACATTGTACAAAATGTAGACTAGGATTGTGGGCAACGTGAGGCAGGCAAGCCTATTAGGAAAATGTCTCAATGATCCAGTTCAGAAGTAATGAGGACCTGAATTAAGGTACTAGTTATATGGGTAGAAAGAAAGGATCAGATTAAAAGATGTTATGATAATAACAGCAAAATTTTCCAATTGATTAGATATATGTGATTGAAGGAGGGGGGAGAAAATTATAGGAGCATATGTTATTTTTTCTCAGTAAACTACCTTTCGTAAGTAGAGGAATTTTTTTTTAATCTTTGTATCCTCATTACCCAACCTAGGACCTGGCACATAGTAGGTGCTTAACAAATACATTTTGATCAATTAATCATTCTACCATAGATTTTTTTAATTTAAAAAAATTAGATTATACATGTACATTCATTATTTACATATTTCCACATGAGTCATATTGGGAGACAAAATTCAAAGCAAAGGGAAAAATCACTAGGAAAAAAAAGTGAAAATATTATGCTTTGATCTACATTCAGTCTCCATGATTTTCTCTCTGATACAGATGGCATTTTCCACACAAAGTTTATTGGAACAGCCTTAGAACACTGAATTGCTGAGAAGAGCCAAGTCTAATATAGTTGATCATAACACAATCTTGTTGTTGTTGAGTATAATGTTTTCCTGGTTCTGATTGCTTTACTCATCATCAATTCATGTGAATTTTTCCAGGCTTTTCTAAAATCATTCTGTTTATTATTTTCTAGAACAATAATATTTATTCCATTACTTTCGTATACCATAACTTATTCAGTCATTCCCCAATTTTCCACTAATTTTCTAATTCTTTGCCACCACAAAAAGAGTTGTTACAAAGATGCTTGCATATGTGGATCCTTTTGCCTCTTTTATGATTTTTTGTGAATACAAGCCAAATAGTGATACTGCTGAATCAAAGAGTTTGCACAGTTTTATAGTCCTTTGAGCAGAGTTCCAAATTATTTTCCAGAATTGTTAGTGCTCACAACTTCACCAATAATGCATGTGTCCCACTTTTCCTACAATTTGGATCATAGATTTAGAAGTAAAAGGGACTGTAGAGATCATTTAAGTTCAACCTCTAGTATTTTAGAAAAGGAATCTTGTCAAAGCTTATTTGGGTAATAAATGACAGACACAGAATTTAATCAAATGTCTTCTGGATCCAAATTCAGCACTATTTCCACTACACCATGCTGTGCATGAAGAATAGTATATTATCTTATGTTATGCTGAATTATGTTACATTGATATTAAATTATTCCATTTTATGCTAGTGTACTATATTATGCTATGTTACATTGTGTATTATACTGTATTGATGTTTATTATGTTATATTATTGTACATTGCTATGCTATCTCATAAAATATGTCAGTGAACTATTATTACTATCAGAAGTGCAACATCTAAGGGAGACAGAGGTCAAGTAAGAAGAATCAAAATTCAGTTTTTTGAGATCTTTGCTACCATCCTTTTCCTTCCTGCTATGGAAAGTCAAGCCTCCCTATTGCAATTACCAAGACAGATGCAGTAGTGAAACTGGATCATTTAAACCCACTTAATCTATGAATGTTAGGGGGGCATTTTGGAGGGGGTGGTCAGAGCAAAATAACATGATGAACTCATTAGAAAATATGGTGACTGCTGTGTCACAATCACTTTGTCTGCTCTGCAAATGACTCAAATGCTACATTATAACACAAAGAAAGAGACTTGGCATCAAACACTTCTGAACCAATCTGTGCCCACTGTTTCCCAGAAGAGATAGTACCAAATATCCTTAACTGCAAAGCCTTCATGTGTGTCTGATTTGGTTCAGGTCCAGGATGAAACCTAAATTAAATAGTGAGATGGATAGCTCAGAGCTTAATTGGAAAATGCAGGAGATAAAAGAAGTCAGAAAAATCTAAGGAAGAAAATGCCCTCAAGAAAAGAAAAGTTGATGAACTTTCTTCTCTGTCCTTAGATACTGCTCTTCATCCACTCCATCTCTGGAGCTCCCTTTAGGCTCAGTGCTCTAGAATAGACAGTAGAAAATATTACTGACACATACCAATGTAAAGAACAGATTGAAAGAAATAAAGAAATAGATTTAAAAGTGGGCTTTGTAATGTGATTGGACCCAGGCAAAGTCAATTATAAATTCACTGTTCTTTATTTCATAGCTTCCACTGCACAACAGGGATCACAGGAAGCCTGGGGCATGGTGAATGTGATCCATTCTGGAAACCTGTTTATGGACTTCAACAGTAGTATGCCCAGGATGATATTCCTTTCCCTACCAATGGGTCGTGAGATCCAGGAGAAATAGAAAATCCTTCTCTGAAACCTGTGATAAGAACTATAGTGTAACCATTAGGCCAGGATTTTATAGGATCAAATAAACATGGAGCCAGAAGGGAATTTACAAATTCTTAGAATGGCACAGTAGGACCTAGAGAGAGAACCTTGAGAACAGAGTGTGGAACATAACATAGCATTCTAACTCTCTCTGTTGTTATTTGCTTACATTTTGTTTTCTTAGTTTTTCTTTTCCTTCCTTCTTGATCGGATTTTTCTTGTACAGAAAGATAACTATATTGATATGAATACATATATTGGATTTAACATGTATTTCAACATAGTTAACATGTATTGGACTAGCTGCCCAGGTAGGGGAGGGGGTGAGGGTAAGGAGGGGAAATTTTGGAACAAAAAGTTTTGTAAGGGTCAATGTTGGAAAAATTACCCATGCATATGCTTTGTAAATTAATTAATTCATTAAAAAAGTTTCAAACATACACAAAAAGAAAAAAGAATGGTACAGGAGGGAAGTAGTTTCGCAGATTTACAACTGAGTCCTATTACAATCCTGTAGATTTTACCTAGTCTAATCCCATTCATTTTATAGATTAAGAAATGGAGGCAGGAAGGTAGAAAAGCTAGGGCACCTTTATACAGGGTATAAAGAAATGAGTTTCAGAATCAGAAAGAACACAATCTCAAACATTTACTAAATTTTGACCCTGGGCAAGTTATTTAACTCCTATTCACCTCAGTTTCCCAATCTGTAAAATAAGTATTATAATAGCACCTACTTATCAGGATTGTAATGATCAAATAAAATAATTGCAAAGAACTTAGTATAGCATCTGGTACATGGTATCAAAGAGGTATATTAGCCATATTAAGGAGATCTGAATCATTAATACAGTTAGGAAATTAGTCTTCCCCAGATCATGTACTATATCTACATAAAGTTAAAATAAAACTTTTAAACAAAATTTTAGTCTGTCAACTAGTTATTTGGTTATACAACATGTGACTATTACATGCCTGATGCATGATAAGTGCTATGGAAATGTTAGTTGTTGCTATTTAAATGGAATTTACTTAAGATTAACCAGAAACTGTCACAGAGTTGGGTTTTGAATATAGATTCTTTGCCTCCAAGGATGGAGTTCTTCACACTGAATCACAATCTCTCACTACAAGTCAGTTCATTTGGTTAGGGTCAATATGGGAGAATCAGAATTAGTGCCATGGAATCAAAAGGATCTATTGGATAAGATCTATAGCTAATCAAGCTTTAGAATGACCCATTTAGAGGAGTGTCCCTCTTGACTCCTCTACCATATGTTTAGGTATTTGCTTCCTATGCAACATCATTGTTTAGTTCAGCAGAGAGATAGATTTAGATTTACCTTCTCAAAACCCAGCTCTGGCATTAAAGTATGATCCTTGGCATATTTCCCAATCATTTTTGAGAGCCATACAACTCTTTGGAGGCTATCACCAGCATGGTTTTTTTAAGATTAACTTGCGTTTCCCAGTGAGAATAAGGGGTGAGTTGGAAACTCCATTTGGATTCCTTTTATAGTAGCAGGAATGCAATGGTTGAAATGGTGTGTGCTCTTTTGTATAAGACACAAAGAAATTTCCCTAGACGTCCAAAGAGACTGACATTTGTAAAAGATTCCTGGAGAAATTTTGATACCCCCCAGTGTAGAAAAGGAAAAGCTAAAAATGTTGTTTCAGCAATGGTTGGAGGGTTTTATGAATTAAGGAAATTATGGAGATATCACATGTTACATTCCCTCTCTAAGCGTGACCTCTCTTTCCCCTGAATTCTGTATTTATATGGGTGGGGTCCCCTGAGGATACTAAAGGTTTCCAGATGAAACCTCAAAGGGTGACATAAATTGGCCCCCATCTCACAAGGCTCTCTTGGAAGAATTCAAAAAGGATCTTAAAAGAGAGTTAAAAGAAAAAGGAGAAAAGAAATGAAAGTTCTGAAAAAGGAAAGACAGAAATTGTCTGAAGAAAATCACTCCTTTAAAAAATACTTGTGGCAAAATGAAAAAAGAAAATATCTCCTTGAAAAATAAAATTTGTGAAATGGGGAAAAAAATCCAATGAACAAAACAACCCATTTAAAAATTCAATTGGTCAAATGCAAAAAAAGATAAAAAATCTAACTGAAGAAAGTAATTCACTAAAGATTAGAATTGAACAAATGGAAGCGAATGACTCAAAGAGACATCAAGAATTAGTTAAAGAAAACCAAAACAATGGAAGAAAATGCAAAATATCTCATCGGAAAAACAACTGATCTGGAAAATAAATACAGGAGAGACAATCTAAGAATTATTGGACTACTTGAAAATCACGATGAAAAATAAAAGAGCCTAGACATCTTTTAAAAAATCATCAAAGAAAACCGCCTTGATGTCCTAGAGTCAGAGTTAAAATAATCATTGAAAGAATCCATCAATCATCTCTTAAAAGAGACACCAAAAATGAAAACTCCAAGGAATATTGTAACTAAATTCCAGAATTATTAGATCAAGGAGCAAATATTGCAAGGAGCCAGAAAGAAACAATTCAAATATCATATAGTCACAATCAGGATTGACCAGCTTCTAGCAGCTTCCATTTTAAAGGATCAAGCCCTGAAATATGATATTCCAGAGAGAGCAAAGGACCTTAAACTGCAGCCAAGAATCAACTATCCAGCAAAAATAACAATTATCTTCCAGAGAAAAAATATAGATATTTAATGAAATAGGGAATATTAAATTTATTTTGGATGAAAAGACCAGAGCTGAACAGAAAATTTAACCTTCAAATACAGAACTTAAGAGAAGTATAAAAAGGTTAAAAAAGGGAAGAAAAAACTATTTTTAAAGGTTAAAATGTTTACATCTCTGGATGGGAAGATGATAGGTTTAATTCTTGAGAACTGTATCTTTGTTAGATGCATACTTAGAGTGTAAGTATAATTTGACTTTTCTGTGATGATATCAAAAAGAAACTAGAGTTGGAAAAGGGATTGTACTGCAAGAAGAGGAAAGGAGAGGTAAAATGAGGTAAAGTACATCACATGAAGAGGCAAAAAAGACCAATTACACTTGAGGGAAAGAAGGGTGAGATAAGCATTGTATGAACCTTAATCTCATTGAATTTGACTCAAAAAGAAAATATCAGGCATATTTAGTTTAATATAAAAACTTTTATCATCCTATACAGAAGTAGGAGGAGAAAGGCAAAAGGAAAATGGGAGGTAATAGAAGGGAGAACAAAAGTAGAAGGGGAAGAGGATAAGAAAAGGAGGAGGTGCTATAAAAAGGAAGAGCTGTTTGAGGGAGGTAATGGTGAGAAGCAAAACACTGGAGAGGAGGGAAAGGGAGAAAGGAAAGAGAAAAGTATAACTTGGGGGAAATAATACTGTGGGAAATACAGAGTATAGTAATATTAACTGTGAATGTGAATGGGATGAACTCTCCCAAAAAATAGAAATGAATAACAGACTCAATTAAAAGCCAGAATCTCACAATATGCTGTTTACAAGAAACAAATTTAAAGTAGACTGATACATACAGAGTAAAGGTAAAAGGCTGGATCAAAATCTTTCAGCTGAAGTAAAAAAATTAAAAAAGGAGAAATAGTGATACTAATTTCAGATCAAACAAAAGCAAAAATAGAGTTAATTAAAAGAGATAAGGAAAGAAAATACATCTTGCTAAAGTGTAACATAGATAATGAAGTAATATTAATACTAAACATGTACATACCAAGTGGTTTATCATCCAAGATTCTAGAGGAGAAGTTAAGAGAGCTGTAAGAAGAAATAGGCCACAAAACTATACTTGTGGGGGATTCCAACCTTGCTCTATTTGAAATAGATAAATTGAACCACAAAACTAAAAAAGAAGTTAAGGAACTAATTAGAATTTTAGAAAAGTTAGGTATGATTGAACTTTGGAGAATATTGAAAGGGGACAAAAAAGAATATACTTTTTTTTTCAATAGTACATGGAACCTACACAAAAAATGACCATTAATTAGAACATAAAAACCTCAAAATCAAATGTAGAAAGGCAGAAATAATAAATACATCTTTTTCAGATCATGATGCAATAAAAATTACATGTAATAAAGAGCCAGTGAAAAATAGACAAAAAATTAATTGGAAACTAAATAATATAATCCTATAGAATGAGTAGGTGAAACAAGAAATCATAAAAACAATTGATGATTTCATCCAAGAAAATGACAATAATGATATAACATATCAAATTTGTGGGATGCAGCCAAAACACTTGTTAGGGGAAATTTTACATCTCTTGATGCTTACTTGAATAAAATAGAGAAAGAAAAGCTCGATGAATTGGGCATGCAACTAAAAAATCTAGGGAAAAAAAATTAAAAACCCTAATTAAATACCAAATTTGAAAATCTGAAAATAAAAGGGGAGATTAATAAAATTGAAAGTAAGAAATCTATTAAATTACTAAACAAAAGTAAGAGTTGGTTTTCTGAAGAAAAAATCAACAAAATAGATAATTTTTAGTTGATTTGATTAGAAAAAAGAAAGAAGAAAACCAAATTACTAGTATCAAAAATGAAAGGGGTAAACTTTCCACCAATGAAAAGGAAATTAAAGCAATAATTAGCAACTGTTTGTTCAACTGTATTCCAATAAATCTGATCATCTAAGTGAAATAGATGAATACTTACAAAAATGTACATTGCTCAGAGTAACAAAGGAAGAAATAAATTACTTAAATAGTACCATTTTTTAAAAAAATCAATTGAACAAGCTATTAATTTGTTCCCTAAGAAAAAATCTTCAGGGTCAAATGGATTTATAAGTGAATTCTACCAAGCATTTAAAGAATAATTAATTCTACTACTATGCTAATTATTTGGAAAAATAGGGAAAGAAAGAATCCTACCAAATTCCTTTTTTGACACAAATATGGTGCTGATACCTAAATCAGAAAGGGTCAAAACAGAAAGAAAATTATAGAACAATTTCCCTAATGAATATTGATGCAAAAATCTTAAATAAAATATTAGCAAAGAGATTACAGAAAGTCATCTCCAGGATAATATACTAGGACCAGGAATGTAGGCTGGTACAATATTAGGAAAATATTACCATAATTCTCTATATAAATAAACTAACAAACATTATATGATTATCTCAATATATGCAGAAAAAGCATTTGTCAAAATCCAACAACGATTTCTACTAAAAACAACAGAGAGCATGGGAATAAGTGAAGTTTACCTTAAAATGATCAATAGCATCTATCTAAAACCATCATCAAGAATCATATATAATAAGGATGAACTAGAAGCATTCCTAGTTAGATCAGGGGTGAAACAACGTTGCCCACTATCACCATTACTATTCAATATTGTATTAGAAATATTAGCTTTGGCAATGAGAAGAAAAATAAATTAAAAGAATTAAAGTAGGTATTGAGGAAACCAAATTATTATTCTTTGCAAATGATATTATGGTATACTTAGAGAATCCTAGAGAATCAAACAGAAAATCAAATAGAGCCAAATCACAACTTTAGCAAAGGTGCAGAATACAAAATAAATCTACATAAATCATCAGTATTTCTATATGTTACCAACAAAGTCCAGCAGCAAGAGATACAAAGAGGAATTCCATTTAAAATAACTGTTGATAATATAAAATATTTGGGAGTCTACCTGGCAAGACAAAGTCAGGAAATGTATGGACATAATTACAAAACACTTTCTACACAAAGTCAGATCTAAACAATTGGAAGAATATCAAATGCTCGTGGATAGGCCAAGCTAATATTATAAAATGACCATTCTCCCTAAATTAATCTACTTATTCAGTACCATACCAATCAACCACCAAGAAACTACTGGAAAAAAATAATAACAAAGATCATCTGGAAGAATAAAAGGTCAAGAATTTTAATAAAATTAATGAAAAAAAATGGAAATTAAAGTGGCCTAGCTGTACTATCAGTCATCAAACCATTTTGGTACAGACTAAGAAATAGAATAGTTGATCATTGGAATAGGTTAGGAATAGGTAGACATAATAGCCAATGACTATAGTAATCTAGTAATTGATAAAACCAAATGAACAGCTTCTGGAATAAGAAGTCACTATTTAACAAAAATTAATGGGAATATTGGAAAATAGTTTTATAGTAACTAGCATTGTGCAACACCTAATACCCTATACCAAGATAAGGTCGAAATGGGTTCATGATTTAGACATAAAGGGTGATACTATAAGCTAATTAGAAGAGCAAAGGATAGGCTAGCTCTCAAATCTTTGGAGAAAGAAGGAATCTGTGACCAAAGAAAAACTAGAGTATAGTGTAAAATGCAAAATAGATAATTCTGATTATAATAAATATAAAAGTTTTTATACAAACAAAACCAATGCACACAAGATTAAAAGTTAAGCAGAAAACTGAGAAAAACATTTTACGTTCAAGGGTTCTAATAAAGACTTTATTTCTAAAATATACAAATTGGCTCAAATTTTAAGAATACAAGAAATTCTCCAGTTAATAAATGGTCAAAGGATATAAACAGACAATTTTCAGATGAAGAAATTAAAACTATAGTCATATGAAAAAATCTTCTAAATCACTATTGATCAAAGAAATGCAAATTAAGACAACTCTGAGGTACCACTACATATCTCTCAGATTGACTAAGAAGACAGGAAAAGATAATGATAAATTCTGGAAGGAATGTGGGAAAACTGAGACACTGATACATTGTTGGTGGAGTTGTGAACTGATTCAACCATTCTGGAATGCAACTTGGAACTATGCCCAAAGGACTATCAACATATGCATGCCTTTTGATCTAGCACTAACTCTACTGATCTTGTATCCCAAAAAGATCATAAAGAAGAGAAAAGAATCTACCTGTGCAAAAATGTTTGTGGCGGTCCTTTTTGTAGTGGCAACAAAGTGAAAACTGAGTGGATGCCCATCAGTTGGGGAATGGTTAAATAAGTTTTGATATATGAAGGCTATGGAATATTATTGTTCTATAAGGATTGCTCAGCAGGATGATTTCTTAAAGGCATGGAGAGACTTACATAAACTGAAGCCAAGTTAAGTGAGTAAAACTAAGAGAACACTACACAGTAACAAGAAGATTACATAATGATCAACTGTGATGCACATGGCTCTTTTCAATAATGAAGTGATTCAGGCTAGTTCCAATGGTCCTGTGATGGAGAGAACCATCTGCACCCAGAGAGAGGACTATGGGAACTGAGTATAGATCATAACATAGTTTTTTCATCTTTTTGTTGTTTGATTGCTTTTTTCTACTTTTTTTTTCATTTTTGATCTGATTTTTCTTGTGCAGAATGATAATTGTGGAAGGATATATAAAAGAATTGCACATTTTTAACATATATTGGGTTATTTGCTGTCTAGGGGAGGGGGTGGAGGGAAGGGACAAGAAAATTTTGGAACAAAAGGTTTTGCAAGGTTAAATGTTGAAAATTATCTTTGCATATATATTAAAAATAAAAAGAAGAAAGAAAGAGAGAAAGAGAGAGAAAAAAGGAGGGAGGGAGAGAGGGAGGAAAAAAGGGAGAGAGGGAGGGAGGAAGGGAAGGAGAAGGAAGGAAGAAAGGAAGGAAGGAAGGAAGGAAGAGAGGGAGGGAGGGAGGAAATGAGAGAGGGAGGTAGAGAGGGAGGGAGGAAGGGAGGGAGACACCTCCCAATCTCCTTAAGACTAACCCAAGAATTTCAAGGAGGTATAATAGCTACAGTAAGCAAATTCCAATCATCAATACAAATGGGAATTGAGGTAGTCACTACAAACCATGCTCTATATCTGCATGAAATTTTTAAAAATTATTTTTAAACAAAATTAAAATTTGTCAACCAGTTATTTAGTCTATATGACATATGACTACTAAGCAACAAGACTGCTACTGAAAGGGACATGAGAAAGTTAAAGGAGGCCATCAGAGAAAGGGCATGCTGGAGGCAGCATAGTCCAATGGAAAGAATACTGATTCTGAAATCAGTGGGCTCATGTTCAAATCCTCTCTGTCACTCCCTGGATATTTGACCTCAGACAAGTCTTTTAATCTTCATGGCTTCTTGTTTTATTGTCTATAAAATAAAGGATGTGAATTAGATGGTCTTGGAAATCCCATTTTGGAAATCCCTTCTTGGAGATCATCTATAAAATGAGAAAATTGAACTAAATGGTCTCTAAGATCCTCCATGTCTATTATTTCCAAAGATCCTGTGACCTAACTGGCTTTCTAAGATTTACAAAGTCCAATGGCCAGTACAAAAACAATTCGAGTATATATTACTATATTAAGCTCAATGATGAACCCATCAAGCACACTCTAGTCCCACTTTCAGGAACAATTGGCTAGCCAAAACTTAGTTTCTAATATGCCCTTTTACAGATCCCACTATGAAGAGGTTAATCTGTTTATCAGTGAAGGAATGAGTCTACTGATGTTGTCTTCAAAAATACTTTCCTTTAGAGATAAAATGAATGATAAGAGATCAGAGAGCCCCTATTCTTGGTTATCTGTTGTAATTTACCTAGAAGGAGACATAGAAATGTCACTTTTTTTTTATACAAACATCCTGCCTTCAACAGTAAGAGAAACCATGGAAACACATATAGGACTAATATCTTCAGGGCTCACCTCTGGCTTCCTTTATGAATAAAGCCTCTGTTCCCTGTCCTTCTATGTTCTTCTTAGGGATTCCCAACATGGCCATTATTGCCAAATCTAATGACTGACTTGTTCAGTATCTCAACGTAACATCAAAACTACCAATTAGTTTAACCATACATTTGTCTCATTAGTGAAAATTTATATCCCAGAATCTAAGAATTGATGCTAATTTTGTCCCCATAAAAAATATTTTAACAAGCCAACTGCCAAGTGTCATTTCCAGTTTAGCTTCCCTAATACTGTATTACATATGTACATTGTATGTGTGTGTGCATCTCTATGTGTATGTGTATGTGTATATGTATGTATGTGTATGTGTTCTGTTTGACTCTTTATGACTCCATTTGGGATTTTCTTGGAAAAGATACTGGATTGGTTCACTATTTTGCTCTCCAGGTAGTTTTACAGATGACAGAACTGAGGCAAACAGGATTAAGTGACTTTTCCGGGGTCACATAGCTAGTAAGTATCTGAGGCCAGATTTGAACTCATGAAAATGAATGTTCCTGACTCCAGACATTATGGCAATAGGCAGTAGGGTGGCTAGATTAGATAAAGTATACACACACACATACACACACACACACACACACACACACTCATATACACACATAAATGTACATATATACACATACATTTATATAGGGAGACATCCATAGACACAGAAAAAAGTAACATTTACATATTATATTAAGGTTTGCAAAGCGTATCTTCTCTTAATGTTATCTCATTTGACCCTTGATGACTCTGTGATTTAAGTACTATCATTAGCTCCATTTTACAGATGAGGAAACTAGGGCTGAGAGAAATTAAATGATTTTTTCCATAACTATCCACTTAGAAATGACCAAGACAGAATTCAAACTCAGCTCTTCCTGATTCCAAATCCATTGTGCCATCCATTTACTCCACTTAGTTTCTTCTTCATACAAAACAAATGCAATGTATTTTAGGAAAAGAAAAAAGTAACGATTGGAAAAGATAAGTAAGGTTTCATCTAGTGTAGTTGAGATGAATCTTAATGAAATTAAGTAGTTTTCTGGTGTGAAGAAGGAAGAAGGTGGGAGAGGAGGGCAGTCAGTGCTGAGACAGAGATGGAATATGGAGAACAATATGTGAGAAAAAGACAAGACCAGTTAGTTTCAAAGTGGAAAGTGAAAGGAGAACAGTTTATGATGAGTTCAGATGATAGGTTTGAGTTTTAAACGTCAGAGAAGTGGAAACTTGATTCTGAAGTTAATAATCAACCACTCTAGTTTACTGAATAAGAGGAGTGACATGGTCAGACATGCACTTAAGGAAAATCACTCTATGATGAAGACCTTCCACAAATTAGCACCAGGGGAGAATCTCCATAGCTACTGCCATTGATAGGAAAAAGATAGGTTAAAACCACTGATGCTTCCCTTTTGAGGAGTATCAAGGCAGTCATACGTCATTTTGATATGAACAAGACAGTATCCATTCCAGTTGTCACTTTAACTTCCCGCCTAAGATATGTTCATCTTTAGGGAGGCTTTTTAGATTCCTTCTGTACATGCATTTCTGTTCCCACATGAAAAAGGAAATATTGGTGACCAAGTCTGACAGGACTTTTGAGAATTTCTGGCATGTCACTGTTCCATGAGAGAAGAGAAACTCTCAAGGATAAAACTCTGACAACATGACTACCAGCCAAAAGGAGGGAATTGGAGAAGAAAGTTGAGACATCTGCACAAGCAACTCATTGACTAATTGAAAATATTAAAATATAGTATAAGAAATAACAACAAGGGCATATAATAGAATATGAATAAGAAAAAGTAACAAAATCTTATAAAAAATGTAATTAATGCCCAGATTAGCTGAAGTTTGTTATGAATGTGAATGTCAACAAAAAGGGCTATTTTTAAAAACAGCTATTTTAAGGGTAAGAAAAAGAGTGAGGGGAAAGCATATTGATTTTTTTAAGAATCTAATAGCAGATAATAACATGAAAGCAAAGATCAAAAGGAAAATGTGACCATTCAACTCCCATTTAGCTTATTTTCTTCATCAAGGAGAATGATCTTTAGTTTGGAAAGAATAAGACCAACATTTTTACAGGAAATTGAAATAAGTTAGAGATGGTAAAGGAGTACCTGTCTTGGGAAAGTTTAGTTTACCAGGCCCACATTAAATACATCCCAAGTTCCTAAAAGAACCCTGGATATGATTGTTGCACAATTGTGAGGAACCTTTGGAAAACTGAAGAGTGACATAGGAGAACACTGTGTTAGAACTGGAGATGGAAAATGGGGGCGGGGGGAGGGAAAGGAGAAAGAAATTGAATTTTTCAAAAAGTGAATTCTACTTTGATTCTTATAAAAATAGAAGACAAATGATTAAAGAAATGACTTGTAAGCACTGAGAGAGTAAAATGGCAATCCATTAGGATCTAGATAAACTTCTTGATCAAGAATAAATCTAGAGGGGCAGCTAGGCAGCACAGTGGATATAGCATCAGCCCTGAAGTCAGGAGGACCTGAGTTCAAATCTGACCTCAGACATGTAATACTTCCTATCTATGTGACCCTGGGCAAGTCACTTAATCCCAATTGCCTCAGCAAAGAAAAAAAAGAGAGAAAAAGAATAAAGAATAAATCTAGAGAAGACAAAATCATGGAATTATTAAGGCAGCAAATCTTAATAATTATTCAAATACTTCCTTACAGCTTACCACTTCTGTGACCCTGGTTAAGTCCCTTAATCTTTCTGTGCCTCAGTTTCCTCATCTATGAAACAAAGGAATTAACTTCAATGACTTGTAACATCCCTTCCAGATTTAAATCTTATTCCTGTGAATTTATAAGTCATAGCAGAGTTACCTCTTTTTGTCTACCTTTTTTTTTTTGAAGTTATAAGGCTATTAAAGCAGAGGCATGCCATAAATAATGTATACTTAAATTTCAAAAAGGAATTTGGAAATGATTTTTATAATATTCTTCTGAAGATACATAGAGAAATATAGAGTGGATGGTACTATGGGTATGTAGACATGGAAGAAGTTTAAAATTTGAACCCAAAGAATAGCGATGAATACAACAATATCAACATGGAGAATGTCTCTCATGAAGGCCTCCTCTATGAGGATTCATCCTTAGATCTGTAGAATTGAACAGTTTTTTTATAAATAAAGAAGCAAATATCATACCCATCAACATTATAGATAGCCCAAATCTGAGAATAGCTAATGTGTAGAAAAATAGAGCAAGAATCCAAAATATATTAAAAAGCTAGAATGATGTGGCTAAATCCTACATATATATATATATATATATATATATATATATATATATATAAAGTACTTGTACTGGAGTTTAAAATAACACCACCATCACTGCAAATGCTCAGTTAAAAAAATCTGATTAGATCAAAAAGACTTAATTGCAGGAGTGGGGAGGAGAACAGTGAGAATGGGGAGTGGGAGGAAAGGTGAATTGCCTATAAGCTTAAAAAGCTCCAGATATTTTTTCAGGCTGAACCCCATGTCTGGAACACTCTCCTCTCTCAACTCTCCCTCTCATCTTCCCTACCTTCCTTTAATTCCCAGCTAAAATTTCACCTTATCTTAGAAACCTTTTTCAATTCCTCCTAATTCTACTGCTTGTCCTCCATATATAAGTTGTACAGAGCTATTTCCATGTTGTTCTTCCTATTAGTCTAAGCTCCTGGAGATCAGGGACTGTCTCTCTTTAGACTTTTTTTGTATCTTCAGTACTTGGCACAGAAACAGAAATATGGTAGATATTCAAGAAATGCATTTGGGGTTAATCTAAAAAACTGACGTGACCTCAGGCTGCATTAATGTTATAGTCCAGTATTGAGTCCAGGAGATAAAAGCAGATGATCCCTGTGCCCCCAAAACTATCTGAGATACTTTGCTCTAGAAGAACATTGATAAACTGTAGCATGTTCAGAAAAGGATGACAAGGGTTGTAAATGTACTCAAAACCATAACAATCTGAATCAACTGGTAGAAGGGGGGGAGGTTTAATGAAGAAGGGTAATGGGAACATGATCATTGTCTTTAACTGTTTGAAGTACTGAAATTTTGAATGGTAATGATATTTGTTCTGTTTAGCCCCAAAGAACAGAGCAAGGAACAATTAGTGTAAAGAAGCAAATAGATTATGTAATGGATAGTGTAGGGAACTTGAAGCATGAAAGAGCTGAAATTTTCTCAGAGATTCTCTAGCTTCATGACATCAGGCAAGTCTCCTACCCTCTCTCAGCCTTAGTTTCCTCATATGTAAAATGAAGGTAATAATAGCACCTGTTCCTCAGGGTTGTAATGAGAATTAAATGAGTCAATTTATGTAAAGAATTTTGCAAACTTTAAAGTATTTTATAAATGCTAGTATTATTAATTAAATTATAATAAGGCAGGCTTAATATTTGGTCTATTGTGAAAATTTTAATTCACTGACTCAAGAGTTATGGAATTCCACATCATTAGAAAAGATTACAGATTATATATAATATAGGGATAGTTGCTAAGGTATAAATTGAACTAGATGATTTCTGATGTCTCTTTCAAAGTCAGATTCTGGAAAATCATCCTACTACTGAGTGCTACCCATCTCCTAACAGATAGGATATATTTAAGATACAGAATGGCATATCTTTTCATATACATTCCTAATATGGTGACTTTTCTTCAATGGTATCTTTGCTAGAAGGGTGTTGTTAACTTTGTTGTTAATTTTGTTGTTTTCAATTTTGGAAAGTAGAAGGAAAAGAGGAGATAGAAAAAAAGGGGAAAATGGGAGAAGAAGGAAAGGAAGGGAGAAGAGGAATTAGGATTATTGAAGAATTTTAATGCATAGAATAAAACAGAAAGAAAGAATTGAGAATTCTAGAAGCAGGATAGTTTTGAAAACTACATGGTGAATTTAGTGTGTGTGTGTGTGTGTGTGTGTGTGTGTGTGTACAAGAGAAAATCAAGCTATACATAAAAGACCTCTGGTTTCCTGTACAATTCTCTTTTTCTGAAATATATATATATGTATGTATATGTATATAGGGGATATATATGTATATGGAGGATATATATACACACATATATCCATTTTATTTAGTACTTAAGCTCAGAATAAAATTAATCTAAAAAAAAAAAAGAAAACCATTCCACTTCTTTCAGAAAAAAAAGCATCTCAATTGTATGAGTTATCATAGGAATGCCTGTAAAAGCAACTTTTCAACACATCATAATAATAACAATATTTCTATAGCCCTTACTACGCGCCTGTTGCTGTGCCAAATAAATGCTTTACAAAGATCTCATTTGAAAAACCATTTAGGAGGGTAAAAAAGTAAATATTGGGCTACCCCATGCATAGTGTAAGAACTCTCAGATAGTTTTTCTGACCCCATGGCCTCTAGGAAACCATTCACTCTTCACATATGATCATCCTTGAAACCTCTCCTCCCCATCTATGTTCAGTTCATCTGATTGGTAAGTTTCTCCTGGGTGCTCCATCTTGAGTAGATGCCCAGAGCAGCCCTATATTCATTTATTCGCTTGTCTCCTGGATGTTTTCCTTACTTTCTGAAAGTATACCCTTTATGATCCTCCCAAGTTTTTCAGTTCCCTTTAATAACTGTTTTGTCTTTTGTCTTTCCTCATTTTACAATTCAATCCTTTTGAGGGTAGGGACTTATTAGAGAGACCATTCTACTATTGGTGTTTTACATATAAGTTCTTTTTCCAATGACAAATAAATACATAACTGGAGTATCTGAATCACATCAAAAGCTATAGTCTCATCATAAATGAAAATAGAAATTGCAAAAAGTGCAAAAAATCTCACAGATTCTCCTTGGGGTGACAAAAACATATACAGAATCATAGGATTTCAACAACCAAAAAGAATCTCAAAGTCTATCTCTATCAACCTATACCCAAATGAGAATTCCTTCTAACTACAATAATCTTAAAAGAAGTAATCCAGTTTTTGCTAAAAACAAAACAAAACAAAAACTTCTAGTAAGAAATAACCTGCTATTCCTTGTAGTAGCCCATTCCATTTTTGGAAAATTCAAAAATTTGATTATTTTTTCTTTTCTTTACATCAAGCTTAAATTTGTTTCTTTGAAACTTTCAATCCTTTCTTGGAGATCTACTCTCTTAAGACAAACGAAATAAATCTGTTCCTTCCTCTGAATGATATACCTTCAAATACTTGAAGATAACTATCATTTCCAGAGTTATGTCTGGCACCTTAGACAAGGGTACAAGGAAGGAAAGGTAGAAGAAACCTGGAGAAAAATCAGAAGTTCAGTTCTGAGAAGAAAGCAATAGGAAAGAAGAGAAATCACTTAGACTTCCAGGTTTTAGTATCCCATCTTCAGAGTATACAAGCCTTCATTTCCATTGCCCTGTATGAAATTTTTGTCATTTGTATTTGGGTGTATCCTCTAGAGATTCAAGTTTCTCTTTTCCAAAGAAAACCCTCCAATTCTTGAATGTCAAAAGGATATGTGTCATAAAGATCAAACTACCAGTCCCAAGAGAAGGGACAAATGAGCACCAGTGGTGACTGATTCCAGAGAATCAATAAAAAGAAAGAGCAAACTTATTACAAGACATGAAGGGCAGGTGCTCCATTAAGATGATTGTCAGTGGCTTAAAAAACATTTTGGTCATGTATACTTATTGTGTATCTAATTTATATTTTAATATATTTAACATCTACTGGTCATCCTGCCATCTGGGAGAGGGGGTGGGGGGTAAGAGGTGAAAAATTGGAACAAGAGGTTTGGCAATTGTTAATGCTGTAAAGTTACCCATACATATAACCTGTAAATAAAAGGCTATTAAATAAAAAAAAACATTAAGCCACTACTGTGAGCCAAATACTATCTAAAAAAGCACTTTATAAAATAGTACAGATATGGGATGAGAAATATGATATCCAGGAAAATGGATCCCTTGGTTTACATCCTAAGACCTGTGTAGTAGAGTTCTTAGATGGCTCTGAATTTCAATGGCAACCCCCTTCTCCTTGAGTTATATTTAGCAGATTACTGACACAAAAGTATTTAAAGTTATTCTGAAAAGCTCTTCCAATCATTTTATATGTTAGAAGTTGTTTGGCTGAAAGAAATGATCTTTATAATAGAATCCTTTTTGATATATAAAGTTGCTAGGAGCTAGGGCAAAGAGTACTTTATAGGAATAATGAGATGATGGTTTTTGCACTTTTGATGACTTTCTTCTTCAACTCAAGATACTTTTGAAGGTTTAGATGATTAGGGTTCTTTAATCAATTCTTTAAATTCTGGAGTAGAACATTTTGAACAACTACTTATACTATAAATGTCAATCACCAATGTAGCTTAAATTTGCTAGGGGTTTGCCTTTACCAAATATTGCTGTGAGATTTACATGTGTGGTGGAAGATATTTAGTTTTATACTTCCCTTTCTCAGCTCAGATAATGTAATCACAAAAGTTAAGAAATAAATAATACAGGTAAAGTGTTAATATATTAAGCCAAGTGCATGAATTTCCTTAATTTGTCCCACACATCCAATTGCATGATGGACATCTCCATTTGAGGATTCTTAGAGGCCTAAAATTCAGCATGAATAAAATTTCCTATTCTCAGACCCATCCCCCCTCATAAGTTCATAGATTTGGGTCTATAAGGAACTTCAGAGATCAAGAAGTTCAACTTCATTATACAGATGAGCAAACTAAGCATCAATTTGCTAGTTATTCCTAAGGAATAGGTCTGATTATAGCACTACCTTACTTCAATTGCTTCTAGGAAAAAGTAAAATTTTCTTCTGCATTCAAGAATCTTCAATGTTGCATTCTTCCTTCCCAGCTTAATATCATGCACCCATCTGTTTGACCACTCCATTCAAGTTCACTCCATCTCTTGTGGCTCATTGTTGATGCCATCTATGAAGCTTTAAATCACTCTTCTTGATCTCCAAAAAGTTGTGTTTGGCTCAAATACTTTTTCTCCAATCCGATTCCTGTACCATTTGAACAGCCTAACTACCAAGTTCTTCCTCCTGGTTCATTTCCATCATATCTACCTCTAATCTTACTTTACCAGATAAGGCAATGGAACTCCACCCATTCAAATTTGTTTGAGGTGCTGGGGTACCTTTAGCTCTATGTGTGTGCTGGACCTAGAATAAAGGAAAGGATTTTAACAAGTAGAGAGATATAAAAGATCCATCTTAGAGACAGTATATAAAAATACAGAGGCACACCTGAATTAAATATTATTAGAAAACTTCTCAAGCCTACGTTTTCATGTAGCCAACGTGAAAATTTGTTTTGCTTATATGATTTGTTGTCAGTTTTTTTTCTTTTTTCAAATTTGTATGGGTATAAAGGTGAATTTATCATACATTTAAAATAAAAAAACAGCTATACAGAATGCATATTATCAGTTTTTGGTTCAATCTTCTTTTTTCTGCTTTATGAAGCATATAGTAATGCCCATTTTATTTGGTATTTGTTAAGTTTTGTTTTTTTTAAAGAGCTAATTTCAGAAAAAGTGTCCAAGGTTCAGCTTAACTGAAGCATAGAGGATGCCAAGGACAGTAGTATAAAATAAGGCTGAAAAAGGAAATGGAAGACAGACCTTGAATAGCAAAATAAGGAATGTGAATTTTATATTTCAGGGAATTGGAAGTTCCTGAAGGCTTAGCTTGAACAGGGAAGTTACATGATTAGACGTGATTCTTAGGATATCACTTGAATAATGGTATGAAGAATTGATTGAAAAGAAAAGTGGCTAACAGTCAGGGGGACCAGTTAGACATCTCTTAGAAAAGCCCAAGTTATAGTTGATAGAAGTCAGAACTAAGGTTGTGGTAGTGGCAATAAAGAATAGGATGGATATGAGAGATGCCATATGAGTAGAATAAAAAAGAATTTGATGAGAGAGTGAGAGAGTCAAGGATTATTCCAAACTTATGAACCTTGGTACATAGAATTATATTAGTTCCTTTAAGAGTAACTGTGAAGTTGGGATGATGTTTAGAGGGAAAAATAAAAAGTAAAAATGAACTTAGACATATTGAGTTTGAGGTACTAGAAAGTCAAACAGGTAGATGACGCCCATTGGTTAGCTGTTTGACTGTTAGATGTTTGACTGGAGTTTAGGAAAGATTTAAGCTGAAGACATAAATGTGGAAAGAATTTATACAGCGGTGGAAGTGACATTTTAGGAATGGATTAATTTATCAGAGATTCTAGAGACAAAGAAGAGAGATTAACAGCCCTCACATTGGGGTTTGTTGGATTCAGAGCATTTAGTGGGTAGTAGGAGGAAGATAAGTCAAGAAAGAATTGAGAAAAAATAATCAGCAATATAAAAGCATTCAGAACAATATTGAAGGAGAACTAAGATAGAAACATCACAGAAACCAGTTCAGTGTCAGTCAAATACAGAAGATAGACAACAAGATTAATTAACCAATAAGCAAGAATTTACTGAACACCTACAGTTTTTTAAGAATGGGGATAGATAATAGGGATAAAAATCCAAAGTGAAACAGTATTACATTCTTCTGGAATGTGTGTGTGTGTATTTACAAAGTAAATAAATAATTTAAAAATATAAAGTGAATCAGGTGCACAGGAATGAATCTGGAGAAATTAGGAAAGGCCTTTTTGAAGGAAATGACTCTTGAATTGAACCTTGAAAGGAACTAGGAGCTCCAAGAAATAGAGGAGAGGAAGAACATTTTGGGCATGGTTAACATCCTATTCAAAGAAATTATGGCAGGAGATGTCCCCAGTCACTGTTACCCTGAACTCATGCTTCTTTCTCCTCCTCATCCACATCTGATACCAGATCAAAGACTTTCTGTGAATCATCACACTTTAGGATGACTTTGTCATGGTAAATCCTCCTGACAAATTATTCTTCCCATGAGCCTCCAAAACATTTGCTCACTTTTTAATTTACAATGCAATTGAATCCTGACTCCTGGATCAATATCATTCTATAGTCATGCTCCAGAGTCTTCAACAGGGTCATTTTGCCACACAACTCAAATGCTGCATGAGATTATTGCAGAATTGGAAAGTCATTCCAGAACTGCCCTGCCATGAGCTGCCCTCCAAATACACAGTGCCATCTTCCTCCTTCCCTATACTCCCCAATAGTGTCAATCTCTAACAGAAAGGGTCCTAAACCACATGGGAGGATACTATAGATTGCATATTTACTTAGAAAACAACAAATTATCATTCCTCAACCTCACGCACTCTCTCTCTGTCTGTCTGTCTCTCTATGTGCTTCTCTCTGTTTGTATCTCTGCCTCTGTCTCTCTGTCTCTGTCTCTCTCTTGCTCTCTGTCTCTCTGTCTACCTCTTTCTTTCTATCTCTGTCTCTGTTTCTGTCTCTCTCTGTGTCTCTTTCTTTCTGTATCTCTCTGTGTCTCTTTCTGTCTCTCTGTCTCTTTCTCTCTCTGTGTGTGTGTGTGTGTGTGTGTGTGTGTGTGTGTGTGTGTTTCTCTCTCTGTGTATCTCTGCTTCCATCTCTCTATCTGTCTGTCTCTCTCTCTTGCTCTCTGGCTCTGGCTCTCTGGCTATCTCTTTCTCTCTATCTCTGTTTCTGTCTCTATGTGTGTCTCTTTCTGTTTCTCTCTTTCTCTCTCTCTCTCTCTCACACTCTTTCTGTCTCTATCTCTGTCTCTCTGTCTCTCTCTCTTTCTCTCTCTCTTTCTCTCTCTCTTTCTGTTTCTGTCTCTCTCTGTCTCTCTCTCTCACTCTCTCCCATGTCTATGCTATTTCTCTAGCCACCCCCCAACAGCTAGAACAGGCCAATACCTCTCCCCAGCTCTGCCTCTTAAAATACTTAGTATCCTCCAAGAATCAATTAAAGAGTCATGTTCTTATTGTGGTTGGTGTGGTATCCAGTCATTCCAATTATCTCTCTTTATGGGCCCATTTAGGGTTTTCTGGCCAAAGATTCTGGATTTTCTTCTCCAGTTCACTTTTACAAATAAGGCAAACAGATTTAAATGACTTACCCAGGCTCCCATATTTGCATTTGAGATTGGATTTGAACTCAGTCTTCCTGACTCTAGACCTGGCACTCTATCCATTGTACTATCTACCCACTATATTCTACATAAAACCCTTATTTCTCTTATCTTCCCTCAATCAGCTTGTATCTATTTCAAATATAGCTAAATATTTATCAGAGATGTTCCCTTTATTTCAATTGTAGTCAAAGAACTCTCAGAAGGAAAAGACAATATGTTAATTATGGTTTGAACTAATTAAGAGGTGTCTTATAGCCTCATCTCTTTTTTAAAATAAAGCTTTTTATTTTCAACATATGTGTAGAGAATTTTCAACATTCACCCGTGAAAAACCTTGTGTTCCAATTTTTTTCTCCCTCCTTCTCCCCCCAGACAGTAAGTAATCCAATACATGTTAAACATGTGCAGTTCTCCTATACATATTTCCACAATGATCATGCTGCACAAGAAAAATTAGATCCAAAAGGGAAAAAATGAAAAAGAAAACAAAATGCAAGCAAACAACACCAGAAAAGGTGAAAATACTATGTTGCGATCCATACTCAGTCTCCACAGTTCTCTCTCTGGGTGCTGATGACTCTCTCCGTCACAGGTCCATTGGAACTGGACTGAATTACCACGTCCTTTAGAATTGATCATTGCATAATCTTGTTACTGAAGTGTATAATGATCTACTCATTTCACTTAGCAGTATTTCATGTAAGTCTCTCCAGACTTCCCTGAAATCTTCGTGTATAGTCTCATCTCCAGGCTTATGACTAGGTGCACTCTGGCTCTTCATAGCTGCCCATAGTAGTATTTATGGTTATATAATAATAATAATAATAGCATTTACATAATATTTTAAAGTTTTAATAGTTCTTAAAATAATTTATCTCATTTGATCTTCACAATAGCCCTAATAGATAGATATTATTATTATTATCACCATTTTATAGATGAGGAAACTGATATAGACAGAATTTATGACTTGCCCAGGATCACACATATATTATGTGTTTGAGGAAATGTTTCAACTCAGATCTTAACTCCAGGTCAATGCACGACCTAGATAATGATGGTGGTATTGATATTGGTAATGGTGATGATGATGAAGAATTTGGGAAAATAGAACAGCTACTACAGCTCTGACAAAGGGAAATTGTATTGATTTTAAGTGAGTGCAAGGGTTAGAGGAAATAGAATGTATATGAGTTTCAAACTATAAAACTTGTGGAACTGAATTGGATTCTAGGCACAATTTTTAAAATGTATTATTAGAGGGCTTATAAGTATTTTGGAAAGAAAGTAGTTATTGAGTATTTCATGGATAGTAAGTAAAATGGAAAGACTGGTGGATATGGTAGCAGAGGAAAAGAGTTCAAATTCTATTTTTAGTAAATCCTATATATTTCCTATATACAACCAGACAAGCCATTTAATTTCTTTGGGCTTTAAATTTTACAATCTTTAAAATGAAAAGGTTGTACTGTGTGGCTTCTAAAATCCCTTCAATTTTGAAATTTATCTTTTTTTTCTTTTTGACAGGATTTATTGAATGCTGTAGATATGATATAACTCCATTTAAGGGAGGAAATCATTTAAAGAAATACATGATTCCTGTGAAATCATTTTTGACCTGTTATCCTAAACAACTGAAACCCTATTCATTTAGTTTTTCCTGTGTGTATTGTTAGGCCAAAATATTTTGAATAGTTATGGATGTCATTGAGAAGAATCTGCAGGCTCTTTTTTGTGGTAGCAAAGTATTAGAAAAGGAGTGGATATCCATCAATTGGTGATGGATGAACAAGTTATGGTAGATGAAAATAATGGACTGTTATTGTTCTATAAAAAATGATAAACAAGATGATTATAGAAAGACCTGGAAAAATTTACATGAACTGATACTGAGTGAAACAAGCAGAACCAGGAAAACATTGCACACAATAACAGCAAGAATGTGCAATGATCAATATGTTCTTAGTTCCTCTCAGTGGTTCAGTGATGCAAAGTAATCCCAATAGACTTTGGACAGAAAATGCCATCTGCATCCAAAAAAATATCTAAGGAGACTGAATGTAGATCAACACATGCTATGTTGACTTCTTTTTTTCTGTTTTTTTATCTCTTCCATGGTTTTCTCTTTTGCTCTGATTTTTCTCTCCCAAAATGATTCATAAAACAACATGTATTAAAAAATAAATAAAGTTACTACAGTATAAAAAGAGAGAGAAGAATCTGTATACTTCTGGAGCTTGATGGAAATAAGATGATATTATGTATAAATGAGACCTGATGGAGAACTTCACCATTCATAGGGAAAATAATTCTTCAACTACTATTTTGTGTCTCAACCGATATTAATGATCAGAAAAATCATCAAATAAACTTTTTTTAACATCTTTCCAGATTTGAATGATTTAGATACATAACAGCAGGGACTATGTTGGAAAAGAGTCTTATTTTATTGAATCAAATACTTTTTAAAAGGTGATTTTAAAAAAGTAAGTAAAATAGAATTTAACATTCACTATATCCTCTGGATTACTGTATGATAATGAGGTCTACTGTCATTGGCAAAAGCTAGTCTGTTCCCTATTAAGCTTTCATCAAGGATGTACTCAATGTATATATAGATTATTCATATATATATATATATATATATATACACACACATATATATTCATACACACATGTATATATACATATACACACACTTGTGTATGCATGTGTATCTATATGCCTACAAATCTATATACATGTGTATGATGTCTATGTATGTATATATACACATATGCATATGTTGGTACTTGCTAATATTTTTGAGGTGACTTTTGTTTGTTCTTAATAATTCCCAAGGCCTTTGTCATATCTCAGGTGTCTCCCTCTCCTTCAGATATCTTGAATTCCTCTCTCAATTTCTTTATAATATTGTCATCTCCAGTATGGACCTACACTGTATAAATATATATTAAATATAAATATAAAATATATATATAATATAAATATATATTAAAATAGCAGCTAGACTACATATATGTATATGTATATATACATGTACATATATATATGTAGTGTGTACATATATATGTAGTCTAGCTGCTATTTTTTAAATCTTTTTTCTCTTCTGTGCCATTTTCTTGTTAAGCAAATCTAGGATAAGTATGGTACCGTCCCTGTCCCAAGTGGACAACAATAATAAAAACTGTCATTTGGATGTTACTTTAAAGTTTATAAAATGTTCCACATAAATGTTATGATAATGTCAGGAAGATGGTAGTATAAGCATTATTATCCCCAAATTACAGAAGAGAAAAAAAAAATCTGTGATCCAGAGAAGTTAACTGAATTGACCATTGTCACACAGCTAGTATTTTCAATATAACCTCCTGGGATGTAGCCTGCTTAGAATTGTAAATGAATGCTATAAATATGACTTGAAGAGCTTTTCTTTGTAGTAACTCCCTTCCCATTTTTCAATGTCAATCTATTCAATATTACAGCACTCTAATTAGCAAATGGTATGGAAAATCAGCACAGACATGCACTTGAGAACTGAGGGTACCACCTCAGGTACTGCTTGGAACAAGAAATTCACTGTACATTTTCAAGGCCCCAGAGGACCAAACTGAAGCCCTACAATGGAGGAGTCCTTCTGGCAATACCTGAATTTGTGGAAGTGGACATTCTGCTCAATTACATCCAGCTAGCCTATCTTTGAAAGCACTGTTTGTACTCGTGGTTAATAGGGTCTAGTAACCCCAAGGAGACCGAGTCTATGATGTTGTTTTCCCCATCATGTATTTTCTTGGTGGGTGTGAATAACTAAGGGTTGATACAATAGGCCATAAAAAGACAGACCTATTTTGTTCCAGTGGTACTCATAATAAAGCTATTCTGAGCTCTGAAAAGTGTAGCCATGCCCCCTCCTGAGCTAATGCTCAACACTACCTGGTTTTTACTTCTGTCTCCTAATTAGAGACCCAAATAGCATACTTGGCTGCCTGAATCTCTCTCTTCAGCACCTGCTTTTCTGTAAGGTGGAGAAGTTAATCTCTAATCGGCTCTTTTTATCTCCTTCTGTCTGAACGCATGCTCCCACTTCAGTTTTCTTAGAGGCATTAGGCATTTAATTGTGCGTTCCAATGATGAGCGGTACCCAGGGCTATCTCAGAGGTCAGGAAACCTCCACACTTTTTCACCCGAGCTACCTGAACAGGCACTAAATGCTTTCCTATTTGCCTGCACTATCATAGGTTAGCACAGCGTCGTTATTTTAGCACATCCTAAGCTGGAAGGAAAGATTCAAATGAGTCTAAAGAGACAAAATACTTAGTCACTACCCATTAAACAACACAGCTGTGTACATACCCTTTGAATATCAACTACTGTGCCTAAGACATGGCCCCAACACACTGTCAGCATGACCAAGATGTGTACAGGTTAGATGGTTGCTAACTGATATGTGCACAATCCAACACACAATTGCACCAAACAGATTTCTCTAGCAGATTGTTGGAACACCTGCAAGCATTCAAGAATTCACCTACTTTCTTATCATCAGTTTATTGTCTTATATAACCCACTATTTGCAATTCACTTAATGGAGAAATATGAAGGCTTCCTTGAAAAATAGTAACTTTTTTATGACTGAGAATAAATTTACATAAGGTGATGAGCCTGGTGTTTCCTACCCCTGGAGCCGGCCCAAATTTCTACAAAACTATAAAGAAAAGGCATCTTCAGTTTCCATGGATATTCAAGTAAGGAAATATGGATATGTGCATGCATGTGTGTGTGCATGTGATCTGATTCAAAATCTAATGTTATTTGTTGTTTTCTTTTTTGTCCATCGTATCATGCAGAAGCCAAGTTCCCCATCTGATATTCTCCCAGGAAGCATTGTAGTGTTCCCTGACTGCTGTTTTATCTTGGATGACTGCAAATCTGCCACCCAATAACTTGCAAGAATGCCATTAACCAAAACTTGTGGTCAAATACCTCAGAGTTATACAACTCTCCAGGAACACGATTATATAAACACTGACAAGTCGAGTTTTCTGGCAATCATGTTTCTTACTAGAAGAACTGCCCTGAACAGCTGGGGCACAAGTCATGATCACAGATGTTCTCTACAGATGCAGACTTATTGGAAGCCACTCAGTAAGGAGAGGTCCCAGAGGACACATTATTGTGCCCTCCAAAAAAAAATCAGGCTTTTTTTTTCGACAACCAATATTTAATTTCTTTCTTCTGGTATATTATGAAAACTTCATTTTCCAATGAGGATATGAACTAGCAATTTCTCTCTTAATAGACCATTTACTGAGTTTGATGAAGGAGATAATTGAATATGATGAATATTCACACACATCTATCTTAAAGCAAGCTCTCAAAGACAATAGAAACCATAACATCACTTTGATGGAATACTGCTAACCATGAACAGAACCAGTAACATATGTCAGAGTAAAAAAGGAGAAAGCGAAAGCAAATTCGGAAAAGCTTATTAGAACTTGCTGAGCTGAAGTATAATATTAGCCTAAACAGAAAATAATTTCATTGAAATAAAACTTAACCCCTCTAGTGCCCTAAATCCTTGCATTGAATTTTTATCCTATAATGATAGTCATTCCAACAGTGAAGTCTCAGTATAAATGATAAAAAGCAAATGACCTTCTCGGGGGAGGGGAGGATTTAGTGCTAATTTGTAATGATAAATTATTTGCCAGGTAAATTAGATACCTGAATACTTTGGGGAAAGTGTTAGCTTTCACTTAAGTTACTTTTCCTAAGGCCACAAAATCAACCTAATAATAAATATTTATTGTATGTGCATTCCTGAACTGGGCTCTTCAGAATGCTCCAAAATAAATTAAGATCCGATTCCTGAACTTTAGGATTTGTTGTTGGTGCTGCTGCAACTCCTGTTATTGATGCTGCTGTGGGTTTTTTTCTTATTTTCAAAAGAATTCAGTTAAAAACATGGCTAGGATAAGTCACTATACTGATTTCATTCTTTTACATTTAATTTTCTTCAATTGTGCAGGTAAATAAAATTACTACTTTTCATAATTGAATACAAGTATCGGGGTTTAGTTTTATCTTGTATAAACACAATGAAAGCATCTTTGGTCCAGCTCTGGAAGCAGATGGGGGTGATACAGATAATACATACTTCATTCTGTTCCCTCAGATTTCAGTTTCACTAGCCACTAACAGTCACATTAACTTTTACACAGGGATTATTATTTCAGAAGCTATAATCATAAATAAATATGTAAAATGAGCTGAAGAAGGAAATGGCAACTACTTCAATATCTTTACCAAGAAGACAACGAAGTCACAAAAAGTCAGACATGACTGGAAAAAAAAAAAAAGACTGAACAACAAGCATAGTGGATAAAGTACTAGAATGGAATCGGGAAACATGTTCTAACCCTATCTCAAACACTTACTTTATATGTGGCCTTGGTCAAGTAATCTAATCTGTCTCAGACTCTATTTCCCCTTCTGTAAAATAATGAACAATAAATGTAGCATTTAGCTCACAGGATTATTGTGAAAATCAAATGAGAGAATTTATGTAAAATGTCTGAAAGCCTTAAAGTACTATATAAATTTCAGTGATACTTATTAAATGATTCCCAAAGATACCTCAGGTTGTAAGTGGCAGAGCAAGGATTGAATTTGTTTTCATATTCTGAAGCCAGCAACCTTTCCAATGTATATGGAGATTTATAGGTAAAATAAGCTTATCAGCATCATGGGAAAACATGTAGTATTACCTAAATGATACAAATATCAAGGCTAAAACTCCAAGGAGGGAGTGATAATTTTAGGCTGAGGGCCTCCACAGTGATTTCAGGGAAAAGTTAGTTTCAGATAAGCTGAGAGAGGGATGACCAACATGTAAATGTTAATTTGTAAAGACTTCTTTCCCATTAACTTTTTTTTTCCTTTTATCCTAATGCTTAGTATAGTATCTTGTCCAAAATAGCCATCAAATAAATGTTTCTTGAATGATTAAATGAATTAATTCCCCTTTGAATGATTTTGGGCAGACAGTTAGAGCCACACAGAATTACCCTCAATGTGGGTCACACACTACCATAGACCTAGCATTTCCTCTTATGAAAGTTCCAAGAAATTCCCTACCATTTGGAGTTTATAAAGAGATGTGGGGATAGAGAGGGCTAGAAGGAACATAGTAGGCGTAGCTCCCCTCAAAACATGGGGGCCAAGAAAGGAGAGTATATTATCCAGCCTTCCAGAAGGCTGTCTGGATCCAGGTTGCCTATCATTTCTTTCCTACATCCTGCACTGTTTATTCCTCCAGCTGGGATATTTGCATATACCTTGTGCTCATTTAAATAATGGAACAAACAGATTTGAGGCAAGATAGCAAGATAATTATGAAAGCATGGAGGAGCACACCAATGGAAGCCACTGGCAGGAACAAAGACAATCAGGAGCATTCTGAAAAACCCCAGGTGTAAGCCGGAGAATGAGCAAGGCAGAGAGGGAGAACCAAAGAAAATGGCTCTGACAGCTCACATTTACCTGGCAGCCATAAGGAAAGGCAAGAACCACCCTGGTTCTATCATAGGAGCTCTATAGAAGCTAAAACAGCTGAAAAATAACAAAGGACAATAGAGCAATCTAAAGAGCAATGAAAAGTAGGATTCGGGCTCATTGTCCTCATTTTACTCTCCTTGTCCTCCTGCTCCTTTCATCCTCTTTCATCCACTCTTCTCTCTCTTTTCTCTTATTCTTCCCATTGTTTTCTTTCAAACCACTTGACTTAGTAAACATCTGCTTCACAACTATTTATGCCTTCTAACTATAGACAAGAGAGTCTAATAGTGAAACATTCCCACACATGCCAGTAAGCAGGTAACCCAAGGGCCTGTGGCTAATTCCATGATTAAATACAGAAGGAATGTAATTTGACTTGTTATTCAAATATATTGTGAGTAAAATTGTCCCTCCTGTCTTAATATAACAATTGGGAGTTTTGAAAATTGAAAGCCTAGTCAATGGATTCAGACAATGGAGTCAGCCTAGAAATGGATTTTCCTCCTTCTTGATATCAAATAAATAAAAAGTGTTATTCCATGGCAATATAAATCCATCCAATGGTCAGTTTGATATGTATGTGGTTCTGACCCTTTATCAACCACTCATTCTTTAAAATTCTATTTACATTGAAAAGCATGCTGGATGATCAAAGGATTGGGGTTCATATTCTGAATCTGAATTTCAGTTTCCTCATCTATAAACTAAAGAAGTTGAGGTAAATGACTCTAAATTTTCAACTCACTAGCTATGTGACCTTTCCTAAATCAGAGTCAGCCAAAGAAGAAATGGACAGCCAGCAACTTGGATTTTGGGAGGAGGGTAGGGAAGGGTTCAAGAGATAGTGAGGAATCCAGAATAACTCCCAAGTTGTGAGCCTGAGAGACTGGAAGGATGGTATTTCCCTCTACAGTAAAAAGGAAGGTAGAAGATAGAGGGAAAGATAATGAGTTTTGTTTTGGACATATTGAGTTGAAGATGTCTACTAAACATCTAATTCAAGGTGCTGAGAAAGTGAAATTAAAGGTCAGCAGAGAGATTGGAGCAGGAAAGGTAGATTTGAGAATCAGCATAGAGATGGTAATTAAATTCATGGCAGTTGATGAGATCACCAAAAGTAGTAAAGGAAAAGATCACCAAAAGAAGAAATGTCTAGGACAGAGCTCAGTGTGCTATCTGCAATTAAAGTGTATGATCTGGGTGAGAATCTAGCAAAGGAGACTGAGGAAGAGCAATGTGATAGATGGGAAGAAATTCAGAAAGAGTAATATTCCAAAAAAAGAAAAAAAAAGGTGATTAAAAGGGTCAAAGGCTACAGAGAAGTCAAGGGGAATGAAGATTGTAAAAAGATTGGATTTGACAACTAAAAGATAATTAAAAGTTTTTAAGAGAAAAGTTTTGGTGGAATGATAAGGTTGGAAGCCAGATTATAAAGGGTTAAGTGGGGAAAGAAATTGGAGGCATTTCTTTGTACATGGCCTTTTCAAGGAATTTAGCCACAAAGGGCAGACGAGATATAGGATGACAGTTAGTGAGGATAGAGGGATCAAATAAGGGTTATTTCAAGATAAGGCAGACATGGATTTGTGTGTAGGCAGTAGAAAATGAGCCAGTAGATAGGGAAAGATTGAAAATAAGTGAAAGACTAGGGATGATGGGGGCAATTTGTTGGAAAAGATGAGATAGAATAGGACCACTTAAACAAGTGAAGGGGTTAACCATTTCCCATACAAAATCAGTCCTTGGCTTTCCTCAGGCCATCCAGTTGAATGTTCTTCTTCCTCCTCCCCCCTGAACTATGTGCTTTTGCCTTCTAAGTCACTAATCAATAATTATATTTTGATTTTTTTTGTTTGGTTGGTTGGTTTTGGGTTTTGCTTGTGTGTGTGTGTGTGTGTGTGTGTGTGTGTGTGTGTGTGTGTTGCAATGAAAAGAGTGTTGATTTGGAGTCAAAGAATCAGAGTTCAAATCAGGCAACTTAGGTTATCTTGGACAAATCACTGACCTTCACTGAACCTTAGTTTTTTCATCTGCAAATGAAAAGATCATCCTAGATGACCTCTAAAGTCCTATATAGCTCTAAATTTATTTCCACTGACAGGTGGGTAAACCTAAGAGCCCTAGGAACTCCAGGCCACCCTTCCCAACACTTCCCTATTCCTGGCCCCTGAAGCCACTGTCCAGAGAAACAATAATTATGACCTTAAGACCCAAAAAAGTACTCTAGAGTTACTTTTTCAGCAGCTTTTTCAGCATCTACAGGTTATGAAGGCCTGGGCGGGGGGGGGGGGGAATGGGATGGGAAATAACAGTCTTCACCTCAAAATCCACAAAGGAGCTTTTCCATATGGTTTGCAGTTGAAACCTACTATATTTGTTGTCTCCCTCATTAGAATGTGGGCTTTAAGAGAAGGGATTATACTGTCTTTCTATTTATATCACCAATGAATTCACTTAACAAATGCTGAATAAACTTTTTCCTTTATTCATTTCCTCCTATCCTTTCTAGAAATCTGTTTCTCTGATCAATTCATCCCTCCTATTGTTGACCTTTTCCCACCTACTGATTCCTTCCCTGCTGCCTTAAGAGAAAGGACTCTGCTGTTTTTCTATATGTATCACCTATGATTTTTACATTGCAAGTGCTAGTTAAACACTTCTTTCTTTCTTTCTTTTATTCATTCATTTTCTCCAGTTTCCTCTAGAAATCTGCTTCTTTTATCTCCTCACCCTTTCCACTGTTGATATTTCCCTATCTGCTGCCTAGAATTATGCCAAGATCTCTCCATTCTGAAAAAAAAAAAGACAAAATTGTCACTTGATCCTTCCCCATCCTCCTCCCTTTTTCCAGTTAAACCCTCAGAAAAAAGCCATCTGTATTCATTGCCTTCACTTGCTTGCCTCTCAGTCACTTATGAACTTCTTGCATTCTGTTTTCCAAAGCAACTCCTGGACAGAAATTGCTCTCTCTGGGTTTTTCAATAACCTTTTAAGTGCTAAATCTGATGGTGTTTTCCTAGGCTGCATCTTTCTTAATTTCTCCACAAATTTTGACATTGGTGACCAAACTCTTCTCTCAATTATTCTCTCTTCCTTTGGATTTTTTTTAAAACCCTCTCTCCAGCTTCTCCTGCTAGAGGTTTGACTACTCCAACTCAGTTGCCTTCATAGGATCATTATCTATATTCAGCTCCGGGGCTTCTTCCTGGGTCCGCTTTATCACCTCCCATTTTAGTAATGTAATAATGTAAGCTTCTATATGATATGAACGTTTTTCCTTCTTTTTTGTGTTTCATTTTGTCCTTGCACAGTATAGGGATTTGCTAAATTAAATTGAATTATCATCTCTAAATCAATGACTTCCAAATCCAAGTCTTAATTTCTCCCTTGAATTTCAATTCTGAATCACCATTGCCTGCTTAAACCATCTCTACCTGAATGTTCTACAGATATCAGACACAATTGCCCAAAAGAAAATCCATTATTTTCTTCTTAAACCCACCTTAAAAACTTCCTGATTGCTATTCAGAGCACAATCTTCCATCCAGTCACTCAGTCTCACAATCTGAGATTCATGTTGAATTGTTACTCTCCCACCTTCCCTTTCCCCCATATTTAATCAGTCTTTTCAATTCTCCTCTTATAGTACTTCTGAAATTTACCACCTTCTCTACACTCACATAAGTACCAGCCTAGCCCAGGCCTCATAATCTCTAACCTAGACTGTTGCAATAGCCTCCTAATTATTTTCAGTACTTCAGTCCATCTGTCGCTAGTTGGCAAAGTAATATTCCTAAAGCACAAATTTGCTTTTTTACTCCCCTCCTTAGAACTGTCCAATGGCTCCCTAGTGCCTCCAACATAGACTACAACTCCATTATCATTTAAAGACCTGCATAATCTGGATCCAATCTATCTTTCCAAAATTTCACATTGTTCTCTTTTACTTAGTCCTAACCAAACTAGAGCAATTTGTTGTTCTCCAAATTTAGCAAACCATCTCCAGCTGTGGACTTGTACAGATCATCCCTCTTGCCAGGAACATATTCCCTCTTTGCCTAAATTTAAGTTTCCCTTAAGACTCCTATCAAGTACAACCTTCTACCGGTCAATCAATAAGTATTTATTAAGCACCTACTATGTTCTGAAGTGGAGGTAGCATGAAGCTAAATAGCAATGTGGATAGAGTACCAGGTTTGGAATTAGGAACACATCTCTGTGAATTCAAATCTGGCCTCAGAAACTTGCTAGCTATGTGATCCTGGGCAAGCCACTTGACCCGGTTTACCTCAGTTTCCTCATCTATAAAATGACCTGGAGAAGGAAATGTTAAACCACTCCATTATTTTTGCCAAATATCATCAGGAAGAGTCAGGAACAACTGAAAATGACTGAACAACATATTCCAGGCACTGTGCTGATTACTGGGGATACCCCTAAATAAATAAACAAAAGGCCTATCCTTGAGGAGTTACCATTAATTATTACTGGTCTATTGTTCCTCAAATTATTCTGTATTTACTTCTCTGATTAAATGTTATACCTACTATTCATGTTGTCTTTGTGTTTCTGGTTCCTGCTTTATTCTTAGTACTCCATTCTAGGAATTTAATAACTGTCTCTTGATTAGAATTGACTAGTCAGGAAAAGTGACTTGTCCAAGATTACACAGCTGGTTAGTAGCAGGATCGAGAGGTCTCCTGACTTCCATTATAAGGATATTTATGCCAGCAGCAATTCATCAACGCTGCATGCATAAATATTGTTAAAGACATATTTACATATCTATAAACATATGTATGTTTACACACACATTATATATATATGTACATATATATACACATACCCAGAAAGACAGAAAGCTTGTGAACAGAATATCATAATATATAGACATATAACATTATGTGTATGTATTATATATATATATATAGGTATATATACATTTATCTCATACTATATTACACATAATGCTTGAAAGGCTTTCCATCTTTGTTATAAAAGAAAGACCAAAAGAAACTAGAGTCTGCTTGTTCAGCTTTGGTTTTGTCACATCCAATTTTTTGTGACCCTATTTGGCATTTTCTTGGCAAAGATAATAGAGTGGTTTGCCATTTCCTTCTAAAACTCCTATTACAGTTGAGGAACTGAAACAAACAGGGTTGGGTGATTTGTTTAGGGTCACACTTAGTAAATATCTAAGACTTGATTTGAATTCAGGTTCTCCAGATATCAGGGCTGGTATTCTAACCACTGTGCCACCTTGTTCCACTAGATTCCATTAATCCCAAACTACTTTTGATCCATATCACTTTCTCTGAATGCTGGGAAGTTTGGGTTGTTCCACTGTTTCTGACTCAAGTTCTCCCAGAGCACTAAAACAAACCACCTGTCGGATCCCTTTAGTCCTGTAACTACACTCTAGACCAAGCTTTGAGACTAAGTAACACTGACTCACATTTCCATAGATGGTGGTTTTCTTCTTCACTCCATTTATGCACAACTTCTTTCTCTTTCCACGAAAACCAAAACCTCTAGACTTCCTTTTTATCTATAGTTTAGTTTTGGAGCTATAGCTTGTCATTTTTCCAAATACATGAAAAGAAAGTTTTCAACATACACTTTTGAAAAACCTTATGTTCCAAATTTTTCTGCCTCCCTTCCTCTCCCCCTTCCCCTAGACATGTGTAGATCTTCTATACATATTTCCATATTCATCATGTTGCACAAGAAAAATCAGTTCTGGGGTGTGAGAGGGGAATAGGGAACAAGAGAAAGGAAAAAAAAGTAAACAAACAACAACAAAATGAAAATACTATGCTTTGATCCACATTCAGTCCTTATAGTTCTCTCTCTGGATGTGAATGGCTCTTTCCATCACAAGTCTATTGGAATTGCCTTTAATCACCTCATTGTTGAAAAAAGTCAAGTCTATCACAGTTGATCATCACACAATCTTGTCGCTGTGGACAATGTTCTGTGGTTTCTACTCACTTCACTTAGCATCAATTCATGTAAGTCCAGGCATTTCTGAAATTAGCCTCCTCTTATAGAACAATAGTATTCCATTATATTCATATATCATAACTTATTTAGCCATCCCCTTAGTAATGAGCATTCACTCAATTTCTAGTTCCTTGCCACTACAAAAATGACTGCTTGCTACAAACAATTTTGTACATGAGGGTCATTTTCTCTTTTTTATGATCTCTTTGGAATATAGATCCAGTATTACTGGATTAAAGGGTATACACAGTATGGGCATACTTCCAAATTGCTTTCCAGAATTGTTGGATCAGTTCACAACTCCATCAACAATGTATTAGTATCTCAATTTTTCCCACATCCCCACCAACATTTATCATTATCTTTTCCTATCATCTTAGCCAATGTGAGAGGCAAGAAGGAGTACCTCATAACTGTCTTAATTTGAATTTTTCTAAATAATAGTAATTTAGAGTATTTTTTCATATAAGAAAAGGCTTTAATTTCTTCATCTGAAAATTGTCTCTTCATATTCTTTGACCACTTATCAATTGGAGAATGGCTTGTATTCATATAAATTTGAGTTAGTTCTCTAATACTTAAAAAAAAAATGATACCCTTACAGGAAATACTGGATATCAAAAAATTTTCCCAGTCTTCTGCTTCCCTTTTAATCTTTGCTGCATTGATTTCATTGGTGCAAAAATTTTGTAATTTAATATAATCAAAATTATTCATTTTGCATTTCATAGTGTTCTCTAGTTCTTCTTTGGACAACTTCTCTTCTCCACAGATCTGAGAGGTAGATCATCCCTTGTTCTCCTAATTTGCTTAGAGTATCATCCCTTATGTCTAAACAGTGAACTAATCATAACCTTATCTTGTTATAGGGTATTAGGTGTTGGTCAATGCATAGTTTCTGACATGCTCTTTTCCAGTTTTCCCAATCATTTTTATCCAACAGTGAAGCCAGAAGCTGGAGTTCGGGGGTTTTCAAACAGTAGATTACTATAGTCATTGACTATTGTGTCTTATGAACTTAAGTATTCCACTGATAGAAACTATTCTATTTCTTAACCAGTACCAAATGCTTTTGATGACCACTGCTTTATAATGTAGTTTTTTGACTGGGCCACTTTTCTTTGCATTTCTTTTCATTAATTCCCTTGAAATTCTTGACCTTTTGTTCTTCTAGATACATTTTGTTATTATTTTTCTTGCTCCATAAAGTAACTCCTTGGCAGTTTGATTGGTATGGCACTAAATAAGTAGATTAATTTATGTAGAATTATCATTTTTGTTATATCAGCTTGGCCTACACATGAGGACTTGATATACTTTCAATTGTTTAGATCTAATTTTATTTGTGTGGAAAATGGTTTATAACTGTGTTTACATAGTAACTGGCTTTGTCTTAGCAGGTATACTCCCAAATATTTTATATTATCTACAGCTATTTTAAATGGGATTTTTCTTTTTTAGGTCTTGCTCCTAGACTTTGTTGGTAACATAGAAATGCTGATGATTTATGTGGGTTTTTTTTTTATACCCTGCAACTTTGCTAAAGTTGTGACTTGTTTCTAGTAGTTTTTTAGTTGATTCTCTAGAATTCTCTAAGTATGCCATCATATCATCTGCAAAGAATAATAGTTTTATTTCCTTATTACCTACTCAAATTTCTTCCATTTCTTTTTCTTATTGCTAAAATTAACATTTCAAGTTCAATGTTGAATAGTAGTGTGATAAAAAGTAACTTTGTTTCACCCTGATCTTATTAGAAATGCTTCCAATTTATCTCTGTTACATATAATGTTTGCTGGTGGTTTTAAATAGATGCTAGTTATCATTTTAAGGAAAATTCCATTTTTTCCTATGGTCTATAGTGTTTTTAATAGGGATGGATGTTGTATTTGGTCACATTCTTTTTCTGCACCTATTGATATAATCATATGTTTTCTTTTAGTTTGGTTATTAATATGGTCAATTATGCTGATAGCTTTCCTGACATTGAACCAGCCCTGTAGTGCTGGTATAAATCCTACTTGGTTATATTATTCTGATGATAAATTGCTGTAATCTTTTTGATAATATTTTATTTAAGATTTTTGCATCTACACAGCAACAAAAAGATTGTGTAATGGACTTGGCTCTTTTCAACAATGAGGTGTTTCAGGCCAATTCCAAAAAAACTGTGATAGAGAGAGTCATCTGCATCCAGAAAGAAGACTTTGGGGAATGAATGTGGATCACAAAATAGTTTTTTCACTGTTTTTGTTGTTGTTGTTGTTTGCTTGCTTTTTTCTTCCTCATTTTATTCTTTTTGACCTAATTTTTCTTATGCTACATGATAAATGTGGAAATATGTTTAAAAGAATTGTACATGTTTAATCTATATTGGATTCCTTGCTGTCTAGGGGAGGGTGTGGTAAAGGAGAGGGAAAAAGAAAAATATGGAACACAAGATTTTGGATAGATGAATGTTGAAAACTATCTTTGCATGTATTTTGAAAATAAAAAGCTATTATTAAAAATTTTAAAGTAAATAAAAACTTTTTAAAAAAAAAAGATTTTTGCATCAATTTTCATTAGGGAAATTGGTCAATAATTTTCTTTCTTTGTTTTGGCCCTTCCTGACTTAAGTATCAGTACCATATCTGTCATAAAAAGAATTTGGTAGGACTTCCTTCATTTTTCCAAATAGTTTATAAAGTATTGAAATTAATTGTTCTTTACATGATTGGTAAAATTCACTTGTAAATTTTCACTGGAGATTTTTTCTTAGAGAGTTCATAAATGGCTTGCTCAATTTCTTTTTTTTTTTCCTAAAATGGGACTATTTAAGTAATTTATTTCCTCATTTCTTAATCTGAACAATTTATATTTTTGTATGTATTTATTTCACTTAGATTATCAAATATATTGGCATATACTTGGGGAAAATAGCTCATTATTGCTATAATTTCCCCTTACTGATCTTAAGTTCACCCTTTTTTTTCTCCTGGCTGTTTTGGACATCTAGAACTCAGACATCACCAGAAACCTCTTCCCAGTTCTCATATTTAGCAGAAGCAAACACACATAATGTAGAAAGTAATATTGCAGTAATTCCTCCCTCCCCCCACAAAATTCACTTATCAGTAAAACAAAAATAATTGATAAGGAGCTTAAAAGACCTTAGAGATCATTTAATAAAGTGTCATCATACAGATAAAAAAACTAAGGCTTAGAGTTTAAATGAAAGACTTACTTTCCCAATAAGACAGAATTTGATTCAGAACTTCTGACTCCAGGTTCTGTGCTTTTTCCAATACTCTATGCAGCCTCTCCACAATAATCCATTTCCATCACATATGAAAGTTCTGGGGTTCGTCGATTCCATGTGCTTGTACATTGGCTTTGATTTCATTCTGATGTGGCTCTTATTTATGGATCAAATCTTTAACCATTATCAGAGAAGAAAGTACCTAAGTGTAGACATGCCCATGGAATCTCTTGAAGACAAAGCATTCATTTAAAAATGTGATTCAGCTGGCTACTTAGCAACTTTAAACATACATCAGCTAAAACCCTCACACCAACTCTGTTATACAAGTCTTAATCACTATAGGTTTGAAAAAGGAGAGGAAACAAATATGTGAACAATATCCAAGGGCAGTGGCCTAGTGACCCTTATTTGGTAGTCCTGAAACTTCTCCCCCTCCTCCAAAGACTTCCTCTACATTCAAAGGCACTTATAAAATAAACTTGTCAATCATCATTCACATAGCCATGTTCTGGTTTTCTGAACAAGCTTCCAGGTTCTCACTGAACATTAATGATCTTTTAAAAATGAAATAAAAAGTAAGACAATCTTGTGGGAAAGTAGGAAATCTTGAATTTCATTCCTTTTGTTCGCCTATTAAAAGGAAGAAGCACTATATCATTAGCTGTTCTCCTATTCATGTATCCTCAGCAAGAACTTATAGTCTACCAGAAATATAATTTGGCACTCAGCGGAAAATGAATTTTCAATATTTTGAAAGTATAATGCAGCATCATACAAGCACTGAACTCAGTAGTGAATTTCTTTTATGGCAACATTGGTGACTAACTACAACTTTCATACAATAAAGTCGCATTAATAGGCATGAATACAGGTGTTTCAGGTGTGTTAAGGCATATCCTAGTTGCTTTAATATAGCATTTACTGTCTCATTTTTGTTTATATTTTTACATTGTTTTTGTATTTTACAAAGTACAGTTGTTAATTTTTATAATTTAGATAAGTCTTTCTTTTGTTTGAGGAATAGAAACAATGTCTTTTATGATTGAATATTCAATAATCTTTTTAAAATTTCCCTGGGTGTACACTTTAGTGAAATTTGCTATGCTTGCTTAATGCCTCAGCTTGCTGACAATGTTTGTAGGGCTATTTTCAGGCACTACATCCATTTGTCCTTACCCTGCTTGTAAATCTGATTCTTAATGTCATTTGTTGTCACTCAGGTCCTCTTCTGATGCTTCATTTTATTAGAAAGGTGACTCTGGCTTCTTTAGGCCTATCAAGACTGAATATAACCTCTTAAAGTGCCTATAAACTTGAAGAAGCTTTGAGGATAAATCCATTTATAGGTCTTATCTCTGTACTCTGAGGACCACTGAGCTCAGGAACAGAGAAGCTTATCACTAACTCATTTTTCAGTGATAGTAATTGTTGAAGACTCTCTGTAAGCACTATCATCTCCATGGTATCAAATTGAAAGCACTTTATTCAGAATTATATTCTGATATTCAATCCAAGTCAAAAAGGCAATCAAATTTTCCCCAACTCTGCTAAGCAAATCTTAATCACATCTAATAGATTATTTGTTCTCTTCTCTGTATCAGATTAGAACATTTTTATCCAAAGGTCATATTTTGCCTTAGACTAACAGGCCATTGTAAAACATCATGCTATCTCAGGGACTGAGTTTAAGATAGCTAAATATAGTTCTCAATATAGCAGAAAGACACTAACTGACCCATATGATCTCATTTTACAAAACAATGGAAAATTTGAGGAAAGCCAGGTCAGTTTCTCAGATTCTGTGATCAATGGGAAAATGTGATGAGGTTGGTGAGAGTACCAAGAACTCACAGAGTTTTTGAGGAGACCTATTTGGAGGAGTAAACACCATGAGAACAGCTATTTTGGTAATTTTTGTTGATGTTTTGTGTCACATTCACCTAGTCTAATATGGTGCCTTACAGTTGATATGTACTTAAATGTTTATTGAATTTAATTGAAATGAATTGAACTGAACTGAATTAAATTGAATTGGATCAATGACTAGAGGCTATTCTCTTGTGGCTAGAAGAAAGGGTCACAGTTGTTTCAGACAAGACTTACAGATATAAGTCAAATATTCTTACTACTACATTCTAAAAGAAAGTCTACTATGAGACTTTCAAGCTTCATTTTTTTTAGCATCATTATCCTAACTCACAGGAATCTGCATTGCCAGATCCCAGGGCCATTTTTTATGTATCTCATCTTTGTTCCCAATACATCCTCTCAAGTATTATACTTAATTATATGCACATATTTTCATTCCAGTGATTACTTGTAGGCTCCTTGTGTCTAGGGTCTATTTGTTTTGGTTTTCTTTTGTGTGTATGTGTTCCTAGAGCACCCAGAAGATGCTAAATAAAGATTTTGAAATGAATTAATTGATTAATAACTAAAACACTTTGGGGAAAAGTAGTGATGATAAGTAGTCCCAGTGTGAGAGAGCAGAGAGCTAAGGTGTAAGTGAGGGTTCTCACCACTACAGATGCTTGACACTTCACTTATTACAGAGCAGAGAGAACAAGAGTTATGAGCTAAATGCTTTTCAGTTACACCTTGGGGAGGGAGAGGAAAAGAGAAGATGAGAAGAATATGATAAGACTCCTATAAGGGATGATCCCAGAAACTATATGAGTTCGTAAACTAAGATCATAGGATGAGAGCTTGGAAAGGATATTGCGAGCTATCTAATGCAGAAGAGGAAATTGAGATTGAGAGAAAGGGAGTAACTTGCCCAATAGTAAAATCAGAGTAACAGAGCAGGAATTACAAACTACTGCTCCAAATCCAATAGTTTTCCAACTATACAACAGTTCCTCTCTTCCTATTAGATTATAGATTAAGGTTGGGATAGTATTAAAGGTCATTTAGTACAACTCCTGCATTTTGTAGATGGAGAAACTAAGGCCTAGAAAATTTAAGTGAATTCCCTAAATTATCATGCAGGTAGCAAATAGAAGAATCAAAATTGAACCCAAACCTAAATGCAGTTTTCTTTCTACAGTTAAATGCTTATAGAATTTATAGAATTTCATAATTAGGAGGAAGCTCAGCAGCCAATGAGTCCAACCAGAACCTGAAAAATAATTGAATGGGATAAACTAAATGAAGATCTCTCATGGGAATGTGGCCTTGACCTATGTCTTTATTGTGACTTGAGACTTTGCAATAACATGTTGAGCTATAGGTAAAAGCAACAGGTGTTTGATTATCTTAGATAAACATTTCCCTCCTATACCTACCTCCATCTCTTAATTAAAATTTAAGTACTTAATGGGTAAAGAGTTTGTTATTTAGTAGTATTCTTTGTTTCTGGGATAGATTTCTCTGTTTAGGGTGTAAGCCTACTTCCCCAAACAATAGGAGAAAAGATGGAGGGAGGGCAACTTCTGTTAGGGTCTATATAATCTTGTGTTTTGCACTTTGCACTCCTTTACTGACAGCTTGTCTGTTGGGAGTTGCGGGCGCTCTTGCTCTCGCTCTCTCTCTCTCTTTCTCTCTCTTTCTCTCTCTCTATTTATTTACAAAGCATATGCTTGGGTAATTTTTCCAACACTGACTCTTGCAAAACCTTTAGTTCCAAATTTTCCCCATCTCCTGCCCACTCCCTTCCCTAGCTGACAGGTAGTCCAATATATGTTAAATATATTGACATACATGTTAAATCCAATATATGTATACATATTTATACAGTTAGCTTGTTGCATAAGAAAAATCAGATCAAGAAGGAAGGAAAAGAAAAACTGAGAAAAAAACAAACAAAATGCAAGCAAATAACAGAGAGAGTGAGAATGCTTTGTTGTAATCCACACTCTGTTCCTATAGTCCTCTCCCTGGGTATAGATGGCTGTCTTCATCACTGAACAAATGGAGCTGGTTTGAATCATCTCATTGTTGAAGAGAGCCAGGTCCATCAGAATTGATCTTCATATAGTCGTTGTTGCCATGTACAATGATCTCCTGCTCATTCCACTCAGCATTAGTTTATTTAAGGCTCTCCAGGCCTTTCTGAAATCATCCTGCTAGTCATTTCTTACAGAACAGTAATATTCCATAGCATTCATATACTGTTAGGATTCTTACAAGGTGCTAAATCAGTTATCTAATTTAGCATGGTGCTTAACAGTTCTCTAGTTCACTAATGTACTTAGTACTTACTATAATTCCACAAGATTCACACCTTTAAGAGAGGGTATATAAGGAGGAGCTGTCAGGGCCAAAAAGGACAAGCCCACTAGAAGCTCTGAGCTCAGGCAGGATTCAGTCGAGGAGATTCACAAGCCAGAGAAGGCAGTTGGACAGAACGAAGGAAGACAGAGAAGTGGTGGCAGGATGTCCTGTGGAGAACACTGAAACCAAGATCCAGAAGGCCTCCAGAAAACTAACTGAGCCCCAAGTAAGGAGATAAGATTTTGAAGGAGACAATAAGGATTTGGACTTTAATTCCTGGCTGCATTTGGGGTGATTACTCTGAACTGAACTAAGGCTGACTCTAGAAGCCCCCCAAGAAACCTGCTCCCACAGAACATTATATTTTAGAGAAGAATATTACAATATATGATAATTTATTAAGCCATTCTCCAACTGATGGGCCTCCATTCAATTTCCAGTTTCTTGCCACTACAAAGAGACCTGCCACAAACATTTTTGCACATGTGGGTTTCCTTCCTTTAAGATCTCTTTGGGATATAAGCCCAGTAGAAACATTGCTGGGTCAAAGGGTATGCACAGTTTGATAACTTTTTGAGCATAGTTCCAAATTGCTCTTCAGAATGGCTGGATCCTTTCACAACTCTACCAACAATGTATGAGTGTCCCAGTTTTCCCACATCCCCTCCAACATTGTCGTTATCCTTTCCTGTCATTTTAGCCAATCTGAGAGATATGTAGTGGTATCTCAGAGTTATCTTAATTTGCATTTCTCTGATCAATAGTGATATGAAGCACCTTTTCATGTGACTACATAGTTTTAATTTCTTCATCTGAAAATTGTCTGTTCATATCCTTTGACCATTTATCAATTGGAGAATGGCTTGAACTATTATATATTTGAATCAAATGTAGTTTTGACTTTCCCTTGGCAGATGGATTCCCAAATATTTTATACTATTGACAGTTATTTTACATGGGATTTCTCTTTGTACCTCTTGCTGTTGGATTTTGTTAGTAATATATAAAAATGCTGATGATTTATGTGTATTTATTTTGCTACAGTGGTCCTTTCTCAATCCCTTTTTTTTTTTTAACCTTGAGTGTCTCTGATTTTAATCTGCATAAGAGTCACTGCCCCACACATAATTCTCATTTCAATATACAAACAAGTAGTAATCTAGATGCTGACTGAAGATATGTTTTGAAGGAGAGGCCATAACTTTCAAGGCAGCTCAAAAATTTTGGAAAGTTGTCAACATTATAGCTCTTTTACTTTGCTTAATTTCTTCATTTGTCTCTTTTTAAAAAATCTTTTTATGGTGAGGCAGTTGGAGTTAAGTGACTTGTCCAGGATCACACATTTTGGAAGTGTTAAGTGTTAAGCTCATCCACATGCCATCTAGCTGCCCCTCCATTTGTCTCAAATGAAAATCTGCCTTTGCAAGGTCCAGTCATTTTTTCTAGGTTTTTTGTCCTTTGAGACCAAGCAAAACAAGACTAATCTCTGTTCTATAGAGCTTCTCCTTCTGTTAACAGAAAGGTGTTAATACTTTACCAGGAAACATAATCCCACCTCAATACTAGAAACTGCACTGAGTCCACAACTTAATCTGGTGAGCCCAGTGCTTCTCAGGTTTCCCAGAAATCATTTTGAAGAAGGAAATGGATATAAGGTTCTGGTTAGCTTTCTGGAGGTCTTTGGACCAGCCTTCTTTTCAGCAGAGTAATCACCAGGAGAATAGCCAGGGATAAAGTCCAGAAGTCTTTATTGTCTCCTTCACAGTCTGACTCCTTGCCTGGGACCCCACTAGCTTTCTGGAGGGCCTTCAGATGGGCGTTGGTCTCAGGGAAGAAATGAAAGAGGATAAGGCAGCCACCAAGATGGTGGGAGATGGAATATCTCTTGACCAGTCCTTGTTGGCTTTTATATACTCTATTATAATTACATCATTGTAGGTATGAATCTTGTAGAATAAGCGTCAATCTTGTAGAACTATATTAAGTACTAAGTACATGTAAAACTAGATAACCATTGTCTTATCAGTTCCACTGAGTTAACAACTTGTTGTAGGACTAAATCAATCATACTGAGCCTTAAGTATATTTCTCCAAAGTTCCTGCCCTTTACAAAAGGGAAACCAGAGTTCAGAGAAGTGAATATATGTCTCCCTTTAAAAAAAAAAAAAAAAAAAAAAAAAAAAAAAAGTAAGCCAAAGCTTAGATTTCATGGTGGGAGAGGGAGGAACATTTATCCCAGGCTTCCCTTTAAAAATCCTTGAAATCCTTCCTTGCCCTACTAGGTGCTCAAAGGAGTTCAGTACCTCTGCATTCTTATTCATAAAGAGGTGAACTCCCCTTGACTTTTCACTGTAGGCATTTTACCATGTGGCCTCCAGAATTATGTTCCTTCAGTCAATAGGATATGTCAAATGTTGACTGTAGTTTAGACATTTTGCAAAATGGCTGTTGCTTGCCTATAAAGCCCTTCTGAATGGGTTAGCTATAATTAATCCCTGCTTTCCCCACTGCTTACTGGGATTACTTTTCACTCAAAATACTCAGAAGTTGCCAAAATAAACTCTGTGTTCATTAACCATTTCCCTCTGATTTTACACATTGGTGCCACAGAATTTTCTCTTTGTCTCTGCTCAGGGAGGTAGCCAGGACTAGGACTCTGGGATAGAGGTCACCTACTTTGGAATAAGCTCTTCAGCTACATGGTTGGCTCTAGTTCAATGATCACCTTATCCCAGTGCTCTTTCCTGACTCCTCTCCAACCCAGCAGTAGAAATCATGAATGGCAGCATGATCCCTGGAAAATCTGCCGGTTTTGAGTCAAAAAACCTGGATTCCAGCCCAACTCTATTGTTTACCACCTATACGACCTTGGGCCTCTCCATAGTCAGTTGTGTTGTTCCCCTTCATGTAAGCCAGTTTAGAGCTACACTGGGTAACGGGTAGTTCTCTGTTCTTTGGCCTCCACTCATTTGACTGGACCACGGAATGCATGCACTCCCATGTACCTCAGTCCAGTGGAAGTTACTAAAAAGTGAGTCCTTACTATGTTCCAGGCACTGTGTTAATCACCAGGGATACAGGGATACACTAAAGGCAAACAATAGCTCCTGATTTCAAGGACCTCTTACTCTAATAGAGAAGACATTTCAGCTGAGGCAATGAGGTGATATAGTGGGAAAATGTAGTATTGAGTCGTGAAGTCTTCAGTTTAAACCTGTCTCAGATGCTTATTTATCTATTTGGTCTTGGGTAAATCACTAAAAATCTCAAACCCTCAGTTTTTTCAGCCATAAAATGGGCATAATAATACTCTTAACTTCATAGGATCGTTAGGAGGACCAAAGTAGACAACATATGTAAAGTGCTTAGTAAGAACTCTAGAAATGCTAATTAGCTTTATAAACATTCCTAATCTTCTTTTATGGTTTAGCTCTTTGCTTCTTCATGCATTTAGTCTTCCCCGTTCTTTCAGTGTTCTCTGCATTCTCAGTTACTTCTTTGTTTAATCATCTTTCCTTTGCCCTCATCATCCCACTCCCAGCTTGTATTATATCTAGCCATGTACTTGTTTTATTTCTCCCTCCCTGCTAATAGCAACAGCTGACCTTGGTATGGTTCTTTCAGATTTAAAAAGTGCTTCACATTCACTAGCTTATTTAATCCTTATAATAGTCATGGGAAATAAATGTTGTTATTATTCCCATTTTATAGCTTACTACAAGAACTAAGGTTTAGGAAGTTGGGCTGACTTGCTCAGGATCACTTGACTAGTAAATATTTGAGGTGAGATTGGAACTTGGGTTATCTTGAGTCCAAATTCAGGGTGATATCCGTATTGCTGAGCTATGTATTATTGTCTTTGCATCCCACAGTCCCTTGCAAAAAATAGAGATTCAAAGTATTTTGTTGTTGATCTTAATTGCAATTAAATGGTTTCATAACAAAATGGGGGCTATTTTTCTGAAGAAAGACTCAGAAGTGGATAGTGAGTGTGATCTCTTTAGTATTCTAGATGCCAGCACCAAAGATCAAAATTTCAGTAGACTTCCTAAACCAGCTAAGTGGCTATTTAATGCAGAACCTATGCACTCCAGTACTGTGAAAGACCTGCCCAGCCCAACAGGCCCCAGAGCAAAAAGCTAGAGACCAGTCCGCTGGTCATCAAGAAGGTTGGAACAGTACCCCATGTATCCTAGGAGCAGAGCTCTGCTTCAAAAGTCATGAAGTAGGTTGGAAAATGAACAAAACAAAAAAGAGCCTTGACTACAGAAAGCTACTATGGCAACAGGGAAGATCAAAACACAAACTCAGAAGAGGACAGCAATGTCAAAATGCCTATACATGTGAAGCCTCAAAGGGGAATGTCAGTTAGTCTCAAGCCCAAAAGTTCTCTTGGAAGAGCTCAAAAAAGGAAACCTACATTTTAGGGTTAGACAACAGTGTCTATTCCCTCATTGATCTGATACCTAATTAGCAAGTTTAGATTATTACAAGTGGCCCTGAGAATTTACCAAAATTTTGGTGTGGTTATTATAGATTTTCTCTTTGGAGTCTCTCTCTTCCACAATGATTGCAAAAAATAAGATTTTGGGCTCTATACAAGGCAAGAACTGGGGAGGACTTTGTAGCAATTATAGCCATCTAAAAGTACAATGACATGTCTTAGGCCAGGTCCCCCTCACTAGATATTTAATGCAATTTGGATGACCATTTGTGGTTAGATTAGGTGACCTTTTAGATACTTTCCCATTTGTAATTCTGTAATCTCTTAGGAGCACTTCATTAAACAGGGCCCTAGACCAGAGATTCAGGGAGTGTCCATGGGTACATGGACAGAAAGAAGCTATGATTTCCCAGCCCAAGTCACTTTTAAGACTTCTTCATCCTCTCAACAACAGTTTTCCTACCTTGGTGATATTTCTGCCTAGATATTCACTCTCTTAAATAGAGAGTCCCTAGTGTGGACCACCTTTTTATGATGGTCCCTCATCATGTTCACTTCACTCCCTATTTTCTAGACTACTCCTCTTCTAAAGCTTTATCTCAAGATGGATACCCATCCCCTTATTTCCTCTCCCCTCTTTTATGGTGTTATCTTCTACTATATTAAAGGGTCCTTGAGGACCATACCTTCTTTGCATGGACTGTTTCCCCAGCACTTAGCACTCTGCCTGGCATAGAGTCAGTGCTTAATTAATGTCTCTCTATCCCTTTAGAGAGATAGCCATCTCTCTCTCTTCTTGTCTCCTAGTTCCTATCTAAGCAGAGGTTCAGACATCTGAGTTCTCATGGAAACAGAGTCATGGGTTTCTTTTCTATGATAATGGAATATGGATATCCTATTTACCTTCTCCATTTAGATCCAAAGGAATCAAGTAATTGAGAGCAGAATCATTTGGACCCTCAATCCACCTCCATCCAAAAGTTTTGTTCCAATGAAACTTAAGAAAACCTTGATAGGCAATGAACTGCAATCAATTCAGCTTGAGGAAAGGGTTGTGAATCACATTGATTGTTCTTTTTTATGAACCTCGGGAAACCCCAAAATACTACTAAACCTTTCTTCATGAACCCTGGGAATCAGACCCACTGAATCATGCAGTTGATTTAGTTCTGCTACAATACTTGTATATTTGGCTTGAAGCTATGTCCATATAACACCTTTAAATGTCAGGGCTGAGAGGAACTTCAAATTGATTCCAATCACCTTATTTTGAAGATGAGGAAAGTAATGACCAGAGAGGTAAGTGATTTGCCCCAATTTACATAGTCAATGGCATAGATAAGACTACAATCTATCAACCCATCAACAAGTATTTATTACTTGACTATTACATACGAGGTGTAGAAATAAAACATAGAGACTCTCAAGGGGTCCAGGAGACAACACATACATGAAGCATGAACAAACAATGTAGACAGAACAGTTAAACACAAGAACATTTGAGGGCACTGGAAGATGAGAATAGAGATCATGAAAGTCTTCATTTAGAAGATGGTACTTAAATGGCATCTTGAAGAAAATGAAAGATCCTATGAAATAGTGACATAAAGAACCAATATTATAAATTTAGATTACTCCTGATTTTCAGGCAAGGATACTTTCTATTATACATTGAGAATCTATGAATTCTCCCTTATGGGAACTCCCTTTACTTGTAAGTGAAGTATGTAGAATACTAGATCTGGAGTCGGGAAGTTCCAACTTGAAATTCAGCCTCAGACACTAGCTATATGACTCTGGGCAAGTCACTTGACTTCTTCCTGTCTCTGTTTCTTCATCTATAAAGTGAGAATAATAATAGCATTACCTCCCAGAGGTGCTATGTAAGATTATATGAAATAAATTTTGTAAAATTCTAACTAAGTGACTTACCTGGGGGTTGCACTTCAAATAAAAGTCTTAGGCAGGATTCAAGCATAGCTATTGATCACTTCAAGCCCCAAACTCAAACATTATGCCATGGCAACAGGGTAGATCAAAACACAAACTCAGAAAAGGACAACAATGTCAAAATGCCTATGCATGTGACGCCTCAAAGGGGAATGTCAGTTGGTCTCAAGCCCAAAAGTTCTCTTTCCACCATAATACATTTAATATCTCAATATGTGCAGTTACCTGATTTTTTCCACTTTTATATCTTTGGAAGTCATAAATTGAAATATGCCTTATTGTGCATCCTGCCTTTTGAATTGTGTGTTTGAATTGTTTGTGAATTTATCTAACACATAGCAAAGAATCATTAAGCACAGCTTATGGCCACATCTATCCAGGAGATATGTAATGGCAAAACAGTGGGAAGTTGGAATGCCCTGGTGGAGCATTGGAGAGCTCTGGCCTTGGTCCTGTTTCTTTTAAAACTTTGTTCAATGACTTGCAATCGTAAGTGACACTTTTATGAAATTTTCAAGCAATGCAAAAAGTGTCTACAGGAATTCCCTCCTAATACTAGAGCCTTCCCTCTGGTGGTTATCTCCAGTTTATCCTTTATACAACTTGTTTTTACATAGTTGTTTCATGTTGTCTCCCCCCATTAGACTATGACTTCTAGGAGAGCAAAGACTGTCTTTTGCCTTTCTTTGTAGCTCTAGGACTTAGGATAGTGTTTAGAATACAGTCAACACTTAATTAATACTTCTCAACTAACTGCTTCTAGCACTGGTCTGCACCACCCACCTAGCCTGGCATGTGGTCTGTTGCAATGAAGATCATTCTCTAAAGGCTGCCTTACAGGGGCTTCAGTTGTTTAGACTGAAGACTGCCCAGCCAGATGTCAGAGTGTAGGAGCAGTAGAAAAGCCTGAAGACTGAGCAAATATACAAATCTGGAAAGGGGGAATGGGACAGCAGAGAGGTGTAACCATCCTTTCCATTAGCCAGAACTCACTGCAATCTGGAACAGACTACTAAGTCCAAAACACTCTGCAGAGGTTTGGTGGAAGATCATAGGACTGAGGAATCGTGGACCTCAAGATGAAAGGAACCTAAGGAGTATTCTAGTCCAATCCCCTCATTTATCAATGAGAAAACTGAGGCTGTGAGAGATTAAGTGATTGACCCACCTAAGAGGCAGAGGCAGGATGGCAGTATCTAACCCCCATCACTGCATCCAGTGCCATTGTTTCCTTCAATATCAATGGAAGCTGGATGATTCCCTCATAGAGAAAATAATTTATGCAGTTCCACAGAGCGACACCATCAGTGGTCATAAAGTCACCGTTCATATTGACACTAACACACCCAGCAACAAATGGCTTGTCTGTCCTGACACGTGAAGCAATTTTACTGCTGTCAGGCTGCTTTTCAAATATGAAATCTAGGGTGAGTTACAGCTTCCTCTGTGGCCTGATTTTTTTGTTCACCCTGAAAGCTATTTCAAACACTTCCAAGCTTGCGGGGGAGTATCCATCAGCCACATTTAATTTGCCAGATCTAATCTTCAGCTGAGTAATTTGCCTCTGAGATGTAACCTCTTCAGAATGTGGATCTTGGAGAGAAAGTAACTATCAGCTCTCAAGTCTGTTTTCACGGCTACAGAAGAGCAGAGCAATCAGGTGAAAAGGAAAAAATGCAGTTACTCAATTAGCCGTTAGGGCTGCATGACACTAAGTAGTCAGCTGCTGCTCTTTTTTCCTCTCTCACTCAATTGGTAGATATTTTGAACACACTGAGTAAAGTGACTGGTGAAGAGGCGTTCTGTGGACAAAGCTTTGAAGATGATCCACTTTCCCGTCTCATCCTCTTCTTTCAAAGGGTCCCTTGCCATGAATTCAAGCCTTCTCTAGGCTTTGGAAGAAATTAGAGTACACAATATGCTTGACTACAGTCTGGCTGCGTAGTGAAACCACATGGTTGACAACTGGAATAGTCTTTTGGCATTCAGATAGGAGGGTTAAATGATGGGGACCTGCCTTGATAAAGTGTGTTTGTCACAGTCAGAAAGGCCCAAATGAATTCTAGGACACTGACCACATCACAGGGAACCAGTAAACAATGTATAACCAGAATCTGGAAGGAGATTTAAAATCATTTCTGGCCATGAGGAAGAGATTTAGTACAATGGAAAGAGAATTGACTGGAATCAGAGACCCCAGATTTAAATCCTATTTTGGCAGTTACAACCTGTTCTAGCAATTGCAACCTGTGGGATTGTGGACAAGTTACTAAAACTACCTGTACCTCACTTTCCTCATTTGTTAAATAAAGAGGCTGAATTAGATGGCCTCTGAGAAACATTTTGCCTTGAGCAATTTCTGACAGGGTCTAAACTGTGCACAAACAGGAACAAATCAAATCAACTGCATGGTGCTTCACTGTTCTGTTTGAAAACACTTAATCATAGAATATTAGAATGGGAAACCTCCACCCCCAATCTTCTAGTCCAATCTTCTCTTATGAGGCTGAATATGAATCTATTAACAGTCCCTCAGAGCTATTTCTGTAAAAGTTTCTGGATTTTATTATCCTATGAAACTATATGACCATAGATGCATTTGAATTAATTCAATAAACATTTATGGCATCATGCTAGCAATAGGACAATAGACATTCAATGGCATAGCCCTTGTCCTCAAGAAGTTTATAGTCTAAGGGGAGAAAAGGCTAGAAGGGAGACAGAACAACTACATAAATAAATAAAATTACAAAATAAAGTGTGATAGAATCAAAGGAGTATAAAATGTACATAAATATGGAACACTCAAATTGACCTGCAAGCTCCTCAAGGTAGGTGTTCCCTTCAGTAATACAGATATCTATCCTTTCATACCTGTTCAACTCATTCAACTTTTGTCTGTTCTAAAGTCAGTGTGGTTCAGTAGAAAGAACTCTAAAGTTCAAAATCTGGTTCTGCTTTCTACTACCCCCATGACCTAAGCCAGTCACTTCAACTCAGTTTTTCTCATTTGTAAAAGCAGAAGGTCAGACTTATTGACCTCTAAATTTTCTTTCAGCTCTAGATCCATAGATGATGCGTACACATTAGAGAATTCACCCAATATGCTAAAATCATTCTTTGTGTTTTCTTGACATTGTGGTCACCAATGGAATGGGTGAGTTATTCATTACTTACCTCCTCATTTTTATGAAACAATTTCTCCAGCTTCCTTTTGACTACACATTTGAGAGAGAGAAACTTTTTATCTTGAGAGAGAGAAAGACAAGAATCAAGAAAGACTTGAAAACTCAAGTGTCCTCTGAGGTAAGCCTTCATTTTGACCGTTTATGTCATTTTTCTTTACACTTTCTGTCCTCTTACTCATCTGAAAATTGTCCCATAAAGTGAGATGCCAACACAAAGAGGCTCTTTCCATCTGATAGACCCCTTCCCCTTTCTTCCCACCAGGAATATACATTTAGAACTCCAAAGATCAGAAGCAACTCCATTCAATTTGGGGACTTCATCCTGGAGCTGGGGGTAAATGAGTGAGAACATGCCTCAACCATAATATCTAGCTAACTCCCAGACCAAACTATACTTAACATTTCACTCAGTCATCTACCAAGATACTAGAAACAAGTAACATCTCGTTATCTGCCTTGCTTTGCTTCCCTGTTTCCTTTCCACATCTTGCTTTTATACTGGGAAAGATAATCAAAATAATTCAATATTAGAAATATTGCCACTGAAAAGAGCATGACAGTCTACAACCCTGTGACTCCACTCATAATCCCTATTTCCTTCTTGGAATCCCATTAATCAATATATGTTGCATCACCCTAGTAGAAGGTAAGATGATTAAAGTTTAGGGATCCATCTCAATTTTATCTTTGTCTCTCCATTTCCTGTCAATGTGTATTCTGGGAAATAGATAAGGTGAAGAACTTACAGGAATGTATGAATTCTTTTTCTGTATTTTATTTTCCTAATTTCTGTGTTTCTCAGGCTCATATCTACTTGAGCTTTGGCCAGCTAGAAACGTATTTACTTAACCTGAGCTGATGACATTTATTGGTATTTGACATTTATCAATATTTAGTCTATTAGCTGGACCACTATCTGTTTGATTAAGCCTTAAAGCCTGACTTTCTGTTTCCTTGAAATCAGGAGATTTTAGGGAAACAGAAACCCTCCATTCCAAACTCCCCAAATAGCAACAACCAATTAGATGCCTCCCCCTCCCCTTCTCAATGCTCTCTTACTTGTGATATAATTTCTTGTATAAAGCTATGTATCTTTACTACTTTTTTAGCCCTCCTACTGCAAGCTTTCTTTCTTATCTCACAATGGGACAGCTCATCCTCCAGAGTTTTCAATAAACAACTTTTCTGCCTTCTACTGAGTGCTCTCTGAGTAATCATTTTGGGTAAGGGTCTTCTATCTCCTTCACAGTATCAATTAGTTAGATGATGAGTTGGTTGATTCTGGTATCTACCCTATGGTTGTTTCAATAAAAGCTTTTTTAATAGTAGCTCTCTATTTCCAAAATACACACAAATACAGCCCCCAACAATTCATCCCTGCAAGACTCCACACTCCAAATCTTTCTCCCACCAACTCCCTACCCCAGATAGCAAAAAATCTAACAGGCTAAACATATGCAGCTCCTCCAACAACTATATTTCCACATCTATCGTGCTGCACAAGAAAAATCAGACCTAAAAGAAAAGCAAATGAGAAAGAATAAAAACAAAACAACAACAACAACAAAAAAAAAAAAAGACAAGCAAACAACAACAACAACAAAAGGTGAAAATACTATCTTGGAATTCACATTCCAAGTCCTTTCTCTGGATGCAGATGGATCTTTCCATTACAAGTCCATGGAATTGCCCTGAATCACCCCACATTGACAAGAGCCAAGCCCATCACAGCTGATCACATAATCTTGTTGATGTGTACAGTGTTCTCTTGGTTCTGCTCACCTCACTTAGCATCAGTCAGTACACGTAAGCTTCTCCAGGTCTTTCTGAAATGATCCTGCTGATTGTTTTTTATAGAACAATAATTCAATAAAAAACTTTTAATGAAGAAGTTGTTAGTGCATCCATCTGGATGGCTACTTGGGGTGCCACAAATGTGCATCAAAACTAAGGTGATTCAGTTCCTTACTGAACACCACTAAAGCTAAGTATGGATGAACTAATCAATTGCTAAACCATTGATTCTACTCTCTAAAAGGCATGGCCATGATAATGTGCACAACTTTGCTGTTAAGATTATTTCAGCCCAATTCAATTTAATTTGTAAAACATGCTGAGTACAAGGCATTGTACCTCTCCACTAGAGACAATATGTTAGATGACGATGATAAAAAGACAAAAATGAAACAGCTCAGCTCAAGGAGATAATCTTCTACTGGGAGATATAACATATTCACATGTAAGTAACTACAAAGTACATTGAATCATAGATATAGAGCTGGAGGAGGCAATCTATCATGAGTTGAAAGAAATCCCTGAAACTATTTAGTTCAATGTCCTCATTTTATAGTCAAGAAAACTGAGACCCAGGAGATTAAGTGGGCTGGAGTACGGATCCAGATCTTCTTGCTTCAGAGTCAATGCTATGCAAATACAAAAATAATTTTAGTAGTAGGAAAAAATAGCAGATTGATGTTTTGAATAACAAATGATGTGATAAGGAAAGATTTCATATGGTTGCATATGAATTCCTGAACTTAAATGTGAAGTATATTAGGGACCAAGAAGAGGAAAGAGTGTATTTATATTATATATGAATAGAGTGCTGACATTAGAGTCAAAAAGAATTGAGTTCAAATCTTGCCTCAGTCACTTACTAGTTGTGTGATCCTTGGCAAGTCACTTAGTCTTTCAATTTCAGTTTCCTCATGTGTAAAAGAGACATAATTATGGAGGAAAACAATCATTTATTAAGAACCTGATAGGTGCTAGGCTAAATGCTTTTCAATTATCTTATTTGATCCTTACAATATTTGTGATAGATTCTATTATCCCTATTTTATATGGGTTCTTGAAGCAGACAAAAATTAAATGATTTACCTAGAATTACACAGCTAATCAAGGTCTGAGAATGAATCTGAATTCAGGTCTTCCTTTCTTTAAAGTGCTAATTAGATGCTAGCTACTGTTATTATCATTATCATCATTATCATTATTGCTAGTATTCCTGACATAGATTGTATCCTTGGTAAAGTTATAGAAATGGAAGATGGATTGACATATATAAGGAACAATCACTAGAGACTAGTTTATCAATAGCAAAAAATAATGTATGAGTGAGAGTCAATTGAAATAAATCTAGACAATTAGGTAAGCTACTGTTTAGGTCACAAAATGTCAAATGATGAAAGAGGGTATGTTTTATCCCCAGGTATAAAGAGAGTCATTAAATCATTAAGTTCTATGGAATCCAGCTGACCACCTCATAGCAAAATAGCTACTTGATGGTCAGTCTGCAGTTGATCCTGGCAGGCCTGCCAATTGGATCTCAGGGGTAATCAAGGGTAACTCTCCCACTCAGGTATTCTTAGAAGTGAGTCTTTAGTCTTTCCAGTATGATTAACAATGATGATGATGATGATGAATATTATTATTATTGTAACTGCTTTAATCAGCTATCAGCATTTATTTCTGCCTTCCTGGAGATTAGACTGACTTTATATTTTTAGTTGTATAATAATCATTAATTATATTTAAATCTGCTTTTTATGTTTATTCTTCATAGTATGACTTTGGTAGACACTTCCAAAGAATTTAACAGAAACCATGTTTTATTTTTATTCCTTCATCAATGCCAGTGAACAAAAGGATTCGTTTAGGATCATGTATTCTTGCTACTTTGTCCTCCAATAAGAGACTTTTAAGAGAAAAACCTAAGAATTGACATTGGAACCAGAGGATTAAAAGACTCTAAAATCAGAACAAGAGGTGAGAATTATAAACAAAGGTACTGAATATAAACTAAACACATTCTATGCATCTCTTCTCTCTAAAATTTAAAAGAGAGAAGATAAAAAATAAAAAGCACAGGCTAGGTATGAATCTAGTAAAATCTAGGTATGAAAACAGGTAGAAAAGGAAGAAGGGACAGCTAGATGGTACAGTGGATAGAGCACTAGCCATAAAGTCAGGAGGATCTGAGTTCAAATCTCATTTCAGATACTTAATACTTGCTAACTGCGTGACCTTGGGTAAGTCACTTAACTCCAATTGCCTTCAAAAAAAAAAAGGAGGAAGATGAACATTGGACCTGCCGTCATGAGAAGTCCTCTATTATTTATAACCTGTGAAATCTTGGGTAAACTAATGAAATTCTTTGGGTCTCAGTCTCAATTTCTTCAACTATAAAATGGGACTAATATGACTTAAGTCATAATCCTATGACTCAGGATGATTGATATGGAGTTGCTAAACCATAAATCCCCAAATTTCTCCATATCTACTTTCAGATATTCTCCATATCTACTTTGAGTATGCTAGAGTTAGCTCATAGCAGTTTGAAAGAGTCGCTTGTTAAATTTTCAGCATGAAACTGGAATGGTTTGCTATTTACTTCTCTAACTCATTTTACAGATGAGGAAACTAGAACAAACAGGATTTAGTGACTTGCTTAGAGTAACACAGCTAGTAAGTGTCTGAGGCCAGACTGGAACTCAGGAAGTCTTCCTGACTTCAGGTCTGGTTCTCTAACTTCTCTTCCTCTTGGCTGTCCTTACATACTATGTATATGGAAGAGAATCTCAGAGTTAAGCCACTAGAAGTAGAGAGAGCATGGAAAGACCTCTTGCAGAAGATAATATTTTATTTAAGTCTCATCCAAGAGACAATGGAGAGGCGGGAGGGAGCACATTTCAAATTAGTATAAAGGAAATGTTGGAAGATGGAGTTTCATGCATAAAAAACAACAAAAAAATCAATATTACTAAATCATGGAATCCACAAAGGACCCAAATTGTACAGGGTTTAAAAGCCAAATAAAAGATATTGGTATTTGGTCCAGGAAACAACAAAGAACTACTTAAGAGAGGTGTAACATGGTCCAAACTGCACTTGAGGAAAATCAATGACAACTGATTATCTAGAATGGAGAAAGTTGAGGCAAAGAGACCAACTAGTAGGCTATTATAATAGTTCAGACACAAAATGATGAGAACCTCCATTCCTGTGCAGAGAATATTTGAGGAAACAGAATGGTAAGTATGGGAAGGGTATAATGAGGTAGAAATGAAGAATCACGTGAGTTCTATGACTGAAAATGAGGTGGGGATGACACCTTAATTGGATGCCTGGGTGACTGGAATAGTGGGGATATTCTCAACAGTGGTGGGGAAATTAAAAAGAGAAAAACTTTTAAAGAAAGACTAATGAGTTCTATCTTGAACATATTGAATTTAAAATGTCAATGGGACATTCAAGTCAAGATGTCTAGAAGGTTGTTGGTAATGTGAAAAGAAGGGTTCAAACTATCTCAGAATCATATGAATAGAGATTATAAGTCATTCATGGAAGCTACTGAGATCACCTGTTGTGATACAGGAGCCACCTGCCAGTGGGTGCTGGAGGTCTAACTCAGTCGTGTAGAATGGATATGATGATGATGATGATGATGATGATGATGATGATGATGATGATGATGATGATGATGATGATGATGATGATGATGATGATGATGATGATGATGATGATGATGATGATGATGATACAAGAAGACTGAAAGACAGTTTCATTGTCTGACCTCTCTCCTCTTCCCTCTGCCTCCAATTTATTTCATTCCCAGTCCACAAGGAAAACCTGTGTCAGTAAAGGCTGCTTTGATTATGATTCACAGCTGTGGAGGCTCAGGGAGAATTGATCTGCCCTTTCACCTAGGCATCATCCTTAACAATCACCAAATAAGTTAATAGAGAAGGAGAAGAGAAGGGAGTCTAAGATAGATCATTCAGCTGATCTTTTTTTTAAACAATTACCCATTTATATCTGACATCTTCCAGGACTTGATACACCCACTCCTCAGAGAATGATCTTAATATCCATATCTCCACTGCTGATTTTCAATATCATTGGCCTTGATCTTAATCATGTCCCTTCTCTGGACTTCAGTTTTCTCATTTTTAAAACAGAAGCATTAGGCCAGTTGATCATAGATTAGGTTTGGAAAAGAATGTAAAAATCATAGTATAACCCCCTTATTTTACAGAGAAGGAAACCAAGACCCTGAAAAGTAAAGTGATTTTCCCAAGCTTACACCCACAGCTAGTAATTCACAGAACTGGAACTGGAACACAGATCTTCTAGTTCTTTCCTTCTTTTTTTCACACATGGCACACCATCTACTGATTTTCCCTTTTAACAGTCTGGGAATTCCTCATGCTGGGAATGCTCTCTCTCCTCACCAATTAGCTTTTTTGGCTTCCTCAAGGAGCTTATAGTCTAAAGAGTTGGCAGAAAGATAGAACAATTTATATAAGTGACCTGTAAAGTAGGATGTGATAGAAGCAAAAAAGCAATGTAGATAATGTATATTTAAATATACAGCATTCAAATTGACCTGTGATTTCTTCATCCATGCTGCAAATTCGGCTTAAGCTGAGTTAACTTATCAATAAAGTAGGAATGATATGTGTGCTACCCATCACACAACATTGTTGCAAAGGAAATACTCTGTAATTTCAAAAGTGCTGTAGTTGGGGAAGAGAAAAGATGGGGATAGCTAAGTGACACAGAGGATAGAGTTCTAGGCCTTGGGTAAGGAAGAGCTTAGACATCTGGCCTTAGACATTTGATAGTTGTGTGTTCCTGGTCAAATCATTTAATCTTCCATTTCCTCCTCTGTAAAATGAACTGGGGAAGAAAATAGCAAATCTCCCAATGGCCAAGAAAACCCCAAAGAAGATCACAGAGTTAGATACAGCTGAAAAGTGACTAAACAACAACAACTTTGACAATGAAAGAGATGTATGATCCATGTGGGATAAAAAGAATGGAGATGACATTTAAAGAAGATCACTAAGCACAGGTTTATATAATAACAAATATATAAAGCAGGAGAATTATTGCTTTGTAAGATAGTTGGAGATCTGATACTGCCAAAATTTTTTTCTCTTGAGATTTTATATTTTGATTCACATATACCCATATGAATTTTGTTGTTTTTCTAATACTATAATGAAGAAACAGTCTCTGATGGCTTAATGTCCAAATCCAGTTTAACCCTCTTTTGTATATCCTCCTAGCTAAACAAAGTAATTAGTCTCCCTCTCTATGGTCTTTCCCCTTCTATAGTCTATGATAAGCATCTTAAAACTGGGGGAAAAACAACCCTTTAAAAGTCACTTTTTATTTTGATACCTTAGGTTTCATTTGGGCATTTAAGTAAAGCAGAGCAGCAGAGAAGACTAGTTCTAGAAATTACCTGGAAAATGAAACATCATATTAACTTGCTCAATTGAAAATGGGAAAGGGAAGCATGAATTAGATATCTAAGATTATCTTTATATTCTAATATTCTCTGATTAAATATATCAAAACAAAGGAGAATCATTCCATAAATTCAAGCCAGTCATGAATATGCTCAGGTCAAAGTCTGTTAGACTAGATTAGCATAGGATAAACTTCTAAACTAAATTTCTAGCCTCCAAATCCAAGTATTCTGGAAGCATTGATTAGAGTCATTATTGAAAGTGAAATTTTAAAATCATCCCTGAAGAGACAGAAATAAATGTTGGGAAGAAATATCTATATTTGAAAGAGGCGATCTACATTGGTAGTTCAAGTACCAAATGTGCCAAAAATAACTACTTTATGGAGAACTCACAAGGATAAGTACTCACAAGATGGTTTAAAAAAAAAAAAAAAAGCAATACGAGGACACTCTCAAGATCTCTCTTCAGAACGTTAGAACTGATTATATGACATGGGAGTCAATGGCCCAGGACTACCCATCAAAGCATGCCTTCATCAGAGAAGGCATTGTCCTCTATGAACAAAGCAAAATTGAATTAGCTTAGAAGAAACAAGATGTATAGACAATCTACTACAAAAGTTCAGAGGAAGTATTTATGTCCAATCTGTGGCGAAAAATTCCAAGCTCAAATTCATCTGATCAGTCACAGTTAGACACACTAACTTGATTCTAACATAATGATGTCATTTTGTTTGTCTTTGAGAACAAAGGACAACAACCAACCCCCTATACATCAGGTAGAGTGAGCAGTATGACTGAATAAAGAGACAGTGGATAGATACAGTGGAAAGAGCAATGACTTTGAAATCAAAGGAGAAGGCTCTCCCACTTACAACCTGAATGCTCTATCTACATTGCCCAGCCCTGGCTTCAGTTTCCTCCTATGTAAAGTGTAGGAGTTGGTTGTTTTTGACACTAAAATTTGAACTACTTTCATGTTCCACTAAGATTGTTTCTGGCTTGAAATCTATCAGTCATTGGTCTCTTAAAGGTCTTGTAATAGTTTGGGCAACAACATAAATACCAGCTAACTACAAATAACAAATAGCATTTTTAAAACTAACTTGATGTTGTATAAAGTATATAAAAACACTGTAACAGGCTTAGTCATTGTTGACTTCTTAGAGAAGGTTAGTTTGGAAATGGATCTTGATGGAAAATTGAGCACCAATCACTGTATGTTTACTCAAAATCAGTCATGAAAATTAAGAAAGAAACCAAACTATAAGCAGCCTCATGGAGTTAAACATCATTAGATGCATATGAAATCCAATTATAGAAAGACTGGAAAGATAGCATGCGGTTTTGAAAAATTGGGGGAAGCTAGAAGCATATCATGTCAGAATTGGAGATGAATAGAAAAGAGTCCCTGAAACTCAGCATGGAGAAAGAATTTGCCCAAGGTCTCACAGCAACTTTGGGGAAAAGTCTAATTTCAAATTTAAGACCTTTGCTGCCTACTTGAAGGCACATTATATTAGACTTATTATTCAGCTTATATTCTGTAAGGATGTACAATGATATTTTTAAAGTTCTTAGCACAGTACTGGAATATAGTAAACACTATCTAAGTGCTTATTCCCTTCTCTTATATCTTCACAGAACCTGTCTTGGGAAACCTCTTTGAATAGAGGCTTTGGAAAGACTATTTTACTCCAAAATGTACCACATATACTGATGACAAGTACCAATTCTGAAATATAATTTATATCTATAGCATTTATATCTATATCTATATATCTAATAGATAAGTATAATATAAATAACATTTTATATAAATATGCTACATGCAATGTGTAATGATACGTAGATAACTGACAGACCTGGAAACACTCTTAAAATGGAGTCTTTAGAAGGAGTTCTTTACTACACATTCCAGCATTCCAATCAGATAAGCAGACAGTATTAAGGGAGATTTGAGTACTAGAACTGACATCATCTATTTATCTATCTATCAGATTAAATCATCCCAGCTAAAATTCTTGTCTCTTTCTTCAAATTTTCTAAATATTCATTTGGCCAGTTCACTAAATCCCATCTTGCATTATACTTAGGATGCATGTCATACTCTCCATTTTTCTTGAGCTCAAAATGTGAAATTCATAAGGTCAGAGATTGTGTCTTTTTAAAGCTTTTTTTTTTTTATGTCCAGCTAGCATGGTGCCTTACATGTGAGTTAATAGGCTAATTTCTGGGTTCCATTGAGCTGGGGTAGATTGGACTGGAACTGACTGCACTGGCCTGGACCAAACTAGATTGAACTCCATTGTCTAGAATGTATTGAAACAGATTGGACCAGATTGAATCTGATTAAACTAGATTGAACCAGAATAAATATGATTGGACCAAACTGGGCCAGATTGAAATGGATTGGACTGGTCTGGACCAGATTGAAACATTTCACAGTAGTTCATCTGGACCAAATTGAACCAAATTGGACTAGGTTGGACAGGTATATATGAGACTTTACCAGTCAAGACCAGATTGAATTGTTTGAGACTATACTGAACCAGATTGGAATAGTTTGAACAGAACTGGATTGGAATGAACCAGTCAGGAAATGATTGAATTTAATTAGAATGGATGGAATGGGATTGGACTTGATAGAACAGAATTGCACTATATTGGATAAGACTGGATCAGTCTGGAAGGATCTAGGATAGATTGAACCACATTGGACTAATCTGAACCATACTGGATGGGTCTGAAATGGACTGAACTCGATTGGAATACATGGAATAATAGCTGAACCAAAATGTACTGAATTAAATCAGGTTTGACCAGGTTGGACTGGATTTGGATCAGATTTAATCAAATTCAACCAGATTGTGAACTGTATTGGACATGATTGGACTATATTAAATGTGATTGAACTTGATTTAAACAAATTGCACTTAACTAGACATGACTGGTTTAGACTGTACATGACTGGACTGAATTGAATTGGACCAGACTAGACTAGATTGTATTGGAGCAAACTGGACTGGGCTAGACTGTATTAAGTTAAACTGAAATAGAGTGGATTGATACACAAATATGTAGGTGTATATATATGCAGATTGTGTTATTTATAACAAATATATAACATGTCTGATATAACACACCATATATCACATTTTTGGTATTTCTATAACATTGATAATTAACATATGTAACACATTTAAAATACATAACATAATATATAATATGAATAACATTTATGTTGTACTGTCCATGTGTAATAATTGACATACCAGTCATTTCATAACACATGTGTAATGTACTACATATAATGAATGTGTGATATATGTAGGAAATATATATGACAAGATGGGCTGCTTGGAAACCCTCTTAAAATGAAGGAGTTAGAAGTTCTGTACTACATACTTCAAACTTCCAATCAGAAGAGCAGACAGCTCTGAGGGTATTATGAGGTCTGATTTCCAATATTAATATATTTATATTAACATTTATATCAAGCTCTATCTGTATAGACTAATTGATTACTAGTTGATTCTGGTCCGCTCTGCTCCAGACCAGTCCAATCCAATCCAAAATGATACAAACCAGTCCAATGTAATATAGCCAATTCAGTCAAAATCAATCTAATCCTATACAATTCAATGAAATCCAGTTTAATTTATTCCAGTACAATCTTCCCAATCTAATCCACTCCCTTCCAATAAACAGATATTAACCCGGCTACTTATAAGGTACTATGTTAGTTGGTCATAGAAAGATTTTAAAAAGATATGGTACCTAACTTCTCTCAAATATAAAGAATTTACATTATATATTGGGGAAGAGGAGAAAAGAGGCATACACCTTAAGAAGTATAATCAACAATAAAGTTTTGTGGAGGGGAAAAGGAATAGGCTGGACAGATGGTTTGTTCAGAAAAATTTTTAAAGACACAAAAGCTCTAAATAAGGGAATCAGGGAAGGCTTCACAGAGGAGATCATATCTAAACTAACTAACCTTTGATGAAAGAGGATTCTGAAATGTGTTTTATGTGTTTCTGTGTTTTGTGGTGAGGATGATTATCCCACAAAAAACAAATTATATTCAGATGACTATAATTGGGCCTGTTGTCACATTAAAAACTAATTATACCTCTCAAGGAGCATTTTAAAAAATATTATAAGAAGCTACTAATTCAAAAATTAAATGAAGCAAACATGACATGTTTTCTTCAAATTTATAAAGTGTTCATTCTGGGAAGGAGGAGAAAGAAAAGGAGGAAGGAAGGAAGGAAGGAAGGAAGGAAGGAAGGAAGAAAGGAAGGAAGGAAGGAAGGAAGGAAGGAAGGAAGGAAGGAAGGAAGGGAGGGAGGAAGGGAAAGGGAGGGAAGGAAGGAAGGAAGGAAAGGAGGGAAGGAAGGAAAGGGGGGAAGGGAGGAAGGGAGGAAGGAAGGAAAGGGAGGAAGGGAGGGAGGGAGGGAGGGAAGGAAAGGAAGGGAAGGAGGAAGGAAGGGAAGGAGGAAGGAAGGAAAGGAGGGAAGGAAGGAAGGAAGGAAAGGAGGGAAGGAAGGAAGGAGGGAGAGAAGGAAGGAGGGAGGGAGAAAGGAAGGAAGGAGGTAAAGAGGTAAGGAGGAAAGAAAGGAAGGAACGGAGGGAAGGAAAAAAGGAGGGAAGGAGGGAGGCAAGAAATATAGTCTAACCTTTAGATAGTGCTTTAAGGCACATGTTACTTTGTGATTTGGTACTTATTACACATAGATAATGTAATTGACCCCGCTCACCTTTTGTGCTATTTTATATTATGTGTATTAAACATGTAATAAACAAACATACATGATATACAATGACATGTTAATGTCACAATATTATGTCATATTATATATGACTTGTATTGCATGTCACAAATTTATGTGTATTAATCTACACAGGTGAGAGACAGGGGTCAGTAGTAGTGGTTCTCCTACCCTCACACTTCATCAGTACACTCAGTACTGTCTGTCTTTCTGATTGGTGGATTGTAGGGAAGAGTAGAAAAATCCTTTCAAAGACTCCATTCGAAGACTGTCAAACAGTCATCTCTTCAAGTCCTACAAGGTCCATTCAATTTATATTCAACTCCATTATTTCTCCAAGTAACCATATCATGAGGAAACATCATCCTTCCATGTTGTTGTAGATTTGGAATTCATATCTTATCAATACCCTCAGTACACTATGGCTCTCTATTTAGAGAGCTGAAGTACTAAGTGAAAAATAAATAACTCCTCCCAAAGCCAGCATCTTAAAAGGGATTCCAAGTTAGTTATCTATGTATGCATGTGTCCATACACATATATACATACATACATGCATATTAATATACATAAATATGCATGTGTAATTTACCTACACCATCCATGTATTTTACATAATATATTACCCATTGATGGATAGACCACCAGACCTGGATTCAGACTCATCTTCCCAATTCCAAATATAATCTCAGACTTTTACTATCTGTGTGACCCTGGGCAAGTCATTTAACTCTGTTTGCCTCAGTTTCCTTATTTGTACAATGACCTGGAGAAGGAAATAGCAAATTACTTACATCTTATCAAGAAAACCTAAATGGGGTCACAGAGTTAGAAGCAACTGAAATGACTAAATAATAATAAAATTAAATGACATACCACCCTGTTATAACTCATTGATTATATATTGCAATGTCATTGATTATTCTTACATGATTTATGCTATTGTGGACATTAAATATGTGTTGCCAATGCAGATGGGGGGATGTGGTACAACTGCTTCTGCTATCTACAAATACTGACACTTTTTAGATTTCAAAACATCTTTAAAAGCATCAGAATTTTTATCACAATACCAGTAGCAGACAAGATAAAGGAGACAATGTGTGCTTCTACATGGTATTGATTTTTTCTGTTACATCTCTATATTTTATAATCCTTTCATTACATGTAATTTAGCATTTATGTATATTGATCAGAATAATATCCATTAAAAACTTTGTTCCTAAATTATACTGGGTCACTGTTATGTCTCAACAGCTATGAATGATAGTTTTGTCTAGGATACAGTATGGTTTATTTGTTGAATTCTGAATATTGGGGGTGGGGTTAGTTTCAGAAGAATATTAAGTTTCTTGTATATAGTTCTAGACAATTGGTTATTTCCATCTAGGTATTCAGTATTGCTAACTTTTTGCTAACAGCAGTGATATATAGCAGCTTCTTCTACCATTTCCTTACTAGGTACTATTACTGTTAATATCTCATTCATATCTCTTTCCCTGGATTCCAGATAGAAATGGTCCTGGGTCAATTTGTAACCATGCTATTATCACTTTGGATTCATGCAAAGGGTCATAAAAAAACTGGGTTTTTTAATTTAAATAAAAATATTGTAATTAAGCAAATCCTTTGTAGGATCACTGAAAGTATTCTTGACAAGACCTTGATAGCAGACAAGACATCAGGAATGATATATACCTTATCATGTTTCCACATGGTTTTTGACCTCCCCTTTTGCCTTTGTATTGTGAAACCTTCTATGTGGCTTGAAAATAATGAGTAGTTGATATGAAATCTATTAATAAAATTATTCTTACCTTTTTTTATGAATCAATTTATTTCTATGTGGTTATAGATAAAAGTTCATCTGCGATAAAGCTCCAGTTGAATTCTTTAGGACATTTTGAAATCTGTATTTATAGAATAGAGATTTGTAATATTATCCATGAAAGACAGCAAGGTTGTGATGTATAATTCTAACCACTAGGTCATGTCTTGCTCATTATTTGCAATGTATTAAATTTTTACAATCTACAGTGGGATGTTGCACAGTTTCTATTATTTCTTTGCATAATCTACATTGATAACTAAACCTAGTTATAAAAAAAAAAAAAGTCTGATGGTGATAACTTGCTCCTAAGTGGCCATCATAATCACCTCTTTATCCTCTCCATGTGATCTAAGAATGTCTATCGGTTTGTGCCAACATATCTATAGACAACAAAATATCTTAGAGAACTTGACTGTTCTGGAACCATTCTTGCAAGTAAGTCACATTGACCCTAGAATGACATAGAATGAATTGATTTCTACATTGGATGGATGTATTTTTGCTAAGATCATTTACAAATCTGGTATGGTTATTTTTATAGTCTCAAGTGTAGATATTAAAAGTGATATTACTTACATGTTTCTTGCTTTAAAAAAATGTTCTTTCTAATTATCTCTGACTTTAGGATACCAGACATAGTCAAATATTCACCTAGTCACTCCACATTGTCACAGCATTTTCCCTGCTCTTTTTATGGTCAAAGTAATTTTCTCAGAGGAGACTAGTCTTTAAAGGTGTCACCTTTATCCAGATTCAATGTAAGCTTTACATTCCAGCTCAAAGTTTCAATTCTTAAGCTTTTTTTGGCATACTATATGAATTTTATAGTTATCCAATCCAAATGACATTTTGATACATATCTTTGGAAAAATATTTTATGAGATGAATATTTAATATATTTTTCATTAACAATATATACATTGATATCTTACATGGACACTGAGCAATTAATTGAATGTTTTGGTTCAACTTTCTTTTTAATGTGGAAGCCATTCTTAATTCTCTTCAGGAGAAAAGATAATGGATTTTAAATGCTATGTCGGACAAGATTTAAAATGTCTCTCTGAAAGATATCCCATTTTCTTGGTTTTATAGTATTTGCAGAATGTTTCAAATGCAAGACAGTTTGCCTTATGGATATGAAATCCCTTATTATTCTCTCTCTATTTTGATCTTTATTTTACATTTTCAGTATACTTCTAACACATGAGTGCAGAAAAGCAACAGTAGTAGAATTTTATTTTAATTACCAACAATAATAATAGTTCCCATTGTGGTAACACTTAGAATTTAAAAAAAAAAAAAAGTTTCACCACCTAGTGACTCAGGTAATTTGAGAAAACTGAAGCTCAAAGAAAGTACTGAAGTAATTTGCATAGCTACTTGATTTTGGAGGTAAGAATTAAAATTAGATCTCCTAACTCCAACTCTTTCTTTTGTAACCAAGGCCAACTTTTACCCTTTTAACTTTTTAAATTATAATTTTCTTCAGACCCAGCATGATAATAATTCAGGAAAAGATATTAGCAAAACAATTTCCAGTGAACCTGGCACATATGAGAATGACTGCCCTTCCCCTTCCCCACCCTAGATTGCATTCCTTCACTAAATAATACAGTGATATTTTGATTTTTTGTATGTTTAAGAAAGACATCTCACCATGCACCTGGGTAGTATACACTTAGAACAGAAAGGAAACTACAATAACATAGAACTCCCTTAATCCTCACACCCTGCAATGTTCTCACACTCATAGGCTGGGTGCCCAGAATTGCTATCTTAAATTCTAGGTTTAACTCTGTGGATAGATACTCCTAAATCACATGTCCCCTACCCAACCAGAGTGATTCTCTTTAGCAAACAGGAATTAGACACAATTAATCCTTAGCAAAAGCATTTAATAAGATGATATAATAAAAAGCTCTCCTATAAAATTTTTCCTCCCCTATTCATGTAAGTATACTTGGTCACAAATAAATTCATGGGGAAATGGAAATCAAACAAGAGTACCATAGTAGCAAGCTACATGTGTAGGATACATTTGTGACAAGTTAGTGTAGTGCCTACAATGTAAGTGCTTAACAAATGCTTTTTTCACCAGACATGTGGCAAATGCAACTTATAATTTCTGGTACTACAAGACTAGGAAGTCCTGTCTTTTCTTTCTTCATAGGATTCTCATACTGGTTTCTAGGATCTACTGTTCTTCATGGTTGGCTCTTTTCTCTGATACTATAGATTCCATTCCTCAGAGCTACCTCCTTTCATGACTGAGTGCCTTTTTGAATATGTATTTATCTGAAATTGCTATCTGTATTTCCTCTATTGTTTGTTAAACTCAGTTGAATAAACAACATCTTCAAACTGTTACTTTTGTCTAAATTGCTGCTAGACGCATTTACCTATGGAGCAGACAAGAAAGGTGAGAAGAAAGAGGAATATCCACTTTTCCTACAGTCCCCTAATCAGAGCTCTCTTTTACAAAGCCACCCTGAGCTAAGACCACAATAAACTCAACTACTTTTCATAGGACTTAGTTATTAATTTTGGATAATCCAATAATATTTTTTTCTTTAATTTCATCAAAGAAAAAGTGTCTCCCATATGAAAGGGATCATGAGTAGATACATGTTTACATCAAGTTTGTCATCTTGGTGTTAACTGTTATTACACTCTGGGTCTTCTGAGTTGGAAGGTTGGTTACATTACAATTTTTCTACAATAGAATAGAGAGATATGAGAACTGAATCACAGCTATAGTTGATTACATCTTCTTCCTTAAACTGTCCTTAAGACTGGGACTTCCTTATTGTCATGCAGGTAAAGGGACAAAACTTTCAAGTTTCAGTCTTTTGGAATTTCATGAGGTAAACCCAAGTGTTCAGCAAGTTATCTGCTGAAGATCAGTGCTGAGGGGTCTGAAAACTAAAGTATAAAGAAGGAAGACTCCAAGCTCCAAAGCCAGCCCCTATTTTGATTTCTATAGGACTAGTGAATTCAAGAACAATACTAAATTCTCTGATGGCTCTTCCTCTGCTATAATCTTAAAATGGGATCCTTCCTCATTCCTTTTACATAAATTGCGGATACATGTGATTTCAACCATATTTGAAAAACTGGGAGATCAATAAAGAGGAAGGTTAAGGTTAAGAGATGGCTGGAAGCTAGTGGTAGAGTAGGAAAAAGAATTGACTTTGGAGTCAGGGCATCCAAATTCAAATCTCAATTCTACTGTTTGCTACCTGTATAACCATGAACAAGTCACTTCACCTTATTGTCAATTTCCTCATCTGTAAAATGTGGTTGTACTAAAGAATCTCTGAGATCCTTTTCAATTTTAGATCTTTGATGCCACTACAGAAGTACATGAGGCCAATTTCTTGACTTTTGCTATGTTTAATGATGTGATCAATATATGTTAATCACCCAAATGACATGAATGTGGTAGGATGAGAATTTGAAAGCTCTGATTAGATCAAGAATTGGCAAACTATGTTATACATATAGTTTATTTTATACAGGCCTTAAGCTAAGAATTTTTTTCTTCCTTAAATAAAATTTTACTGAACTCTAAAATATAAAAACCATCTTAGTTTTCTGGCAATACCAAAAATTTTCCTGAATAAACAAAATCTTCAAACTGTTAGATAGTGTACCTACCTTGGAAAAATTGCTAATAGAAACCATCTTATTGCTAGACACATTCACCTATAAGAAAGGTGAGACAAAAGAGTAATATTCATTTCAACTTCTCCCTAGCATGAGCTCTCCTTTACAAAGTCATCCTGAGCCAACTACTACAAACTCAATTGCTGTCCCTGCAAAAGTACATTTAATAACTAATTCAATGGTATTTCTCAGTTTAATTTTATCAGAGAAAAGTGTTCACCTATCTTAAAAGGGTCAAAAGTAGACAACTGGCTTGGCCCTTAAGCCAATTTTGCCAACCTCTGGTTCAGATTATAAAGGTCAGAGTAACATTCTACATCAGTTTGGGCATCTTTAATTTGAGAACCCTTTGATAACCAGTGAAGATACAACAACCTTTAAAAAAAATCCTATATATATGCCAGAGAAACTCCATAGATAGCACTGGGTTAGTGGCTCAGGGGTACTTCCTCCCAGTCAGTAACCCAGATATTTATGTATACAATTACAGTAAAATGAATACAGTGAATCTTTGTCTTTCTATAGCCTTAGAGAAGACAGTACTACTATCAAAGGTGACATGAAAGTAGCCACATGGATTACAGGTATTATTATATTTCTGTCTCACTGCCTCCTCAAATTGTTTAAGTTTGGCTTCTGAAGGGTACCAGAAGGAGATAAGGTCAGAAAGATGAGATGAATATAAATTATGAGCAACTTTGGATGCCAAGTTTAGTTTGGGTTTTATTTAATAAGTAATAGAAATTTATTGAAAGTTTTTGAGTAACAAACAGTAAACTGAAAGAATAGAGTTTAAAAAAGAATATAATATATCTAAGAGGTGACTAGGGACCACATAAGGATGGAAGCAATGTGACTAAAAAATGAGAAGTCAGTTATAAAAGGTATTAAGATAAAAACAATAGATCTTGATGACCATAAATGTGGTGGTTGAAGGAACAGAAGTGATGGGAAAGAACTCAGAGAAGTCCAAAGGTTTAAGATTGAATAATTCAAACCTAGTGCTGCCACTGGGAGGAACAGCTTCCACAGGAAGGGAAAAGGTTTATAGAATCATGGGATTTAGCCTAGAATGGACTTGATGGTCAGCAACCTTTCCTCTCTCCTTATTTTGTAGCTAAAAATAATGAAACCTTAACAGAAGATGTGATTCTCTGCCTTTCTGTATTATCTACTCATTGCTTCCTTAAGCCTAAGAAAAAAAATTCATGCCTTTTTCATAAGGTAGCTCTTCAAAATATCTAAATATCCTATCATGTGCCCTCTAAGCTTTCTTTTTTCCAAGCTAAATATTCCCATTTCTTTCAACTGATCCTTATATGTAATGTTCTCAAGTCTTCTCATCATGATATTATCATTATAGGTAGTCTTGAACTTATCCACTGTTTTTGGCAGGAAGAACTTGGGCAGACATCCAGATATTTGAAGTCTAACATCACTATAATGCCATGGTTCTGTGCCAGATTTATGATCTATCTCCTCAGCTCCTCATTAGATTTCTCCTTCTGTATATGATGTCTATAATATATTTGTATTAATCAATCAACAAGTATTTATTAAGGACTTCTTCTGGGCCAGGTTAAGTGCTAGGCACAAGGAATATAAGATAAAAATGAAGCTGTTATGTCCTTGAGGAACTCGCAATCTAGAAAGAAAAGAAAATGTGTACATATTTAGGTAGATATAAAGCAATACAAGCTGTAGTTACAAGCTAATAGATAAAGAATGGGGTGGGAAAGGGAAGAGCTGCTAGTGGCTAGGAGGATCAGGCAAGGTTTCCTACATAAAGCTGAGTTTAAGCTATGTCTTGATGGAAACAAGGAATTCTAAGATGTGGAAGTGAGGAGGGAATTCATTCTAGACATGAAGACTGGAAATGGCGTACTCTGCACGAAATTAGTGGAAAAAATGTGGGGATGATATGTAATAAGACTGGAGAAGTAGGCTGAAGTCCTGTAATGAAGAGATTTAATAAATGCTAAATAAAGACATATATGTTCCTAAAACAATCTCATTTATTTCCCTCTCTATTTGTTTCTCACCTAAAAACACTCCACCATGTTTCTCACCTTAGTACCTGAGTTTCTTCATATGTTATAATAAGATCTGTGATGGGTTGTGTTCTCAGGGAAAGAAGTCAAAGAAAGTGGTGAGGTTTCACTTGTGAACATATGGGGCAGCTCTCCTCTATTAGCTCATTGATGATTTTGATCTTGAGAAAAACTTTTGTTTTGTAATCCTTCCCCCTTGGACAACTCCTCTATCACCATTTCCATAAAACCCAAAGTGGAAAAATTCCCCAAACTGAAAATTCTTTTTGTTTTAACATTTTTTAAAATTATTTATTATTTTTTTAATTTGATAGAAAATAGAAAGACAGAAATAAAATAAAACAAAACAAAACAAAGCAGAATGCCCAGCAGAATGTCAGAGAAGATTAAAACAAAACTATAACAATGAATTTCCTTCAAGAAGATAGATATATATATATTCTTGAGTGTCTTTTCTTTATTTCCTCGAGGATTGTTCTTTTGTTCTCTGCTGTGTACCTTTTTTACTTTGTTCTTTTGTTCTTTTTTCCCTTTCCATCCTACTCCCCACCTCTCAGAAGCAAGCTATAGTTATGCAATTATATTTAATAGTTACACCCCACACACACAGACCCCTGCCTACACATAGATATACACACATATATACATATACATATATATACACACACATATATTTACCCATATGTAAACATGCATCTAGAACAATATTTGTATGGCTGACACATAATGTAAATTTCTCTCAATTGAATCATCAAGCTTGACTATGTCTAAGATCAATGGCTACTAACTGTACTTTTTTTTCTAATAAATTCGACTCCTGATCCCTGTTGCAGTATTTATGCACATCTCTTCTTTCCTATCTCAGCTAAATCTTCTACTTTAATTCTGCTCCTTTACTTAACTTCCCAACCACTCATGGATTCCTCCCTTATCTTTTTCTCCCATTCCTTTACATCACAATCTTCCTTTCCCTCCTCCCCTTATTTCTTTATTTTGGAAGGTACTATACCCCTCAAGATACATATGTAATGTTGACTGTTTAACTCATTTCTGAATGAGGAGGTTTTCAGAACTATGAGCCCCCATCTAAGCCTCTGTGTCTATTCTGCATTTCATTTGTATAAATCTTTCTTTTGAGCTACCCAATTCCTGATATCAATCATAAACATATGACATACATTTCCATGTAGAAAACATATTTGTCTACATAAAGTTCCTTAAAATTAATCTAGGATATTGGCTCTTACATGTTAAGTTTTCTACTGAATTCTGGTTTGATTGATGGAAGTCCTGATAATCTGCAAGTTCACTGAATGTCCATTTTTTTCATTGAATATTATGGCTAATTTTGCTGGATATGATTACTTTTGGCCATGGGCCTACTTCTTTTGATTGCTGATATATTTGATTCCAGGACCTGCAGTCTTTCATTGTGGCTGCTGCTAAGTCCTATACAATTATAAGTGTAGCTCCAGATTGTTTGAATTGTTTTTTCTTGTTTCTTGCAAATTTTTCTCTTTGATCTAGGGGTTTCAAATTTTGGCAATAATCTTCCCATGTATTTTCCAAAATGGATTGCTTTGAGATGGTGATCAGTGAATTTTTTTTTATTTCTACTTTTCTCTTATGATTGATATATCATTCTAGGACATTTTTCTTGAATTATTGTGTCAAAGTTCTTTTTTTGGTCACAGCTTTCAGGTAGTCCAATTATTTTTATATTTTCTCTTCTTGATCTGCTCTCTAAATCTGCTGTTTTTCTTATAAAACGTTTTATATTCTGTACTAATTATTTCATTCTTCATATTCTGTTTTGCTATTTCTTGGTCTCTCATAGCTTCACTGACTTCTCTTAGCCCAATTTTAATTTTCAAAAAGTTATTTTCATTTTTAAGATTCTTTATTTCCTTTTTTAGTTAGATAACTTTTTTCATAATCTTCTTGCTTTTCTTGAATTTTTTTTGTTTTTCCTCAATGTTTGTCATTTGATTTTTAAACTCTCTTTTGAGTTCTTCTATAAATTCTCTCTGGGAAGGGAGCCAAAAGTAAAGCCTTACTTTTTGGAATAGAAAAAGCTCTTTTTACTTCAATGTTCTCCTCTGAAGATGAACTCCCCCAGCCTTCCCTGTTCCCATAATAAGCTTCTAAGTTTGGGTTCTTTTTATTTTGCTGGTTCACTTTTTTAATAGAAGTATTAGTGAAAGCACCTCTAACTGGGGTATGGTCCCTCTGTCTTTACTTCAGTTCTTCCTTTTGACCTGGAACCCCAAACCAGGGGCACCTTCCTCCTGCAAGGGCTTCTGCTCTCACTGGATGTGGTGATTCCTTCTGGCCCAAGGTAACATCTCTGCAGTACATTTAGGCCTGATGTTCCTAATCAGCTAAGGTCCCCTCAGTCTTACTGGATTCAGACTCCTGACTCTGCAAGCTGTCTGGAAGTGAAAGTTTCTGTAGTTCCTGCTGAGACTCCAGTCAAACCCAGCTAGTCCAAAGATCCTCATTTGGTATTTGTGGAGAGCTAGCAAGGAGCTGTTTGTTCTTCACACTGGTTAATCCCTAGACTGGGATCTTTCTTCAGATTTTGTTGGGAGGACCCCTGTTCAGCCCCAAGTCTTGATCTTTCACTAACCTAATTTGTTTTGTTTGTAGGAGAAATTTACCAACCTATTCTGCCATCTTCCCAGAAGTCTCCACCCAAACTGGGTATTCTTTATCAACCATATGGCCTATAGTCACTTGAAGTACCAAGTCTGCCATTTGATGATGAAGACTGAGCTTAAAACAGTGAAAGACTTTCTAAAGCAGATTGTGGAGAGTTATAGGAATGAAAATGGAGAACTGGAACCAAGATAGAACCAGGGCATTGTAATGACCAAGGATCAGTAGAGGACCCTAAAGACAGGACCAGAAGACAAAAATTGTTGCCAGGAAATCTCTGACACTTTTAAGATCATTTCAGCATATTTCCCTTTTTATTGACTGCAAAGCAGATCGTGGTAGTTTCTCCCCATTTTAAATCTTCCTGTAATGCTTCTCTCTGTGCCCCAGGAGAAATTAGAGTGGTCAAAAGTATCAAGTGTAAATTACTTATAAAGTAGTTTGTAATTTTACTTATGTGATAGAGTCTTAAAAATAAATCATAGAACTCCTTAAAAAGTCAAGCATCTCTGTCTTATGAATGGAGTTAATAATGACAGTAAGAGAATTCCTAAATATGGAGCAAGGGTTAAAAGACAAAAATTTTTTTTTCATTTTTGGGGCTATGTTCCATTTATTCTATGACAAATTTTGTGATGGATTACATCACAACACAAGCCCTATAAGACTGAAGTTATAGAATGGGGACTTGTCAAAGAGTGTATATGTTGAACATATTTAAGTAATAATAACTGAGTAATTTGAGCAATGGGAATACATGAGTTTTGCAAATTTAGACACTTAAAGTCTTAAATACTTAGCTGGTGACTTGGGAGTAGCACCATTTGGTGACTAAATTATATACTACAAGACTATTTGACTAATAATTGCTTCATCAACAGCCTAAAGATAGGTTGCAACAACAACAATAATCACCAAAAAAAAAAAAAAAACCCTAAGCTAAACAGGACAATGAACCAGGTATAAATTATTACTGCTGTAGAACAGCACCATGTGTGTAGCAGGTCAATACTATTATTCACCCATAAGGTAATTGCTTCCAGAACCATATTCCAGTCATGACTCTTACCCCAATAAGTCTAAATAATATATATGAAGTCAAAATGTCCTTCTTGCTTTAGGATTTCTAAAATTTGTTGTGCTCTATTCCCATATTTTGTATATTTGTACAAGTAATCTAAAGTTGTGGTTTTTATTGCTAACACTATTTTTAGATACTCCCACTGATCGTCATTTCTCTCTTCTGTTATTCTTTCTTCCATGTTGAACTAGTTAATATATTTATGTTATCAGGCAGAATGAACAGATCTGAGATATAAAATGGCTCTTTTTTAATTAAAGTTTTTTTGAACAGCTTCACAAGATTCCAGATATATGTTTGTGTGTATATACACACATATGTTTATATCCATGTCCTTGTTATGCACACTTCAACCTTAGCCAGGAGACCTTTACTTCTATATTTTAACCTAGGACAAACAAATCCAAATCCCCTTCTAAGGCACCATTTGCTTAGCTACCTATTCACTAACATCTTACTTTTCTTCTGAATCCCCTTCCTTCAAAAAGTGGTAATGATGGAAATAATGCTTGTGCTCTAGGGGCTTCAGGATTTTGGCCAGAAATTTCTAATCTTTGGCAAGGATTCTAAGATTTTCCCTGTTGATATCATTTATCCTCACATAATTCATTAGAAATGAATATTAATTATCAGAGTTGATTATTTTGGGGAAGTTAGCCATCATGTCCTAAGTGCATGTTCCTAAAAAAACAACAGATCACTCTAGTATCTATGTTAGATTAGTACCTTTCTGCCTTGGTACTCCCCTCTTGAAGGGTCACCAAACACTCATTTTTGTCTTTTTTTTTTTGCTCTGACCATTACTAGATAATGTCTCACCTGATAGCATCTTTGGAGCAGCATCATTATTCCTTGGAGGATAATAAGCTGCTTTCTCCTGAAAAAATGTAGTTCTCTATTCCCCTTTATATAAAAACTCTCATATCTATAATGTAGATATTCTTCTATTCTTTAATATTCTGATATAGTTTAGAATTCTCTTCTGGATAGTTTTAGTTTAGGTTAGAACTTATAACTGTTACTTTGTTTTCTACGTGAAGCATTTCTGCCATATTGATTTCATTTTTTAATCTGGAAAGTGGAGGTGTAGAAGCAGATTAATATGATGGAAAACCATTAGCCTAGAAGTTGATACCTAATTTAGTAGTGGTAGTGGTGATAGTAATAGTATGTATGTATGTATGTATGTGTATATATAGAAAATGTTTTACCTGTGAAATGTGGAGTGAGTCATCTCCAAGGGACTTAGTTTTCTCACCTATAAAATGAAAGAACTAGACCAAATCATCTTTAGAGTGCATTTCAATTCTTGATCTATGTTTCTATGACCTATGTCTCTCCAGTCCTTCAATCTTCTTTAGGATATAGACCAGCAATATGAAAGCATAGCTGCTATTACTAGAACAGGCAGAAATATAACAGCACAATCTCTTCAGAATATGTTAACATTCCTTTGCCCTGCATACATGTTTGAAACAACTTATCTTAATTAACACTTATGGTTGTCTCTGGTATGCCATATATTTGCTTCATGTGTTGACTACATTGAGAGCTCAAGCCCTAAAGATGCCTGAATCAGTATTAATTTATTTAAGGTAGACTTGCCATCTTTTCTATGAACAAGGCAATATAATCTGCTAGAATGTGTTTACTTCTCTGTTAGCACTTTCCTTTTATGCTCTAACATAAAAAGAGAAAAAGGAAAGTAGATCTATAAACTTAAATCTAATAATATAATTAGATCAAAGGATCAAAAAATTTCAATGTTAGAAGGGCATAAGAAGTCATTGATTCCAACTCATGTAAAAATTTCTTCCTTTACATGCTCAATAAATGGTCATCAAGCCTTTTCTCAATGAATTCTAGTGAGGAGATACACTAACCCTATTCCTCAATGCTTCCCATCCCTTAATCCAATACAATTTTGAATAGCTATGATTATTAGCAATTTTCTTTCTTAAATGAAGCTCTTTTCAGGTTCCATTCATTATTTCTGCATCTCTCTTCTGTGGCCAAGAGAAAAGAAATCTAATCCATTTTTCTTATTATACCCTTTCACTTGAAGACAGTAATCTGATCCCTATTAAATTTTCTCTTCTCCAAGATAAGACTCCTCCTGGCAGAATGAGCACATGAGAATAATTTGTTCCACTGGTCAAAAAGATGGTTGAATAAGGCACTGTGGAGTGGGTTTAGAATTTCATCAGGTAAGGTTTGCTTTGCCATGGTACTTCAACAACTCTGGAAGAGAGAGTGAGGCTAATAACTGAGCAACTCTACATCTCTTAATACAATTCATGGCACAAGTCAAGACATCATGCTGGGATGTCATTAGTTTTCTTTGAAAATAAAGTACAAACAAAAACAATAATAACCACCCTAGTTCAGGCACTCAGCATCACACTCTCATTTGACTTATTCCAATAACATTATAATCAATCTTGCAGCCTTCAGTCTTCTCCTGTTCTAATCTGTCCTCAACTCAGTCATTAAAGTGAATTTCCTTCAGAACATTCTGTCTAGCTACATGGCCCTTTATCACCTCCAATCAAAAATAAATTTTTGTATTTGGTGTTTACAGTTTTCTTAATCTACTTTTCCTGATTTATTACATGTGATTGCTTTCCACACTCTCTATAGTTCACTATTTAGCCTTGTCATTCCTCAGGCATGACCCTGTTCTTCCCACTATTTTTGCGTATTCACTTGATCTTTTCCCCTTCCTGAAATGCTTTGCTTCTTCACCTATGCTGTTTCAAATCCCTAATTTTCTTTAAGACTCAGTTCAAGTAGAACCTTCTGTGTGGAACTTTTTTTTGGTGCCTCCTTTTTTTCCCCCACAAGATTAAGATGTGTATCCACTGTGTCTTTGTATACACAGACATAGTTTAAGTGTGCACATAGTATCTCCCCAGTTAAAATATAGTCTTTGAAGGTAGGATTATTCCATGTTTATTTTTGAAAGAGCCTGTTACAATGCCTGATAGTGTTTAACCAATGCTCATTTGTCAATTGAATTTAATCTTATTGTATTGATAACAATACTTTAGATTGTCAAAAAATTTTAGACTTATCTACTGTATATTTCTCTCACTTTGCATCATCTGCTCATTTTATGAGTGTTCCCTCTATTCCTTTATTCACATAAATCACTGAAAAGATTATGAAATAAAACAAGAACAAATAAAGATTTCTGGGAAACTCCAATAGAAATTTCCTTCTTACTTTGACATTGAACTATTAATGACTTTGTTTTAGATGTATATATCCCTCCTGTATCCAATCAATCTACCTCCTTTTTTCATGTACTACCCAGTCTCACAGACTTATTAGGCAGGCAAACATAATTTATTAAGTAGGCAGAAGAAAATAAGTATCTAAGGCCCAGCCACACAAAATGAAACCCAATTATCAAAATAGATCATTCACTTTATTTCACCATGCTCCTAACACCTCTCTATACTTTCCTGACAGACAGATTTTCTTATACTACTAGAGGACAAGGATCAAAGAGTTAGCAAATAACAGAACTATTAAAAGCCAGATGTTCTAACACAAGATCCTATGTTCTTTAACTATACTGCACTGCCTCACAGTTGGGTTTCTGACTACAACATCCCTCTTGTAAGCAAACCTTTGTGATAAAAAGATAGGACCATTATTGAGTCAAGGACAAAGAAGAGAAGCTGAATGGTCTTAACTCCTAGGCTCATATAATTATACTATGTATTTTTGACACCTTATTTAAAGTGGTAGAATTATTGCCTGCCAGGACGGTAGAAGGATAAGAGGTTGGTCCTCCTCAATGGATTGCTAGGGCTAGTCTCTTTACTTTTTTCATCTGAGCTGAATTCATCCATCCTTGCTATTTAGTTTATCCCTGTGTTTGCTGATCTGCGAAGCAAGAATCCTTATGATTCTTGTGATACCTGACTTGGAGATATCCATGAGACATCTCATCATGGAAGGTTTGGGCAAGGGGAAAAGAAAGGAGGACAAAGATAGTCTTCCCTTACCATAGGTGGGTTAAAGTGATTTATTCAACCACATTTTATTTAAAGTAATCAAATTTAATCATAAGATTTAGACTATCATAAGCCTTTGAAAGCTATTTGATTAAGGTATTAAAGGATACCAAATAGGAAGTCTTTTTCAATTGGCTAAGGGGTTATTTCATGCCTTCTCTATCTTATTTAAATAGAGAAGATTCCAAAAAGTTGGAGTAAGCATAGTGTTTTTGTTAAAACTCCCAGAAAAAAAAATTGCTTGCTATTTATCTTGGGGGGGAGGGGGAAAGGGAGGAAATAGAACACTATTTTATATATTTTTTTAAATACCTGCTGAGAATGAGGAGTGAGAGAGGAGAACTTCACCTGTAGTCTTATCAAGATTTTCTTGCTACCTTCTTGGCAGGAGAAGGGACTTTTGAGCTTCAAAAGGTCTGGAAGTTTTTGGACTTCCCATTTTCTCATCAATATCCTAGCATTGTCTCTCTGGAACAATAGCAGCCGGTGTCAGTTGTCTACATCATTTGCCAAACTGCACAGATTCCCCATGATTAAGGGAATTATTGAGCACCCCAAGAATGGAAACAAAAAAGAACTTCAAGTAACCAGAAGCTATGACCAGGGGTCCTCAAACTACGGCCGCGGGCCAGATGCGGCAGCTGAGGACGATTATCCCCCTCACCCAGGGCTAAGAAGTTTCTTTATTTAAAGGCCCACAAAACAAAGTTTGTTTTTACTATAGTCCGGCCCTCCAACAATCTGAGGGACAGTGAACTGGCCCCCTATTTAAAAAGTTTGAGGATTACCCTTTTGTCATAGATGCAGTCTAAGCTTGAGCCCACTTACCCCCAGAATCAAAATGTATTTAAGAAAAAGTATGATAAAGATTTTGGGGGGAATTAGTTTCTTTTTTTAACTAACTGTAATGGCTAAATCATCTTAGTAAATGCCCCTTTATAAAAGCTACTTAAGTTTGATTGAAAAATTGGTTCACAGCTACACCCAGAGAAAGAACTCTGGGTGATGACTAAAAACCATTACATTGAACTCCCAATCCCTATATTTATGCCCACCTGCATTTTTGATTTCCTTCACAAGCTAATTGTACAATATTTCAGAGTCTGATTCTTTTTGTACAGCAAAATAACGGTTTGGTCATGTATACTTATTGTGTATCTAATTTATATTTTAATATATTTAACATCTACTGGTCATCCTGCCATCTGGGGGAGGGGGTGGAGGGTAAGAGGTGAAAAATTGGAACAAGAGGTTTGGCAATTGTTAATGCTGTAAAGTTACCCATGCATATAACCTGTAAATAAAAGGCTATTAAATAAAAAAATAAAAATTTAAAAAATTTAAAAAAGAAAAAAAGAAAAATTGGTTCACAAATGAAAAATGTTAGGCAAGGAGTACAATAGTCAAAGTTGCCATTCTTTTTTTAAATCACTCCCTAAGTTCTCAGGGTAGTCATAAAATTCTGAAGGAAAGATATTACCAAACTCAGTAGGAGTATGCTGAGGATCATCAGAGATTGCAACACAAATATGGTCAAGATCATTTGAAGCTGCTGATTTCAGAACAGAGAGAAACTAACAGAATGGTCTCTTCTACACTGCTGATCCTTTGAAGATTCTTCAATATTTTTAATCAGAGCCTTTCCATTTCTCCAAGGACATATAATTTAGAGGCTAAAAGAGATTGGCCATGGGCATTTTAGTACACATAGGCTGCTTAGCCTAAAGGGAATCTTGAGAAGAGACTTTTGGTTCATAGTATCCTATATTCAAGCTGCAAGCTATGATTTAAAACAAAATCTGGATCCTCTGGAGGTACCAATGGCAGGTCCTGTTCAGAGCATCTTCACAGCTCAGATCATAAATTGTGCTCTACCGACAGGCTAGATGTGAAGGGGCTAGAAGCCAAAGTGGAAAAAGCATTTTTTTATTCTCTTTAGAGGCTGAGCTTTGGGGAATAGGATTTATAGTTAAAAGGTATGAATATAGTTTATGACTTTTCAAGCAAAAAAAAAAGTACCATTTAAGCTCTGGTGAACATTCATAAAATCATAGAATTTAGAGTTGTGAGGGACCTTAGAGGTTACCTAGTCCAACTGTTCATCCTCATACCACCCCCCCGCAACCTGGTTTCATAGAGGAAAAAATTGAGACCAAGTTTAACATGAGTTAACATGAGTTAAAACAGCAAGCTTTCATTAATATCTAATCTGTAAAAGGGTAAAGGTTTATTGAGGAAATAAATTCAATGAATGAAACCTTCTATATTCTCAATAATGTTGTATTCTTAGGAAAGAGATGACAGTTACCTAACAATAACAATAATAAAAAGAACAACAATAAATATCAAGTTTAACATTTAAATAGTGCATTCAGGTTTGCAAAGCACTTTGTTATTTCATTTGATCTTCATAATTCTGGGAGATGGATGTTATTATTATTCTCATACTTAATAGAAACTATACTTAATAGAGGTTGTGAGCTAGTTGTGAAAGGAATGGTTTAAATCCAGATATTCCTGATTTTAAAGTCCAACACTGTCAATTAAGACATCCACCTATCTGTCTTTTGGAAATATATAAATAAATAATATATGTATATGTACATATGTGTGTATACAGATACACATATGTTAGGTAGTGCAGTGAATACAGTATGGGGCGTGGAGACAGGAAGTTCAAATCTAGCCTTTTACTAGCTGTGTGACCACAGGTTAAGTCACTTAACTGTTCACCCCAGTTTCCTCACTTGTAAAATGAGCTGGAGAAAGAATGGCAAACCAATCTAATATCTTTGCCAAGAAAACTCCAAATGGGATTAATTTAGGCAAAAGGTGACGAGGTCCTAAATTAAACCAGGTTTTATATAAGTAGAAATAAGAAGTAGGATGCAAGAAATGATGTGGACTTAGAAATGGCAAGATTTGACAATTGGCTAGATGTGGTATTTATGTGTGGACTTACCCTCTTCCCTTGTCAGGAAGATCATCTAGTTATTATCAGATATAACCAATTTCTAGACTATCCTGTTTGTATAGAGTGATTGTGAGGATGGAACTCTTTATCAACCTCCATTGTCTGTCCTCCAACTTCAGTGCATCTTTAAACAATTTTTGAGGTATTAATTATCATGTTTTTAAACAGATCTGAAACCTGATGTGCCAGGTACATTCCATCTGGCTCCTTGAACCCTCCTTCTCAATTCCCTTCTTTACTTCCCTGGTTTTTCTGAGAAGTCCTAATGTTATATTTTTCTTTAAAAGATCTTCTTATGTTGAAGATCTTTGCTAAGTCCTTCTCCTGATTAATTATGAATTCCCCTGGCGAACTTGTCTTTACCTTGCTAACTATATGTTTTCCCAGTTCTATTTCACATTTGCCATTCATGGTGCCTATTTTCCCTCTTATTTTGTCTGTAACCTCTTCCCCTAAGAAAACCTACCTTTTGACAAAGAGAATGGCCATGGTGAATTTGCCACGTGTTTATTTCAAACTGTGAATTGCTACCCTGACCTCATCAGTATGAGGGAGAATAAGGATAATATTGAAAGTAGTCAGTAACAGAGCTAATATTTGACCACTGGTTACCTGATTCCAGTCCCAGTATTCTTTCAGATATACCCTAGTTTCTTAGTCTAATTTTCAAGTAGAAACTTGGGATGATTCTATATCAATCTAAAAGGAAGGCAATTATCAGCTTATAAGAAAGGAGATACTGTTTAAGCTCCAATATTTTGCAATATTTTATCTCCCCAACCAAAATTGACCTTATCAGTGATCCATTTCCTCAAGTTTTATCCCATTCTCTCCAAGGTGATAATGAACCAGTTTAATTACTTAATTCTGGTTAACTTGTTAATAAATGGCAATATCTTTCCTCTCTCATACTGTGCTTTTTAACTTCGGCCTTTTGGAGGCCGGAGGAAAGTATTTCCTCAACAGAAGAGGCAATATAATGGGATAAAAAAGGTCCTTGATATGAATTAATCAATGAACATTTATAAAACATCTCCTATGTGCCCAGAACTCTGCTAGACTGGGATATAAAATATGAAACAATCCCTCCTCTTAAGGAGATTTCATTTTATGGGAGACAACAAGCATGTACAAAAAAAAATAATAAAATGTAAGGTGCTGCTCCTTTGTTATATAAACATTTTAGTAGTGTAAAGGACTGGAAAAAGAACATTTGTGTTTGTGTCAAAAAAATATTGATAAAATCAGTTTCAGGAGAAGCACACTTAGATATTAATTCTGAAGAAACAAATTCTGTTCTGAGAACTCCAGAGAAAATTGTCCCTCAGATAAATGTACTCAGGGGACATGTTTGAAGACAGAACTGATCAAGTTAAAGATTGCCATAATGCATAATGCAATGACCCATCAGCTTATGTAAATATGACTTTTCAGAGTTTTGAAATCTATAGCAGAAACTATCAATCAAATAGTTGGGTTATGTGGAATTTTCATGTAAGAACTATTAGAGTCATAACTGACACAAAGATGGATTGTTTGAGTTCAACACCACAAATTAGAGATGGGTTACTGGCCATGAGGAGGGTCTTGATGTGAAGCATCAGAAATTAGAAATGAATGTAGAAGAATGAGAAAAGCTAAGTGTAGGAATAGTCTAAAGAAGAAAGAAGGCGGAACACAGGACAGAATGGCAGCTTCCTTAATGGAAAAGGACTGACTAGTGTAAAAGGCCTCTCTTGTTTGGAAAGGCATTGTTTTGCAATATTTTGATTGGCTAGAAAAAACAATACTGCCTATTAGTGCCATCTATATCCTGTGAGGGAAAACATCTGAGACTTTTCTGTTTTGCCTTTTTCTTCTATGGCTTGAGAAGGGAAAAATAGGAGGAAAGACTAGTTTTGCATCTGCTTTACTCTGAGCCGGGCTGATTGAAAAATAGATATGGCTTTACTGAGAGAAGATTGGAGAAAACATAATAGCCTGTTATTTGAAGTCCAGACTGAAGAAACGTTACAGTCTTATTTCTATCTACAAATTGAGAGTCAGAAACTCCTCAGAGCCCCAGAGGAGATATGATGAGCTTGGCAGTTCTCCAGCTTAAAAGTATATCTTATGACTGAAATAGTTTGACACTATCTGAGTATATTGCCAACAGTAGCTGTGTGCTAAAAGAATTTGGCATTTTTTCAATAAGGATGTGGCTCTACTCAAAAGGAAATTTTGAGGACCAAAAGAAGAACATCTATCAAAAAGTAGTGAATGGTAAAAAAAAAATAAAAAAAACCCAAAAGATGAAGGAGAACAAAATTGGTAGTTCAGGATCAAGATATGCCCTGGTACATAGATTTTTCTATTCATATGCCTAACTGTTAGATTTTTCTAAGTGTTCACTTTCCTCAATGGATACTTGTAGCAAAGAGTGGCCTAGGATTATGGATTAACTGTTATATTTTCATTATTCTTATTATTGCTTTGTAATGAAGAAATTTTATGATTACTTTTAATTTGATTTATTATTTAGTAATATGTAGTGTTTAAAAGTAATTATTTCAACTTTCAGGTCACATGGTCAAAAGATGGAGATTTTCATATCTTTTGAAATGTCTCCAAAAGAAGGAATTATGCACAAGAAATAAATAATGCCAGTTATCTCCACAGCATATGAATTCTGTGGTAAAAATCCAGAGAAAGGTAATCCTAATCCTTAACACACTCCAAGCCACTGTCCCAATATCCACCATGCTCTCTTAGCACTGCACAAGCTATTCTGTGAGCTTGAAACAGATTTTAACTCTACTCTTCCACTGTGTAGTGGGGTGAAGGGAGGAGGAGGGAAGGCAGAAATTTTCTCTGCCCAGGCCTGTGGTATGGCAACTCTGTGTGTCATAAGAGTAATTAGAGAAGTGAAAAATGAAAGAAAGTGTGACAAATATATGCCCTCACCAGCACTACCTGAATCAAAGGATCCAGCATCCAGTTTTGTCCAGTTCTGTCCTCTCAGAACTCATGTAGGGCAGAGATTGAGGCCACTGAAGAGTGATTTCCCCAAAATAAAGTATCTTGGGATTTTGTTATATAAAAGGAAGGAATCAGAAACTGAGCAATAAGGAAACTTAAGGGGGAGGGAAAGATTGAAATTACCTAAAATATTAAGAATAAATCTTAGTTAAAAACCTTGAGCATAAGCATAGAGATAATCAGAGAAGGTACTAATAACAAAAGGGAATAAGATCTTCAGATACACTAAATAAATCCAGATATCTTTGGATAAATGTTCAAGGAAAAGAAAAAGGAACCAATCTTTGATGAAAAAGAGAGCCTTATGGATTCTCTAACAGCTTTTCACTTTTCAAAATACGTGCAAAGATAGTTTTCAACAATCAACAAAAACAAAAAAGGTGAAGATACAATGTTGAGATCTATTTTCAGTCCCCTCAGTTCTCTTTCTGGACAAAGATGACTTTCTTTATCACAAATCTTTTGGAATTGAACTAAATCACCTCATTATTGAAAGAACTAAGTCAATCACAGTTGATCATCACATAATCTTGATGTTGTACAATGTTCTCCTGGTTCTACTCATTTCACTTAGCATCAGTTCACGCAAGTCTCTCCAGGTCTTTCTGAAAACATCCTGCTGATTGTTTCTTATAGAAGATCCTATGGATTTTCAAGAATGCATGAACCCACAATAAGATATTTATGAAAAAACTAAGAATTTTGAAAGCATAATTTATGGACTGCACAGCAAAATTAATTGACAAAATAGAAAAACTTGAATTCATGATGACAAAGCCATATCAAAATTTAAAAAATGCCAAGACATGGAAGAAAAGAATCAAATGAAATCAGAACTCCTATGGACAACAGACATCCAGAAGAGTAGGAAGATATCATGAAATATGAGGGAAAATATGATCATGGGAAAGGCATAGGATAATAATGAACTGCTCAATCAGAACTTAGCTGCCCCAACTACCCTATTTTTTAAAATAATATTATATACATATGGAGAAAAAAACCTTGCTTTCAATTTTTTTAATGAATGGATTAGGTACATGAAAAATGGTGATAGATAAGATAAGAAAATAAAATCCCATTTTAAAAAATGCTGTTATATAGGATGACACTTAGAAAAGAAAAGTGAAAAAGTTAATGGGAAAACATGGTGTTGTAAAAGAGAGAGAGAGGGAGGGAGGGAGAGAAGGAAGAGAGAAAGAGGGAAAAGGAAGAGAGGGAGAGGGGAAGAAGAATACAGGGAGAGGGGAAGATAAGGCAGGGAGAGGGAGACTAATAAAAATGTATCCCTTTCCACAACAAGGTGACTTTTAGTTCTTTTTTTTTTTAATAGCCTTTTATTTACAGGTTATATGTATGGGTAACTTTACAGCATTGACAACTGCCAAACCTCTTGTTCCAATTTTTCCTCTCCTTCCCCCCACCCCCCCTCCCCCAGATGTCAGGATAAGCAGTAGATGTTAAATATATTAAAGTATAAATTAGATACACAATAAGTATACATGACCAAATCGTTATTTTGCTGTACAAAAAGAATTGGACTCTGAAATATTGTACAATTAGCCTGTGAAGAAAATCTAAAATGCAGGCAGGCAAAAATATAGGGATTGGGAATTCAATGTAATGGTTCTTAGTCATCTCCCATAGTTCTTTCACTGGGTGTAGCTGGTTCAGTTCGTTACTGCTCCATTGAAACTGATTTGGTTCATCTCATTGCTGCAGATGGCCAGGTCCATCAGAATTGGTCATCATATAGTGTTGTTGTTGAAGTATTTAATGATCTTGTGGTCCTGCTCATTTCACTCAGCATCAATTCACGTCTCTCCAGGCCTTTCTGAAATCATCCTGTTGGTCATTTCTTACAGAACAATAATATTCCATAATATTCATATACCACAGTTTATTCAGCCATTCTGCAATTGATGGGCATCCACTCAGTTTCCAGTTTCTGGCCACTACAAAGAGACCTGCCACAAACATTCTTGCACATACAGGTCCCTTTCCCTTCTTTATGATCTCTTTGGGATATAAGCCCAGTAGTAACACTCCTGGATCAAAGGGAATGCACAGTTTGATAACTTTTTGAGCATAGTTCCAAATTTCTCTCCAGAATGGTTGGATGTATTCACAATTCCACCAACAATGTATCAGTGTCCCTGTTTTCCCACATCCCCTCCAACATTCCACGTTATCTTTCCCTGTCATTTTAGCCAGTCTGACAGGTGTGTAGTGGTATCTCAGAGTCGTCTTAATTTGCATTTCTCTGATTAATAATGACTTGGAGCATCTTTTCATATGGCTAGAAACAGTTTCAATTTCTTCGTCTGAGAATTGTCTGTTCATATCCTTTGACCATTTATCAATTGGAGAATGGCTTGATTTCTTATAAATTAGAGTCAATTCTCTATATATTTGGGAAATGAGCCCTTTATCAGAACCTTTGACTGTAAAAATATTTTCCCAGTTTATTGCTTCCCTTCTAATCTTGTCTACATTAGTTTTGTTTGTTCAAAATCTTTTCAGTTTGGTATAATCAAAATTTTCTATTTTGTGATCAGTAATGATCTCTAGTTCTTCTTTGGTCATAAATTCCTTCCTCTTCCACAGTGACCTCTAGTTCTTTAAGAAATTTTGAGTTGTAGCCATGTGGTTCTGGCTATATGTAGGTGTTCCTACCTTGGAGGAGGGAACACTTGGATCTGCCACTTAGTGATGCTTAGATAGCAGCACTATCTTTTTTTGAGATCTGAGCTGGAGACCTAAGAGCAAGTACAGGCAAGATGAGTGTATTTGGGGGAGTAGGAAGTGTGGATCTCTTCCTTCTGTCTGCTCCACCCTCTCTAGAATGGCTTCAGCTCTGATCAGAATGTCCCTGGATATAGAAGCAGACTGGGAATTAACATATTGTTGGAATTCCCATAAGCACTTTCAAGAAGAATATCAAGGCTTTCAATACATCTGACAAGATCAGCTTCTCAATCTGGTACCAAACTAAGAAATAATAGGACCTGAAAAACAAGATCTACCAGAAAGAAGAAATGCCAGAATCTAGGAGTAGTAGCTTGTTCAATCAGAAGCTGGGGAATGAGGTATGAAGGAAAAAATATGGAATCATCCTCAAGATATTCAAGACTAAAAATGAGTTATCACTATCAAAGTGAAAAGCAAAGAACAGAAGGCTCATGAGAGCCAATAAAAGGCTATACCTATTTTCAGTTCTTTTACCCAGTGTCCTGATAGGACCTCTGAAGCCTTCCATATATAGTAGGTACAACTTTACTCCTCTGACCTGATAACAAGCACTGACTTCATGGAGAAGAGATAGAAGACGACAAAAGTACTGAACCTCACCATCATGCAGCAACAATATTTTTAGGACAAACAACAATAAACATGAAGAGGAAGAAAAATAGAAGAATCAAAAGAAATCCATTGACCTCTGGATCTGTAACTTGGAGGATGACCTAGAAATGAACTCAGATTATGGTAATGGTAATGGAGATGAATGAATGTAAGATCAAGAAGCTGAATTCCTCTGGAGTGATAAGAAGGAATAAAAACAAGAAGGATTCCAATGGTCAGGTCTTTGAAGATAGAGACAATGGAAATTTTCAGGGCCAGAATATATTACATGGATCAGATGATTTCAGGAGCTACCAAGAGAAGGAAGCATGAAAACCTAAAATGATCAAGCAGGAAGAGGACAGTCCCAAAGGTATAGAAGAAGAAAGTGAAAACAAGAAAGACAATGGGATGGAAAATCTACCAGATGAATAAGAGGAAGAAAAAAAGGGAGCTGATTCATAGACACAAGAAAGGAGATAAGAGTCATAAGTCAAAGACATCCCTCTTTGTGGCAAAGAAAATATCTTCCAAGAAGAAATAGAAAGCTTTAAGCAACTGCTCAAGAGAAGATATCCCAAATCAGGAAAATTCCTACATAGCAGGAGCAATATGCAAATGATATAGGTTACAGTGAGATGCTACCTGACCTGAAAGCTCATGACCATTAATGACCAGCTAAAGAAATTTTCAACTCAAATAATAGAACTGAGCAGCAAATATGCAATATGTTCACTCAGATCCTGGAGTGCTTCAACCACTAGTCAAAGACAATCAAACACATAATTTACTTGTCCCTCAAATCGTAAGTTCCCAGACCTTGGTATAAGATTGTCAGGGGATTGGCTTCATTCAAGCATTTGAGCATTCCAACTCCAAAAGGAGTTGGAAAAAAAGAATTCCCCAAACCATAAAAATCACCTCCTCCCCAAATCTACAAATCATAGGAATAAAAAGATGTTTTGTTTATAGAAAGGAATGAAGGAAAGAAGGAAGAAAGGGGAGGGAGGGAGGAAAGAAGGAAGGAAGGAAGGAAGGAAGAGAGGGAGGGAGGGAGGAAGAGAGAGAGAGAAGAAAGGAAAGAAGGAAGAAAGGAAAGAAGGAAGGAAGGAAGGAAGGAAGGAAGGAAGGAAGGAAGGAAGGAAGGAAGGAAGGAAGGAAAGAAGGAAGGAAGGAACTGGTATTTGGTTGAGTATTAGTGAATACACGCAAAGTCAATAACTCTATAAGAGAGAGACAAAGAGGGAATGCATAGGAATGAGCAATGATCCTGGCAAAGAGATGAAGACAAGAAGGGATTGCTATATATGAGAAAAAGAGAGAAGGCAAATTTGGCTAAACTATAGAGTGAAACAATTAAAATAGTCTATATTGAGGTTAAAATTAGATTAGATTGGCACCAAGTTGTGACATTACTTAAAATCAGAGTTTTATAGTTTATTCTACAATAGAAGCAATAGGGCATCATAAGGATATAACATGGTAAATTTCATTATTTAATGAAAGCCATTTTGACACCTCTTTACTGCTTAAACTGGAAAAGGGAGAGACAGAAGGGAGAGAGACATATGCATACCAGTATCCCAGAAGTAAAGTAGCTAGCGGTCATTTAAGTGGAAAAAAAGGATCACAAGAAAAAGATGTTGTGGAGATAGAAATAGCAATATTTGACAAGAAATGAAAAAATTTGAAGTGAGGAATCAAAGATAATGCCATGTTTAAAAGCCTGGTAAACTGAGGGGAAAAAATACTGGTGTCCTAAACAGAAATAGGGTAGTTTAGTAGCCTGTAGTTATTGGGGCTAAGGCAAATTAGTTGTTTTCAGCATGTCAGATTTGATATGGCACTGGGACATACAATTTGAAATGGTGTTAGTTGCTATATGGTTAGAGATCAGGGGAGAAATTATAGTTGCATATGTAGATGAAGGAATCATCTGCTTAGAGGTGATAATTAAATCAACGGGAACTGATGAGATCATCAAGAATATATTGAGCTAAAAGGACACAAAACAGAACCTTTAGGAATACTGACTGTGAGTGAGTATGATATGGGTGATATTGAACAAAGGAAAGAGAAAAGTCACAAAAATTTGGAGAGATAATCAGAAGGTGGATAATGATGTCAAATAATAGCTAGCATTTATACAACAAATTTTATACAACAAAATTACATTTTGAGTCTCCCAATAGAGTCTCATAACATCAATAGGAAGTAGGTACTGTTATTATTCTTATTTTACAAATAAGGAAACTGAGGGTAAAATAATTTGACTTGCTCAAGGTCACACAGCTAAATAAATATATGACAGGATTTGAACTCAATTCTTCCTGACTCCAAATCTAAAACTCTATCTACTGTACCACTGAGCCACCAAATGTAGTAAATAGGTCCAGAAGTGTGAAAACTGAGAAAAGATCATTATATCTGGCAATTAAGAGATTACTGGCAACTTTGGAAAGAGTTGCTTCCATTGAATAATGAGATTGGAAGCTAGTTTGCAAAGGATTGTGGAATTGTGGTGAAGAAAGAGAAGAAGTAGAGGCAATAATTTAGAAAGACTTTTCTAGTGCCCTGAAGTCAAGAATTAAAAATCCCACCTCTGACATTTACTACCCATTTGACCTTTAGTAAATCACTTCTTTTGGGCCTAAGTTTCCTCATGTGTAAATATAGGAATTGGACTAGATGGCTTCTGTGGTTCCATCCAGCTATGAATAGATGTTCCTATGATTCTAACGATAGGGATTTATTAAACTAAGGTAGAAGGAGATCTCTGTGGCACATTTCTAATAATTGCATGTAAGCAGGACTATTACAGAGATAGAAGAGAGAGAAAACTTCTCCTTCCCTAACCCTATCATCATATCTCCAAGACTAAATTAGTATCCATGTAGTTTATGAGATACTGGGCAAATGCAGTCTACCCAAGGAGTATAAAATCTTGCCATTAAAAATCCATTCATTAGTACTCAGGTGTTGGCTCTTAGGTATTCCAGTTAAAATAAAATGCCCTTTAAAGAGTGAGATGGGAACACATTATATCTGTTAATACCAGAGTAGAAACAGTTTATCTGATTATAGGACCTGGGCTGAAATCTTGTTTCTGTCTCTGTGATTTTAAGCAAGTCACTTTACTTTTCTGGGTCTCAGGTTCCTCCTCCTCTTTAAAATGATGTTGTGCCCAATAAACTAAGAAGTTTCTTCCAGTTTCAGAGGTATGTTCATAAGAACTTATGATTAGCTCTCCCTATGGAGCAACCTGTCAACACAGACTTAGGATGGTTTGGAATATCAAAGTCTCATACAAAAAATATGGAGATCATCACAAGACAGTAAAGCAAATCACCTTTATGGAGGGAGATATTGAAAAAATGAAAAGCATTCAGAGAGAATAATAAAGATTAAGTCCAATGGGCTCACAGAGAAAATGGAGTATTCCACACATATAAGAGTGTGGCTTTTTATATGACTCTTCTCTGAATCTAAAGGATTAGTCATTGGGGAAAAGAAGTGAGGAGCAAGAATGTATGTCAAGGTTCATGACTGGTAGTAATTCATGCTCAGGGGATCAGAGGGGAAATTTGGTAGCAAGTTGGCATTCCAACTCCCCAATGTGAAAAGGGAGACTTTGATCATTACTTAAGGTCTTGCCCTGACAGTGCAATTCAGGAAGTTTTTGAACTTCCTTAAACCTTATTAATTTAGATGGATGGGAAAGCTACTATATTCCTCACAGATCTCAAAAGAACTGACACAAACCAGCTTAACTTTGAAATGCAGTAAAAAGGGGATAAGGGCACAGGGCAGTTCTTGAGGACAGAGCTGGTAAAACTGAGAACCTAGAAAGGAAAGGATGGCAAAAAGGAAGGGAAGCAAATGCCCCAACCTGGTAGAGAAATGGGAACACCTAAATAATTTATGGTTTTGCTTATCTTAGTGTGTTCTTAATAGAGTGAAGGTAAAACAGAAAACCTAAAAGTCAGTCCCTACCACTCCCAAATGATTCAAGAGTAACTAAGAAGCTAGTTTATAAAAACTCAGTTTTTTCTTCAGTTCCCCCCATATCAACCTGTATTAGGCACCAAATTTAACAATGCAATGACCATTATTGTAGCCTCTCAATCCTGAAAAATTAAGATTCCCCAGTGAAAGTCAAAACCTGAATCACTCTGTCAAAGTAAGATCAGCAATTGGGGGAGGGAGAGTTGAATATAAACTAGTTACCAATTCCTGAAGAGTCTTTTCTCTTCCAACTAATATCCATCAACACCTGTCTCCAGGTCTAATCACCTCATTCCCCTTTCCCAAAGTCTTGTCTTTCTAGTACTGAAAAGGAACCAAAAAGAAAAAAAAATCTACCTTTATTGGTAGGCTATTGCTTTGGCTAGATAACTCATTTTCTTTTCTTTTCTTTACTTTTCTTTTCAAGAAAATATGAGTTTTGATTTTCTTCCATATGTATGATTTGCTTTTAGTCCTGGTTTATAGGGAGGAGGTGGTGAGTGGACTACAATTGACCCTGCCTTCAGAACTCAGCAGCAGCTATCCTGGTAATCTTGATGAGGCAAAGATCTTGTTTCACACAGAAGCTAAACAGGATAATAGTACAGCCACCATTCTAAGAGTCCTATTGAAGGTAAAGAAGCTTCATTAAAATTTTTCTGTTGGGGGATAGAACAAAAGAAAGTCTTCTGAAAACATGGAAACTAATACAGTACAATGCTAAGATACTATGGTAAAAATAAGATTTGGAATCAGAAGGTACAGTTCTCCAAACTTCAATCCCATGTCTTACCCTAGAACCACTCTCAGCCCTTGGGCTTCCTTACCTTGGAACAGCCACCTATTTCTGTGACCTTCCCATCCTTCTTCCATGTTCATCTCCTAATCTCATTAGTAATCCCCTTTAGTAGCTTCCATCAGAAGGAGAGGTTCTGGTCAGCCAACCATCATTGACTTCTCCAATTTGCTTCTTACTCTCTGAATTTCGCACCATTCTCTGATGTAGGTACCTTCATTCCCCATCCCTACATCCTTTAATATGTAAGCTCCTGGAAAGCAAGAACTGTCTTCCCTTTTCTTGGTTATATTGTATTCTCCTCAACATAATGCATTGCACATAGTAAATATTTAATAAATGCTTATTGCTTTGCTTTCCCTCTTCAAATCCTGTTTCTGTCACTTGGTACTGATGTGTCAGTATCCTCATCTGTAAGAAAAAGATATTAGAGACAGTAACTTCTCAGTTATTTTCCTATTCTAAATATCCCAAACCATTCTTCTGTCTATTCAAGTTATAAGACTTAAACTTAAAAGGGACCTCACTTAGCAGGTGGGAATACTGAGGGATGTTCAAATTTAAGTGAATTTTTCAAGGTTACACAGAGAGTAAGAGAACCAAGATGTGAACCCATTGTTCTCTGACTCCAGACCCAATATACCTCCAACTATATAATGATTGTAGGGCTGTTTTTCACCCTTCTGACTCAGAAAAATTATCTTTAGGAAATTTAAACCCAAAGAACACTATTTTTATTTTTTTCAGTTAGGGAGAAAGAATGCAAACAAAATTCTAAACTCCATCTCTTCAGACTTATTAGCTTACCATACTGGCTAAAACTTTTATCCTGATGAATCAAGTCATTCTGATTTTATATTTATGGTCATCTATTTGAAGTTTTTCTTTAAAGCCTGACCACAGCTCCATTGTCCATGACCAAATCCATCATTTTGTCTTTGTATTCAGAAAGCAGCACAGATTATGAAATGAATAGAATGCTTTGGGCATTTAGTAATACTGGAGTTTTGCTTCCATTACATTACTCAGAAGCATTTTTGTATTCATGTGAACTAAGTAACTTTGAGGGAAAAAAAACTGATAATATTAAAACTGAATGGAGTTGATTGTTGGCGGTGTTGGTCTACAGTTGATTCTCCATTATTTGAACTAAAGTAAAAACTAAAAGTAAAAGTAAAGTAAAAATATGGATGATACAAAATAGTAGAAAAATTGCTTATATATATTTTTGTTGACACAAAAGTATTAGTCAGAGAGACAAAACCAAAAATCAAATAGCCAGAATAGTGAGTAGTTGGGAAATGATGCTTGAAAAACAATATTAATAGTGATCCCTACCTTAAGGATGTTGAGACAATGCTAGAAAACATAATAGGTAGAGGGATTTCCATTTTCTGGATATTGCCCTTTCTATTTGTCCACTATCAAAAGGGGTGTATAAAATGTTTTGGGAGGACTAGTATCTCTGATATGAAGGTTTTCTGAGCCCTTTTCAGGACTGCTCATTCAAATATCTTTAGTGTCTATCTTTCACCTGACTCTCACCTGTAACTCCAAGAAGCTGAAGCATCTACAGTAACCACATCCCAGTAAAACCATCTTGGGAAGACAGGCTAAATCAGGTTAAGGGTAACCAACAGGCCTTAAACAAATTTTTGAGTTAGGGGGATGTCTATGCCATGTATGTAAAGACATCTCCCAGCAAGTGGGTGAATGATAACAATTTATTCCCATAGCCACGAAGGTAGCTAAAGCAAGTGCTGTGGAGCACTTAGACCTTGGTCAGAAATGAAGACATCAACGTCACTAACTGCATCCTAGGCCATCACCAGTCATTCTAACTTTCAAATTATCAGTGGACTTGGATGACTGGAAAAGGAAGGGAAAATGATGGCTTTGTGCAACTCTACCTCACTTAAATCCAATTTATGCACAAGTCACATCACCCAGTGATGTCATGGATTCTCTTAGAAAATAAAGGATAAACAATAATCATCAGCAGAATGGCAAACAAAATCTTTACCAATGAATCCTCCAACTGCCTACTAGACATCATCTTTTTAGGCTAAACTTGTCTACAAGTGAACACTTCCACTCCATCCATCACAACATTATCATTAGCTACACACTTCCGTTTCTCTATCTCATTCAGTCATATTTAGCATTCTCCCAATCACTCATTCTTGATGATTATTCCTTCTTTCCTCCCCCATATCCTATCAGCTGCCAAATCTTATGTTCTTCTCTCAATTTTAGTTACTATGATTCTTTTTCTTTCCTTTCTATAATCATCTAGTTCACACCCTTTACACTATCCCATTCCCTTCCTCTCCTTCTTCCACAATGAACATCTGCAGTAATCTCCTATCTTAACTCCTTTTTTCTAGTTTCCAATCTCTCTAATCCACCCACAGATGTCTAGAGTCACTTTCCTATGCACAGCAGCAACTTACAAAATAACAGAGATAGAATCAAATTTAGATATTAGCTAATATGACCTTTATCTTAATGGAATAACCCTGGGCAACATCTTTTATCAAGTGGTCATACATTTTCTATTTGAAGACTTTTCATAATGGGAAACTTCTCCAAAGACAATCCATTATATTTCAAATAGTTCTAATTGTTTGAAATGTGTTCCTTTAAGTAAGTAAGGCAGCATAACAGAGTGCAGTCTGCAGCATCAGGAGAGACTGGGGGCAGGGGGAGGAAGGGTTGCAAGCATTTATTAAGCACTGAATATGGACCCAGCATTGTGCTAAGCACCTTACAAATATGTCATTTGATGATTACAGCAACCCAATGAAGTAAGTACTATTATTATCCTGATTTTACAACTGAAGAAAATGAGGCAGACAGAAGTTAGGTAACTTATTCAGAGTTCCACAGTCAGTAAGTATCTGAGACTACATTTGAACTCAATTCTTCCTGACCATAGCCCCAGAATTCTATCCACTGTACAAACTAACCACCTTGGCTGAAATTCTAGTCATATTAGGGGGTATGACCTGGGGCAAACTATTTAACTATTTTCCACTTCAGTTTCCTCATCTGTAAAGTAAGGATAATGATTTTTAAAAATGATATTTAAAAAAAAACTCATGAGGTTATGTGAGGTCAGATAAGATCACATTTATGGAAGGTACTTCACAAATTTTAGAGCACTCTATCAGTGTTAGCTATTACTGCTGCCTCAAAAGCAATCTACCTCTTTTCAACTTTCAGCTGTTGTTCTTAGTCCTTCCACAAAATATTCCTTCAATTAATAAATCAACAAGTACTTAAGTGTATGCTACTGTACTGTATTTGAGATTCAATGACAAAAATGAAGCATTTTCTGCCATCAAGGGATGATACTGAAAATATTTATGTTGATGTCCATCCCTTAAGACTTATCTTCTCTAAGCCAAAAAATCTTCAAGTTCTTCAACTGATCCTCTATGCTATAGTTCATTCTTCTCTCCAAAATGAGAGCACTTTTCTGGAGCCAAAATTCATCTAGAATTGTGCCAGGCATTCAAGATTTTCTATAATATGGCCCAAATATCTTCCCACTGACCCTCATTCCCTAAAAGAACTACAATTTCATCCAGGCTGTTTACTTTACTGTCCAAAAATACCTATTCCTACTTCCAGAACTCTGCCCACATTTTTCTACCCTCTAACTTTCACCTAAACAAATTCTACTCATCCTTCAAGGCCTTCCAGTACTGGCTCTGAAGTTAGCAGACAAGTTCAAATCCCCTCAAGGACTGATATTTACTCACTGTGTATCTTTGAGTAAGTAATTTGTCCTCCCTCAGTTTTTTCATCTGTAAAATGAACCAGTTGGATTAGATAGCCTAGGAAGTATCTTTCAGCTTTAGCTATGATCCTATTGTCTGTCTTTCACACACACACACACACACACATACACACACACACACACACACACACCATAATGATTTCTTCCTTCATGGAAATAATTTCTATGCCATTTACTATTGATCACATTTACTTAGGAATCTAATAATGGACTGCCTTCGGTGCTGACATTTCTACAATAGATAGCAAGAATGTAGAGAGCAGGGATTCTGCTTTACATTTCTCTTTGTGTGACTGAATGAAAACAGAGGAGAAGAAGCATGCAAGCTAAGCTACTTACAGCTTTCCCCACTTTCACACCTATTCTGTCTCTCCTGTGCAAAGATCAGTCAACCTATATTCTGCCATTTCCCCTCAAGAGAAAGAACAGAGCCTGTGACTGGATGCTCAAGGGGTCTGTCAAACCCAACAGAGGTTTTCCCAAAACTGTATCATTTGGTAATAATTTCATTTTTCTTCTTCTTTTTAATAGAATCAAGAAACCCTAGAGTTTGGGGACTAGAAGGCTGACTGATGGAACATGCTTGGCCCTGCTGTGTTCTTACTAATAGGCTGTTTACTACAATCTCCTTTGTGGTGTGCCCAGTGAAATGAACACCAGTCCCCAAACCTGGGAGCTTATCAATTGTTAGTGGCTCACAGCAGGAAGAATTCTATCCTTCACTTACAGCTCCTTTGGTATTACTGATGCATGACAAATCACAAACTTCTGCAGCAGGAGTCTGCTAATTTGGCCAGCCCAGGATGAGTGGGACAATGGAAAGAAGTAGCTCCGGGAATGGGATAACTTGAGTTCAAATCCCACGTCAGACACTCACCAGCTTTGTAACCTTGGAAAAGCAATGAAACTTCTTGGCCCTGGAGACTCTGAGGGTCCTTCTAACTCCATATGTATTATCTTGCAACAATATTCAGCCTAAAAGGCCTGAGGCATTATGAGCATCTCAACAGAAAAGGGTTGAGAAGAACATTAGAAATTTCTTCCTAGATGGCTTCTTCTGTCCCTGATTTTTCACACACTTGGTTGACCAGAGTATTAGAGACAATGACTAGGAAACCAGAAACCAGAAGAATAGCCCAGTCTTCATGGAAATAGATTCAAGTTTGTCAAGTTGAAGGTGGGGGTGAGGCCTCTCATGGATTATTTCCACTTCACTTGTGTCTAGCCCTGACCAATGCTTAGCTCAGTGATCTAATAAAACTTCACCCCCAGGGGGAAGTTTGCTTCCAACTTTTGGGTCCAAGCATGAACTTTCTATCCAAGGGGCAGGAAGTATTTAGTTGTCCCCTTATGGCCTCTCTACCCTTGGTGACTTTGATTCTTACTGGTCTATTTAATCAAAGCCTTTCCCTGCTTGGTGAAACCCTGTTAAAATATATTCTCCACGATTCTAGCTTTCAACCCTCAGACCCTTCCAGAGCACAAATAATACATAAGATCATAGCATCATCAATTTAGAAAAAGAAAAGACCTTAGGGGCCACTGAGTCCAACTCATTCCTTCATTTTACAAATGAGAAAACTCAGGTACAGAATGATTAACTGATTTGCCAAATAGTTGTTATCTGATGTGGTCTTCCTGATCCTAGAGCTAGTCCCTAGTCATTGTGTCATGATGTTTCTTATATGAGTAGAGCAGTAGAATGTCATAATACTGGCCTATAATACTGGCTACATACACAATTTTAATATCCCCCAAATATAACCTTAGTATTTAACTGAATGATGATCAATTTTTTTTTCAAATTCATCTACTTTTCCAAAGTCCTCTCAAAGGAGTAGAGCTATGTCTCAACCATTTCTTTCTTCTAATGAGCTAGACAGTATTTTGAGGTACACAAAGTGTTTTCCATATGCTATATCTTTTGATCCTCATAAAAACATGGAGAAGAAGGTATTCTTCCTATAGTAAGTATGGTCTGAGGCAGAAATTTAACTCAGATCTTTTTTACTCTAAGTCAAGCACTCAATCTATTATACCATCTTTTTTTTTTTTATTCTTTCAACTGTTGGTTTTTTCCATCCATTGGGTCTATGGAGTCAATAAGTATAGACCAAATTTTTCCTGGCTATACCTATGATCATGTGAGCCAATTCACTACAGATTAACTTGCTTCATTATTAATGGCACCCTATAAAATGTATATGCACCCTATTATATTGTAGGCAACTGGAGTAAAGAGGAAAGGAAAGGCAACTCAGTAGAACCTTGTGCAGAAAGCAAGAAAGAAATCTGCTCTGAGGCTTGTTTAGCAGGGAACAAAAGGAGAAAATGGACACCACTGGCATCAGAATATGGACAAATTGTAATGTCAAAAGAAATTGAGCAAGACAGAGATTAGAGACCAGTTCAATAGTTTATTAAATGGAGAGAAATACTGGAACCAATGGATCCCAGGGCTAGACGAGACTATCATCTCAAAGGGTCTAGCCCCGAGTATCGGGACAGCAAGCCTTTTATGGAATAACAAGAACATTGACATAATGCAGAGAGACATTGACATAATGCAGAGACCTAGGTGGGGATAGCCTCATAGATGGAGGTTACTGATATTCTAATGACATTAAGGAATGTCTATAACACCTTTATCTCAACCATTAAGAGGGGATGGTCATAACCTTAAGGCAGAATACGAAATAGGATAAATGAAGGAACTGGTTACCCCATTAAAAGTGACCTTTGTCATTACAAAATCAGAATGTAGACAATCTTCCGGCACACATTTCACATTTCATTATTTATTTTTGTTGTCATTCAGTCATTCAGTAGTGTTTGAGAACATCTTGTTGATGAGGTTCTCTTGGCAAAGAGACGAGAGTGATTTACCATTTCCTTCTCCAGTATGTAAAATGTAAAATTGTAAAATGGGGACTGACATAACTAGGGATTAAGAGACTTGCCTAGAGTCACACCTACTAAGTGCTGAAACTACATTTGAACTCATATCTCCCTGATTCTGAGCCTGGTGCTCTAGTTACTGTACCACCTAGGTGTTCCGATTATAATTAGCTATAATTATACTTTAATTTAGCCAGGAGAAAGAATACTGAATAGGGCAATAAAAAAGATGTCTAAGAATACAAGAAAAAAAATTAAAGTCCAACTTCAAAGAGCTTAAATTCTATCAATCAGCAAATCAATAAGCAAATATTTAACACTACTATGTGCTGGACCCTGTGCTAAGGACTGTGGATAAAAAGAAAAAAGAGAAGGCAATTCCTTCCTATAAGAAGCTTACATTATAACTGGGAAAATAATACCTAAATAAATAGGTACATATATGATACATATAGAATACACTGATGTTTTTTTCCAACAGCTGGGGAACTAGGAAGTCTTCTTGAGAACCTAGAGGTTGAGCTGAATCTTAAAGGAAACTAGGGACTTTAAGAGAAAGGAAAGCATTCCAGGAATTAGAGACAACTAGCTCAAAGGAATGAAGATGACAGTATGAGTGCAGAGTAGGACATATATACCAGAGCTATTGTAGAGGTAGGAAAGGCAAGATTTGGCACCCAATTGATGCATGGGATAACTGCAAAGTAAAAAGCTGAAATTGACATTAAGTTTAAGAAACTGGGTGACTAGGAGGATAGAGAAGTTCAGAGGGTGATTTGAAGGGGGTATAGCTAATGTGTGTGTGTGTGTGTGTGTGTGTGTGTGTGTGACTGGAATAGCCAAGAATAATTTGGTCCATATTTATTGACTCCATGGAAGAAAAGAACATATATATATATATATATATATATATATATATATATTCTCCAAAAAATATATACATGAATATATATTATATATACATACATATATGTGTGGGCATATATATAAACTATGCATATGTATATATATTTGGAAAGTGTTGGCAATGGAATTCCTATCAATTTCCTACCCTCAATCAGGATATAATAGATAACAAAAATAAATGAGATGTAAGAATTCTCCCCTTTCAGTCAAAAGAATCTAGTTTGAATTCCTGACTCAGATACCTACCAAATAAGAGACTATGGACAAGTCACTTAACCATTCTCTCATTTGTAAAATGGGAATAGTAAGAATCCCTACCTCACAATTGTGAGGGTCTAAGAATACAGTATATGGAAAGTATATATAGGGTGTGCCCCTTTTAGATTTCAATTGGACAATGCAAAAGAAGTATAAAGAAATGTTTATTCTTCTTTTCCCCTTTAGGGATTGTGGATAAAAATTCTTCAGTCAACCTTGATGGAATTCTAGACTGGCTAACTATTGACTGACTGAAGGATTACCTGTGTCCCTGGAGGCCTTAAGAAGGAAGAGCATGTTCAGATAGTAGGTCAGTCAGTTCTGGCTGTTCAAAAGATAGTCCACTATGGAGCAAAAACTCATCTCTTGAGAAAGAATTGTTGCTCTGCACACTTTCCCCCTTTCCAGAGTTAGACAGGATTTCAAGATACATGTGGTACAGTGAAAAGAACAAAGGGATCAAAGGACAGGGGATTTCAGTCCTGACACTTGTCACCTATGTAACTTTGGGCTACTCATCTTCTTTAAATCTCAGTTTCCTTATCTGTAAAATGAGGGGGGCTGGACTAGATTTTTTTCTAAGATCCCTTTCAGCTCTTTATCTATGATCATCTGATCCTAAAAAATGAGGTTAATTGGGAAGGATACAATAGTATCCCAGGGGAATCAGGAAGGGTGTCATAAAAGAAATGGTCTTGAACTGATCTTGAAAGAAAGCTAGGGATTCTAAGAAATAGTGATGAGTAAAAAGTAATTCCAGACATGGAACAGACAGTACAAAGATAAGGAGATAGAAAATGGAAAATTATGTGTTAGGAATAGAAAGGCCAGTTTGGTTGAACCACAGAGAGGATGAAGACAGTAATTAACCTGGAAAGGTAAGTTGGAGAGAGGTTGTGAAGAATTTAAATGCCCAAAGAAGAGTTTGCATTTGAAAGTCAACAAATGTGCTATTTTAATGTGGCCATTACAGCTAAATGGTACAAGGGAATCCTATGCTCTGGGAGACAATGTGGGTGTGAAGCAAAAAGATATCCTAATGTGGTAATATTTGTAAATCACTTTGTTAAGCACTGTTCCTGGCATATAGGAAGTCTTTAATAAATGTCTTCCCTTCCCTTCCCTCTTCAATCCAATACTCATAAATAATAGAAAATGATGAGGCGAGAACTACTTGTTTATAGAAGCTTATTTTTAAAGATCATAACTAAGTTAATATGCACTAAGAAACTAAAATTCTGACTTTTGCAAGAGAATTAGGCTTTATGGTCATAAGTTTGGAAATTTCTTCTGATGAGCAGAATCTACAATCCTAGTAATGGTCACACTTGTTTCAAGTGTGACCAATTTCATCATATGGCACCCTCATTTCACAGAACCATAGATTTTGAGCTCAAAGAACCTTGGAAGCCAAATAGTTCAACTCTTTCATTTTACAAATGAGGAAATTGAGGACCAGAGGAAATAAATATCACCCAAGTTATACAAATAAAAAACTCCTAGAGCAAGGATTCGAAATCAAGTCCTCGGGCTTCAAATCCGTGACTCATATCCTGTTATCTTCCTAATTTGAGAAAGAATTGGCAGAGTAAGGGGAGCATGAACATGCAGAGATAGACTGAGATATGAATCTCTAAGGGCTGAGACCCTAATGTACCAGGAAGCTGCTTCTGGAGGAACACCCACACCACCCCCATATTTCCTAGGAAGCAGGCCATCTGCTAGCTTCCCATTTTAACTAATTATTCTTGATAACTAGGCACTAAGCTCAGTTATTTCTTCACAGTTGTCATTTAAGAAATCTGATTTCTGTGGGTTGGGGGTAGAATGATAACCCTTACAGAAAACAAATGCTTTGGGGGGAGGAAGTTGAAAAAGGGCTTGAAACCAACCCTAGCCTACCATCAAAAAATAAATAAATAAAGCTTTCCAAGTAAAATGAAAGAGTTGCAATTGCTGCTAGGAATTATCTATTCCAACTCCTTCATTTTACAGAAGAAACTATATGGCTTGCTCAAGGTCACAGAGGAAGATTCATTCAACTCTGAAATTAAGGCGGAGCTAAGACTCAAATGGAGCCCACATCGAAGACATTTAAAGATTTAGTGTTGGAAAAGACCTTAGAGACCACCTTTTCCAACCCCCTCATTTTACAGAGAAATAAGAGAATCATAGTTAGTACCATGGAAGAGATTAGAACTGAGTTCTCCTGATAGAGTCAATCATTCTTGCAGCCAGGTTGTTGAAGAGTGAACTCCCTAAGGGACTCCAACACTTCCAGAGCAGCAATCCCTGATTTTATGGCTCTTGACAAGTAGCTGAGAAGGGAAGCTAATCAGTTCTTCCAGGAGCACCTTGATTCCTTTCTGCCCCCCAAATAGACTCTGGTGAACAAGAAAGTTTGAGAAGCTTACCCTTTTAAGTAAGAGCAGTGATCCTGTGGCTAGACTGACTTAATCCTCTTCTTTGTTAGTTTCTTGCTTCCTTTGAAATCCTCTCTCCTCCTTGCCTGTCACTTTTTCTCCCTTAGAGTGGGCTATACTTGGTGGTCCCTGATAACTAGGGCTAGGAAAAAACATTTCCCCCCACTCCCATGTCTCCTAAAGAACTCATAGACTCTAAAGAGGACTTTTATCTTCAGAGTATCTCCCCAACATATTCAAACCAGTCTTACTACTTACACCCTGTGCCTCCAGAGTCAAGCAGTAGCTTGTTTCTCTTCAATAATCTGGCCATAACTATAGGTATTGACTCCTCTTCTTCAAGAAGGCAATGATGGGAAATGGGGGGAAGAAAAACAAAGAAACGGCCCCACGGCCTGACTGGTCCCAGGCTTCCAGGACCTAGGGTACTGCCTCTACTTCCTGATGATGAGTTGCTTTTTCTTTTTTCCACCCTTATATCAACCTCCAAAGTTAAAACATGCCAGTACTCCCTTTTTTATCCAGATCTTGGATTTTATTGTTGTAGGTAATTCACAGTTCCACACAAAAGCAGATTAGCAATTTGTTTATGTTATGTGTACATTGCAAGTACAGATTCTGAAAAGACTTCTAGGGGCATTTAAGGGTCCAGCTCATAAATCAAGGCTTAGGATTCCCTTCCAACTCAAGGGTAAACCAGAGCTCAGTTATACTTTTTGCTGCAATCCAACCTTTCCCTGCAGAAACCCCATAAGTAATAATTAGGATTGAGTTATTCTCTCAGAAAGAATGAATGGGGTCCACTACCACAGTATTATCATCACCCTGCTATCAGTTCACCTTCATTACAGCTCCATCTCCCCTCAGACCTACCTCTGATAAGGGCTGGAAAAAATCCCTAATAGTCTACTCTGATTAATGTTCTATCCCAATTAATTTCTGGTCAGTAAAGAACTGAGGGGATTAGAACAGCAAGTGGTAGTAGGAATTGAATGGGCCACATTAACTCTATCTTGTGACTCAATTCTCAAGCTAGCTCAGTTCCCTTTCTTTTTGATTATGGGTCCAGTCCAATCTCTGTTTTTTGAGAAGACTTTATTCAATTGTGGGAATTAGGAGAAAATCTTATTGCAGTGTTTGAACCTAAACTTGTATGGCTTGAAAGACAGATCACTTCTACCTGTTATTTGGAGATGAACCACTTCTGCCTGTTATTTGGAGATGCTTAACTACAGACCTAGGTTATACTAACCAGAAACTCAGTCAGATCTGAACATTGATTAAAGAAAAAAATATTAAAATAATACACCTCAAGCAATCCTTCTCTGAAACCTGGCCCTGTACTAGTCAGTTATTATTTTCATGTTCCTTTGATTGAATATAGACACTAATGGGAAGTGGGACACTTCTTAATCTGATTTTAGGGAATTGCACCTGTTTGCTAATCCCCTCCAAATTTGTAAAGTCCCTAATCTTTCCTCCCATTAGAAAACATATTACCTAAATTTGTATCTAGGTTAATTGTTTTCTTTTTATTAATTGGTCTTATTTGTTTTTGATACATAAAAATGTCTCCCTTTGTATTCTGAATCCAGTGTGAAAGTTGAAGAGCCTGGTGCCAATTTTTTTTTTTATGAAACTGGTATGAATTGCTAAATAAATCTGTATTCTTGAAAGCTCAAACCTTTGTTTTGTTAGTCATTTCATCTTTTACCCACCATAGAGCAAAAAAGAAAGATAAAACAACTACAGAGTTATATTCCAAATGTGGAATTTGGTGGGTTCCCATGCTCAGGTATGGGTATATAAGATAATGGTACATTGTTTCTGCATAAGAGGTAGGATTGTTAGTTTACTGTAAATTGTACGCATATCATGAGCAGAGGAAAGGAGGGAAAAGTAATCCCTCTTGTTTTTGGAAGATGACAAACAATAAATGGAATTTCCTTGGGCAACTTCAAAGTTGAATTAGATTTGGAAGATTTTCCTTCAGAGTTACAAAGTTGCTTCAAATATATAGATATTTCATTTACTGTTTCTATGAGAAAAGATGATATAGGTGGAGCAGGAGATAAACTTGGGCTCAAGGAGGAGAAGCATTATAAAGGTGACTTGGAGGGTTCTTGGAAGAGTGAATAAAGTCAGAGGCTAAGTTTAAGGTGGGGAGTTCTTTAGGATAGCAGACATTGAAAGAAGTTATTTTTCAGTCACCAGGTAAAAGACTTAAGTCCTTTAAAGGCTAAGGATCCAAAGAGGTGGAAGAAAAGAAAGAGAAGATGATTGACTAGAGATGGAAGGAAAGCAAAAAGAAAAGAAAAAAAGGAGCAGATTTGAAAGAGGTCTTTCCAAAGAGAATAGACTAAGATAAGTTATACAAGACAATGAGGCTAGGAAGATAAAGGAAATTTGGATGTGGTCAAGGTTCTGAGAAATGAAGAACTAATATGAGAAGAAGGAACTGACTAAGTTAGAATGCAAGTGTCAGTTCCAGGCTTAAAGATAGCCACAAGCTATTTGCCACATCTGAAAGTATTTGCAAGAACTCCAAAGGACTGATTTCCAGCCTTCAGAAGGAGAATGAAAGATTGGGTAGCTAGCTGATAATTTCTAGATTGCCATGGGAGTGAGAAATGGAGAGGAAGCATATTACCATTATATCCCATATCTCTTGATTGGTCTGTAGCATGCTTTGGATAAGTAGAAGCACTTTTCCAGAATACCAGTCTCCTTGCTGCTATGTTGTGAATAAGGTACCATCTCATCAAGTTTCCAGCATGGTTTCCTTCCTTGAGGAAGAAGAGCATCATCACTCTTTCAGCTCCAAGCTGTCACTCCCTCACCCAAACTGCCCAAGACTCTGAAAAGAGTCTTAAGTTATAATACTATTGATTTGAAAATAGCTCTAAATTTTTCACTTAATGATTAACAAAGTCCCATCTGGTTAATATTCTCCTCAGCTCAGTGGTTCTGAACATCTGTAGATCATTATCTAAATCCTATTCCAAATTCCATAGTACCATTCTTTATTCCTATTCCCCTTAATTCATTTCACCAATCAAATACAGTATTACCCCCACTCCAATTCCCATTCCACTATGCTCTCTGGAATGATTGGTCCATAGGCAACAAACTTGCTTTCATCCTAACTCTTTTGCTGTACCACTCTAATCTTCTGCCTGTTACCTGCTTCTGACAAGAGGAGCCCCCTAACTCTTTCTCTTTCTCTCTCTCTGACTTTGGGGGGAACACTAAGTTCTCCCCTGAGAGATCTGCCCCAGGGAAACAAGATAAAGTGCTTTCATTCAGTATCTGCCTGGGACTGGTTGAGACCAGGACCACTCTTAACCCTACTGAATTGGAAATTAGCTCAGAGACACTGATTCAATTCCAGGATTTTCTATGATTCCAGCTCAGACTGCTCCCAGCCCCCATCAGGAGCTGCCCCCAGCTCCTAGCCAAGGCTTCAATTATAAAAAGAGGCAACTTGGGGCTCATTCCTTGCAGAGGACCTAACATGCCATGCCAAGGAACCTTTCTCTCCCCTTAGCATAAGCTGCAACCCCCTGCCCGCTGAAATCATATTCTCTTTCAGTGTTACTCCCTCTTTTTCTCTGTCTCTCTATTTCCCTAAGATCTTACTTACTTTCTCTGCTAAGATAGGATTTTTCTGCTAAAAACTTTATATTCCTTTGTCAGGATCTTGCCACTAAGGAATTCAGTCTTTCTAGCAAAGGCTGACTTCCCAATGCCAATAATAAACTTTTTTTGTCAGTCTAGCTTTACAGGTTCATAAATTCCTTTACAAAGGACCTTTGCGCCCACCAAAGGGGTTCCCACAACTCCCTGCCCTGCACTGACTCCTAGGGGAATCGAGGGGACCCTGCACTAAATCTCATCATTTGGGGAAACAACCCTGAACCTCAACATTTGGTTTCCTGACCTCCAGGAACCCCAAAATCTGGACAAGGTTAAAAAAAAAAGCCTTTCTTGTTATTGCCTATTCTCTATAGTAGACACTCAAGCACCCCGGATTAGGCTTGAGTCATCAGGAGCCCCAGGCTCAAGCAGAATTCTAGGGGGATGCCCCAAATTAGAATTCCTGCATTCTCTTACAAAGGCCTCCTTTTGTCCCTCTCTGTTTCTAGAGATATCTAGAGACAGACAAGGTGCTATAGAATTAGGGAACATTAGAGCTTTTTCTTAGGAAAAAATGAGGCAGAAAACCCCTGCTTCTTAAAAAAAAAAAAAAAAAATCCTTGAGCAGAGAAATTCAGCTTGAGAAAAAAACCCAAAACTATTTCCCTAACAAGGCCTTATTCATTTTCTCTGCTAGGATAGGATTTTTCTATTAAAAACTGTATATCTCTCTGTCAGGACCTTGCCACCAAGGAATTCAGTCTTTCTATCCATGCATAGCAAAGGCTGATTTCCCAATACCAATAATAAACTTCTTTTTGCCAGTCTAGCTTTTTGGGTTCATAAATTCCTTTATGAAGGAACTCTGTGCTGACCAAAGGGGTTCCCACAACACCCTGTCCTGCACCAAATCCTAGGGGAATTGAGGGGACCCTGCACTGAACTTCATCATTTGGGGACACAACCCCAAAACTAATCACTTCTTCCTGATTACATAATCTCCCTGACTACTCTTTCTAGCATTGACTACACTCATTCCCCTCAATTTATGGTTGAGGTAAAGAATTTGGAAGGGCTTTTGCTTCCCATTTCCATTTCCAGGTTCTCTACCTATGGCCATCACTAGTAATCTCTCCTTTGAGTTTTCCTTAATCTACATGAACTTTGTAAATTCCCTTAATACATTATAATTTATTGGCTCTCTCTTCACCTCTCCCCTCTCTCTTTTTTCCTCTTCCCCCTCCCTCTCCCTCTCCTTCTCTTCCCTCGTCTTCTATCAGAGTAATGCCCAATCTGTCAATCAGCTCTTTCCCAAGTCTTTACCCCTGTTCTAACCACACTCTTTTACTTTCCACAACTTGACCTCTTATTGAAAGTTTATCTCTACACTATTCTTCTCTTGGGTTTTTTTTGGTTTCCTTACATTGTGGATTGTGTTCTACCAAGACTGAGTCTTGGATCATTCCTAAGTTTGCTCCTATCCAAATGTTACTGAATGAAAGTGGAGAAAATCATAAAAATCCACCACAAATTTATATTATGTAACTTGAACTATGCTCTGTATGTTATTAGGTAATTCTTTTAAACCTTCTAATTCTGTGCTCAGTAGAACAATTATTCTAAGTTTTCTAATCCTTCCTTAACCCTCCTGAGGCTTCTCTTCTCATCCCTTCAGGGAAGAATCCTGTCTTATTATTTTACTGAAAAATGTAATCCATTCACACAGATTTTCCCCTTCTTCCCTTCTCTTCATCTTAAATCTCTCATTGCCACTGTCTCATTATTTATCTCTGTCACTTAAAGAAGTGACCCTTCTCCTTGCCAGGGTAAACTCCTCTACCTATATAAGTGATCCCATTCCATTCCATTTCCTCCATTGGATTACTCTTCTATTATCCCCACTTTTTCACTTATTTTCTATTCTTGTCTACTGATTGTTTCCCTAGTACCTATAAACATGCCCATCTATTCTTCATCTGCAAGAAAACACACAAAAAAACAAAAATCAAAATACAAAAAAACACCCTCACTCAATCCTTCCATCCCTGCTAATTACTGTCCCATATCTTTTCTACCTTTTGTGATTATATTTTCTTAGAAAGCTGTCAGAGCATAGAAATGACCTTATCAGTTCCTTGGAGGTAGCCTTAGAATGAAGAATCCCACCATCATCAACAACAAACATTTATCAAGCACTTATTATGTTCCCAAAACTGGAGTAAGTGTAGATTCTATAAGAAAAAGAATGGTGAAAACATGGTCCCTGCCCCAAGGAGCTCACATTCTAATGAAAGAGATGTATGTAAACAACTATATACTTATAAGATATATAGTATACATACATGAGATATAATCTGAGAGGGAAGATATATCCAGTATGTATGTTTGTGCATGTTAGAGCATATAATATGTATGTGCAAACATAAATACATATAAACAATTTCACAACATAAAATTTCAGTTTTAAATTATATTTCTCACTATCACTGAAATTTTATCTTGTGAAATTCTTTCCATTTCTAACATTCTATTTTCTGTGTAGTAGGGTCCATTCCTTATCTTGCATTCTATTTTTAATTATTCACATGTATATAGCACTTTAAGGTTTTCAATATATTTCTTACAATAGTATTTTGGGGAGATAGTATGATAATTACCCCCATTTTATCAAACAGGAAACTAATCTGTGTCTCTAAATTATTCAGTAACTTACTCATAAACTCATAATTAGTCAAAAGCAGGATTCAAATCTTGCTTTTACATAACTACTGGCCTATTACCCATACTGCCTCTCTAGTCTAAAGTCCTATCTAGTTTGCACATTCCATATTTTAAGATCCCCTATAATCCTCAATCTCTTTGCAATATGGGCAGAGTTGCTTCTCCACTTTAATAGGCAATCTTCAATAAAGCCTCAGTTAACTCTTAGTCTCAGTCCAAGTAGAGCTGCTTTTCAAAGCAGAGTTGCAGGATGTGAGATTCCCAGGATGTCTTGTACCTGAATGTGAAATATCAGGAAGGAATAGACTTAGAAAATAGTAACCCCCATAAAGCAACAATAGCGGCTGTGTAGAGGAAAGAAAAGAGTTTGTATGAGAAGAAAGTGCAGGGAATGGAGAACTAGAAGAATAGTTGTTGGTGCAGAAATTAGGTATCAGGCAATTACTGAACAGGTGACACAAATTTGGTGGAGATCATCTGTAGAGTGAGAACAAAAAGGGTCAGAGCTAAGTGAGAGGAGAGTCATGAGTACTGGTGAGGTAAAAGAAGCTAAAGAGTTGTGATAAACATAGCAGGCAGGTATGTGATCATAATAAATAATACATTGTGATTATTATAATTACAAAGCTGCAATGAGACAGAAGCTGCTCTTAGGCACAAAAATTGCTTGATAGTTGAAGAAAAGTCAGTGGTAGTTGGCATTAGATCCCGAGTTTCTTCCTTAATGTTCAAAATTGACTGTCCTTCTGCCTGCTACATGTTGGGGGAAAAATTGACTCAGTACTCTGTGTTTCTCATTTAACCAAAGCACTCCGTTTCTTGTAAGAGGAAAAAAATCAGATTATATACATACTTAATAGGTGCTTTAGCTACATCCCTTATCTAAGCTGAATAAGGTTGACCAACATTTAGTGTAACAATGAAATCAAGACAAAGGACAAATTAAGGTTGGTTCTGCTTTGAAAGGCAAATGAGAGAAGGAAATTCATTGCTGGAAGATGCAACTACAAATTTTGATGAAGATGTAGAGGGATACAATGATTGTATCATGATTAAAACATTCCCGGAACAAGTAAATCAAGTTAATTGTTTACTTTTCCTTGTTATACCTATAAACAGCATACTTTTCCATGGGAAAGAAATTATTCCTGTTCATGGTTTTGCCAGATTAACAATTCTTTGTCTACTCATAGGCCTTTTCAGTAGTGTCAAATTCTCTAACTCAGCAATAAGAAATATGTAGGAACATGATTCCACTTATGAAAGGAAAACTGATGAATTAAAGGAGAAGTTGATTATCATTCCCCAGAAGTGAGGGAGACAGTAGTCATTTTGTAGATAAGTGACAAGAATGTTTAGTATCTTATTCACTTCCCAGTTGTTTACTATTCAGATCTGTTTTAACTAAGCAAGTACTCCCTTTATAAATGAAATAAAGAGATAGAGCATATATGCCAGTTTTTTTTAGATCTTGTTTAAATAGACCATAAGGGATGAAAGAGATCAAAGACCTCATGCTTATACAACACAAATTTTATTTTGGAGAAAGGCATTGGGAGGCACTAAGCATAGTTAAGCCCAAATAACATCACAATAATTGATTCTATTTCATTACATCAGATTGATTATATTTTATTAGATTCATTACTAATGCTATAGATATTCTTGAATGAGTCAACAATAATTTATCAAGTGCTTACTGTTGCCAGGTACTGGGAATACCAAAAAAAGTAACAATCAGTAATCTGTATAGCCAGATCACTGATTATTAAAAAAAAAATCAAAATTAGTAGAAAACTAGAAGAAATAATACAAATAAGGAAAGGATATGTGAAGCAGTTAAAAGAATGCCAGCCTAATTTATTTAAAGAAAATGTAGCATGGAAAAGAGAAAGGTCATAGACAATTATTATAGTAATTTCAAACAGATGTTTTAACTAAAAAAATTTTGTCATAATAAGGAGACAAGAAGAGCCTAACTAGAATATTAATCAATAAATATTTGATTTACTTATCTAATGGCAACCAAAGGCAAGATTAATTTAGAACATAAGCACTAAATTCTTACTGAGAAGAGTGGTGAAAGTTAATAAGTAGTATTACTATATAAAAGAGAGAAGTTACTGAGGGCAAAACCACTTTAAAGAATGTTTTATGAGAGGGACATCCAAAGGAGAAGAAACAGAAAAGGATGTGGTGGGGAAGAATATTACAGATCTCAATTTTTTTTAAGGCTACCTCAAAGAACATCAATAATTACTAAACAATATGCCCATTTTCTTATGTATGCAAAAATTTTATAAGAATAATATATATATATAGAATATATATATATATTTATATATATATTATAAATATATATATATATATATAATATATTTATATACATTTATATATATAGAATATATATATATAGAAGGTATCCTTGGACATATTGTGACAGAATAGGTAGGCTTTTTTGGTAAAGCAATCTTAGTAGACTATGAATATATTAGATGGATTCTCTAAGGTTAACTTATGGACATGAACACAAACAAGAATCTCCCAAGATAGGAAGGCATGAATGTATCTCTAGAGAGAAAATTCACATTATTTAAGTCAGAGATGCATTAAAGTGAATGTTAGATTATCTGACAGAAGTATAAATATTCCTGTGAATAAGTTTTACACAAAGAAATCTTTACTTTTATAAAATACAATTATACATAGTCTAACCAGAATAATCATTCTTAAAGATTCTATTAGATCCTGATGAAAAATTCTGTATGTGAATGACATGACACTTTGCACGGGACTTGGGGTTGATAATAGAAGGTTGTTTGAGATAAATAATTTAACTCCTTTCTGGAGATATTGTTTTAATACCCTCTTCACTTTGGTTTGATATAGTGTTAGTTTAGTATGTAACTTTGAGGATGGATCTCATAGTTTCATACATAAAAACCATTTCATTTTCTATTCACTATAGTATACACGGTTGTTAATGGGGTTTTACTGTAAATGTCTATCTTCCTTGAAACTTGTAGCAATCTAAGAAAAGGAAATGACAGGTAGTATTCAAAAAAATGAACTCTACCACACTATTGGGTAGAAAGAAAAATATTAGTTTTGAGGATGTTGGTTCATTGTTATTTAGCTTTTCCTAAGGTGACAGAAAAGCAGAAAACTCTCTCCTCTAGTCCAGATCTTTCCCAAGTGCCAACTTCCTCACCATGTGTCCTTTGATGTTAAGGAAGGATAATTCTGGACACACTGCTTCAGAGGCCATCCCCCAATTGGGCATGTAGATAATAGGAGATTGAAGATGGTATTATTCAAGACTCCCATCAAAGGCTCACTCAGAAAAGATTTTCTTATGAAACCTTTACCTTGCTTAACAGCAAGTTCAATATGAGTCAATAATAGTATGTAATAACCAAAAAAAACCCTAATGTTCATTGAAAGAGACTTAACTTGCAAGAATAAGTGACCAATCCTACTCTAGACTATTCTGATCAAGCTACATCAGCAAATTATAACTCATACAAATAAGGGCAACCAGAATGGAAAAAGTTCTTTAATCCAGTTAATATGAGTATTAGTTGAAGGATCTGGCATGTTCAATATACAGAAGTCTCAGGGGGATCATAGTAACTATCATCAAGTATTTTACTGCCATGTGAATGAGTCATTAGATTCATTAGATTTGTCCATGCCTGGAATGCTTACCCTTCTCATGTCCTTCTCCTGGTTTCCCTGGTTTCATTCTAGCTAAAATTTTGTCTTCTTCAGGGAGCCTATTTCAATCCCTTTCAGTTCTAGCATCTTTCCTCTGTTGACTATTTTCAATTTATCCCATAGATGACTTATTTATACAGATTTATAACCATAGTCAATATGTGGCAGGGATAGGACTTAAACTCAGGTGGATTTTGAGATCAACTCATGATCTGCTTGTTTATATATTGTTTTTCCCATTAGACTATAAATTCTTTTGAGATTAGGTAACATGGTTTACCTTTCTTTTTATTCTCAGTAGTTAATACCATACCAGGCAAACAGTTTGTTATCATTCAGTTGTTTCAGTATGCTCACCTCTTCATGTCCCTATTTGGGGTTTTCTTGACAAAAATTAGAGTGATATGTCATTTCCATCTCCAATTTGTTTTACAAGTGAGGAAAGAAAAGCAAATAGGGGTAGATGACTTGCTCAGGATCACATTGTTAGTAAGTGCCTGAGGCCAGATTTGAATTCATGAAATTGAATATTTCTGAATCCAAGCCAATCTATCCACAGGGCCATCTGGCTACCCCTGGCACATAGTAGACATTAATATTTTTTTAATCAGTTAACTGACTGGTTCCAGAGGAATAATGATTAAAAATTGCAAAGAAAGACAGAGTCAGAATTTGATATCAGTAAAAATCTTGAAACTTTCTTTTAATAATTGGATCATCATTTCATTGGTGTAGGAAACTTTGAATACCAATATAAATTAACACCCACTTTGTAATTTAGAAAGTAGCCAAAGGCACTGAGGGTTTAACTCGAATTGTGAAGGACTTGAATTTAACTCATTGGAAACCAACTCATTATCTACCATGTCAAGTTATTGGTTTACCAACAAAATAACTAATGCAAAAGAGGAGAAACTAAAGCAAATATTTAAATGTGAAAAACCAACAAATGGAATGAGAGCAGTACTAATTTTTAAAGCTTCCAAAAGTAGAAGGCATTCCCTATCACTGGGGATCTTCAAGCAGAATATCTATTCACACTTTTAAGGATGCTTTTTTCATCATTGATTAGACAAGATGTCCATTGAGATCTCCTGTAATTCTAAAATTTTGTTTCTTTGAATATCAAACCTGTTATTACCAGGGAAATATGAGATGGAGTCAAAGTTAGGTCCATTTTTAATGAAGATTATTAGATATTAGATCTGAAGATATTAGAATCTTATTCTTCTACTGTTTATCAGACAACGCATTGATCTTTGTAACCAACCATTAAAGTGCTTCTCAGAGATTAGCTTTCTTCCCTTTTCTCAGTTTATTAGAAAATAGAAATCTATAGAAACTATATGAGCAAAACTACAAAACCCTTTTCACACAAATAAAGTCAGATCTAAACAATTGGGAAAGTATTAAGTGCCTTTGGATAGGCCAAATGGATATAATAAAGATGACAATACTACCTAAACTAATCTATTTATTTAGTGCTAAACCAATCAGACTCCCAAGAAACTATTTTAATGACCTACAAAAAATAACAACAAAATTCATCTGGAAAAACAAAAGGTCAAGAATTTCAAGGGAATTAATGAAAAAAAAAATCAAATGAAGGCAGCTTAGCTGTACCTGATCTAAAACTATATTACAAAGCAGCAGTCACCAAAACCATTGGTATTGGCTAAGAAATAGACTAGTTAATCAGTAGAATAGGGTAGGTTTACAGGACAAAATAGTCAATAACTATAGCAATCTAGTGTTTGACAAACCCAAAGATTTCAACTTTTGGGATAAGAATTCACCATTTGACAAAAACTGCTGGGAAAACTGGAAATTAGTATGGCAGAAAACTAGGCATGGACCCACACCAAGATAAAATCAAAATGGGTTCATGATTTAGGCATAAAGAATGAGATTATAAATAAATTAGAAGAACATAGGATAGTTTACCTCTCAGACTTGTGGAGGAGGAAGGAATTTGTGACCAAAGAAGAACTAGAGATCATTATTGATCACAAAATAGAAAATTTTGATTATTCTTTTCCCCTATATGAGTTCATACCCAAATTTCCTTCTGAGTTTTGATATTCACTTTGTTCTCCCCAGAGATCTATTGCCAAAGATGTTCATTTTCTGAAAGCACAGTCTGAAAAATAAAGTTCTTGAAGATCGATGAATTTCAGTGATCAGAGAACACAAGGCAGTAGAGATCTACTGGGATTGGATAATGCGCTGAGGATTTTAATAAAGTTGAAAAAGTTGATATGTTACATTATTCAGCATATTAAGAAAGTTAATATTTCTGATAGCCTTTGTTAGACTCTTAAATATTAGTGTCTTCATGTGCAATCATCTTTTTTGTTGTACTGTTATAGAAATGTTTGTTTTATTCCATAAATTAAAAATATTTTTTAAAAAGTCAGTGTGTTGGTGATGATGCAAGAGCCATGTTTATCTTAAGGCAGGAGCTCTAGGGCTGGCAAATTCTGTATGGCTAAAGCCAAATCTTCATAAATTGGATTTTCTGTAATCAAATCTAATCTGTCCGGAGTTTTCTATGCCTATATATTAATAATCTTTTGGATATAAACATGCCATTTTAATGGTCATGGATATCTATTTATTCGATTTGAGACACTATTTTAAAAACTATCTCTGGAATAACATAATTCAAGCCAATATTAGGCTGCCTTCTAGTATTCTTCCTGATATAGGGATAGGGATGAAAATAATTACTCCTTCTTTCACTGGACTCTTTCCTGAAAAATAATTTTCAAGAAAATGGGCTACTATAATTCATTTAATTTGATTAACAAGAAAATTTTCTCTTTATTAAAAGTACAGTATTCCATTGATTTAAAACTGATCATTCCTTAAATAAGTATATGTCCAATGATTATCAGTTTTGACAGAACTTAGAATAGAAAAAGTCCTAAGATTCAGGCAAGAAGCAGCACAACCAAGGTTTCACTTCAAAAGACAGAACTAACAACATGTTATACAGAGACAAATTCAGGCCTAATGTCAGGGAAAATTTCCCCAAAAAAATCAACACTGACCAAAAGTCAATGGATTATCCCAGAAAATAATTTCCCCTCATTGAAGATTTTCAAGCAAAGGATGGACAGTCACTATTTGAGCAAGTTGTAAAGAGAATTTTTTTAAATATATAAATGGTACTAAATCGACATTTGGGTAATTTCCAACTTTAAAATGCTATAATTCTGTTTTGAAAGTTGTGAGTAAAGCTAATAGTTGTTTTCTGAGGCTTCTTATCCTCCTTCAGTTTCTCTCTTTCTCTTCTTCATGAATAGGAGAACAGGTTTCTTGGCTCTCCTTGTGGTCCCACTTCCTACTGAGGGACAGAACAGAAGACTCTTTCCATTTTTTCCACAAGTTATTTAAAAAAAAAAAAACAGAAATCACTGTTATCAGGTTCTGTCATAACTTTTCTGTAGGAAGATAGAATTATTGCATACATTAGCACTTTCTACTTACTCTTGGGAAAACAGTGGGTAGAAAGCTATTATTTTTCAAGACAGACATGACCAACAGGATTTTTCTCTTCTCCCTTCCATTCATCTTCTCTCTTCTCTTTTTTCTTTCCCAAGAAAAAGAGTGTGGAATTTAAGTTCACCAATAATATTAGAGATAAACAATCTTTAAAAATCTTAGATTTTTAGACCTTAGAGGTCAAGTAGATAACACTAAACTTTAACATATTTGAATCATATATTCTTTTTTTAAATTTTTGGTTTTTTATTTGAAACAAATATAAAATAAGAAAAAATGTATTGCCAAGTACGCAGCAGAACATAAAAGAAGATTCAAAATGATAAAACAATACATTTTCATTTTTAGAAAGCCTATATAATAAATACTATACATTAAGTTTAGAGCTATTCATCTTTTCTTTGCTTCCTATTCTTTTTCTCCTTTTCTCCCACTACTCAAGAAGGCTATAATTAAGTATGGGCATATCACCATACACACAAACACATACATTTATATATATATATATATACACATGTGCGTACATATATACATATAAACACAAATACATTCATAGATCTATGTAAAACCACTTTGCTTATTTATCCTGTTTCTCTAAATATGAATGACATCTTCCTTCATATGTCCAAGTCTTTCCATATTTTTTTCTAAATCTGCCAACTCATCATTGTTAAGACCACAGCAATACTCTAACTTTATACTGTTGAATTATTTTAAATTCTAAAAATCATACATTCTTAATAAGAGATACTTGGAAGAACAAAAGTCTATGTAATATAGTAATTATAATACCTTTCAAGCCTACACTGTCTTATTATTTCCTTATTATTTTGTTGCCAAATGAATGACCTTGCTGTGTTCCCAGTATTTCCCACTATTTCAGGGACATCAATGTAACCTCATTAAACAAAGAAAATAGTACATTTAAAACTATGTATTCATTTTCATGTCTAACTAACAACAAATAGTGGAATTTTTGTTTTTAAATAACTTTTTATTTTTCCAAATACACGCAAAAATAGTTTTCAACATTCAGCTTTGCAAAACCTTGTGTTTCAATTTTTTTTTCCTTTTCCCCCTGGCTCCTGAAACAGCAAGCAATCCCAAATAGGTTAAATGTGTGTAATTCTTCTAAACATCTTTTCATAGTTATCATGCTGCACAAGAAAAATAAGATCTCATTTGAGAAACAAACAAACTATATCTACAAAAAAGTTGAAAATACTATGCTTTGATCCACATTCAGTCTCCATAGTTCCCTCTCTGGATGTGGTAGAATATTTATATTCCCCTGAACTACTATCAGGAAGGATTTTCAGAACCTGAGTTTAGTGACCTCCCTGCTTCTCCAACAAAGGGTTACCAAGTTAGTTTATAAGTTAGCAAAGCTATACCTGGGCTGTACAGTAAGAATAGTGAATCATCTACCCAGACTGTCAAGCTGAAAGGGCACAAAAGATAACCTAATCTAACTCTTTCATTTAATAAAAGACAAAACTGAGGCTCAGAGAAGGTAAAAGACTTATCTAGCATCACAAAAACTAGTAGCAGACTGCTTATAATTCTAGTCTAGTGTTCTTCCCATTATAATTGTACTTAAAGTTTTACATGCTTCAGAGAGGAGATATAGTACCAAGAATGACAGCCTAAGCTTCCACCTAGTTGTGATTTTCTTTGAACTGTTCTTCTTATTCAGAGGGTTTGGCCTTTTTTTCCCCAAATACTGCCCACCAAGAGTGGACCGTGTCCATTCATAAATAAAACCCACATTTTCTCCTTCACAACCTGCCACTCACTGACTTGTGATTTATTCCCAGGAGTATTTGAATTCCAGATTCATGTGGTAGGTTTTTATAATCTGGGAACATTCTTCCATTTTAACTTAAGAGCTCCAAGCCCTCCAGATCCTTTCCCTCCTTTTTTGGGGGGGAGGGGCTAAACCTTTTATTTTCTTGGACTAAAGAATACTTTCTTCCTGATTTTATTCTTGTTTCTAAACCTAAAATAGCTTATTGAATGAAACTGATTGGGTGAAGTTTTCTCAATTTGAGACTAAGTCACATGATTCTGGGGTGTTCTTTTTCCAAAACACAGCCAGGTGATAAAAGAGTTCAGATCTTTTATTGTGCTGGCTGCGATTTTAGATCTTATTATTATATTATTATTTAAAGAAGAGAAAAAACACCAACATTTTGGCACCCGAACAGGGACCTGAACCCTGGACCCTCAGACCTCTCCGATTCCTGGGAATGGTCCCAAGAAAAACTCCCCTCCAAGAAAACTCCCCCAAGTTCTAAAAGCTCCCTGTATATATATGATCTCCCAAAAGTTAACTCCGCCTTCTGGAGAGAGAGGGATTCTGGGTTATCTCCCAGAGTGCTCTGTAAAGGTGTGAACACAAGCATTGTTTCCATCAGTTGTACTTAGTACCTGGTTTCAAGTTCTGGCCCAAAATATCTCCTTCTAAGATCAAATCAATCATAATGAACCATGCCAAATTAGAAAATTATTGTCTCTATCAACTCCAATGTCTTAACACTTCCAGCAGATTCCTATTCCCAGGCCTTGAACCTTGGGTTGCAGGAAGTCATATGAAGTTAGTAAAGTTACAGCAAGTGACATTACACACAGGAAGCAGACAACATTGGACAAGGATGGTTACATCCTTTTACTCTATCCAGTGATAAGGCTTGGGTCTTTTGCTTTTGAAATACCCAACATACTGGAAGCTGGTCAGGTTCCACAAGCACATGGTAGGAGTTGGGATGGCTGCCAGGTGTGTCTGGGCCTCTCCCTGCAGGGACTAAATAAATGCTTTCTCTTTGTACCTGAAATGTCTCTGATTAGTTAATTTAGGAATGGGGGTCTAACATCCATCCCACACATTATGAACAGCTTACAATTTCTGCTGCCCAATAAAGTTTAATATTACGTAAATTAGATCTAAATTAGGGGGGAAATGGACAGAAAACACAACTTGCATACCCAACTAACCAAAAAAAAGAGAAAAGTGGATTTGCTAGGAATCAGAAAAGAACTCTAGATGAATCAAGTTCCACAAATCAGGTCTTGCCACCACAAAGGTATAAATCTTTTCTACTGCTGCTTGGAATATACAATGTTACATGCATGTATGGGTGTGTGTATAATATGTATGTGCATTATATGTGTACATTTTGCTTCATATATATGTGTGCATATACATATAAACATAAATATGTATTATGTAGATAAATAAATAAATGGATAGATGTATTAAATCAGTGTGTGTATGTATGTATATGTGTATTTGTGTGTGTAACACAGTGGTGGTTACAGTGCTGAATTGTTACTACAGGCAGGCAAGACTGATAGTCCCTTTTACTCATCCTTCCAGATTATTCCTCCCTTTTGTGGCTTGATTTTTGTCCAACTACTGGGTCACACCTATGAAAAAAAGGACGTTTTTTTTCAAAATTAGTCCCACAAACAGAGAAATTTGAGATGCTCAACTCAATGTCTTCCTATAAATTTATCTAGCCAGAACAATACTTCTGAATCATTTCCTTAGAGGAAGCATATTAAAAAGTATCTCTGTGCCTTGGGAAATTATGAAAATGAGTCACTGTTTTTTCTAGCTTGAACCTCCAAATAAAGTTTATGTTCTGGTAAAAAAGAAATGTTGTCTCTTGATTTTTGTATCTCTTTCTCTTTTTCCTCCCAAGTAATCAAACCCTAATTTCCATTTTTCACTAATTTCAAATCATATTACAAATGATTTGACAACACAAGTTGTTAAGAGTTTCATTACAGTTTCTGGATTAAGAAACAAAATAGATATATAAACATAAGAAAATAAACACACTTTTTAAGAAACAAAAATAATCATCATCCCTTCTCAAAATCCAGGCATACACCTTTTTAGAAGAGAGGAAAAGATAGAGGAAAAGAGAAATAATTCTATCTTGACTCTGCTATCTGGATAGAAATCCATAAATGCAGGATCTATTATAAGATACTTCATGACTCTATAGCCTAGTCAGGATAACCTCAAAAATGTATCACCTCTCCTATTTCTTGGATAGCTATTTCAATTCTTTTTTCTCTCAAGCTTTTTACAATTCTCTTCCTTCTTCTTTTTCCAATCCAAAGGTCATGGCAAGCTTGTTAGCCCAACTTAGGTCTTTTGTCATTCCCTAGGATAAGAACAAAACTCCCCAAGATCTGAGAAGGATAGCAGTAGAACATCTCTCACCAGTAAGCATTCAGTTCCAATATACTGATCTTCCTGGTCAATGCCTGGAGTTTGTGTGGCCAAGAAAGTTCTGCAAATACCAAGTCATTTCCTGGAAGGAGGCAGAAAAGGTGGTCTAATTACTAAAGAGATTACAAAACATCTCTGGTAAAAGGTAAGTATCCTGAGATAAGTCTTGGAGATAACCCAAGAAGTGGGTATAAACAGAGAGAATATTCTAGATATGAGGGACAGTTTGTGGAAAGTCAGTGGAGTGGAAAATGGAATGTCAGGTCATAGAGTAGGTAAGTAAGTCAATTGGATTGTAGAGAATACAAGGGAAAGTAATGTGAAAAGGTTGGAAAGATAAGTGGGAGTTAATTTGTAAAGGACTTTAAATGTCAAATATAGACAAATCATTATGATTATCTTTCAGCAATTATGTTCATGTTCTAAAAGAAAAAGTCATTTTCCTTTCCCCTACCTCCAATTCCCAGAGTATTCTTCCTGTTGTCTCTATTTCTGGAAATCAGATTTTTGTAGGGTTTGACATGCCTAGTCAGGGCTGCTTGAGAGCTCCAAAGGCAATATTTTGTAGGGGAAAGAGCCCTAGATTTAAAGTCAGTAAGGATTTATGTTTGATGTTTACTTATGAATCTTCAGTAACTGCAACATGTATCACAATGGAGTTATTATGAAGATCAAAACAGATAATATTTGTAAAAGGAGTTATCAACTCCTAATAAGTAACTCCTAAATAAGTAAACAACTCCTAAATAAGTAAAAAAGTTATTTTCATGATTCAATTTTTGCTTAAATTTTTGTCAATATAATCTAATTATTTGGGGGGGGGTGTCATCTCAATAGATAACATCAGAGCAAAGCTAATAATTTTGTCATTATTGGCAACAACCCCAAGAAGGAACTTAAATTCACTCAACTTATCTCCTTCATCTCATAGAATCTTTAATGTTTCCTTCAATTTATCCCAACAGATATTTATTAAGTTCCTAGTATATATTAAACCCTGTGCTAGGATCCAAAGAATCATAGATTAAAACCAGCATCATTCCTACCTCCTCCTTCTGATTTTCAACTTAAACTCTTACTCCCTAGAAGCACTGATATGGAATATGTCAGGATTAGAATAAGCAGTGATTGATAGCTTAGTTTTAGTAAGGCATTTAACTTGTACATACCTATTCATATTTACTTAAGTCTTTACACTATATTTTGACTAGAGCTGTAAAACAGATGTAAACATTACAAGTTACTTAAATATTTACTTGGCTATTTGCTAAATAGTACTATTTTGCAAAAAAGCCTATTCTTGCCTATTGCAGTGATCCATGCCTGTGAGAAGTCTCAATTCTGGGACTATACACCCAACATTAGGCAATACCATTCTCCTGTTGGCAGCTACCTCCCTTTAGATCATAGTATCCAGAGAAATCAGCAGTATCTCTAGGGCTGCCCATGCATTTTTAAGTTTAATGAGTGTGATGAGCCACCCAATGATGTATAAAGTACATGGTGCCAGTGGGGATTGATTTCCTTGTGCTACTAAAACAAATTTCTCAGCTTTCTACCCAGATGGGTATGAGTGAACAATGCACATTTTTAATGGTCATTGAGAAGAGCTTCCCACACCACAATCTGGCAATTTTTTTGAGAGTAGAGAACTTCTATGGTCATTGGTAAATCAGTTTTTCACCATGTCTAGAACAGAAACAAAATAACTAAGTTATAGAGAAGGCTGCTCCAGTAACCCCTCTGGTGTGCCAGCCAGAAAGCCTCTGGCTGTATGCAACAATGGCTTTTCTCCTGGACTACCTCACACAACAGCCCTCTCAGGAACTACTCAGCCCCAGGCATGAGGCCATACCTAGTACATCTATGTCCCTGTGAGAAAAAATTTTAATTGTGGCCTCTAAAAGCTAGAAAGGACCATGGAGGGCAAATAGTCCAACTTACTCCTGAAAAGAACCATAGGATCCAAAATGTAGAGGTAAAAAGGATTTCAGAAATCATTTGATTCCAACCCTTCATTTTACAAATGAGAAAGCAGAGGCTTGTGACTTGCCCAAGACCACACAACTAGAGAGTGTCAGAGATGTGATGATAGAACCAAGTCCTCTGATTCCATTATGAATGGTCTTTCCAGAAATCCCTTCTCCTATTCCTGATAGGTAGTTATCCTGTCACTACCGAAGGTCTATAATGACTATCAGCTCACTCACTACCTCTTGAGGTACCCCATGCAAGTTTTAGATAGTTATTATGGTTAGGAAGGATATTTTTATTTTCCTCCAGCTAAAATTTACCCTCTCTAAAATTGTCTTGCTGTCCTGAATTCTGCCTCTTATGGCCATTTCCATTTCTAACACACTCAAGACATGCAACATCCCTTCCATGGGATGGCTTTCCCCCCCAACATATCCTGGCCACTCAAGTGTGCTGGAGAAATAGTACTGGCAAGGGAGTAGAGAGAAGAATTGTCTTGCTCAGATTAAAGAACAAGTTTAAAACTGGAACAGATCCTGAAATTGGTAAATTTGTGAGATGAAGCAGGATGTGCTTAACAAGATAACACCTACTGCCAAAATCCCAAATAAACGCTGAGGCAGAATTCTAATAGGCAGCCAAATAAAGGGAAACAAGCATCTGAATATGTATGAGCCTCTAATCAGGAGTACTTTGAATTAATACAAAATAGGTCCATCAGTACTAACAAAGCTGCACATGCAGGAAATTCACTGCTCACTGAGAAGATACTAGTAACCTATTTATAACCCCAACTGTTACCTATTACAGCTGAGATGGGGATCAAGAGAACTGGTAGATAAGCACCATCCCTGTGCCACAAGCTGATTCCATTCTTTGTTCTGGGTTGGCAGATTGCTCTCCCAATTCACATTTCTTTTAACACAATTGTGATACAATATGCTACAATAGGATGCATATTTTTGTCACAACAAAAGAAAATATATCCTTTTGCCATCAAGTGTAATATAATAGGATACATTTCATCACAAGAGGATATACTTTAGCACAATAAGATACATTTTGAAAAAAATCGTAATAGAACACAATTCACTGTGATGTTATACATTTTATCACCATAGGATACCTTTAAAAATCACAACAGGGCACAATTATCACAATTAAATGCACTTCAACACAATGGGATCAATGCCCACCTTCAGGAGTCTTTACAATTTCCTCAGTGGTTGGCTCCCCACAAGGAAAGCATAGTTATTGAACCTTTCAATAACTGCCCTTTATTTCTCATGGCTGTGTTCTGTATATGAAGTAGGGGAAGAAATAACAAGTGTGACTATAAAACAGTAGAACTGATTTGCATGTATATCTTGTGCAGTATGTCTCCTTACTTTATAGTCATACTTCATGACTGGGGATCAAAAAAGATAATTCAATTCAATTCAACAAATATTTATTTGGCAATCATATATAAAGTGTCTTTTTTTCTTACAGTTAACAAACTATTATCACATACTTATCTGATGGGAATCCAAGTGCTCCCCAATTAAAGAAGACTTTTCAATAAATTAATCAACAATTTTTTAAGTACACCTAATATAGGCACTATGGATAAAAATACAAAAGCAAGGGGAGCAGTCCCTTCCCACAAAGAATTTTACTAAATGAAAATATTTACAGATAAATATAAGGAATATTTGTTCATGTGTATGTATTGAGGTAAAATAAATAATTGACCTAAATCAAAGATTATAAAAGAAGGTTAATTTAGCTTGTAAGGATATAGTTGTGAAACACGAGGTAAGACTTTGTGTTGGTAGTATTTGTTCAGGAGCCGATTCTAGCTCTGATTTTAGTTCAGTTGATTTCAGTTAAATAAGGAAGGAAACAAGCATTTTTAAATGCCTGCTACATGCCAGGCACTATGCAAAACATTTTACAAATATCTCATTTTACTGCCTAGGAGGTAAACTGGGACAGGAAAAATATAAGTGTAAAGATTAGGATAAATAACCCAGTGTTACACAGCTAGGCTGGATTTGAAATCAGGTCTTACTGACTCCAGGCTTAGAACTCTATTTACTGTGCTATGGTTGAGCACTAAGAGCTTCCTTTGCTTCACTTTTTCTTGATAGAGACAGTGTTCAAATGGTGGCAAATGGAAACATCATATAATAGAAAATTGTCCATGTCTAAAAAGGCAGGAAGTTGCCTTGTGAAGTCTTCTTATCATGTCAGAAGGATGCCACATCCCCAGTGCAAAGCATTTTGTTGTGCATGAAACAAAGACAACATTCTGCTTTAGCTTCATACATGATAGGGACCATTGGCTAACAGTATCCCCCTAAGTCCCATATGGCTTATACTGCTTACTATTCAACTGCCTAGGAACATTGCCCTTGAAATTCTATTTGTTTCATAGGGCCTTCTCAAACTGAGATAATGTGCACAGGCATGACTGTGGCCTATCAGGTCCCAAAAAATTAATGGGGTGGGAGTACACTGAAAATTAGAGGAATCATAAAGGGCCTCTTATGGAAGATAACACTTGAACTGAGCCCTGAAGGAAACTATGGATTCCAAGAGGCAGAGGTGAAGACTGGCAGTATTCCAAGTGTGGGTAACAGTCTGTGCAAAGATGAATTGTCATGTCCCAGAAAACTGATTTTCAATGACTGTGACTAGTAAAAAAAAAAAAAAATCCATAGCAGAAATGATAAAATCATGGACTTTCTGAATTTTTAGAGACCTCAAGAAGGTGTTGTCAGTTCATGCATGATCAGGGATCTCCTCAACATCATCTCTGAGAAGTAATCATCCAGTATATAGTTGAAAAACTCCAGTGATGAAAATACTACACATCAAGCCAATCTATTCACTATGGAAAATCTGTGATATTTAGTCTTGTATTGAACTAAAATCTGCCTCTTTGCAACAATCACTCAATATTGCTCTGCAATCTGGAACAAAGCAAGTTTATTCCTTCTTTATTCTAATAGTAATTCAAATTTAATATAGCTGTCGTATCTCCTCTAAAAGTTTGCCATCTCCAGAATCTTCAGTCTTTCAATTGATCCTTATCTGAAATAGCCTTCAGTCCTTCTACAATTCTGAATATTCTTTAGTTTCCTAAAATGTGGCACCTATAACTGAACAGAACACGCCAGATGTGATTAGAACAAAAACCAGTACAGAAGAACAATTACTTCATTCATTATGGACAAAAGCCTTTCTTAAGGCCGTTTGAGATTATATTAGATGTGTGGGTTCTAATGTTGAATTACATTAGTGGTTTGGGGGGGGGTAGGGAAGAAATGTTTTGGGGAAAGCAGGAAAAGTGATGAAATTCTTCATGCCCTTTAACCATTTGGCAGCAAATGTTCTCTTAATCAGGATATTGTGGTAAGAGAGGCTACAGCAGAAAAGTAAAAAACAGCTCAAATATAAAATATATATTCTAATGAAATTTATTGAATGATATATTTTACAGCCATCTAAACCTTACACACTCTCAAAAGCACTACTGTCATAGCTCATGGTGACATAAAAGTGATTGGGTTTTTGAAGACTAATGCCAATGTGGGTAGTAACTTCTTGAAAACTACAAAAACTTTGGGTATGCAAGTATGAGTGGATTATGCATCTGCCATTTGAGGACCACTTCTTCTAATCTTGGCCCAAAATGTCAGCTAGATCAATTTAAGTGTAAAAAGGCCAGTATGTATACAGATGGATGAAGTGCCCCATGGATGAACTCTAATATTTGTACTATTAATATAAGTATTAAAATAAGAATTCAAACAAAAGTCATTTATACATATTATATGAAGGAAAACAAAGCTGTCTGAATGTTAATAAGTAATAGGTAAGTAGAATAGAACAAAAGTTTCTGAATAGTTTGAACTGTACAAAATTGAAGTTAGTTAACTCAATTCCATTTATAATGGTAAGGTTTAGGTATATAAAGTCAAGCAAAAAAAAAATAATAATCCTGGATTCAAGGAGCTTACAATCTAATGGGAGGGAGCAAACAACATAACAAACAAGATAGATAGATAGACATTATATATGTATGTATATATGTATGTAAGTTTACAATAAAGTAAAAATAATCTTAGAGGAAAGGAACTAACATTAATAAGGTTTGGCAAAGGCTTCTTGTCAAAAGTAGGACTTTAGCTGACACCAGAAGTGAAGACCGAGTTAGCACCCTGGATGCCTTAGAATCAGCCAGAGTCAGGATAAGCAAAAGTCCTTGGTCTTTATTCTTGGTCTTAGGGGTAGAAGGGAAGGGAATTGGCACAGCAATCTCCACACCTCCTTTTTCTTCCTCTCCCGCCAAAAAAATAACTCTGGCTTGTCTTATTCCACCCTCTAATGCCTTCTACAATTCTATGTATACCCACTGTGTATACACAATATACAATTCTGTGTATACCCACTATATGACCAACGGATGGAGCCAGCACAGAATGGTGGGAAGGGCCATTTTCCAAGCATAGGCTAATAGAGTAATGATCCAATCGGTAATTACCTTTAAGTGCTCAATTGTCCAATCCCAGTGCATCAACTCAAGAGTTTCAGCCCTTTACAGCCAGGGAAGTCAGAATCAGAGGTAAAAAAGAAAAAAGTTCAAGGCATGGGATATAGGCATTCTTGGGAAGTATAAAAAAAATCATTTCAGATATGTAGATCACATATTTCAGTTTGTGGGATTCATTGGCAAAAAAAAAAAAAAAAAAAAAAAAAAGTTTCCAAGCTTCCTCTTTACATGGAAGAATAGTCCCATTTCTAACATATTTCAATGATGTTTCATCACTTTATTTTTCTTTTCAAGGGTCTAAGAATAGTAACTAATAAGGAAAAAAAGGTATTATCAATTGCCTGTATTCCTCTGTTCCCCCCCCCCAAATAAAAAAAAAACTTACATTTTGGAATATCTGAGCATCACATTTGATTGAGTAGTATATCAGGAAAGAAAAGAGGGCAGACTTAAGAGAGACCGACTCTTCCTATGACTGACAATAAATTGATTGTTCATGTTTTTAAAATCTCAATTTTCCCCTCAAACCTCATTAGATCTGTCCTTCCTATTAATTATCATCCTATCTCTCCTTTTTTGGGGGAGACTAAATTTCTTGAGATTACTATCTACAACAGATGCCTCTACTTTTTATCTCACTTTTTTCTTATGTTTTGTAGTCTGTCTTCTGATCTCTTTATTTAACTGAAAATGTTCACTCTAAAGTTACTAATGGTTCCTTAATTACCAAATATGATGGTATTTTCTCAATCCTCATCCTTGCTGACCTCCTTACATCCTTGACACTATTGATAACTCTTCTTTCTTTGATTTTATCTTTTCTCCTGATTCTCTTTCTACCTGTATGATCCCTCTTACTCTGCCCTCTGTGCTGTTTCTTTATCCATGCCATACCTGCTATAGAGGCTCTGCAAGGCTTCTCCTAGGCGATCTTCTCTTCTATTTTATTTCACTCAGTGATCTCATCAGCTTCCATGGTCTCAATTACCACCACTATATAAATGATTTTCAGATCTAATTGTCTTTTTCCTGACCTCTGTTCTCACATTTATTAGTGCTAAGTGAATAACTTGAATGGAATATTCTGTAAATAATAAACAAGAATATGTCCAAAACTGAACTCCATATTTCCCTACAAACTCTCCCCTCTTCCTAACATCCTTCATATTATCCAGGCTACCACTATCTTTCCAGTCACCCAGGCTTGCATTCTAGGTGTCATCCTTAATTCCTCAATCTCTCTTACCTCCCATTGCCAGTAAGTTGCCAAGTGCTCTTTTTCTACCTTTCTACCTGTCTAATATCTCTGTTCTTCTTTCTCATCTCTGATCCTGCAATCATCTTCATGCTAACCATTATCACCTCATCCATAGAGGATTGCAAAAGTCTGTTGGTTGGTCTTCCTTCTTAAATCACCCTACTCCATTCTAATCAATTATCCATTAAGTTGTCAAATTGACATTCCTAAAATACAAGTGTGAACATTTCATCCTTTATTTAATAATTCATCCCTTGTTGAAAGCCACCTAGTGGCTTTCAATCATCTTCAGGATCAAATATAAAATCTCTTTCATTTTTAAGCCTCTTAATTACTTGGTCTTTCCAGACTTTCCAGACTTCTTACACTTTTACCTCCTTCACGCACTCTGTGATCCAAAGACTACCACTATTGTTTCCTTTTTCCTTTACTTGCTTCCTTCCTCCCTTCCTTTCCTCCTTTTCTGCTTTCCTTCTCTTTTCTTTCTCCCTTTATTCTTTCCTTCCCTCCTACCCTCCTCTCTTTCCTTCCTTCTTACACCTTAGGAAAATCACTTTGACAGCTGTGTGTAGTAGGATTAATAAAGATTTGAGACAAATGGTACAATCAAGAAGAGGTCATTCAATAGATATGTGTTAAGTACCCACCATATGACTAAGTGCTGGGGATTCAAAAAAGGTAAAAGATAATCCCTGCCATTAAGACCTTACAAAATAATGAGGGAGACAATATGTAAACAAATTTATATAAAGCAAGCTATATACATAAAATTGGAATAAATTAAGAGAAGGAAGGTACTAAAGTTTAAAAAAGGCTTTCAGTAAAATATGAGATTTTAGTTGGGACTTAAACAAAGCCAAGGACAGTTGTCAGAACAGAGGAGGGAGAGTCATAAAGGTATGGGAGATAGTCCAAAAAATGCTTAAAGTCAAGAGATGGAGTATCTTGTTCATGAAATTGCCAGGAGACCAATGTAACTGAATCAGAAAAATTAAATGGCAGGAAGTAATATATAAAAAAATAGGAAGAGGTGGCTAAATTATGAAGAGCTTCAAATGCTAAACAGAGTATTTTGTTTTTGATAAGAAGAAATGCCAATAGATACAGAGAGTTCAAAACTAAATGAAAAATTAGGATGATAGGGCAGAGAGGTCAATATTTTGGAGGATATAGAATAGAATGGGATCACTTGAACAAGCAGAGGGGTTAGAGTTGATAAGATTTTAGATTACTTCATTATGTGAGAGATGGATGAATTAGAAGACAGTGGTAGAAGGTATCTAAATGATAGGAGATAAGAAGAGAAAAGCACGAATTCATAGTGAATGGCCTCAATGTTTTTTCCTATAAAATATGAAGCAAAGTTCTGAGCTGAGAGAGAGAAGGAGCCATGAGAAGTTTGAAGAAGAATGTATAGGTTTGGAAGAACCACTGAAGAGAATGGGATAGTGAGTTGATAGAGTACAGATAGAATACAGTAAGATTGCCTAGCAGTAGTGAGAACCCAGTTGAAGTTGCATAAATATAAATTTGTGATGCACTCAGTTAGAATAGTTGCATGATTTTCTCTATCTCCATTCAAAAGATATGTGTAGGAGGAAAGGCAGAAAATGGTGAGAGCTATCCAAAGCTTAGAGTTGCTAAGCATAATCACTGATATGTTAAAAGGGGATAAGGATTCAAGACAAAATGACAGTAAAAAGTTAAATTGTTTAGAAGTCAAGATGAGGAGAAGAGCAGGTGGTGTAGGGAGATAACTTAGGAGAGAATTGAGGATTCGAGGGGTTGTGGTATTAAGAGTAGGGTTTGGTAAAGGAAGGCAGAGGGAGAAGCAAAAAATCAATAGATTATGGTTAGATGAGAAGATTTCAGACTTCTTTAAAATGGAAATGGGGCATTGTTGCTAGTAGCAAGCTTAAATAATGATTCCTTTATGTGTGGCAGAGATAGAATAGAGGAGTGGCTTATGAGAAGTTAGTGGAGTGAGAGAAATTTCTTAGTATGAGTGCAGGAATTGAGGAGGAGAGAAAAATTATAAATAAGGTCCTAAACTCATAGAGAAAAGAGTAAAAGTGACCTGGAATAGGGGTAATAGGATTTAGCTTCAGGAAAGTGAAAAGAATTATCCTTTATTATGATAACTATATGTGTCAGAGATAGGATTCCAGCAGAGATCTGACCCTGAATCAACAGGTCCTCTGTTATATGCTGATTAGGTAGCTATGAATAGCATGAATCTCAAAGAAAGAAATGTTAGTACAAATATATATATTACGCAGATTAATGGAAGAGGAAGTAAATTACTTAAATAGTTTCATTTTAGAAAAAGAAATTGAATAAGCTATTAATCAACTCCCTAAGAAAAATCTCAAGGACCACATGGATTTACATGTGAATTCTATGAAATATTTAAAGAGCATTTAATTCCAATATTATGCAAACTATTTGGAAAAATAGGGAAAGCTGACACCTAAAGCAGGTAGAGTAAAAACAAAGAAAGAAAACCATAGACCAATTTCCCTAATGAATATTGATGCAAAAATCTTAAAAATAAAATATTAGCATAATTCCCATAATTAGCATAATTCCAAAATGGTTGGATTCATTCACAGTTGCACCAACAATGTATTAGTGTCCCAGTTTTCCCACATTCCCTCCAACATTTGTCATTATCTTTTCCTGTCATCTTAGCCAATCTGACATATGTGTAGTGGTATCTCAGAGTTGTCTTAATTTGCATAACTCTGAGATACCATTACTCATCCATCTCTCAGATTGGCTAAGAAGACAGAAAAAGAGTAAGTGCTAGAGAGAAAATGGGAAAACTGGGACATTGATACATTGTTGATGGAGTTGTGGGCTGATCTTATCCTTCTGGAGAGCAATATAGAACTATGCCCAAAAGGCTATCAAACTGTGAATACCCTTTGATTCAACAGTGTTTTTCATGGGTCTACATTCCAAAGATCATAAAAAAGAGAAAAGGACCCACATGTGCAAAAAATGTTTGTAAGCAGCCTTTTTTGTACTGGCAAGGTACTGCAAATTGAGTGGATGCCCAACAATTGGAGGATAACTGAATAAGTTATGGTATATCAACGTTATGGAATATTGTTGTTCTATAAGAAACGATTAGCAGGATGGTTTCAGAAAGGCCTGGAGACACTTACATGAATTGATGCTAAGTGAAATCAGCAGAACCAGGAGATCATTGTACATGGCAACAAGAAGATATGAATTATACAATGATCAATTCTGATGGACATGGCTCTTCTCAACAATGGGATGATTCAGGCCAGTTCCAATGATATTATGATGAAGAGAACTATTTGCACTTAGAGAGAGTACTATGGGGACTGAGTATGTACCACAATATATTTTCACTTTTTTTTGTTGTTTGCAAGCATTTTGTTTTCTTTCTCATTTTTTTTTTCCTTTTTGATCTGATATTTCTTGTGCAGCATGATAATTGTGGAAAATGTATAGAAGAATTGCACACGTTTAACATAAAAAAAAGAAAGAAATATTACTATGCAGCTAGGATGAGTACCTATAAGTAGCAATGAGGAACAAGTAGTGTTCCAATACCTCTGCCTCAACCAATGTGTGGAGGAGAATGAGTAAAAATGCTATTAGTACTGGAAAGGGTGACCATGGAGGCTGTATCATCATCGTTATGGGGAGCCAGGTTTCAGTAAGAGCTAGTAGATGGAAGGAGTATAAAAGGAAAAGATTTAAAAGGATGGGAAGTTTGTTGCCTATGCAACAGGCATTCCAGAGAGCATAGTATAAATTTTGGGTAGACTTAGGTTGAAGGTAGCGTTGAGGCAGAGAAAAAATTGGGTGAAGTATTCGGGAATGCAATTTGGATGATGAGCTACAGGAGATCAGAATCAATGGGATGTGAAGGGTATGACCAAGTTTGAGAATGTTCATCATTGAATATAGGGTGCTGCTTCTCTATCTAGTAAAGGTTGGTAATCAGACTAGAAGAAAATATAATATAATATCGAAGGTGAAGTCCAATGGGAGCTTTACTTCACATCTACTCATACTTCTAAAGGGTGGAGATTAGGTAGAAAAATGGGGCAACTGGAGATGGAAGCCAAACTCATATAGTAAAAAAAAAGAAATCTCATTCCCCACAAACTTTCTTCTTCCTCTCTCCTTAAAGGAAAGACCAGCAGTATATTCAAGACCTAAAGACAATGGGAAGTTTGTTCTTCTTTACATTGAGGTTTTCCACATCCCATTTGGAAGATTGGATTAGAAGCAGGGATAGAAGCTGCTAACATAAATGGAAGTGGTTCCTTTGGGGGAGATGGAAAACACATGGCTTAGCCCCTTGCAACCTTCCCTCAGGTGACATGGCTATGCGCAACAAGAGACAAAGTCATAATATGCTTGCTTGGTAAGAAGACCTATGGCTTGTCTTCTCAGCAAAGGAACCTAAAAGTGAAAAAGCCAACAATAAGGTGGCAGCAGGAAAAATATTGTGATTATTTGGATAAAAGTCTATGAGGATCTGAACTAGATTGATGATTATTTGGCTGGAAAGAAGGGGATATATGTGAAAGGTGTGGAGAGAGAAATTACAAGGTTTGCAATTGATTGAATATGTGGGGGTAAGAAAAATGCTATTTAAACACAAACCCAGAAAGAAATAAGAATAGAGGGGTGGGAAAAGAAATGAAAGTAATGCAATAAAATTATTTTTAAAGCTTTTCATTTTCAAAACATATGCATAATTTTCAATTCACCCTTGAAAAATCTTGTGTTCCAATTTTTTCTTCCTCCCTTCCCCCCATCCCCTCCCCCTAAATGGCAAGCAATCTAACATATATTAAACATGGGCAATTTTTCTATTGTGTATTTCCACAATTATCATGCTGCACAAGAAAAATCAAACCAAAAAGAAAAAAATGAGAAAGAAAACAAAATGCAAGACAACAACAACAAAAAAGTGAAAATACTATGTTGTGATTCACACTCAGTACCCACAGTACTCTCTTTGTGTGCAAATGACTCTCTTCATCATAATTCAGGAATTGGCCTGAATCACCTCATTGTTGAAAAGAGCCCATGTCCACCAGAATTGATCATTGTATAATCTTGCTGTCTGTGTATAATGTTCTCCTGGTTCTTCTCACTGGACTTAGCATCAGTATATATAAGTCTCTCCAGGCCTCTCTAAAATCATCTTGCTGATAGTTTCTTATAGAACAAAAATATTCCATAACATTCATATGCCATAAATTATTCAGTCATTCCCCAACTGATCATCATCCACTTAGTTTGCAATTCCTTGCACTACAAAAAGAGTTGCTACAAACATTTTCGCACATATTGATCCTTTCCCCTTTTTTATGATCTCTTAGGGATACAGGCCCAGTAGAGGCACTGCTGGATCAAAGGGTAAGCACAGTTTAATAATTCTTTGGACATAGTGCCATATTGTTCTCTAGAAGGGTTGGATCAATTCACAACTCCACCAACAATATATTAAAGTCCCAGTTTTCCCATTTCCCATCCAGTATTTATCATTATCTTTTCCTATTTTCTTAGCTAAGCTGAAAGATGAGTAGTGTTATCTCAGTTTTCTTAATTTGTACTTTTCTGGTTTAGGCCATTTTTTCATATGATTAGAAATGGTTTTAATTTCTTCATCTGAAAATTGTCTTCATATCCTTTGACCATTTATCAGTTGGGAAATGACTTGTATTCTTACAAATTTGAGTTAGTTCTCTATATATTTCAGAAATGAGGCCTTTATAATAACCCTTACATGTAAAGATTTTTTTTCCAGTTTATTGCTTTCCTTTTAATTTTGTCTGCATTGGTTTTGTTTGTACAAAAATCTTTTAAATTTGAAACAATCAAAATTATCCATTTTGCATTTCACATGTATTCTAGTTCTTCTCTAGCCATAAATTCCTTCTTTCTCCACAGATCTGAGAGGTAGACTAGTCTTTGTTCTTTTAATTTGCTTATAGTTTCACTCTTTATGTTTAAATCATGAACTCATTTCTACCTTATTTTGATATAGGGTGTTAGGTATGGAGCAATGCCTAGTTTCTGCCATATTAATTTCCAATTTTCCCAATTTTTGTCAGATAGTGAGTTTTTATCCCAGAAGCTGGAGTCTTTGGGTTTGTCAAATACTAAATTACTCTAGTCATTGACTATTGTTTCTTGTGAACCTAACCTGTTCCACTGATTGACTACTCTATTTATTAGCCAGTACCAAATGGCTTTGTTGACCACTTTTTTATAATATAGTTTTAGGTCTGGTACACTTAGGCCACCTTCATTTATATTTTTTTTCCATTAATTCCCTTGAAATTCTTGACCTTTTGTTCTTCCAGATGAATTTTGTTGTTTTTTTTTTTCTAGATCTGAAAAATAATTTCTTGGGATTTTGAATGGTAGGACACTGAATAACAAAATTAATTTAGGCAGAATTACCATTTTTATTATATTAGCTTGACTTTCCCATAAACACTTGGTATTCTTCCAATTGATTAGATATAACTTTATTTGTATGGAAAGTGTTTTATAATTTTGTCCATATAGTTCCTGATTTTGTCTTGACAGGTAGACTTCCAAATATTTTATATTATCTACAATTATTTTAAATGGAATCTCTCTTTGTATCTCTTGCTGTTGGACTTTATTGGTAATATATGTAGAAATGTTGATGATTTATTTGGATTTATTTTGTATCCTGCAACTTAGCTACAGTTGTGAATTGTTTCTAGTAGTTTTTTAATTGATTCTCTAGGATTCTTTAAGTATATCATCATATCATCGGCAAAAAAAGTAATAACTTGATTGGTTCATTGCCTACTCTAATCCCTTTAATTACTTTATTTCTCTAAATTGCTAAAGATAACATTTTTAATACAATAATGAATAGTAATGGTGATAGTGGGCAATCTTATTTAACTCCTGATCTTACTGGGAATGGTTCTAGTTTATCCCCCTTACACATGATAATTGCTGATGGTTGTAAATAGATACTATTGTCAAGGAAAATTCCATTTATTCCTATACTCTCTAGTGTTTTAATAGGAATGGCTATTGGATTTTGTCAACTTTTTTCTCCATCTATTGATACAATCATATGATTTCTGTTAGTTTGGTTATTGATATAGTCAATTATGCAAATGATTTTTTTCTCACATTCAACCAGCTCTGCATTCCTAGTATAAGTCTTATTTAGTCATGATGTTATTATTCCAGCGAGAATTTGATGTCAGAAAATTATGAAAAAAAGAATTAACAGATTGGTAATATAGACACAGAATACTGAAGAAAATAACACCTTAAAAAGCATAATTTTCCTAATGACAAAAAAAGAAAGAAAAATTCAGTGAAGAAAAAATGTCTTTAAAAAGTAGATGACATAAAATGGAAAGGCAGGTAGAAAAATTCACTGAAGAAAATAATTTCTGAAAAAAACAGAATTGAGCAAATGGAAGCTAATGATTGTATGAGATAACAAGGAACAATAAAATAAAGACAAATCAATAAAAAAATAAAATGTAAAATATTTCATTGGAAAAGCAACTGAAATGGAAAATAGATTGAGAAGGGAGAATTTTATAGTTATTGGATTACCTGATAGCTATGATCAAACAAAGAGCTAGACATCATATTGCAATGTGGAGAATGAAAAACTGAAATGACTAAAGAAACAAAGGTTCAAGCTTCTTAGCATATTGATTAATTAAGCAATATATACCAATTGCCCAACAAGCTATGACCGTGCCTTCTTAGTTTTGATATTGGACCCTGTATACAGGAAGATAGTGGTTTTTATACATTAAAAACAACTACTCAAATAAGAGCAATTAATTAAAAGAAAACAATTAACCTAGATACAACATTAGATAATCTGTTTTCTAATTGGAGGAAAGATTAAGAAATTTCTAAGTTGGGATGGAGAGAGAAAACAGGAACTATTCCCTGAAATCAGAAAAAAAGTTATCTTACTCTTTGTAAGTGTCTATGTTCAGTCAAAGAAACATGGAAACAAAAACTGATTGATCAGTATAGGGCAATGTTTCTGATAAGATTTATGGGTTACCTGAGATATACAATTGGAGAAAACTCCTTGCATCAATATTCAGATCTGACTGAGTTTCTGGTCAGCATAATCTATGTTGTTTGTTAAGGGTATTTAAGCAATAGGTAGAGATTGTTCAGCTTCCTAGCCAAAAAGGGTTATATTCAAACAACACAAGAAAGTTTTCTCCCAATTCATTCAATTGAATAAAGTTTTCTCACAAGACAAAAATTTGATTAGATCCAAGATTGAATAGGAAAAAAAAAATGAACTAACTCCAGAATTGAATCAGCAGATGGAGTCGGTGTGTTTCATTCAATTCCCATTACCACTTAGTGTTCTAATCCCCTCATCCAGAAATTAAAATAAAAAACTGTCTCAATATCTTGGAATCAGGAAAACTGCCCCAATATCTTGCATTTAGATAAAAGCTGAAAGAATCCACCAATCTCCTTCTGAAAGAGATCCCAAAATGAAAATCCTCATGTTAAGGAAAATATATTAGAAGGCCATAGAAAAAAAAAAATCCAAGTATTATGGAGCCAGAGTCAACATCACCCAAGATGTACTAGCTTCTACAGTAAAGGAGAAGAGGGCTTAGATATATACCAGAACAAAAAGATTACAACAAAGATTATGTTTGTGCATGTCCAGCTAAATGGAGTATAATCCTTCAATGGAAAAAATGGATATTTAATGAAATAGAGGATTTTCAAGCATTTATGATGAAAAGACTAGAAATAAATAGAAAATCTGACATTTAAACATAGGACTCAAAAGGGACTCAAAAAGATTAAACTGTTTATATTCTTATATGAAAAGAAGATGATACATGTAATTCCTAAAAACTTCATCCTTATTAAGGCAAATTTAAAGGACTCTATATAAAAGAAGTGAACATATGTCAGTTATGTTGGGATGATCACAAAAAACTGAGGCAATGAGAAAGAGGAATGCAGTGTGAGAAGGGGGAAGGAAAAGGAAGAATAGGGAAAATTATCTCACATAAAAGATGTGTACAAGGAAGAGCTTTTACTGTGGAGGAGAAAATAGAGAAAGGGATTCACACTTGGTACCTTACTCTCATCTAAATTGGTTCAAAAAGTGAAATGTGAGTATTTGTGTGTGTGTGTGTGTGTGTGTGTGTGTGTGTATGCATGCATATGTGTATGTCTGCACATACACTGAGTTGAATATGGAAATCTAACATCTAATAAGTTAGTAGGAGGAAAGAGGCATAAGAAAAGGGGGAATGGTAAATAGGAGGGATTAAGAAAGGCAGTTGTCAAAAACAAAATGGATTTTTAAAGAGGGATAGAGAAAAAGAGAGATTAAAAAATAAAAGAAAATTAGAATGGATAGAAATACATGGTCATTATAACTGTGAATATGAATGGAATGAACTAACCCGTAATATGGAATTTTGAATGGATTCAATTAGATGATAGATTAGATAAATGGATTAGAAAGTAGACTCCAACATTATTTTGTTTACATGAGATATGCTTTAAACAAAAATACATTGAGTTAAACTAAGGGGCTGGAGCAGAATCTATTAAAGCACGGGTTAAAAAAGACCTAATTTAAATGATCAGGAAAACTACTTGCTAAAAGTTTCATAGACAATAAAGAAATATCACAATTTTTACATCAAATTTCTCTGGTAGAGGACTCTTTGCTCAAATATATAGCATAATAAGTCAAATTTTTTGAAGCGCCATTCCCCAGTTGATAAATGGTCAACAGGTATGAACAGGAAGTTTTAAGATAATGTAATCAAAATTATCTATATTTATATGAAAAAAGCTGTAAATCACTATTTACTAGAGAAATGCAAATTAAAATTACTCTACACCTACCAATTCAGCTAAATGACAGAAAAGAAAAATGATAAATGTTGGAAGGGATGTAGGATGTAGGAAAATTGAGATGCTAATGCATTGTTGGTGGAGTTGTGAACTGATTCAATTACTCTAAAAAGCAATTTGCAACAGTGCTCATAGGACTATAAAACTATGCATCTCCTTTGACCAAGAAATACCAGAGTTTTTTTTTTTTTTAAAGGAAAAAGAACAATAAGTACAAAAATATTTATAGCAGTTCCTTTAGTGGTGACAAAGAATTGGAAATTGAGGGGATACTCGTCAATTGGAGAATGACTAAACAAGTTGTGATGGAATACAGCTGTACCATAAGAAACGATGAGTAAGATACTCTCAAAAAAAAAAAAAAAAACCTGTAAAGACATAAAAATTGATTCAAAATGAAGAAATAGGAGAATACTTTATACAGTAACAGCAATATGATACAATTATCAACTGTGAATGACTTAGCTATTTTTAGCAATATGGTGATCCAAAACAATTCTGAAGGATTTATGATGAAAAAATGTTATCCACCTCCAAAGAAAGTACTGATAAGAGACTGAATAAAAATTGAAGCATACTTTTGAACTTTATTTTTCTTACTTCTTTTTTTGCTCTATTTTCTTTTACATGGCTAATATGGAAATATGTCTTTTATAACTATTTATATATGTATATATATATATACATATATATATATATATATATATATATATATATAACCTATATCAAATTTCTTGTCTTCTCAATGAAAGATAAGAAGGAGGGTAGAAGAGAATTTGTAACTCAAAATTAAAAAGCCAATATCTTAAATCATTATTGATTAAACAAATGCATATTAAAACAGCTCTGAGGTATTACCTCATACTATAAGAAATGAGAAATGCTGGAGGAGAGATGGGAAAATAGCTACATGAATAAACTGTTGATGGTATTATGGATTGGTCCAAATATTCTAAAGAAGAATTTGAAACTATGTCCCAAAAGACTATAAAACTTGTGCATACTCTTTGACCCAGCAATTCTATTACAAGATCTGTGTCCCAAAGAGAGTCAAGATAAAGGGGAAAGACCTATATTACTAAAACATTTATATTAGGGTTTTTTTGTGGTGATAAAGGATTGGAAATTGATAGGATGTCTATAACTTGGCAAAGGCTGAACAAGGCATAGTATATGATTGCGATAGAATTTTACTGTGTGACAAGAAATGATGAGGGGGGTGGTTTCAGGAAGAGAAAAAAACATGAAAACATAAAAAGTCTTATTGGAATTGATGCAAAATAAAGTGAACTGAATCAGATTATTGTACAAAGTAACAGCAGCATTGTAATTATGATCAACTGTGAAAGACTTAACTACTCTGATCAATTCATTGATCAAAGTCATCTCTGAAGGACTCAATGAAAAATGCTATACATTTTCAAAGAGAAAAACAGATTAATTCTGAGTACAAATTGAAATATCATTTTTCCATTTTCTTTCTTTTTCCTTGCCTTTTTTGACATGGCTAATACTGAAATATGTTTTTACATTATTTCATATGTTTAACTGATATCATATTGCTTGCCTCCTTAATGAATGGGCTAAGACCTGGAGGGAAGAGAATTTGCAACTCAATTTTTAAAATGATATTTAAAATATATAAATAATACACTTTGAAAGATAATTTTTAAAAACTTCTGATTCCACAATCACAGTGGTTATGGGTGATTAGGTAAAAGTTTAACCAGTAAAATGAGTGAGCAGAAATTGTGTTGTACAGAGGGAATGGAAGGAATAAGAGATAAAGTAGACTAAGATGAGAGAATATGTTAATTATAACATAACAGAGGGCCTAATAAAAAAGGATGGAAATTATGTCAAAACCTTTTATATCCCACCTCAAAGGGACTGTCATCTATCTAGTATATCAGGACCAAGGCTATTGGAATGGGGGAAGGAAATTAGAATATTAAAAGAGGCAAGACTTTAGGGAACAATGGGATGATAACCCTCACAGACCTAGAATTGCCTTTCCTGGGCAGGATCAGTTTGATCAATGCAGCAAAATACATTTTCCAAGAACTATATCATATAAACATTTCAATTCAAAGACTTTCAAGTATATGGGCCCTTTTTTCCCTTCCTTTGTCTGTAACAGAAAGACAACACATATGGTCCAGAGTTAATCCAAATAAAATTAATGAACTCAAATTATCCATTCAGTTTTTTTTTTTTTTTTCTGACAGAAAGAAAATATTTTGAAAATCAGATTATCTTGTTGATGTCATTTAATTCAAGCACTGGCTCAAAGTTTCCAAGTACTGACATCAGACCAAAGTGGTACATTTCTAGTTGAACCCAAATACACTTAGGCTACTAAGTACTGTAGTAAAAATGGCATACTCCACTCTTGGTAACATATTCACAACTCTAGCTCTTTCTAAGAACAGAAATGCATAGTTTTGTTTGCTGCCTATTCTACTTTCTCCCATTCTTAGTCTAGTTTTTCTGTCATGCAACTGATATATATACTGGCAGGAATTACATGGTGCTCCCCAATTTGTCACTACCCTCCCTATTTCATATGCAATTAGCATATTAATGCCAGATCTTTCCAAGCCCTTATAACTATGCTCATAAAGTTCATTCCAACCCAATTCACCCACCTCTTGGATGATCTTATGACCTTATTTTCCAGGCTAATTATACATTATTTGCCCTTCACATAGACTCTTTTAATTAAACTGATCTACTTGTTCTTACCTCATACATTCTATTCCATCTTCAAATGGAATATGCTTACCTATATCATAGTTACCTCCTGGAACAACTAGATCCCTTCAAAGCTTATCTTAAGCCCCAATTCCTATGAGAGGACTTTCCTGATTCTTACACTTAATATTATCTTCCTTCCCCAAACAAAATTACTTTGCACTTATTGTGTGTGTGTGTGTGTGTGTGTGTGTGTGTGTGTCCTTTCCTAACTCTTATTTGAATTGATGAGTCATGTATTTTAGAGCAAATCTAACTAGATATTTTTCTTCTTTTGATATCCCTGGAGGGACTGTAATATAACTTTCCATTTTACCATTTTCCCAATATCCAACATTAGTGATTAGCATCCCAATATCTTAACCTATTCATATCAATTTGGTTTTATAAAAGGACATTTACTGAAAAGACAGAACAATAGCTAACATCTATTTAACACTTACTCTGTGCCAGGGGAAATGAGGTGACACAGTGGATAGAATACAAGCCCTAAAAGACCAAGGTTTAAATCCAGCTTCAGCCACTTACCAGTTATGTGACTCTGGGAAAGTCATTTAACCCTATTTGCCTCAATTTCTTTATCTATAAAATGAGTTAGAGAAAGAAGTATCAAACCATTCAACTATTCTTGCCAAGAAAGCCCTAAAAGGAGTTATGAAAGGTCAGATATGCCTGAATAACAACTATGTACCAGGCATTGTGCCAAGTGTTTTACAATTATTGATCTCATTTGATACTCAAAACAACCTTGGGACAAAAGTTTCTGTTATTATCCTTATTTTAAAGATAAGGAAACCAAGGCAAACTAAGTTACTTGAGCATGAACACAAAGCTACTAAATAGGAGAGGCTAGGTTTGAACTCCAGTCTTCTTGATTCTAAGCTCCTTGCTCTATCCACCAAAAACAAAACTGCCCAACAGATACAGCAAGAACAGAAAGTCAAACATATATGCCCAACCCTTGGAGCACCCTCTCTCTAAACAACCTCAGAATAACATGGGACCAGGCCATGCCCACCAAGCACTAGAAGTTAGTTAGCACCAACCCAGCACAGCCACTCTCACCTGTAGAGGAAGCTTGGACAGTTTTCCCTTTGCCCTAAAAGCAGACCTCAACTTATTTTTTTTAATGAGCAAAAAAGCAAAAAGAACTCTGATTATAGATAGTTGTTAATGGAGAAATAGAAGAACAAATTTCAAACCCTGAGGACACTAAAAGCATATCATCTCCAGATGAAGCCCCAAAGGGTGATATGAAATGGTCCCCATCTCACAAGACCCTCTTGGAAGAATACAAAAAGGATCTTAGAAGAGTGTTAGAAGAAAAATAGAGAAAGGAAATGAGAATTTTGTGAGAGGATATAGAAAAGGAAACCAAGAAATTATCTGAAGAAAATTCCTTTAAAAATAGACTTAGTGAAATGGGAAAAACAAATGACTCCATACAAAATAGATTTGACAAAATGGAAAAAGAAAACAATTCCTTGAAAAACAGAATTTGTTAAATGGGAAAAAAATCCATTGAACAAAACAACTCATTTAAAAATTCAATTGGCTAAATACAAAAAGAACTAAAAAAGGTAACTGAATAATTGATTAAAAAATAAACTGAACAAATCGAAATAAATGACTCAATGAGTCAAACAAAACCAAAAGAAAAAAAATAGAAAATGTAAAATACCTCACTGAAAAAACAACTGATCTGTAAAATAGATCTAGAAGAGACAATCTAAGGATTATTGGACTTCCTGAAAAACATGATGAAAAAAGGAACCTAGACATCACCTTTCAGGAAATCATGAAGGAAAACTGCCCTGATGTCCTAGAACCAGAGGGTAAAATAGCCATTGAAAGACTTCACCGATCACCTCCTGAAAGAAACCCCAAAATGAAAACTCCAAGAAATACATAGCTAAATTTCAGAATTATCAGATAAAGGAAAAGATATTGCAAGCAGCCAGAAAGAAACAATTCAAATATCAAGGATCCACCATCAGGATTACCCAGGACCTAGCAGCCTCCATCTTAAAGAACAGAAAGGCCTGGAATCTGACATTCTAAAAGGCAAAGGAACTTGGATTGCAGCCAAGAAACAACTATCCAGGTTAATTGAGTATTATCTTTCAAGGAAGAAGATGGACATTCAATAATACAGATGAATTTCATTTCTATCTGATGAAAAGAGAAGAGCTGAACAAAAATTTGATCTTCAATACATCAAGAGAAGCATAAAAAGTAAAAAGGAAAGAACTCAAGAACTATATCTCTATTATGGGTTTACTTAGACAGTGTATAATTTGATTTCATTATGACGATATAAAAAATAAACTAGAGGTGGAAAAGGGATTATACTGAAAAAAGAGGAAAATGGAAGTAAAATTAGGGAAATTACATCTCATGAAGAGGCAAAGAAGACCTAATTTAATTGAGAAAAAGAAGCGAGCGGGATGAAAATTATGTGAATCATATTCCCATCAGATTTGGCTCAAAAAGAGAATATCAAACATATTTGGCTTCACAGAGAAACTTATCTCACCTTATAGGAAAGTAGAAGGGGAAAGGGGAAAGGAAAGGGGGAGGGTAATAGAAGGGAAAACAGAAGTAGTAGGGGAAAGCTATAAGAAAGGGGGAGGGGCTGTAAAGAGGGAGGGCTGTTTGAGGGACATAGTGATCAGAAACAAAATACTGGGGAGGAAGGAAAGGGGGAAAAAACATAAGTTGGGATAAATAAGATGGTGGGAAATGCAGAATTAATCATTTTAACTGTGAATGTGAATGAAATGAACTCTCCCATAAAATGGAAGCAACAGCAGACTAGATTAAAAGCCAGAATTCTACAATATGTTGTTCACAAGAAACACATTTAAAGCAGACTGATACATACAGGATAAAGGCAAAAGACTAGAGCAGAATCTATTATGCTTCAAATGAAGTAAAAAAAAAAAAAATCAGGGGCAGTGATTCTGATCTCAGATCAAGCAAAAGCAAAAATAGATCTAATTGAAAGAGATATATTTTGCTGAAGGATACCACAGATAATGAATATCAATAATAAACATATATGCACCAAGTGGTATAACATCCAAATTATTAAAGAAGTTAAGAGAACTGCAAGAAGAAATAGACAGTAAAGCTATACTAGTAGAGGATCTCAACCTTGCTCTCTCAGAACTAGAAAAATTGAGCCACAAAATAAATAAGAAAGAAGTTTAGGAGGTAAATAGAATTTTAGAAAAGTTATAAATGATAGATCTTTGGAGAAAATTGAATGGAGACATGTAATGTTCTTGGTTCGGTTTTCTTGTGGTCTCTGGGAGCAGCCTTTGTTTCAGTTCAGTAATCACCACAAGAACAGCCAGGTGTTAAAGTCTAAATCCTTTTTTGTCTCCTTCCCTGGGGCTGGGTAGCTTTCTTAGAGGCATTTCAGAGTCTTGGTCTCAGTAAAGAAAATAAGGAGAACCTGCCACCAAGGTGGTATGAGATGAAGTGAATGAATCTGTCTCTGAGTTCCCAGCTTGTGCTTCAGCATCCATCCACTTGTCTTCTCTACCTCTGAATGTCTCTGAGTTTGTCCGAGCTTATATGCTCTCTTATCATAGGTATGAATCTTGTAGAACTATATTAAATACTAAGAACATGTACTGAACTAGAGAACTATTAAGCACCATGCTAAACTAGATAACCATTGTCTCATCAATTCCACTTAATTAGTACCTTGTAAGAAGTTCCACTTTTTTCTCAGTGGTTCATGTAATCTATACAATAATTGACCACATTTTAGGACATAAAAATCTGAAAATCAAATGCAGAAAGGCAGAAATAGTAAAAGTATTCTTTTCAGATCATGATGCAATAAGCATCACATGTAATAAAAGAGTCAGGAAAAATAAATCAAAAATTAATTGAAAACTAAATAATCTTATCCTAAAGAATGAGTGAATGTAACAACAAATTATACACACAATCAATAATTTCAACCAAGAGAATGACAATAACAAGACAACATACCAAAATTTATGAAATGCAACCAAAGCAGTTCTTAGGGGAAATTTTATATCTCTAAATGCTTGAATAAAATAGAGAAAGAGCAGATCAATGAATAGGGCATGCAACTAAAAAAGCTAGAAAAAGAACAAATTTAAAAACCCCAAGTAAATGACAAATTTGAAATTCTGAAATTAAAAGGGGAGATTAATGAAATTGAAAGTTTAAAAAGCTATTGAACTAATAAACAAAGCTAAGAGCTGATTTTATGAAAAAAAAAAAAACTAATAGATGAACCTTTAGTTAATTTGATCAGAAAAAGGAAACAAAATCAAATTGTTAGTATTAAAAAATGAAAAGGATGAATTTTCTACCAATGAAGAGGAAGTTGGAGTAATAATTAGAAACTATTTTGTCCAACTATGCCAATAAATATGATAATCTAAGTGATGAATATTTACAAAAATTGCCCAGGTTAACAGAGAAGGAAACAAATTACTTAAATAATCCCATTTTAGAAAAAGAAACTGAATAAGCTATTAATCAACTCCCTAAGAAAAAAATCTCCAAGACCAGATGGATTTACATGTGAATTCTATCAAACATTTAAAGAACAATTAATTCCAATATAATGCAAACTATCTGGAAAACAGGGAAAGAAGGAATCTTACCAAATTCTTTTTATGACACAGGTATGGTGCTGATACCTAAACCAAGTAGGGTCAAAACAGAGAAAGAAAATTATAGACCCATTTCTAGAATGAATATTGATGTAAAAATATTAAATAAAATATTAACAAAGAGATCCCAGCAAGTTATTGATGTAAATTGTATCCCCTTTAACCTTTGGGGGGTAGGCCCTGAAACTTCATCACCCTTATGGGGGGGAATTCCTGAGTTTTTATTTCTCCCAGCTTCTTGGAAGGGGCCACACCTTCCTGTCCATAGGGAAAACTCCCAAGATAAGTAATCTCTTTTCAATTAGAAACCTTGGCCTGGGGCTCAAACTCCCAGTTAAGTGATCTCATTCAACTGGAGATCTCATAGTCGATAGTCCTCTGAGTAACTCAAACTGCTCCCCAGTCGGCAGCCCAAGGTATACCCAATATAACCAAGTATTGGTCAAACCTATCTTTGTAGAAGTCCAAACAGTATCATGGCCATTGCTGAAGATATTTTCTTCTCAGTGTAACTTGCCTTTGCTATATTCCTTGCTCACCAAGAAGTTTGTCTTCCTAGTAAGGGGGCTTCTTACTGCAAATAAATCCACCCTTTGCCACAAACCTCATGCCCGTATTCATTAGGGTTTGCGAATTCTTTCGCAAAGCCTGCCACCAGTCAAGGGGATCCCATTGCTATTAGGAGATCTCTTTCTCTCAATTCTCACAACGTATCATTTGCATCTCATCATTACTTCCGGAATAATAGACCATGAACAAATAGAATTTATATCAGGAATGCAGGACTGCTTCAATATTAGGAAAACTATTAGCATAATTGAATATATCAATAACCAAACTAACAAAAATCATATGATTATCTCAATAAATGCAGAAAAAGCATGACAAAATCCAACACTCATTCCTATTAAAAATATTAGAAAGTATAAAAATAAATGGAGTTTTCCTTAAAATGATAAATAGCATCTATTTAAAGCCATCAATAAGCATCAGATATAATAGGGATAAACTAGAATCATTCCCAATAAGATCAGCGATGAAACAAGATTGCACATTATCACCATTGCTATTCAATATTGTATTAGAAATGTTAATCTTGGCAATAAGAGGAGAAAATGAGATTAAATGAATTAGAATAGGTAAAAAGGAAACCAAATTATCATTCTTTTCAGATGATATGATGGTATACTTAAGAGAATCCTAGAGAATCAAGTAAAAAAATACTAGAAACAATTCCCAACTTTAGCAAAGTTGCAGGATACAAATAAATCCACATAAATCATTAGCATTTCTATATGTTACCAAGAAAGTCCAGCAGCAAGAGATACAAAGAGATATTCCATTTAAAATAACTGTCAAAAATATTAAATATTTGGGAATCTATCTGCCAAGGCAAGGTCAGGAACTATATGAACAAAATTACAAACCACTTTCCACACAAATAAAATCAGATATAATCTCTTGGAAAAATATTAAGTGCTCATGGGTAGGCCAAGCCAATATAATGAAAATGACAATTCTACCTAAATCTATCTACTTATTCAGTACCATACTAATCAAATTCCCAAAAAACTATTTCATAGAGCTAGAAAAAATAATAACAAAATTCATCTGGAAGAACAAAAGGTCAAGAATTTCAAGGAAAAAAAAAGAATTTCAAGGAAATTAATGAAACAAAATGCAAATGAAGGTGGCCTAGTTGTACCACATCTAAAACTATATTATAAAGTAGTAGTCAACAAAACCATTAGTACTGGCTAAGAAATAGAGTAGTCAATCAGTGGAATAGTTTAGGTTCACAGGACAAAATAGTCAATTACTATAGTAACCTAGTGTTTGACAAACCCCAAAGACCCCAACTTTTGGGATAATAACTCACTATTTGACAAAACCTGGAAGATTGGAAATTAATATGGCAGAAACTAGGCGTTGATCCACCCTTAACACCTTATATCAAAATAAAGTAGAAATGGGTTTGTGATTTAGACATATAGAGTGATATTATAAGCAAATTAGAAGAACAAAGGACAGTTTAGCTCTCAGATCTGTGGAGAAGGAAGGAATTTGTGGCCAAAGAAGAACTAGAGTACATGTGAAATGCAAAATGGTTAATTTTTATTATTTTAAATTGAAAAGTTTTTTGTAAAAATAAAACCAATGCAGGAAAGATTAAAAGAAAAGCAATAAACTGGGAAAAAAAACTTTACATCTAAAAGTTACAATAAAGGCCTCATTTCTAAAAATATAAAATAAAAAATATATATTTATAAGAATACAAGCCATTCTCCAATTGATAAATAGTCAAAGGATATGAACAGACAATTTTCAGATGAAGAAATTGAAACTATTCTAATCATATGAAAAGGTGCTCTAAATCACTATTGATCAGAGAAATGCAAATTAAGACAACTCTGAGATACCACTACACATATGTCAGATTGGCTAAGATGACAGGAAAAGGTAATGACGGGTGTTGGAGGGAATGTGGGAAAACTGGGACGCTAATACATTGTGGTGGAACTGTGAATGAATCCAACCATTCTGGAGAGCAATTTGGAATTATGCCCAAAGAGTTATCAAACTGTGCATACCCTTTTACCCAGCAGTGTTTCTACTGGGATTATATCCCAAAGAGATCTTAAAAGAGGGAAAGGGACCCACATATGCAAAAATGTTTGTGGCAGCCCTTTTTGTAATGTCTAGAAACTGGAAACTGAATGGATGCCCATCAATTGGAGAATGACTGAATAAATTACGGCTCATGAATGTTATGGAATGTTATTGTTCTGTAAGAAATGACCAACAAGATGATTTCAGAGAGGCATGGAGAGGCTGATGCTAAGTGAAGTGAATAGAACCATTTCATTTAGGTGATCATTATACATTGCAACAACAATGATCAATTGATTCAGACCAGCTCCAATTGTTTAGTGATGAAGAGAGCCATCTATACCTAGAAAGAGAACTGTGGGAACTGAGTGTGGTTCACAATATAGCATGAGGCACTTAAAAATAGCTACAAGAGGTAAGGTACTGGAAATTCAGGAAATGTTTTACATACAAAGCGGCATTTTACCTGATTTTGTTTAGCAACTCCAGTTTAGAAAGTATAGAGAGTAGAAGGGGAGTTTGAGGGTCGGACCTTCCCCCAAGGCTGCATCTAACACATCTTAGCTCAGGGATCTATTCCCACAATCCAGACTATATATTATAGAGGAGTTGGTTATTGGCATCATACCAATAAACTCACTGTTCTTTTTTTTAAATAGCTTTTTATTTATAAGATATATGCATGGGCAATTTTTCAGCATTGACAATTGCAAAACCTTTTGTTCCAACTTTTCCCCTCCTTCCCCCCACCCCTTCCCCCAGATAGCAGGTTGACCAATACATCAAACTCACTGTTCTGAACAACAAAAAAGCCTCTGGTTAAGATAGCAGCTTTATGAGTGATCTATGAAAGAATGATTCTCTCTCTCTCTCTCTCTCTCTCTCTCTCTCTCTCTCTCTCTCTCTCTGTCTTTACCGTTCTGGCTCTCTCTGTGTCTGTCTCTGTTTCTTTCTCTCTGAAACTAAGCGTCATTCTGTCTGTCAATCTGTCTCTTTGCATGTGTCTCTGTATATGTCTCTCTGCCTCCATCTCTCTCTTTCTGTCTATGACTCTCTGTCTCTGTCTACCTTTGTCTTTCTGTTTGAGTCTCTCTGTCTTTCTGTCTCTCTCTCCCTCTCTCTTTCCTCTCCTTTCTGCCTCTCTCTCTACCTCTGTCAATCTGATTGTCTGTCTGTCTCACACACACTCACACACACACAAATTTAAAAGTTTGTTGTTATTTAGTCATGTCCAACTCATCATGACCCCATTTAGGGCTTTCTTGGTAGAGATATTGATGTGACACACAATTTACTTTTCCTGCTCATTTTACAGATAAGAAACTAAAGCACATGGGTTTAAGTGACTTATCTAGGATCATACAACTAGCCAGTGCCCAAGATCACATTTGAACTGAGATCTTCCTGAACCCAGGCCTGGTATTACCTCCACTGTGCCACTTAATTGTCTTTATAAAGTTTAAGGAACTTCAAAACTTTCAATCATCTAAAAAACTCACTTTTTCTGAAATTCACCTTAATGATACTGAAATTACTAAAGCTCTATTGTATTCTGATTTTAAAAATATCTGAACTATTATCGTTTTAAATAAGTTTTTATTGATGTCTTTTTTAACTTCACCTTTACCTGTTATTATTCCCCCTCTCCTTTCCTTCCCTGAGAGTCATCACTATTTAAAAATAGTCCTTTTAAAGACAAAAAAAAAAATTTAAAGGAAAAAAAATCATCAAAACTATCAACAAGAAGAAGAAGGGGAAAGAGGAAGAAATAGAAGAAGAGGAGAAGGGATGGAAGGAGAGAAGGAGAAGAAAAAGGGGAGAGGGGAAAAGATGGATAAAGAAGGGAAGAAAAGCAGGAAGAAGACAAAGAAGAGAATGAGAAAGAAGAAAGAAAGAGGAAAAAAAAGAAGAGGGAAAAAGGAGGAAAAAGGAAGAGAAGTAGCAGCAACACTAGACTTACCTCACCTTCAGGCCTCTGCCTCAGTTAAAGGCACTTATGAATGACAAGAGACTGAATTCCAGCTCTTGTAAAAGTGATTCTCTTACAATGCCAGACTATGTGTGTGCATGTGTGTGTGTGTGTGTGTGTGTGTGCGTGTGTGTGTGTACTTAATGCCTGTAAAAAACATACATTTCAGTATATCAGTTGTTATTCCTTACATTCCAGAGTACCATATTCATTTGGGATTTATTGGATTTATTTAAAAACAACAAACATTCTCAATTATCTCCATGCTGTTCAGGGAGAATAATTTACTTAGAGGTATGAACAATCAAATTTTTCAGGGATGACTTCGAAATGTCAACTCTAAAAGATGACTCCCATGTTAGTGAATATGAAACACCCATTTATATTTTTCATTTTTATTTTGATTTAATTTTCAGACAATTCCACTTTCTCCTCATGCCTGAGTGACTAAATTCATTTTGCTTGTCAAAGGAGAAAAATTTTCATAATTACAAAATGAAACGAGTGGCCTTTCTTTGGTGACCGCATATTTCACATATCTCTCTCCCTTTCCCCCACAACCACAAGAGTTTCTTCTCCATATAAGTTGGTTGGACTGTGACATACTTACCATCTTACCCAGGCTCATTCTGAATACCTGAGTCTGAGACTCAGCAGTCTATGGTCTTATTTGTTCTATGGATATGTAGCCTCAGAGATTGACAGGACAGACATTTCACAAGACATTTCCCAGGCTTGGATGTTCAAAAAAAAAAAAAATTTCTTTTAAATCCACTGAAGAAGTAAATTAAATGGTTTATATGGGTATTCAGCTTGAAACTCACCTTGTTTTCTAATGTCAAATTCTACTCCTATGAATTGGCATTTCCAATATGGGTCAAGCACAAGTACAGGCATTCAGTCTTGTTTTGGAGACCATGTTTTTTGCTTATGGGTACTATTTTCAAGCATGAACTAAAAGACTTCTTTGTGCTTGGAAAGGGTTCTCTTGAATCAAAATCTGCTTTTATTTCTTTTCTCTTTTTCCTTTTTTTCTTGGATTTTACTCTTTAAATATATCCATCAGACTTGCACAATCTTGTATGGATGAGTTAGCCTTATTTCTGCTATTCCCTTTCTTCCCCACACTGGCTAGTATGGTGGGAAAATGACTTACTTGAAAAAGAATGCCGGGCCATTTTCCTTTTATTTAGCTAGTAAAATAACTACCACAGTACCTAGTAGATGGTAGATGCTTATTAAATGCTTGCTGACTGTTGTCTGATAGTACTGTTACATTGCCCTTGATCTTAAAACTGGTCTCTTACCTTTTATTTCAGCTCTGTCTTTCTGCTCTTCTTGTCTCACCTCCATCCTTTATCTTCTAATACCTCTCAGAGTTTATGTACCACTCATTTCAGGGAGGATAGAGTGTGAAAAACAGAATCAGGAAAATCTGAGTTCAAATACTCCCTCATTGCTTGCTAGTTGTCTGACTCTGTACAAGTCACTTAACCTCTGAATCTCAATTCTTTACCTAGTTAAGTGGAGATAATGATAATACCTACTTTAAAAGGTTAAAAAAAAAAAAAAACAGATGAACTAATTCATGTAAAACATTTTTCAAACTTTAAAGCAGGGATTATTGACTGGAATCCATAAACTTAAAAAATATTTTTGATAGAGATTTGTACATAATTGGCTTCCTCTGTAATCCTATGTATTTTATTTTATGCATAAAGACATCAAAAGAAAATAAGCTTCACAAGAGTGTCAAAGTCACACACATACATACACACATACACATACACATAAAGATTCTTTTACCTAAAGTTCTAGTTGAATTTTACAACTTCACTCATCTTTAGCTAAATTATTTCAAGTACTTCTATGCTATTCTTCCTCCTTGGGCACTCCCCATGAGCCCTCTACACATCTGGAAACTCTCAGTTCTTTCTTCAAGTCCAAAGCCTCCACCCACATCAATCTTCACTTCTTCCACCTGTAGTTTCTTAAATTCTCCCATATGCTTACTTTAAGACTTAGGCCATCTTCTTACTATTGGAATACAATTGACCAGAAATAGTTCCATTTTCCCTAAATCTCACAAGCCACCTCAGGTAACCCCGTGGATCTGTAACAAGTTCTGTTAACATCTATGTATAGTCTTATCACAAAATCAGATGTGATTTCAAGATCTAGCTCTAATGTTTTCCACATGAGTGATACGGGAAAGCAATTTGTCTCAATTTTTGTTTCCTCTCTTTTTAGGAAGGAGTAGTAAAAAGAACCCTATATTTCAAGTTAGAAGACCTGGATTTAAGTTCTAGTTCTTCCACTTATTACTTATGTGAGCTTAAGAAAGTGATTTAATTTCTCTGTTCCTCAGTTTTTTCTTCTGTAAAGTGAATTAGAAAATATCCAAGAATCTTTCTTGCTCTAAAATACATGAATTTGTGATCTATATATATTACAGAAAATATAAGTATGTTATCAATAAATTTAATAAGCACTTATTAAGCATCTATTAGATCTCAGATGCTCTACTAAATGCTGGGTATAAAAAGAGGCAAAAGATGAGCCCTTCCCTCAAGGAATTCCCAATTTAATGACTAAGACAATAAGCAAGTAAATATTTGTCCACAAGTTAAATAAAGGATAAGTAAAAAATAATTATTAGAGGGAAAGTCATTAATATTAAGAAGGGTTAGAAAGTTTTCCTTTAGAAGATGGGATTTTAATAGAGACTTACAGAAAGTCAGGGAATCCAGTAGGCAGTGTGGGCAGAAACCAAATGGGAGAGGATTCCAGACACAAGGGAAAGATGAAATGCCCTGAACTTAGAGATGGAGATTTGTGTGTTGTTTGTTGACTTTTCAAAAGAATTAGATTCAAGTAAAGGCAGCACCTAATATACAATTTTCTAACAAAGTGCTACCCTTGCAAATGTCATCATTATACAAGAGTCTTTGAAAGATTCACCAACAGAGACAACTTGGTTCAATGGCCTTCTGAATAATAATTTTAAGCAAAGCATGATATGTGCCAATGGATACTTACCAGAGATACTTGCCACCATGGAGGATGATATCCACTACACAGTCCAGTTGCAAAGAGGGATTTCCAGCAAAGATGAATTTTGAGGTTCTCCAGATGTTCCTGCCCCTTGATGACATTTTGCTGATTGAACCAAGTCTTAAAATATATCAGCCTTACCTAAATGAAATAATCACACTCTACTCACATAGGAAAAATCAAGTGGATGAAGAATACTTACTGTCTAAATTTTGAAGTAGGGTAAAAGACATTGTCCATAAATTTGCAGGTGAGTATGCATGGGTTGTGGGAGGAAAGTGATCCCTGACAGATAGTCCAAATGGAAACTTATGTGAGCCCAGAATTAAATAGGAAGAAGGGAGTAGAAAAGATTTCCTTTGAGAAATTAGGTAAAGCTTGTATATTTTCCTCTATAATAAAACCTATCTTTTTGAAAAATGATATTCTACTCATGATGCTATACAATTGTGAATCATATAATATCACAATATCCCAAGAATTAACAATAGGAGATGCCCAGGCGTGGAGAGATGCATTAAGCACATGATAATGATGCAGTACATTTAGAAGAAAGACATAGACATGCATAAAGAAATTCTTTGGCAAGAAAAACAGCCAGAAAAGGTCAGTCATATAGTAAAATGGAGGGATAATCAAAGTTCCACCAGTTTCAAGAAATCTAAAGAAAGATCCCCAGTACATTGAATGGAACCTCTCCTTTCATGGAAGGACATAGATGAGATGGCATGGATCAGTTATGATTTGCATCACTAAGAGTATCAAATATAGATTTATCAAAGTATAAAAGTGAATATTTCATAGTAAAAAGTTCAAATTTATATATCAAACAGACTAGTTCATGTGCATAAATACACCCTTCTGCTCACATAGATTTGATTTTTGGAGTTTTTTAATATTAATTGTATCATATTTGGGACATTTATATGGTAGATGTATCCAAGTACAAGTTACTGCTTGCCCTATTTTCCCATAAAGTCTTCACTCTTTATTGGCTATTTATGTGGCTTAGGGAAGAACTTCCCAAACTAATTTTTCTGCATAACACTTTGGAGGTTTGAAATATATTGATAGAATCCATAAATGCTAATGAGGAGATGTGAAGATGTAGACTATCCCCAGGGCAAAGGAGGCTGAGGGGATTGGATTTAACTTTGGAACATAATGAAGTTAAGCCATTATTCACCCCAAACTTGCTGCCTATAATAAGTATTGTGACATATACATAATTTCATATTTAATATTTTAGAAGGAAAAGTACTTCTGGTATTTGATGTCCTCATGATAATAATAGCCAACATTCATATAATGCTTACTATGTATCAGATACTGTGCTAAGAGCTTTTCAATTATTATCTCACTTAAACTTCGCAAAATCCCTGGAAGATGGGGAGATATTATCCCCATTTTATAGACATGGAAACTAAAAGAAAACAGGTTAAATAATTTATCTAGAATCACATAACTAGTAAGTGCCTGAAACAAAGATTTGCGTTCAGATATTCTTGACTCAAGGTCCAACATTATCCATTGTGCAGTTCTGCTGTCCCTAAAAACCCTATTCACCTTCCATAAGAAACAATTCAGGCAAATATAGCACCAGATTACATTGATTTATAGCTGATGTAATGAAGAATGCTGGGTTTGGAGTCAATCAATCTAGGTTCAAATAATACCTCTACCACTTATTAGCTGTGTGAGTTGTTGTTCATCCTTCATTCTCAGAAAGGACCAATGACATCACAAAGGTGATGTCTTGACTTGTGAGTTAATTGGATTTAAGTGAGGCAGAGCTGTGCAAAGTCATCAGCCTCACTCTCTCCTCCAGAATCATTAGAGTCCAGTGGCAAGACATAAGTTAAAATGACTAGCAATGACCCCATTATCTGTGATCATACTGCTCAAAGAATTATAGATCTCAAAATGGTGACCTTGAGCAAATATTTTAACCTATCGAACTTCAAGTTTTTTCTTCTGTTAAGTGCAGGACTGGATGAAATGACTTCAAAAGTTCCTTTCAACTTTACATCTATGATTTAAGTTGAAATATCATGATTCTGTAGATTATTATCATCCTGGATTTTCTAACCAGGTCTGGAATGGGAGGGAGAAGGGAGAATCTAAAACCATCATGAAAAGAATAATATGATTTTATGATCATGCCTTAAAACTCATTTAAAATTATTTTTAGGCTTGTGTTTTTAAAGTTGGATTTTTCACTGGGAAGGGTCACTTTAACATTCCTAGTCTAAAACCCTGGAGCTGTAAAATGCACAGTGGCTCTGATCTCAAGAACTTCATTATTGCTATAAAATGTCTATTTATTGTTTCATTTATTTATAGATTAGGAATTTTAAAGTCCTTGTCTTCACCCCCATTCCCCACTCTTAGAAAATGTACTCTCCTTCCTCATTTTTCAAAAATTGAGACAATCTGCCTTAAGTTCCCTTTTCTTCTCTCATATTCTTCCATTCATAACACACTTTTCTAAATTATTCTCCAATCTCTCCTTCTTTGCTTCATTCTCAAAAATAGTGCAATTCTTTTCCTTTCAAATGATAATCCTTCTAATTATTGATTCTATCCTACTCCATCTTGTTTTCTCTAAGAACTCCATTCTCTTTCTCTTATTCACATTCACTGGCTTTATCCTTGATGACAAAAAAAAAATTCCAGTATTATCTATATTTTAAAAAAAAAGGACAAACTTTCCAATTGACCTGGCTACGTCCTTTAGTTATTGTTCCTCTATCTTATATTTTAATTATCAAATATTTTAAAATATTATATTGTATTTTTGTTTATCTACTTATGTACCTTTTGGTTTTAAATCATACTCTCTTCTAAATATATTATTTTCCTTTTTCCTGACCAGTAAGCCTTTGCAATAAAGACTTAATAAAGAAAAGTGTGTATGTGCTGGGTTGGGGGAAAGGGAGGAATCACTGTAAATTTTTTAGAGTAAGTTATGTTTGCTACTTCCACTTCCTCACCACTCACTCACTTCTCATACACTTATAATCTTAATTCTAATTATATCATTAGACTGAAAGTTCTGAATCAAAGATTAACAATGATCTCTTAGTTGTTAGACTCGAACTTTTCTCAGTCCTCAATATTTTTGACTTGTCTATACCTTTTGACATTGTTTACCAGTCTATCCTCCCAAATAATTTTTCCTCCCTTAGGTTCTTTGACACCATACTATTTTTAATTTTCTCCTTTCTAATCATTCCTGCTTATTCTCTTTTGCTAGTTTGTAGTAGCTAAAACTTTTATGGTACTTTAAGGTTTACTAATTGCTGAATATTTATCATCTCATTTGATCTTCCACATCCCTGATGAGGTATTTGATCTTGCCTAGCTAAGTAGGCTTAATAGAAGAGAGCCTGAATTACTATAAACAATCTGGAAGCCAAGGTACTCCCAGTGGAGAAGGAAGGAGCACTGATAAGATTATAAGTAGACCTTTTGATTTTTATTAAGCCTTTTGTTACCCTAAGTAAGCCTTTATTGCAGCAGGCCAGGTTGAATATCTTGTTAAAATTCTTGCATTGACAATACTACATTTAATGAAAAGGTCAAATTATTATGTCAACCTTAAAGGTTGTGTTTCCCTTATAAAAGAACTTACTTGTACCTCAATCCCCAGCTAAATATCCATTTTTAGAAATTTAGCCCACCTTATGGCTTCTCCTTGTTATAACTATAAGTCAATAATGTAATCCCCCAGTAAAACCCCCAGTTTAACCTGGAGTTAAACCCACTGTTAACAGCATAATAAAAATCTTTACCTCTTGATTGGAGGTGGTCTAAGCTTATAAATTCTTCTGAGACACCTCACAATATTGACCCATAAAACCCCTCTTCCCAACATTTGGTAGATAACATAAGAAGAGTCTAGCTGCACTCCTGTACTTCATCATCCCCACTCACCAGTGTTGTTTTTTCTCCCTTCCAAAGTTCTGTCCTGAGCCTTGTACATTTTGACTATGTCTTTTCCCAAAACAGTTCAGTAATCCAATTCAATTCAGATCTTTCTAATTTTATTTGATATTACTCCTTTACTTATACTCTATGCTCTTCCCAAATTATATGAGGGAATGCCCCCAATCAGAAATCACCTTCTAGGGACAATAGGAAGACTGTTCAGTTTGGCCAAGGGACTTAATCAAGTTCTTTTGTACCCAAAATAGAACATTAAGCTAGTTAAATTAAGAGATTTTGATAAATAGTGGAATCAAGAGAGAGTTTGACAGCCAAACCCTTCGGGAGGAACTATTTGAGGAGAGCAGCTTAGCTTTAATGTAGTCTTTTGCCCCCAACATACACACATACCTTGGTTGAAAGAGGATTTCATGAACTTTAGGGAGACCAGAGGACTTAAATTTCTTCAATAACATCCTAGAAGCTTTCTAGGAGAATACAAACTAGCAACAGTATTGCATCAAAAGCCAAAGATAGATTGGAAAACATAAAAGACAAATTCAAAACTCTACAAAGTCCAACAAGGAGGAGGAAAATCACATTATAAGTAAAAGGAATATCTTGAGAACTCTTGCAAAAGAATTTTTAGAAGTTTTCAATTACTTGTCTTTGTCTCACTTTGTAAAGGGCTGAAACTCTGAATAGGTGCACTTGAATCAGACAACCGAGCACTTAAGGCTAATTACCTATTGGACAATAATTCTGTTAGCATGTTTGGAATTTCTCTTCTCACAGTTGATGCTAGCTCAGTGCTTGGGGTTAAGAGAATTGTAGGGAAGGATGAGGGGGTGAAGTGAGAGAGGCAAGAGAACTTCACTTGGTCTCAGGAGGAGGAGGAGAATCTCAGGGAGATTCATGGAGATTCTGAACTCTAGAATCAAGGAAGGATCCTTGGCAAAACTCCTGGCAGTTTTGTCCATCTCCTTCACTTCTCCCCCTAAAGACCAAGGACTTTTGCTTATCCTGACTCTAGCTGATTCTGAAACCTCCAGGGAGGTAGCCTGGACTTCACATCACTTGAGCCACTTTTTCTTGGATTCTGAATGTATGGGTGGGAGATTTTGCCAATATTTGAAAGTGAGGATGGGAGAGAGGTGCTTTGTACTAATTGTTCTTACTGTATTCCTTTAGTAAATATCCTTTCCAAAAAGTAAATCATCTGGCTGATTAAATGATATCAACTGATAGTCATAATAGGAAGCACAACAGGAGTATGTGAACTATATAGCACTAAAAATCACTCCACAACTTCTCACGTCTAGAACTAGAGCCTCACAGGGGAAAAGCAGTAATACTGTAGGGGCCTGACTGATCAGTTTGATTGAGAACTGGAAGAACTGTTCTAGAGCAGATTCTATACACGCATTTACTGGGACCCTTTCCCATGCCTAGAATACATTCCTTCCTCATCTTCACCTCTCAAACGCCTGATTTTCCTTTAAAGTTCAACTCAAATGCCATTTACTTGGTAGAGTATTCTCTGATACTTACTTAACTCCACCACAATTCTTTCTATTCAATTATTCTTAGAACATTTTCTTTATACTATTTCCATGCAGTCACTACTCCCCACCAAATACAATATTAACTCTATACTTTTTATATGCCTTCAATAATGTGAAAATTCTATTAATTAGAATGACTGAGAAAAGCAATATCATTAGGAGGGTGGAGTCAAAATGGAGGAGTGAAGGGGATAACTACTAAAATTCTTCCAATAATCAGGAATGGCAAGAGAACAGAATATCTGGTCATAGGAAAATTCCAAGAGACCTGAATACATAATATTGAGCACGATTTGGCAACTTCATAGGCTATGACCCAGTTTTAGAACACAGTTTTAGGGTGGAAAAGAGCAATAACTGTCAAGAAAGAGAGGAGACCATACCTAAGTAAGACATAGAGTACAGACCAGGAAGCAATTGACTAGACCCCAGATCTCTCCTCAAATCACTTTGGAAGTAATGAAAACTTATAGCTACAGAAGTTTAAGTCAGTCATCCCATTCATTTCCTCTGAGTGGGATGATTGACTTAAACTTCTGACTTCTGAAAACAAAAAGCTGCCACAGTAGAAGGAAATTCAAGACACAAAGAAGAAGAAAATGAAATAAAATCATTTATAAGCAGAATCTCAAAGGAAAATGCAAATTGAACACAAGCCTAAATTCCTAAAGAGTTGAAGAAAAAATAACAAAGGGCAAAAAAGGGGAAATTTGTCAAATATAAGACTTAAGGAAAACATAAAAGGATAAACATGAAAGAGAATCAGAAGAGAATCAATAATGTTAAAATTTTTATATTCCTATATGGGAAAATAATTGTAACTGCTAATAAATTCATAATTATTAAGGCAGTTAAAAGAATTTTACATAAATGGAGAGCACAGGTGTGAACTGACTGTGATATTTAAAATTTAAAATTAAAGGGCAAAAAAAAGCAATGAGGGAGAAAGAGCAAAGAGGAGAAAAGGGAGAAAAAGAATAGAGAAAATTATCTTGGATAAGAGAGGTATAAAAAAAATTTTACATCTTTGCAGATGATATGTGCCACACTTAGAGAATCCTAGAAACAATAACTTTGCTAAGTAATAGGATATAAAATAAACCTACATAAATCATCAGTATTTCTATATATTACCAACAAAGTCCAGCAGCAAGAGATAGAGAAATTTCATTTAAAATAACCATTGACAATATAAAATCCTTGGGAGTCTACCTGTCCAAACAAATATAGGAACTATATGAACACAATTACAAAATACTTTGCATACAAAGTAAGTTTGGCAAAAACTAGATATAGTGCAACATTTTATATAAGATAAAGTTAAAAGTGATTATCTAGTTTAGAAATAAAAGACACAAAGAAGAAGAAAATGAAATAAAATCATTTATAAGCAGAATCTCAAAGGAAAATGCAAATTGAACACATAAGTAAATTAGGGAAACATGGAATAGTTTACTTGTCAGATATATTGACAATGGAAGAATTTATGGCCAAACAAGAGATAGATAACATTTCAAGATGTAAAATAAGCAATTTTGGTTACATTAAATTTCAAAAAAAAAATGTTTTGCACATACAAAGTCAATGCAGTCAAGATTAAAAAGAAAGGAGAAACCTGTGGGGGAGTGATCTTCAAATCAAATTTCTTTGATAAAGGCCTCATTTCTCAAATATTAAAAGAATGGAATCAAATTTATAAGAATACAAGTCACTCCTCACTTTATAAATGGTCAAAAGATATGAGTTTTTAGGCAAAGAACTCAAAGCTATCTACAGTCATTTGAAAAAAATGCACTAAATCATTAATTAGAGGAATATAAATTTAAACAGCTCTCAGGTACCACCACCACACACCTAACAGATTGGTTAATATTATAGAAAAGGAAAAAGACAAATATTGGAAAGGATATGTGAAAATTGGAATACTAATGCACTGTTAGTAGAGTTGTGAATGGATTGAACCATTCTAGAGAACATTCTGGAATTATACCCAAAGGGTTATAAAATTGTGATACTCTTTGACTGAAAAAGACCTATATGTACAAAAATGTTTATAGAAGCTCTTTTTATGGCAGCAAAGAATTGGAAATTGAGGGAATGCCCATCATTTAGGGAATGGCTGAACAAGTGGTGATATGTGATTGTTATGGAATATTATTGTGCTATAACATTGATAAGTATGATGTTTTCCAGGAAAAAAAAAAGTGGAAAGATAAAGTGAAGTGAGCATAACCTTAAGAACACTGTACACAGTAACATCAATATTATATGATGACCAATTGTAGATGATTTATCTGTTTTCAGCAAAACAAATATCCAAGAGAATTCTGAAGTATTCATGAAAAATGCTGTCCACTTCCAGAAAAGAACCGATGGAGTATGAATTTACATTGAAGACTTTATTTTTCTTGAGTTTTGTTTTTATTTATTTATCATGCATAACATGACTAAAATGAAAATGTTTTGCATTAATGAACATGTACAATATACATCAAATTGATTGTCTTCTTGAGGAGGAAGGAGAAGAAAGAAAGGAGAAAGTTTGAAACTCAAAATTTCTAAAAAATGAACATTAAAATTATTTTTACATTTACATTTATATATATATATATATATATAAACCCTGAGATACCACCTTACACCTATCACATTAGTTAATATAACAAAAAATGATATATGGAAACAGTAAAACACAAATCCACTGTGGGTGGAGTTGTAAACTAATCAAATCATTTTGGAGCACAGTTTGAAATTATGAAGGCCCTAAGGACATAGAGATCAAAGAAAAAATGACCTAATTATACAAACAATTTTTATAGCAATTCTTTTTGTGGTGGCAAAGAATTAGAAATGGAGGGGATAACCATCAATTGAGGAATGACTGAACAAATTGTATGATTGTGATAGCATATTATTGTTCCACATGAAATAACAAGTAGGATACTTTCAGAAATGCATAAAAAGACTTAGATGAACTGATGTCAAATGAAATAAGCAGAACCAAAAGAACATTGTACATAAGAACAATATTGTGAATAACAGCTATTTTCAGCAATACGATGAGCCAAGACAATTCTGCAGAATTTATGATGAAAAATGCTATCCACCCTCAGAGAAAGAAGTTATTGAGTCTGAATGCAGATTGAAGCAACTTTTTTACCTTCTTTTTTATTCTTGGGTTTTTTTTTTTTTTGGTTGGCTTTTTTTTTTTTTTTTTTTGGTCTGCATTTTCTTTTGCATGGCTAATATGGAAATCTCCTGCATGATTGCACAGGTATAATTTTTATCAAATTGTTTGGCTTCTCAAGGAAAGGAAAGGGAAAGGGAAAATGTGTAACTCATTTTTTTAAATATTAAAAATTATTCACATATAACTGATAAAAAATTATATGTAAAAAAAAAAAAGAATATTGCATGGCAATTGACCTTGAAGGTTGTCTTTTTGTGTTTGAATCCTTAACACCTGGCATTTAATAAGCAATTATTCAATGTTTGTTGAATTAAATTAAATTGTCCCAATTCCAAAAGACTCTCATACTCCAGAAATCAACAAACAGTTGTACTGCCTGATTCCGAAAAATTGGCTTCATTTTGTTCCCTTCACAAAGAGAAAGCCACAGCGAGGTTAAACATAGAAGTCTCAAACAATTTGGCTTCCCAGTCAAAGGCAGCTTGGATTCCACAGATTGAGTCTTGTTGGAAGGCCCCATTGCTTTATTGAAGCTTTCCAGGAAAGTAGTATCTTCCATTTGAATAATCCTACAGTCTATTACAGTGTTTTGGTTGGAAACGCTAATGTGAATGATAAAAGTCACCTACTGGAGATTATTACAAAAAAACACCTAAAAGCTGTAACAGATTGACTTGGTAGCCCAGGAGGCCCATTCCCATCAGCAGGTCCCATGGACCCAGAGGGACTGTTATCCTCTCAGCTAAATCTGCTTGGACTCAATGGCAAGATGTGCACTTGTAGTTTATAAAATAAATTAGGCAGAAAAGAATCTCATAATCGCAAATGCATTTAGTCACTGAGCTCTCCAAAGTTAAATGGACAATGGAAAAATCTTTGAAGGAGCAAACAGCGATACTAAGACTCATTAATATGCACATTAGCAAAAAAATGTGACAGGCCACAGTGTCTCTTCTTCCAGGCAGCTAATAAGCAATGCATCAAAAGACTACTAAGGTCTGTCTAACTCTGCATTCTTGACTTGGCAAAGAGTAATAAAAAGACCATCACCACCCCCTCTTCTCTTTTCCAGCTTAATGTTCAGCCAGTTGGACATGCTGGTTCAGACCTGTGTCTGATATACTAAAAGATGAAAGCCTCCTTTTTTAGCTTGGCAGCTTGTTTCAGCTGACCATGGAAGCTGCATAATACTGGTTGGCCCTGAATTAAGCCTTTGAAAAACCAATTCAGAGCAACTGAATAATTAAGATCTGTGTCATTCTCAAAAGATCTCTTGTGAAAATGACATTTCAGGGTCCCTCAGAGAAGTTGGGCATTTTTCTGTAAAAGGTAAAGATGGTCAGTGGACAGAAAGATGAGCACTCTGGCTCTTTGAGAGACTCTAAAGTTCATCTTTGGGATTCTCTCCATGTCACTGGTTCCTGAGCAGGGATCTCCCACTTGCTTTTCAGAACAAAAACTTTCTCTTTGTAAACAGTGTTAGACCTAGAGTCAGGAAGAACTGAATTCAAATGTGGTCCTAGACACTAACTAGAAATGTGACCCTGTGGTGAACATTCCCTCCTTCACTGTGCACCCAGACTCCCAGAAGCACATCCACTTCTCCCGGCAGTGGCCAGGTGGACCAGGTGGGCCAGATCAAGAAGAATGCTAAGAAGGGCCAGGGACAACAAGGAGAAAGATTAAATGCCACCCACTCTCCCCTGTTCCCTCCCCAAAGTGCACTGCATTGGAATAAAGCTCTTTGACTTCTGGGGGGGAAAAAAGTGTGACCCTGGGTAAGTCGCATAAAAAAAAAATCTCTGTTTGCAATCAGTTTCCTCAACTCAAATGAGGATAATAAAAATATCCACCTCCCAGAATTGTTGTGAGGATAAAATAAAATATTTATAAAGCAATTTATAATCATTAAAGAACTATATGAATGATAGCTATTGTTATTATTATCTCTATAAGAAGCTATAGGAAAGATCATTAATGAGCAAGTAAGAATGAATACATTGTTAATTTAATCAAATAAAATAATAAACAACAAGTACTTTACAAACTTTAAAAGCTCTAAAGAAATATCAGGTATCATTATTATTACAGAAGTAACACTGACTACATTGACCCCTAGTTCCTAAGGCTAGGTGGTTTAGTAGTAGTTTAGAAGTATTCTTGAGATAGACACATTACTTCCTAGAGGGCACACTGGCTTTGCCTTGACCTCAATAGTGAAAGATTTCCTGTTGCTGAGGCAATAAGGTTGATTGAAGCCCTCAGTCCTTGCTTTCAAATCTTAAACCACAGAGCCAATGATCTTCAGGATAATCATGAAGCTACTGGGCTGAGTAATCCCCCTTTGGAACAATGACTCTTAAACTGTGGGGAGGAGGTGGAAGGGTCCCACACTGGAGCATGTGGTTCATAAGCCTGACTCTTGGCCATTCCAAGGATGAGGAGCAAGCAGCAAGGCTGCCTTTCCCTCTCTGTCCGGGACGCAGTGGTCAGGACACTTAGTTACAGCTCTGATCATTGGTCCACACAATAATGTAAGGACCTTATGATCCTGAATTGACCTCCTGCCTCTCCAGCTGGTTCATTTGTATTCTCACAAAAAGGGACAACTCTAAGAATCGTTGTCAGAGGCTTTATTAGCGACACATTGACATTTAACCAGCAGAGACAATCCGTGAATAGGCAGCCGTGGTTCTGGAGGCCATTAGTGCAGCAATAGCAAAGCCTAATTAGGAATAAGGGAGGGGGAAAAAAAAGCAGAATCTGGGAGAGTCTCGTATAGACATTTAAGTGATTTCTGAAGGACAGGGACACCTCTTGGTATCAGCCAAAAGTGGAGACAATCAAGTAGTTAAAAGATTTTCAATGATTGCCCCATTGGCTGGAAATTTCAGCATGCTTTATATGGTATTATTCTGGCATATCCCCCCCTTTGACAATCTGGATAAGAATAGGATGTTCCTCTTCACCTTATTTCTCCTTGACCTCAAGGTGAGGATGAGGCATTTCTGCCTGAATATTTGATCCACTAGAGATCTTATCTCCAGATACAGGCATTCAAGGTTCTATCTTTGTGAACTCTTTAGCGGAGCTGGTTCTATATTCCAACATGGTAGCCTATTAGGGGATACTGTCAGGGGAGACCAAACTATCAGGGAGGCCAAAACTTTTTTTTTTTTTTTTTTTTGGTTTTTGGTTTGTTTGTTATTATTATCATTGCTGTTGTTTTGCAAGGTATATCTATATAGGCTTGGGAATCCACTCACTCTGAGCTCTCATGGGTTTGGGTTCAAATCTGAAGGCCTTTATCTAGTAACTTATTTCTCTAGATCTCTTGTACACTCTGTTTAAAGTTTTTTTTTTTTTTTTTTTACTGCCAAGCTAGTGAATTTCCACAGCAAATTAAAACTACAGCACAAGTCAGTAACAATTTAGGTCCCAAATAATGAAGGGATTCATTAGGAGGCATTAGAAAATTAGTTTAAGCATGAAAAATTTATTTTCACTATACCAGGTATGATATATTTCCCTCCCTCTCTCTCTCCACCTCCCACTCCAGTTCCATTGAGTATCTGAAGTTTTTAGACCTTCTAAATAAAATAGAACTGAACACCGAATCTTATAACTGAAAGGAATCTCTCAAGAATTCAAATCCAATGTGTATTTGAACTACAATCCCTTTTACAATATTTCTAGCAAGTGGGGAAACTCACTACCTTGTGGAACACCTCCCAAGGCAGCCCATTCCACTTTTAGATAACTTGAATTTTTGAGGAAGTTTTGTTTTTCTGTACACCAGGATCAGACTATTTCCTTTCCCCAATTAACTGTAAAATTTAAAAGAACTATTCTAGAATTCAACATTCCAACTCCACTCATTCAGTCATGTCTTCCCTAAAGCTTAGCAGCATCAGCTAAATCATTCATTCCAATCTATAAATAATTATGCTTAACTCTCCAGGAAATAAAAAGGGATTTGAAAATAGAGTTCTGCCTACTGAAGACCCTGTACATTGTCCATCTAAAGAACTATAGTTATCTGCTAGTCTGCTGGGAAATAAAATTTATAGTATTACTCACATTTCATTCCTCCCCTTGCCTACTAACTTTGTAAGTTAGTTGCTGTGGCACACAGACATTCCAACTATAAGCCCAAGAAAAATAAAGGCTAAATTCTGGTCAAGCTGCCCTTCAGTGTCTTCAATTTGATGAGGAGACTGTGAATAGGGAATGTTTTTGTTTTTTTGTTTTTTTGTTTTTATATTGACAAAGTCACTCTTTTTGGACTTATATTATTAGCACCTAGAGATCAGACTGATGACCAGAGAAAGAATGTTAGAATCCAGAGAGATAGAGATCCACATATAGTTCATACTTAACTTCTTCTCCAAATGCTTACAACCTGTTGCTTCTTTACATGAATGTTTTGGGCAATTTGAATTTTGCCTCAGCCACAAAGAGACCATTAAAGGAGGGAGGGAGAGAGAGGCGAAGGAGGAAGGAAGGAAGGAAGGAAGGAAGGAAGGAAGGAAGGAAGGAAGGAAGGAAGGAAGGAAGGAAGGAAGGAAGGAAGGAAGGAAGGAAGGAAGGAAAGAAGGAAGGAAGGAAGGAAGGAAGGAAGGGAGTGATGGCATGGTCAGACTTTTACTTTAGAAAGATCCTTTGAGAAGGAGTATTCTGGGAAGATGGTGGAGTAGGTTTGTAAATTTCAAGCTCTCCTGATTTCCCCCACAATTTGTGCCTCAGGCAGAACACAGACTGTGAGAAACTAAAACTTGGGGCAGAACAAGGTCTTCCTGAGGCTACAAGATCTGAAGAAAGACACCAGGCCCAGATTAACTAGCTCTGCAGAAATGTCAGTGGGGCCCCTCTGGCTGGTTGGTTGTGGCTGAAGCCTCAGAAGAGACTTTCATAGAGTGAACCTGGCCTGATTGGGAACCCCAGGCCCAGCTGTGCTATGAGACACAGCCCTAGACAAGAAGGAACCAGCACCTGGTGAGTGTAGGGAAGGGGCTCTGCTGGCTGTGGACACTTGTAGGAAGAGGGAACTCTGGGTTTGGGGTTCCTAGTCAGAGGGGAGAGCTGAAGTGAAGCTGGAGGCACCATCCCCCCCACCCCACAATCAGAGGTGCTTACACTAATACCTCTTATTAATTTAAAAAAAAAAAATGAACCCGCAAAGAAGAAAAAAACTCCATAATTGAAACATAATTATGGGAACTGGGAAGACTGGAATTTGTCTTCAGAGGAGGACACCTTAATTTTTTTTTCCCAATTAGCTTTTTTTTTTTAATAACTTTTATTGACAGAACCCATGCCAGAGTAATTTTTTACAACATTATCCCTTGCACTCACTTCTGTTCCAATTTTTCCCCTCCCTCCACCCCCTCCCCCAGATGGCAAGCAGTCCTATACATGTTAAATAGGTTACAGTAGATCTTAGATACAATATATGTGTGCAGAACCAAACAATTCTCTTGTTGCTCAGGGAGAATTGAATTTAGAAGGTATAAATAACCCGAGAAGAAAAACAAAAATGCAAGCAGTTTACATTCATTTCCTAATGTTCTTTCTTTGAGTGTAGCTGCTTCTGGAGGACACTTTAATTTAAACAAAACAAAACAAAACTTCTGTCCTAAAGAGTACCATGAAATGACTCCCTGACCATAAGAATTCAAAAAAAGAATTCAAAATGTTTTGGTGAGCACATAATAATGTTCTCTTTTGTTTTGTGTTGCTTTACTGTTTTGTTTTGTTTTTCTTTTTATTTATTCTATTCTTTCAAAAAAAATAAATTTGGGAGAAAAAAAGGAAGATCGCTTGAACAGCTTTGTGGGAGACGGACCAATAGGGAATGAGGTAAGGTGTGGAGATTTGAGCAGGAAAATCAACCAAAAGGCTTTTGCAGTTATACAGGTGTGAGGTGATTAGATCCTAAGCCAGAATGTCAGCAGTAACCGAGGAGGGATGTTGTGAAAGTAACATTTCCAAGACTTGCCTATAGATTGCATATGTGGGGTGAGTGTGAGGAAGTGAGGGTAACACTTAGGTTTTGAGCCTGGGTAACTGGGAGAATGGTGATGACTTCATAATATAAGACAATTCAAAAAAATGGAAGGTTTTGGGGGAAAGATGAAGCTAAATTTTAAGACACCTATGGGACATCCATTTCAAGATATCCAATAGGTTCTTGAAGATATGAGATTAGAGGTCAGGAAAGATGTTAAGACAAGACAACTGGATCTAAGAATCTTCTGCCTAGAGATGATATGAGAGATAATCTATGAAATCTAATGAGAAGATCCTGGATAAACAGTATAAAGGCAAAAGACTTGTGGACTTCCACAGTTAGCAGACATAATCTGAAAGGCTCAGCAAATAAGATTGAAAAGGAGCAGTCATCCAGGTAAGAGAAGAACCAAGATAAAAACCTAAGGAGAAATAGAATATCAAGAAGTGTGTGATGGACAGTGTCAAAAGTTGAAGAAAGGTCAAAGATGAAGAACGATGTCTTCCTGGTATGTTAACTGTTCTCAAATCAACTCTCTTCTCCTTTCCCAGAATATGAATCCCAACCCTCTGTATTCCCTCTTCTCCTCATGTTTATTTAGAAGTCTATTTGTAAAAATTTCACATATAAAATGGAAAGGAAGCTAATAGAGATCCTGGTAGTCATCACTTATTTGGGTTGAAGATGATTGATTATAAATGGAAGAGGCAGCAAACTGTGACTCTAGTACTGGCAGCTTAACATTGGAATTGTGGGTGGTGGGTTCAGAAAAGGAAGAAACACTCTATATAGAAGAAAAAAGATTCACAAGCAGTTTAAAAAAAATGTTTTCTTCCTCTAATGACTCAAGAATGACTCATCTACTTGAAAGAGAAACTGAAGTATCCAGTAATTTGATTGCCTTCAATTCAGCAAATTGCTGAAGATATGTAACCAAAAAAAATCTGTTTCTCAAACTTCCCACCCCTACCTCTTGAACCCTGAAGCCTCCTTCAAAACTGCTCAAGTGCCAACTCTTAGAAGAGGCCCTTCCTGATGGAACTCCACTCCAGGTTGCTAGTGGACTCCTTCATATCCAAGATTTGTTTTGTGATGATAGCAAACTCAAAGATAGCAAACTAGAAATATTTATACATGAGAGGTCAGGCCTTTGGTTAGGAAGGTAAAAGATACAATGATCTTGCTCTAGGATTAACTTCATCTCTGTCCCTTCCACAGGAGAGAACAAAATAGGTTTGGGAAATCTCAGAAACCCATAGTTAAATAGATAGATAAATAACTTTCAAAGACTAAAATTGGGAGGGAAGTAGGAAAACTCAAAATAAATTAATATGAAGGCATTTACAGAAACCCAAATCAGTAAGTTCAGTCAAAAGAAAAGAAAAAACAAGGCCATTAGCTCCTTTATGACTTAAGAATATTGATGCATGGGGCAAAAAAACTTTTGCAGAGCATAGGACTTTCTAGTCAAGATGATAGCAAAGAAGAGAAAAACTCTGCCATTAAGAGAGAAAAAAAGCCAGAATTTTTTTTCTAGGGTTTTGTTCCTACACTAGCTAAGTAGCTGTTTTGCTAAATGTCACATTAACTTCTCTGTAAATGCCTCTTGACAGGGCCCATTCTTCTCATAAAGAAGAGAGTATTATAACCAGGATTTAAGTAAAGGTAGAAATAGGAAATTTAAGAAAGCTCCACAACCATATGTTCTTGAGAATGGAGTTGAGGTCAACTGAGACTGTTTTTAGTGCTGTGGGATCTGATAAAGCAGTATCTAACAAAAAATGTCAACTACAAGTGTATCTAGAGCAGCTTCCAGTAGCTCACCATCCGTCCAGAGGGACTTAGGCATCCAACACTGCAGCAGTAATAGAGACCTCACTGAACATTAAAGAGATGGGAGTAGAATAAAGGGTCCAGTGTAAATAGCAAAATGATGTGACTAAAAGACAGGAGGTGTCTGTCCTTTTATCTGTGTGTCCTGGCTATGTACATTTCCAACTTGTGTGTCCTTTCACATGTGCCCTGACCTTCTGAAGACCTTTCTGTATCTCAGACTGTGAAGACCTTCCTTTTTTATGTTATTTGGTCCAGTGTCTCTGGTTTTCTTGCTATTCCATACCCTAGATACTCCAAGTCTTAACTCTATGACTTTTCATTGACTGTCTCTTGTGCCTGAAATATGCCCCCTCTTCACCTCCTGGCTACCTTCAAAACTCTCCTAAAATTCTATTTTCTGTAAAACACATTTCTAGTCTTCTTTAATCTTAGTCAGATTATCCCTCTGAGATTATCTCCAATTTATCATATGTGTGTATATATATGATATATATGTTTGTATATACATGCATACATACAATTGTTTACATATTGTTTACCATATTAGAAAGTGAGATCCTTGAGAATGGAGTCTATTTTTACCTTGCTTTGTATTCCCTGCACTTAGTACATACCTGGCACAAAGGGGACATTTAATGTCAATGCCTGTTGACTTAACTGGCCTCATATATCCCTAGTGTATGCTTTGTTTTATAGTACTTTATGTGCACCCACTTTTTCCACTGATGCTTTGTGTGCAAAGTATACCCAAAGTTTACAGGGAAAATGTCTTAGTGTTGCCTTTCTTACAATGCCATTTCACCAACTCTCCAGGTTTCCAACTATTAGTGTCCTGTAGTTAATCATTAAAGTCAAACACAATGGGAGGGGCACATAAACAATGGTTGTTTTGCCCCACAAAGTAATGTAACCCAGGTTAGTTTTCTCTGGAGGACTCATCCTGTAAGGTGTTGTATGTACATACTTTGTATTTACTTATCTGCATGTTTTTCCCCAATAAGGGCTGGCATTGATTTTTTTTTCTGTGTATCTATCTCCAATGCATCATGCATTTCCTGGCATGTAGTAGACATTTAATTATGCTTTTTATTCTTCTTTTCTCCCCTAAGGCAATTTGGGGTTAAGTGACTTCACCCAGCTAGGAAGTGTTAAGTGTCTGAGATCAGATTTGAACTCAGGTCATCCTAACTTCAGGGCTGGTGCTCTATCCACTGCACCACCTAGCTGCCCCTAATTATGCTTTTTAAATTAAATTATTTCTTCTCTTCTTTCTTACTTCTGTCTCTTCCTTCTTCTTTCATCCCTTTTTTCATTCTTAACTCTTTTCTTTTGTCCTTACTTCTGTAGTGCAGTCAAAAGAAAACTGGACTTAAGGGCAGATCTGGTTTCAAGACTCACCTTTGCAGCTTGTTGACTATGGAACTTTGAGTAAATCAACCTAAGTTTTAATTTAGGTCATTTATAAATTATGAATAAAAATACCTGCCCTATCCACCTCAAAGGATTGTGGGGACATGGAGTGAATTAAGAAGAGACTGTAAACTGGAAAGTACTATTTAACAATCTAGGTAACCCAGGGTAATCATTTCTATAGGCCTTAGTTTCCTCATCTATAAAAATGAGTAGATTGAACTAAATGATCTCTAAGATACTTTCCAGTTTTACAAGTCTATGATTCTTCTTTATTATGCTACTTTAAAGGGAGAATTAGTGTCTAAACCTTCACTTTAGGAAGGTGCTCAGGTCATCCATCCATCTCTTACTTTCCCACCAGGCTGCATTCCCCAGGACTTCTCCATTATGCTCCCAGAAATCTTTACATCCTGGAAGATCACTTTGTCTAGAGAGTACCATCTGCCCCTGGGATTCCTCTGATTGAAAAGTGGAGGGCTCCTTCCAGAAGCTCCTTTTAAGGAGAATATCTAGTTCAAGCATCTCCTCATTTCTCCATCAGTCTAGACTTCTTTGCACTCAGTAACCTCTTCCTGCCCCTATCCCTAAGTTTTCAGCTTCCTTTTATGACTTGTCTTCCTCATTAGAATGAAGCACCTGGAAGGTAGGGACTATCTTTGAATGCTTGGCACAGTGCTTAGCACTAAGTATATTATTTAATGCTTGTTGTTGACCTTACTTTAATATCAGCACCTGAAGCAACAATTGGATCAACTTTGCTTGAGCAAAAATCGCCTCAAGGGCCACTGTAATAATTTATCAGTCCTAATTCTGTCTTTGAAATGATGAAAATACAGAGCCATTTCCAGTGACAGCTGTACTACAGATATTTTTATGCCCATTTTACCAATGGGAAAACTAAGGGTCAAGTGGTTAAGTGTCATCCATAGTCATATAGCCAATATGAGAAGCAGAATTAGAACTCAGTACCAACATTCCATCCACACTGTTGGACTAACTTCAGGAAGAAAGACTATTTTGTGAAACAAACAAACAACCAGGGTAAGTTTTGAAATTCATTCTACTACAAAGGCTGCCACGGAGTATGTACTTTCCATTCCATAAGAAAGAAAAATGCATTTGGCACAAGTGGCCATTAACATGTCATGGAGATAAATCAGAAGGCTTATCCCCTGAAATCTTAATAAAAGAAGTCACTTGGGACAGGGGAAGTAGGAAAACAGTCACCAGTTAGAACTTACCTTTCACCAGAACCTGGAGGAATTTTGTAAGCGCTCATTCATGGAGACACTTAAAAAGACATTGCAAAAATTTATCTTTGCCATAAATTCTTGCTGACTAAAAGTTTCTTCAGAGTAATTTACAATGCTCATCATAAAATACCTCATCAAAAGGAAAAATTTAGATTTAAGACAGGACTGTAAACTCCCAAGGACTCGGGGACAATGTGCTTAACCAATCTCAGGTGAACAATGAGTGATGTATGGCCTCTAGCTGACTAAAAGCTAGAGTTGCCTTCCTCTTAATATTTCTTTCTCATCACACAAATCTGGTGGCCTGCCTCTCTCACAGGCTGGGGTAAAGATGTGACTAAGAATGCTCAAGCCCTTCATTCTTTATATCAGAGACAAGGAATGAGGGTGTCGATGTGTGTGACCAAATAATGCCAAATCAGAAACTTCAGCAAGTAGACCACCTGGGTAGTATAGTGGATAAACCATTGGGCCAGTGGATAAATCAGAAGAATATAAACCAGAAGACCAGTTCAAAACCAAGCTCAGGAACTTACTATGTGACCCTAGCCAAATCAATTAATCTCTATTTGCCTTAATGTCTTCATCTGTAAAATGGGGATAATAATACCTCTAATGAAACCTTTGGAGATACTCAGTTTGCCTAACATAGAGACTGGTCTGGGCATACCTAGATCTCCTAAAATGTAGAAATGCTTTGTTCTCCATTATGAGAATAGGGGATTTAATTGACTTAAAACTGGTGATATTGGGATAGATGTGCTTTTTCCTATTGCTCCTTCCTATTTCCTACCTCATTTGTTCTGTTTCAGGTACTTTGGGTGATGGAGTCAGGAGTACAAGCTATAGTGACATTCTAGGTTGGAATTTCAGGCTGAGATGCCGTGATATCTGAGACTTATTATTGCTATTATTTGTATCAACTTCTTCATTATCATTGTTGTTGTTATCATTATCACCCTGAGGATACATGAAGTACTGATGAGTATGCTGCCTTGGATTACCTGGGTCCTTTTCCATTATCTTTTGTTCATGTAGTGGAGAGGAATGAGAAAAGGTAAGTAAAGTGTTATACTTTCTGGACAAATCACTTCACCATAAAATCTTTTGGCACGAGGTCCCTTGACCTAAATCAGAGGTTATTTATTTGAGATCTGTAGCCTTTAAAAAAAAAGATTGATAACTATATTTCTTTGTAACCCAATGTGTTTTATTTTATATAGTTAAATTGGTTGTTGTCAAGGTTTCAACAGGCTGCCAAAGGGGTCCATGACACCAAAAGGTCAAGAACTCCTAATCCAGAGGATCTTTTATGTCTTAAGCATTATAGAATAACAGAATTGCAAAGTCAAAGAATTTCAGAGCTGTAAGATACCTCAATGGAGAACTTGCCCACCCCATTTTTTTTGCTGCATTTAACAGGTGGCCATCCTTTTTCTTGGAGAACTTCTAACTTCAACTATCTTCCAGGGCATCTCAGTCCACTTTTGTACAACTTAATTATTAATCATTTTCACCTACAGAAAACCTAAATAATTTTCTTTATCTTTTACCCATTGCTTTTAGTTCTGATATTTTGAGCTCAAAGCTCTCTTATTCAGGTTATTTATCTACTACATAACCAACTACTAGTATTCTCAATATGCAAGAAAATGAATTAAACCAGTGTCAGTAAGTTGGGGCTAAGGAAGATCAGTTACTATGTATATGGACTTTAGTCTACAGGAAATGAAGGAGCTACCCATCCTGGGGAATGGGTCTCAGGGGAAGGAATAAATACCAGAGTTTGAATATCACTAAAAAAAGAAAAAAAAAAGAAAAAAAAACAATCAAAGCAAGATAACAAATATATATATATATATATATCCAGTTAGTCTAGAGGAATAATGGGCCTGAACTAATAGAATAGGGTGGAAAAGGAGAGAGGGGTTAAGGAAGAAGGAGAGTGAGAGAAGAAAAAAGAAGGTAAGGAGCAAGGGGAGAGGGGAAGGAAAAAGAAAAGGAAGAGGAACATAAAGATGAGAACAAGGATGAGGAGAAAGGAGAGGACAGTGATGAGGAGGAGGAGGAAAAAGAGAAGAAAAGGGAGGAGGAATAAGAGAGGAAGGGGAAGGTAAAGGAGAAGAAGGAAAAAGAAGAAAAGGAGGAAGAATAGGGGAAGGGAAAGGGAAAGGAGAAAAAAGTAAGAGAAAGAAGAAGAAAAATGAAGAAATAAAAAGAAGATGAGGAAGAGAAGGAAAAAGAGAAAGAAAAGGAAAACAAGTTTCCTTATCTGTAAAATGAGGATAATACCTGTAATCACCATGCTACTATAAGAATCATATGAGAATGTATATGATCCTGCATTGTACTTTTAAAGTGCTATACATGAAAGTGTAGAGCTGTGTGTATGTATGTGTGTGTTATATGTGAAAATAATGGCATTTTTATAAGAGATCAGTTGCGATGATGGAGGGAATCAGATGTAGGATAAGAAAGAAGGGATATAGTGAGATCATGTGCAATTTTCCTTTTGAACATCCCACCAAACTCTTCACATCATCTCAGTTCTGCTCTAGTCCCAGGAATGTGATTTTGGTAGTGGGGACATTTGAAAACCTTTCTCTAGGTCCAAGTAAACCTGTTGCTACAAATTCCTTTTTCAGGAAACTCCTCAGCTTATATTCCCTACTTTCCTGGTTCTTCTATCCTCTTGCCATTTCTTCCAACATGAATCATAGAATCACATTGAAAGCTAGAAAGACCTTGGGGAATTTAGCCCAATCTCCCTGTTTTATAAATAAGACAACTGAGGTCCAAGGAATTTAAATGTCTTGTCCAAATTCACTTATCATTTATTAGAAAATAGAATTTTAATCCAGGTCTTTTAACTTGAGAGTCAGTGTCTATTCCACTACAACTACTTTTTTTTTGGCTTCCTTTGCCTCCCTCCTTAGCCAGAACTCCATGAGCAGTCATTTCAATAATGCTCCCCTCTGGTACCTAAAAGTCCTTCTTCCCATGACATTAAACTGTGATAATGCTGTCTTAAGTAATCCCTATAACACATTGCTCAGCACTAGATCCTGCTAAATAAAATACCACAGCCCTTGTTCATGAAGCCTTTACAAATATATCCTGCCTTAATCTTAATCTTACATGGGTTTTCCTCACTCTTCAAATCCTTTTATATACATCATCTTGACTACCTAGTTAATTCTCTAATGAAAGTGAGTTTCTTGTGAGTAAGGATTATTTTGCTGATGGCATTTATCACCAGTACCTATCAAAATGCCAGATCCATGGCAGATACTTAGTAATGGTTCACAAAGGTAGCTAAGATGGTACAATGGACAGAGCATTAGCCATGAAATCAGGAAGACCTAAATACAAATCCTGCCTTAGAGAATTACTAGCTGTGTGACTCTGGGCAAGTGGTTAAACCTCTATCTTCTGTAAAATAGATAAAATAGCATCTATCTCCCAGGATTGTTGTGAGAATGGAATAAAATATTTGTAAAGCCCTTTATAAATTTTAAATTACTATATAAATATAGCTATTATTAGTTGTATTAATGTTAATGATGCTCAAGACAGCTCTTCCAAATCTTTCTTCTTGACCCACCCTACCTTCACTGCCAGCATAGTATCTCATTTCTTGACATAGATATCAAATATAGATCACTATGAATTCTTTCACTTATTGCTTTTCCCTGTTCAAAGCAAAATAATATGCTGCCTTCTATTTGAGGCAGTGTGCCATAGTAGAAGAGATAAGGGAATTCAAAGCCTGATTTTGAATTACAATTCTGATACTAACTCTGAAATGTAAAAATAATATAAATAACTAATTTGTAAAAAAAAATTGTAAAAATGACAATAACAATAATATTTATATAATATTTTAAAGTTTGTGTAGAGATAAATGTGTACATATGTAAAATCTTATTAATCTTTATAATAACTCTCTGAAGAATGTGCTATAATTCCCTTTCTTTTATAGATGAGAAAACTGAGTGACTTGTCTAGAGTCACATAACAAGGAAATAGGTAGTATTAACATTCAAGTTTTCCCAACTCCAAGTTTCTTTTCCTTCCTTCTTTCCTCCCTGCCTTATTTCTTTCCTTGCCTTTTTTCTATCTCATTTCTTTCTTCTGTAAAGTGGGAATAATAATAAAAAGGGAGAATAACCATATGTCTTCATATATCCTCTTCGCTGTAATCCTACCCCCAATGGTCCCTATCTTTTTGGGTAAAAGTCACAACCTGTCTTCATCACTTCACTGCCTGAAGCCTCAGAATGTATCAAGTCAAGCCAATAAGAAAATGGTCAATCATTCACTGAAGACCCAGATGACCCAGAAATAACAGGACTCAGCAGAGCTCAAGGTGTTGCTTGCCTCCTGGCTAGGCTCTGAGTGAGAAATGAAGGCCGACAGAGAGTCATTCGTTGGGGAGATAACAAATACCTGGAGCTGTGCAGGAGCCAGCCTGTTTTCATCTTAAATAGATTGCTAGCTATCTGGTAATGAAATAATCTTATCCTGGCATCAGTATGAAGAGAAAGCCGGGCAAAATTGAATAAAACACTCAGGTTCCTGACAAGAAGACCTGCTCTCAGATGAGAGAAATTAACCTCTAGTTAATAGAAGCCAAGGCAAATATCCTGGCCAATATGTCTGAGAAGCCACACTTCCAAAGCAGCCATCTCAGGGACCTAGAGATTACAACCTCTCCAAGACAAGACATTGGTCACAGCCTGGGAGAAATGACAGGCCGCCTTCTTGGAGAAGGTCAGGAGTAAAGTGCAAGCTTGCCTTTCTGAGGCAAGTAACAATGACAAAGAATGATGATTGAGTCTGGATCCCCAGGGAGAGGCTCTCCCTGTGAGATGGGTTACAGCCAAGTGGTTTGTCCCTGCCTGGAGTAGCAGGAAGACAGTCATTCTTAATATTAACATCTCATATTCCTATAGTGCTGAAATACTGATAGAGAATTTTTCTCAAAAAAGAAATCCTGTGACTGTTTTTGTATCCAAATATTACTGCCTCTATTTTGGAGGTGAGATAATTGAGGCCCAGAGTGATGAAGAATTCTTCCTATAACTGTTAAGTGTCAGAGATGAGATTAGAACTAAGACCTGAGGTCCAATACACTTTTCATTATCTTCTATAGATTAGCTGGATTATTTTGTGTTGGTGTGGAGACTATATTCCACCTGCTAATGTTCTTGGATAAAATCATATAACAATATTCACAGGATATAATAAAGTTTGTTAGCTAGGTGAGGGTCATAGCTGGAGTCAGGATACTACCTTAGTCACTTACTAGCTGTATGACCCTATATAAATCATTTAACTTTCTCCTCCTCAGTTTCTTCATTTGTAAAATGGGATAATAATAGTACCTCCTTCCCAGGATAATTTTGAAGATCAAAGGATATAAGGTTTTCTTTAGAAACCTTAAAGCACTATATAAATTCTAGCTATTTTTATTATGTAATCATTGATAGCTATTTTTTTTAATGCAGCATGATATAGTGGATAAAGGGACAGTCTCATAATCAAAAAGATGTGAATTCCAGTTCTGCCTCTGACATAAGTTAACTGCATAACTCTGGGAAAGTAGCCTCAGGAACTTAAGTCTACAAATTTCAGAATAGAGGACAGCCTGCACAAGGAGAAAGTGTTTTTTTCTCTGAGAGCTTCATAAATCAACAAAACCACAGGATTAGCCCAAAAATATGTCCAAAAATATTTTTATGTTTATACTGAAGTAACATACACTTTATCATTTTATGAGTATAGAATGTTAGAAGTGGAAGGAAACTTACCAATAATTTAATCCTGAATACTAGCCCACTAGAACACTAGGGAGAAAAAAAAAAGTGGAGCCCAGAGAGGTTCTGTGCAAGGTAATTCAACTTATGGACAAAGAATAAACTAAAAGTCAGGTCTTCTGATTCCTAGCCCATTATTCTTTCTTAAATAAATAAATAACAAAAATGTAGGTATTAAATATTCACTACCATCCTCTAGAAACCTGTCCTTCCTGATCTCATAGAGATGAGGGATTATCCTTCACCAAGATAGGAGAACATTGAAAGCTAATGAGAACCAGTAGGCAGCATGTGCATTTTCATGGCCTATGATCTCTGCAACCATCCTAAGAGTCACCTAGACATCTGGACAGTTTTCAGTAAAGATCTGTACATCTGAGTGACAAGAGGCTTCAAGAGGCAGGGCTTTCATCTCAAAAATACACGACCATATATTGGTCACCCTTGTATCATCTGATTCAATCTATAAACCTAATCTACCATCTCTCTGCCAACAGCTAGGAGCAGACTCCATTGCCAGACCACCGAAGCCATGATCAGTCAGTGTATAGATCATAATTCTGATGATTTTTATTCCAACCTTGTATACCAAGACTACCCCAAATTTTGTGATTTTATAAATACGTTCCCAGCACATGCCTTCTTGTAGGATAATGGGAGGTGGTTTTATCTACAGTCTGGGGAGTAACAAGAGTAAAAAGTGAGAAGGTAGGATTAGAAAATGACATTTTCTCTGCAAAGGGGTGCACCCCAATCTCTTATTGTTACACATATTTCTCACTAGTCCTATTAGAGACTCGTTCTGCTGCTCTGCTATAAGAAACAATGTCTTATTCTCTCGCTCCTTCATAGGCCCATTGATTAAAGCTGGAATGTATTTAAGAGATAGTTAATCCAATTTTCTCATTTTACTATGGAAGAAACAGACCCAAGAAAGTGAAAGTGATTTGTCCAAGATCACAAAGATAGTAAGCATCAGAGGTGAGATTGGAATGTAGGTCAGCATTCTTTCCACTATAGAATCAAAACTCTTTCTTCTCAGATGGGATTTCTCTCTAACATCCAGGCAATAATGGGAAAATGGACCTCATTGAGAAAGATAAACAGATCATTGCTGCCCAGGCCCTAATTGTCCACAATCAAAAATAATTACCTCTGAAGATCAGCTCATCTTCTGCTCCTGGATAGTGTCTCCTACAAGGCAGACAACAAATGGAGTTGTAAATAATCTGTACAGTGTCTCCAGTCAATCGGTTGCTCTTTAATAATAATGAGAAATCGATGAATTGCAACAGACTCATCATCTTACTGTAGACACTGTTATTCAGGGAGCAGGAGGCCATTCTCCTTCTGTAATTTTTACACTGGAAAGTGAACCCAGTGGCCTTGCTGACTGAGACACCAATAGCACAGGTCATGGAGAGACAGATGTAAAAGCCAGAGTCAACTGATGAAAGAAAGATTTTTCTTTCTTGCTGCTAGACATCAGTGAGGAAATAGAAACAACCAAATTTTCCCATTGCTATTCAAATTTCTATTGAAAGAACTGGAGGCAAGTAGAAGAGGGAATAGGTTTAGGTCAAGCACAACACAAATATTCAATAATGTTGTCAAATAAGGTAACATATACAAAATGTTCAGTAAACCTAAAAGTACTATATAAATGCCAGTTTTACTCAAGTTTTCAAATGATTCTACAATCTCATAGATTTGAGCAATCCTTCTAGTGATATAAACACTCACCCATCAATATCTGTTCATTCTGTACAATTCTCAGCCATGTTCCATCATCAATTTGCCAGAGAGGATTCACTTAATGTATTGAAAACCTGCCTCACTTTATCCTGCCATCATGTGGTTTTGGGTGGGATACTCAAGATGTCCAGCAGTCATCCCTTGCCCTTGTCCCATGATTACCTCAATTACCTCTCATATAATTGGACTTAGATTTGGAAGTAATCATTGGATTTCTTAGGCCATGAACCCTTTTTTCAGTATGATGAAATCTATGGACCTGTACATAGAATAATATTTTTAAACAATTGAAGGAATTGATTAATTGTCATTAGAGTCTGGTAAAAGTAAAGATGTAGGGTTTTTTTCCTATATATAAATTCATAGAATCTGAAGCAAGTTGCTCTCCTTCCAGTGTGTTGGGAATGAATAGCCTATAACATGGTACCAGTAATGAAGAGTGTGTGAGAAGGGATAAAAAGTATACTATCAGATAAAAGCAGAAAAAGAAGTCAGCTGGTCATGTAATGAGGACAGATAATATATGGACTATGTGCATATTTTACTCATATATAATATCAAGACATCTAAAGGAAAGTCCTGAGCATATTCAATAGACTTCTTGTATAGGTTTAATCAAGAGTGAGAAAAAATAGCACAAGATGAGAAAATATATGTGGGATGTGATACACACCATTCAAGAACCAGTGAAGTTATCCATTAAAGTATCAAAATTATATGAAAGAATACAACAGAATTCATGGGATTCTTTATATCCCAACTATAGCCTAATGTATCAATTAGTCAATAAACATTTATCAAGAGTTTATTTGGTACCAGACCCGTTGGGAAGTACCTAGGACAAAAAGAATAAGCTATAACTACCTCTGCTCATGATAATGGAGATGACAACAAGTATAGGAGAGAAAAATAGGAAATTTCCAAGGTGAAGACACAAGCATTGGTAGGACAAGGTTTCCTGTATGAAGTGGCATTTCCAAACTTGGTCAGCTTGGCCCCAGAGTATAAAAAGAAAAACAATAGGAGAAGGATATAGAATAGCAAATCTCAGCTCAATGAAAAGGCAGGGGAAGGGGAAAATAAAGGGGGGAATCTCTAATAACTATGCAAAATTGGAAATGGGTTCCACATTTTTAGGAGATCTCCAAGAAGAGGTTAGAAGAAAACTGGTAATATCAGAGAGAAGATTCCTATCCTGAGTACAAAATTGGGCTCAGATTCTTTTCAGCTTTGAAGCTCTATAATTTTATGAAATATTGTACCATATTTCCTGAAAAGCATTCTCTCTTCACCTCTTAGCCCTCCTAGCTTCTTTCAATGTTTTCCTCAAATGTCACCAGATCCCATTCCAATTTCTAGCTCCCCCTGCCAAAATTCCTTTGCATCTAATCTGTATTTACATGTTTGTGTAAATTCTTTAAGATCATTGCCCTTGGAGTCAGAAGTTCATCTCTATCATTTAGCATGTTGCGATCTTTAGCCTCTGGATTTCAGCTTCTTATGTATAAAAGGAAGGAATTCAATGATTTCCAATGCCTCCTTCACCTCTACATCTGTGGTTTGATGATTATTGAGGAAAAGAGATCTTTAATTTCTATCTCTGTATCACCAGAGTTTGGCACATAGTAAATGAGCAAAGTACAAATAAAATGAATTTGTAAAATTAATTAATGAATCAATGAATATCACCTAAGATTTGCAAGCCTTCTCCTTATATGTAGAATGTATAGAATAGCTTGTAGGGATATCACATGACAATGAGCCCCCACATCTTGTATCATTTTAAATGTCAGTTCCGTGTCACTGTGGTTCTGGATCCAATGCTGCCTAAGTGTATGACTTTGATAAATCATTTTCCCGAATCTCAGTTACCTCATCTATGAAAGGAATATAATATACTGTTTGTACCACTTAGTTCATAAGGTAGTAGTGGGGAAAGCATTTTTTAAATTGTTATTTAAATGTGAGCTTTTGTATTCTGTCTTCTCACAATCCATCCAACATATAACTGTTAGCAATATCTTTTCTAATTGATATGTATGATGGGTAATTCAGACTCTTCAGGAACAAATCAAGCATTTCTTCCTTGAATTATTTTGTTACCTAAGCACCTTATTGGTGGTGAGAATAGTTTGTCTTATCAATTAGAAAATCTATTTTTTAAAAAGAACAATGAGTTCTACTTTCTTTTTTCCCCTTTGCATCCTCTCCCTTTCTCCAACTAAATTATCAATTAAAAACACATAAATATTAAGTTAGTATTAAGTAGTAACCACTTGCTACAAACAATGGTAGGTTCTAGGAATATGAAGGTAAAATCACAATGACTGTATTGAAAGAATTTTTATTTTAATGAGAGAGGAGCTGCTTTGTCCTTGGTGGGGAGAAGTAAGAGTACAAGGTGGAATGGGGAACTCTTCTTACTTTGAGGAGTAGTGTGGAAGCAGGGATATTCAAGGCCAATCCATCTGATAGGAGGAAAGGATTACTTTGTTTCAATTCAAAACCTATACAGTTTCAAATTAGCACTGAGTACCAGGTTACACTGGGTGAGGTACTGGATAATTCTTAAAGAGTAGAGTAGATTGCAATAGAACCACAAACTCTTAGACCAAAAGATCTAGACCAACTCCTTTAGTGTACAGATGAGCTTTGCGGTCCAGAAAAGGAAAAGAATTTACCTAAATTATTAGGTTATCTAGAGATCCTTTCCAGTTCCTTGTAGAGCAAGTTTGGTTCTTCTGCCGTAAAGACTGCTCACAGTTATGTGTTAGATGGACTGGGAGAAAACAGAAACACAAATGCACTATTAGTGAATCTATGTGATTTGATTCTATTATTCTGGAAAACTATTTGGAATCATATATTGGAAGCATTAGAAAAGACACTAAACTATATATACTGTTTGTCCCAGTGATACTGTTAGTAGGCATATATAAATAAAACCCAAGGCATTTAAGGTCCAAATGCACAAAAATATTCATTGTAGCACTTTTTTTGTGTGGTAATTAAAAAGTAGAAAGAAAACAGGAGCTCACTAGTGGAAAAATGGCTATGCAAATTATGTTATATGAATATAATGGAATATTGTTATCTTATAAGATAAATTTCTTCCTCCTCCTCCTCCTCCTCCTCCTCCTTCTCCTCCTTCCTAGGTGAAAGAAGAGATTCATTGCCTCAGTTGTTACCCATCCTTAATCACTGAATGGGTTCAGCTTCAGTCAAACTGAGACCTGTTGAAGAGCTTAGCTTTAAAAGGCCAAGTCTCCCACTGCATTCAGGGCAATCTTCAGTCATCCTGATCTATATCTGGCCACTGGACCTAGAGGACTCTGGAGGGGAAAGTGAGGCAAGGTGACCTTGCACGTCCCTCCCTCACTTAAATCCAATTCACTTGCATGTTGTCTCATCTCCTCCCTGTTCTCATGGTGCTCTTTGAGAATTAAGGACAAAAAACAACAGAAGGACAAATATGAGGAATTCACACACACACACACACACACACACACACAAACTTGGTAAAACACCATAAACCGGTACAGGACAAAGTAATTATGAATAAATCCTATTTGCATATTATTTGATATCATTTCATTTGATCTTCACAACACCTCTATTAATGTCTCCATTTAATTTTGGACAGAGGTTTTCTATACTATTATGATTCTCTGACCTAGTAAGTCCCAGAATGATTGCATTTAAATCAGAATGTCCATCCCACTCTTGGATTAGAGACATAAAGCAACGGATACTGGGATCGCATAACTATTTAATGTTTAAGAAAGAATTTGCATTTATGCCTTCCTGATTCCAAGTCCTTACTCCATTTGGTGTACATGTACAATCAGAAAAACAATTTTCACAATGACCAACATGAAAACAGCATGAGTAGACATTAGAACTCTAATCAATATTGTGAGCAGCTGAGATTTCCAAAGTTTACGGTAAAGCAGGAGTCCCTTTTCCTAAAAGAGAGAGTAGATTGTAAATGCCAAAGACTATGACCAATGACTTAATTGATTTGCTTAACCATATTTCTATAGGCAGATTCTGTGAGAAGGAAGTGATGGTGAAATAAAGAAACTGGAAAGTGACAGAATGTAAAGGGGAAAAAAGCATCAATAAACGTGTTTTGATTTTTGTTTTTTAAAAGACATTGCTAATAGCCTTCTGGGCTAGAAGAATACAAAGGCTATGTGATTCATAGAGGTGTCATGTTATATTTACTTCTGAAATGTCACCAGGCCCTTCTTCACTTCACTCCCATAAGTCTATTTGTCAGTGACAGCAAATAGTAGGTGTTAAAGGAAGGTGAGTGCATACAGAGGGGGTACAGATGCCTGATAGTTTAACAGGAGTATAAGTGAGCAAATATTTGAAGTTTACCAAACATAAGTCAAGTCAAACCAAAGTCAATCAGAAGTGACTAAAAACTGCTTTAGTTCAAATACGACTTCTCAAAGGTCACAGCTGGTGTAATTATCCATGCTAGACTTCGCATGCATTCAGCTGCATGCTTAAGACTGCCAAGAATGGGAATACATTCAGAATCCTTAACCATGAGTCACCTTGTTTTCATAAAATGCTTGGTTAAGTCAGGCAAAGTAGGGGGAAGGGGGTGGGTATTATAGTTTAATGACACTTATAGAAAGAGTGTAAGAAAACTTCAGGAAAGAACTTGAAAAATTTGTCAATGCATATTTTTTAAATGACGTTGATTGGTGAGCATTTTTCCATTGGAAGTTCCAGAGGGATCTCGCCCCAGGCCTTAGGCTCTGTCAGTTTCCAGGGCACAAAAGTTCTTCCTCTTTTAACTGATCCAGTAGGGTTTAGCTTTTGGTCCCAAAGCTTTCGATGTTCACTACTTTCTAACTTTGGCCCATAGGCTTTGGAGATGGAAGATCATTTGTTTCAAAGCCCTCATTTTTTCAAGACAAGGAATCTTGGGTTTAGAAAAAGGGTAACTTCCCCAAGATTTCTATACTAGTAAAAATAAGCAGAGCCAAGATTTAAACCCAGGGCTTCTGAGAGCCAGTATGGAAATGGAAGGAGCATTGTCTCTGGAGTCAAAAGAAATGGAACTTAAGTTTCACAACAATGGGCAAGTGCCCTGTTTTCTCTGGGTCTCAGTTTCCTCATGTGTAAAGTGAAGGGGTTGGAATAGATGACTTTTAACATCTCTTCCAGTTCTAACTCTATGTTCCAATCCCTTCCAGATCCCACATTCATGATGCCATATTTATAAAGGGCCGAGTATTAGTGTTACTTCTCAAATACTAAGCCTCCTATTCTCCCTCAGTACCTGGAACAGTTTAACTCCTTGAGTCCAGAGATTTGCTGCAGTCTAATACTGATTAGCCCATCCTCCTTCTTGTGCCAATGTCTCTAGAACTAGCTGCCCTGACCTAGCAACAGATGGCTTTCTGAGATTTATTTGTGAGAGGGGGAAAAATGAATATAGAAATTCATTATAATTATACTAGGGTAAAGTGATTAGAAATACACATAAAATAAATTTTCTTAATTTTGGACTGAGGTTTTCTATACTACTCTGGTTCCTTGACATAATAAAGTCCAGAATGATTGCCTTTAAGCCAAAATGTCCATCCCACTCTTGGATCTCAACTTCCTATGTTAGAACACCCACAGAAGAATTTTCAAATTGGAAACTCAAGATGGTACTGATTTCCTATTCCCTAAAGGCATCTAGAGTAAGGAATATTTGAATTCAAATCTTTTCTTAGACACTTAAACTGTGTAATCCTGGGTAAGCCATTTAACCTCTCTTTGCCTCAGTTTCCTCAACTATAAAATTAAGAGAATAACAGCACCTACCTCCTAGGATTATTGTGAGAACTAAATAATATTTGTAAATATTTAGAAAAGTGGCTGGCACACAGTAGGTGCTTAATAAATGCTTGCTTTTTCTTTAGGCTCATTTTCCTTGGACTCATGCTCAGCTAAGTAGAGAATGAGTCAATGGTGACCTTTGGACATTTTATCCATATTAGAACATATCTCTTACTATCTAACTTAAGTATCCTAGCTTACCTCCACCAAGGAAAAAAGAAATAAAGGAAAACAAAAATTAGTCTTTCTTGACACATGGGTTATCCATAAATTTCAAAATCTCCATTCTTACAGTGGACACTGATTTGCTAATTTGCTGTAAATAGCCCTTTCTCAGAGTAGTTTCATTGAAAAAGAATTGAATTTAGAATCAGTGGACCAAAATTCAAATCTGATCGCTGTCATTGACTCACTATGCTATGATGAGGAACTAATTTCTCCTTCCTGAATTCAGTTCTGTTTTAAATAAGTGGGTGGAACCAGATGAAGCTCCAAGATCCTCTTCAGACCTAAGTCCTATAAAGATTTAAGTGTTTTATTAATAGGTTCATCTTGAAAGCCATACCAATGATGAAATCAAATGAAAATGCAGAATTAAGAAAGAGTAATGTCTGAGAGACAAGAAGATAGAAAATGAAATCCTTTCAAGGAAAGCGAGACCAAATCAATTCCAGCAGGTCAAATAATTAGAAAATAGCAAGAGGATTATGGAAGAAAAAAAAAAGTATAGTACTTTTGAGAGATGACAAGACGTGACTTACTTCTAATAAAATTAATGGGAATGAACTTCCTTCCAATCTAGGGAATTGGGCTGTTCTGCCAATTGGAGGGCTCCAAGGGAGAGACTCGTAAATGTCAGCGATGTTAACTACAAAGAAGGCCCATAAGTGAATCAATCAGAAATGAGCTACCAGATAGAAGGATTAAGTGGCTAATAAAAGGGATGGCTGTTGACCTCCAGCAGAGGAGGGAGGTGATAATGAGATAAGTAAAGCTTGGGAGGATAGGAAGTCCATAATTACAGTTAAACTCAAACTACTGAGTATACTTTAGAAAACCCTGGAGATGCTGGGGACTAGCTTCTCTGGGTCACCAAATATTCCTAGGATTTAGAACCGGAAGAGAAATTATAGACTATCCTAAACTAATCCTTTAATTTAATATTATTTTATGTTATTATTGAGGAAACTAATTCTCAGGGAAGGAAAATAATTCACAAGTTTTAAATTTTTATTTATTTATTTATTTATTTTGTTTTTGCAGACAATCGGGGTTAAATGACTTCAAGATCACACAGCTAGCAAGTATCTGGAGCCAAATTGGAGCTGGGGTCCTCCTGACTCCAGAGTCAGTATTCTATCCATTGTGCCATCTGGCTCCCCACCCACAACTTTCAAGTGGAATAGCTGGAAGGTAAAACTACCTCCTCTATCTTTAATAGAGAATGTCTAGCCTACTCTTGCAAATGTAGTTTTCTTTCAGCTATACCAAAGCAAAACCTGCCATCAAAGCCTAAAACCCCACGTTCCTTTTATTTTGATTAAAGACAAGCTATCAAAATAAATGTTTTACTTCGATTGGAATGAAAATCGTTACATTCTTCTCCTGATCCCCAGAAAAAAGGACAGATAATTCATCACTCAGAAGTCACCTAGAGTCACCTGTGTAGTCAGCGACTATCATTATGTTTGTTCATCAGTATTTTTCAAAGTTCTTATCAACAATAGGGAATTGTAGGGCAGGGAAAACATCATTGATTTTAAACTTAAAATGGCCTGGATTCAAATCTCAGCTCTATCCATTTTACCTCAGTTCTCCTATCTGTGAAATGGGTGCAATCATGTGTGCACTGCCTCTTTCAAGGGATTGTTATGAGGAGTGCCTTTTAAAGACAATGGATAGTTAATACAATGGATAGATTGCTGGATATGGTGAGGAAGACTGTCCCAAATCTATCTCTGATGTATATAAACTGTGTGATAATGAGACAAGTCATTCAATCAACAAGCACTTGTTATTCAGTCCTTTTTCAGTCTTGTCCAATTCTTTACAATCTCATTTTGGGGTTTCCTTGACTAAGATCCTGGAATGGTTTCCCATTTCCTTCTGCAGATCATTTTGGAGATGAAGAAACTGAGGCAAACAGGGTAAAATGACTTGCCCAGAATCACACAGTTACTAAGTGTCTGGAAGCAAATTTTAACTCAGGAAGATATCTATCCACTGACTACCTAGCTGCCAAGGAAATCATTAAGTACCTGTTAGATGCCAAGCATTGAGTTATTCACTATAAGTACAATTTTTAAAAAAATGAAATAGCCCTTTCTCTGTACTCTGGTTTCTTCATCCTTAAAATGGGGATGGTAATAACTGGGGTAACCAACTTATAGGGTTGTATTAAAAGTCAGATGATTTATTGTTAAGTGCTTTATAAAGTTAGTGTTATATGAATGCCAGTCAACAACATTAAGTCGTAATGGATGATATAAATATAACCATTTGGAGCCTATATAGCTATGATCCAGTCTACCAGAGAGACTGGTTGATGAAATCAAATGTCGCAAATAGGTTTGTTTACTCCATGCGAATGTGGGCATCCCGAGTCTGACCATGTGTTTGTTAATAGCATAGCATTTGGCTAGGGATGGTCCCAGAGTCCCCCTCTGCATCAGCATCAGGAATGCTCAGTGTTTCTCCAGAATGGTTTTATATAATTATTGTCAGGTCCCCTAGGTAAAATAAGGCAATGGTGGTTCTAGTAGACTATTGATTCATATGATGGCAGTAATGATAAATACATCCAGGGAGCTGTCACCTGGCTTCTCTCTCTGCCTCTGTGCACGTTAAATGAGAAGCCTTTGGAAAAGAGACCCGCTCCCCTTTTAACAGTTGGGATGATTTGTGGAGTCATTTGGCTGCTGTTCTTGAGGCTGAACTGGGAATGCTACTGCTAGCTGGGGAAAGCCTCAGGTAGACTTTCAGTGTTAAAGAGAATATCTCCTCTCTTACACACAAATGAAGCTGAATGGTAGCGAGCTTCCCTGATCTTTGGATCCCTAGATTCTCTGGTCCCATAGAAATGACCCAGACCAGAGCAAGGGTATGTGTGGGTCCAAATCAAAAGCAAACATCAGAAGATGAGAAGAGAGAAAAGAGGAAGGGAGAAGGTCCAGGTTATCAGTGAGCAAGCATTTCCCCTGTGCTTTAGTCATTATTATAGTTTTGACACTAGGACTTGTGGTTGCCAATAGGAACTCAATCAATCAAAAAGCATTAAAGTGCCTATTATGTGTCAGGCTAATCACTCGTGGAAAATCAGCATCTAGCAAAGACGCAGAGGATTGCAAGGGGATTAATAGCCCTTGCGACAACCCTGTCAGAATTCAGTCACTTGCAGAATATGTCAGGAAGCACAGAGGAAAGCAGTAGAGGAAGGAGCAAAGAGAAGAGGGCTGTTCTTCTGTAAAGTTACAGAGAACCCTGAGATAAGAGTATGAGAATGCCGGTGTGTTGAACTGATGCTGAGTGAAATGAGCAGGACCAGGAAATCATTATATACTTCAACAACAATACTATATGATGACCAGTTCTGATGGACCTGGCCATCCTCAGCAACGAGATCAACCAAATCATTTCCAATGGAGCAGTAATGAACTGAACCAGCTACACCCAGAGAAAGAACTCTGGGAGATGACTAAAAACCATTACATTGAATTCCCAATCCCTATATTTATGCCCACCTGCATTTTTGATTTCCTTCACAAGCTAATTGTACAATATTTCAGAATCTGATTCTTTTTATACAGCAAAATAATGTTTTGGTCATGTATACTTATTGTGTATCTAATTTATATTTTTGTATTTAACATCTACTGGTCATCCTGCCATCTAGGGGAGGGGGTGGGGGGTAAGAGGTGAAAAATTGGAACAAGAGGTTTGGCAATTGTTAATGCTGTAAAGTTACCCATGCATATAACATGTAAATAAAAGGCTATTAAATTTAAAAAAAAAAAAAAAAAAAAAAGAGAATGCCGGTGTGTCCTGCAGAATAGAAGGAAAAAGAGTACAGACAGAATATAAGTTCCTTAAAGGAAGAATTCATTTTATTTTTTGTCTTTGGAAACTCAGTGTCTACCAATATCTTGCCTGGATCACAGAAGGAACTTAGTGCTTAACACTTGATTGATTGACTCAAGTTTAATCCTTATAAAGTTACTGCTTATGTTAGGGAAAGAAAGTCTTTCAAAATGATGGAAAGTCTCATCATTTGGCCTTAGAATGATAATTTTTTTATCACAGCAACAATACTTGAAGACCATTTACCTAGTCATGGAGCTGGTGTGATCATCCCTGAAAGAGTAATGAAATCAAGCATCCTTATAGTACTGAAGAAGTTAAAAGAACATTGATGTTAGGGACAGGAGAACTTGTTTGGATGCCTGGTTCTGACAGATAAATAGCTATAGGTTTACAACTCAACCTTTTCAAGTCTTAGTTTCCTTGTCAGAAAGATGGAAAAATACAATTTCCATATCTGCCTCATAGGAGCATTGTAAGAAAAGTGATTTGCAAACCTTATAACTATTTGACAAGGTGTACGGTAACAAGAGATAGAATAGCATAAAAGGAGCAATATGTCTATAGAGAATGCCACGTTGGAGCAAGGTAAATCACTGTTCAAATTTGGCCACAGATACTGACTAGTTATGTGACCCTGCAAAGGTCATGCTCTGAGCTTATTTTATCATCTACAAAATATAGATAATAATAATATTTAAGCCACAAGAGTGTTTTAAAGATCAAATGAGATTCTCTAGATGAGGCAATTAAAAAACCTTAAAGTCCTATGTAAATGAGATATTATTTTTATTGTTACTATTATTATGATTCCTCCTGTGTGGCTTAGTTAAAAGGGTGATAGATTTAGAGTTACATACCATGTCACTTTGGATAACTCATTTATTCTTTCTAGACTTCAGTTTCTTTTCTTTTTTAAAAAGCTTTTTATTTTCAAAATATATGCATGGATGATTTTATTTTTCAACAGTCATCAACATTACTTGTGTTTAAGATTTTCCCCTGCTTCCCCCCACTCCCTCCCCTAGATGGCAAGCAACCCAATATATGTTATGCATGTTAAAATATATGATAAGTCCAATATGTTTAAACATAGTTATACAATTTTCTTGTTGCACAAGAAAAATCAGATCAAAAAGGAAAAAATGAGTAAGAAAACAAAATGCAAGCAAACAACAATAGAAAGAATGAGAATGGTATGTTGTGATCCACACTCAATTCCCACAGTCCTCTCTCTGAGTATAGATGGCTCTTTTTATCACAAAATCATTGGAACTGGCTTAATCATCTCATTGTTGGAAAGAGTCACATCCAATAGAATTGATCATTGCATAATCTTGTTGTTGCCATGTTCAATGATCTCCTGGTTCTGTTCATTTCACTTAGCATCAGTTCATGTAAGTCCTCCAGGCCTCTCTAAAATCCTCCTGCTGGTGGGTTCTTACAGAACAATAATATTCCATAACATTTATATACCACAGTTTATTCAGCCATTCTCCAACTGATGAGCATCCACTCTGTTTCCAATTTCTTGCCACTAAGAAAAGGGGTGTCACAAACATTTTTGCACATGTGGGTCCCTTTCCTTCCTTAATATCTCTCTGGGATATATGACCAGTGGAAACACTGCTGGATCAAAGGGTATGACCGTTTGATAACTTTTTGAGCACAGATCCAAATCTCTCTCCAGAATGGCTGGATTTGTTCATAATTCTACCAACAATGTAATAATGTCCCAGCTTTCCCACATCCCCTCCAACATTCATCATTATCTTTTCCTGTCATTGTAGCCAATCTGAGAGGTGTGTAGTGGTATCCCAGAGTTGTCTTAATTTGCATTTTTCTGATCAACAGGGATTTAGAGCATCTTTTCATATGATTAGAAATAGTTTTAATTTCTTCATCTGAAAATTTAAACTTCAGTTTCTTTATCAGTAAAAGAAGGCGGTTCATCGATGGAGCCTCTCATAGCTCTGTATCTATAATCTAATGATCCTTTGACTAAGAAATCTCTAAGTTTCTCTTTTGCTCTAAATCTATGTTAAGCCTATGAAAATGCCATGGTTCATGTACTATGGTGACACATGGAACCATTTTCCCTCCTACCTTTCAACAAGAAACTTCACTCTGTAGATGGCGATTGTCAGTTTCCCAACCTGCTTTAAGGCTCAGGATGGATGAGTTCTATTTAACTCAACTTGTGTTTCAAGTTAACTGCATTTAAAAAGAACCGCACACTGCTTAAGTCACTAGCTGGGGAATAGAATTCTGGTTCCTCAATTCTTGTTTTTGCCCTAAGATGATTGCTCTGGCCTCCCAAGATGGTTGTTTTTGCACCAAACCGACTAATGCATACTCCAGACAGCAATAATGTATTTCCAGTGATGCAGAGATTACTCTTTCAAAACTTAAAGCAAATATCAAGTGTAATTATTTTTGACCACATTAGCTTACACGAAAACTTTAGCAAGCAGAGGATGGGGGAAAAAAAAGGTAGATGGAAAGGAAGTAAATACACAAACCATTCTTTACTTTGCATTTTTGTTGTGAGTGTACTATAAATACATCACCAAAGAACTCAGAATTTCATAGTTGGACCATAACTTCAATAACTAGCCTAAGGATTTTTAACTTGGGGACTGTGAAGTTTTATTGCTTTTTTAATTTTGATAACTATATGATACCTTTGTAATCCTATGTATTTTCTTTTATGAATTTAAAAACATTCTGAGAAGGAGGTCTAAAAAAGCTGTGTATATGTGTGTGTGTGTGTGTGTGTGTGTGTATCTATTTTAATAGCAGGCCAAAGGGGTCCATGATACCCACAGAAAAGGTTAGGGATACCAGATCTGGGTAAATCTATATTTAAATCAGTTTCCTTGCTGAAACATCCTTGCGACAAGTGGTCATTCAGTTTTTGCTTGAAGGCCTCCAGTGAAAGGGGCCATCTCTCTAAACAGCCTTTAACTCTTTTTGACAGCTTTAATCAGGGGGATTTTTTGTTTATTTTTTCTTTTATTTTTCTTTATCACATATTTTTTTTCTTTATTTTAAGATGAATTTTGCCCATTTGCAGTTTCTCCTTATTGACACTTATATCTAAAATTATCTCCCTCTTCAATCTTCCTCTTGGGATCCTTGCTTCTTTCATGAAATAGTTCAGGTGCTATTTCCTCCAAAAGTCATTGTCTTTATCTCCCACACAGTCACCCTGTTTATTGTTCTTCCCTTAAAATTAATTTATTTTGTAAACTCTTTTCTGTACTTAATTATAGCATACCAAGTGTGCCCCGCCTCATGGAAAGCTTTTTGAGAACACAAATTTTTCTATTGTAGTCTTTGTATCTATAGCCCAACCTTTTACCTCCTTTGCACATAGTAAGCACTAAATGTTTACTGCCTCATTTATCTCTCTCTAGTTCTGAACTCTGAGGCCTGGGGAACTAATCAAGTTCTTTCCCAGGCCTCCCCCATCCAAATTCAACATTTCCATTGATTCAGTCCTTCAGTCCTTTCAGGGAAAGTCATGTGTTGTTATGGAAACACTATTTCATCAACAAGAATGGGATTCTAATATTCATAGGAAGATAGGTTAGAACTGGAAGTCATGGAATCCAGCCCCAACTCCCATCCTCCAACATACACACACAATTTACAGATGAGAAAACAAAGGTACAGCAAAGTCCATCCAAGTATTTGAAATGAGTTTTGAACCCAGCTTCTAAAATCCAAGTATTCACTATACCATCCTCCTCTGTTGCAGAGATCTGGACAAGTTAATTGGGACAGTATCTTCATTTGTAACAATGCTGCATTGGTCACCCAGAGCCCTGAGTATAGAACCTAACTTTAAACCTTTCACATTTGATTGGGAGCTTCCTAATGAATCAATCACCTTGAAAATATTTAAAGAGTACCCTCTTTTTCTCCTCCCCAATAGATCTCAAAAATAGAAAGGCTAAAAGAGAAAATCAGTGAATTTTGTAATTGACACTCTCTTTTCCTCCCTTTCCACTCTTCTTTCAACAAATTCTCACTGGATTTCACAAATAACTTGTTTCTGTTCTTTGTGTTTACAGGTCTTTCTGCTCAGCTTCCTGGTTTCTTTGTTTCCTCTGTGTCTCTCCCTTTCTCAAATCTTTTTCCCTCGTTCTCTTGATCTATTGGTTTTCCTGTCACATTATTTCTTCTGCCTCTTTCTCCACCTGTATCTTTCTTTTTCTGTCAAGCTCTGTCTCTCTGTCTATATGCCTTGCTATATATATCTACCTTCTGACTCACTGTTTTGGGGTACACATCTCTGTTTAACTTTGTGTTTCAAACTATGCCATTTTTCCATGTCTGTATTCATTATTTTCCTTATTGTCTCTGTCTCTGTCTCTGTTCCTATCTCTGTCTCTGCCCACTGTCTCTCTGTTTTTTTTTTCTCTGAGTCTGTCTTGTCTCTCTCACTCTCCGTCTCTCTCTCATAAATACAAATATTCATACACACACAGAGCTTTTGGATTTTTATGAATATGCTTTGTATGTTGCCATTTTCCAATCCTTTCCTCTGAGAAGTCAGTCATGACCCCCCCCATCTGGTTTCTGAGTAATTTTGCACCCAATGCTTGTTTACTAATTAACAGCCTGGGTTAGCTGGGTCCTTTGAAGCTGTTTCAAATGCTGGAGGAAGATTTCTTAAAGTTTACAGCATAGAATATCAAACTGGAAGGAACATCACAGGTCACCCAGGCTAGTCCAGCTTTCTCACTTTACTCCTGTGCCTTACAAGAGTCCCCAAGCCAGGGGGGAAAACTGTTTGATCTTTTGTTCATTTAGTTTCATCATAGCATTATCTGTCATCCATAATCATATTCTTTATTCCAGTCATCATTGAATAGACATCCATAGTCCTATGCTTTAGGGTATATCTCTGCCTTCTGGCTCTACCAGCTGAATTCTTCACATCTACATATCTGTGTTCTTTTTTAGCTCACAAAATAAGCATTTCTCCTCATTTTTCATCACTCAATCAATGGATATTTAAGTATATAGTATGTACCAGAAACTGTGCAAACACTGAGGATACCAAGCCAAAGGTAAAATAGCCTCTGTTGTCAAAAAGCTTAAAATATAAAGAATGAGACAACATTGTGTGTGTGTGTGTTGAGAGAGATAGACACACAGACAGAGAGACAAAGAGAGGGGCAGAGACAGAGAAAGGAATGGCATTTTATCTTTTGAGCTAATGGTTTTTCATTTCATTGAGCACTATTCTAAAGTTTTTCAAAGTTTTTTCTCCCTCTTTAATATTGCTATTATTGACATTATTCTTTTTTTTTCTGCTTACTTCTGTTTATCTTTATAGAAATGTTCCTATCTTCCTCTGAAACTATTTCTTTTTTTTTAAAGAGTGAAAATGTTATATTGTGATCCACACTCAGTTCACACAGTCCTCTCTCTGGGTGTAGATGTCTATCTTCATCACAAGATTATTGGAACTGCTCTGAATCATCTCATTGTTGCGAAGATGATCAAAATTGAACATCGTATAATCTTGTTGCCTTGTATAATGATCTCCTGGTTCTGCTTATTTTACTTAACATCACTTCAGATAAGTCTCTCCAGGTCTCTCTGAAATCATCCTGCTAATCAGTTCTTATAGAACAATAATATTCATAACATTCGTATACCATAATTTATTCAGCCATTCTCTAACTGATGGGTATCCACTCAGTTTCCAGTTTTTTACCACTACGAAAAGGGCTGCCACAAACATTTTTGCACATGTGGGTCCATTTCCCTCTTTTAAGAACTTTCTGAGATATAAGCCTAGTAGAAACAGTGATGGGCCAAAGAGTATGTACAGTTTGATAACTTTTTGAGCATAGTTCCAAATTGCTCTCCAGATGGTTGGATCTGTTCACAATTCTACCAACAATGTATTAGTGTCCCGGTTTTCCTACATCCCCTCCAATATTTGTCATTATCTTTTCCTGCCATCTTAGCCAATCTGAGAGATATGTAATGGTATCTCAGAGCTGTCTTAATTTGTATTTCTCTGATCAATAGTGTTAATCATTTCTTATAGGATAATCTACAACATATACACATAGTAGGTACAAAATTAATACCAAGTCATTCAAAAGGAAGAGAACTAGCAATTTGAGGATGAGGGAGAGTAAAGAAAAAATTCATGCAGAATATGGAATTTATGCTGAGTCATGAAGGAACCCAGAGAATCTAAGAGCTAGAAGAGAGGAGACAATTCATTCAAGTCATGGAAGATGCAAATGCAAAGATCCAAAAATGCTCAAGTCCTGGTTAGAATTCTCTCCATACCTGTTACTTAGACCTATTTTAACTTTGAAACTCAGAGAATGATAAGTGACTCCCTTCATATTTCCCCAGAAGATCTCTGCTCTGCCCAGATGGCATGAAGTTGCAGCTGTCAATATTACTCTTGGGCTTCATTTCCCATTAGAACTGTGCAAACTTTCAGAGAGTAATAGAAAAGAATTATGTTTCTAATTTTTATAAAAGGGAAGATAATGGTATCTGAGAACTATGGACCAGATTCCTGGACAAACATTAGAATGCATTAAAAAGGAATTGATTAAGTAATAACTAGAAGTAGAAGAGGTCATCACAATGAGTCAATGGGACTTCAATATGAATATAAGACACATGATTAACTTCATTTCCTTTACTGACAGGGTCACTAAAGTGGTATATCAAGGGGATGTAATAAATGTACTTAGATTTTGCCATTCATTTTGTAAACTCTTTCTTAAGGGAAAGACAGAGATGTAAACTTACTAAAAGTATAGTTAGGTGGATTGTGAGCTAACTGTATGGATAAACCTGTAGATTACTTATGAATAATGTAGCACCGTCTTGAATGGAGGTCTCCATAAGAGTACTTCATTTATCTGTACTTGGCCTTTTTCACTGTCTAGTATCTTTATCTATGACTTGGATAGAGGTGTGGTTGCCGTGCTTATAAAATTGGTAGATGCCACAAAGCTGAGAGGGGCAATTAAAATCCTGGATGATGGTCAGAATTTTAAAAATTCTGAAGGATTACAACATGGGACTGAATTGAAGATTAAACTTAATAAAAATAAATTGTTCTGGAAATTGACTTCATAAGTATAGGATAAGGAAGGGATGGTTAGATAGGAGTTTCCCTGAAAGATCTGGTGTTATTAGTGGATAGCTAAGTATGAATCAGTCATGTGATATGGCAGCAATAAAAGTGAATGTAATTATAAGCAGAATTAAGAAAGAAATCACTTTGAGAAATAAGGAGATGGTGAGCCCATTGTAATTAATACTGGGTTATATTATAACTGAGGTATTATATTTAGTTCTAGGTGCCACATATAAGAAAAAATATTCATTATCCAGTGACTTTAAAGAAAAGAACAGTCAAGATTGTTATAGGATTATAGAGTTGAAAAAACTCCGGTTCATTTCATATGAAGATAGGTTAAAGAAACTGTGGATATTTAGTCTGGAGAAGAAAGTACTAAAAGGGGGGCGTGATAACAGTCTTTCAAAGAATTATCTTGAGTTCTTGAACCCTGAAGAGAAAATCAAGAATAATTGGTGAAAATGAAAAAAAGGTGAGGGAAAGGTTTTCTTCATAATCTTAAAGGTTGGCCCATGGTATCTGATTTTGTTAGAGAAAGCAGGAATGTTACAAGATCCAGGGACAGAACCGAGTGAGTTTGGTATGTAGCAAGAGCCAAGGTATAAGTGTGCTACAGAGAGAATGGATTTAGTGAGGAAGAAGCAAGAAAATCTGGTGTTTAGAGTTATGGAGCATTAGGAATGGTAACTACTGGATGGAGGGAGCAGCTGGTTACCATGTGGAATGACAGAAAGGTGTACACACTGTGTCCCTAGTAAATATGATAGCTTTATCAAAATGTCACTATTTTAAACCGAAATTAAAATGTTACTTAGCACTATTGCTTTGGCTTTATTTCAGATGAAGAAATTAAAAATGTGAATGCTATATCTGAAGTGGCACATATTACATATTGGTGGTGGGTGGGTGGAGAAAGTGATATAGCTTCCATACACTTCACAGCTTCCCTATCTATATCTGGAATGAACTAATACACCAAAAAGGGGTTATGATGAGAAAGAGATTTCACTAGGTAGAAAACATCCATTAATAGGGATTATCACACATGGGACAGAGTGCCTGGTGGAAGAAGAGCTGGGTATCAAGATGAGGATTGAATAAGTAAATTTAATGTCCCCTAAACAGAAGTCTAATACTTGAATGGAGTGAAAGGGAATGATATAAAAAAAGGATAACAGCATCCCATCTAGCTTGGTTCTATATCTAAACAGTGATGAACAACTAAACAAAAAGAGAAATACACAAGGATTTCTAAAGAAAACATACTATAATGAAAATTGGTCTAAAACTATATGTAAGAGTTCAGGAAGAGTGTTATAAATCAGTGGTATAAATCAGATCCTGTTTTCCTGGTACTAAAGTAAGTTGTTGTCATATCATGTTAACAATAAAGAATAACAGTCTCTGACCTTGATGGCGTCTTTCATCACAGCTTTGGGACAATTATATAGTACCTTATCTCCTATCAGTTCCAGCTCATCTTCCTAGTCACACAGTTTCACTTTTCTTATACTTCTTCTGAACATGCAGTAAAGAGGTATAATGTCAGGCAGCTTAAAGAGATTCAGGGTCAAGAAACTAATGGAATATTAACCAGATTTTGCTCTATTTCCATCCTCGCATTATATAGACCAAACATCTGGAGTGCTGACTGATGTTTCCAGATGTCTGGCATCATTCAATTACATTCTGAAGCTCATGCAAGCTCACAAACATAATGTGATGCTCTTTTCTGAATAATGGAAGCTAAGTTTTATTATTTTATGAGTATATGTGACACGATGTGACTACAAAGTAATGAGACAGTTGTTTTAGCAAATACACCAGGCAACAGATATGCAAATAGAAAATTTCCTTCCAAGAAGAACCTTGAGGAGGTCAGAGCATAGTCCAACAATGATACCATGCCTCCTAATATTTCTAGAAGCTCTGGAATCTAAAATAATGGATAGAGAGGTATATTTCAATTTGGTTTAAATAAAGACTTCCTAAAACTTAGCCCTGTCTAAACATGTAATGGGCTTCTAGGGAAATAGTGAGTTCTTTTTTTATTGGAGATCTTTGAGAAAAGACTGGATGTTTTGGTTCAAATACACCATTCCTCATTTGATTTCCCTATCTTGGAGAGCAGATGCTTTCTAGAATGGACAATCCTGAACAGATTCAAAAAAATCTAATGGGTAATTCCAAAGAAGTGGCTGAACAAGTTAAGAATAAGACTATCATTGGCTCTCAAGATAGCTACTTTGAAAATTTGCAATGCTGTCTTTTTTTTAATCAAAGATTTAGAAATTTAATCTGTTGTACCATTCTCTCCTCCCACTCAATTGATTAAATTAAAACACACACACACACACACACACACACACACAGAAAAAGAAAGCCCAAAATATGTAGCTGCATAGCTCTGCAAAAGAAATTCCTTTATTAATCATGTCCAAACATATGTTTTGCTGCAATTTGAGTTCATTATCTCTATCAGGAGGTGAGTGACAGGTTTTATCTTAATTCTTCTAAAGTTATGATTTATCATTGCATTGGGCAGAATTCTAAAGTCTTTCAAAGTTGCTTTTTATATAATGTTGCTATTGTTTATACTGGTTTTTTTCCTGCGAACTTTAGTCTGCATTTTCATAGAGATATTCTCAGCTTTCTCTGAAACTGCCCATTTTATCATGTCTTATGGCACGATAATATTTTATTATGTTCATATATCACAATTTGTTTAGTCATACTCCGATAGGATAGACTCTTAGCTTCCAATTTTTGGCTATCAAGGTAAGTTCTTTGAAAGGGAAGACACTTAAACATATACATTCACTTGAAAATCAATTACATTGTAGTTGAGCTGAGAAATGTTCTTTGTAAGTGAAAAAGTGAATTGGATAAAAATGGAGTATGATACAAATGAAGGATAGGATAAATCAAGAAAAAAAGGCAAGAATGACAAAATCTCTGGGGAATGATATCTACAAGTAGTTTATAAGTCCTATGGGCCTGTATGAAGTGGCAGAATTACACCCTCACCAAGAGAGGACACTTCAATTACTGCTAGTAAATTACAAGATCCCTATGTATATGGATTTATGTGTATCTACATGCATATGTTGTTATCAAATATATTGCTTTATCACTCATCAGTCTAAGATATTTACATAGACTACAATATTATTAAAGTGGCAGTTAAATTGAGTCTATTCTAAGTGTGATTTGTTGTTCTAGACATTCAGTGTTATGGTGTTCTCTTTTTTTTTTCCGAGTCCCTGACCCCTTTACCATATTGTCAATTGTGTCCTGCCAAGCCTCTCAATCCTAGAGAACTCCCAGCCCTCATCACCTTTGCACCCACACATGAGCATCAGAGTGAAGTTAGAGAAAATTACTTTACTATCCTGATTTGGTCTACTACAAATTTATATTACTCAACTTCAACGGGGCCCTCATTGCCACTAGGCAATCGTTCTATGCTTCCCTTAAAAACTCATTACCTACTCTTCACAATGACTCTTCCAAATCTCTTTATCTTTCCTCAAACCTCCCATGGTCCTCTCTATCTACCCTCACAGATGAGATCCTTATTTTCATGCTTTACAGAAAAAAATGAAGCCATTTGTCATAAGAAATTTTTTTCTCTTTTTCTCCTCTTGTTCATATTATATTATGCATATACTTTCTGCCACTATCTTCAGTTTCACTTGATGTTTCACATGATGAAGTAGCCAGTCTCTCTGCCTATACAAGTGGTCCCATTTCATCCTGTTTCCTCCAACAGATTTCCCCCTTTGAAATTTCTACTCTTTCACTTATCTTCGAAATTTCTCTGTCTCAAGAGAAAATTCATGCTATCTACAAATATGCCCATATTTCCCTCCTCCAAAACCATCACTTGATCTTTCCATCCTCAAAAACTATTATCTTATTTATCTTCTGTTTTTTATGATTAAATTCCTTGAAAAGTCTATTTATAATAGTTTCCTCCACCTTCCTCTTACTTTTGGGTCTTTTCTAATCCAACTTCCAACCTCATCATTCCACTGAAACCACTCTCTCTAATGTTATCAATGATCTCTTAGTCACAAAATCCAATGACCTTTTCTCAGTCTTCATTCTTGATTTTTTTTTGCAGCCTTTAACACTGTTAATCATCTTTTTCTTGATGCTCTCTTCTTTCTAGATTTTTGAAACATCACTGTCCATGCATCTTCTATCTATTAGATCATCCCTTTTCAGTCTTCTTTACTGTGTCCTGAACCAAGTCATGCCCTTTAAGCATAGAGACCCTCCTGAGCACTATTCTGGGCTCTCTTCTCTTTTCTCTCTCAACTATTTCATTTGGTGATCTCACCCACTCCCTTATATTTATTTACTATCCCCATATTAATGATTCTTAAATCTACCTATCCTACCCTAATTTCTCTGCTGACTTCCAGTCTTTCTTACCCAACTGCTTTTCAGACATCTTAAATTAGGTGTCTACTATACATCTTAAAGTCATCCTGTCTAAAACTGAACTCATTACTTTAACCCTAGATTCTCCCCATCCTTTTCTGCTTCCTTATTATTATTAAGGGACATACCATCTTCCCAGTCTTTCAGGCTTATAACCTAGATATAGTCCTTGATTCCTATCTCCTATTCCTTATAGGCAATCTATTGCCAAGGTCTGTTGATTTCATCTTAATCAAGTTCCTCAAATATATCATTTTCTTCCCTTTTATAGTGCCATCACCTTAAGCCTCTCATCACTTCAAGCTTGGACCATTAAAATAATCTACTGGTAGATCTGCTACCTCAAGTCTCTCCAACACCAATCTATCTTCCATTCAGCTACCAGAGTGATTTTCCTAAGGCACAGGTCTAACCATGTCACTCTCATAATCAATAAACTCCAGAGACTTTTAAACTCCAGGGTTATATTCAAATTTCTTACTTTTGGCCTTCAAAGCCCCTCATAACCTAGCTTTCCCCTGAGCATCTTTCTAGTCTTCTTATACCTTGCTATCTGTAATAAGCTCCTTGCTGTTGCATAAACAAGACACTTCATCTTTTCAAAATGATCATTTCTTCTGTCTCTCCTCTACTATACCTGGAATTCTCTTCTTTGTCACATCCACCTCCTGGTTTCCCTGGCTTCTTCCAAGTCTCAACTGAAATCTTGTATTTTAAAGCAAGTCTTTCTTAATCCTTCTTAATTCTAGTATTTTAATATGTTCTATTTAATCTGTGTATAGCAGGTTTGTACAAATGGCCTCTCCCATTAGATTGTAAACTCCTGCAGGGCAAGAATTGGTTTTTCCTTTCTGTTTCTTGCATGTTTTTGTATTCTCAGCACTTAACACAATGTCTGGTACAAATTAGGTATTTAATAAATGTTTATTGATTTACAGATTACTTGTTGTTTCCCCATACAGAACTTTTCTTCTTCCATCTCCATACTTTTGCAATCTATTTCCCTTAACTGAAATATTCTCTCTAATCACCTCTATCTCCTAGAACTCCTACTTCTTTTCAAAGATCATCTGAAGCCCTGTGAAAGACCTTTCATGATTCTCCTAGTTGCCAGGGTATTCCTTAGAATCAACTCAAAATTATTTTGTTTATTTTGTATGTCATTTTTATGAATAGCACAATGTCTCAGGGGTTCTGAGCTTATTGTGTGACAAGTCAGTTGGCCTCTTTTTTCTTTTTTCTCTCAATGCTATTTTATTTTTCCAAACACACATAAGGATAATTTTCAACATTCATTTTTGTAAGATTTGGTGTTCCAAATTTTTCTCGCTCCCTCCTCCCCCCCCGAGACAACAAGCAATCTAAGTTAAACATATATAGTCCTTCTAAACTTATTTCCATATTTGTCCATATTTCCATATGTTCCATATTGTGAAAGAAAAATCAGATCAAAAGGGAAAAAACATAAGAAATAAAAAGCAAACAACCAACAAACAAAAAAGGGAAAAATACTACGCCTTGATCCACATTCAATCTCCATAGATATCTCTCTGTGGAAGTGGATGATATTTTCTAAATCTTTTGGAACTGTTTGAATCACCACATTGCTGAGAAGAGCCAAGTCCATCATAGTTGATCATTACAAAATCCTTCTGTAACTATGTATAATTTTCTACTGGTTCTGCTCACTTCACTCAGCCTCAGTTCATGTAAGTCTTTTCAAGCTTTTCTGAAATCTGCCTGCTTATCATTTCTTATAGAACAATAGTATTTTATTACATTACATTCATTATGCCATAACTTATTCAGTTATCCCCCAAGTGATGGGCATCTGCTTAATTTCTAGTTCATTGCTACTACAAAAAAAAAAGTGCTTCAAATATTTTTTGCACATGTGGGTCTTTTTCCCTCTTTTATAATCTCTTTGGAATACAGACCCAATAAAAATTACTTAGCCTCTTAATGCACTAGGTAATACATGAAGACAAGTTGCAGAGAAGACAATGACTTTCATTTATAGGTGCTTCCAATGTGCTTCATATATTATTTTACTGATATACAGTGAACTCATAGGTGCTATCCCTGTTCTTATTTGTATTTAGCATTTGTGTACATGTTATTACATCTCAGTAGATAGTGGAGTCCTTAAGGCCAGGGAATCTTCCATGTTTGTTTTTGTATTCCCAATGATTAGCATGGTACTGCCATATAATAATTAGTTTAAATAATGCTGGTCTAAAGGAGAACATAGTATATGTTTGTTTCATGGATGCTGTTCTCATTAAATTGTATTTAAAAATATAGGAAAAGCATAAGCTAAATGAAAACTAATGAAGGGGAAATATAGTGAGTATTATAAAATAAAGGTTGCTTGACTAATTGACCAACTGATGAGACATGATAACTATATATATATATATATATATATATATATATATATATATATCCTGTACTTTTAAGCTTTACCTTCAAAAGGGTTCAGACTCCACAGCAGATAGATAGCAGAGAAGATACAATACTAGACCTGGAATCAGGAAGACCTAAGTTTAAAAATAGCCCCATACACTTATTAACTGTGTGACCCTCAGCTAGTCACATGATTGTCTTTGCCTCAGTTTCCTCATCTGTAAAATGAATTGTAGAAGGAAATAGAAACCAAAGCCAGTATTTTTGCCAAGAAAAATCCAAATAGGGTCACAAAGAGTCAGATATGACTGAAACAACTGAACAACAATATGGACTCCAACAGGTTGGATAATCAGTGAAAAAGCACCAGATGAAATTCAATCATTGTAGAAGTCAGGACTGAAGAGTATCAAAGAGTATCAAAGAATATAGTCATGATATGAAGAAGCACAAATGCACCTTACCATTCACTGATAATACCCCTCCTTCAAGGACATTACATTCTAAAGATGAGGAAATAGATACATTAATCAGTATCTATACATGCAAAATAAAAAAGAAGTTGGATATAGAGGAATTGAGGAGCCAATGAATCCACAAGGCTACAATGAGACATAAGAATATGACATAGGAGTTTTCTTAAGGGTTATATAGATTACATAGATATATGATAAGGGGTAGACAATTCTGATGTTCTCTGGTATTTTCTTCTCGTGGGAGAGCTCATCTGGAACAACACTGTAAATCAAGAAAATTGAAGAAATCTGTAAAAGGGAGTTGTTTTGACTTTGATTTTTTAGAGGCTCAAATACAAGTCATTACCATGTTTCCATTAGCAAATCTGCAAGAGGGCAAGAGCAATATTGAGAATCTTTCCAAAACTAAACCCATCCCCATGCTATGCTGCTTGCTTACTATTCTCCACTTGTGATCCAGAAGTCAGACTCCCATCACTGTGACCCTGAGCTCTGATCAGATAAGATCAGTGCTTATCTGACTAGTAAGCATTCACTTTTTCTTGTCTCATCTTATGCCCATCTCCATATTCTGGGCATCTCCTTGCCTTCTCACTTATACCTCCTGTGAGTAATCTTGATGACATGGTACCATCTGCATGCCCTCCCTTCCCCTCCTTTTAAACTCCAGCTCTGAAAAGAACAGTCAAATCAACATTTATATTACTGCAAAAAGATATGTCAAGCATTTATCCTATGGCTACAGTCTTCATTCCCTCCGATTTCTCTGTCCAAAACACTTCTTTCTGGACACTGCTCTTCTACATAGGGGAGGAACTATATTGCTTACATCTGCATCCCCAATGCTTAATACAGTACTTGTTAATAGTAACTGCTTCATCAAAATTATTGTTGTTTTTATTACTATTTATTTCATTCACTCATGTAAACTGAGAATTTCCATTGTATTCCAAGTCATTGGTTAAATTCTCAATTAATACATCTGCAACTAGTCTAGACAAAACAATTGAGAAAGGGTCTTGGGAGTAATCTTATAGTGCTTCCACTATGACCAAAGATTATTTCTTTTCTTTTTTTAGGCTCTAAGCTTTAGCTATTCAATGAGTTAATTGCAAATTTCTCAAATTGCAAGATACCCTAAATTACTTTGTATTAGAAAATGAGCAGAAAAGATGTAATTATTTTTCTGAGCAAAATAATATTTGTGGTCTGAAAGAGAGCTGGGAGCTATTTGTCATATTTCTTGTATCATCCTGACAGTTTGTAATTACTTTCAATGCTGCTGTTCTCTAAATTATTAATGTTAATCTGTCATGACAGTGGCTGAAGAGAACCAGTGATTACGTGTCTTCTTACTAACAAGGCTGGTTTTAAATAAATGTCTCAATCACAAGAGAAGTCAAGAAAAGGACAGCTATTTTATAAGTCTGCAGAGTATCACCTTTGGGGGGAGGAGAGGAGGAACAAGAGTGGGGAAACAGAGCATACACCAAGATGCAATCAGATAATTGAAAAAAGTTGAAATTGACCTGTTCAGTAGACTCCTTTTTTTGATGATTGGTTATTCCATCTTCAAGAAAAATAAAGGAGGAAGAAAGCTAGACTAATTTCTTAACTAGTGAATCGCAATTACTAAAGAAATGTACTTATCATATTAAATATTCACATAAATGACACTATGTCCAGCTGAGGTATTTCTGGTCTAACTCTTTAAGACAGATTCAGGGTCATAGATATAGAACTGAAAGAGATATTAGCAATCACCTGATCCATTTTATAAATGAGTAAATTGAGGCCATATTCTTAGAAATAAAAAAAAAAACCCTCATTCTCTAGAAAGAGAACTGGAGTCTCTTTAGGTTAAGTGTTTGTGCAAGGCTGTACAGACAGAGGCAGCGAGGTGGCAGAGGGAGTGATAGAACACTGGCCCTGGAGACAGAAAGCCCTGGATTCAAATACTCAGTAGCTGTGGAATGCTAGGAAAATCCCTTGGCTATGTCTGCTTTAGTTTTGTCATCTGGGAAATGGAGACAATAATAGCACCTACCTCCCAGCCTTAATGTAAGGATAAGCTCAAATAATATTTGTAAAACATTTTATAGACTTTAAAGTGCTATTAAATGCTAGCTATTATTATTATAGCAGAGATAGGATTAGAATTCTCAGGCTTCTGACTACAAATCCTGTATTCTCTCCATTACATCCCACTGGCTCAAATGGTGAAGACCAAGTTCTACTAGATGAAGAAGAATAAAGGCTATAGACACAATTGTTTTCAATATGTTTATATATTTGCATTCACAACAGTATTATGACTCAAATAAAAACTAAGTAGTAAAGGTTTTTTAATGAACCATAGAAACTTAGAGCTATATAGGGGCTTAGAGCTTGTCTACTATAACCTGTAAATGGCTAAGTGATGCAGGATATAGTGCCCTACAAAGAATCAGATTCATCTTCCTGAGTTCAAATCTGGCTAAAGATACTTGCAAGCTGCATGACCCTGTGCAAGTCGCTTAACCCTGTTTGCCTCAGTTTCCTTCTCTGTAAAATGAGCCAGAGAAGGAAATGGCAAACCACTTCAGTATCTCTGCCAAGAAAGCCCCACATGGACTGAGAGTCAGCTATAACTGAATCAATTGAACAATCACAGTCTAATCCATATCAGAAAATTCTAAACTTTCCCCAAAAATGGCCTTTTATAGCCTTTACTTGGTTCAATCTATAACTCCTCATAATCAATCTCTCTGTCTCTCTCTCTCTCTCTCTCTCTCTCTCTCTCTCTCTCTCTAGCAACTGGGGCTAAGTAACTTACCCAGGGTCACATAGTTAAGAATTGTTAAGTGTCTGAGCCCAGATCTGAACTAAGGTCCTCCTGATTTCAGGGCTGGTACTCTATCCACTGTGCCACCTAGCTGCCCCTCTTCACAATCTCTTAATTAGAAAATACAATAAGTTTAAATCACATTGATTTTTCCAAGGTCTCTAAGTTTAATTTTATTTTCTCAAATAGTTTTTAAAAATCTATTTTCTTTTTTTTTCTACTTCCCCTTTTCCCTCATTTGTGAAAAGGAAAACAAAACCCTTGCAATAAACACGAATAGTCAATGCAAATCCTGCATTGGCCACATCATTCATATATATCTATATCCATAGGTGTGGATATAGATATATATACACACAGGCACATATATTAATATGTATTTATGCATGTGTCATGCATATAGACATATAAATATATATATATATACATGAATAAATGCATTATATATATTTCTATATATGTCTATATATGTGCATATATACACATATGTATACAAACACATTGTGAGAGAGTACAAACAATTCTGTTCCCTGAGTTTATCCATTTTATATCAGAAAATGGACAGCACACTTCATCATTGGTCTTCTTTACCCATGGTTCATCACCATATTGAACAGAGTTCTTATTTCATCAGATTTCATTCTAGGATTTTATAGCACATGTCAGATCAGGTTCATGAGGTGCTAAGAGAGCTGTGAATTAATGTCTTTTACCAATGGAACTTGAATATCCTTAAAAACAATACGTTTTTAATCAGATTCGTGATTGCATTGCATCAAAATAGCAATTTTAGGGTTATTTTGAATAAAAAAATGTAGAGCTACATGTGACTTTAGAAATCATCTATCTAATCCAAACTTCTCATTTTACTTGTATAGAAACTAAGCCCCTAAGAGGTCTTAAATTCCCAATTTTAAACAAGTAGGAAGTCAGAATTTGAGCTCAGATGCTCTGTATCCAAAAATAACACTCTTTAACTGTTCAATGCTACCATTTAAGTCAACAAGCATTAAGTTTTTGAGGCATCTAGGTGGTTCTAGGCCTGTTGTCAGGAAGATGTTGAGTTCAAATCTGGCCACATACACTTACCAGCTATATGACACTGAGTAATCATTTAATCTCTTTTTGTCTTAATTCACTGGAGAAGGAAATGGTATTCCAACATTTTCACCATGAAAACTTCATGTACAGCATTGGTCCAGGGGCACAGAAAGAGTTGGACTTGATGGAACGACTGAATAACAATAGGATATGGGAAAATTTTGTGACTAAACAAGGAATAAAGAGGAACACAGAAGATAAAAATAAATAACTTTGATAACCCCTTCAAAAAAATCCTTTTTCATCAACAACTCCAATGTATCTAAGATTGAAAGGAGAAAAACTAGAAAAATCTTTACTCTGATAAAGGTTTTTCAGGTCTTATTTCTAAGATATAGGGAACTTATTCAAATTTACTAAAATAAGAACAAATCCCCAGTTTATAAAGAGCCTAAGGATATGAATAAGCAGTTTTCAGGGGAAGAAATCCAAGTTATCTACAGTCATATGAAAAGAAAAATTCTCCAAAACACGAATACTTAAATGAACATTAAAGCAACTCTGAAATTCCATCTCATATTCATCAGATTGGCAAAGCCAATAAAAAAAGAAAATGCTAAAAGTTGAAGAAGCTGTGAGAAAACAGGTATATTGTTTCACTTTTGGTACACATATAAATTAGTACAGCCATTCTGGATAACAATTTGGAACTATAAGCAAAGTGTTCCTAACCTGTCCATACTCTTTAACCTATAATACCACCACTAAGCCTATACCTCAGAAACAAAAAAAAAAAAGAGTAAAAAGTCCTATATATACAAAAATTGTATTGCAATTCTTTTTGTTATAAGGAAAAAATGTAAAAATTAAGGGGAGGAGTCTACCAGTTGGAAAGAAAATGAATAAATTATGATATATTAATTAACATGATGAATGTTAATGTGGTATAATAAAGGAAGAATGGATTGGTTTCAGAGAAACTTGGGAAGAGATAAGAATTGATGCAGAATAGACAACAAGAGAATAATTTAACATTGTAATGAAAACATTGCAAAAATGAACAATTTGGAAATTTTAAGAACTTTGAATCAATGAAATGTTCAGCCATGATTCCAACATTCTGATGATAAAGAAATTTATCAGTTTCCTGACAAAGAGATAATGAACTAAATATACAGGATATGACATGCATCTTTTGACACAGCTAATATGAGAATTAGTTTGTTTGACTAGGTCAAACTATGTGCTTATTAATTTTTTTAAATTAAATTAAACTTTTAAAAATGTTTATTATGAGAAAGGACTTATGCTTAGCATTGGCCATATATACAAAAGGAAAGTATAGGCTATCCAGAGAGGATTAACATCTCTGGTTTAAGAGCTTGCTGAGCCCTTTTCGGGGTCATTCATACACCTTTGGTGTCTACCTGTTGCTTACCTTTCACCTGTGGCTATAAGAAGCTGTAGTACATGCAGTAGGTACATTGTAATAAAAATGTCTCAGCAGACAAGCTACCCCAGCTTGAGGATGACCAATAGTATTCAAACCCATCCATGAGTTAGGGGAATGTCTATCCCAAGAAAATGCTTAGCCTGGTGGAATGTGCAGATGAAAACAATTTGTTCCAATGACCATAGCAGGTACTGTGGAACATTTACAACTTGATCAGACATCAAAGCTACTGAGGTCATCCACTGTATTCCAGATCATCACCAGTGGGCTTAACTAATGCCTTGCCACTGGATTTCAGTAATTTAGAAAGAAAGATCGAGGCTGACCACGTTAGCAACTCAGTTTCACTTAAAACCAGTTCACATGCAAGTCAAGATATCACCCAGTGATGTCATTGGTCAACTTCAAAAATTAAGGACAAATAACAACATACATGTGAAATGGCATGTTCTCTCCCTTCAAGGAACATACAATGTAATCGGCATAACATTTCCCACATAAATGAGAATGAAGGTAGAATGTAATAAGGACAAAAAATGCATATAGAAAAAAATGCTCTAGAATAATGTAACAAGGGAGAAGGAATCTCACCAAAATAACATATTTTTATAAGGCATCACAATATAACTTTTGTATTTACATGTGATCAGAAATTTTTTAATTTTTAAATTGAATCAAAATTTATTGAACAAAGTTAGATTCTGTGAAAGTTGCACAGGGTCCTGATTTCAAGAAATTTAGAATCTGATAGAGGGTAAGGAAGTGGGAAACAAACTATGCATACCAGCAATTGTAGTACTATATAGATGTAAAACACAAAGTCAAGTATTTCAGGATCATAGATTCAGGATAATAAAGTATTTTAGAGGACATTTTACAGATGAGGGAAACAAGACCTAGAAAGGATGACTCATGGGTTCAAACAGGTAGCTGGTGAAAAAATGTAATTTGAATTTATGTCATTTAATTCCAAACCCCCAAGATTCTTTCTCTTGTACCAAGTGTTTGAAAATCAATTCTGCTAAATATAACAGTGAGACTAGAGACTGCTAGGCCAAGGATTCTTACTATTTCTTTTTTTAGTGTCTTCGATTCCTTGGACAAACTGATGAAGCTTATGAATCCCTTCCTAGAATAATGCTTTAAAAGCATAAAAGAAAATTCATAGGATCACAATTCAATTGAAACATCGTTATTAATTTTTTTAAGTTCACAGACCCAATATTAGAACCTTTGTTTCTGGTTTATATTGTAGTGAATATAAAATGCAGAATGGTGAGTTAATAGATTGAAATTATCATGAATTATTATTATTAATAATGCTATTATTATTCATATTAATGATGGCGATAACAATGGAAAATGAGAGGACACATAAATGATCTTTAAGGTTCTTTCCAATTCCAAAAATTACTTAGCATGGTATTAAAGGGGTCCTATCAAAGTTGAATATGCTTTCTGGATTGAGCTCATAGAACATAACAGAAATACCAAATTAGTTGACTTTCTTTTCTCTTCAATGACCTTGCTAATGGCATGCATATCAATTTTCTCACCCTTTTTTTCAGATAATTTAACAGTCCATTTAGTCATCCTTGGTAAGGATGATCACCCTGAGCCTGCTGCAAACCTGCAAGGTGATTTCCATCCTCTCTGGACTGGCTTTTTGTGATGACGTATTACATGTACCAGGACAGGGCTCACCAAGAGTCTCAGAGTCAGCAGGGCTGAAGAGACAGGAGCCAAAGTCCTTCCTGTCGGCTTCTCACACTGGAATTGATGATCAGAAAGGATGAGCCTGCAATGTCAGCCATGTGTTGAAATGCCTCATTTAGAGCCAACCTTTTCAAATGAACCTAGCCTCGCCCATCTAGCTCTGCCCAGCGGGTGAGAAACCCATAAGCCATATCTTACTTGCCAAAAATCAACAGGCATATGAATTTTAATTAGGATGGGGTGAATGGGGCTTAGCCTCAGGGCTTTAAAATTTAAAAAGACACTGATAGCACCATCATTTCAGTAGTGTGGAAACAAATGAGCTTAGCCCCTAGTTACATTTCTTTTAAAAAATTAGTTAAAATAGAAAGCTATCAAATAATGTGCTATTTACCATCCAGTATACTGACAATTCATTTAGAAGTTTCCCTAGCAACTGCTTCTAATGGATGGAGACAAGCCTGCCATTAGCCATGGGTCAGTGTTCTGAGTGTTATTATCTAATAAATATTTGAGTCATAAGGTAGATCTGTCTCTCTGTCTTTTTGTCTTTCTATTCCTGTCTCTATGACTCTGTCTTTATGTCTTTCTTTGTCTCTGTCTCCCTCTCCCTCTCTCTCTCTCTCTCTCTCTCTCTCTCTCTCTCTCTCTCTCTCTCTCTCTTTCTCTTTCTCTCTCTGTCTCTCTTGTCTCTCTCTTCTCTGTTTCTCTTTCTTTCTCTGTCTCTCTGTCTCTGTCTCTGTTTCTGTGTGTGTGTGTCTCTGTTTCTCTCTGTCTCTTTCTGTGTGTCTCCCTCTGTGTCTCTCTGTGTCTGTCTCTGTGTCTTTCTCTTTCTCTCTTGCTTTCTCTGTCTCTCTGTCTCTTTCTCTGTCTCTCTGTTTTTGTCTCTGTGTGTGTGTGTCTCTCTCTGTCTCTCTCTCTGTGTGTCTCTCTCTCTCTCTCAGTGTGTGTGTGTGTGTGTGTGTGTGTGTGTTTCTCTGTTACTATTTGTCTCTCCCTCCCTTCACTACCTCCCCAAATAAATTGATCTTGAAATTTTTGTTTGAGACCGCATTTCATACTGACTGCCCCAGGTGCAATTTGTGAAGCTTGTCCCAAGTGCCAAAACTGCTCTTAATGGTTCTAACAGGCGAATCATGGGAGCTGGCACAAAGTTAGAAGAACTCACATTCAATTAAATTCAACAAACATTTATTAAGTGACTATTCCTAGTTCTACAACTGGCTGGAACTCCTAAACAAAAAGCTGAGCCAAAATACTTCCAAGGGCAATGCAATTGCAATTGTCCCATTCACTCCTGTTATTTGGGACAATCTACCCAACCCCCAGGTAGTCAGATGGAGGACAGGGCATAATCATATCTCTCATTCTTCCTTCTTCAGAAGCTGCAGTAGGGCTTTGTATGGATGCCTAAACATCATACTATAATGTTGCCGTATCCCATCACCACCACCATAGCCCCTCCTGTACATTGACCTTAAGAGGCCAAGTTGAGCTCTCCTTGAGTGTCACAGATTAGTCTTTAGTGCTTTTCTTTAGATTTCTCCTCCTCAGGGGCAGTTCTACAGTGTTCACAGGTATGGAACACCATAACCCAGAGGACTCATGTGGTCTTTACTTACCCTCTCCCCTCAGTGCAGAATAAAGAGATTTAGTGAAAGCAGACCTCAGACCAGTCCCCCTGCCACATTAAATAGCTCCTGGCAGTTCTAGACATGGCTGTTTATCATTGCTCGGGCTTTATGATCCTTTGGCCAGCTCTCAATCTCTATGACAGTTCTCTCCGCCAACCCAATTTGAATTAATTTGTCAAGCAAGATTTTGTGAGCTAATATATCAGCTACATTGCTAAAATAAGATCTATGACTTCTTCCGTGATCCCTTCATCTTCTAATTTAGCAATTCTATCAATAAAAGCAATCAGGTTTTCCTGGCAAAAGTTTTCTTTGTAAATCAACTTTATGAGTCATGGATCCACATTCTTCTAGATGTTTATAGATTTTCCTTCTTCTTGTTTTGTCCATTGTCTTACTACAATGTAAGTGAGCTTTATAAAATGTAAGTTAGCTGCCTCCAGTGATGAGTGACTATGGAATAAAGGTACTGTTGGTTTTAAAACTCTGGCTTCCAGTTTTGAACTTCAAAAGGCAACATGATATAGTGAAGTGTGAATGGACATAAAGTCAGAGAAGATCTGAATTCAAATCCCACCTCTAAACATTGGAAATACTAGTTAATAACCATGGAAAAAGTCATTTAGTATTTTCAAGATTCAGTTTCCTAAACTGCAGTAATTACCTCACAGGACTGTTGCAAAGATGACTTAAAATAATATATATAAAAGCATCTTGGATATTGTAAAGCTCTATATGTGCTGGTTATTAATATCAACCTTAATTTGTATTAATGAATTTTTATTAGTATTAATTTTGGTTAACCTTAATTATTAGCATTAGCCTTAATTTATCAAGCAATAAAGTATCTGACAAAACTCCATGACTCTACAACATATCATTGATGAAAAATTAACTTTGATATTGGATTTTTTCAATTTCAGCTTATGCAAATGTGATAAGCTGTTATTGTTATTCACTAGCTTATTTCAAATACAAGTGAGAGAAAAACTTTATGGGATTGTTTTCCTATAAAATTGTAGAAACAAATGAATCTGGGGCCTGCTTATTTCTAAGCAAAAGAGTTTCTACACGAAGTCAGCCATGGTTTCTTGTTCATGTCTCTTTTGATGAAGATTCAAATGGAAGGAAGAAACCAATGAAAACCTGAAATGAAATCCATTCTGTTTTTTTAGAAAAAGGCAGACATAAAAGTCCACTAATGACATCCTCTGGTATTTATGTCATAAGTGAGATAGGTAAGAAAGAATCATAAAATTAGGGACTTGAGAAGTTCTTCTGGTCCTGTACCATGTCTAGGGTAGTATTCTATATAACAGATCCAGGGAAATAATGACAAAAATATTCATGTTTCAGTGGGACTATTTCTGCTACAGCACATTTCATGATATCAGCTGCAACATAATCTTTGACCCTGAAACAAACTTGCTCCTGCTTTCTGAACCTGACTTCTGCGAATGGGTCTAAACTGTTGAAGTTTGGAGCTTAGTCTTTTATGAGGACATGGCATGTCAGTTTTTATTGAATCTAGTTTAGCTGTGATTTAGAGATGGGGGGGTGGAATTAATAAGGGAAATGAGGCTGGAAAGATAGGCTAAGATACAGTTGTAAAGAGCTTTAATTTCAAAGCTAACTTTAAATCTGTGGGCAACGAGAAGATAGTGAAAACTTCTGAGTAAGGGTGGTGCTTGATAAGACTCAAACATTAGAAAAATTGTACCGGAAATTATATGAAAAATGAATTGGAGACGATTTTGAGTAAATAAAATTAAAATGTTTTAGGGCAAATTAAATTAGTAACAACAAAGTTAGAAGAGAAATAGTAGAGAAGGGGAAAAACTATATCATATACTATTGATAAAAGTCTGATTCCAAAATATGCAGGAAAATTATGTTAAAATGTAATACTCAGAGCCCAGTGCCCAATAACTAAATTGTCAGATTATGACAGCTTTGAAACTAAAACTTTTCTTATTTTCTTTTTTATATATTTATTTATTTAAAATTAAATATAAAATAAGAAAAAACAAAATAGAAAAAGAGAGAAAGAAAAGAAAAAAGAAAATCAAAACATTGTTATGTGCTCAGCTGAATAATAGGGAGAATTTAAAATATGAAATAATAAATTTATATTTCAAGAAAGTATACAATAAAAGATATTATATTTATGATTTATGATATAAATATCTTTTCTTTGCTTCCTTGTAAGTTATTCTTTTGTTCCTACTGTGTACTTTTTACTTAATCCTTTTATTCTCTTTCATTCCCCTACCACTTCCAAGCAAGCTATAGTTAAGCACAGATATATATTTAAAAATATATGCGTGTGTATATATATCTATATTCATATATTTATATATGCATTTACATATGGGTACATATATTCATACCTACACATATCTACATACAGACATACACATACCTACATTCAAAGATACACACACATATGTACATATGGATCTACACATATGTAGACAAGCATCTAAAACAATATTAATATGGCTGACATAATATAGATTTCTCTTAATTGAAACTTTGCTTGACTTTGATCAAAATAAAATTTTCAAAGTATTAATGACAATATGAAAACATGTTTCAATTCACTAACAACAAAAAAGAAATGCAGATTCAAATTCTGAGATTTTTACTTCCCTCTTTGTAAATTATAAACAATAATGAGGAAGGAAAGAAACAGTCATTAATTAAGTGCCTTTATATGTCAGGCACTGTGCTAAGTGATTTACAAATAATTCATTTTATCTTCAAGATAATCCCTGGAGTAGGTGCTATTATCATTCCCATTTCACACTTAGGGAAAGTGAGGCAGACTTGCCCAAGTTAAGTTGCCCCAGTTAATTTATTTACCCAAAATCATACAACAAATAAGTTTCTAAAACTGAATTTGACATCTAGTCTTCCTGACACTAGGATTCACTGATTCACTATATCATTTACCTGAACGGTCAATATCCTCAATGAACATGGAACTATGAAATGACTAAATCATTCTTGATTTTGATAAATAATATAATTACAGGTAGAGTTCTGCACTTGAAGTCAGGAAATCCTGAGTTCAAATATCTCAGAAAATAGTGGTATGACCCTAAAAATGTTATTTAGCCTTTGTTTATCATCTGTATAATGGAGATGATAAAAACATCTAACTATAGTGTTGTTATGAAGATATAATGAGGTAGTTATAAAGCACTTAGTAGAGAGTATCTGGCACATAGTAAGTACTATGTTAATATTGGTACAATTATCATTATTAGTATTGTTATTCCTAGAAAATTGTGATGAAATTGTGTATATTCTTTGATCTAGCAATCCCATTACTGAGCATATAACATAAGAAAATTAACTACAAAACCAAGATCCAGCAAATGCCATATATGCATTTGCAGTAGCAAAAAATTAGAAACAAAGATTTCCCATTGATTTGGGAAAAGTTAAAAAATATATGATATAAAATTGCAATGGATTCTTATTGAACAATAAGAAAAAACCATCCTTATGATGAATTAAATGAAAAGCAGAAACAATATGCACAATGAATACAATGATATGCTTGAAAAGATCACTAGAAAAGAAGATTGATTCTGAGTAATGGAAAAACCAATGAATGTCCTGGAGAAGAGTTAAAAAAAAAAAACCTACCTCCTCTCTCCCAGTGAGAAATGAGAACTAAGAGGACAAAATATTATTATAAAATGTCAGACAAGGTATCAGCAGATTTTTTTTTTCTTCATTGTTTTCCTTTGTCATAAGGGAGGGTACAATCTATAAATGGGTACAAAATGACCATGATAGAATCAATAAGACATAACTTTAAAGAATAAAAATGGATTGGAGGAGGGAAGGACTAAAGGCAGAAAGACAAGTTAAGAGGTTCTTATAATAGTCCTGGTGACAGGTGATGAGGGCTTGAAACAGGAGAGACCAGATATCCAATTCTTATACAAAGCCATTTTCATTCATTATCTCCATTTCCTCTCCTCTCACGCATTCCTCAACCTTTTATATTCTAGTTTCATTACAAAATTGAAAATGCTCTTTTCCAAAGGTTTCAGGGATTTATTAATTGCCATATGTGATTTTTTTTCTCAGTGTCCACCCTTCCTAAAACAATGGATACTGTTGACCAATCTCTCTCTCTCTCTCTCTCTCTCTCTCTCTCTCTCTCTCTCTCTCTCTCTCTCTCTCTCTCTTTCTCTCTCTGTATAATCTTTCTTCCTTAGATTTTCATAACACTGCTGGTCAATTGTTTTCATGTTCAAATACATGACATCACTCTCACTCCTTCTTTGTCCGATTATTTCTTTTGTTTATTTTACTTTAAAAATCTGCTATGGTGTTTTTCCCATTTGTCCTTTTCTGTAAATTCACATTTACCACCCTCAGTCAGGCCTCAGAATCTCTCATCTACACCATTTCAACAGCCACTGAATTGTTCTCTCTACCTCAAATCTGTCCCTTTCTACAATTCATCCTCCATAGCTACCAAGTTGATAGTCTTTTTTTTAATGTATTTTATTAAAAAAAAGAATAAAAAAAACAAAAAGAAAAAATAAATACAAAACAAAAAATAACATTCTCATGTGCCCAGCAGAACATCAGGGAGGATTCAAAATATTTAACAAATTACCAGATCAAGAAAATATGTATATAATATATATATGGAATTATATTCATAAGGGTCCATCTTCTCTTTTCTTTCTTATAAATTGTTCTTTTGTTCTCTGCTGCACACTTATTTATTTTTACTTCATTCTTTTCTCCTCTTTCATCCCCTCTTACCCCCAAGCAGGCTATAGTTAAGAAGGAATATACTTATGTATACATATGTAGATATACACATACACATACACACACATATCCACACATATATCTTCCTGTTCTTGCTGACTCTTTGCTTTAATTCTGCTCCTAACTTATCTTGCTATTACTTTACCTCCCTTCACTCAGGGATCCCTCCCTTCTCTTCTTCCCATACCCTTTGCTTCCTAGTCCAACCATCCCTTCTCCTTATTTCTTTATAGATTTCTTATAGGGTGCTATATCCTTCATGGCATATATGTGGTATTGTCTATTTTTAATGTGAGTAGGTTTTCAAAAATATGAGCCCTCCTCCTCTCTCTAATGTCTTTATATTTATTCTTCCCCTGCCTTCTTCTTCCTATACCTAATTTGTATGACATAATTACTATTTTTCCTTAATTCTGTCCCAATATTTCTTTTGAGCTGCCCTATTGTTAATATCAATCTTAAACATATGGTATTCATTTCCCAAATTAAAAAAAAAACATAAAAAATTGTTCATGTTAAGTTCCTTGAAATTGACCTTTGATATTGGCTCTTATTTGTTAATTTTTTTTAAGTTCACATTTGTTTAATAGAAAGTCCTGAAAATCTACAAGTTTGTTGAATGTCCATTTTTTTCTCATTCACTATTATAATTTTCCTAGATATGATATTTTTGGCTGCAGGCCTAGGTCTTTTCATTGTTGGTAGATAAGATTCCAGGACCAATGGTTTGCACAATTCTAATTATAGCTCCAGCATATTTGAATTGTTTTTTTCCTTGTTTTTTGCAAAAATTTCTCTTTGATCTGGGGCTCTTGAAATGTGGTAATAATGTTCCTACGTGTTTTCCACAAAGGATCTCTTTGAGGTGGCTATGGGAAGATTTTTTTCTATTTCTACTTTCCCTTCATATGCTATCATTCTAGGACAATTTTCTTGGATTATTTCTTACATCATTTTGTCAGCATTCCTGCCCCCTTGCTTCTACACTCACCCGTACCGGTTCCTTCTAGCCCAGGGCCTTGTCTCAGCAGCACAGCTGGGCCTGGTGTTCCTAATCAGCTGAAATTCCCTCTGTCTTCCTAGTCTTAGACCCCAACTCCATACCCTGTCCAGGAAGTGAAAGTTTCTGTGGTTCCTGCTCAGGCTCCAGCTAGCCCCAAGGATCCCCACTTGGTGTTTCTGTGGAGATAGCCTAATCCCCAGCCCCAGTCTTGGTTCTGATCTTCTTGGGTTGTATGTGAAGAACTCCCTTTTCTGACCCAACTCTTCTTGATTTTTCACCAGTCTATGTTCACCCTGAGGCCCAAATTTGTTCTATTTGTGAGGGAAATGTGGAGAACTTGAAATTTACCAGCCTACTCTGCCATCTTCCCAGAATCCTCCTTCCAAGTTGATATTCTTAAAGCACATATCTGACTTGCCTTAATTTCAAGGTTTTCCTGGCAAAAGTTTTCTTTGTAAATCAACTTTATGAGTCATGGATCCACATTCTTCTAGATGTTTATAGATTTTCCTTCTTCTTGTTTTGTCCATTGTCTTACTACAATGTAAGTGAGCTTTATAAAATGTAAGTTAGCTGCCTCCAGTGACGAGTGACTATGGAATAAAGGTACTGTTGGTTTTAAAACTCTGGCTTCCAGTTTTGAATTTCAAAAGGCAACATGATATAGTGAAGTGTGAATGGACATAAAGTCAGAGAAGATCTGAATTCAAATCTCAAGAAGCATCATTTTTCTTCATTGTATTTAGGAGAAAATATAAATTCTTCCCTTTTTCATTTAATTTTTTCCACAGTTCTACTCCAGTCTAGCTTTCCTGACTTTATGCATTCTATATTATAGCCAAACTTGTTTTCTTACTGTTTAGCATTTCTCATCTCCATGCCTTTATACAGACAGTCCCCGGGGTTAGAATGCTCTCTCTCTTCACCTCAACTTCCTTCAATAGTAGCTGAAGTACCACTCCAACAGGAAGCCCATCCTGGTATCCCTACACCTCAAATTACTAGTTATTGTTATCAGTTAATGTCTCTCAAAAATTATTTGTATCTAGGGATTTTGTGCATGTTGTATATATGTTGATCCTATACTTCCACATCCTCAGGAGAATATAAACTCCTTAAGAAAAGAGTCTTTTTTCTTCTTTGACTATCTTCAGCACCCAAGACAGCGCATGAAGCATTTGTCTCTTTGGACAGATTCTGTGATTTCACTGGCATCAGGAACTGCCAGAGAAGAAATTCCCTTCACCAATACAGATTGGTATCTGTTCTATAATATATAAACTTCGAGAATTCCCTTGGCACTAACTGTTCACATGACTTACTCACAGTCACACCCACACCAGCCAAACATTCCTGACTTCAAGGCCAGTTCTCAGGCTGCCTCCATGGTAAATAGGAGGCACTTGAAATATGAATTGCATTCAGCTGACTCTGGCTACTTATTTGAGTAATCACAGACAGAGTACAGGACTTCCACTTACATCTACACCACCAAACTTATTCTACTGGATATCACACTAAATAATTACCATTTGGTTATAAATTTTGTTGTTACTTAATCATCTTCAGTCTTACTCTTGGTTTCCCTATTTGGGGGTTTCTTGGCAAAGATATTAGAATGATTTACTGTTTCCTTATCCATCTCCTTTAAACAGGGTTAAGAGACTTACTAGAGTCATATAGCTGATAAGTATCTGAAGCTGGATTTGAACTCCAAACTTCCTGACTCCACAGCTGGCACTCTATTCACTCTACCACCTAGATCCGTTATAAATATAAAAAATGTGTTCATTTTTTATTTTCTCTTGAGTAGGGTTTAGAATTAGGACTCATAAAGGTGTCCCAAAACTAGCTCATACAGGCTCATGAGAGCTAATTGTAGAATTTTCAAAGCAAGCATGTACACCTCAGAAATTAGCAAATGCACAAATCAGGACTTGATTTGTTGTTTTGTTAATCTCTAGACTTAGAAAAGTAATGGGAAAATGATAAGGTAGTTTAAATTTACAAGTTGTGCATTTTCAAAAAGCCATTTTAAATAAAAACAAATCAAAAAGAAGGGGCAGCTAGATGGCACAGTGGTTGGAGCACTGACTTTAGAGTCAGGAGAACCTGAGTTTAAATCCAACCTCAGACATTTGACACTGATTTTATAACCCTGGAAACCCTAATTGCCTCACCGGAAAAAAAAAAAAAAAAAAAAAAAACACAGGGAACTGGTTATTAAAAATTAACATTACACACCTAGATTAGGGTTACACATGAAGGGGTGAGATGTCACAAAGGTTCACTCATTTCCTAAAACCTAAAAACATAAAGAAAGTTTTGAAGCATAAAGGATGGAAAAGTGAGATAGTTTTTGATGAAAAATATCCATTATTTAATGAAGTAGAAATTGAAATTATCTGCTAAGAGGCAAGAGGTGGCGTAGTGGGCTTCAGAATAGATAAGATTTAGAACAGCTGTTTTACAGAATGTGATAAGGACACATAATAAGGAATTAATAATAAAAAAGGATTACTATGAATCAGTGGAAGCTCAGTTGACCTTAATGTGAATAACATGAATTTTCACAGTGGCAGCTAGTGTAGCTTTGTCCCTTGCTCCAGAAGAATTTGGTGGCAATAGAGTAGGAAAGTAGAAAACAAATAGTGTCACACATCCCAGGTTGGGTATGAGAAAGGAAGGAGCAGCAAAAGGACAAAAGGTCAAAGAATTCAAATGAAGTTATCACATTGTTGAACTGAATAATAATAAAATCAAGGTTTTTAAGGAGGGGTGTTGCAACCAAAATAAGAGCAATGGATTGAGAGAAGAGGGAAAGGTAAAAGGGCTGGAGGTCAAGTTGAAGGTGAACAAGGAGGAGGAGTGAGAGAATAGAGAGAAAGAAGACTATGATCAAAATAATATTGGAATTTACAAAATAGTATAAATTTGTTTCAAATTCTAAGGGAATATATATAATCAAACACAGTCCTGCCTCACATTGCCTTACTAAGAGCAAAAAAAATTTTGTTCTTTGTTCAATAGTAAGTTTGTTATCTCAAAACATGAGATGCTTTTTTTTATCACCCTTGCCTTTATTCATGTTATTTTTTAAAACATTTATTTTGAATATTATGAATATATATTCACATAACCAATTAAGGGTGTTTTTGCTACTACTTACATTTAAATACATGAATATATACTCATAAAATGTCAGAGCAAATTTTCACTTTTTCTATCAATAAACTTCATTTCCTTTCTTTTTTATTTTTATATTTTATTTTCTCCATTTACATGTAAAAACAATTTTAATACAATTTTTTAAATTTTGAGTTCCAAATTCTGTCCCTCATTTTATCCCTTTCCCCTCCTTAAAAAGGCAAGTAATTTAATATAGAAAATAGATTATTTGAAAACAGAGAGGGAAACCTACGTTTCTCCTGCAGTGTTTTCTCTCTAGCCTGGATTAGTCAGACAGCAATAATAGTTTTAGCTGTGGGATGTTATCTACTCAAGGCTTAGAAGTGGCTGTTTTTACCACATTCACTTTATTGAGCCTACCTGAGAATGCAGTAGACCAATATAAACACCTGTAAGGTGATATATTGTGGTTTCTGGGTAATTATGCTCCGTAATCATTCCCCTATTTACTCTTATCTGACAAGTTACATTTCAGACCATCCATCATCTGAGTGATGCAGCACCTGTTACGGAATTACACTTCCAGCTTAAGCTTTGTCCCTGTCAGTCATTACCTCCCACACAAGTAAATTGGGGTTTGCTTGGGGCCCTGCTAGGAGGCAAAACCAATGTTTGGGAAACAACCTGACTGAAGGATGAATGGATATTTATTACAGATTTAAAATCCCCCATTTTTTTTTAAGGATTGCATCATTTCTCCTAAACAACAATGTTCTCCAAGGAAAGGTCATGGGGCTGATGCTGATTTTCTTCAGTCATAATACTTTTATAGTTGTCCTTTAGTCATTTCTCAGTTGCTTCTGACATTTGTGACCTTTGGGGATTTTCTTGGCAAAGATACTATAGTAATTTGTCATTTCCATTTCCAGATCATCTGACAGTTGAGGAAAATGAAGTAAACAAGATTAAGTGACTTGCCCAAGCTCACACAGCTAATCAGAGTCTGAAGCCACATTTGAACTCACAATGATCTTTCTGACTCCTGGTCCAGTGCTCTATCCACTGAGATATCCAGTTGTTCTTTGTCTACTTTTAAAGTAGTTTATCCAAATAGAAACTGTCCCCTGTGTCCCAAGGGAAGTGGAATTCATCTTCGTGGTGTTGTCAGAAAAAGCACTGATTCTTAAATTACAGAACTTGAGTTAAAATCCCCAATCTGGCATTTCCTATCTGTGACCTTCACCAACATTCTAACCATACACACTGTGACCATCTGTAAAATTAGGAGGTTGGACTAGATAACCTCTTGGGAAACATGAGTTTTATATTTATGATGATCCTATGGATTATGGCACCTGACTTGTGGTATATTGACTTGGATTAAGAAAAAATTGAGTTCTCTATCTGAAACATTATATAAACAAATATAAGTCACTTTTTCTTCTCTGTGCCTCAGTTTCCTCTTCTGTAAAATAATAGCCTCTATATTTTCTTGTGTTGTGAGAATCAAGTAAGATAAATGTTCTTTACTATGTAAATTTCTTCTTGAATGAGTTAATAGCAATAGTCAAAATATGTGATTTTATTCATTTGGAGAACAGATAGTATGAAAACTATATATATATATATATATATATATATATATATATATATAAAGAGAGAGAGAGAGAGAGAGATATCAGAACCTCAGCTGTAATTTACAGTCTTGATTATTTAGAGCACTAAAGAGTTAAATGACTAGCTCAAGGTCACACAAAAAGTATATGTCAGAGATAAGATTTGAATCCAAATACTTGTGATCCTAAGGCTGGCCTAGCTATGTTATCATTCTAGCACCATGACTTTAATATTGGGATCAGAGACTTCATCAGTATCAGATATACAGGTTCATGAGTTTCCATGGTTGAAAAGCATGTATCCTTTGGTGAACAACCTTCCAGTGATGAACATCTCAGTACTTAATCATCAAACGGCATGTACAAGTTATCAGTGGGTTTGTATTTACTGGGTTTCAATTATTTTATTTCTAAAAATGAAAAAGTTGACTTAAATGACCACTAAAGTCCCTTCCAGCTCTAAATCCATGACTCTTTGAACCTGTAAGGACCTGCCAAAATGAGTGCTCCTGTACCACAGCCTTCAAAAACCCAGGAAGCATTAAGAAAAACCATATTAGATCATCAAATACTGATTTTGGCCATATTGAAATTGGTGAAGCTAAACAGAGGTTGTGTCCCTCAATGAGCAGTCCAGAATCATAACACTCATCTGTCCTATCAGGCTCAATATACTTATTTCTTATTGCTTCATCCTGAAATCTGTGGGAAAGAGGTCTTTCGAAGTACATAGTTAATCTATCTTCAATCCTAAAATGTACCAAAAGTTATCCAAAAGATCTGGGTATGATTTGAAAGAGAAGAAAGTTTGAAATTTGGGACAAACCAAAGTTAGCATCTTCCATGGAACCTTTCTGCATCTGCAGTCCAAGTCCCAAAGGCTCAGCTGTAACATTTGCATTTTTGACATTTAGCTATGCTGTGTTTGCTGTGACAATGATCCTACATTGTCCCAATCTTTCATATCAGAACTAAAAATCTTTATAAGAAGTCCTTAATTTTTTTCCCCAAAATGCAGTCCTAGAAACTGTGTGGTAAAGTAAATCATTGTAAAGAAAAAAAAAAAAAATTTAGCATAGGAACATGGCTATAATTAGGTGTGGTCTTCCTGACTATGCACTAGCGAAGCATTAAATATATCACAGATATGAGCAATACTGTCATTAATCCTAAGAAAAAGCAGAAAGACCAGATGGATTTACAAATGAATGGTACCAAACATTTAAATACAACTAATTCCAATGTTAAATAAATTATTTGGAATAATACCCAAGGGGCAACTAGATGGCACAGTGAACAGAGCACCAGCCCTGAAGTCAGGAAGACCTGAGTTCAAATCTAGCCTCAGACTCTTAAAACTCCCTAGCTGTGTAACCCTGGGCAAGTCACTTAACCTCAATTGCCTCAGCAATAATAATAATAATAATAAAATAATACTCAAAGAAGGAGTCCTACCAAACTACATTTGTGAAATAAATATGGTACTGATGCCTAAATTTGGAATGGAAAAAACAGAGAAAGAAAATTATAGACCAATTTCATTAATGAATAAGAATACAAAAGTTTTAGATAAAATATTAGCTAAGAGATTCCATCAATATATCACAAAGACTATATATGTGGGGACCAAGAAGGGATTTATACCAAGGATGCAGAATGTTTTGGGATAAGAAAAACTGTTGGCATAATTTATCAAATCAATAACAAAAGTAATAAAAAATCATTTATTCGCATCAATAGGTATAGAAAAAGCTTTTGATAAGATACAACACTCATTTCTATTTTTTAAGAAAAAGCTTAAAAGCATAAGTATAAATAGATTTTTCTTTAAAATGATGAGAAGCATCTATCTAAAATCATCAGCAAGCATTATTTGTGATGGAAATAAGCTAGAAACCTCTCAATAAGATCAGGAATGAAACGAGGATGCCCGTTATTATCAATATTATTCAATATTGTATGGAAATGCTATCAAGAGCAAGAGAAGAAAAATAAATTGAAGGAATCAGAAGTGGAATGGAATAAAAACAATCTCTTTTTGCAGATGATATGACAATAGATTATACTAAAAAGTTAGTTGAAATATAATTTTAGCAAAGTAGAAGAATATAAGATAAACATATATAAATTATCAGCATTTCTATATATTAACAGCAAAAAAAATGTACAAAAAGATATAGTAAGAAATACCCCATTTAAAATAACTGTAGATATATGATGCCTAGGATGTATAATATCTAGGAGTAAAACTGCCGAAACAAATCCAGAACTACATGAAAATAACTAGAAAAACACTTTTTAATATAATAAAGTCAGATATAAACAACTGAAGAAATAATTGTTCATGGGTGGGAAGACCCAATATAATAAAAAATGACAATTCTACCTAATTTAACACCATCCCAAATAAATTACCAAAAATATTTTTGAACTAGAAAAAATTAATAAAACTTATTTGGAAGAAAAAAATCAAGAATATCATATCAAAGGAATTAATAGGAAAAAATGTAAAAAAAAGTTTTAGCAATATCAGATCTTAAACTATATTATAAGGCAATAATTATCAAAACTATCTGGCCCTGGCAAAACAATAGTGGCTCAGTGGAACAGAGGAACAGAGTAGACATACAGTACACAGCAATAAATAATAATAGTAACCTTGCATTTGACAAATATAAAAGTTTAAGCTTTAGGTATAAGAATACACCATTCAGTAAAAATTGTTGGGAAAAGTGGAAAGCAATCCGGCAGAAATTGAACATAGACCAACATCTTATATCATTTACCAAGAAAAGATCAAAATGTATATGTGACCTAAATATAAAGAGAGGTTCATAAGAAAACTGGAAAAACATGGAACACCTTATCTATTAGACTTCTGGATAGGAGGAGAAGAATGTATGAATAAGCAAGAACTAGAGAGTATTATGAGATATAAAATGCATAATGTCAATTACATTAAATATAAAAGATTTTGTACAAATTAAATCAATATAGCCAAGATTAGAAGGAAAGCAGAAAATGTAAACAGTTTCTCATATCAAAGGCCTCATATCTAATATATATATATATATATATATCATATCAAGCATATATATAAAAAGAACTTTGTCAAATTTATAAGATATGAGTCATTTCCCAATTGAAAAATGGTCAAAGGATATGAACAGGAAGTTTTTCAATGAAGAAATCAAAACGGTATATAAGCATATAAAAATGCTCTAAATCTTTTTTGTTTAGAGAAATACAAATTAAAACAACTTTAAGATATCATCTCATACCGATAAGATTGGCTAAAATAATAGAAGGAGAAAATGACAAATATTGGAAGGTATGTGGAAAAATTAGAACATTAATACATGGTTGATGGAAGTATGAACTGATCCAATTATTTTGAAGAGAAATCTAGAATTATGTCAAAAAACTACCTATATCCTTTGACCTGGCAATACACTATTATGTCCGTTTTACAAGTTGATCAGGGGAAAAGGAAAAGAACCTATATATCCTAAAGTATTTATAGCAGCTCTTTTTGTGGTATCAAAAAAATGGAAATTGAAGGAATGCCCATCAGTTGGGGAATGGCTAAACAAGTGGTGATATATGATTGTGATGGAGTATTACTGTGCTTTAAAAAATGATGAACTAGATGATTTTTAAAAATATGGAAAGATTTGCTTGAAATAATGAAAATTGAAATGAACAGAACCAAAAGAACTTTGTATATGGTAACAGCAATATTGTTTGAAGAATAGTTATGACCAACCAAGTTATTCTGAGCATTAGAAAATACTCAAATCAACTGTAAAGGATCTATGAAGGAACATGCTCCAGAGAAAGAACTAATAAATATAAGTATGCATAGTATATATTTATGTATTTACCAATCTATGCCAAATGGTGGCCTTCTCTAATGTGAAGTGGGGAAGGAAGAAGGGAGACAATTCAAATCTTAAAATATATCATAAATATTTTTCAAAATATATTTTATTAAAGTAAACCTTGCTAATTAATGGAGTAGAGTTGATTAAGACTGAAATCCTATAAAAATGGGCATATATCAATAAGTTCAATACAACTTCAACAAATAGGCACCTGCTTTATGACTAGGATCAGGAGAAGTTATAGGGATACTAAGATAAATATGGAAGTATACCCTGTGCTCAAGGAGATTACATGCGATTTTAGCATACCTACAGATTATATAACATATGAGCCTATAGAAATTCCTCTCTCTTTGTCTCAGTTTCCTCCTTTATAAAATAAAGTATCATAACATGCTCATCTCCTAAGCTTTTCCCAACTTTAATACTTGATAATTCAATGATATTTTTTTTCTCAAATCACATAAAATTATACTGATCATGACAGAATTTTCTGCAGGGTTTCAAAAGCAATGCCAGCAAGACAAATGCTCGAAAGTCTTCATGTATAGTTGCAGAAGCAGATTGTATTTGCTTTCCAAGCGCCAGCATAACTGAGTGCAGAGAGGCTCATTACCAGTAGGATGGACACTTGGTGATAAATTCTTTAGCCATAGCACACCAGGAAAAAAAGTAACAAAAGAAAATGACAAAATTAGCCTCAATCCTATTGTTGCTCACTTCTGCTCCTGTAAAGATGGTGATAAACAGCATAGCATGAAAGGGGAAGGGATGTAAGTGAAGCAGAAAGCATGCTTAAAAAGACAATTTTTAGACCACCTTTCAATACAAATTTAGCTATTGGTTTTTAGAGAGAAAAGTGGTATAGTGGATAATGAGCAAACTTAAGAATCAGGAAAATCTGGGTTCCAGTCATATCTCTGACATATACTGGCTCTGTGATACTAGATGCAGTGATTAAAGTACTGAATTTGGAGTCAAGAAAACTATGAACATCTGGATTCAAATCCCCCCATAGATATTTGCAAATTATGTGATCCTGGGCAAGTGAATTAACTTGTCCTCATATACAAAATAGAGGTAATAATGACACTATCTCACAAAGTTATTATAGAATCAAAGGATACTTAACAGAAAGTGCATTATATACGAGCTAGTGTTTAATATTTAAGTGTCCTGGACAACTCTCTAAGATAAGAATTCTTAACCTTCTTTGTGTCATAGAACAATTTGACAGTCTGGTGAGACTTAAGAACATTGTCTCAGGATAATGTTTACAAATACATAAAGTAAAATACATAAGATTATTAAAGAAACTGATTACACTGAAGTAGTTAAGTTTACATTAAAGTAGCAGAAGTTCAAAGACTCCAATTTAACCTCCAAGTTAACTCTAGGAATTATAAAAGAGTTGCTAGTTTTATTTATTAAGGTGGATTTCATCATAAGGAAAATGCACTCTAAATGTAAGATCTTTATCCAATGACAATAAAGTAGACAAAGTGAATCATATCAATTTTGACCTTGTAAGGTAACAAAAAGGTATGGCTCGATGGAAATATAACTTGAAATTTCTCTGTGGCAGGGGTAGTGGAGAGGTGGGAAATGGGAAAAATTGGTTTTTATCATGCACTTAATCACAACAATAAACTTTCCTTGGTCAAGACAACACCTTTTACTATGTGATCATGCTAAGGATTGGTGAAAGGCCAACCAGGAAAATAACTGACTTATTCATCAGTTGTTCCAGATCCAGCTCTGCTGACAGGATATTTTGAGATACTGGACACAAGGACAGGGCTACTTCAAAGATCCCTTCAGTTCCCTTCCAGGCAAAACATTTCCTTTGATGATAGGAGTAAACAGTGGCTTGTAAGAAAGACCCAAAAACTAATTGAGGGCTTGAAGGCAGAAAGAAATGAAATATAGTTGTTAATTAGAAATGTTTAAAGGAGTGGTGCACTGAAGTAGGGGAGTTACTGAAGAACTTTATATATATATATATATATATATATATATATATATATATATATATATGTGTGTGTGTGTGTGTGTGTGTGTGTGTATGTGTGTTACCCTACCACAGATTGATAACAATAACCTGAATCATGGTCTGAACCTAAGTTTTATACTTAGGTTAGAATAATCACAACTATAGGATGGGGAAGGCATGGCTACACAACATATGAAAAATGATTGTTTTTTATGGTGGTGGTTGTTATTTTAGTGGAAATAACTTCAAACTCAGTATAAATCAACAGTTGGCCAAATTAATAGTGTAACATATACACATAACACACACAGAGGTTGTTTTGTCCTTCATTCTCAAAGTGGATCATGACATCAAGGAGGAAATTACATGACATGCAAGTGAATTGGATTTAAGTGAGGGAAAGCTGTGCAAGGTCACCAGCCTCACTTTCCTCTCCAGAGTCATCTGGGTCCAGTGACAAGATAAGGATCAAAACAACTAGACCATACAATTACTAATGCAATTTTAGACTACATTTTAAAAACCAAAGTTCTTAGCAAGGTTTTATAGTCATACTCTAGTCAGCTCGTATTTGGAGTACCATACTTAGTTCTTAGTTTATGAAATACATTGTCCAGCTAGAGAACATCCGGAAGAGGACAAGCAGGATCATGAAACAACTGGACATCATTCCATCTGAAAATTTCCTGAAGAAACCACAATTTTTTTGCCTTGGAAGGAGAAGGCTCGGGAAGACACATGGAAATTACCTTTGAGCCTTTGGAGAATTGTCTCCTAGAATAGGACTTCTTAAACTTTTTCCACTTGGGAGCCCTTTTCACCCAAGAAATTTTTATAAACCCAAGGAATATAGGTTTATAAAATAGGTACACAAATCAAAACACTTACTGATGATAAATCATAGTTTGGAGACCCCCACATTCAGTTATAGGAGACCCCATGCAGGCTCACAAACCACAGTTTAAGAAGCTGAACTTCAGAGAAATAAAAAGCTTCTACTGCATTGCTCCTGAATATGGAATTTTACTTATGACTTCCTCCTTTTCCTAGTCAAGAAAGATCTGTCCTTCCCCAAATATGCACATTCATGCACGTACACATGTACACATGCACCTGTTCATGCACAAACATTCAAATGGACCTCTGTGAGTGTAAAACAGCACAAAGTCTAGGAAGTATTCAAGAGTCAAACCGATAGCTTAAGCTTCCAGACACTGACTTGAGAGCCCTTGCATTGCAAGTACCTGCATCCATGTTAACATGACAAAGTTGTTGTAGCTTTGGTGTAAGATTGAAGCTATTTTTAAATGATACGTGTTTCTCATAGAAAACATGGCTTGAACAACCAAAATAGCCTTTGAAAAGGGAAAAACTTCAGTCAATCTTGGCATCTGATAAATCTCCAAATTGTGTGTCTGACTGAAATTGATCTGTTTAGAAAACTGAATTCAGTCCCTGGAATCGAAGGAACACACTCCCTCCTCCCCCATCGTGTTTACACAAAGAGCAAGGACATTGTTAGTTGGTCAAGTCCAAATATTGCCCCTTTGCAGGACCAGCTTCTTAATATTGGAGGATGACGGGTTCCTTGCAGAATCATAGCATTATAGATTTAAAGCTTTCTGAGATTTTAGGGGGCATTGAGTCCAACTCCTTCACTTACAGGTAAAGAAACTGAAGCAAAAAGAGGCTAAGTGGTTTATTTGCTCAAGGTCATAGAACTATTAAGCGGCTGGCATTGGATTTGAACCTAAAACTTCCTATCTTTGAGTCCATTCATTTAGCAACTGTAATGTGCTGTTTTTCAAAAGCTCAGGCCTGAATTCTGTTTATAGAATCCAGGCTCTTAACTCCAAGAGCCACTTCCCAATTATTTGATTTCAGGCAATATTTGGGCGGCTAAGTGGTGTCATAATGCACAGCAAGACTCATCTTCCAGACTCAGACACTTATTAGCTGTGTGATTTGGGGCAAGTTCTTTAACTCTTTTGCCTCAGTTTCCTCATTTGTAAGATAAATTAGAGAACTACTGCCGTCTCTTAGCCAGGAAAACCCCAAATGAGGTCATAAAAGGGAAGACTGAAACAATTGAATAACAACAAAGTCAGGCAGGCAAAGTAAGGAAATAAAAAGGAAAGGAGGGTAGGGCAAAGGAGGATTAAGGGAAAAGGAGGGGAGAATTAAGGACAGGAGGGGAAGGGAGGAGAGAAGCTTATTTAGAATATCCCCAGAGAGAATGTAAACTCCTCCAAGGCAAAAACTGCTTCACTTCTGTTTCAGTATCCTCAGTACTTAGCACGGCAACTGGCACATAGTAGGTACTTTGTACCATTCCTCAAGAGCTCCCTCTTTAATTCTCCTTATTTCACAACATCCAGATGCTTTTTGTACTAGCTCATCTTTAAAACTGTCTCATATAATGAGGTAATCCTTCTCCTTTCTGAGACAACCCTCTCTACATGCACAAGTTGATTACTTCCAATTAATCCTTTAAATATCTTATTTGTACACAGTTGTTTTCCTGATGTCTCTCCCATTAAACTGTGAGTTTCTTGAGAACAGGGACTTTTGCCTTTCTTTGTATCTCTAGCACTACCACATAAATACTCAGTAAATGTTTATTGACTGACTGATAAATGTTTTTGGATTAAATGATTCTGTGGCTATAGCTGCTAAATCCTAAAAGCAGGAGGTTTCCAGACAGTGAAAGAATTCATAGATATGGAGGAACCATCAGATGCTCATTTATTCCCCATGTCAAGGTACTGTGAATGAGTCTCACTACTACCATCTCAGAGAAAGTAAGCCCTTACTCTGTTATCGGCACAGTAATAATGCAAACCTTTGGAAGAGATGTGTTGAATAACTCCACAGTCAGCCGTACATCATTTTTATTGGCTATTAGGAAGATGTCATCTGTCTAACTGAGCTGTAGGATCAGCATGGCTAGACATGGAGGTCTGGGAAACCTAGGGCCTGATTCTCCACTTCCAGACCCATCAGGGAGAGCCTGACCAGGTGAAGCAGGCTTTAACCTGTTTGCCTGGACAGATTAAGGAGCAGGGAGCACAGGCCAGATGTGTCTCCTTCCAAAGGCCCTTTCTGCCTCAGAGATATCATTAGCTTTCCCTAGTTCTGCCTTCCTGCTTTCCCCTGTTCCAGGGAAAGATTTCCGAGACATCATGGCTTGATATGGGACTTCATGGCTTAACATTGATTCCTAATGAAGCTGACTTCTTAATATCATGAAAAGAACTCATGAAGCAGGAGCTCTAAGGTTCCAAACCATCCTCTTTTTAGCACCACTTAATAAATGTGTGTCTTTGGACAAAACAACTGTATCTGGAGTCAGGAAGACTCAACTTCCTGAGTTCAAATCCAATCCCAGACACTACCTAGTTATGTGACCCTGAGCAATTATTTTAACCCTGTTTTCCTCAGGTTCATCAACTATAAAATTATCTTTAAAAGGAAATGGCAAACCATTGCATTATCTTTGACAAGAAAACCCCAAAAAATGGGGTCATAAAGAATCAATTGCAAGTGAAATGATTGCATGCTACTCACTTGCTCCATCTGGTCTCCTTGATGTTTTTTTCACATGCCATTCTACCTCTTTGAATCTCTGCCTTTCCCTGGGCTGTCCCCATGCATGGAACTTTCTCCCACCTTATCTCTGCTTTCTGTGGCTTTCTTCAAATCTTAGTTAAAGTTTTGCTTTCCTCAAGAAGCTTTTCCCAGTCTTTCTTAACCCAAATGCCTTCTCTGCTGATTATTTCCAATCGATCCCATATATAAATATTTAGTTTATACAGGTGTTTACTTACTATCTCCCTGCCCCCTTTCTCCCATTAGATTGTGAGCTCCCTAAGATCTGAGACTGTCTTGCTTTTCTTGATATCCCCAATGCCTGGCATGTAGTAAGTGCTTAATAAATACTTAACGACTCACATATATGTGCATGTTGCTTCCCCCATTATAATGTTAATTCCTTGAAGGACAGAAAGTGACTTTGGCTTTTTATCCTGAGCCTCTAGTCCAATGATTAATACACAGTAGCTGCTTAATAAATGCTGGTGTAAACAATGATTGACTGATCTCAATATCAAGTTCTGTAGTTGGATCACAGGCCACTTTTTTGTTCACCACTTCAAATTCTGCTTTTAGCCCTAGTATTAACTTTTCTTCTGATTCTATGTCATTTTTCACCTGTGGTCTATCACCTCAATAATCCCTATTCTGTTGACTTATTCTAGTTTATTCATCAAAAGCTTCTCCTCCCTACCTCACTGGAAAACTCTCTAGGGTAAATTCCTCATTTCCCAACCAAGGAGGCCTCCTTTGCCATGGAATGTTCTCAGCATCAGCCCATGCTGGAATAGTTTAGATGATTCCTTATATAAAGGATTAGCCACAAAGAATTTAGAAGTTTTTTAAGAAAGGAACAAAAATTCCTCCTGAGATTCCTGTGGACTGTTAGAAATTTGTATCATTGTCCTCAAATCTCCCCTAACTCATCTCCTTCTCAAATAATTCATTTAATATTAAAGTTTCCCTCCCCCAAACTTCCTCCTCCTTTCTTTGGTACATCTTTGTCATATGTGGGGAGCTTTTAAGGAATTGTTTTTATTTTTTCCTGGCCAGCCCATAGCATCCACAGAGGTATGGTGCCAGCCTTCAAAATCAGAATTGAATCAATGTCCCCGAATATGTTTCACTCTTTGATGAGGGTTTCACATTGCATTATATTGAGGAGAGTCACCATTTGCATTCAAGAGGATCAGACCCAAAATCTCTCCTGAGAATTCAAGGATCATCCAGAGGTCCAGTTCTTTCTTTAAGAAGTGGCAGATTCATTTGTGCAAATCCCATTAAGGCTAACAAGAGGTAAAACCATTAAAACAGATAAGGACATTGAGCTATTTCAAGATGATTTTGTGAGACGTGATCTGCAAAAGAGTGAATGGAGTTTGTTGAGACCACAAAGCCATTCATATGAATTCAATGCTCATAAAACAATTAAAATTAAATAAATCTGATGCTACGATTAAATGAATTTTTAAATCACCTTTTAAATATGGAGATTCTACTACTAAGGGACATATTTGGTCAGGATTTTTCAAAAGATTTAAGGACAGAGATATTATTGAATGGTCCTCTGATAATTAATATCAAGCAAGACATAAAGTAGAGGTGTAGATGTTTATCAAAAATTTTTACCATCATCTTGGAATATACACAAAGTAGTATCAAAATGGAAAAGTGATTTCAGAGAAATGGCAAGGTCCTCCAAATACCCCTGTTTGTAGCCATTATTGTCCTAATTGAATCAAGATTTGATAATTGCAGACCTTACCTCCATCCAAATCACCTTAACTCAGAAGAGTTTGATTTGATTATTCATGCAGGAAAAACCAAATGGATAAAAAATGCCTATTATCCAGACTATGATATAATGTAAGATGAATAGCCCATTGAACTTGTTCAACACTAAGTATCTTTTGAGCACATACTATGTCTGAATATGTACCAAGTCCAGAACAATAGGAAGAGTGAATTATTTTTGGAAAAATACACAGCAAAGCCCAAACTTTAGAAAGGTTTGAATTTATACAAACAGCTTGAAGTTTGTCATGCTCAGTAACTAAAACATATTTATGATTTTTAAAATTTTGTTATGTACCTGAACTATCATAGACAATTTAGCCTAAATAAGAGAATACTTGCATAGTTACTATTATGATATATATATATATATATATACATAAAAATGTGTGTGTATATATATATCCATATTAATATGTATGTATGCTTACATGTATATATGTGTATGTGTGTAGGAGGTTATCCACATATATATTAATCTTATCTACTTGAAGAACAGATATTTCATATATACTGACTTAGATGATTTCTCAGGATCTTTCTAACGCTAAGATTCTATTAATAAGTGGGTAGAAATTTAAAAAGAGACCACAAATGATGAAGTATGAAAAATTCCAAACTTGAGGGTAATTCTGGTTCTGGAGTTTGGGCAAATTCATTATTTCTTTCTGGGTTTTGGTGTCCTTATCTATAAAATAAGGGAGTTGGATTTGATGACTTCTCTTCCAGCTCTAAATTTATGATCACATGAACTAAAAGTTAAAATACAAATGCTCTTTTCTTAATTCATCCACAAACCTCATACTTACTTTATTAAATGCATCTAAAGGACTTTAGTTCAGAAACTTAAAGGACTTTTTTTTTCTCTAGCCCAATATATCTAAGATACGAGGCCTTTCTAATACTGATGATAAGTATACACACGAAGTCCCTTATGACTCACTTAAAGATTTAAACACAGGTGCACCTCATTTCCTGCCATAAATGTGTTCCTGGCAAGGTGTGTAATGATCTCTTCTTTGCAAATTGAATGTATTTTAAATTCATTAGGGGCTTGGGCTATTTAAAGGAATTCTGTGGTAAGTCTTTTTGGAAAAGTTGAAGAACCCCTTTGTGTTAAATGGAAATGATTATTCCCTAATTTGTTTTGTAAGTTCAGGTGTCTATATATTGGATTTGCTCAAACTAAGGATATAGCTACATTTTAAAACTTTGATACTACCTATCTTCCCAAAAGTGTTACTTAACCCAAATGGTCTCTACATTCTCTCTAACACACCTGAGATTTTTAGAGGCCCTTGAGTAGGATTTTTCTAATTCTCTTTTAATGCTAAGAACACACTCCTATCCTACAATTCTTAAGAATGCAAAGCTAAACACTGAAGCAGAAAAACCTAGTGATAAATTACGAAATGAAAAAGGAACAGTGTCATAACAGAGGCAGGGTTTCTTCTAAGACATTGACACTAATACCACTTCTGTCAACAGATGATTTTAGCAGGATGAAATACCCATGGACAACTTATTCTATTTGATCCCATTGAATATCACAAATCAATCTTGTCAAAATAAATATGTCACAAAACCAGAAATCCAAGATTTTGAGGGGACCTTCAAGACTATATAGCCCAATATCCAAACTAGTGAAGATAATCTTGTATAATATCCCAGGTGTGACAAACAACCTTACCTCAGTTCAAAATTTCCAGTGATAGGGTAAATGCCTAAATTACCTCCTGATGTACCCTTTTTCATTGTCAGATAGTTCTTTTAGGAATTTGGGCCTTTCAAAGAGAAAATATACCTTTTCTTCATTGAAGAGATGAAAACCAGGGGCATGGACTATTTTATATTCTATCAGGTACAGTTAATGTGTTGATTTTATTGAATTGCCTTTTTATCCTTCTTTTTGAATCTTTATGTAAATGGATGGTCAGGGAAGAAAGGGTATATTAATAAATAAATGTGATATAAAAATAAAAGACAAATAAAAACAAGGTTAAATATCTTTATAAAGGAAATTCTTTCTTATATTAAGCCAAAATCTGTCTTTCTATAACCATACTACATTGGTCTTAGTTCTAATATTTCAATTTAATAAACCATTGTCTCCTTCTTCTTCTAAAAATATAGTGCATTTGAGATCAATAAATTTGTCTAAATCATGTTAGAAGCCAATCTTTAATCATGTTGTTGATCTCATGTATGCCTCAGGATCTAGGATCCCTGGGTTGGAGCTGCACTGCCACCTATTAGGTATTTCCCATGCAAAGATGATAGGGATCACCAAAATTGATATTCTTCCACAAAGAATCTGATTTTAGTTGGCTCAGCATGTTCCTCAATACTAGTATGACAAAATGGTAGGAGTATTGAAATGAGAAGAAATTGAAATTAAATTGGGGAATTCAAAGAAAGGCAAAAAATGATTCCTGCTCTCAAGGAACTCCCAATCCAATGTGAGAACCAATACACTAGCAACTACATACAAATAAAATATAGACTAGATAACTTGGAGAAAATCTCAGAGCAAATTACCAAATTAAGGAGTGCTGAGAAAGATGAGAAGATGAGAAAGATGATACAGAAGATAGATTTTAGTTAAGAATTGAAGAAGCCATGAAACTCTATAGGGAGACATAAGGTACAGAAATATTGAACATTGATACAAATTTCAAAAAATTTGAAAAAATGGAATCTTTCGGCACACTCATAGGCATTTTCTTCCAGGTTGACATCAATTCTTTAATACACATTCGTTAGGCATAATAACTCAACTTCAACCAATTGAACAGCACTCTTAGTAACAACATTTCTCCATTTTATTCTCAAGGTTATAATGGTAAACTTTGTCAAATGCTTGTGAAAATCCTAGTACAGCACTATTTCCAAAATATTTCTTAGATCTAATAATCTTATTTAGCAATCATAATAAGGAAAACAAGATTCAATAGGTATATGATTGCTTAATGAATTCTTGTTTGCTCTTAATGATCCTCTGTTTATTTGCTCAGCACTAACCAATCATTTTTTGTTAAATTCTGTCATAGATACACAAACTTTCTAGTCTTTAGTTTCCACAGTCTATCTCTGTTCATTTTTTAAAAATTGGAATATTTGCCTATGTCCAGTCTCCTGGTATGTCTTCCATTTGCCATGATTTCTCAAAAAAAACTGAATGATTTTTCAATCTGCAAGTTCTTTCAGTTCCCTAGAACATAAATTTATCTAGATCTAGAGTACTGAATTCATTTTTAAATGACTTGTCTCATTTTCTCAATAGTTTCCAATTTTTTCTTTACAATATTTGTAAATATTTTTCCAGTTTTCCAGTTTGATGATCATTCTCCTTGATGGAGATGAGAATATTGGCACTATTTTTAATGATGAATCAGTGAAGGATTTCAGAAAATAAAATATAGATGTTGTTACATTATAAAAACTAGTACCAGAAAAGACCAGCCTCCAGAACGCCTATCAGATACCAATGGGTCATGGCAGCTTCCCAACTTTTCTTGGAGAATCATTTCCTAACTATCACGACACTAATTATGAACTGACATTGAGATCCTACTGCAAATGACAAGCTCGTGCTTCATTAGTTAAATCCATAGGGGAAGTGGAAGTATTCTGGCTACTCTACTCTGCCAGGGAAGGAGAGAGGTCATCCCTTTGATATAATAACAATCAGTCATAACTACAACACAATGACTAGAATGACAAGAAACCATTAAGCAGCATCTTCTCTAAGCATCTTTAGACTCAAATCTCCATTCATTCATTCTCCCTTAGTCAGACAATATGATTTCAGATTTCCTGCAGTGGAATGTGAAACAATTTCTTCTCCAGCCTTGAATTTTATTAATCCAATCCCTCAGATGCCACAGATTCCATTCCAAGTCACAAGAGGGCAATCTGCAGCTGTGTGTCATCTACTTGGGCGATTCCTCTTAGAAACAGCTCCCAGGGGCAGCCCAGTGGTACTAAAGAGTGAGAGAATCCAGATGAATCCCAGGGGACATCCTACAATATTCTGGGAAGGGCTGATGAGAACTTACCCAGAGTTACTGGCTGAGATTATGTTTGCTCTCTCCATAGTAAACCCATGCTGTATTGTCCAAATTCACATGATCCAACAAATCCATCCTTAGGTTTTCCTCAAACCTATCACAGTAGAACAAATTGCCTATAATTCTAACTTTTTTACATTTATTCATCAGCCATAGAGTGCCAGGTCTATCCAGAACATCTAAAGCTAGAATATTTGATATAAACGGGTCACTTATGACTACCTAGACCAGTTCAAAAAAATAGGAAGAATGCCTAATTTGTAGGTTGATTGATTGCAGTTTACCAGATCTTCAAAATTAATAGAGTCTGGTTAAAACAAGGAGATCTCAAATTTCTTTTGTCTATCTTAAAAGCCAAATGTTATTGACACAAAGCATTTCCTACCAATGACCATTAAAAGAACTGAGGGGGAAATGACCTTTATTTTGTCAGATTCAATTTAGCTACACAAAACTGCTCTCAGATGTTCTTCTTATTTGCTGTTGCTTTTCAAAAAACACAAGGAAGTTGGAGAAAGAAAGAAGAATATCGTCTTTGACAGGTTCATTTCTCTCTATGTCAACAGAACATAGATGGATAGATAGATAGAAAAAGACAGACAGGCAGATAAGCAGACAAACAGAGAGATAGATACTGCTTCAGTTAAACAAAATGAATTCAGCTAAATTAAGTATTATAGAATTCTGAACTATTATTGTACCCATGTCTACCCATAACAATCAAGTCATTCTAAGGATAACCAGACCAGAGTGGGTCATGCTTTCCAATTTACCCAACTTCCAGCTTATCTGCCTCTGCCACAGAGTTTCAAAGTGGAAAGAAACATTTAGTTCAATCCCTCTGTAATATCCATGTAAACTCCTGATTTCAATCTTCATAAAAAGAAATCACGGAAAATCAAACTATTGTTATTTCTCCATCAGGGCTAAAATTTAAATAACAGAAATAAAGGAAAGGACAAGCGTTTTGAGAGGTAATCTCAATTTCTCATAATTCAAATGAAGTTATACTAAATAGCTTCTAAGGTCCCTTCCTGTTAAGCTCTTAGTCAATGAACATATGATCTTACATTCATTTATTCACATTTCAAAACTTTAAGGATCCGTGATTTTGTATGTGTAGGTACTGCTTGTACCTGTAAAAATTGTAACCATTCCATACTTTAACAGAAGGTCTTTATGTATTCATGGGCTAAAATTGCATCCCTCTGCTTTTCCAGATGCCCCCAGCTTGTATCCTATCAATATTGGCTTCAAAAATTCAGTGTTATCACCATGTCACATAATTAACTGAACAATGATTAACCATCTTGTTCCTGGGACAGGGAATATAAAATGTGCCCTGGGAGAAACACTTCAGAGGTAGTACCATGGGCAGTAATGAAGAGAGTTTAAAAGGGAAAAAAAATCAACATCTGGGAACTTTTTATTTTAACTAGTTTTTCTAAATTACTAAAGGTTGAGGGAAAGTTGGTGTAATGGAGAGAGAGCTGACCTTGGAACTAGAAAAACCTAAGTCCTGTTTCTAATACTGCATGGGTTGTGTGAACCTGAGTAAGTTACTTAAGCTCTCACCACTCTAGACAACTTTTTAAGAATATATCTTGCCAACAAGATTTGCACTGCAAGAAGCTCTTCTCTATGAGCTTCTGTAACAATGAAATCACAAGTCCAGTCTCTAACTAATAGTTAGACTTTATTATTGCATGGCAAAAAGATAAAAAATGCTTCCATGTACCCTGATAAAGTTATTAACTTCAAACAGAGCCCCAGTTACCTCACTATAGTTGTAGTTCTGGTAATGAATTTATTGTATAAGCACAAATTATGTGACTATTGTGTATATATACTACCTAGGATAATTCTTATGGGAAGCCATTAGAGCATTGTGGGGATTATTTCCAAAAGAAATCTGCCCTGTTTTAGCAATTTTTTGTGCTTTAGGTTCAATCCACATGGACGGCTGCCTCCATGGATGTCTGCAGGGTCTGAACATTACTTATCTGAAGATCATGATGTAGCTATCACTCCTGCAAAGGGATCTGATGCATACAGTTCTAGGCATCAAGCCAGTCACAGACTCATAAAGACATTTTCCTTGTACTCTTCATTAGGCAGGCCACCTGAGCTGGCCATATTCCAGAGATGCTCTGAACAGACAACATGGTACATTGTTTGTCTTTTGTAGATGTGAAAGAAGAGTATGAAGAAAGGAAAGCTGAAAACATTTTTTCTCAGAGAAAGTCTGATTTCTATTAATGAAACTTTCTCAGATATTGTAAGAGAATACCTTTTCTGGAAATCTAGTCCCATGGAATTAAGGGTTGGGACTCCCCCAACCCTTCCTCAACACATACATCACACAGATCCAATAGTACTAGCCCTTGCAAGAACTGGACCTCACCTGCCCCCCATGACCCATTATGGGTGACTCTGGGGAGTGATAGAGCTGTGGGCAAGAAATCAGGTTCACAACAATCAGTTTATTAAGTTAAATCAAAGAACAGGAAGGACATAACAGAGAAAGGCATGGTATGATTGAGAGACTGTTGGATTTCATGTTCAAAAATTAGGATCCAAGTTCTTGTTCTTCCACCTACCCTTGGGGCAAGTCACTTCACCTATGATCTTTAGTTTCTTTATTTGTAAAATGAGGGACATGGACTAGATAATCTTTCAAATTCTTTTCAACTCTAAATCTTATCACTGCTTGTTCCTTATGAAGTCCCTGATGCCAAAGTTGAATTCAATTGGATGCTGTTCTATAAACATTTATTAAATCCCTACAAGGTGCCAGGCACTGTGTCAGGGGCTGAGGACATAGACAAAAAGTCAGTCTTACTACCGAAGAGCTTATATTCTTCCATGGGCAAACATATACACAGAGAAACAAATATTTAAAAAAGTAGAAATATGAACACATACACACCAAAGAAACTTACACAGGAAAAGGTCCACTAAAACTTGGGGGAATCAAGTTGATTGATTGGTTAGTTGGTTGTTCTTCATTCTCAAAGAATACCTAAATGACACCACTATGTTGAAATCAAGGTACAATATGTCTGAATGGATAGAGATTAAAAGAGAAAAGACCAGTTAGTCAATTAGCAAGCAACTATGAAGTGCCTACTATGTTCTTTTTATTGTACTAATGCTGGGGATTATAAATGTATTGCAACAGTTCAAGTGGTGAGCTAATAAGGTGATGAAGTGTTAAGGTGATTGGTGACAAGGCCTTGAACTGGAGATATGTCCATATAAATGGAAACAAAAGGGCAAAGAAGTAATGGAAGTAGAACCAACAAAATATAGCAACTAACAGGACAGGTGAGGGGACATAGGAAAAGTAAGAATCAAAGAAAAATTTGAGATTGTGAATCTGGGTGACAAAAAGGAAGACAGGCCCAAGGCCAACGTCACTGCCACCATCTCTGTTACTTAAACAATGAAATTCCCTAATGAAAAAAAAATCAAATGATGGTGGCTTAGCTGTACCAGATCTAAAATTATATTATAGAGCAGCAGTTACCAAAACTATTTGGTATTGGCTAAGGAATAGATTAGTTGATCAGTGGAATAGAGTAGGTTCAAGGGATAAAACAGTCAACAAATATAGCAACCTAGTCTTTGACAAACCCAAAGATCCCAGCTTTTGGGATAAGAACTTACTGTTTGATAAAAATTGCTGGGAAAATTGGAAACTAATATGGCAGAAACTAGGCATTGATCCATACTTAACGCCGTACACCAAGATAAGGTCAAAATGGGTTCATGACCTAGGCATAAAGAATGAAATCATTAATAAATCAGAGGAACATAGGATAGTTTACATCTCAGACCTGTGGAAGGGGAAGGTCTTTACGACCAAAGCAGAACTAGAGATCATTACTGATCACAAAATAGAAAATTTTGATTATACCAAACTGAAAAGTTTTTGTACAAACAAAACTAATGCAGACAAGATTAGAAGGGAAGCAATAAACTGGGAAAATATTTTCAGTCAAAGGTTCTGATAAAGGCCTCTTTCCAAAATATAAGAGAATTAACCTAATTTATAAAAATCGCACTCCAATTGAAAAATGGTCAAAGGATATGAACAGACAATTTGATGAAGAAATTGAAACTATTTCTAGTCATATGAAAAGATGCCCAAGTCATTATTAATCAGAGAAAATGCAAATTAAGAACTCTAAGATACCACTACACACCTGTCAGATTGGCTAAATGGGAAAAATAATGATGATTGTTGAGGATTTAAAACTGGGACATTGATTCATTGTTTGGAGTTGTGAACTTCCAACCATTTTTGGAGAGTTTGGAACTATGTCAAAAAGTTATCAAACGTATACCCCTTTGATCCAAGGACTTCTGGGATTATTCCCAAAAGAGATTAAAAGGGAAAGGACCTGTATGCACGAATGGGGACCCCTTTGTAGGGTAGAAACTGGAAACTGAATGGATGTCCATCAGTTGGAGAATGGCTGAATAAATTGTGGTATATGAAAATTATGGAATATTACTGTTCTGTAAGAAATGACCAACAGGATGATTTCAGAAAGGCCTGGAGAGACTTACACGAACTGATGCTGAGTGAAATGAGCAGGACCAGGAGATCATTATATACTTCAACAACAATACTATATGATGACCAGTTCTGATGGACCTGGCCATCCTCAGCAACGAGATCAACCAAATCATTTCTAATGGAGCAGTAATGAACTGAACTAGCTATACCCAGAAAAAGAACTCTGGGAGATGACTAAAAACCATTACATTGAATTCCCAATCCCTATATTTATGCACACCTGCATTTTTGATTTCCTTCACAAGCTAATTGTACAATAATTCAGAGTCTGATTCTTTTTGTACAGCAAAATAATGTTTTGGTCATGTATACTTATTATGTATCTAAGTTATATTTTAATATATTTAACATCTACTGGTCATCCTGCCATTTAGGGGAGGGGGTGGGGGGGTAAGAGGTGAAAAATTGGAACAAGAGGTTTGGCAATTGTTAATGCTGTAAAGTTACCCATGTATATATCCTGTAAATAAAAGGCTATTAAATTAAAAAAAAAAAAAAAAAAAAACAATGAAATTCCCTTTCACAATATAACCCTCCAAAGTTCTGAGATGCTTCCTTATGTCATGGGTAAGCCTGGACCCCAAACATCCCCTTCACAAAGCTACTCATGCTTCCAGGAGCAAAATAACACACACATTAATGAGGGTTTGGGGAAATGCCTTCAGATTGATCTGTTATCATAATCACTTGCCTGGCCCTGAAGTTGCTGAAGCTGGGCTCTGTATCATTGAAGGAGGGACTGTAACTGCCGTGACATCATTCCTCATAACTAATCCGTGGATACAAGCTCCAACAGCCAGATCATCATTTCTCCACCCCGACCACGGAGCCATACAAAGGAGGAATGCACCCCTGCATTATGGCTAAGTGCCACCGAGCTCTGGGTCTTTCCTCTGGTTTGCAGCAGTTCTTTCTCCAACAGCTGGCAGTAAACTGCTTTGTTTCCCTCAATATCCAGGGAGTAATAATAATAATGGTTAGCATTTTATAGCACTTTAAAATTTATAAAATGCTTTGCATACATTATTACATTTGATCCTCAATAATTCTATGTAGTAAGTGGTGCAAGTAACATCATATCAGTTTTACAGATTAAGAAACTGAGGCTTGAAGAGCTTGTGCCTTTTCACACAGCTACTGAACTGAGCTTTGCACTAGCCGATGCCCGACGTGAAAGACAGTTCTTGCCACATTCCACCAGGCTGTCTCTCCCCTCGAAGAGGAGACCCAGAGTTCCCTTCTAAAACAATGGAAAGATGTCCTAAGAACTGCTAATGACAGAACAGAGTCCCTGACTCCAAACCCCTACCAAAGTACTTGGCCAGCCTGGCAGACTGATGAAAAGCACTTGATTATTTGAAACTATCACATTTGACAATTGCTCCATGAAATGAATATTTTTGTCCTGTTATAGCAATGAAGTGAAAATTAGTTGTGATGGCCAATGTCATGAATAGAAAATCATATTCTTCTTGGGGAAATATTCTCTCTCCTTGCTATATTCTCATTATCCAACCTACCTACTCTCCTCCTTTTTTTCCCTTACTTATCTTAGCAGTAAATAGGAGGAGCAGAGCAATCAGAAAAGCAACTTCTGTCACCAGCCTATCCCAGACCTGAACTGCTTCCTAACTAACCCTAATGTCTTCCAAAGCATCCAGGGTAGGAAGGTTCTTCATGAGAGACAGACAGACAGAGATGCAGAGACACAGGGAGACCAAAACAGAAAGAAGCAAACTACAATTGCACAAATAAACAAATACAAAATATATAGGAGAGGTACATTAACAAATTAGGTGCTCCAGCTCTAGTTATTAATAATAATCATAATAACTAACTTTCCCTTAACTCCAACCTAAATCTTTACTTCCCTGAAACTTGTACCTATTCTCTTGTTCTCTCTTCTGAAGTCAGTCAGAACTAGCCTAATCCCTCTTCTATTTCACACCCTTCAGAAATTTGAAAACAGCAACTTATTACAGGATCTCTAAACAAATAGCCTTAAATTTCTTTATTTTCCCAGAGTCTCATTGTGCTATGAGGAAAAATAACATGTTAACTGCTTGCCTGTTTTTCTTCTGTGACTTCCCTAGCAATATTTTCTTTCACAGCTTATGCAGTGCAAGAAGTTAAGAATCAAGGTGTTTGGAAATGAATGGCTAGGTTTCTAAATGGCCTGTCTATCTGTCTGTCTGTTAATCCAGTGAGGCAGTAATGATTGGCTTTAGTGAATCCCATCATGCCTCTCTTGTTGGGAGCTATACCAATCAATACAAGTCTAATTGGCTTTATGTGCTACATGTGTTCTTGAATAATAATAGCATGGAGAAAAAGGGGATATGAGAGCCAGAAGAGGACTTAGAGATCCTTTGTTCTATAAGTGGAAAAACTAAGGCCCAAAAAGAGAAAAGAATTTACTCAAGATCACATAGAAAATCAAAAATAAATCAATTGATAGTAGATATGTGATCCTAGGTAAATCATGTTATCTCAGTGCTTCAGTTTCTTATCTGAAAAATAGGAGCAGGGATTGGTGGAGATAGTGTCTAAGTCCCGATTTAGATCTATGATCTCAAGAACTTTTCCTTATACATATTTTTTTAACTTTAAGTGCTAAGCATTATGTGGCCATACTATTTAAAGAAAAAAAAAATCCTATAGCATTTTCTTTTGTAATGAGAGCAGCAACAATAATAATAGCATTTTAATAGCAGTTTATGGGTTACAAAGTATTTTGCATATATACTAGTTCATTTGACCCTCACAACAAACCTTCAAAGTGCTATTACTATCATTATTCCCATTTTACAGATAAAGAAACCATCAACTGAAGTTCAGAGGGATCAAGTGACTTGGTCAGGATCACATAGCTAGTTAGTGCCTGAGGTCATATTTGAACTCAGGTTTTCCTGACTCTGTTCTAACACTATTCATTAACTATGTTCTAAAGAAAAGCTTTATCTCTATATTGAATACTTCTCTAAGTACGATATTCATATGACTTGTTTTCTTAAAGGAAAAAAATCCTTGTTAAGATTTGATTACATATTCCAAAGAAGCTAATATTGAATGTTAACTGGCAAAGATGTAACACAGAACTGTGGAAAGAAATGGAACCTGTGGCCTGGATATAATTAGTTGAATATATTTAGTTAATATTAGCTGCCTCCACATTCCATCCCTCAGTAACCCTTTAGATTACTGTCTGCAGATTGAAAATTGGAGGTCTGTATGTTGGCCTGAGCCTACATAAACCTGTTTGGGGGAAGCTGTTGGTTAGGGTTCAGTTTTAGGAGCTTCTTCATATTTGTAGTCATGCATATATGTACGAGAAAGATTATAGATGTGATTTCTCTGTGGTGTAAGTTCACCCCTTTTCTTCCCCCAAGAGAGTGCAGTCACACCCTCTCTGTAAATGAGGCAGCTGGCTCCCACTTTTCCAGGCTGAGAGATTGCTGTCTCTACTCTGCAAGTAGGCGGACAGTTGGAGATGATTTACTGGAAGGGTTCCTCAAGTGTAATTGTAGCATAATTACATTAGAAACCATCTCCACGTGTGGTCACAATGTTTTCTAACAAAAGTCTTCTAATGCATGAAAACTAGTATCTTACAAGTATTTAACTCCTGCCTTGAAAATTCACATGAACAAATCTTAGTTAGAAATTACAGTATGGAATAATGAAAATATGCTGAATTTGAAGTTTAGTGACCTGGGTTCAAATCCAAATGAAAGTCACTCAATTTTTCTCAGCCTCCATTTCTTCCTCTGTCAAATGAGGAGCTTGGAATAAAGGGCTTCTCATGTCTTTTCTAGAACTAAGTCTAGAAGCACATCTCCCCTGGTGGAGTGGAAAGAACGATGGATTTGGAGTCAGAAACTCCACGTATGAGTCTCACCTGGGACATTTTTTAACAGCATGAATTTGGTCAAGTTATTTCATTTCTCAAGCCCTGATTTTCTTCATCTCTAAAATAAGGGAGATGACTAGGTAACTTCTAAAGACTCCCCCCACATATATACCTCCTCTGATGTCTCAGATCACACATGACTGTCCTACATGAGTACTAAGATTGCCAAACAGGCACAAAGTCAACATCAGGAACACAGGAGCCGATGCCAGCAAGCAGCCAATGAGGCAACTAATATTTATTTATTGAGTTCTTAATATCTGGTAGGGTTTGTGCTAAGTGCTACAGGAGTGGGGAGAGAGAGACAGAGACAGAGAGAGACATTCAGAGACTGAGACAGAGAGTGAGACAGAGAGACAGAGAGAGAGAGACAGAGAGAGAGAGAGACAGAGAGAGAGAGAGAGAGAGAGAGAGAGACAGAGAGAGAAAGAGAGAGAGAGAGAGAGAGAGAGAGAGAGAGAGAGAGAGAGAGAAACACAGAGACAGAAACAGACAGAAGAGACACAGAGAGAGAGACAGAGAAATAGGGAGGGAGAGGGGGGAAGAAAGAGAGAGAGAGAGAAAGAGAGAGACAGAGACAGAAACAGAAACAGACAGACAAAGAGATAGAGCCAGAGAGAGATAGAGAGACAGAGGCAGAGAAACAGAGACAGAGAGAGAGAAGGAGGGAAAGAGAGAAACAGGGAAGGAGAGGGGAGAAAGAGAGAGAGAGAAAGAGACATAGAGACAAAGACAAAGACAGACAGAGACAGAGAGGGAAGGAAAGAAAGAGGGAGGGAGGGAGGGAGGGAGGGAGGATTAACTGTTTTCCAGATCACCCGTTTTCCTTGTCTTTGCATTCTAGATCACTTGTTTCCCCCGTCTTTGTGTTCTAGATCATGTCAGCCTGTGTTCTAGATCTCCTGTTTCTCCTGTATTTGTGTGCTAGATCATCTTTCCTCCCTGTCTTTGCATTCGCTCTCACATTTTAGATCACCTGTTTCCCCTGTCTTTGCATTCCAGATTACCTGTTTTCTGGAACACCTGTTTTCTAAATCACCTGTCTTCTGTCTTTGCATTCTAGATCACCTGTTGTATATACGTGATAAACTGAGAGGTAGTCTCAGAAATTAGACATTAGGATTGGAGATGAAGAGGAAAGGCTTCTGACAAAAGGTGGGAACTTGGCTGCTTCTTCCAGGGAAGCAAGGTTGCCATGATGAGGTGGGACACAGCCAGTGCGAATGCTCAGTCAGGAAATGGAGTGTCATGCCTAAGGAAGAGCAAGAAGGCCAGGCCTTGCAGTGGATTGTAAGATGGACTACATTTGCATAGACATGGTTTTCAAAGAGCTGCCCATGCATTCTTATGAGATCCTTCTAAGTACCTTTTGAGATAGGTGAACAAGAGAGTTATTATTGTCCCCATTTCACAGATGTGGCATCAAGAAATTAGGGTGAGTGCCAGAGGAACAAAAAGAGAAGCTTCTAAGAGACACAGATTCCCTATGATTTTGCAGATTTATTTAACAGCATCAGGGCTAATGTTACCATCATTCTTTTGCCAGTCCACCCAATGACATGTTATCCTGTGCCTAATGACACAGTACTATTCTCTCATTCTCAATCTTCCTCCAGCATACAAGGAAAATCCTCTAAATAAACTCCCTAATCACCAACAAAATCCAACAGCAAGAGATACAAAGAGAAATTCCATTCAAAATAACTGTCGACAGCATAAAATATTTGGGAATCTATCTACCAAAGGAAAGTCAGGACTTATATGAGCAAAATTACAAAAAACTTTTCACACAAATAAAATCAGACTTAAATAATTGGAAAAATATTAAGTACTCTTGGATAGGTCGAGAAAATATAATAAAGATGACAATACTCCCTAAACTATTTATTTAGTGATATACCAATCAGACTTCCAAGAAAATATTTTAATGATCTAGAAAAAATAACAACAAAATTCATATGGAAGAACAAAAGGTCGAGAATCTCAAGGGAATTAATGGAAAAAAATAATCAAATGAAGGTAGCCTAGCTGTACCTGATCTAAAACTATATTATAAAGCCGCAGTCTCCAAAACCATTTGGTATTGGCTAAGAAATAGATTAGTTGATCAGTGGAACAGGTTAGGTTCACAAGACAGAATAGTCAACTATAGCAATCTAGTGTTTGACAAACCCAAAGATCCTAACTTTTGGGATAAGAATTCATTATTTGACAAAAACTGCTGGTATAACTGGAAGCTAGTATGGCAGAAATTAGGCATGGACCCACACTTAACACCATATACCAAGGTAAGATCAAAATGGGTCCATGATTTAGGCATAAAGAACGAGATTATAAATAAATTAGAGAAACATAGGATAGTTTATCTCTCAGACCTGTGGAGGAGGAAGAAATTTGTGACCAAAGATGACCTAGAGAACATTATTGATCACAAAATAGAAAATTTTGATTACATCAAATTAAAAAGCTTTTGTATAAACAAAACTAATGCAATCAAGATTAGAAGGGAAGCAACAAACTGGGAAAACATCTTCACAGTTAAAAGTTCTGATAAAGGCCTCATTTCCAAAATATATAGATAATTGACTCTAATTTATAAGAATTCAAGCCATTCTCCAATTGATAAATGGTCAAAGGATATGAACAGACAATTTTCAGATGATGAAATTGAAACTATTACCACTCATATGAAAGAGTGTTCCAAATCACTATTGATCTGAGAAATGCAAATTAAGACAACTCTGAGATACCACTACACACCTGTCAGATTGGCTAAAATGACAGGAAAAAATAATGATGATTGTTGGAGGGGATGCGGGAAAACTGGGACATTGATGCATTGTTGGTGGAGTTGTGAATGAATCCAACCATTCTGGAGAGCAATCTGGAATTATGCCCAAAAAGTTATCAAACTGTGCATACCCTTTGACCCAGAAGTGCTACTACTGGGATTATACCCCAAAGAGATACTAAAGAAGGGAAAGGGACCTCTATGTGCCAAAATGTTTGTGGCAGCCCTGTTTGTAGTGGCCAGAAATTGGAAAATAAATGGATGTCCATCAACTGGAGAATGGTTGGGTAAATTGTGGTATATGAAGGTTATGGAATATTATTGTTCTGTAAGAAATGACCAGCAGGATGAATACAGAGAGGACTGGAGAGACTTACATGAACTGATACTAAGTAAAATGAGCAGAACCAGGAGATCATTATATACTTCAACAACGATACCGTATGAAGATGTAATCTGATGGAAGTGGATTTCTTTGACAAAGAGACCTAATTCAGTTTCAATTGATCAATGATGGACAGAAGCAGCTACACCCAAAGAAAGAACAATGGAAAATGAATGTAAACTTTTTGCATTTTTGTTTTTCTTCCCAGGTTATTTTTACCTTCTGAATCCAATTCCCCCTGTGCAACAAGAGAACTGTTTGGTTCTGCACACATATATTGTATCTAGGATATACTGCAACATATTCAACATATATAGGACTGCTTGCTATCTAGGGGAGGGAGTGGTGGGAGAGAGGGAAAAAATCGGAAGAGAAGTGAGTGCAAGGGAAAATGTAAAAAATTACCCTGGCAAGGGCTCTCTCAATAAAAAGTTATTATAATAATAAAAAAAAAAAAATAAGCTCCCTAAATCACCACTCCAATCTAGTCTCTCAATGTTCAGAGTGAACAAAACTAGCACTGAAGTTCCTTCAAAAAAAGTTTGTATTAATCCCCTACGATGCTCAAGGAATTTTATTATGCCATAAAGCATAAAGATCAAAAACAATCCTTGGCTTTAAGAAATTTACAATTGAACAGGAGGATAGAAATTCAACAGGTATTCAAATTAGGTAAATGCATGATAATTTTAGGGAGTGAAAGAGCATTAACATCTATGTGAGTGGGTGTAAGAAATCAGCAGCAACTACAGGTTCTAGGAAATATATATCTTTGTTTTTGACCTGTAGTATCCCAAGATCCTGACATGAGGAAACTAAGGGTCATGAAAGGAATGTGGCTTGCCCAAACAAAGATTGGACTAGAATTCAAGATCTATGACTCTCAATTCCATGCTTTCTTTCAGTATTTACTGATACTCTTTCCATTTCTGCATAGTTGGTCATACTTGGAGTTCAGCATCTCTCTCACCATTCAGCAATCTCATCTGCTGGTAGAGCTCACAACCCATATGTACTTTCTCATCTTGTGTAATATTTCTCTATCTATCTCCATAAATCTTCTATAGAAGATCATAGAAGATCATGGGCTCAAGATTTCCTCTGGTTCTTTTAAGATATATTATTCTGATCTCTTGTCATAATAGAAAGCAGACTGTTCATTTTCTTTTTTTTTTCCATGCCTGGTCATTTTTTTCCATGCCTGGTCATTTTGTTTTCTTTTTCTTTTTTAATTTTAATTATAGTTTTTTATTGACAAAACATATGCATGGGTAATTTTTCAACATTGACCCTTGCAAAAACTTCTGTTCCAACTTTTCTCCTCCTTCTCTCCACCCTCTCTCCACTCCCTTCCCTATACATGTTAAATATGTTAAAGTATATGTTAAATACAATATATGTTTATACAATTATCTTGCTACATAAGAAAAACTGGATTTAGAAAGAAGATAAAAATAACCGGGGAAGAAAAACAAAAATACAAACAACAGAAAGAGTGTAAATGCTATGTTGTGGTCCACACTCATTTCCCAATGTTCTTTCGCTGGGTGTAACTGGTTCTGTTCATTACTAATCAATTGGAACTGATCTGGATCCCCTCATTGTTGAAGATAACCACATCCATCAGAATTGATTCTCATATAGTATTGTTGTTGCCGTGTATAATGATCTCCTGGCTCTGCTTATTTCATTTAGCATCAGTTCATGTATGACTCTCCAAGCCTCTCTGTATTCATCCTGTTAGTCATTTATTACAGAACAATACTATTCCATAACATTCATAGACCACAATTTACCCAACCATTCTCCAATTGATGGGCATCCGTTCAATTTCCAGTTTCTAGCCCCTACAAAAAGGGGCGGCCATAAACATTTTTGCACATACAGGTCCCTTTCCTCAGACTCTGCATTTTCAAAGGCTAGTTCACTGAAGTGCAAACCCAGGCAGGTTGCACAAAGCAACAAAATTTTCTAGCAGATGAGCTATCTACTCCCCAAGAATGAGCCTGTCCGTGAAGTAAAATATGCCCTTAAACTTGAGAGATCTACTTAAAAGAGACAGGGTCCTTAAGAAAAGCCAGCTGTGCAAAGGAGTTAGATGATGGCAATTCTAGGGGCAAAGCTAGGGGCTTTTTCTATATTGTGAGACTGGGCTGCACCATTGCAATGTATGTTACCCAGTCCCAAACTAAGAGTATTATACATGGTAGACACTTAATAAATATTTATTTACCAAATACTAAACTTTAAAGAAATTCAGACTCTTATGACAGACTCCACCCCCTTAGGGTTAAGGAATCATCCTTATAATTGTGTTCATCCTCATATTTTGTCTGGTTCTAAGTATCTCATTGTAAGAAGGAAATCGGTGACCATTGATGAGCTATGATCATAGTATCAAAGGATCCTAGAAGGGACCTTAGAGGCCATCAAGTCCAACTGCCTTATTTTACACATGAACAAATTAAAGCAGAGAAATGATTTTCCCAGAATCATCCAGCTATTAAGTGTTTGAAGCAAGATTTAAACTCAGGTCTTTCTGACTGAAAGACCAGCACTCTATTCACTCTCCCAGCCTGCTCCCATGATGACCAAGGGCTTCTAGGTCATACTATGTTAGACAAAATTGAAATTGTTCAACCTAGAGAAGACTTCGAGGAAATATGATAATTATCTCAAAGGGCTATCATATGGAAGATTAGACTTCTGCTTAGCTCCTGAAACCATAACTGATTTCCTTCCAAAGATAGAGACTTGATATAAAAAAAAAATTTCAAGCAACTAAGTTCATCCAAAAGTGTAAGAGTCTCGTTCAAGAAGATCCAAGATCTTCTAAGTTCCATGTCATATTGAAGGATCAGCTCTTCTGGCCTGGCCACATGAGTTACTGTCTTTATGTCCTTGATTAAGGCCACAGTTTGGTCAAGGGCATGACTCCTTCTAAGGTAGAAACATGAGCAACCAAGCAGGATATTAAACCCTTCTTCATACTGCTTCTATTTAAAGACATGTGGTCAACCAAGGAAAAACTGTATGAAGGGGTTGGATGGTTTTGCTAACCTACTATTTTTCCTCATTCTATTTTTTGTCTTTGTTTTAAGGGATGAGGAAGGGAAAGGGAGAAGAATATGCAGACATAAAGGTGAAAAATAACAAAAATATACATTAAAAAGTGGATCTGAAAATTAAGGCAGAAGAGAATTACTATCAGTGATGTCCCCACAGCAAGAATGCCCATTAAGTAACATTGCGTTCATAGGCTTGAGAACTGTAAGACTCTAAAAGAAGGATCAAGAAACTATGGTACAAAGGCCAAATCTAACCTACTTTTATATGGGCTACAAGCCAAGAATGTTTTTTCATATTTTAATACAGTAAAATTTTATTTATGTAACAAACATTCCTTGCTCATGATCCATACAAAAACAGGTAACAGGTCACATTTGGCCCAAAGGCTATAATTTGTTAACCTCCTACTCTAAACAGATCATTTAGTCCAATTCCTTTATTTTACAGATAAGGAAATTGGGAGGTATTGTTCAAGGCTACGGAGGTAGTAACAGACAAAGTCAGGATGAAACCTAATTATTCTGACTTCAAATTCATTTTCCTTGCTATAATACCAAACCTCTTTTCTTCAAAGATAATCCTTTAATGTTCACCATCATTTATCACAACTGATCTAAAAAGTGAGAGTTGTGGATAGAAAGGAAAACATATTCCCATTGATCAGATGATAGGTTGTTGGCGGGACCGGGGGGTTGGATTGTTTTTCTTTTAATGTAGACTTGCAATTTCATTGATATAGGAAACTCTCATTTCTTCTATTAATGCTTCTACCAAGCAGTAGCTACTTTGAAACTCAGTTTTAGACAGTGACTGGGACTGAGGATATCATCATTCTTTTCAGGGGAATAGGTACTAGACCACTGATTTCACTGCATAAGGATATATAGATATAGAAATAAATTGACAGATATGGATACAGATTTCAGCATTTTTTTCAGGGAATAGTTACATTAATTTCACTATATAATGATAGATAGAAATTAATGTAATTTCACTATATAATGATAGATAGATAGATACATAGGTAGATATCAGCATTTTTTTCAGGGGAATGGATACTAGATCATTGATTTCATTGTATAAGGAATTCTCCACAAAGGAAACTCCATCTAACTACAACAGTTAAGCACTTTTTTCTGCAATATGTAGTCTTTGAAAGTAAGTTAGTCAATGAAAATTTATTTTTTAAAGATGTTATTTTCAAAACGCATGTATTAAATTTTCAACATTCAACCCTGCAAAACCTTGTGTTCCAATTTTCCCTTCCTTCCTCCCACCCTCTCCCCTAGATGCCAAGTAATCCAATATATGTTAAACATGTGCAATTCTTCTATACATATTTCCACAATTATCATGCTGCAGAAGAAAAATCACGTCAATAAGGGGAAAAAATGAGAAAGAAAACAAAATGCAAGCAAACAATGACAAAAAATTGAAAATTCTATGTTGTGATCCACATTCAGTCCCCACAGTCCTCTCTCTGGTTGCAGTTGGCTCTCTTCATCATAAGATCATTGGAATTGGTCTAAATAGCCTCATTGTTGAAAAGAGCCATTTCCACCAGAACTGACTATTGTATAATTTTGCTATTGAATTGTACAATGTTACTCGGCCATTCTCCAACTGATGGGCATCCACTCAGTTTCCAGTTCCTTGCCACTACAAAAAGGGCTGCCACAAACATTTTTGCAGACATAGGTCCTTTTCCTTTTTTTATAATTTCTTCATACAGGCCCAGTAGAGACACTGGTAGATCAAAGGATATGCACAATTTGATAGCCTTTTGGGCATAATTCCAAATTTCTCTTTCCAATGGTTGGATCGATTCACAACTCCACCACAATGTATCAGTGTCCCAGTTGTCCCATGTCCCCTCTAACATTTACCATTATCTTTTCCTATCATCTTAGCCAATCTGAGAGGTATATAGTGGTACCTCAGAGAAGTCTTACTTAATTTATATTTCTCTGACCAAAAATGATTTAGAGCATTTTTTCATATTACCATAAACTGTTTTATTTTCTTCATCTGAAAATTGTCTGTTTATATTGTTTGACCATTTACAATGAAAATTTATGAAGTACTGTCTATGCATTATTCAGGGAAGCTGGCTGGTTCAGTGAAAGAAACAATCAGGCTTGGAATCGAGAAGATCAAATCCAGCTTCAGACATTTATTACCTGTGTGATTATGGGGAAGTCACTTAAACCCTAAAATAGTGAGATACCATAGAAGGAAATGGCAAGTCATTTTAGTATCTTTGCCAAGAAAATTCCATGCATAAAAGACCATAGTCACATTTGGTTTATCATGACTAAAAGAATCAATGACAATGATAAATGTGTTAGACACTGTACTAAGCATTGAGGATATAGAGAAAGGTAAAAGACAGTTCCTGCCCTGAAGAATCTCGTGATCCAGTGAGAAAGAAAATATGCAAACAATTACTTACAAACAAGATATAAACAGGATAAATTGGAAATAATCAAGAGAAGGAGAGAATAAGAATTAAGAGGAATTCTGAAAGACTTCCTGTAAAATATGAGATTTTAGGGGAAACTTACAATATAAAGACTTCTATACACATGAAATTCTTAACAAACCTTAAAATATGTCCTTTAATTTGATTGGAAGAGGCAACTGCCATTAATTAGTTAAAAAGAGGTCATCTCCTCTTATCTTTAAAAAAAAGTAATATATCAAATCCACAATTAGTCCAACAAGAAGCCAGTGGTTGAAGAAACCAACTCCAGAAAGGGAATCATTACTCACCTATGGGGTGGGAGGAGAAAGAAATGCCTTTCTCTCTCCTCCCCATTCCCAACTCTGCCCTATATGACACTCCACACCAGGCTGGGCAACTTAACCTACTTAATAGACCAGCAGGAGGCAGTTGTGAACAGTTCTAGGGAATGTGCAGTTTGAGACAGCTAGAGACATGGATACAAAAAGTCAGAATTCAAGGCAGAAAGACAATTGGAGAATTCTCTGGCAGCAGAGAAATGAACTAATTAGGCATTCAAAAGAGCACAAACCTTGGTGGTCAAGAATTAAGCTGCAAAAAAGAACAGACCCAGGGAGGTTAGCAGAGTAGCTCACCTGCCCAGAAGAGATGCTGTACTTAGATAGGGATGCACGGATGGGGAGTATCTTGAAGAGAAAAAGGACACTGAAGTCCTGAGGTACCAGGGACATGAGTTGCCTGGCCACATGTGTTCCCTTTGTATGTACTTCAATATCATTGTACTTTAGGCTTCTGTTCATTGACTCTGCATTTATTTGTGGATGATTATGTTCTCAGTTTTTTATGTGAATGTAGCTAGTACTCTTATTATTCCACTTTAAACTTTTAAATTTAAATTATTATTTATTATAAATTTAAATTATTACATTTATTAATTTAAAATTAAATATCTTTGCTTTAATAAATATGTCTATTAGTTGATTATTAAAGACAAACTCACTTGTAGCTTCTTATGAGCCATATTCTAAGAGTGTAGACCCACAGAGTAACTTGAAATCTGTGAGAGGAGATAGCCATCTGGGAAACACCAATCTGTAAACCATTAAATGTCTAATTGGGAAGGTATTTTGGAGAAGGTGCTACAATAACAAGTTTAGTTTGAAGCATTTCTTATTTGACATTCCAGGCACAGATGATCAGGTGACCAGTCAGTACTAGAGGTCTAGATTTGAAATTCATCTTCAAAACATTCCAAGTTGAATTCATGGTAGTAAATTAAACCACCAAGAAAGAGTAACTAGACAATGAAGACAAGAGGGTCAAGGAGATACTCTTGAGAATAACTTTGTCTTGAGAACAGTCCAGATTAATGGCTAAGAAATATAATGACACAGAAAAGGAACAGTTAGAGAAATCGAAAACATGCCAGCAATGTATGGTATCTCCAAAATAAAGACAAGAGAGATTATCTAGAAAGAGGTGATCAATAATAACCAAAAGGTCAAGGAGTATAGGAACAGAAAAAATTATCGCTGGATCTAATCATGAAAAAGCAGTTTCAATAGAATAGTGAGGATGGGGGGAAAGCCAGATTGCTAAATATAAAGGGAAATGGATGAAGAAGAAATGAGCTTTGGGGTAAGGGAAAGTTTTGCATTATAGAAAACTTTTCTTTTAGAATTGTAGGAGGCTAGAGAGAAGATATTTTTAGGATTAAGATGACCTGAACATGTTCTTAAGTACATGGGAAGATGCCAGTGACAAGGAAAAGTTTGAAATAAGCATGAGAGAGAAGATAATAACTAGAACAAGGTGCTGAAGGAGGCAAGAGGGAATGGGACTTGAGGCACAAATAGAGACACTGCTCATCTTATCAAACAGTGAGAATACTTATTCTCAAAAAAATAAATATAGAAAAAATAGAGAAAGAGCAATGATGGGAAAAGCTATAGAGGGTAATAGGGGACCTGGCAGAGCTCACCTAGAAGAGTTTCCTTTTTTTTTTTTTTTTTTTTTTTTTTTTGTGAAGTAGAAAGCTGAATCATCTGCTATAAATGTATGTGAGAGTGAGGGGGGTGGAGCTTGAATTGCGAAAATAGCTTAGTTTCACAGCATTTGGAAGAAGAAATAATCTTAGGCAAAACCTAGTTGAAGATCTTCATTTGTTAGCTAAAGAAACAAAGGCCCACAGAACTTAAGTAATTTGCATATAGTGCCATAGGTAATAGGGAAGCTGGGTGGTATAGTGGATAGAGCACTGTACTAGAGTCAGGAAGATCTGAATTCAAATTCAAACTCAGATTACTAGCTATGTGACCCTGGGCAAGTGACTTGACCCTGTTTACCTTGGTTTGCTCATCTGTAAGTTGGGGACACACCAAAATGGCAAGCCACTCCAATATCTTTGTCAAAAAAAAAAAATTTCCAAAATCTTTATGGATATGATTCAAATAACTTAACGAAAACAACAACTCAGAGGTAGTTACAGAAATAAGACTTGAACATTAGTTCTCTGACTCCAAAAATCTATCAAGTGCATGCAACATGGACTCTAAGAGAGATAACCACAGTGAGAGAGAGAAAGAGAGAAAGAGAGAGAGAGAGAGAGAGAGAGAGAGAGAATAAGCAAAAGAAAGAGAGAAACAGAGATAGAGAAATAGAGACAGAGCAGACAGACAGACAGAGAGAAAGAGGGAGGGAGGAAGAGAGAAAGAGAGAGAGAAGAGAAGAGAAGAGAAGAGAAGAGAAGAGAAGAGAAGAGAAGAGAAGAGAAGAGAAGAGAAGAGAAGAGAAGAGAAGAGAAGAGAATAAGCGAGAGACAGAGAGACAAAGAGAAACAGAGACAGAGAAATAGAGACAGAGCAGACAGATAGACAGACAGAGAAACAGAGAGAGAGGGAGGGAGGGAGGAAGGGAGAGAGGGAGGGAGGGAGGGAGAGAGAGAGAGAGAGAGAGAGAGAGAGAGAGAGAGAGAGAGCGCAGACAGGTTCAAAGTGGGACATATTCTGTTTGTATGTTAACAGCTCAGGAGTCTCAAGCAAAAGACTATATATAAATTATAGGAATAGTGTTGATCAGCTTCAGTTGAAAGAAATTAAATCACAGATTGGGTCAATAAGTCAAGCAGAAGATTATTATATCAACTATATATCATAGTTATTATGATATCATATATTATATCAAGCAATTATATCAACATTGCTATTGTTCAGTCATTTTCTCATGTCTACTCTTTTTTATGCCATTTTCTCAGCAAAGGTATTGAATGGTTTGTCATTTCTTTCTCCAGCTCATTTTACATATGAGGAAAATGAGGTAAAACAGGTTAAATGACTTGCTCAGAATCATATTGTTAGTAAGTGTCTAATGCCAGATTTAAACTCAGCAAGATGAGTTTTCCTGACTCCAGGCAGACCCAGCACTCTATCTACCCCCAGTTTAAAGGGGATCAAATTAACTTGATTGTATAACATTCTCTGTCAAATTTCAGCAATCATGGAATAAGAATAGAGAAAGTTAATGAAGCTTTATCCTCATTTATAAAATGGCCATTCCATCAAAGTGGGAACAGGAAAGATTTTGTGTCGAACCTGTGTATGGCAGAAAGGACACCCTCTTGCACTTGGCAGGAAACCAAGTTTATTAAAAGTAGCAGAAAAATAGAATTTGCTTTCTTAGAGGAGTTATATTTTGAGTGGGGCCATCTGTTATGTTAGTTGTCTTGTTCATTTAGTGCTAGAGGGAGAAGGTCCAGCTCTGCCTTTTGTCTGTCGTCCAATGAGCACTGGCACAAAAAAAGAGCTATGGGAAACACCAGACATTGTTTTATCCTAGTTTTCTTCATCCTGTCTCCACACATCTGCTGCTTCCATCTTTTGTCCCATCGCCTTGGTCACTGCAGTGGATTCCTCCCTGGGAGACAGAAGGAAGGCACCCTTGGCGTGTGAAAGCTGGGACTTGACTAGATTCCTCTATGGGAGGAATAGAACATAAAGTCTTTTGCTTCATTTTATGGTCTGCAGTGGGTCAGAATTCATGAGGTGGAGTCAAGAGTCACCTCTATGTGACTAGATTTTCATCTAAAAGGAGGAGGCAGGGCTAGATCTCTGAAATCCTGCCATCTCTAAATCTCGAATTTTATGAGCTTTTAGGATTTGATTATTTAAAGGAAGGACACTCAGCCCTAAAGCTTAAGACCTTTCCCCAGTCCCTCAGAATTATCCAAAATTTGAACCAGAAGGGAGTTTAGAAATCTAGTCCAGCTTCTTCACTGAACATTTGGGTGGGGGGGGGGGGGGGGGGGGGGGGGGGAGGGGGGGGGGGGGGGGGGGGGGAGGGGGGGGGGAGGAATTGAGAATCAAAGACAGAAGGGAAAATGTCCAAGGTTATATAGTGAATCAGTGGCAGAATTAGGACTGCAATCCAGGGACCCTGACTTCTAGTCACCTGTTTCCTCCTGAATGTCTTATGTTGTGATTCCAGTAATTTGAGATTTGTGCCACTCAAGGGTTTTTTGTTTGATTTCTTGACACCCCTACACCCAGAAGTACTGTAGGCTATGCGTTTATTTTTAAAATGTAAATTAGCATTCATTGTGTATGAATAGTTCTGTAAAATTTCACAGCTCCTCTTGAGATGACTGGAGTCACCCTGGGGTGCTATAAAACTAGAATTAGCAGTTGCTGGCTGATATTCCCAGGGTGTACTGGAAGAATCAACCTTTACATCTCCCCAGGTCTCCCTAATTGTACACTCATGAAGACAAAAAGTGGTGTTCCTAACTCCAGAAGGGAAGAGGATCAGAGCCAGGCTAGCATCTATGGCTCCCAGACAGGGATCAAACCTTGCTTCTATATATACTTAGTGGCTGATATTCCCTTTCCTTCTTTTTCCAGTGCCTCTTCCCAGACCTTTTCCTGACAGTAAGTAAAAATACCAGAAGCTACAAAGGGTTATATACTAATATTTGTTGCAAAGTAGAAATCAGGATTTTATTCCTAAATTATCTGAGAGTAGAGAAGTTGGGTGAAGAATAATGATTAATTCTGAAGTACCATAAGTACCACAATAAATGCTTATTAAATGAACAAACAATTGAAGTTCTAAAAGACAAGCTGTAAATCAAAATCAGCATCATCTGTTGCTTTCTTCAGAAAAGTTTTGGTACATTTGTTTTCTACTAATTAAAAAATGTAAGAAAAACACATGATCATAGCTGTAATGCTGAAAGAGAACTTAAAGGTCACTCTAAATGATTTATCCAAAGTCTCACAAGTAGTAAGTGACAGGACTTCAATTTGAACCATGTCCAAATGCATACAATATTTTTTTAACCATTATGTCTAGTTGCCTTTCTTTATCTAAGAATAAGTGTAATTTTTCCTCTTCTCAGTCCTTATCTCTCTCTACCCTCCTTTTCCATTCTTCCCTCTGAAACCTTCCTTTATTGTGATCAAATTTCCCTTTATCTTAGAACACTTTCTCTTTCTTTCCTTCCATTTTCTGCTCCTCAATAAAATTGAACTTTCTCCTGAAATTGCCATATCTCTTGTCACCCTTTCCAAAGGTGGCTATCATACCTTCTGATACATAGGGGGAATAAAAGTAGAGTTGCTATAATCTGTGTTTCAAATCCTCCCTTGATCTCCATCACTCAGCAACTTCCCTACCCCACACCTTTCAAAAACACTCCATCCTGAGGAATCCTGGTCATTGTTATCTATGAGCCTTCCATTCACTCTTTCTTCTCCTTAATAATTTGAAAATCTAGCATAATTAATGGAAGAATCAACCTCTTTAATTCCTATGACACCAGTTTCTGGTCAATCAATCAATAAAAATTTATTAAATACCTTTTGTGTCAGGAACTGCCCTAAGTGCTGATGACACAAAAAAGAGGCAAAAAAAAAAAAAATTCTCTATCCTCAGGAAAAAATGTGCAAACAAATATATACAAAGCAAGCTACATACAGGATAAATAGGAATTAATAAAAGAGAAAGTACAGGAATTAAGAAGGTTTGGGAAAGTTTCCAGTAAAAGATGTGATTTTAGTTGGCACTTAAAGAAAGCCAACAAGATCAGTAAGTGGAACGAAGAAAGGAGAGCATTCTAGGTCTGAGGACAAGTCAGAGAAAATGTCTGGAGCCAAAAGATGGAGTGTCTCATTCGTGGAATAGTCAAGTACTACTGCTCCAGGTAGAGGAGTACGGCCTAGCTCAACTATCCACAGGAGTGGCCATCCCTTAGACACATCATTCATAGATTCCTTACAGAAAGAAAATTGCTACCAGTTCCAGAATTCTCACTCTAGCCCTATTAAATGAATCACTATGGCATAGTCTTGGTCCTTTATTGTCAAAGTTTATGCCAGTATAACACAGTTTCCTAGAAAATTTTACCAAGCAATAAAGGCTTTTCAGATAGGGAGACAGAATGTCATAGTGGAAAGAGTAGACGCAGGGTCTCATTGCCATCCCACCTTTGATACTAACTACCTATGTGAAATTTAGCAAGAAACTCAGTCTCCTTGGGCTTTAGTTTTCTTACTTATAAAATAAAGAAATTAGACTTAATGATTCTATGACCCCTTAGTGACAGACTACATGTTTCGTATCTGAAAACTACATTGGCTATGACTGAGGGGTCACTTTATCGGGTTATCTGCAGGGGATAAATATTTCAGCCACAGAAATTCTTGAAGACAGCCACAGAGGGACTGCAATCTGTAAGAAAGGAAAGAGTGACTATACTGACAAAGTAACTGCTCCCTGAAGTATGAAGCATGATATTACAATGGTGAAGTTCAGCCTGTTAGCATTCAAAAATGGCAGCAATACAAAAGCAATCCACAACTTTTGAGCAACTCTTTTCATACAAAAATGCCCTATTATAGACCTGACTCTAGTCATTGACTGATTTTCATCAAATTAATGAGAATGCTGGTAATTGAGCAGTCTGAACTATTCTTTTGCACTGCAGGGTTTATATTCATCTAGGACACATCTCAATTGTGTTCCCAGGTTCCCATTACTAATGATGTCTCAGCTTTGATTTCCACAGTTTCATGAAAGAGAAATGTACTTTTTACAGATATTGAGATCCAAACAGGAGCCAGAAAGCCAAAAATGCTAGGTGGTGAGACATTAATGATTTACATGGTGCACTGGAAGGAACATTTCAAGTGGAGTCAAACAAGCCCTGAGTTCAAATCCCATTTGGGGTAATAGATTATTCAGATCTATTTCAAAAGGACAAAAACAACCCTTTCATTTTACTGAAAACTGATGTCCAGAGAGAATGTGACTAGTTTTTTTCCAGGGGCACCACTATCCTGCAAGTCATTAAATTTCCCAACATTTGGCATTATCCTTCATTTCTCATTCTCTCTCATCCCCTCATGGCCAATCAGTTGTCAAATTTTATCATTTCTATATCATAAAGCATAATACCACCTATTACATAGAAGTTTACTGACAATTAGATGAGCTAATCAGTCAATAAAATCTATCAAACACCTAAGCACCTAGCACTATGCTAAGTGCGGGGTATAATGTATTTAGGATGTGTAACAAACCTTGATGTGGTATTTAAATGTTAGCTATCATTATTATTTCTAGACAAAATGCATTAACTAACTAGAGAAAAGATTCTTCTACTAAACATAACAGGGAAACCTGCACCTCATGTGGCAGTTGAGAGCCAAACATTGCAAACCACTTCACCATCTTCCTCTTCCTCATCTAATTCTTTTAGTTTGTCATTCACTTCATCCCCATTTCCACTTCCCTTACTCACTCCTCCCCCATATGTATACTGTTTCTGACTCGGACCTCATCTCGCTGCCTTAGCTTTTTAAATTCTAAAAAAAAAAAAAATGTATTCTCTCCAGACTCACAGCCTCTATGAAGGCATTGAATGACTCCCTAGAGATGGAAAATTTTTCATAAATCCTTTTCCCTAAAGCTACAGGGAATTTGCTATATTCAATTTCCCTAAAAACTGATTTCTAGAAAAGCTAGCCATATAGCCACTGTGCTTCTTCGTCATTCAAGTCAAATCACTAGTCATTCCCAACCCTTTTCACTGTTCTGAAAAATGAAGGATTTGGATTAGATAGTTTCCAAACTTCTCCAGAATGATGTCCCTTTCTTGATGTCAAAATTACAATCCCCGAGATTATATTAGGATCATAGCTCTAGAACAGACCTCACAGGCCAACTAATGCAACCTTCTCATTTATAGTTGGGGGAACTGAAGCTCAGAGAGTTTAAGTGACTTCATCACTAAAACAGTATCAGAGGCAGGATTTGAACTGTATCCAGAGCTCGTATTCTCTTTACTCTCAGTCACACTAGCTAGTGTGAATTAAACACACACACACAAAGTTGTGATGGATGACAAAATGCTATAATGAATTCAGCAACATTTTTAAATAAATTTCATTTTATTAATCACGACAGCATCTGTATGGACATGAAAAATAGTAAAACATGTATTTGTCAGATCTAGCAGTAATTCAACCTACGAAAGTATTTTTGCTTATTTATTTAAGCAAGTCCATAAGATGGACCCATGCAATAACTCCATGTAGTACCCACCCACTTACACAAACCCCCCTCCAGAGATTTGTAATACATAGATTTGGGACCATTGAATTAGGTGATCTCTAAGGTTCAGAGATTCTGTGATTCTAACATATTGCAAAAGGTTTCTGTCTGGGCAAGAATCTTTATCTTCTGATGAAGTTAGTGATCTTTCTAATTCCAATTGCTCTCCCAGTCTCTACTATTCTTCCAAACTTCCATGCTCTCACACCTTTCTCTGGGGTGCCCTTTTGTAAATGATAATTAGTCTGGCTTTCTTAACAAATATAAAGGATTCTTAGACAGTCCCATAGTGATAATGCCCCAGAATCTAGAACCTCTCTCACCTGATGATTTTATCAGTTTTCTTGGGTTTAATGATTCTAAGCAGAGGGATCCCAGCTCTATATATCCAACCCCAGTCTCTCTCCTGAGCTTCAGTCCTGTAATACCCACTGCCTACTGAATATTTTAAACTAGATATTCTATAAGCATCTCAGTGTTGACATATCCAAAACAGAACTCAGGATCTTTCCCCAAAAATCAAAATCCTTCTTCTGAACTTTCCTATTTCTGTCAGTGGTAACACCATCCTTAGAATTCACATCTCAGTTCACAACTTCAGTATTATCTTGACTCCTAATTTCATATACCCATTTATTTGACTGTTGTCATTTCCACCTCTACAATACCTCTTTCATTCTCTCTACTCATAGGGCTACCATCCTGGTTTAGTCCCTCTCAGCTAAACTAGTTCAGTAGCCTATTTGATACATCTTCCTCAAGTCTCTCCACTCTCCAATCTGTCTTTCATACAGTTGCTAAAAATAATTTTCCTAAAAGTACAGTACTGATTCTTCCACTCCTGTTCTCAATAAACTCCAATGGCTCCCTATTGCTTCTAAAATCAGATTAACTCCTTTCAGCATTTAAATTTTTGCATCCTATGAATGTAGGCTAATATTTAACCTTATTAAATATTCACACACTCAAAAAAAAAAATCTCACTGTTTCTTACAAACAATACTCCATATCCCTTTGTACAGTATGCCAAACTTGAAATGAGTTCCCTTTTCACCTCTGTCCCTTAGAATTACTTGTTTCTTTCAAATCTCAGCTCAAGTACCAGTTTCAATGGGAAACCTTTCCTGATCCCTCCCCTCAGTTTCTAGTTTCCTATTCTTCCAAAGAGCCTTATATTTATTTTATAAATACTTTATATGCAAGATATAATCTGTTCATATATACATATTTGCATATAGCTGTGTACCCATGTGCATATGCATAATGCATAATGTTTGCATGTATGTATGCATGAATGGGTACATATGGTCTCTCCCAATAGAAGATAAATTTCCTGAGATTAGAGCCTGTTATCATTTTTGGTATCTGTATCAGAGTATCTGTCACAGAGTAGATGCTCAATAAATAATTGTTGATTATTAATTATGATAAAAATACAATTATTTTTGCTGGATATTGATAATAAATTGTAGGATTTTTATTGATTCACAAAGCTTTTGAGCCTTCCTTACCAGAGCCATCACAAGGAATTTTGGCACCCATAAAACCATGAGTAGGTCCATTGGTGAAAAGCATATTCTTAGAGGAGGGGATTGTGGGGAAACAGGAGACAAGGACCCTGGAACACTGGCCAATACTGCAGAGGCCAACAGATGGGAGAATAGATGGTAGAGGAGTTCATCTCGGCATGCCATCTGGTGTCTTCCTATTTTAACTAATTATTCTTGCAGAGCTGCTGAGAGACAAGTGCCATCAGCACCCTTTTAATTTGGCTCTCTGGGCCAAATCCATGCCTTCATTCTGATTCTTATTTCACTTTTCCCTTGTAGTCCAACTCAATTCTTAACTTTACCCTGATGATCCTGAAACATATCATCCCGAAATTCTCTCGACTTTCCTTGTCTAGGATCAATGATTCTGATATTACATCTGTTACAATTAATTCACTATTTCCTGGTAAAAAATAGTTCTATTGAATTGTTCCATAGTTTACCCTACCTTCAACAGGTAAGTCCACTATCAGTCTTATCTTGTCACGTTCACAACTGACAACTCTTAATTTGAAGAGAATCCAATCACACAATTTCCTAAACTCCAATTGAAGAAAAGGCAAAGCAGAGGGTTCCAGACCCTTTATTTGTTCTTGCCCAAAAATCTTCAGTGGATTGCTACTGTTTCCAGTAGGAACACTTCACTTCACATTGAAGGGCTCTATTTAGTTTAATCTCTTTTGTTGTTGGTCTTTACTCATCTCTTACTCTTTCTGACCCCTTTCAGAGTTTCTTGCAAAAATACCAGAGTGGTTGGCTATTTCCTTCTCCTGTTCATTTTACAAATGAGAAACTGGACAAACTGGTTTAAATTACTTATTCAGGGTCACACAGCTAGAACATATCTGAGGCCAAATTTGAATTCAAGGAAGAAAGTGTCTTCCTGACTGCAGGCTTGGCACTCTACCTACTGCACCGCCTAGCTACTTCCTATATGGTTTATATCTATATAATTTAATCTAGGACCACTCTATATTGCAATTCAACTCACCAAATTTTTTTTTATCAAGTGCTTAATTGCTGCAAGACACTATGCTACTTACTGGGGCTATAGCTTTGGGCAACTTGACCTAACGCCCCCACTATAATCTAACAAATGATCTAGAAAAGTTGCTGTGACTGAAAAATTAATCATGTTGAGTAGTCAGGAAGCCCTGAGTGTCAGTCCTGCCTCTGATACATCTAAGCTGTGACCCTGGCAAAGTCATTTCACTATAGATGGTTATGCCAACAGATGGTCAATTCTGGCAAATCCAATCATGCAGGGAAAAAACTTCAAGAAAGGATGGAGCAACAAACAGGCTGTGTAGCGGGACCCGAGGACCAGCCCAGCCAAGTTCAGAGAGGCTCTTCTTTATCCTGGTTTTGCACTGGACTTGAAATTACTGTTGTTTTTAGGAAATCCCAATGTGGAAACCCCCTCACTTTCTCTCTCAGTTATAGTCAGCAATTTGTCTGGGACACAAAGAGATTAAATAACATGGCTGTTATTAAATAACTTTAATGTCATGAGAAAGTATCAGGGTAGAATAGTGGAAGCAAACACTGAGCATCGCACATATACACAGACACACATATACATGCACACACATAAAGAATGAAATTTATTATATACTAAAGGAAAACAAATTATTGCTGTGATACACATTTCTGTATCAATTGTCAGACCATAAACTTGTTAGATCAAAGACCCAAACTGATATCAAATCAATTAATTAATTCACAAACTTTTTTAGATCCATAATATGTGTTAGGAACTGGGCTAAGAGCTAAGGAAACAAAGATAAAAGCGAACCAGACCCTGCCCTTGAGAATCTTAATTGAAATTAATTATAAAGGGAAATAATTCCCCATTACTTAATTACTTAAAAGATCATACACATAAATATGTGCATATCATAAACAAACTAGATACAAAGTAACCTGAAAAGGTTACATGAGAGAAATGATTATTAATAACAAATGATTTGGGAAGATTCCCTTTTTCTAAAATCCTGATTTTTAAAGTGCAATCTTTTTTGGGGGGGGGGTAGTTTTTTATTTTATTTTATTAAAGCTTTTATTTTTCAAAAACATGTGTGGACAATTCTTCAACATTAGCCCTTGCAAAATCTTGTGTTCCAATTCCCCCTCCCTTCCCTCACGCCTTCCCCTAAAAGGCAAATATAAAGTGCAATCTCTTAAAGGATATTACTGGTAATGAGATTAGATTCAGACCCCCATCCAGATGGGGAAGCCATTGTGCTCTACTCAGATTTAGATTTGGGTGGGGATAAATTTTTTGGATAGATTACCCAAGGCTGGGAGTAATTTAGAATAAAATGACATACTCAAAGTTCATTTGAATAGGTTCAGTCCCTCATTATATCATTTATCCTCTCATTAACTATTACCCAATCAGAATTGATTGCCACCTTTGGCAATTCTCCTCTTCCATTATAAACTGTGAAGATGCCACAATGATTGTCTTTGGCCTAAGAGAGATGGCCTTTTATTAATAAACATGTTGGCATTATTAATTAAATTAAACTACCCAGTAATTATGTCTCTAGAATTTTTTAAATGGCATATATTCAGGATCATAAACTGAGAATTATGATATTCAGGGAAGATTCATTTGAGGAGAGGTGAAGAGGGCATAACCCTTAATTCGCGTTGGGGGAAGCAGAATACTGGACAGTTCCCAGCTAGAGTTTTGGTGGTTAAAGCACAAAAGATGGTTTGCCTTAAAAAGGTGCAAGCCTTTGGAAGGAGTTTGGAGGCAGGGTGCCCAGAAGTCATAAGACCATAGAATTCAAGTCGAAAGAATCTTAGAACCCAAGAACAATTTCTTCATTTCAATAATAAGGAAAGAGAGGTATAGAAAGGTTAGTTAACTAATATGACTAGTGTTATCAACCCATTATTTGAGCCAGAATTTAAACTCCAGTTTTTCCAACTTTAAGTCCAGGGCTCAGTCAATTAGACTGCTGATTCCACTGTGGGAAAGAAAGTATGGAGTAATATCACAAGGCAACCCCCAGGGAAAAAAATGGATCAGGACAGGGAACATGTTGGGTAGAATATAACATGGTTGGTGCAGTCATCATTTTTGTTATTCAGATATTTCCAATCTTGTTCAATTCTTCATGACCCTATTTGGGATTTTCTTGGCAAAAATTTGCTATTTCCAACTCATTTTACAGATGAGGAAACTGACGCAAACAATGTTAAATTATTTATTCAGGGTCACAGAGCTAGTAAGATCTGAGACCAGATTTGAACTCAGAAAGAAGAGTCTCCCTGTCTCCAGGCCTGGTGTTCTGTGCACAATGGCACCTCCTAGCTGCAGTCATATTAACTAACATTTATTTAAAGCTTCAAATTTGTATTATCTTATTGTACTTTCACAATATTCCTGCAAGGTAGGTATTACTATTATCTTCACTTTATAGATGAGTAAACTGAGTCAGAAGACAGAAGTTAAGTCACTGGCCCAGGGTAATATAGAAAATAGGTGTCTGAGGCCAGATTTGTATTCGGGTCTCCTGACTCCAGATCATTGTACCACCTAGATGCATTATATAGTCATATTGGAAAATCCCCAGGAGAAAGTAGACAGAGGTGGGAAGGGGAAGAAGTTGGCAGAAGACTTGGTAGTCGTGTGGCAGAAGGGTAAGGTCCAGTAGAAGGGAAGAGTGTGGAACAGATTGGCAAGAGGAAATCTAAAGAAAAAGCTAACCTCCCTATCTTGTCACCCAAAAGCAATATCCCAACCACCTTGCCCTACATATGGCTCTTTACATTTCCTCATTTGTGATTCAAATAGATTGGGGGAGGGGAGAGAAGACACCTTGCTTAGTTTTCTAGGTATGAATCAAAACTAATCTTGGGGAAATAAGGATTAAACTATGAGTAGCTGAAATGTATCAGGAAGGAAAGTCTAGGTTGTCACACAAAATCCCACCAGAGCAGAGTAGAGGGAAAGGACTGAGAGCAAAACAGACGTGGCCAAGGGTTACTGGGAATTTCATTTTGAAGTCTTCATGTACAATGGAGAAAGGAATAAGAATTTATTATATCACTGTGCTAGTCTCTTTACAAACATTATCTCATTTAATCCTTTCAATAGGTGCTATTATTATCCCCATTTTACAGTTGAGGAAACTGAGATAAACGGAGGATAAGTTAAGTTGTGCAGCTAGTTAAGTGTCTGAAGCTGTATTTGGACTCAGATCATCCTGACTTCAGGTTCAATGTGTCCTTTCTGGTCCTCAGAATGATGTAACTCATAGAAGAAAGTCTTAAATGCAAATCCTGGGATTTGGGTGATTGAGTGATGATAAAGACATGAGCTTCTCATGTCAACATCTATTAGCAGTGTCACAAGCTGGCATCTGACTCCCTGTCTTTCACAAAGCCGTGTCTGGAGTAAGAAGAACAAATGGCCCAAGATTTCTTTTACATTCACTCATCTAGGAAATCCCTGAGCCAGATTTGTTATGCCCAGAAATACATGCCTTCCAGTTAGGGAACAGGCTCTTTAGTGAGGAATACCTGTGTTCAACCTAGCCTCAGGTACTTACTAGCTGTGTGACCTTGGACAAATAACTTCAGCTCTGTTTGATTCAATTGCTTCATTTATAAAATGGGGATAATAATAGCACTTACTTCCCAGGATTGTTGTGAGAATTGAATGAGCTAATAACTCTAAAGCACATAGTGTAGTGTCTGGCCCAAAGTAAGCACTATGTAGATGTTAGCTGTAGATGTTACTATTACTATAATTCATTGTTATTATTATTATTGTTACAATGTTCTCCCTTCATTACGTTCGTTCCTCACACAAACCCCAATTTGTTGAATAGGACATAGAATCTGTTACATTAACTAATCTTCCATTACAGCATGAAAAAATCTAGGGAGGGGGGGCAGCTAGGTGAGCCCTGAAATCAGGAGGACCTGAGTTCAAATCTGATCTCAGACATTTAACACTTCCTAGCTGTGTGACCCTGGGCAAGTCACTTAATCCCAATTGCTTCAGTTAAAAAAAAAAAATTATGGGAGAGTTCTTACTGGATTGATGCAAAATGCTTAGACTCTGTCCTGACCCCACTCTACATTTGTCTGATTTTTACTTATTTCCAGCCATCTTCCTACCAACTACATTGCCACCCAGAGGAGAGACTATGCCCTGAAGTGCTTAAGTATTTTTAGTTTCATAAATCCTCCCTCCTTCCCCTCGTCCCCCACTTTACTGATATGTGTGAGTAATGTATGCAGTCCACTCTATCAAAGCAATTCCAGCTGTAGTTCATGTTACATACTGGTCATCTTAGCAGGCACCTTGCCACAAACCCTCTGCCTCCCTCCGCTTTCAGTTCTACAATCAAATGTCTACTATCATGCCACTGGAAAGAATATGTCCATCTATTTCCCTATGGTTCCACTTTCCCAACCAAAATAGCCCTCCCCACCCCCTACCCTGACCACCATTCCATTGGGAGGGGGAAGGAACAGAGAGAGAAAGAGAGAAAGGGGGAGAGAGAGAGAGAGGAATAAAGAGATTCTCTCCCATTTAGAATGTATGTTTCTTGAAGATGGATTTTTTTTTAACTTTTGTATTTATATCCCCAGCACTTAGCACAGTATCTAGACATTGTAAATGCCTTTTCATTCATCCATTTATGCATTCATTTACTATGCCCATCCATAAAATATGCTTATCAATATTTGTTATTTCCCAGAATGCACTGCATAATAACTAGCTGTCAGAGTGTATTAGCTAATGGTTATGAGGGTGCTAGTTTGAAAAGTATACCCCAATTAGAATATCTTAGAAGGAAAAAAAATAATGTCTTTATGGAAATGAGGTATGGTGACTTCAGAAGAGCCCAGATTGCTCTAGACCAGTCCAAGACCAAAGGAGCCAGCCTGGCCGGCAGACATCCCTAGTTCCACAGGCTGGCATTGCTGTGTAGGCAGGAGGTAAATACTTCAGGTTGTTAACAGCCCATCTGGGCCATAACAGATTAGCGGCCATGCTCTATTGGGAGCCTGATCCAGACTGTGTCAGTAGGGCAGATGGTGAGCCTGATGGGAACCCCAGGGAAGTATGCATGAAGTTCTGAGTGTGGAAAATGCCAGTGGAGAAAGTGGAGAAACCTATTGCCTGTTCTCACTCCCAAATCTATCAGAGATGTGGCTCTGAAAGAAGTCTGTTACTGTCATTCTAAATCCTAAAATTGGTTGAAGGGAGGACTTTGAACTTCATCTGGGGAGCTACTCTCACAGAATACCTGTAAAGGTTGTAGAAAGAGACCCAGAGCAGGATCCCCTGTTCATTAGCAATTCTGCTGTCTGATCCAACCTTTGGAACCAACCTAAGCAGGAGTCCATTCTTCATGGGTCATTTCCCCACTGGGTTTTTTAAGATTTCCAGAGGCCATTTATTGGCTATAGAAAGGGCTGGGCAGATGTCCCACCTGGCCTATGAGATGAATGAGTTCCCATTTCAGTGGCCACCTGAGACTGTAAACAGGAGAGAATGAGAAAGGAGAGATGAAAAACATATCTTTCTTTCTACAGGCATGAGGACATGTTCTTGAAGCCTGACTCATACAGATAATCAGACAGATAATCAGATAATCAATCATAAGAGAGCTCTCAACCATCTTGATAGTTCCAACAGCAGCTCTACTTGGCTTCCACACCCCATGGCAAGTACCTCCTGGGGTTCCCTCTTCACTTTGCAGCCTTTTTTGGCACCATATTAGAGTGTAAGTTCTTTGAGTGCAGGAACTGTCTCCTTTTTTTAACTGTCTCTTTTCCTAGCACTTAGCATAGTTCCTGGCACATAGTAGGTCCTTAATAAATAAGTTGAATGAAATCAAACAAAATCTAAAAAAATGATCAACTCCTTGCTAGTAAAGGCAATCATTTTTTAATCTATATATTCCCAGTGACTGGCTCATTACTTGAAAACAGAAAATGAAAAATGAAAATGTTTTTTGACTTTGTTGAATTGAATCATGGAATCTTACATTGGAAAGGACCTGGATAGCACATATTCCATTCTGTACCTCAAAAAGAACTCCCACCAAGATTCCTTACAAATGGCTGTCCAAGTTCCTATGAAAACCTCCACTGATAGGGAGCTCACTAGCTGCAGATTTTTGACAGCTCTAATTATTAGGAAGTTTGCCTTACATGGAGCCAAAATATACTTCTCCACAAATTCCAGCTGCTTCTGCTAAATCTGGTCTTTAGAGCCAAATAAAATAAATTTAACCCCTCTTCACCACAATAGAATTTTAAATAATACTTGAGTACAATCCTCTATGTTCTAAGTTTCTTTTTCTGCAGTCTAAATATTACCAGTTCTTTAAACTATTCCTCAAAGGTATCATCTTCTGATCTTCACTATCCTGGTAGGCTTTCTCTCATTTGTCAATATGCAAATATCCAAATGGATCTTTGATATAATATGCATCAAATTTGTGGGTGAATTGGGAACTCCAACCATAAGATATAGAAGCTGTAGAGAATAGGGTATAGAGAACTAGCTTCAAAGCCAGGAAGATCTGGGAACCATCAGCCCCACATATGGCAAGTCATTAAGCAATCAGTGCTCTAGGAAGCTCTCTCAAACAAACCTTAATTGGGAGGACAGTTTTCCTCACCCAATTTTCTTATACTAAATAAATCAAAAATTTTTATACTTGTCCTGTGATTCAATAGATGAGTTCTCTAAAGAGTCACGTGAGAACTTAAATGACTTGCCCAGCATTGCACAGCTAATGTCAAAGATGGGATTTGATTCCATATTTTCTTAACTCCAACCCTAACAATCTATTCATTATATCAGACTTGTCTATATTCTTCCTAAATTGTAGCACTCAGAACTAAAAAAAAAATGCTTCAGCTATGACCCAAATGCAGCTGAGTACAGAAGGTTTCATTGAGGATACTTTTAATGGAGTCTAAGATCATATTAGGCTCTTTGACTGACATGTGACAATATTAATTCACATTGAGTTTTCTGAATCCCAAAACTTCCAGTTTGTTTAGCTCAAACTGTCTTCCCTATTTATGAAGTTGACCTTTTGAACGCAAATGGAAGATGTGACATAGGGCAAAAGCTCTAGTTTTAGAGGCATAGAATCTGAGTTTGAAATCAATCTCTTCCCCTAGTCACACTTTAAAGAAGTCACTTCACCTGGACCTCACCTATAATGGTTTGCAAAGCACTTTACATATGTATTTCTTTTGGTTTTCATAAAAGCTCTCTAAGGCAGATGCTATTATCCCTATTTACAGACAAGGAAACTGAGATTAAAAGAGATTAAAGTCACATATCTACTAAGTGTCTAAGGATTTGAACTCTGATCATCCTGATTACAAGTCCAGTCCACTATGCCCCCTAATTACCTAAATTTACAAGGTTTCTTCCAGATCAAAATCCTATGTTCTATCCCCTACTGGAAAAATCAACCCAAGGTTGCAATTATATGAACATAATACAAAATGCACTTCTCTCTATATCCTTGCATTTACCTTCAAGTATTTGAAGTGGTAATGGCTGAAAGGAAAGAACTTAATGCCCTGGTTCTACTTTCATGAGGAAAATCCCATTTTGATAACTTTCCTCTTTGTCATACAATGCAAACAGTCATTTCCCCTATATTTCTCTTATCCTAGAATTTCTTTACCCTTCCTCATCTTGCCTTTCCTGCCCTTATTGCAAGGTCAATAAGCATAATATTCCTGTCCAATGAAACAAAAAAGGGGGGTGGTAAAGAGAATGGATAGAAAGAAGAGATACTGAAAGAACCTTCGGGCAAAGCTGAAACTAGATCTGATATATTATAAAAAGCAATTTTTGCTCAAGCATGTCCTGGGCTAGATGCTTTCTAAGATCCCTTTCACATCTGTCATTTTCAAATCTTATCACCATGGTGATCACTATGCCTTGGTCAGGAGAATGAATGATGGCTGTTGTATCTTGTAGGAATAAAAAATGCTAATACCAAGAAAATATATTTAAAAAGAATGTTCAAAAACTTTTTTCACAGTTTTTATTTAAAAATATATATACATATACATATGTATATATATTTTTAATTGCTGCTAGGCTCCAACCTCAAGAAAGTCATTGATAAAAAGAATGTCTTCATAAATAGCACATAAACAGTCACACTATTTGTGACAGAATACTACCACAAAACTAGAAGAAACTAGAAACAGAACAGATGCCCATCAATTGGAGAACAGCTAAACACATTGTGATACATGATTTTAATTGAATACTTTTATACTGTAAGAAATGATGAATATGATAAACACAGAAAAGTATGAAAAGACATAAAAACTGATGCAAAGTCTAAATTACATAAAGGCAGGGGGAAAATATACACAATAATTACAGCAACATACATAGAAAGAACAATCACAAACCAATCTAAGTGGAATTATGCAAAAGAATACACTTGATCCCAAAAAACACATGAGAAAACATCTCTCCCCTCTCTCCTTTGTGGAGGTTGTGTGTTGAGGTGAGGAATAGATCCAAAAGTGTTGAACATTGCATATATTGTTAGATTTTTTTCAGTATATTGATCAGTTTTGCTGATTTTTTTTCTTCATCATCTTTTTCATTTTCTTTTTAAAGATCTTTGTTATAAGAAATGACTCTCAGGAAAGAGAAAAAAGGAATAGAGGGGGAAATTTAGGCAATGTAATAACATAAATAAATAAAATTTGTTTTTTAAAAGTTTTAAAGTATTTTTTTTCCTAGAAGAGACTCTGGCCCTTTAGCAATCAGAGGCAATTAAAAAAAAAAAACTGCTGAGTGAACTGCAGGGGACTGATAAAGTAATGAGAAGCTTAGTTACCAGGGAGCTGACACCTCGCATAAGAAAGCTGTTTGGTGAGAAAGACTGGCTTTTTCAGGAACCCAGAAGTTGTCTTCTGATTGGAAACAAAGAGAATGCTGGGTTTGACACTTCCCAAGTGGGAGGACATTGTGTACTTTTTTCTCCATGGGGAGAAAAGATAAAGAAGAAAAGAAAAAGAAGAAAGAGATGTTGAAATTGCACACTCTTGCTACTGAGAGAGGATAGAGCTGGGGGGAAAGTGAGCAAAACTGCTGAGAATCCACTAGCTGAACAAAAATTCTCATGGCAGTAGGATGGAGTATTAGCCCCATCAGTTTCCCTGAGGCAGTAAGGTAAATGTCACTGGTCTAGTTATAGCTGGAGTTGGGCAGAGGCAGAAAGGAGGTGGAGTGCCAATGGGGAGGATAGAGGTTTTTGAAGATTAATAACAAAGAGAGGGGGTAAGGGAAGATCAGAATGGGTTCAACTTGCCCATGCCTCCCAGTTGCTTTCTTTTTCTTGCTTAAATTTTAATAGCAAGGTTGTGAACACTTTGGATCATGAGCCAGATCCAGGTGTGAGCGATGCATGCAGTGAGAACAAGGCAGGAAGAAGTGGCAAATGGGTATCTCCATAGTGGGAGTAGGGACCAAGGCAAGGAATAGAACAGCTTGGGCAGAACCGCTCCAGTGACATTATTTTAACAGTGTGGGTCCTTCATTCACCAATGCAGGCCAAAACTTCTGTCTAATGAAAAAGATGGGTGTATAAGAATGTCAGTGGCCTTCCCCTGCAACTTTGCCATGGTCAGGATTACAAGTGTGAAAAGTACAATTAATCTTAGATTTTTTTTCAAAATGTTATTCTTGCAAGTTTTTTTTCTCTTTTTCCCTTTCTAAAAATCTTTCTTTGTTATTAAGAAATATCTTGCTAGAAATGGGCAAAGGTAGGAAGAGAGGGAGAAATCTAGATAATTTAAAAACAATAGCTAGCAATAATTTTAAAAGTATCTCTAGCAAGAATTCAGCAACATAAAATCAACCTGATAATGACCTCTCTGGCCCTTGGGTGACAGATACACAGTCCATTCCCGTATACACACTCAAAGGTTTTTTTTAGTTTCATGGGAATTGCCATAGCATATAATCCTTTCACATCCACACCACAAGTTACAATGAATTAAAATAACATAAGTTTAGTAAAAATGACAGATGATAGGAGGAAGAAAGGAAGGAAGGAAGGAAGGAAGGAAGGAAGGAAGGAAGGAAGGAAGGAAGGAAGGAAGGAAGGAAGGAAGGAAGGAAGGAAGGAAGGAAGGAAAAGATTAGTGGCAACTCTGCTTCAGTAGTTCATTTACCTAATTAAAGATTTAATCTCCCCAAACCATGCCGTTTTGTTCACCCCAACCTTCCAAATTTGAGAGGAGAATTCTTCAAAAGGTATTTGCTTTTGGGGCAAAAAATATGGCATTTGCAGGGTATGGGTATCACTTTACCTTTCTCCTAGTTTTTTTTTTTTTTTTTAATGGCTGATTGTTTCTTCTTAAATTTCTCTGCTAGATCATCCATCTCTTGTCCCCTAAGAATAGAAATCCACCCCCCTCAGCTCTGTCCTAGTACCCAAGTACCCATTCTCTTTGTGTTCATTAAGGAGCTCTTCAATTCCACTGGTTCCTCTAGGACTGGAGCCCCTCCTACTCTATACTGCCCCACCCACTCACCTCCCACTACCCCCCCTCCACCCTCTATTCTTTCAGAAGTCAGAATGCTTCCCCTAGATCTTAGTCCCTCTGGCTGTGTCTCTCCCTAAATGCCAGTGGAGTTTCTGACACTATGACATTCTTCAGGATCTCTATTTCTATTACTGGGGCCTGTCCAATGGATTGCTTATACCTCTCTGTGGGTTAATTTAGTCTCCAGACCCCTCTTTCTGACCTAAGAACAAATTACATAGACGTGGTGAATCAGTCTCTCTGTGTCTTATAGGCAAATTCAGAAAGACAATCCTTTAAAAAAAATGGATGACTGGCCTAAAACCAACTTCCTCCTGACTTCCTGAGAAAGGGTCAAGGAGATCAACATGAACAGGGTAATTTTTCTAAGTATCTTATTAAATCTCTGTCAAATAAATGAACATCTGTTTCTTTCTGAATGTTTTCCTAGGAGTAGAACTAGCCCAGAATCACAGAGTAGGAAGAGACCTCTGTTCATATATAATCAGACAAAAGCATTATCTTAATCCCGCCAAAGCAATTAGCAAACCTGCTTTTAGCCAATTAAGGACCAACTTACCAGCTTCTTACAATAATGAATGCATCCTTCCCTGCTGCTCCACCTCCATTGAGGACCATTCTTGCTGGAATAATTTGCGTCACTAAGACATTGCATATGTTGATGGAAAACAGGGAATTTCCCTCACCTGGCCTCCTTTGCACAGATTCCTCTCTTTAAAAAAAAATATTTATTTTATTCTGAACTTAAGAAGCATTTGTACAATATAGTAGAAGAGGGGAAAAAGATGACTGTACATGAAACTAAAATCAATTATGTACAACTTGCTAGTCCTTTTAAACTGTAATAGTTATTATGTAACATCTTTTTGCTTTTTTTCTTCCTTGCCCTCACCCTAAAGATGGCTATCCTTAGACATAAATGTCTATATGTACATATATATGTAAAACCATTCTATATATATTTGTATTTATTAGTTCTTTCTCTGGATGCAATTAGCATCTTCCTTTATAGTTAATTTGGGTATTTCTAATAATCCAAATGACTTACCCAAAATTGTTCTTCAAACAATATTGTTGTGACTGTATTCAAAGCTTTCTTTGTTCTCTCCATTTCATTCCTTGTCATTTCATGCAAGTCTCTCTTTAAAAAGGAAGGAAGGAAGGAAGGAAGGAAGGAAGGAAGGAAGGAAGGAAGGAAGGAAGGAAGGAAGGAAGGAAGGAAGGAAGGAAGGAAGGAATTGTAGACTTGTCCTACCCAAAAGTCTGTGAAAGATGAAGGATTAGACTCCAGAATCAGTATTTATAATGTGATCACTGCCAAGTGTCCCCAGTCTGGTGTTTTGTGTTTGATGATTTTCTCCTCCAATTTCTATACACTCTTGAAACTAAAAACATAGTAACCTCCAGATCTAGAATATTGGATTACTAAGTCTCTCCAAATGCCTAATTTTAATAACTGAAATTTACAGGTAGGTTATTTTAAAATTCAAAATACTCTTTACATACATTATTTCTCATTCAGTATGATCTCCATTTTACAGACGGGGAAATAGAGGCTCAGAAATAGTAACTTGCCTGTGATCTCTCAGCTAATGTGTGAGAGGCAGGACTTGAATGCATATTTCTCCAAGTTCAGTGATATTTCCCCTATACTATGCTGGTTACATTGCAGAATGAAGAAGCTTTCTTTGATGTCCTACCAGAATCAGGATCACCCTGACATTGGTTTTTCCTCTAAAAAAAAGTCTTATTAATCATTATTTTTAAATAGGAGGCATATGCCAGACTGGTGACTGACTGATCCCTAAACACCATTTACTACCCTATCATTATGACAGTGAAAAAAGGGCATAATATGTGACCTGCAGAGTTTATACTTTCTTTCATGCTCTGACCTTGTGGTTCTTTTCTCAACAAATGCATTAATGGAATTCTATCTTTATGGTAAAGTAGAAAGTTTGCTGGTTCTGGAATCAGAGAAGGTAGATTCCAATTCCAACTCTGTTTACTAGTTTGTCCTTAGAAAAGAAAGTCACTCTAACATTCTGGGCCTAAGTTTCCTCATCTATAAAATAAGGGAATTAAAGTAAATGGCCTCTAAGTCCACTCTCTATATAATTTTCTGCCTTAAGGCAGTTTTCCTATTCAATTCCCAGATCTCATGTTACCAGACAATTACAAAGTCTTCTCTCACCTCTAAGGATGCTTGTTGTCCCACCTCCTCCACAAAATCAGGTGACAAGCAGGTAGCAAGCTCCCTGATCTTTGCTTCTCCTGAACTTGGAACTCTCAAGTTCTTCCTTCTACTATTGGTGAAATATGGAAATTTAGTGAAATCTGAAAATACTCTGGAAATCTCTTTAACTGCTCCATGACTACACAATATCTCTCTATGTTGGCGTTCTCTTTCTTTGGTTTTAAATTAGAACTTTATATGATTGGATTTGAAACACATGATGGAAGAGTAGATAACTATATCCTCTGTGAGCCAAAAAGCGTGGGTTCAAGTCCAGTCTCTAACTAGATTTGTGACACTGGGCAACTCATTTAAACTGTCCTAACAATTTTCTTAGGCTATAGGTTGCAGAGAAGAAACTGATCTGCTTTGGAAGAGGGAATTTACTTTTATCTAGAAATTCTTTATAGCAATCAAATCACAGATTTATTCCTTATTCCTATGACTGGAATTAAAGGAGAGAGTATAGTATGATGAAAAGAGCATGGGTTCTGGAGTTAGTAGACTCAAGTTGAAGTCTATCTATAAAACTTACAATCTATGTGATCCTTGGATAATTCAATTAGGCAGTCTAGGCTTCAGTTTATTTATGTGTAAAATGAAAAAGTTAGAGTAGATTTGCTAAGCACAAGGCCCAGTGCTTAGCACAGAGATTGGCATTTTGTATTTAACTAAGGCATTTAACATTTAACAAATGCTTATTGACCAAATGACTGACAAGTGGCTTCTGGCATCCCTTTCACTTTTAAATATATAATAGTATGATTCTACAATTCTCTGAGATAGTAGAGCAAGAGACCTATGTTGTATGTGAGGAACCCCCAATTTTAGTCCCTAGTTTATACAACCCAAACCTATGCACATCGCCTTTAAGGGATTTTCTCCTCATCTATAAAATAGGGACTTGGACAAGATGGTCTCTCTAAGGTTCTAGTAAATTTGCTCAAATGTGAATTTTAATATGAATTTAAACTGCATTGGCCACAGGCTCCATTTAATTATATCTTGCTACATTAGTCCAATATTCTTAGGAAGAGTGAGTTAAGACATATATGGAGATAAGACTGGGTTACTGCATCACAATTAACTCAGTGATGCTTTGGAAGCTCCCAAAGCTAATTCGATAGATTTGATTTTTCTTATTTTAAAAAAAGTACCAAAAGCCCCAGTGGGGTTTTTTCTTACATAGAAAACATTTTAGACAACTCTGTACAGCTAAAAAGAAGTAGATGATCCTTTACATAGTTCAAGACCAGATATGATTGGGTCACATGTAGAACACACGTGTTCAGTTCTGGTGCTTCCTTTTAGAAAAGCTAAGTAGTCAGAGAGCATCCAGAGAAGAGCTGTCAGAATTTTGAAAGGACTCAAGGTCATGCCATATGAAGACTGCTGGAGGAAACTGGAAAAAATTAGTTTGGAAATAACACCCAGATTTCTGACTTTCCCCACTGTTCCCCTCTCCCACCCAACTCTAACTCATAGCACAATCTATTTGCTTCTCTGGGAACTTTATTTTAACCATTTTGGAAATAAGTGCTTAATTTCTAACTTTGGCTTGCAGTTCCCTTTCTTCCTTCCACTAGCTAGGAGTCTTTGGGATGATCAAAACAATTCTTTCAGTGAAGAAAAGTTCTCTGTTGGATAAAGTAATATCTAGGTAAAGATATGAAGTATTAAGATCAGATTCCTCCCAGTTCCCAACCCCAGCTTCTGGTTTATCTCTCCCTTCTCTTTTCTTCCATTTTGCAATGAGAGATGTAGAACTTCTCTTCACTAGAAAGGGCAACAATATTCCCTGTGTATCTCCATCCTCACCACCATCTATATTACCATTATGTATCTCCTTCATTTGACCCCTGTGAAAAAAGAGAGTAAGGTTACAGCATCCCATGGGCTATGCTCAGACATTAATGAAAGGTGGATGTTGTATGGGAGTCAGGATCAGAAACAGGCAATGTGCAACATAAGAGTCAGTCCACGCTGATGAGAACTCTTGGTTTTCCCATTGGAGAAGTCACAGAATCCACATTTATGCATGATTTTTGGATGGGATTGATTGTGGAGGTGGCTAGAAAGGCAACAGCCAGATGGCTGTTATGATCACACAGCTTAAAGAGAACAGTTTACCTACAGAAAAAGCATCCATCAATAACAGCCTAGATAGTGTTCCTGAAGTTGGAAAAAAACTCCCATTTATAAACTGAATTACCTATAACTCTAGTTCTCATATTTTTTTTCAGTCAAAGTAAGGTTTATAATTCTGTTATGGGAATAGTCCCATAACGAGACCTCCACATGACTTATTATCCACATCCCAATACAGGTTGTAGAACCAAATGGACTTTTGTAATCCATTGCTTTTCTCTTTTCTAGAAGTTTATGGGTCTCTCTGCTTCTCAGATCAATCATTTTTACTCTTTCTTCTTTTCCTCCTTACTCTTAGTAGGTGGCCATTCATGACATTTCCTTCAGAAAATAAACAGGCTTTGCTAGTTGCTATTGGGACTTGGCTGCAGAGGTGGTTACCCAGAAAAAAAACAAAGTGTTGCTGATCTGCTAGGTCCCAGATCCTGAAGCTCAGCTTAAAGAAATCTTAGTCATTTCTCTGAGAATTTAAGAATGGTGAGAAGGAAGAAAAAAAAGTCTGGAAAAGGAGAAATAAAAAAAGAAAGAGGAGATGAAAGAAAAGAAAGGATATAAAGGAGAGAAAGAAAAAGAGAAGAAAAGAAAGAGAGGAAAGAAGGAAGAGTAGAAGAAAATAAGAAAGAATAATGGGAGAGTAAGGAAGGAAGGAAAGAAAAAGAAGAAAGAAAAATAGGAAGAGGGAAAGAAAACAATCTCAAGAATAAGAAGACAAAGAAAAAGAAAGAAAAATGAAAAAGAAAGGCAAGATAAAAAAGAAAGAAAATGGAGAAAGAAGACAAAGAGAAGAAAGAAAAAACAAAGAATAGTAAAAATAGGAGAAGAAAAGGGAGATTACAATTAAGAGGGGGAAAAGGAGAGTGGAAGGAGGAGTAGCAAGTAGAGAAGGAAACAGAACAAGAAGGGAAAGCAAGAAGAATTAGGAAGAGAAGAAAATGAATAAAAGTATGGGAAGAGAAGAAAGAAGAAAAATAAGTGAAGAAAGAAAAGAAAGGAAAAGATGAGGAAAAATCAGAAGAAAGAAGAGGAGGGTGAGAGATGTGAAAAATAAGGAAGTTAAAGAGAAAAAGCTCTGGAACATGAGTAGGCAAAAATCAGGAAAGGAAAGCCAATGCTATTGTAGAATTATATTATAAAGAATAGTGTTCAGAGATTAATCGAGTGTTTGTTATCTATCAATAAAACGTCTATGTTCCCAGATTTCCCTCCTTAATCCACATCTGCTTCTAGAGGAGATCGTGTGTTTATAGTATAAAGGCCACTAAACCATGAGGAAGTAGAATAGTGTCTTAATTCTGTGATCTTCCCTTCTTTGGCACCTCAGCTGTCTTCACAGTAAAATGAGAGAGTTAGACTAAATGATCTATTTTCATGTCTAAAATTCTAAAAGTTTTTGGTTCTTGATGGACATGAATGAAATGACACAACCATCAAAGGACAATGAGACTAATTATCTCCACAGAGGAAAAAAAGAGCAGGAGGAGAAGGCTTATGAGGACCTGTGCATGAATGTAAGGATTCTTCATTTGCCTTATAGCTGATGGAGGCTAAAACAGGAATCAACATATTTCAGTTACAGACCTAAGATTCTATTTATAGATACAAACTAGTATAACTAGAATTAGGACTGTCCAAAGTAGAAAGGATTTTAAGGATCATTAGTTTAGACTTCCTTTATAGTTGAAGTACCTCAGACTCAAAAAAAGGAAGATTTAGCAAAGGTCAAACAGATAATGAGCAGCAGAAGCAGGAGTCAAATTCAAATCCCCCAACTCCAATACCAGACCCTTGCCATTTAACCACCATAACACTAAGTTTGGGGGAAGGAAGAGAGTCCTGGGAACATTGCTGCATTGAGCATAATTAGTACATTACTGATAGAAGGGAAATGTAGCAGAGACCAATGGTGGGAAGTGATTCAAGGTCTAGTTGTTCAATTTTCAAATTGCCCATGAAATGCAGGGCAAGAAGGAAGATGACCTCTGTAGCTATGAGCTTAACATATTTGAAGTTATCAGATTCAAAGGTTGGAAGAAATAAATGAAACCCTCTAGTCCTAGAGAGTTTGCAAGAGTCAAAAGAAATGAATTGGTAGGAATCCTTTGGTTTAAATAAGAGGAAAATAGTACTAGACCTTCAAGATGGGAAGGGGAATTATAAGATTTCTCAATATTTCAGAGGTGCCAGTACAATCTATGTAATGGTTTACCTATCAATTTAATGGGGATAGTGAAGGTTGATCTTCCAGGACATCTGCTGGTACAACAGGCTATCTATCCATTGTTAAGCAGACTCTAAAAGCAAACTCCAAACATATGGGGGACAGACAGAAGACAAAAGAAGGAAAGCAAGGATGATCCTTTTTGCTTTACAGCAATTATCAGAGATTTAAAGCTGGAAGGGACCCTAGGTCTGATCAAGCCCAACCCTCTTTATTTTACAGAGAAGGAAATGAGTGTCCAAAGACTTTAGGTGTCTTGACTGGCAAAACACAGGATTTGGGGACATTCTCAAGTAATCTCTTTAAGCATAGGGATTATTTCACTCTTTTTATCTTTTTATAGTTAATTGCAAAATATTTCTTTCATATAATCATTTATCTTTATCCAATGATCAAAATACTTTCTTTACATATTATTCATAAATTAAGAACATATTTGTAGCTAGTTTATACTTTTTTGATTAATTGATACACTGGAACTTTCTGGGCCTTCTGGAATCATGTTAATCTAGGTGAGGATAGAAAACCTCCTTTTTAGATAAAGTACAAATTTCTGGGACACTGAATCAGTCTTTTTGTTTGCTCTTAAGAACTCTGTCTCTGTTACATGCATGACTTAGGGCAAGTTATTTCCCCATTTCTCCATTTGGCATTTATGGCCTTTAACCAGCTGCTATTCATAGCTCCCAAATGACTAACTAATCCAGCTGTTCTTCAGCCATGCTCCCAACTACTACCTGTCCCCATCAAATGGCCTTATGTGGCCTTTGTTTACAGGATCATTAGATCATATATTTATAGTGGGAAAATATCTCAGAAGTCATATAGTCCACCCCACATTTGACAGATGAGAAAACTGAGGGCTATAAAGATTAAATGACTTGCCCAATGTCAAGCAGGTAGTAAATGTTACAGGCAGGATTTTAATCTGGGCCTTCTAAGTCTAAAACAAATGTTCTTTTCTCTATGGCATGTATATTTTGCATATACTGTGTTTTCTCAAATAGGATATAAGGTTCTTGATGGCAGGGTCTATGTGTATATTTTTTTGTATCCCCAGTGCCTGACATGGTACTTAGCACATAGAAAGAAATTAAGTAAATGTTTGCTGTTTAATTCCCTCTCCAAACTCTTTTTTTAACTGAAAAGGACCTTCTTAAACCATGAACATATCCTCTTCTAAAAAGTATAATTATTGTCTTTCATATAGACCTCTGCCTTTTTCACCTCTGAGCCACTGAAAACACAATTCTTTTAATATTTCATGCAAGGCATGAGCTTTCAATATGTCATTCAGGCCATCAACTGGAGAATGAATAAATAAATTATAATGAATAAATATAATGAAATCAATTTTTCCATAAGAAATAGTTCACATGAAGCTTACAGAGAAGTATTAGAAGACTTATGTGAACTGATTCAAAGTGTAGTAAGAATAACCAAGAAAATGATATATGAGATGATTACAACCATATAAGTAGAAAGAATGAGAAGAAAAAAAATTAACACCATAATTTTAATTATTAAGTCTGAGCTCAAAGAGCAAATGAGAAAGTATGCTTCCTCTTCTTTGAAGAGGTGGCTGGCAGGCAGGCCATAGGTGTAGAATGATGTATATATTCTAAAATTCAGTTGATATGCTGATTAATTTTACTCCATGGCTTTTTTCCCTTCTACTTTATTTTTTTGTACAAGACGTTACTTTTTTGGAAGGGCAGAGGAAAAGATAACCTTTGAAAATGAAGATGGTATGAAAACAAGAGACCAATAATTTTTAAAATCAGTTGACTATTTTAACATTGATAACTGACAACTGGAACTTAACCTCTAGTTTCACTCCCTCCCTAAAGTTCCCCCATTAAATCTTCACATGATGGCCACAGGCACTAAAACAATGCTACAGAAATGGGTGTATTTTCTCATGAATTTAATTATGCAAGGAGTAAATCTTTGTGCAACTTTTATAACATGTTCTACTATAGTGTAGCAAATGTTTATGCACCAATAAATACAGGCTGGAGGGTAAGAATTCACCTATGCTCCAACAGTAAGTTATTTTCTCTCTCAGCATCAGCTCCTTCATCTGTGAAATGATGTTCTCATCTGCCTAGGTGTTCTCTAAGATCCCTTCCAGCTCTGACATTCTATGGTTCTATGAGTCTACCAAAAGACTTAGAAGCTAAATGTGAACATAATCCCTCTGTAATAAATGGAAAAATATCTAAATCATTCCAGAGGAAATGAATGTAAGATTGGGGTTCTTTTACAATTCTCCCTTATCCTGAATCTATGTGGCTTTTCATGTCCACCTCTGGCCATAACAATTGCCCTTTTGCTTTATCCATTCAATGGCCCTTTATTAAATATCTACTGTGTACAGAACTCTGATTAGCGTTAGGTGGTATACAACATTAGCTAAGATAAAGTCCCTGAACTTATGAAGCTCACACTCTAGGAAGGAGATCTACACAAAGGTAAATGCATGATAAATACATTCCAAAAGGAAAAAGCAAAACAGTATTGCCAAATTTGAGGTGAGTAATCATCAACAAGCATTTTTAGAAGGTTTCATGTATGAGGAGATATTTAAGTTTGTCTTTAAAGAATGAGAAAGAATTTATTAAGGATTGAAAAAAGCCATTTTAAATAAAGAAAACCACATAATCAAAAACAAGGAGACACCAAAGATCAGAGTTTGTTTAAGGAGAGAGTGCTGTGGTTTTGCTAAAGTATTATTTGTGTGAAAAAGAGTAAGAAGAAATTAGGTAAGAAATGTAGAGTACTATCAAATTATTAAGGGCTTTTAGGGGCAGACAAAGAAGCATAAATTTGATTTAATAGGCAATAGGAAACCATTGAAGATTTTTTGAACTGAAGAATGGCATGACTCCATTTGTGAATTAGAAAGAATAGTTGTGTGTCAGATGATAAAAATTAACGATAGTCAAAAAACCCAGTAGAGGACCATTGCAATGATCCATTTTGTTGGTAATAAGGATATGCCTCAAGGAAGAGGAAATGAAAACAGGAAGACATGGAATAACTATAAGAGAGATCTTCATTTTTATCTTTGTTATCTCAGTGCCTAGCACAGTGTCTGATATATAGTTTGCACTAAGTAAATTCTGATTTGTAGGTAGCATCAAGAATGACTTGATAGGAAGACTATAAGCTATTAAGTAAAATAAGTGATCTTCTGGGGAGAGCTGAGACTGGGTGGAATTTATTCTGAACTCAAATGCCACAAAAGTATAAATCTGTGAATCTTCATTTCATATTACTTGCTTTTTTAAAACTATATAATAAATTCTACATGCCATTTTAAAAGGAGACAGCCAAATATAGCAATGAATAGAGTCCTGGACTTGATGTCAAGAAGACCTGAATTAAATCCTGTTTCAGACACTTACTAGCTGGAGACCCAAGCAAATCACTGAACCTTTGTCTAATTCAGTCTACCTCTGAACCTATGAAATGGTGATAGTAATAGCACCTACTTCCCAGAGTTATTATAAGGACCAAATGAGATAGCAATTTATAAAGCACTTTATAAATGCTAACTATTATTATTATTATTTCAAAATTGTCCTGCTTAACTGTGCTTCCTGCTAACATTCCTTCTGCTTTTGTCTGCCCATTTAAAAATGTTCCAAAAATAAAAATAAAGATGTTTCCCTAGGGCTTTTTTTACATCATCCTCATCATTGCCTTCTTTTCCTCCTCCCTCAAATAAAAAACTGAAAGGAAAAGTATGCCAGCTTTAACATAATCTAGAACTGGCAGGGAGAAGGAAAGAATGTATCTCATCCCTTCTTCTGTTCATGTGGTTTTAGGTAGAAAGGATTTAGATATATGTAGTTTGTTTAAAAGAAAAATTACTTTTCTGTTAATGCCAAGAAGTGGAAAGAAGTTGATTGAAAAAAATCATGTGTGAAGATGTCTGAAACTTTGATAACTTGAGTATGGGTTAAAATTAATTACTTTTCTCATTCTCAAATCCACTAAACCATTTGTTTTGCCATCAGCTCCATCTCTCAAGGGCTTCTCTAGGGATCCTTTCAGAGGCAGTAGGAATACAAGATTTCAAGCAAAAATAAAGGTTAAAAAAAAGTTCTTTTAAAAATGAATTTTGCTGGACACACTAATCCTTGTTAAAATTTAAAGTCTTATGAATATATGACCTTCATTTTCCACTCTTCCTTTTCTGCCCATTAAGTGCCTCACAACTCCCTAAGGACCTTCTCTTCCATCTACTTTGGGCAGAGTGAGTGCCAGTGACGTGATGTTTACGTGGAAAATTAATTAGGGAACCAAGCCAAATCCTATTGCATTACAGAGAACGCCATTTTGATTTCAAATTCAAATGAGTTAATTAAAAAGTGAGTGTGGAAGCTAGATTAAATCATGGTGGTTCATTTGGTCTCCCCAGGGAGGCTAGGATGCTGTTGAACTCCAAGATGTCTTAGGGTCTCCTCTGTCAGCTCTGAATTCAGATATCAGAAGGTACCTGTTTGGGTATCAAAGAAGGAAGCATCATGATGCCCTGAGGAAGTCTCTAAAAAGTCTCCCTATAAATGTCAATTCTAATACTCTCAGAATGGTTGTATTTTTACACTAGTTCATTAAGATTTTATATTTAGGAGTGGCCAAGATTTCAGAGATTTTCAGAAACCCCTCATTTTACAGAAAAGTAATAGAGGCCCAGCTAGGTATGATTTTTCTAAGGTCACAGGTAGCAGAGCCAGAATTTAAACCTTTGACTTTAAATCTACTTTTGTCTACTGTACCACATTATCCATGCTTGGCTATTGCTCTAATCCTATCCCTTAATCCCACATCTAGCCATGGCTCTTTGCTGCTACTGTAAGGGAACCTCACTGACCCCTGAGTTTATCTAACAGTTTGGGGATTCTCCAAAAACCTATAACATCTTTCAGGGATTTTAAGATATCTAGAGAATATTCAGTTTGAGATTTCTAATTGGAGGTATAAATCTGAAAGTTAGAAGAGAGATTAGCTCTGGACAAGTATCTCTGCCCTTTCCCCCCCAAAAAAGAATAATAATCTGCAGAAAGAGAAATAGAACCATGGGAGTTGATGAGACCATCAAGTGAAACAGTACTGAGGAAGAAAAGAAAAAAAGCCCAGAACAGAGACAGAAAAAACATCCACCTTTAGGAAGCTTGATCTGGACAAAAATCTAGTCAAGGAGATTAAGAATGAGTGGTCAGACAGGACTGATTGATTTTACAAAGGGAATAGAGCGAGAGGAGGCCATTAGCCACTCTTCCCACCTTTCTTTTTGAGGGTCATTTAATCTTTTGTCATCTACAAGGCCAACAATAATATTGGTAACCAGGGTCCCAAAATCAGATTTTCCATGTTATACTCATCCCTAATATGAAATTTTGTGAAGAACCAGAAGGGTTACCACAAGCATTTTAAAATCAGCAACAGTGTTTTCAAAGACTCTTTCCCCTAAGTATTTTCTAATTGTTTAAACTTTGACCTATTCTGTTTTTCTCAGGTCAGATATAAGTTGACCTCAATCAATCATTAATCATTTAATAAATATCTGTCTAGTTCTAGGCATATACTAAGCACTGAGAATTCAAAAACAAATGTAAAACATTTTGCATTATTCTCAGTCTTCTTTTTGTTTTTAAATGTTCCTAAATTGTGCATTGGAGAATCATTGCCATTAACAGATCTATCTACCATCCTATTTATATGAACTCCAACCAAAAAAGTCTTCTCTCATCTCTCTGGTAATGAATCCTGATCTTGCTACTTGTGTGACCTCAGCATTAGACCCAAAATTTTTCTAAGCCAGGACCTTCCAGTCTTAGCTTTCTCTTACTCCTTAGCACAAAAAGTGACTCTGCCCACTTCACAGCACATAAAGCAATCTCTACCTCTAGACATTTAAGGGACCAGAATTTGTTATCTGTCCTCCAAGGAAGTTCTCCTGCCCCCATTATGGAAACTGTTAGATACAAAAGCCTTTCTTGAACAGTGGACATAAGAACTAAAGGCCAAGAATAACGAACTCCAACAAAACATGAGAAAATGACTTTTTGGAGTGAATAAGCATCTAGTAAAAAAAGAAAAAAAAAGAATGACTGCATATCCACCTAAACAATGTCATGTGGGGGTGGAAGGATTTCTCAGATCATTAGCACCCCCAGATATATTTCCTGTTTGAGATATGAATCTCTTTGAGAGTCAAACTCCCTAGGTTCACTATTCAATCAAAACTATTTATAGACATGCATCCTTGGGAGTTCTAGTCAAGGTTTTTCCCAACTGATGCTAGGGCAGAATACCTTGTTTTTTTCATACAAGAGCTCAAAGATACTTGTTTTCAATTTCATGTAGAATCTGTTACAAGGTCTGCTGACTTCAACAGGGAAGGATCTCCATAGTAGAGACTGTCAGGAAATTTCAAGTTCTTGCTGAACACATCCATTGGAATCAAATAGTGTTGATGTATCAATGTATACAAAGCTTTGTAGATTTGATCCAATGTGAACTATTTAACATACACATGTCAGAAACCCTATAGTTCCTGGTCTCATCAAGCAATTCATCCAGATCAGAATAACACCAATAGTATTACTAAATTGCTAATTTAATTAATAATTAGTTTATTTAGGAACAAAACTTTCTGATATTTAGTACTCCAAAGGGAAGGGTAAGAAGAGTGGCTGACTTCATTCCCTATATAAATCAGTCCTTCCTGATCACTCCTTAATCTCCTTGGCTGGATCTTTGTCTAGATAAGGCTTTCTAAAGGTGCATTATGGTCCTCTTTGACTTTGTTCTGGGCCATTTTTCACCCCTTTATATTATTTCACTGGATGATCTCATCAGCTCCCCTAGTTTCAGTTTATCTGCCTACAGAAGATTCTTCTTTTGGGGGCGACATACATGTTCAGATCTCATGATTCACATCTCCAATCGCCCATTAGACAACTTGAAGTGAATGTCCTATAGACTTGGCTTTCAAATGGATAGCCAGGTGGATGAATCTCTCCAATGCACAATTTAGGAACATTTAATAATTTAAATTGACTAATCAGTTTACAAATTGTTAATTAAACCAATTCACTCCCTGAAAATCACCAACCATCAACATGGAAGAGCCTAAATTTGGATTTCAGCTCTCCTACTTCCATCTCTAAGGCCTAAGTAAAATATTTCACCTCTCAAGGACTGAGTTTTCTCATCTATAAATTCCAGAGGCTTGACTATAGATGACCTATAAAATCCCTTCCAGCTCCAAATCTATAATCTATTATTCTAGTCTAATTTAATGACTTTTGGGCAATATAAAAGTCCAGTATTTAATGAACTCAGCCTCCCATGATCTGATGGACATGACAGGAGAGAGAAAAGAAGGAGGATAGAATACATCAATAATATTTTTATTTACTTTTGGGATAACTGCCAGCATATTAACTTGTCTAAAATGGTTCTCTAGCTCCTGTTCTGGAGCTATCTCTTCATGAAGCTGGAGAAAGGCCAGGTCAGGCAGGAGAAGCTGAATCCATTAAAGGTGTAAGTAGTCCTACAATAGTGAGCATCCATAAAATGCAAGAATCTGAAGCAGTTGACCAGTAGCAGGGACATTAGTGTAAGTAGTTAATATCCATGCTTTATCCCATATTAATAGTGTTAAAGAGTCTTCTGAACTTGTCCTTTTGAGTTGCCATAGTTTCTAGAAACACTGGACCCAGAGCATGGAAGAGATCCTGAATGTATCAAGAACGAAGCAACTCCTCCCTAAGATGACATAATTTGTTATTTGTGCCCCAAACTGAACTCACTCTGTGTCTTAGGAGTCAAGACAAGTACACGGCTGCACTAGATTGAGAAATTGCTTGTGCTGCTGGAACCTTTGTAGATAAGTAGTCCATCCTATCCTCTAGCAGTTCCCAAAGGAAAAGAATGCTGCTATCAGCTTAATTATTCATGATTTCTCCTCCCTAGCCACTCCTATTTAGGAGGAGTTTTCTATTGCATCCTCCTTCCTTTGTTGTAATCTCTATTTGAATTGTGAACTCCCTGCACTTGCTTAGGGTTCCACATACATGTTCATTTCTCTTGTAATGAATCTAGTTGCAACACAATGTGTTATGAGCTTGTGATATTCTTTTATGGTATCCTTCACAATAGTCCTTCACAAATCCCTCCCAGATTTCCTCAGACTCACAGAGACTTTTCAGTGGATCTCTGGTATAGAAGCTGCCTTTTGGGAACCAAAACAGTGATTAACTTTGTTTCTTGAAGTAAGTATCCAGACTCATGTAAAGTCCAACTTCTTAAATTATGAGTCATAACCCCATATGAAGTGGGAGTCATGAAATTTTGATTTATTATCAATAAATGCTTGATTTTTGTACCTATTTTATATACCTATCTGGGGTCACTTAAAAATTTCATGGGCAAAAAGGGGTGGTGAATGGAAAAAGTTTAAGAAGCCTTGATGTAAAGCACTTGTGATGGATACAGATGTCCCTGATGTAAAAGTAGCAGTTCTTCACCATCAAGTCAGTGTCTCCCTCTTCTACTTTATAAAATGTTATGTACACTTTAATACACTATTACTGGAACTTCATATTTTTTCAATTATTCTAGAAAACAATTAGAAATTTTTGAGAGAAGTTTGAATTTTTGGCCCAGAGATTTACTATTGGGCATATATGCCAAGGAAGTCAAGCAAAAAGAAAAGTGCCATGAATATCAAAATATGTATAATAGCACTTTTGTACTAAACAAAAAAGAGAAACCAAATGAGGCCCTACCAGTCAGTGAATGATTAAACCAACCGTTTGCAATGGATTAATATTGGACTATATGAAACAATGAACATGAGAAATTCAGATAAACATAAGAAAATTTGTATGAACTTACAAGGGAACAAAGAACAGGGAACCAGAAAACAACACATAAATGACCGTTGAAATATAAATGAGAAAGACATCCAGAAGCAGCTGAATTCATATTAAATGTAATTACCAATATTAATGCTAGAGAATAGTTGCTGAAAAACTCCTTCCCCCTATAAGTTGAGAGGGAGGATAACTGCAGATGCTAATTATATAAAGCTTAGACAGATGTAATTGCTGTATTGACCACTTTTGCTTGATGACGTATTTTTATTACAAGATGAGGTTTTTAAAAGTATAAAATGTATATTGGGATTTGACTGTTAATTGTCATTAAAATATCAAGACAAAATACTTTTATTAAAACAGAAATAAAGCACATATCAATCAAGGAAACTGTCAATAACATAAAGAAATTGCACCTTATGAAAGAAAGCACTGATAGTATTAAAGGCATGGCCCTACCATATGTCCATACAGTCCAGTCCCAGTCAGCTCTTAACAATCAAGAATACCAACAACAAGCCTAGAAATTTAATCAGAGATAAATAAAAGGACATATTTTTATTTGGTCACTTTAATCTTTCTATCATTTTTGGCTAGAGTTATTATGGATCTGCAGTTCAGAATAGTCCCCTTCAATGGGAGTGGATACCTTGTACTAGAAACAATAATGTGGGAAAAATTAGACCTAAAAATTTAATGGCTACCCAACCCTAACTATACATTATAAAACTAATCCAATAGAGATACAGAACTAAGTTCATCTATCTGATATCAGAAAAAACCCTTGGGGAAAAAAAAAGGAGTATGGGAAGGGTGTTACCTAAGCTACTACTTCTGAAAACCAGGATGTGTATTCTCTTTCCAATACCATTCCCACTATGAGGAATACATAATGTACACAACTGTGAATATGTCCTAACAGATCAATAGTGGGAAAAAGAAGTAATTGGGAACTTGTGGTGATCTTTTGTCTATCATGAGAACTGCTAATACATTTGATCTTATGAGATATTTGCCTAAGCAAAGGAACCCAAAAAGAAGTACTCTGGGTAAATCTCTAAGCAGCATTGACAGTAGATTTTAGGCATGGGAGAAAGCCAGCACAAAGACACAAGAATGAAAGATGAGCTATGTGTCCTGTGTGAGGATCAACAAACAATTCATTATCACTGAACCACAGAATATAAAGAGGTGAGTAAAATAGTAAGACTAAAAAGGTAAAAAAGGAACAGGTTGCCACCATTCTCTAAATATAATAGCTATTCTCACAGATGGTTTGTTTAATTCCTGGCATAGTCTTTCCTCATGCATCTGAACACTCCCCACTATCATTCTCCATCTCTTCTGAACTTTGTGGCTAAACTTCTCAAAATGGCCAAATACAATAGGTACCTCCAATTTCTCTCCTCTCACTCTCTCATTAACTCTTTACAATCTGGCTTCTGAACTGATCATTTAATGGAAAATGCTCTCTCCAAAATTACTAATGATCTCTTAGTTACCAGATCAAATGGTCTTTTCTCAATCATATTTCTCTGCAGTTTATGACACTAAAACATTCTCTTCTCCTAAATATCTTCTTCTGTCTAGGATTTTGAGACACTATTCTCTTTTGGTTTTCTTCCTACCTAGTTGACCATTCCTTTTCTGTCTTCCTTGCTGGATCCTCTTCCAGATCATTTCTTTCAACTATAGACATGCCTCGGTGTTCTGTTCAGGGCCTTCTTCTTCTATACTACTTCACTTAGTTATTACATCAGCTCACTGAGGTTTAATTACCATCTTTATCCTGGTACTCAAATCTACCTTTCCTACTCCAATCTCTCTGCTGACTTCCAATCTCCTAATTCCAAATCTACATTTCCAATCTTCTTATATCTTACTCCCTGACCTGTATGATCTGATCCAATAGCACTGGCCTCTTGGCTGTTCCACAAAGAAAACACTCCATCTCTCAGCTCTGGGGATTTTTTCTGGATGTCCCCCATGCCTGGAACATTCTCCCTTCTCCACTCCAACTACTGACCTCCCTGGATTCCTTTAAGTCCCAATTAATATCCTATCTTCTACAGGAAGTTTTCTTTAATCTCTCTTAATTCTAGTGTTTTCCCTCTTTTAATTGGTTTTTATTTATCCTGCATAAAATTTGCTTTGTATATATTTGTTTACTTATTGTCTCTTTCACTAAATTGTAATCTCCATGGACAGGGACAATCCTTTGCCTCATTTTATTTGCCCAGAGTTTAGCATACTGTCTGTAACATACATAGTTGGCTTTTAATGTGGTTTTGAATAAATGAATGAACCTTAGCATTGAGTTCTTTCATCTACATAGTCAGACATAATGTTATATGAAGATCTTCAAATTGTGTCACAATTTTATCCCTTTATAGAGGACAAACCATTCCTCCAATTAAGGAACATTTTTTTCTACCATCTACTATCCTCTATACCATAGCCAGTAAGAGAACAAATAAAGCAAGACATTTATTGACCATAGTCCACACACTCTATAGTTCACCATGTAGTTTCATTTTCTTTGTTTTGTTGTGTTTTTTGTTGTCTGTTTTTGTAATAATGCCATTCCCTCCTCCAACATGAATATAAATTGTAGTTTTCCCTGTCATTCTTTACCTCAGGCTTGTTATCTTTTATCCTACCCCTGTGCCAGTGACTAATGACTACCAATGGGAATTGGAAACAGCCTAGACTGGCCTAGAGTGGACACAGTGTGGCTAATGATGGCTCTAACTGGCAAGCAGATAACTTCAGAGGCCTGAGGGAGCCCATGTGTGTGAGAATCTACCTGTAACTGAATCCCAGGAATCTCCATAATGGGCAAATCCTAAAATAAGCTGAGGGATAGAACTATATGATATTTTTCCTTCCCATTTCCCTCATCAAAAACCTCCAATCAAGCACAAAAGCATTGGCAAGTCTCAGACCCAGACACCATTGTTGTGATAGGAAGATCCCCAGCAAAAATAATAATAATAATAATAATAAACTGACATATATAAGGCATTTAAAGGTTTGTCATGTCCTAATCTCATTTGATACTCCTAATCCCTCAGTGACGTACATGCTACAATTATTGTTATCCACATTGAACAGATAATAAAAGTAAGACTGAGAAAGTTAAGTGGTTTTCCCAGGGTCATGCAGCTATTATCTGAAGAAGTGTCTGCCCTAGTCCAAGTCTAATATTCTAAATTATACTGTTTCCCTATAGAGCATTCTAGGGTGATCCTCCAAGAATGTGTCTCCACATGCCACAGAAAACTAGTAATGCTCATTCTTGGATCCTTTTTGGATTTTTCTCCTTCTTCTCTTTTTATTCAGTCTCTCTTGCTTCTTATTTCTCCTTCCTATCCTCCTTTTCTTTCCTCATTCCCCCACCCTATCTCAATTTCACTCTCCCTCTTTTCTTTTATAAGCTTGTTTCTATACTTCAGCTTTTTTGTCATCTTAATAGCCATGAGCACCCTCTCACTTTCTGAAGCCCCTTTGATCTCTGCCTGAGCTGGGCAGACTGCCATGGGCTGGTTGTGCCTTTAATCCTTCTCACTGCAGATCAGTAATAACTCTGGCCACTTCCTTTTGAGGTTCTGAGAATGGAATTGCCACTTTCTTGTTTCTCTTTTTTTTCTGGATGAAGCATCATTTGCTTTGGCCCTGAGTCAGACATGTGCCTGTCCTAACTCCTAAGTTGTGCATTGGCAATCAGGAATATTTCAGATATATGTTTTCTTCCCCTTTGGCAATCAATTACCCTTAATCCACGTAGAAATGAAATTGTCCATTTTTGAATGAATCTTTGAAGAAGGTATTTAAAAAAAATCTCAACCATCACTGTTTCCTTTAATTATTATTATCAATCAAGTGACTTTTGGAAGTGACTTTTCTACTTGAAACATACGTAACAGTTCTATTTTTGAAAAATAACCTTTGAATGACTCCATATTATTATGCCTACTTTATTGATAAAGTGAGACAAAGAAGTAAAAGCAACTTATCTTAAACATTGTATAAAAGTTAACAGTGGAACTAAAGCTAGGAATGAATATCAGGAATCATTGATGTCTAGCAATCACCTCAAATATAAAAGCTTACAAGTAAATCTCAGTTAATCACAAGTGACATCAATTCATTTTTTAAAACGTTTCACTGGTTTTGGTTTTGGTCTTTGGGGTGGGGGAAGTGGGGTTAGCACCTCTTTTCCTTCCCAATAATATCCTAACTGAAATCCCTTGTAATGAAGTAAATCAGTTAAACAATATAAATCTCCCAGAGCATAAATCTGACAATGTATGCAAGGGTGTGCATTTGTAATCTACCACCACTCTATGAAGAAGAGGTAAACATGTTTGCCTATTAGACCTCTGAAATCAAGATTAATCCTTACATTTTTGTAATCTTCATTTCTAGAGATTATCTTTAGGGAGTCAGGGTATGTTCCATATTTTTCAACCAGCCAGAATCCATGATAGTCAGAAGAAAACCCCATCAGGGAAGAGATATGAATTAGAAATGGTAAGAATTCTCATTTGAGCATTTGGATGCATGCATTTTTTTGCACATGCGATAGCATCTATTTCATTGTTTGTCTATTTGACTTAGAGTCTGTATATATATAACTGTATGGGTCTAGATATTTGTAATTTACTATGCTTATATTGAATATCTTATATGTATTCTCTATGGCCATTCTGCCCCACTCTTTTTTTTCAGAAATAATTGAAGAATAGTTATAGTAATAAAGCCAGCTTTTGTACTGTATTTCTTGGGAATTCTTGATTTTTCATTTAGAACAGAGCTATGCCTAAGGATTATTCTACCTGTAACATTCATTTAAACAAGTGGTGGGAATGAGAAGGGATTGAGCTGAATAGAGGATAGTTCAAATGTAAGCATCATTATTCTAATGTGGAAAGCAGCCTTCACCTTGACCCTCGGGGATTGAGAAGGAAGGAGTGCTATAGTGGTGAGACCTGAGGTGTGGGAATAATGGTCACCATGGAAAGAAAGTGAGTACAGCAACCACAGGAAGGAAATACTACATCCATCAATACTTAAGTGCCTTTGAAGAAAGCCTAGATAGCCCTGTACTTGTTTTAATTCTGATTTAGTATTTCAGACCAGCTGTTTAGATAAAATTTCCTGAAGTATGAGCCTAGCATTACTATATTTTCCTTGCTAATATGTATTCATATCTAATATTTCTCTGTGTCTAAAGACTTATAGCTCTTGTTAAGTTTAAGATTCAATTTAATTCAATTCAACATGCTTTAATTAAGTACCCAATACATGCAAGGTATTGTGCTAGGCATGTTGAATGCCACAAATCATGGGTCCAGAGCACAAAAACAGTATTTCACAATCAAATGTGAATTATATAGAACAGGTACGATATAGTCTATATTTCTAAGACCATTTCAGTTGAATTGTAAGGCTTGCTTCTTTTTCTGGATGGGAATATCCAAATGAACTTTTCAGGAAATACAATGTAACTGTCTTCTATGTTCATGGGTATGTGTCTGCATGTTTCCCAATGGGACTGCTGTTCAGCAGTTCCAACTCCTGAAAACTGCTGCCACTCCAGTAGTTGTCAAAGGTGCACATTTCAAAGAATTGCTAGAAGATTCTAATTTCCAAACTCAATGGATTGAGATTAACCAATCTTTCTCTGTCAGCATTACTCCCATCTCCAATTCCCCCCTCCTCAAAGGGGTTTTACTTGAAATAATTCTATGGTCTTCAAAGAATTAGTATATACTTCTTTAGTGATCAGATTGATTGCTGCCGAGGAAGTTGATTCAGAGTAGAATTGTGGAACTAAAAAGGACATGAAGGACTCATCTGGGCCACTCTTTTGTACTTATAGAGAAGAATATAGAAACTAATCAAGACAAATGGTTCTCTTTTATTTTAAAGAGTTTTCTTTTTAAGATTCTTTTTCTTTTTTCTCCCCTCCTCTCTCCCTCTCTCCCTTCTTCCCTCCCTTCTTTTCCCCCTTTCTCCTTTCTACTGGACATCCAATCAGGAAGGTATATTCCAAGATTATTTTTTCCTCCCTCTCCCTCTTATTCTTTCCCTCTCTCCCTCCCTGTCTCACCCTTTCTCTCTTTCCCTCTACCTCTCCCTCTCTCTCTCTTTCCCTCTTCTTCTCTCCCTCTCTCTCTCCCTCTCCCTGTCTTCTCTGTCTCTCCTTCTCCCTATCTTTCTCTCCCTCTTTCCTTCTCCCTCTCTCTCTTTTTCCCTCTCACTCTTTCTCTCTCTCTCTCTCTCTCTCTCCTTCCTTCCTTCTCTCCTTCCCTCTCTCCCTTCCTTGATCATACTTCTCTTCAATCAATCACAAGATATGCCCTATGTGACTCCATCTGCTTCTATTCAATAACCCAAAGCCTTAAGGACTTATTGATACCTAATTCACTTTTGTTAGATTTGTTAGTTCAGTCTAAAACTATGAACTTTCATTGATTAATTTGGCTGAGTATGGACTCCCACTCCTATAATATGACCCTATGATCTCTCAGAAATGGTCATATCTCCACATGAAAATCTTTAGTGATAGGGGACACTAGTAGAGTGTAGCAGAAGCCGAGATTCCAACCCAAGTTTTCTAAATCCAAAATTGTCTCTTCTTTTCCCGGTTCCTCATATCTTTTCTTTTTCAGGTGGAAGCAGTCCTCATGTAGCACTGTCTCCTAGCCTTTACCAATCTGGCTATTCTTCTCTGGAATCTCTCTAGGTTATTAATGGCTTTCCTGAATTAAACACAGTATTAGTTTGTTTTGCCTTCCTTCACCAAACTGTAAACTTCTTAGAACAGGAACCATATCTTATCATTAATCTATTTTCTCTTTCTCTCACTATAACATAAAGCTGAATATTCTTAAGGAGAGAGAGAGATTTACTTTTCTTACAATAATTAGCTATAGAATTAGGGACATAAGACTAGATTCAGATCAGTTGTTATGCACATTGCTAAGAAGAGAGAGAGGGGGTTAGAAGGTTTAAACCCCAAATAAGGAGTATAGTAAGCAGTCAGAAGGATATGAGTTCATCCCACCTCAGACTCTTATTAGCTGTGTGACTCTGGACAAGTTATATAATCTCTCAGGTTCAATTTCCTTATCTGTAAAATGAAGGTAATAACAAATAGTTCCTATCTCACAGGTTAGCTATGAAAATCAAATGGGATTATAAATGTAAAGGACATTGTAAATTATAAAATGATGTATAAATATTAGCTACCATTATTATTATTATTATTATTTTGCAGAATAAGAGTATTTTACATTTTACCAATTAAAGCATTTTTATGGATCGATTCTTACTGAAATGCATGCAACTTTTCTCCAAAGTCAGGGGTACTTAATGGGTCATAGAATTATAAAGTACATAGACTTGCAGAAAATTTTACTTTAATACAACCATTTGTTCATAACTATGGAAATATATATATATATAGCAAATAAATATATAGTTCAATAGTAACCCCAAAACAGAGGTATCTAAAAAAGAAGAGATATTTCCCTGAAGAGAAGATGAAACCAGATTATATAGCTCATGACTCATTCTAGGCTTTATTATTTTATCTTGGAGGAGTTCTCATAATACAGAAGCTCTAAATATGTCTGAAGGATGAAGTGATAAAAAGGAGAAAGCAAGAAAGAGAAAAGGAGATCAGGATAAAGAAACAAAAATAGAGTTGGAGAAGAGAAGAAAACCAAAAAGAGGATGAGGGAAAAAAGGGAAAAGATCTTAGCTAGTATTCATGATCCCCAAGACCAGAGATTCAATCTACTTTGATAAAATCAAAAAGGATCCAAGAAGGAAAAGAAATACTACAGGAAATTGTAGCTTGCAGGGGCAGGAGGAGAATTGAAGACCCTGCATGTGTTTTCCCTAGTTTCTCACCAGTATTACAAAACTATCTTCCTTTTTGCTGTCATTCCTACAATCTGTTCTTCAGTTTGAACCAAAATTGGAGGCAAAATTGCATGCTCCCTAATCCAACCTCTGGAACAGATATGATGGTCATTGGAATGATGGCCTTTTTAAAGCCCTAGATAATTTGGAATCAAGAGCTTTCTGTCTGAAAATTGAAGCAAAAAAAGCAAATTAACAAAATGAAATCCTAAGAAGATCAGAAGAAATAAAAAGTATAATCAGAACTTATTATGCACAAGTCAATGCTTTTTTAAAAAGTAAGAAGAAGACAAAATAAAGGAATACTTTCAAAAATATAAAATACCAAAATTAACAGAAGACACAAAAGAGATCTTAAATAGCCCAGTATCAGAATAGAAAAGAGAACTAACTATAAAGGTGCTAACAAGGTAGAGAGGAAAGGAGAGAGGAAAAGGGATATTCCTGGTCCTGATAGATTCAGCAAAGAATTCTATGAAACTTTTCAAAAACTAATATCAGTATTAAACAAATTTTTCTTAAAAATTGAAAGAGATCATCTTAGCATATTCCTTTAATGAGACAAATATATTTCTATTATTAAAATCAAGGAAAGATAAAGTACATGAGATAACTATACACCAATATCATTAATGCATATTGATTCAAGAATTTCAAATTTTATAGAGGAACACAGAATAATTTACCTCTCAGACCTGTGGAAGAGGAAGGAATTTATGACCAAAGAAGAAATAGAGATCATTACTGATGACAAAATAGAAAATTTTGATTATATCAAATTGAAAAGTTTTTATACAAACAAAACTAATGCAGACAAGATTAGAAAGGAAACTGGGAAAACACTTTTACAGTCAAAGGTTCTGATAAAGGCCTCATTTCCAAAATATATAGAGAATTGACTGTAATTTATAAGAAATCAAGCCATTCTGCTATTGATAAATGGTCAAAGGATATGAACAGACAATTCTCAGACCAAGAAATTGAAACTATTTCTAGCCATATGAAAAGATGCTCCACGTCATTATTAATCAGAGAAATGCAAATTAAGACAACTCTGAGATACTACTACACACCTGTCAAACTGGCTAGAATGACAGGGAAAGATAATGCGGAATGTTGGAGGGGATGTGGGAAAACAGGGACACTAATACATCCAACCATTCTGGAGAGCAATATGGAACTATGCTCAAAAAGTTATCAAACTGTGCATACCCTTTGATCCATCAGTGTTACTACTGGGTTTATATCCCAAAGAGATCTTAAAGAAGGGAAAGGGACCTGTATGTGCAAGAATGTTTGTGGCAACCCTCTTTGTAGTGGCCAGAAACTGGAAACTGAGTAGATGCCCATCAATTGGAGAATGGCTGAATAGTGGTATTGTGGTATATTAATATTATGGAATATTATTGTTTGGTAAGAAATGACATAAGAATGATTTCAGAAAGGCCTGGAGAGACTCATATGAACTGATGCTGAGTGAAATGAGTAAGACCTGGAGATCATTATATACTTCAACAACAATACTATATGATGATCAATTCTGATGGATCTGGTGATCTTCAGCAATAAGATGAACCAAATCAGTTCCAATGGAGCAGTAATGAACTGAACCAACTACACCCAGCGAAAGAACTTTGGGAGATGACTAAGAACCATTACATAGAATTCCCAGTCCCTATATTTTTGCCTGCCTGCATTTTTGATTTCCTTCACAGGCTAATTGTATACTATTTCAGAGCCCGATTCTTTTTGTACAGCAAAATAACGGTTTGGACATGTATAGTTATTTTGTATTTAATTTATGCTTTAACATATTTAACATGTATTGGTCATCCTGCCATCTAGGGGAGGGGGGAGAAGGAGGGGAAAAATTGGAACAAAAGGTTTGGCAATTGTCAATGCTGTAAAATTACCCATGCATATAAGTTGTAAATAAAAAGCTACTAAAAAAGAAAAAAAGAATTTCAAAATTTAAAACCATCAACAATCATTTTCAAAACAAAAATATTCTCACATTATCATGTCAATGGATATGGTTTAAAAAAAAAACTTTGACAAAGGAGAACACTTAAACAGATGCAAAAAATAAAAAGTAAAACTTACAAAGTATAGGCATAGAGGGACCTTTTGATTATCATCAAAAGGAGCTGTCTAAAACCAAAAACAAACATAATATGTGATGACATAAAACCTTTTAGAATACATATGAGTAAAACAAGGATGTCTTTTCTCTCAACTATTATTTGCTATAATTCTAGAAATGCTAACAAAAAGAAAAGAGAAAAAAATTAAAAGAGTAAAGATTGGTAAAGACTCTAAAGACAAAACTGTCCCTCTTTACTAATGATATGATAATTTACTTAGAAAATCCTAGGAAATGAGCAAAGACACATAGTTAAGAAAATAGCTTCATCAAAGTCAAGCTTCAAAATAAGCTTTCAAGAATATTGGCATTTCTATATGATAGTAACAAAATCCAAGAGGCAATAACAGAAAGGGAAATTCAATTCTAATAACTACAAAATGCATAAGGTATCTTGAAATCTGTTTACCAAAGCCCACAAAATTTTTGTGTAGATTGCATTTTTTAAAATACCTCTTAAAGGAATTTTAAAAACAAATAGAGGTATACTCATGATTTCATTATGCAAATATAACAAAAATGATAATACTACCAGACTTAATATACAGTTTTAATGCTTTACCAATCAAATTGTCAAGAGCATATATTCAGAATTTGATAAAATAATAACAAAGTTCATTTGGAAATATAAAAGATCTAGAATATCAAGAGAAATTAGAAAAAGAGTTAAGGATGAAAGAGCAATAACACTTGTCAAGCTGAAACAATTATGATGGTTTAGCAGTCATTAAAATCACCTTGTTCTGTCTTTTTTTTTAAGAGGTAGATTAATAGAACAAATTGGACAAGGTAAATCAGCAACAATAGAATTCAATAATTCAATATTTGATAAAATAGAAAATATAAATTCCTTAGGAAACAATTCCCTATTTGATTTGTTTTAAGTCTAGAAAAATTGGAAAGTAGTCTGGCAAAAACTTGGCTTAGACCAACATCTTACACCATATTTTATAATACATTCAAAATGTATATGCAATTCTAACATTAAAGCTCATACTATAAAAATTTGAAAAAAAGTAGATTATTTCTCTCTCATAGCTATAGGTAGGAGATGTATCCTTAACAAAATATGGCAGAGAGATGGTTACAAGAAATAAAATAGATACCTTTGATTAGGGTGATATGAAATTGAAAAGTTTCTACACAAATAAAATGAATATACCTAGGATAAGAAAGGAAACAGTCAAATGGGGAAGGGGAAAAGCTTTGTATCAGATTTATCTAATAAGAATTTGGTATCCTGGATATGTAAATGTTGGGAGTCATGGCCCCAACTCCAGAGTGGAACAGCTCTTACTTGACCATCACTGAATGTCCATTTGAACGGTAAAGGCTGTGAGTAATGAGGGGTAGGAGCCAGGGTAGTGTGAGACTCTACTTTATTACAAAGACTGCAGGTCCTTTTATCTCCTCAATGCCTGCTTCTACTTCTTACTTCTAAATATATTCTAACCTATAGTAGATACATGATTCTCCCCGGGAAGCTACACATAGATATATTGTATGCATTCCTTTCCTAATAAGGATATTCAAGGTACTCCCCTCCAAGGTCTGGCACACCTCTCCTGGGTGGAAGGTATCTTCTTCGGGTGGGACCCTTTCCTCCCAACACCATCTTGTTCACCCTTACAAGGCTACCCTCAGATTACCTGAGCCATGCCCTGTGCGATGTCCAAGAATGGAGATTGGCAAGTCCTCTTACATATAAATAAAGACAGAGAGAAACAGAGACAGAGAAGAGAGACAGAGACAGACAGAGACGGAGAGACAGAGAAAGAAAAAGACAGAGAGACAGAGACAGAGAGAAAGAGAGAGAGAGAAAGAAAGAAAGGAGAGAGAGAGAGAGAGGAGAGAGACAGAGAGAGACAGAGAGAGAGAAAGGAGAGAGAGAGAGAGAGAGAGAGAGAGAGAGAGAGAGAGAGAGAAAGAAAGAAAGAAAGAAAGAAAGAAAGAAAGAAAGAAAGAAAGAAAGAAAGAAAGAAAGAAAAAAAGAAGAGAGAGGAAGAAGAGAGAGAGAAAGGAGAGAGAGAGAGAGAAGAAAGAGAGAGAGAATGAATGATCAAAATCATTCCCTAATAGATAAATAGATAACTGGTCAAGGAATGTAGACAAGAAGTTCTCAAAAGAACTGCAAACTGTTAATTATATGAATGAATGAATGAAGGCTCCAATCATTAATAATAAGAGAAGTAAAAATCAAAACAACCTTGAAGTTTTACCTCACATTCTATGTAAATTTGCAAAGATTACAAAAGATGAGAATTATAAATGTTGGTGGGATTATAGAAAGATAAATTCCCCAGTGCATTATTGATTAAACTCTTGGTCATTATAGCCCTTTTGGAAAGCAATTTGGTATTATGCAAATAAAGTGACTAAAATAACGATACTCTGACATAGAGATTCCATGATTAGGCTTATACTCCAAGGCCAGTGATAAGAAGTTCCCATATAAACCAATATATTTATAGTAGCATTTTGTCTGTGTGATAGCAAAGATTTGGGGATAAGGCAATTTGTGGATAAATGCTCATGAATTGAAAAATGGTTAAACAGCATGCAGTATATGAGTATAAAGGAATATTATCAAGCTAAAAGAAATTATAATGTGACAAACAGAATAATATAGAAAGATCTATATGAGTTAATGCAGGGTGATATGAGCAGAGAAAAGAAAACAATATATGCAATTACTACAACAATATAAATGGCAAGAAAAACCATATGGAAAAAATCACAGATAAATATTACAAATCATAAAAACACAAGCATGGCTAAAATATATATATATATATATATATATATATATATAAAGAGAGACACTTTCACTTTCACCTCATTGGAGGTCCATAAGGTTGTATGTCGCTTATATATTCAGACTTTTTCACTGTATTAATCGTTTACACTGATTTTTTCCTCCTCTCTTTTTCTTTTTATCTTTTAAAAACACTATTTGATATACAGAATGGCTCCCTCTAAGGGGGAAGACAAGTGATACTAGAGGAAAATATAATTTAAAATTATAAAACAAAGAAAATAAATTAAAAATAAGATAGAGGAGAAAACAGTTTTTTATTCTTTTAATAATAGGAAGCCACTTCTGCAATACTGTCATTAGATCCACCCTTTCTCTGAGACCTATTGTACTGGCTGTAGTGGGGGAGAAGGGATAGATGGAAGGCTGAATTACTAAAGCCCCCTTTCAAATAGCTAGACATTAACAATGTGTCAATCCATAATTATATTAGGAGCCTCCTATAATAGGAGTCCCTGGTTCTAGTCCAATCTCTGTCATTCACTAGCTGAGTGATTTTAGATAGGGTCTCAATTTTCTCCTCTATAAAATGGAGAAATGAGAAAGAATTAAATGATAGCTGACATTTATGTAGCACTTTACAATTTTAAAAGCACTTTAAATAGATCCCAAGCTTTTTCTCAATGGAAAGAGCACTGAATTTGGAATCACTGGATTTAAATTGAGATTTCTACTTTTCCACTGACCTTAGAAAATCAATAAACTCCTTTAGACAGCAGTTTCCTCATATGTAAAGTAAAGAAATTGGATTATATGATTTCTAAGGTTGTTCCCAGATGTAGGTCTATGGCCTTATGACATATGTTGCTGTGAGTATCTTTTCAAATCTCATGTTTTATCTTTCCCTATTAGAATATAAGCTTCTTGAGAGCAGACAGTGTCTTCTTTGCTGATATTTGTATCTCCAATACTTAAGACAATGCTTAGAATACAGTGAATTCTTTAAAATGCTTTTTTAAAAAAATAATTCACCTTAATACATTTTCCAGTGATCTCATTTGATTCTCACAATAACCCTGTGAGGTAAATGCTATTATTATCTCACTTTTACAGAGGAGGAAACTAAGGATCTGAGAGGCTAATGATTCATGCAGGATCATAAAGATAGAATTTCAGTATTTAATATTCTAACTTTTTCTCTACTATCTTAGAGAAGTCATTTACTTATACCTTTTCACTTTGCTTAATAGAATGCCAGAAAAAAACAATACACAGATTAAAAATGGAGACCCATAGAAATGATGATGAGGTTACCAGGAGTAACCTCTAACTACTAAACAATTCCCAGAATGTCAGGGTTCTGCCTATTTTTTAAAATGTCTAAGCTAGAAGGAGCACAGGAAATCAGAGTTGACAATCTCCAAGATGCTTCCAACCATGATTTCACAATAGAGCTCTTCAGATACTTGAAGAAAGTCTTTTCTCCCAAGTCTTCCCTTCTCCTGACTAAACATATGTATTCCCACCTTCATGGGACATGTTTTTCAGCCCTTCTAAGTCAGCTCTAGGTGTATTACAGAGTGGGAGTCAACATCACTTCTCTTAAGTAGATTGTTCACTGAAGTTCCAGTCCTGAGCACTAGTGCCTTTCTATATGACTCATGACACAACCACCAGGAATTTCTAGGGCTCACAAAAATAATTGTGACACTGGTAGGACCTGTCTTAAGTTCCTATTCCCCCCAAACCCTTTCTTCCTTGGGTCCAAGGATATTAGACTGGAAATACACTTAGCTCTTTGGATTATGACATCAGTGAAATGGGAACTGGAGGGAATTTGCCACATTTATGCTCTGAACCAGATCTTGGCCACCCATCTCCTGAGCCACACTTTTCAACCTTTGTCAACGCCAATGCTTACATTTTGCTATGGGAATCATGTCCCCAGCCTCATTCTGTGCTCTCAAGAGGGTGTGTGTGTGTGTGTGTGTGTGTGTGTATGTGAATGCACGTGTGCACAAGTGCGTGTGTTGCAGGAGGAGGAGGTTGCAGATTGATATTTTCTCTAATTGTATCCTTTAAGTCTTTTTTATAATAAACATCCCCTTTGTGTTGGGGAGAGAAAATGTAACCATAACTACACAGCATTCCCCCAACCCCTATTTTCTCTGTCACCGCTATAGCTCCTGCAGAAACACAAAGTTAATTGGTTTGTCCAGGGGGCTGTGTGGCAGCTCGTTAATTTCCTATCATCTGACCTTTACCTGAAGAACATGATCCTCTGGGATAGGGATCATCCCAGACGTGCCTGAGGTGGCTAATGCACCAAATGAGAACCTCCAGGTAGTTAGCTGTCACAGCACTGCTAGAATAAGTTCTATGGGATACAGCCTCCTCACCTGGACATCGGGATAGAATTACGCACTGGGAATGTCACAGTCTTGGGGATTTGGGGTTGGAGAGCAGAGTCTTCAGTTCTTGTTTTCAGCGAGAATCTTTGATAGCAGAAATGGCATTTTTCATGAATCTTAAGGTTTGTAGACAATTCTAATTCCTCTATGTGATTTTCGTGCCAATAGTAGCAACAAAGATTTGGAGATGGTTTGGGGGGAAGGTGTTGTCTGGTTGGTTGTGATTATTTTAAGGAATGTGACAGTTTTCCTGATCTATCAGCAGACATTCCCATCCCAGCCAGTTTAATTAACTTTTGTCATGTGGTTCACTGAATCTAGAAATGCAAAATTATCTGGCTATGTCCAGAGATTTGTCAAACAAAACCTTAAAAAATAACATTTTTAAAAATCTTTTCTTTTCTTTACTGTAAATGGGGGCGGGGAGACACAATAGAGAGAAGATTCAGAAAAAAGCATATTTCCACATACAAACACAACTGTTTTCATATGTAATGTATTTGATCTGAAAAATGTAAAACATCTGTAGAACACAGGAAAAAACAAGGTAAAATCCAAATTAATGATAAATGCCCCAGCAAAGGTACCATGATGGCCTTGGAAAAACTGGAAGGAAAAATCAGACTCCAAAAGTGAACCAAGAAAGACAAATATAAACGTGAGGACAGAACTTTTTTTGTTTTAATTCTCTATTCTTTCTCTCATATTTATCACAGTGCCTGGCACATAGTAGGCATCTTCATAAATGTTTATTAATCGATTTATTGATTAAAAGTCCTAGAAGGGAATGTTGATGAGGAAGTGTTTTCTAAGACACCAGCTTACTAACTGATTGTGGCTTTAAAATGAAAATATTTTCTGTTTGACAGATCTGGAAGTGTCTGATGACAAAGAGAATGGTAATTTCCCTTAAATGTCAGTGGAGACTGTGAAGGAGCGATTGGTTTCAGACACCTCCTCTTGAGACAAACCAAAACTGTGGTATGCTCTTTCAGGAAGCTTTGTCAACCTCTGCATCAAAATGCTTGGGAGAATCTTAATATTCATTTGCACAAAACTGAAAAAAAAAACAGTCTCTCATTTCTCTGATTTTGCTGTCTGTCACTTGAATTAGTTAGAGCTGTTAACTCTGTGCCTTTTAGATAGGGAAAGACTCAAACAATTACAATGGAGACCAAGGATTACTGGCACCTTATAAATTATGAAGAGAGTGCCATGGACTGAGGGTTGAAGCTGAGAGAGTTCTAATATAAGGCCTTCAAAATCAACCCCATAGCAATGGAGATACCCAGTCCTTCCTTCTAGAAGTCTGGTGTCTCTGAAATGGGCGGCCATGGAAGAAAGTCTCTTCCTCAGCTCAAGCAGTCCAGTGAGGACAGTTCATAACCTCTGGAAAGAGAGGAGAGAACAAGGTTCAAAATAACATTTTGCTCTCCATCACCTTTTGAATGTCAGTCCATCATGTTTTAATATTGAATCAGTGTATTGCATTTTGGACATAAAAGTTGCCTACCTAACACACAAAAGATATTATGTTTCATCCAGACTAAAAATTTATAAAGAGACAGATAGATTATATGTGAGTGTTATATATATATATATATATATATATATATATATATATATACATACACACATATATATGTGTATGTGTGTATGTATGCATGTATATATTTCACATATTCAGAAAAATGTTTCTTGGCTAGAGGGCAGCTGTGGAACATCTTATGTTACACTAAGAACAATATTTAAAGAAAAGGCAGATCACCATACCTCAAGAAGGCACTTTCTAATTCTAAACCCTATAATTTTGAGTAGTGCTAGACCTGTTCATAGTTGCTATCCACAGAAAAATTTAATCAGGAAAACTAGCTGTTTTATAAAAAGATTGATGGATAGTAGGGGACATGGAAGAATAAAGAATCAAAGAAATCTTCAGAGTTTGAGCCTGGGAGACAGGGAAGCAGGTAACATCAAGCTTTAAGAAGGTAGATTTCATAAAATGGGTAGAATATAAGTTCTTGAGGGCAGGGACTCCTTTATTTTTTTTTCTTTGTATGTAGAGAGATCATAACCTGACAGAGAAAACAACTTCAAGGAACATGACTGTTCATTTCAAAGAGGAATATCAGATATGGATTTAAGATAAGAAGAGATTTAGAGGCCTAATTGAGTTATCCACACAGCAGAGATGTTAAATCTAAAGAGATCTGAGTACTCCACAAAGAAAGAAAGGATTTCCAAACCATATGGATCAAAAATTGTGTTACCTTTTGCCATAAATGTAAGGATACATACGTGGCTTGTTTCTTCAAGTCTGGCCAATTATTCTCATGAACACATTGAGTATTTTTGGTAAAAATGTATCCTAGGTTTAGAGTTGGAGGGAGAGATATTTATGTACTTATTGTTCTTACTATACTATTTGAGTAAATGTCTTGACTAAAAATTAATTAAGCCTGCTAGCTAATTGCTAATGGGAAGCTTCTGAGAGGGTTTGTGAGACTGAAGTAGGAGTAGATAGGGTTATCACTGAAACCCAAGGTTAACAGCCTTCTGAAAATACAATCAACAAATTTGGATGCTAATTGGAGGAATAAGACAGAAGTGTCACAAGCATAATTAAAAATGAAAATATTTGGCTGTGGGAGAACACTATTACTCCCAGTTCTTCTCTTCTTCTCATCCTCAGTTCAGTCAATGAAATCCTCACATGACACAATCTTTAAGCTACTCATCGTCCTAGTTTTACATCATGGTGGAAGAAAGACTGGATACATAGAAAGATCTTGGTTTTAAATCCATGATTCCCACTTACTACCGTGTGAAGCTGGGCAAGTCACCTAATCTCTTTGTCATCTTTAAAGAATAGAGGGAATGGAAAGGAAATAATCATTTATCAAGCATCTACACTAAGTGCTTTCACAAAACATTATCTCACTTGGCATTGAAGAATAAGGACTCAAGTAAATGATTTCTAAGGTCCTTTCCAGTTCTAAAATCCTATATATAACTAAACAGTATATGTCTCATCTTACTAATATCCTTCCTAAAATGTGACACTGAAAACTGAACCCAGTACTCCAAATGTGGTCTAACTGGAGCAGGAAAATCACTTAAGTGCTTCTGGACTCCTTATTTCAAACATCAGAGTCTAAAATTGCATTACCTTTCTGATCACATCTTTTTAACTTATGTTGAACATACTAACCTCCACCACTACCACCACCACCAAATCCTTTGTTGCACAAACCACAATGTCCCAATTTTACTTGGACAGTTAGGTTTTTTTAATCCCAAAATAAAATTTTACATTTTTCCATATCCATTTTATTGAATTTGACCCATCATTTTAGTCTGCCATGATCCTTTTGGATTTCTATTCTGCCATTTGAGCTCAATAAAAAGACAAGGTTCTAATAGTTAAAGCTGTCCAAGGGTGCAATGAGCTGTTTTATGAGCCTCATCACAGATCTTCAAATGAAGACTGGAAGATCACTTCCTGTGCATGCTATCGTGGAGATTGCTAATCAGATATACGTTCAAGTAGATTAAAAACCATAATAAGAGCACCTTAAGGTTAAGAAAAGATTTTCCTACTACCATTCTCATAGTAAATATAACGAAAATATTTTTATTCATTTTACAGATAAAGAAATTAAGACTTAACAGAGGCCAAGGGACAGAGATGGGACTAAAACCTATATTTTCTGCTTCAAGTCAAGTCTGTTCCATTACAGCATGGTGTAATGACCTTCACCTAAATGACCAAAAGTTCCTTGTAGCTCTGAGAGTCTATGACTATAGGAGAGAAACTAAAGCAAATGTATCTCTTTGTCCCTTTTTATAGAAAGTTTGTAAACTTTTGAATCACATTGAACACAAGCCTGGTTCCCTTAAAACACTCTCTTGGAACCCAATAGCCCCAAGAACAATTAGAAGGGTTTCCATCATGCAAGTTGGCCCATGTTTCACTCAGAAATTTGTTTTATTTGAAACTAAGGCTCAGACCCATTATCATTACTTAACGTCAGTGTAAAACCAGAATGATACCAAGGCTTTGTGTAAGATATATCATCTCTACAAACTTTGATGTGAGCAGCACAGAGCAAGAACACTGCATCCCAACTTCCCCAAATGCGATCAACCATTGATATTGATGGGGGACCATCAATCACTTGCACAAGGCTTTTAACTTGTCTCATTTTTAACTGAGGTTTACCATGCATTACAACGGGATATTTAAAACCTTGTATACATTTTATCAAGCCTTCATGACCACTAAATGCTTTCTGGTTTGCAGCTCTAAATATTATTCATTACTTCTGACGAGGCGGTATGGGAAAGCTAGAGGAAAAGAGCGAGAGTAGAATTTGATTAAAAACAAGTAAGGAAAGAAAATCCAGAATGGGACTAAGACTCTGCATATAAGCTATTTGGGTACTGCTCCTGGATACATCCCACAGATAATATAAACACATAGTACTGATGCTATGGGTGTGGTCCAATAAGATTAGGCCCTCTTGGGCCAGAGGTCTGAACAGGAAAAGGATCTACTACTAGGTTAGAAGATGAGAGGCTGTTAAGATACTTCACAGGAAGAAAAAATGGTCCATGTTATAGAATCACAGAATTTGAAAGCTGAATGGGTCCCCAGCGGTCAATTGATACAATATTTCCAACTGACATAATATTTGAGAGCACTTAATCATTATCAAGTCAATCCTTGAACTGTTCTAAGCACTGGACATACATGTGCAAGCAAAAAAGATAGCATCTTTCCTCAAGAAGCTTACTTTCTAATGGAGGAAGATAACACATAATAAGTAGTGTCCCCTGATTCTTCATAAGACAAATATGGATAAATCAACTGCCCCAATCTATAACAGATGGGAATTAGAGGGGATTTAAAAAAAACAGACGACTAATGCATGAAACGATAGGTTCACATAAAACAATGGAGTCCAAATGAATATAGGACTTAATTTTTTTAAGTCATATCATAAAAAAATTAAAGGAGAATAAAAGGAAATACTATTGGAAATTTGAATTGTTGATTATTAAATTCACAATAGAAAATTTTAAAACAAATTATCTTTATTATATTGCATTTCAAATCTCCCAAGAAGAGGTATTGAACCTAAAACAAAGTACCCAGATTCATGGATATGAAGAAATAAGGGCGATACAGAGACAGATGTTTATAAGCAAAGATCTAAGTTGCCAGATACAACCAAGTCTTAATAACTAGAGGGATCTCTATCCAGAATCTTCAGGGTACTGAATTACTATGAAGAATGATAGAGGTCAGCTGTGACCCCTTAAAAAGGCTAAAATGGGAGTGTCTAGGAGCGTTCTGTCTCATCCTCCTCAGTGTGTTGGCATACTTGGGTCTTGATCTCCCCCACATGAGGGAAGTTTATCTCTTCCTGATGGTCATGACTTTTCATAGAGATAGAAAATCAAGCCTTGTTGCTCTCTTCCCTTTAGGCATTACTGCTACAGGAATCATTCACAGCCAAAAATGTCTGATTTTATAAATAGTGAATCATTTCTAATAGATATAAAAAGATAGCAGAGGTTTTTACATAATAGAGTGGCTTGCAAGATAATTATAGTTAATAAACTTATAAGGCTTTACAGTTACCAAAATCCTTTACATACATTATACCATTTGGTCTTCTTAGCTATTTTATCATATTATTATTATTCTCATTTACTGGATAAAGAAATTAAGGCTCAGAGAGTTGAAGTGACTTGAGCCACACAACTAGAAACTATGTGAAATAGGATTTTAATCCAGTACTAGTACTCCATCTATTATACCAAGGTGTTGCTCTATATTTACACAAGGAGTCTACAGAGTCACATAAATGATCTGTTACCAGATCATTTATGGAAGCTAAATAGAACAATGGATTAAGCAATTAGGAAGACCTCAGACACTTAACTAGCTGTTTTCCTGGGCAAGCCAATTTAACCCTGTTTGCCTCAATTTCCTCATGTGTAAAATGAGGTAGAGAAAGAAATGGCAAACTACTCTATTTTCTTTGTCAAAAAAAAAACAGAATATGGCAACAATTGAAACAAGTGAACAACAACAATGGTTAAAAAAAAAGTGATAGGAGTCACATTGCCCTGCAACATTCTATTACCAGATAATTTATGCCTGTCTCCCCCAATTTATTGTTTTGCCTCTGATCTACCATTAGAAAGGAACAGTCTGAATTATTTTATATTTTTCATTACTCCAATCTTATAGCATTGAAGTATCCACCATTTAGTTTCTCTCTACTGTGTAACAGAAAGAATCAGGAGAACAGAATCCAAATCTCTGATCCTCCATTTACTGATTGTCTCAATGTGGGCAGTGAGAGGTTCCATGATAAAGTGAAAAAAATTCTGGATTTGGAATCATAATTCCTGGCTTTGTATCTCTGCTCTTTGTGACCATGGATACTTCATTCACTTACTCTCTCTGCACATCAGTTCCATATTCTATAAAATGAGAATTGGACTAGATGATCTTGAAGGTCCTTTCCTAATCTAAATATTATATCTTAAGTCACTCTTCCACTCTGAACCTCAACTGTAAAGTCAGGGTGATAATGTTGACACAACCTAGCTCTCAGGGTTTTGCTATGCAAAGTTTAAAAAATCATATAAAATTCAAGTCACTTGTATGCTGTCATATTTTGCAGATGCAATTCAATATTCATACATTTAGTACCTATTCTATGCAAGATCCTATGCCTAGTGCTATGGATAAAAAGATGAAAAATGTCTCAAGAAGTTTATTGCCTACTAACAATTCAATAAATTCAATTCAACTTGTAGAGAAACTGAGGATGACACTCCAGTGGAAACTACATGTGCAGCAGTCACCATGAGACTAGCAGACACTAAGTGACAAGAAAAGCAGAGCCCAGTAGGGTGCCATACCCAACACAGATGCTACACCTAGTGAGAAGCAGACCCAATTAAGAGCAGTAAAATGACATAACCAAAAGACATAGTGGGAGACAGGGGGCATTACAGTGACAGAGGTGTGAGCTGTTCCCAACAAATGTTTTCCCTACATATGAACCCCTCATGTGTGATCACTATGAATGCTCATTTTTTTACTGGTAGTTTTTATATCTTGTATTTGTCAGAGACTATCCTAGGCTCAGGAGGGGACAGGGAATAGGGTATTCTATTGAAAATCTTCTTGTTCTGCTATACCATTAAATGTTCTTTGCTCTGACCTAATTTTGTCCTGCAACTGACTATAGAAAAAGTAAAAATCAGTGGAGATCCATAAAGAATCATTCTGAGTGGATGTGGATCCAGAATAGCTCGAACCTAGGATAGATGCTCTGGGACCCCATAGGGTGAACTAATCCTGCAAGGACTAAATTCCAATTCAATAAACATTCTTAGAACACTGGACAAATACACAAAGGATGCAAAGATAAAACCAAAAACTCATCTCTGCCTCCAAAATTCTGATATTCCACTCATAATCAGAAGATAGAAGATTTAAAGCTTATAAGTATATGCAAGATATGATAAATGACAAATAAGTAATAGCTAGGAGCATCTTGAAGGATGCCTAAGGTGAGCTTTGGAGGAAACTAAAACTTCTAAGAAATGGAAGAAAAAAGGGAGTGAATGCCAGACATGCAAAAGCAAATGCTGAGGCTGTCTTCTTTTTAAAGCACTTAACTGTGGGAGAGAAGAAAGAGCCCTAGGCTGGCAGCAAGTTGAACTGGATGATCTATTTGTCAGACACCTTCCAGCTCAAACATAGCCTGTGCTTTCAATGTGATCTTTAGGGATGATGACTTTTCTAAAGCCTAACACATCATAACCAAAGTCCTTAAGGTCTTCAATTTTTTTTTCATTCTGAGAGATAAGTGAAATGCATCCAAGACCAGAAGTGACCAGATCTTGGCACCATTGGAATAGTTCTAGTCTGAAAAAGCTCTTTCCTCAAGCATTTGGGTGAGATGTAGCTATTCTTTGCTTTTAGTTTCAATGAGGATAAAGGATCTGCCAAGCCCAATCCTGGGCCTAAGGATGTAAAAAGACAAAAGGAAGGTAAAAGACAAATTCTATTCTTTCAAAGAACTTATCTCCTCCTAAGGTTGAAGGACCAGATGATCCAATGGGAAGGGTTCTAGATTGGAAAACAGGAATTCCAATGCAAGATTTTACACTTATTAACTGTGGCACTTTGAGTAAGTTTCCAAACTTTATTAAGCCTCATTTTCTAGTTGGATAGCAGCTCCTTACCCTGTTTTTGGATCAAACTGATCTGAAAAAACAAAGAAGCAAAAGAAAAGTACCCCCAAAAAAGATGCCAGCACTGAGATTCTAAAACTTTAAGGATATATACTGTGAGGAAGACTCACAGAAGTGGTATTATGTGTAAGTAAAGATGATGGTTGTATTTATTAGGAAAAAATTGTGGCCAGATTTTAAACTGACAAGATGGATCATCTCTTGTACTAATCAGAAAGACAGAAGAGTACTACAGAGACTGGCCCAACCTTAATTTGCCATATATCTGCATAAAGGTTTTGTGAGCTAATACTATTCACACACTCGTTCCCAATGTCTTCCAAGGAACCCTCCCTGGAAGAAGTTATGAAAAGTGATGGTACCATCTGCCTGCATTAAGAAAGGGGAAAATGTTTTTGTTTTGTTTTACTTTTAATTCCCATGAGCTAGTGATTTTTATCCTCACAAGGGATCTGCTGGTAGCAGGCTTGGATTCCCCAAAGCAATCCTGGTATCACTTGAGCCTGAGGGAGATATGTAGAAACCTATGTGTGCCTTTTTTGAGAGTTTTGAAGATTGCCTCATAGACAGACAAGTGTTGTCAAAGAATATCTAGCAAAACATGCTTTAAAAAGTGGAGTAGGATGAGCATAGTGTTGCATATCTGTAATCCCTGCTCTTAGAAAGGCTGAGGTGGTAGACCACTTGATCTGCATTTGAGCTAAAGTGATTGGATCTCTGAGTCCAGTACTGTTATGCTGAATCCTCAGGAGTGAGAGGTCACAATATTGTACAAACAAGCCAGGGGAGAAAATGAACAGGTCAAAACTGCCTTAAGGATCAGCAATGGAACTTACCCATGAATGGCTACTGCAATTCTAGACTGGGTGAGATAGGGACCCCCTTTGATGATAGGTGGATAGACAGATAGATAGGGGTGAGGAGGGGGGGGGGGAAGGAGAGGGAGGCAGTCACAGAGTACTATATAACTCTATGCAATTTACTTATATCATTTTTGCCTGGCCATAAAGAACAATAAAGCTTTTTGAGCAACAAAATGAAAAGTCTCAATCTCTAAATTAACTTGAAATCCCTAAGGCTCTTTCCAACTCAAAGTCTACAATTCTACAGTCCTATAAACTGACCCCTTCATAAACTATGGTAGAAAGAGCACACACCTGGAACATAGAATTCAAGAACTAGCACAACATACTATTTGCACATAAGGACGTGAGACTTTGCAGATTCTCTTCACGTCTTCAAATGTCTGTATTTTGAGAGATAAGTAAAGCTAGACAAGGCCAGCAGGGACTTTGTCCTGGGGCTGACCATTGGAGTAGTTCCAGTCTGAAAAATCTCCCCAAGTCTTTAACTGAGCATTAGACAGTGTTTCTTGACTAAAGAGAAACAAACTGATGATGTGCAATTTCTCAATTAAATTGTAATTTAAAGCCTGCATTCTTGTTTTGGGTTTATAAACCATGTGTTTATTAGAGGAGAAACAGTGGTATTTATAGAAATGTTCTCTGGTTGTCAAATCCTGGAATTTTCATAAACTAGTTTAGTTCATTGGCTTGGGACACCATGAACTCTTCACAGAGTTAGTTGAAAGTCTGCCAGCTACAAGGGGGAAAAGGAAACATACATGTTTTTTACATACCTCCCTCAGGTTCAAGTGATACCAGGACTTGCTTTGGAGAATCCAGCCTGCCATTGGCTCTCTACCAATAGATCCTGTGTGAGGAACAAGAGCCTTAAGCTGCTATTTACCTGATGTTTACTTTTGTTGATAAAATGGAATAAGGACCCAAAAAAAGAGCTAAAGGACTCCAGATATGCAGTGGTTTGAGCAAAAGAAAAAGTCATCATCCATACAAAGTTTAGAAGCAGGAGATTTTGACCTATAGCGTATGATTTTTTTTACATATATTTTGCTAACTATATTTCAATAAAATTTGTTTCCCTTGTTACCCCATACATTTTATTGTATGCATTTAGAGAAATTTTGTCTGAGAAGTTCATAAGTTTCACCTGATTTCCAAAGGGGTCCATAACACACCAAACATAAAGAACTCCTGTAATAGAAGACACAGCTAGAGCTATTGAAAGAACCCTAGAGAGCTAACCTACAAGAAAAAGGAAGGAGGAGAATCTAGAATATTTTTTGAGAATACTCCTCATTCCTAACCTTCTGTCTAACTGATTGTAAAAGCACTGGGGGAAATCTGGAAGGATGGCTGTCCAACCTGCCCTGGAAGGGACTAAGGCCACAAAAAGAGAGAATGTGCCTTTTCTGACCTGAGAGCTCCATCTAGAGGGTGACAACCAAGGGACTAGACCTGAAACTTAGATTCATAGATTCACAGAATATTAGAATAAGAAGGGAAGAGTCCACCTCATTACTCAGAAGTCTGCCATCAACCCTCCCTAGGGCACCTGACTATTGCATTCTGAACTCCTCCTACCCAGAGAACCAGAGTCATTTGTCTTTGCAGCATCTCTGCTTCTCATGGCCTTGGACATTCCCCTCCTCACTTCATTTACCTCTGATTCCTGCTTACCAAACCAGTGATAAAAAAGGTTTGTTCCTTGGAGAAATGTGCAGGATGTTAAATGTCCATGGAACCTATACTTACATGAAGGATTATGTCAGGTAGTGTGGACTTGAGGAAAGGAAAGAGATGAAGGTAATATATATACAGATATATGTATCTACATATGTATATATGCAGATACATATATACCTATATATGTATGTATGTGTTTATATATGTATATACATATACATATATATGAAGGGAATAAGAGTGAAAAAAGAGAGCTTGTTGAAGCAGAAATGGAGATATGCCTAGAGTGAGCATCTGAGGAATTCTGAGTTATTTTAGAATGGCTGAGAAAAACAAAGAAGCAAATTAGGGACCATAGGTACATTGAGAAGATAGAAAGGGGAGGTCACAGAATGGTACTTCAATGTATTCCCTAAACCCAGGAGTCCAAGTAGAACCGTGTTTATTTCAGTGCCAAGCCAAGAGGTTTGAATAGACTGCAACCTATTCCAGGCGACTAGCAAATTGCCATGCTGCCCAGTAAGTGCATAAGGAAAAGAGACGGGAATGATTGATGTTTCCTTACAATCTCATAAGTTTTCTCTTGAAGTTTTCTATCTTATGCATGACCCTGGAATATATAGGGTTGCACCTTTTGTATATGAATGCAAAGAGGGTATATGACAAAGAGACAGAGACAGAGACAGACAGTGAGACAAAAAGAAACAGAGAAAGAAACATAGAGACATTGACAGAAACAGACACACACATAGAGAGAGACAAAGAGACAGAGACAGAGAAAGTCATAGACAGAGACAAGGAAAGACATAGACAGAGAGAGCGAGAGAGAGAAAGCGAGAGAGATCAAGACAGAGAGACAAAGAGAAACAGAGAAAGAACCAGAGACAGAAAGAGACATTGACAGAGAGACAGACACATACACACATAAAGAGAGAAACAGAAAGACAGAGACAGAGAGACTGACAAAGACAGATAAAGACATAGAGACAGAGAAAGACACAAAGAGACAGAGAGAGTGATACAGAAAGAGAAACCGAGAAAGAAACAGAAACAGAGACATTGACAGAAAGACACACACATACACATAGAGACAGACAGAGACAGAGACAGACAGAGACAAAGAGAGCGAGAAAGACAGAAAGAGACAGATAAAGTGAGAAACAGGATCAAAAGAGACAGAGATCCTGATAGGACCTTAGAGAACTAATCAATAAGACAAAGGAAAGACAAGGTTCCTGAGCACATTTTGAGAATATCACTTCCAACTCATTTAACAACTTGATTCTCTCTTGTTATTTACATTGCTTTTTATATCTTAATTAAGTATATTCTCTTTATAGGACTGATGATTCAAGGATGAATTAAGAAAATATCACTTTGGGCATGGCCTCAGATAATGATTTGCACAATTATCCCCTCCCAAAAGCCACATTAAACCATGGGAAAATAGTAGTAGATAGGCTCTAAAATCAGACTTCTCAGAAACTTTAAACCTTTCAGCATTCAATGTCTTCCCTAACCTAGGAAGATAGTCACCCTAATCTTTTCTTTTCCACTGTTACCCAAACTGATTTCTTCCCATAACCATATTCATTAAGTCACTATACAATGAACATAAAATGTTCCTCATGATGTTCCTCTTGTAGGAAGGCATGCCCACTGCCTTTTTGAATGCTTTCTTCCAAGTTTATCTCCAATCTCATCTCCTCCAGGAAGCTTTTCTCCACATACTGTGTGCATTGGATTATTTTATGGGCCTTGTCAAATAAGGAAGAAGTTGTATATGAAAGAACTATACTCCAAAGACTTTTTCCTCAGTCAACTAGGAGAAAAGAAAACATAATCCAGCCCCAAGCAATTTTAAGCTCAGTTTATTTAAAGGGACTGTCAGCAAGCCTGGGTCCATCTCATGTGCTAGCCTAGCCCAGCTCTTTCATTCATCCTTAAACATAAGAAGTTTTGCAATTTCATTACTCTCTGCAGAGTAAGTTCATTAACCATAGGTAGGACCCACTGTATTGAGCTCTTCTTCAAACTATGGACTCAATTATTGGTGATAAACAGAGAATTTGTTTGTCTTTTTTTTTTATTAACAAAGCTATTCTCTTTCATCTACTCCCATTCCATTTACCCCATTCCTCCACCCCACAAAAATATTTTATTAATGTTTGCATATAAATTATTATGCAGTTTCTGCTCACTTTACATCAGTTCATATAAGTCATTCTTTGTCTTTTTAAAATCAACTATACTTTCTCATTTCTTAATATAACAATCTCTATCACATTCACATAGGACAATTTATTCAGCCATTATAAAAGAACTGTGAAAAGAAGGAGGCATAAGTTTTTGTTTTGTTTGTTTTTTCTATAAAAAAAAGATCACCTCAGAAAGCACCTTTTCTATATTTAAAAGGAATATCAAGTTGTACATAATAGATTTGCAGTTTTATGTGTAATCATCTTTTTATTATACAGTTATAAAAGTTTGTTTTATTCCATAAATTAAAAATAAAATATTTTAAAAGAAACACCTTCAATAGTCTTTCATTCTTTATTAATAGATTAATTTATCTATTTATCTCCTTTCATCTCCAATACACGTTTATTGAACAACTACTTTGAGGATTGGTTGAAGCAACTGGATGCTACATATCCTGGAGAAGAGAAGACTTTGTAGGTATATAATATCTGTCTTCTAGTACATAGAGGGGTTGTGTAGAAGAAGAATTTTGCCCCAGAGGGAAAAAAAAACTTTGTGAAAGTTACACATTTAGGCTTAATAAAGTTGCAGATTTAGACTTACCATAAGAGAAAACTTCCCTACAGAGTATTTTAAAAGTAGAATGGGCTGGCTACCTAGAGAACCACTGGAGTATGATAAGCAGAGATTGATTTAAAACTCTTCAAGAACATTGTAAAGGGAATACTTGCTCAGGAACAATTTAGATTAAATGATCTGTGAGATTCCTTCTTATTCAGATTCTAGGATTTTGTGCTAATGTCAAAGACCACACTTAGCACTATAGGGATTGAAAGAATGCTGGTCTTTGAATCATGAGAATTCCTGTTAGGATTCTTACAAGGTATTAAGTGGAATTGAGGAAAGAGTAGTTAAATCTAGTTTAGCATTGATTTAATCCTACAACAAATAATGGTTTCCTAGTGATATAGTGATTGGAGTACACTTAGTGTGGGGCAATAAGAAGGAGGTCTCAGGGCCAGGAAGGACAAGCCCACTAGAAGCTCTTGGAGCCTCAGCCAGGATTCAGTCAAGCAGATTCACAAGCCAGAGAAGGCAGTTTAAGCTCTCGGAAGCAAGACTACAGAAGGCCTCTAAGAAAAACTAGCTCAGCCCCAAGTGAAGGAGATAAGACTTTGAAGGATACAATAATGTATTTGGACTTTAATCTCTGTCTGTATTTGTGATTATTGAACTGAAAGGAAGGCTGCTCCCAGAAGCCCCCCAAGAAACCTGCTCACAGAGAACAATATATTTTAGAGAAGAACATTACAAATTCCAGGTTCAAATTCTCCCTCCAATACTTGTTAACTGTGTAGCTATGGACAAATGATTTGAGGGCTTTAAGTTTCTGTTTTTTTAACCATAAAATGATATTGATAATACTTGTAGTACCTTCTACCATATAGCATTGTATTGTGATAATCTGATTTTTTAAAGCAGTATAAAAATGTCATTGCTATCATGATTAGGAATGGGTCTAACAATAATATAAGGCAAAGTGTAATAAAAAAGAGGTACAAAGTGCTATGAAAACTTCCAGTTTCATCCTTCAACTCAAATTTCTGCCTTCAAAGTTACTGATGTTCTCTGCTTTCACAGATCTAATGGCCTTTTCCCAATCTTCATTCTTCATTTCTCTGCAACATATGACTGTCAGTTATCCACTAATTCTTTTTCCTCTTTACTTTCTACGTTTTTGTGAATGCCTTCTCCTGGTTCTCCTCCTACCTATCTGATTGCTTCTTCTCAGGCTCCTTTGCTCAAGACCTTTGCTTGAGATCTTCCTCCAGACCAAATCCACTAACCATAAGAATCACCCAAGACTCTGTCCTGGGCCTTCTTTGTAAATAAGAGGCTCTTAACCTTTTTGTGTGTCATGGATTCCTGTTAGTTTAGTGAAGCTAATGGGCCCCTTTTCAAAGTAATGTTTAAAAATAAAATATATAGAATTAGAAAGGAAGCCAATTATATTGAAGTAGTTATTTAAATATTTTCAAAAATAAGTTTATAGATCCCAAACTAAGAACTCCTAATATATTCTATCTTCTATGGTCATCATCTGGGTTCAATGATCATATCTATGTAGATAATCCTCAGATTTATTTATCCCTAATTCTCTTTTGATCTCCAGTCTCATATCACTTTTTATCTATAGGACATCTGGGACTAGCTGTCTTGGAAGTCAACATGTACAAAACTAAACTCATTATCCTTTCCCTCAAACCTTCTCTTCTTCCAAACTTCCCTTTTGAGAGTACTACTATCCTACTAGGTACCGAACTTCACAAACTTAGTGCTATCTGTGATTCCTCACTTGCACTTACCCACAGTCTCATCATTTCTAACTCTACAACATTTCTTATGTCATCTTCTCTTCATTCCCATAGTCACCCTTCTGGTGCAATCCTTCTTCCAACTATTGCAATAGCCCTCTATTTTTCCTTGCTCTAGTCCATCTGCCACTCATTTGTCAAAATGATCTAAGGTGCAATTCTGACTTGTCACCCTCCTACTCAAAATCATGACCCCATTACCTCCTACATCAAATATTAAATTCTGATCTTCCTAGTTTTCTTTTACTTGACTCCCCTTCATATATTCTAAAATCCAGATAAATAAGTTTTTTATAGTTCCTTACATATAATGCTCCAACTCCTGACTCTGTACCTTTTTTTTTTTTTTTTTTTTTTTTTTTTTTTTTTTTTTTTTTTGCTGAGACAATTGGGGTTAAATGACTTGCCCAGTATCACAAAGCTAGGAAATGTTAAGTGTCTGAGGTCAAATTTGAACTCACATCCTTCTGACTTCAGGGCTGGTTCTCTATCCACTGCACCACTTAGCTGCCCTATGACTCTGTACCTTTTCACTGATTGTCCCTATGACTAGGATTTTCTCCCTCTTTGCCTCTGGTTCCTGGCTTCTCTCACTTCCTTCAAGAATCAGCTTAAATATCTCTTCCTTAAGACACTTTTCTCATTTCCTCCCACTACTACAGTCTCCCCTCTGTACATGCTTGATTGTCACAGATGCGCTGGTTCAATGTCCCAGAGCCAACCCTAACTACATCTCGATCCTCAAGGTTTTAGGGATAGTCCTAAAACATTTTGACATACTTCAAACCCCTCTTAAACCCTTTATTCCTCTCACTGTTGTGCTTCAGTGATTAATGCCCCACTTTCCTTTTACTACACAACATCAATTAACTTTTACAAAGAGCTATTGACTTTAAATATATAGCAACAACAAAAATATGAGCATTTCTCCCAATATGTTTGGGACATGCTAATACCATCTTAGTATCATCTCTGTAGAAAGTGGGTTCAGACATAGTTCATTTTCTCCATAGGTAACACCAAGTTAAAGTCCACAGGTGACATCATTGGATGATGATCATGCTCTTGTCTCAGGTATCAACTAGAATGCATCCCAAAGGTCATTCCCAAATGTCATTCCTTGATCTTTGGGGCATTGACATCAAGATGATTGCAAAACTTGGATGAACTCAAATTTTGGAGTTTTGGAGGCCCAGGTTCCAAGAATCTCCCTTTTCTTTCCTTTCAAAACTCATGAGGTCAGTGCCTCCAGATTAATCTTATCTTAAAAGAATAGTCAGACAAAAGTTAAGACCTGTTTTCATGCGGCAACTTGTGGACCTTGGAAAATGAAAGCCTTTAGCCTCCCTCCCCCCATTTTAAAACACTAAGTTTCACTATATACTGAAAGTGAAAGAGTTAAACCAAGAACATATCTACCAAGAAGATGCTCTCATTTCCAATTCTAAACAATCAAAGCTTCTGCAGTCCACCAATGGAATTAACAGAATTCAATACAGAATGTTTACACTCTGTAGTCTCTTCAAGATATTTCCATTCTACATCATCACAACTGTCCTGAAGGATCTCCAGCTCTGTCAAGACAGGAATTTGCATTGACCTAAGAAATGAATACACAATCCCCCTTTACAGTGTTTGTATATTTATATACTCCCTTTTTGTATATTCCCTTCAGGAATTGGGGGGGCGGGCTACTTTCTTTGTATCCTCAGCATTTCTCCCAGTAACAGGCACATACATAAAAAATGTTTGATAAATGTTTGTTGAATGACTGACTTTTTATTTTTAAAAGCAAACATTTATTAAGCGCTTATTATATTCCAGGATAAAAACACTAGAGGGGCAGTTAGGTGGTGTAGTGGATAGAACTTGGATCTGGAGTAAGAAAGACCTGAGATCAAATATGATCTGGGACACTTACAAGCTATATGGCTCTGGACAAGTCACTTTCCCTGTTTGCCTCAGCTTCCCCTATGTATAAAATGATCTGGGGAAAGAAACAACAAATCTTTGCCAAGAAAACTCTAAATGGGGTCACAAAGAGTCAGACACAATTGAAATGAATGAATAACAACAAATATGCCAGGAATTGGCTAAGCCTTTATAAATATTATGTCATTTAATCTTCACAATAACTCTGGGAGGTGAGTTCTCTTATTATCCCTATTTTATAGTCAAAGAACTGAGAGGTTAGGAGACTAATCGAGGGTCACACATTTAAGAAACTTCTGAGCCAGTTTTAAATTCAAGTCTTCCTGACTCCAGACCAGCATGCTATCTATTGCATTATGTAGCTGCCTCTGAAAGCTCAGAGGAAGAGATCATTTTTTTATGGGGACCAAATAGGAGAGGAAGTAATTCAGTTCATTTCAACAAAAGCATTTACATGCCAATGAGGTTCTTAAGGCTGTGAAGAGCTAGGCATTTGACAAATAAGCTCTCAACAGGCCCAGACTGGGGTGTGGAGGACCAGGAACCGTCCTTTGCAGATTTAAAGAACAGTGGAATGTTTTGTGGGCCAGTCCAGTTGAGTCAGCAGACCCACAGCTGGAGACGGTACAGTTTTTCTATAAACTAATCATTTGTGGCCATGTGCCCCACAGTCTTGATGTAATTTTACCGTCTTGAATTCCTGGGGGTTGGGGGAAGCAGTGAGAAGAAAAGTTCTCATAAAAGCTTGGTGATATAGAGAGACTGTCAGTATATGTGTTCAGCCTCTCTGTCCCTAACATCTGCTGGTTTTGGAGCCCATCAATGGTTCCCGTCACTGATGCTCATCCCTTAACATCCCGACACAAGCCTCTCAAGAACTGGCAGGGGATCCCTGCACATCCAGCTAACAAAACAACAATATGAAGATTTGCTGAAACATTGATGTCTGTCAGTAAATATGGCCCTTCATCAAACTATAAAGGAGCTTGGGGTGGGAGATACTGAAGCATTATTTTCAAGGATGATCAAAATCACTTCAGCTCAGAGGTACTTTTTCAAGCTCTGGCTGCCAGTCATTAAAGTATCTATCTACCAGCCATAAGCATTTATTGATAATAATAATGATGATAGTTATTTTGTATAATATTTTAAGGTTTCCAAAGTATAATGATAACAATAATATTTATATAGTGCATACCATGTGCTAGGCACTATGCCAAGTAGGAGCTATTATCCAGGGTGGGAAATGTAAAACAGGGGAAATGTTTTAGTCTTAACATCATCTTTGGCTTTTGCTTATTCTCTAAGAATTAATTTTGCAGCAGTGACATGAAATAATTATTACATAACACATACATATGGGCATGATATCTGAAATGGAAAGATATTAGCATCTGGGAGAACTAGGAAAGGTTCCTGCAGAAAGTGGAATTTAAGATGAGTCATGAAAAAACAAACCCTAAAAGTCAAAGAAGAGAGAGCAGGACATTACAAACACTGGAAACAGACAGCACAAAGGGATTGACCAGAAATGCAATGTTGTGTTTTGGGAATTGCAAGTTAGCCAATGTAATATGAAGGGGAGACTAAACTATAAGGAGGCTAGAAAAGCAGGAAAGGAGCAGGAAATAAAATTTTCAACTCTACACAGAGGGCTTTAGGCTTCATCTAAAGACAAGAAAAGCAAAAATAATCTGCCCTCAAGGAGTTTACAAATTAACGGAGACATAAGTACAGATATGTGTCAATTAATTGAGACAAAGTTAAATATCTAAAAATGACATGGAATTCTCCTCAGGAATATTTATGTATTAAAAATTTATATGTAATATCTTCCTTTTGCTATCATCACTTATTTTTCATGATTTGACATTGAGCTCACCCATTTTTATCCATATTCTTTCATTCTTCAGCATGAAACCATACTTTTTAATCCTACTAGACATTAAATGTGTCTTTGGCAAATGGTCTGCATTTTCAAGTCTAGCCTTAAGTATAGCCCATAGCTTTTCTTTTCTTAAAATATTTCTTTTAGAGTATACATATATTTGGAATTTTCCATCCACAGTTTATTAGAATTGCCTTGAATCACTGAATTGCTAAGAATTAAGTCTTTTTGTTGTGTACAATGTTTTCCTGGTTCTGCTTGTTTCCCTCAGCATCAGTTCATATAAATCTTTCTAGGCTTTTTTAAAAGCAGTCTGTTTATCATTTTTATAGAACAATATTATTCTATTACTTTTACATACCATAACTTATTCAGCCACTCCCCAATTGATATAGTCCATAGGTTTTCAATAGAGCTTAAATCAGATGAGTCCTCAGAACCTAAAATGTTTAAAAATCTATTTCTTGAATAAATTTCTTGACCTTGCAACACTGTGCAAGGTTTTTTTACAGAATTTCATCACCCTTGGGAATTTTTGCAATTCTGACAAAATTCTTTCTCAGTATATTAGTGAACAGACCAGAGTTCAACATTTCTTCTCTGAAGAAAAAATTTCCAGATCCACAGGAAGGGAAAAATAGGAGGGATGGTCTTTAGTTTTTAAGGATTCAGAAGTTTTGGAGCAATAATATGCCATTTCTTGGTTTGGGGTTTTTTATATTTGATGTTTTCATTGACACTTCTTTTGTTTGTTGGTATGATTAATCCTTTTTCATTGTGAATTTGAATGAAACTTACCTTTAAATCCTTTAAATGTTTGACTCCTCCCACCAACACTACAAATATCACACAACAATTCCATAACCTTGTGATGATGATGCCCAGATTACACAGGCTAAAACTGCATTTTTCCTGACAGTGGTTTGGTTTCTGTTTTGTTAATAAAATAACATTTTTTCCTAATCTTTATTTTATAGTCTTTATATGGGATATCCCAAAAAGCTGATTTGGGGGACATGCTATATTGTCCTATTCATAATAAGTGTGGTTTTTTTCATAACTTCTTCATAACTATGGTTAAATTTTTTTAACTATTCTTTCTATTTCTCCAACTTCAGGAAGTCTACACCTAAAGGAACCGTTAACACTAGATAGAGTACAAGGCTTGGAGTTGAGAAGACCTGCGTTAAAATCTGTTCTCAGATACTAACTATGATCTTGGGGAAGTCACTACTTGGTATAAAATGAAGCAGAGAAGGAAATGACAAAGCACTCTATCTTTGCCAAGAAAACCCCCAGTTATTTTTTCAAATAGAGTCACAAAGAGTCAAACACAACTTAAATGACTGAGCAACAAATAACAACTTTTCTAGTTTCCAAATCACTATGGAAGCCTTTGCTTATTTTCTGAGGTTTAATTAAACTGCTTTTCAGCAATAATGTCATTTCTTGACTTTGTTTTTTGTTTTGTTTTGTTTTGATGACACTTTTGTTTGCATTTTTCGTGTAACTGATCCTTTTTTATTATGGGCTTGAATGATCCTTGAAATGTTTAACTTTACAATACCAATAGTCAATGCAATATCTCTAAGAGTCATTGAAGTATACTCTTTATACTCTTTAAGAACTACAACTACTGCAAATTTCCCTGAAGTAATTACTCATTCCTTAAATTACATATCTTTAAAAAGATAACCAAAAAAAAAAACAATAAAAATGTGTCTACTTCTGCAAAGTCAGCACTCAACTGACTAAGAATTAACTAAAGTTGGGAGGAAAAACAGTTTCAACTGGTTTCATCTAATATGGTCTGTAAGTCAGTCAAGTGGCAGTAGAAACACACAGGCATAAGCAATGCTATCACAAAATGAAACTATGGCAAAATTATTGTTATCCCAAGAAACAGCCCCTCTCACTTACACATCAGCCTCTGCACACCTCATTTATACATGTATTTAAAAATATATGAAACCAGACCTTTTACTCCTACAAACATTCTGATGTTGAGAGATGCCCCTCAGGGAGTTTCCTAGTCAGATTCCAACATGGACAATGTCTCTAGCATAAGCTCTGAGAAAGAGTGACAAACAAAATGACCCACAAGTATTTCTAATCCCCCAAACTAAGCTAGGAAAGTTCATCCTGAAATAAACCAAATAGTATGGCACAGGGTGATCATTTGCCTCTTTCTCAAGATCAGAGTTCCCTTTTCCTGAATCAGATATTTGGAGAGGCATGGTATCTGTGTTTTAGTAGGACTTTCCCCCAAAAGTCTTGTTTATCACTTGGAGAGGGGCTATGGAGGTGACCTGTTATTCTCCTCTAGAACCTCTCTTGCCATAGGTACTCCATAAGGGTCTTGAATCATTTCTGGTCTACAAGTGGATGCTCTCAAAAATAGAAACAAATCACAACTTACATTAGGAATTGTGTTTCTTTAGACCAAAAAATTCCCAAACAAATTTTTAAAAGTAATTATTATTCAACATCTAGGTATTTTGTCTACCAAGAGTTTGGCACTAAACTTGAGCCTAAACATTTTTAAATTCAAATTAAGGTCTTCCTTTTATTTTCAGAATTGGAGATAACTGAATGCCTAATTTCAGTGATTAAAATCTAACTTAGGCCATATACTTCTGATATAAAAAGTACTGAAATGCAATCACAAATCAACATATGGAAAGTAATGTGTACAAGGAATGCTTATTTTTTAAAAATAAAAATACAATTGTTTAAATCAGATGTCTTCATGAAATTATGAAATCCTAAGATATCAACATAGAGAAGGGTCTTCTTGGGTCTAACCTTTACCTGAACAGCATTTGTCTCTATGATGTATGTATATACATACATAAATATGTATATGTATATGAAGATGACAAAGAGTTATTCAGTCTTGAATTGAGGAATGCCAATGAGGGGAAACCCTCCATTCTAAGGTAGTTCATGTACTTTTGAACAAATTTAACTGTTAGAAAATGTATTCCAATGTAAAGCCTGGTTTTCCTTCCTGTATCTTCTACCCATTACTTCTAACATTGTCCTTTGAGAGCCAAGCAGAAGGAATTAAATTTTTCTTCCACATGACAGCCCTTAAAATACTTTAAAACTGCCATCATATTCCCTTCTTCAAATTTTCTCTTCTTCACATTTTAAATTATCTTTTATTCATTTTTGCTCTATTTTTCCTAGCACAAGATCATATTCCTTAGTAGAGAAAGCAGAAGCAAAATTGAGTAGAGATTGAGTCCTCCCCCTTCTCTGACCTTTCTTTTGTCCCTCATATAGTTTTAAAAAAAGTTTTTGGAGTTGTTTGTTTGTTTTCTTCAGCATTCACTTAACATCTCATTTCCTTCTGAACTTTAGTTTTACTTCCAATTTTCATAGGTCCATGTCATTCTTTCGTCTTCATGCTTAGCTATTAAAAAAAAGTTTGGCTCATAAATTCCCTGTATATCTATCTATGCAGGGGCTCTCAAACAGTTTCCCCAATGAAATAATTTGCATTTTTGTTGGCAGAATTTAATTCATGAGAACATCCCATCCTTGCAAGACCACTTCATTTCAGAATTTCAGACCACAAGATCCTATTCTTTCTCTGAACTCTTTGAAATGTCTTTGCTCAAAGTGTAGGGTGCACTTTATACTCTGACTAGCTCTTCTCCCCCATCACAAACTCACAGATGGCTTAGTTACTATCTCCCAAGGTTCATGTATTTTCTACTTTTATAACCTTATATAAATGATTCCAGAGTGTCTTGCATGTAGTAAGCAATCAATAAATGTTTGTTGAATTAAATTGAATCTATTTTTTTCCCACAGAAGAGGAAGACAGAGTTTTTTCAGGAAAGGCTTGTTCACTCCTCTGGTAGTCTGTATGGAAAGTATAGGAAAATACTTTCCCCATATTCCTCCACCTATAATTCCCTCTATAAAGCATTTACAGATCTAAAATCCCAGATGTTGGAAACCAGTTGAGAGGTGGTAATGATCCAGTCAAGAGCCCAAGATGATTCTCAAGGTTAAGACATGCATTTACCCCATCAGCAGATATGTAACACCCATCATGGGACCCAGACAACTGGATTATGGCCTTGTATAATCACACGCATGGTGCCCTCCAGTGGGTAAATGAAGAAATCTATTTAAAAAAAAATAACAATAATGGTAAATCCCTCCTCTGTCATCTGCATTTAATTGAATGATTTTTCAAACTAAATTCTTGTCCATTATTTCATTTTAATCCTATAACAACTCTCTGAGTTAGCTCAACACAGGAACTCATATCAACAGAATGACAGAACATTAGATGTGGAAGGTATAACAAATATTATCTAATCCAAACCATATCATCAGATGAGGAAATTTAAGCTCAGAGTCTGTGTTGCTTGATTCAGCCCACACAAGTAAGTGAGAGGCAGGTTTGGGACTAGAAATTGCACTCCTGACATGCAATAAAGTACCATTCACTGCCCTAACAGACATTAAAACACAATGCCCTTTAGTATCCAAACAGTGGAACTGTGGAGTTTCATTTCTGACAGAGGAGGTAGGCACATACAGAGCCATTTGTGGCAAAATAACAACTTTCTCTTTAGTGTCTCTGGATCAAAAGGGTGACCCTGGATTCATTAGTCTTCTGCTCTAGCCACTGCAACATCCTGCCTCTGGAATGTCAGTGTGACCTCTAAGGCTCCCTGGACTCACAAACCCCCAGGAAAATGCTGCCTTTTCCTTGTGAAGCGAGTGACAATGCAGTATGAAATCCTTTTGAAAAGGATAATTAGCCCTCAAATTGGTTTTGATTTTATTTCATTTTCTTGCCTTTGGTTGACAAATGGGGAGATTGTGTTACTTCCCCAGCAGCAAGAAACAAAGCTGCCTGATTTCTTCTATTCCTGAAAGATCCCATGACTGAAAAGCCTTGCCCATGTGGATTGCTGTGGTTGATGGAAGGAAGCACCTAAAAGCATTTTAATTTCACTATGCTCTCACTATTATGTCCAATTATGTGGAGGGGGCGGTTACTGCCCTTTCAGCAAAGAAGCCATTCTCTACCTTCTTAGGAAAGGGAGGTGTGCTAAAGGGGAATTTTCTTTGGAAAGGATCAGCTGACCTCAGTTTCGGTGGTCACTTGCCAGACCCACACTCAGCAGCAAAGCAACCTTTCCTAAAGGGCCACCTCTATGTCCATCCCTTCTCTCCTCCACCCCACCCAGCAAAGAGCAGAATGATTATGCATGGAATTTATGCAGAGGAAGATTCAGGCTGCATATAGGGATATAATGGATAAATGTGTCCAGAAGTGGAATGGGTTGCTTGGGGAAATAATAGATTACCCTTCTTTCAAAGTCTTAAAAAAAAAAAAAAAAAAAAAAAAAAGACTAGATAGCTAGTTTATAGGTATATAAATAGGTAAACATTGATTCTTTTTTCGTGTATAGATTGAACTAGCTAGCTATTGAAGTCTCTTCCAATACTGGAATTTTGTGGTGAGATAAACAAGCATTGATTGATAAATAGCCTACTATGTATAAGGTGCTGCGCTAAGCACTGTGGGAAAACAAATGACAGGCTTCAAGGAGTTTACATTATAATAGGGCAGACAACATGAACATATATGAACACATACAAAACATAAAAATCAGGAAATTATCATTTATTAAGCACCTACTATGTGCTAGGCACTGTAATTAACATGGGGTACAAAGAAAAGCAAATCAAAGTCTTCAAGAAGTTTACATTAGTAATTGGGGAGGCAATATGCACATATATGAGTATATATAAAACAAAATAATCAGTCAATGAGCATTTATTAAGCACCTACTATATGCCAGGCACTGTGATAAGCAGTGAAGATAACTCCCTCCCCCAAAAAAGCAAAAAAAAAAAAAATCCCTATTCTCAAGGGGCTCACAACCTAATAGGAAGACAACTTGTGATCACCTATATAAAAATAAGATATAACAGGACAACTTAGAGATAAGTTCAGGAAGCAAACACTGACATTAAGCTGGACTAGGAAAGATTTTTTGCTGTAGTAGAATTTTAGCTGAAATCTTAAAGGAACTCAGGGAAGCCTGGTTTAGATTTCCCATTATTTAAAAAAAAAAAAAAAAAAAAAAAAAAAAAAAGAATTTCGATCTGGGAAGAATTTTAAAGGTCATTTAATCTAACCCCCTCTTTTTTTGCAGGAAGGAGACTGAGGTTATATGGCTTGACAGAGATCATACAGATAAAATTCAAAATCAGGTTGTATGACCTGAATAATATGTTCTCATGCTTTAGCTTCCCCTGCAGAAGCCAAGTCAACATTGCTTACCTAACACTCGACTAAGAGACACAACCTTTCGTTGTCCTGAGAGCCTCTTTCATCTACAGTAATTATTTCTCTGAAACCCTGGCTTCACAAATATTAGGTCTTCTTACTGCCAAAGATATCCATTGATATAGCCATTGAAGCTATATCTTTAGAATGACTCCAATTCTAAGATTTCAAATAAAAAAATACCCTTCTTTGGTCCAAATCTCCTTAATTTTCACTTCTAAACCCATTTCTCTACTTTATAAGAATCTTTGGTCCTTTACATCTTTCCTCTTCTGTCAATGCATTAATTCTCTTCTAAATTCACTCACTTTTCTAAATAGCTCATCTAAATAACAGGGCTGTTATCATTTGCTGGGTTAACCTTTGAAGATTTTTATAAATTATATCTCCCCCTTCCCTTTCACCTCTCCCCAACACTATCACCAAAGAGCACAAATTCTCTGAGCATTTCTTGGGAGCAAAAGATTATATCGGGGTCCTCAAACTTTTGAAATAGGGAGCCAGTTCACTGTCCCTCAGACTGTTGGAGGGCCAGACTATAGTAAAAACAAAAACTTTGTTTTATAGGTCTTTAAATAAAGAAACTTCATAGCCCTGGGTAAGGGGGATGGATAATCGTCCTCAGTCACCACCTCTGGCCTGCAGGCCGTAGTTTGAGGAACATTCTTATATGAACATTCTTTCTTTACTCTACTTTCCAGGTAGACTGCTCATATTGTGGTCCAGGCATTCATTTTCATCGGTATGTTCTATATCTAACATAACTAGGTATTTTCTGAGTTTCCATTTTATTACAGAATGCTGCATTTTTACCTTTATTACTACCTTTTATCATTCTGCTCCTTGTCAAAACAAATTTTAAAAATTTAAGGTAAGTTTTATTGATGGCTTCTGTTTTTACATTCATTTCTGAATCTCCCCCTTACTTTTTTTTTCTTTGCTATCCAAGCACTTTAACTTCTCTATCTGATTGGTCCCCACAGAATGCACTTCAATTCCTTAGACTTAATGTTTCTCATGTCTGCATTCTCTATTCCCATTCCCATATTACTAGAGTTACCAAATCCTGTTGAACAGTAACACTACCAATATAAACTTTCTTACCTTATCTGGTGCTCAGAAATGCCTTCGTTCATTTCTTGTTGATTCCCACTTTCAATCCCTACAATAGTTTCTTCTCCCTTCTCTATTCCCAATCCTAGCCCATTCCCCTCATTTTCAGCAAATGAAGTTATATGTTTTCTTGAGAAGAGGGAAGTCATCTGCTGTTAACTCACTCACTTATCTCATTTCCTCCTCAAAATTTATCTGTATTTTCTTCCATTCTCTCCTCCTTCCTGGCTCACGTCTCACTCTTTGTTACCCTATTTAGGATCTTCTTGGCAAAGATACTAGGCTGGTTTGCCATATCTTCTTCTGACTCATTTTACAGATGAGGAAATTAAGGTAAGCACAATTAAATGATTTACTCAGAGTCACACAGGTAATGAGTGTTGGAGGCCAAATTTGAACTCAGGAACATGAGTCTTTCTGACTCCCATCCCAGTGCTTTATCTTCTGCTGCACCATCAACAGGTAACTTTTCAAATAGTCTACACTAAATTTTTCCATTGATTCACAATTGTGCCCTTGCTAAAAGATTGCACTATGACCTGCCTTTTGCTCTCATCATTTTACAAAACTGCTCTCTTTGAGTGACTCTCTAAACATTAATTCCAATAATCTTTTCTCAGAGTTTTGCTTCTTGACTTCTCTTCAGTATTTAATATCACTAAAAATTCTCTTCCTGAAAACTTCTTTTTGCATAGGTTCCATTAGACTCTACTATCTCAGTTCTTATAATACTCAAGTTATTTTTTTCTCCATTTCCTATAATGAATTCTCTTCTTCCTTCTGCTCTCAAAACAGGATATACCCTAAAGTTCAATCCTTATAACTCTATTCTTCTTTCCTTGAACTATCTCAGGGTCAATCTACTCCTATAACTCTAACTATAGACTCTAAAAGAATGACTCTCAAATTTCCATCTTCAGCACTGATTTTTCTCCTCAGCCCTAATATTGCATTTCCAATATAAATCTTTCAAATATAAGGTTCTTAACTCTGAATTCATCAGCTTTCCCTAAATCAACTTTTTTATCTGTATTTTTACTAAAGGCACCATCATTCTGCTAAGTTTCTCAGGATGAAAACCTCAGAGTTCTTGATACAGTCTTCCCCTTTCAAATCCTGATATAGAAAACAGAGCAGTAATTTATTTATCATGTACTGTGTGGAGAACCTTATTGATTTGTCCTTTCTGTTCATACTGCCATTATCCTAATTTAGACTATTCTAACCTATAGTTTCAATTATAATAGTCACCTTGCCAATCTTTTTAATAACTCCCAGCTCCACTGCATCCTATGTACTTCTATTAGTTTAACTCTCCTAAAATAGTTCTTTTTACAAGTCACCTTCTTGCTTAAACTTTTTGAATAGCTCTCTTTTTCTTTTGAACTAAACTTCAAACTCCTTTCCCTCACAGGAGACAAAAGAAAAAGAAATTCCACTTTGGGTAAATTCTAATAATTGATATCTTAATTAATTGTATCAATGACTTGTCCAAGGTAAACAAAAAAAAAAGGTGATGGGTTTTTCCCCATCTTTGTGATCTCCTGGGATCTAAAAGTTAATCATTAAAATATTATGTTAATAGCACGCTGGGACTTTTAAAATGGTTTATATGACATATCATTTAATCAAGGAATAAATGTTTATTTAGTGCCTAATGTATAACTGACACGGGTGATACAGTGATTTTCACAACAAACCTAAAAATCAAAAGAGATTAAGTGATTTGCCCAGGTTTACACAGCTAATAAATATCTGAGGTTGAATTCAAATCAAAGTGTTCCAAGTTTACTACCCCATCCTCTATATGACAGTAAAATCAAGCTTAACCTCAGTCTCAGGTTTCTTTCAATGTCTTGTTAAAGCCTAATCACATTGATGATCTAATTCACCCTGTTCCATGTGTTAAGAGTTAAGATTTCAGCTAATATCTGTGCTTATTTATCCTATAAAATTAGAGCTGATGTACAGAATTAATGTGTTCTAGAGATTTCTGCAAATAGTTAGATCCATGAATATTTATTCCTGACATAAAATATTTCTCATGATGGCCCATTTTTTCTCTATGATTCTCCTCTTTGTTCAATGCTTTTTCAGTTCTTTAAATTATATAGGATTATATGGGTGTTCGAAAAGAATAGCATCTCTAGGGTGAGGACTTACCAAGTCCTTTTCAAGGTTGATTATCCACTTTTGGTGTCCACCTGGCATTCAACTCTCACCTCTGGCTCCAAGGAGCTATAGCATATGCATAAGTGACCACACCCTGATAAAATCATTTCAGTAGATGAGCTAGACCAGGTTGAAGGCAACCAATAGACCTCAAACCTGTTAGTGAATAGGGAGATGACTCCCCCAACCTTGTGAAGACTTCCCCTGGTAGAATGGGTGGTTGAAAACAATTTGTTCCAAGGGGAACAATTTCTTTCAATGGCATAGATTATAGTGAGTTCAGAACAGAAAGCATCTCTAGGTGAGGATTTGCAAGTCCTTTTCAAGAATTGAATTATCCATTGGTGTCCACCTGAATTCACTTACCTCTGGCTCAAGGGCCTATAGCATATGCATAAGTCCACTGAAAATCGATTTCGTGATGAAGCTAGACCAGGTTGAAGGCTACAACTTTGCTCAACTGCTCATAAGTACGAGATGCTCACCACAACCTTGTGAAGACTTCCCCTGGTAGATGGGGTTGAACATTTGTTCAGGGACATTCTTCAAGGCTATGAAGAGAAGAAACTGAACACCTATAGTTTGGTCAGACATTGGAGATTTCAAGATGATCCACTGAATCTTGGATCATGGCCAGTCCTCCTGATCTTTGCTATGATGATTTGAAGAAGTAAGCTACATTTATGCTTTCTGCCCACTTCAGTCAATTCTCAACAAGTCAAAACACACCTATGATGATACAATGTATCTTACAGAATATGAAGGAAACAGATTAACCGAATCGAGAGGCCAGTTTCAAATGCATCTTTGAAATGTGTTAAGAATAAGTTAAATTTACTCTTGACCTTCAGTTTCTATCTAACATAGCATACTAACAATATGTATTAACAAGTACTTAATAGACCACAAATTATGAGCATTTATATTTACTAAACTTAACCATACTACTTTAAAATTTTACTACTATTATTACTACTACTACCATTACTATTACTACCACTACCACCACTACTACTACTACTATCACTACCATTACTACTACCACTACTATTATTATCATTACCATTACTACCATTACTACTACTACCACTACTTTACCACTACTACTAATACCACTACTATTACTACCACTACCATTACTACCATTTACCACCACTACCACTACTACCACTACTATTACTACCACTACCACTACTACCACTACTACCACTACTACTACTACTGCTACTACTACTACTATCACTACTACTACTACTACTATTACCATTATTGCCATTACTACTACTACCACTACTTTACCACTACTACTATTACCACTACCATTACTACCATTATCACTACTACCATTTACCACTACTACCTCTACTACCACTACTATTGCTACTACTACTATTACTACTACCACTATTACTACTACTACTACCTCTATTATAAGAAATAAGCTTCACTAAAGTTCTAATTGTTTTCAAGATAATTCTTTAATGGAAGATTGATTGATGGTATACTCTAGACTATATACTCTAGACTCTAGACTGATGGTATACTCTGGATAGACATAGAATAACCAAAAATTTTACTGAAACAATTTATGAAAAAGAAAGATTCAGGATCAAGAAAGAAGGTTAAGAAGATGACTTTGAACAAGGTTAGATGGTCTAAAAGCCCCAGATTCTGTGACCCAGGCAAGGTTAGTATAACCAAATATGATAGTCCAGCCAGAGTTTAACTAGAATTAGAGGGAGTCAATGATAAGATCTTATGTAAGAAAATAAGTAAAGGTAGAATATGGGAGACAGCATTAGGACACAGAAAAGAACAGGAAGGATGACCAGTGGAATTTCTTCTACAAGAACAGATTTGAGGATGCTTCATTTCAAAATGACTACAGAGAAAAGAAAATATGCTATTTACTATTTTACACGTACTGACACAAAAATTGATCATGTTCTGGGCCAAAAAGAATACATGAGTAAATACAGAAAAATATAGATTTTACTCCCTGCATCTACAGCTCATGATGCAATAAAATTTGTAGTAAATAATGATACAATGAATAAAAAGCAAAGGCCCACAATTTCACTAAAAATGATTTAGTAGTGACTGAGTGAAAAAGGAAATTATAAAAACAATAGCAGATTATATCAAAGATAATGACAACATAGATACTACATATCAAAATCTATGGTATCCAGTCAAAGCAGTACTCTGAGGCATATTTATATCAATGAATATCCATATCAGTAAGAAAAATAGATTTAAAACTCAGAGAAAGAATAAAATAAAATTTAAAAATTAAGAAATATACAAGATCAAAGTTTCTAAGAAATTAATACAATTAAGATAATTCAATTTGATTTAAGAATCTAAAAATTAACCCTTTCGCCTCTGGAACTTCCACCCTGGGGCTATGTTGTCCGGCTTTGTAAATGCCTTACTAAGCCTATTATTCTATGTAGCCATCCACAGCTATGAATCATTTTACACCCCAGCCATTTGCTACCACACTAAAACAATAATCAAATCAATATTGCTATTACTACTAGAAAGGTTGTTTCAATCTATTCACCTATGGATTCTCTCACCATTATTGTAACTTTACAAACCAAAACAATTCTTCCTGATTACCACTCCACGATAGATAGATAGATATAGATAGATATAAATATATATATATATATATACATATACATATATAATGAATTTTTATATATCAATTCATTCATATAATTTTATACATTTATATATGTATATATATATATATATTAGTATTATACATTTTGTATAAAACACCTCTTCCTGATCACTACTCTATTATATATGTATATGGATGGGAGGAAGGGAGAGAAAGAGATTGAGGGGGGGAGAGGAATGTAGAGAGAGGGAGGAAGAGAAAGGGAGGGAGGGAGAAGAGAGGAAAGTGGAAAGAGAAAAAGGGAAAGGGAGAGAGGAAGGGAGGGAGGGAGAGGATGGAGAGAAAGGAAGGAAGGAGAAAAGAGAGGGGGGAGGGAGGAAAGGAGAGATAAAAAAGAGAAAGAGGAAGGGAGGAACAAAGGAAGAGGTAGGGAGAGGAGAGAGAGGAGGGAGAGAGAAGGAGAGACAGAGGGAAAGGGAAACACAGAGCAAGAGACAGAAACACACACACCAGAGAGAATGTCTTTTGCTGTTTAAATCTAAATTATACTCCAATAACTACATACAAGATAATTTAGGGAAGGGAAAGAAAATTAACAAATAAGATAATCAGGAAAAATTATATCAGAAATGACACTTGAGATGAATCTTAAATATCAGCTGAGATGAGCAGGGAGTACATTCCACAAATGAGGGACATCATGTATAAAGACATGGAGACAGGAGATGAAATGTTAGTTCAGGGAACAGTTAGTCCACTCTGACTGGAACAGAATATGTAAAGGGGACTAATAGGAAATATCCTGGAAAGGTAGATAAAAACAAGATTAAAGAGACTTCTCAATTCTATTCTGACATTTTATCCAATAGGCAATAAGGAGCTGCAAAACATTTCTGAGTCACATCTGTGCTTTAGGAATTTTAATTTGGTGAAAGAACAGAGAAGGAGAGAAACTGAAAGGAAGGAAGCCAGTGAAGAGGTTATTGCAATAATACAGGTAAAAGATCAAAATTCAGAATAGCATCCAGGATGCTACTAAATAACTAAAGAGGACAGCATTCCAGAAAGGCAGACAGGAAGACCTCCAAGTTCAAATGCTGATGCAGATGCTTATAAGCTATATGACCCTAGTCAAGTTAAACTCTAAACCTGTTTCCTCATCACTAGAATGGGGATAATAATAGCACCTACATCTATGGGAATCAAATTAGCTCATATATGTAAAGTGTTAAACAAACCTTACAGTGCTATTTACAAGTTAACTGACTTTAATTTAGGGTGGTGGCCATTGAGAGAAGATGAGGGGACACATGCAAGAGAAACAGAACTAACAAGACTTAGAAACTTATTAGATATGGGAGAAGGGTGAAAGAGAGAAGAGATAGTAATGTTGGTGCCCTAAAGAGAAATAGGTAAATTTGGAGGAAAGATAAATTTGGAGGTAATCAATCAATTGATCAGTAAGTATTTACTATGTGCCAGTAACTAGTGGTGGGAGGGAAACAAAGGTGGGGGGGGGGGGGGGGGAAATGAAATATGACCTTCCTTCAAGGGGTTAAAATTCTAAAGGAAGGGACAACATGGCTTTAAGTAACTATAGAAAAAGTACACACACACACAAAAAAAAAAATACAAGGTAATTTGGGGAGAAATGATACTGATACCTTGAAGGACCATGAAGATTCCATGTAGAAGCAGTGCTTTAGTAGAATTTTGAAGGAACCAAAGGTTTCTAGAAGGCCAAAGTAAGGAAAGAGTGCATTCCAAGTATGGGAGATATCCAGTAGTAAAAACCAAAGGTAGGAATGCCTTGAGGCAGGAATATCAAGAAAGGCAATTTGGCTGGTTAGTAGAATATAGAAAAAGCATTGATATACGTGGGTAAAAAGGGAGATTGGAGTCAAGTTAAGAGTTTGAAATAACCAAAATAGTAGGCCATATTTTATCCTAGAGGCAAAAAGGACCCATTAGAGTTTTTGAAATAAGGGAGTGAGATGTTCAGATTTGTTAGGAAAATTTCTGTCTCTCAGAGAGCTGTTTACCTTTTCTCTAAGTTTCAGTTATTGGTGAGTAATATTATATCCATCAAAGAAACCTACTATCTTATGTCATGATCCCTTTGGGATTTTTCTAAATATTCAAGCCTCCATACACAATTAATATAAAGATTTAATCAAAGTAGTAACAATCATAGTAAACCATAGTATCATTGAGGATGAATATTACTCTTTTACCACAAGATTTAATCTCAGCCCAAATCACCTCATTCCACTTCAGCATGGATTAGTATAGAGAGAGTGCCAGCTCTGAAATTAGGAAAGACTCCAACTTCCTGAAATTAAATTTGGTTTGGATCTTAGGAAACTCACTTAACCTTGTTTGATCAGTTTCCTCATTTGTAAAATGAGTTGGAGAAAGAAATGACAAGCTACTCCAATATTCTTCCCAAGAAAACCCCAAATAGGGTCACAAATAATTAAACATGACTAAAACTACTAAACAACAACAAATGGATTATAATGGCTAATTATAAATGTTTTATAAATGTTGCCTCATTTAATCTTCACAATAACACTCAAAGTTTGGTGATATTATCATCCCTATTTTACAGAAGAAGAAACTAAAGAAGACAGTTAAGTGACTTGGCCATGATCAAAAAATTATTAAATGTCTGAGGATAGATTTGAGCTTGGTTCTTCCTTGCTCTGAGAATTTTCACTGCTTGTCCTTCCTACTTGGAAGATTTTTTCTCATGTTCACTTCTTGTATTCCCTAGATTTCTTCACATTCCAATTAAAATTGCATCTTCTAAAAGCAATCTTTCCCAACCTCTCTTAACTCCAATGCCTTTACACTGCTGATAATTTCCAATTTATCCTTCTTGTAATTTGCTTGTACATAGTTTCTTGCATGTTTTCTTCCCCATGAGAGCTCAAGAACTGGGACTGTCTTTTGCCATTCTTGGTATCCCTGGAGTTTAGCACATGTGGTACCTGGAACATGGTCACGGCTTTGAATATTCTGTTTCCTAACATGATTGCTGCTGCAACTTCTCATCTGAGCCTGTTCCCTTATTCATCTCAGTAAATTCACTCCCTATGTCTATATCTGCTTCATTCCCAAAGGATCTTCAGCTTCACCTTTAAAGTCTTAGCACAGGTAAGCAGCTGGAGCACAGGACAACTGGCTCTACTTTGATCCCTATTTTCATCTCTCTTCTTTTTACCTTCAAAACTACCTGCAGCTCACTCTGCATTTATGTTCTCCCAGTCTGGACCCACTTCATTCAATGCAAATGAAATTTACATTGGCACCTCTGAGTCTGACATGGTTGTTACATTCATCTCTACTGAAGAATTTGCCATCCTGGTAAATAACATGGGGTGTATTTGAATATCTATCATAAATAATACAGATCAACACAGAACATAGTCACAATAAATTATGCCAATTTATTAGATACATTCAGTTACCTAATACATGGCAATCACATTAGAATTGTGTACAGCTGGTATTTGGGTATAAAGCAAACATAACATCTTTATATAATCAATGGGATATACAACAAGAGTGCATATACTAGACTAGGGACATAATTCTTATGTGATTCACAATTTAGAGCATTACATAAAACACACAATTTCATTGTTAATATTCAGTCATTTTAGTTGTTCAGTCACTTCCCTCAATTATCTTATATTTCATTAGTTTGTATATATTTATTCACTTTGTACTATAAGCATATAGATGTATATTTATGTAAATATACAATTGGTTGTTTTTAGTCATTTCAGTCCTATCTGACTCTCCATGACCCCATCGGGAGTTTTCTTTACAAAGACACTGGTTTTGTTTTCCATTTCCATCTCCAATTTATATTACAGATCAGGGAACTGAGGCAAACAAGGTTAAGTGACCTGCCCAGGATCACACAACTAATAAATGTCTAAGGTCAGATTTGAAATCAGGTTTTCCTGACTCCAGACCTGATGCTGCTCTATTCATTGTACTACCTGGTTGTCCTATGTAGAATCACATTATACTATAACAATAGCATATTTATAACATTGTTATACTAGTATAAACAGAATGTAAATATAATATAACAAAAGAAACATATTACACAGCAATATCTAGGATATATGTTGTTTGTGGTACAAGGGAAAGAGTTTCTGAGTTGCAGAAATCTGATTCAACTACCATTTCTGCTACTTAAATAATTCAGACTTAATCACTGTAGGGAACAATTTTCTTATCTGTGAATGGAAGGGATGGGATTAAATGGCCTCTAGGTCCTTTGCAGGGCTATCTAATATTCTATGATCCTGTGATTACTACATCACTTCAACAATACGTATTATCTCACTATCTGAGTAACCACTTGTGTTTCTCCTATAGCATCACACAGGAGCTAATCCTGGCCACAGAGAAGCTTCATATTCACCATAAACTCCTCAACTTGTAATAGCCCAATTTGATTATCAGCAAACCAAAGACCTTGTAGTCTCTAGTACCAATCCTTATTATGTTTTCTAATTACTCAAGTCTTCATGCATAGTTAGAACAAACATTTAATCAAAGCAATAAACATCACAGTAAAACATAAGGATCAATGAGAATCAGCATCAATTTTCATTCACCAGTTTATACAACTACAAGTTTTGAGCCCAAACAAATCTATCTTAATCTGATCAATCTCCCAGTTACAGACTAGATAATCTGATTGCAATTTAGCCTTGGGAGGGCCATGTCTTCCCTAACCACAGGAGATACAACATATTCCTCTGGGAGTCTGGGCCACCAGCCCAACTCTTCTTTAATCTGGTCTTCACTGCACTGGTTGCCATGGCTCCCAAGCACTGATACCTTCTCACTGATTTCTTTATATTCACTGCCCACGCCTAAATCTAGCTCATTCCTAACTGGTTGTACAATCTCACTATTAAATTCTTAGCAAAAATAAGCAACTAGATTGGTAATCACTTTTGGCTATCTCTGATTCACTTTCCAAAAAATCCCTTTGTTCTACTTTCCATTACAATAACTCTATTTCTCCTTGACTGTGCCAAACTGAAAAAACCATGCAAAGAAAATTGTGTGCTATATGTCTGTTATGGATTGATGAAGTGAATCTTAAAAAAGGAGAGATTAATGAGTGATGGTGGCAGAAGAAGGTCTGGAAATGTTATAAAGCTCAAATAGTATCCTGACCCCATCAATATGTACAAACACAAGAAAAATTGCTCCTAAAAAAGTTAGCCAAGGATGCAATATCTTTCATAGAGAGTCAGTTTTCTTTTAACATCAAAAGATACAAAGTATGGGAGAAGATGATGAAAAAGAAATAATTTAAAATAGAGCAGGCATTTAAGAAGTCACAATAGAATCAGAGCTAAAGGAAGCATTATCAGAAGAAGGGGTAAGGCTGAGATAGATAGGATGAGAGTGTGGAAAGAAATAGCAGGGAGATGTCTCAAAAATGATTAGCATTATATTATACTAGAAAGAAGGGGTAGCTAGCTGACATAGTGTATAATGTGTCTGAGCCTAGAATCAGGAATACCTAAGTTCAAATGTAGTCTCAGACACTTACTGTTTGACCCTGGGCAAGTCACTTAACTTGGAAGGAAACTCAGTTTCCTAAACTATGAAATGAGCTGGAGAAGAAAATGGCAAACCACTCCAATATCTTCGCCAAGAAAATCCCAAAATGGGGTCATGATGAATGAGACAGAACTGAAATGAATAATCACAACAAATAGTAGTAAAAACATTGGCTGTCAAGTCTAAGGATCTAGGTTCAAAACTCACCTCTGATACTCTTTGTATGGTATTGGGCAAGTTCCAAGAGTAGTCAACACTCTTAGCCTGGGTGGTTTCTGATGGCCCTTGCAACTACAGAAACATGAAACCATGACTCTAAATCAGAATGATAAAGGCAACAAGAGCTGGTAATTTAACCATAGGATGGGAAAAGATCTTATAAGTCAATATCCCCACCTTCCCCTCTGATCACAGGACAGGTATAAGAAGTCATGATACCATGTTGATCACCCGCGTAGAGATGGGTAAAGACAAGTTGGTAGAAGCAGCAGACAATTCTTAGCATCTGCCTCAATATTTAAATCATATCTAAGTTCTCTCAACCTAAGTCCACACTCAATGTCAACTCAATAATCTTGATAGAAAATGTCTACTCAGAAAATATTTGGAGTTGGAACAATTATTCAGCTCATTTTCTGAGTTCCCAGAAGCAGAGGATTTCTTGCCTCTTTGGTATATAGAGATTCAGGATTTCTTATAGATATGCTCATTGAAGTTAAATGAATGAAGTTAACATAAAAAGCAATTGAAATGATAAATAAATAAATAATTTTATTTTTAAAATTACTGACAAAAATCAACAGATAATTAGCAAGTCATAAAAAGAGGACAAACCTAAATTATCAAAATTAGAAATGAAAGATCTCAATAAAGATAAAGAATATTTGGATTACTTGCCATTTAGGGGAGAAGGAGAGGGGAATGAGGGAAATTTGGAACACAAGGTTTTGCAAGAGGCAATGTTGAAAAATTATCCATGCATATGTTTTGAAAATGATAAAAAAGAAAAATATCACATACTACTAGATAAAGTTTGATCCTAATAATTTTTTAAAAGGCTAATTGTCTACAGAAATATAAAATGTTAATATTAAAAAATAAGTAGACAACCTAAAAGTATAATTTCAGAAATAGAAATCATAGAAGTCATTAAATATCTACCCTGCACAAAGATACTAGGCCTAGATTCACTAGTCATTTCTACTAAACTCCTAAAAAACAACTAACTTTTATACTATATATTCTGATGGGCAACTTGGCTTCATGGAGAGAGCAATAAGCAGGGAGTTAGCAGGACTTCAACTTTAAATCTTACCTCAGATGGTGTGATTCTGAAAAAATTTTTAACTTTTCTCACCATCAGTTGTCTTAGGTGTAAAATAATTATAGTCACAACACCTACCTAACAGAGGTGTTGTGATAATTAAATATAATTAATTCCATGTGCTGTGCAAACTTTAATACTATATATAAATTTTAGTTATTGTTAATATTAATGTTAATTACATGGGTACAGTTTGAAACAGAGAAGCAGATAGTTGGCTTTCTAATTCCTTATGAAGCAAATATAAATTATGATCCATGTCAAAGATGAAGCTAAGAAAGAAAAATATATACTGATGAGATTAATTATTATTTTGATGTATCTGTGATCTCATGGATGAGGATGCTAATTTCAATTCTATGTTCAACCTATACCTGACCATTTTTTGCTACTTTTGTCCATGTTTTCCCTTAAATTCTTCACAGGGGAATCAAATCAATAAGTATATGGTAATAAATTTATTACTACTAATAATTTATTGTTAAATTTATTACCAAATGTTTCTTGACTTGACCCAAGGTATACTCAAAATACTGGACTTTCTCTATATATCATGACATTTATGGATGCCAGTGAAACATACTAATTGTCCCTCAGTTATCTTTCATTCTTAATATATGACTGGCTTATTTTTTTTTCTTTTCTGGTTATATATCTCACTAGAAACAGAACCAGACAAGAAAAGACAGTTGAGATGACTCACAAGTTTTCCTTGGAGATGCAAATAAAGGTGTTGGCAGAATTGGTTTTATCATGCATCAAAAGGCAGCAAGAAACAATATTGTATTACTACTAATTGGATATTGATGCAGAAATTTAAAATAAAACATTTGAATACAACTATATACAAAACTACATCAAGAAACATTCACTGTGACCAAGCAGAATATATAATTGTGTGCAAGTATTCTTTAATACCAGGAAATAAATAAATTAGATGGATAGAAAGAAAGATATATAAATACATATACCTATATAATCATATCAACTAAGAAAAACCAGAAGGATATATGATATCATTTGTTGTTTTTGTTATTTTCTCACTTTTCAGTTGTATCTGACTCTTTATGACCCTTTTTGGGGTTTGCTTGGCAAAGATACCAGAGTGGTTTGCCATTTTCTTCTTTAGTTCATTTTATGGATGAGGAAACTGAGGCAAACAGGACCATGTGACTTGCCCAGGGTCACATTGCTAATACATAGCTGAGGCCAGATTTGAACTCAGGAAGATGAGTCTTTCTGACTCTTTGCCTTTCTCTCTATCTACTTTACCACTTAGCTGCTCATATTATATCATTAATTTAATTAAAAAGTCATTCATCAAATTCAACATTAATTTATATAAAGTAATATGCCTATATAAGAATAAGCTATTCCCTTAAAATTATCTAAAAAGTTTCTATTATAAATCACAAATGAATATTATATACCATGAAAAGGAGAAACATTCAAAGTAATGCCGTTTAGAAAAAGACGTAAAACAGAAATCCTCAATCTTACCTATCTCTTTGAAACAGTTTTAGAAATCTCAGAAATAACAATAAATCATGAAAAAAGAAATTAAAGGAATGAGATGTGACAATGAAAACAAGAAAAAAATCTTTGTAAATGATACGATATCTTAAAAAATCTAAGAAAATCAATAGAAATAAAATTAATAATGGTAATTTTAGTAAAATACCCAGAGATTAATCAATACATCTTTACCTGTTTCTTAAATCAAATACACAGTCATACCTAGCCAGCATAGAAATGGGCCTCTCAGGAAGCTTGTCAAAACATTTTTACAATTTCACCTCCTAAATAAAAAGCTTTTCTTAAGCTTCACTTAAGCTTCACTCTTAGTTGAGTTAGGCCAAATGAATTTCTTTCAACTCTCATCATGCCCCTGGCATCTAGTGTCCCAGTCATGCAAAGTACATTGAAACGTCAATAAGCCTCAGGAAGACATTGAGCAATGTTGGAAAAACTCATGCAAGCTCACAACCTTATTCTGATTTACTGCTTTCATAGAAAAGGTGATTGCCCTTTTATACAATGACAAAAATATAACAAGAAATAATACTTTAAAAAAAAACTAAAAGAATCATGTTGAAATTTTGAAATAATACTTGCAATACCTACAGATATAGGTATCTGTATCAAGGCCTGACATCCACAACCTCTTAAGAAACTATTACACATATGAGACAAGCAGCAGGGGAGTAACTCTCTAATACATTGTTGACAGACCTGTAAACTAGTACAACTATTTTGGAAAGCAATGTTGCAAAATAAATCACACAATTTATCATAACTTTTTAAATTATTTTTTTTTACTTTATGGAATAAAAAAAGAATTTCCATTAGATGATTGCCCATGAAATTACACATTATTTTGACTTAGTGATCTTATAACTAGCATTTTACTTTTTTAAAATCATAAAAGGAAAAATATTCATGATCTTTTCTTTATAATAAAAAAAGAAAACAATATATATAGTTATCTATTAATTCATTTAAGCCCCTTTGTTAAATCTCAAATGTTTCTGTAAGACTTTGTGTCTGATTCTATATATTTGATTATTTATCTTGTTGTTGGTTATTAAATCTATTTGTTTATTTTAAGTGTTTTTAAAACTTCCCCAGGATCTGTGATGGGGAATTCTGTGAGGTCTAAAAGCCACCTCTCCTCTAGTATATGAATTTAAAATGCCACTTTACAACAACAGACAGTCTTTAGAATTTCACTTTGAAGGTGCTTGAATAAAACTTTTCTTTTAAGGATTTTGTACTCTTGGGTCTTGAATAAGTTAATGGGTTAGAGAGTCAGTAAGAGGTCTAGAGAGAAAAATTTCTGAATATATAGCAGACTCTGAAAATGGAGAAATAAAGTATAGCACAAAAGGTTTTTATTTAAAAGCAAAGAGTCAAGATAAAAATTCTTAGTTCTGCCACTTATTAACTACATGGCTTTAAATAAATAATTTACATCAGTTTCCTCATCTATAAAATGAGAGATTCACACTAGATTACCTCCAAGGTCCCTTCTGGCTCCAGATCCTATGAATCTAGAATACATTCTGTCAAAATATTCTGAACATTATCTCATGGCAATCCAACAGTAGGGCACCTAAACCATCATCCAGTGTAGTGGTACATTCAAGTAAGAAGGTCTTTTTTATTCTTTCTCAGTTATTATTAATTTATTTCTAGCTGTAGCCACATACATATATACAACCTCCAGACCCACTACCAACTACCACAATTCTCAAGATCTTTTCACTTAATCTGTTCTGTAAGTCAGAGAAACTGAGTCTAAATTCTGGCTCTGCCTTCTAATACTTGTGTTACTTAGACAAAGTCATCTAAATTCTCTGGGCCTCAAGATATCTATCCATCAATGTGAGACAGAGAGGGGGGAGCCTGAACCAGATGAACTCTAAGGTGCTTTCCAGATCTATAACAATGATCCTACTAAATCTTCATAAGAGTTTTGTGTCTAGGACAAGTACCACAAACATTCCTGGGGCAAACAGAAGCAAAGAACCCATCAGTGGAAGAGGGAATCCCCTCTATGGGGAACAGACAGGGCCCCCAAGACATTGATTTGACACAGTTCATAGATAAGATATAGTAGAGTAGGAAATAGGATTTGGGAGAAGGAAGTCACCCTGTTAAATCATCTGATAGTGCCATTATTATTAATATTAATTTTTAGATTTTCTTACTTAGTATATACTAAATTCTGTTTTTGTGATATTACATAGAAGCCTCATGTTTTTATAACAGAAACATTTTTTTCTGAGACAGGTATTATTAGGAAATAGATGTGGTATGCCCCAAATAACATCACATAGCACAGATAGTTGTGAATGTCACTATGAGTCAGTCAGCCAGTTGATATTCATCATCATCCTTTCTTCCCTACTCACTTTGCCTCTGAAGCATCACCCATACCATGTAAGAATAATTAGCCATTCTTTTTTTTTTTTAAGTTAAGCACAATTTTATTTTATTTTATTTTTTTAATTTAATAGCCTTTTATTTACAGGATATATGCATGGGTAACTTTACAGCATTAACAATTGCCAAACCTCTTGTTCCATTTTTTCACCTCTTACCCCCCACCCCCTCCCCAAAATGGCAGGATGACCAGTAGATGTTAAGTACATTAAAATATAAATTAGATACACAATAAGTATACATGACCAAAACGTTATTTTGCTGTACAAAAAGAATCAGACTCTGAAATATTGTACAATTAGCTTGTGAAGGAAATCAAAAATGCACGTGGGCATAAATATAGGGATTGGGAATTCAATGTAATGGTTTTTAGTCATCTCCCAGAGTTCTTTTTCTGGGCATAGCTGGTTCCGTTCATTACTGCTCCATTGGAAATGATTTGGTTGGTCTCATTGCTGAGGATGGCCTGGTCCATCAGAACTGGTCATTATATAGTATTGTTGTTGAAGTATATAATGATCTCCTGGTCCTGCTCATTTCAATCAGCATCAGTTCGTGTAAGTCCCTCCAGGCCTTTCTGAAATCATCCTGTTGGTCATTTCTTACAGAACAGTAATATTCCAGATTATTCATATACCACAATTTATTCAGCCATTCTCCAACTGATGGACATCCATTCAGTTTCCAGTTTTTAGCCACTACAAAAAGGGCTGCCACAAACATTCGAAGCACAATTTTTTTAATCTAAGAGTAATATAATGTCCTCAGTTCCATGTGATCCCTTTCTTTGATTCCTTCTGAGGGTTATATTAAATTAAAATTTAGAAATACAATCACAGTAACTCAAAGCTCACAGTTAGGAAAATTCCTAACATTTAAAACAATCTAGCTTTCCTATTTGAATTTATCTTTATCTTTATCTATCCATGTCCTTTTTATGACTGAAAAAAAAACATTCAGGTTTCCTGGATACTATGGAGTAATAGAAATGAGCAGAATATGTTCCAGTGTATGATATTGGAAGGAAAGTTGGGGAAAGAGCAAATGATTTCCCTCAGTCTTTTAAGAGGTGGTTATAATGAATTGCTTCAGCCTGAGTCTTCGTCTTTATGATGATCCTCCTTTAATTTTTCTTTCTCTACTGCAGTTCATATTTACTTTTTTTTTTTCATTTTTCCCATTTCAGGGATGGAGCCAAAATGGCAGAAAGGAAACATGTATCAATCTGACCTCCTCTGAACTTCCCTCAAATCGCCAGCAGATCAAGTCTCTGAACTGGTTTTGGAGTGACAGAACCCACAAATATTTGGAATACAACAAATTTCCAGAAGAAGACACTGTGGGAAAACTTCAGAAAAGGCCATACCTACCTAGAACCAGAAGTCAGTCAGCAGCACTGGCCCCAAGGCAAACTAAAGTGGCCGTTGCTTACGAGCAGACCTCAACCTTTTAAAAACTGAGCAAAAAGAACTCTTACCATAGACAGCTTTTATGAAGAAAACACCCTGAGGATCCTAAAGGCAAATCATCTCCAGATGAAGCCCCAAAGAGTGATATGAATTAGTCACTACTTCACAAGAATTTCTTGGAAGAATTCAAAAAGTATCTTAAAAGAGAGTTAGAAGAAAAATGGGGAAAGGAAATGAGATCTTTGTAAGAGGGTATGAAAAAAGAAAAACAGAAATTATCTGAAGAAAACTCCTTACAAAATAGATTTGATGAAATGGAAAAAGCATATAACTCTCTACAAAATAGATATGAAAAAGAAACCAATTTGTTTGAAACCAGAATTTGTGAAATGGAAAAAATTATGATGAACAAAACACCTCAATTGGCCAAATGCAAAAGGAGATAAAAAAAATCTAACTGAAGAAAATAATTCATTAAAAATTAGAATTGAACAAATGGAAGTGAATGATTCAATGAGACTTCAAGAATCAGTCAAACAACTCCCCCCCAAAAAATTAAAAAATAGAAGAAAATGTGAAATACCTCATTGGAAAAACAACTGATCTGGAATATAGATCTAGAAGAGACAATCAAGAATTATTAAACTTTTTGAAAACTATGATGAAAAAAAGAGCCTAGACATCATCTTTCAGGAAATCATCAAAGAAAACTGCCTGGATGTTCTAGAACCAGAGAGTAAAATATCCTTTGAAAGAAATCACTGATCACCTCCTGAAAGAGACTCCAAAATGAAAACTTCAAGGAACATCATAACTAAATTTCAGAATTACCATTTTTCCCATTGCTACTGTAACTCTAATTCTTTTAGCTCAATTCTTGAGGTCCCCCTTTTTTTTCTTTACCTGCCTTTCTAAGGTTACTTGTGTTTAAGAACTCAGAAATGTGACTTAATTTTATCTTCAGATCCAAAGATCCTAATAGTTTCAAAATTATCCCAAATCTGAGAGCTAATGAGAGTTAAGATGGCAGAGTGAAGCCAGGAAATCGCTCAAGCTCTCCCAGTTTCCCTCAAAAACTGCATGAAACCACCCCTCTGAAGAGTCTGGAGCAATAAAGTCTACCAAGAGATAAAATGAAACCATTTTCTAGCTCAAGAGAAGTCAGAAGGACTTCAAGAAAATTCAGTTTACTGGAGTGAAAGGGATGAACAATAGCCCAGATCAGATAGTTTTTTAGAAAAGCTAGTGAGAGGGTCTTAATCAAAGTAGATTTTCAACCAAAGCCAGTCCTGGCTCATAGAGCACACCAGTGGGGCAGCCTCCAGTTCTAGCACAGAAAGCCAGTGCTCAACCCAGGAAATCAGAAAGCAACAAGCAAGACCAGGTCGAGCTACCTCCTGCTGTGGGAAAGAGATTTCTATGCTCAAAAACAAAAAGCTCAAAGCTGTCCAAGAAGCTTAGGACAGTACCCCAAGTGCAGAGCTCCATTTTAAAAGTCATGAAATTGGAAAAAAAAAAAAGAAAGAAAGAAAACAATACCCTAAAAAGTAGAATTAATCAAATGAAAAAAGAGATATAAAAGGTAAGTGAAGAAAATCATACATTAAAAAGTAGAACTGTGTAATTAGAAACAAATGATTCCATAAAACCTCAAGAAGCAGTTAACCAAATCAGAAAAAATGAAAAAAATAGAAGAAAATGTAAAATACCTCATTGGAAAAAACCATTAACCTGGAAAACAGACCCAGGAGAGACAATTTAAAATTTATTGAACTACCTGAAGGCCATAAACTGCAAAAAGGAACCTGGATAGCTTTCTTCAAAGAGATCAACAAATATTAAGTTGACAGTCAGTTCTAAATTCATGGTATACTCTCTTTTTCTCTCTCTCTCTATTTCTCCATATCTCTGTCTCTGAAACCAAGCCTCTGAACAGATCTGGAGCAAAAAAGCCTACAAAGAGCTTCCTAAGCTCTGTCTCTCTCTGTTGCTCTCTGTCTCTATTTCTGTCTCTCTCTGTTTCTTTCTCTCTCTTCTCTCTCTCTCTCTCATCCTCTCCTCTCTCAATATCTATGTGTGCATCTCTCTTACACACACACACACACACACACACACACACACACACAAACACACAAAAATAGATTATCTTTTACCAGATGAGAAAAAGACTTGTATTGTTGTGGAAGTTGTCTCTCCATCAAATCTGTACAATTAAAACATTAGTTTTTTCAAGGCAAAGATCAAAATAAATAAAAAATAAAGAAAAAAGAAGATTGAGAAAAATGTATGATGTAAACTTGAAATAAACATATCCTAACTTACTTAAATAAGTAATTAACCACGAAAAATATTTTGAAAAGGTACAAAAATAAAATCAACACCAATTACATTGATTTATGCCAAAATTCAACTTTTGAAAATCTATTAACACAAGGAGACAAAAAGAGCCCAGAAAATGAGCAACATTTGAGTTGCTCCAAATGGAGAGATGTTCCAGAGACAATACTTATTTAGAATATAAATGGGTTTATAAGATATAATGAGGGAGGCATAATGACATCAAATAAAATAAACAATTTTGGATACTTCTTAAGTAACAGAAACACCTGTATGTCAAAAAAAAAAAAAAAAAAAGAAGTTATCAGCTGTGACAAGGAAGTGAGAATTCCCCACCCACACATAGTGGGATTACTGGACTTTTTTTTTGTAAAAGTTATAAGTATTAGAAAGAATACAATGAATGACATGAAAAAGAAGGTATTAATAGTATTCCCATCTTACTGCTTATGTCCTGCTCAAGTATTGTGTGACTTACAAGGAGTTCAAACTAGGATGAGACAGAAATACTACTAAGAAATGAAAACATCTGACATTTCCTTCCTAAGCTCAGAAAATTTTTGCAGCTCTAACTTTTCTTGGTGAAAACCATTTGATGTACTAAAGCTAAGTATTCAGTGTTAAGAAATGGATTTAAATATGAAAAAAGAATAAAATCTTAGAAAGCAGGATGATGGATGATCATGAGCAGCAGCATCTCCAAAAAAATCAGAGAGAAGCAGTGAAGGGAAAAACTAGTTTAAAGAAATCTTGACAAAAAATCCAACTAATCAAGGTCATCTGAAGGATGATGTAAGGATGAAACTGGAAGGAAGACCATAAATAAAAGAAAAATAGAAATAGATATGTAAAGATTACTATGATAAACTGTTTCTTTCAACAAGAACAAAGGAACTACCATATTTGAACTCTAACATCAAAATCCCAAATGTGCTTATTAAGGAGGGAGAAATGTTCCTGAAAATAATAAACATCAGGAAAAGCATGTAGATGGGACCTGGTATATATACAAAGAGTAAAACACAAAAACAATAGTTTCCCCAAAAATTAAAAATTACTATCACACAGGGGGCAATGAAAAAAATTCATGGTGATTTTGAACAGGCTATAACATATCAAAAAGGAACTATAAAAAGAAAAAAAGATGTCTTCAATAGATTGTGATAGGAAGAGAAGATGGGTCAATCATGGGGCAAAGACAAGATTTTTTAATTCAATACCTAAATTGTTCCACTGATATAGCTATGATGTCAGAAGAAAGGGAAGGAGAACTTGAACATGTTGAGTAGACAGCTCATAAAAAATTCATGTATGTTCATCTTGTTGCAATTTTACATCACTGAAGAGGACTCTCAGTTTGATAAAATCAAAGATCCATGTGAGTATTTTGTCAAAAGTTTGTGCTTCCCTTCTTAATGGAATCCAACCTAGAAGCCCCTGGATGACTGCTCAGCTTTGCTCCTATGTTCATTCTTCTGAATGTGGGGGTTTTGGATAGGAGTCATCCATATTGACATTTCAACCTGTTTGCTTCATAATCAGTTTGTCTCACATTTTGTCACGAGACAGCATTGACACAGCACAAATAGAAAGGAAACTTGACCCCAGTTACTTATTTTCTGAGACTTATGCAAGTCATTTGGTAGTGTTGGGAAAATATGACCTACCCTTTCCTTACTCTATCTTTATGGTAGAATATGGAGGTAGACCATAGTTCTATATTGCTGCAATGAATTCATTCCACAACAATACACATCAATTCTCTCTTTAAACAAGGACGTTTTCCCCACTAAGTGAACTATAATAACAAAATTTATGGGATTTTGTTTCTGACATAGTTGTATGCATATATATATAGACATATACACATACATATGTATGTATACATATACACATAGTATTTTTACATGTATATATGCTATGTATGTATAAGAAAAGCAGAAATCAAATGGGGTCTCCTGAATCTAAGATGATGTACTAGTTTAATATCTTTGGGGGTAGACCTGTATGTGAAGAAAAATAGTCTTTTTAAAAATTATTTGAGAACAAGGACAGTTTCATTTTTAATCTTTCTTAATCTCCAATCCCTATCACAGTGCTTGTAGATGACTGATTTTTGTGTAGTTGAGACATTTTGTTGTTGCTATTGATAATATGATTTCTCTGGTGAAACATATATATATATATATATATATATATACATACACAGAATGTATGGGAAAAGGAAATGAGATGGAGGGGGAGGAAAGAGACAAAGATTGGACTTAAACAGATGGAAAATAATCTTGCAACTTACATTTATCTCTTCTTGTGGTTCAAATTCATTTGAAAAGATCTTGGAAATTTTTAACCCTAAATGAAAGAACTGTATGGAACAGAGGACTGAAATCTTCACTTGAGACAGTGACCAAGAATAAATCCCTTAATGCCTCTTAGTCTAGGAACACTCAAACTGATTTTTGTTAACTGTGTGTGGCCTGGATATAAATAAAGAGTTGTCTGCTAATTAATATAAGAGGAGTGAGATGGTTGGCAAGTGAATCTCTGTGAGGGAAAGCTATGAGAAAGGGACTCAAGCCATGAAGTGAGAGAGTAACCCTGGAAGGTTTAAACATTATTTCCTAGAAGATACTTATTAAGACGATGGTTAAAGACTATATCAGTCTATAACTAATATCTCACATGATACCTGGAAGTAAGTTAGTGCTATCCAAAGCTTTTTGCTTTACAACCTTGATAATTCTACATGATAACTTTGTACATTTACTCAAGAAGCAACACAGCTAATAAAAAAGACTTGAATGAATCAAAATGACTATATAAACATAAGACTTGTATCAAATGTATTTAAAGGAAAGTACTAGCAATTTGTGCTGTGTACTGATAGAAAAGAAACATTAGCAAACCAAAATGTCTGTTCTATAAACTTTAAAATCTCTCAAAAATTAGAAAAACATAAGCAATATTTAATAAACAGATTCAGATCTCTCTGCTATTTACTACCTTCGTAGCTATGATTAATCATTTCATCTCTTTCAACCTCAGTCTATTCATTTGTAAAATCTAGGGTGGTAATGTCTGGTATTTATTTCAGGGAGTTGTTATAAAGATCAAGGGATAGTGGATTTGCATTAAGCAAAATACATATAATTCTTTATAACTCTTAACATGATATATAAATTTCAGCTATTAACAATGTGAGAGGGGATAATAATATGAAATAAGGCAGGGCAGATAGGATGTCATGGAATTGTGAGGTTTCCTGATTTCCAGAATCTGACATTTATTTTTTATTTGGTTGGGAACTATAAATCAATGGTTGTGATTGGGGGTGGGGTGTAGGGCACACTTTAAGTTTAGTACAAGAGTAAAAGCTAAGACAGAGGTGGATGGATAGAAGTGTAGATCTGGAGTCTTCAAATATAGATTCAGGCATTAACTATGTAACCCTGGCCAAGTCACTTAACCCTGTTTGCCTCAATTTTCTCATCCATTAAATGAGCTGAAGAAAAAAATCACAAAGTGCCCCAGTATCTCTGCCAAGAAAATCCCAAATGGAGTTATAAAGAGTCAAGCATGAATGAAATAATTGAACTACAAAAACAAAAGTGACAAGATGACAGAAGTACATTAGGAAGATTGTTATGAGAACTATGTTAAGGAGATATTAAAGCTGGAAGAAACTGAAATCAAGGAAATCAATCAAGGAAGGATTACAGTAGTCCAAGAGAGAGGCTAGGTGGACTCGAATCAGCTTTTTCAGTAAAAAGCTGAAATGTATATAGAGTTTCACATGATCTCATTTGAGCCCCCCATCTTCCCAACGGGGTGAATTAACTATAGATAATATCCTCATTTTTTTTTGAAGAAATAACTATTGATGAAACAAGTTGTCATGGAAAGACATTTAGTAAACATGAGAAGGACTAACATTAGGTCCTTCTGACTCTTAACTCAAGAACTCTAGCCATTATACCACACCACCACTAAAGACATCCGGAAAAGATCTGAAAGGGTCCGATGACTAATTGGATGAACAGGATGAGGGGTGGGAAGTGTCCAAGAAGATCTGGAGGCTGGCAGACTGAAAAGGAGAACTCAACAGAAACAGAGCACTTAAGGAGAGATCAGCCTCCTCTGAGACTGTCAGAAACAGGAGAAGAATATAAATCTTGGGTTTTGAAGAATACAAATCTCACAGCTAGCAGAGCTCTTCTGGCCACTGGCCAGTTCTGCAATCTCTCACTTCATGAGTTAACCTATTCACCAGTGCATTAACAAATGACAGGCAGAAGGGTTTGGGCTGAGTCCCCCAGAATGCACCACAGACAGAAAAAAGAACACACTGCATTATGCCCTTCAGCCCTCGCCTTCCTGCTGAGCTCAAACTGCTCCTGACCCCCCCAAGACTTTCAAGCTTGAATGTGAGCCTCCTCCACTGGACACCAGAGTTTATCCTGACTCATGAGTCTACAGGGCTCCTGTGACTTAGCAGTGCCATCTAGTGGAGAAAATGGTAGCCTCTGTTGGGAGGAGACCATGCATGGGAGGCCCAAGACCATTCGCCACTAATTGCGGCCCCTCCAACACAGACACATGCACATGCAGGAATGCACACACACACACACTGCAAACCTTCTGCTTGAAAGCTAATAGGCTCAAGTCACCCATCTCTGGTTTAAAACGGTGGTTCTCAAACTTTTGTTTTCAGTATCTTTATCCTATTAAAAATTATTGAGGATCTCTCCAAAGCGTTTTTGTTTATCTGGATTATATTTATAGACATTTATCATATTGGAAATAAAAACTATTTTTGAATTTGTAGAACTTCTAAAAGGGTTTCAGAGATCCCCAGGATTCTCTAGACCATACTTTGAGAACCACTGGTTTAAAACCTCTGAACCATGGATTTTTATCCCCTGGCTAAGAGTCTGGTAAAGTAGATCAAGAATTTGGATCAAGAAGATCTAAATTTCTAATCTTGCTGTTGACATACACGGGCATTATTAATTAATCTGGGCAACGCGCTTAATCTCTTACTTCCCCTTGCAATTCTTAAGTTTTAGCACTGCATTAGCAATAAATCATAGGTCTTGAACAAAATGACCCCCCCAAAAAAATACTTTATATACAGCACTTTGCTAGGAGCTGGTGATAATGAAGACCTAAAAGTGAAACAGCCTCTGCCCTCAAAGCGTTGGAAAGAAAGTCCTCCAGACACAGATCCTGGCCCCAAAGAGATCAAATGAATACTGGCTCGGAGTCAGAGAACTCCTCTGTGACCTTCAAGGAGCCCCTTCCCTTCCATGAGCCTCATGTGCTCATCTGATGAGCACACTGGGCGAAATGATCTCTGTGGTCCTTCCAGCTCTGATATTCAATGAGCTTCTGATCTTGACTAATACTCATATTTAAACTGTTTGGTTAGAGACACATCAAAGCTTTTGGCAGCAAAAACAGCTCAGCTTTGCTTCCATCTATTTGATCTAAGCAAATAAATAAGTCACTTTCATTTGCAGTTTAACATAAGAAGAAAATTTTACATGATAATTTGCTTTTTTTAAAAAGCTAGCTGTGAAGTTTAATAACAGCATGTGAAGCAGCCTGTCATTTTTGTATTTACATTCCACCCAAGTTTCACTGGTTCCCTGTGGCTCAGGAGAGCTTCCCAGGAGATATTTTGGGCTACTTTCTCATAATCACAGGTAAAAAAAAAATCAGCTCCAACCGTGGATGGAAACAGACAAAAGACTCCCTCTTTCTCCCCACTCCTTCACATAAACTTTCCATCATCACTATACATATAAACTATTTGGAGTCTGTCTGTTCCTGGTTCTCTTCTCTATTTAGGCCCTTTCTTCATTATTTATTACTACAGAGTTGAACATTGTTCCTAGAGTCAAATCCTAGTCATGATCTTTACTGTGCAACTGTGAGCAAGTCATTTAACCTCCCCATGTCTTTAAAAGTCGGGGTCTATTTCTGTGTTTAGAAAATATTTTAGTACATTATCAAGCAGCTACATGGAGTGAAAAAGAACTGGATTTAAATCCCAACTTTGAGCATCTACTAGCTATATGTACGTGCTGAAATGACTACTTCTACACTCCTCAAGCAATTCCTGAAGACTTACCGACTAAGTTACAGAACAGTTGAAATCTTTATAATAGGTAATATTTGCAAATGTTGTATATATCTAATTTAATAATTCTAATAAAAAGAACCATGAATTTAGAATCAGAAGACCTGATTCCATTTTGAGCTTTGCATTTTACTTTTACTTGGACAAAGCATCCTTTGATCTAGAAATTCAAGGTCCTCTACTGTAAAATAGGGGAAAATTTGTGTGTCAGAATCTGATATTAAAAGGTAACACCACATAATTTGGTGGAGGAACGCTTTTTAATTATATCTCTGTGGCAAATCCCTACATCCAAGGTCTCCCCTGAAAACATTTAAATTTGGCTCATTGCTCTTCAAGGATACCAGATTCACTGTAAGCACTCAGGCTAACAAAAATATAGACTAACAGATTTCTTTTTAAAAGAAAAAACATAGGAAAGATTTTTATCTGACATTAACAAATAATTGCAAAAGTCCTTTTTGTTGACTTTTTTTTTCTTCACCAGAGATCCACACATTCTCATTATATCAATTATGAAATCCCCTACATCCCTAATAGAATCATGGGCCCTAAAGTCAGAATAGCAGTACTGCCTGCAGCAATCTTTTCTCCCTCCAGTGGGGTTGCTGTGACTTTCCCAATGTGAAGTTAGAGTTGGCATTAGCTCATTCTCCCTTAACATGGCAGTAGCAGTGGAGCAAAATTTCCTGTCCCCTTTTCATACCTCATTCCTTCATTTCCTCAAAACTTCTCCCTATTCATTAATTCATTCAACAAAATTAAGTGCTTTTTCTATGTTAAGTATAGTTATCAGGTGCTGAGCATACAAAGCTAAATTAAATCAACATATCCTTCAAGGAACTTACATCCTCTAGGGAGTAGAGAATGTATGCAAATAAGTAAACACAAAATTCATATAAAGTAAATTTTTAAAGTAATTTTAGAGGGGAGAACTATAAACCAGGGTAACAAAGATAGATCTCCTTGAAAAAAAATATTGCTCAATCTGAGCCTTGAAGGAAATTTCGGATTCTGAGTGAAGCTAAGAAAAAAGTCCATTCCAGGAAGTGGGGACAGCCTGGGCAATGAGAAGTAGAATCAGCTATGACAGGGAAAACAAGTTGGCCTGATCTCCCTGGAACAGAAAGTGAATCAAAGAACATAATAGTCAATAAAGCCAAAAAAGTAGCCTGGAGCCTAATTGTGAAGGACTTTAAATGCTAAACAAAGAAGTTTATATTTTGTCTTTGAAGTACTAGGAATATCTTGAACAAGAGTGACATGGTTAGAACAATTCTTCTACCTCTCGAATATTATAACTAATTGTCTTTTGGTATCTTTTCCACTATCTTTTATTGCATCTGAAGCCAGAAGTGTTCATCTAGAAGCTCTGAAATTTATGGGTGGATGCCTTCAGGCTCCTGTCTGGTAGGCTAGAGTAAGGAACTAAACCTGTTGTCATGGGCAAATGTCCACCACAAATAATTTCATTTTACAGGATTGTTGTGAGGAAATCAGTTTGTGAACCTTAAATTGCTCTGTGAATTATTACTGTACTTCTTCCATTAACACTTCCACATCCTTCTACGTTGTTTCCTCATGGTTTGGAAGCACCCTTCAATTCTTGAAGGCTATACCCATTGAAAGAAAACTTGATCCATCTGTACTGTTAAAAAGGCTTTAAGTATGGACAAAGAAATTGACAGTGTCCCCTATTTTCTGAAGATTACTCTTCTTACATTTAGGGAAATCACTAGGAGGTTGATCATTAAGGATAAAATTTTGGCCATAGCAATTCATTGATCCATTTCAAAGTCTAGGTTTGATATCTTCATTGGAAGATGAAGTATTCATACTAATAAAATCATAGCTCCATAAAGTATTGAAGATCTTTAATGATGCTTCTATTATATGTCAATTGATCTATGATTTATCTTAGTGGTTCAAGAGGTCTCAACCCTAACAAATATCAAGAGAAAAAACATGCTATGGCAGATAGATCACTGATTCAGTCAGAAAAGCATGTTCAAAATCCATTTCAGACACTTACCAGAAACATGATATGAGCAAAGTCATTTAACCTCTCTCCTTTAATTTCTTCATCTAAAAAATGAAAAGGTCAGATTCAAAGACTTCTAAGGTCTCTTGCAACTTTTAATCTAAGATCCTTTCATCCTAAGACTCATCTGTAGGCTGCTTGAAAAACTTGTGCAGCACATGACTTATCTAGGTATATTATTTATAGTCGAATGCAGTTTTCTTATATACAAATAAAAAAACATTGTGTAAAACAAATAGAACTCTTTCTCACTCCCTTTCAACTGTAGCTCTATCCAATTCTCCAGATCTACCTTTAATTATACGCAGTATAACTTTGTTGTTATTCAGTTATTTCAGTTGTGTGCTCTTTATGATCCCATTTGGAGTTTTCTTGGCAAATCCTGGAATGGTTTGCTATTTTCTTCTCCAACTCATTTTACAAATGAGGAAACTGAGGTAAACAGGGTTAAGTGACTTACCCAAGGTCACATAACTGGTAAATTTCTGAGGCTAGATTTGAACTCAGAAAGTTAAGTCTTCCTGACACCAGGCCCAGTACTCTATCCACTCTGCCATGTAGCTACACAGAATCACTTGAGCCTTGAGCTAAAAATTTAGGTAAGTGGGAAGGCCCCTGAGGTAGGACTAGGCCTGAGTTTAGGAACCTAATTATTTGTGGGATGAAGTTCAAGAGAAATGGAGCAAAGAGGCAGAAGTGATACATTCCCAGAACTTGTCTCTGTTATACCTTCATACTGTTGTCCAGTAACTGTCCTTTTTTCCATAAAGTGCTTGAAAAAAAATCTATATGCATAGTTTTAATTTCCTCCTATCTCAATGTCTTTTTGTAATATAACTTCCATCTCTAACACTCAACTGAAACTGCTCTCTTCAAGTTCATCAATGATCCTTTTGTCCATGAGACTTTGCTCAGTGCTTGTTTTTATTGACATCCTTAAATCCAATGACTTTTTCTCCATTCTTTTTCATCATGATTGGTCTTTTCCTAACCCTTATCCTAGAGGCAATAAGGAACATCCAGACCTTTTTAGGTGAAGTAGTAACACAGTTAAGACAATGTTCTCGATATCTCAGAATATCACCAACAGATTCCTAACCATCCTACCTGAAAACTCTCTCCTTCTTGGGTTTTTGTAACACTGATTCTTGTTGGTTATCTTCCAATCTCATCTGATCAATCCTTCTGAGTCTTCTTTAGGGCATTTTTATCTAGGTTCCTCCTGTCCTAACTATAGATAGATGTACCCCAGCCTTCTGTCCAGGCAATTAGGTGTGGTACAGTGAATAGAACAGGAAGAAACTGATTAAGAAACTGTGGTAGCTTCCCATGATAGGAACAATATCTTTACCCTTAGACCCATGCAAGTTAGTCTAGTTTTTCTTTAAGAAGTAGCGAAACTAATCTTGAAATATGGTTGGCTCAGATGACTAAAGGCTCAAACAACTGATATCACTTCTTGATTGTTTGAGTACAAAACATGGGGAGCTCCAAGAACATTCTCAGATGTTTGGCTTATAGATCATGCTGGTGAATTTAGGCAAAGAAGCTTCACTCAACTCAGTCCCCTCTAGTAATCCTTAAAGCATATCTTTGTCTAATAACTAAGTATAATGAACAATATGTTGTGATGACTAAACAAATCTCCTTTTATTAACTGTTGTTATTCCAAATATCAAATGTTAATAACCAAGATACTAGTCTTAATCAGATCCAACTTAGTTACCCTAGGATAAATGCAAATTCCTCTGTTTGGTTTTTTAAAAAATTCACAATCTGGTTCTAGGTTAATTACAAATTACTTGTATTCTCTATCCATCCTAACCTTCCATTTCCTCATCTATAAGATGGAAATACTTATATTACCTATTTCACAAGTATACTGAGAAGAAAGTACTTCATAAAATCCAATGCATTTTAAAAGCAGGATTTGCTGTTGTTTCATAAAACCCTATATTATTAATGGATTATTTTGTCCATTAATTCTAATGGGAGTGCCAAAACAGTAAAGTTGCTAGAGAGGAGTTAGAGTCAATGATTGTTCCATGTTATTCGGGGAAGGTTTAAGGAAGAAGAGATTAGCACTCCTGAGTTGTAACCAAGTCCTCTGTATCTTAAGTATTATCAATCCCAATGTTATGTTGATTAGGATATTTTTTGATGAGCAAAGAAATATGTAAAATTAAGGTGGTTCCATTTTGTGACATCTCTGAAATGCTGTGGGACAGTGGAGAGAAGGCACTAGTACAAAGCTATCAAGTCTATGTTTAGATCTTATGTTGGAAATTAACACAACTCTGAGGTTACACCTCAGATCCATTAGATTGTCAAAGATGACAAAAAAGAAAATTATAATTATTGGAAGGGATGTGGGAAGACAGACACATTCATGGATAGTTGATGGAACTGTGAACTAATCTAGCCAACCTAGACGTCCTTACCACCTGTGAGATCTTATGCAAGTCACTTCAATTCCCAAGACTTCAGTTCTTTATCTAGAAAATAAGGCAATTAGACCAATTGGCTTCTGAGGAAATTTGCATCAATAGATCTATGATAGCATGACCCTATGATTTCATTGTGTCTCAGTTTCCTTATCTGGAATAAGGAGGTTGAATTAGATGATCTCTAGGATCTTTCTAGCTCCAAATCTTCTAAACTTCCCCAGCCCATTCAAATTAATAAAAATCTAATGAAACTCAATTCCAAAATGTAATAAGCCTGATTCTCTTCTCTAGCCCAGAAAGATGCTGACTATCCCAACCAAGTTACCACAACCAAATTTCAGAGGGAAAAGGTGAGAAAAATAGCTTCTTTTGTACTGTTCCCTTCTGGCTCTCCTTCCCACTAGATATTCTGGAGGTGGATTCTATAAAAATAGCTCTTTGTTTCCCCACATGCACACACCCTCTACCACTGTCCAGGGACATATAAACCCTAGGAGGCCTATGCAGGATTATATGCCCAGCATAGGGACAAAGCATGGCAGAGCCCTTTGAATCCTCCGGGTCATGACTGCAGTTGTGGCTCTTTGCAATTGCCCATCTCTTAAAATACCCCTGCCTTCTATCATGATACTTGAGAAGATGAATCCTCTTCCTTCTTCCTCAGATCAAAATCTTATTGAGAATAGGTAGTAAAAAAAAAAAAAAGTCAAATTCCTTCAACAGAATTCGGGAAGTTTGTAAAGTTATAGTTTTATTGTTGAAAAGAATCTTAGAAGTCATCTATTCCAACCCATCCTTTTACATGAGCAAAATGAAGTCCAGAAAGGTTAAATCAATCACAAGTCCTCTAATTCCAAGTCCAGGCCCATTTTACCTGTACTATTCTTCACATTATCAAAATAAAAATAAATTAAATTTTTCTTTAGTTTGAAAAAATAAACACATGCAAAAGAAAAGGTATATATTGGAAATTAACACAATTTTGAGGTTATACTTCAGATCCACTAGATTGTCAAAGAAAATTTAAAAAGAAAATGATAATTATTGGAAGAAATGTGCAAAGACAGACCCATTCATGTATAGTTGATAGAGCTATGAATTGGTCTAGCCAATATAGAAAGCAATTTGTTGGAATCCCCCCCCAAAAAATCCCTAAACTGTCTATACTCTTTGACCAAGTTAACCATCACTTGGATATTTTGAGAATCATGAATTTTGTAACTATTTCCAGCCATATAGTGACCTAGTCCTGAAAGGACTTTGCATTTTAATATTAAATGGTAAAAGTTCAGCAGTTCCTTGATAGACTCATCCCCAAGTCACCTTGTATATTAACAGGGAGTTAGGAAATGAATATTCCAAGGCAGTCATGCCCAGAGCTGGAAGCAACCTTGTGAAATCTCATTGAAAATCAGAGATGAATTGAGGCAGAGGGTCAACCCCCAGAAAGTACTCCAGCCCTCTAAGAAAGGTCTGCCACTGACAAGAAATATGACCCAAGCTTGTCTTGTTTTACTCTCAGAATTGTAAAGACAGTGCTAAGTTGAGGTGAAAAACAAAATGCTTAATTAGCAGTACTGGTGGTTGCTTTGTATTCTGCTGATGTTTCATTATCAGCCTTGGTAGCATATTGTGTCAGTTGTTACATTGTTAGCGAAGCTTGTTAATTCTAGTAATGTATGCTTCTGAGTGTTCTGTGTTTAGTGTTGCTTTTCTGTGTAGGACTAAATGACTTGTCACATATCTAATTTATACTGTACATTGAATTCCTTTTACTCCCCCCTTTCAGGAAGGTCCTTCCCAGGAGTCATAACTTAAGCCCTTCTTTCTGAGGTGACAGAGTGGAATATTCAATGAGCCAATAAGTATGAGGAAAAGGGAGCCCCCCTCTCATCAGGGACAAGGCTCCCCTGGATTGAACCCTATCCAAACCAATGCCAGAGTATAGAACAAAAAGTAGCACAGGACCCTAGCTTCCTTGAATCCAGTACTGTTTTCTGAATATTAGAGATACACAACTCCAGAGGGCTAGTGATATAATATACTTCTTATGTCTTTACAGATACATTATGTATTTGAGATGTAGAATGAGATACACTTCTAAAGACATGGTCAAAATATCTATGCAAACTTGTTTCAAGGGAGTGATATTTTTTAATTTAGTGGGAGAAGTTTCCAGGAATAAAAAAAAAGAGAGAAGAAATAAAAAAGGAAATAGAGACAGAGATAGAAATGGGGGAGAGGGGGAAGATAGGAAGAAAGGAGTAAAGAAAGGAGTAGGAATTTATAGATTCCAAAAGGAAAACTCCATGCAACAGAATCTAGACAAATGACACTCTGGGAAGGAAGAAATTAGTATGAAATAGGTCCAGGGTAACAACCAAATGTCTGGGGTCTTTTATTGGAAAGGTGAAGTACATATGTTCATGCTTTGTAGATGCTAATTGTTGGCAACATGGTTAGATGGCTCAACAAATTGAAACTGACATCAACCTGCTCCATCCATTTGCCATCTTTCATCATCAGTGTAGGAGTGCATCAGTGCAATGAGGCTGCCATCCCTTGGGAGGTGTGCATCTAGTTTCCTATTAATGATCAATTTTGCAAATGAATACATTGCATTAACACATTAAATTTCATCTAAATAGATCAGCAAAAAACAACAGCTTGGAAAGAAAAATACAATTTACACAAGTCTAGAGGAAAAAATAAATTTCTAAGCAATCCATTGACAAATATTGAGCCTCTACACTGTGGTAAGGCTGAAGTTGCAGAGATGAAGGTGTATGAGCTTCCCTCAAATAGGTAACGCTCTAATATGGAATTAGATATAAAAACCAAAATGTATAACTACTGTAGATTGTGGGGTGTGATAAATTGCAAATGCATCAAAAGCAAATGCTTTTAAAGCTCCGAGGAGGAAAGAAATTATTTTTGTACTGAGGTAGTCAGGGGAAAAGAAAGGTTTCATGGAAGATCTGGGGTTTTTAGAGAACCAATTGAAAAAAAAAAAGATATTCTTACCCATGTGGTCAAAAATGGTGAGTACCCAGGTCCACATCCAGTATGTGATTCATATTTAGTATCATGAGTAAGCATGGTACCATGGAAAGCAAACTAATTTTGGAATCAGAGGACCTTAAATCCAATCCCATCTCTGCTTGCTCCATATTATCTGTGTGACTTTTAGAAAGTCATTTATCCTCTCTGCTGTTGTTCAGTCAGTTCATTCATGCCCAGTTCTTCATGACCCCATTTAGGGTTTTCTTGGCAGAGATACTGGCATGCTTTACCATTTCCTTCTCCAGCTCATTTTACAGATAAGGAACTGAAGCAAACAGGATTAAGTGATTTGCCTAGGGTCACAAGTTTTGGACTAGGTGAACTTGGATGACTCTTCTAGTCCTAAGTATATATTGCTATGATCTGGTGGGGTTTTTGTGTGTTATATTTTTGGCCCTGAGATAAAAGTTGAAATGGACTGAAAGTTATGCCTTCTTTGCCCAAGTCAATTCTTCAGAATAAATTATTCAACAATTATTTCTCCATTGAAAACTTTAATAATGGGAAGCTCACTACTTCAATTTTTTTCTCCCAGAAATTATAAACATTGTCTTATTTCCCAGGTATCCACATTTTTATGCTCTTTATATCCTGATCTCTCTCTCACACACACACACACACACACATACACACACACACACACACATATACACACACCCCTTCTTAAGCTAGGTATGCAGTTTAACTCCTCAGTCTCGACTGGGAAGAAGTTGGTTCCCTGGCAGAGAACCTCCCTGTAAAATCCAATGCCCAGGAAGTGCTGAGACAGAAGCACTATGGGAATGAGGATTGAGTTCAGAAACAGAATGCTAACTTTTGCCACAATTGTCACTGTATGGGGCAAAGGATCTGTGGGGAGACTTGGACCAGAAGTAATACAACTTGCAGGAGTGGGATTCTCGATTCTTACTAAGGCATTAGTGGTTGAGGTGCTATTACTATTTTTTACTGAGTGTCATTGCGGCTTATTTGAGTAGTAGGAACTAGCCATGTGGGTTTTTAGTCTTTCTCAGGGCAGGTGGCTCAGCTCTTCCGAAAGAGACATGAGCAGATCTAGGAACAGCAATCTCTCCAGGTGATGCTGCTCCCTTCTAAGTAATCTCTTCTGCAATCTAATAATCCTAATTCCTGAAACTAAACTATGGGACTGGGACTATAGGCTGACTTCACAAACCCCTGCTACAATCTAGTAGGTCTTGAAAAGTTTTGTGATCGAAAAATTAATCATGTGGCATAGTAAGGAAGCCCTGAGCTCCAAGTCTGCCTCTGACATACAAGCCGTGACCCTCAGAGATTTTATCAACTGATGATCATCTCTGGCAAGTCCAACCAAGCTGGTAAAAGCTTCAAGAAGGGATCTAGCAACAGGATGTGTAATAGTAGACTGGGGACCAGCCTAATCAAGTTCAGAGAGGTTCTTCTTTACCTTGGTTTTGCAACAGACTTGAAATTGCACTTGTTTTAAGGAAACTCCTGTATGGGAACCCCATCTACCAATATATCACCTTCTAAAAGACATCACCTTCTCTATCACTTATAATCTTAGAGACATGTCTGGGACACAGAGAGATTAAATTATTTGCCTCAGGTCACTTGAATGTCAGAACCCCTCAGTATCTTAGTCTTCCTCTTTTGAATGTGTTCCAGTTCATCAATGGCTTTCTTCTAAATGCAGCTGGTACCCAGAACGGAACATAGTATTCAGATGTGGTCAGACCAAGGAAGAATATAATGGGACTACCATCTGAGGTATTTAATGGACTGAAAATTCAATATGAGTTTATTCATTTTGAGTGTGAGCATGACTTGCCATGATAGTCAAAATGTAAGAATGCATGAAAAAATAGAATAACAATTGGGATTAAGAAGGTAATAATCCTATTCTACTAGCTGAAGTATATTGGTAAGCTCTGGGCACTGTAGTACAGAAAAGACATTGATAAGCTTAGAGAGCATATGAAGAAAAAAAACAGAATAGTAAAAAGACTTCATCTCTTCTATGAAATGAAAGGGTTAGCCTAGAAAAACTCTAAGGATGAGATTTTCTAGGATCTTGGGATCAGCAGGAAAAAAAATCAGTTAAAGGAACAGAGATTGTTTAATTTAATAAGAAAGAAGGAAGAAAATTGGAAGAGGCATAATGGCTGTATTCAAATATTCTAAAGACTATATATAATAGATGGATTAGATAGTTTCTGTTTAGCCAAGGAAAGCAGAACTAGAAATGGATTTAAATTTGTATTTGAACCAGACCTTGAAGGATAAGTAATATTTTAACAAGTAGAGATAGTCAAGCGAGGCAAAGCATAACAGATTAAAGGGAAAAGAGGAGCAAAACCTATACAGTAGATAACGGGGAACTTCTTTGGTGAAGCAAGTAACCCAGTCTTCTTGAAGGGTTCAGTATGTGTGGAGATAAAGCTGGAAAGGTAGATGAAGCCCGACTGAAGTAAATTTTATCTGGAATTCAACATGGGTTTTTAAACAGGAAACAGTTATAATCAAACTTGCATATCAGGAAGCTTATTCTGAAGTTGATTAAGACAGATGGATTGAAGAAGAAATATACTGAGGAAAGGGAAGAATGAGAAGACTATTGTGATAGCTCTGATGTGCTATCATGAGAGCTCAAGTATATTAGAAGATGGAAGAAAGAAAGGTAAGAATATATGTGAAAAACATGCATTTCTTCCTGCCAAGAAATGTTGTTTAGGGGTGTCAGAATGGTTCTGGAATTTAATTCAATAAGAATTGATTAAACACCTCAAATATTCAAGGCACTGGGCTAGACACTGAGAATAAAAATGAAAAATAGTGACTGCTCTCAAGAAATATACATTCTGTTGCTTCATAATGCAATGACCACTCTACCAGTGCTTTGCACAGAGACTTTAATCAGAACCCCAAACACCCTGGAATCAGGGAGAATTAATCCTAACCCTAGCTATTATATTATTATGATTTATCTTACTGTTTCGTCAAAATCTTTATTCAAAGAAATAGCAATGAATTGGTTTCTTGTTCTTTATAACCTACCATCCCTTTTCTTACAGAGATATAAAAAATCACTTCTGAACCACCTTTCTTCACCTTTTTGGCAAAAGCACCTAGAGTTACCTACCTACCTACCTACCTACCGAGTGATTGTGATAGAACCTGTGCCATTCACAGCTAAGTCACTCACATTTCAGTCACATTACTCTATTTAGTTCCAAGTCCTTATTCCCCAGCATTGGATCTGGAATGATTCTTTTCTCTTCCCTCCAGAGCACACCACTTCTCTACTTCTACAATAAGGAAACTAAAGAAGAAAAGTGTGGTATCATTTCTCTCAGATCTTTCTCTCCTTTGCTAATGCACCCCTGGTAGGCACTCAGCTTCATTTCCAGAAGTTTGGGAAAAGGCTATCTAGCGATGGATTTGGTAAAACATTTGATTACAAGAAAATAATTCAATAGCCTTGTCGGGAGTCACTATAATAGGATTTCAGTTGTCAAGTTTCACCTGCAGGGTGGAGAGAATTTATGGGGAGAGAAGTATTTCAAATTTCTTTTGGGCAAAGAAATTGGAGAAAGCCTCAGTACTTTGAAGCTTCAGCTACATTTCTGCAAGGCTGAAAAAGCATCTGGAATAGATATAATTGTTCCATTAATAAGATGAATGTCATGCCTGAAGATATAGATTAGTGACCAAGGGAGTGACCTAGGCAATTATACTAAGAAACACATCAATTGTGAATTCTCACCCACCAGCATAGTCTCTAGGTTATTGGTTTTTTTTTTAATCTCTGTTTTTATCTGTCTCATAATCCTTCCACTTGTGTCCTGACTGTATCTTAGCGGATCTTCCATACACCTTGCAATACCTCTAAAGACCACTGAGGAATGTTTATGCTGTCACAACAGTTATAATTTCAGCATTATTTCATCCTACGATTGATGATCCCAAAGTATAAAGCAAGGAAATCTTGGAAGCAATTTCCTTAAACTCTCTCTCCCTTCATCAGAAAGGCCTGGAGAGACTCATATGAACTGATGCTGAGTGAAATGAGCAGGGCCAGGAGATCATTATATACTTCAACAACAATACTATATGATGATCAATTCTGATGGACCTGGCCATCTTCAGCAATGAGATGAATCAAATCAGTTCCAATGGAGCACTAATGAACTGAATCAGCTACACCCAGCGAAAGAACTCTGGGAGAGGACTAAGAACCATTACATTGAATTCCCAATCCCTATATTTTTGCCCACCTGCATTTTTTATTTCCTTCACAGTCTAATTGTACAATATTTCAGAGTCTGATTCTTTTTGTACAGCAAAATAATGGTTTGGACATGTATACTTATTTTGTATTTAATTTATACTTTAATATATTTAACATGTATTGGTCATCCTGCCATCTGGGGGGGGGGGTGGGGGAAAGGAGGGGAAAAATTGGAACAAAAGGTTTGGCAATTGTCAATGCTATAAAATTACCCATGCATATAACTTGTAAATAAAAAGCTATTAAATATTTTTTAAAAACCTCTCCCTCCCTTCTTTTGTCCATTTCTTTCAACTTATCCTTAAAACAGATACCAGGACTACCATTTGTGGCAGCTTTCTCAAAAGTCAGATACAGAAAATCACCAGCAGCAAAGCTAGCTTTGGATCTTTATCTTTCCCATGATTACAAGGGAGAGAATTGGTAGCATGTAATGCAGTGGTTTCATACTCAAATAGAAATAGGGGCCAATTAATTTTATAAGTGTCTCTGTGGGCCACATAGTCTTAAAAATCACATATTAACATTATATTTTAATGTGTTTTTGCCTATCTTTTAAATATTTCCCAAATACATTTTCATCAGTGATGATGACACTCAGGGGTGATGTGGGTCACAATGCTGTGACCCATTAGCAGTATGTTTGATCCTTCTGGTACAGCAAATAGAAAACTAGACTTGGAAGTCACAAAGATTTGAGTTCAAATTATGCTTCAGATGTTTACTAACTACAAGCTACATGAACACAACCAAGATGCTTAACCTCTAAGACAGAACCCAGGTTACCTGGCCTTATAAAATGAGGATAGAAATATTAACACTATTTATAGGTTGTTATGAAAAAGAAAGCAGCTGGAGTGCTCTGCCTGAAGTCAAGAAGACCTGAATTCAAAGCCAGCCTTAGACCCTACTTGTATAATCCTGGACAAGTCACTTCTATTTATCTTAACCCCTTGGAGAAGGAAATAACAAACTCCAATATTTTTGCCAAGAAAACTACATGGACAGTGTAGTACATGGGTTCACAAAGAGTCAGACATGACATAACTACTGAACAACAAAAATAAAGAAAGTACTTCTCAAATCTTAAAGTGCCATGTAGACATACTGTTGCTTAATTTGCCAGTGAACGAGTGATTTCCTAAGACACTCTAGTGGCATCCATCTTCCTACTGAAAGGAATCAACATTTTGTACTGACCAGATGACATGCCAAAGACAGAAGTTCAAGTGATTTTGTAGAACAAATATAGACCATTGTTAAGTAATGACTTTACCTTCTTTACTTTTATTCTTGCTCAATATACTTGTATATAAATATTTAAAATTTGAAAACCAAAGTAGATTTGGTCACCCAAGTTTTCATGCAGGTCCCATAAAATGTTTTGTTTTGTTTTGAGGAGGAGAATATAACCCTAAATCAAAGTTATTAAAAAGCACAAAAAGCTGGACATTAACATAATTTTAGCTTTAGGCATTATAACAAACTTTAGTAACTGCCCTTAACTAAGAGTGGAGGCTCATGGTCTGGTTTATGGACTAAAAAGCTATCAGCCTGTTTTTGTCAGGGGAGAAGCTTTCTAATCACAACAGCTTAGTATATGGGAACAGAGATACAGTAGATATGCTTTGTTACTTAGATTAATACACATGTTGTTTCTCTTGATAAACTGCAATCTTATTAAGGGCAAGCACTATTTCAATTTTGTCTTTACATCCCCCTAATGCTTAGAATAGTACTTAGAATATCAGTCCGATAAGGACTGAATAATGACTAAACCTATGATTTCATACATCTAAGGAGCTCCTACTAACAAAAATCCTCTACTGTTGAAGGCAAGTACCTTCTCAGCAACTTACAGACTTAGAGTTGAGCAGAATGGAGAGGTTGACTTACCCAGAATCAGTCAATCAGCGTGTATCCAAGACAAGGCTTGAAACAAAGTCGTGCTAACTCCAAGGCAAGCTCTCTCTCCATTAAGTCACGCTATTTATTACCTGACACATTAACAAATGCTTACTCATTGAGTGATTAGATCTCCCTAAAGAGCAGGTAGATGATGGCAAAGAGCAGTTTGGCAACTAGAAATATCCAGTAGATATCTGACACAAAGCAAAGGTACAGTGTCCCCAAAAGAGAAATGCATGCCTTGAAGAGAATAGAGACACTCATCTACCAGGGAGCAACATGATAATATCACCAAAGGACAGTGTCACGCCACAGAATCAGACTATAGCTGCTATAGCCACACTTATGCCCTTATGCAAATGTGCTGGTTACACCTATTTAGAATGTGGCTCACCCACATGTTCTTTGATCATTTGTTCTCCCTATATGAGTGCACTCTACGTGTGTTCCTGAGTTATTTGTGTCCTCTTCATGTATCTCCTTCACTGATACTATTTCTCATATATTCATGAGAGGAATCTTTTCTAGTCTCACTATTTGCTATGATGTTTGGTTAATTATATTTTTTTTCCTGTTCTCTGACTAGCTGGTAAAATAATAAGAACCATCACCATTATCATGATCATCTCTTCACTGGGGACTCCTGAGCTATGGTTAGTGCTAACCCAAAGAGTTTCTTGAACTTTGGGTAGCTTCTCTGGGAACATGTGTGCAAGAGAAGGTACCCCGGATGCTTCATTTCTGTCAACAATAGGACTATGTGCACCAGCAGACTATAGTTTACAGGACAAAGCCAGGAAGAGAAGTGGAATCATCATAAAGAAATGATTGATATGGAAGTGGGTCACATCCAGCAGTAGCCAGAAGCTGGTAGTCAAGGTAGTGGATCCTTGGAGTGAATCCAATGATCATTACAAAGGAAGGATGTTTCACATACCATAGGAAAGAGCAAAATCATAGGTCAGAACAAGGAGACCAAGCCAGGAATTATCAAAACAGATAGATAGAACTCAAGAAGACAAAGATAACAAAAGATTTAAGCAAGAATAATTGTTCATTTTCAAAGTAACCAATAGGGACCATAATATGAGAGGATGTGAAAAACAAAGTGATAAGAGGAACTGACGAAGGACTCACACATAAACATTGTGAACTGAGATAGGTTCTACTTAGGCTTAAAATTTTATAAGGTAGTTACTGAGGAAATGACATGGGGTTAGAGCTTGCTATTAAAAGCAAGTCATGAGAGTCTCTAGTTTGAGGTGAAAGGAATAATGGTATTAGGAAAGGGTAGTTCAAGCTAAAGAAGAAACCTTTCACTAAGGTTCCAGGTGCATGGGCTTAGCTGGGTTGGGTTGCTCCAATAGAATACTGTAATAATATTCTGAGGATCTATAGTATAGAATAACAGAATTTTCAGGTCAAAAAGAATCCTAGAAGCCATCTAGTCCAACCCATACTCAAAAAAGAAACTCTAGCATGACATCCCTAATGGATATCCAGCCTCTACTTGAAGACTTTCAATGAGAAGAAATCTCCCAAAGCAAGATATCACACTTGCAAATAACTCTAATGTTAAGAAGTTTTTTGTAACAACTAACCTAAATTAGCTTCTTGAAAAGTTGATCCTTTGTATTTAGTTCTGTCTTCTATGGTCAAGGTTTTCATAGAGAATCTCCTTTTCTCATGACAACCCCTCAAACTCATACTACTATTCCTGGTTTTGCCTTTCGTAGGGAAATAAAACAAATGTAATCTCTCTTTCACACGAAAGACCTCAATCACCACATATTCATCTATGTACCAAGATTTCAGATCCAACCCTTTTATTTTAGAGGTGAGGAAACTTGGATTCAAAGAATGATTATAGAGATATTTAGTGAAAGAATCAGAATTTGAACCCAGATCCTCTGGTTACAAAGACAGGAGCTTTGACCTTGTACCAATCTATCTATCCAGAGTGTATCATTTACATTTCATATCCTCTAGATACAGAGGTCCTCAAACTTTTTAAATAGGGGGCCAGTTCACTGTCCCTCAGACTGTTGAAGGGCCAGACTATAGTAAAAACAAAAACTTTGTTTTATGGGCCTTTAAATAAAGAAACTTCATAACCCTGGGTGAGGGGGATAATTGTCCTCAGTTGCTGCATCTGGCCTGCGGACCATAGTTTGAGGACCCCTGCATCTAGAAGAATGTGAGAACCTTGAGATCAGGGCTGACTTTATTTTAATTTTAACATTCTTGGGTGCTTAGCACAATAGCTTGTATAACCCCTTAGCTTCCCGGCTATTGCACAGAGAAATATTTCCATAATGACATCAGATTCCAGAAATGGCCAAATGCTCTTCATAATACCCCAGTTTTGTGACTTCTTATGATTTGCCTCTGAGGCTTGTAGGTAGAGAAAGCCAAAGGAAATCATCCTTCCCACACAATATGAGAGGAAAGGGGGACAGCTAGGTTCGTGTTTCCAACCCCCCAGATAACAGCCTTGCACTACCCTACTATGCTCTTTTTTTCATGATTCTGGCTAGTTGTGGCTGCAGGATGATGGCACTCAGAACTGTGAAATACCCATTATTTGGCAGCTTCAAAAACTTGAAATGAATCCCTAGGGCTAACTTATGAAAGAACATGGGCACAGGATATGTAGGCATGGAGATATAGCAATCTGCATCACTGGTGGAAATATCAGTGGAGATGAAATCATAGTTTCATCTGAACAGTTAAGAACTGAATATTGTCTTGCCCTGCCCTCCCTCCTTCATTTCCTGACTTGGTGGAAGGACTACAAAGTAGCTTTTTTTGCCACCTTTCTTCTGAGCATACATGGATTAGAAGGAACCATCTTTCTTGTCTTGGTAGAATATACAGTGTATGGCCTCCCTTACACACTCATTGGAGAACCCTGTGCAGAGGTGGACAATGAGAAAAGCAAAGGACTGTCTCCTTCATTAACTCAATGCCTGCTGCATCCTGTATACAAAGGGGAGAATTCCACTGGTTCTTTAGCTATGGTTCAATAGGTGGCAATCAATCATAGCTTCAGATCATGGGTGGCCATTAGCCTAGACTTTGTAAGGTCTATCATGAATAGCAGGATATAAGGGAAAAAAGTACTAACCTTAAAAATCTGAAGACCTGGTTTCAAATCCTATTTCTCCCACTCACTATGCATATTACCATAGACAAAACATTTAAATTCTCTGAGTCTTGATTTCCTTATCTCTAAAATGAAAGGAGAGGTCTAGATACTCTCTAAAGACCCTTCAGTTCTAAATTCCATGATTTAGCCAGAGCCTTTGGCCAGCATTGCTAGTGATGAATGAGTGTTGAAATTTTCTGGAATCTGGGTATGCTAGAATTTTTCAAGTGCTCCTGCCTTTCGATAGCCTCATCCACCAAGAAAAGAGTACTGTGGTTCTTATTTGCTTACTTCATTGGCTAATTTCATATTGAAAGCAATGAGCCCTCCTGGGAACTCTCAGCTCTCACCTCCTCCCTGTATCTGCCACTGAGCTCATAAGGGAAACTTATGAGCTCACAACAATATCTCATATCCTGTGCTGTGTGTAAGGCCCATTGAACCACAGGGATGCCGAGGTAACTGGGCTAAATCAAAGCTGAGGCAGAATGAAGTGCTCATTTCACTGAAGGCTTTGCTAGGTGTTTCAGGAGGCATTATGATGCACTGGAAATGAATCTGGTTTTAGAGTCAAGGAAACTGAATTAAAATCTCCATCAGCTACTTTCTACCTCTATGACTTTGGGCAAAGCAGCCTCTTCAGATGTCAGTTTCTGCATTTGTAGAAAGAGAATTTGAAGTTATAGGTTCCTTCTAGCTTTAAATTTGCATTCCTCTGATCCAGAAGAGAAGTATGTCCCATGAAGGATAAGAAAATCTCCAGCGCGCACACACACACACACACACACACACACACACACAGACCTCAGTCACACAATAAGTATTTATTAAGCAACTACTGTGCCTTAACCACTATTCCAGGTTTTGGGGATACAAATACAAAGAATGAAACAACCCCTTCTCACCAGAAGCTTGGGGAAGACAAATATTAATGATAATGATGATGATGAAGATGAAGGTGAAAGTGGTGATGAAGATGATGATGATCATCAGCTAATGACAGCTAACATTTATATAGCACCTACTATGTGTCAAGTAAAGTGCTAAGCACTTTACAAATATTTTATTCTCACAATCATTCTGGTAGTTGGTAATGTTATTTCTCATTCTAAAGTGAGGCAAATAAATGTTAAGTGACTTTTCCTAAGTCTGAGGGTGGATTTGACCTCAGATCTTCCCTATTTCATGACCAGCTCTCTATCCTCTATGCTACCTCGCTATGTACAAATATAAATATACACAGCATAAATATAAGGCTAATAAAAACAAAGGGACACCACACTACAGGGTGAGAAAAAAGATTGACCTAGGACAGGTGATATATCCCAAGCAAAAAAAAAAAAAAAAAAAAAAAAAAAAAGACCTCAGGAAGAAACTATGCAGAATCCATTTTTTCAAAGCTACTTCTCTCCTCAGGAGGACTCCTCCTCCTCCTGTGCGACCAGAGAGCCAAACAAGGCCAGTCTTTCTGATGGCAAACATTGCATCCTACATTTAACAATTCCCAGAGCTCCATCCCCTAACCACTTGACATTTTTCTCATGGTTTAACTTGGCAGAGAGCACATTTTAGCCTGGCTCATTACCTCAGGGTACAGTCAACTGGAGGGAGTTTGCAAGGCCACATTTAAGAGGTTTTATGTACCAGCCTTTAAATTTCTCAAGAATAGCAGCTATTAGTCATTCTATCTGATTGCCCCATAAACCTCCCCGTTTCTCCCTTATTCCCCAGGAATTCACAGACTCCTAAACTTATCGAATGTCAGAGTAAGAAGAAACCTTAGAGACCTAAGATCACCAAATTTAACCTCTTCGTTTTTCAGATGGGGAAACTGAGGACCAAAAAATGGGAAATAACTCATCCAAGGTCATGCAGCCAATAACTGGCAGAAATAGGATTCCCAGAAATGCTCATTAAATTCAGTGCTCTTTTTACCAATACTAAACAGCTCACGGGATTCCAAGAAAAGTGCCAACTAAATGAGAACTATTCTTGTCACACTAAGCTCATTATTAGAGAGGCTGATAAATTGAGAGTCACTTGCATAGAGATCATAGTTTAATCCAAAAGAGCTGATGAGAGTAGCTAGAAGGCCAACCTTAGAATCAGAACCACCTTTGTTCAAGACCTAATGCCACTGAGTCCAAAAAAAAAATCTGATTCTTTGTCTCAATTGCTACCTAGCCTTAATCACTAAATGTCTCTACCCGTTCCCAGTGTAACTACTTAATGGCCCTCCGATCATTTTTTGGTGGCTACAGGTAGGTAATCTCTACTCTGTGGCAGTAACTAGTGAGTAAATACCCTACCTTGAAATTTTTCTTTTGAGGTGGGGAAAAGTGAGTCTCACAAGAAGAACAGACATGAAAGGGTTGTGGTATGCTTCTCAGATCTTTTATCTTTTTCCTCAAAGCTATCCTACTTCCAAAGTTCCCTATTTCTATAAAAGATACCTTCACTCTTGCATTCATTCCAGTTCACAAGATGGGGGTCATCTTTGTTTCATTACTCTCATTCATCCAACATATCCAATCAGTTGCCAAATATTATTTCTGCCTCTCTACTGATATACTCACCTCTCTTGTTCAGACTCTCATCAACTCTTGCTTGGAGCAGTCTCTTCTTCTCCAATGCATCCTCCATACAACAGCCAAAATGACCACTTAAAGCTAGGGTCTGATTATACTCTTACTCAATATACTCCAGTGATTCTCAGTTGATTCTAGGATTTAATATTATTTCATCTTTATCTCATCTTTTTAAAATTTATGGTTTTTCATGTAAATTTTATAAAGTACATAATTATTAGCATAGTGGAACATGTACATAATCAACAAACAAGTAAATACATTACATTAGAATGGTGCATTAGTTAAATCACTGGCCCTGGAGTCTGAGGAGGAAAACTTGTATTCAAATATGGCCTCAGACACTTACTAACTGTGTGACCCTGGGTAAGTCACTTAACTCTGCTTGCCTCAGTTTCCTCATCTTAAAATGAGCTGAAGAAAGATATGGCAAAATCGCTCCAGTATCTTTGCCAAGAAAATCCCAAATGGAGTCACAAAGAATCAGATGTGACTGAAACAAATATTGAGAACTTGTGCTCAAAAATTTTTATTTACTTATTTTTTTTATCAAGAGGGGTTTATAATCAAATCTGTCTGAAGACTATTGCTCTAAGATTCCTTCCCAAATCTGTGATTCTATGATCCTAAACATTAAGAGAGTTGTCAAACTGTGTTAGTAGAGAGAGATTCCACACTGGAAGCTCACTACATTGATGAAATTGAAATCTTGGACCAGAAAAAAGAAAGAAAAAGAAAAAGAAAGGATAATGCTTGGATTGAATAGTTTTAAAGCTGAGAGAAGCCCGAGAAATCTTCTAGTTCAACTTCTATCTTTTACAGATAAAGAAAGGCTGGCCATAAAAGTTAAATGGCTTGCCCAATGTCATAGTAAATAGCAGTCCAGGACATTATCCTCTGCTTCAAATACAGCCCACCTTCCACATCCACCTTACTGTTAAGTGCACAAAGTACAAGCTTGCAAGCATCTATTCACTGCAAGCCTCAGCCACTCATTTTCCCAAAGGGAAGCGGTCATCTCACCACCTCCCTTGCCATTGTCCTGTAACTGAACAAAGCAGACTAAAATCATATGTTGTAATTACAACCACTTAGGTTGTAATCTCCTTGAGGACAGGAGCCCTGTCTAATCACACATGCCCTGAAAGCAGCCCCTCGGCTTTCATGAGATGAGCTCCTTATCAAAGATTTCCTCTTTAGCTTTAAGCCGGCCTCCTTACCCAAGCAAAACTGAGAAAACTCATTTCTGCCTAATCCTTATATCCAGTTTGTCATTAGCTGCAGAGAGTAAGCCCTTTCAAAGCCAGGAATTAAGCAGATTATTGCAAGGTTGAACTGATCATCTCAAATACACGGCAGTAACTTGCTGAAGCCCATCTTGATATTAGAGGTGATTTTATGCCAATCAGCTCATTTTAGCATGACAGCATTTAAGTCCAACACTCAGTGCCCAGACAAAGACAGAAATAGCTGCTGCATCTAGGGTCACTGTCCAGTCCTTCACCAAGTGCTCTGGCTGTACAACCTGAAGAGCAAGAAATCAGTCTTGGTCTCAATAAACCTGGCACACCAACTTAGCAAGGCTTCCCACCCCCACACTCTTTCTACTGTCACTGTTAGCTTTTCTTACCACTTGGCTTTTTCCCATCCTCCTTCCCAAACGTCTCCCATCAGCTGACTGGATTTTTCCCTTTCCCCCAGGATCGGATTTGTTTTCTCTCTATTGCTCAGACAGAAACACTCCGTGAATAATAAGAGGGCAGAATCAAAGGCCAGGGCTGCAGCTGTGAATCTGCTGTTAAACCAACTCCTATGCAGACAGCTGCCACATTGCACAGAGGACCAACCTTCCCAATTAGACCCAGATTTCAGGTGTCTGAGGGTGGTGTTTCTGCCAGTCGGAGAGAGCCAGCCCAGGGCATGTCAAGCCTCCCTGTCCTGGGACACACCAGGCAGGGAAGGACAGTGATGGCCCAAGACAACACCTGTGGTGAGTGGCAGGGACTATGGAACTTGCTTCTGGAGAAGCAGAGACCAAAAGCCCATCACACAGCAGGTGTCCATCCTGAGAGAGCGCCGTGGCTTCCGTAGGCCAATGAAGAGACAGGTGTGCTCAGGTAAATGGCTGAGAGCGTGACCCATCACAGCTCAATGGCAGCAGGTCAGACCAAATGACACTCCAACAGTTCTGTTTGGAACATATGATGAAGAGGTCTTTTAAGAGAACTTTGTCAGTACTGTTAAGGCAAGAGCAGGGCTAAGACAGGAGGCTCAGGTTGTAAGACAAGTTGTGTAGAAGGCTTTCATGGAATCACAGATTCAGAGCAAGAAAGATGTTCAAGGTCATCTATTCCAACTACTTTATTTTACAGATGAGGAAACCAAGACCCAGAAAGTTTATGTGATTTACCGAATTGTAAAGAAGTGTTTAACTGGTATAGCAGGATTTGAACAAATAACTTCTAACTTCAAATTGAGTATTCTTTTCTGTACCTAGACTGGAAAGATTATACTTTTTCTTTGTTAGTGGTTATCTGATAGAACATGGAAATTCCTTGAGATTAGAGACTTTTTAAGGGGTTTTAGAGGGTTTTTAGAGGTTTTAAAGGGAGTTTTGTCAATATACCCAATATCTAGTAGAGTTCTGGGTGCTGTGATATGCACAATAAGCAATAAATGCTTATTGATGGTTCAATTGACTTTTCCTTCTCTCTTTCTCTGTTCTCATATCCAATCAATTTCAAAATCCTTCCAATTCCATCTCCACAAAACTTATCTAACCCTTCCTCTCTAGCCTCTCTCACATTAAAACCATTCTCCTAAATCATTGCTTAGCCTTTTCTTTTCTTTTTTTTCCTCTTGAGGTAATTGGACTTGAGTGACTTGTTCAGAGTCACACAGCTATTACATATCAAGGCCTGCTTTGAATTCAGGTCTACCTGACTCCAAGGCCAGGGTCTCTATCTATCTTACCTGTGTAATAGGGTCTTATAGCATGCCCAGATCACCTCCAAGGGAAGAACCTACTTCTCTGCATTTCTCAACCATCTGGATGGGATTAGCCTCCTCCAATTGACTGCATAGTGGGAACAGGCTGTTTCTTTAAAACTGCCAGGTTGTGACAGTCTCTTTCTTTTCTGTGTGCTCTTTTCTTGCTGCATGCAGAGGATGAGATAACACACAGTTCACCAACCACTCAGATCCAAGTAGGAACAGGTAGAGCAAGTGAACACCTTCCCAGATTCCCCTGCTCTCTTTTTACCCTGTGGAAAGGGCTTGTGGTGTTCCTATTGCTGCTCTGCCTTATTTGTCTTTCTCCATTTCAGGGGCAGGCAGTAAGCCCCCAGAGTTCCAAATCATGGCAACCTGGGAGCTAGGATTCCAGCTGTGGTGAAGCAGCCAGTTAGCCTAAGACAAGTGCCCTAAGAAACCAGGGTACCTGAGTACTTAAGTAAAAAGGAGGTTTGGGAACTCCTAGAACTTGACATTGTGTTTTTAGGAGCTGAACTAAGCCATGAGCCTAATTTTACCTTCCTCTTTCTGGAGATTGAAATGTTAGGTTTGGGGAAAGAATTGAGAATTAGGCCCTATGTTTGGGGGAATTAATTGACATGTTTGTTTTATGCTTTTGAAGTAAATATTTCTTTATAAAAGGCAAACTATGTGACTAAATGGAACTAGGGTACAGGGGACCCACCCCTAAAACTGAGGGAGTGGAGGTTGAAGCCATTGGCAGAGAGCCTATACACACCTTCAGTCACTCTTAAGGATACTAAAAAAAACCTGGGGAGGTGGGGGAGGAATGAAATGTAACATTTCCTGGCCTTCAGTGGGGGTCAGGTAGTCAGCCCAGCTTTACAATCTGAAAAAGTACCATTATTCAGTGCCATCTTGTTTGTATGAACAAATGGTATATCACAACGGATGATCTGCTAAAGCAACTGCACTGGCTGACTTATCACAGCTAGTAGGCTAGGGCCTGGGATGAGAGCGTGAGAGACTAAGATCTGAGAGTGTAATCTTCTGGTGTAGTAGCAGAGTATGGCAGCTGAAAGGAAGAGGAGAAACTAGCAAAATCACAATTCCCCCACCCCATCATCCAGAAGGAGGACCATGAGGAGAGGGACCCCTGTATGCCTCGAGATTGTGGCAAGATTGAATTAGGAGAATCAATCAGAGGAAAAACTGAGTGGAAAAAGAGAACGATTTCTAATGTTTGGAGGTGGAGTTTTCTTTTTGCTTTATTCCTGTCATCAATCAACCTACTCTCTCTTCCATTGCTTTCTAAACTGTGATGTTTACAAGGGCATCTTCACACAATAGCAGAAAGAAAACTAGCACAAGAGGGCAGAGATCTTAGGAAACATGCAGGTAAATTCAGAATTTCCCAAGATTTTGATCACTGGGTTATTTAAAGAATAGGATCAAATCCAATCCACGTAAACCAAACCTGAACTGCTGAATCCCTTACATTCAACAAGCAAGTTAGCAAGCACTTATTAAATACCTATTACTACTCTATATTGGAGATACAAAGGAGGAGACTGGTATAAGCAGTCTTTGTCCTCAAGCTTACATTCCCTCATGAAGTGAATGAAACCACTTGCCCCCAACTCTGGCTTCTGGGGTCAAAAACAAGATTAATTTTTCTTATACCATAATCATGCTCCTTGTCTTCCCTTAAGTCTTATATTTTCCAAGATAAATATCCCCAGTTCATTGGAAGATCCTGTTATCTAACTTTATCTTTCAAACAATCTATCCCTCTAAGACAAGCAAAAGCTAGGCTGGCTGCTTCCCAATCCCTTCCAAACACCCAATCTCAGGAAAGGAAGTAAAATTGATTTCTTTTCAGTCCAGTTTTGGGACATTACCCCCTTGAGCAGTCTTATTAAGTCCAGTAAGAAAGAAAAGTATCTCCTTTGCAAAGAAATAGCTTAAAGCTCCAAAGACCAATTAAACTCCTTCAGGGCAATGGTTTATTTATTGATCCATTTCTGATCAGAGCAGGAATTTAAGTCACAGCAGCACAAGAAACCACAAAAATTATGTTCACTTAATTTGCAAAGTGTTTTCCCTGCTAATTTGACCTTCACAGTCTCTGGAGTGGATGCTAGAGGTACTATCCCATTTTCACAAATAAGAAAATTGGGGCTATGAAAAGTGAATTGATTTGGTCAACATGGTTATTAAGTTTCAGAGGTAGGGGAAGAAGAACCAAGATGGCAGAATAAGGGCAGAAACTTGTCCAACTTCTCCCCCAAATTGCTCCAAATTCCTTTAAATAATGATTCTAAACAAACTTTAGAGCATCAGAACACCCCAAAAGATGGAATAGAACATTTTCCAGTTGAAGACAACTTAGAAGTTCAACAGAAAAGCTCTGCCACAGGAGTCCAGCGTGCAATCCTGTGCAGAGTATGCTGGCACAGCACCAGGACCCAGCCCAGCCCAGCACGGGCCTAAAGGCAGTACTGGTGGCTTCCGGACCACTCAGTCCAGGGACACCAAAGAGGACCTGGAAGGTCAGCAGAATAGTTCTATGGAACCAGGGTGGGAGCCAAGCATGCAATCCCAGCACAGACCTGGCCCCAGCTCCAGCTCTGGCCTAGATCCCAGCATCCACAAGGTAGGACCTCTGACTCAGCAACAGTGCCCGAGGTTTCTGGACCTCTCAGCCTGGGTACACCAGGGAGAATTCATCAGGGTCTCAGTGGAGAGGGTCTAGATGGGAGTCTGGTGTGCAACCAGTCAGCAGAGCCCCAGCCCAGGCCAGCACACTAGATCCTACAGTCACAGTGGGGCAGGACACATCTAACAACTCCAGAGCAGAAAAGAGTGCTAATGGTCAGATTCCTAGAAGGATCTTTGAAAACAGCTGCACAAAACCCTGACGTTTGGGGACAATGCACCCTCCATCCTGGGTGGAGCAGAACCTTATTTTAACAGAGTTAAAAGCAGAGTAATGAACTAGGAAAATGAGCAGAAAACAAAAAAAGTTTCAGACCATTGAAAGTTATTATGGTGACAAGGAAGATCAAAACACACACTCAGAACAAAGTCAAAGCTCCTACATCTAAAGCCTCAAAGAAAAATAAGAATTGGGTTTAGGCCATGGAAGAGCTCAAAAGGGACTTTGAAATTCAAGTAAGAAAGACAGAGGAAAAACTAGGGAAAAAAATTGAGAGATGTGCAAAAGGAATTACAAAAAGCTAATGAGGGAAAAAATGCCTTAAAAAAGCAGAAGTGGCCAACTGAGAAAGGATGTACAAAAGCTCACTGAGGAAAAGTTCTTAAAATACAGAATTGATCAAGCTAATGACTTTATAAGAAATCAAAATACAATAAAACATGAAAAAATAGGGGGAAATGCAAAATATCTCATTAGAAAAATAACTAACCTGGAAAACAGATCCAGGAGAGACAATTTTAAAATTATTGATCTACCTTAAAATCATAATCAAAAAAAGAACTTGGACATCATCTTTCAAGAAATTATCAAGGAAAAGGAAAATTGTCCTGATATTCTAGAACCATCAGGGTAAAAAAAATTGAAAGAATCCTCTTCCTGATCAACTCTTGAAAGACATCCCAAAATGAAACCTCCCAGATATATTATAATTAAATTCTAGAATTCCCAGATCAAGGAGAAAATATTGCAAGCATCCAGAAACAATTCAAGTACAGTGGAGTCACAATCAGGATAACACAAGATTAAGCAGCTTCTATGTTAAAGGATCAGAGGATTTAGAATATGATATTCCAGAGAGCAATGAAGCTAGGATTACAACCAAGAATCACCTATCCAACAAAACTGGTGAAACAAATAATTTTCAAACATTCGTGATAAAAAGCCCAGAGTGAATAGAAGATTTGATTTTTAAATACAGGACTCTGGAGAAGCATAAGGAGATAATCAGAAAAGCAATATCATAAGAGATTTAATAAGGTTTATGTTTACATTCTTTACATACATGGGAAAATGATATTTGTAATTCATTAGAATGTTGTCCTTATTAGATGGAGTTATATAGAGTTAGAAGGAGTTATATAGACAGAGGGCACAAGTGTAGTTGAATATAAAGGGATAATCTTTTTTTTTTTTAATGATGAAATTAAGAGGTGAGAGAGGAATGTACTGGGCAAAAGGAAAAGGAGAAGTGGAATGGTGCAAATTATCTGCCATAAAAAAAAGAGACAAGAAAAAGCTTTTACAGTAGAAGGGAAGAGGAAGAGGAGAGGGAGAATGAGTGAACCTTACTTTCATCAGAACTGGCTCAAATAGGAAATAAAATACATACTCAGTAAAAGTATAGAAATCTATCTTACCCTGTAGGAAAAAATGAGGAGAATTATATATGGGAAAGGGGTGAGTGATAAAAGAGAGGGCATATTAGGGGAGGAAGTAACAAAACACTTTTTGAAGAAAGATAGGGTGAAAGAAGAGAATAAATGAGAAATATAATTAGCAAGTAATGGTAAAAAATTTTCAAAACAACTTTCTCTGATGGAATATTATTGTTCTCTGGAAAATGACAAGCAGGATGCTCTCAAGAAAAAACTGGAAAGTCCTCCATGAACAAAGTGAAATATACTGTATACAAAGAAATAGCAATTTTCTGGGATGACCAGCTGTAAATGCCTTCGTTATTCTCCGTAGTGTAATCATCCCCAACTATTCTGAAAAACTTAAGATGAAAAATCCTATCCATAGCCAGAAAAGGAACTGATTGTGTTTGAATACAGATCAAAACATTTTCTATTTCTCTCTCTATCTCTCTCTTTCTTTTTAACTTAATTTTTCTTAAGGGTTTTTATTTTTCACAGATCCATTTTTTTAACAACTTGATTTTTATGAAAATGGTTTGCACAAACATGTGATTTCTTATATATACAATATACACATGTGACTTCTTAACTATGAGTAGGAATAAAGGAGAGAAGAACAAATGTTAAAAAATATATCTTGAATATAACTGAGGGAAATACTAAATAAATAAATAATTTTTTAAAAAATTTTAAATAACATTAAAAAGTTTCAGAGGTAGTATTTGAATCCACATCTTCTCCAGTTTATGCTGTCTACTACCCTTCTCTAGTCCATGCTGCCTTCTTATTGTTCAGTCATTTCAATAGTGACCCTAATTGGAGTTCTCTTGACAAAAAATATTGAATTGGTTCACCATCTCCTACTCCAGCTCATTTTATGATCAATGTCTTGCATATCATCTAGTCTGATCCCTTTGATGCAGGAATCTTACCAGACAGCAAGGGGCATCAGCAAGCACTGACAGATGCCTTGTCCATTCTCTTTTCAGAACTCAAAGCAGAAAATCTTGGTTCAGCTCAGCCATAGGTTCAAATTCACTTGAGAGATTATTCTGAGGTACAATTTTGGTTTAAGATCAATGAGTTTAGAAAATGGGCTGCTTTGTTTTTCTTGAAACTGCTTTACCAGCTGTTCTGTATTTAAGGTAAAAAAAAAACACTAATAGGCATAAATATCCACTTATAAGCTTGACAATATGATGTTGCAATGAATTACAGCTGTTTCTTAAAGAAAAATAAAGAAAAGAACAGCAAACGTAAAACTTTATTCAGTAACAACAATTTCTTAATGCCTCAGGTCCATGTTGTGACCAATTAGGTGAATATGTTGCTTTTTAATACAAATACATAATTTTAAGTGTATTTTTTTCTAACCTTATTGCTTTTCTTCTTTAGGATAATACCTATTGACAATCCTTCCTAGTTATGTGGGAGTACTCCCTACAGTAGCTGTTCACTGTTTGTTCCTGGAAGACTTGTCATTTGCTGAATTACATGAGAAGTACTAATTCATGGGAGTTTTTGTTCTACTACTGTTACTTCCTAAAAACATAAGAAAACTGAAATAAACTCAACTAAATTGCATATACAAGAAGAATGTTCCAGAAAATGTCCTTTCTGGGATTTGTTGCTATAGCACTGTTCATTTATGTGATGGATATTTCAGATACTTTCCAGAGCATGCTGGAATACCACCCAAACTGTTATTCTAGTCTCATGGTGGGCATAAGCTTCAATATTACTGCAAGGAAGACAGTCTGTCTGTCTCTCTGTGTCTCTGTTTGTCTCTCTCTCTCTCACTACCTCCCTCTCCTTTCTTCCTTTCCTCCCTTCTTCCCTCCTTCTCTCCCTCTCTCTCTTTCCCTCTCTATTTGTCTGTCTCTCTCTCTGTCATAGTCTCTCTGTCTCTCTCTGTCTCTGTCTCTTTTTTCTCTCTGTGTGTCTCTGTTTCTTTTTTCTCTCTGTTTCTCTGTCTGTCTGTCTCTGTCTCAGTCTCTCTGTCTTTCTGTGTGTCTCTCTTTCTTTCTCTGTCTTTCTCTCTCACTACCTCCCCCTCCCTTCCTTCTTCTTTCTCTCCTTCTCTCTCTCCCTCTCTGTTTCTGTCTGTCTATCTCTCTCTGTCTCTCTTTTTTTCTCTCTCTCTGTTTCTCTGTCTGTTTCTCTCTCTTTTTCTCTCTCTGTCTCTCTGTCTGCTGAATGTTTCTCTCTGTTTCAGTCTTTCTGTCTCTCTTTCTCTCTGTCTGTCTGGCCCTCTGTCTCTCTCTCTCTTTCTCTGTCTCTGTGTCTCTTGTTCTGTCTGTGTATGTGTCTTTGTCTCTGTCTCTTTCTCTTACACACACCTACACACACACACACACACACACATCAGGTATAGAACACCTTCTTTTGCTAGGTGTTTTGAGGAAAGCAGAATTGAGTAATTAGAATGACCTAGCCTAGATGGCCCAGAGGAAGATGGAAGTTAGTTGAGAAGAACATGGGCTTGTTCTTCCTAAGCCTCTGACCAACCAAATGATATAAGCTAGAGAAACCCTGCCCATGCTGAGGAAAATGCTGAGGAAGAGATGATGATACCATAAAGTTCCTTCATCAGGTTAGAGACTGAAACCTCCCTGTCTGATGTAAAAAGAGAGCCTAACTAGGGGTGTGCTATTAACAACCACATCCCCATGGGGGAAAATATATACATGACATATTTTTAAATTTAATCTACACAAAAATATTTTTTCATTACTTTCTTAAGTTTAGAAATCAACAAAACAATAAATCAACTTTTAGTGTGGTGTTTGCTGATTTCTAAGGTATAAATACTCTTGCTGAAAATTTTAAAAGTCTTTCTTTTCCTGAATAGGTTTGAGCTGGTTCCAGCACACTCCTGCCTATAACCCTGAAAAGCTTCCCTTGAGGCATAGTGCTGTGGAGGCTAGTGAATATTAAAGGGCTTATGGAATAATAAAGGTGTCATTCTAAGATCACTGAATTCATCTTTAAAAATCAGGCTAGTTTTTAGAAATATTGATGCCTTAAAATAAGGAATAAGCACCATCTGGTGGAAGCTAAGAAGATTTACAACATAATGGAGAATGTGAGTAGATTCTATCACCACTAGGTGAGCATTAAAGAGATCTTCAGGAAGCAACAGGAAATTAGAAGACAATGAAAGAGACCCATGATGCAGCAACCTACCTGCACAGCCCAGAGGAAAACCTCAGGAAAGAGAATTTCTAGATACTAGGTTGTGAAGATCAGTAAATGGGATTGACATAGAAATGACTACCTCTTAGAAGTTGAGGAGAGTTTCAGAAAGGAGAATTATGAGGGGATTATCTACCAGTGATATCTGCTAAGGACAACAGATGAAAATCATAAGAAAGGAGCAATACTATGCAAGGGACTATGAAGGGAGATAGCAGCATGGGGGAGCAAGCCCCAATTACCCAATTACCAATAGATTCAATGGATCTCTCCTGGAGCAGTATTTCAATTCAAGATCTATCCATTTCTAGTCATTTGTTAATACAGTAAAAAGCATTTATCTTGAGTCTTGTGGATCTATGTGTTTGCGAGGAGAATCAGTAGCTACCTTTACAGGGAAAGAGAAGAGATTCAGAAAAAAAAAAAAAGTTCCCAAAATGTCTAAATGGGGACAAGATATCACAGAAAAGGGAAATTCCAAAGTGTTTGCAGGCCTATCTGTCAGAAGAGTTATATTTCCATTATAATAAATTCTCCCTTAGTCAAGGATGGACTCTTATTTGATATTATTTTTATATTTCCCTTAATCTTACAAAGTCCAAGAATGTGACCACCTTCTGAACACAGGATGAATAATCCTGTGCCTCAGAGAAGTCAAATGACTTCCCCAATATCATACAGATAATAAGTGCTGGAGTCAGGATCTGAACCTATTTTCTCTAATTCCATTTCCAGTTCTTTTATGGATATGGTACTAAAAGGTTTAGACTACTAGCCTGCTATTTGGATTAAGGGTTGTATCTTCTTGGATCATCATACAAGGTCTTTTACTCAGGTCAGTAGGTTCAGAATCTCAATTTACAAGATCATGCTCTGGGCAGGACTGATGCATGAGGACAAAATGTGTACTAGGCCAGTCGAGGGCAGAGGCAGCCAATCAATGAGATCCATTTCCAATGAGTCATGCTTGATTTCTAGGTTCCTTGCTACCAGGAAGAAAGTATCCTGAATAACAGAATCAGAGATCAAGCCACTTGGTCAGTTGAAAAGTCTTTCAGAATAGTTCACCTAGTTGTTAGTGGGAATAATTGGGAGGTATAGGATGTTCAGGGAGAAGTAGCACCTCTGGTGTTAGAGTTGCTGAGCCATTTTCAGGGTTGCTCATCTACCTTTGGTTTCCACCTGTCACTCAACTCTCACCTGTGGCTTCAAGAAGCTTTATCATGCTTCCCCATCCCAGAAAAATCATCTCAGCAAAGAGGGTAGACAAGCGAAGAATAAATGACAGATGTCAAACCGGTGGGTGAATTAGGAGGTGTGCACCCAAGTATGTGAAGACTGCCCTGATGGAATGGATGGACAAGAACAAGGTTTTCCAACAGCCATGAAAGCTGCTGAAACAGGGATTCTGGAGCATTAGAGCTTGGTCAGACACTGGAAGCACCAAAGTCATTCAGATTTCTGTCTTGTCATTGAACTCCAACGACTTTGGAAGAGAGAGAAAAGTGGATGACTTTGTGCAGCTCTGCCTCACTTAAATCTGGTTCATCCATGAGTCAAGATGTCTTTGGTCCTCTTTGAAAAAGAACAATCAGCAGCAACAGTGGGAAGAAATATGTTAATTTAGGATGAACCTCCATTTTGTGATTAAATAATTTTTATATGAGATATCTCTCTATAATAAGTACTTCAATAGTATAGCTTGGCAATGAGGTTCATGTAGCCCCAAAATTTGGTAACAATTACTAATCACATGTTGTTCCCAAATTTGATAAACTATTAACAATATATATATATATATATATATGTCCCATATTTGATAAACGAGTACTAATGAGGTATGAGTGTACATCTGTCTGTGTGTTCCAAATTTGGTCAATAATTACTTATATTGTTAAAGCTTTGATTTGATGGTTTTCTTTCAGCATAAGTTCAGGTAATCAAAACAGAGATGTAACTTATAAACTTTGACAGAACTATAAAAACCTAACAGAGACCCAGAGATCAGCTTACTCCTGGGTAACTAGGACAGACTCCCAGGTTTCCTGAACTTGGAAATGTGAGCATCTTGTGTTCACTGAAGAGCAGCTCTGATTGACACTTGCCAAAATACTGTCTTAGAAAAAGACTCATTGATTCTGTCTGGACAGAGGAGAAAGCTTGCCATAAGTACTGGTACAAAACACATCGAGTAGGACCCTCTAAGAATCTGTTAGTGGTTTGTTCCTAGAGGGTTTGATGTATTTATTATTGACTAATCAATGAAGTTGGATTACAAATACTCCTGAAGGTAAATCTTATTCGTGTATTGCTATCATTAGCCCTAATACATAATGCTAAATCAGTTGTGTGCACACATTATGTGTTACACTGGTATAAGCTATGGGGAAATCCAGAGGGGTATCTTCATTCCCCTGGAGAGCTGAATGCGTCTTCTAATGGTTGGGGTACCTGGGGTATCAGTGATAGAACTGGAAATACACTGAGAAATCCTAATTCCTTAGTTCTCTTCTTTGAGCATCCCCTTCAAGTCAAGAGAGTTCTCTGCCATCTCAGCATTGCATCATATTAATTTCCTACATTAATCCAAAGCACCGTAGTACAATGGAAGGAACTGAATTTGACCTCACGGTTCCTGGGTCTGAGTCCAGGTTTTTTCTCCTACTTCCTAGTTACTCACTTAACCTCACTGAGCCAATAACACTTACATAATCTACTTCCTAAGGCTGTTGTGACAAGAGAAAATATGTTCAAAGCATTAAATGTGAACCATTAGGATCAGAAATTTAGAGTAGAAGGAAGGGTCCAACTCCTTAGTTTAAGGGATGAATAAACTGAGATCAAGATAGACTAAGTGACTTACGCAGGCTCACATAGGGGCAGGCGCAGGATCTGAACAAAGGAGTTTAGCCTCCAAATACAACATTCTTTCCATTCATTACATCATGATGCTATTAGTTCTTTTCTATAGTTGTTGCTGCCAACTGGTATCTTATGATGCAAACTGGGTTATTACCCACCTTCTTCCCCCTCCCAAATCCCAGTCCCCAACAACCACCCCTCCCACTCCATACACATTCTTTTCAGCCCCAGTTGCAGAGTGAGCTACTTGCTGTCTTTATCTTTCTATCATAGGTGAAATCCTATTTGGCATCCTAAAGCCACTCATCCACTACATACAAAGGGAAACTTAGATTCCAGGTTCAGTCTCCTCAGTGGGAACATGTCAAAGTCCCAGACAAGCTGTCAAACTGCCTGCTGATACTATTTGAAATTCACAATTGGGTACATTTTTACTTTCAGAAATAATATGGCCCATTCCAAGCAATGATGTGTGATGTTTGCTGTTTAATTTGGGCTTCCTTAAAATTTCCATAAGTAGAATCATAGAATTTCAGAATTAGAAGAGACATCTCATCCAACCTGTCCCTGAATAGTAATTCCCTCCATAGCAATTCCAACAACTAGCCATTTAGCTTTTTCCTGAAGATATTTGGGACGGAGGTCTCACTATCTCCCAAAGACAGCAAATTCCTTTGTGTGTTATAATATCTGCTTGGGGTTATACATTAATTGTTCCTAGCATAGCATGTATCCAAAAGGAGATATTCTGACATATGTCAGGCTACAAGGATCACTGTAAGACAACAATACATTCTGATACAAGAAAAAGTCAATAATAGTTCCAACATCTCAAGTCCTGGCCACAACTTCCACTGGGCAACAGAAAAAAATTATGGATTCCAGTCACTCCCATGTGCTCACAAGCAAGCTTTAAGCCCTTCTGGTTGTAGCTCCTTTGCCCTCCCTGTAGTTCTTCCACCTGTCACCCGTGACTATGCTTTATGCCCTGTGATTACTGATGTTTTAACACTTTTCATGGAAGAGACGTAGGCCAGTAAAAGTGATTAAATAACTAAGTGGACCTTGTACTAAGTGAGTTATTTCTTGGCTGCCATTATGTCTAATTCACCACAGATTACTCAGTCTGAGGGCTTTTTAGAATCATAAGTGGCCAAGATCATTTTTCACCTCATCATCCCATTATCCATAATGAGAAAATACCTCTAAATGTGAAGATTACTCTTCCCAAAGATCCCAGGAGAGCCTTCTGGTAGACATTAGCAAAATGTTTTAACTGTTGTCTGGTAACGGGAAAAGAATTCAAAAGGATGCCCATACAATAGTGGCAGGCACTCCCAGAACTTGCATGCCTACTTTTCTGGTTATAAAGTTACTCCACATTGCAGAGGAATTTGCCAAGGTGTATCCTGGCATGTTGAGGATTTACAGCTTTCTAAAGGGCTCAGGGGTCATAAGGGATCTTAAAAAGCTATGGTTAAGGTGAAAGAGCATAAATAATCCCATAGTTGAAAATTAAAGAGATTTCCCACTACCCAAAATATTGGATTTTTTAAAATATATTTTATGTATACAGTTAATCTTTATATCACAATTACTTCCTACTCTGCTCTAAATCAAGCCCTTCATTGTGTCAAGGAAAAAACAATTGAGCAAAAAAACCCTGATACAGAAACTTTGTATTCTCCTAGATATCACCCAATTCTACCATGAAGGAAGAGATAGGTTTCTTGAACTCTTCTCCAGGATTTTCATTGGTTTTTCCATTCCTTAGTGTTTAGTTTCCTTTTGATGATTTTGTTATTATTGTTGATGTCCTTGTACATGTTATTTTTGGCCTGTTTATTTTGTATTATTTCAATTTATATAAATCTTTCCATGTTTCTCTGGATTTCTCATGTTCCCTATGTCTTACTACTAAATAATATTCCATCACATTCATTTGCCATATTTTTGGTTTTTTTAGTCACTCCCTAATTATTACCTAACTTTGCTTCCAGTTCTTGGCTATCACAAAGAATCTTGATATGAATATCTTAAATGTTTGCTGGGCATTCGTTTCTGGCTAGAACTTCCTTGGAGTATACTCGTTAATGGTTATTAAATTTCTGAAGAAAGAAAACTAGAACTAACCTAAACTATCAACTGATAGTTGCTTCAACTGAAGGCAGCATTTAAATCTCTAATATCAGGCTTTTAGGGCCAAATAAGAAGCATTCTGAAAAGATGCCTCCTTTCCATATCCTCCTGGCATTTGTCCTGGACACAAAGACCTATTTTCAGAATTCAAAGGGCTTTCATGTACAAGAGAGATTAGATGTAGTTAGAGCTAAAATCATCTAGTCTACTCTGCTCCATGCCTCATTTGCCTATAAAAGGAAAGAAACAATACCAGGATCATACAGAACTTGAAACCCAGATCCACTGATTCCAAATCGTGGTTCTCTGAGCTCAATTTAGCCTATTCCTTTTAGAGATGTAGCCTAAGAAGACCCAAATTTATGAAGTTCTGTTCCCTATTCTGTACTAGGAGAATGCTCTCTCCTTGCCCTCCTAGAGCAGTGGTTCTCAAACTTTTGTTCTCAATATCTTCATACTATTAAAATTATTTGAGGATCTGTCCAAGGTGCTTTTGTTTGAGTGGGTTATAATTCTAGATATAGACCATATCAAAAATAAAAACTAATTTTGGATTTGTAGACCTTCTAATAGGGTTTTAGAAACTCCTAGGATTCTCTGAACCAAACTTTGAGAACTACTATTCTAGAGCACAAAGAACTAGAGGTTTCTTCTGCCTTTCCTGCCCCAAGTTATTGAAAGAAACAGGGACATCATCACTAACTTGACCCATCAAGAAGTTCCTCTGATTTTACACTAGACAAAATTCTTTTGTCTCCTACTACCTGTGTGACCTTGGACAAATAATTTCTCAGGATTTCTATGTTCTCATCCAAAAAATGCAAGAATTGGACTAAATGGCCTTTCTTTCCATTTCTAAATCTATGATCCTATGATGCTATGAGCAGCTATCAGAGACCTGTGAACAAGAAGTCCCTCTGATTTTATACTGCACAAAATCCTTCTGTCTCCTACCACCTGTGTGACCTTGGATAAATCTCATTTCTCATCCAGAAATCTTCTGGATTTCTATTTCCTCATCCAAAAAAATGCAAGAATTAGACTAGATGACCACTGGGGACCTTTCCATTTCTAAATCTATGATTCTGATGTGATGAGCACCTATCAGACACCTGTGGACTCTACAAGAAGAAGGCTGGAAGGCAGTTTCTGTAACATGTAACATGTCATTCACACTGCATCCACCCAATCCCATTCATCCCCGTTCTTCCATTATATGAATAGAAGTAAAACAGATTTTCCTTAACTCTCTCCTTTCCCCTATAGAATCATGACAATAAGATCCATTTCTTGGGAATTGATTAGAAGAAATGACTGGATGTATATTCCAATTCTTTTTTCAAAGCAAACCTTGCAATAGAGCTATAGAAGGATTGATATTAAATCTAACATGTGGGCCCTTAGAATTCGAGGGGACCCCTTTCCAATAACCTCACCCACTAACTCTTACAGATTTTAAAGAAACTTCTGTGTGTGTATGTGTTTTAAAACTCTTGTTTCCATCAAAGTCAGTCTAAATAAGCCAGAGGGAAAAAAGGACAAGGCTACAACAGGTTCAGCATGAAAAAAAGAAGCAAGTCAGACAAAGGTATTATTCTCTTTCAACTTATCCTGACATATATATATATATATATATATATATATATATATATACTGTATTTAACATATAATTTAACATATTTAACATGTAATGGTCTACCTGCCATCTGGGGGAGGGAGCAGGGGGAAGGAGGGGAAAAGTTGGAACAGAAGGTTTTGCAAGGGTCAATGCTGAAAAATTACCCATGCTTATGTTTTGTAAATAAAAAGCTATAATAAAAAAAACTTATCCTGAATTTCTCTCATATTTCTTCTCCCAAAATTCAATTTCTGGCCTTTCTTCTTTAATCTAAATCCTATGAAATCAACGGTACAATTTCTTTCTCTTTCTTAACTAACTCAAGTCTTTCTTTCCTCTCTACTCCTTCCCTTACAATATTTCTCATGGAAGCCAGAAGTAATCAAAATCAAAGCCTGGAGACTTCAGTCTTTCATTAAGCACCTACTATATCTCTAGACACTGTACTAAGCACTGGGATACAAAGAAAGGCAAAAGACAATCACTTCTTTCAAGGATCACACTGTCTAATGGGGGAGACAATATTCAAATAGTTATGTAGGAATAAGAGCTATACAGAATAAACAGGAAACAAGAATGAAGGCATTAACATTAAGAGAGATCAGGACAAGCTTCCTGTAGAAGCCTTTTAGCTAACATAAACTGACTTTTCCACAGTGGTAGAATTAAACTATGAATTAGAACCCTCAGATTCCAAATCCAGCATTTCTCCAAGCCACAAGTTTATAATGGAAGTGCTAAATGCTGTTTTAAAAATAATTCATAGAGATTAAGAATTATATCCTGTCTGCCTCAGTTTTCTCAACTTTAAAGTGAGGATAAAAAGTATACCCATCTCCCAGCATTGTGATGATCAAATGAGATAATATTTATAAAGTCTTTAACACAGTACATGATACAGTGGGCATTGAAGTACTTGTTTCCTTCTTTCTTTTCTTTTCTTTTCTTCCTTCCTTCCTCCCTCCCTGTCTTCCCTCCTTCATGTATTAACTCAAAAGGTTGCTATGAGGCTTAAATGGAGTTACATATATAAGTTACTTTGCAAATCTTAAGTCCTATTTAAATGCTGCTATTATTTGTATGCTCATCAGCGGTCCTCAAACTATGGCTGCAGGCCAGATGCAGCAGCTGAGGATGTTTATCCCCCTCACCCAGGGCTATGAAGTTTCTTTATTTAAAGGCCCACAAAACAAAGTTTTTGTTTTTACTATAGTCTGGCCCTCCAACAGTCTGAGGGACAGTGAACTGGCCCCCTATTTAAAAAGTTTGAGGATCCCTGCTAGCTTGTTCAAATAATTATTAATTTAATTCACCTGAGTATGCAAAAGATGAAATAAAACATAATTTTTGCCTTCTAAGAGCTTATGGACTAGTAGAAGAAATAAGAGAGATACTTGAATATCATGTCCTAATTGGTATTACAGTTAAGTACAAACATGAACAAAGAACCATGAGAATTTAAGGAAGAAGAAGCTCACTTTCAGCAAAGGAGAATCAAGGAAGTCTTCACAAGCAAGGTGGCACTCCAGCTAATTATTGAAGAAAAAATAAGACTTCAGTGATTAGCAATGGAAGAAGTCCAATCCAAGAATATGAAGGTGGGATAAGTCACACAAGCATACAAGAGAAGGAAGAAGCACAGATGTTACATTGAAAAGTACATGAAGAAAAGTAGTATAAATAAATGAATGAATGAATGAATGGATAAATGAATGAATGAATAGATGGATGAATGGATGAACAAATAAATAAGTAGATAAATAAATAAATAATTGAGTAAATAAATAAATAAAAGCTAGAAAGGCAGGTTTGTAGCCAGATGGGGAGGACCTTGGATTCTGGGCTAAGACATTTATAATGTATTCTGTGGGTGTAATGGGCTGAGGTTTGAGTTGATGCACTGAGGTCCCAAGTATGTGAGGCTAAATAGTAATTGGGCTATACTCTATTAATATACATGATTGGATAAAGAATGGTCCCTGCCCACCCTCCGTGCAAGTCCTGATGTGTTTTGTATAGGAAATGACAATCTTGGTGGGTGGAGGCAGAGAGAGAGACAGGAAGAGAAGCTGGGAGGGATTGGGCCTGGGTTCCATACTCCTAGCTGCTGGTCATGTGGTTGCTGATCTAGCTAGCTTCTTGACTCAGCTGCACACATTGCTATCGCTGATTATCTTCCACCTCCGATCCTTCTTCACTAAGAATAAAGACTGACAATTTTCCCCTAACCTGAATTCCTGACTCCTGCTGATTTTAAAATACATGGTCTTCACATGTGGGCAATGGGGAAGCATTGGAAATGTTTGAAGAGAGGAGTAATGGAATCAAATCACTGCTTCAAAAAGACTAGTCTGGAAACATATTTTTAAAAAGGTGGATTGGACAAAAAAGAGGGTAAAGGCAGGGATGACAACTGAAAGACCTGTATAATGGTGAAAACAACAAGTAATGAGGCTTTATCCAGAGTGACACAGAAAAGAGAGAAAGCATGATGTAGTAGAGGGGTGGGGATTAAAAAATAGACAGAGGTTGGCAAGTGACTTCATATAAATGATGAGAGAAACTGAGAGGCAATATAGTATAATAGAAATATCACTGAGTAGTGTCAGAGGATGTGACTTTAAATCCCACTTCAGACACTCACTGCCATGGAGAGGTTGAGCAAACAACTCAACCTCTCTTAATCTCAGTTTCTTCATCTATAAAATAAGAGGAAAGAATCTCCATGTCCTCTGAGATTCTTTTCAGCCCTAAGGCTACAATGTTATAAAGTATGAGCCTGGATAATTGGGAGGATGATGGAGACAGAAACAAAAAAGATTTGGAAGATGGGCAAGTTTAAAGGAAAGGCAATGAGTTCAGTTTTGGACACAGAATTTGTGCTACCAAGAGGACATAAGTCTTTAATACTTTAAGCACACAATAATTGATCATGAGAGGAAGAAACTGAGAACACATTGGAAAAGATGAGAAAATCAGTCTGGGGTTAAACATTTTCTGTAGAGACTCTCCATGGGGGTAATTGAGTTCACCACAAAAATGTTTCTGTCCTTACCTGATAAGAATTTTCTGGGTTTGCCAACCCAGACATACCAAAATAATGTCAGTTTACCATTGTACCTGTTAAAATTGGAGATGGCTGGTTCCCAGAACTGAACACAATACTACAAATTTGGTCTGATCAGGAATAGAACTATCATCTCCTTCATCATGGATGCTGTTGAAGTCACGTTAGCTTTTTTGGATATCTTAGCATACTGACTCAGAGTTCATAGTCCCCTAAAAAGATCCTTCCCTCAGTTCTTTCTCACAGGAACTGCCATCCCACTATACCTCTCCCCTTAATCTTATGTCAGTGTCCACCCTTTAAGGCAGATGTCAATAGATGGGATAACTGATGGGGAAAAAGCTGGGGTGGTGAAGGGCCTGAATACTGAATGTCATGTCGGTAACTGATGATGTTTCATTTAGAGAAAAGAAGATTTGGGAGAAACATCATAGCTAACTTTGAATGTGTGAAAAGTTATGCAAAAGAAGTATTAAATTTATTCTGTTCTAGGGCAGTTAGGTGGCACAGTGAATAGAGCACCAGCCCTGAAATCAGGAGGACTTGAGTTCAAATCCGGTTTCAGACACAACACTTCTTCTAGCTGTGTGATCCTGGGCAAGTCTTAACCCCAGGAAACCCCAGGAAAAAAAAATTATGTTGTTTAACCCCAAAGAGCACATTCAGGAGCACCATGTGAAAGATAGAAAGAGTCAGTTTTAGAATTGATGTAAGAAAGAATTTCCTAATAATTAGAGTTATCCTAAAATCAGAAAGAGCTGCCCCTGGATATAATGGATTCCCTTCATTGGGTATTTTCAAGAAGAACCTAGATAATCATAGTAGGAAAGTTCCTTCCAAGTCTAAAATTTTGTTACTCTGTCATCTCCCCCCACCTTGTATTTTCTTTGAAGTTGGGCACAGAACTTTATATTTATCCCTATTAAATCTCATCATGACACAATCTTTCAAAGAGAACTTGCTTCAAGTTGTCATTCATATATTTCAAGTTGTCATTCATATATTTATCAAAGACCCTTTAGTTTCAAGTATTCAAATCAAGTATTGATTCCAGAATATCCTCTAGTGATACAGGTTGAAACATACCCATGCTTGCCCATCTTTAAGACATCCATGTACTCCCAAAAGTTGACTACTAGGGTCAACATATTAGGAACATTCCTTAATTTTTTCTGATATCACAAGGGAACACTCTAGTTATCTAACAGAATAAGTTCATCACCTGAAATCTCATCAGCATAGAAACTGATCCAGCTTCCTTTTTTAAAAGTTCTTTGTTATAAAAGGAGGAGAAATGCAACAGGAAAATTTACCAATATAAAAAAGATATCCGTAAAATTTCATTTTTAAAAAAAGAGCTAATGATATCACTTTGGTTTATTTATTTAAATTAGAAGCATACCAGTGAAGGTTCAGGAACTATAGGTATGAGTTGTAGACATAATTCCACCATACTAAGGTATAACTTAGGACTTTGAAAATAGTTTTATATTGCTGTTGCCCCTGCTCTGTACCCCAGGCCTGTCAATCTGAGTACAAATGAAATGAGCAAATCATTCCCAGCCCAGAGAAAAACTGTGGAGTTGGCTCCACATACAAACTATAGGTATACTAGGTAAAATACAATTAGCAACTTAGGTTTACATTAATCAACATTTGTATCTTGGGTTACAAACTTTAAAAAAGAAAATAAATATTTCAGGGAAAGATAAGAAACAAACACAGAAGAATCAATTGGGGCCAGGAAAGTCCAGGGAGAAGAAATAGGAGTAGGGAAGAAAAGGAAGGGGAGCGTATTCACTATCTTGCTCCTTGCCTTCTTTGGGTTTACTATTCTTCCTCAGGCTCAGCTCTTAAACAAGAGTCTCTGAGTTCCACCTATCCCAAAATCTGTTTCCAACCTGAATGACATCTTTTGCCATCTTTTAGTCCCTCAATCACTCATCTCTTCACTTGTTTTTTCCCAGAAAGGGTAAGAATTTGAGTTCTATCCACATAACAAGCCAGGTCTCTCCCCCAAGTCTTTCTGCCCCACTTGTGGGCATGACTACATAAAGAAAAATAAGACAGGTCCTTCTTTCATGCAATTTCTAGGAAAAGGAAGGGAATAAACATTAAAATATTGTCTAGTATGTACCACGCTCTATACTAGATACTTTTTTAAAATAAATATTTGTATCCTTATACATTTGGTCTTCACAACAACTCTGAAAGGAACGTTCTATAATTATACCAATTTTATGGTTAAGAAAACTGAGTTAAACAGAGGTTAAGTGTCTTACACTTAACTACTACTAAGTATCACACAACTACTAAGTATCTCCAGGTGAATTTGAATTCAGGTCTTCCTCACTCCAGGACCAGCTCTCTACCTCCTGCCTCCTGCCTCCTGCCTCAATATCTAGTCTAGTAGAAAATGACATATGATACAAATAAAACAAATATATTGCAAATCAATATAATGTAAACTAAAAGGTATGATAGAATTAAATATTATAAACATGATGAGTTTTAAGCAATTTAAAAGGACAAATGAGATAAAAATCACTTCTGGTGACTTTATAATCTATCAGAGGGCAACCACCCCCTCCTCTGTAAGGAAAAGCAGATTCAGAGACCTTCTCTGATGAGCAGAAAAGTATCCCTTGGCTTTGACAGCTGGCTTAGGTAGCTGATAAAATTCTCTTTATCATGTTAAAAAGCAGTTCCTTCATCCTGAATTGTCTTCAAGAAAAACTTCACTAACCAATTCAGAGACTCCCTTTCCCAAGACAGTTACTACATCTCTCAAAGATAAGCACATGGAAAACTTAATTGCTACCAAAAAAAAAAAAAAAAAAAAGTACTAATTTTAACACTGGCTTTTTCTCTGTTGCAGCTCAGATAGAAACAAATCCCTTTTTTTAGTCTGATCCAATATGAGTGTCTGCTATTCTCTTTTAGTATGTTGTACCTAAGGGATAGGTGGGACTCTAATGCTCTACGGAATTCTGGCTTAACCCAAGACAGCAGTAAGACAGTGTAATAAGCAGAATAGTTTTCAGTAAATAAACATATCTATATCTTAGAAAAACCACAAGATATCATCTAGTTTTGCTCAGTGCCTCTGAACAAAGTTGTATTATATCCATCCGTGACAGCTAGAAATCTCCCTCTTTATCCCCAGCAAAAAGGAAAGAATTTCTTCGAGCTCAACCATTCTTTTCTTGTTTAACAAGCCTAAATTTGTGTCTCTGTACATTAGAAATAGAATGAGCAATTCTCAAAGAAATCAAAGTTATCTATAGTCATATGAAAAAATTCACTAAGTCACTGTTGATCAGAGAAATGCAAATTAAAACAACTCCAAGACACCACCTCACACCTATCAATTTGACTAATACAACAGTCCTACTTTCTCTTCCTACTTAGGACATGACTAAAAAATAACTAAATAACAACAATCTTCCTATTTCCAGCCACTTACTTAAATTACAATGCTAGACTTCTTTTCATGGACTACTGGATACTCTTTCTCCACATCCCTTTATCTCAATCATTCTTTGTGCCTCTTCCAGTACTGTCTTCTCTACTTCATATAAGCTATTGAATTATTAAGGCCTTCCCATCCCATTATAGATAAGACCCAACATCTTGACCCTGTTTCAATCTTTCAAATCTCAGTCTCTCACTTCCTTTATTTCCTATTACCCCCATTGGGTGCTATCGGAAAAAAATAGTATGGAGAGACTTTCTTAAACTGAAGTTTTGAAATGAGTAAAGTCAAAAGAAAAAGAAAGCAACAACAAGATTATGTGATAATCAACTCTGATGGATTTGGATCTTTTCAGTATTGAGGTGATTCAGGCCAATTCCAATAGACAAATGTTCTCTTTTTTCCTCATGTTTTTTTTGCTTTTTGATCTGATTTTTCTTGTGCAGCATGATGAATGTGAAAATATGTTTAGAAGAAATGTACATGTTTAATCTGTATTAGATTACTTGCTGTCTAGGGAAGAGGGGTGGGGAGAAAGAAAGGGAGAAAAATTTGGAACACAAGATTTGGCAAGGGTGAATGTTTAAAACTATTTTTGCATGTATTTTGAAAATAAAAAAGCTATTAATAAAATAATTTTAAGAAAAGAAAAATTAACCCCAGCCCATTTCTGATTCCAAATCTTCTCTTTTTCCTATTTCATCCTATATCTGAATCATACTTCCCAGTTACAACTTAGCAAATTCCTTTCTTCCCAATAAATGAGTGGAGAAATCCTATCTCCTCCAGGAATTGTTGAATCACAACCAGAAAATTTGAGAGCAGGGAGAGACCTTGGAGGTCATCTAATTCAACTTTCTCTTTTTATAGACCCTTCCTAAAATTGTTAGTGAAGTGGTGATTCCCCCACATTCACTGCAAAAAGCCCAGTGGCCATTTACGGAAGACATTTAATTTACTGCCTTCATCTACCTCTGAGCTGAATATGCATCCTTTCCATCTTTGGCTACATGTAAGTATTGGAATCCATAGAAATCAAGTTACTAAAAATATGGTTATTACTTGTAATGCTTTCACCATCCCCACTCCCCCCACAAAGTCAGGAGGGAAGACAATCTGCCTAGAGGTATATTCATGTTAGAAAAGGGGTTCAGGAAAAATTTAGTCTTCAGAAAAATAGCACGAAGTCATTTGGACTCATAGGAAAGAGAGTAGGACAGGTCTGGGAACAGTTGTAAGGCCAGTGGAAGACTCTTACATGAGATATAAGGATTCAATGAAGAGGAAATATGTCCTAACAGGGAAATAAACATCATTCTAAAATGTTGCTACCTAGGACAAAAACCTATTCACTCAATCTAGTTATGGTTGTGTCTAAAAGGCATGAATTCAATAAACAAATTGATCAGTAAGCATATATTAAGTATCTACCACATCCTTTATGGTTATGATGCAGTCCTTTCCCCTAAGGAGATTATATTCTATTGTGGGAAACAACATACATATAGATAGGTGATATTTAAAAAAAAAAAAAAAAAAGCAAGCATAATAAACTGTGCCTCTTCAGCCAGCTTCCAACATCTCCCCTCACAGAAGCACATGAAAACATGTGTGAAAAATATATCCAATGATTAGATTCTTCCTAATTTCTTAACTAAATCGCTGTCATCTAGATTTAATTATTTCTTCTTATTCTTGAATTAATAAGGTCATCATCATCCTCAAAATTACTTCTGTACACCAATTCAAAACAAGAAAATGTTTACTGATCCCTATGGGCATACTTTAGGAACAACATTCTACTTGGGAACACAATAAGTAAGAAGATAAATAAATATTTATCTTAAAAACATAAGTAAATACAAGATCATTTGAAGGTAGAGAAGCACTAGTGTTTAGGGGGAAATCAGACAAGGCTTCTTCCCATACAAAGTGCTATTAGAGCTAAATTTTGAAGTACTTTAAATGACAAACTGAAGATTTTTCACTTTAATCTAGAAGCAATAGGGAGTCTTAAGAGGGGGGAGTGATAAGGTCAACAGTTACTTAGATAATTATTTACTGAGGTATCTAGAGATATAGGCACTCAGATATTTGAATATTTTAGATGTTAAATACTAGGGTACTTAGAAACTTAAGTATATAGCTACTTAAGTAATTAGGTACTTAGGTGCTTAGTATATAGACAATTATGTTCTTAGGAAATCAGTTAATTATTAGCTAGATGGTACAGTGAATTAGACTTTAGGCTTGGAAAAAGGAAGACTCTTGATAAATTCAAATCCAGCCTTAGACAACTTAATAGTTGTGTGACCCTGGGCAAGTCACTTAACTCTGTTAACCTCCTCTATAAAATGTACTCAAAGAAATGGCAACACACCACTCTAGAATCTTTGCCCAAAAAATACCCCAAATGGGGTCATCAAAATTAGGACATGACTAAAAAATAACTGAATAACAACAATCAGTTATATATCTGTATAATGGGTACTTAGGCACTTAATATACTTAAGTGCTTAGATACTTAGGAATTAAGATACTTAGATACTTAAGTAACCATATTTTGGGATTTAGAAATTTGAACTCTGAAAGATAACTCTTCCTGACTTCAGATTCAGTATTCTATCCACTGTACCACCTAGTTGCCGGGATAAATATCTAGTTTCTATTTAGATAACTTTGAACTGGATTGAAATATGTTGAAACAGACTTAACCTGTTTAAAACAGTTTGAACTGGATTGAATCTGTTTGGTTTGAATCACATTGAATATAGGGCCTTAAGCATATAAATGCCTTGCTAATTAGGTAATTAAGGCCCTAAATAATAAATATTTAGGTAATTAGATACATGACACACCGGTAATTAGGTGTTTAAGTATATAGGCACTTAGATTATTAAGTACTTGAACACTTGGATTCTTAAGTAATAAAGTACTTAGGGTATATACTATTTAAGTATTTTTTAACTAGACTGAATCTGATTAAGCTGTTTAAATTTGTTTTAAATAGTTTGAATCAGAGAACTACTTTGGATTGAACTGAATTGAAAATAGGTACCTAACTATATAAGTACTCTGATAATTAAGTTTATAGGTAATTGGGCATTTAAGTAAATAGGTAATGAGCACTTAAATACTTAGGTAATTATGTACTCTGGCACTCAAATACTCAGTTAATTAGCCACTTGGTTGATTGAAGCTTGGGTGGTTGGATACACAATTAGGTATTTAAGCACTTAAGTGTTCAGATATCTAGGTAATTGAGTAGTCAGATACCTACTGGTTTGAACAAAATAGAACCAGTCTAAACTGGATTGAATTGGCTTGCTTTGAATGGATTGAAAATAGGCACTAAGTATATCAGTACTTCTGTAATTAGAATTGTAGATAATTAGGTACTTAAGTGCTTAAATAATAAAAGATTTAGGTACATAGAAACTTGATAGTAGGTATTTAGATACTTAGGAAACCAAGGATTTAGGTGCACAGGTATTTAGCGACATAAGTACTTGGGAAATTATAATAGTTCCTTAGATATTTAAGTGATTTACTTTGAGAGCAAAGCAGAATTGAATTAGAACACAAGACACACAGAATTAGAGTAACCATCCCAAATATTCATAGAAATTGTTGGTGTCTGACCTGCAGCAGAATATTTGGAGCTAGTATTGCTCTGATCAGGAACAGTTGGACACCTTAACTTGACTCTAACCTAGTGATATCATTTTGGTTCTCTTCTAGAACAAAAAACAACAACCAACCATAATTAGGTACACAGATACTTGGGCAATAAGAGAACAATTAAAGTGGTTAAAAAAAAATCAAGAAAACATAAGCTCATCAGTTTGGAGTTAAAAGGGGCCTCTGGAAACATCTAGTCCAATCCATCTACATAGAGAAACTCTTCAGGAGCTGAAGAGTTGGCTAAAAGATTGTAAAGAGAAGAGAAAAAGGTCAAAGTCTGAGACACTAGTAGGGGAAAGAGAAGGAGATTCCCTAAATTGGAGTTAAGATTATGAATGAGGATCCAGCAAAGAAAATTGAGAAGGTTTAGGAGAAACAGGAGAGAGCACTATCATCCATAGCCAGGAGAAGAGAATATACCCAATAGAGCATTCCTGTGATCCTACAAAGGTAGAGATTGTTTTATTCTTTGCATTTGTATCTCTAGAGTCTAGACCCTGGCAGAATACATAGCATATAGGAGGCACTTAATAAATGTTTGTTGTTTGATTCATTAATAGAGGATAACTTTAGGGTGAGTGAATTGAGAGACAAGGATGGAAGATTGTGATTAGACAAAAGAATTTCAGAGTTCTGAATTTTGAACACAGAATAGTTAGAGGTAAGATGAGATGAAAGGTGTGGCAATCCCTGTTTATACTTGGGGTAGCTTAGGAGGCTAGTAAAGATAATTTTTTACAATATTTGCATTATATAAAAAGGACAATTCAATAAAAACCGGTCAATTAAAGTAGAAGTAAGAGAGAATTCAATTGAATTTATTATTTCAATTGACTTCAATTCCATCAAACAAGTATCTCAAAAATATTGTACTGCACAGCCTTAGCCCTGCCCCTAGCTTTTGCTTCTCTAAACAAACCAAAATCAATATCTATAGCCTGTCCTTCCCTCAAAGGCTGCATTTTCCAAAGTTTTCAATATACATCCCCTTCCTTAACTTGCCCCCTTTTCTCTGCCATTCTGAACAGTCATTAATTCATCCATTCAATAAGTATGCTATAGAGGGAATTGAGGCCTAAGGTGGGAACTAGATTCAATGACTTCTCAGGGGTCTTCCTGTTCTGACATTATAAGTTTCCTTGTGAGTACACATAATTAAGAATATGAAGGGTTCTACCTACCTACCTAGTACAAATTTATGTAGATGGCTTGAAGATGGAGGAAGTGGTAGGACACATATATTTAGGTCACCAGTTCCAACAAGATAATGGCAAGGATGGAGTCTGGACAAGAAGACAAAAGGTTTCCTATATGACTTCCTGTCATATTGGTATAATGTGACTCGATGATGTTACCCATAAAAATCAAGGCAGAAGTGTTTAAATATACAGACCTGATCACATTTCTATTGGTCAGAATATTGATCCACAATGCAACAAAACGAGCAGAAATTCAGCATGACGTGACATGCAATGAAAAGAATGATGAGCAAAACCTATTTTCAGGGCCAGTGACCCGAGTAACTCCCCACACAGTTGGGAATCAGAAGTCAGAGGAGATTTTCTCAGGAGGTTCACATAGCAAGAAGGAAGGATGGGAGGACAATAACACAGCTAATAGGTTGTATCTCCTGGAATGGCTGGTAGCCAATCACAGAACCAAAAGGTCTTTGGGATGATCTGGTGGTCAGACTATTTAAAGCTAGACAAGAATGCTTAGGATCAATGATTTTTTGCCTAATAAATATGCTCTCACATAGTAAAGTATGGCAATAACTTTAAATAAGAATAGGAATATGAAAATGGAAAGATCCAGTGCTGTTCTAAGGATGAGACCACTGAGCCAGAGGAATCCACTCTGGGGGAACATTTCTAACCATTATTAAATCTCTCAGGTGCTATAAGTGCCTTGACCAACATCTTCCTCTCATGGTCTTCTGGATCAGCCTCTGTCTGTTCAGCCTGTTATATGCTTATAACCTGTGTTAACATTAACAGCATTTCCACAGGAATAATAATGTAGGAATATAAAAAAGAAAAAGTATGTGTAGAGGAAGGAGCTGCACTATGGACCGAAAACAAAAATGACATCAAAAACAAGTGGACATACACAAAATGGTCACTGGGGAGAACAAACTGTGTTGATATATGGAAGAGAATTCCCTCAGATTACTATGATCCCTGCATTTTAACCACCCTCATCAATTATGATTAAGTATCTATTGGGGCTTTTGTGTATGTGGAAGGGACAGGGAGGTTTGGTAGCTAGGCAACAGACTGGAACCTCAAAGTTTGGGAGTGATTCTTTTCTTGTCCATAAAAGTGATAAGTGGCTTTAGGCAGAATTCCCTCTGTCTTTATTCTTTATGAGAAAAAGATCATCTTCAGACTTCTCCCCATTCAAAAAAAATATATAATTTTGCTGGAAATGTGAGCTCATGTAGTTTTACAAATGGAGGATTAGATGGAAACTGGTAGACCTTCCTAAGTCTAACTATGTGAATCTGGGCACATCACTGTATTATATGCCTCAGGTCACCCATCTGAATGGGTTCATGGACTATGGGTGTTAAAAGGGTACAATAATACAAAATTACCTTAAGAGCTCCCCAAAACCTTTCTGATTTGGGACACATATCTACCAAATATCTGAGGCCAGATTTCAACTTAGTTCTTCCTAGTTCAGGTCCAGCATTCTGTCTACCTCCCCCTTATCTGATTTTTTTGTTTTTATATTAGAAACATTTACATATTACTCCCACTTCATGAGAGGTTTCCTATAACAAGTAAACCTAATAATACAGTTTTCTTATCTGAAAGCACAATACAACATTTCATACCTATAGCAGCTCCCACCATCAGAAATCTATTTTCTCTGTCTCTGCACCTTACCCCATTCAGAAAAAAAAAGAGAGGGAGAGAAAATCAAAAAGAAGAAAGATTGATGTGTACCTGATCTTCAGGCCTGGAAGTTTAATGTTTTCAATAAGAAGGCCTATGACCTCCAGAGGCAACAAGAAAATCAAGGAGTCAGGTCCCTTGTAGCAAGTCTGGACTCTTTCAGGTTTTGTGGGGTTTTTTAATCCAGAAAAAAAAATTGTCCGGTTGATTAAATCACAGTGATGGTCCCCTGTGCAGTGCCCTATATGTGACTGTCCCTTAGTCCTGCCCACCAGCCTGATTCCAAAGTATTTAGACACCCTTCAGATGAGCTAGCAAAGTGAATAGCTCTGGTATCTAGAAAGGGGGGAAGGAAAATTATATTTCACAGAAACTAATTGGAAACTTGTTTTGGACTAAAGTAGTTATTATTTCCATCATGGAGAGATGAAAGCATAGAGATTCACTTTTATCTCACTCTGCCTGATGTCTTACATTATTTATTCAAGCAAAAATTAAAACCTGACCAAATTCTACCAAGCTATTTCATATCAGTTAAGGATTATTCTTCTGGAAAAGAACTTTGATTCAGAAGTTTCATTATACAAATGAATTTATTATTTAAAAAAGGTGACACATGGAACCCAGCTGTCTTTCTTCTGGCTGCACACGAAGCTCAGCATTACATGTTAGGCTTTTCTCCTTCTCTCTGTCTCACAGACACAGCTCCACACATCCAATTACTAGTTGATGCTTCCAGATTTGTGACTTTGCGTAAGTGATTTAATTTCACCGAGTCTCAGTTTCTTCATCTATAAAATGAAGACAATAATAATTCGTTAACTACTTCACAGGGGTAGATGTTGTATGGGTCAAACAAGAAAAATTATGGGATGAACTTTTGTAAATTTTAAAATGGCATATTACTTTCAGCTATTATTATAACTATTACTATTATTATTATTCCATTTCACTCTCAATCTCCCAGGTCCCCTGGAAAGCCTCACAACCATTTCATCATCTCCATATCTTTCTGACAAGTATTTATATTTATTTGCATGGAACTTTATAACTATCTCATTTTATCCTCACAACTACCCTAGGAGGTACGTGCTATTATAATCCTCATTTTTAAAGATGGGGAAATTAAAAGTGCCTTGCCCAGGGTCCCATAGCCAATGTTGAAGACCATGATTTTCTTCCTCTCTCCTTTGCTGCCAGGTGTTCTCTGCCAGGTCTCCTCCACCACCACCACCATGGCCAGCCACCATGGATTGCTCTGCCTGATGACCTCCCTTCCCATTACGAAACCTCAGTGAGGGAAGAGCAGGGGAAGTTGGGGATGTTAGGTTTCTCTCTGTGTCTCCTGGAATTCAGCCTTACATTGCTTCCCTTTAAGAGAAGAGATTGTCTTTTTGGATACTTTTCTGCACCAATTCTGCTCCCTGGCCTTGGTTAGGGTTATTTATAGACTCTGTTTCCCTGAGCACATGGATTACAGCTGGTCTGGACAATTAGCCCTAGGGAGGTAGGCTTGGTTCAGTCCCCATCAATATCCCTCTGTGATCTTCCTGAGTCCCACCTTGTACTCCTACCACCATCTCCAGCTCTTTCAGTCACCCAGCCCTCTAGCATGGGTCATTTCTAGCTCTAGATCCCAGTTTTCTCTCTGGCTTCATGCAGTAGACCTAGTCTTTCTAGCCCCTACAGAAAGAAACATCTTTGTTTAACCCATATCAGATTGAGTGCTGTCTTGGGAGGGGGAAGAGAGGGAGGAAATTTTGGAACACAAGGTTTTTCAAAGGTGAATGTTGAAAATTATCTTTGCATGTATTTGGAAAAATAAAATGTTATTTTAAAAAAGAAAGAAATGTCTTTATGGAGCCTCCTAAGATCCCTCTCCTTGCTTCAGGCTTTACTGCATTGACCTGACAATTTCCTCCTTTCTCATCTACTACAGTTTTTCTGGCCTTCAGAATTCCTAGAGGTCCCAGTGGGAGTTCAGGAGGGCCAAGGGCAAGTCTTAAGAGCAGATTTTCACAAGATCATGTGACCCAAAGGCCATCATTTCTGAGGCTTCCTGGTTGATATCCTGGTTATAAACTTTTCCAGTCCTTTTCCTGGACCATTTTGGAAGTGTCAGTCCTGAGCTCAGTGTCAGGGCTTTGCAAGCTTCCCTACTACATTTCCCTTTCTCCTATCTCCCTCTCCAAGCCCCTGAACAGTGCATGTGTTCATCACTTAGTAAATATTAACTAACTGATTTAAACTATGTGAAACTACCACATAAAAGGGCCTCTTACTTTCAGTATCTGCTGGTTAGTCTGACAAAGTCCCTTTACTTCAGCAATAGATGTCAGTCAACACCCAGTTAAATGGGAATTAGGCAGGAAATCATATTTGTTTCAACTTACTGTCCTTCACACTGTATTATTTCGCTCCTAAGCTTTCCTGAGCACAGCACACAAAACACAATAGAACTATAGATGATTCAGTTTCTTCCAATCAAGTATGATCCTTCAAGACTGTAGAAAAAAAGAGGCCTGGAGCTGGTTCAATTGGACTATCCCTGGCGTGTATCTTAGCTGTATGTACAAAAGCAGGAGTACATAAGCAAGTATGAATCCAAAGAAGTGCCCTTCCTAAAGCAAATCCCCCTTCCTCTCTCCCCCCCCATTAAATTCCACCGGCTTCTTATCACTTCCAGGATCAAACAAAAAAAAAAAAATCCCCTCTCTGTTGTTCAAGCTCCTCATAACCTGTCCTCTCTCTAGCTTTCCAGACTCCTCATACATTATCTCATCTCTTTTTACTTTTTTGTATCCTCAATGCCTGATGCATAGTAAGTGCTTAATAAAAGCTTATTGATTGATTGACCTACTTTTTTTTCCTTTTTTATCCTTTATTACAAGGAATGGTTCTCTGGGTAAAGTTAGAGAAATACATTTACATATATGTGCATATGTATGAGTAAAAATGACATAAAAACAAAATATATTTCTAAAGTTTGACCTAAAAAATAAAGTGATAATAAATGAAGCCATGGAATAAATGAGACTTCAAAGAGAAAAATTAATAGAGACAAGGAAAGGATAGAGTCCAGAACTATGGGGCACAATCATGTTGAGAGGTGGGGAACAGGCTGAGAAGTCAGGAAATAAGACAAACTCCAATCACATATTAAGGAGAACCAAGAGGTTGTAGTATCTCTGAAGGAAAGATAATCTAATAATATCAAGTGGCCAACAATTTCAAAAGTGGAAAAGAGGTCAAAGAGGATGGAAAACGACTATTGGATTTGATTAATAGGTCACTGGTGATCTAAATCAGAAATTTTATCCAGTACTAAAACAAAAGCCCAGATTATAAAATACTGAGGAGAGAATAAATAGTAAGGATGCAGAAGCATCAGGTATGACACTTTTTTCGGGAAGCTAGCAGTTAGGGATTGATTCTGGATGGGAATAAAGGAGCAAGACGACTTTTTTTTTTTTTTTAATTAAGGAGATGAGTATGTTTGTGGATAAATAGAGAGTGATGAAGTAAGGACAACATTCATGGGGCCTAAAAGACTGAAGGGAATGGGATCAAGATTAGAGAGAAGATTTAGACAGATTATACTAAAGTGGAAAGAATGCTACATTTAGGGCTATCATCCATGGATCCTTGAGCAAAGTTTATTTACCTGTAAAATGAGGGGATTGAACTGGATAAACTCTAAGATTCCAACTCTAAATGTATGATCTATGACAAAATAGAGATATCATTTCTCTGATGAAAGGAAAAGAAAGAAGTGGTAATCATACTGGAAAGGTTTTTGGAATGGCTAAAGAGATCTTTGGAAAGAGCTTATTTTGGATATCCTAAGTCTTCCCAATGAAGTAGAAGAAGAGATAAATTTCTCTAATAAGTGTAGAAGTAAGGGAATTAAGGGTTAGAGAAGAGGGAATAAAAAAGTTTGGGAAAGTTACCGTAAGAAATTTGATAAGGAAAAGATAAGAATAGAAGGAAAAGATTTTTGAGAACAGTAAAAGTTCAGCAGAGGTCATGTACTATATATTTGTAGGGAGTAAAAGCAGTTCAGATTCATACATTTTTCCAACAACATAAAACATCCCTGAAGTAGGAGAAAGAAGTCAGATGATGAACTTATGAAATACTAAGAATTTACCAATGGGGAATTCAATTTATTGAGCAAGAACTTTTAACAAGCCTGCTATGTTGAAGGCACTGTAGTAAGCCCTGGAGACAAAACAAAAGAGAAAGAGAGAGAGACAAACAGAGGAGTTCTTGTCCTCAAAGAGCTTAATTTCTGCTGGGAATACACAAATAAAAAATGCATGATAATTGAAGAGGGAAGAGGAAGAGGCCAAAAGGAGTGTGGTGGATAGAATGTTTGTGAGGCCTGGAGTCAGGAGGATCCAAGTTCAAATCCAACCTCAGACATTTATCAGCTGTATGACTTTTGGCAAATCACTTTAATCCTGTCTGCCTAAGTTTTCTCATCTGTAAAACGGGGATAATAATATTACCCACCTCCTGGAGTTATTGTGAGAATATAATGAAAATTACATTTGTAAAGTGCTTAGCACAGTGGCTGGAATAATAATAAACACTATATAAATGTTAGCTATTAGTATTAATAATAAATATCAGTTAAGAAAGGCCCCACATAGAAGGGGAACCTGAGCTAAACCTTGAAAGCAGCTAAGCATTCTAAGGAAGAAGCAGTACTTTCCAAGCAGAGGGGATAACTGTGTGATAGAAGGGAATGGCTAGGTCAGAAAATAGCAGGTCTGATTGGAACATAGAGAATATGAAGGAAAACAATATAAAATAAGTTTAGAAAGATAAGGCTGGGGCCAAATCGTGAAGGTCTTTCACTGCCAACCTAGTATAAGTGGGTCTAGTCATTCTGGAAAGCAATTTCAAATGATGGGAGAAGAATGACTAAAATGTCAGCAAGCATACTATACTAAGGCGGTCAAAGATAAAGGGAAATATTCATGTCAGCCCTTTTTTTGTGGGAGCAATGAAGTGAAACAAGGCTGGTGTCAATTTATTGGAGAACAGCGAAACAAATTGTGGTATGCTGATATGATAGAATAATATTTTTACCACAAAAAATAATAATTATAAAGAATTCAGAGAATATGGGGTGATTAGTATGAACTGAGGAAAGCAGAATTAGGAAAATATTATGTGTATGTATGTATATAATGACTATCATAACATCAGTGAAAATAGTACTAAAAGGTGGTTGACTTTAGTACAATGACTACAGAAAACAATTGATAAAACATCCTTCACTCCCTCTCATTAGAGAAGATTGATCCTGTGGATGACAAATATTGCCTACTCTTATAGTCACTATTTCAGTTGGTTTTGCTCAAATCGGTTTTTGTTGTTTTGTTGTTGGCTTTGTTATTACAAAGGAAAATATTATGACATATTGGAAAACTAACATGGTATAATAAGCAAAAGGCATCATTAGAGCTTCTTAGAGGTTTTTTTTTTCTTTTTAAAGCCAAGCTGAGATTTGTATTTTAATTTGGAGGCAACAGGGATCCAGAGAAAAGTCTTGAGCATGGGAGTTACATTCTCCTATCTGCCCTTCAGGCCCCACAGAGGTAACACTCCTAAGTATTGCCCAAACTAGACTTACAATGTGCTTAATTGGGAAACATTTAACAAAATAAATAAAAATATGACTGAGAAAAAAGAGAGCAAGAGAGATGATCTGTGACCGACCATTTAGTTTAATTAAGGATATACTCTATAGCAGCTCCAAAATGTGATCATCTTGCATTCTCTGGAAGACCTTAAGTAAAGGAGAAACTCCAAACTGTCCAAGGTCTAAATAGCTTCAAATCTAGAGGGGAGATATTAGATATATATAGATATAATAATTTTATATAAATTAAATGTTTTACCACACTATTTACCACACTTTTACAATATAAAATTTTATCACATTCATTTTGATATATATTCTCTGTATGTTCTTGAAGAGCTCTCCCTATATGTTTACATGTACATATGGACACATACATATATAGTATATTTATATGGGGTACAAACATGTGTACATGCAAGTGTATGTTCACATATTGTGCTATACATGTGCATATTATGTGTAAGGGTATGCATGTTGTGTATGTTGAAAGAGGTCTTCCAGAGGATATACACACATATTGTATATACATATACTCATGCACATACATGTGTGTGCATATTCATATGAGTTAGCTTAGCTAATTTGCATGTGGATAGAGATTGGGATCTGGAGTCAGGAAAACCTTAGATCAAATCCCATGTCAGACACTTACTAGTTATGTGACCCTAGGAAAGTCACTTAACCATTTGTCTCAGTTTCCTTTATATGGGAATAATAATAGCATCTACCTCCTAGGGTGATTATGGTTATGAGGATCAAGTTAGATAATAATTGTAAGATACTTGCCAATATTTGTCATAGAGTAAGTGATATATAAATCTTACCTATTATCTATTATTAATAATAATCATATTTTCTGAAAGATTTCTCTGTGTATATATATATATATATATATATGTATTTGTGTGTGTGTGTGTGTATGTGTTTTGTATTCTTATCTATATATCACCATCTCTAGGGTATATCTTCTGGGGAGTATACCATACATTCACATATATATATATATACATATACACACATTTATTCATACAATATCATGTATGTAATTATGTTTTATATAATTTATATTAGATAATTATATAATGTTACATATAATATATACATATATTATATATATTACATATAATTATATACCCATATAATGTATTCCTGGAATTATCAGAAAGGTGAGATAGAAAGGTAGCATATATATGCATGTATATAACTATATAATATATTTATATTTGAATGCATATATGTATATATATATATATGTACATATGTGTATGTGTGTATACACATCTCCCCCAGATAAATTCTGAGCTACTTGAAGAAAGATGTTCTTTCATTTTTTGCTTTTTACATTTGTTGATGTTTCTTGGTTAATTAGTTGATATAGAGTGACTCAAATTCACATCTTTCATGAAGCCTCCAACAAAATTTCCCAGTTAGGAACAAAATTCCTCGTTTCAAAAGGCACAATGCTTCATGCTGATGTTGCCCTTGGTCTGAATTGCATGACAAACAAATTGGTACATTCAGAATTGTCCTTGTAAATTTCAAGATATCAATCAGCTTTTCAGGAAAGTTTCTTTACCCAGTTCCATGGCAATCTGATATGCAAATTCACCATATTTCAGCTTCTAAAAACCAACTATGTTTGTCCATCAATAGGAACTCTGTGTTTTATGTTTGTAAATGTTTCTGCTCAAAGACACAATGATTAATAGCTATGGTTCTAGGATCTCAACAGTCCTACAGAAAATATAGGGCATTTTCCACAAAATCTTTATTAATCAGGGCAATATCTACTATATCTTGCTACATTCTCTCTCAAGCTCTGACTTTGAGTATGTGAGGCTATGAATAAACCAGACATCCCAGTTGGATTTTGGTTTGGTTCAGGAGTGAGTCTGAGATGGGATTGAGGATTCTCAAGAGAAACAGGCTTCAACCTAAGACATGAAAAAGCAATGGAAACCCCCATTACATAGTGGAATTGAACTGACTACACAGGTGGCACTAATTAGGAAAGGAAAGTGATTTGCCAATGAGCTGCGTAATATAGATGCTTTGGCTGCAAATATTTAACCATACTACAATACTAGAATGAAAGTTAAGGTTCATATTTTGAGAAGGAAGGGAAGAAGGAAGGAAGGAAGGAAGGAAGGGAGGAAGGGAGGAAGGGAGGAAGGAAGGAAGGAAGGGAGAGAGGGAAGAAGGGAGGGAGGAAGGGAAGGAAGAAGAGAGGGAAGGAAGGAAGAGAGGAAGAGAAGGAAGAAGGATGGAAAGGAAAGAAGGAGGGAAAAAAGAAAGGAAGGAAGAAAGGAAGGAAGAAAAGAGGGAAGGAAGGAAGGAAGGAAGGAGAGAGAGAGGAACTTAGGTTTAAGTCTGACTTATAATATAGGTGGTCTGTACGAGCCTGATTCAAATTTTCATGCCATTAAAAAAAAAAAGTCCCTAAAAACTATAAATTGAAGAAGAGGGGCTGATCTCCGTTGGTAGAAGTTTCCTCAACAGAAAGTTCCCTATTTGAATAAAACCATATGTCCATAATAACCACAAAAGTATGGAGAGATCTATATCTCTTAGAGACTTGCACATAATGAGTCTTTAATAAAATATTTGTTAAATGAGCAAATGAATAAAGAACAGAAAGAAAACTAATACATAAATGATTTCATTATGTTCATGTCACCGATCTTTCCCTCAAGTGAAGCAAATGTTTGTCAGTGAGGGACAAATCATCACCAAAACTGATTATACTAAACTGTACCATCTATGAAGATCTAAAAATGGATATTTCCTTCCTTTACTGAAGAATCAGGCATTTATTTTGCAGCAACTCTGAATCTCAATGAATTTCCAGGAACACATTCACATCCAGATGTACATTTGTAATAGGTTTGCATTGGTTATGGGCTCAATTTATCTAATGAGTTACTAATGAGGTCAATTGTTTATGCAAATTAGGAACATGCAAATTTAGCAGTTGCTGGATTATAAAGTAATGTGCTACCTTAATATATTATGACATGAATCATTTCTTTTTCATTTAGTAACCTTTTTTGTTCAAGGGTCATCTTCGGCAACAAACGAACAGCTGTGAGCATCCTTGCTAAACCTGTGTGTTCTTTCCTCATATATTCCTAATATAGTTTATATTAACTCTAATGATAACAGACAGTAGGGCTTCAGTAAACATAATGGATGCCATGGCCCCTATCAGTACCTCATAGAGGTTACTTGTTGACATGATTAGCATAGTTGGCCACATACAAACCAATAGTCTCTCTGTCAAACCCTGATTTCTAGAACAAATGTTGTTTGAGTCAGGATAGAAAAAATTAAAACATGAGCCAAAACTGAACATTTGATCCTTTGTTCCAAGCTTGCCAGGTTTTCAGAGGGAAGTCTACCTCCACAACATCTGTCACTTCTTTTCCAGCTCAGGAAACAAAGAAGCATAAATTTAGTACTGGAATGGACTTCAGAGGTCATGCAGTCCAAGTCCCTGTTGTACAGTTGGAGAAACTGAGGCAAACAGGTAAGCAGAGTCACACGGCTATTAAGTGTCTAACGTTGGATTTGAACTCCAAGCCCAGGACTCTTAACTATGTCTCTGATGAATTAAAGGAATAGAAATATAACTTTTATTTATTAAAAACTGGGGGAAATCTGTTTGAAGAAATAGTTTCAAAGTAATAGTAAACTGTGTGAGGAACTTGGAACTTCAAGGCATTATAGTCCTTTACCTCATTTGCAGTTGGTGATTTTAGGACTCACAGGGCAAAACCAAAAAACAAAGAAAAATTATATAAATATTTAGAGACTAAGTACAATCTCCAAATAAGGGAATTTCATGAATTGTTACATTTTAAATAAAAGGTGAGTCACTGAGTTCCAGACGTTTTTGATTTAAGTCACTGGGAGATGTGGGGTATCTAGGAGACAGACTAAGGCTGATCAGGTGCATAGACTGACAAATTTGACAGAAGAGGATTAAAAAAGAAAATAGGGGGTTGAAAAAGCAGCTTTATGGACCCCAAGGTTTGAAGAGACCAATACAAACAGGTAATCAGAAGTCTTTAGCTGCATGACTCTTGATTGGCTAGAGAAAAATTCAACTTAATTGGACAAAAGCATTAGTTTCTGATATTACTACTTAGGGCTCCTTAGAGCTAAAGAAGTGAATCCTTTCAAAAGTATGTGTTTTTCTTCACTGTCTGGTTTGAGAGAGAAAAATGAAAAAATGCAAAGGCTCGCATTGTGGCTACTTTGCTGTGTAAGAGCTGACCAAGCTGGTTTACTATTCCTGGGATGTTTGTGAGAAGCCCCATCCTGATTGGATCATGCAGGATCTTAGGATGCACAGTGGAGAAAGTGCCCAAGCCTGGGATCAAAAAGATTCATCTTCAACAAGTTCAAATCCAGCCTGAGGCACCTCCTAGCTGGGTGACCCTGGGCAAGTCACTTAACCTGCTTGCCTCAGTTTCTCCATCTGTAAAGTGACCTGGAGAAGGAAATGGCCAATCATTTTAGTAGCTCTGCCAAGGAAACCCTAAATGAGTTCATACATAGTCAAACATGACTGAAAATGACTGAACAAGAATAAAGTGAGTGAAGTGGTAATTGGGCCAGTCTGTCGTCCCAAAAAATGGCCAGTTTTTCTGGCTTATATGGAACTGCTATCAAAATTCAAAGGCAACACTTTCTAAATCCCCTTTTTAAGATTAGTTATAAGTTGAATGAGTGCTCCAGCTGAGGAGAGGTGAAAAGCAAATGCATGTGATACAAATATACCTGTCCCAAAAAGGACTGATAATAGCAAAGTCTACAATCTATAGTTATGAGTTATCCTGAATACATAAATTCTCCTCTGTTTCCCAGGAGATTCCTGTAAGTCCACCTTCCCTTCCCTCCCCGCCTCCCATACTGAGTGCATTGATGGAAGAATATGACTCAGCCTTACTTTTTCTGTTGTATTTTATTATTCATGCACTTACTTAAATGTATGAGTACTTGTAATATTATAATTTCTTTTACCTTATTGATAAGTAAATGGTAGTATCTAAAAGTACCATTATTGCTAATTAATAGTTTTTGTAAATAAAAATGCATTGAAGGGGACTCAAGAGCTAGTGTGGTAAATTGAGAAAGTATATTCTTTCTCAAAAGAGTTACCTCTAAAACTCTGAAAGAATTTGAATATAGCTGCATAAACCTACCAGTGTAAGATCTGGTTGAAGTAAAGGACCTAATCTGGTAAGTGTTCACACAGCCAAGTGAAAGGCACGAGGGGTTACTTGGCCACTCCATATACAATATTGTTCTTGCTGTTACTCAATTGTTTCAGTTGTGAGCAATTCTTTGTGACCCCATTTTGAGTTTTCCTTGTAAAGATACTGGAGTGGTTTGCCATTTCCTTCTCCAAACTATTTTACAGATGAGGGAACTGAGGGAAACAAGGTTAAATGACTTACACAGTTAATAAGTGTCTATGGCTGGATTTCAACTCAGGTCTTCCTGACTCCAGGCCCATAGCACTCTATTTTCTGTGCCATGAAGCTGCCCTGCCTCCCAAAAATTACATCTATATCCCCAGTGCCTAGGATATATTAATACTTAATATATATTTGCTGACAATGAATTAAATGAAGCAGTCTCCCAGATCATGAAATGTGGCCAGTTCCTCAATCCCATGAAAAAGTTCTAGACTTAGGGAATTTGTGTGAATCCTCAGAGGAAAATTACCATAGGCAACAAAACTAAGCCATCTGGATCACCTGGAAAGCTGGAACATAATTCTTATTTACTGTGGAAATTTAACATTCCATTTGCTTTTTGAAAAACTTTTATTAAATGCTTATTATATGCAGTGTACCACAGTACACTGTGAACCAGCTGAGAACTGGAAGCACAAAAATTGACAACTTAGACTCTACCATTAAGAACTTTACAATCAAGAGAAAAATAAAATATGTGCATAAATAATTATAATGAAAGAATGTAGTATATGGGAAAAGTCAAAAAGAAAGGGAAGAGAAATTGAAGAGAGAGCAATCAGTTGTACAAAAAGGATATCAGCAAAGGTTCCGTGGAGGAGGCAGAACCAGAGCTTCACTGTATCTTCATACTCACCACTAGATATGCCTTTTTCTATAGATAGGACACGGTACCTATGTTTTACCTAAAATACAATCAAAATAAAATCAAATTCCAGTGCTCCCATATTAAGGAGAAAATATTGCAAGCAGTCAGAAAGAAATAATTCAAATATGAAAGAGCCACAATCAGGATCATAGAAGACTTAGTTTTTACATTAAAAGAATGAAGGACATGGAATATGATATTCTAGAAAGCAAAGGAGCTTGTATTACAACCAAAAATAATGTATCCAGTTAAACTAAATGTAAACCTTCAAGGGAGAAAAATGATATTTAATAAAATAGAGGGCTTTCAAGCATTCCTAATGAAAAAAAAAAAACAGCTGAATAAAAATGTGACATTCAAACACAAGTCTCAAAAAAAAGCATAAAAAGTAAACACACACAAAAAAACATGAGACCCAATAAGACCAAATTATTTACATTCCTACATAGGAAGATGATGCATTCCCAAGAACTTTTATCATTTTTAAGGCAATTAAATGCAATCTAAATAGAAGGTATAAATGTGAGTCAATTACATTGGGATAATTTTTTTTTAAATGAAGAGGGTAAGAAAGTAATATATTAGGAATAGATGAAAAAAAGCAGTAGAGTGAATTTTTTCTCATTTAAAAGGCATAAAAGAAAGAGCTTTTATAGTACAGGGGCAAAGGGAAGTGCTATATTTGAACCTGACTCATAGAAATTGGTTCAAAGTGGAGAAGAATACAACAAACTTAGTTGGGTATAGAAATCTATCTTACTCTAAATCAACCAGGAAATGGGAGAAGAAGAGGACAAGAAAAGGGGAGGATGATAAAAGGGAAATCAGATTAAGGAAGTCAGTAGTCAGAAGCAAAACAGATGCTGAGAAGGGAGAAGATAAAAAAGAGAAAGAAGGAGAAACAGAAGAAAAAATTATGAAGGGAAATGCATAGTTAGTAATCATAACTCTGAAGGTAAATGGGATGAGCTCAACTATAAAAAGGAAGCAAATAGCAAAATGGATTAAAAATCATAATCCTACATTTACAAAATACACTTGAAACAGAAAGATGCAAATACAGAGTTAAAATAAGGACAAAGAATAGACTTTATAATGCTTCAGGTAAAGTAAAAATGATGATAGCAATTATGACCTTAGACAAAGTAAAAACAAAAATAGACCAAATTAAAAGAGACAGTCAGGAAAACTATATTTATTGATTAAAAAATAAACCACAGACAATGAAGTTACATTTTTAAAAATTACAGCAAGTTTCTCTGATAAATTCCTTTTTTTTCAAATATATAGGCAATTGGGTTACATTTATAAATATAAAAGCCATTCTCCAATAGATAAATTATAAAGGAATATGAACAAGCAGTTCTCAGAAAAACCAAAGCTATCTATCATCATGTGAAAAAGTATTTTAAATCATTATTGATTAGAGAAAGGCAAATTAAAATAATTCTGAGATACCATCTTACATCTGTCAGAAATGACAAATGAATGCTGGAAGCAATGAGGGAAAATAGGTACACTAATGAACTATTAATGGAGTTGTGAACTAGTCCAACCATTCCGGGGGAAATTGCAAGTATGCCCAAAGAGAATATTCTTTGACCCAACAGTAGCACTGATAGATATATTTCCTAGAAAGATCAGAGAAAAAAGAAAAGACTATATATACAAAAATATTTACAGCAACTCTTTTTGTAGTGGCAAAGAATTAGAAATTGAGGGGATGCCCATCAACTGGAAAATGGCTTAACAAGTTATGGCATGTGGTTATGACAGAGCACTATGGTGTTATAAGAAATGACAAAAGAGATAGTTTCAGAAAAACATGGCAAAACATATGTGAACTGATGGAGAGTAAAGTGAGCAAGAGTCAGGATCTCATTGTACATAATAACACCAATATTGTAAGGATGATCAACTGTGAAAGATTTAGCTACTCTGATCAATCCAAGACAATTCCAAAGGACTTATGCTTTAAAAAAAAAAAAAAAAAAAGTGCTATCTACTTCCAGAGAGAGAGCTGATAAACTCTGGGTGTAAATTAAAGAATAGAGTTTTCTCACTTTATTTTTCTTGCCTTTTTTTTTCAATGTAGCTAATATGGAAATGAGTTTTGTATTATTTCACATATATAATTGCTATTATATTGTTTGCCTTCTCAGTGGGTATGGAAGAGGAAATAGGGAAAGAATTTGCAAAGCAAAAAAAAAATTTAATCTTAAAAATGTACAAATAATGTTTCTAAAAAGAAAAAAAAATAAAATTAATCTTCTTTGAGAAAGGGAAATGAAAAAGAAATTAGTTTCATAGGATTTTAGATTTAGAACTAGAAGGGACCTGATGAATTTTCTAGTGAGGTTCCATTTTAGAGATAAAGAAAGCAATGTATATAAAAAAAAGTTAACATATGTAGTGAGTAGGAGAGCTGGATTCTAATCTACATCCCTTGACTCCAAATTCAATCGCTCTTTCACTTAACAATTCTGCTATTCTACTCTTTGCTCCTCCACTTTAGGTGTGTTCTGTGTACTACCTCTGTAGCAGCACAGATCCCAACACTGAAGCTACACAAAAGCCCCAAACACACACACACACACACACACACACACTCCAGTGCCACAAAAGGACACAAGTTTCAACACCTTGGGTTTCCCTTCTATCTACCTTCTATCTAATTCCAATCAAACTCTGCCCACACCCGCCCCACTCATTCTCACCACATACTCTGCTAACCACCTTGTAGAGTTGACATTTATATATAATAGCTGACATTTATATAGCATTTTATGGTTTACAAAGTGCTTTACATGTGTTATTTCATTTCATCCACATAACTACTCTGTGCAGTCCATAGGAGATAGTTTCATTTGTTACAAGACTGATGAACTCTCAATTATCTGTAATAGTGAAAGAGAAGTGGGATTGGAAATCTAAACTTCAAAAGTCATTTCCCCTTGATTTGAGACTGCATTATAATAGGATTTGACTACCCAGGAAAACAACCCTCCTGATGACACTTTGTTTAGATTTGAAGTAGGAGTAATGGAGTGGGCTGGTCTAAACCAGGAATTCTAAATCTAAATTTCCGTGTTTGTTTCTTTTTAAAAATATTTCAATAACTACTTCAATAAAACTGATTTTATTTGTAATCCAATATATTGTATTTTATGCACATAGAAGCAATATTCTAAAAAAGAGTCCATATGTTTCTCCAGATTGCCAGAGGGATCCATGACACAAAAGCTGATTAAGAATTCTTAGTCTAGACTTATGATTTACTCATTATAGATAATTCCCAGTATGGAAACTCCTTCTACCAATGTCAGTGATACATCTGTGATTTTTAGTCTTAAAGATATGATTAGAGGATCTGAGACATTAAGTGATTTGGTCACACAGTAATATCCATATCAGAAATAAGACTTAAACCCAGATCTTAAAATTCTTAGGTCTTTCTCTAGCTTCTATACCACACTGCCTCTCTTGATAAAATTAAAGTCCATATGCAGCTTCTTTGCAAGAACCAGTAGCGGAGGGTGATGGCCCAGAAGTATTCCAGGTGGTAGGTGGGGGATGAAGACTAGAATTAAAACATGATGCATATAAAGCAAGTGAGTTGAATCCCCAGATTCTCATTTTTATTACAGTGAACAGTTTGTTTACTTTAATGATTTTAAACATACCCCAAACAAATGTGTTGGTTGGTCTCATTCCTTTCCATTTACCATTTCCCTGCAATATGTTTGTGGAGTAGACAAATTAAGGGAAACTACTCTGTGTGGGAGCTTTCCATTTGGCAAGTAGGCTAGGCATATAGAGAAATGTGCAGCAAGCAAAAATTCAAAATTAAAATCATATTCAACAAACCTTTACTGCCTGAAGAATGCTATTCTGCACACTGTGGGAGATAAGAAAGATAAACGAGTCCCTGCCTTCATGGAGCTTAAAATCTGAGAGAGGAATATGATACAGACAACTAAAATATAAAGTACAACATGATAAAGTCCATTAAAGGTACAAAATGCTGTGTGGAGTCAGATGTGGAAATGATTGACAACCAGGGCTTTGCTGGTAAATGTTTAATAACTCACTCTTCAAAAAAAGCTTAATCTGATTTACTGACATTTTTTCCATCACTTTCTTAACTCTAAATAATCAACAAAACATTAAGTCAAGCCCTGATTTGTAACATTTGGGAGACTTTTGAAATACAAATATAAACACTGAAATTTTAAGAATTTAAGAATTGGACAAGCCAGTTGGAGCTGACTACAGCACAATCCTATTATGATAAGACCATGATTAGAATCTTCTTAGGCCTTTAATATAAGACATGCATTTCAATTCAACTCAGTGACAAATATATATAAATATATGTATGTGTTTACATAAAGAATATGTATATAGACATATATGTGTATATATATTTAGATAGAATGCAGTGCCTAGAAATACAAAATAAATACAGAAATGAAAAATGATTTAGTTCCTACCCTCAAGAAGCTTACACTGTAGGCCGACAGGGTGATAAGATGACACATATGGAAATAAGTGATGATACAAGGTAGAATGAAATAGAGGCAAAATAGATTCAGATAAAATGCAATGGGAAATTTGGGGAGGAAAGAATCAAAAGTCTTTCTGACAGGGGTGGCACTTGAGCTAAATCTTGAAAAGAAGTATTTAATTAAGCAAAGTGAAGGAAGGAGTGATTTCCTAAGGTCAGAAATTATTTGCACAACTATAAGGAGGCCACAGATGGCAAGATGAGATTGGAAGAAAGTTAGTGATCCAGAGGGCTTATTTATTGAGTTAAGGAAAAGTAGAATTATAAAAAAGGCACTAGAGCCCGATTGTGGCGGGACTTCAGTGTCTGGCTTAGGAGTTGATATTCTACCCTATGGGCAAAGATTTGTAAGTGAGGAAATAACATGATTAGATCTGTGTTTTGGAAAGATTATTTTGGAAGTTGTGTGCAGGAAATTTTGAAGACAGAAGAAAGAAGAAACTGGAAGCAGAGAGATAAATAAGGGGTTAAATGAAGGGGTGATTATCGAACATTAAAGAACATCTGCTGGATTCCCAGGGACTGGAGCACTCCCTATTGTGCATGCAGGTTGGACCAGGTTCAGTTGGAGGGAGCCTCCCTCTGCATGACAAGGGTCAGCTTCCCTTTTATCACACTCTAAAATTCATTAAAACCCCAGTGCCCCAGGGATGATTTTACTTAAGTCAGGCCTTCTATCTAATATTTCCCTAAGGAAAGAATGAGAATAAAAATAAAAATAAATGTACAATCTCAATCAGGTATGGGCCAGATAAATTATTCCTATACACACAAGGAATACAAAACATAAAAGTCTCATAAGTGCATATTAACATTGTTAGTGTTGTTAAGTTCTAAGTTCACGGATAACTACTGTTGCAATCTATTGAGAAGCTGACATTTAAACCTCATCAGGACATAAACCAATCTTCAAGATGGCTAATTAGGCAATTTACATTTTATCTTAGCTGTGCATTGTCCAAATGACTCCCAGTACCTGCTGGCTTGCAAAATGGCCAGACTTGAGCCAATCTGCTTCCCCAGCCACTAGCTAGTTCCCATCCTATGGGATCTAAGTCTCCAGAGCTGTCAGATTCACAAGGTCAAGTCTCAGGATGCTGGTTCACCTAAGATCAGGAAAGGACAAATCTAAGACAAACAGACCAAACAGATCATAGGCTTATGTCTTCATGGAGGTACAGTGTGAGCTGCCCCTTTCCCAATCCTTCTTGAAAAGCTGCTCAAAATAGTCCTTACTGGACCCACAGTCTATCTCTCTTGTCTAGAAAGTCATTTCAAATCTTTAGCTCTGTTCAGAATGCAGCACAGGGGTCACTTCCCATAACAGGCCTTTCCTGATTCCCCCCAGTTGTTAATGTTCTTTCTCTCCCCAAAATTTACTTTTTTATGTTTTGTGGGAGGGAATACCTTACTATCTATGGATATTGTTTCATCCTAGCTTTATATGACTAGAAAACTGTCTAACCCAATCCATAGAGGTCAGGCCGACTTCAGAGATATTCCAATGGAGGCAGAAGGCTTCAGGAAATGCTTAGATCCCACCTACATCTTGTTTTGAGTCTACCCAGAGCTTGCGTTTTGGATTCCCCAACATTTGTGTTTTGGCTCTACCCCATTGTTTATACTTATCTGTTGATATACATCTCAGGCGATTTTACCTGAAAACTGCCCAAGTGCCGACCAACTAGCCCCGTATCCTTTTCCCTCTGTGTGAATTCTTTGTAATGTACATCTCAGAGAGACTGGAAAAGGAGCTACGCTTTTTTTTCCTGGCTCTCTCTTTTGCCAAACCAACAATAAGATTCTAAAACATTTTAGGTTCAGGGGTTTTGTTCTTGACTGACAGCATCTTGTATATGCAGCTATCCCTTCTATATCACAACTTTCCCCATTGCAATTTCAATATGTCACATGTTGGCATAAAAAATTAAATGAGAATTCTGGGGGGAGTTTTGTGAAAGCCACAGATGACATGCAAAAGCTGGCAAATAGCACAGAAAAAGTTTAGAAACTCAGAAATGAGCAGGACCAGGAGATCATTATATTCTTCAACAACAATACCATATGATGACCAATTCTGATGGACCTGGCCATCTTCAGCAATGAGATGAACCAAATCAGTCCTAATGAAGCAGTAATAAACTGAACCAGCTACACCCAGTGAAAGAACTCTGGGAGATGACTAAGAAGCATTACATCGAATTCCCAATCCCTGTATTTTTGCCCGTCTGCATTTTCGATTTCCTTCACAGGCTAACTCTACAATATTTTGGAGTCCAATTCTTTTTGTACAGCAAAATAACGGTTTGGTCATGTATACTTATTTTATATTTAATTTATACTCTAATATATTTAACATGTATTGGTCATCCTGCCATCTAGGGGAGGGGGTGGGGGAAGGAGGGAAAAAACTCAAACAAAAGTTTTGGCAATTGTCAATGCTGTAAAATTACTCATGCATATAACTTGTAAATAAAAGGCTATTTTAAAAAAAGTTTAGAAATTCAGAAATGCATAAAATATATGTATAGAATTGTATAGAATGTAAAGAAAAGATTCATCCTTCTCTGGAACAAAGGATGAAAAAATTTTACATAGATTTTCCAAATCATAGGTCACTGTGCCCCTAACCCTCTAAATGGGGAAGAGTAAACAGTACTTACCCATGTACATGTTTGTGAGGTTTTTTTTTCCCTCAGTAGCATAAAGTAGAGAGGTAGCTATATCATTTTTATCTCTGTATCCTAAAACCTAGCATGGTACCTGGTATATAGTTGTGCTTAATAAATTTTCACAGAATTGAATTTTATAGGTCAGTGTAAAGATTAGGTCCCTCCACAATGTACGACCAGCTAATTTATTTCCAATTCTTAAGCCTCCTCTTCCAGGAGGCACCAAGAGACATAGTCTCACACACAGTCTCACCTCTTTAAGGATACATATCTGTGGACTTTCTTACCTATTCATAATAGTAGTATTCAAAGTAGAAAAGAAATTCCAGAAATGGGTCATGAACTAAAGCCATGTGGGACAGAGACCCTTACCCAAATTAAAATCAGAGACTCTCAAGGTAAAAAGCAAAAATAATTTATTACAATCCGAGAAAAAGGGCAATTCCCAACAGGCAAGGTCAGTAGAGAGTGCAAAGTGCAGGCTGCAAAACACAGAATTACATACAGACCCTAACAGGGAAGCCCCCTCCCCCTTCTCCCATTGGCTGGAGAGTCCAGGCTTACATTCCAATTTATCCCATTCATAGAAAAATGACCCCACAGGAGAAGAAATTCCCTTTCAATTAGCAGCATTGCTTTGATTATGGTTCCAGAACTGGAATGGGGTGGGGTGGTAGGGAAAAGTAAAATATGTATATAACAACTAAGCATGAAATCAGTAACTGGGAAGTAAAGCAAAGCAGCCTTTATATAGTAATAACAATAATAGTTCTATCAAAGTGCTTTGGAGGTAGGGGCAGCATTGTTTCTGACTCTGGCAGGAAGGTAAGAACATATCCAGGTTATGAATATAAAGGTCATTGATTTTAAAAGTTTTATGAATTGGGAGCCCAGAGGTTCATCAACATGAATATTGAAGTTACCAAACATAAAAGGAGGGATTAAGATGGGAAAAACACCAGAGCTGAAGTTAGCGTAAAGAATAGATCAATCTGGAGATTGGTGGATAACTACAGCAAAGATCAGAATATAATCAGATGGAATGAATTTAGAAGGTATGATTGACTGTTCAATGACAGAAAGACCTGCAGGTGAAAATAATAAGTGATGAGTATACTTACTACTCCTTCTGTCCTTGAGAAGTGTATGGGGATGGGGGAGGGAGGAAAGGAGGAAGGGGTCACATTGGCTAGTGAGAAAAATGAGGGACTGGCTCATGAATTTAACCCAACCAAATAGAATTTAGGGAGGGAAAAAAATGTTGCAGCTAGCAGCATCAATTGCAAACCATCATCTAATCACAACAGCATCTAAAGAATCCATCCCTAATTTGAACTAAATCAAAAGAGTTCTGGGATTTTACAGTATTCTAAAGAATAAATTCTCCATTTGGAGGTCATTCTATAGGAGGCATAATATTTGGACAGGAAATCATTGAGAACAAGGTAAAATAAAAATTCTCAACTTCTAATGTCTTTTTCCTCCCAAGGATTGACAATCAGAGTGCTAAATTTGCAGGTTTGTCAGGTCTAGTTGACTTCTGTAATGATTAAAGACTAAATAAGCATAAGGAGGTAGGTTATATCTCCCTCTCTAGAAATTTCACAGTTAAATGTCTATAACAAAAACTTGTCCCCTTAAATAACGACATTCAGCAACTAACTCTGAACATGACAATTTAATCAATCAGGTGTAGCCTTTCCAAAAACCCCTACCTTCCTAGAAACACAAGCAGCTGAAAGTATAAAAGATTCAATCACACTAAAACAAGCCCAGAGCATCAATGTTTATTAAAGTTATGGGAGCTATTTATTGACCTGGGGAAATTGCAAACCATTGCAATTACTGCTGGAATTGCATTTTTACAGTTAACAAATGAATAGTGATGTTTTTCCTTTTCTCTTTTAATTGTGATTATTGCAGCTGGATAGAAAATCCAAAAAAGCAAAAGCAGCTCTCTAGCCTAGTTACTTTCAAGGAAACCAAAAAGAATTTGTCAGTTTTTAACTTGTTTCTGAGTTAGTCTTTTCTTTCTGTGTATGTCCATGTTCCTGAACAGAAATCACAAAGTTTATAATCTGAAGAATTCTCCCTGAAGCGTAGATTGGAGGGAGTCAAGTTTTTCTTTTGCCAACTCACAAGTCAGCTTCTTCTGGAAAAGTGCAGCACAATCTCCACTAAGCAGTGAGGCAATTAGGTCATTATGATTAGGTCCAGTTGGCCAGAAGTTTACAAAGGACTCCTGTCTGATATCTCTCGATTTTTTTTTTCCTGTGCTCTTTAACATTGCTGGGGCAAAAGGTAAGTGTCTGACCATGAATGAGTGAATCACTTATTAAATGATTACTATGCATAAAACACATTGCCAAGTATTGTTTACAGAAATTTCTGCATTCAAATAGTTCACATTCTAGTAAGGGGAAAAGAAACAGCAGGTTTCAGATGGTCCAAGCCCAAGGTCTTTAAGGTGCAGTGGCAAGGAGATGGTAACACATCCTGTTTTATGTTATTTTCCAGTGTTAAAATTGTATCTATTTCAACACTGAATCACCTGACAATGCACAGACCTTGGGCAATAAGCCCCATTTTCTCCAGGTGCACAGTAGCTTTGGCTGCAAAGTCAGGGGTTGTCCAAACAGGGGTTAGGTCCACTTTCCACAAGGCTGATTCCCTGGATGATGGAATGACTGCAGTCAGGGCCAAGGGTCCTCTTAGGCTTAGAATCATGGCCACATCTGTCTGAAGGGAAGTAGTTATTGAAGTGCTGACACTAGTTTGCCTTGCTCAGCACCTGAGCTCTCCCATCTCCTCTTCAGGGTGCCCTGCCGATTCAGTGAAACTGACTTGCCTGCTGGTTGGTCCTGAGTTCTGGAGCTGGCTTGCCACGCCATGGCAACAGGTCAGCAGCTGGTTTTGATGATGGCCAGGAAAGCAGGTAAATGTGAGAACATCTTTGACAAATCTGTTACTTCAACTGTGATACTGAAGACCCAGCTCCCATATTTATTCTCCTTTTAGGAGCATAAATACTTTCCAAGATGGTAGTCATACACCCTGAGTAAAATAAGGTAAGTCATAGGCCTCTTAAATTGAACTAAGGAAGTAGAATTTTTTTCACATTAAAACCATATTTTCAATAACATTTTAACTGAATAAAACTTTAAAAGATGATGTTTTGGGCTCTAAAGAAGAAATACGAAAAGGTATATATTCCACAAATACAATTCTTTGCAGAAGTATGGTCCAAGAGTGTAGCATATATTTTCATACTTTTTAAATATATTCATTGTTTAATTATTTTTAAATTCTTCTTTTTAATCTTAAAAATATTTCTTAATATGTTTGGCTTTCTGGGAGGGAAGAGAAGAGATATTGTGTGAAATTCTAATATTAAAAATATATCAATAAAATTTATTTTTTAAATGATACTTTTAGAACAAATTTATAATTAGGTAGCTTTTTTTTCCTATCAAGTTACCACTCCTATCCCTTTTCCTTTAATCCTTCTATTCAGAATCTTAATTCCTCTCCTTCACATTTAATAAACATATAAAACTCACCCAACTCATCCTTGAGGTTTGTGTTTACCTCTTTAGGTTTCACAAGGCATCTTATTTCTCTCTCAGCTGCTAGCTCTTTCCTAGTTTCTCCAACACTCTGATACAAGAAGACTGTCAAAGAAGAACTCTCCATCTCTGGGGATCCTTCCAGCTTGAAGATTATGATTTCTCTCAATGAAATAAATGTTACAAAGAAAAAAATAAAGACCTGATGGGAATATGGGAGATGAAGAATGAAAGATGAATCTTAAGGCTTTGAGCATGGGTGACTGATGAAATTGAAATATCATCAATGGAAATAAATTAGGAGATTAAAAAAAATTCTTTTCTGGGAACAGGGGCAGAAATGATCAGGACAATTTATATATGTTGAGACAAGAGGGTATGCATATGGAGTCTATTGATAATCAATTAATCATATCACTCTGAAATCTGATGAAAAATTGGAACTACAAGAATGCATTTGGGGCAGCTCGGTGGCTCAGTGGATAGAGCACCAGCCCTAAAGTCAGAAGGACCTGAGTTCAAATCTTATCTCAGACACTTAACACTTCCTAGCTTTGTGACCTTGGGCAAGTCACTTAATCCATTGCCTCAGCCAAAAAAAAAAAAAAAAAATGCATTTGAAGGAGACATTAGAAGCTAATTGAAGCACTCTGGGGAAAATGTCGAACTTTGGCTAAGGACAGGTAAGGAAGTGGTTGGTCTGCAGTAGGAGGTAGATCTAAACAGGATGTGACTATAGCATCAGAGATCACGGGTCTAGAGGCAGAGACCTCAACTAGTTCACTTTCATCATTTTACAGGTGTGAAAACTAAGGCCTAAGGAGGTTTGATGGCTTAGACAAAGCCACTCCAAAGTTCTCTGATTCCAGGGCCACTGATGTTCTCACTGCACTGCCTTAGTCCATTTGTCTACATCTGTCCCTGTGGAATCGGAATTGATTGGGTTATTTGTGACTAGTTCTACAGACGGGTGCCCGGTCATGCCACCTGGAAGAGAGGACATGCTCCAGAAAGCAGTGAAGATTTACAAAGATTTTTTTCTTGGCAGTCTTGGAAATGAGCACACAGCCCTCCTTGAGTGTAACAGGCCTGGCTAACAAGTGTAGGGCCCAGCCCTCAAGGGGCTAGAAGGAAACCACTGAAATGTGTGATAACAGAAGGAAGGCACCTGGCTCTCCCTCCAGAAAGGTTTTCTGTGACCATTTCCCTTCTCCTTATTGAGTGCCAAAGAAAAGACATTTGACTGGCTGGCTGCTGATCCAGCCTCAGATGTACAAATAAAAGGCCCTAACCAAACACTCATTATTTTCTCTTGCCTGGTAATGAGTCAAGAACTACTGTGGATTTCTGCTACTTTTGTCCCCAGGGTGTTTACTCCTTCCTGTTCTCAGATGAAAGATGGTTAGAGATGGAATGGCCTTTGAACTTTGAAAGACTGGATGAGCCAGCAGAGTTTACTAGTGACTTTAGCCAGCATCTATCCCAACAGTGACTCAGTCAAGATACCACATCCTACCAGCAAAGGAGCTATTTGTCCTTTACTGATGTGGCATTTGGAAGGGAACTCGTGGGGACAACTGTTTTGTGGCAAACACTTCAAGTGTAAGTCCATTCTCTTCAAAGACTGAGGTGTAGAGTGGAGGGGATGTCTCCATTTAAGAAAATTTTTTTTGCATTTTGGTTCTTGTTACATCTTTTAAATAAACATCCTTCTGTAAAAGCTAATTTGTCTTTCTTGTTTATCACTGATATAAAGGAGATAGCAACTGGTTAAAATGATTCTGGGATAGTAATCAATGTAGTGCAATGATCGTTCCCTCAGTTGTGGTGAGTGGTGATGCCTATGAGTATGAAAAGATCCCTCCTAAGAGGGGGATCTAGCCTCATCAGTCAATAACTGCTATGGGCCAGGCATTGTGCTAGAGCTGCCTACTTCTTTCAATCTTGGTCATGATCCTCTAAAATTCTCTTTGGAATCAGAGAAGAGCTCTCCAAAACTCATTTCGTTTCTCAGGAAGTAAGAGTTCAGGATACTGTGCTCCTCACGGAAGCTATAAAACAGAATCATTTCAATTTAGGAGCATTGAGATTAAAGAGAAATACAATTTATACATGGATTTAGAACATGAAAGCGGCTTACAAACTATCTAATCCAACCACCTCATTTTACACAAAAGGAAATTGAGGCTCAGAAAGATTAATGACTTTTCTGAGGTATTAATGGAGTAAATGGCAGTCAACATTTGATTTCAGGCCCTTTGACCCCAAATCTCAGTAGGAAAGAGTTTCAAAAAGCAATGGTGATTATTAGTCAAGTACTACTAAGATTTTTTTTAAAAAAGCTGAAGCTGAGAAAAAGATTATTAAGTTGACAATTGGGAAGTTTTTAGTGATTTTTGCCAAACTGTTTTCTATACTGATAGGGATTATTCTAATGAGAGACTGAGTGTCAAGTCAGTTGAGTGGGATCAATTAACAATTATCTGAGAAGTGTAGCAATTAATTGGTTATTTATATCTGAGATTGTTTCTACAATGACTGCCCAATGTCCTTCATTTTTTTTTAAATGCATAGCATATTCTGAAAACAAGGCTGAACTCTGACATAACAAGTTGTATTTGCTAGAGATAAGAAAAACATACTTTGACTAATTAGTATTAGTCTGCAGCAATTAATTAGCATTTAAGTTTCACAGCATTCCCTATCCTCCTTAATTCTTTCTCTTGTTTTTCCCATATTTCCCATAAAATCCTAGCTTTTTCTAGCAACAGAAAAAGTTTTCATTCTAAATAACTTCAAGTTACTTCATCTTACAACTGAGTTTATATTCAATCTCAAGGAAAATAATGTCAAAAAGAAATCTCATATAAAAAATAATATTCATTGTTACACTTTTCATATTAATGAAAATCTCGGAGAAAAGATAGAGTGCTTGCCTAAACAGAAAGGAACAAAATTAAGAGATCTGGTGGATGAGGAAACAAAACAGTTGATGAGATATAAGAAGTCATGAAGGTGAGGAGTCATCCAGAAAGAATTCATAGCTTGGACCTTTTAGAGGGACAAAAGCTATATTATGATGTCATAAAGTGGACTAAATTCCTTAGCAGAACTCACAATTTTATAAGGGGGAAAAATGGGATCTTTTATAGGAAAAGACTCAAAACAAGGTATGCTACCTATGCTAGTTGCTTGCCTCAGAAAATCAACTGGTGATTAAGAAATATTTATACAATCAAGTTGGGGACTGACATCTATAGCCTGGACGCTGGATTGTATACAATAATCCTGTCAATACAAAAAATTCAGTAACTCTAATGGGCCCCTCTAGGGACAAGATGACACTGTCAGTATCCTTCCCTGAGGCCCATCAAAACACTGGGCCAGAGATGCAGCCTTTTGCTGGAGTCTATTCATCCCATTACTATCACTCTTTGCAGATGTTATGATGCTATACTTAAGAGAATCTTAGAAAATTAAACACTTTAGCAAAGTTGAAGGATATAAAATAAACCCACATAAACTATCAGCATTTCTAAATGTTAGCACAAAATGCAACAGGAAGAGAGAGAAAAATTCCATTTGGAATAATTGCAGATCACATAAAATACTTGGGAGTCTACCTGCCCCTTCAAACCTAGGAACTATATAAATACAATTATAACAGATTTTTCACACAAACACAGATCTGAATAATTAGAGAAATATTCTCATGGATAGATTGAGCCACTATAATAAAAATGATAATTATATCTAAATTAATGTATTGATTCAATGCCATACCAATCAAACTACAAAAAAAATATTTTAAAGATCTAGAAAAAAAATAAATAATAAAATCTAGAAAAAATAATAAAATTCATCTGGAAAAATAAAAGGTCATGAATATCAAGGGAATAAATGTATTTTTTTTTTTTTAATGTGAAGGAAAGTGGCCTAGAAGTACCAGATTTCAAACTATTACAAAATGGTGATCATGAAAACAATCTAGAAGTGCCTAAGAAATAGAATGTGGATAAGATGAATAGATTAGGTATACACTATACAGGAGTAAATGTCCATAGGAATATAGTGTTTGACAAGTTTTGGAGATAAGAACTATTCATGAAGAATGAAATGAGCAGAACCAAGAAAACACTGCATACAGTAACAGCAATATTGTTTGAAGAACAAATGAGAATGACTAAGTTATTCTGAGTATTGTGAATACTGAAATCAATTTTGTGACATTTGAAAAGATTCTAGAAACATTATTTCTGGGTAATATAATAATTTTATTAATAAGGCCACCAGTTATTAGTAAAAAGGATGGTCATTTGGCCATCTCTCAGACCAAAGATTAACGGGCTTCACACTTTATATACCCTTTGAAATAGTAGATGGTAAATAGGACTGAGAATGACACCTGAAGAGAAAAATTATCTCTTCCCAGACCACTTCCAGCTATAGTAGACCACTCCAGGCCTTGGACTATCTAGATAAAAGGATCTGTCTCCACCCAACGTAAACTATAAGGTAGTTAGAAAAAGTGACAAGGACACTCTCAAGAACTTTAGAATTAATCGTATGACATGGGAGACACTGGCAGAGGAGTGCCCAGCATAATGTGCCCTCATCAGACAAGGGGCTGTGCTTTATGAATAAAACAGAACTGAATTAGCCAAAAAGAAATGTGAAATGCACAAAATTAGAAAAGCTTCCCCCAATGTTCATAGGGACTATTTGTGCCCAACCTGTGGCAGAGCATCCCCAGCTTGTATTGGTCTGTCAGCCACAGTTGGACACACTATAACTCACTTTTGGTCCACTTCAAGAACTAAGGCCATCTACCTAAGGCCCTTCCTAAGGAGAAACAGGGAACTTGTTTGGTTCCCAGTGATTCTAAGGTTGACATACCTATGTATGGATGGATACATATGAGTGTATATTGCTTTCAAATTTCACTGACAGTGCCTCCCAAATCTCACTAGCCAGTTTTTTTCCCAGGCTCCAAGGCTGTAATTCATCCACAACCAACCAAAGCACAATGGGCTTCCCCACTCTAGACAATTATTTGCAAGCTTGGGTAAGGTCTGACCAAGATCCAGGAAGAGTTAATACAATTTCATTATCAAGAAAACTGAACTTAATATCAGGATTCTGGAAGAAGGGCCACTCAAAACAGGGAGAGAAGGCAGAACTGCTCTCACACTAAATTGGTGTCTGCTTTTTCTCCCTTTGGGGGATTATCCTTTGAGTTGGAAATGACAAAACAGAAAACGCTAATGAGGTGTCATGCCCAATATCAGTAGAGAGGAGATCTGAAAAAATAAAAGGTCATGAATATCAAGGGAATCAATGAAATTTTTAAAAAGGGGAAAGAAAGTGGCCTAGCAGTACCAGATTTCAAACATGTCGGCCCTTGATGAATTTTAGTCACCTGGCTCAAAAGAACTACATCTTTGGAGTAATAAAAGGCACTAGTGATTAAATTTGAAAGTACTATATATATATGCATACATACATACATGTCAACCTCAGAATCACTGAGAACCAATAAAAGGAGTTCCTTTTATCTCCTTAGCAAGGGTCTTCAGTAGATGTGGTTTCCATGGAAAATAACTCTTCCAACAAAAATCTACATCTGCAATCTCTTCAAATTTATTAAAGGAAATAAATCATGAACTCCCCTGATCAACTGCTAGTCACAGTGAAATGTATGTATTTTTAAAATTCTAAATAAATATATAATAGGGAATAAGGATTATTTTCAAATTGGTGTCTATTAACCCCCCTCAAAAAAAAAAAAAACTAAATTTTTAAAACTTCAATTTTGCTTTGTATAGAGGAAATAAAAAGTTTTCAGCATAATATAAAACAATCCCATCGGAATAAATAGATAAAATTTATACTTGCTCTAATAAAGCAAACACTTACAATTCATATTATATGTCCGTACGGTACTAAATTAAAGGAGGAAGACATCAAGAAAGGCAAACTGGAGAAGGTGGGGAGAAAGGGAGGGATTTGAAAAAATGCTTAAAGAAAATCAAAAAAAGAGAGAGGATTCTATTATACCACAAAGTAGTCAAAGAAGAGGGAAATGAAGTCAAAAGCGATAAAAGGCAGCCTCAAGAAAAGCTGGGGATACACAACTGATCTTTGGAGCGGACAATCAGGCCCTCAGGACACAGCGTGTCTCTGGCACTTAAGTAATGTACGGCGTCAGGCCCAGAAGGCTTCCTGCGGTACCCAAGACACCAGCCCCAAGGAGTCCGCTGGCTTCGGAGTCAGGGGAGCTAGGTAGAAACCGCTCACAAACTATGCTGCTCTGGGCAGAGCTGCTTCTCTCAGGGCCTGCCGCCAAGTTCTTTGATTCAAGATCCGGGACCATTGTACGTTTCCCCTCTGCAGTGGCTGTTAACGTCCCTTTCAGCCAGGATTTCTAGCGAGACCGAGGAGCCTCCCAACCCAGCCCATCCCCCAGACCGGGCGCACAGCGAACCTGGCTGCGGGATGTGACCCTGACTCTGACCCCCAGGGAATCACTTAATCTTAGGCTCTCAATTTGTTCAGGCTTTAAACGCGGGGTTCGGCCCCCGAAGCCCTTTCGGCTTAAGCTTCCTCACTAACGGGAGCTTTCCCGGGAATCCCCGCCGTCCTTTCTGGGGCCGGCGCTGCGAGCGGGGGAAAGCGGCCGCCAGCGCCAAACGCAGGCGGCCCGGCGGAGAAAGCGCACGCAGCCAACGTCAGGGTGGGACCAGAATCCCCCGCGCGCGCAAGGCCGGGGGCCATCCGACCGCACAATAGCACCTGCGTAGCGAGAGGAGCTACAGCCTCCGCTTCACTGCTCACTCTGCGCAGGCGCTTCCAAGGCCTCACGCACCGCTATCCGCCCCCCCCCCCCTCAGCTGGAGACCGCCGGCGCGGGAGAGTGACGTGGGCAGAAGCGACGCGCACAGAGCTGCTCCCCGAGTTTTCGCGTGTGTTTTAGGGAGGAAACTAGCGGAGGCGCCATGGCGGCCACGTCTAAACCCAAGCTGTCAAAGAATCTGCTGCGGATGAAGGTACGGGCGTCCCAGCGGAAGATGGCGTGGGGTCCCCGAGGAAGGCGGAGCAGGCAGAGAGGGTCGGGGGCCCCGAGCTAGTCCCAGAAGCGGAGGTCGGAGGTGGAGAGGGAAAGCCAGACCCAGAGGGCTTTGAGTGACAAACTCGGAGCTAGAGAGAAGGGGGCGGAAAGAGTAGTTTGAAGGTTTTCGGTGGGAGACGTACAGAACCAGAGGCAAGTTCTAGAAACGAGCGTTCCTCTGTTAGCGGGGCCCTTTTCCAGGTCACTTGGTCATGGCTTTCTGTAGATGTCCCCTCTGGGTACACATCTGGACATTTTGCTTATTTAATTATAGGTTCTTATAAGAATTATAAATTCTTCAATGATTTATTTAACTGTAAGTTCTTATAAGAATTATAAGTTCTTCAATGATTTATTTAATTATAAGTTCTTATAAGAATTATAAATTCTTCAATGATTTATTTAACTGTAAGTTCTTATAAGAATTATAAATTCTTCAATGATTTATTTAATTATAAGTTCTTATAAGAATTATAAATTCTTCAATAATTTATTTAATTGTAAGTTCTTATAAGAATTATAAGTTCTTCAATGATTTAATTGTAAGTTCTTATAAGAATTACACATTTTCAATAATTTATTTAATTGTAAGTTCTTATAAGAATTATAAATTCTTCAATGATTTAATTGTAAGTTCTTATAAGAATTACAAATTCTTCAATGATTTATTTAATTGTAAGTTCTTATAAGATTTATAAATTCTTCAATAATTTAATTGTAAGTTCTTATAAGAATTATAAATTCTTCAATAATTTATTTAATTGTAAGTTCTTATAAGAATTACAAATTCTTCAATGATTTATTTAATTGTAAGTTCTTATAAGATTTATAAATTCTTCAATAATTTAATTGTAAGTTCTTATAAGAATTATAAATTCTTCAATGATTTAATTGTAAGTTCTTATAAGAATTACAAATTCTTCAATGATTTATTTAATTGTGAGTTCTTATAAGAATTACAAATTTTCAATAATTTAATTGTAAGTTCTTATAAGAATTATAAATTCTTCAATAATTTATTTAATTGTAAGTTCTTATAAGAATTACAAATTCTTCAATGATTTATTTAATTGTAAGTTCTTATAAGAATTATAAATTTTCAATAATTTATTTAATTGTAAGTTCTTATAAGAATTATAAATTCTTCAATAATTTATTTAATTATAAGTTCTTATAAGAATTATAAATTCTTCAATAATTTATTTAATTGTAAGTTCTTATAAGAATTATAAGTTCTTCAATGATTTAATTGTAAGTTCTTATAAGAATTACACATTTTCAATAATTTATTTAATTGTAAGTTCTTATAAGAATTATAAATTCTTCAATGATTTAATTGTAAGTTCTTATAAGAATTACAAATTCTTCAATGATTTATTTAATTGTAAGTTCTTATAAGATTTATAAATTCTTCAATAATTTAATTGTAAGTTCTTATAAGAATTATAAATTCTTCAATAATTTATTTAATTGTAAGTTCTTATAATAAGAATTACAAATTCTTCAATGATTTATTTAATTGTAAGTTCTTATAAGATTTATAAATTCTTCAATAATTTAATTGTAAGTTCTTATAAGAATTATAAATTCTTCAATAATTTATTTAATTGTAAGTTCTTATAATAAGAATTACAAATTCTTCAATGATTTATTTAATTGTGAGTTCTTATAAGAATTACAAATTTTCAATAATTTATTTAATTATAAGTTCTTATAAGAATTATAAATTCTTCAATAATTTAATTGTAAGTTCTTATAAGAATTACAAATTCTTCAATGATTTATTTAATTGTAAGTTCTTATAAGAATTATAAATTCTTCAATAATTTATTTAATTGTAAGTTCTTATAAGAATTATAAATTCTTCAATAATTTATTTAATCATAAGTTCTTATGATAAGAATTATAAATTCTTCAATGATTTATTTAATTATAAGTTCTTATAAGAATTATAAATTCTTCAATAATTTATTTAATTGTAAGTTCTTATAAGAATTATAAATTCTTCAATAATTTATTTAATTATAAGTTCTTATAATAAGAATTATAAATTCTTCAATAATTTATTTAATTGTAAGTTCTTATAAGAATTATAAATTCTTCAATAATGTATTTAATTGTAAGTTCTTATGATAACAATTATAAATTCTTCAATAATTTATTTAATTGTAAGTTCTTATAATAAGAATTATAAATTTATTTAATTGTAAGTTAATTATAGATGGCACAGGGCCATTTTTTGGTCAGCCAGTCAATAAAACATTTATTAAGTTCCTATTAAGCCAATCAGTGGTTCTCAAAGTATGGTCTAGAGAGTTCTGAAAATCTCTGAAACCCTTTTAGAAGGTCTACAAATTCAAAAATAGTTTTTATTTCCAATAGGGTCAATGTCTATAAATATAATCCAGATAAACAAAAACGCTTTGGGGAGATCCTCAGTAATTTTTAATAGGATAAAAATACTGAAAACAAAAGTTTGAGAACACTGCTCTAAGGTATTAAAAAAATAAATACAGATCCTGTCCTCAAGAAGCTCACTGTTTAAAGGGGAAAACAACATGCAAACAACGATGTACAAATATGCTATATGCAAGATAAATTAGAAATAATCGACAGAGGAAAGACATTAAGCACATCAGTTCCTTAGACTTCCTTTAGAAGGAGGAGTTTTAGCTAGGACTTTAAGGATGAAAGAAAAGCCAAAAAGCTGAAATTAGGTGGGAGAGAATTTCATTTTGTCTTTTTTATTCCCTAACACCTAGAAAAATACCTGACACATAGTAGGTTTAAACGACTGGAAAATACTAGTAAATGAAGGTTCAGACTGAATTGGAAGAGAAGCTAGAGGTAGAGACAAGAAATGGTGCCACCTGAATTAGGACAGCAGCGATGAATAGGAGTTGGAAAAATGGAATGACATGATTTGTGAACTAAATTGGAAAAATAGAATGATGTGATTTACAAACTAAAACATGATGAAAGAATATAAACAGTGAAACAGTTTAGTTTAACGCTGAAGTTTGGTAACCAGAAGAACTGGGGATGTCATTGAAAAAAAAAAAAAGATCAACATGAGTGGAAAATGATGGAGGAAGGAGATAGTCCTGTTTTTAAATTTGAGGTGCTTGCAAGACATCCAGATATGGTCAGAAAACTAGAGAGAAAAATTGAGATTGAGGTAGACGTTTCTGAGTGAGCACTGAGGTTGTTTTGCTTTAAAATCCATGGCAGAGTTTTAATAGGTCTAAAGAATAATTTTTAGCCATTGTAGGCTTCAGAGAGAAAGGAAGAAAATAATACGCCTTTTCGTTTGTCTCTTTTTCACTGCCTTCTCACCTGACATTGGGTTTTTCTTTTTTATTTGATCATAAAATGGAATCTAATATTTTAAAATGTATTGTATTTTTAAATCAGCTAAAATTAACTTTGTATATACATCCATCTTAGTCTTTGAAAATGATTACAAATGTTTTGATGATAGCCTTGATGAAAATGTGAGAAGGAAACAGATTTTTAAAAATTTTTCTATACTAGTTCATATCAATAACCATTCAGTTGACCAAAAGATGTAGAAAAGATGAGATTCTTCTTTACAAAGATTGTTTTTCATTAAGGAATCTCTCCTGTATATTTTAAGATCATACAACATTCCTCGATATATGCCATCACAAATATTGTGATCCTCAGTGACCCTCAGTGACCTTGATAATAATCAATCAAGGGAGACATAAAACAAGAAAATAGTCTCACCAAAACTGGATGAATACCAAAGATTTTCATCAGTTTTGTCTTGGAAGATATACTGCCCATGATCCAGTTGTTTTTAGAGATTCCCTTTAGATGATGGGATTTTTCCAGTGCTTCCATTTACAGATGATATTCTGATAGCATTGAGCCCCAGGACCTTAAAATCTTCAGTATTAGTCAGAATTGGTCAGTTATTCAGTAAAGTACAAATGATTGGCAAGTGCCTATTGTCCAGACTATAATATGAATAGTTAGATGTCTATGTATTGACATCATTACTTGTATTTGGCATAGGCATTGCAAATGGACAATAAATTAGACCCAGAAGTAAATAGGAAGAGTGGGGTGGATTACACCTAATATTTTTTGTGGTGCTTTTATGATTCTACACTTCAGGAAGCTAACTCGTGTTTTAACGTTGGATTTCTATTGAAATTCTGTTTATACATCTTGTAATATTATCTTCTTTGGATCAGAGTTGCATTTAACACAAAGGGCAGAGGAGAGACACAAGTGAAAATGATGTACCTGATTCTATTACACTTCTTTTTATTGAATTTCTCCGATATTGCATTTTTTAAAATAAATTCAAAGTTTGTGGCATCAAGCAAGTCATTTAGTGTCATTTTTTCAACAGCATGTGCTCACATTTTGCAAATTAAGGGTTTCAAACTATTATTATATATGTTATGGTGATCATTGACCTTTGATGATACTATTCCAATTGTTTGGGACTGCCATGAACTACATCCATGTAAGACAGCAAACTGAATTGATAAATATTTGCATGTGTTTGACTGCTCTACTGACTACCAGCAATTCCCTATCTCCCTCTTCTTAGGTCCCCCATTCCTGGAGACATAGCATTATTGAAATTAGGACAATTAATAATCCTACAGTGACCTCTAAGTGTTCAAGTGAAATCTATGTGGCATATTTCATCATTATCTTATTTTAAGAAATTGCCACAACCATCCCAGCCTTTGGCAACCACTACCAGGATCAGTTAGCAGCCATCAACATCAAGGCAAAATCCTCTACTAGCAAAAAGATTACTGCTTGCTAAAGGCTCAGGTGATGGTTAGCATTGTTTTTTATCAATAAAGTATTTTTAAATTATGGTATACAGAATAATTTTTTTTATTGAAGCTTTTTATTTACAAAACATATGCATGGCTAATTTTTCAGCATTGACTTTTGTCCAAAACTTTCTGTTCCAAATTATCCCCTCCTTCCCCCCATTCCCTCCCCTAGGTGGCAGGCAGTCCAATACATGTTAAATATGTTAAAATACATGTTAAATCCAATATATGTATACATATTTATACAGTTATCTTACATAAGAAAAATCAGATCAAGAAGGGAAAAAAAAACTGGGAAAGAAAACAAAATGCAAGCAAACAACAGAAAGAGTGAAAATGCTATGTTGTGGTCCACACTCAGTTGCCACTCTCCTCTCTCTCTGGGTTTAGATGCTTCATCACTGCACAAGTGGAACTGGTTTGAATCATCTCATTGTAGAAGAGAGCCATGTGCATCAGAACTGATCGTCATAATGTCTTGTTGCCATATATAATGACTTCCTGGTTCTGCTCACTTCACTTAGCATCAGGTCATGAAAGTCTCTCCAGACCTCTCTGAAATCATACTGCTGGTCGTTTCTTACAAAATAATAATATTCCATAACATTCATATATCATAATTTATTCAGCCATTCTCCAATTGATGGGCATCCATTCAGTTTCCAGTTTCTAGCCACTACAAAGAGGGCTGCCACAAACATTTTTGCACATGTGGGTCCCTTTCCTTCCTTTATGATCTCTTTGGGATATAAGTCCAGTAGTAACACTGCTGGATCAAAGGGTATGCACAGTTTGATAACTTTTTGAGCATAGTTCCAGATTGCTCTCCAGAATGGTTGGATCCATTCACAGTTCCATCAATACACATTAATTTTTTTTAAAACAATAAATAATATTGCACACTTAAGAGACTACCATATAGTATGAACATTTTTTTTTATTCACTGGGAAACAAAAAAACTCATATGACTCATTTTATTTCAATATTTGTTTTGTGGGGTTGAATGGAACAGAACTTGCGGTATCTCCAAGGTGTGCCTGTATTTCTTAACAGTGACCTTTGCTTAAAAAGAAATAAGGGATGTTATACAAGAAAAGTATGATTGGAAAAGAGATAGACCAGTCATGTAATGATAAAAGATGCAACAGGTTGACAGACAACCAAGAGAAAGAACTCCAGATTGTTTAGCAAATTCTCTTAAGTCAGTCAGCAAACATTTACTAAATATTTACTATATGCCAGGTACTATGTTAAGGATAAAAAGGAAGTCAGAAACAGGGTCTTTGACCTCAACGAGCTCTCATTATAATGGGGATGGGTGACAAGACACAAATAACTGTACATATTAGGCATATGCATTGTAGCTGGAAAGTTATATTGGGGAAGGGAGAATGGGCGTGGATGAAAGTTCTCCCTTAGAATATTGAATTTGAGCAGAAGCTTCCAAATATATGGGAACTGAGGAGTTGAAGAGGAAGACTGACAGCCATGGAGTCATTAGATGGAATGTCAGGTTTGAGGAACAGCAAGTAGGCCGTTGTAAATGAAACATTCAGTTTGTGGAAAGGCTATTGTGTAGAAAGATTCAAAAGATAAAAGGGAGTCAGGTTGTAAAGAACTTTAAATGCCAGAGAGGATTTTATATTTGATCTCAGAGGTGATGGGAGTCCTGGAAAATATATATATATATATATTGAGGCAATGGGAGAGAGAAGGAAACGGTCTGACTTTTGTTTAAGAAAATCCCTTTGACTTCTGAGTTGAAAATGGATTGGAGTAGAGAGAGACTTGGGACAAAATGATAAATTAGGAAACCATTCCACTGTTAGGGAATCTCACAAAATGATTTTCAGAATATACCAATTGCGAGAATAAAATCTTGGATCCATGAAAGTTTTAAAGTTAATTAAATTTAAAAACTGTCTTCATCCACTTACTTGGCTGATCACATTGTTTTTAATCTGTCCAGTTCATGCAAAGAGGATTGGATGCAGAAACTAAAAAACAGCTAGAAGAGGAAGAAAAGAAAATAATCAGTGAAGAACACTGGTATTTGGATTTACCTGAACTTAAGGAGAAAGAGTAAGTTTATGGGAATTTGTATCTGTAATGTCTCATTTATTCTAAAGAAATTTTCTGTAATGAGAGTAAATCAAATGTAAATGAACTGCCTAGGAAGATTTGCTAATCTTCTTCTTTCTGCATTTTGATGCTATTGGCCGGGGGAAAAAATTTATGAGGTAGTATATTCAGACTTGATTTTTTTCTTTAGTTAAACCATCTCTGTCTTTTCCCATGTGTCTACTAAGAACCTAAAATTGGCTAGTTTTGCATTTTATTCTTGGCTTTTATTTGCTACTCGTTATTGCAAATATTAAAGAAATGGTATTCATATAAATATATTTCCCCCTTTAGGAGTTTCATAATAGAGGAGCAGAGCTTTATGCTTTGTGAAGATCTTTTGTATGGAAGAATGTCATTCAGAGGGTTTAATCCAGAAATCGAGGTATTTAATAGTTACTCCAAATCTGAGATTTTTCTAATTTAATTACTTCTGCCAGTAATAGATTTTTTTTTTTTTAAATATAGTTTAACCTTAATGGAAGATAACAGGTCTTAGAGTACATAGAACAGCATCTGGTCTTATCATTTGAAACTGGGATTTTATAATCCCAGTCTTATGTAAGAATATCAGGATTTTGATTCAGATAATGATATTTGTAGCAAAATTTTTTTTCGTTGCTCTTTACCAATGTATCTCCCTTTTCTGTAACTGAAGTTCCCTTTAAATTATTGTGTAAATTAAATTTAAATTCTTATGCATAGGATATAAAGGCAACCTATGACACATTCTTTTATCAATCCATAGAGTGGTTATTGCTAGAAGAGACATTAGCGGTCATCTGGCCAGCCCCCTAATTTTGCACATGAGGTAAGTGAGGCCAGAGATGAACTGATTTGCTTTCAGGTCACATACAATTTATGATTCCAGAGCCAGAATTGAAGCCACCTTATCTAATTCAGATTTAGTGCTCTGTCTACTATATTGTACTTTAAGCAAATGATCGTTGCCTAATTTATCTATTTTTGTTCATCTGGATTTTCATAAATCAGGTTTGTGATAAAGTAAGCTTATGCAGTAAAGATTTGTTCCCCCTTAGTTAGAGGAACTTTAATTATTTTATTTAATTCATCAAATTCTAACTGCCTCTATATACTCCTGTCATTAGTGCAGGGAAGCAGTGTGGAGATGAATTTACCAATTTCCCTGGTTTTAAGGATTTATAATTTGATTAACCAATGTGGTAACGAGAAGATAAGGAGCTAGGCAGAAAGAGGACGAAAATTGGTAGGAAACAGCCCTGAGAAACAAGGAAAGAGGATCAGATATGCCTAAGAAATGAAAACATTCCACCTTGCCTTACTTGTGTAAAAATCCACAGAAGGCACCAGAAGACCTAAGGGTTATGATCAAGTTGGGAATCTTGGGCTAGCCCCTTAAAGGCCTTGGGTCTAGACCTACCATAAGCTCCTAGTAACAAGAGAACTTCAAAATATTTTGTGTTTTCTTCACAAGGTGAGTTAGGAAGTGTCCTTGTCCAAATGGGCAAGAGTCTATATTTCTAGAGTGTCGTATACAAGTATGGTCTCTGGGGTCTGCCAAACTAGGTATATTAATAAAATAAATAGCTCATCTTTATGGAGCATTTCAAATTTTATAAAGCACTTTATGTATATTCTTGTTTGATCCTCAAAGTAGTCCTGAGATTATTGGCATTTTCAGAGAAATAAAGTGACTTGACCTTTATTTCAGAGCTAAGAAATGTCTTAAGCAAATTCTACCCTAGGTCTTTTCATAGTGTGATCTGTTCACTAAACTACATTATATAATCCTTCACCTTCTGGACTAGAGCTACTTAACTTTGGCTTTTGACATGCCTACTGATAACATAGCAAAACTGCCATCTATAGTATAATTACATGAAAACTCAGTAAAGACCAGACTGATACCATTTGATTTGTGCCTCTATTTCAAATACACACAAGGATCTGTGCATATAAGCTCAAGTGTTAGAAAACGAGGTTGGGACAAATTTCTCTGACTTAAACAAGAGTTGAGTCCCCAAGGAAAAAAAGGTGAATATTAGGGTTTGTACTCCCATACCAACCTCAGGAATTGCAAGGGCTCCAGGAATTCCTGTGTCCTAGTTGAGGTGGGACTAATCCACTTAAAGTTAAGGAGTATTTAATGTGCCGTCATGATAACATTTGGAAGCACCTCTGAATGAACAGTACAAAAGAGATTTCTATAGTGGTCTCATACAAAAATCTTCTAACAATCAATGCTATGTCATTTCAATTAATCTGGAAAAAGCTTTCCAAATTTGGATTGCTAAATATTTATTTACCATTTCTAATTTTTAAAAAGGGGCAGAATGAGGGTAAATTTTGGTATTATTTCATAGACTGTCATGTAACAGAAGCAGAATTTACCTTAATGAATAGTGTAAGAGTTTATTCTTCTCCAAGAAATACTAAAAATGGCACAGGAAGACTTAACAATAAGACTGTTTGGGGCAGATAATTAAGGGCATAATCCAAGAGGAGAGGGCATGGATAGCTTATAGTCAGTACTACTAGAATGACCACTCACACCAGTGAGATCACAAATTCATTACAGTAAATTCTACATCATAAGGCTTTTGAAAATTGGTAGTTTTCATGTGTAAACATATTTATTTGTTTTAGTAATCTGATAGCTTGGGTGGGAGAGACAATTTGAAAAAAAGGAAAAAAAAAACAGTAGAAAGCAAAAAGTTTCTGGATCTAGGCAGAAATTTATACTAGACAGCCAAATTTTAGGATTCTTTGGTTACTTTTATCCTTAAAATCTGTGATGCTTAATTAGAAATATATTAAGTGGAGATTTGAGTGTTTCACAGAATGTAGGTTCTAATTTTAGTCTAAAACATATCTATAATCTGGGTTTTCTATAGAAGCACATCACAAAATAAGCATTCTACTGAGGTGTTCAATTTCGATTGCTGCTCCACAGTTGTTTGTTCCATCACCCATCTTACAGTAGCATTTATATAATCTGGCAATATTTGTACCAGAAAGCAATCTGGAAGGAACAAGCATTTCTTAACTTTCTCCCGTGTGCTAGACACTTTGTCTTACAAATATTATTGTATTTCATCCTCATAACAACTCTGGGAGATAGGTGCTCTTATAATTCCCATTTTACTGATGAGGAAACTGAGGCACAGATGTTAAATGATTTGCCAAAGATCCACAGTTAAAAATTATCAAAACGTTTTAAAAATTATGAAAGATTGTAAAAATTCTGAAACTGTCTTCTTGACTCCAGGCCTGGAACCTATCCATTGGAAATACCCCAAGACAGGCAATATTCTGTGATTCTGTCACCTCTCCTCAAATACAATAGTAACCTACAAATGCAGTGACAAACCCACTGGACTGGAAGTCAGGAGTCACTAGGTCCAGTTTTCACTCTGCTGCTGACCGTGTGATGACTTACCTTTCTTTGGGCCTAAATCTTCTCATCCATGACATAAGGATGACCTCTACCGCTCTCTTTTATTTAAAATGCTGTGAATCTGAGTCTAAAATTTTTTCAAGTAGATATATCTTAAGTAATTTTATTTTATTATTATTATTGCTGAGGCAATTAGGGTTAAGTGACTTGCTTAAGTGTCTGAGACCAGATATGAATTCAGGTCCTCCTGACTTCAGGGCTGGTGCTCTATCCACTGCACCACCTAGCTGCCTATTTTAAGTAATTTTAAATGGATTTCAAAAAAACTTGGAAGTTCAAGTAGAAATTAAAGATACTTGTATTTTGAGAGGGGATAATTAGCATCATAAAGGAAATGGACTCTGGAGTAAAATTTACCATCAATACAAACTTACTTCTTATATATTAAAACATAATGATTCCATCTACATAGGAAGGACTATATGGGAAACTTTTCAATGTTATAGAACACAGCTAATCTTATAAAGCAGGTAGCCAGCAGATAGCTCTTTGATATACTTAGAGGATAAGTGACTTGCCAGCAACACACAAGTGAGTACCAGGTGGGATCTGAACTTAGGTCTTTCTGAATCCAGGCCCCACACTTTATAATGCCATGATCTCTAAATGTTATTGATAGTTTATAATATCTAAATTTTTATATGATTACTATAAGTGGTTTATAGAAGATTAAAGTATACTTAATTAGACTAGTCTGGGGACAATACTTCATAGTAAAACAAAATGATTTAGGCATGAAGATTTATTTATTCAAAACAAAAGAATCTTTAGAATATCTTTCAAACAAATTTTTTTACTAAATTCTATAACTTAAAACCAGGTTAGAAGTTGTTATTTCTAGCAAAAATCTAAGCATTGAACAGGTGACCAAAGTAGAATATAATTCTTTTTTTTTTTTCCCTTTCCAGGTAATTTATTTTGTTTTCAGTATAAATTTCTTGACAGAATTTTGCTTGTTTCTAGATAGACACCATCTCTGATAATAAGAATGATAACACTATTGTCACCTATGTTACATATGCTCAGATTGACTTGGCTCATTACCTTATTATTACTTTTTAACTTGAGAAAAATTTTGAAATTCTCTCTGGTAATAAGTAGACAAGAACAAGATTATGAACAAAACATACTTGGAAACATCAGGAATTATTCTTTTTGTTGTATTACATGTAGCATTTTGATGATTTTATTTAAAGAGTTGTTTTTTTTTTTTTTTCATGTGTGACATGATATATTGTTTGCTTTCTTAATGAAGGAGGGAGAAACTGAAGAATTTGGAACTCAAAGTTTTAAGAAAGGAATACTAAAATATTAAAGTATATATTTAAAAAGACATTATGATATAAAGGATAGAGCACTGTATTAAAAATAAAACATGTGAAAGATTGCCCTAGGTTTGCCAATGATATCTATAAAGACACTTCATTTTTCTGTTGTTTTTTTTTTTTTTATCTAAAACATGAAAAGATTAGATTGTATAATCCAAGATCCAATTCCAGCTCATAGTTCTATGATTCCATTTCCTTCAAAGATTGGAAATGTGTTTGATATAATTTTAATTGATTGTAGAATATAATTCTTACAAATAAAACCTGTATCCTTCTTGGCAATCTCAGTTACTAAAGTGTGTGTGTGTGTGTGTGTGTGTGTGTGCGCGCACGTATATATATACATATACATATATTTTTAAAGCATCAATGTCCAGAACATTATAGGACAGTATTCATCTTTGGTTAGACTCAAGATGCTTACTATTACGAGCAGGGCACTAGTCCAAGACTAGCGTGGGATCCCACTAGCTAAGAGTTATACAAAGAGATAGTGTGATAGTGACAAGTTACAGATTTGTAGTCAGAGAACCTGAGTGTTACTTTTAACTGTTAATTATTACGTATGTAATTTCACCTTTCTTTTTCCAATTGTGAAAGGAGGGGAAGAAATTATATGCTTTCTTAGATCCCTATAGGTTATAACTTTTTTTGTCTTATAAGCTTCTTCTGTAAAAGAAAAGGCACTGGCTTAAAAGTCATAAATCCTGCATTCTCTTGTCCATCTGTGCTATTAACTGCAAGCGTCTTAACATTTGTGGGCCTCTATTTCTCCAGAAACTCAAATCTACTTAATAAAATCAGGGGATTAGATTAGATAATGTCCACAATCCCTTTTAATTCCTAATAATTTGTGATTCTATGATTTCTATTTTTCACATTGTATAGTTAATAAATTAAAATTGTCTTCTGCACAGCCAGGATTCTTGCTGAGACCACAGAACATCTGGGTTGTGATGATGAAGTTGTTTAACTACATTTGGAATTGCAGAGCCCCCAACACACATGTTTTAATTAACATGCTTTGACAATTACAGATGCAATCATCTTCCAAATTGACGCTAAACCAGCTTCATGCAATTGGGGTTGTTCATTCTGTCTGTCCCTTCTAATTCCTCCATACCTATCAAATCAAAAAAGACTCTCATTTGTATATAGTTTGTATATCTCAAACAGCCACTGACCTTCCTATTAAAACTATGACTGGATATCCAAGATACAGTTTGAAAATGTTTTCATTGAGTTAGGTTTTACTTTGTGATATTAAGTAGTTTCCTTTACTCTTATTTCTTGACAATAAGTAAAGGGTTAAGGGAATCACATGATCCTTAAAATAAGGAGAAAATCCTTGCCTGCATTTATTTATTTCTAGTAGTATGACATATTTAGGACCTATTCTTTTGACTTGTTTTTGTTTATTTTCTAAGCACTGTTAGCTAACGGTGTTAGAAGTTGACATTTACTTTAATCCTTTATAAGTTAAGGAGAATAGTTTGAAATGATTCCTCTCCTACTTTTTTCCTGCTCTCCCTTTTTTCCAGGAAGAAAGCAGTCCTACATAAAGCCAGAGCTCTAATAGAGCTAACTCTAATGCTCTGTTTTTTTTATTATTATTATTACTAAAGCTTTTTATTTTCAAAATATCTGCATAATTTTCAACATTTACCCTTGCAAAACTTTGTGTTCTGTGCTCTTATTTCTTTTCAAGAAATTAATGGTCCAAATGAATTCCAAAAATAAAGATGAAGAAGTTGAAGATGTATCAATGGAGGCCGATGTGTCTGATGAAGAAATGGCCAGACGGTAATTAGCCATTACTTTTTAGAAAACCTTATAAGACCATACCAAGTATACCCCAACATACACTGGTATTTCTGCCACTTGTTCTCCCTCAGGGTTGGGACTTCCATGGGCTAGGGAGAGGGAATAGAACAGGATGATGACCCTGAGAACACATTATTTGAATCAATATTCTTTTCTAATCCCAGCCTTAAATTGTTGTCCACCCCAGGCAGGCTATTTTAGTGATTCTTGATAACATGATAATTGATACAAAACTTATTCCTTTATTTTAGTAAGAAGTAAAAAATAGCATGACAATGAATATATTTATTTTGCTCTAGGTTTGTGCAATTCTTCTGACTCTAAGTCTCTGTTGCACAATCTAGGCTTCTACTACTGATGTTAATTATGCTTAATAATCTCATTATAAATACCACTAGAGATTATTGAAAAATCATAATTCATACTTCTAGTGAATATCTTTGACAAAGAAGATGTAATTCAGTTCCAGTTGATCAATGATGGACAGAAGCAGCTACACCCAAAGAAAGAACCCTGGGAAATGAGTGTAAACTGTTTGAATTTTTGTTTTTCTTCCCAGATTATTTTTATCTTCTGAATCCAATTCTTCCTGTGCAATAAGAGAACTGTTTGGTTCTGCACACATATATTGTATCTAGGATATACTATAACATATTTAACATGTATAAGACTCTTACCATCTAGGGGAGGGGGTATAGTGAGGGAAGGGAAAAATCGGAACAGAAGTGAGTGCAAGGGATAATGTTGTAAAAAATTACCCAGGCATATGTTCTGTCAATAAAAAGTTACAATTAAAATAATAATAATAATAATTCACACTTCTAAAACTGAATTTGCTATTATAATTTCTTTATAGGTATGAAAGTTTAGTGGGCACAATTGGAAAGAAGTTTGCTAAAAAGAGAGATCGAGCACAGTATGATGAAGATGAAAATGGTAACATAAAATCAGTTAAAACTAAGAAGACATTTTTAAAGCCTCAGGAGTAGACTAAGCAAAATATCCAGGAAGTTCTCTGATTTATTTTGAGACTTTCTAATTAGAGTTGGTTGTGTAATTAGTAATGTTATTATACTTATTTGTAAAGAAATTTGTAACTTTTGAAACATATTCTGTTCCAGAAACAGATGTGGGATGGATGTTATACATCCTTGGCTGAAGGGTTGTCATTGACTGTGGGGTTTTTAACCTTGATCTGTTAAACATAACAAAAACAAGCAATTGTTCCCCAAAGCATTTCATTTGAGAAAATAGTGGTTTCTTCCACCTGATCATTTAATTCAAAATCTTGGATATAAAATGACAGTACTGTTTAAATTGTCCTTGGTATGTTTACACTATATTTTAAAATATTAATTAAGATAAGCCAATAAATCCATTTGGGAATAAAGAAATTTTATAGCACAAGTCTTTTATAGGGGATTCATTTATTTGTACATATGGACGGGATGGAAATTTTATCATTGTGGTAACTCCCATTCTATGAAATAGTCTTTTGCTGTCAACTGAGATTACTGCTTCTGGCATTCTGCATATTTGTCTTGATGAATGTTTACAGCTTTTAAAGATGGAAAAATATGTCCTGAAATAAATTTTTTTTCTTTTATATATTTATTGGTTCTTTTAGCCAGCAAATTAAACCCTATTATGTATAGTCTACTGCACTAGACCAAGGAGAACACAAAAATTAATAGGACCAAATCCTCATCTTCAAGTTGTTTACAATCTAGCAAAGGAAAAAAAGATAGGAACACACATGAATTCAGTACAGTTTTAAAAGTACTTAAGTGACATAGTACAATGAGATCTTTTTGGAGAGAAGCACTTTCATTTGGGGAAATAATTTATACGTTCAGGCAATTATATTTCAATTCAGTAATTTAATATCAAATAAAGAATTTAAAAATTTTTTTTGTAACTCCCTCCCTCAGTACTATTATGAGAAACCAATGAGATTATGTGTATATAAAGGTGCCACAGTAGAAGGTGGCAATAGTAGTAATAATATAGCAGGATACACAAGTTTATATTCTGGTTTGCAAAAATATTTTATATCACAAGTATAAATACAAGTTTATATTGTAGTTTGCAAGATATTTTTCACCACAACAATCTTAAAAAATAAATTGTTCAGGTGTTAATCCATTTTATGCGTGAGAAAACTTGAGATATAGAAGAGGCTAGTGATTTGCCTCTGGTGACAGCTCATTTCAGGAGCTAGAGTTCCTAGTCCTGTTTTCTTTCTACTAAGAGTGCTATGACTAAGAGATAGATCCTTTATAAATAATGATTCAAAGGCAACACCACAACTGCTTAACTGAAGCAACCTAGAATGGTTGCAAATCAGTCCAGGACAATTTATTAGCATCTACTGTGCTAGCAAGAGCACTGGATTTTCACAGAAAACTGCTTTGAAATGCCATTTCCAACAGTGTGGCCCTGAGCAAGTCCCATAATTCTTCAGAGCTTCACATTCTTCATCTGTCTGAATCTCATTCCTCCCAGAAGACTGGCTCCTCATCTGCAAAATGAAAATAATCTTACCTAAGAAGCTTACGGAATTGTTGTGAGCATCCAAGGAGATAATCAAGTATTTATTAAGCCTCTGTGGCCAAGCATTGTAGATACAAAGACCAAAGTGAAAGTTGCTGTCCTCAAAAAGTTACATCCTATCGGGAGAGTACACCTAAGCAAATATCTATAAAATGGATTTAAGGTGACTGCACAAGAGGTGGCAGTTTAATTGGGATTTAGGAATTTCAAAGCTGAAGCAGGGAATGTATTCCTCCAAGATTAGGGAATGCTCAGTGCAAAGGCATGAAAAATGGTGACAAGCATTTAAGTGCCTACTATGTATCAAGCACTGTTCCACATGCTGGAGATACAAAGAAAGGCCAAAAGTACTCCTTCTCTAAAGGATCTCAGTCTAATGAGAAAAATAACGTGAACAGCTTTGTAAAACAAGGTTAATGTAGAATAAATTGAAGATAATCTAAAGAGAGAAGGCACTAGCATTAAGGAAGACCAAAAAAAGCTTGGACATGAAAGAAACAAAGGAGACAAGGAAATGGAGATGAGGAGGAAGAGAATTGCAGGGTTGGAGACAGTCACTGAAAATGCCTGAATTGGGAGGCCGGTTTGACTAGACTGTAGAGTACATGAAAAGGGGTGGTATGTAATAAACATACAAAAAATGGGCAACAGATTGAAGTCCATTCTAAAGGGTCTTAAATGCCAAACAGATAAGTTTACATGTTACCCCAGGAGCCACCACAGTTACTAAGTAAAGGAGTGACATGGTCAGACCTGGACCTTAAGAAAATCACTTTGGCAACTGTGGAAGATAAAGTGCAGTGGCGAGAGAAGTCTGAGTAAGATGTGACAAAGGGGCAGTGTGGATGGAGAGAAGGGGGACTAGTATGAGAGATGACGAGAATTTTATTAGCTTACTTATAATGCTTCAAAGTTTGCAAAGTGCATTTCCAATACTCTCATTGGATTCTCACAACAATCCTGTGATATAAATGCTAACATTTTCTCCATGTTAAAATTTAGAAAACTAAGTAAAAAGTGTCTGAGGCAGGTTTCAAACTGATCTTCTGACTCCTTGTCCAACACTATAGTAGGTAGCACATGCTGCTTCCCAACTGACAAAAGTGATGGGAGAGATTGTAGGCTGATTAAACAACTTGTTCTTCCTGAAATTCTTCATGGGATTAGCTATCAGTTGGCGGTTTACTAGGGAAAAAGAGCCTCAGGGTGCAGAACACATCCCCAACACACCTTTCACTAATTGAAGAGTCCTTGGATTAAAAAGTTAGATAAATAACCACTCCCTTAAATCGATGGATTTTTCACAACTCAGTTATCTGTTGCTACTGTCAAGTCAACTTGACCTACTTGAGCTGTTTAATCTGAAAGGAAGGAACAATTCTGGAGCCATTAAAAAGTTAGATAAATAACCACTCCCTTAAATCGATGGATTTTTCACAACTCAGTTATCTGTTGCTACAGTCAAGTCAACTTGACCTACTTGAGTTGTTTAATCTGAAAGGAAGGAACAATTTTGGAGCCCAGGTTTTTTTTTGTTTTTTTTTTTACATGTTGAGATGGCAGGTGAGATGAGGTGAGTTAATATCCAACAGAGGACAATACAAGGATTGTCATAAAATGGAGCAAACAGTTCACTGGACTTGGAATGCCTACGTTTTTACCCTGACTTTTCTATAATTCCATGTGTTAACTAGGCCAGTTTCTTCATCTTACATTAAAGTCAAGGCTGTGCATGTAAGAGAAAAGCTGTCTGTTTTCTTCAGGGTTACTAGTGGCATACTCTTAGCCAAATATTAAGAGCAAGCCTTGCTACTTCTCCCTTTTCCTAACTGCCTAATGGACATCTCTACTTGAATATCCGACATACCTCTCCTGACTGACCCCCACACCCCATTATTTGGTGGCTGAACTCTTATCACTTTGATGGCCTGATATGGGAAGATTCTGACTGTTCAGACTATAGTCTGCAACCTTACTCCTTCAGAATTCCCAGATCTGTTGGGGTTTTGTTTTGTTTTGTTTTGTTTTACATTTTCTTCTTTTCTTCCTTTGATTTTAACTGATTCCTTTTTTTTTTTTTTCAATCTTTTCTTATTCCTGCTCATTCTTTTAAAAAAATTTTTTTTAACATTTTTATTTAAATTTGAGTTCCACATTCCCTCTCTCACATTCCATCACTCTCCCTGAAATTGTAAGCAATCAGTTATAGGTTATACCATGTGCAATTATGTGAAACATTTCCATGTTAGTCATTTTGTGTAAGAAGACTAGAATAAAAGAAAAAAGTGAAAGAGTGAAAAGTAGCATGCTTTAGTCCATTTTCAATCTATATTAATTCTTTCTCTGCAACTGGATAGTATATTTCATAATTAGTCCTTTGGGATTATCTTGGATTATTGTTTTGCTGAAAATAGTTTAAGTCATTCTCAGTTCTTCATTCAAAATTGCTGTTGCTGCATACAATGATCTCCTGGTTCTGTTGACTTCACTTTGCATCAATTCATGTAAGTCTTTACAAGATTTTCTGAAATCCTCCTGCTTGTCACTTTTTACAACACATGATATTCCATTGTAATCATTATAGCACATTTTTTACAGCATATATATATATATGTAAAATATTCCATTATAATCATATACCATGGCTTTTTTAATCATTCCCCCATTGATGGATATTCCTTTGATTTCTGATTCTTAGCCACCACAAAAAGAGCTGCTATAAATATTTTTCTACAAAAAAGTCTTTTCCCCCTTTTTTTGGATGTCTGGGATATAGACCCAGATATAGTGGTATCACTGGATCAAAGGGTATAAACAGTTACATAGTTCTGTGGGCATAGTTCCAAATTGCTTTCCAGAATGATTGGATAATTCATAGTTCCACCAGCATCAGTGTGTTTGACTGATTCTTGATGTCTCGTGGAGTCATTTCTACTTGCCCAATTCTAATTTTTAAGAAACTATTTTTCTCATCTGTCGAGGGTCACAGACAGTAGGGTATGCTGGGAGAGGTATAAGACCCTTTAGTCCAGTAAGGAACCCCGCTGACATGTCTGTTTGCTCCCCATCCCCCTTAAGGGTGTCTCAGCCTTCCCGAGAAGTCGGTGTGTGACAACCTGTGTTGTAACTAGCAGTTTTGCTGACATGCACACAATAGCAAGTTGTTTATGTGGTCACCATGCACAGTATCCTATAGTTAGGTAAGTGCATTATGTAAGCATAGGGTATATAAGGTTGAGGGTTTCTTTGAATAAAAGGACTCCTGCTTGACCATCCTCCAGAGTTCCGCCTCTTGCCTCCTCACCCAAGATCAGGGCTCAGGCTGGTCCCAAGGTCCTCCCTTGAGCAGGTTCAGACATTCAGCTTCTTACTTCCTTTTCCACTGTCTGCACTGGGCAGCCCCATGTCCCTCATTTACCCAAGGGAAACAAACCTTTCCTGAGTTATCTTAAGCCAGAAGATTGCTTCACTTCACCTGTTTGTGGATTCGGTCACTCCAGAATCTGTTTGAAGGCTTGATTTATCAGTTTCTGAGGGAAACCGGAGAGCTCAAGGAGCTTCCACACTTCTGTCCATCATCTTGATGGCCTAGTTTATATATATCAGAAGCAGGCCTTGAATCTGGATCTTCCTGGCTCCCATGGTTCATTCTGCCCACTAAACCATATTGCCTCACAGGTCTACTACAACTCTAATTATATAGTTCACTAAAGCAGCACTGACTTCAGTTTATTATAAACTCCATTTATAATTAGCATAGACTGAACATATACTATAGTATAAAATTATATAATTAGTTTTACTGTGTAACTAATACATAACTTATGTAATTTCACAAACATAAGATGGAAGAAGTAAGGATAGAATAGTTCTGGGGGGAGAAGAAAGACTTGGGGATCTCCATGAACTGCAAGGTCAATATGGGACAGCAATGTGATATGTGTGGCAGCCAAAAAATCTAATGCATGTTGCACTGCATTAAGAAGGGAAGAGCATCCAAGAAGAAAAGGGATAGTCCCATTGTACTTTCCTCTCATCAAACTTTATCTGGAATACTGTGTTCAACTCCAGGCATCATGATTTATGAAGGACAATGATAAATTAAAGAGGTCCCAGAAAATGGCAAGTTTGTTCATAAGGGTCAGCTGAAGGAAGTGGGCATGTTTCCTTGGAGAAGGGAGTTTTGGGGACATGAAAGCTGCCTTCAAGTATTTGAAAGCCTGGCATGTCAACTTGTTCTATTTGGTCCCAGAAGGCAGCTCCCAAGAGTAATGGGTTGAGGTGGGGAAAGAAGAAAATTTAAGCTTGATATCAGGGTGAACAGAACTTCCTCACAATTCAATTTATCGAAAAGTGGAATGAGCTATTTCAAGAGTAGTTACCCAGTCCTCGTAAGTATTCAAGCAGAGACTGAACTAGTGTCAGATTTGTTAGAAGAGTGATTCTTTTCATATATAAGTTAGGGAAGATGGTCAATGAGGTTCCTTCTGACTCCAAAATTACGTGATTCTCCTGCCCATCTAAATTTCAAGAATTAATCATTAAAGACTGACATTCCAGCCACTAAATATGTTTTCAATGTTTTTGATGATGAGCTTTCTGAAATCTCAATTCCACTCTTAATGGGGAGTTTTGTTTAAATGTTTTGGGGAATTTTTGCATGCAAATCAAGGTAGAAACTTGTATTTTTTACCTCAAAATAAAATATGCAACATTTATTAATAAAAATGTTTCGAAAACTTGCTCGTCATGGTGCATCTGTTTTCTACCCCAATTATTATTCCATAGATTTTTCCTTACTAAATGGTAAAAAATCTGTCACCATGCTTTGGCACAAGCTTTCTCTCGAGAGAAATATTGAATATGTCCTTAAGGACCTTGTCAACCTCTTCATCCTTCAGAATTTTAAACTCCACCAAATCTGTGTTTTCCTTATAATTGAATATTCTGTGAGTAAGAGTCCAGCCAACTAAACAGTGAACTCCTTCTACTGTCTGCAGAGAACAAAAAGACTTGCTTGTAAACACAGACTCAGGAGAAGTCTGAAGGTAAATATTTACAGACTCAAATTCTTCTATTGTTCGTGGCTGGAGAGTAAAAGAGTAGATATGACGGAATTCACTTTTTTCCAAGAGATCAGAGTTATGAAATTCTGAGTTTGGAATAAATTGTTTCCGTCTTATTTGGTCCAAGTACCAGATCCCATTGTCTTCTTTCAAACGGAAAATGCAAGGAGTCTGAAGTTGATCCTTTCCAGAGACCAATTCCATCGGCTGCCATATTTGGTAAGAACGGCCAAATGCACCATCCACTATATAGCTTCTCTCACCTATTGTGACCTTTAGAAGCAGGTGAATCATAGTACTACTATACTGCTTCTTTATGTTACTGTAAACATACCCCCCTAAAATTGTAGTCTCATACCCCATTGTAGTTAAGACCCAAAAGAGAAGGTGATTGACTTCCAGACACCATCCCCCCCTCTTCTTCCTCACAATCTTGTCGTACACAGCCTCTAAACTCAGTTTTATGGGTATTCCACAGTGAATGTCCAAGTTCTCAAAAGGCACAGCCAGGACATGATGCTGCATCACTTCAGTTAAAGTCTCCAAATCCATCTTCTCCCTGGAATGATTATAGCCAATCCTTGCAAAGTATTCTCTGATGTCCATGTTCCCTGTAACAAAGCAATGCAGCTTCACTGAATGGCAGAATACTGGGAAGTAGCGTGTATGAAATAAGACAGGATAGCACAAGCAAATAGAGACTTTAATAGCCAGTCTAAGAAATCTGATAGACTGGGCAGAGGAGTGAGAGGATCAGATTTATGCGTGAAGATTAGTTTGGCAAAATGGTGAAAGATGGATTGACTGGGGAGAGAGGGAGCAATTTCAACTATCAAATAATCTAATTGGGTGACAGGGATCCTTGTTAGTATGGTGGTAATAGAGATGAGACCATTTATACTTTCCCTTAATGGCAATGCTTTCCCTCTCTGATTATCTCCAATCTATACTAAATATATCTAAGGTATCCATAAGGGAGGAATGATAGCTCTTCCATCAGACTGTGAGCAGGAACAGGACTTTTTTTGTTGTTTTGTTTTGTTTCCTTTCTTTATATCCCCAAGACTTGAGACATTGCCTGGTACAGGAAAGCTGTGCATTAATAAATATTGACACGGTGTCTGAAAGATATTTTAAAGAAATAATTCTGGGGCAGTTAGGTGTGGATAGAGCACCAGCCCTGAAGGGAAAAGAACCTGAATTCAAATCTGACCTCAGACATTTAACACTTCCTAGCTTCTGACAGAAGAAAAGAGGGTTAAGGAAGAAGTTTGGGGAACACTTACTTTAAGGGAAGTGAAGTTACTAAAGAAGAAAGAAAAGAAGCAATTATTTAAAAGAAAAAAAAAAAGGAGGAAAAAATATCCCAAAGGATGTGAGAATAGTTAACAGTGTCACATGCTGCAGGGTCTAAGAAGGATGAGGGTTGAACAAAGGACACAGGATTGGTAAGCAGGTTGTTGGCAATCATTGATGGGCAAATCAGTTTCAGTGGAACTGGGGGAGAGCAAAGCTAGATTTCAAGAAGAAAGAGACTTTGGACTTAAACAGTTATAGATGGCTGTTTCAGGAATTTTAATCACAAAAAATAGAAAAAAACTATTTAGCATTTAAATATGGCAAAAGAATCAAAGTAAATTTCAATCCCAAAAAGCTGACAATGAGCCCACATTTTATTTTGGCCATAGCAACTCCTCAATACTGGTGATTAAAGCATGGAAGGATTTCAAACTGTTTTGCCAGAGGGCACACCCACAGTGATAAATTCAAGTCTTGTTAAGTACTGAAGTAATTACGATGCTGTTTGTAACAATCTCTTTTTTGTTGTTGTTATAAACAAGCTATAATTTGAGTGCAACCACTATGATCATAGATTTGTTCAGTTGTCTTTCAGTCATATTCAATTCGTTGTGACCCATTTGGGGTTTTCTTAGCAAAGATCCTGGAGTAGTTTACCATTTCCTTCTCCAGTTCATTTTTACAGATGAGGAAATTGAGGCAAATGGCGTAAAGTGAATTACCTGGAGTCACATATTTAGAGGCTAAGACTGACCCCTAATTCTAAAACTGGATTTGAACTCAGGAAGATGGATCTATGTGACTTCAGGGTTAGCACTCTATCCATTGCACTACTGATGGTAGATTTAGAACCAGAATTTGTGGTTCCTTTTTCCTCCCTCTGGGTCACACTGTGGCAGGGCCAGGATTCAAACCAGATGCTGCCCTAAACCCAGCACTTTATACTTTTCCATACAGTATTTTTGAGAGATTTCACAAAATCTGAGATCTTAAATGGGGAGAAAAATTGCATATTTATTTTCACTAAATTCTAACTGATATTTAGAAGTTTCTTTAATTGTGAATATAGGCAATAAAACATGATTCTAAAATGGAAATGGGAGTCCATTAAACTTCACCAGCTTGCCAAAAGTGTCTATGACACAAAAGTTAAGACTTTCTGGACTTGGGATAATACAGATTGGAGAGAACCCAATCAAAGTACCTCCTCCTCAAAGATTTTTAGGCTAAGGTCCATAAACATTTTTTTTAATTCTGATAACCATATTTCAATATAAGTGTTTTCTTTTATGATCCCATGTATTTAATTTTATGTACTTTAAAAACATTACTCTGAGAAAGGAAATCATAGACTTTACCAGACTGCTAAAGGCATGTGTCATTTAAAAAAAAAAAAAAAAAAAAAGTAAGAATCCCTTATCTACATGGTGGAAGTTATAAGGTGGGTGCTAGAAATAGACCAGCCTAATGCAGCCAGTTTGGTAAACCGATTACTAAAGCTGTTATGGATGAAACTGCCCAAATGTGAACTAAAAAACACAATCTCTCTTGTATTCTAAGAGCAGAGTCAATCTAGCAGAGTGGCAACAGATGTCCTAGGTGTTCTTGGTCTTCCTAATTCTACCAAAACTTCATTTCGGGCAAAAAAGAAATACTCAAAAAAGAGAAAGTAACAGTTTTAGGAAGAATACTCCTAACAGCAATGAGGAAGTTCCTGGGGACGGGAGCTGAGAGATGGGACTGCCTTAAGTTCCTGTACTAAAAAGCAGCCTATAGGGACTCAATACTTAGAGCCTGCACTTACCCCAAGCAAGGCTGGTCAGGGCTGACCAGGACTTCTTCCCAGTCTCAATAAACAAATCTTCAGGGACTTACTGGCTTTCCAAACAGTTCTGAAGCCGGTTAATATTAAGTCCCCACTTCTTTCCTGATCTCCTGCCGGAGGCCATAGACTCTTGATTCTCATTGGCTATGGGGCTGATTTATTTCTAGGGCTGGTTTCCTTTCCATACCCCGAGATTTCTGGGACATGTAGTTTGTATTAAAATCCACTTAAATAATGCTCAGACCTATTTATTCATTGAATGGTCTGTCCTTTTAGAAACAGAGAATATGATCCCGATTCCTTCCCCCAAGAAATAACCATCTAGTGGAGGAGATGAGGTTTACATATACAGAGCAATTGTAATGCCAGAGAAACTAAGGCAAGACAAAGATTAGAGAGTTTTTTAATATTTTATTTATTGGAGAGCTTAATTGATTGATGGGATCACATTCTCGTCTCAAAGTATCCAGTTTTGAATGGGAGACTCCAAGTTTTTTTATAGGACTCCAGTGAGAAAAGAAACAAAGACAGAAGGCAAAGAGCGGGAATTTTCAGGGATGGACCATAAATTTGGTTTTGACAGATTGGTGGTGAGAACTATAAATTCTTACTAACTGGAAATTAAGGAGATGTCCAGCTAGAGAGGGAAGTCTGACGAAATAGAGATATCTCTACATATATCCAGGTATCTAAAGTCTTATCTTTTGGAATGTTAGAGTGGCTAGTACAGCCCTAATTATCAGCCCTAAATGACAGAAAAAAAGGGAAGGTTTGCATTCTAATTCAGGGAAATTGAGATATTATAATTCAGGGAAACTAATGTGGGGAAACTGGGTTAGAACAATTCAAGGAGACTATGGCATAACATCCCACACTCTCTCTTCTGAATCTTCAAATCATTGAAGCACCTTCTCCTAGACACCTGGGAGTTCTTAGCACTATAATTTTGACCACCTCCACTTGAGAGCGAATGAGGCGAACAATATTAGAAAAGATGCAAGGACCTATGGCAAGGGCAAGGAGAAGGAGAAGCAAGGGTCCCATGAGGGATGTAATAAGGGTAGTTAGCCATGGGGAGGAATTAAACAGAGACTGGTGCCAGTTCTTTCCTTGCCCCTACTCCAGTTGTCTAGACTCAAGATCCTTACGAACCAGAGCCAGACTTTCCCTGATCACCCCAGAGTTATTCACATAAAAACAGCATTCCTTGTATAGGGTGGAACACCTTTGCAGAAACAGTAAGGTAAGACCCCCCACAATTTTGGAGCACCATCTCAGCTAAGGAATCGACTCGATCTGAGTCAGGTCTGTGGTCATTTGTGCACTTAACTCAGCAAACCCTGAACTGCCCGTCAGGAGGGCTGAGGTGCTGAGATGGCACTTGCGAGCCTGAGCCCTCCTACAAGGAGAAGGAACACCTGAGCACGTCTCTGTGTAATAGACTCCAGGGGAAAAAATGGGACCGAAAGTGGCCTCATCCATCCCCTCCAGGAAGAACAGACAGGCTGGGAAACACTGCTACCAGGATACAGAAAGGATCCGGATTTCTGAGGAGGGTATCAGAGCAGGGAAACCATGAACCTTCAGGGGCTTCATACCAAACTGCAACGTCCGTGGAGGATGCTGAAATGTAATTAAGGAACGGGGTTACAGGACTGGAGGAGAGAGTCAGAAAGACTTGTGGAAACAGTCACAAGACAGATTCCTAGGCCTTGAAGATTCACAAGAGTACTTTTCAGCTGCTCCCAGGAACAGGTACACTGAGAAGTAGTCCCAGGAACTGTCAGCCAGGGCAATTCCAACAAAATAAGGGGGTTCAGAGTTAAAGCAGAGCCAACAATCATGGTCCAGCTGGGGATTTATGGAGTTTAAATATGAGTGTACTATTGGCATTAAATCAAGCATGGAGTGGGGACCAAAGGAGTTAGGGACTGGGAGGTCAGGATGGGTAAGGGTAGGGGGACTTTGGACCAGGGCAAGGTCTTGAGGTGCCAGAGGTGTCGTTGGCAGAATAGGATCAGCCAGGGTTGATATTCTAGGGGGGACTAATAAAGCAGTCAGAGGTGTCACGGGGCCCTTGGAGGGAGGTGGATTTTTACACTGAACTAAGAAGTAGTGGCTGAATTGAAAACTGCTCTCTGCCCGAGAACAAAGGGTGAACCTTCGGAACTTCTCCCACTTCTGGTAGGATGGTTGTTGGATTGTTAGAATGATGCGGGGGTTCTGCATGGTGGTCTGGGTCTGCTGATCAAAGGTTTGGATGGTCAACTTAAAGGAGTTGCCTCCTGGGATTGAGCACCACCCAGCATCAGACCCCAGTCAGACTGGGTGGGGGGGGGGGGTCTCTAGGGTCTCCAAAGTAGAAGCAGGGAGCCAGAGGTGATCTACTGTCACAGAGGGTTCTAAATCTGATTAGTAAGTGGCAGAGAAGGAGGGGCCTCCCCAAAATTTCTAAAGGTCATGGTGGGCTTCTGGGTGTGTAGGTTTCCTGAAGCTTTAGAAAGCAGAGGGAAGAGGAGGGGAACTAAGGAAGAGTCCCATGGTGTGGCACTGCAATTACACTTCTGGAGAAAGGATGGGTGGGCGGGGAGGAGAGCGGAGGAAACCCTTAGGGAACGATGTCTTAAATCAACAAAACAGACGGATAATTCACACAGAACACAGAACACTGATCACACAAACATTTAACATATACAAGTTAAGGGCAAACTCCTGGAATTTCAGGAATGCCCATCAAGGAAGCCTTCAGCTCAACACTGAGCTTCCCTCCCAGAAACCCAAATGGAGCCCCCCTTTTCTTTCTTTCTTTTCTTTTTTTTTTAAGGCTTTCAAACTCTAATTTGGTGCATTTCTCTGCCCTCACAGAGAATGCCCAGATATTAAAAAAATATACAGAATCAGGATTGTGCCAATAGTGTGGCACCCAGAACCAGACCCAGAACAAGTGGCACCCAGAACACCCAGAGTTGTTCTAAAACTCAGAACCAAATGGTGCCAGGGCACCCAGCCAGATTTATTACCTGAAAAATATTCAGACCAGATATGTTTTAAAGAACTCAAAACAGATAACATCACACTGCTGATGTTTCCCAGAAATTAACACCCACCAGCGTTTTATTCTCTCTGGGGCCCAATTGCTAGCAAACAGACAGACAGACAGACCGAATTGTGTCCCAAGATACCCAGACTTACTCTCTGAGCCTTGCTTGGATTGAAGACTGTTGTCCTTTGAGGAAATTCTGGAATAGACCGGGGCTAGTCTCTCAAACAAGGAGTCCAGACTTTGTCGCCCCCAAGGCTCCAAGTGGAAACCCAAAAGTCCCTAATCTCTCATCCCACTCTCAGTTCTAATATCTCACCAGGAGCCTCCAAAATGTAATTCTGGAGACCCTGAGGCAAGATCGAGATCAGAGAATTTTTAATATTTTATTTATTGGAGTGCTTAATTGATTGTATGTGAGACTCCAGGTTTTTTTTTTTTTTTTAATAGGATTCCAGTGAGAAGAAAAACAAAGGCAGAAGGCAAAAAAGATTTTCAGGGATGGCCCATAAAATCAATTCTGACAGACTGGGAGTGAGAACTACAAATTCTTGCTAACTGAGAGTTAAGGAGGTATCCAACTAGAGACAGGAAGTCTGAAGGAATAGAGGTAAAGATGTCAATTAGGTATCTGAGATAGGACCCCTGAGTCTTATCTTTTGGAATGGTAGAGTGGCTAGTACAGCCCTAATTATCTCACCCCTAATAGACAAAAAAAAAGGGGGATTGCATACTAACTTAGGGAAATTGAGATATAATTCAGGGAAACTAATGCAGGGAAACTGGGGTAGAACAATCCAAGGAGACTGTGGCATAACACAATTAGAGATTACAGAAGAGCACAAAATCAAGAAACCAAATTCTGCTGATGATCATGAAATCCTTAATCTAGAGCTAAAAGAATCTTAGAGACTATCTAGGCCAGTGCCCTTTTTTTTACAAGTGATTTTTTCCCCCAGGTTATATACAAAGTAAAAAATTAGTCAGGTTCTGAATTCAGTTCACCTGCCACAAAATTCCACATGTGTCTTTCCACTGCCTATTTTGATTTCATTCTCTGACTGAAACAGAAAGGAAAGAAGGAAGAATGAATAACTGGTGAGTGAATTAGGAAGCATCTGAATGGCTCAGTGGATAGAGTGCTGGGCTGGGAATCAGGAAGACCTGCTGAACTCCAATGGGGTCTCAGGACTTAATAGCTCTCCATTGGAAAAGAAAATGAAGAGCCATTCTAGTATTTTTACCAAGGCAACTCCATGGCCATGGATAGGATCAGGAACAACAACAAAAAGTGAATCAGTTTGTGAGTGAATTAAAAGGTGACTTATGCATCAAGATTTGTGTAGCTCAGGTACCACACAGGTGGTACTTTTCTTATAGGAGAACATAACACATAAATGGAAACTAAAGTTGAAAAGTGGGAGAGAAGAAGGAAGGATGCCAGCCCAAGAGTATGGTGACGGCCAAGAAAAGAATAGAGCAAGTTAGCTTAGGAGTAAATGTGCCAGCATTGCTTGAGGCCCCAAGGGCAAGAGTTCTTCTGATGGGAACAGGAGAAAGCCAAAATGCAAGCAACGTGGCTTGGAGAGGGCAAGGAAATTCAAAGAAAATCAAACTCCCTCCTTCTCTTCCCCAACAATAATGTGACCCAAATTTCTTCTGGGTTGCTCCCCTTCCCAAATGTGGCCTTCTTTTCTAGTCTCATTTCAGAACCTGAAGAGTTGTAGGTGTTAGGGAAGGTGCTAGCCAGGACTCTATGACCATGAGTGTAGTCCAATACATATGAATTATTAACTTAAAGCAGTAGAGGGCTTACACCAGACCCTCTGAATGATACCATGTTAAGGAGAGGGCGGCAGGGAACATGTAGAAGCCACCCACAGGCAGTTCAGTTTGTTGTTCAATAGTGTTTAACTCTAACTCTTTGTCTAACCCCATTTGGGGTTTTCTGGGCAAAGACATTGGAGCGATTTGATATTTCCTTTTCCAGTTCTTTTTTAAATAAGAATAAGGTATCATATCTATTCATGAAAGATAAAAGAAAAAAAAATACTAGGGACTTTTTAAAATTAGAAGAGGAAGAGGAAAAAAGAAGAGGAGGAGGAGGGAGAAGAAGAAGAAGGTTAGACTAAATGATTTCTAAGATTCCTTCCTATTATAAATCCTATGATTTCTATAAACCCTTGTGGTTAAGCATGTTTGCATGTTTTGGGGGGGGCAGATCTCAAGGCATTGACAATAGTAAAATAATAAAAATGGAAAGATTTGTGGTGGCAATTCAGGATTAGGTCATTGCCTACAGAAGGATTATTTTTTTAAGAGACTCCAACTTATTGATATAGAAAGAAAAGTAAAAATTATGTAATACAATGCTATTCATGGCAAAATACCTAACAAAACAATCCAGTATCAAGCAGACAGTAAATTGTTGTACTACAAATATAAAACTTCAAATATCCTTGAGGATTCAACAAACAAAAAATACCAAATTAGGACCATTATTATAGAACTGTTTCCCCACAATCACCTAAACATTATCCATAAAAATTATAATGTTTTTAATAGATGTCATAAAAAGCAAAACTAATATTCTTCAAAGTACAATGGAATTAAAGACTTTCAGAATAAAAAGGCATAGCAAAAGACATCAAAACTATTGTGGGATCTGGCTAAAACGTGTTGTTGTTTTTGTTATTATTTTGTTGTTGTTTTCACTCATGTTTTACTCTTTGTGAACCCAATTGGGTTTTTCCCCCCTGGGAGTCAGGCAGCCAATGAGTTTCTGAGACCAGATTTGAACTCACAAAGATGAGTCTTCCTGACATCATACCTGGGTACCCTGCCCACTGTGCCACTTAGCTGCCCTAAGGCAGTCATTGCTAATTACTGAAATGCCAGAATGCAACAACAGCAACAACAACAAAATTCCTGTCTTCAAGGAGCTTACATTCTAGTGGAATAGAAAACATTCCTAATAAAATCCCCCTCCCACCCTTCCATGAATGCTGCAATCTGAGGACAGTGACCTCCTTACTGATCTTCCCATAAAATACTTCATTCCTTGGCTTAATGTTTTCACTTGATATCTTCATCCTCATCTCTATCGCCTAATATCCTTGGCTTTCTTCAAGTCCCAGCTAAAATCCTACTTTCTAAAGAAGCCTTTCTAGATTCTCCTTAAATCTAGTGCCTTCTTTGGGATGATTATTTCCAATTTATTCATATAAACTTCCAACTTATCCATGGCTTGTTACAGAGTCATTTGTATGTAGTCTCCTTCTTTAGACTGAACTTTTATAGGACAAGGAATATTTTTCACCTTTCTTTGTATTTCTAGCTTGTAGCATGGTACCTAACATATAGTAAGTACTTCATAAATGTTTATTGACTGACTGACTAAATAAATAAACATCTTAGGATCACAGAGAGATAACACTGAGACACACTAAAAAGTAGAGATCATCTAATCCCATTTTTTCATAGGAAAAAACTTGGACTGAAAAAGGAATGGACTTGATCAAAATAACCCTGAGAATAAGTAGTACAGCTTTCTTCTAATTTTCTATGCTCTACAATCAAACTTCCTGAATTATTTAATTCTCTATTACCATTCCCTCAATCAAATTATTTTCCAGCTTCCAGCTGTGACTTCACCATAAACTCTTGGCACTCATGTGTCAATCCCAGTTATCTTCTCTTTTAAGTCTGCCTGATCTTTTCTTGTTCTGTTCACTTTGACCTCCTTTCCCTATCCTGACTTCTTGATACTGTGTGGAATAGAGAGAAAAGGTGAAGAACTTACAGGAATATGTGAATTCTTTTTCTGTATTTTATTTTCATTATTTCTGTGTTTTCCCTACGACCTGTATAATAGGTGCAGGCCCATATTAACTTGAGTCTTGGCTCGCTATAAACGTATTTATTTAACCTGAGCTGATGACATTTATCAGTATTTAACATTTAACCGATATTTAGTCTGCTTTCTATTATCTGAAGCCTGAAGGCCTGATTTTCTGTTTCCCAGAAATCAGACAATTTCAGGGAAACAGAAACCTTCCATTCCAATTTCTCTGGATAGCAACAACCAATTAGATTCTTCCCCCACCCCTTCTCAATGCTCTCTTACTTGTGATGTAATCTCTTGTATAAAAGCTGTGTATCTTAACTATTACTTTAGCCCTCCTACTACAAGCTTTCTCTTTCTTATCTTGTGATGGGATGGCTCATCTTCTGGAGGTTTTAATAAACAACCTTTCTGCTTTCTGTTTTGAGTGATTTTTGAGTAGTCATTTTGGGTAAGGGTCTTCTACATCCCACACAATACCAAAATTCAATTTTACTGAAATGGCACACTGTCCTGCCCTCACTGGAAATTTAGTCATATCCTAAATGGTATTACACATATAACTCCCAGTTAAGTAATCTCATTCAATTCTGAATTGAATTGAAGCTCCAAGCCTCAGAGGGCTAATAAAAGACAATTCTGAATCCCACATCTTTGCCCAATTCCTAATCAGGAGTTTTGTCCACTAAGAAAACTTTCTTCTTAGTAAATTCCGTTTTGCTTTGGGTTTGAGAATTCTTTGGCAAGGGATCTGCTGCATGAACCAGAGGGGATCTCTTACCCTCAATTCTCTCACCTCATTATTATCTTCCTCAGTTTCTGTTTTAATATCTATTTAGGTAAATGAACTATTTGCTATTTGTTATATTTGTTCATTATGGAGCTGATATTTGGAGGAAAGGGAATCAAACCTTGAATATAGAAGCTGAGGCGTCTCTTTCTAAACTAATGAAAAGCAATCAGGAGTGCTGCTTGAAATCTTTAAAGTTCCTTTCCCTATACATACAACATTTAAGGGTACAGATTTCTAGTTTAGTAAGCATTCTCTTTAAGGAGAGAAGAGTAACCACCTTTTGGCCCCAACCTTTTGTTTCTTATTATCCTGGCAGGAATTAAAGTCTCTCTCTTGGAGAGGAATGAGAAAAGAGGAAGAGAGATTCTAAAGAAATCTCTCCTTGTGTTTCTACAAGTCACTTTGAGACAGCCATAGTACATGTGTGTGTTTTGTCTCAGAGCCTAAAATATAACCTCCTGAAAGGCAAGACTAAGTGTCTAATAAATCTGGGTTTTTTCACAGAACCTGTTATAGATCTGTAGATATAGTGGCTGATGAGCAAATAGATATTGAATGAATGAAAGAATCTGTGAGAAGCTTATTAATATTATGCAAGGACTCTTCATTTTGCCAAAGGAGTCCTTCAAAGCAGTCTGGGGAATTTTGATAGGATTTAGTATACATTTGCCTAAGGTAAGATTCACCTGCCTTGTAATAGTAGTATCAAATAAAAGTATGATAATTCTTCCAATAACCAGTCTTCTGAGAATGAACTACCATTATAATTATGCCAACCTCTGTCCCACTAACTTTGGAGAGATATTCCAATGGAATGGGCTTTTAGAACATTACTGTCAGAAATATTTCTTGCTCTGTTCTGTTTATCTTGATAAGAGCAAAATTTATATTTTATTTTCCCCTGAAGTCTTTGGAAGGTTCCCTCCCTGTGTGGTAAGATAATTTTACCTCTGGTAATAAAGTTAATAACCACATGCTAGCATAGTTATCTACTTTGTTACTCAAATTACTACTTTATAGGTATTTCCTCAAAACTGGATTTTTTTAAAAATTGTAATATTTTGGAATAAGATATGAAGTGAGATATTGAATTTATCCTTCAGGAAGTTCTCTACATTTTTATCCTTTATAATTTCAAATTCTACTAAGCTATGATTAGTGTGTTTGGTTGTATAAATCTTATGTCAGGGGCTTCCTCCTAACATTTAAGGCCCTGGTCATTTTGATGCCCTCATATTTCTGATTCATTCTCTGGCCTTCTGAAGGAAAGTAAAAAGTGAGTTCTTCAAAGTCTGGTTCACTTGTACCCCTAGATGGTATTTGCAAATGTTAATATATGGCACTAACCCTTAGGGTGGCCATTTGCTCCTCTCACAAACATGCAGGCTCCAAACATATAAGTAAGTTTATTTTTACAAGAAATAATACAAAAATGTGCAAATCAATCAAAAGAAACCTTTTATCCATTCTGGTGGCATATTTTCTCCCTACCCAAGCCCATGGAGAACTGTACTATCCCTACAAATAATAGAATTTGTCCTGGGTCACAACTGCTCTCCAAAAGATGATGCCATCTCGTCAGCAGCTAAACCAAGGAAGAAGCTAATTCATGCTAAGATCCAGAATATTCCTAGGCTATTTATCTTTCTGTTCTGTATCACTGAATTTCATAGTCTCTATCTTAAAAACAATAGGCCTCTTAAGGTGCTGAGCAATCACTTGCTCAAAGGAGTGCCCCCCTCTTTCCTCCTTCTGAGGAAGCCGGTTTGCCTAAGTTTTAAAGATAGAAGTTTTTTTCCTATGCTTTCTTCTTGCTTGAATTTCTACTCATCATTTTCTCCAGAAGCCATTGAACTGGATTATTCATTATGGCCACCACCATTATCATCATAATTAAGATTTATATAGTATTTACTATGTGCCAGGAATTATACTGGGCATTTTACAAATATCAACCATTTGATTCTCACACCAATCCTGGGAAGTAGGTGCTATTAATCTCATTTTATAAATAATAACCATAATCAATAAACATTTATTAGATGCCTACTATATTCCAGCAATTGTGCAAGGCACTGGGAATACAAAAAAAAAAAAAAAAAAAAAAGGCAAAATAGAGCCCCTGTCCTCAATGAGCTTACAATCTAATGAAAGAGGGAGACAATATGCAATATATACAAAGTAATTTTATAGAGAATAAATAGTAAATAATTAAAGGAGGGAAAACAGTAGAATTAAGAAGGATTAGGGAAGACTTCCTGTATAGAAAAATAGAAAATAGGATTTTAGTTGGAACATAAAGAAAGTGAATGAGGTCAGTGTAAGTGGAGGAAGGAGCATGTTCCATGCATTGGGGAGAGCCAAAAAACATGCCCAGAGCTGAGAGATGAAGTGTCTTTTTTGTGGAACATCCAAGAAAGAGGCCAGTGTCATTAATCAAAGAATACATGTCAGGGAGTAAGAAGGAAAGGTAGAAAGGGTACAACTTATGAAAGAATTTGAAAGTCGGAAGTTCATTTTGTATTTGCCCCTGGAGATGATAGAAACTGGAATTTTTATTAAGTTGGGAGGGTAACATGTTTGGACTCTGTTTTAGGAAAAATCTAGTACCTGAATGGAGAATAGCTTGAAGGGAAGAGAGATCTGAGGTAGGCAGATTCATCAGGAGACTGTTGCAATAAGGTGTGAAGTGATAAGTGTCAGAACAGAGGAGGTATCCTGAAGAAATATAACAAAGGTGAAATCAGCAGGCTTTGAGAACAGCTTAAACAAAGGGGGAGGAAGGCGAGATACAGTGGAGATTCTGGGATGGGACTCCTCTAACTTTTGAGCCTGAGGAACCGGGTTTTTGCTGTTTATTTATTTGTCCATCTTTCAAAGAGGACATTTTGACTTGCAAGTGAATTTGAATTTAAGTGAGGGAGGGTTGTGCAAAGTCACCTGCCTCACTTTCTCCTCCAGAACCATCTGATCCAGTGGCCAGAGACATCAGGATATCTGAAGATGGCCCCAGATGTAGTGGAGACCTTGGCCTTTTTAAGCTAAGGTCTTTCCCATAGACATAGTCATTTGTCTGAGGCAACATTCATTCAGGGATTAAGGGTAGATAAGAAACGAGGCCAAAAATGTCTGCTTTTATCTAGTCAAAAACAATTCAATCTGGGAGGGGGAAAGCTTCGGAGTTTCTGGCCAAAACAGAAATGTTTGGGACAAAAAGACCTACCCAAATTGACTACTACAGAGATCACTCATAGAAAGCAGAATTATTTATTAGAATCTCAAGAAGCGGACCCCATCCTGGTTTGTGAGCCAAATTCACAGCAGAAGAGAGCCATTCCCTTGAAAATGTTCACAATATTTATACATTTCAGACAAAGAACCTCCAAAATCCCACCCTCTATATGGTATGATTGGTCACATAAGTCTATTCCCCTATTTGGTCAGTGGAATGCAGTAGATGTATAGCTTTCCCACCAGTGTCCTTCCTTGAACAATGGAATATAGTCCAGACTTATCTAAAATGGCATGCTTCCTACCACGGATCCTCTTTTGGGTGGTGGAATAATTCAGATTAGTTCAGGCCTAATCTGAAACCACATGCTTCCTAAACTGAGGCCTTTAAGGCTTTAGCTAACAGGCCCTGATCAATGTGCTTAATCTGTAAGTTCTTCACCCTTTTCCCACACAGAAACAACTGTTATTTACACTCACTTTGAGTCATCTTGGGGGAATGGTATTCTGTATAGTAAGATGGAAGGTATAGAGTAGAGATGGGTACAGAGAGAAAGACAAAAAGTTCTGTGTTTATAAATACAGAGAGAAAGAGAGAGAGACAGAGACAGAGACAGAGACAGAGAGAGACAGAGACAGAGAGAGAGAGAGACAGGAACAGAAAAATAGAAAAAGAGAGTGTATTTAAGATGTCTACTCAATTTTCAATTCAAGATATTTGAAAAACACCTTGATATAGGTGATTGGAGGTCAATAGAGAACCCTGGGAAAGAAAATTAGATTTGGGTATAACCAGCATAGAGATGATCAAAAAGTCCAAGGGAGCTAATGAGATTACTAAGTAAAGTAGTATAGAGATAAAAGAGAAAAGGGTCCAGATCAGAATCCTAAGGGATCCAGCTGCAGGAAGGTATGATTTGCAGGAGAATCCAGCAAAAGAGACAGAAGAGGAGTAGTCAGATAGGTAAACAGAAAACCAAGAGAGAGGGGTGTCAAGAAAAACTAGAGAGGAGAGAATATCTTGTGTTGTGCCACAGTCTCCTTTTATTGTTCTGCCTCAATTTCCCTAAATTGTCCTGCTTCAGTTCATTGAATTATTCTGCCTCAATCCCCCTGGTTACAAACCCCCATCCTGACCATTAGGACTGAGACAATTGGGGCTGGGAGCCCTGACCATTAGCATTCCATAAGCAGATAAGTTACTAAGAGATATGCCTAGTGACTACTTCATTCCCAATTTATCAGAATTTATGGTCCTACCCTCAACCTGTCAGAACCAAATTGATAGTCCCTGCCTGGAAATACCCAGGCTCACCAGTGTTTGGGCTCCACCCTTTGCCCTTGTCCCCTGATCACTTGGAGCCATATATAAATCACTGGAATCTCACATTCAATGTTGGATTCTTTAAGACGAAAGTCCAATTTAGCCCTGGAGGCAGAATGGATTCTGCTCTGCCTCCAGACTATCTCTCCCTCTCAGAAACCCAAATAAAATATTAAAAACCCTCTTATCTCTATCTTGCCTTAGTTTCTCCAGCATTACATTTGGAAGAAAAAGTGGTTAACAGTGTCAAAGACTGCAGAGAGGTCAAGGAGATTGAGGATTGAGAAAAGGCCATTGGCTCTGACAACTAGAAGATCATTAGTAACTCTGGAGAGAGTAGTTTTCATAGAATGATCAGTTTGGAAGCCAAAATGCAATAGGTTAAGAAGAGAATGAAAGGAGAAAAGGAAGAGGCACCTATTATAAATAGCTAGCAGATTTGGAAAGGTTAAATGTGAATTTTTTCAATATCAAAGAGACACAGGCATATCTGTAGGCAGAAGGAAATGAACCAGTAGAGAGGGAGAAAATAAGTGAAACAACTGGGATAACAGAGGAGATAATCTGTTGGAGGATATGGGAAGGAATCAGTGAGGAAATAGAGGCATATGTTGTTTAGGTACTTACCCAACATCACAGGGCTAGTAAATATCTGAGGTCATATTTGAACTCAGATCTTTCTGATTCTAGACATTAAATTTTACCACTATGCCACTTATCTTCAAATTTATAGCTTTAAGAAAATGCTAGGAAACAACAGCAGAAGAGAGAAGACCTAGTAGCTTCTCCAAAAACAAACACAAATGATACAAAGAGGGAGAGAAGGAGAAAAAACTCATTATAACCAACTAAACAGTGAATCCTGTTAGCTGTCTGCAAAGAGTAGGACTTATAGGTCAAGGAAGCCTCAAGAGAAGTCTGAATGTAAGGATTTGAACCTAGATCTCTCAACTCCAGCTTCTGTACTCTTTTCAAAACAACTTACTGCATTTCAGAAAGTAGAAAGGGGGATGGAGAAATAGATTCTAGACAGAGCAACATAGTAAAGTGGAAAATAATTTCCATTTTTCATGGCTAGAGAAGAAAAAAATAGCTACGTCAGAAATCATTCTTCTTTTATTCTGCCAAAGTGATATTGCTGAAGCAAAGTCACTTCCCCTGCTCTATGAACTCTAGATTTTCCTGTTGGGGTTCAAAAAGACCTCAAAATGTTGGGGCTCCAGACTGGTATCATGAGGTGTCTCAAAAGAATTGCCAGCTTGGACCCATCTCCAAGTCAAGGGGTAGTTTATTATAATTGTAATGCCAATTAAAGCAGACTAAATTCCAAAAGAAGTTAGCAAAGAACCAGGATCAAGAAGATAAATTTATAGGGAAAAGTTAGCGAAACCAGGTGCTTCATGTCACTGCTATGCTAATTTTATGGTTAGAGGTAGAGTTGTAAAGTGAGCTGGTTCTGACTTTGTGCACACATGTAGTACTCATGGATTTTAGGCTTGAAACATCCCTAGGTCAAGTGGTGGACACCCAATTTTGTTCTGAACTTGTATCAACTTTAAGCACCTCCTCTCTGTTGCTCATGAGTCTCAGAAACTCTATTATCACTCACCAACAAGCTGCTGTCTGACAGCCAGGAATATTTGTGGCTTTAGCATCCTGGTCATATAGAGTAAACTGGAGCAGGATAGCCTAAGGAAAGAAATTTATCATTTCTAACTACATTACTTCCAAGGCCACATGACCTTGGGATTATTGCTAAATCTTCCTCAGGAGCTGCACCGCAGCTTTTATTTGTTCTGAGATCAAATGCAGATTGTTTTGTTTGATATTTAAAGATCTTCACACCTCATCTAGACTTCAACCTGCTCTTTTACCTTACTAATACACTATTTTCCTTCATTTACTCTTTTCTTCTAGCAAAACTAACTTTTCTGCTGTTTCACAAATATTAAATTCCATCTCCATATTTAAACTCAGCAAAATGAACCTTTCTGAGTCTGTGCCTGGCACTCTATCCACTGTGCCACCTAGCTTAGAATCTCTAATTTTCTTCATAGCTTAGCTCAAAAAACCACCTCCTCTCTTCTCCCCATAGTCTCTTCTCCTTAACTCCCTCCTCTCCTCCCACTTCCATTATCTTATTTTTATTTTGTACATACTCATACCTATGCATATTATTTCCTCCACACCGATGAAGCCAGAACGATGTGGTTAAGCCCAAAAACCAATGCAATACCCTTGCAATGTTATTTTTCCCATAGTATTTACCCTTTCCTCTTGTTATTAATTTCATTACCTCATTTATTGCAGGGTCTGTTTGTTGTTGTTGTTGTTGTTGTTGTTGTTGTTGTTACCTTTCATTAAGCACTTGCTGAGAAACTCATCATTTTTCCCTGGATACCTTCTTAACTTAACCTAGTTCTGAACCTAATGTCTAGACCCCAGGACATTTGGAAAGGAATTAGTCCTATTGTTTGAAGAGGTTGCTTCTCATTAGAAGCATCAATTTGTTGACTTTATTAGCTTCTCTAGATCCACACAGTTGACACAAATAACATCAGGAATTCATACTTTAGTCAAGTAACAAATAACAAGAGAATAAAGGTGTCATCACACCCACACATTCACACACACAACTATGTAAGTGTACAGTGATAAATTAGGCAAAGATTAAAGCATGGATTAGGGGTTCTTCACCTAGGAGCTGTGAAATGTTGGGTTTTTTTTTTAATTTTGACCATTGATCAATATAATTTGTTTCCATTATAATTCCATGTATTTTATTTTATGCATCTAAGAACATTATTCTGAAGAATCCATAGGAATCACTGGACTATCAAAGGGGTTTATTATCCAAAAAATAGAAGTTAAAATCCCTTGCTAGGGATTCTCATAGTTAAAGCTTATTTTCTTTCCCTTTTCTTTTCTTTTTACAATGTTGTTTCATCATGTCTAAATTCATATTAGAGCTGGAACTATACCAAGAAAAGTTCTGCCAAGGAGAGACACTTTAAGATTAGCTTTAATGAAGAGATCAGAATTACTGATAATTAGATCACCCACTGTTTGTTTTAAAATTCTTAAAAACAATACAAGCCCTTAAGCAGAGTAAGGATTTCCTCTGCCACTCTACTTATACTGTAACTTTGCCAAGAAAATCTTGTTTTCTTCTTGTAAATTAAGTAAACTTTCTGACTATGAGAAGCTCACCTAGAATCTCCAAAAGATATTCAGAAAAGAGGATATTTAAAGATTAGTGATTGAATCCTCTCCCTCTGCCTAACTTTCTAATCAATTTGAGTTAATCTGAGAAAGGAAAGAATAGGTATGGAAGATACATGGGTCCAGTTGGGGAAAAGTACACATTCTCCTCAATATTTTAGTACCAATGATTTAGTACCAAAAGAGATATGAGTGTGGCCCATGGATACACTGAAAATAATTTAGTTAAGCCAGAAGGGAGACACTATGGACAATTACATTTACTTTGCAATTGAGAATGTCTGGGACAAAGAGACCTACCCAAATTGACTACTACAGAGATCACTCATAGGAAGCAGAATTATTTATTGTAATCTCAAGAAGTGGACCCCATCTTGGTATGCCAGACAAATTCACAGCAGGAGAGAGCCACTCCCTTGAAAATGTTCACAATATTTTCCATACATTTCAGACAAAGAACCTCCAAAATCCCACCCTCTATATGGTGTGATTGGTCACATAAGTCTATTCCCCTATTTGGTCAGTAGAATGTAGTAGATGTATATAGCTTTCCCACCAGTGTCCTTCCTTGAACAATAGAATATAGTCCAGACTTATCTAAAATGGCATGCTTCCTCACCACGGATCCTCTTTTGGGCAGTGGAATGTAGTTCAGGCCTTATCTGAAACCACATGCTTCCTAAACTGAGGCTTTTAAGGCTTTAGCTAACAGTCCATGATCAATGTGCTTAATCTGTAAATTCTTCACCTTTTCTCCCACAAAATCCCCCCTGTTATTGATATATATATATATATATATATATATATATATACGTACACACACACACATATATATATATATATTTCCTCATGAAGAACTAACATTGTAGTCAAATTCAATTAACATCTCTACACATTGCTTGTTAATCTCCTCATCTGGATCATCCCCTGCTACTGCCTTCCATCTCTCTTTCTGTAAAATTATCATTTTAATGGCATCCCCTGTATGTAAGATTCTTAACAGTGGTCTTCAAACTATTCTATTATAAAGGGTACCTATTATAAAGGGTAAACATAGTGGCAACAGAATAATACCACTAATTGCAATGTCTGTACCATAAGAGCTGTTTCCACCAGCCACCATCAAACCAAGACCACCAGCTATTTGCGGAGGGAGATTTCCAAACTTGTACAGGCACATGAACTATCCTGAGAATGCCCTTAGTAATTTCTTTTACTACTTGTCCGTTGTCATTAATTTGCATACAACAGGTGAACAAGTTTTGTTTCCCACAGACCCTTCCTTCCTCATCTAACAGATAATCTAAAACTAATCTATGTTATAAAACTACTTCTCTTGTCTGGGTGGCTTGATGGGCTAATAGAATCAAGGGCCTGAGCAGTTTGGTTAGTTGTGACCTCTAGGACTGCTTGCAGTCGAATTAATCTGTTTAATATATATATACTGGTGTCTAATACCCCCAACCACCATATTGGGCCCATGTCACCAGTCCATATTCCTTGATAATCTGTGCTGGGGGCCAGGCATCTCCCCACCCATTAGCATCACTAGTTTGAATAGATTATGGAATATTTGAAAAAAAAGGCTTCAACTAAATTCCTTCAAACATCCCTCATTACCCCCTACTGAATACTGGTGGACACAATTAAGCTGAACCATCATTACAAACAATATTTGACTTGCTCCATCTGTTTCTATGCTCACCACAATCTATGATATCTACTCTCTCTGGTTGACGAGTAAAGGTCCATTCACACTTACTCTCTCCCATCCATGGCCCTGCCCCTGATTGATTTAGGCAATACCCCAATAAGGTACCCCAGATCAATACCACTATCAAGATTTTACAAGCACAGTTCATCAATTCCTTTTCAATGTTTGTCTCAGCTTGTTCTCTGGATTCAGTTTGGAAGTCCACACCCTCAGAGTGTCCACCAGTCCTTTAATTCTGGTATGCTGAGGCTACCCTCTTTCCTGTGTAGCACTGCTGGGTCTGATGTCAAGAGGATCTGGAATGGTCCTTCCCAGCTCAAGGTCAGCTTGTCTTTCCACGTCCAAACCAGGATCCAGTCTCCAAGCTAGAACTTATGCACTGTGACTCCTAAGGGAGGAGTCTGAGCAATAAGCCCTTTTAGTTGTAAAGTTTTCAGAAGTTGCAGTACAGACATGACATATTTCCTTTAAAAGAAATCCTTGGTCTCAAATATTGGACCCAAGGAAGAATTTTGAATCCCTTTTGGATAAGGCTGACCATACAATAATATGTGATAATCCCACATCCCTTGAGAGTTTTGTTCTATTCTTAATAAGGCAAGGGGAAGGCACTTGGTCCAGGGCAATTGTGTCTCAGCCAATCTAGTCAGTTGCTGTTTAATTTCCTTATCCATCCTTTCCACTTTACCTGATGAGGGCAGTTGCCATGGGGTATGTAAGTCCCATGATATTTCTAAAGCGTGGGCCACAGATAGGAGGATCTTAGCTGTGAAATGGGTGCCTTGGTCCGAATCAATCTGCTTCACCATCCCATACCTCAGAATGATATGCTTAAGGAGTACTTTTATAACAGCTGAGGCAGTTACCCAGGCAAGGGGGAGGCCTCCACCCATGAGGTCAGATGGTCCACTACGACCAACATGTATTTGAGATACCCCACTGATGCAGCTCGGTAAAGTCCACCTGAATACTTTGGAAAGGCCTAATACCAGAGGGCCTTCCTCCTTTTTGGACTTGTCATTGGGCCATCCTATTTGTCCTCTGACAAACAAGACACCCGCTGGCCAGTTGCCTGATATCGTGTACAAACCAGTGCCACCAACTTAGTCAGCACCACGTCACACAGGTCTTGGACACCCCAAGGACTGCCCTGATGTAAATGTTGGAACACATGTCTCATACCTGCTGTAGTCAGTACCTCTCTGTCGTCAGGGAGGAGCCAGTGCCCCTCTTTATCCTCCTGAGCATCAAGGCTTTGGATTTCCTGCTTCTCTTCTGGGGTAAGGGAAGGTGGAGGCATTGGAGGCTGAAATGCCAGAAATTAGCACCATCATTTCCTCCATACTTACAGATTCCTCTTCTCCAGCCCATTTCCCCTCCTCATCCGCAAAGCAGTTTCCCCTTGTCTCAAATAAATCTCCTTTTTGGTGCCCCTGCACATGAATCACTGCAATGTTCTTAGATAACATAAGATTAGTCAAAATGCCCTGTGTGCCAATTCCTTACCTTTACTATTTCCATTCTTTTCCTCAAGTAATTCACAGGATCTAATTTCTTTTTCCTTTCACTTATGCAATGACCTAAATATTTTACCTCACATTTCACAAATTGCAATTTGTCTTGAGCAATTCTCAGTCCCTGTGCTCCTAAATAATTTAACAAACTGATAGTGACTTGGACAAGGTCACTCTTCTTCCTCCCTGCCACAAGAGGATCATCTACATATTGTAAAATTTTTAACAGTAAGAAATTTATCCCAGAATGTTCACACAATTCTTACATATCCAAATAGATGTTTCATAAATTGAATATTATACTAATCATTTTGCTTTTAAAATACCCAATACACAGAAAAATCTCAAACTATATATTGTCCATAACAAAAACATTTTCAAAAGGACGAAGGCAAAAACTATTATCCTTGAAGTCCCTTTCAGATAATTGGCATCAATACAGTTAATTAAAACTTCCTATTTTCACATAACAGAATCTGAAAAGTTCTTTAAAACATCAATTAAACTTTTTTAAATAACCCTTTCAAACTACAGATCACATTTATGATCATATTTCTTAAACAAGAAAACCATTATGTTTCAAAGAAACAAATATTCAGTCAATTAACCAAGCCACTACAGAAAATGACTGGAATGCACTTGGTGGGAGGAAGAGGATTCCATGTGGCCACCCTTCCCCCACTCCTGCACTATTGGACAAAAGATTCCCTCCTGTTTTTCCACTCATTTTCCTACTTGGGAATCCTCAAGATTTAGGCAATCAGTATATTTCCTTTCTTTTTCCAACTGATTCCTTTTTGATATCATTCAAGCTTCCAATTTATTCCTACAAATCAATCCTTCATAAATTATCTGCATTCTTCTTTCCAGTTCCCTTCAGAACTTTTAAGATTTACAATACAGTGAATAGCTAAAAAAAACTCCATAAAGCATAACTTACAATGTTAACAAATTATCCAATATGTTTCAGAAGGTAACATATTGAATCAAACTAAATACAGCTGTTTTTAAAAGTTTTTTTTTTTTCTGTTTTGCCACATTTCTTCTCACAGCAATTAGCATCTAATTTCCAAAGCTTTTTATTGCCCAGGCCAGGATAAGCTTGAATTTTATTGTTCTTTACTCTAGCGGGCTCTGAAAACTCTTCAGCCCAATTTTTCCTTACTTACAAATTAGTATATCAGGTTAAAAAGTTTAAAATCACAAACAAATTGTCAAATAACCAGTTCCCAAATTTCTTAATCATTGTTCTTAAAACTTGACAGAGCTTTTAAATCAGCAAAACAGACTAGGGGCTTTTTCCAGGGCCCCTGCCCCCAAAGAGAAGTTTGTTTCATCTTGAACATTTTTCTCTCCCAGAATCCAGACAGAACTTCTCTAGACTTCCAAGCCCATTCAGTGCATTTCTCTGTCTTCACAGAGAATGCCCAAATATTCCATTCGAACTTCTTTTCTTTAACTGTTAGCACATTGCTTTTATATATATATATATATATATATATATATATATATATATATATTAAACTTTCCAAACTTTCAAATCCCTTTCAATCTATGTTTTTATTTCCTCCTTTTTCTCCTTTTTCTCCCTTTTCTCCACAAGGCTGTTGCAGTCAGACAGAGGTAAAGAGAGAGAGAAAAAGATTTTTCAAACTTCTTTTCTTACCTAAGCCACTCTGAAAGAATTACTACTCTGAATGAATTCCACTTCAAACAATTCAGCCTGATATTTTTCTAAGTCTGCAACACAGAGGCTGAATTCTTATCTCTTAGGAGCTTGCTAACTTTTTAACACGGAATACAAAATGCAAAGCAAACAAACAAACACACACAGACACATGCAGAGCTCTATTTTTCCCTTTTATTTTTCTTTTTATCCTTTTATATCTAGCTACTGTCCTGATAAATTCTTGGACTGTGTCTTTCCCATACTTAGTTCCCAAACTAAATTCAGCAGTTTCCCAGAAGCCTACCTCAGCAGTTCTTTACCAATGGGGCCTGTCACAGTCCAGCACTCAACAAAATTTAGCAAAGGCTATTCCCTCGGGTTCCCTAAGACCCCGCAAATAAGACCCCCAAACTGTTCTGAGAGCTTACTGAGCCATCACGTGTAGATTCTAAAACTGCGCCAGCCAGTTAAGATTCTACTTCCTTCAATCTTCAATTCTGCTTTCCACTGAGTACCTCTGTCTTGGGTCATTGTCTAAGAGGGGAGGGAGGCTGCCCACCCAGAGCCAGAGACCATGGAGAAAACTGCTCCGTGGGCACCTGTCCCTGTCCAGGGTGCACATAGCCATCTCCCCCAAAGACCCCATCCCGGACAAGCCCCCAACTGTTTGGGACAAAAAGACCTACCCAAAGTGACTACTCAGAGATCACTCATAGAAAGCAGAATTATTTATTAGAATCTCGAGAAGCAGACCCCATCCTGGTCTGTGAGCCAAATTCACAGCAGGAGAGAGCCACTCCCTTAAAAATGTTCACAATATTTAAACATTTCAGACAAAGAACCTCCAAAATCCCACCCTCTATATGGTATGATTGGTCACATAAGTCTATTCCCCTATTTGGTCAGTGGAATGCCGTAGATGTATAGCTTTCCCACCAGTGTCCTTCCTTAAACAATGGAATATAGTCCGGGCCTTACCTAAAATGGCATGCTTCCTACCACGGATCCTCTTTTGGACAGTGGAATGAAGCCCAGGCCTTATCTGAAACCAGATGCTTCCTAAACTGAGGCCTTTAAGACTTTAGCTAACAGTCCCTGATCTTCACCTTTTTCCCACACAAGAAGATGTCAAGGGTGTGCCCTTTGCCCCTCTCAAGATTGTATTATCAAGTTCTCTAGGAATAGCAGATAACTGATTCAGAGAAATGTGGACAGTTACTAGAGCACTGCACAGGAGCATGCTTTTGATGGCTTTATGCACATGGAAGAAGGAAAGCATACAGTTTTCAGAGATTTGTGAGCACTAGGCATCTGATTTTTTGGTGATGAGAACACAGAGAGCATCAATGTGAAGTCCTACATTACTTCCCAAGGAGAGGGATATCCCTCTATAGAGTTCCGATATCCCTCTATATCCCTCTATAGAGAGCCATCAAAGGAATAATAGCTGTAGAATGTGAACCACATAAAGATGACCCAAGTTATAGTGGGATTCTACAAGATGATTTGCTATTATTTTACCTATGGCTATTCTCCCCAGAAAAAATACAATTAATCTGGTCAAAGTAGAGAAACAAAGAATAAATTGCCCCTATACTGTAGCCCCAGATTATCACCATAGTAATGAGCCACAAGCAAATAAAGGCTAATCTAGACTTGACTAACCTTACCAAAAAATTAGAGCTAGGCTTGATGTCTGCTAAATGTTGTTCTAAAAAGCCAAAGAGGTTAGGTTCAGAGACCAAAGCTGCTCAGTTTGGGGAGAATAAATGGCACACCCATAAAAGCCAAATGATATTTTGCTGCAATGACAGATGATAAGGCATTGGTATCCTGGATGTATTCGAGCACAAATTTCTCCAGAATACCATGCCTATGGAACTATTATCAAGAAATAGGTTCCTAAGAAATTTATTCCTACCTCATCAACCTTTCCTGGGTCCTTTTGACCAAGAATCATGGGACCCCATGCATCATCAGTAACTACTGATAATAATGTGTTTTTCTATGCGGAACAATAAATCTCAAGTTAACATTATATTTATCTAGTTGTTTTATGAAAGATACTTGAATGATATAACACCCTGTGAATGGTCTGGGTCTCTCTGGACTGAATAAGAAAGACTATCCACATTTGGGTTATGTCTTTAAGCAATAAAGGATAATTTTGGTCAGGTGCCTGATTCTGATTGATAATAAGATAAGTCACACACTCATTCCCAGAGGCTACCCGTTCCACCCAATACTGGGGGTAATACAGTTTGTAGCTTTCAGAGAGCTAGATACTTCTTTTCCCTTCCTCTGCAACTTTTGTGAATGGCAAGGCTCCTTTTATTAGTTTTAAGAATCTAATGTGTCTGAATGTATCCAATTAGATTTTTTTTTACAAGGCAATTGGAGTTAAGTGACTTGCTCTGGATCACACGCCAGTTAAGTTTCAAGGATCTAAGGCTACATTTGAACTCAGGTCCTCCTTACTCCAGGGTCAGTACTCTTATCTTTGTGCTCCCAGTTAGATTTCTTATGGTTCAGTCTCTATCCTAATAGAAAAATTAAACCCCTATTTCAGTCCTTACTGTATTTCAATGGAATTTGTGCATAAAAGCATGGTATAACTCAAGACATTTAATCATAATAAAAAAATCAAACTATACATTAATGCCTCAAACAGTGCTCAGTGTGGTTCCCCTACTTCAGTGGCTGTGGTGAGACAGAAAGACTATATTTCCAAGTTTGGTAAATAAGGTAGAGATAGGAATAACAATGTCCCTTTAGAGAAAGACCTCCTCTGTAGTCTACCCAAGACCTTAGAACTAGGAAATTCCTGATGATTTCCCACAATGTTCACTAGCAATACCTTAACTGTATGTGCTATAATTCTCTTTACCAAGTTTACTCTTTACTAAAATTCTCAATTTGCCATAATGATAATGTAAAACCATGGCTTAACCTTTTAAGAAATGAAAGAACAATTAAAGCTTAAAATGAGGTTTTCCCAAGGAAGATTAAAGTATGACTAAAAGGCAGTTTTAAACTACATTGGGTAAAAAAGGAATATCAAAGAAGGAATAGGATCTTTGCTTAAGATAGGATGGTAAAGAGAGACAACAGAAATGTTCAACTAGTTTTGCTGCATATATACAAGATGGAGGAACCCTGACTATTTAGCAGTTCCTCTGGGCTTTTTAATGGTTTGCCTACTTAATATGTGATTATTATTATTGTTGTTGTTGTTGTTGTTATCTTTTCTGGACTCCAATATCCTCATTTATAAATTGAGAACTACATGGACTCCATAGTCCCTTCTAGCTTTAGCAGTCAATAATTCTATGAAATGTCAGCTCATTGAAATTACTAGTCCCACAGTACTAGAATTTATTAGCAAGATAACAGGTACGAGAAAAGGCAATTCAGTCATAGGCTGAATTACATGAGGCAGTATCATGTACAGGGAGGTGCTAGTTCCCATTAAGACCATTTTCTAAAATATGGCATTCAATTCTGGGTGCCATATTTTAAGAGGAATATTGATTATTTGGGGAGTGTCCCAGGTAAGGTTGCAAGGATGGTGAAAGTCCTCAAGTTTTTGCCTTATAGAGATGGGTTGAAGGGACCTGGGACATTTAACTTAGAAAAGAAAACCCTTAACTGTAACTTGTTTTGAATGTGACAGAGAATGAAGACAAGTCTCTACTTCCCTATGTTTAATGCAGCAACCATTAAATTTGAATAGGAATGACACTTTCCATGAAGTGAAATCTGACTGATTACAACCAGGTCAAAACTTCATATTCCTGTAAGCCTGTCATGCCAGAGGCATAGAAGATGTCACAGTGGGAAAGGAAGAAGTAGAAGGTAAGCAATGTGAAGGAAAAAGAGTGGGGGGGAAGGGCTGAAGAAAGTATGATGGACACATAATGGCAGTCTATTAGCCAAGCTTCGAGGAGAAATTGAGCCAGCAGTTGTGAAAACTGCCAACATCTACCAGTGATGTGTAGAAGCTACATGGGAGCTATAACTGACAGAATAATAACCAGATGCTATGGGTGTCTAGTGGACAAAAAAAAAAAAAAGTAAATAGAAGCAGACAATCAGCTAGATCATAACTATGCATCATGAGGTAAACAGTCCACTTCTGTGAAGGAGTGCCCAAGGCCACATAAAGTCTTTGCCTTATTTTCCCCTGATTGCCAAAAAGGAACCTGAAAGTTTTCTTCTGAAAATTGGAGGAATGGCTGTAAGAATGTTTCCATTGTTTTGAATTCACATTCCTGTTCCGAATAAATGGGTTTTCATTTATTATTATTTTTCCTGAGCCATGCTGTTATTGTAGACCTGAGTCAACTTCTTACTAACAAGTTCTTACCCTGAGGCAAGACAAGTGATTCACTAAACCACTCCCCTGTAAACAATACTTGGAGGATGAGTGCTATGGGGGTGGAAAAAGGGTTACATGTATGTTATGCTGAAGGAGGATGAGACTTGTTCTGCTTGGCCTAGATGGCATAGGGGAGAATAGGCAGATTCTATATTCCTTAAAATTGAATTCTGTGTCTAATTTTTAAAAAGTTTAGTGTTTAGTTTTTTTTTTAATTGCTCTATTAAATTTGAATTTAATTTAATGAATTATAGCTGCTTTGGCTATGTATTCAATAAATTCAGTGGCATGTACCTACTATCAGTCATTATTATTGCTCAGTGAAATGTTGCCTCTTCATTATTTGTTATTGTTGTTATTGTTTTTGACATTATCCTCTCTAGGTTGAACTATGTATGTATATACTTTAGATCTTTCTAGCTTTAACAAACTATAATTCTATGAAATTTCATCTATTGTAGATAATTTTATTGGAAACACTAGTCCAGGTGCTATAAGCCACAGTCCCTAAGACTTTCCCCTAACCAAAGTTATTAAAAATGTTGTCATTTCTAAACCCTTTGATAAAACTTTAAGAACTGACTATTAAGGTCTAAGAGTCAACTGTGATGAACTGGAGCCAATAAATACAAGCAAAACCAACTCTGATCATCATGACTTCTAAGTCTGTCGTTAAAGAAAATGCCCTTGTGTGTGCACACCCTTACCTTTAAGAAAATGGAATTCTTCTTTTAGACTTCTAGAGTCAAGGACAATACAACTGAGAGTAAACTGTAAATATGTTTACCTTATTGGTTCTCATGGGACAGATTAACAGTTTCAATAATGTACAATGTTTTACCTTTACTAAAATTAAAATGACCTTAAACAAATCATATCATCTCTGTGAGTTTCTTTATCTATAAAATGGGGGTAATGGATTATCCATCAAATAGCAATGTCTACTCTGTGCCAAGTACTGTGCTAAATACTAGGAATACAAATACAAAGGATAAAATCATCCATACTTAAAAGGATTTTATATTCTCTAATGGAGGAAAAAACAAGCACAGGTATAATAAAAAAAAACAAAATAAATAAATAAGAGAATATGTACTAATAAGCAAATATAAGATAATTTCTAAGGTCCTTCCCCATCTTTGATACTTTGATACATCTTTGTTGTTAGATTCCTGGGGCAATACAACAAGACTGAAGACAAACTCAATATAATTTGTGAAGGGACACATTCCTAATAACTGGGTGGCTCAGAAAGAAGTTTCACTTAACTTGATACCACTGGAGTTGGCCTTTGAAGGAAGATAAGAATTGAAAGAGGAAGAATTGATAAGGAATTATATTGCAGGTATAGAATCTGTAAGAAAGCATGGAGATGGTAACATTTGCCAATTTGTTTTATAAATAACTAATTTTCTTATTTATAAAAATTTTACTTAGATTTATTTAGATCAGAAGGTTCACAAGGGCAGTCTGTCCAAGAAATTTCAAAAGGCAAATTCCAGCCAGACCATGACTATGGAGAGCTTTCATTTTCAGGCTTAGGAGTTGGAATTTTATCCTAAAGACAATTCAGATCCACTCAAAATCTTTGAGCAGAGACATGACAAGGTTACAAGTGTGCCTCAGAAAGATTTTTTTTTCAGTTAAGTAAAGGGAAGTTAGATTGAAGAAAGGAAGGACCTGAGACAGAACAATTTAGAAGCTAGTATCATATTTCAGATGATAACTGATGAATGTCTGAATAATGGACACATCCATGTAAGAGGGAGAGGTAGACTCATTGATTGATTGAACGCAAAGAGGGAGAGAGAAAAGCAAAGCATTACCCTGAAAATATAAACGAAGGGAACTAGGAGGTGATAATAACCTTAACAAAAGCATAGAGAAGAGGCAAGTTAATGAGTTCCATTTTAGACATATTGAGTTTGTGATTCCTACATGACATGCAAGCAGAGGTGTCCAACAAGTAGCTGCTAACATGAGACCAGAGCCCAGGAGAAAAATGCAGGCTGAATATATTGGGATTTGAGACTCATCAGAGATGAAAAAGGACCCATGAAAACAGGTGAGATCACCAGAGATAGAGAACTAGGGGACATAAATGTTAAAATGATGAAGATACCTTCCTAATTTCCCCCAATTAATGTTTTCCTCCTTATCATCAAATCATATGATCTAAAAAGGCTGTGGAGCAATTAAGAAAGTAGGAGGAAACCCAGGAAAAGCAGTGTTTCAGAAACCAAATGAAGAATAGAATATCTAGCAGAATAATCCATATGGCAGCTCTCTTCAGCTGTGACATTCTATGGTTCTAAAAAAAAGGAGCTACCAAAAGTGTACTTCAGCTTCAAAGACAGGTCAAATAGAGAAAAGAAGGATTAGGAAGAAAAAAATTGAAAAAGATTTATGACATGACCTTTCCCTTTAATTTCATAATTAGCTATCCACTTAGTATTTTCTAGTTCCTTACAACTGCACAGCAGTGGAATATCATGTGGTTTAGATGCCACAAGCTCTGGATTCAAGTTTCAGTTCTGTTGTTATTTTTCTGAGGTCTTCTTTCCAAAAGCCAGTTTAATCTAGACAAGTATCTGAGGTTTCTTGTTTCATATATGTTTCCATCTTGGGGGAGTCTGATGACCACTAGATGTCAGTATGATTGAGTTTGGGTTTCAGGATTCAAGGCCAGTCTGTGCTGTGATAGTCATTTGCCATAGTTTCTGTTTGCCAGAAAACAAGCAAAGGTGGTTAGAAAAATAACAGATTCCACCATGGTCATTTACATTGGAACATTCAGAGAAATTCGTTAATGGGTAATAAAGTGGCAGGTGAACTACACCATTTTCACAAGTTCTTCATTATTTATTATTTATTTAGGGTTGAGGACCTTTGTCTCTTACAGCAATGACAACCACTTATGAAAAGCTGCTGTCTGAAGCACTTGAAAATGATGGACCATCCAATTGACCGGCCTTTAAAATTAGGAACCTTATTCAAAAGGCAGCAGAAAACTTACTATAATAAATTGCACTCATGTAATGTATATATACATTTTCTCATTTGAGACTCATTGTTAACATCCCTATTTTACAGGTTAAGAAAATGAGATTTCAAATTGTTAAGTAACTTTGTTCACATGATTAGAAACTCCTACAGGGAGAATTTGAATTCAGATTTTTCTTCCTCTAGACATCATACCAAGGTTGCCTCAATAAAGTGAGTCAGAAAGTTTCATTTCTAGTCCTGAATCTGCCACTAACTTGCTGTGTTCTCCTAAACAAGTAATTTTACTTTTTCCAGGCCATACATATATGTTCTTATGTCATCATAATTAGCCAATATTTAGCACCTCTTCTGATATTTCCACTCCTCTCTTGCCTCCTAACTTCCCTTGTTCCAACCTGGAAGGAAGGAAGGAAGTATTAACTAGGAGGAAAGAAGGGGATGTGAAATAAGCAACAGCTCTTTTCTGAAAATTTTGTCTAAACTTTCATCCCTTCTGTTTCTGGCTCACAAAGAAACAGAAAAATTGTTCCATAGAGACATGAGTACTGAATTAGAATCAAAAGATCAGAGTTCAGATTCTGATTATTAGTTCAGATTATTAGTTATGATTTGGGGGCAAGTAGATTAACCTTTATGTAGCAATTGGAGAATCTCTTCATTCATGTGAAAGCCCCAAAGAGCTGCCTTAGATTGGAGATATTCTATGGGTTATTCACTCTAAATTATTGTTCATATGTCCTCACCATTGTGTTTGCTAGTAAACATAAAGACAAAAATAGTCTAAAGCAAAGACATTTATAAATTAGCTTAGTAAGAAAAAATAGTAATAGGCCATTTTTCTATTTACTACCATATCCTCACCCACTCTACATCCCTGCCTCCCACAAATATACATACCATCAATAGGAAAAATAAATATATAAAGAAATCACATGTGGAGAGTACACATAGGGAACATTTGTTCAGGCCACATATTTAAAGAAACATGCACATCAGGGCAATGTGTATATAAGGCACAGATGGAAGAATAATTTTCTCTGATATTGTAGGGTCACTAATGTCTTTTCATATCTGTAAACTGTTATCTCTGCATTAGTAATTGCATCCATCAGTTCCTCCTATCCTTCAAAGCCAAGCCTGGTTTTTTTTGGAGCACACAATAGCCAGCCATTACTTAGAGTCAGAAAGCTATTTTTTTAACTCATTTAATCCTCCCAGCAGGATCAACATTTCTGCTGATCCCAGGTTTGTATCCGACTTAAGGTTAGAAAGTCCTTTTTTAACTCCCCTAAATTCCTGATTGTCAAACTGCCTTCCCTTTCAAACATTTTAAGAGCTACCTTCTAGCAATCTGAAAAAGACTAGCTGGGTCTAAAGCACTACAGTTTTCCTCTCCACCACCACACCTTCCCCAAATCCTTTGGGTCTTGCCATGCAAATAAATATGAGCTAACATGAAAGCTAGCTGAAAAGGCAAAATTTCTGTCTTCTTTCCAGCCCAAATTCTTGCCTTTATTATTTATCTGTGTCCAGCAACAAGCCTCTGAGGCTTTGAGACACAATACAAGTCAGACCCTCATTTCCTCATGTATAAAACGGTTATAGGGAAAGTATTCTGTAAATCCTTAAGCTCTAAAGAAATCTGGCTTGTTCTTTTTCATAACAGAGTTTTAAGCATTCTGTCTTCCTCCCACTGATAGAAACTTGTGGTTAAGATTCTTTAAAATACAAGCTTCCTATTCAGACCCTGGGCTGTTTTCCCCTAACACTGAGCCTCTAGCTCCCAGCTCTCTTAAGTGTGGCTCTGGGCCCAAAAGCAGAGTTCCCAGGTTTTCAAAGACCTTTAAATCTAGAAATCCTGGGGGAATAGGGGTGGGGAATGGGCTTCAGAACAGATTGAACAGGCCCTTCCAGATCCAGGCAATTTTCAAGAATGTTTAAACAGAACATAATGAGATTTATAGAGATTCATTTACTAGGAGTGTATGAACAGGGACTAACTTCTTTATATAAAGCCCAGGGAGGGTCTGGCTGAGCCTCTGTCAAGAAGACTTAAAGTAGGGTTTCCACTTCAGATGGGTTTAGACCAGATGCTCTCTGAGATCTCTTCCAAGTTTGATACTCTGTGAGAAGAGACTGAGACTGGTGACTGTGCACAGCTCTACTTCCATTTAAATCTAATTCACTTGCAAATCATGACGCCATCTTCTGTCATGATCCTCTCAGAGAATAAAGACAAACAACAATTAACTGAGACAGCAAAGAGAATCAACAATCACATTTCTCTCCTAGACTCTCACAGGAGAAAAAAAAAAGTTTTAATGATGCATTTTTCAGTTAATTTGACATCCTGTATATTTGTAGGAAACTTGATCCCAAGAATTCTTTTAGGTCAGTCACACTTGCCTGCAAAGACATTGCTTAATTGCTGAATTATCTTTTAGTTAAAATTTATTCTAAGTAAGAGAAAGAATAATATTCTCCGTTTTCATATTATTGTATATTTGGTTTATATACAAACCCTGGGAAGTGATTCTCTAAAATTAAACTTCTTCTCTACTATCAAACAGGATTCATTCAATAAAATTATTAATTAAGTACCTGTTATTGTTTGTCCCTTCATTCTCTTGAAGAAAACTATAACATCAGGGAGGTAATGCCATCACATGCAAGGAAATTTAAGTGAAGGAGACCTGGACAAGGTCACCCACCTCAACTTTCTCCTCCCAGTACAATCTGGCCAGATACAGATCAGAACAACAGGAGATGGCCCTGAATACAGAAGGCCTTTTTAAGCTAAGGTTTTTAACAGGTCTCAGTTTGACTAACCCAGTCAGTGCTTAAAGCTAGGCAGCAAGCAGTTAGCTGTATACAGAGCAGTAGACTCAGTCAGGAGGAAATACAAAATTTAGATAAGAGTTGGTTTCTGTCTTCAAGGCACATATCCTATAGGAGGGAGACAATGTACAAACACAAATAGTCATTACCTGTATCAAAATCAATAGGACCATGGGACAAAAGTACCTCTTCCAATAAGGACACCTAGTTTTGATTTCATTCAGCTAGGAAACACAGTAGATAAAGTGTTGGGCCTAGAGCCAGGAAGATCTGAGTTCAAATACAGACGACTTAGACACTTATTAACTATGTGTCCCTGGGCAAAGCACTTAATTTCTGCCTGGCTCATTTTCCTCAAAGGTAAAGTGGGAGTAGCAATTGCACCTACCTCTCAGGGTTGTTTCGAGGATAAAGTCAGTCAGTATTTGTAAGTCACTTGGTGCAGTGTCTGGCACAGAGTAGGCATTACATAAATGCTTATTTCCTTCCTTCATTATAACTAGGTTCAATCCTGCCTATGATTTTGCTCAGTCCCATCTGACTCTTTGTGACCCTATTTGGGATTTTCTTGGCAAAGATCCAGGAGTAGGTTCCCATTTCTTTATCCAATTCATTTTACAGATGAGGAAACTGAGATAGAGTTAAGTGACTTGCCCAGGTTCATACATATCTGAGGCCAGATTTGAATCTTCCTAATTTTAGACCCATCACTTATCTGTAAGTTTCAACCCAATTTCTAAAAAGGGGTGATCTGACTTTTTTGTGCTCTCTGTCTCATTACGCCTCCACCCTTTTATGCTTAATAAATAAAAAAATCATTACAGCAAAAATTGTCAACAGACAAGAATAATAATGATGACCAAAAATACTCTCAGTTCTGGATAATGGAGTTTGGTCCCTATGTGGTGTGCCTGTCCTACCTCAGTCTCCTTTGCAGGCTTATCATCCTTCTCCCTATATACGAATTCTCCTTTGGTAATGCCATTAGTTCTCACGGGTTTATGTATGGCAATGACTTCCAGATCGATCTATCCAATCTCAGACTCTTCCCTGAGCTTTAATCTCTCCTTAAATCTTGCCTTTTGGATATTTCAATCTGGATGGCCTGAAGACTTCTCAAACTTAACCTATCCCAAGTCTAATTTATTGTCTTTTTTTCCAAAGTCTCCTTTCTTCCATACTTTCTTATTTGTGCAAAGAAATAATTCTTCCAGTTTCCCAGGTTCACAATTTCAGCATTATATTTGACTCCTCATTGTTCCTCACACCATATAGCCAACCAATTGCTAAATCTTTCCATTTTTACTGCCTCCTTCTCTCCCTTCATATGATTATCACCTTAGTTCATGTCTTTACAACCTATCACTCAGATTATTACAAAGATTCCCTAAACCTCCATTCTTCTAGTCTTACTTCACTCCAATCCATTCTTCTTGATTCTGTCAGTATGATTTCCCTTAAGCACAAATCATATGATTCTCCTACTCAATCAGGGCCTCCAAATGACCATAGAAGCAAATTTTAAAAGTGTTCTATTTAGTTTTTAAGGCCCTACGTAATCTGACCCCAATTTATCTTCTTTCTTTTTTTGCTTATTATCATTTCATTATTTACATTCTCAATCATAAGTACAAGAAAGGAGCAAACAAAGGAGCTTGAAAGAAAGAGAGAGAGCTCCAACTGTGCCTAACATTACTCTAAAACAATGCCTTTCATAGAAACACTATCTAGAAAGCTATGAGAAATGACAATATTAAATCAATAAATAGCATTTGAAGAACCAAGTAGTCTACAAGAGTACTGCTTAGTACTCCAAGAGTCCTTAAGAAAACAGCCCAATCTATCTTTCTAGGCACATTGAATAGTTCTCTCACATTGTGCAATCATAGGATTCTCACAACACTTAATGCATCTCTCATCTTTCTGTCTTTACATGTCTTTTCTTTCCTTCCTCTCATAGAATCCTTCTCCTTCTTTAAGTAGAGCTTAATTATCATCTTCTGCATAGAAACTTTTCTGACTTCCCCAATCTCTAGGACCCCAACCTCCTCCCAACTATCTTAAATTTAATCATTTTGCATAAATTTGTATTTATTCATTTTATGTTTGTGCTGTTAGTGTATGTACATGTATATACAATTTGTTGTTGTGTTCACTCATTTCAGTCATATCTGACTCTGTGATATCATTTGGAGTTTTCTCATCAAATATACTGGAGTAGTTTGCCTTCTCAAGCTCATTTTACAAGTGAGTAAATTGAGGCAACCAGAGCTAAGTAATTTGCCCAAGGACACACAGCTAGTAAGTATATGAAACAGGATTTGAACCAGTCCTCCTGATTCTAGGCCCAGAGCTTTAACTATTGTGCCACCTTGTTACCCTATAAATATACAATACGTTCCACTTATTAGAATGTAGGATCATTGTTAGGAGAAATTATTTCTTAATTTGTACTTGCATTTTTAGGCAACTAGTCCATAGATGACATTTTACTACTTGCTTGTTGATTGATTGATGGAAATATGGTCAATTCAGATTTTCATTGTTGTCAGGTAACGTGCACAGGATCATGACCTAAGGGTCTTCACATTGATAGTCACAATAGTTGAAAGGCCCTATTTCTGATGTGCAGAGACGCAGAATTGAGCCTGTTAAGCAAGTGGAGGGTAGAAATAATCTTGTAAAAAATTCCTTCTCTTTCACTAAGGATAGAAGAGATAGACAGTTGTCTCAAATGGATATGTGATAGCTTTGCTCAGAGGCATTGAGCCGGACTGGCTGATCTCTTGTGGTTTTTCTAAGATCCAGCTTTGTTTACTTTGTTTTACTTTGTTAAACTTTGTTTACCATTTTTTAAAACATTCTTGACTGCATAATGCACTGTCTGACTGCTGTCCTGAGTGAGACCAGAATCCTATAGTGCATTAGAGTCCCACCTTATCCTGTGGGTACAACAGAACAAACGAGAACCACAGAGATGAATATGGGATTAAATTGGGTAAAAGGGATTTGTTTCTGTCTGAGCTGCATTCAAGATTCACTCCTCCAACTGCTCTGTGGCTTCCAGACAAAGAAAAAACCAGCATCAAAATTGGCTTTTTTTGTAGCAGCAAAGTTTTCCATGGGCTTATCTCTGAGATGATGTAACAATTGTCTCTCGAGAAAGGATTCTTGGAATTGGAGTTTTTCTGGAAGTCAATTAGAGATGAAGGGGCTGCTTTTTAACTTGATAAAAAGGATCTTTGTCAGCTCCATGAGCTAACTGTCAAAGCCAAGGGACATCTTTCTGCTCATCATTTACTGAGAAATCAGGGAAGGCCTCTGATACTGCCTTTCCAGACAGAGGAGAAGGTGGCCATTCCACAACTGCAGATTATAAAGTCACTAAAAGTGATTTTTGCTCATCTGTTCTTTTCTGTCAGTTAATACACATCACATTCACCTGCCATTTCTTTTAACTTGTACTATATTTAAATGTTTATGTTTTATCTAGGAGATAGCTAGGTTGTTCAGTGAAGTCAATAAGACCTAAGCAATCCTGTCTCAAGACAGTAGCTGTGTGAGCCTGTTTGCTTTACTTCATTGGAGAAGAAAATGGCAAACCACTACAGTTTCTTAGCCAAGAAAACCCCAAATGGGGTTACAAAGAGATAGATATGATTGAACAACAATTGTTTTTTGTGACTACTACACTAGAAAGTCCTTGAAATCAGAGACCCTCTCCTAATTATATTTATATCTCTTCCAGTGTTTTGATAGTACTCTACAGATACTTAATAAAAATAAGTAGGATGCTTAATAAATGTTTATTAAATGTTGAATCAAGTGATTCCCATCTTTCAAGTTCCTAGAGTTCTCCAGAGTTCAAGTTCTCCAGGGTAAAGATATACAATTGTATCTATCTTCTATTTTCATAAAATGACTAGTCCTTCAAATGATCTTCATGTAATATAATCTGAAGCCTTTTTACCATCGTGTTTGCCTAACCTAAAACAATCTCTGCATTATCATTGTCCCATGACATGAAATACCCAGAACAAAATACAGTACTCCAGAGATGACCTTAATAAAATAATCACAATATTATCCCCTCCTTCATCCTGGGCATCGACTTTTTTAATAAAACCCTGGAACACCTTGGTTATTTTGGCACTGGATCACACTGATTACTCACATTGGACTAATATGATTAAAAAAACTCTGAACTTGCTCTTTTTACCAGTCTTGCATCATTCCATCTCTACTTATGACTTACTACTATTAAAAATATTTTTCTTCCTCAATGTGACTTCCAAACCCTCCTCCCTTCAGGTCTTTCCCAGGTCAAAAACCTTTTTCTCATTATACTCTACTCTATTCCCAACCTCAACTCCTTAATGAATCAGTTCAACTCAACATAATCTTCTTTTCTTGAATTCTGTTGCCAATTTATTCCTTGCCAAACATCGGAGATTAGAGAAGGGATTTCATTATAAGCCAAATAAGATTTTTTTTTTTTTTTTTGCTCTTGGAAAGAGCATAAGATTGGGAATCAGAAAACTTGGGTTCAAATCTTGCCTCTGGTAATTAATGTATTTGTCTCTGGCATTTACTATGTAGGATTGGAAAAGGAAGGAATTAAAATGCCTTCTGGGTTAATGATTACCCAGGGGAAAGTTCTTTGGCTTTGAAATAATCCATTTGTAACAAGGATATTAAGTTTTTCAACTACTACCCTTCCCACCACTTAGGTTTATTACTAAGAGATAGCCAGACTACTGCTTACAAAATTTGCAACGTTGACTCTGGGTATTTCATTAAAGAACCCAGATAAAGGGAAAAGAGATTTGGCTCTAGAAATGATTTCTGAATTTTACAACTATGTAATTTGGAAAGTTTTATGCATTGTGGTAGAAAGAATCTCTTTGAGTCCTTAGTTTAAGCTTTCTTAATTTAAGGTGGGAGTTCCAATATATAAGGCAATATCTCTTTATACAAATATATTGAACCACTTACTGATTTTTCAATTTGGTCAGAAGGAGGTAGTAAATGGAGAAGAGAAAGCTATGGCTCTGGAAATAGAGACCTTTGCTATCTTTTTACTACCACTTTACTACCTATATATCTTTGAGCAATTTGTTTAACCTTAAAATGTGGGAGTTAGAAAAGAAGGCTTCTAAGCCTAATGAGCTCCAGTTCTAGATTTTATAAAATGACTAGCCCCTAAATCAAATCACCAATTTAAAAAGTACCCCATTGGCAATTTGATGGGTACCAGCCAGTCAAAAGGAACTTCAATTGGCCATAGAATACCAGAATTAGAAAGGTCTCCAGGAGACATTTCATCCAACCTTTTCAGGAATAGGAATTTCCTCTATATCCTCTGTCGTCTCTCTGTCTCTCTCTCTGTCTCTCTCTTTCTTCTCTCTCTCTCACTCTGTCTGTCTTTCTCTCTGTGTCTCTCTCTCTTTCTCTCTCTTTCTCTCTCTTTCTCTCTCTTCCTCTTCTCTCTTGCTCTTTCTCTTCTTTTCTCTCTTGTTCTCTCTCTGTGTGTCTCTTTCCTTGTTCTCTCTTCGTCTCTTGCTCTCTTTCTCTCTTGTGTCTCTGTGTGTCTCTCTGTGTGTCTCTCTTTCTTTCTCTTTCTCTCTCTCTCTTTCTCTGTATCTCTGTGTCTTTCTCTCTCTCTCTTTCTTTTTCTCTCTCTCCTCTCTCTCTCTTTCTCTCTTTGTCTCTCTCTATTTCTCTCTTTTTGTCTCTCTTTCTCTCTGTCACTTTGCCTCTCTCTTTATCTCTCTCTCTCTCTGTCTCTCTTTATCTCTCTTTATCTCTCTCTCTGTCTCTCTTTATCTCTCTCTCTCTCTCTCTTTATCTCTCTCTCTCTCTCTCTCTTTATCTCTCTCTCTCTCTCATACACACACACACACACACACACACACACACACAAATACACACACACACACACACACTCTGTCTCTGTCTCTATATATTTATAGCTCTAAAAAGTAGACATCTATTCTTGACTGAAACATTAACTATCTACTAAGAGATCCCATACAAATGTTACCTTTAATCCCAATGGTTCTATAGATAAATGCTCTAAAGTGTAAATGTCTTTTTTGATTCAACCTCCTCAGTCAGGTTGACAAACAAAAAAAATTTGTCTTCAGGGTTATTTAAATACGGAATACTGTCCAACTATCCTCTTCTCAGATAATATGAACAGAGCCTTCTATTGAACACAAATGTAATCATCTTTTGCTTTACTCAAGAGCTACATTCTATGATGGATGGTTTCAATTATACTCGCATCTTCCTCTTGGTTAGTCACCATGACTAGTATTAGTACCATTTTTATTGTGGGCCCCCAATAAACAAATAAATTCATGAAATAATAGAAAGAGGAAACTGAAAGCAATCAGGCATCTCCCTTACATCTGTCAGTTTCACCTGGGACTATTTTCAATTCAATTAATCAAAATTCACTGAGCAACAATTCTTTGAAGAGTCTTGTTTTAATGGATTTTTTAATAATAGAATTTTGTTTTCAAAACATATGTATAGTTTTCAACATTCACCCCTGCAAAATCTTGTATTTCAAATTTTCCCCCCTTTCTTCTCCCATCTCCTCCCCTATACAGCAAGCAATCCAATAAAGGTTAAACATGTGATAAATATTTCCACAATTATCTTGCTGCATAAGAAAAATCAGATTAAAAAGGGAAAAAATGAGAAAGAAAACAAAAAGCAAGCAAACAACAACAACAAAATGAAAATACAATGTTGTGATCCATACTCAGTTCCTACAGTCTTCTCTCTGGGTGCAAATGGCTTTCGCCATCACAAATCTATTGGAACTGGCCTGAATCATCTCATTGTTGGGAAGAGCCATGTCTATCAGAATTGATCATCTCACGTTTTGTTGTTGCTATATACAGTCTCCTGTTTCTTTTTCTTCACTTCATTTAGCATCAGTTCATGTAAGTCTCTCCAGATCTCTCTGAAATCATCCTGCTGATTGTTTCTTATAATACAATAATATTCCATAACATTCATATTCCTTTAATAGATATTTTAAATTTTTTGCTTACCTATGAACACAAACTTTGCAAAATCAAATTTTTTCTCCTTTGATCCAACCATCACATTACTAGGTTTGTGCGCCAAAATCAAAGATAGAAAGAAAAAGTCCTTTATACAACAAAATATTCATATCAGAACTCTGGGCTGGCAGAGAGAAAGAATAAGAGAAAGACAGGCAGACACACACACACACACACACACACAGAGAGAGAGAGAGAGAGAGAGAGAGAGAGAAAGAGAGAGAGCACAAAATGGATGCCCATTGATTGAAGAATTGCTGAATAAATTGTGGAATATCAGTGTTCTCAAAGGTTCAAATGGATTTGTGATCTTAGTGTGCTTTCTTTTTTTTATTATAGCTTTTTATTTACAAGATATATGCATGGGTAATTTTTCAGCATTGACAATTGTAAGACCTTTTGTTCCAACTTTTCCCCTCCTTCCCCCGCCCCTTTCCCCAGATGGCAGGTAGACCAATACATGTTAAATATGTTAAAGTATATGTTAAATACAATATTTGTTTACATATCCATAGTTATTTTGCTGTGTGCTTTCTTTTAAAAGACTTTTAATCAGTTAACATTAAACAACAAAAATGTGTCAGACACTATGCTAAGCACTGGGGATATAGAAAAAGGGAAAGGGGAAAAAACCTTTCCTCTTAAGGACCTTAGTCTAATGTCAACATACAAAAACGTTGGGATAAACAAGATACATACAGGATAAACTGAAAATAATTAATAGGAAGAAGGCCTTAACATTTAAGGGAGATGGAGAAAGGCTTCTTGCAGAAAGTGGGATTTAACTGGAACTGGGAGGTAAAGATGAGGCGAGAGGACATTCCAGGTATGGGAGATAGCCAGTATAAATTTCCAGAGTGAGGAGATAAAGAGTGTCTTGTACAAGGAACAGAACAAGGAGGCTATTCTCACTGAAGTGCAAAGTATATGTTGGAGTAAAGTATAGTAAGACTGGACAATTAGGAGAGGATCAAGTTATGAAAGGCTTTAAAAGGGAGAGAGGGTTTTATATTTCATCCTGATGATAATAGGGAATTCTGGAGTTGATTGAACAGGAAGGGGACATGGTCAAACTTATGCTTTAGGAAGATCAATTGACAGCTGACATCAGAGAAGCAAACTATCAGGTTATTGCAGTAATCCAGGGGTTAGGTGGTGAGGGTTTGTACTCAGGTGGTGGCAGTCAGAGGAAATAACGGGGTATAAATAAGAAATCTTCTGAAGGTAAAATTGACGGGTCTTAGCTAAATCTGGGAAAAAAGAGTAGAAAAAAAAGGAGTTGAGGATGTGACAGGATGAGTCTGGATAACTAAGGGGATGCTGGTACCTCAATAGTAACAGGGAAGTTGGGAAGAGGAACAGGTTTGAGGGAAAGACTCTCCTCCAAAAGGTTGTCTCCCATCCACGCAGTAACATTAATCAGGATTACTTAGAAGACACATGACATATAACTTTGTTGCCCTGATAACTGAAATTAGATGAGGAAAAAAATAGGATGACGTATGCTTATCCAAGATGTCTACCACTGTCACAAAGAAGACCCAGTGCAGAGTCCAAGCTGAAAAAAGGATTTTGTACAAAATCCTTTTGTACAAACTCTGGGGTCTTCCAGAGATTCCTATTTAGGAGTGACATTGTTCAGATCCCATAAAGTCCTGGAAGACTGCAGTGCCTTCAAGATGAAATCCACAAACACTCCAAAGAATTTGACAGCTATTCATATTGTAAAGACTAAGTGGATGAAAAAATATCCAGATTAAGGCATCCGATTATATGGACAACCTAAAAAGCTCATTCATAAATGCATCTATAGATACACATGTCTATATATGGACATATGTGTGTGCATATTTACATAGTCATATGTAACGGCATGTAATGATATAAACCATCTGTCTAAAGATACATACATAGATAAAAAATAGATGCACACATATATACATACATATAAAAAATAGACATCTAAGTTCTACCTAGAATTGAACAGATGGAGAATAGAATGATTTGTTCTTGGGAAATTGCAAATTCTTTAATAGCTTATTAATGTAGTGGAATAAAATAGAATATCTTTATTATATAAAAATGATAAGCATGAAGAAATATGAAAAACATTCATATGAACTGGTAGAACAGGGATAGGTACTGTACCTGTGATCTTACTCACTTGGGTTAAGAAAACTATCTCTACTAATACTGTTTAGCTTCTTTTCTGCAACTTAAAAAGAGTTTCTGGGGCAGCTAGATGGTCCAATGGATAGGGCACCAATCCAGGAGTCAGGAGGACCTGAGTTCAAATCCAACCTCATACACCTAACACTTAGCTGTGTGAACCTCACTTAACTCCAATTGCCTTGCCAAAAAAAAAAAAAAAAAAAAAAGAGTTGCCTAGAACTTTGAGAGGTTAACTGACTTTCCTAGGATTATATAGCCAGTCTGTGCCAGTCAGGACATATGCCCAGATCTTCCTGACTCCAAGTTCAGCCTTTATCCACCATTCAACATTGCTTCTCATCAATTGATACAGAGCAGGGGAAAAAAATCGAGAATATTTTTTAAATGACTACGGTAATGTCCTGGAAAACAACACTAAAAAGCAACTCAAATTAAGCATAATTACTGATGGAATATATCTCCCTCTTCTTGGGCTGAGACCCATGTATGCATTTTACATTCTCATAGATTAATTTGATGTGTTGGTGTGTTTGCTTAACTGTCTGGGATTTGGTTGGGGTGGGGGAAAGGGGGAGTGTTACAAGATAGGGTAGAATGAGTGTCAAAGCACATAAGGAAATAATTGGGAAAATGTATACTATATGTTTATGATTCACATCAACAATTAGATCAAAAGAAAGAATGTCAGAGTTAAGGTAAAAATAGTAATCGGGCTATACAAATGAGGTGTGAAGGAAGAATATTCACAGAGGCATTAGAGGAGGGCTTGTAGTTCTGAAAACCTTCTCACATCAGGAATGGGTTCAATAGGCAGCTCGCGCATTTATACCAAGAAGGGCACAGCACCTTCTAAAACTATAAAGAAACAAGGCGGGAAGGACGGGGGACGGGTAGGTGGGGAAGCAAAAGGTGAGGAAAGAAGACAAGGGAAAGATTCTTGAGAGGGGAGAAGTTAAGTAAAAGTAAGGCAAGTTATGGAGCAGAATTTAATTAAAGAGGCAGCAGGGATAGGAAAGACAGGTGAGTATAGGTGGTGTGTGTATCTGTGAGTGTGTGGATGTATGTATTTATTTACATATGTATAAATATATCTTTTTCTTAATTGTAGCTTGGGGGTGGATGAAAGGGAAGGAAAAGAATAAAGTAAATAAGATTGTGCAGCAGAGAACCAAAAAACAATTTACAAGGAAGTAAATAAAAATGAACATTAATGAATATAATTTCTTCTATTAATAAATACACTTTCTTGATTTGGTAATTTGTTGTTATATATTCTGAATCCTGCCTGATGTTCTGCTAGCCACATGACAATGTTCTCTTTTATGTCACTTTGTTTTGTATTTCTTTTGTTTTTCTTACTTTAAATAAAATAAATTTTAAAAATCAAGTTAGCTAAATAGACAGATATTTATCAAAAAAATCTCGTGTCCTGGTTTTGTAATTAATTCAATTTTTTGTTTTCAATTTTATTAATAAATTCTTTAATTATTAGGAGCTATATTTTGGTGTTTATAGGGTGAGTTAAATTTGTTGGTTTTCTGTTTATTTTTTTTAGTTGCATGTCCAATTCCTTTATCTGCTTTTTCTCTTTTATTGTTGAAATGATTTAAAGATGTAAGATTTCTTTTAAGAACTGCTTTGTCTGCATCACAAAAAAAGAATGGGTGATATAGAAACAATGTATATCTAAAAGGGTTTTTTTTTTTAATCTAATGCTTCATACATCATTTAATTCATTTGATGTGTTGGGTTTGTTTAACTGTCTGGGAGTGTTACAAGATAGGGTAGAATGAGTCAAAGCACATAAGGAAATAATTGATATAAAAACAACATATATTTAAAAGGAGTTTTTTTTTTAATCTAATGCTCTGCAAATCATAAAAGTGTGATTTTTTTCATATGTGTCATATTATAAAGTTGAATCGGTTAGTTAATCAACAGGCATTTATTAAACATTTTCTTTGTGCCAAGTACTGTACTAAGTGCTAGAGATTCAAAAAAGAGCAAAAATCAGTCCATGCCCTCAACTAGTAGCCATTTTAACAGTTAGTTATGAATTTAAATGTGTCTAATAGATGATTAACTTGTTAACTAACACTTATTCACCCCAGTAGGGGCAATAAAGTCAAAAGGAAAAAGTACTGGATTTGAAATTAAGGATCTGGACTCAAACCCAACTCTGTTATTTACTATCCATATGATGTTGGGCAAGTCACTTAATCTTTATAGATTTCAGTATCCTTTTCTGTAAAATAGGACCTTAGACATCCAGTGTCAAAAAAGTATGGCTACATCAAATTTCATCCACTTACCAGTTGTATTTTACAGTGAACAAATGAATAACTTCTATTGTTATCATTTTTTCTTTCTACGCTGAACTTAATATCTTTCTGAGCATACAAATTTATTGTTTTCTTCCTCTCCCTCCATTTTTAGTTTAAAGCTTTCTTGATTAGTTAGCTTGGCAAAAATATCCAACCAAATACGTCATATCTGATCATCATGAGAGACTAAGATTTCATCAATCTTGTAACTATAGTCTAAAAAGGTGAATCCTGTTTTCCTATCCCACACCATAAACAGAAATTCACTTCTCAAATCTTCCTATATCTTCTAAAATCTGACCTTTTGTCTAAAAGAATGATTTTCTAAAACGCTACCACTTACATCTCCAAATCCTTTAGCTTCCTACACAGGATTTCATTATCCTTATAGATATTATTCATCCCTACACAAAGTGGCATAAGGTAGCAGATAAATTTAGGAAAGGATGATGGAATTACAGATCTATGGTTGGAAAAGACTTTAAAAGCCATCTAGCCCAACCCTCTCATTTTACAGGGGAAGAAATTGAGATTTCCAAGGAGATCAAATGCCCAAGTTAACACAGGTAAATGTCAGATATAGGAAATAAATAATGAATCTCCTGGAAAGATAAGATTGTAGAGGTAGGATAGATTCCTCTTCTACTATGCTCTCTCTATCTAAATCTTTCCTTCATCACTCTTGTTAGTTAATGGTTTTTTTTTTTTTTTAAGAAATTCAAAGGTCAAGAGTTCTTAATTTTTATGATTCTGTGGAACAAATTAGGGATCTTATACAAAATGTACAGCTAAAGTTTTGAGCTTTACATTATTCTTTTAATTATTTAAGCTTTTTTGTATAAAAATACATGTACATCCTTTTCTTCACCAGTTAAAAAGGAATCCGTTTTGCAGGTTTGGAAACATGCATATTTCTTTTTGTATAATAAAATGATTCCTTTTTTGAAATTTTTTTTGGGAAAAATTCTTAACCTATGGTTCACAGACATCCTCTTCAAGTTATTTGTGGTAGATTTCAGGGGATTTGTTATCTTGGATGGAAAGAACTACTTTTTTTGATCACTAAATTTTTGTGAGATTTAGCATTTTCCTCAACTATTTAAAAACATTATTCTTAAAAGGGGCCTGTCAGCTTCTCCAGACTGCCAAAACGGTCCATGATACATACCCCAAAAACAAATAGAAAAGTGAAGAAGCCCTGGCATAGAAGAGAAAATAACAGAGGGTGAATTTTTTAAAATGGCACAGTCCTATGAGACTGTCAGGATTCCTAAAGCTCAGAAGAAGCTGAGGCTGACAACAAAAGGTTTTATTTAGCTATTTTGGTGAGGGATGAGGCTGGAGGGAGGTTAAAAGGATTGAGACTACTGCTCTGGATAGATTGGATGATAATAACAGGAGACAGAGACAATCAAAATACTGAATTCTTTATTTGCTTTTTTTCTTTGCCTAGAAGAATAACTTTTGGGCTAGAAAAGACAGAATAATGATTAATGTAGGAGGTTCAAACCCAATTTAAGTAGGAAACAGTGGAAGAGTACTCAGCTGCCTCTGATGAATTCTAGCCTCAGGTTGTCTCTTCTCCTCTTTTAAGAGTCTTATCCTGACTCTTTAGTAAACCAGTTCAGTTCTACACTAGTCTCTTTTCTTGAATCCTTTACTCCCAAATATGATCAAATCAGACCAAATGAGATAGTATTTACTATCCATGTGATGGATATCCATATGATGGACAGTTCCTGGAACATCCTAGGTGCTTTATAAATGCTTATCCCCTTTCCCTTTCCTCCTTCCCCTCCCTTATGGTCCCGTTTGCCTTGCCAAGCTTCAGCCCTAGATTATTTCAACCACCCCACTATATTTGCTCCTAACCACATGTTGCAAAATAAAACTGGAGAAAATAATGAAACTCTGCTGACTGGAACCACTACAAATTTATGTTTCATAATCTCAACTGGACTGTCACTGCAGTAAGGCAATCTTTTTACTCCTCCCTAACTAATTCACTATTCCAGTCACTAGGACCACTTTTCCAAATTTTTTCAACCCTCCTTAAATCTTCCATAGCTCTCCTCCCCACATCCTTTCAAGCCGAGAACTTTGCCTCATATTTCACAGAAAAAAATTGAAGCCATTTATCAAGAACTTCCATTCCTCCTCTCCTCAACTCACATCTTCCACATGCCTTCTGAAACTGTCTCCATCTTCACTCCTATCTCACATAATGAAGTGGTCCTTCTTGTCAAGGCAAAGAACTCTGCGTGCAAATCATTTCATTCCGTTCTGTCTTTTCCAGGAGATTTTCCCCTTCATTATCCTTACTCTCTCACTTTATCTTCAATCCCTCTTTATCTACCCGCTGCTTCCCTATTGCCTACATTCATGCCCATGTCTCTCTCATCCTCAAAAATTCTCACTTGATCCATATATTCCTTTAAACTATTATCTGGTCTCTTTTCTGTTCTGTGGCCAGTTAGAGCTTCTGCCTCTTTTCCTCTCACTTTCTTCTGAAGTCTCTTTATTCTGGCTTCTGACTTTAACCAAAACTGTTCTCTACAATGTTACTAATGATACATCACTTACCCAATCTAATGACCTTTTCTAAATTCTCATCTTTCTGGCCTCTATGCAGCTTTTGACACTGTCAATTATCACTTCTTATGCTATTTTCTTGCTAGGTTTTCTTCTGGTTCCTCTCTTATCTATCAGACCATTCCTTAATCTCTTTCTCATAATCTTCAACTTTATCTTACCTGATAAACATGATTGTCTCATAGAACTCTACCTGGGTTCTTCTTCTTTTCTCTTCTCCCTCTCTTCTGTTCTACTCAATGAAATCTTTACCTCCTATAGGTTCAGAATTCTCAAATCTATTTCTCAATCCTAAACTTATTACTGACCTGAAGTCTTGCAGCTTCACCTGCTAATTGGACATCTTGCATTGGATGTCTCATGAGACTTCTTAAACTTAAAATATCTAAATTTGAACTCATATTTTCCCCAAAATTTCTCCCTCTTCCTAACTTTCCTATTATTGTTGAGGATACTACTATTTTCCCATAGACTCAGGCTTGCAACTTCAGTGTCATCCTGAACTCCAGATTCTCTTTCACCCCCAAATTCAAGGCTTGTCAATTTTTCCTCTCATATATATATACATACATATATATATATATATATACATACATATATATATATATATATTCTCATGATCTCTGACTGCCATTACTCACTGTCACTTCACATTTGTACCATAACAAGAGCTTTTTGTTTGACCATCTTGCCATGAATCTCTCTTCAGTCTATCCTCTACTCAAATGCTAAAGTAATCTTTTAAAAGAGCAGGCCCAACCTGCATTTTCAAATTCCAGTGACTCCCTATCACCTCCAGCAATAAATATAAAATCCTCTGTTCGGTGTTCAAATCCTTTATTAACTTGCTCCTCTACCTTTCCAGTTTTCTGATACCTTATTCCCCTCCATATATTCCAAGATCACTAACATTGGCCTCCTTGCAATTTCTTACACAAAACACTCTCACTAGTAACTCAGGGCATTTTTATTGTATATCACTCTTGTTTGGGATGCTCTTCTTCCTCATTTCTGCCTCCTGCCTTTCTTGACTTCCTTTAAGTTCTGCTTAGTCATCTTCTACAGAAGTTCTTTCCCAATTGCCATTAATTCTCATATTTTCTACTCCTTCAAATATTTCCAGTTTATCCTAAATATAAATTGTATACAGTATCTTGCACATTATCTTTCCATTAACTAAATTCCTTGAGATCATGGCCTTTCTTTGTATTCTCAGTCGTTAGTGTCATGATGGCACATTAGTAGATACTCAATAAATATTTGTTAAGTGACTCTCTCTGTAGACAAGCTGAAAAAATTGTAGGATAGATAATTATATATTTAGAGCTATTCAGAACTGATTAAATGACTATATTTAAAAAATTAATGACTTACCTAGCTTTGGAGAGACTTTCAATCCCTTGATCACTTAGTCATTATTTCCTTGGTATTTATGCTGCTTAATATTTCTTTTTATTGCCCAGATAAAGATGATGTTCCATGGTAACTAACTTTTTGTGATTCCATAAATGGTTACACACCAGCCTATCCTCCACTATCTCCTGAAATCTGTCCAAGCTCATGTTTGTTGCTTCCATGATACTGTATCTCCTCATCCTCTATCATCCATCTCTCCTTTGCTTTTAATTTGGCCCACCAGGGACTTTTCCAATGAGTCCCTTCTTCTTATTATGTAGCCAAAGTATTTCAGCTTCACCCTTAATATTTTCACCCTTCAGTAAATATCCTGAATTATTTTTTTTTAAGTATCAACTGATTTGATTTCCTTGTTGTTCAAAAATTTTCGAAAGTCTTCTCTAGTCCCATAATTTAAAAGCATCAGTTCTACAGTGCTAAATTTTCCTTAAAGCCCAACTCTCACACCCATATATATTTTATTTAATTATTATAGCTTTTTATTTATAGGATTATGCATGGGTAATTTTTCAGCATTGACAATTGCAAATCCTTTTGTTCCAACTTTTCCCCCTTCTTCCCCCCAGCCCCTCCCCCAGATGGCAGGTTGACCAATACATGCTAAATATGTTAAAGTATAAGTTAAATACAATAATATGTATACATGTCCAAACAGTTATTTACAGCCATATATTGTTACTGAAAAATCCACAGTTTTGACTATTCATACCTTTATTAGCAAAACAATGTCTCTGTCTCTCTCTTTTTTTTTTTTAGTATGGTGTCCAGATTTGCTATCGTTTTCCTTCCAAAAGCAAGCATCTTTTAATTTCATGACTGCAGTCACCATCTACAGTGATCTTTAAGCCCCAAATTATGAAATCTCACACTGAATCTATTTTTTCTTTTCTCTACTGGCACCAGTTGCCAAGATCTTAGTTGAGTTTTTTTTTTTTTAATGTTGAACTTCAAGCAAGCTTTTATGTTCTCCTTTTTTTCCTTCATCAAGAGGCTTCTTAAATGCTTCTTCACTTTCTGCCATCAGAGTGGTAACATCTGTATATCTGAGATTGTTGAGATTTCTCCTAAAAGCCTTAATTCTGATTTTTGGTTCATCCAGACTGGCATTTTGTACCATGTTTTTTGCCATATGAGTTATAAATAAGGTGACAATATGCAGCCTTGTCATACTCCCTTCCCAATCTTAAATCAATCAGATGTTCCATGTTCAGTTCTAATGATGCTTTTTTTGGTCTACCTATAGGTTCTTTAGGAAAAAAGTAAGATGATCGGGTACTCCCACCTCTTTGAGGGCTTGCTACATTTTGTTGTGACCCCTACAGCTTTAGTGCAGTCAATGAAGCAGAAGTGGGTGTTTTGTTGTTGTTGTTTTCTGGAGCTCTCTTGCTTTCTCCAAAATCCAATGGATGTTAGCAATTGGGTTTCTAGTTCTTCTGCCTTTTTAGAAACCAGTCTGCTCTTTTGCTAATTCTCAGTTTACATATTGCTGAAAACTGAGAAAGCTGATTTATTGGGGACCCCCTACTCAAATCCTAATCAGTATTAATCAGTCTATTATAATTTTATAAGGGGCAATGATTGTTAATAATGATTCATTTAGTAATACTTATCTAGTCAGTCATCGAATAGTAAGTATAGGAGTAAGTAATTCATAGTTTGTACAAGTCAAATAGGAACATAGATTCTGGTAGAGAGGCTTTTTGCATGGAATTATATAAGAATGGAAATTACTTGTATTTCATGCATGAGGCCTGTTTGTATAACTACAGTATCATGGGAATTCTGACATGAAGTATCTCTATCCTGTTTCACTCACATCCCATGCTGGTATTGTGGAAAACCCCTAAATTCCCCCAAAAAATGTTCTTGGGGATGTGCTATCTCCACTTGCCCAACCCAAGGGATGGCTCATCCATATCATGATTATCTAGAATATTTCCTATAGAAATATTTTCTGCACTGCCTATCTCAACAACTTGTGACTCTGCTGGGATTCATTTTGGTCTATATATTATATGGTAACCAATGAAATGCTGTTCTAATTTTAGTATAATTGTAACCCTGAAAAAATAGACCTCTGAAGGAAAATGGAACCTTAGATTAAGAGGGAGGTCTGGGGTTTGCTTAGCTGGAGGGAAGCCAGAGTTCTCTAATAAATTATGTTTTGGATTCAGAGCTCTACCTAAGTTTCTCTTTTTGGTTTTCCGGGGTAATCTTTTCCCCCACAAGATTTACAGGATCTTAAGCAAAATCCTGCTGGCTGTGAAATGAGCACACTTATTTGGTAATTTGAATGTTCTTTGGTGTTGCCCTTCTAATAGTGGCCCCTGTTAAATTTTCCAAATAGGCTGGCAAATTGAGATCAGCATTTTAACAACATAATCTTTTAGGATTTTAAATACCTCAACTGGAATTCTGTCACCTCCACTTAGTCTTATTGTTAGCAATGCTTCCAGATACCCAATTGACTTTATTCTTCAGGATGTATGTATGACTCTTGATCAGTAACCACATCATCATGGTTAACAGTGATGTTACGAACTTTCTTTTATAAGTATTCTGTATATTCTTGCCATTTTCTAATCTCTTCTACTTCTGTTAAGTCCCTATAGTTTTTACTTTTTTTATCCCTATTTTTTCATGAAATATTTTTGATAGTTCTAATTTCCTTAAAGTGATCTGTCTTTCACATTCTATTTTCTTCTATTTCTTTGTATTGCTCATTTAAGAAAAATTTCCTATCTTTCCTTGCTATTCTCTGAAATTCTGCATTCAGTTGGGTATATTTTTTCTTTTCTACTTAGGTATTTTGCTTTCTTTCTCTTTTTTTTCTTTTAAGCGTTTTTTGCTGCTACCTCCTGTCCATAATTCTTCAGGAACTGTCTCTCTCAGATCTTATCCCTTAAATCTATCAATCATTTCCACTTCATATTGATAAGAAGTGTTATTTAAGTTATAACCATACAGTCTAGTGGCTTTTTCCCTAAGTCAATTTAAGTCTGAATTTTACAATAAGAAGCTCATGCTCTGAGCCACAGTAAGTTCCAGATTTTGTCTTAATGAACTATATAGAGCTTCTCCACCTTTGGCTGCAAAATATTTAATTAATCTGATTCCAATATTGATCATTTGAACATATTTATGTGTAGAATTGCTTTTGGATTGTTGAAAAAGAAGTGTTTGGTATGACTAGTGAGTTATCTTCACAAAACTCTATTAGTCTCCATCCTACTTCATTTTGTATTCCAAAATCAAAGTTGCCTGTTATTCCAATTATCTTTTGATTGCCTCCTTTACTAATAGATCTGATCCTCTATGATGAAAGTGACATTTTGGAGTAAAGTGGGGAGGGCTTGTTTATAGAAAATGTTACATGACTTCATAGCACTAATTCAATTTGGTTTCTTCAACATCAGTGACTGCAGCACAGACATATTACTGTGATACTGAATGGTTTGCCTTGGATTTGAACAGACATTATTCTGCTATTATTGAGATTATACCCCAGTACTGCTTTTCTTCCTCTTTTATTGACTATTGCATTGTCTCCATTTCTTCTAAGGGATTCTTGTCCATAATAGTATATGTAATGATCACCTGAATTAAATTCACCCATTCCTATACATTTGAATTCACTGACACCCAAGATGTCAAATGTTTAATTTTTCCTATTTTGTGTTTTACCACATCCAGCTTACTTTGGTTCACAGGACTAACATTTCAGATTCAGATAAAAGTATTGATAGTATATTCATCAAATTTGCAGATGACTCAAAGCTGAGAGGAATGTCTAATATTGGATAGCAGAGTCAGGATTCAAAAATATATCAGAAGATTAGATAGACTAAAATGAGATAAAAATTCAATAATCCTTAATTGGTCTATGAAACCAAATTTTTAAAAAGATAATGTAAAGTTATCCACTTCTATAGTAGGAGCATCTGTAGGCTCTTGAGATTATTGTTGCTATTGAGAACACGTCTTTGGCCCTATCTAGTACTTTGCCAGCCTACAGGTTTGAATAATAGAAATACTGACCTGGGCATGAAGAAATATTTTCCCCAGCTGGAAATGCTCTAGAACTTCTTTCAGCTCCTGACTATAGGCAGGAAACCATATTTTATATCTTTTTTATTCCTATATCTTTATGATGTAAAACAGGAACTTTAATAAGTCCATTGTCACATCTTTAGGTTACCCTGTTCCCATTGTCCCACACAAAGATAACCCAGCTTATAAAACTGTTTTTTAGCATATCTAAGATTCAATCATTTCATTATCCATTTTGCATACTCCTGTAGACACACAAACAAGTTTGTTCTCTTGGCCCCTCCCCAACTCCTCCCTAATTCCTCCTTAAGTTGCCCTTACTCTCCCCCCTTCCCTCCCACTTTAAAAGTTCACATCACTCAAAATATCTTGCTTAATTGTACATAACTTAACCATGCTTAATAACCCACAAGGTATTTTGTATTAATAAATGGCATACTTTGTAACCATGATAAATGTCTGTGTGAGTTCTTCACATTACAAAAGGCTCTCCCACATGGTACCTGAGTTCTTCATTTATCTGATACGTCTTCATTTATACTTTGTTTTTTTTTTTTTTATTTAATATAAATAAGTATAATTTAAGCTTTAAATTAATATTTGTCATTTTTAACATTGTTTTCTTTTGAAATTTTGAGTTCCCAGGTCTCTCTCCCAATCGTTTCCCATCTACTTAGAAGGCAAACATTATGATATTAATTATACATATGAAATCATGCAAACCATATTTCCATATTAGCCATATTGCAAAAGGAAGGGAGGAAGGAAGGAAAAGAGGGAAGGAGGGAGGAAGGAAAAAAAGAAAAATATATACTTCAATTTGTACTCAGAATTCACTCTTTGGAATGATAACATTTTTGTCATGAGTCCTTTGTCTTGATTCATTATATTGACCAGAGTAGCCAAGTCTATATTTTTGTATTTTTAAACTTCAGTTAATAAAGTAATTTAAATTAGACTTTATATTTCATGAGTGCCCCATAGCCAAAAACAATAACAACAACAATCCAAATCCAAACTTCTATTGTGCCACAGTTCACTAGTACTGTTCTACCTCGGTTTCCCTAATTATATTGCCTCAGTTTCCCTAAATTGTTCTGCCTCAATTCCTAATTGTTCTCCTCAATCCTGCAACAGCACCCCTCCCTCCTAATCATCATAATCCAGATAAGGAGAAAGACCTTCTCTCTTAGACTTCATGACCCCAGTCCTTCCCTACTTATCAGAATGTCCGGTGGCTCCCCCCATTCTGTCATTGTTCTTCTCAATCCCAACTTATCAGAATGGCAGAACTGGATTGAGGGTCTGTTCTGCTCTCAATGCTCTGACTCTTCCCCTGCCTCAGTCTACCCCCTGTGTCTGAGCCACATGTATATATGTCATTGAGTACTCACATTATTTGCTGGATTCTTGGAGATGATAGTCTCAGACCAAACCATGGATCCATTTGATCCCAGTAAATCTCTCCCTTTCAAATAAAATATTAAAAACTCTCCATTCTCTATCTTGCCTCAGTTTCTCTGGCATTACATTTGAAGGTTCCACTAAAGTATTAGAAACTGAGAATGGGATTAGAGATTAGAGACCTTCGGGTCTCCTCCTTGGGCCTGGGGGCAGCTGGAGACCTGAGTTCTTGGCCTGGAGAGGCTGACCCTCTGGATTTCTCCAGAGTCTATAGGAAAGAGAGCAGTTTTCAGCCACAGCTACACCCAGCGGTGGACACCTTCATTTTGGCCATGGGAGAGTAAATCTGGATATTTTAGGATATAATTTAATCTGTTTACCTGTTCTGTCTGTCTGTGCTAGTATCTGGATTCTCAGAATAGAATCCCGACAGGCATTAAGTTCTGAGAAGGATATCAACAGGACGCCGGATGATCCCCTCTGGTTTGGGTGTCTTCCAAGACACATCTGGTCTGATCTGACTCTGAGCATCTTTTTGGGCACTCTCTGGTTATATGAGTTAAATGTTCTGTTTAATGTTGTAATTGTGCAATCTGTGTGATTTGTGTTCTGTGTTTAAGAGCTATGTTAAAGTTTTCAGAACAATGATTAAGAATTGGTTATTTCAATGTGGCAACTGTGTTTAGTATATTTCTAACTCCTTAACCTGTTGCACTGATCTGTAAGTAAAAGGAACAGAAAATCTTGGCTATTTTAAAACTGGCAGATGGGTTTTTCCTTGAGGCAGTTTAAAATTCAGACTTGCTTGGCTTGGCTTGGGTCAGAGGACAAAGAAGTTTATGCTAATTGCTGGTTTAAACTTCAGAGAGAAAAGGAAAAAAAAAAACATACACAAACATATTCTTTTGGGGAGTTTTAAAATGGTGGGAAATAATTTTCCTGTTGTATGCAGGCTAGATTTGGTTATCTTGAGTATAGATCTAAAGAACAGTGGCTTGTTAAAGAGAAGTTCTGTTAACTTCCTTCTGAAACACTTTGGGTAATTTGTTATCATTATAAATTATGCTTTAAATCCTGCTCTGCTGGACATGTGGGTTTTATGGAGTCAATTAGCTATCCACTATATTGTGAATTTTAATAGTTTAGAAGGGGATTTAGGTGAGACAAGAAGGAAAATTTGCAAGTGGAAAAGAAGTTGGGTGGGATAGGAGAAACAGGATCTTTTGTCTTCAGGGGTGAAGATTAAACTCACCCCCACCCCAGCCCCCCACTGCTTCTGCTACCTTAGCAATACTTTTTCAATACCTGAAAGAATGGGAACCCCTAGTTCCTATTCACTTTGCCTTAGGCACTTCTGGCCCACCCCCTATCTCACCAGTTCAGACTGAATTGGAAGTCCTCCCAAAAAATCCTTTAAACTTACTGGACTATGATTTCTAGTTATGCTTTAACTTTGAAATCCCTTATTTTGTTGGAATTGCCCTGGCAGACTCAGTTTTGGGGCCTATTTTTTGGGAAATCTCCAACATACAGACACCTGTCCTGGGACTGGCAGTCTCTCTGATCCGTTTCTCCATTCCTGTAACCCCGGTTTCTTAATTAGTTTTTCAGCATTCTCAGTTTTAGTTTGTTATTAGGCTGCTAAAAGTTCGGGGTTTGCCTGCCTTGATGGTCTAACTCTGCATACTCTGACCACACTGCTCAGAAGTCCAGATCCTTTCTGTATCCTGGTAGCGGGATTTCCCAGCCTGTCCTCCCAGGAGGGGATGGATGGAGCCACTTTTGGTCCCATTTTCCCCCTGGAGTCTATCAGACAGAAATGGGCTCTGCCATTCCTTCCCCTCATCCTAGGGCTAGGGCTGGCAGGTACCACCATTCTTAGCACCCGAGTCCTTGGGACCATCTTGAGGCCAGAAGCTGTTTGACAGTCAGCAATGATTTGAGGAGTGGTCTGTTCAGCATCAGACAAATTGTTGTTCTTAAATTGCCCTGAGGCAAACTCCAAAGTCAGAAGATTTAGGATTACTTATTGTTAGAACAGAAGCCCCCCTCAAAGATCAGTGGACCTCAGAATCATTGCTGTCTCCCCTAGAAGCTAAAGTATATCAATATGGCAGCCAAAAAATTCTCACAAATTGTATTGAGAGTCACACTGTCTAGAGTGAAGGAGATCACAGTAGCATTGTATTATGTATTATGACTTGGTTAGAACACTATTGGAAGTACCTTGCTCTTTTCTGGGTGCCACATTTCAAGAAGGACCTGGCAAAAGCTGGGCATATTGTAGAGTATTCTTACTCAAATATAGATGGACTGGATAGTCTCTGAGATCTTCATGTGAGTATTTTTGAGCTTATGAGTTTATAATTGTCCTAGGCTAACTGAAACCTATTGTAATAATCATTCTCCTGCCTTATACCTACTAGAAAAGGCCTATGGATTTCTGCCATGAGTTCATGTTAGAGTATTTATTTATGGAGGCCCAATTTCAGATTGGACAAAATGGTGCAAGCTTTGACCGAGGGATGATAAGTTACCTAACAAATGTGTCAAAAGTGTCCAAAAGGAGATCAGATAATGGAAAATAATAGAAACTACTGACTGAGTAATTTACTGGTCAGACTGACTTCCCAATCTAACTTGCTCCTGATTTACAAGCCCTAAGAGGTAAGGGTGTCATATAAATCAGATAAATAAGCTAATTTCCTGATTTCAGACTCAACTTGAAGTTGAGTTTTGGTATAGTAAGAAGTGGAATAAAAGTCTGAAATGCTGTTTATTCTCAAAACATTTAGCATTCTCTGTGTAGCATTCCCTTAGGGCTACTTTCTCCAACTCATACATTAGCATATTGAATACTCAGAGAAAGACTGACCACCACTTCTTATGGTTTTAGGAACAGCCCTAAGGGCTTAGGATTGATTTCTAACTCTACTTGATAAACCCCATCCAGAGAACCTTCTCACCTCTTGCCATTGATAATCAATTTGTTAGATAGAGTTAATTAGCTTTTAGAAAGGGATATTTACTTATATAATGTAGTAAGAACAGTTGATGTGAAAACATTCCCTCCCCCCCAAATTACTTGGGCCCCATTTTCATCTTGCACATACTGTTTCTGGGAAAAAAGACTCAAGCTTAAAGTGCACGTGTAGTAAAGGGGGACCTCATAGCTCCTAATTTTATATCTATGCCCTCTATACCGTTTAAGGGATGGTTCTTTTTCTTTCCAAAGTAAATCAGTTTCTTACACATAACATGTTCTTTAAAGGAATAAAAGTGTTTATTTCATAGTTTTTTTCCCCAGAGCTAGAGATGGAAAACCAGAGGAGGTAGAGAGGAAATAGTAAGTGTTCAGCAGCATAGCACAAAGAAGTCCAAAAAGCAGGGTTTGCTGTGTGAGGCAGGCTAGATTTGGTGCACCCTCACCATTCAGAAGCCCAGGAGTAAGGGTGAAAGTGGAGGCTGGAATACTGGAGAGTCCTAAAGAGTGCAAGAAGACTGAGCCCTGTAGATTTCTTGAAGAAGGAAGTACTTAAGCTAATAAAGAGAGTTTCAAATGAAGGGAAGTAAGAACATCCAGCTATAGTGAATAGCTTTGCAAAGTCATGGACTCAGAAGATGGGATGTAATGAACAAGAAATAGTAAGCAGACCAGTTTGGCTGGACATCGTGTGTGAGATGTAGAACTCCTAATCATCTGAATCATTTACTCTGACCCAGCCTGGATTTGGTTATTCTCTTAGATCTCCTCCAGGGAACTTTGTTCTTTTGTCAGCCAGCACTATCCAGGATCCTTTATTAGTGTAAGGCACGTATTGATCATATAATGTAACGTTCTTGTCGGTTTTCTGGAGGTCTTTGGGGGCAATCTTCCTTTCAGTTCAGTAATCACCACAAGAATAGCCAGAGGTTAAAGTCCAGAATCCAAATCCTTTATTGCCTCCTTGCCTAGGGCCCGGCTACTTTTCTTAGAGGCCTTCCCGAGTCTTAGTTTCATATGGTTAAATGTTTCCGGTCTTGGAGCATCATTTTTAGGTTCAAATATTACTTAGTCTTTTAGTCACTATCTCTTAAAGGGGAAAAACAAAACAGATTTATATTCATTAGTCTGAATCTTTCCCACCAAATGCTAATTACACATAAGACCATTGCACATAGTAAATTCATTTATCCAAGCAAATAATGAGCAGAAATCAGAGAAGTTCTGTAGACTAGAATATACCAGAAAATATACAAGAGTTAATGAACTCATTAAAGCGGAGTAAAATGAAATCTTGGCTTAATCAAAAGAGAGGAGTTTTTATTGTTAGCCAAAGAGAAATTCATTGAAGTTTTTAGGGAAGCAAGTTGGAAATTAGGAATATGTTAAGAAGTCAACTTTGCATTTACTATGTGTGTGTGTGTGTGTGTGTGTGTGTGTACACACAAATCTGTTTCTCTTTTTTTTTCTTCACTTGTTTCACATCAATCCCCAAGAATTTATTTCCTTTCACAAACAGGCAATGAAGAATGTTTTTCCTCTCCAAAAATATAGCATCAGCTCTACACACAGTCACAGGGTTATATTCTCATGTCACAGTCACAGGGTTATATTCTCATGTTCTTCAATCCAAAATCATGTCCTGTAGGCAGTTTGTAATTTAGGATTTTCTCTCACCAACCCAACTTGTTTGGGAGATAAGTTAACATTAGTTCTTGTTCTAAAAACTCAGACCTGATTGACTCTACCTATCCTCTCTGAAGGTTTTGCTTTAATCTCAAAGATCCCCTATTCTACGCTGACCAGAAAAGATCCCCTTTCTATGATACTTTAAATTGCTTTCCTTGTGAAAGCCCTTTGAAGTAAGGTAATGCATGAATTAACCTTTTACAGATGAAGAATAAAAAACTGAGAGATTAAGCTGTTTTGTTCATAGTCACCCAGTTAGATTGTAATGCCAAAAGAAACTGAACGAGACAGAGATTAGAGACCAATTCATAGTTTAATAAATGGAGAGAAATACTGGGACCAGTGGATCCCAGGGCTAGACGAGACTATCATCTCAAAGAGTCTAGCAAGCCTTTTATGGAATAACAACAATGGAGGGACCTAGGTGGGGATAGAGGGAGGTTACTGATATTCTAATGACATTAAGGAATGTCTATAAAACCTTTATCTCAACCATTAAGAGCAGACGGTCATAACCTTTTTTTTTTTTTTTTTTAATAGCCTTTTATTTACAGGATATATACATGGGTAACTTTACAGGATTAACAATTGCCAAACCTCTTGTTCCAATTTTTCACCTCTTACCCCCCCCCACCCCCTCCCCTAGATGGCAGGATGACCAGTAGATGTTAAATATATTAAAATATAACTTAGATACACAATAAGTATACATGACCAAAACATTATTTTGCTGTACAAAAAGAATCAGACTCTGAATTATTGTACAATTAGCTTGTGAAGGAAATCAAAAATGCAGGTGTGCATAAATATAGGGATTGGGAATTCAATGTAATGGTTTTTAGTCATCTCCCAGAGTTCTTTTTCTGGGTATAGCTAGTTCAGTTCATTACTGCTACATTAGAAATGATTTGGTTGATCTCGTTGCTGAGGATGGCCTGATCCATCAGAACTGGTCATCATCTAGTATTGTTGTTGAAGTATATAATGATCTCCTGGTCCTGCTCATTTCACTCAGCATCAGTTCGTGTAAGTCTCTCCAGGCCTTTCTGAAATCATCCTGTTGGTCATTTCTTACAGAACAGTAATATTCCATAATTTTCATATACCACAATTTATTCAGCCATTCTCCAACTGATGGACATCCATTCAGTTTCCAGTTTCTAGCCACTACAAAAAGGGCTGCCACAAACATTCGTGCACATACAGGTCCCTTTCCCTTCTTTATAATCTCTTTGGGATATAATCCCAGTAGTAACACTGCTGGATCAAAGGGTATGCACAGTTTGATAACTTTTTGAGCATAGTTCCAAACTACTCTCCAAAATGGTTGGATTCGTTCACAACTCCACCAACAATGCATCAATGTCCCAGTTTTCCCGCATCCCCTCCAACAATCATCATTATTTTTTCCTGTCATCTTAGCCAATCTGACAGGTGTGTAGTGGTATCTTAGAGTTGTCTTAATTTGCATTTCTCTGATTAATAATGACTTGGAGCATCTTTTCATATGACTAGAAATAGTTTCAATTTCTTCATCTGAGAATTGTCTGTTCATATCCTTTGACCATTTTTCAATTGGAGAATGGCTTGATTTTTTATAAATTAGAGTTAATTCTCTATATATTTTGGAAATGAGGCCTTTATCAGAACCTTTGACTGTAAAAATATTTTCCCAGTTTATTGCTTCCCTTCTAATCTTGTCTGCATTAGTTTTGTTTGTACAAAAACTTTTCAGTTTGGTATAATCGAAATTTTCTATTTTGTGATCAGTAATGATCTCTAGTTCTGCTTTGGTCATAAAGACCTTCCCCTTCCACAGGTCTGAGAGGTAAACTATCCTATGTTCCTCTAATTTATTAATAATTTCATTCTTTATGCCTAGGTCATGAACCCATTTTGACCTTATCTTGGTGTACGGCGTTAAGTATGGATCAATGCCTAGTTTCTGCCATATTAGTTTCCAATTTTCCCAGCAATTTTTATCAAACAGTAAGTTCTTATCCCAAAAGCTGGGATCTTTGGGTTTGTCAAAGACTAGGTTGCTATATTTGTTGACTGTTTTATCCCTTGAACCTAATCTATTCCACTGATCAACTAATCTATTCCTTAGCCAATACCAAATAGTTTTGGTAACTGCTGCTCTATAATATAATTTTAGATCTGGTACAGCTAAGCCACCATCATTTGATTTTTTTTTCATTAATTCCCTTGAAATTCTTGACCTTTTGTTTTTCCATATGAACTTTGTTGTTATTTTTTCTAGGTCATTAAAATAGTTTTTTGGGAGTCTGATTGGTATAGCGCTAAATAAATAGATTAGTTTAGGTAATATTGTCATCTTTATTATATTTGCTCGCCCTATCCAAGAGCATTTAATATTTTTCCAATTGGTTAGATCAGACTTAATTTGTGTGAAAAGTGGTCTGTAATTTTGCTCATAAAGTTTCTGATTTTCCCTTGGCAGATAGATTCCTAAATATTTTATATTATCAGTAGTTACTTTAAATGGAATTTCTCTTTGTAACTCTGACTGTTGGATTTTGTTAGTGATATATAAGAATGCTGATGACTTATGTGGGTTTATTTTATAACCAGCAACTTTGCTAAAGTTGTGGATTATTTCTAATAACTTTTTAGCAGAATCTCTGGGGTTCTCTAAGTATACCATCATGTCATCGGCAAAGAGTGATAATTTGGCTTCCTCATTGCCTATTCTTATTCCTTTAATCTCTTTCTCAGCTCTTATTGCTATAGCTAGCGTTTCTAATACAATATTAAATAGTAACGGTGATAGTGGGCAACCTTGTTTCACTCCAGATCTTATTGGGAATGGTTGCAGTTTGTCTCCATTACATATGATGCTTACTGATGGTTTTAAATAGATGCTGCTGATTATTTTAAGGAAAAGTCCATTTATTCCTATACTCTCAAGTGTTTTTAATAGGAATGGATGTTGGATTTTATCAAATGCTTTTTCTGCATCTATTGAGATGATCATATGGTTTTTGTTAATTTGGTTATTAACATGGCCAATTATATTGATAGTTTTCCTAATATTGAACCAGCCCTGCATTCCTGGTATAAATCCTACTTGATCATAGTGTATTATCTTGGAGATGATTTTCTGTAGTCTTTTTGCTAATATCTTATTTAAGATTTTAGCATCAATATTCATTAGGGAGATTGGTCTATAATTTTCTTTCTCTGTTTTCAGCCTACCTGGTTTAGGTATCAGTACCATGTCTGTGTCATAGAAGGAATTTGGTAGGACTCCTTCATTCCCTATTTTATCAAATAATTTATATAGCATTGGGGCCAATTGTTCTTTAAATGTTTGGTAAAATTCACATGTAAATCCATCTGGTCCTGGGGATTTTTTCTTAGGGAGTTGTTTAATTGCCTGTTCTATTTCTTTTTCTGAAATGGGACTATTCAAGCAATTTACTTCCTCCTCTGTTAGTCTGGGAAGTCTATATTTTTGGAGGTAGTCACATTTCACTTAGGTTATCAAATTTATTGGCATAAAGTTGAGCAAAATAACTCCTTATTATTTCTCTAATTTCCTCTTCATTGGTGGAAAGTTCTCCCTTTTCATTTTTAAGACTACTAATTTCATTTTCCTCCCTCCTTTTTCTAATCAGATTTACCAAAGGCTTATCTATTTTATTGGCTTTTTCATAGAACCAACTCTTAGTTTTATTAATTAGTTCAATAGTTTTTTTACTTTCAATATTTTTAATTTCTCCTTTTAAGTTTAGAATTTCCAATTTAGTATTTGATTGGGGGTTTTTAGACGGTCATAACCTTAAGGCAGAATTACGAAATAGGACAATTGTAGGAACTGGTCACCCCATTAAAAGTGAACTTTGGCATTACAAGATCATACCAAATGTTGATGCCAATATTTGAACTCAAGTCTTTCCTACCTCTATTAACCAGAACTTTTTTTATAACTTTGAAGACAGTTTCCCTTCCCATCACTATATCTATCACCCTCTCTTTGACTTATAAACCATCCAATAAATTCCCCTTGAAGAAGGTAGCATGAGACACTGGAAAGTATGAAGACTTACCTTTGAATCATGGCTCTACTACTTCTTATCTGTGTGATTTAGGCAAGCCATTTAATTTCTCTGGATTTCAGTTTCTTTTTCTACAGAATTAATATGTGGGACTACATGACCTTAAAGGTCCCTTTTATGATCCACTCCCACTTTATAAAGCTCATTTCTTGACAGTTTTATCAGCCACTTAATAAAACAATCAAACCATTCTGTTTAATTATTAACATTACTACTCTTGATGATCCAGTAGGCAAAAATCCAGAGTCTTTAATGGTGCCAGGAGAGGGCACCAGTGCAGCTCCCTGGGTTCCATAACATCACCAGAAAAATCCTACCCATGACATATGCTCCTTTATAGATCAAGTCTTCTTAGAATTCAGTCTCCTTCAATTCTTGTGATATTTGAAGAATAAGTTGCTGTCTCCAAAAAGGTTTTATAAATTTACCAAAGGCTAAGACCTTGGCAGACATCTCCCTGATGCTTTGCCCTCGTTCCTTGGATAACAGTTTCTTGTCAAAATAAATTTAGGGACTATTTAAAACAACTAGATAGTATAAGGTTGCAATATTGTTATGGTGTAGGAAATGAGAAGTTGGTGGATTTAAAAAAATATGGAAAGACAGATTTAAGAAGGGTGATATTATCCACCTTCAGAGAAACAAGCATATTACAACCTTGTATAGATGTATATGAATGTATATATATGTGTGTGTGTGTGATTGTAATATTTATGTATGTGCATTATATATATTACATACTGTAGTATGTATATAATACATACTATACATTGAACTCAGAACTGTCCATCGATGTTTTCTTTGCTTCTTTATAGAATTTTATTTATAGATTTTTTTATATACACTTTCTTGAAATAGAAATTTATTGTTTTATATTTTGAATCCTTTTTGGTGTTCTGCTATATACATGAAAATTTTTTTTCCTTTTTTCTATTTTCTATTTGTTTTAAATAAATAAATGCAAAAAAAAATAAGCATCGGGCTCTGTGATTCTATGCTTATTCCTACTTTCTCTTTCCTATATCATAAACTCTTCAAGTCTTTGCTCTGAGACCTTGGGGATATGTATGTGTATTCATGTATAAATATATATACCAATGTGTGTATGTATTTATGTAAGTATTGTGTGTATGTGTATATATATAGACATATATAGATATATATATATATATATGTCTATACATACACACACATATCAAAAACAGAGGAAATCTGGATTTTGTTTTCTTACCAAGTTGGTTCTAGATTTATTCAAATAAACAAATTGGTTCCTGCTCAGAAAAAAGCTCTCTTATCTGTGTTGATAAAAAGTCTGTTCTTCAAAGTTTGCCTACTTCCCTCAGATCTTTGCCTACCTTTTAAACATTCACTACTCCCCTGAGGCCATAGCACTACAGCCCCTGTCCAAGCCCAAGTGTCCCATATTGCAGATCTCTCTTCTAACTGATCTAACCATACATCCTTATGTGTCTCTGACTATCCTTAGGCATTAGGGAAGGAATCAGTACCTAAAGGAATTGTTTAAAAATGAGTTGTATAACTTAAAAGTTCAAATTTTAAGACTTTCTACCCTCTAGACCTGGGGAGGACTTTAGAAACCATCTTATTATTGTCCCAATGAGTAAAATGAGATCCCCCATGGGGAAGGGAATTAGTCAAAGTCACACAATGGAAGAGATTGACCTCTCGATGTAGAACATCAGTGAAGAAAGAGATTTAATGTACTGGCTTTTTTTCTACTAAAAAATAAAGACATACAAAATTGTCTGTTTGTCAAAACTCCTAAAACAATGACTTGAAACTCCAAATAACCAAATGGACTATCTCAGTTACTTAGATAATAAGGACTGTGTAACTGATAGTCAAGCTTGCTTTTTCCATCTTAGTTTCTCACCTGTTCCTGGATAATTTCTTTCCTTGAATTTACATTTTAGTATGCTAGTATATTGAATGAATGTTGTAATGGTGGTGATAGTAGAGAATATTTATATAGTGGTTTAAACATGTTACTTCATTGATCTTCACAATAACTTTGTGCTGGGAGGGCTACAAATCTCATCGACTCTAATTTATAGAACCAGGCTAAATGAAGTTATCCAGAATTACACATTTAGCAAGTGACTTTGGAGGAGGATTTTAGTGTCTTTTTCTGAAATCTTCCCCATTTCTAAATGTTCATCTTACTGTCGTATTTGCAGTTTTGATATCATCCTGGATCCTTATTTGAATTCATTCCACGTATCCAATCTGTTGGCTAATCATTTTTGCTTGTTTCTGTCTTCACAATATGTCTTTTATATATTCCCTATTCTCCATTTATTAACCACCGTATTTCAAGCCCTCATTATCTCTCACCTAAACTTATTCAGTATTCCTTATAATTGATCTTCCTGACTCAATTGGCACCCCTCTCTCTTTATTTCAATCTATCCTCCACTCAGCTGCCAAGGGGATTTTTCTAAAATGTAAGTCTAACCATATCACTCCTGTCCTCAGTGAGCTCCCAAGATAAATTTCTCTGCTTAGCATTTAAAGCTCTTCATAATCTGACCCCTTTCTGTCTTTCCAATTTCTTTTTGAAAAAATGTTATAGATATAGTAGATACTTATACACAAAAAGCTCCTATATTCTCTCCCTCTTACCCTTTCCTTTGGATAAAAGGAGGAAAAATACAGATCAAGAATCAAGGAAAACAAATGCCCACTTTGGCAATTCCCTAAAATGTATATATCATTCTGCATGTTAAGTCTATCACTTCTCTGCCAGAAACTGAGTAGCATTCTTTATCATTTAGTCCTCTAGAATCATGGTTGCTCATTGCATTGATCAGAGTTCTTAAATCTTTCAAAGTTCACTTTACTCCCCCATAATCTATGGTATAGCTACACCAGCTGACTTGCAGGTTGTTGAACAGAGCACTCCATCTCTATTTGGGTGCCTTTGCACTGGTTTTCTTCCATGCTTTGAACATTCTATCCTCACACCTTTGCCTCTTATCTCACAGTTTCTCTAGATTCCTTCAAGATTTCCTTCAAATCCTTCCTTTCACAAGGGCCCTTTTTCTCAATCCAACCAGCTGCTTTCCTCTCTTTTACCTTCATTTATTCTGCACATAGCCTGAATATAACTAGTAATTTTCATGTTTTCCCCCATTATCATGTAAGCTCCTGGAGGCTAGGTTCTGTTTTTCCTCTGTATCCCGAGTGCTTAGCACAATGCCTGGCACCCAACAGATGCTTAATAAACACTTAGCAGCTAGGCAGTGGTGGAGCCACGTCCTAGGCACAGAAAGTTCAGATCCAGCTTAATGGATGTGAACCTAGAAAAGTCACTTCAGAGCTGTCTCCCTCAGTTTCCTCAACTGGAATGGATGATAATAACAGTACCTGCGTCACAATGTTGTGAGGATCCAATGAAATATTTGTAAAACTCAAGATAATGCTTGAACATATTAGGTACTTAGTAAATATTTGTTCCTTTCCACCTATGTGGAAATGCTTATGTGGGCTTATGTCCACATCCAGAGGCTAGACATCTCCTGCATGCTACCATATATAAAAGAAGGTGATGGACAAGGGAGGAACAGAAGATGATGGGAAGAAGAAAGGGAAGAAATGTGCTTCCTAAATGTCTGTGGCTAGATGTGTGTATCTTTGGGGATCCCAAAGCATTATAATTTCATTTTACTGGTGTATCTCAAGGAGCTGTGATTTTTTTTTTTTTTTTTTTTGTGATTGTTGGTATCCCTCAAGGATGAACTTAATTGATTGGGCAATTGCAGTAGCAAAAAAAAAAAAAAAAAAATGCATCATCCTAGGGCCCATCTGGCAAGAATCCTCTGCATGTTTAGTGAGGCAGGTCCTCAGAAAAGAGACACCTAATCCTATTAAAAAAAAAAAAAAAACCTTTCCATCTTCACAGGACCTTCCTGAGTATGTGTTCTGCTGCAATAACTTTCAAGAACTCATGGTCAAGTCTATACCACAAGGAGACACTGGAGGAGGACTTTATGAGAGGATCATTCCTTTAATCTCAACATTTCATTAATTTTGCCTTTTCATTTATTTAACAAAATATCCATAAGGTAAGAATCTAGTTTAACTCCCTCTGCTTTGCAGAAAAGAACACAGACAAAACAAAAGCTTTGCCCAAAGCCACAGAGTATATATCGCTGAAGGAACGAAAAGATAATTCTTCAAGTCTCTGTTAGTGAATTCCATGCTGTTTTCCCTGTCTTCCTAAGGGCTTTTGGTTTTGTACTTCTATTGTTTTTCATTTTTTTCCCCCAATTTGCAGCAAGTTCTAAGCATATTTGTTGACCACAGGCTTCCTGGGTTGCTTAGGCTTCCAGACCCATCTGAATACAGCCATAAAGGCTGACTGACCTAAACTGGTAGCCCTCAGAGGATTCTATGTAATTACGCATGCTATAGCCAGAAGCCTAGAATGCCAGAGTGGAGAGGACAGTAGTAAAGCATCTAAGTAGGAATCCTGTCCTTTTCTTCAAGGGCCTCCCTAACAAAGGGGTCATCCGGGTCTTGAAGGGGATAGCAAGTTAATCATTCAACATCTATTAATTAAGTAATGTAAGTAAGTGTCAGGCACTATGCTAACAGAGAGAGGGAGGGAGGGAATAAGAGGAAGAATACAAATCAGTCCCTGACTTCAAAGAACTCATAATCTAATGGTAGGAAGAAATCCTTGTGGCAGGTGTGAAATTATGAGATACATGGATCCACTGCTTAAATGATAGATCTAAGAGGGACTCTCTGATGCCTACTTTCCCTTCTCTCCTATCAGGTAGGCAGAGATATGCTGATAAATGCTTAACAACCAGCTCTCTCAGAAAACATAATAATAAAGGACATGCTTTTAAAGTTAATCTGCATTATCATTACTTTTTTCCATTGCTTTCTTAAGTTTTTAACTACTAAGAAAACAAGAAGTCAAACCTGATTTGTAACACTGGCCAATTTCCAAGACATAAATGCTCACACAAGAAATATTTTTAGAGATTTAATCAATGTTTAATGTATTATATTGTATATTGACATTTTTATACAAATATACCATTTTCATGACTTCAGGATATTTGCAAAATGCTCTGCAAAATATTAGATATGACTGGAATCTGAGTTCTTCCCCTCAGTTAAAATGATTTACTTTTTTTTTTTAAATTTATGGGGGGCACCTAAGTGGTGCAGTGGATAGAGCACCAGCCCTGAAATCAGGGCTTGAATTCAAATCTGGTCTCAAGACACTCAACACTTCCTAGCTGTGTGACCCTAGGCAAGTCACTTAACCCCAATTGCCTTATCAAAAGAAATTATGGAATAAAATAAAGGATTTCTTATTGACTCTCAAGCCAATTGTTAAATTTCCAGTGAAAATAAATCCATAGTGGAAATGTTACAATTGCTTGAGAGCCAGAAGGAACAGAAACCTACATAGGAAATCTTGGATCATTATTGTAAGTACTCTTGTTTCTCTAGTTATGGGGAGGTGATGAGGAAGAAGATGACCAAGAAACATTATAGGAAATCTCTCTTCAGGATGAAATTTATCCCTTCAAAGAGGGGATCCTTGCAATAGAACTGAGGAAGGATTAGTCCATTCTCTCAGCATCTTCCTCTAAGTCCTATCAGCGGCATGTCTTTAACCCCTTTCTTACTCAGAGGGTTGGAATTGGAAAGAATAATTAAGGCTTTTTAATCCAGTCCTCTCATTTTACAGATGAAATTGATGTGAGATTAGATGATTTATCCAACATTCCACAAGAAATAAATGGCAAAGATGGAGTTCAAGCTCAGGTTTTCCAGCTTTCAATCAAGGGTTCTTTCTGTTGTACCACATTCCTTCATCTTCTCCTCTTTCTCCCACCACCCCCTTTCCATTGCTCTATTTATCATCCTCTTCTTTCTCCTCCCCTTCTCTCCTTTCCTCTCTCCCTCCATCCCCTCCCCTCTTCCCTCTCTCTCCCTCTCTTTCCCTCTCCTTCTCTTTCCTTCTCTTTCCCCCATCTCTCTGTCTCTGTCTCTGTGTCTCTCTGTGTCTATCTCTTTCTGTGTATCTGTCTCTCTGTCTCTGTTTTACTATCTCTTTCTGTCTCTCTGTCTCTCTTTCTCTCTGTGTGCCTCTGTCTCTCTGTTTTTCTCTGATTCTGTCTCTGTCTTTCTATCTCTCTGTCTCTTTCTTTCTCATCTTTCTCTCTGTCTCTCTGTCTCCGTCTCTGTGTTTCTCTATCTCTTTGTGTCTGTCTTTCTGTCTCTGTTTCTCTAACTCTTTTTGTCTGTCTTTCTCTGATTCTGTCTCTGTCTTTCTGTCTGTCTCTGCTTCTATCTCTCTCTGTCTCTCTGTTTCCCTCTCCCTCTCTCTTCCTCTTTCTCTCTCCCTCCCTCTCTTTCTCCCTCCAATCTCAGTCTCTCCTTTTCTGTCTCTCTTTCTATCTCTCTGTCTCCATCCCTCTTTCTGTCTCTCTGTCTCTCTCCTTCACTCCCTCTCTCCTCTCTCCCTCCCTCTCTCTGTCTCTCTTTCCGTCTTTCTCTGTGTGTCTCTCTCTTTTTCTCTCTTTGTCTCTGTCTCTTTCTCTCTCTCTCTGTCTCTCTTTCTATCCCTCTGCCTGTCTCTGTCTCTCCTTTCCTCCTTCTCTCTCCCTCCCTTACCCCACCACTATCATCCTTTCTCTCTCTATGTATCCACCATCATTACCTCTGTACAATTTCCTTCCTTTCCTTTTTTTCCTCCTCCCCTCTTCTTTTTTTTATACCTGGTACCACTTCTACCACTGAACTCTACTTTCACAACTACATTCACAAAGACAAACAGCCAGCTAGAGCAGAAGTCACTTTAATGAGAAGCCAAAAGGTGTTTTTCCATAAGACAATTTCTAGGAACATCTAGTAACCTTCTGAACAAAGGTCAGCTTTTATGGGTCATGTTAAAGCCTTGGGCAGGAACCTAGAGTAGAAAATTTTAAGTGCAACATAATCAAAGACTGAAGCAGGAAAAAAGGAAATTAAGCAAATAAACAAGTAGGAAAATGCCCCAGCTGTGTACAAAGCAGATGGATTCTTGCACAGGATGCCATGCAGCACATCTGTGAATAAGGGGGAGAAATCTGCGGGAGAATCATTTAATTGCTGGTGTGTTGCCCAAGTTGAAGATCGTAAGTAGTCTCGACCATAAACTTCTAGTACATCAGGAGACACATTTTCCAAGATGTCGTTTTCTTCCTTCACCCACCTTTCAGTTGTGCCTCCTATGTCTGTGACAACAGAAAGGAGAGGATTAGGGACAGGAATAGGGAATGAGTTGGCAGTTGAAAAAATGACTAAGTAAATGTGTCATTCCAGGTTTCTGCATGATTCTATTGGCAAAGCTAGTTAAATATCCAAGAAACGTGACATCCCTGCTCTGTTATCCTGACAACCTCTTAAAAATGCAGAGATGTAATTTGTTCATTAGTTCATATAATTTTTATTGTATTGTGGTCAGTAAAAATGTATTTTACATTTCTGCATGTTTCTGAAATTTTTATGCCCTGATACACAATCAGTTTTTGTGAAGGTGAGAAGCACAGCTCGAAAATTTTTTCTAGGTCTGATAGGGATAAATTAAAGTTCCCCACTATTATAAATTTACTACTTTTTTTCTGTAACATTTAAGTTTTCCTTTTAAAAGTTAGATGTAATGTGATTTGGTACCTATATATTTAGTATTGATATTTATTCATTGCCTACAGTTTTATTTTACTAAGTATACTTTGTTTCTATCTTTTTAAATAAGTCTATTTTTGCTCTCACTTTATTTGAGATCACAAATGCTATACTTGTCTTTTTTTACTCTAGCTGAAGAATGATAGATACTGCTCCATCCATTTAGTCTAATTCTATGTGCATATTTCTTTTTCCAGGGTGTTTCTTATAAAACATATTATTGAATTCTAGTTTCTAATTCATTCAATTGTCTTTTTTCCATTTTGTGGATGCATTCCATTCACATTAGTTATCATTGCTGTGTATTTTCCTCCATCCTATTTTCTTTTACTATTTCTTCTCCAGTTTCTCACCATTTCCTTAAAAGAATATTTTGTTTTGATTAATCCATCTTTTGATCTACCCTTTCTCTTATTTCCCCTCTTTCCCTATACCCATTTCCATCTTGTTTCACTATTGAGTGTTTTTTTTTTTATTCAGCTCTTTGTGTGTGTATATGTATTCTTTCCTTCTTTGACCACTTTAGTTGAAAGTGAGGTTCATGTCACTCACTCTTCTCCTCTACTCCCTTCAACTTGTTATATAGTCTATTTTCCCACTCTATGTAAGATAATTTTTCTCATTTTCTCTCTTCCTTTTCCTCACCTTCTACTTCGCTATATCCCTCTTACCATTCTCTTCATTTTTTTAAATTATTAAAATTTAAACAGAATCACTACTAGGTCCATTGTCAAATTAGAATCCCTCTATGATTTTTCTTGATGATAGAGCTCAAAGGATTTACATGTATCATGTTTCTTCATATAAGAATGTAAACAGCCAAATCTTGTTTAATTCCTTATGCTTACTTGCTCATATTTACTTCTTTATGCTTCTCTGAATTTCTGCATTCGTGTATAAATGTGAGTGAACTAGGAAACTAAGGACTTCTCAGAATAATAACCTTGAGTAATACAAGACTCAGCACCAAGATTCTGTTTAATCAGGCTCTGGGAGAAGAGCAAAGAATTGCTCTTCCAACATAAAACATTTAAGAAATAACCCCTTGACCTTTAATCAACTGCTTAGAGAAAAACCTAACTAATTGTTTAATGGTCTAGAGATATCTAGCCATCCCTTTCTGATTGATTGAGAAAAGCCGGAAACAGACCAAATCCCCTTAGATACTAGCTCAGGAATTGAGAAACCTTTAACCCCTCTTGCTTAATTGATTATTTACCTTTGAAGCAAAACAGACCCCTTTTTCTTAATAACATTTTGAAACATTTATTGTTTAACCAAGACCCTGGTACCACAAAAGCCCACCTGTATTCCAAAGATAAATAAGGAATAAAGATCGAGTTGGCCAATGATTTTAAAAGGATTAACAGGAGATAGGTGGGCAAATAGTTTCTGTAAACCTTGACTATATAACTATGCTCCTTACTTCTGTAAAATTGGCTTTCCATGCTCCAGACTTTCTGGTGAAGGGACTGTCCTGTTTCTCCAGAGAATCAAAATACAGAAACTTTCTGTTTTGTACCATGCCTTTAAGCAGTCAATTTGAGTAGGATCTTTGCATCCACACAAATGTTTTACTCAACTCTGATATTTCATCATGAATGTTCTATTTCATTAAAGCTCCATTTTCCCCAGTAGGATTACCCACTGGGTTTTCTGGATAAGTTATACTTGATTATGTATATAACTTTTGTCTTTTTAAAATATTATGTTCCAAGTTCTCTGATTCTTTACTATGGTGGCTATTAAATCTTATGTGATCTTGACGAGGGTTACTTACTATTTGAATTCTGTCTGCCTGACTCAAATATATATATTTTAATCTGGGAGCCCTAGATTTTGCCTATAACATTCCTAAGATAATTCATTTCGGGGTTTCTATCAGGAGGTGATTGCTGGACTCTTTCTCTTTCTACTTTGCTTTCTGGTAATAAGAGATCTAGGTAGTTTTGTTTTCATAATTTCTTGAAATATGATAGCTAAGCTATTTTTTAATCATGGCTTTCATGTATTCCAATGATTCCCAAATTATTTCTCCTTGATCTCTTCTCTATTAAATTGTGAGATACTTCAAATTTTCTTCTATTTTTCAGACTTTTGATTTTGTCCTATAATTTCTTTGTACTTCATAAAGACATTAGGTTTTACATAATCAATTCTAATTTTCATGGAGATTTTCCATAGAGTGTTTTCTTGGATTAGGTTTTGTAACCTTTTGTTGATTTTGTTTTTATATTTTTCTTCCATACATCTCATTTTATTTTAAAAGTAATTTTGGCTCTTTTTAACTCTTCCAGGAATTCTGTTGAATTTATATCAGAGCCCCATTTTTCTTAAAAATATTGTTTGCAAACAAGTCATTCCCTTCTTCTGGGTTTATATCTTCAACTTCTGTTGCCATAATAACTTTTTAATGTAGGGTTCATTTTGTGTGTGTGTGCTCATTCTTTATAGCCTAGTTCTTGATTTTGAACTTTATGTTAGAGCTGGTCTTTGAACACTTTTGGGGGAAGGGGGAGGAATGAGTGTATGACCTGAGCTTCTCTGCTCTTATATCCTCCTGCTGCTTCCATGACAGTTAAACTAGAGTTTGTAAACTTTCAATAGTCCCAAAGTGATGGGATCCTGGGTAAAGTCTGTTCACTGCCCTATTAATAAGAGCTCTGCAAATTCCTGATCCAGCTTTTGGTCTGTTGTGATCTTTCTGGTTGAGAGTTTAAGGGGACTGTTGCTGAACTTGAATCAGACATTATTATTCTGTTAGGAGGTTCTACAATGCTGAATGGCTGAACTGGTCAGAGACTTCTACTCTGGCTATTCCACTTTAGGTTTTCACCCTGGGCTATAGAGTAGAAATGAGTTCTGATCTGTTTCAAAGATGACAGCCAAACAGTTATTGTTTTCTTCAAGATCTTTTTCCTTGCTCAGTATACAATTAGAGCCTTGGTAGCTATTGATCCTCTGAGACTATTCCTCTTTGCACTGAATCTTTGACCTGGAATGGGTTAGTTGGCATCAAAGCTGCCTTGTGGTACCTAATTCTACATCTTACACTTATGTAAAAACCTAAGATCATTTCCTTCCCCACTTCCCAGTTTCAAATCAATTTCAGTTCATGGGAATTAAATTATGTCCTATGACATGTTCCTGACAGACCTCATCTCGAGTATCTTCAAGTCTTTTTGTGCCAAGAAAATGACTCACTTTTTCTTAGATTCTCTAATTAGAATTTAGTCTGGTGCATTTTCTAGTGCATTTTCTGGTGCATTTTTTGTAGTTAAGCAAAGCCATACTTCTTCCTCTTATTTCATCATCTCAAATTTTACTTGTCCAGCTATTTCATTTTTCTATGTTCTATTTTCTATTTCTGCTTGTTGTTGTGTATGTGTGTGTGTAAACTACACAATATATATGTATATGACATATGTTTATATGTAGACACATACCTACACACAAATACAAATAGGTATGTACATACACATCTGCTAAACTATATCAACTCAGTTCAAAACTAATCTTAAAAAGAGGCAGCCATGTGTCAAAGCTGCCCTAGATCATAATGTTATGAAAATGAGATAATGAATTATAAATTCAGATTAATTAATTTAAATAAAGAAAAAAAGATGACCCAACAGAATTAGGAGTAGTGAGAAAGACAAAGGGAAAATAGATTTGAACTCTCCCTTTCATGTTCTTCTTTCAGCTCTTTTCTGGCAGGTAGAACAGCAGTCAGGTGTTACTCCTCCCCTTTCTCTGCTTTCTGGGATCAGTCATTCTCAGAATATCTGCCCAAATTAGTGCTAGGTACAATTATCTATTCTCTCAGGCTTAAAACCTTTTGAGTTATAGGATCATAGGTTTAACTTGAAGGGCATTTAGGGATCATCTAAAATCCATCCCTTTCATTTTGCAAATTAATAACAGAAGCTTAAAGCAATGCATTGATTGATCCAAAGTGACACATATAGTTGCTCACCTGATTGAAACCCAGATCCAGCACCTCATTGCATCCCTTTGACTCTTACTCAGTAAATTCCAATGACTCACTATTATTTCTATAGTTAAATGCAAACTTTTCTATTACCATAACAACAATAGCTAACATTTATAGAGAGTTTTTAGATTTGAAGAGCATTTTACAAATAATATCTCATTTGACAACTTTCTAAGTGTCCAGTCCTCTATCCATTGGACTTCATAGCTACCTCAAAGCCATGTAAAGCTGTTCATATCTTAACCAGCTTTCCAGTCTTATTAAATATTACTCCCTTTAACATCATTTATAATTCAATTAAACTGAACTTTTTATTATTCCTCATTTGTTACATATTCTAATTCCAACCTTCATGTTTCTGTACTCAGCTTAAACTCCACTTTTTACATGATACTCAAGCTGAGTTCTGAAGAAAATGAAGGATTCTAGGAGTTGGGAGATAAAGGAGGAAGTGTCTTCCAGTCATAGAGGTCAGTACAAAAGGAAAGAGAAAGGAAATAGAGACTCTTATAGGAGAAACAATGAGAAATACAATTTGGCTAAAGCATTAAAGTACAAAAGGGGAAATGAGGTGTGAAAATACTGAAAAGGTAGGTGTGACCAGGTTGTGAAGGACTTTGCATAAAAACAGAGAAGTTTATATTTTATCCTTGACATAATAAGAAGCCATTGTAGTTTATTGAACATTGGAAGTTTGTGGTCAATCACTTTGGCAGCTAAGTGAAGGATGGATTGGAGAAGGGAGAGTTAAGGAAGGAAGCCAATTACTAGATTATAGTAATAATTATTCTAGCAAGAAGTGAGGATAGCCTGAACTAGGGTAGTGGCTGTGTGAATAGAGAGAAGAGGATAAATGGGAGAAGTATGTTGGAGATGGAAACAAGATTTAGCAACTGAATAGATATGATGTGAGGGAGAGGGAAGCTAGGAAAAATTCTGAGGTTCCTAAATTGGAAGATTTGAATGGTGACAGAAACGGGGATGTTTGGGAAAAGTTTGAAAGAGGTGGAAAAGATATAATTAGTTCTGTTTTAGATAGGTTGAGTTTGAAGTGCCTGTGGGACATCCAATTTAGAATATCCAAGGAGTAATTGTTGAAATAAGACTGGAATTCAGGAGAGATTAAAGCTGGATGCATTTAGATATATAGATGCAGGAGCCATTGGCACAAGATTGAAGATTAAACCTAGGGGATCTGATTAGTTCATCAAGTAAAAGAGTGTAAGGAGATAAGTGGAGAGGCCTGAGGATACAGCCTTGGAGTATATACACAGTGGGCAGGATATAGAAGTAAATTCAGGACAGAAAAAGAACATATTCCCCATGTTATTGATTTGGTATTGGGGTTTTTTTTTTGGTGTTGGTATTTTTTAGCTGCTTTGATAAATGTGACCATTGGTAACTGATTAAAAAATCAAAATGAAGGTAATAATTGGTATAGCTGTCTTAGACTAGTCAAAATTGTATCTTGTGTTCGTTCTCATTCCACAGACCACCCAATACCAAAAGACAATACAGGTAAATGGAAATAATAATGGCTTGGAAAGAAAATTACCTATCTCAGCTACTAACTAGCTATAGTCTCTTTTTCTCTCTGAGCTTCATTTGTACATCTTATAAAATGAGGCAATTGTATAAGAGGACCACTTCTTAACTCACTATACTAGGATGCTGATAGTTAAGGCGACTTTGATATCATTTATTACAGGAATGCTTCAATGAGGAAAATGCCTTTATCAATATACTTTGCTGCCCCTCTTGTCTCAGAGAGTTAACTGGAACACTGAGAGATTTAATGATTTGCCTAGGGTTAAACAGCTATTTTGTACAAGAGGCAGGACTTGAACCCATGTGTTCCTGACACTAAGGCCAGTTTTCTTTCTATTAAATAATCTTTTCTTAGAATTTTTCAAAAACTTACTTGTTCTGAAACCTGCAGGATGAATTAATACCACTTTGATGCCCCATTTTTTAAGTTCTAATCTCATGACCCCAGAAAACATGGTCAGAGCTGCCTTGGATGAACAATATGCAGAAAATAGTTTCATGGGAACGATTCCTATAAGGAAACAAAAGAAATAGTCATAGGATTTGGGATGGAATAAAAGATCATAGAGATTATCTAATTCAATAATTATCTAATGATCATTATCTAATTTAATCCCCTGTTTTTACATATGAAGAAGTTAAAGCCCAGAATAGTAATATGCCTTACTTAACATCACATGGAAGTAATAAGTCACATGGAAGTAATAAATCACATGGAAGTAATAAGTAATAAGATAGCCTATATCACAGAAACTTGTTCTAGATTTTTTTTCCTTAGTTTTCTGCTTTCCTTCTAATTTTGGCTATGTTGGTTTTGTTTTGTAAAACTTTTTTGCTTTATGAAACTTAAAGTTTTAACTTCATATAATAAAAATTATCCATTTAACTTCCTGTGATCCTCTTTGCCTCTTATTTGGTCATAAACCCTTTCTTTGTCTATAGATCTGATAGGTAAAATTTTCTTCTATTTTGCTTATATTACCCTTTGTGTCTAAATCATGTATCTATTTTAACCTTCTTTTGGTTTATGATGTGAGATCCTGGTTTATGCTTAGTTTCTGCTAAAGCACTTCCTGATTTTCCCGGAAATTATGGTCAAATATTGAGTTCTTAGCTCCAAATCTTGCATCTTTGGGTTGATCAAACACTAGAATACTATGATCATTTATTAGTGAATATTGTGTTCCTACCTTATTCAAATGATTACCACTTTATAATAAAGTTTGAGGTATAATAGTGCTAGGTTTTCTTCTTTCAAATTTATTTTTCCTAGATTCCCTCGATATTCTTGACCTTTTGTTGTTCCAGATGAATTTTATTGTTATTTTTTTTAGCACTATAAATTAATCCTTTGATCATTTGATTTCTATAGACTTAATAAATAAATTAATGTGAGTAGTAAATTAAAGCGAGTAGGATTGTCATTTATATTTTCTTAGCCAATCCATGAGAAATTAATATTTCTCCAATTCCTTAGCTCTGTAATTCCTGGGTTTGTTTTGGCAAGTAGACTCTTAAGTATTTTATATTGCCTATTTTAAAAGGACTTCCTCTATTTCTTCCTGCTGAGTTTTGTGGTAATATATAAAAATGCTGGAGACTTATGTGGGCTTATTTTATATTCTGAAACTTTGCTATAGTTATTAATTGTTTCAACTAATTTTCTAGTTGATTCTTTAGGGTTCTGTAAGTATACAATTATGTCATTTGCAAAGAATGATAGATTCATTTTTTTGCCTATTCTTACTCTTAGCATTTCTAATGCAATATTGAGTAATAGTGATGATAATGGACATCCTTGTTTAGCCTCTAATCTTACTTGGAAGGTCTTACTAGAAAGGAATATATCTCTATTATAAATCATGCTTGTTGAAGATGTTAGATATATGTTACTATATTAAATAGTAATCATTTTAAGGAAACCTCCATTTATTCCTATGCTCTATGAAAGGGTATTATATTTGATCAAAAATTCTTTCTACATCTATTGAGATAACCATATGATTTCTGTTGGTTTTGTTGCTGTTATACCCAATTATGTTAATAACTTTCCTAATATTGAACCAGCCCTGCTATATTGCTGTGATCTACTTGATAGTATATTATTTTAAACTTTGGCATCAATATTCATTAGGCTAATTAGTCCACAGTTTTCTTTTTCTATTTTTGTTCTGTATGATTCAGATGTCTTTTTTCCCATTTTTTATTTTAAATTTTCTTTTTCACTATGAGCATATCACCAAATGCAAACATAGAATAGAATCTTTTCACACAAATTGTTGTCTAACCACATTTTTCCCATATTGATTGATTCCATCAACTTTTTAACCCCAAATGTTGAGTTTTAGCATTTATCCCTATTAAATTTCATTATTAATATTATCCATAAGAAGTGTTATGGCAGAGCAGCTAAGTGGAACAGTGGATAAAGCACTAGGCCTGGAGTGAGGAAGATCTGAATTCAAATCAAGCCTTATATACTTAGAAGCTATGTTACCATGGGTGGGTCACTCAATCTGCCTCAGTTTCCTTACCAGTAAAATAACAATAGTACCTATCTTTCAGGATTGCTGTGAGGATAAATGAGATCATCTTTTGTAAAAATATCTGGAATTCTGGCATTGAAAAAAGACACGCCTTTGTTTCCAGGATCATGTGAAATATTATTTGTAAAATACTTACCATACAGTGGGTGCAAATGTTAGTTATAATACTAATTGTTGTTGCTGTTGACAGAATCCTAGGCTTAGAATCAGAAAGAATTGGAATGAACTCCTATTTCTGATACTTGCTGGTTAAGTGGTCCCATAACAAGTCACTCAATCTCTGGGTCCCTCAGGCAATTCTTTAGAACTGAGCTTCTAAGTCATAGAGTGTGATAATCTACAATAGTGGAAGGAGTTCTCACAGGACAAGATCCCAATATTGAAACAATGATAGATCCTTTGCATAGTATCCTGACTATCTTATTAGTATCAGATGATTACTTTGTTGTCCAATGTGCTAGAACTATCTATGCCCTCATCCAAGTCATTGATAAAATTCTGGAACAAGACAGAAGCAAAAAATTTTAAGACATTCTGCTAAAAACTTCTTTCAAGCTGACAATAACTGATTAATGATCACTTTTTATTTGAATTAGGGTTAAGTGGCTTTCCTAGGGTCACACAGTTAGTAAGGGTCTGAGGCTGGTATGAAATTCAGCAAGATGAGTCTTCCTGACTCTAGGCCTAGTTATCTATCTATTGTACCACTTACCTGCCCCCAAGTTACTGTTTGATAATGATTGTTGTTGTTCATGTTCCAACAAGACCAAAATAACATTACTATGTCAGGGTCAAGGTATAGTATGTCTGACAGTGATTAATCAGACCAATGGAGGGTCTGCTTGGAAGGTTCCACCATAGGTCAGGCACAAATAGTTCATATAAATATTTGGAATGAAGTCTCTAAATTTGTTCTACCATAGGTCAGGCACAAATAGTTCATATAAATATTTGGAAAGAAGATATCTCTAAATTTGCCTATCCCCTCTTTCTTTTGAGTTACTGCAGTTCTGTTTTGCTTATAGGGCACAGTACCTTCTTTGATGTAGGGCTGCCATTCTGGGTAGTCCTGCGCCAGTGTCTCCTATGTCTCACAATCAATTCCAAAGTTCTTTAGAGTGCCCTTGTATCTGTTTTTCTGTATTATATATACACTTGCCTTATATAAATTCTGGTAAAATAGTATTTTAGGCAAACATACTTTTGGCATTCACATAATGTGACCAGTTCATCTTGAATTATGTTCTCTGCAATAGTTTGAATACTTAGCAGATCAGCTCAAGGAGGGATCTCAGTGTCCAGGACCTTATCTTGCCAGGTGATCTTTGGGATCTTCCTAAGACAATTCAAATGGAAGTCATTCAGTTTCCTGGCACTATATCATCAGGTATATTGTGCAGATTTCAAAGGCACACAATGATGTCAATCAACCTAATAACATTTCTCTGCCATACTTTCCTCTCATACCCTGAACTAGCTCTGTCAATGCATGAACCCACCTCATCCTCTATGTGTACCTTCTGGAAAGTGGATTGTCAAGGTAGAGAATTTATCCATAGCATGCAAAGGGTCTCTCTCTATTTGCTGTAACTGATGGTTCCATGTGTGGATGGTACGGTGCTGGCATTAATTGTCAGGCAAAAATTAGCAAAAGGGACAGAGAATTGGTCCATTCTTTGTTGTATCTCAGCTCCAGAGTCTACACCGAGTGCACAGTCATCTGCAAACAACACATCCCACACCAACTCTCCCTCCACTTTAGTCTTGGCTTTTCAAGTTAAAAATTTACTGCCCGTGCTGTTTTTGTACTCATTGAAGGTATCCAACAATGATTTACATCATGCTAAAAAGCAAAGCCCCGGTCCATTCTGGGAAAAGGGAAATCCATTATCCAGAACCCTGGTAAGCATACCAATCATGGAACCAATGTACGACCCTGATGAGCTTCTCCAGGCAACCAAATTTTGCCATGATCTTCCACAAGCCCACATGACTGACAAGATCATAGACCTTGATCAGATTGATGAGCACCATATACCTTTGTCCTGATCCTGGCATTTCTTCTAGGGTGTTTTAGTCCACAAATTTGGGCAATAATTTCCGAAGCCACACTGTCTTCCAGGTAAAGATCAACCTGTTCCTCTGGCAGGAATTTTGCTGACAATGATTAAGAGAGAGGACCCCACCCCTACTGTGATTGTCACAGGACAACTGAGAAGAAGAAAGTAGATAGTAAGAAGCAACTGAGCTTCTCTTCTTCTTTGACCCAGCTCAGGGATTAAGGAATTCTGAGCCATCTGGACCCTATTCCATCACCTTCTAATACCATCTGAATAGACTCCTGTTTTGAAGATTACATAAGTAATGTCATTAAAGAAACCAACTCCTCCACATACAAACCTATTTCCCATTACTTCAGTCTACTCAGGCAACCCCTGAATAAGCAGAAACAATACCCTCCCTTTATGGGGATGTAAAATAGTGATTAATTAAGATACACTCCAGTTAAACCCAATCTCTGGGTTTTTGTCAAATTGGTATTTGACTTAAGGTCAGAAAAGACAAGTTCAAATCTTGACTAACACTAGCTCTGTGGCCATGAACAAATCATTTTACTTCTGAGACTCAGTTTCCTCTTATATACCTTTACCCTTTAAACAGAAGCCAGTTTGAACTAAAGCTCTCCCAGGGGATGACTGTTGTGTCCTTGTTTTTCCTATACCCAAGTATAGAGTGTCTGCAAATGAGACCGAGTCAGTGAAAACCTGATTGCACTGGAGGCAGCTGTCTCTCCTAGGGCAACTGGCAGAAAATGTTGGAGAGGGGAGTAATCAGCCACACCTGAAATTCATTTACCAATCAGGCTTGCCAGGGGATGTCCCAGTACTATTCAGTGAGGTCAATCAGAAGGAAGACATCCCTGGATTTAAAGGGTCCCATGATTCTAAGATAGGGTTACCAATAGAGACCAATGATCTCAATTTATTGATTACTGTTAGACTAATAAATTGATTAAATCATGTTCAGAACTTTGGCTGTAGGGGATTTCATTTGATACAGTAAAAATAATAGCATTTTTAGAATGCCTACTCTATGCCAGGTACGAGCTAATAAAACAAACATTTTTGAAGCAGCTAAATGGTGGGGTGGATAAATCACTGGACCTGTCTGGAGTCAAACCTCAGACACTTACTAGCTGTGTGATCCTGGACAAGTCTCACCCTCTATTTCCTCAGTTTCCTTATCTGTAAAATGGATTTAATAATAGCACTGAGTTCCCAGGCTTGTCATGATGATCAAATCAGATAATAATTGTAAAGCACTTAGCATAGTGCCTGGCACATAATAAGAATTATATAAATGTTAGCTATTATTATTATTTGAAGAAATTGAACCTCAGAGAGAAAAGATATGCCTCAGATCACACAATGAATAACATCAGATAACATCAGGATTTGCACCCTATTTTCCTGACTCTAAGTCTAAGCCCTTTATCCACCATACCACATTCCTCCTTAATGAAAGAAAATGGAAAAAAATCAGATGAATACAGAAAATTCCTCAGAGAAGACATGCAAAGTATAGAGTGTTAGAAATCAAAAACATAAGGAAGAAGGTGATCATTTTTCCACACAATTGCTTGCCACATAGTAAACAGAAAAACCCTACAGTCTACAAAAGGTGAGAATTTGTAGACAATTGGAAGGAAATATCTTTCAGCCTTCAGAATTACTGGTCTTCTTATAAGGAGAAAGGGCGTTTGGCACTGGCCCGGGCTAAGCCCCTAAAAATTAGATAGGGTGTAACTCCAGTGATACTATAGGAAAGTAAACAGATGCCTGACAAAATAATTAGGCCAAAGGAGAAGGTTGGCAATGCATCAGAGCACAGTGGGGTTCCACCCTTTTTCCCCTTTGTTCCCAATTTCTTTTACAAACATGTGAGAATCCACCTACTTTAAGGGGAATTTTCCAGATGAATATTCTGGATCAGTTGTCAGTGAGTCACAGATCAAAGCTTCCCAATTGTCATCTCCCACCTCATTATCCATGACCAATGTGAGAAGCCTGCCATAGCTAATGATTTGGGGATTAATGGAACAAGGAAGGTGACGTTATTTCCCCCTCTGCCTTGCTCAGGCCCCACATGAGGTATTGAATTCAGTTCTGGCTCTCTAGCACTTGGCATGGTACTTAGCACAGAGTAGGAGTTTAATAAATGTTTATTGATTGATTACTGCATTTGAAAAAAGGACACTAATAAGATCAAGGACTACCAGGATAGTAAAGAGATTAGTGACTGTCATCCAACAACCAGCTGAGAGAACCAGTATTGCTTAATAAACAGTAGAGAAACCTAAAGGTCTAGTTTACCTTTAAAATTGCCTTTAACATTAAAGTTACTAAAACTTTGGTTAAAGTTACCTAGAACAAATACACCCAAAGGAGAAATCCACTTCCACAATTTCACCATGGCGATCTACCTTCAGCTAAGAGGCCATCCTATCCCACTGAATAGCTTTAATATGGAAAAGATTTTCCTTACACAGAGCTGAAATCTACTTCTCTAATACTAGGGAACAGAGCTGACAATTCAGCCCTATCAGTCCCTAACAAAGTAACTCAATTTCTTTTCTATATGACAGCCCTTCAAATACTGGAGGGGACCTCTCATGGGTCCTCTGGATCTTCTTTCCTTCAAACTAAAAAGCCATAGGTTTTTAAAGTGATCCTCATATGGCATGGTCCGCTTCAAGATCTTTCCCCATTCTTATTATTATACACCCCAACTTGGCAATGTCCTTCACTAAATGTGGTCTACAAAACTGATCATGATAGTTCTAAAGCAGTCTGCCCTTCACTGGGGCCTTCCACTCCACCCACCTCCATTCTAGACATTATTCCACTCTTTATTTTTTGTATTATGTGGAATAAAACAAGCATTTCCATAAAATAGTATGATAAAAAGATGATTGTACATGAAACTACAAATCTATTATGCATAACTTGCTATTCTTTTCAAATATATTATCATGTAAATTTCTTTTTTTCTTTTGTTCTTACTTTCCCTTCCTTACACCCCCAATAGCTACCATTAGACACAAATAGGGGTGTGTGTGAATGTATGTAAAATTGTTCTATACATATTTCTATTTATCAGTTTATTCTCTGGATGCAGATATCCTTCATATGTCTTATACAGTGAATTTGGGTATTTATAATGGACATAATAACTTATTCTCTGAAAATTCTTCCTACAACAATACCGCTGTTACTGTATATAATGTTCCCTTGATTCACCTCATTTTACTTTTCATTATTTCATGCAAGTGTTTCCTGTTTTTCTAAAATCATTGAGCACATACAGAATCAGTTGAGTATTGAGATCTATTTAACAAATAGGGAACTAGGAGGAGAAAAGATTAAGTAAAGTGGGGAGGAGGACTGACAGAAGGGAGGGCAGATCTGGGGAGGTAGTAGACAGAAGTAAAACACTGGTGAAGAGGGAAAGGATGAAAGAAGAAAGAGAACAAAGAGGGTTTATAAGAAAAAAAAAATAAAATCATTGAACTTAGCATTTCTTAAAGCACAGTAATATTCTGTCCAAATCATATACTGCAACTTGTTCAGCCATTCCCCTATTGATGGACATCCCTGCAATTTTCAATTCTTTGCCACCACAAAGAAAGCTATTATAGATGTTCTAGAACAAATAGGTTCTTATACAGTCTCTAATCACATCAGGCTTGTCATATCCTGCATTGACATATATTAAGTTTGTAGTCCATTAAAAGCCCCAGAACTTTATAATGATGATGATAGCATTTATACGCAATTTCAAGTTTTGCAAAGCATTTTACATGTTATCTCAATTGAGCTATACAACAGTTCTATGCTATTATTATCCCCATTTCATAGATGAGGAAACTGAAGCTGAGAGAAATCAAATGACTCCTTCAAGGTAATATAGGTAGTTAATATGAGGTAGGATTTAAACTTGGCTCTTCCTGATTCCAAGTACAGGAACTATTATCTAGACATACCTCATTCACTACACGCATAGCTGATTTTTTTGTTTGTTTTTAATACAAATGTAAGATATTACATTTACTAGCAGCCAAGTGGTGGCCTGGAATCAGGAAAAATTGAGTTCGAATCCAGCCTCACAAACTTACTACTTGTGTGATCCTGAATAAGTCCTTCACTAGTTTTACTAATTTGTAAACTGGGAGTCACTTGCCTCCCCAGGGATCAAATAAGCTCATAAATATATGGAACTTAGCATAGCATCTGGTACAGAGTAAGCACTACTAATTTTAGCTTGCTTTTAGACAGATAGGTGTAGATATATATATTAATTATATTATTAAATTATACATTATATATAAGTATATAGATTAATTATATTATTAAATATCACCTTGTTAGATTCAGTCCATCATTTTAGTCCAGCCATTTTAGGTTCTCAAGGTATTTTTGAATACCAATTCTATTGTCTAGTGCATTAGCTATGTCTCCCAGATTTATTTTATATAAAAATTTGATGAATATGCCATAAGCTTCACTAAAGTAATTGACAAAAAATGTTATAGATGAGAAAAACCGAAGAAAACAGGATGAAGTAACTTGCCCATGATCACACAACTTGTAAGTGCCTGAAGCTAGATTTAAACTCAGGAAGATGAATTTTCCATGATTCTAGTCCCTGCATTCTATCCGCTGCACATAAGCTGCCCATAGAAGGGACCTCTAGTACAACTCAGACCTGAGCTCCTGCAGGCCTTCTACATCTCCTCATCTTGTCTCCATCCAAATGTTTCCACTGATGGGGACCTGCTACTCCTTCTTCAAATAGCTTCTTAGAACACTTGTAATTGTTAGGAAATGTGTCAGCATGTTAAGCTAGAATCTACATCTCTGCAATTACACTTTGGAGTACGCGTTCTTTATCAGACTTTGACACCATACCTCAACTGCCTTCTGCTGTGGCCCTTCTGCTCCTTCCTCCTATCAATAAGTTCCTCATGTAGCTTCCATTTAGAAGGGTCCAGACCATGACTCTTTCATTGGACTGACTTCACCACTGTGTGACTTCACCACCCTACACAGGTGCCTTCTCCTCTCCCTTTCCTTCCCACTTCCCTTTTATGTCTTTTCTTGCTTTCCTATAATGTAAGTTTCTTGTGGGTAACGATAATCTTTCTTTTTTCCTTTTAGTTGTATATCTGCTCTCAGTGCAGTGCCTGGAACATAGTATGTGTTCAATAAGTGCTCATTGATTTGACTTGACAAAACCAAAGGCAGGTCTCTTGCATAGTCTTCCAAGTTGAAATTGAATTATTAACAATTTTATGTCATTAATTCCAAAACCACTTAAAAGTGATGTCATCTAGTCTGTGTCTGTCATGTCCATAAAGGTAGCATGACAAATTTTTGTTGGATTTGTTGCCAATATTCAGGTACTTTATATGCACAGAATTCTCCTAATCTATCACTATCTAAGAAAAAACTATGGGAGAGGGGAAAGTAAAGTTATCCTTGTACAACTTGTTCAAATGTAATTGGAGAAATGATCCCCTTCCTTTGTTAAAAAATTATGATTTTTCTGCAACTATACCTATTCTGTTTCTACTGCTTCTACTGCTTAATGTCAGACTAAGTAGTGAATATTTTGTAATTATCCACTGTTTCAAATTATCTGTACTACTTCTTCCCTCTATCAACACCGTCATTTTCCTCCCAAGTATGTGATATTTTTAATTGTAATGAAATAAAATCTGAAAGTGGATCTAAATCACTGTGGGGAGGGGTGGCGAGGTAACTGTGACTTGCTCAAGGATACACAGCTAGTGTCAGTTGTCTTGAGGATGGATTTGAATTCAGGTCCTCCTGACTCCAAGCCTCTATCTACTGCCCCTAATCATTTTAAAGCATAAACATGAGTTGTAATACTATAACTACAGAGTGATTCGTTCTATTCACTGTCATTAGGAAATAGTCATTGCCCATGCTCAGCATTCACTTACTGGAGCCAAAGGAATAAGTATGATAATGGCATTTCCTATCTCCCTTGCTTACCATACCTGGTACACCCAGAGCTGAATGGTTCTAATTAAATGTTCCTGGAACTGGCAGACTAAAAATTTCTGCTGTAGCTTGAGCTTAACTCATAAGAAAAAAAGTCCATCCTTAGGGAACTTACCAGGCAAACTGGTGTATTTGTTTAGTCTAAAGGAGAAAATTATAAGGAATATGATAGGTGTCTCCAAGTATTTGAAGGACTCTCATGAAAAAGATTTGTTCTCCTTGACTCCAAAGTGTAATTGCAGAGATGCAGATTCTAGCTTAACATGCTGACACATTTCCTAACAATTACAAGTGTTCTAAGAAGCTATTTGAAGAAGGAGTAGCAGGTCCCCATCAGTGGAAACATTTGGATGGAGACAAGATGAGGAGATGTAGAAGGCCTGCAGGAGCTCAGGTCTGAGTTGTGCTAGAGGTCCCTTCTATGGGCAGCTTATGTGCAGTGGATAGAATGCAGGGACTGGAATCATGGAAAATTCATCTATCTGAGTTTAAATCTAGCTTCAGGCACTTACAAGTTGTGTGATCATGGGCAAGTTACTTCATCCTGTTTTCTTCGGTTTTTCTCATCTATAACATGAGCTGGAGAAGGAAATGGCAAATCTCTACAATACCGTTAAAACTACAAATGGGATCACAAGGAGTTGGAAACAATCGATACAACCATTGAACAACAAAAAAAAGTCTCTTCTAACTCTAGTGTTCTATGACATCCTCCCTAGGACTATTTAAGTGATTAGGATGCCCACAATTCTTTCCCCACTTAATAAATTATTTCTTATTCTGGGCTGCACAACCCTTCCATATTAAAACTATTTGGATTTCTTCAATTAGAGAAGACAAGGTAAGGAGGTGATCTAGAGTGCAATTCATGGAGTTGTGACACGAAGGGCACTTGCATTTTTTGTTCATAAATGCACATTATTACAAATGCCAGACAACTTGGCTTTCTAGGGTCATATTAGGTAGGTAGGCTTTTGCCAGTAACACTGTACAGGTTTGTCAAATATTATGAAAATTACATAAAATGTCACAAAGATAAATATTGATACATAGGCAGAACACTCTCAGCCAATAAAAGTCAGGCAGAGTCCCTCCAGGTTAAGGTTAATAATTTTCTTCTTAACCAGGTGCCATTGATCAGCCTATATCCTTCCTAGTTAGATTAATGTCACCCATCAGGTGGTTTATACCTCTCACAGAAGTTCCAGACTCTATATTGCAGAGTTATGGTTGGCTATGAGACTCCAGAAAAGCTCTTGGCTCTGGCATTCCCTGAATGGTTGAGTTTATACACACTCATTTACATACATTTAAACTACTGCTGCTTAATCACTTCTAGACCTACATGTACCATCTCCAAAATCCACCTCTAATCTAAGAATAAGGCCTTCAGAGAGGGTATAGTTTGGCCCCACAGCAAAAAAAAAGTGCAATAGGATATCTCGGGAAATAATATCCAGTGCATATTCACTGGAAGACTTCAAGAAAATGGGTAGACAGCTACTTTTTTTGAGTTAGTAGAAGCTTGTGTACTAGATAGAATTCTATAATTTTGTGATTATAGAGAATTTTTTTTCCTAGTAAAAGTAGGGTGCTTTAAGACCAGGATAATCCTTCCACTCAACCATATCTTTTGTACTTCCCACAGTGTCTTTCTCCAGTTAAAAGAAAGCTTTTGACAGACGATTTGATTATGTGTCAATCACCCTTCTGAAAAAAGATGTTGACTATTGCTTCTGAGCTTGGAGGTCCTAGGCTTATCCTATCATTGCTAATTTGGTCTAATTTATATTGGTCTGTATCATCCTACACCAACTTTATTTCCTACCTCTATTGCCACCTGATCAGTTCAGGTAATTTGCTTATTCCTTTGAGGAATTCCCGTCTTTTTTTTCACATGAATGTTTGATCCACATTCTCTTTAATTCTCATCTATCACTTTTAGTTATCATCACTCCTTATTTTATACATATGACCTCAAAAACTGTGCTCCAGAGCCCACTTCATTCTTAAAAGATTTACAACATGACCCAACCTAGACCAACTTGGCCCAGTTCAGTCCCAGGTGAAAGAGCTCCCAGAAAACACACTGGTTAATCCTGACTGAACTTGCCTATCCACACCAAGGGACAAAGAGTCAGATATTTAAAACAAAACAAAACAAAACAAAAACAAAGACTATGCTCTATTTAATCTAAATAGGATAAGAGGATTAAACATAAAATACCACATCTACCCTTAAGCCTATAAAATTGGGATGACTTAACCTTGGTGGGGATTGTATGTCAAAGTCCCTGACAATGAAAAATGAGTTCCCAAATTGTGCAAATAAAAGCTAGAACATCAGATTATTTAGTAGCTTGGACTCTACTGATTGACTAGATTACCTAATAGTCTGGTGATCCTGGACTTCTTGTTCCAAAATGGTCATTGGAGTTAAGTAAATGCATGAGAAGCAGAGAAGCTCTGGTGTGGTAGAGAGCTACATTTCTTTTTTTTTTCATTAAAGCTATTTATGACGGTTAAATTTCTTGTCAGAAAATCTGGGTGCAAATTTTGACAGTTATTTATCACTTGTAGACATTATTTAACGTTTTTGGTCCTAAACTACTCCAATTATAAAAGGGGAATGATCATTCTTGTGCTCTTAATTCACACAAAAATAAAACAAAAATACTGGAAATAAACCCTGGATTTAAGCAAAGAGTAAGTTTGAGATAAGCCCTTACTGAGTTTATCTAAGAAATCATGCTTGTAAACTTCAACAGGTTATATCAATATGAGTTGTTACTCTGTATTTGCTGTGATTTCATCAACATAAGGTACTCTTCAGGAGGGAAGTCCTTCTACTAAAGCAAATTGGTGTCTGTTAAGCTAATTTCTGGTCTTAGAGAGTTTCCTGAATGTATGTTGGCAGCCAGAGTCTGGGAATGTGACTTCAAATCTCAAAGTTAATGTAAACTACCTTGAGTAAATGTAAGCAGCAAGAGAAGCTCCAACTATATCATGGGAACCCTTGCACATGACTCTGAATCCCTGGCACTACACCTTCTTTGTTCTTTTTTTTTTTTTTTTTCATTTTTAATTAATTAGAAAATAGAAAAAGAAAAAACTTGATCTCATATGCACATTGGAATATAAGAGAAAATTCAAAATATAAAGCAATAAAATTTCCATTTCAAGAAAACCTATATAATAAATACTACACCTTTTATTAAGAGCTGTCCATCTTTTCTTTGCTTCTTTAGGAGATTTTCTTTTGTTCTCTGCTGTGCACTTTTTTGCTTTGTTCTTTTTTCCCTCTTCCTCCCTCCCCCAAGAAGGCTACAATTAAGCACATATATATTTATACATACATATATACATACACATATATACACATACATATATATAGACATATAGACATAAACATCTCTAATCATAAAATACATTTACATATATATATATATATCTTTGTAATGCCATACTATGCTTATTTGTTATGTTTCTTTGAAAGTGAATATCTTCCTTCATAAGTCCAAATCTTTTCATAATTTTCTAAATCCTTATTTTTTCTTATTATTTATCATTTCTTATATACTATAACAATAGTCCAACCTTATATTTTCTAGTTATTTTAAATAATCTAAAACAATATTGATTAATATGGCTTAGATATAGCATAGTTTCCCTTTTTTCTGTTTTGATTAAATCTATTTTAGCTTTAATTTTGTCTGAGATCATGAATGCTACCCCTGCTTAACTTTTTTTACCTAATAAATCAATCTTTGTTCTGTTTCTATGTACCTGGTCTGACTTAGGGATGGTGCAGGTATCCATCACACCACTCTGTCTTTCTGCTGCCAGGCCTGAGTCTCATGAGAAAAGTTCCCAAATCACCCAGAAAGTCCTAATAAATCCAACTTACACAATAGGCTAGCATGGGCCCTCAGCATCCAAGTATGATCTCTGAGGGTTTGCATCCCTACAATTGGTATATCAGGGCAGAAGAGATCAACTAGTTTACATCTGGCTTTACAATTGGTGTGGCTGGCAAGATAGTCTGCCCCTCTACAAATATTGTGTCCTGACACCAAAACGCTGAGAAGTGACTTGCTCAGGGTTGTAGAGCCAGCATGGGAACAAACTGAGCCTTTACAAATACATTTTCCTGCCTTCAAAGCTAGCTCTCTCTCTATAACATTGAGCAGCTTTTCCGGTTGTTAATATTATTGCTGTTATTATTATTGCTATCATCATCATGATTGCCCAGTGTCATGAATGTGGAGAAAAGTTATCATATTTACATCAGGGGGATTTAATTGAATTTTGCAGTTCCTAGAAAGTTATGGGTGGAATCCATTTCTGGCTGTTGCCTGGACAAAAAAGAATGATTCCTGGAATAGAGCTTCTCTGGGCTTGTGAGAAGGGATCAAAGGACACATATTCAACTCACCTGCCATACTGCTTATATTGACAAACCTTCCTTTAGATTTCCGCAGGAGGGGTAAAAAGGCCTTGGTCACTTCCACAGCCCCAAAGAAGTTCACATCCATGCACTGTCTGTAGATGCTCATGGGAAGGAGCTCCCCATCTGCTAGAGTGCCCAAGATCCCGGCGTTGTTGATAACAGCCCACAATCCTAGGATAAAAAAGGGAATTTGGGGAAATAGGAAACAATTTCTGGCATGAACAAGATAAAGGAAGTGAATGCTACCTTCAAAACCAGAATAGGTCTGTAGAAAGGAATGTAGAGACTATATAGTCCATCTTCTCATTCTACAAATTAGGAGATTTAGGCCAAGAGATCCATGGGACTTAAAGATTTACAAAGCATTTTACATGTTAACTTGATTTGAAGGTAAATACTGGGAATACAAAAGAAAAAGAAAAAAAAATTTTCTCTAAGGAAGTCACATTCTAATGAGGAAGACAATCATATATAAATAGTTATATACAATATAAATACAGAGTACATAGAAGAATGGCAAGTAGACCTGGATACCTGACTCTTCAAGGCTTGGAGGGGAGTAATATATTAAATGATTGGAACAATAAGAAGGGGCCAAGTTGTAAAGAGCTTTAAATGTAAGTCACAGGAATTTTTCTTCGGTCCTAGAAGTAACAGAGAACCAGTGAATTTTACTAAGTGTGCATTTGGCCATAGTGTGGTAGGTAGACCGAGGTGTGGGAGACAGATCAAAGTAAAAGGCTATTGTTGATGTACAGGTGAAGTGATAAGGGCCTGACTTGGAGACATGTGCATATAAGAAAGCAAAAATGTGTGAGGGCAATTGAAAAGAAAGAAATGACAAAACGCAAGAAAGTATTTTGGATTTGCATAATAAACAAATGAGAATTATAGAAAGATATTGTACCTGGGAAAGGATAGTTTTGTCCTGAAAGGTACATAATGGATTTTATTTTGAACACACTGAATTTGGGAAGGCTGTGAGACAGCCCCTTTGAAATGCCTAAGAGGTAGGTGGTAACATGAGAATGGAGCTCAGAATAGAGACTAAGTCTAGGTAAATGGACCTTCTACTCAGTATCAGTCAAAATAATATGGCATATAAAAGGGGAGAAAGAGCATAGGAATTAAAAATGAGAGTATACTGAGGAGGTGTCAATATCTGTTAGGATAGGATCTCCTAGATTCAAAGTTGATCTGGGGAGAAAAAAAGAAAGATCCCCACAGGGGGCCGTGGATTTTGAATAGAGCTCTCTACTTGGTTAAGACACAATAGCTTATGTGGCCTTATACCAGAATTAGCTCAACTATGTTGATAAAGTGCTTTACAGATACACAACATGTGTCAATGTTATATTATGCTATTTCATCTCAAGTCATATAGTATTATTTATTTATTATATGTCCAGGTGATTTGTGTAAAAGATAAAAGAGTATCAGGATACAATATAAACCACAGAGAAAAGGTAATCCTAATTTCTCAAAGGTTTTGTCAGCATTTCTAATAAAAAAAAATGCCACAAGACTGAAACACAATACAACAGTTTCTTTTTTTAAAAAAAAAAAAGTGAAAGAGGAATAGTGAAAACTATGGGTTAACAAACTTGAAATTTCTCACAAAGTCACAGAAGCAATTGCTAGTCAAATGGTTTATAACCACTGTGAAAAGGAGATAGTGATCAATAAAGGCAAACATGGGTTCACTAAGAACAAGCCAAGCTAAACTCATCTCTTTTCTTGACAAGCTTGCAAGACTCATTTAGCAGAGAAATGTCACAGAAAAGACATTTGAATTTCAGCAAGACATTTACAAGGCCCTTAATGATAGCTTTGTGGGCAAACTCAAGAACTGTGGATTGTCTGAAAGTATTAGAAAGATTCACAGCTGGTTGAATGATACACTACACTCCTGCTTCCCTAAAAGAGGAGTTGATTAATGGTTTGATGTTAACCTGGAGGGTGGTCTCTAGTGTGATGTTAAAGGTACATTCTCAGTCATGTCTTATTCCATGTTTTTTTTTTTTTTGTTTTTTACCAATACGTTGAATGAAGATATGGATGACAGCTTCTCAGTCTTAGGAGATTTTAAGAAGATATAAAATAAATAAGAATAATAACTAATAAGATGGATGATAGAAAAAAAAATTCCAACAGGCTGAAACAATGGGTATCAATGAACAAGATGAAATTTGATAACAAAAAATATAAAGTTTATACTTAGTTTCAAAAAGTAAAGTACAAAAGTATAGAATTGGAAACATATGGCTAAAAACATTTTGATTTAGAACAAGTTAGTAGTTTTGATTGTAAGCTCAATCTGAGTAATAAAATGTGGTGGTTTTCTGGAGGCAGCCTTAGTCTCAGTTGAAATAAATAATTACTCCAAAATCCAGCCAGCTGGTAAAAATGCAAACGTTTATTTCTCCTTGCAAATTAGCCCGGTTAGTTGAGGCTTATCTCTCTGCCCTGGCTCCAAGAGATCTTGCAGCTTTGTCCTTGGCTTCTGCCTCTGCTTTCTTCAGCCTCCAGCTCAACTCCGACTCATGGCTTCTCAATCTCTAACTGAGGCGAGTAGTCTCTTGTATCTCCCAGAGTGCTCTATTTATGTTACTTCTCTGAGAGTGGGATTGTGGGATATCTCCCAGCATGTTCTCTGAAATCTCCCAAACATGTGAACTCCATTGAGTTCTTAGATACTTATGAGCTCTCTAAAGGTGTGAACACAAGCATTGTTTCCATCAGTTGTACTTAGTATCTAGTTCAAGTTCTGGCCCAAAATAACTCTTTCTAAGATTAAATCAACTCCAATGGCTTAACACTTTGTAAAGATTCCAACAACAAATTATCTACTAAAAAAGCAAATGGGTCATTTTCATTAATGCCTTTCCAGAGGAAGTCCTATATATTATGTTCGATACCATCAATCCTGAGTGAAGGATTTACAGAAAAAATGGATAAGATCACATAGATTAAGAACACAGGGATGAGTTGCAACCTGTAGGAGTAAATGGAATAACCTTACTATTGAGATCATAGATCCATTTAAAGGACCATGGGATCCTACATCTTAAGAAAAATTCTCAGAGATTATCTAGGCCAAACATTTTATTTTATCAATTAAAAAAAACACATGCAGAAAAAGGCTAGGGAAATGAAGTAATGTGCCCAAGATCACATAAGTATTGAACATCTGTGACAAGATTTCAACTCAGATCTTCTGGGTCCAGAGATAGTGCTCAACTGAATTGGAAAATTAGGAAAATGATAATCCTCTCGCAAGGGTCAGACAATATCGAAAATTTTGTATATATGTATATATATAAACATATATATGCACAATACTTAAACATGTACATGTTATCTTTTCATATAGAATATAAGCTCCTTATATTTCATTCTTGTCATTGTATCCCCCGAACCTAGTATGATGCCTGGAACATAGTAGGTACTTAACATATGCTTGTTGAATGACTGATTTGTATTTGTGTCATCATCTCTTTCCATCAAAGATCTTACCCTGATGCCTCATTGCAGCATGGATGGAGGTGAACCTAGATTCTCAAAGAGTGTGGCAATGGAGTATAAGTTCCAACAAGACCTAGCAAACTGAAAAGATTTCTAGGGAATGACAAAAGTGCTTATCACCAAAAGTTTGATCATAGTTGGATTTTTTTTTTTTTAGCTAATTTCAACACAAATTTTTGTTTTAGCCAAGTCAACTCATTGGACATTGGACAGAATATCTAAAGAGTTGAAATCAAGGGTCTAAGTTATAACCCCAGATTTTAAGTTCATTCCTTAAGAAAAGAAATTATGTCTTATTTTTGTTAGAATCTCTATTGGGTACTAGCATACTAGACATTTAATCATTTTTTTTTTATTTTGATAGAAACTGGATTGTACCCAGCAGAGAATAACCAGGAAAGTAGAATATTAAGAAATTATATGAGAAATACTTAAAACAATCAGGAGTATTTATTCTGTTTATTATTTATTCTATTCTCTAGAGGAGACCTTTCAGTTATTTAAAAATAGTTAAGGAACTGTTATGTAAAAGAATTAGACAAGAGGGTAGATCTAAGATCAATGAGTGGAAGTTATATCCACTGTGAAAGGAAAAAGCTTTCTAGTTATTATAAAGTAGAGTGAGACATGATTTCCTTGATATAGGGTAGTCCCAATAAGGAACTTCCTTCTACTAATGCAGCTTAGTACCTGTTGTGCATTTTATGATCTGAGAGAGTACCCTGGGGCATTGAGAAGTTAACTAATTTGCTTACCATCACAGAGTATTTCATGTCAAGGAAGAAATATAAATGCTAACATTTATGCTTGTAACAATAGACTGGGCTGCCTTTGTGTGAGCATCCCTTCACAAGGAAGTGCTGAAGCAGAGGCTTATTGACACTCAAAACTATTGTGGAGACAATTATTGCATTAGGTGAAAGAATCTCTTCCAGTAGTAGGATTCTAATGATTCTGTAACTAGTTGTATATTTACTTCCTATTATCAGGAAAGATTTCCCTGTCCAAACTGCAAAGTAACTCAGTTTCCCTCCAAACTGCTTCCCATTTATAGCCTATCAAATATTTATGTCATTTATTATCTGGAGGATGTGCTATTTTCCTAGAAAAGTACCAAGCTCCCAATACCTGTGTGTTTCACCTTTTCTGAAATTCGAGCTTGAACTTCTTTGATCTGGGTGGGGTTCGTAATATCCATTTGGAAAACTGAGGTTCGCTTGGAGCAGCTCTTCTTCAATGCCTCAGCTCCAGGTCCTTTTTCATTCAGAACACCAACAAATACGGTGAATCCCAATTCATCCAAATACTTTGACAGGACATGACCAATCCCAGAATCTCCACCTGAAAGCAGCAGAGCAATTCAACAGGTGAAGACCACAACCAGAACAAGCCCAAGAGAGAATCTGTTTTCTTCAGCAGTAGTCCTTAGGGAAGAAAGGGGTATTTTAGCAAACTTTGGGGGTTGACCACTCAGGATTGGATCAAATTATTATTATTTTTATGTGATAGTTCAGAGAGATAATATCTCAGGTCCCTTCTAATTCTAAATTTTGTAATCTTATTGTAAGTCTCCTTTCTCCCCTCTCCCCTTAACAGGCAAGGCAACAGTCTGTTATCTATCAATTCTATAGAAAGCTGTGATTATATTATTTTAGATTCCACCAAGACTTAGGACACTTGATGATTGGCTCAAGAGAATCTGGTATTGAAACACAGATGAATGAATTATATCCAGAGCACCTTGATGACTGGTCCTAAATTCACAAGGGATTTTGCTGAGAGTTCATTTTCATTTGGGGATCATTAGGGGTTCATAAAATTATGAGTTCATAACTCCAGCAACAATGAATTAATGTCTCATTTCCCCCACATCCTATTCAACATTTGTCATTTTCCTTTTCTGTTTTATATACCAATCTAATAGGTACAAGAAAGGACCTCAAAATTATTTTAATTTGCATTTTTCCAATCAATAGTGAGTTAGAATATTTTTTTTTCCTTATGGCTATAGATAGTTTTGATTATTTCATCTGAAATATCTTTTGATCATTTATCAATTGAGAAATGAATCTTATTTTTATACATTTGACTTAGCTCTCTATAAGTTTAAGAAATATCTTTATCAGAGCAACTTGCTTCAAAAATTTTTCATGGTAAAAATAAATAAATAAGCAAATAAATAATTAATAACAAATTTTTCATTATGATTGCTAACTGTATGTCCCTCTGTTCTACTCTCCTATTTGTTTAATTCTCTTTCTCCTTTCATGATACCCCTCCCCAAATCTGCTCTCCCTTTTATCACCACCTCCCCTTCTCTTATCCCTCTTCTCACTTATTTTCCAAAGGGTAATACATATTTCTATATCCATTTGAGTGTGTATGTTATTCCCTCTTTGAGCCAATTCTCATGAGAATAAAGTTCACTCACTCTCCCTTACTTTCTCTCTCTTCACAAGCCCCCACTGCTTCTGCTGATTTAGTGGTTCCCAAGACCTGCTCCAGATCTGCTGGGATTTGGTCTGTGTTGGCAACTGTGCCAGACTTTATTCCACTCTCATCCCCCTGAGTTAGACCTTTCCTGCTAACTTTTTAAGTTGTCTTGAACTGGAAAATCATTTCATTCCATTTTTTGTGGGTTCTACAACTTTAGAATTTTTTATTATTTATTTGAAAGAGATAAGATAAGATAAGAAAGAGCTGGGAGAGAGCTCAGAAGAACTCCTGCCTTTACTCCACCACTTTGGTTCTGCCTCCAAAGTTCTCCTTTCCTCTGAATTTTCCTGTTACTATTAATTATCAGAATTACCCTCCCAGTCCCCTAGGTTCACAATCTCTAGATGTCATCCTCAATTCCCTACTCTTTCTCTCATGTGCCATATCTAATTATTTTCCAAGTCCTATGGACTCTACCTGTTTATTTACTGAGCTACTTCTTCTAATTTCTGAAGCTGTCATTTTCACAACATTGCTCATATACGTTTTTTTTCTCTCCTGTGATACTACCATCACCTCAGCACAGGTCCTAGTCACCTCACATCTGGACTCTAGGCAATAGCCTGACGTTTGATCTTCCCATTTAAAGTCTCTTCCCACTCCCATCCATCCTCCACTCATTTTCTAAAATGATCTTCCTAAAGCATAAGTCTGATCACATTACCCTCTTCTTAAAAACTCCAATAATTCCCTATTATCTCCAATAACAATTTTAAAAACAGCTTTTTGCCTTTTCAATTCATTCATAACCTGTTCCTCTCCCACTTGTCCAGTGTTCTTATATGTTATATACTCTGCAATGCTATTCCTTGCAGAGATGTGCCATCTTCATACTAGACATTTCCACTGACTGCGCCCCATCTCTGGAATACTCTCCCTCTTCTTCTTTGCCTCCTGTATTCCCTAGCTTCCTTCAAACTGACTAATTCCTTTCCTTTGCTCCAATTTATCTTTTATAGATCTTGTTAGCATAAAATTGTTTATATATTACACATTATTATATATTAAACTTGAGCTTTTTGAAAGAAAGACAAATGTGTGAATTTTCTTTGTTTTGTTTTGTTTGGGGCTGGTGGTGGTGGTAGTTTTGGTTTTGGTTTTTGCCTTTCTTTGTATTCTCAGTACTTAGTATGGTGCCTAATACATAGTAGATACCTTATTAAAATAATCATATTTTAAAATAATAATAAATAATACTTATAATTAAATAATAAAATATACTTATTTTGACTTGACTCCAACACAATTTTTTTTAAAAGAAAAAATATCTATATATACCAAAAATATAAAACCTCTTTTTGTGGTAACCAAAAATTGAAAATTAATAAAAGGAAAATAATCAACAATGAATGCCTTGAGTGTTTTGCTGTTTCCTTGCTAATCTTTTACCAGCTATAGGCATGAAGATAATAAATAACTGTGTGATTTATAATAAGAATATAGTCCCAGGTAAAAAACCTATGTGTAAGCAAGCTATGATGTAATCCTATTTTAATTAACCTTAGAATTATAACTAAATCATTGTAAAGTATGTCTCTTTAAGTATGTGACCATAATAATCATATACATATATTAATCTTTATAACAAAAACAAAAACAAAAAAACTAAGAAAGCCCATAGGGGACTAATTGCGACATCATGGAAAGAACAAAGTTAATCCCTCAAAGAAAGGACATGATGACCTGCAAAATTGTAATCTTGCATGAATCAGCTTCTAACAACTTTATGGCACCATATATGAATAAAAGACGTATAAATAACTATGAATTTTGTATCTTTAGATAATAACATACTGGGCAGGCTACAGATCTTTGTTTCTCTTAATAAAAGTTGGTTTTATTTCTCAGAAAGGCTTCCCAAGTTTGTTTTTACACTAAGAACAAATTCTCCCATTGAGGAATGGCTAAACAAATTGCAGGAGATGCATATAATGGGGTATTATTATGCCATAAGAAACGGTGAAATAGAAATTTTAAAGGAAATTGGGAAGAACTTTAAGAACTCTTGTAGATTAAAGGAAAACAATTTAGATAATTATAATGTTATTGAGAAAAACATCTTTGAAAGATATTAGCACTCTGATCAACCTAATGATAACCCAGGAGTCCAAAAGAACAAAACTGAAATGCACCCCTTGGCTTCTGAAAGCAAGAGGTGATGAACTCAAAATTCAGAAAGACAGAGACATATTTTTTCAGCCATGGCTAATATGGGGTGTATTGTGTAGGTGTAGTTTGAGGGGTCTGTTTTTCAGGTTTGTTCTACTTATTTAATTTACTCATCTGGGGAAGGTGATGAGAGGGATATATTATTTTTAAAACTCATTCCTTAGAAAATAAAAATAATAAGCTATTATTTAAAAAAAAAAGCAGGATTGCTACAAGGCTCGGTTAGGATAGCATCAATATTCATGACTTAATTCATAAACTCCGTGAGCTTAAGATTCACTTTGTCTGGGCTGGCTATGTTGCTTTAGACATATTTCTAATCATTTTTACTTTTTTGTATATTTATATGTTATATATGTTAACTATTATATTTATATTAAATCAATTTTTGAATCAATTTTCTCTTTCCTCTTGGCAAAGGGGAAGAAAGGAAAAGTACACATGTTGATCCTTGAATACTCAGGAAGGTGCAGTGGCAGAAGATGAAAATATATCATTAAAAATTGGTTGAAGATGACCTCTGAACTCAGGGATCTTTGTGGTTCAGGAGCTAAGAAGGTCAAAAGGCTCAGTGACCTCAAGTTTAGGATTAGGAGCATGGTTGAAAGGATACTAGATGTGTGCAGGACCAAAGTCATAAGGAGGCTTACTAAACTTAACTTCAGGGGAAGGACATTCAGAATAAGAAAAGGATATTAGACTGGGGACACAGTTTTGATGCAGTTGAGCATAGGGAGGTTCTCTCTGCTTCTGTGTTGCCCGTATTGTTCCATTGGTCAAGTCTCAGGTCATTTCTAGAGTTCCATGCGGTCTTTTTTTTTTTGATGACCAAGAAGCCCACCTTTAATGGGAAGAGTATTGGCTTGAGTTGGATTAAAATTGCGCCTTAAAATACTTTATGTATGGGATGTTGGGTCATTCATTTAGCCTGTGCCCATCTCAGTTTACTTATCTTTAAAGTAAAATTTATTGGGGTTTCTTTTAATTTTAAATTACTGTACAGAAATAGAGAACCTGTGTTGCAAGTGAATCAACATTATGTCCCCAATCAAATTTCCTCTCTTCACACGAAATGTCCTTCCTTTGTTATGATTAGGCAAGTCTCCTTTTTATCAATTGTTAGATAGGGTACGAGGGTCTCATTCTGTTCCAGTCTCTAGTCTGAGATACTTGTTGTAGTACTGAGATACAAGATGAGCTTGACATTGTCATCCTTGGTCTGCCATACTGACTGTCCTCAAGTTGTGGGTGTTTTCCAGGTTTAACCTGGGAGGTAGGGAGAGAATATCTATGGGAGCAAGAAAGTCTTAACACAGACTAAGGAGTCAGTGGGAAGTTTAAGCTGGGAACAATGACTGAGATTCTGAATCATCCCTTAAAGTGAGTGAGCCTCCCAACTGGCAAGGAAAGAATTTCCACAATAACTCCAGTTAGTTTCCTCACTCCTTTTTTGTAACTATCTCCTTTCTACTTCTTCAGGTTTGATGAGGATTAAGTCTCATTTTGTTTACTGGGTTTCAGCCTTTCTTTTAATAGCATTTCTGGCCTTTCAGCACTTTTCATCCTCATGGATTCTTTTAAACCGAAGCCAAAATTAAGGAGCCACTGATCCTTTGCCTCCCATCCAGAATGCCCTTGGGAACAATGAATGTAAGCACTAAGGATTAAGCGCCACCCATCCTGACTCAGAGAGCTTTTAACACCACCTGAGATGCTCTAGTTAGGGAGCTCAGCCCTCACCTTAACAGCTAGCCCTGAAGTGGTGATCAAGAAGAAACAAACTCTTGAACTTTGGTCAGCCTTCAATAGGAATTCAAAATAAGCATTTATTAATCTGTGCCAGGCCCTATGTTAAATGCTTCTACATATATTTGATTTCTTCATTTGATTCTTATAACAACCATATGAGTGAGATGGGTGCTATTAGGATCTCTATATTACAGATGAAGAAACTGAGGCAGGCAGAGATTAAGTAATTTGGCCAGGATCACATGGCAGATGTATAAGGCCAGATTTGAACTTGGAGCCTGAATCCAGATTCAGAGTTTTATCTACTGTACCATTTTGCCCTAAGATGAGGTAGAAAGAATTGAAGGTTGATAGGCAAAAGCATAAAATAAATTCATATTTGTAAAATGCTTTGAAAATCTTAAAGTACTGTTTAAATGCTTGTTGTTGTTGTTGGAATAGATGGAAATGGATAGAGGGTTGCATTTGGAGTCAGAAAGACCTGAATTCAAATCTTTGCCTCACTCACTTGCTAGTTTCTGGACAAGTCACTTAATCTCAGCTTCAGTTTCCTTATTTATAAAACGGAAAGGAGGGACATAATAGCACAACAACCTTAGGATCAAATGAGATAATAATTATAAAGCACTTTGAAAATCTTAAAGTTCTAAAGCTTAACCTACCTTCTTTTTCTTTTGCAAGGCAATTGGGGCATGATAAGTGTCTGAGGCTGACTCTGAACTCAAGTCTTCCTGACCCCAGGGAGGGCTCTATCTACTGTGCCATCTAGTTGCCACTAGCTATTTTTAATAAAGTAGGCACAAATTGCTTTTATCATGATTCATCAACCACCCAGCAACTTGAGCCTGAGCAGGCCTTTGGGAAGAAACTGCAATCATTTGAGTTTGTTCACGAAAGGGGTGGTCAGCAGCCTCCCTTCCCACTCCAAGTCCCTAGCTTATCTGTACAGGAGGAGAAACTCCTTCCTAGCCTTAGTGCCAAACAATATCTGGGTGGATACTCTAGGTGAGACCCCTATCCCTGCAGCCTCCTGACTCCAGATCCAGTAGTGTATCCACTGCACCATCTAGCTGCCCAAATATATAAGGTGGAACCTTCCTTAACTCCAGAACCCATCACTCCTTGGATTCAATACAAAAGTTTATATTTGGCCCAAACTCCCATCTGCTGCATTCTCTATCAGCAGATCAGATAGGGGTCATAAATCAAGGAACAAATCATTTCATTAGAACAGAATAGCTAAGTAAAGAGGAAAGTAAATCCAATCATAGCATAATTCCCGAGACTTCTATCCTCCATCACTATCCAAATGAATGCAATTTCCTATAAATTCCTCTACTGGAATTCTAGGAAATACTATGAGATAAGGAAATATGTATATGATGACCATAAAACTTAATGAAACTGAGTCACCATGGCTGAATAATCCAGAAACTAGTTGTATCTAACTGCTTCTCTGCTCTCCTTCTCTTAGTCTTTTAGAATTGGTTTGGGAGTTAGCTAAAATCATTCAGCTACCTCTTCAGCTATTGTCCCCTGACATGCTTCCCTTTGTTCTGCATGCACATCCATTCATTGCTTTTCCTTTGAACTGTTGCTGTCATCTCCTAAAGAGGTTGTCTTCACAACATGTCTGTGTACATCTCCTTCTCTCCTCTGGCACAGACACTCATCACTCAGTACTTGGACTGCTGAAAGGACCAAGAGCTTTCTGGGTGGTCTCTCTGCCTCATCTTTCCAATACACTACAGTTCCCATTCAGCTATCAAAGTGAAGCATAATTCTGAACTATGTCATTCTCTAACTCAATATCTTTATGATCTTTATAATCCCCAAGATTATTTATATAAAATACTGCTTGGATTTTTTTTGTCTTTTTTCTTAAAAGTATTTTATTTTTCTAAATACATGTCAAGATAGTTTTCAACATTCATTTTTGTTAGAGTTTGTGTTCCAAATTTTTCTTCCTCTTTCCCTTACCCCTACCCACCCAAGACAACAAGAAATCTGATATAGAGTAAATATGTCTAGGCCTTTTTAAACATTTCTATATTTGTCATGTTGTGCAAGAAAAATCAGACCAAAAAGAAAAAAAAAACCATGACAAAGAAAAAAAACAAACAAAAAGTGAAAATACTATGCTTGGGTCCACATCAGCCTCCTTAAGGTGTGATTGGCATTTTCCATCCCAAATCTATTAGAATTTGAGGTGCCTTTGATCACCTCATTGTTGAAAGGAGCCAAGCCCATCACAGTTGATCATCATACAATCTTGTTGCTGTATATGATTTTCTTTTGGTTCTGCTCACTTCACTCAGCATCAGTTCATGTAAGTTTTAAAATCTTTTATAACCTAGTTCTCTTGCACCTGTCTAGTCTTTTTACATCTTCCTCCCACCATGTTCTTTGCAATCTTAACAACATTTACCTCACTATACAAGTACATATCTTGTGCCAGCTCTTTCCAGTCCTTAGCACAGTGCCTGGCATATAGTAAACCTTAATAAATATTTGTTGACTGACCAAAAAAAATTACATAGGCAGCTCAAAGAGTCATTCAAGTCTTAATTTTTTTTCTTTCACTAAAGGTTCTCTAGCCTTCCCTGGTAGCTGAATTAGAAAGAATTAATTCTTTCCCTCCTTTCCCTGCCCCAGGATTCAGGCTGTATCCTTCCATTTCCATCCCTCCTACAAATCCCACACCTTCCACTGAATTTTTCTGAAGCTGGGGATAAACATAGAGAGATTCTCTTTTCATTTGTTCTCCCCACTCCTATCATAGCTCTGCACTTAGCATCAAGTCCAATGCAACTGAACTTGAAGATTTGATAAGCTTTTAGGAGACATTTAACTAATCTAGGTGCTTGTGGAAGAACTACTGACATTGTGGCTTCCATAGCAGAGGCTATCCTTGGCCCTATACTTTAAAGAAAAGACCAGAGAGTAAGACAAAATCCTTCGGTCCAAAAGATCTTAAATTTTTGTCTTACTGCCCAGGATGGCATGCATGGGTGTTGAAGCCCTTTGGTATGAGGGCTTACTGAGCCCTTTTCAGGATATTGTTTACTCTGGCTTTAATTAAGAATCTGATTATATTAATCATATGATCATGCTGGAAGGGACCTCAGAGGTCAGTTAGACCAAATTGCTCATTATATATAAAAGGAAATTGAGGTCAGAGCAATGAAATAACTTACCTAAAATTACACAAATAATTAGTGGTACAGATGAGGTTGGAACCTAGGTTCTCCCACTTTAAATCCAATAATCTGAACTCTCTGCCACAGTTAATGTTGTATAGTTTGACAGATTGTCCCCCTTTATATGATCAACACATTATGTAATTCCATTATTAAACTTCCTCAGGGAAGCACATTTCAGAGAGAAAATTTTTTTTCTTTAATCCTCTAAATTAAAAAAAAAAAATCAAATATCTCTTTCCACTATACCAGTTTTTTTTTATCAGTAAGTGACTTTTCTTACCTGCAAAATAATATTATAATAACAATATCTGCCAACTCTACACATCTCAAAGGGAGATCAGGAGAATGAATGAGGCAATTCCTCCTCCTGAGCCATTAAATCCTGTATTCAACAGTTTTATTAATGACTTCAATAAAGGCATGGACAGTATTCTTATCAAAATTGCAGGTGACACAAAGCTAGGAGGGATAGGGTAGATAACAGAGTCAGGGTCCAAAAGAATCTTGACAGGTTCAAAAACTGGACTGAACCTAATAAGATGAAATTAAATAGAGACAAATATCATTTGGGTTCAATAAATTGACTTCATAGGCATAATCAGTCAACATTCATTTATAAGCAACTACTTTGTGCCAGGCACTATGAGGAGCCTAAGAGAAACAAATACAAATTTATATAGTTCTTGTTCTTGAGGAGCTTACTTTCTGCTGGTTCATATAGAATGTATTCACAGATGAATAAATACCATATTTACAGAAAATAAGACCACAGAGATAAGGATTTAGGGGAAAAGATAATGAGTTCTTTTTATATGTTGAATTTCCAGTGTCCATTAGACATATAGGGGAAAATGGCTAGCTGCCAGATGGAAATATAGGACAGAAGCTCAGGAGGAGACATAAGACATATGTAGATAGAAGCCATCTACATAGAAATTGAAATCCCAGAAGCTGATAAGTTCAAGAGAGTAGACAGAAGTGCCTCTGAGAAGGCCCTGAGAAACACTTTTTTTGTAGGAGGAGTGACATAAATGACATTCTTGCAAAGGAGTCATAGAAAGATTTGGAGAGAGTAATTTTGGTTGAATAGTGAAATCAGAATCCAGATAGCAACAAACTGAGAAGTAAACCAGAAAAGAGAAAGGAAAGACATAAAGTATAAATAGCTGGGTTTGTGGGTTTGGTTTTTTAAAGTTTTGCTCTGGACAGGTGAGATTTGATACTTTAGGATGATGTTATTAGGGTCAAGTGAAGGTTTTTCATAAAGATGCCTCCATCCAATTTAGGCATATGTGAACACAACAGAAAAGGAACCTGATGAGATTATCCATGATGAAGACAGAGTTATTCAGCAGTTCATGTGAAAAAATAAGGTGGAGATATCATGGACCAATGGTGTCAAACTCAAGCAGAATTCGTGGGACTACATATTAACTTAGAAAAACACAAATCACCATTACCTATGTTACATTTTATTTATTTTGTTCAACATTTTCCAATTATATCCTAGTCTGGTGTAAGCCTTACTTGGGAGTTTTACTGTCTGGATCCTCTGGCATGAGTTTGACATTTTTGTTGGAGGGATTTTCACCTTGATATGAGTCAATAGAATAATACAGTAGCCAAAGAAAACAACAATCTTAAAGTGGTCTTGAATTGCATTGAGACAGAAATAACATCCAGGAATAAAGCTTTACTTTGTCCTAATCAGACCACATTTGGAGTAGTGTTCAGTTCTGGGTAGCATGTTTTCGCTACAGACATTGACAAACTGAAGAACAGTTAAAAGAGGTCAAACAGAATGGTGAAAGCGCCTTGAGTCTATGGCATATAAGAATCTGTTGAAGAAAATAGGAACATTTGGCCCAGAAAAGAGAAGACGGGGAAAAAGAGAGAATGATTTCTATCTTCAAATACATGAAAGTATTTCAAGAACTGTCACATTAAAATAGACCAGACTTGTTCTGTTTAGTCCCAGAGGGCAGAACCAGGAACACTGGGGAAAAGTTGAAAAAAAAATAGGCATATTTAGACTTAATTAAGGGAAAGTTTCTAACAATTAAAGATGACCAAAAGCAGAATGGGCTTCCTTGAGAAGTAATGTATCACTCCTTATTAGACATCTCCAAGCAAATGCTACATGATAATTTTTCAAGTACATTCTGATGGGTATTCTTTCATGTATGAATTGGATCAGATTCATTCATTTAATAAGCATGTTGATTTTGTGAATATACACAAAGTAAGAAAGTTATTATCAAAGTACAGACTTTCTATTTTCCCTATCTGTCCATTATTTATGTTAACCTGAGCTCAGTTCAGTTGTTCAGTCATTTTTCAGTTGTGTCCAATTCTTCATGACCCCATTTTGGGTTTCCTTGGCAAAGACACAGAAATGGTTTACCATTTTTTTTCCAGATCATTTTCCAGAGGAAGAAACTAGGGCAAGCAGAACTAAGTGACTTGTCCATGGTCAACCTGGTCTCAATTATTTTATGTTATATTTGGAGAACCAGATGCATTGTCATGCCCTTTTATGAGGACTCAGACATTCAGAGTTGTTGTCAGCACATAACGAATGACTACAAATGTGCATCTTTTGGCAATGATGAACAATCAGCACAGCAGTGTCCCCCAACAAATATGACAGTCTTGGCTTTCCCTCTGTGAAGCCTGATCAGACCTGCAAGCTTATTTATATGCCTTCATTCCTTGAGGAGGACAACCAGAATGTGAGGGAATTCGAAATGCAACCCTATGAGCATTAGTTGAAAAAATAGAATATAAGATAGTTTGGGGATGATACCATAGCTATCATCAAGTATATGAAGGATTAGATTGCTATGGAGAAATCATGATCTGTTTGGTTTCAAAATAAAACCTGGAATAATGGATTAAATTCATAGAGAATCAAATTTAGGATCAATAAAAAGGATCTTACTGATATTCATGCTACCCCCAAAAGTGGGATTGGACGCCTCATGAGATAATGCATTTTATATCAATAGAGATCTTCCACAAAATGTGGACAACAACTTGATTATGTGATAGAGGGCATTGCTATTTAAGCACAGAGTTCATGGCATCACATATTCAGAGCTTGTGGTCACCCCATTTAACTAACTTCATTTTGCAGTTGTTAAAACTGAGACACAGAAAAGTTTAAATGGCTACCTGAGATCACATAGTTAAATTAGGGGCAAAACACAGGTCCTTATGCTCCAAATTTAACATTCTTTCAACTGAATTGTGCTTGAATTTGACATTCCTTTCAATTCCAAGTCACTGTGACCTTCTTTCTGACACATTTTTGTATTTTTCTTTAACACGTGAACACCCGGGCATCTAGAAGGTAACTGACTGTTAGCATGTGACTTTCCTGTTATAAGCATTGTCTTTTGGCATAACCTCCAGGAGTTCTGGGCAAGCATCATAACACAATCTCCTGACTCATTCCTGGCCAGACACTGACACCATCTGCACCTCCCATCTCTTTGATAACTGTAGATACATAGTCTTGATTATTTTTTATTATCCCATGAATCATTCACAAACTCTTCTCTCACCTGAACTGCTCTGAAAAACCTTTAAGTGTGATATAAATGTGAGTTGTTGTTATTATTGTTATTATTATATCCTCTTACATCTTCTGTTTCATGCCTCAGACCTAGTGATATCCAGGGCTGCCTGACCAAATTGGTGGAAATAAATAGCAACAAATAGTAACTTAGGCTGGAATATTTTCCCATTCCTAGAGCAATTATTTACTCTTGGAAAGTGCTTTTCCATCCCCGCTTCTAAAGAGCTGTTTGATCCTCGGCAAATTACTTAACCTCTTTGTGACCTGTCCTTTTGCAATTGTTAAGAGATATGATACCCTTTTCAGCATCAAAACAAAACAAAACCAAAAAATTTTATTGAGCAGATAATTTACCTGGAATTTGTTAGTCTAGGTGCTGGGTTTAAAGTTAAAAGTTGACCTTCCTGTAAATGTAAAGCATCAACACCTACACAATATTGCTTTAGCACTGTTCCTCTGAGCAGTGGATTTTTCTAGGATTCCATCTATCCAAGTCTGGTCATTTCATAATCACATGGATTCAGGGTTGGGATATTTACTTCCTCTGGAATATTTGCCCCAGTTTATTGTTAGGGGTGGCGCTCATTGCAACTTCCCAGAGATGTAACTAAGGAGATATATGTGGAGCTTTCCCCAAGAATACCAATATGAAAGGGAAACCCTGACACCCCTATCATATTTATTCTGGGTATATTCATCTGTGTATGTACTTGTCTTCCCTATTGAATATAATCAATATTTATTCTAGGTATATTCATCTGTGGATGTACTTGTCTTCGCTATTGAATGTAATCTCCATCAGAATCTTGCTTGTTTCATTCTTTGTATTTGTGTACTCAGAGCCTAACAAAGTGCCTTACATATAATAGGCATTTAATAAATGCTTTTTGAAAGATTCCTTGGTCCAGAGATTCCCATGTGTACCTTTCACCTCAATTTGAGGAAGGGTGGAAGGAAAGCAAAGGGCATATGACTAGGTACATTGACATTGGGGAAGAGAATAGGTCATCCTTTCTGCTGGATCAATTGTACCTATGTTTGGAAATGTCCCCTGTACTGCTGTCTACCTGCTCCAGAGTATCCTTAAAATCCCCTGCCAATCCCAGATTAAAAAATTCCTTGCTGTGTTTTTGCTACTGTGACCACTATGATTAAAATGACTGTTGCTATTATTATTATTATTATTATCCTTCTGAAACTATTGACAAAATTTTCCTCTCCTAGTTTTATTTCTATAACCTCGTTTTACTAAGACAATATGTATAAACATTGATTCTTTCTATTATCATTTATCTTCACTAAGTCACTCAGTGCCAGAGGCTTAATTATCCAAGGACCTTTAGTCTGCTTTCCTGGCTGCTATTGAGTGAACCTCCAAAATCCTCCCTGAACATATTGATTTTCCATTTCTCTTTACTTCCACCCAGGCTAGTATCTTACCCAATTCACTGGCCCATTGCTCTGCCTTGTGATGATCAGTGTCCCATCATTTTTATTTCTGTGGCTTGCCCTGCAGCAAAACTTTCTCCCAGGTCAACCCTGGCCTAGCTGACTCTATAGAGGGGAATATTCTCCCAAATCACCTTGTAACTTGAAATCACATACTTCTAAACACTAATTCAATGGAAAACTGGGATAGGAAAGTAAAGTCCAAGATTTAATGACTTTATTTCATTTTTAAAGATATAAAATATTATAATGATTGAATAGTACCATGAGGAAAATATGGGTTTCTAATTGTAAAAGTAGGCAAGCTATTTCCCTTTTCTAGGTCTTGCTTTCTTTTTCTGTAAGAGTCAGTGGGACAGGATGGACCATAAGGTCATCAGTTTAGAATGGAAAGGAACCTTAAAAATTGGATGACCTCCAATACATTGCTCTTGTTTTACAAAATAAATAGAGGGGGTAAAGTGATTTGCCCAAGATCACAGTACAAGTAAAGGACAGAGCAAGACTTTGAGCCCAGACTCTCTGACCACAAGTTGCTATTACATTATGCTACAATATTCCCAACAAAGTTTTAGAAAGTCCCTTCCAGTTCTAACATTCTATCTCTATACATGTCTAGATCACTCCCTTTGAGACTGCTTTTGGGATTAAAATAGACTTCAGTTCTCCTGGAAGAATTCACTTCAAGAATTAACATTTTCCGTAGCTTAAATGTTTGATCAACTTAAAATAACCTTCTATTTTCAGGTAGCTGTTTTTACTTGCACTCATTGATCAGGTTTGATCTTACAGCAAAGTTTGATATTACAGCCTAGTCACCTGTCAAGTACAACCTGGAACTAAGAGATAATGATGTAGAAGAAGAACTTCAGTTCTAGAATTCCTCCTCTTTTCCTTTCTTATCCCACCTCAGTTGAGTACTTTGGTCCACTATGGTGACCAACCAAGCTTCCCCATACATTCCAGCCACATTTTCATCAACAGCCCTGTACCTTCCATTCCATATTCTTTCTCTTCTCAGTCCTGGAACCACAATTATTGTCACCACAACAGAAGGTATATGTCCATCACCTTTCCTTCAGATCCATTTATTTGTCAAACCAAAATCTCTTTCTTGGCTCCAACTCTCCTATATATGTTGCCTTCCCTTAATAGCAGGAATTTGTCTTCAATTTAGTGTGTTAATCCCCAACTTTGCAGGTAATAAGAGCTTAATAAATATTTTGGTTCTTAGAAAAAACCCATTTATCTCCACTATATTGATAGGATAATGCCCTCAGTATTTTCAATCCTTCTTTCTCCTGGTACAGCTGAACTGTTGTCTTCATGCTCTGAGTCAAAACATATCTGTTTTACTTTTCCTGCCTTGATGGATGAGGCTTCAAGGGAACCACATGATAAAATAGAAAAGGATAGAACTGTAGAGTCAAAAGGTCTGAGTTCAAATCTAATGTGTACTATTTAAATTACCTTAGATATAGTTATACCATAGAAGGACCAGAATTTAAGAATACCTTAAATGCCTTAAAGCAATTGAAAAGTTGCTTTTAAAAAAATTTTCTATCCACAAGATAAAGAAAATTGATATTATAAATTGAAAATATTATTTTAAAATAAAATTATAAAATAATTCTTCTAATGTTAATTTCCTTGGGTCTTAGTTTCCTTATCTGTAAAAGGTAGGGATGGGAATGGATGATTTCAGATGTTTCTTAATCCAATTTAATCTCATGTTTAAAATAATAATTACTTATACAGTGCTTTACAGTTTATAAAAATGCTTTACATAGAAGAATTCTGAAAAATGACAAAATAGGTTGATAAATTTTAAGCTCTCCAGATTAAAAAAGTTATCCAACTATAAAAGGAGTTATAGAGTCTGAAACATAAAGAAAAAAACTCCTTGAAAATTAGAATTGAGCAAGGAAGCCAGAGAAGCTATAAGAAATCAAGAAATAACAAAACCAAATATAAAGAATGAAAAAAAGAACAGAATGTAAAACATAAGAAAAACAACAGAGCTGAAGAACATATCAAGGAGAGAAAGTATAAGAATAATTGTACTAAAGCTATGACCAAAAAAGAACTTTGATACAATAATGCAAGAAATAATCCAAGAAAATTATCCTGGAGTGATAGAACATGAGAAAAAAGTAGAAATCGAAAAAAAGCCACCAATCACTAACTCAAAGAGATTCTTTGTGGAAAATGCTAAAGAATATTAATGCCAGATTTTGAAACCTCCAGATCAGATAAAATTTTGCAAGAATAAAAAAAAAAAACAATTCAGATATGCTAGAGCTATAATTAAAATTGTATAGTACTTATCAGCAGCCACAGTAAAAGACTGCAAGTCCTGGAAATATATATACCAGCAATCAAAAGAACTAGTCCTGAGGCCAAAAATATCATATCCAGAAAAAAATGGACATTCAATGGACTTGCAGATTTTCAGGACTTTCTATCAACCAAACCCAAACTTAATAGAAAATTTAACATATTTGAAAGCCAAGATCCAAGATTAATTAACTAAGTGCTTTTACTGTCTATTAAAAAAAAGACTTTGAAGAACCAGGCTATCAACTGATGCAATGCTTTTTTAAATCCCTAATTGTTCATGTTTTTACATGAAAATGTATATCATATGTTTAAGATATTAATCAATAATTGACTAGCTCAAAAGAAAAATTTATACAAATGAGGTGCAGAGGAAGAATAGATACAAAGGCATTAGAGGGGGAAGGAGGGCTCGTAGTTCTGAAAACTAGTCATATTAGGAATGGGTTAAATAATCAACACTACATATATACCACAAATAAGGGAGGGAGGGTGGGCAGAGAGGGAAGCAAAGGGTGGCAGAAGAAGATAAGAGAGGGATCAATGCGGTGGGGGAAAGTTAAGTAATAGCAAGGCAAGTTAAGGAGTAGAATTAAAGTAGAAAAATTAGTAGGGATAGGACATTACAACAAGAAACAGGAGTGAATATATATATATATATATATATATATATATATATATTCACTCCTGTTTCTTCATATATATATATGTATGTGGGTCTGTGGATGAATGTGAATGTATATGTATACATGTTTGTGTATATGTATGTGTGTATGACTGCGGGTACATGTGTCTATGTATATATGTATATTTGTGCTTAATTATAGCCTGCTTAGGGCAGATGGGGAAATGAAAGGGGAGAAAAAAGAATAAAGTACAAAAAGTAAGAGCTGAGAACAAAAGAACAACCTACAAGGAAGTAAAGAAAAGATGGACTCATTAATATAATTTTTTCCTATTATTATTTTCCTTTCTTGAACTGGAAATTTATTGCTATATATTTTGAATCCTCCTTGATGTTCTGCTTGGCACATGAAAAAAAAAAGACAAAAAAAGAAAAAGAAAAAAAAGTTTTACATATGCAATATTTGAGCTTCACAATAGCTTATAAATTAGCATCATTGATTATTATTATTTATATTTTATAAACGAGGAAATAAATGAGCTTCACAAAGGTACTTTTGCCTTAACATTTCTAGGACAGAGTCTGGCACACGATGGATTCTTGATAATTTGTTGAATTTCCTATTCAGAACAATACTTCAAATTGTTGAATCTCTTGTGTAATTATTGCCTGTGTCCTTCTATCAAATTGGCATGGAGGCCTTCTGAATGTCCTGAAGGATTTCCTTAAGTTCTCTTGACAATGTATGGACACCACTGAAGAACACCTGACTGGCCGTCTATCAGTTATTCCTGATTCTCACTCCAGGACTAGCTTATCTTTCCCTTCCCACTCATCCCTTATCCATGAGCATCCAAATGACAATATACTTCATACCATAAAATTGACATAATTCCTCATTTGTAACCTGTTACAACTTCTTCATTCCCATTATGTGCCTTTATGAGGCAAGTAGGTGAGGCAGCAGACTGGGCCTAGAATCAAAAGGATTTGAGTTCAAATCTAGATTCAGATAATTATTAGCTTTGTGAACCTGAGGAAGTCACTCAACTTCAGAAGGTCTGTCTCAGTTTCCTCAACTTCCTCAACTTAAATATGGAGATGATAATAATAGTATCTATCGCATAGAGTTGTTGTATGGATCAAATGAGATAATATTTATAAAGGGCTTACCACAGTGCCTGGCACATAGTAGACTTTGGATAAATCAGTAGACATATTCCTTTAATTTTCCCCTCTTTGTGTCACTTTCCTTTTCTCTTTCTCAGTTTCAGTTCTTTGAAGACTATAATTTTTTATGATTTGTAAACACAGGGAAAAACCTAAAGAATATCAGTATTTAAAAGATGGGCCTTGTTTCAAAGAGAAACCTGGAATTGTTAAAAAATAATAATGACAATTATGCATTTCTCAAAGACAATCCAGTATATTCTCCTCTTTCTGTTTATTTCTGGGCCTAATTCATCATCCATGTGCCATGTCTATCCAAGCCATATGTAGTAGTAGATAAGCTCTATCCATCTACTTTTATTGTTTGAACAGTAGGTATTCTTGATTCACTTGGTTTTCTTATATGAATATGAAACTCTCTTTTGAGTGATCATGTATTTTCAGGGAAAAGTCTTAATCATGTCAACACAGACATGAAAACTTATATAATACCATCATGCAAACCATAAACTCATAGGTTTCAGAGCTAGAGAGGACTTTAGAGATTCTTTATATGCCATCTAGCCAATCCTACCACTTTACAGAGGAGGCAGAGAAAGGACTGATTTGCTAAAGATCACAAAACAATAAATAGCAAAGGTGACATTCAGTCCTTTGATACCAAATCCAGGATTGATATAATTCCTGAGTTTTATAGTATCCATGTAGCCTATCTAGTACTACCCATCTAGTAGTATCATGTAGTTTCCATCTATCTTATCATGTTAAATATGATGACTCTCCATCTTTGTTTCATGGTGACTTACTGAAGGTCAGATAGCTCAGAATTAGGATTCTCTTTCAGGTCTTCCTGACTCCAAGTCTAAAGTTCTATCCAATTCACTACCTAGTTTCTCTGATGGAATGATTAGGCAGAACTCGGTATTGGGTTGTGTTCCATCCTTCTGCCTTTGTTTCCTTAAGACAGTATAATGAAAGGATCTGATCTCGGAAGCATGTGCAAATATTCCAATCAACCACATGGAACAACAAGTACTCCAATCAACCACAAGGATTGGAGTTCATGGAGGGAACCAATTGGTGGAATTCATGGAGGGAAGGAATCCACATGTGTGAATAAAGTGCTTTTACTGTCTATTAAAAAAAGACTTTGAAGAACCAGGCTATCAACTGATGCAATGCTTTTTTAATCCCTAAGACAAATAGTGATTGTAGAATGAACACTTTATTTTAAAGCAAAATTATAATATTTTGTGTTGATTGACATTCTTTATCTTTGTTGTGTTTGCTTTCCTTGACCATAAAGAGGGAAACAGTGAAACTATGTGGTCTTAGAGGTGCCTTCTAATTGTACATTTATGATCTATGTGGATACCATCATCCTACCAGTTCTCCAGCCTCACAAACTAGATGTCATCTTTGACTTTTCATTCTCTCTCTCGTATTCTCACACCCAATCTGTTGCCAAAGCCTGTCATTTTTATCTTCACAACTTTTTCATATAACTCCTTTCTTTGTTCTGATATTACCACTACCTTGGAGCAGACTCACATCATTTCAGATATGGACTACTTCCAATAGCCTATTAGTCTCTCTCATATAAATCCCTCCTCAATCCTGTCCCTCTTTACCCACCATCAAAGTAACTGTCTTAAAGCACAAGTCTGAACATGATACATTTCTACCTAATAGACTCCAAATAGAAAATCTTTTTAACGTGGTTCTACACTTACTACCTCTCCAGGCCTCTTATACCTTTCACATTTCCACATTCTCCGCTACCCAGTGACACTGTGCTACAGGAGCCTCCTAACCAATGGCTGCTAGAGATCTAACTCAGATCTGTAGAATGGATCTCTTCATATGAGAGGATGATGATGATACAAGGAGACTGAGAGGCAATTGCATCTGATCTGCATGTGTTGTCTGTTTCAAGGAAGACACTATCTCCAAGTTCCAGTCATTTTTACTGACTATCTCCACATTTGAAATGCTCCCCTTCCTTATTTCTAACTCTTGGCTTCCCTGGCTTCCTTGAAGTTATAATCACAGTTCTACTATCTATAGGAATCCTTCATTGATCCCTCTTAAATCCAGTACCTTCTATCTATTGATTATTTCCCATTTAACATGTAATTTAGCCTGTTGGTACATAGTCATTTACATGGTGTTTTCCCCATTCAATAACTCTTTGAAAGCAGGGACTGTCTTTTCCCTTTCTTTGTTTCCCCAGCACTTAACACAGTACCATAGTAAGCACTTAATAAATGTCTATTGGCTGACTAATTGGCAGAAGAGCTAAAAGATTTAATGACTTGGGAGTTGCCAAGTGGAAACCAATTGCAGATATATATAAAACATGTGAACTACTCATCTCTCATCTCTTTTCCAGGAACTTTAAGGAGGAAGAACCGTTTGAGGCTGCTAGATGGAGTTAAGAGCAGCTTCCCTATCACCTATCTAGCCGCAATATGTCCATAAGCACAGGATATCTCTTTCTTTGTTATATTTGTTTTTTCTTTCTTAATTTTATATGAGTATTTGGAAATTAAAGTAGTCAAGCGACTTTTTCAGTTTGAGAGAAGCAGAAGTCCTATCAGAGTTCTCACTGGTGGCAAGAACTGAATGGTATCAGTTGCAGAGTTTACAGGGATCAAGAGATAGCACAACATCACCCTCAAGATAGACATATACAGGAAGCAAACAGGTTAGCTTCTGACATCTAGAGGCTCTGTCAAGAGTCCCATTGGCAATTGGTGGTGATGGCTATTGGGAGAGGGAAACTTGAGTACAACAGAAGCATCTACAGATGTAACAAAAAGAAAGCAACCTGAAAATGGGGGAAATATTCTTTTTTCTATGTATTTTCTCTTCACATATGGCTCACTACCATTGTAATTTAGGTCTAATTTACTTTCTTCAGAAAACTGTGTATGTTCAAGGGGAAAGTGTCCCTCCAGTTTGTTGTTTTCATACTATTGTTCTTGGTATACATTCTCAACAAATCCCTTTTCTAAAAAACAATGGAGTTCAATTGGTTGATTGCAAAGCAGCAATACACAGATAGGGGCTTACGACTGGCATTATCTGAAGGAAAAAAAACACTTAGAAGAATGGCAGTCATGCTTTAGGAGGGAACTAGCTTGCCAATTTGTGTGGGTGTTAGAAAACTAGCCCCAGATGGATTGTGCACTAAAACTGCTAAATTATGAATCTCCCCACACACTCCATGTCTTTCCTGCTGTTTCCTAGAAGCAGGCTGTGAATGCTCAGTAACTGCTGAGAACTTGGCTACCATATTAGATATAACATGGAATAAAATCCCAATTGGCAAAAGATTATGTTTTAACCTTAAATAGTTCATTTATACTCTGTAACATATGGTATTGATCTCAATGATTCAAGAACTGGGGAGAGACAATCTCTTCCAGTCCCAACTTTCAATGACCAGCTAAAAATAATAGCTTACATATAGAAAGAGCTTTAAGATTTGTGAAGTACTTTACACACATTATTTCATTTGATTCTCCAAATAAGCCTCTACGGTGTTTTCATATCTTCATTTTGCCAGTAGAAAACTAAACTTAGGTTAAATAACTTACCTAGAGTGCCTGGGAGAGCAGCTAAGGTAGAATATAGACCCAGGTCTTTCTAAATAAAATTTCAGCACTCTCCACTATGCCATGCTACTCCTAACACTACTCTGTCCTCCCCCTTTACTTCCTTTTCCCCAAAGCCTCCTCATTCTTCTTTTCACTGTTCCATTTAATTTTTCATTTTCCTTCCTTTCCTCCCGCTTTGTTTTCTACTTTTGTTTCCCTTTATCTCTCTCCACTTCTCCAGAAAAGTGCCATACATCCCTTCTGAATCGCTTTTATCACAGCTATGTTCAGCCTTCTCAATGATACTTTCAACAAAGTGCCTATTAGGAGTTCAGTTCTTAACTTTCTGAGGAATTCTGCCAGCAGGATTCTTATATTATATTTTCTTCCCTCCTTTTGTCTTCTCAGAAGAAACTTATAAACTCAGACCTAAGAAAGCTCTTGGCTGGCTCCAAAGGAAAAGAGATTGTAGTAAGTCTTTCTTAAAAAGGAGAAAGTTGAAGTCAAGTGCTGCCATTATAGAACATTGAATGTGGAGTCAGGAGCTGGCTTCAAATCCTGTTTCTTTCCACTTGTGTTGCCTTGAGTAAATCAATTTCCTTCTGTAAAATGAAATGGTGGGGACTCAGTGATTCTAAAATTATCTTCCAGATCTAAATTGAGACTCTTATGTGTCTGATTGTGAAAATGCAAAGAGGATATATCTTCTATATAGACAGCCTTTGAAATAGCCATCATCCCTTTCCTGTCCCATGCCTGGCATGTATTCCTTTCTTACAAAAATATTATAGAATCTCTCTCTTCCTTTAAAAAATATTTAACTTCTCTAGCTCCTATTTTAGCACCATCCTTGCCAAACTACATTGTTTTTGATTACTAAATACATATTTATGGATATATATATACATAGATACATACGTATATATATATATATGTATACATATTTGTTTGTTAATTTTATATGTTATATATAATTATTCTTTCCCCCATTACAATGTAATGTAAACTTCTTGCATTTTGAGACTATTTCATTCTTTATATTTGTCTTTCTATTGTCTAACATGGTACTTGGAGCATAAAAGATTCTTAATAATTCTTGTTAGTTGATATTTATTAATTTAGCAATCATTTAACTGTGCTGGTCTTGGTGGATGTGAATCATTTGATGTTCAACATCCTCCAAGTAAATACCAAATAAATAGAGGGATTAAAATCTTTGTACAGGTTCCCCATTCAATGTCTAGTCCTATATCCTGCTACATCCTTGCTCCACCACTGAATGGAGATTTAGATCGTCCTGTCACTTGTTTGTTTAGGGTGAGCAATAGAAATTAACTTGTTTGGTTCTCCCATATACACCGTTGTTAAGTTCAATTAAACAAACATTAATTAAATGTCCATCCTAAGAACATGCATAAGATGAACATACAAAGGGAGACTACAAGGATGGTAGGTGCTATAAAAGGAAGGAGAGGTTGAATATCTGGCTATTTGATCCCAGAAGATATAAATAAGAGTAATGAGTGCAAGAGGCAGAAGAGAAAATTTTAGTTGAATTTACATAGGGTAAACTGCCCTAACAGAGCTTTCAAATGTGAAATGGACTGCCTCAGGAAATAATAGCCTGTTCATCAGCAGAAGTCTTCAAGTAAAATGTTTGGATGATCATTTGTTGAGGATGATTCAAAGAGGATTCTTATTCAAAGGCAAGTCAAAAGAAATAAGATCTCTTTTGTTTCCCATTAGTCTAAAGAGCACTGTATCAGTCGTTAAGGATTGAAAGAAAAGTAGTCCTTGCCCTCAGAGAGAGCAAGCTTACATTCCATGAGAGAGATACATACACAGATAAATAAATACAAGATAATTTGAAAAGAGAGACATTAAAACCTGGGGAAATAAAGAAATAGGGGATAGGAAAAGATGTAATGGAGAAGGTGCCAAGTCTTCAGGAATAAAAAGTAAAAAATTTGGAAAGGCAGAGATGAGGAGACAGTACATTCCAGATATAAAGAAAACAAAGATATCAAGTTAGGACATGGAATGTTGATTTTACAAGACAGTGGACCCATTTTACAAGAATGCAGAGTTTTAAAGAGAAGTAACACAAAATAAGGCTGTAAACCAGATTGTAAAGAGTTAAGGGGTTAAATTCTAGAGACCAAGTTGTGGTTTGTTTGTTTGTTGACTTCCCTATGACTTAGGAAGATCATTTTGGCAGCTATGTAGATTTAGATCAAAGAGGGGAGAGACTTAAAGCAAAGAGACCAGTGTAAGTGAGAAGTGATAAAGTCCTGATTGAGTATGGTTGCCATTTGAATAGAGAGAAGAGGACAGAAGAAAGAGATGTTGTATAAATAAAATTGATGGCACTTGTTAATTTATTGGATATGGGGATAGGGAGAATAAGGGAGAGAAAAACTCAAACATGACTTGAGAGAATGTCCAGAAATAGGGAAATTTTGAGAGTGTGGAGAGTTGAAGGAATAAAGAGAAGCTAATAAGTTCTATATTGGAACTATTAAATTTTAGATACCAATAGGATATCTAGATGATGGTATCCAGGTTGGTATTTAGCAACGTGGGACTGGAATTCAGAAGATAAAATACAGCTAGATATGCAGACATGGGAATCAGATGCTGGAATAATTGATTCCATGGGTAGAGATAAGGTCACCAAGGGCAAGAACGTAGAGAGAAAAGAGGTCTCAGACCACAATCTTGGAGGATATTTATATTTAGAGTATGACAGTTAGATGGTAAACCAGAAAAAGAAACTATGAAGAAGCCATCAGAGGAGTAGGATGAAAATCAGAAATAGGACATAGAAAGCAAGGAAATAGAAATTATCTGGACAGACGAAGGAAAACATAGTCAAATAATGAATGATCAAGGAAGTTAGTACTGAGAAAAGGCTGGTTGGTTGGTAAGATCACTTTTTTCAGAGGTGAGTTTTAGCAGAATGGTAGAACCAAAGCCTGTATTGAAGAGTTTGGGAAGTAAATAGGTGTTATGAAAGTGGAAACAGCAAATACTGATAGTTCTTTCTAGGATTATGGAATATTGGCAGGAGGGCAATTGCCTAAATGTATGAGAGAGTCAAGTAAAAAGTTTTTTCTTTGTTTTAAGAATTGGTGTAACCTGGCCATATCTGTAGACAGCAGTGAAGGAACCAGTAGATAGAAAGAAATCTGTAATGGGAGAAAGGGAATGATTAATGGAACAAGCTCTTGAAAGTAATGTAATTAAGCAAATAAATACATGGGTTCACCTCGAGTTAGCAAAAGAATCAACTTTTCCTCTGAGACTGGTGTAAGCTTTTAATCTAGAAAATTCCATGCCCCATACTCTAATTAACTGAATGAATAAAGATATAAAGAGGTTTTTGAGATATAGTCAAAGCTAAAAATAGACATATTTATGCCCAAAATATTGGCTACTAGTGAGAAAAAGAATTATAATGCTGAAGGAGAAGTAATTACATGAGAATAAAACCATTGCTGTTAATATCACAATGGAACATAAAGGGTAGAAAGGAATTGTGATTGGGAATTTAGGGGTCCTCTTAGCCCCTTCTAAATTACCCATCTTTGGGTGAAGTTCCAAGTTCTATCCTCGTTATAATTTTTGAACTCGATATTCTCAGCAAAGAGAAATCATCAGCAAGGAGGGAGGCACTAGGAGGCTGGAGGAGAGAAAGGAAGTTTGAGACAGCCCCCCAAGGGAGCTGGAGGTAGTCAGTCAGGGAAAATTAGAGGGTTGTGCTGGAGTAATGAGGGCTCAATTAAGATGTAAACGAATTTTTCATGGACCTCATTAACCGTGAGGAAAATTGAATTTGATTTCATGCATGCACACACACACATATACTCCCACTCCCCCACACACTCATACTCACACATACTCATTCACACTCACATACTCACACTCCCATTCTTACATACTCACAAACACACACCTACACACACTGACACTCCCACACTCACACTTATGCCCACACACACACTCATATTTACACTCACACACACATACACACTCACACTCACATATTCACACACACACTCCCATTCACACTCACACATACACACACACTCACATGCTCATACTCACACACACACACAGATACTCACATACACTTTCACACACTCATATTCCCACATACATGCACATTCATAGTCCCACATTCACACTTACGCACATACACACACACTCTCTCTCTCCCTCTTACACACACACACACACACACACACACACACACACACACACACATATACACACACACACACACCTCTCCCTTTGCTCCCTTAGGAAAAATGTCAAATAATATGTGCTTGTAGGGCCAAGCCAAACAGATTCCAGGTGGAGCCCTGCCATGATGCAATCTAACTCTCAGTCTCACCTGGGGAAAGAAGGAGATTCCAAGAGAAGGCCCCCAACTCTGGCTGAGTTCTCATCAGTGAAATGATGAGGTCTCTAAATAAGTGTACCAGAATAAGTGGGAGCTTTAACTAATTGCTCTTCTTTAAGAGGAAGATTATTAACTGAAGTAAAAATCAACATATTTAATTTTTCCTCACATAAATGAGAACTTAAACATTTGTCTGCACATGCACTCATTAGGGTCAATCACCTGTTCTACAGAACCTGGAAGGGTAAAAATAATATGCAATATCTTGTGTGTATGTGTGTGTGTGTGAGTGCATGTGTGTGTATATATTTATATACAGACATACACACATATAAGTATTCTATATATACATACTACATAAATATGCATGTATATTTTTATATATACGCAAGTACATGTATGTATGTGTATAAAATCTCCAATGATGGACTTTGTACAAATAAAGAAAATAATATTTCATCTTATTTATCTGTAATAGGAATATTTGTGTTGGATTAATGTAGGTAAAAGATCCTATTGCAAAAAGACAGAAATAGCTTTTCCTCTCCTTTTCTTCTTTTCTTTCATTGTCTTTCTTTCCACCCTGCCTTCCTTTCTTCTTTCTTCATTTTTTCTTATATTGCTTATTCTTTCCTTTTTTTTTTTTTTTTTTTTTTTACTTCTTTCTTTCCTTTTTTTAACAATAGAAAAATGGTTGATCTTAGGGAAAGCATTTTCTGGTTATTGTTGTTGGGTTTTGTTTTGTTTTGTTTTGTTTTTTTGTGATAGAAAGACAGTCATTTCTTTCTCAACCAAAGACATGGAAAGGAGTGATCCCCATCCACTGCATTTGGAGAGCTTAGGAGGCTTTCACAGAAAAGACAGATTAACAACTAATGCTAAAAATAATAAGCCTTTACTAAAAGCACATTTTAACTCACACAAGGGAAGGTTCCAGGTCTAACCTGAAACTCAAAAGGGCAAGGAAAAGAAGAGCAGTTCAAGCTAAAGGATATATCTGGATCTCAACGGCTAGAGAAATAAGGATAAAATTTGAATTCCAGTCATCAAAGAGGCATGGCAGGCTTTGGGTAAAATCAACATTGGGTCATAGCAGCAGGAGTAAAGGAGGTGATAATGTGAAAAACTAACCTCTGAACTCGACTTTCTTAAGTGATAACATTCACTTTTTTTTTAATTTATAAAGCATATGCATATAATTTTTCCAACATTGACCCTTGCAAAACCTTTTGTTCCAGATTTTCCCCTCTTTCCCCATACCCCCTCCTCTGACTGGCGGGTAATCCAGTAAGTGTTAAATATGTTGAAATACATGTTAAATCCAATATATGTATACATATTTATACAGTTATCTTGCTGCAGAAGAAAAATCAGATCAAGAAAGGAAAAGAAAAACTGAGAAAGAAAATAAAATGCAAGAAAATAACAATAGAGAGAGTGAGAATGCTATGTTGTGTTCCACACTCTGTTCCCATGGTTCTCTTTCTGGGTGTAGATGGCTCTTTTCATCACTGCACAAGCGGAACTGGTTTGAATCCTCTCATTGTCTAAGAGAGCCGTGTCCATCAGAATTGATTGTAAAACATAGTCTTCTTGCTGCCATGTATAATGATCTCTTAGTTCTGCTCATTTTACTTAGCATCAGTTCATGTAGGCCTTTTCAAGCCTCTCTGAAATCATCCTGCTGGTTGTTTCTTACAGAACAGTAGTATTACATAGCATTCAGATACCATAACTTATTAAGCCATTCTCTAATTGATGGGCATCGATTCAGTTTCCAGTTCCTTGCCACTACAAACAGGGCTGCCACAAACATTTTTGCACATGTGGGTCCCTTTCCTTCCTAAGATCTCTTTGGGATATAAGCCCAGTAGAAACACTGCTGGATCAAAGAATATGCACAGTTTGATAACTTTTTGAGCATAGTTCCAAATTGCTCTCTAGAATGGTTGGATTCGTTCACAGTTCCACCTACAATGTATCAGTGTCCCAGTTTTCCCACATCACCCCCCCCAACATTTGTTGTTATCTTTTTCTGTCATCTTAGTCAATCTGACAGGTGTATGGTGGTATCAAAGTTGTCTTAATTTGCATTTCCCTGATCAATAGTGATTTGGAGACCTTTTCATATGACTACATATAGTTTCAACTTCTTCATCTGAAAATTGTCTGTTCATATCCTTTGACCATTTATTAATTGGAGAATGGCTTTAACTATTATAAATTTGAGTCAATTCTCTATATAATTTAGAAATGAGGCCTTTATCAGATACTTTAGATGTAAAAGTGTTTTCCCAATTTATTGCTTCCCTTCTAATCTTGTCTGCATTAGTTTTGTTTGTACAAAAACTTTTTAACTTAATATAATCAAAATTATCTATTTTGTGATCAATAATGGTCTCTAGTTCTTCTTTGGTCACAAATTCCTTCCTCCTCCACAAATCTGAGAGAAAAACTATCCTATGTTCTTCTAAATTGTTTACAATATCATTCTTTATATCTAGATCATGAACCCATTTCAACCTTATCTTGGTATACGGTGTTAGGTGTGGGTCTATGCCTACTTTCTGCCATACTAGTTTCCAATTTTCCCAGAACTTTTTTGTCAAATAGTGTACTCTTATTCCAAAAGCTGGGGCCTTTAGGTTTGTCAAATACTAGATTGCTAGACTATTCCTAGAACCTATTCCCAGAACCTAACCTATTCCACTGATCAACTTCTCCATTTCTTAGCCAGTACCAAATGGTTTTGATGATCACTGCTTTATAATATAGTTTTAGATCTAGTCTGTACTAGGGGTTTTATCAAATGCTTTTTCTGCATCTATTGAGATAATCATATGGTTTTTGTTAATTTGCTATATATATATATATATATATATATAGTCAATTATGTTCATAGTTTTTCCAATATTGAACCAGCCCTGCATTCCTGGTATAAATCCTATTTGGTAATGGTATAATATCCTGGGGATGATTTTCTGTAATCTCTTTGCTAATATTTTATTTAAGATTTTTGCATCAATATTCATTAGGGATATATATATAATATTAAATGTTTGTAGAATTCATATCCATTTGGTCCTAGGGATTTTTTTTAGAGAGTTGATTAATAACTTGTTCTATTTCTTTTTCTAAAATGGAACTATTGAAATAATTTATCTCCTCTTCTGTTAATCTGGGCAATCTATGTTTTTCAATTAGGTTTTCTTTATTGGCATAAAGTTGGGCAAAGTAACTCCTAATAATTGCTCTAATTTCCTCTTCATTAATTCCCTTTTCATTTTTGAGACTAACATTTTGATTTTCCTCTTTCCTTTTTCTAATCAAATTATCTAAAGGTTTATCTATTTTATTGGTTTTTTCATAAAACCAACTCAGTTTTACTTATTAATTCAATAGCTTTTTAGTTTCAATTTTATTGATCTCTCCTTTTAATGTTAGAATTTCAAGTTTGGTATTTGATGGGGGGGGGGGTAAATTTGTTCTTTTTCTAGCTTTTTTAGTTGCAAGCCCAATTCATTGATCTTTTCTTTCACTATTTTACGCAAGCAAGCATCTAGAGATATGAAATTTCCCCTTATTACAACTTTGGCTGCATCCCACAAATTTTGGTATGTTGTCCCATTATTATCATTCTCTTGAATAAAATTATTGATCATGTCTATGATTTGCTGTTTCACCCATTCATTCTTTAGGATGAGATTATTTCGTGTCCAATTACTTTTTGGTCTATTTTCCCCTAGCCTTTTATTGAATGTGATTTTGATTGCATTTTCCTTTCTATTTAGCCTATCACTTCCCTTTTTGCCTTTCCCCTATCACTTTTCTATAAGGTGAGAGAAGTTTCTCAGTAAAACCAAATATATCTAATATTTTTTTATTGAGCCAAATCTTATGAGAGTAAGATTCGCACAATATTCATCACACTCCCTTCTTTTCCTCAATTATAACAGGTTTTCTTTGCCTTGTCCTGAGATGTAATTTCCCTCATTTTACCTCCACTTTTCCTTTTTTTTTTTTCTGTTACAATGCCCTTTCCACTTCTAGTTTCTTTTTTATATTGTAACAGTAAAATTAGATTATACATGTATTCCTTATGTATACCTATAACAGAAATAGTTCTCAAGAGTTTTTTTTTTCCTTTTTGCCTCTTTATGTTTCTCTTGAGTTCTAAATTTGGAGGTCAAATTTTTTTGTTTAGCTCTATTCTTTTCATAAAAAATAAATGGAATTGGGGCAGCTAGGTGGCGCAGTTGATAGAGCACCAGCCCTGAAGTCAGGAAAAGGTGAGTTCAAATCTGGCCTCAGACACTTAACACTTCCTAGCAGTGTGACCCTAGGCAAGTCACTTAACCCTAATTGCCTTAGCAAAACAAAATAATACAAAAATAAACAAACAAATAAATAAATGGAATTCACCTGTTTCATTGAATGTCCATCTTCTTCCCTGAAAGAAAATGCTCAGTTTAGCTGGGCAATTTATTATTGGCTGCATTTAAAGTTCCTTTGCCTTTCAGAATATCAGATTCCAGGCCCTTCAATTCTTTAAAGTGGAAGCTGCTAGGTCCTGTGTAATCCTTATTGTGGCTCCCCTGTGTTTGAATTGTTTCTTTCTGGCTGTTTGTAATATTTTTTTCTTGGTCCAATAGATCTGAAATTTAGCCACATTATTCCTTGGGGTTTTAATTTTGGGGTCTCTTTCAGGAGGTGTTCAGTGAATTCTTTCAATGGTCATTTTACCTTCTGATTCTATGACACTCAGGCAGTTTTCTTTGATGATTTCCTCAAAAATAATGTCTAGGCTGTTTTTTTCATCATGGATTTCAGGGAGTCCAATAATCCTTAGATTGTCTCTCCTAGATCTATTTTCCAGGTCAGTTGCTTTCCCAGTTAGGTATTTTGCATTTTTTTCTGTTTTTTTCTTTTTCTTTTTTTTGGTTTTGCTTGACTGATTCTTGTTGTCTCATTGAGTCATTCATTCCCATTTGTTCAATTCTGAATTTAGTGAATTATTTTCTTTATTTTTTATTTCTTTTTGTAATTATCCAATTGAATTTTTAAATGAATTGTTTTGTTCTATGGAATTTTTTTTCTTTTCACAAATTCTGTTTTTAAGGAGTTATTTTCTTTTTTCATTTCACAAATTTTATTTTTAAGGAGTTATTTTCTTTTTCTGTTTCACAAATTCTGTTTTTATGGGAGTTGTTTTCTTTTATCAAATCTATCTTTTAATGCCTTTTCCAAACTCTCTTGCAAAGTTTTCGTTTTCTTTCCCCATTTTTTTCTAGCTCTCTTTTAAGATGCTTTTTACTTTCTTCTAGGAGAGCCTTGTGTGTTGGGGACCAGGTTATATCACTTTTTGGGGTTTCATCTGGAGACAATCTGCCTTTAGTCTCCTCAGGTTTTGATATCTGTTCTTCTCTTTCACCACAGAAGTTGTGTATCATTAGAGTTCTCTTTACTTTTTCACTCATTTTTTTTTAAAGTTAAGATCTGCTTTTAGGGAAGGGGAAGTTTTCCAAGGTTCCTCTACAAGCAGCAGCTTCCTCTATAACCAGTCTCCATTGTGCTGGGTCAGTGCTGACTCACTACCATTGCTGGATGGGCGTTTCCAGGTCCTGTGAGATTCTGGCAGTTTGGGGTTCAATATTAATCTTTGTGTTTGAATTGGATGTTTTCTAAATTCTCTGCTGATCTACTGGCTTGCAGCCAAGTCAGAGTCACCAACACTGCTGCTGTAGATTCCTCCCCAGAGATTCTCCACTATGTGGAGCCTGTACTGCCCCACAGAGTTCACACTGTCCTGTGGAGTCCATACCACTCCAGGACTCTGTGCTGTTTGTGCTCAGGAGCTTGTGCTTTGCTGCCTCCCTCCTGTTTCCAATTGAAACAGACTTTTTCTAGCAATCTTTGAAATATCTTCTGCTGATAATTTGTTGCACCCCCAATATCTGTGGGTTCTGCCATTCCAGAGCTAATTCAAAAGCTGGATTTGCTTAATTAGTCTGAAAGTTGTAGAAGGTCAAAGAGAAACATGTGTCATCTCTGCCATCTTGGCTCCACCCCATGATAACTTATTCTTGATATTTGTTCCAGTTGGATGGGTATAAGGACAGGATAATAATTCCTTAGATTAATTCAATGATTAGACAGTGATCAGGAAATTTATGAGGCATAAGGTTTCACTCAGATACACTGAAAATGGCTCTCCACTTATAGTAGGATGTGGACAAAGATACCAGAGATTGGCTAGGAGACCTGGTTAAACAAAGCATGAAGCATAAAATTTTCCAGATTATAAATAAATTGAGGAAAAGGACAGAGCTAAATTCTAAACTGGAGGATGGCATATGACCATAACAGAGGCAGCTTGTCACATACAAGTCTCAGGGAAGCCCAAATTATCAGAGAGAAATAGAGAACCTGTTCTCTAAGTTGATAATGTGAAAAACTACCCTCTGAACTCAATCTTCTTAAGTGATAACTTATTCTTGACATTTATTCCAGTTGTATGGATATAAGGGCAGGATAATAATTCCTTAGATTAGTTCAATGATTAGTTAGATAGTGGTCAGGAAATTTATGAGGCATGAGGTTTCGCTCAGATGCACTGAAAATGGTTCTCCACTTACGGTAGGATGGGCAGAAAGATACCATAGATTGGCTAGGAGATCTGGTTAAACAGAGCATGAATCATGGAATTTTCCAGATTATAAATATTTAGGAAATTTGAGGAAAAGGAGAGGGCCAAGTCCTAGACTGGAGGAGGGCATATAACCAGAACAGAGGCAGCTTGTTACATACAAGCCTCAATGAAGCCCAAATTACCAAAGAGAAATAGAGAACCTGTTCCACAAAATATACTAACACTATTGTCAAGGTGCGTAAAAATGACTTTTGAATATATAGTAGATACAAATATAGATGGATTATCATGATCTATCTTAACCTCATGGGAACTTGATTTCATTATCTGCAAAATGAAAAGGTTATTAGACCAGATGAGTTACAAGGTCCCCTCCAGTTTTAAATATGATGAACTCATTATATAATCATCTCCAGATCCTTTTTCTAATGGAAATATCAGGGGATAATATTTGGAATATGGCATGGCTTTACTCCTTCATATCATCCTTAAAAATTAAGAATGGCCCCCAAATAATTTCATGTCCATATGTTACTCATTATAGTTCTATTACCTCTATTTCCAGATCTTTTATTTTCACTCTCCTGATAATAGATTTAATAAATTTTCTGTTTGCTGAGGGAAGTCTGATTCGCTTCTGTTTACTTTAAACTTTTCTCTCTCTGGAGGAGCCCACTTTCTTCTAGCACTCCAGGAGTCAATCAGTAAACCTTTGTTCATCTTATTGAGACTGCGTGGATATTTCTCAGCTGCCATCTTTCCATACTCATGAAAAATCATTGCTGTTGTTGTTTTGGAGGGAGGTAAAGGAAGATTGTTTCTTCCCATATGAATTCTCCCTGGCTACTCCACTGTTTTATTCTCTGAAATTTTTTGTCCAATACTTTAAAATATCTAAAATTTCATTACTACAGAAGCTCTCAACTGCTACAGATTATAAATCTTTTAAATCTCAGTATGCTGACAGCATCACACATTTCTATGGCCCAAAATAAATAAAATAAAATCATTACCTGGCAGTCAACCTTGTAGATTTTCTCTAGTTCTCTATATGTTCCTCTTGAGGGTCAATGACAAGACCTGCCCTCCAGATTTCCTTAATGGAATGGTCACATGGTCAGGGAGGGAGAGGAACAGAAATTTCCCACTAGATTTTCTATTCCTTTTCTGATACTGTCTGAAGTTTTAAAGAACCTTGTTGGTCAAAGCAGTATTAACAGATTTTAAATTTTTTGTAAAATTTAAATTAGAAATTTTAATAAAAGATTACAGGAATATACCACGAAAATCATGTACTTTGACCAGGCTAAATTTATACCAGGAATGCAGGCTTAGTTCAATATTCGGAAAATATAAACAAAATTGACCATATTAATGAACAAACAACAAAAGTTATATGATATCATTAGATGTGGAAAAAGCTTTTTAAGAAAAAACCACCCAATCTTATTAAAACAACTAAAAAGCATAAGAATAAATGGAGCTTTTCTTAAAATAATAAGTAGTATCTGTCTAAACTAATAAGAAGCATTTTCTGTAATGGAGATCAATTAAAAACCTTTCCAATAAGATGTAAGAATGTCCATTATCACCACTATTTTTCAATATTGTACTAGAAATACAACTATATAGCAATAAGAGAAGAAAAAGAAATTGAAATAAGAATAGACAAATAAATAAAACCATCATTCTTTGCAGAAAATATGATGGTATGTTTAGAAAACCTTAGGGAATCAACAAAAAAAACACAATAGAAACAATTAACAATTTTAGCAAAGTTATAGGATAAAAATAAATCCACACAAATCAACAGCATTTCTATATATTACCAATGAAACCCAGAAGGAAGAGATAGAAAAAGAAATTCCATTTAAAATTGCAGATAGTATAAAATACTTGTCAAGAGACATACAGGAACAATATGAACACAATTACAAAACACTTTGTATAAATAAAAACAGATTTAAATATTGGAGAAATATTAATTGCTCATGGTTAGGCCAGCAATGGTAATATTACTTAAATTAATTTGCTTATTTAATGCCACATCAGTGAAACTACCAAAACTTACTTTATAGATCTAGAAAAAATAATTATAAAATTCATCACTAGAAATAAAAGATCAAGATTATCAGAATCAATGAAAAAAAAATGTGAAGGAAGAAAGCCTAGCAGTACCAGTCTCAAACTATATTACAAAGCAGTAATTATCAGAACAACTTGGTACTGGATAAGAAATAGTTATCAATGGAGTAGATCGCATGTATAATCTATATCAAATTAGATTAGGCATATAATATTAAGCAATAATAATAATGAGGTATCAAGAAGCAAATGAATACAGTAGTCTAGTGTTTGATAAACCTAAAGATCCCAGCTACTGGAGCAAGAACTCATTATTTGACGAAAAAATGCTAGGAAAAGTAGAAAGCATTCTAACAGAAACCAAGTATAGATTTCAATATCAGGTCAAAATGGATAAGTAATTTAGACATAAAGAATGATACCATAAACAAATTTGGAGTGCATGGAAGAAATTATAGATGAGGAAACTGAGGCAGATAAGATCACACAACTAGTGAGAGTGTGAGATCACATTTGGGTCTTTCTGTCTCAGACCCAGTGTTCTATCTACTGTATCACCTAAGAGTACACATTCACACACATGCACACACACACACACACACATACATTATACATCATGGAATGATATACCTTGGGATCAGATTAAGTATTATAGGAAGTTCAGAAAAGTAGATTGATGAACCTGAAATAGTTGGAAAATGCTACATAGAAAGACAGGCTCTAAGATGCATCTTGAAGAAAAGGAAGAAACCTGTTTAGGCATTAAGGAGAGCATTCCCAGTGGAAGAAATAGAAGAAGCAAGATGGCAAAAGTGAAATGTGGGACAGTGAAGAGGTCAATTTAATGATACTCTTGGGTAACAGTAATCACTTGGTCCTAAAATTCATGATTGAGAACAAAAGGAAATCAGGGTTTACTCTAAAATGCCCTCCACAGGGAGGGAATTCTTGAAATTTACTTTCATTGGAATTAGTCAAAGAGAGATTAACATATATACTCAGTTTGGTATAGAAATCTATCTTTCCATACAGGAAAGTAGGGGGAACAGGGAATAGAGAAAGAAAAGGGAGGCAGTGGTCAGAAGCAAAGCATTCTTGTGGAATAACAGGTGAAAGGTGAGATAGAATAGAATAAACAGGGGAGAAAGAATAAAAGGAAATAACAATCATAACTGTGAAAAAATGTGGGAGCAAGTTTCTTTGATAAAAGCCTCATAATGCAAATATGTAGGGAAATGAATTAAATTTGCAAAAATAACATCCATTCTCCAACTGACAAATGATCCAAAAATATGAACAGTTTTCAGATACAGTAATCAAGATTATCTATAGCCATAAGAAAAAAATTTTTCCAAACCACTACTGATTGGAGAAACACAAATTTAAATAATTCTGAGGTAGTTTAGCACACCTATTAGATTGGCTAATAGGACAGCAAAGGAGAATGACAAATGTTGAATGGGATGTGGGAAATTGAAACACTAGTGCACGGTGAGTGGAGTTGTGAACTAATTCAACCATTATACAGAGCAATTTAAAACTATACTCAAATATTTATAGCAGCCCTTTTCTGTAGACAAAGAATTGGAAATTGAGGAATGCCCATCAATTTGGGAATGATTAAATAATTTGCTATATGATTGTGATGTAATATATTGTGATATGAGAAATAATAAGCTCCATGCTTTCAGAAAACCTTGAAGATAGTTGCATGGACTGATGCAAATAACAAGTAGAACTAGGAAAACATTGTACAAAGTAGCAACAACATTGCAAGATGGTCAACTTAGCTCTCCTCAGTATTATAATGATCCTAAACAATTTGAAAGACTCATGATAAAAATGTTGTTCATCCCAAAAGAAAGAATTGATGTTGTCTAAATGCAATTGAAGTAAACTTTTTTAAACTTCATTTTTCTTGGATTTTTATTTTTGTCTTTGTTTTCTTTCATAATATAACTAATATGGAAATACATATACATGTATAATCTATATCAAATTGCTTGCCTTGTCAATGAGGTGTAGTGAAGCAAGAGGGAGAGAATTTGGAATTCAACTTCTAAAAAGAATATTGAAAGTTGTTTTACATGTAATTGGGGGAAATAAAATGTTAATTTTTTAAAATAAATAAATTAAATTCTCCCCACATTTAGTGGGAAATTTCTAAGAGTTTAAAGAAAGGATGGATAAGATATAATGGTCTAAAATTCTATAGAGGAAGTCAAGAAGGAAGGATGGGACATTCTCAAGAATAAAATTCTAAAGATGCAAAGAGACATGATTGCAATAGCATAGAAAATGCAAGAGTCTAAAGAAACTAATATGGAAACATAGTGAACTAATAAGCCAGGGCTTCCTGATGACTCCTTGCCATCCTGACTTTCCACTCTCAAGTTTATACCTCCCCCAGAAATTTGGATCCAAACCCCTAAAACTCTGGGATCTGATTGGTAAGTATTTACTTTATCTTATCCCCTCTAAGGTCCACTGTGTCCTTTCCAGGAATGGTGGTATTGATTTGATGACTCTTTTCAGAACTTTAGTTGGAAAGCAGAGTGAGAGTAGAGGTTATATGTAAGACAGCATGGCTTGGATATGGTTGAGAAATGATAGAAAGAGTGGTCTGTGAGCATTTAGAAAGAAAATAAAATAGGTCAGGCTAGATTCATCATCTCCTTTTTTTGGTAAGATCAAGGGTACATTACCATATTGTCACTATACCTAAATTTTTAGCAAATTGACTTGTGGACTAAAAAATAAAGAATAGATGATAATTCAGTCATACAGATTCAGAACTGGTTGAATTACCCAGCCTTAAGAATGGGGCCATGTCAACTTGGAGATGGGCTTTTAGTGTAATTAGCAATCTATCCTTGGCCCTGTGTTAGTCAATATTTTTTTCAATGATTTTAGTGAGGGAATAAAGGATATATTCAACAAACCCAAAAATAACATGAAATAGGAAAAGACAGTTAACACAACAGATGATAATGTTAGAATCCAAAAGATCGCAATAGATTAGAAAAAAGAGCTGAATTTAAAAAGGGAAATTTAATTTGGAATTTGGGTTCCAAAAATGATCTTGTCAAATACAAGATTGGGGAGGGCATAGTTAGATAACAATGTGAACAAGATGTGATTATGTTATCAGAATGTAGGGTCAGCATGATTTGACATTATGATTTCATAAGCAAAAAAAAAAAAAAAAAAAAAAAGCTGATGTAATTTTAGATTGTTTAGAGAGGCATGCTGCCCAAACAAGAGAGGTGATTATTTTTGTTCAAGTTGGACCATATCAAGAAATCCCTGTTCAGTTCTGGCTATCACATTTAAAGAAGAACATTGGCAATACATATATGTACTTCAGTAGACTTGTTCTCCTTGAATGCAGAGGAGAAAACTGGAACAATACTGGGGGAATTCGGGGATATTGAAAAGGGGAATATTTAGAACTGAAAAATAGAAACTTCCTAACAACTAACAATTGTATACACATGGAATGAACTATGGAAGGTAGTAGGTTCCCTTTCATTGGGGAATTTAGACAGAGGTTTCAAGTCAGGGGTGACTTAGAATGAATTTTTGTTTGAGCTCTGTTGGATTAAATGTTTTCTAAGATCCTCTTTTAACTCTAAGATTCTGTGATTTGATGAACCCACAGCAGAACTATCCTCTAAGTAGTCATTATATGTACATATATGTGTGTGTATACATACATACATATATATATATATGTATATTCATTATTTGTTTAAAATTATTGGTAAAACCAGAGATAGTCTAACAGAAATTGGGCATAAATCAGTATCTTTCACTATTTACTATGGATACATGACCTAGATATAAAGAAAAATATTATAAAAATCTGAAAAACATGGAATATGTTATCTATCAAACATGGACAGGAAAACAATTTAGTAGTAAAGAAGAAATAGAGAGCATGTGAGGTATAATAATTTTGTGAGGTGATAATTTTGATTACATTAAATCAAAAAAGTTTTGTCCAAATAAAACAAATGTAGCCAAGATCAAAAGGAAAGCAGAAAATTGAGGTGGGAGGAATTTATAGACAGATTTTCAGATAAAGGTTTTGTATCTCAGATATACAAAGAACTTTGTCAAATCTATAAGAATACAAGTCATTCCCACATTGATAGTCAAAGGATATGTTCAGTCAGCTTTCCAATGAAGAAATCAAAGCAATTTTAGTTTTATGAAAAAATTTTCTAAATCATTATTAATTAAAGAAATGCCAATTAAAATAGCCTTGAAATATTTTTTATACATATCAGGTTGGCTAAAATGATTGAAGGGTAAAGTGACAAATGTGAAGAGAATATAGAAAAACTGGGACACTAATTCACTATTGATAGAACTGTGACCTGATCCAACCATTTTGGAAAGAAAGAATTTGGAAAGAAATTGGAAAGGAATTATGCCCAAAGAGTTATTACCTATATCTTTTGGCCCAGCAATACTACTATAAGGTCTGTTTCTCAAGAAGACTGGGAGAAAAGGAAAATAATTTAAATGATTAAATATTTATAGTAGCTTTTTTTGTGGAGGCAAAGAACTAGAAGTTGCAGGGATGCCCTTGGGCATCAACTGGGGAATGGCTAAACAAGTGGTAAATAATCCTGATACAATACTACTATGCTATAAGAAATGATGAGCTCTATGATCTTGGAAAAACATGAATTGACTTGCATTAAATAATGAATAGTGAAATGAGTAGGTCCAAGATAACATTGAATATTATAACAATATTGTTTTTAAAATGACATTGAGCGAATAAGTTATTTTGTCTTTTATAAATGCCCAAATTAACTACAAAGGACAAATGAAGAAAGATGTTATCTGCATCCTGAGAAAGATCTGATAATTAACAGTATGTATAGAATGATTTTACATATATATGTGTATATATCTAGATATACATATTTGTGTCTAATGGTAGCCATGGTAGGGTAGAGAAAAATAGGAGTGGAGGGGGAGAGAAGTTTACTTCTGATAACTTTATTATATATTTAAAAGGAATAGCAAGTAGTATATAATAGTTTCAAGTATGATCATCTTTCTTTTCTATTCTATTATGTTATGGAAATGCTTGTTTTATTTCTTAAGTTCAGAATAAAATAAATTAAAAGATGTAAATAAATTTTAAAAATATGTAAGAACCAGGGAAAGTAATGGAGCCTTTGAACAGATTCCTGATCCAACTGAGCACTGAAAGGCAAGATACTAGTTCTCTAATATAGGAAAGTTCTAAGGAACTCCACTGTTGACCTGAAAGTTATCAAAAAGAATTGAACTATAATATCCTTTTGGACTCTAATATTCTGCTTTAGTCTATTTTGCAGTGGTGCAGTGGAAGCTTCTTGCATTTTAAGTTAGAGAACTTGGGTTCAAATCCCAGTTCTACCACTTACTCTTTGGTAACACTGAACAAGCCATACAGCCTCTGTTGCTTAGTTTCCCCATTTATAAAAGGAGATGTTTGAACTAGATAATCTTTATAGTCCTTTCCATCTCTGTATCTATATCTATATCTACAATTACATATCTACATCTACATCTACAACTATGGTTTTGTTTAAGAATCATTTCCTAGAATGTCTAAGTACTGAATTCACAACAATGCTTCTGTTTCAAACTTGTATTTATCAAGTCCAAAAATTTAGTCTCTAGAAATTGATTTGTCAGTATTGAAGTAAGTCAGAGATCTAATTGCATTGTTTATCTATACTTCCTTTCTGCTAATTTTTAGGCATTATGAGAAAGAACTGAAAAGTGTAGATTAAAAGTTGAACTGTTTTTCTTGGGAGGAGCAGTTTTAACCCTATTTTTCAGTTCAGGTTGCGCCTTTGAGCTCATTATCCCTATTTTGGTCAATAGACAAGCAATTTTTGGCTGAGTATGAACAGCGCACAAATATTCAGATAAAAAATAGTCAAGAATCACTTATTCCACTGGAAGTCACAAATTCATGGAGATTTTTTTTAATCAGATGAATTTTCCCTTTTGAGGGAAATATTGAGTTTGATGCCAACTTCATTCAAGCTCATTTATTACTGCTCCTGCTAAGACAAATGTGGTGTTACTAATCTTAGTGGCAAGGATTTTATAATTGGATTAAAATAAAAGTAACTCCAATGTAAATTATCAAAGGGCTCTAAACTTCCTCTATCCTAATCCCATTCTTTCCTTGTCTGGCCTAAGAATGACCTACAAGAAGAGAAAGCTCAACTATTGGTGATGTCATTACTTCTCAAGTCTTAGTCTTTTGCTAAGTAGGTTGATCCTAAGTAATGGTAATCTTAATTAAGGTACTATCCAGACTCAAATTTACAACCAAACCAACCAGTTTTACAACTCAAAGGAATTTAATCTGGCCCAGAATTGCAGCTAAAAACACAAAAGAATGAAAAAGCTGGTAACCCCACTCTAGTTCTAAAAATCAATGTATATAATTCACATTCAAATAAATTTTAAAAATGTTTTTAAAGTTCAAGGATGAAGTAAAATGGAAAAGGCTGAAAAAAGGGGAAAGAAGTTAATTAGTTGGAAATGAGTAAATTTGAAAACTTGCAGTAAAAGTAGGTATCTTCCTTCAATAGTTTTCAGCCCAGTACTTAAATGGAATTGTAAACATTTGGAAATATCCAGAAATGCTCATATCTCAAAGATGAGGAATAATTAGTCTCAACTTGCTGATATACATCGTTAAAAGATTAATCATATCTGTACCCAGAGGGACCGCTGTACCTTTTGTGGGTAGAATAAGGGCACTAAAGCATTATAAACATTATCAGGTAGTCACAAAAGATAGTCAATTAATTCATATCACACACACACACACACACACACACACACACACACACCAATTTATCAAAAATAGCAAGGGACAGCTCCACAAGAAAAAAATATTCTAAGCAAAATTTGAATTTATGTCGATTGTTTATATTTTAATAAGAAAAGTCATTTTACTTCTATGCCTCAGTTTTTCATCTGTTAAATAAAGAGTTCAGAATAGTCTCTAAGGTCTCTTCTGAATTTCAATCTCAATTTTATGATCTATAGTTAAGGTAACATCTGGTTTTGCCCTTAGCCAGAACTGCGTTGGTCTTCCCCCACTTACCTGTGATCAACACAGCTTTCCCATCCACAGGTAACATTTCTTGACTGGATGAATAAGCCAAAGAGAAGCAACATGCCATAGAGAAAAGAGTCCAACCCCAAAAGATTGATAAACTGGAAAAGCAATAGGCTCCCCATAGGCAGAGCAGAGCTGAGTGACAGATCACCACTGGAGAGCTCATGGTTTTGCTCTGGCTCTTCTTGAATTTGTACAGAGCTGTTCCTCCTAATACCACAGTAACACCCAAAAGGAGCAGCTCGGGTTCCCAAGAGAAAGGAGTCATCTTCAAAGCCTGGAGGTCATACGTGTCTGTGTGTGTACAGAAGCTTCATGCACCTAAGGCAGCCTAGGCAATGTGAACAGAGGTGAAGGCAGGGAAAAAAAAATTCAACACCTTGAATGGGCATGGCCTGAGCCAAATCACAAATGGGAATGTTTCAAGTGGGTTATCTAAACTTCTGTCTACTAGGATACAAAGGCCACGGTACTTCCTCTTCCCTTATTCTGCTCCTTCTTGCTCCACCTTTGGAGGGATAACCTTAGCTGGATAATGATTGACAGAGTCAGCCCTAAACAGCAACAAGCCCTAACCCAGAAAGAAATAAGGCTGTTGCACTTTCCATCGCAGGCTCATAGGACTATGCAACCTCAGTCTGTAAGGTACCTTGGCAAGCCTCTATTCCAACCTCCCTGATTTTACAGACAAAGAAATTGAGACCTTGGGAGGAGAAGGGAATTACTCAAGATGATATAAGTCAAAATACAGATTTTCAGAATTCAAAAAAGTTAGAATTCAAATATAGGTGTCTCACCATAAATGGGAACAAAAATAATAATCATACTGACATTTTGATGGCACTAAGGTCTACCAAGTCCTTTATGCAATATTGTTTCATTTAAGTCACCCAAAAGCCCTGTGAAGTAGATACTGCACACCCCTTTTACAAAGCAAATAATTCCTAAAGATACTTGCTCAAGATCATGCAGATACGATTTGAATTTAAATGTTCCTGACTCAAAGTCCAATGTTCTTTCTATTACACTATGAGTTTGTCAAGATCCATGTTTGATTAAGACCATTTCACTATATAACAAAGGTTCCCTCTTTAGTAATGCTCCATTTTTAGACAACTAGTAGACAAACAAATATAAATCTTAATACTACTCCTACTCCTACTAATAATAATAACTTCTTATACTTGTACATCATTTTAAAGTTTATGGATTGTTTTCACAGATAAGATCTTATTTGATTCTCACAACAAGTCTCTGAGGTAGGCAACAAAAGCATTATTTTCCCCATTTTACAAATGAAGAAACTAAGATACAAGGTGAAGAAGCAATTTGCCTGCAGTCATACTGTTGGCAAGGGGCTGAGCAGGGAACTAGAATCCAGATATTCTGGTTTCAACTCTAGTGGGTTTTTTTTTTCCATTACCCCAAATCGCGTGTCTTTCAAAGCTATGTGCTCCTTTAATGACATCTGACACAGAGGATGGAGGAACCTTTCTCAAGATTCCAGTAAAACAGGACCTCACAGTAGCTTAGATATTACATCTTTCTATTTTTTTTAGACATGGTATCATTTTACGTAGGTTTAAGAAGATTCAGAGAAACAAAATGGAATTGAGCTCTATTTATTTAATAGCTCTGCTCCTCATTAACCAAAGATCATTAAATGGGACTCCATAGGTGATAGATCCATCATGTATTTTTCTATAACTCACTAAAAGTAACATTCCAGGAAAAGAAAAGTCTGCCTAAATGGGAAACAAGAAACAGGTCTGGACTAGCATGTATTGCAAAATGCTATTATTTCTTTTATCTTCCCAGTTTTTATAACACACAAAAGTGAACTGGGTTTGGAGAGGACCTAGTTCTGCCACTTGATTCTGCCACATGATTGTGTGATCTGAAGCAAGCAACAATGTCGTTAGGTCTCAGTTTTTTCATCTATAAAAGGAGAAGGATTCCATATCATCTCTAAGCTACATCCAGCTCTAAATTCCATAGAATTCCATAGCCTTTAAGCTACATCCATCTCTGATCCAATAATCTTCTTATGATATGAAAAAAAAGCAAATCTGTATATCAAAAAACAATTCAGGTTCTTTAATGATAAATCAATTTAGAACTGTGAGTGAATATATTCTTATGTCATGTAGTCAACAGACTAAGAGTGATCAGATTTAAGTGGATAAAATATAGTTGTCATAGTTATCACATTCTCTTTTAGTATTTTGTTGCCATTCTTTCTTACCCCACAAATACCCCACAGAAACCTGAAAGAAATCAGATTCACAGCTCCCACCTCTATAGTTCATCTATCCCTTTCCCTGATATCTTATCCCTGATAACCTTTTACTTCCCACTCTTCCTTGGGACTGAAGATCTGCCAAAGCAAGACTCTTTATTAACTAACCATGACCACATTTCCAGATGAAAAGGACCATGATGGAATATTTTGTGAGGAAGACTTTCAATAAAGAATCATGAAATCATAGATCTAAAGCCGAACAGAACAAACAAACTCAATCCTTTCATTTTATAGCAAAGGAAAAATGATTTGCCCCAAATTGCACAGGCAAATAGCAAAAAAAAAAAAAAAATTATTCTATTTTTATTGATCTTTTTTATACTACATTTATTTCTGAATACAATCTTCCTCCCTTTTCTACTCAGCAAGCCATTTTTTAAAGCAGAAAAAATAGAAATTCAACAAAACTAACCAATACAATGATCATGTCTGACAACTAATACAATAGTCCATAACCCTATTCTTGAACCTCTCCTATGAAGTGAGAGAAGGTGCATTTTCTCAACCTTTTTCTGAGGTCAAGCTTAATCATTGTATGGAAAGCAGTTCTGTGGAATAGTTTTCAGTTTCTTTTACTTACATTTTTGTTGTCATTGTGTATATTGTTTTCTCTGTTCTGCTTATTTTACTCTGAATCAATTCACATAAATTTTCCCAAACTTATCTGAATTCTTCATTTTTTTTTCATTTCTTATGGCACAGCAACATTTCATTATATTTGTGTACCACTAATTGTTTAGCCATTTCCCAAATGATAGGCATCTGTTTTATTTCTAGTTATTTGCTACTACAAAAGTCATTGCATTCAACATTTTTTTGTTGTATGTGAAATCAGCCTTCTTATCTTTGTCTTTCTTGTGATATAAGCTAACAGTGTGATTTCTACGTCAAAGAGTATAAAAATCTTAGTCATTTTTATATTAATTCAAATATACTTCCAGAAAGGTTACATAAAATTCATAGTTCCACAAATAGAATGTTAGTTTCCTGTCACCCCACAATCTCTCTGGTAAAAACTATTTCATTTTACATTATATTTGCCAGTTTCCAGGAAATGAAATGAAACCAGAGACAGGATTTGAATTCAGCTCCTATGACTTCAAATTCAGTACTATTTCCTTACAATTCCTCAAAAGTGGGATAATACTGTGTCATGAAATTCAAATTCAACTACAAAAACACACAGGGAGTCAAATGTAATAAGAATGTATGTTCTTCTACAAATAGTCAGGACCGTGGACAGTGGTGGCTATCAATCAAACCAAAAACCTGCCCACTGCTGCTATGTCACCCTCTCAGATCCTTTCTTATTCATTTAATTATATGATTCATTAAGTCTCACAACTCATGTTTCCATCTCCCTGATCTTCTCCCTTTCTTCTCTTTCTAGCAATGTTGTTCCAATCAAAAACCTCTATCCAAACGGTGATTACTTAAGCAAGCAGTTTAACTATATTAAGTAAACTAGTAATAAAATGCAAGTATCAAATTCAGGTATTACAAAACCGGCAGCCATCTTAGTTTCCTTTCAACACCACCCCAGAGAGGTGAGAAGTGGGGAGATACTCTAACAGGCAGAGGGAAAGAAATAGAAATATTCATCCTGAATGTAAACTTTATGATTCTCACTGAGTGCAGGAAAAGAGGTGGTTTTAGTCAATCATTCAATTCTATCATCAGATATAAACTGGACTTCATATTCATTGCTTGAATGGCTATGAAAACTTAGTCTTATCCCCTTGGCTTTCCATGGCGATTATTCATTGACTCAGCCTTTGCCCCATAGCAACCATTAATTCTGACAGATGACTTCTGCTAGAATAGAAAGCTACCCAACTGCCATAGAAACAGTATAAAGAATAGAGAAAGAATTTTCCCATTGCCACCATTTCTCCAGGTTTCTCTGTCTCTTTGTCTCTATCTCCGTATATCTGTGCATGTTTCTATCTGTCTGTCTGTCTGTCTCTCTCACATCATGAAAATCCACACAGAGCTATTCCAAAAGAAACTTTCATTTTTATCATTTCATCCTCAGTAACTAATAAAGTAATTGACAGAGTAAGTGCTTAATAAATGTTAGTTTTTTGGTTAAGTGATCATATTCACTCCAAAAGTATATCAATTTAAACAAATTTCATTCCAAGGGTATGTCAATAATTGCTTTTCTACTGATGTCTCACTCTAAGTAGGAAACAGAGCCCCACCCCCTGTGCATACTCATTTTGCAAATATGGAAACATTGTCACTTTTAAAATATAAAACCCAGTATTTACCAAGCACTGGCAAATACCAAGTTAGGAAACCAACTAAACATACTTTTTTGTAGAAATTGGTTCATGTGCACCTTGCATGTGCATGTAGATAACATATACCAAAGTTTATGCAAACTTTTTGTTATTATTCATAAACTCATTTAATTTTTGCTCTTCAAAACAAGAAGTTTTCACTTTCCCTCTTCCACTATGAATTTTAATACTAAAAGGCAGGAAAAGAGGGCTTTAGTTTTTTTTTTTTTCCCAAGTAGAAGCAACTCTGAGAGATGCATTCTAAGACTAAGAAAATTCAATCTAACCCCTCAAAGACATTAAATTAGAAAGGGAAGCTCAGTGCACAAAAACTTATCATTTCTAACTACTTTCCTCCTGATTGTTACCCTTACACAGATACATCATAGTCCATATATTTAGAACTGGAAGAGACTTTTGAAGTCATTGAGTTTATTTCCATTATTTTACATGTTAATAAACTAAACTGAGAGGGGTATAGTAACTTGTCCAAGATCACAGGGAATGTCTGAGGGAAGATTTAAACCAAGTCTTCCTAACTCCACATTCAGCACTCTTCATTTGTGAACATCTCTTTTCATATTTTCTGATTCCCAAATCACCTCAGACTAGGCACATGTCTCAAAAATGAAAAGAAATATCAGTTTACAAGCAAACTGATTGGTTTCCAGTTCATCAGACAAAGGCTGGAAGAGTAGACCTAGGATTGGTGACTGACTATCTAATCCCTGGGGAAGTCTACATTGTCATTGCTTGCTTTCCTCATTGACCGTTAGCTACTTACCCATGAATTGGCAAATAAAGATCACTAGCTTAACTTTTTTTTACTCTAGTTTAGTGTTTACACCTTAAAGAGTTAGCTGAGACACTAGGAAGTTAAGTGACTTGCCTGGATGTATCAGAAGTGGGAGCTTTCTCTCTATCCACAACACCATGCTGTAAGAATATAAGAACAGGTGCCAATCTACATTGGTCAAGGAAGTAGGAGCTCCCTATATCAATGAATGAATTACAAAGGTGATTAAAAATGATGTTATGGGACAGCTAGATGGCCCAGACATCAGGAGGACCTGAGTTCAAATCCAGTCTCAGACATTTAACATTCACTAACTGTGTGACCTTGGGCAAGTCGCTTAACCCTAATTGCTTTGCAAAAATTGTTAATAATGTTAATTTTGATGATAGCTCATATACTGATTCTATATCAATATTTGGACCAAATATTACTTCTATTTCCTGTGAATGAGAAAATTTAAGCTATATTACAACTTGTTAAGCTTAAAAAGAACAGCATAACAACAACAAAACAGAGTCCTTGAAGGCAGAAGGTTTAGATTTTAGTTCCAGTTTTACTGTTAACTTGCCTGGAGACAGTAGGCAAATCATCTCCATACACTAAATCTCAACCTTCTCTTCATAAAATAATGAATTGGACTTGCTCCTTTCAGATCACTGATTTTATAATTCCCTTCCAACTCTAAAGTTTTGTGATCTACAAAGCCCTTTTCTTCAAAAGTCAAACAGTAATATATCTCTAGTGGTGGATTCCTCTATGGGAAGCCATATAGATAATCTAATGAGTTTCCAAGGTACTTCTCTCCATGTCTAAAAGATTTTTAATAAAAATAAACAAAAATTGACAAAATTAATGATAATGTTACTTGTCTAGTATACTCTAATTTCAAGGTATTTCGTGTGTCCACATCTACTCAGAATCATAGTTTATGAGCCTCAACAATGTCTTTGTTCTTACTAATCAGTCAGATTCCTTTAATTCATAACAAAATATCAGAATAAGAAAAGTAGCAGTAAAATACTTCCCCCATAAACCTGTGGCACACTCACTCTCTTAAATGGAAATATCTAAGGAATGTTCATGAACAGGAATACATGGGAATTTATGTGGAAGGACACACATCTATGTAACACATGTAATGAGAATGCATGCATAGTTGGAGGCTATTCTTCTTCTATTTCTGATAGGACAGTATTCCAAAACTGCCCTCAAAAAAGTCAAGAGTCTTTGTGGTGGGTTGGGTGTGTTATTTCATAAGCATATCTTGTATCTTGTTTATATGGTAAAACAATACAGATTTTCATGTTCAGTCTTTTTCAAATGATCCTCATTTTCCAAAGCCATTCTGTTTTCATTCATTTTTCTGGTAAACCAATGTTTAATTCTCAACCATATTTTAGTAGACGTTAAATTTATAGTAGTTACATTATATATGCATGTTTAGGCTCTTGTGGCTCAACAAACCATCAGCCATTTCTAATAGTTTTATACCATCCTTCTACTTTCATTGTTGCCTTGGCTATCAAATTCTTAGATCATAAAATCAGATGTCTTCTCCTCCACATGGTGATAGGGAATGAAAAATTAAACATGGTCTCACTGGATAAACTTTGACCTGCCAAAGTGAGCATCTACTTTTGAGCATTCCAACCTGGTCACTTCAGGACTCACTGATTTTGGACCAAATATAGGTCCTTAAGACTTTCTGTCTTTCTATCTCATTCCTTTACAATTACTGTTCTACTTTGGTGAATTGTTCTATGCAGGATAGATTGTTATGGCTAACGCTGGAGAAAGAGAACCCATTGGAATAGGAACAGCTAAATAACTGATTGATCAGCTTCAAGCTAAAACGTTCCTCAGGAAAAGACCTACTCTATATCCCTTCTGGGAAAAACCTTGGAGTCCTTAGCTTAAAAATTAAAAATATAAGTGTATTTCTTGTAGGGAAAAAAAAAAGTCTTAACAAACATAGTAACAGCTTTTTTTTTTCTGCAAAAGTGAAAATTATCAGTTTTCAGACCTTTGGTAAGTGTTAATTTATTTTTCTAAAATAAGACATTACTTCTAGGGGTCAACAGACTACGAAATAATCAGCTAGTTAGGTAGCACTTAAATACATCATCTGGTTTTTTAAACTTTTTTTTCATTAAAGGCCAAGGTTAGAAATGCCTTATATATTTCATGTTTAATATGTAATTACCACCCTGTCCTCTCTCTGGATCATTTGAGGGCCTCCCATTTCAACAAATTGATAAGGACTATTTTGGTCTAAGTCCTTCCCTCCACTTCCAGTTTTTATTAATCCTAATATTCTTCTTGATCTTTCATGTAAATAAATGTGAGAAAAGAAAAAGAATAGAATTCCCTGGATGAAATCACTGTGAGGAATTGCCCTCTTTAGTTCTTTGCACCAATTTTTTTTTTCTTCAAAATCTAAACAATTATTTAATTAAAGAATGCATTGAGGGGCAGCTAGGTGGTGCAGTGGATAGAGCACCAGCCCTGAAGTCAGGAGGACCTGAGTTCAAATTTGATCCCAGACAATTGATGCTTCCTAACTGTGTGATCCTGGACAACTCACTAAACCCCAATTTCCTCAGCAAAAAAAAAAAAAGAAGAAGAAGAAGAAGAAGAAGAATGCATTGAAATAATATATATTATACTGTGAAGGAATTTTTTTGCAAAATAAGGAAAATGTAGAAAAAGGTAGAATGACAGAAAAAGTGAAAAAAAATTGTCACATACCTAGCAAAACATTGGATTCAAAATATGTTAACAATAAATTTCCATTTCAAGAAAGCACATATAATAATACAAGATATTGTATTCATAACTGTCCATTTTTTTCCTCCTCTCCCCAATGCAGACTGCAGTTAAGTATGGATTTTTTTTATGTATATATATATTTTGCTCCAAATTCTTACTTTTATTATGTACATGTAGCCAGTCAAATATTTTGAATTGTTTTATACATGTATAAAATCCACATTCTCACTAAGTGTGAGCTAATATAAAATCTACTATAACTTTGTTCAATTTGTCTTTTATTAACAGGCAGAATACTGCAGTGAAAAATATAATGGATCTGAGTCAAATAACCTAAATTCTACCTGTTACCTTTATAGTTTAGGTAAGTCATGGAGTAGAATGTAAGCTTTTTGAGAGTAGTAACTGTATCACTTTTTCATTTGTCTTTCCAGTGGCTAGCACAGTGACTGGAACTATTAATTAATTATTAGTTAAGCTACTATAAATTTAGAGAAGGAAGAAATCTTCCTTTCTCAGGACCATAGACACCAGATATGAAGCCAGTTTTTAAATATTTAAAAGCCAGTCATTTAAGTGGAAAAAGTGCTAAGGTAGAATTCTAATAAAATTACTAAGGCTTTTAAAATTACAACTTTATGGAATTCATCCTATAACATGGTTATAAATTTTATTCAAATATTCACTCAGTAGCTCTTATAAACCCAGTTTTTTGGTAGGCAATTATGAATACAAAGAGCATAGAATCATAGCTATACAGCTAGAAAGAAGAGTATAGGTTATCTAAAACCAACCTAATGATTTTATTGATGAGGAAAATAAGATCTAGAAAATTATTTTTTCAAATCTATCAATAAAGCTTTGTTGATTACTTTCTGCATGTCACTATGCTAGTCACATGAAAAAGTTATATAGTTCCTACTCTCAAGGAGCTTATTACATTATACTTTATGACTTGCCCATGATTACAAATGTGACAAAGCTAGAATTCAGGTTCTTTGACTCCAGAGCCAATATACTTTCTATTGAACTATTCTGGCTTTCACAAAAGACAAACTCAAAACCATTTTTACCTTTTATGAAAGCAAAGTGAAGATATTGAATTCATTTCCAAACATCTTGCTTCTGGATTTAATCTCCCATTTCTCTTTCACCATGAGATTCCAAATGGAAATAATATAAAACTATCCAATAATCAAAAGGTATTACAAAGGCTAGATTTCTTTGGGGGGTTGAAGAAGGCAGATAAATACAGAAGAAATGTATAGAATTTTATTACAACCTGAAATAGTCTGCTTCCTATGCTACCATTTAGAAAAACAGGAAAACTTTGCCAATTGATCAAAAATTTAGATCATTTAGACAATCTCTCCATAGTTGCCTAAGTCAGTCTACAAGCAACAGAAAATAGATTTCCTCTTTGTGGTTGTATCTGTTTTTCCATGGAAAACACAAAGCAAAGATCATTTGATTCTATTAAATTCAATAAGCATGTGTTAAGTATCTATCATGAGCCAGACTCTGAGGTACAAAGATAAAAGCAAAAACAAAAAAATCAAAAAAACTAAACAGTCTAGGTCAACAACCTGGGACTAGTCAGTGAATAGTCACCCCAGATGAACTCTGTAAGACCTGCTCCTGAGGATTGACTCCATTAAATGTGCGCTCTCTCTCTCTCTCTCTCTCTCTCTCTCTCTCTCTCTCTATATATATATATATATATATATATACACACACACACACACACACACACACACACACAGATGGTTGCCTTTTAAAGCCTACCAAGCAAAGCCTGATCATTCAATCAACTAATAGTTAAGCATCCTAAAATTCCATCCTATTGAAGTAAGAACTTCCCATACACACACACACACACACACACACACACACACACACACACAATACACGAGTAACTTTTTTTTTTCCTTAAGGCTATTATACTTTAGTATTCTTGATTTTGTAGGTCATTGAACCAAATTTTATTCCACTTTGTAGAAAGTATGTACCTTAAAAATCATTTAAAAGTCCTTTCCCAGGAATGCAATGAACATCATAATCCTTAATGAATATGGTACAGCATTAAAATTCTTTTAGAAAATTAGCTAGTTGTATCAGTGACCCAAATTCCTGAGCACCAACATTTCTTATTTTATTTTATTTTTAATTTCTGGAATAAAACAAACATTTCCATAACATAGTACAATAAAAAAGATGATTGTACGTGAAACTGCAAATCTACTATGCAGAGTTTATTATTCCTTTCATATACATAACTAAATTGTTTTGCAAATTTCTTCCCCTCTCTATTTATCAGTCCTTATTCTAGCTGCAAAAATAACTTATTCACTCAGTCACACTTAAAACAATATTGCTGTTATTGTATACAATGATCTCTTGGTTCTGCTCATTTCACTCTTCATTATTCTGTGCAAGTCTTTGCAGGTTTTTCTAAAATCAGTAAGTTTCTCACGTCTTCTAACACAGTAATAGTCTGTCATAAACATATATTACAACTTGTTTAGCCATTTCCCAATTGATGGGCATCACTGCAATCTCCAGTTTTTTTCCCATCACAAAGAAAGCTGCTATAAACATTTTAAATATATAGCTTCTTCTCTTGCTCTATAATTATCTTTGGTAATGAATAAGTAGTGGTATTGCTTGGTCAAAGGGCATAGGCAGCTTAATTACAATGTGGGTACAATTCTAGGTTGCTTTCCAAAATGGTTGGGTTATTTTACAATTATGGATTAGTGTCCCAGTTTTTCCACATCCTCTCCAACAGCTGTCACTTTCTCCTATAATTTTAGCCAATCTGGTAAGTATAAAATCATTTTTAAGGTTGTTTTAATCTGCATTTCTCTAATCAGCAATGAATTAGAGCATTATTATGTTACTATAAATTATTTCTTCATTGGAAAACTACCTGTTCATATCCTTTGATTATTTATCAATTGTGGAATGACTAGTATTCTTATAGATATGGTGAGATATGACAAAGTACATATTTTAGATATGAGATTTTTTTCTTTTTCTTTTTCTTTTCTTTTCTTTTTTTTTCCTGAGGCAATTGGAGTTAAATGACTTGCCCAGAGTCACACAGTTAGGACATATTGTCTGAGGCCTCATTTGAATTCAGGTCCTCCTGACTTCAGGGACATGCTCTATTCACTATGCCATCTAGCTGCCCCTAAATATGAGATTTTTATCTGATAAGCTGTCTATAAAACTTTTCCAATTTTCTGCTTTCCAATCTTGCTATATTTGTATATTTTTATAAAACCTTTTAAATTTAACATAATAGAAGTTATCTATTTTAAACCTAGTTTTGTTCTCTTTCTCTTCTTTATTCATAAATTGTTCACCTATATAAATCTGATGATTTATATATTCCATGTTCTTCTAATTTTTTTTGTAAAAAACAATATTTCTTAAAGGCAGCTACTCATCTCAACAAAAACTATTCTCTTCTTTGATTTTGAATAACAATTTTAAAAAGCAATGCTCTTTACTCAAAACCATAGTTTTGAGTAAAAGTTCCTCTGCTTTTAATGTATATACTATATTTAAGAATAAAATTTGAAGTTCATTCACATTATTTGTCTATAATGTAGTTATCATTTATTCATACTAATTCATTTATAGAAAGCAACAAGAAATTGATATATGAAAGTCCTTCACACTCTGGCTGGTCTATTCTTTTTATCATATCTCTGACATCTGGAGATAATGGCATAGGTTCACTGGTGAGTTGTGTATTGAAATTATCCATGTCATAGTTATCTATTATCTGAGGGTGAAATAGAGGGAGAGCTACCCTCTTCTTTAGCAAATTATGGAAAAACATTTGAGACTTGCTGCCTAAAAATATCACATTTGTGGTTGACAACCAAATCTTTCTTTGGAATCCTTGTTTAAAAATTCCTTTTACATGAAGAGGGCTTTAACACAGAGTGATATAATGATATATAATGGTGTCTCTCTCTCTCTCTCTCTCTCTCTCTCTCTCTCTCTCTCTCTCGGTCACACAGGAAGTATTAAATGTCTGAAGCCAGATTTGAACCCAGGTCCTCCTGACTTCAGGGCTGGTGCTCTATCTATTGCTCCACCTAGCTGCTCCTCAAACTGATTTCTCAAGGAAAGTTTGAAAGGGGAAATTTTCAGTATTCATAACCAGATTGTTTGTAATTATATCAAATGGAGATTTTCCTGTAATTATCTCAAGCATCAAGATTTCATGATCTCAAAAATATACACCTTCTCCCTTTAGAATTTTTGATATAATATAATTTGATGTCCCACAGAAAGTGTTTGTTCGGTCACAGGAATTCAAACCTTTCCTGTAATCTATTCTTTGGCTACAAGAAATCTTGTCAGCTTTTAAGTCCCAGTAGGTAAATACTCATTTCGTCAACATAAAACTTGATCTATTTTTCTGGAAACTGTCTTTGCCTTTGCAAAGAACGTGAGATCCCCTTCATTCATATGCCCTATGACAAGGAACAACAGACTTGCTGTTTAGAAGCAGGAATGTAAGCAAATGGGTTACTGTATCAAATACAAAATTCAGATACAGGCCTCTAGTCTGTATACAATCTATGTCTTCATCATTGTGGACAAATTTCTTTATCATTTTCAAAATATGGTCATTTTTTTCAATGTCACTAAGAGAAATTTAGTATAACTTCCCCATCCAATAATTCTGTTTGGGTCAAAGACTTTTAGACTGAGTCTCTGAGATATTTTAATTTCATCTACTTCACCAATAACTGATGTAATGTCCCCAGAATCTTCTTCAATACAGTTGTGTTTCCAGGTTGAGGGAATACAGGCACATCCATCACTTTCTTCTGAGGATGTTGACTTCATTATTTTATCAGCTATTTGAGATTTGTGGCTTTTTATCATCTGTGTGAGGTACAAATCTACATGCCTTCCTCAGGGGGTAGAATATATAATAGCATTTATAGATCAGTTGCACTTGATAAACTTGTAGCTTTGTCTTCCAAGACCCCATAGCCTTTCCTTGTGGTAACCATGATATGCTACTATGTTAAAATCATATGCCTTCAAACAGATCTCTATATACATGATAGAGCTTCCCCTATTTTTGGGCTCTTTGGTAGTAGATAGATTTGGCTTTCCTAAGATAAAACTGGATCCTCTAGAATTCTAGGAAAAATGCAAGTTACTAGTCCTTCGTCTCTATGTTCATAATACTGGCAAAAGTTTCTTCCTTTCTTTCTTATATTATTTCCATCTGAGAAGATATGATACAAAAATCCATCTGAAGGTAAATGGTCACAAAGTTCGCCATAAATGGTTGATGAATTTGATATAGCCCAGTACAGAATAAGGAGCCAAAGTTGCCTGACATTCCCAAAAGAGATTATGATACCTCTGAGAAGGAAAATACTATTATTGGTGGGGCATTCTTATATAGGGGTGATGTCCACCTATCCTGAATCTATAACTGGGTCTATTGGCAGTTCATATGGTATAACATTATTATTATATTAATTAATCATATTATTAATATTATCAATACCAGTTATATTAACATAATTATATTATCAATTAATATATTCTATAATTAATATTTTACTATGTTATGCAATATCACAACATTATACAGTCCTACTCAATGGAGTAAGGGTCAAACACCCCTCTTAAGTCTAATACTTCCTATTATTAGATAATTATTATATGAGAGAAATTATTAAATAATAGATAGAATGAGGCCCAGATTCAGGAAGAACTATGTTTAGATTGACACATATTGACTGAATGATTCTGAAGAAATCATTTAATCTCTTAGTGCCCTCGGTAATTAAGACTATAAATTATAGTCTACATTAGTAAGGGGAATTTCTTCACCAGGAATACCATAAATAATGGTCTCCAAAACTTTGAACATGTATCCCATCAGAAAATATTTTTGAATGCAAAAGTTATATATATATACACACACACATATATTTGTAAATTTATGTATTCACTATTTATTAGTGTACTATTAGAATCTTAATACATGTACAATAATACAAATAAGGAGAATGAAATAAAAATGCTATTGAATACTGTTTTTTTAATTTATCAATGTGCAAAATTTTCTGCTTTGACTAAAATATTATCAAGAGCACATTTAGTGAGAACAATGATAGGATATACTTCATCATTTTTGAGAATGTTAGTTTAACATTTTGTGGTAGAATAATTTGGAGATATGGTTCAAAGGCTAGTTTATTTTGACACTAGATATGAGGAGGGTTTTATAGGTGATATGTTTTGGGCCATAAAAGCCTGGTTTAGAATGGTTTTAAGTTATCATTAGCTCATATCTCAAGTAAAAACACAAACTTATTACAAGGTTTATTATAATGATAGTGGATATGTACCCATATTTCAAATAACATTAATAATTTTTCATGTTTGTCAGCTCTAATTAGATGCCATTGTTTTTGACCCACAAAGAAGCAGACAGTTCCACTATTGTTGTATTGTTCATTCATGCTCACAGTATTAGCATTATCTTCAACCATATCTTCTTTGCCAGATTCTCTTTAAGCCATTTTGTTATGAGAGTTGGTTTAGTTAAAATTAGATAATATAATCTGTGACCCAATTTAATTAGGCACACATAAATTGGAATACATTGTAATATATTAAAAAGAAATAAATGAATAAGGGCAGCACTGTCAATACATCGCATTGGATCCTCTGGACTCTCCACATACTGATACCAAAGACATGTGACCATTTGACCTATAGAGTGGATGAGGGTGTGATGTTAATGTCAATCCACATACTAAAAATTAGGAGGGGGAACCAATTTATTTCTTTTTATTAGATGAAAATACATAGAATTAGACATACTAACATTTTTCCTTCCACATTCAAGCGAATTATCAAGTGTATTTCTTGAAATTTGCTGCTGGCAAATACTCTATTTTGGAGACTACAGTCCTACAAGGATAAATGATAGATCCTGAATAAACACATACACACTACCTTCACTGTAAAATAGAGACAATAATAACTATTCCCATGGATAAGGTGTTGTAGGGTTTTCAAAAGGCTTTTCTCACAAAATCCCATATGAGATAGATAGTGGAAGTATTATTACTTCATTTTCTGTGAATAAATTAAGATCTCTGAAACCTATGTGAATTGCCTGCGATCCTATCCCTAGAAAGTATCTGAGTAGGTATTGAAACCAAGGTCTCCTGATTCTAAATTCATTACTCCATCCACTATATCATGCTGCCTCTTAGAAAAATGTTATGTTCAAAAGCATCCTGTAAAGTCTGTATCCTTGAGTCTTACAGAAACATGAGTCTTACTATTAATACCATTACTAATATGCACAAAGCACCGTGCTTTCCACTAGGAAAGAACTTATTGTTCTCATGAAAATTATAGTCTAATAAAGAGATTAAATACCAACATCCATCATCTGTTCATTCATCAAATGTTTATTAAGAATTTATTTTCTGTTTGTGGCAACGCTTTTTGTAGTGTCAAGGAACTTGAAAGTGAGTGGATGCCCAACATTTGGAGAATGGCTGAATAAGTTATTGTATATGAATGAAATGGAATATTATTGTTCTGTAAGAAACGACAAGCAGGATGATATCAGAGAGGCCTGGAGACTTATATGAACTGATGCTAAGTGAAATGAGCAGAGCCAGGCGATCTCTGCACATGGCAACAACAAGATTATATGATGATCAATTCTGATGGATGTGGTTCTTTCCAACAATGAGATGATCTAGTTCAGTTCCAATGATCTTGTAATGAAGACAGTCATCTACACCAAGAGAGAAAACTGTGGAAAATGAGTGTGGATCACAACATAGCATTCTCACTTTTTGTTGTTGTTTGCTTGCATTTTATTTTCTTTCTCATTTTTTTTCCTTTTTGACTTGATTTTTCTTGTGCAGTAAGATAGTTGTATAAATAGGATATAACATATATTTTTACCATGTTTAACATAGATTGGATTACTTGCCATCTGGGGTGAGGGTAGGGGAAAAGAGGGAAAATCTGGAACACAAAGTTTTGTCAGAGTCAATGTTGAAAAATTATCCACGCATATATTTTGAAAATAAAAACTTTAATAAAAAATAATTAATTTTTTTCCAGAGCACTGTGATAAGTAATAGGAAAGAAACAAAGTTGGATAATATGGGGTTCTTTCCCTCATGGAATTCACAGATGAGGAAAGGGATCAAAAAACAAAAAAATATAACAAAGACACTGATGTCAATCAATCAGCATTTCTTAAAAGTCTATCATATGCTAGGGAGGAGACATCAACTTCCTGATGTTATTGGTCCTCTTTGAAAACAAAGGAGAATCAACAAATACAAACTGTATACAAAGTTAAATACAATATCATTTCAGGGGTGGAAAGGATAGTAGAAGCTGGAAGACAGTAATCAGGAAAACCTTCATTTTGAGAAGCTCTGAAGGAAGAGAGAGCTTCTATAAGTCAGAAGGAATTAGGAGACACATTCTAGTTAGGGGAAACAGCTTGTGTAAATGAATGAAAATGGTAGATAGACTATCATGGGTGAGGATTAGCAAGTAGGCCAATTTGTCTGGTATGTAGCATGCATGAAGGGGAACAAAATATGGTGAGTCTGAAAAGGCAAGTTGGGGCCAAATTGTGAAGGATTCTAAATTTCAAGGTTTAAATTTGTTCCTAGAGGTACTAGTGAGTCAATGGGGCTTTTCAGCAGGAGAATGACTTGGTCAAACCTGTGCTGTTTGTTGCCTAAGTATTTTAGGGAGATGTAACACAGGTGTTTTGGGAAGTTGTTGGAGGACAACCACTATAGCAGGTGGGGCAAAAGTGGCATCTGCATTGGACTTTAAAGAATGAATAAAAATATACTAAGTAAATAGAAGAACAATATTGACCCAGGAATAAAGATCTGATTTTATGTGTATTAGGTTTTATCTTACAGCATCTCACAAATACAGGGTCTCCTGCTCAGGGTCCCCTCTGGTAATATCAAAATTTAACTCATGCCTAAAACTTAAGAAAAAAGTTTCCTCAGTTCCTTTGAAGGTCCTGGAGCTAATAATGCATCAAATTTAGGATTATTTCTTTCACTTTCATTTCACTTGAACTAAAACAAAAAAGTCTCATAGCAAAAGCAATAAACTATCAAAATAATTCCTCTGGTGGACCTCTGATCACCCCCATCACACAACAGGACATTTCAGCTTAGAGAACCATAATCTGACCCTAGATTTCCTTTCCAGAGTTACCACACTTTATTATCCTTCATGAACACTATGTCCCAGACAAATTGACCTATTTGCTGTTTCCTACTATGATATTCTAACACCCAGTTCCATGCATTTTGTACAGGATGTTTCCCAGGCCTGAAATATAGCCTCTCTTTCTTCTGAATCATAGAAGCTCTCTCTTCCTGCAAAGTCTGGCTGAGTACCTTTACTTTTTCCTAATTTCCACCTCCCAGTTTCTAATCCCCCCCACCACTCCTGAAATGACATTGTATTTACTTGACATACAGTTTATTTACTTATTACGTATATTTACTTATATGTACTCATATATAAATTCCCAGTTCCAAGTTGGGTTAAGTCTTCCTCCCTTCTTCCCCCACAAGAGAAAAACACTCTAGGTAGAAAAGGTCATCTCTTTTCCATTTTTTTTTCCCCTAAATTTTTCAAATTTAGGTCAGCCTAAAAAGTCTCCATCCTATATAGTACCAGTGCAGATCAGGTCTGCCTCTCCTCACTAAGGCTTCCTCTTACTCTTCTTGGTTTTACCTCCTTTGCTTTGTCAAAGAGGTTTGATCAAGAAACTTTCCCATGACTCCAAACATGCCCCTCCATAGCTGCTGGCCTATGTTTCTATTGCTCCTAAATTAATCCAAGAACTCCTCATACTTTGGCATTGCTTCTAGCAGTACTAGAATTGAAAACCAAGGTTCAAACCCAACTCAAAATACCTGCCAGCTGTATGATCCTACACAAATCACTTAACTTTCTGGGTGTCATTTTTTCTCATTTGTAAATGAAGGAGTAAAATTTTAGCTTTTCTGCTCTAAATCTGTGAACTTGATCTTGTAGTCCATTAACTGCCATCTCTGGGGCTATGGGATTTCCTCTTCACTTGGGACCATATATTCCCTGATGTATATGGCTTCCTGGAGGAGCTGAAGAGCTAGATAGGTTTAGTGAGTCAATATCTATCCCATTCCATATTCTCTTTTTTATGTGGAATTCTGGTATTCTGACCTGTTTCTCCATCCTTCTTTTTAGGACAAATCTTTAGGCATAGTTCTAGCAAATAAACCGTCTGTGGAGCCATTATTCTTAGATGGAATAACAAAGGGCAAATGATACATGGAGCAGGGCAAATTCATATCATATAAAATAAGAGATGAATGCCAACCAAGAAAAAAAATTAAGTTCAATTCATATCAATAAATATTTATTACATACCTACCATATTTAAGTCCTGTGTCTCATTTGTGTTTACTTTCTTAACTTGGAGTGGTTAACTTTGCCAAAGAAGTCTCACAGAAGAGCCTTACTCAGCCTCTGTATATAATTTCTGAACCTACGGGAATCTGGGGGCAGAGGAAGAAAAAAATATATATCAAACAGCTAGAGTTTCAAATACTCAGAGCTGCTCATATGCATATAATCGAGCCCACTGAGAAAATGGAACCCCTTTTGTGTATTGTAATGATAATAGCTAGCATTTATATAGTACTCTAGGTTTTACAAATGTTATATAATAATCCTGAGTCAATCCTGTTATTATACTCTTTTTTAAATAAGGAAACTGAAGCTGAGAAAGATGGAGTGACTTTCCAGGATCACATAGGATACCAAATATCCTTGAAAGGATGTGAACTCAGGACTTACTGGCTCCTGGTCCAATATTCTATCTACTGCACCACTTAGTTAATTGTTTTACAATAATCAATATCCCCTTAAACTCTATGCTTCCTTTCTGTGACTTCATTTTTATTTATTCTCTACAGGCTTTTCCCTGAAAACATCCTAAGCAGATTTCACCTATATAAAGATGAATTTTGTGAGGCTTGTTCCCTAGAAATAACCCTGCTCCCAGGTTTCCCCATAACCTAACCATGTTAGTCCAATTGTGTAGTCCTAATTTCATATATATTCTAATATTCAGTGTTTGCATTACCTGAGAAAGCCTTATTCTTCCTAGATCTGGGCTGGTTCTTAAGCCAATTATATGCAGTCTAATGAGAGATATCTATGCTTTTCTTTCACTTTCAAGAAGCAACATCAACATGAGGAAAGATTATTCGCACAATACTTTTGTCTTCCTAGAACCCAATTTCTTCATTTTAAAAAATATCTCTTTCACCCAAGGACATACTGGACAAAGTTTATTTTATTTTTTTTTAATTTAATAGCCTTTTATTTACAGGTTATATGCATGGGTAACTTTACAGCATTAACAATTGCCAAACCTCTTGTTCCAATTTTTCACCTCTTACCCCCCCACCACCTCCCCCAGATGGCAGGATGACCAGTAGATGTTAAATATATTAAAATATAAATTAGATACACAATAAGTATACATGACCAAACCGTTATTTTGCTGTACAAAAAGAATCAGACTCTGAAATATTGTACAATTAGCTTGTGAAGGAAATCAAAAATGCAGGTGGGCATAAATATAGGGATTGGGAATTCAATGTAATGGTTTTTAGTCATCACCCAGAGTTCTTTCTCTGGGCGTAGCTGGTTCAGTTCATTACTGCTCCATTGGAAATGATTTAGTTGATCTCGTTGCTGAGGATGGCCAGGTCCATCAGAACTGGTCATCATATAGTATTGTTGTTGAAGTATATAATGATCTCCTGGTCCTGCTCATTTCACTCAGCATCAGTTCGTGTAAGTCTCTCCAGGCCTTTCTGAAATCATCCTGTTGGTCATTTCTTACAGAACAGTAATATTCCATAATATTCATATACCACAATTTATTCAGCCATTCTCCAACTGATGGGCATCCATTCAGTTTCCAGTTTCTAGCCACTACAAAAAGGGCTGCCACAAACATTCGTGCACATACAGGTCCCTTTCCCTTCTTTATAATCTCTTTGGGATATAATCCCAGTAGTAACACTGCTGGATCAAAGGGTATACACAGTTTGATAACTTTTTGAGCATAGTTCCAAACTACTCTCCAGAATGGTTGGATTCGTTCACAACTCCACCAACAATGCATCAATGTCCCAGTTTTCCCGCATCCCCTCCAACAATCATCATTATTTTTTACTGTCATCTTAGCCAATCTGACAGGTGTGTAGTGGTATCTTAGAGTTGTCTTAATTAGCATTTCTCTGATTAATAATGACTTGGAGCATCTTTTCATATGACTAGAAATAGTTTCAATTTCTTCATCTGAGAATTGTCTGTTCATATCCTTTGACCATTTCTCAATTGGAGAATGGCTTGATTTTTTATAAATTAGAGTTAATTCTCTATATATTTTGGAAATGAGGCCTTTATCAGAACCTTTGACTGTAAAAATATTTTCCCAGTTTATTGCTTCCCTTCTAATCTTGTCTGCATTAGTTTTGTTTGTACAAAAACTTTTCAGTTTGGTATAATCAAAATTTTCTATTTTGTGATCAGTAATGATCTCTAATTCTTCTTCGGTCATAAAGCCGGACAAAGTTTAATAACCACCAAGAAAAATCAACACATGACATGTTTTTAAGTTTAATCTGTAAAAATTTCACTTTCTTAAGTCTAGACAATCAATGAAACAATAAATGAAGGCCAGATTTGCCTTGGAAGTATAAATGGTCACAATGAAATTTTAACAATCAACTTTCAAGTCCAGAAAGATTTAGCTCCAGCATATCTTTGCTTCCATCCTTAACGTCCCATGATTTCAAAATTTTGAATGAGTTTTCCTATATACTAAAAATATATTTTTAATTCAGATAAATACAATAAGTAGAATTAAGAAAACAAGCTATTTATTTAATTGCTAGTTAAAGCCAATAGAATACAACCAAAACCTTTAGTTAAGACTCACATGGCAAGAGTATTGGTCTACACCTTAAGATTCCTGACAGGTACGTGGTAGCTCATCATACCTAGGCAAAAAAGCAACTTATAATTTTATAGCTTCCATGACTTGGTGGTTATATAACCTTTAATTTTTATTGCTAATCCTTTATTAAGCATCTTAAAAGAGCTTCTATCAGGCCCTATTTATTACTGTCTTCTGGGACATCAACAGGTAATGAGAGACCATATTTAAGGTTATGTTGCCATAAGTACAAATGCCTGGCCTCAGAATCAAGAATTCCTGGATTCAAGTCTCACCTATGAGATAAACCAGCCAAGTGACCCAGGCTAAGTTACTTAACCTCTTAGTGCCCACAATTTGCCCCAAAGGACTCTAAGTGGTAGAACAGTTGTTAATCTATTTTGGTAGAAGCAATTTCCTGACAAGGAACTCCCTATATATCAAATGATATCACAGACCCAGATCCTCCATCTTTTTATCCCCCTAAAAAATGTCAAATTCATCTTAGATTCCAGAGCTAGATGGAATCTTAAAAGTCATCTAGTCATATTTCTTCTTTTCCCAGATGAAGAATCTGAAATAAGAAAAAAAATAGCCTTCAAAAAATGGTTTCCATTTTGCTTCCTCAGCGGTTCTACTCCCACTTAGAAATAGGAAAGGCAAAAAACTTATCCCCTGCTTGAAGATGTGGTGAAAAGCTACTGAATAGACCTGAATATCATTAGGGGACAGGAGATGTGGGCAGAAAGAAAAGGGAAAAGAGATGCCTTTCACATCACAGATCAGAACTGAGAAGCCAAAATCAAACCAGACTTTGACCTTGAAAAGATGATAAACTCAATATTATCAATCTCCGTAATCAGTGGAAACTACAGAGACTGTCAGGATGAGGAAGAATCCAATCAATTTGTAAAGGATAAGTGGTTGAAAACAATAGCAATAATAATTAATTAGGATGGGAAAGCAGTCTGCCATAGTGAGTAGGTGTGCTGGAAGCCTTTTTAATTATTGTGGTCTATCATTCAGAGTAGAATTTCTGAAGGCTTTCCCTTTTTTGAACCTCTTTTTCAGGTTATTTTCCCACACACATGCTTTCTACCACAATCAACATACATTTATTCATGCAACAAATACATTTATTCATGAAATATTTATTAAGTGCCTACTATATGACAAGATCCTCTACTAAGCAGTGGTGAGATGCCATATATGCAGATCAATCTGACAAAGGGTAGGATATGAGCAGAGCCAACAGGAGATCCATAAACAGTCATCTAGAATAAGGGTTCTTCATCTTTTCTGTGTCTTGGACCCCTTTGGCACAATCTGGTCCCAGTACAGACTTTAGTAATGTCTATAGACCTCTTTTCAGAATGATTTTTTTTTTGTTGTAGAAAAATATTGTTCTTAGAATAATATTTTAAATACAAATATATCCAAAAAGAAACTGATTATATTAAATACAATTTAAAATTTTTAAAGCAAATTCATGGACCTCAGATTAAAACCCATATGTTCCAGGAAAACTTGAAGATGAAAATGAAGATTAAAACTTTCAACTGAGAAGAGGAGGGGAAGGCTTTCTAGAGGGCTTCCATATCCCCTGAATGCACACTCCCATGAGAATGTCTTCTCTATACTTCCTCTGTTGCAATTCAGATCTAGTCTTCAAAACCCAAGTTAAATGCTTGTCTCCATAAAGTCCTCCCTGATGCCATTTTTTCCCTTTGTAAAGACTTTGTCCCTTAGCTGTCATAAAGCATTTTGTTTTACAACTCTCTAATGAGCTTTTTATATGGTATATATATTCTGGTTATCTGTGTCTATGTCTATTACCAGACTTTGTCCTTAGTAGACTGAAAATTTTATGAGGGCTGATTTTTTTCTCATAATTTTCCCCTTTTTATCTTATTTTTCTTTCACAACATGAGTAATATAGAAATATTTTAAAATTACTTTAATATATAATCTATATAAAGTTGTTTGCTGTCTTGGGAAGGAGGGGGGTAAAAAAGGGAGGAAGAAACAATTGAAACTCAAAATCTTGCCAAAATGAATTTTGAAAACTATCTTTATATATAATTGAAAAAATAAAATACTACTGAGAAGAAAAAAATCAGTCACTGATCAGCCCTCATAAAATTTTCAGTCTACTAAGGACAAAGTCTGGTAATAGACATAGACACAGATAACCAGAATATATATACCATATAAAAAGCTCATTAGAGAGTTGTAAAACAAAATGCTTTATGACAGCTAAGGGACAAAGTCTTTACAAAGGGAAAAAATGGCATTTTTCATCTCAAATCTATTGGAATTGTCTTGGATTACTGTATTGCTGAGAAGAGTTAAGTCTATCATAGTTGATCACATAATCTTGTTGTTCCTGTGTACAATTTTCTGCTTGTTCTACTCACTTCCCAGTGACTGATTTTAATTGCATCTTATAGATACACACACACACACACAAACATACACATTTTCTCTTCTATCGGCACCTTGGAGACAAGGAATTTTTTTTCTTTGTATCCCTTAGAACTATACACAGTATCTGACACAGCATTACTCAATAAATACTAATTTATTGGAGTTATCTTCACCATCATTTTCTTTATTCTATAGCATAGGTTCCATGAGACTCTGAAATCCTTCACTACTCTGAGTTCAATGTAAAGTATTCTGCCTCGTTTTTCAGCAATGGTTTGAGCCCCCACCCAGTGGATCCTCTTTTTAAAAAAAATTCCCCAATATTTTACATTTGCTGTTAAAATTTTCAATTCCAGATTTATCCCTCATCCTCACCCCCAGCCCTCATTAAGAAAGTACATGTGAAGTTATGTAAAACATTTCCACAAAAGTCATGTTGTAAAAGAAAATAAGATCTTCCTCATCCTTAAAAAAATTCAAGAAAAATAAAGTAAAAAGAGAAGGAAAGGAAGAGGGAGGGAGGGAGAGAGGGAGAAAGAGAGAGAGAGAGAGAGAGAGAGAGAGAGAGAGAGAGAGAGAGAGAGAGACAGAGACAGACAGGGGGGTAGGGGAGAGGGAGAATGAGGGAAAGGAAGAGAGAGAGAGAGAAAATGTTTCAATCTGTATTCAGACACAATACGTTCTGTCTCTGGATATGGATAAGGTTTTTCATCATAAGTCCTTAAGAGTAATTATGGATCATTGTATTGCTGAAAATAGCAGAAACTCACAGCTGATCATCCCACAATATTGCTATTACTTTATATGCAGTACATTTCACTTTGCTTGAGTTCATAGAGGACTTTCCAAGTTTTTCTGAGAACATCCTGCATATCATTTTTCATAGAACAATAATATTCCATCATAATCACATAACACAATTTATTCAGCCATTCCCCAATTGATGGGCATCCCCTCAGTTTCTTCTTTTTTTTTTTTTTTTTTTTTTTTTTTTTTTTTTTGTCCTGAGAAGAAAGCTGATCTCAGTAGTATTTGAACATATGGCTTCTTTCCCCTTTTTAAAAATCTCTTTTGGGATTCATGCCTAGTAGTGATATTGTTAGGTCAAAGGATATGCATGATTTGTAGCCCTTGGGGCATAGTTCATAAATTTTGATCATTTATCAATTGGGGCATGTTTTTTGTTTTTTATAAATTTGACTCAGCTCCCTATATGTTTGAGAAATAAGGCCTTATCAGAGAAACTTGCTTCAAAAATTCTTTTTACAATTATTATTAACTATTCTCATCCCCATTTATCCTAATCTCTCTTCTTTTACACTGTCCATCTTCAAAAGTGTTTTGCCTCTGAGCATTCTCTCCCCCAATATGTTCTCTCTTCTATCACCCTCCCCCCTTCCTATATCACTTTCCCCTCCTATTTTCCTAGAGGGCAAGATAGATTTCTATACTCCTATTGAGCATGTATGTTATTTTTTATTTGAGCCAATTCTACACTCACCCTCTCCTCTCCCTGTTTCCCTCCACTGTAAAAGCTTCTATTTGCCTCTTTTATATCAAATAATACACCATTCCACTTCTCTCTCTTTCTCCCAGTACATTCTGTAATGGGCTGAAGCTCAAGTTAATGCACTGAGGTCCCAAGCACATAAGGCTAAATAGTAATTGGACCATACTCTATTAATGTATATGCTTGGAGAAAGAATGGCCCCTCCCCACTCTTCGCTCAAGTTCTGATATGTTGTATAGGAAATTATGATTTTGGTGGGTGGGGGCAGAGAGACAGGAAGAGAGGCCGGGAGAGAAGGCTGGGTGGCTTTTGGTCTGGCTGGCTTCTTGACTCAGCTGCACACATTGCTATTGCGAATTCCCCTTTACCTCTGATCCCCCTTTATCTCCGATCCTTCTTCACCTCTACTGAGAATAAAGATTGAAGATTTTCCCTCAACCTGAATTCCTGACTCCGGCTGATTTTAAAATACGTGGTCATCACAACATTCCTCTCATTCCATAATTTTTTTAGATATTCTTTCATATTCCACTCACACCCATGTCCTCTCTATACATATACTCCTAACTTCTATTATAATGAGAATGTTATAATGAGTTTCAAGTATCATCCTCCCAAGTAGGAATGTAAACAGATAAATCTTATTATGTCCCTCATGGTATCACTTTCTTGATTACCTTCTTATGCTTCTCTTGAATCCTGTATAAATTTCCTATTCAACTCTCACCTTTTCATAACAAATGCTTTAAAATCCTCTATTTCACTGAATTTCCACATTTTCTTCTGAAGGATTATATTCAGTTTTGCTGGATAGGTGATTTTTTTGTTTTAATGCTAGCTTTATTGCTCTCCAGAATATAATATTCCAAAACTTCTTGTTCTTACATGAAGAAGCTGCTAAATCTTGTTTTATCCTGACTGTGACTCCACTGTACCTAACTGTTTCTTTCTGGATGCTTGCAATATTTTCTCCTTGACCTAGGGGTTCTGGAATTTGACTATAATATTCCTGGAAGTTTTCATTGGGAATCTATTTCAGAAGGTGATCAATGGATACTTTCAATTTCTAGTTTACCCTCTGGTTCTAGAATATCAGGGCAGTTTGCATTGATAATTTCTTGAAATATGATATCCAGCCTTTGTTTTTTTAATCATTATTTTCAGGTAGACCCATAATTTCTAAATTATTTCTCCTGGATCTATTTTCTAGGTCAGTTGTTTTTCAAATGAGATTATTTCATTTTTTTTTCTATTTTTTCATTCTTTTGGTTTTACTTCATTGTATCTTAATTTTTCATAAAGTCATTAGCTTCCATTTGCTTAATTCTAATTTTCAAGGAATCATTTTCCTCAGTGAGCTTTTGTACTTCCTTTTCCATTTGGTCAATTTTGTGTTTTAAGGCATTCTTCTCCCCATTAGCTTTTTGTATTTCCTATATCTTTCTCAATTCACTTCCTAATTTTTCCTCTCTTAATTTTCCTCTCACTTAATTTTCAAAATCCCTTTTGAGCTCCCATCTGCTCATGTTTCTAGTCTATTACTCTGCTTTTTATGCTTTGTTAAAGAAAGTCTCTGTTTCCAAGATGAATAGTTCACTGGGCCAAACTTCTAGGATTTTGTGCATCTGTTTTCAGAGATCCTTCTAGGGACCTGATTGTAGAGGGCTGAAACTCCAAAAAGGTATACTTGAATTAGACAACTGAACACTTAAGGCTGATTACCTATTCGATGTGAGACAATGACTCTATTAGCATATATTTGGATAAATGGCTCTTCTCACCATGGGTGCTTGCTGAATGTTTGGTGTTAAGATAATTAGAGGCAAGGATTGGAGGGCAGAGGGAAAGAGGCCAGAGTCATTTGGTGCCAGGAGGAGAGGAGAGAGGCTAGTGACTTAGGACCCCTGAATCCAGGATACATCTTTGGCAAGCCTTGTGGTAGCTTGCCTGCCTCCTTCACTTCTCCCCCTAAAGACCAAGGACTTTAATTCATCCTGACTCTGGCTGACCCCAAGGCCTCCAGGGATCTAGCCCAGAATTTACACCTGACTACAAGCACTATTTTCTGCCCTGAAAGTGTGAGGAGTTCCTGCCAAACTATAGCTGTAAGATAAAGTGTGCTAAAGCAACATAATTCTTCCACAGTGCTAGTAAAGAGACCTACTGTCAGCTAGGCGGCTGGAAGCTACCACCACCACTACTGCCCACATCTACTCTTGGTATGCTGGTTTCCCAAGGCCTTCTCATCCTACTGATAAACCTTTCCTATTGATCTTCCAAGTTGTCTTTGGAATCTCTGGGCTAATAAGTCACCAGTACTGCTGCTAATTTAGAGGTCCTCTGGCCAGTTCCTGATTTGTGGGGCTAAGGCTGGGGCTGGGTTGACACTGTCCATTGAGATGGCATTGAGATTGCACACTGGACTCCCACCCTAATGCCACAGTCCTTTCCTGCTGACCTTCTAAGTTGTCTTCAGCTGGAAAATTATTCAATTCTGTCTTTTTGTGTGTTCTGATTCTCTAAAATTCTTTTAGAGACATTATTTAGAGAAATTTGGAGTTATCTGGGGGAGAGTACTGCAAGTTCCTGCCTTCATTCCACCAAAACTCTTATCTTAAATCTTTAAAAAGCACAATTCCCAATTGGGGCAGAATGTCCAAGTAAATAACCATTTTCAGTCTTCCATAATGCAATCTCCCATAGATTCTTACACCACTGGTGAAGAAGAAAGCAATCTCTGAATAATTTACAATTTACAGTGACTGCATTATAACTGGAATGGATCTTATGGTTCTGTCTCCTAAGAACTTGTTTTCCTTCATTGCCTCCTAGCTCTTCCACAATAATAATGATTATTGTGGAAAAAATAATTCTGATTACCAACAACTGGTATTTATTTATAGTGCCTAATATATACATGAAACTGCACTAGATGCTTTACAGTTATCCCATTTGATCCTCACTCCAGTCCTGGGAGGTTTATCCCATTTGATCCTCACTCCAGCCCTGGGAGGTTGTTATTATTATGCTCTTCATATTACAGATGAGGAAACTTGAGGTAAACAGAAGTTAAGTGACTTACTCAGGTCATACCACTAGTAAGTACCTGCAATCACATCTGAACTCAAATCTTCCTGACTCCAGGCCCAGAGACCTATCCATGACACCATCTAGCTACTCCTTTAGCCATAAACTTCCTTTATATAGTCCCAAAGCTCCTCTTTCTTCTGCTGCCTCACTCCATCTTGAAGTTTCATCCTTCCCATTGTCCTCGATCTCCAAAGTTCCTAGCACTTCTTCAATGAGTTGCTGCTGCCATCTCCTAGAGATGCTGCTACTACATCTTTTTTCTTATGGAAAAAGTATTATTGCTCTCTTGTGAGTATAGTCTGAGCAGAGCTGATACATTATTAATTCTGCTATCTCACATCTATCAGATTGGATAACATAGCACTGAAGGAAAAAGGACAAATATTGGAGGTGATGTAAGAAAATTAAGACACTAATGCACTGTTGGTGAAGTTTTATACTGATTCAATAATTTTTTAATGTCATGCTATTTGGTGCATATTTGTTTAATATTGTAATAACTTCATTGTCTATAGTACTCCCACACACACAAAAAGTAGTTTTCCTGATTATCTCTTTAAATTCAGTCTATTTTTGCTTTTGCTTTTTTTCTGAGCTCATGATTGTTGCCCCTGCTTTTTTTTTTTTTTTAACTTCAGTTAAGGCATAATAGATCTTTTTCCAACTCCTTATTTTTATTGTATATGTATCTTTCTGTTTCAAGTATATTTCTTATAAACATCGGATTCAGGTTTTGCTACTTGCTTCTTTTTATGAGTTAAGTTCGTATCATTCACAATTCTGATTATTGTGTATTTCCCTCCATCCTATTTTCTTCTGTTTATCTTTCCCTCTTTTTTTAACCTATCCCTCCTCAAAAGTTTGTTTTGCTTCTCACCACTCCTTCATTTAATCTGTCCTTCCTCTTATCCACTCTCCTTTCTTATTGTTCTTTCCTCCTATTTCCTTGTTGGGTAAGAAATTTCTATACCCAAGAGAGTGTGCAATTCATATATGTGTGTGTGTATGTGTATGTATATACACACACATATATATATACATACATACGTATATAGTCATATATCATATTACATATATATGATATATTATATGTATATATGTTTATGTATGTGTATGTATATTCTTTCCTCTTTGAATCTGTTCAGATAAGAGCAAGATTCAAATATTGTCCACCTCCCTTTTCCCTACCCATTGTAAAATTTCTTACTTATATGCCTTTTTTACATAAGGTCTATTCTTCTTCTCTTTTCCCTTTTCTCCCATACATCCCTTTTCTTATCCCTTCACTTTTTTTAGATCATCCCAATATAATTGATTTGTACTCATGGATTCTCTCTATATAGACTCCTTTTAACCACCCTAATAATGATAAAGTTCTTAAAGGTTACTTATATCATCTTCTTATATAGGAATATATACAGTTTAACCTTATTAAGTATCTTGTGATTTCTCTTTCATGTTTACAATTTTATGTTTCTCTTGATATTTGTATATAAATGTCACATATTCTATTCATCTATGGTCTTTTCATTAAGAATGCTTGAAAATCATCTATTTCATTAAAATATTCATTTATTTTCCTAAAGGACTTAATTTTTTTGAGTATTTTTTCTTGCTTAGAATATACTTCAGAAGGCAAAGGACTTAATGTTACAAGTTCTATACTCCTTTAATGTGGAAGCTACTATATCCTAGATCAGGGGTCCTCAAACTTTTTAAATAGGGGGCCAGTTCACTGTCCCTCAGACTGTTGGAGGGCCGGACTGTAGTAAAAACAAAAACTATGAACAAATTCCTATGCATGCTGCATATATCTTATTTTGAAGTGAAGAAACAAAATGGGAACAAATACAGTATTTAAAATGAAGTAAAGTTAAATCAACCTACTTACCAGTATTTCAATGGGAACTATGGGCCTGTTTTTGGTTAATGAGATGATCAATGTCTGGTTCCATATTTGTCACTGCTAGTCGTAACAAGTGATGCAAGTGTGCATCCGTTAGTCTTGATCTGGTTGGAGATTTCAAATGTTTCATTCTAGAAAAAGTCTGTTCACAGACATAAGTGCTGCCAAAGATGGTTGCCATTTCGAGTGCATGGTTCCTGAGATGAGGATATGTCTCAGAGGGGACAGATGCATAGAAATTAAGAAGGCTGCTTGACTTGAATGCATCTTTCAGAAAGTCACAATTCTGCAGTTCAGCCAGTTCCATTTGGTAAATTGTATCCACATTTTCAGTGTCAATAGAAAATGGGTTACAGAAAAGCTGTATGTCCTGTTCATGGAGATGAAGCTCTTTAAATCTAAATTGGAACTCCTTTTGCAATTTTTCCAATGAATCCACACATGTTTTGTTTGGGAATGTAATCAGCAGTTTTTCCACTAACAGATTTTGAGTTGTGGGGAGATGGCAGAAGTTTTCCTCCTTCACTTGTTTGATGAGGAGGCCTAATTTTACTTCAGATGCTTTGACATGTGATTGCATATCACAGATGAGCTTCCCCTTTCTTTGAAGTTCCATATTGAAATTGTTGAGTAGCTCTATTACATCTGTCAGAAAGGCAAGATGCCATTTCCATTCTGCATCATTGAGCTCTGGTATTTCTTTGTTTTTTTGAAAGCAGAAAAGTTGTAATCTGTGGAATTAAGTCACAGAAACGTTTCAAAACTCTCCCTTGACTCAGCTAATGGACTTCTGTGTGATATAGAACATCTTCATACTCAACATTTAGCTCAGACAGAAATTCCTGAAATTGTCTGTGATTTATTGCATTAGCTCTAATGAAGTTAACACAAGATACCACAATTTTCATAACAGAGTCCCACTTCAGTGATTTACTACACAGCGCTTGTTGGTGGATGAGGCAGTGTATGGTTATTGGATGAGAATGATTATGTTTGTCCATCTCTTGGTTAATGCGAGCTATTACTCCTTTTTTATACCCCACCATGCTAGGAGCACCATCAGTTGTCACACTGACTAGTTTAGCCCAGTCCAGCTCCAAATCATTCATAGTTTGGCAAACCTTTTCATAGATATCCTCTCCTGTAGTTGTTCCTTTGATGCTTTGCAGTGCAGGAAGCTCTTCTATGACTTCAAAATAATCATTTGTTCCAAAAATAAAAATTAGAGTTGTGCAGAATCACAAATATCATTGCTTTCATCAAGTGCCAAGGAAAAATATGAAATTTTTTTATGGAGTTTTGCAAATGCTGAGGCAGATTGTCTCCCATTTCTTCAATCCTCCATGTAATTGTAGGTCCTGAAAGACTCACTGTACTAAATAAATCGACCTTCTCTGGACACATCTCTTTGGCAACAGAAAGAAAGCATTCTTTAACAAATTCTCCCTCCACAAATGGTCTGCCAGTGCATGCTATTAGCTTGGCAACTTGAAAACTTGCTTGCAGTGATGAAATATTTAGCTGCTTCTGCTTTACAAAAGTATTTTACTGAGTTGTCAATGTATTTTTCAGTTTTAATATTTTATCTTTTCTCACTTCTCCAACCAAACAATTATATTTATCTTTCTGTTGAGTTTCATAATGTCGATGCAAATTATATTCTTTGGACACAGAATATAGTGTCTGGTATATCAGACATACAGCTCTTTCCTTGTGCTGCATGAAAAAGTAATCATAAGTCCACTGTTCTTTGACTATCCTGCAATCCGAGTCAATTTTTCTTTTTCTTGACATCATTATTTCCTAGGGATTCCAAATTGCTATTAGTAAAATACCAATATATACATACAGCTCTACAAAAACAATATACCAGCAATAACTTTGCCCACACAGAGTCATACAGACTGCAATGCCCAATCCTCCAAGCTGCCTCTGCGCTGTGATGCCTCCATTTCCCACTCTTTCTCCCGCTCTTTGCCCTCCCGTTTCCGACTTCACTGCTGCAGTGAATTCCCCCTGCAGCACCTGTGACATGTGCAGCATGCACTGTGCATACCCTGAGCCTGTCTGTTGTGGTAGTTGCCGTTACTGTACAAGGTTGCGGGCCATCAGTTCTCTGTCTTCTGCCCCTCTCCCTTCTCCACACCACACACCCTGGCCTGGGAACTCACCTCACCTCAATACTGTCTCACACTCTGTCTCCGCTGCCTCAGCCCAGTGCCGGAAGTGTGTGTTGCTATTGAGAGTTTAGGTTGAACGTCACTTCCAGTCTGATTTTGCCATAACCTGGCGGGCGGCATAAGGCCGTAGTTTGAGGATCCCTGTCCTAGATGATCCTTTCCTGCACTTCCATGATATTTGAATGGTTTCTCGGTTGTTGCTTGAAGTTTTTCCTTGACCTTCATACTCTGATATTTGGCTATACAATATTCCTGGAAGTTTTCATTTTTGAGATCTCTTTCAGGAAGTGATCACTGGATCTTTTCAATTTCCATCTTGCCCTCTGGTTCTAAGATTCTAAAGTTCTAAGACAGATTTCTCTTACATGATGTGCAGATTCTTTTTTTGACATGACTTTCAGGTAGTCCAATAATTCTTAAATTACCTGTCCTTAATCTATTTTCCAGGTTAATTGTTCTATTAATGAGAAATTTTACATTTTCTCCTATTTTTTTAGTCTTCTGACTTTGTTTCTTAATGTGCATAGCATCATAGCATCATTAGTTTCCACTTATTCAATTCTATTTTTTAAAGAAATATTTTCTTCACAGAGCTTTTTCCTTTTGGCTAATTCCAGTCTTTAAGGAGTTCTTTTCTTCAGTGAGTTTTTGTGCCTATCTCATCATTTCCTTAATTCTGTTTTTAAGAGGTTATTTTGTTTAGTATTTTTGCACCCCTTTTACCAAACTGTTCATTGTCTTGAAATGCTTTCATTTCTTTTCTCAATTTTTCCTTTAACATTCTTATTTTATTACTTTTTAAAATTGTACTTTCTTTAACTCTTTCAGGAATTCTTTTTTTTTTTCTTGTGGAGTCAATTAGGGTTAAGGAACTTGCCCAGGGTCACACAGCTAGGAAGTGTTAAGTGTCTGAGGCCATATTTGAACTCAAGTCCTCCTGACTTCAGGGCTGGTGCTCTATCTACTACACCAACTAGCTGCCCCTCTCTTTCAGGAATTCTTGTTGGACAATGCTTTGCTTAAAATTGTTTCCACATCATTGTCTTCTGAATTTGTGTCTTGATCTTCCCCCAGCACCATAATGATTTTCATGGTCAGGTTCTTTTTTGTTGTTGTTTGCTCATTTTTTGACCTATTTCTTGACTTTGTACATTACCTTTAAGTTTGGCTCTGCTGTCCTGGAGTGGGGGTTGGAGAGTGGAAGCACTGTCTCAAATCTCAGGCTTTTCCATACTGTTATTTTCGGAACTAGTTCTGAGAGTCTGAAAGATTTCAATGCTTTCAAGGTGATGATCTGGGAAGAAGTGTGGTCACTGCTTTCCTCATCTGTATGTACTCTGGACCTTACCCAGGGAGGTGCTCATTCCTTGCAGTGTAATTGATCCTCAGGGTTTCTGCTCCCTTGTGATTGGAAGCACTCCTTTCCTTCTCAGAACTGGGACTCAAAAATGAGTATGGAAAATGGAGTTGCTAGTGCTTGATCCTATACCCAGTGCTGCAATAGGGGTGCCCTGTAGTCTCTTTCTGATCAGTTGTCCAGCCCTTTTATCATATCTGGGCTGAGGGCTCCTAAAGTGCTGCCACCTTTAAGATCCACTGCTTGAGTTGCTCTGGACCAACCCTCACCCAGTGCCACAAAAGAGAGTGAGAAGAGAGGAGCTGAGGCAATAAACAGTACTTTTTAATGGCATTTCCCTAAGAAAGGGAGAAGAGATATAAGGCAATAGCTTGAGGGGATGGTGAGGTCTAATGACAGAATTTTAAAGATGGGGAGACTTGGATGTCTAGACAACAGAGAATGAATGAACAAGAAGGGAAAGATTAAAGATTAAATAAAGGGATGAGATTTGAGACAATCTGCTAGCAAAAGGATAAAGGATACTTACAGAGTTCTATTCCTAGAAAAATATTGAGTTAGAGAAAGAAATATTCCCTCTCTGCTACCTATTGACTATGTCACTTTGGACAGATCATTTAAATTCTCAGAATCTCAGTTTTTTTTTTTTTTAACCTGTAAAAAGAGGTTGGATTAGATGATTTATAAAGTATCTTCCAGTTCTAAATATGTCATCTGTCATTTACTAGCAGACTCTGTCCAGTAATACTGCCCTCCCCTCTCCATCCCCACCCCTCCACCACCCTTAATGTTAGGCATATGTAATTTAAGGCAAGTCAGTGCTACTTCTCTTTATTTAAAACCAAATGAAATATATTCCTACCTCCTTACTAAATCTTGGTGACAGCTAGGTGGTACAGTAGATAAAGCACTGGACCTGTACGCAAGAATATCAGAATTCAAATTCAGTCTCAGATGCTAACTGTGTGATACTAGACAAATCATTTAATCTTTGCCTCAGTTTTCTCATTTGTAAAATGGGGATAATAAGAGCAACAAACAGGGTTGTTCTGAGGATAGAATAAGATATTATTGTAAGCACTTTGTAAACTTTAAAACACTATATAAATGGCTAGCTATTAGTATTTTTATATTCCTCAAATGCAAAAATCAATGATATTTTCATCATTGTTCCAATCTTTGGTCATATAGCCAGATCAATAACCAACCCTTTGGGCTCTACTATCAGAGTCTTAAAGTACTAAGCTTTTAATAATTTTAATAATTAAGTATCAAGCTTGCCTCCCTGGGGCAGAGTTGCAGATGAATAAAATAAAAGGAGCCTAGAACAGTGACTGAACTAATAGAAGAAATCAGGTATGTATCAGATTTTGTTAAAAATGAGTTGAGTTCAGAAAAGTGAACGAAACTAAAATGCTCAGGTGCATATGTGAGGTTAGGCAAGAAAAAGGTCCATTCTAGGAGATCAGATAAGAGAAAATTTGGGGGTAGATGAGGTTGGAAATGGGGTTTGAAACATGTCATAATAAAAAGGAGGTTTTAACAGCCTGTAAGAACTTGTGTCAAATGTTATATATCTTTAGTATTATAGGATTATAAATTTTAGAGCAGAAAGTAATCTTATAGATAACCTTATTCAACCTTTTCATTTTAAAGATCAGCACATTGAGACCCAGCTTTTATTAGAATGTGTATTTGTTAAAAGCAAAGTTTGTTTCATTCTCTGCCCTGGTATCCCCAGAATTTAGCAGAACTTAATAAATACTTGTTGATTTACAATTGCAGTGTAAGATCACTCAGGTAAATAAATGTCAGAGCTGAGACTGGAATTCAAGGTCTGTGACTCCAGATTTAGAGCTCTAATAGGAAATCCCTCTTCTCAAAATCAACCTTAATAAGCAAAATTTCTTTATCTCAAATATCATTCTCTTATTCTAAGACTTTTGTTGTTGTTCTTTGGTCATTCAGTCATGTCCAACTCTTTTGACACACCAAATTATTCTTTCAAAGTCTGTCAAGAATAGATGGCATATAACTATACAAATTCTAAGGTTCTTGTTGCTTGAAACAAGTCAACTCTTATACCACAACTGAAATCTACCCTCTCTGATGATGGTTGTAAGGGACAAAAATGTACTATAATAAGACTTCAGTTGAAGACTGCCATAAATCAGATGAAGGTAGCTTGAGTGGTAAACAGTCTATTAACAACAAATACCTTTTCTTTTCATAAGGAATGAAGTGCACCTATAACTGTGAGAAATCATGTACAAGGGTTTAGAAACCTATCAGAACCTGACAAGGGACTGGAAACTTGTCAAACCTGAAAAGCTATGGCATCCCTAGCCACCACCACCATTCACTGGTAGGTTATTCTTAGACAGTTAACCTTAGTCAACTTTTGGAACTCAATCTATCTTCTACACATTCAGATTTTAATAATTTCTCAGAGATACTCACCTCCAGGCAACTTATCCATGTTAAAGTGATTGAAAAGGAAAAGATCAAGGTCAGACCTAAGTAAACTGGCTTCTTATTCTTCTTCATACATAACTCTCTATCCCCATTTCCATGCGTTTGAAGAGGCTGTCTTCCAAGCCTGGAATGTATTCTCTTCCTACTTCTACCTTTCAGAATCTCTAGTTTCCATCAAAATTCGACTCAAAGATCATCTTCTATATGAAATCTTCCCTAATTCTCCTGATCCATATACCACTGCCCAGCAAAAAGTTACTTTGTATTTATTTAAAATATGTATATGTATATATATATATAATTTATATATATTTATTTTTATATAAATATATTTATTTATGCTATATGTGTTTGTGTATATATATTGAAATAGCCCAGGCAATAAAATTCAAGACAGTCATGGTGGTTCATAATTTAGAGAAAGTTTATTTTACTGGCGCAGGGCCGGGACAGACCTCCAGTAGGGTTCTACCCTGAACTGAAGTAGGGACAGCCTTATAAGCATTCTTTGTTCACCCTTACTGTCATATTTTGACATTAAACAGTGACTCAACTTTATAGCATGAAAGATACAATGGCAGATGTTTGACATAGATTATAGGTCAGGGTTATCAAACACTGTTAGGCAACCATCTTTATGGAATAGATACTCCTCAGAGCATTATTGAGCAGGCGCTTTGAAGTGCAAAATACCTCCTTTAATCTAGCTTGAGCAGACATTTCTCTGTGAGCCTGAGGCCCTTTGACCTAAGATTGAGGGAGGGGAGGGGAAGCCAATCCTTTGTCCATTTCAATATATATACACACATATATAAATCAGCAAAGGCATCATTAACAAAATATTAGAAAATTGTTGAAGAATAAATAACCTCAACAGTATGATACAATATTCAAACTAGGCTTAGAATTTGTAAGGCACCATTATCTAATCACCTGGATTGAATTGTTTTCTTCTTTAGGTCAGACCTATCAAAAGTATGCTGTTGCAGGTACTAAGATCTGTAGAATAAGAGCAATCTGGAGCCTGTATTTTCCCTCTTAAATTACCAATACACAGCCAAGATCCTCCTTCCTTTTCCACAAAAATCACAGAATTTCTTAGTTGAAAGGAATGTCAATGGGCATTTAGTCTAACCTGTTGTGCTAACAGGAGCTGTTGGAATACACGGGAGCTACCTGACAGTGGCTGCTGGAGATCCAGCCCAGAATGGATCTCCTCTTGTGAGAGGATGATAACAAGGAGACTGAGAGGCAGTTGCTGTTCTCTGATCTCTCTGACTGAGAAGCGTTGTGTTGTCTGACCTCTCTCCTCTTCCCTCTGCCTCCAATTTATCTCATTCCCAGTCCACAACACCTGTGTCAGCAAAGGCTGCCCTGCAACTCCTTCAGATGCTATGATCCACAGATGTGGAGGCTCTAGGAGAATTGACCTATCCCTTATTTGGAAAAAAACTTTCTCTGCCATATAACCAATAAGTAGTTATCAGGTTTTTGCTTAAAGACTCCCCAAAAAAGGGAAACACCCCACATCCTGAAACATTTCACTCCAATTTAAAATAACTCTGTTAACTAGATTTTTTTCCTTATCTGAAATCTCAATTTGCTGTTTTGAAACTTCCATTACTCTTAGTTTCTGCTCTCTGGGGCCAAAAATACAAGTTTTGCTTTATATATATTCGTTTTCCTAATGTCTACTCTTTAGATTAGATCCCTATTAAAGATAAGAGGGAACAGGTTTCCAACACTATCCCACCAAGAGGTATCTTAAAAAACCAACCTCATCTAAAGGTCAACCACCAAGCCCATTTAAAGGTCAATTATGTAAAAAGAAAAAAATGATTCTTCATCCAACTTTGGAGGAATATTAGTAGGACAAGAATATATGAAAATATATAGTAGTTCGTTTTCTTTGGCTGCAATATTGAGATTTTTATTTCCTTGATGTGCTGGATTGTACAGTTTATGTCAATCAAGCCCAAGTGAGATTGTTTGCATACCTGGGGCTAAAAAGAAATGAATCATGCTGGTGTGCACCATAGAGATGAAACCACAAGCAAAACAAATGGGTCCTTTATCAGCCTTTTCCATCTACAAGCCATTAATGCTAAATCTCTCTCTGCAGGAAGTTTTGTCCACAATAAAGGCCAGCAAAACACCTATGCTCCCGATGACAGGTACTTGGCTTACAAGTAACAAGACACCTGAGAGGAAGGAGTAGGGTTACCTCTGGTGAGTTTTGAAACAAGGCCAGCTTGGATTACCTAGATACTAATCTTACCTGCTTCAGGACCGGCTCTGGGCGATTTCTAACCTCCAGGGGAAAGGACCCAGAAAACCAAAGGAAAGTTAAGAATTTTCAGGACTCAAGGCATCTACAAGATTGAAGCCAAAGGTTTTCCACAAGTTTAAGGTTGTTGGCTGCCATAACTGAGACTTCTCCTAATTTGACGTAGAATTTTGGGATGTGAGAGAATTTAGAGCTCATGTAATCCAGTCGCCTCATTTTTACAGATAAGAGAAAGTAGGTTACTTCCTAAATTTATACAGCTAAATGACAGAGTTGGGATTAGAACTCAGGTCCTCTGATTAAAAATCTGGTTTTCTTTTTAGTTAACCATGTGGACTACTTCCATAATTGCCTTGAGTCCCAGGCTTTTTGTGGAAGGAAATAATGGAGCCCAAGGAACCAACCATAAAATTATAGTATTCTAAGGTGGGATAGGGAGGAGGGAGAAATTTCCTCTGTAATTTCCAGTCATAGCATCATTCAATTTAAATCTAGAAGGAACTTTACAGGTCATTTAGTTCAAGTACACTGAATTCGGAGTCAGAAACCTAAGTCTGAATCTTGGCCATGCTAATTATTACTTGTGTGACTGATTCTGGATAAATCATTTAATCTTTCTAGCTTTAGATTCCTTATCCTTAAAATGAGAGAATTATATTAAATGATCATGTAATTTTAAAATTTAATTTTAAAATCCTATCATCTCAAAACCTTTCATTGTATAGATTAGGAGGAAGTGACCCATAGGAGGGGAAATGATTTGTCCAAGATCACAAAATGAGTAGCAGAGGCTGAGCTTAAAATAAATTAAAATCCAATGTTCTTTCCAATAAGCCATGATTTCATAAACCAAGTCCAATGTCTACCTAAGAAAAGTTTTCAATAGGCAAGAATTCTCAACAAACCTACAAAAAGGAGAAAGTCATTACCTTTTTAGGCAGCCCACTGTTCTTTCACACATTTTTTTTTTATTTTTAGAAGACTTTATCTGCTTTTATAAAAATCCAAAATCATCATCTCTATAATCTTTACCCACTACTTCTGATTCTACTATCAGAAAAAAAACTATTCCTTCTTCAAAATGACAGTCTTTCAGATATTTGAATATAGTCATCAAGTTCCTCCCCTTTCCAGATCCAAATTGATTTTATTATTGTTCCCAGGACAAAGAAAAGAAAGATTGAGAAAAGATGGCAAGGAGATAGTCAAGATGGATAATCAAACAGGTTGCAAACCAGGATCTTAGGTCTGGGGCTGGCTCCATATAATGGGCCATGTGAATTTGCACAATTTGTCCTGATGCAGTACAGGAATTCCAAAGCCAAGTGAATAATAAATTTATCACAAGACAATGAAGAACCAAGACACCTAAAAGCTCTAATGCAACCTGAGATAGCACTCAGAGCAAGGAAAGTAATAATTCCACTCTTCTCAAATCACACATTCTAAATAAAATAGTAGAGTTGAATAGAACTTCAAAGACTACCTAATCTAACTCATCTATGGATAAGAATCCACACTATAATATATCCAATGAATGACCATCCAGCATTTGCTCAAAGACCTCAAATAAGGAAGAAATCAACATATCTAGAAGCAACCCATTTAACTTTCTAACAATTATTTAATAATAATTGTTAAGAAGGTTTCCCCTGCTATTATGAAGCCTAAAATGGCCTCTTTGCAATTTTTACCCATTGCCCGTGGAACCAAATAGAATGAATTTAATCTCCTTTTCATATGATAGCATTTAAAATATTTGAAAGCAACCATCATGACCCATAAGTCTTCAATTGGCTAAGACAAATATCCCCACTTCCTTCAACTAATCCTCAATTGCAAACATGCCCAAAAAAGAATTAAATATCTTTCTCCTTAAATCTACCTTTTCTCTTAACTTCCCTATATTTTTCAAAGACCTGGGTTTGCAAACCAGGAATAATGCTTGACAAGTCTTGTTAATTCTGTTAGCACAGTATCTCTTTCTCTCTTTGAACTGTCTCCTCTCCCTTCACACCTTAGTTCAGGTTCTCTCTCATTTGGCCTGCTACAACAGCCTCTTCATTGTGCTTCTTACATCTAGGATCTACCCTTTCCAATCTATCCTCTCTCTAATTGACCAACTGATATTACCAAAGCACTAGTATGATATTGTCATTCTCCTAGCCAGAAGGTTCGCTGTTTCCTATGGATTAAAATACAAGATCCTCACTCATTAAAATCCCTTTTCCAGCCTAATTACACATTTCTCTCATCACATATTCTAAACAAACTAATCTACTTGCTATGGCTCTTCTGGAATTCTCTCCCTTCTTGATTCTATTTTGTGGAATTCTTAGTTTCCTTCGAGGCTCAGATAGTTGTTGAGGCAACTGGTGACACAATAGATAGAGCACTGGACCTAGAGTAAGGAAAACTTCAATTCAAATATGACTTCAGACATTTATTAGCTATATAAGACTACTGACTATTGTCTAATGCTATTTCTGCCTAATTTGTACTTATGAAATTGGGTGTTATTTTTTTATCTGAATAAGAAATCATGTTTATGCCTATCTAATTTCATCTTAGATTCAACCCAACTTTCTAATCTTTCAATATCTTTTTGGATTCTTACTCTGTAATTCAGTATACTTATTCACTCCCAAATTGTGCTTACTCCAAATTTGACATACATTTCATTTGTGTCTTTATCTAAGTTATCAAAAAACATTTTAAATACAAGACCAAACCCAAATCCTGGGATATATTCCATTATAAACTTCCTGCCAAGTTCATGTCAACTCATTAAGAATAATTTTTATTCAAGCCTTTCCTGATGTGTTAACCCACATCAGGAGTACTATGTTCAGTAACAGGTTTAGATGAAGGAACTTTGAATATTTAGCCAAGAAAACAGTGATTGTAGCAGGTGGGAGTTGGGGGTAGCCATGGCAAGGATGACCACTCTCTTTAGGCATTTGAAGAACTATCACATAGAAGAAAGAATAGGTTTATTCTACATAGGCCCAGAGGAGAAAATTAGAAGCAATAGGCAAGTTATGAAGAGGTAGATTTATGTTCAATAAGATGAAATTTTCCTAATGATAGAAGCTGCCACAAAGTGGAATGAATTGTTAAGGATTTCTGCTCAAGTTTGAATCAGGGCAGCTAGCTGGTACTATGAATAGAATGCTGGGCCTGAAATCATGAAGACCCCTCATCCTGAGTTCAAATAAGGCCTTAGACACTTATTAGCTGTGTGACTCTATTTATCTCTGTTTTCTCATCTATAAAATGAGTTGGAGAAGGACATGGAAAACCACTCCAGTGTTTTTGCCCAGAAAACAGTTTGCCCAGAAAACTCCAAAGGGAACATGAAGAGTTGAAATGATTGCAACAACTGAACAATAAATACCATAGATGGAGACATAAGCAACCTGGCTAATTTCCCACTAATCTGGAAAATGACACAGCCATAAAAATTAGGGTAAAAATATTTAATACTAGAGGGCCACTAGCTGGGATCAATGCATCCATATTCTGCATAATGCAAATGCAAAGGACAGAAACTGTTGGTCGCAAGCAATTTAAAGAAAGATACAAAAATCCATCTACAAAACCAATATCAAATGAAAAACTCCACAGTTGATTAGGAGATGCGCCAATGACTATCTATCATGGTGAAAAATACTGGAAAGGTCATATGGTAAAGATAATCTATAATAGATAAACCACCTAATTAATAGATTTTGAGGTATCTTCAGTTTCCTTATCTGTAAAATGAGAGGATAGAATAAATGATCCCCAAGATCCTATCTAACTCTAAATTCTAATTCCCAACTGTTCTAGGCTAGAATGTCTTTGTTTCTCCATGTGGTCCAGCCTCCCTCAGACCCATACTTCCTGATTTTGTGAACTTGATCTCTTGCTTGCTTGATGTTTTATAAAACCTGACCCTTTCAGCCCTAATAACTCCTCTCTGGAGTCAACTCTTGCCCTCTACCCTATTGATATCTGTCAGACTATTTCAGCTGAATTCAGTCACTGGGCTCTGTCTCCCTAGTTCTAGTTCTCATGCCTAAAGCATTAAAACTGTTTTTGCCACTTCAATTGGTCTTAGCAATCTGAATCTAAAGAGAACCAGTACCAACAATTAGAATGGTCTGATAGGAAATGCTGCTGCAATCTGAAGAATATCCCTCTATTGCATCTCCTCATGAAGCATTTTACTCAAAGAATAGCTAAGTGGGAAATTCTGTGCCTATCCATTTCAAATCACAGTCAATTAAAGCATGAAGGGCAGGTTATACATTTGTTAGCATCATTTTGTCCTTGATTTAATGTATTTAAATTAATTTAAATTATAATCTCTAATGGGAACATTCCAGCTGTGCTTTTGTCATTTTTGTTAAAATCAAAACAATTCCATCTAATTCAACAGTCATTTGTTAAATACCTACTATGTGAGAGGCAGCAGACTAGGCACTGAAGATGCAAAGACAAAAACAAAAAACAAATTCTTGTTTTCTTGAAGAATTTATATTCTTCTGGGAAGAAATTATATGTTCCCAAAGAAATAAATATAGGATAGATAAAATAAATGCCAAGGAATTTTGGGAAAATGCTAATGATAAAATTCAGGAAAGATCCCTTATAGGTAGTTTTAAAGAAAACTAGTAATTAAATTAAATAATTTACTATCAATGCAGTAGCTGACCTAGATGCCTGACCTTCATCTTCCTTGAAGGTGTCTGACAACCCTGTTAAAAACTTCATGCTAAAATAATGTTTTGGTCATGTATACTTATTGTGTATCTAAGTTATATTTTAATATATTTAACATCTACTGGTCATCCTGACATTTAGGGGAGGGGGGTGGGGGGGTAAGAGGTGAAAAATTGGAACAAGAGGTTTGGCAATTGTTAATGCTGTAAAGTTACCCATGTATATATCCTGTAAATAAAAGGCTATTAAATTAAAAAAAAAGAGAGAATTTAAACTCAAAATTTAAAAATAAAAGAATGTTAAAAATAAATAATAATTTTTACAAAAAAAAAAAAAAAAAAAAAAAACTTCATGCTAAGTAGTATGGGAGTAAACACATACCCTTGCTTCACTCCATTGGTGCTTGTGAAAGCACAAGAGCATCACTCATTATCCAGAGCCCATGCAAACCATTGTGGTATTGCAATATAAAACTGATGAACTTCTCTGAACAACCATGCCATGATCTTCCATAAGCCCTCATGACTGATCAAAGCCCATGATTAGATAAATGAATGTTATATACAGACCTCTGTTCTGCTCCTGGCATTTCTCCTGAATTTGTTGGGTAACAATTTCTAACAACTATTCTTCAGCCTTTTTGAAGTCACATTGGCTCTCGGGTAGATGACCATCTTCCAGGTGAAGAATCAGCCTATTAAGGAGGAAACTGTCAAGAATCTCTCCATAAATAACTGAGGGAGACCCCTCTGTAATTATCACAGGACAACCTATTTCCATTTCTTTTATATAGATGGACAATAGGCATGCTTGAACTCCTGAGGGATAACCTCTTTTTGCCATAATCCCAGAAGACATCAGTCAATTTTTGTACATGCAGTAGATCCTCCCCTACCATATAAATCTCAGCTGGAATATAGACTTCAAAAGTTTTTTTTTCCATTGAGAGTTTGGCTAAAGAGGGATTGACTTCAGCTTAAGGTATATTATCCGTGGCTTCAGCTTTGATTGATGATAAATGCTATAAAAGTGTTCAGCTCATCATTCGAGGATCATGTCTTTTTTGCTAATCAATGCTGAGTAGGTAACATATACCACAGGTCTTTAGCCCATAAATAGCCTTCAGGATCATAAAAATACTTTGGACTGTTAGAATTAGTATAAAACTGAATTCCATCTGGCTTTTTACTGAACCAAGAATCTTGCATCTCTCTAAACATAATTTACACTTTACTTTTGATGGATCTTAGAAATAGATGAACTATCCTACTAGTAAACCATGTGGAGTTCTTGTTTCTTATTTAACAGTTTCTGAATTTTTCTATAATTTTCATCAAATCAAATGTTTATAAGTGTTCTGCCCCAAATGTTTGTAAGTATTCTGGACCAAATGAGTAAATGCAATGCTGTTTACCAAATCTCTGAAAGCTGCCTACTCCTTTTCTGTTTTACTGTTTTTAACCATGTGTTAACTCAGCTTTTCCTCAAATTCAGCAAGAAATTTTTCACAATAATAGAAGCTCTCTAATCTGTTAACATTAAGTCTTCTGGTAGTCATCTTGGCTTGGGGGTCACTGCTTTTGATAATAGTGAACGTTTAGCTTGGAGAGAACAAATTTATGATCAGTACAGTATGGTGTACTGTACATTGCCTTCATCATTCTTACATCATCCTTTCCCATCTCTTTACAGAGACATAGTCTATTAAATGTCAATATTTGTTGAAAGGGTGCAACCAAAAAATTTATCTAAATACAATAAAATGTTGTGTTGGTGATGAAAAGGTCATGAGACACACTAGTCTTTGGTTGTAAGTGACCATTGCTGTTACTGTTTCTGACTCCATTCCTCCCAAGGACCTTCTGCCATATCTGATCATTTTTACCTCCTCTGGCACATATTGATGATGAAGCTGTCCTGCTCTTCATAAAAATTTCCTTTGACCTCAACAGGATTTGTCATGGTGGGAGGATACACACTGAAAAAAGTGTGATACTTTTCTGCTAGGGGAAATTATATTGTCATGAACATGTCATTCACTCATTTGGGGAGTCATACAAGCTTGTCGACTAGATTAGTTTTGATTGTGAAAACTATGCCAGTTTCATGGCACTCCCTAGCAATGCTGCCACTCCAGAAAAACATGTATCCAGCTCTAACTTTGATAGGATGGTTTTTATTTGCCAGTCTTATATCAATCAGGGCTGCTATTTGGATGTGATACCTGCTGAGTTCTCTCAGAGCAAGAGCTATTTATTTTTCAAGTCCACTGGATTTCTTATTGTCCATAAGTTTGTACACATTTCATGTACCAATAGTGAGTAGAATCATCTTTTCAAAAGGTTTTGTACATTTTTCCTGCAAGATAGGATCCCTGCCTGCTATGGTAAGCAGACTAGTTTTTACTAGGTTCAGTGAAACAGACAATTTTTAAAGCCCCTTTCCTAGCCCATTCCTCGTACCAAGAAATAAGCCCTGCAGTACTTTAACAAAGACTTCTCAGACATCCATGATTGCCAAATCCCACTGCTTCTTCAGTCTGGTGAGAAGATGACCCTATGGCCATCTGTGTACAGAGTTATGACTACAGCTGATACTCTAAACCTGATGCTCCATCATTTGTCTGTTGCCACAGAACTTTGAAGCAGTTTAAAATGGCAAAATGATATGGGTTTTATCTTTTAATTGATGCATAAGTTGAATTTAAGTGAAGCAGAGTTGAACAACGTCATTGATCTGACTCTCTGTTCCACTGTCATCAGTGTCCAATGGCAAAATAACCAGTGATGGCTCAGGATGCATCAGATGACCTAGGTGTCTTCAATGTTTACCCACAGTACCTGCTTAAAGTCACATTTATGGCTATTGAAATAAATTGTTCTCATCCATCCATTTCATTGGGAGAAGTCTTCACATGCTTGGAATAGACACCGATGACTTTGAGGTGCCTCTGTTATTTTCAGCCTGGTTTAGCCTATCTGCCAAAACAGTTTACCAGGCTGTGTCTACTGAGCATCTTCTTGGAGCCACAGGTGAGAGCTGAGAAGCACCAGTGGTGGAAAGCAGCGGTGAAAAGGTCCTAGCAGCCTTCACATCAGCGATACTGGTCTTCCCTGAACACCAATACAACCCATTAGGCATTTACTCATCTCTATTTTTTCTATACTACTCCAATCCTTCCCACCCAAAACATAACCTTGGGAGGATGTCTCCATTTCCCAGAGAGGAAACCTTCTCTGGATCCCCAAAGAAGAAACCTCACCAGGAAGATAATTAGAACTAATGAATGATAGGGTTTAAGGCCAGGATCCTGAAGAGAAATACAACTAGGTGATAGAGTGACTAGCTGGATAGAGCACTGGATTTGGTGTCAAGAAAATCTGAGTTCAAATTCTTCCTCAAAAATGTACTAGAATCCTCCCTTCCAGGGTCATGAGAAGATTAAAATGAGATAAAATTTATAAAAACACTTTGTAAATCTTGAAGTGCTATGTAAATGCCATTATTATTATTATTTTATTTCTGAAACTTACAAAAGACAGATTTAGGTATTAATATAAAGAAGTGTTTAGGTGCTAATTAACTATTTTTCAGGAACATGTACATGGAGGTTTATATTGGGTAGCTAGAGGATGCTAAGATTCCAGGTTCTAGGATGCTAGTGAGTAGCTTCATTTTAGGAGGACTTGAAGTAGCAAGAGAGTTGAAAAAAGATTTCCATTGAACAGAAGGAAAAACTTCCTAACAATTTACCTCTTCAAAAGTAACATGGGTTACTTTAAGAAAATAAGCCTCCTCAAATAAAATCTCCCAACATTCAAGGACAGTGACCCTTTGTGTATTTATATCCACAGTTCCAAACAAAATGCCTTATACAAAATAGTTATTTGTTGAACTGAATATTTATTCAAGAGTGAATTTCCCCTCATAGAAGGTCTTCAGAAGGAGACTTAATGCTGACCACATGCAGAAAAAAGAACTATGGAGTCTGAATGAAGATTGAAGCATGCTATTTCCATCTTTTTACTTTTTGTTTTCTCTTTCTAGTTGTTTTCCTCTTTTGTTCTGAGTCTTCTTTCACAACATGACTAGTGTGGAAATATGTTTAACATGATTGTACATGTATAATCTATATCAGATAGCTTGCTGTCTTGGGAAGGGAAGGGAAGGGAAGAAGGGAGAAAAAAAATTGCAGTTCAAAATCATACAAAGGTGAATGTTGAAAAGTATTTTTTGCATGTAATTGGACCAAAAAAACCATCATATATATATGTATGTATGTATGTATTTGCTGAGTGAGGCAATTGGGTTAAGTGACTGATTTCTTTTTTTTCTTTTTTTTTTTTTTTTTGACTTATCCAGGATCACCCAGCTAAGGAAGTGTTAAATGTCTGAAGTCAAATTTGAACTTAGATCCTCCTGACTTCAGGGCTGGTGCTCCAAATTTTTTTTTTTTTTTTTAATTTTTAAAAAAGGAAACTTGTCATGCATGTTCTGGAGAATATTCCCATTATTTGAGATAAAAGCTTGTGCTAGGAATCCCTCACAATTCTATGATTTTGTGAGTATATAATGAAGACAAGAATGGATGGTACCACTGAGGCTTCCCAGAAGTATGACACAATCAGGAACCAGGGGCCAATAACTAGGGAACTACTTCAAGGACTTATCTAAGGAAGCAGGTTCTGGAAGGGACTGACATAAGGCCTCCCAACCCAGATGTAGGTGGAAGCCTAAGCATATTAATGTTTCCTCCTTCCTCCAGTTTGCCTGGGACTGAGGAAAAGGTCATTAAGGGGTAGGGGAATGGAAAAAGCCGCTGAATTTCCTGTGTCTACTACCTCAGGCCAGTCTGTGGCTAAACTTTAGTTAAGTTAGGACAAACATTTTGTGCTCTATCAACTTATCCAATTTCATGCTCTGGTATTCACTTTCTTTCCCCTGCCTTTTCGATCAAAATTCCCTTTTGGGAAGGGATGGGGGAAGGGGAAACTATCTGACTAGTCTTAACTGAACTGAAGAAAAGACCTTTTTCTTTGTTGATCAGGATAGGTGGGAGGACTCCTAGTGGCCAAGTCCAGTGGTAGCAGCAGCTGTCCAAATTTCATAGTTGGGAAAGAGGTAATAGAACTGAAATCAGTGGAGTGGAAGAAGCTGAAAGGAACCTTAAAGATAGAGGAAGAGGGCCATCAATTTAAAGTTGAGAAAAAACATCTTAAAGGTTATCTCATACAACTCCCTTCTGTACAGGAAGAAAATACAGCTCAGAAATAGGAAGGAACTGGCCTAAGGTTACACTGATAAAAGCAGCAGATATCTGAATCTAGTTGAATTTAATTCAAAATTCAGTTGTACTATGGTTCCTAAACATCTATAGGCATAGATATTTTTCATCCTGGAAAATTTCCTAACATCTTTATAGCATGTTGCATTTGCCCACTCAGCCTTCTCTCATACTCATATCCTTTTTCATTGCCTGAAAATGTATTTTCATAAAATCACATTTTAAAACTAGAAGAGGGACAATTAGTTGGTGTAGTGGATAAAGCACCAGCCCTAAAGTCAGAAGGACCTGAGTTCAAATCTGGTCTCAGACACTTAACACTTCCTATCTGTGTGATCCTGGGCAAGTCACTTAACCCCAATTGCTTCATTTAAAAAAAAACAAAAAACACTAGAAGAGATTTCAGAAGTTAGCTAATAAAACTCCTATCTGAACAGCAGTCCTCCTATTTAGTCCATACTTTATAAATTACTCATAAATGATGGTCCAACAACTTCTTGAACACCAACCAGAGACATGGACTTCATCATTCCTTCACAGGGAAGCACATTCCACTTTTAGACACTTCTGATCAACAAGAAACTTTTTTTCTTAAATGATACTAAATCTAATTCTAGTTCTGAATTCAGCTTATTCAGACAAATGAAGTATCTTTCCTTCAAAGAGATGCTGTTTAGAAAGCTATTCATTTATTCCAACATTACTGCTTTTGCCCAAACGTGCCTAGATCCTCTTTGGGAAATGTCTTGACAATAAGATAGCCTCATTACTTTATAGTCACATTTTATTTATCAAAAATAATGTTAGATTAAAAAAATCAAATTCACTCTCACAAGGTACAGTCACTGATAAGATAAAATATTTAGAAAAGGAAAGAACTTTATATAGTGATTTTATAGATGAAGAGCTGAGTTCTAGAGAGAGTAATTTGTCCAGAACTACATAGGTAGTAAGTCTTAGAATTTGGGTTCTCTAGATTTGAATGAAAGTCTTTTGACTCTAAATCCAGGATTTCTTCCACTGTGCCATGCGGCCTACAGTTTTTTCTTCAAAACACAAAGGAAAAATATCAAAATGTCAAAAAAAAAAAAAAAAAAAAAACTATGAAAGAGACAATATCAATAGAAAAGCAGCCAAGTAGCCTAGTAGTTAGAGCACTAGGTCTAGAGTCAGGAGGCTTACTAGCAGTATGATCCTGAGCAAGTAACTTAATTCCAGTTTACCTCAGTTTCCTCATTTTTTAATAGAACTCACCTTCAAGAATTGTTGTTAGGATCAAATAAGATAATAATTGTAAAGTACTTAACATTGTGCTTGTCACATAGTAAGTACTTTATAAATGTTAGCTATTATCAATATCCTCATTTTATAACTGAAGAAACTGAGGGTCTCAGACATTAAGTGATATACACAAAGATGCATAAAAAGGAACTAAGAGTTGAAACCCTAAATTCTGATACTAACTCCCTTGTTTTTTTCTATCCTTGCAGGTTGCCTCTCTTCTGTTGCTGTCCTGTCTTCTGTTGCTTGAAAGAAATGAAGCTGAGGGGAGGGGCAGGATGAGATTGAAGGCAGGAAAGAAGGAAAAAAGGGAAGAAGGGAGAGAGGGAGGAAGGAAGAAAAATGGAAGGTATGGAAAAAGGAAGAAAGGAAAAAGGAAGGAAGGTAGAAAGAAAAGAAAGAAAGGAGAGAGAAAGAGAAAGGAAGATGAAGTGAGAAAGAAAGAAAGAAGGAAAGAGAAAGAAAGAAAGAAAGAGAAAGAAAGAAAGAAAGAAAGAAAGAAAGAAAGAAAAGTAGGGAAAGAAAGAAGGAGGAAAGAAAGTTGGAAAGAAAGAGGGAGGGAGGGAGAAAAAAAGATGGAAAGAGAGAAAGAAAAAGAACAAAGAATAGAATAAAAATGAAAGGAATGAAGCAATGGTGTCTGTTTACTTAGGTTGATTAGAATACTGTGATCAAAAATCTGGGTTATTAATTCAAATCATGACATGGATTAATTAAAAGAACCAGAGAAATGTCTCTGATATGTTGTCTAGGTTTGGAATTCTTAATCTGGGGTCCATGAGCTTGTTTTTAAAAGTAATTTTATAACTCTATTTCATCACACTTGGTTTCTTTTGTTTTATGCATTTAAAAACATGATTCTGGCGAAGTCTATAGGCTTCACCAGACTAACTGCCAAGGGGTCCAAGACACACAAAGAAATGAAGACTCCCTGAGCAAGAAATTGATTTAAATGAGTCACAGTATGGCTAGCTGTGAGGCATTTAACCACACATCCAGCAATATCTGCTAAAAGCTTATTATATGTCAGATACAGTATTTATGAGCTATTATAAGGAGATATAAGAGACTACCATTCCTTGCCTTATGTCAACAAGTACTTTACTGAAAGACTACAATGGCCTGGATTTATGATTTCATTAGTATGAGTAACTCCCAGTATGGAAATTGCATCCATGCACATAGATTGTCAACTTATCTCTTACTGATAGTCTTAAAGACCAGACTGGGGCACTAATAGATTAATTAACTTGTCCATGATCACAATGCTGTCATATGTCACAAGCAGCATTTGAACACAGTTCTCACTGACTCTGAAACTGAGCTTCCCATTAGCATAGCATAACAATACTTCATAGAAAATAGCCATAGAATATTTTCACAGAATTAGAGAATTTCAGAGTTGAAAGCAACCTTTGTGACCACCAAATCCAACTCTATCTGAAAAAGAATCCTTTCTAAAACATATTCAACAAGTAGTCATCTAACCTTTTCTTGGAAACCCACTTTCAGAGGGAATTCTCTAGCTCCCTGGCTAGCCCATTCAAATTTTGGACAACTCTAATTATTAGGAAGTACTTCCTTACAACAAATCTAAACTTGCATCTCTGCTCCTTCTCTCCAGGACCAAACATGCCAACCCTAATCCTTCTTCTGCGTAACTGCCCTTTAAGTAAGAACTGGGCTATCACTAGTCATCTTGACTTTTGTCCTAGACTTTGATGACCCTGAAGGAAAGAATAAGACTGTGACTTTGCCCAGCTCAGGCTCATTTCAATCCAATTTATTTACATGTCAAGACATTACCCTCATTATGTCATTTGTCCTTATCTAGAATGAAAGAACAACAATATTTAAATATGCAAAGGAAACTCACTTTTTAAAGGGATCTTTCTGTGATATTCTTCTATTAAAAAAAAGTTATTTTGCATAGTGAATAATTAGTATGCATATTGATTTATATTTTTTCCTTAAATGTGGATCTCTACACATCAACTTTTCTTTTTTTTAATATCTTTTTTTTTTCTCTTGTGAGGCAATTAGGGTAAAGTGACTTGCCTAGGATCACACAGCTAGGAAGATTTGAACTCAAGTCCTCCTAACTCCAGGGCCAGTACTGTATCCACTATGCCATCTAACTGTTCCCATATTTGCTTTTCTTGAAGACACAGTTTCTGTCCTTTTGAAGATTATCATTCTTTGGCAATCAACAGAAGAAAATTCCATCAGCCATCATAACTGGACATTAGATACTGAGGGTCTCAGTCGGTGCCTGAGTTAGCTTCCCAAAAACAGATTGGGAAGGAATGCTATTAGGGTGTGAAGAATGAATTTTTTAAGGCTCTCACTCTCCTGACTTCTTTACTCTAACCTCAGATTATAGACTCAAGGATTATCTCATCTGATCTTTGCCATGATCATGAATCCTATCTATGCATGGCTGAAAGGTACTTAGACTTCTGCTTAAAAATTTCCAGTGATAGAAATCTCACTGCTTCTCCAAGTGAGTCTATCTCACTTTTTGGATGGCTCTAGTTTTTAGCATTTTTTCCCTTATGTTAAGCTGAAATCTCTCTTACTATCAACTCCATGCTAGAAAAGATGCACAAAGTGATTTACAGAGTACTGAACTTAGAGTCAGAAGAATTGGTTTTCAATCTTTTCTTCACCTATTTTATGACAATTACTAATATTGATAATACTTTCCTCAGAGCTGTTGTAATACTCAGATGAGATCCTTTATGGGAGAGCATTTTTCAGACCTCAAAATTTCTGTACAAATGTAAATTATTATTACTTCTTATTTCTGCTCTCCAAGACCAAGTCTTCCACCCACCAAAAAAAAGCTAATTTCTCTTTCGAATATTTGAATATAGCCCTTAAAGCATTTGAATATTATTTTATATAAATAAGTCTTCCTTTCTATAGCCTAAATATCCTAAATGTTTCAATTTAGGAGTCTTAGAGAATTGCTTGTACATCGAGTGTTGTGACTTATTCAGAGTCACACTGTGTCAGAGACAATATCTGAATCCAAGACTTCCTGGATCCAAGGTTGGAGGTGACAAAAAAAAAAAAAAAAAACAGATTAAAATGTGATTGGGAAATATTTAACAAAATAAAAATATAATAAAACAGACAACTTTATGTTTTAAAACTAAGTCAGTATCACAAGGGATCCTTCTACACAGCTCAGAAGTTTTCAGTTCTATTTGAGTCTGAGACTCAACATGCTACCTTGATATTAAAAATAAATTTTATACTTCTTAACTTGGTATTAGAAAGTCAGGTGGCACAGTGGATAGAGTGCCGATCGTGGACTCAGGAGGACCTTAGTTCAAATCCAGTCTCAGAGATTTACTAGCCATGCCACCTTGGATAAATCACTTAATCCTATTTGCTTCAGTTTACTCATCTGTAAAGTATGTCGGAGAAGGAAATGGCAAGCCACTTAGTATCCTTTGCCAAGAAAATCCCAAATACAGTCCCAGAGAGCCGTCTAGCTAAAATGACTTCACAACAACAGCAACTTAAATATTTGAAGTTTTCCACAAACTGACCTCAGTTTATGTCTCTAGCCATTACTCCTCTACTCGATGGATTCCTCTATGACATCTTGATTGACCTCTCTTCCAGGATACTTTCCCTCTAACATGGCCTGAAGGTGAGTTTAAGGGTATCCTACCACATCTTGTTTCCATATACTTCTTAGCAAACCCATTAAATGAAACCCTCCATTTATTTTCATCAGTTTAATGTGTGCTATGGCCTAAATTCAGTATGGGGAAAATAAGTATCTCTGATCCTCTCAGGCTGGTTCTCTAATGAGGTCATGGGGGCAAGAGATCAAGACTTTACACCACAAAGCCAGTCTCTAAAAAAGGATGAAGCTGCTAAAAGCCAGTTTTAGCCATAGAAGAAGATATAATTCATTAATGACCATTTAAAGACCATATAACTTTTCATTGTCTCCTTTTATTGTTTTCAAAACTAAAAACCAATTCTACTCTCCCAAAGGGAATGGACTCTTTGTGCAATAAGTGACATTTATTTACCATCTCCCTATTCAGCATGCTGGGAATACAAAAACAACTCTTGCCTTTAAGAAGCTTCTGTTCTACGTGAGGGCCTGTGGCATTCACATAAATAAGCAAATACAAGGAAATATGAGATATGAAAAAAGCTTCCTTGAGGCAGTAGCACCTGAGCTGAGTCTTGAAAAAAAAAGATGAATATTTAGATAGATGGAAGGAGTGATATTCAGGCATGGGGTCAGAGAAGACACAAAAAGGATGAGGGAATGCCCAGTTGGGAAACAACTAGTACTTCTGTTTGGTTGGAATATAGAGCATGTATAGAGAAACAATATGAAATAAATAAGAAAAGGTCTAGTGGAGTCAATTATGGAGAGAAAAATGAAGAATACTTTGTACAAAGCAAAAGAAATTTTAAGTGAAAAAGCAGGTTATTGTAATGGGGGAAATCACAGGATTTAGACGCGGGACCAAAGTTTGAATTATAGGTCTGCTGCCTGGAATGAATGTGGCCTTTCCTCCCTCTGGGACTTAGTTTCCCTATTTGTAAAACAAAGGGGCTAATAAATTTATGATCCTATATCTGTTGATTTTTTTTAAAAATCTATGCAGAAGCTTATGGCATATATCCCTGTACAAAATCCATTTCAAATCTTGACATATTGCTTTTATTTTCTCACTCTCACTTCACCCCTAACAAAATGACAGGAATATGGAGTCACTGGCAAATGCCTATTAGCTCATTGATTGTTATTGTATGGTTTTAACAAGACTATCTCTGGGTTCCAGGAATAGTTAGAAGGTAAATTATTTGAGGGTAAGAAATAAAACTTATTTATCTTTGTATAATACACAAATACTAATGAAGTATTTCATTACTGAAATAAGGAATACATAAGGATTCCTTATATAAGGAACATGTAAGGACATAAGGAAAGTACTTGAATGTTTAATTATCAGATACATGTAAACAAAGTTAAAAGAGGATATGAAACTAAGATTGCCTACTACTTTATATACATATAATTATGCATATATATGTATGTATTGCATACAAATACACAGAGAGACATATATATCCCATTCTACCTGAGTCCATATCATCTTGTAATTGTGAAGTTGATTTTTTGAACCCTGGTGCCAGATTTTATATTTATTCCTATTAAATTTATTTTGTTCAATTCAGTACATTATTTGCCTTTCAAAATATTTTTAAACTCTCCTATATGACCCTATATACATAGCTATTCCTTCCAGATATATGTCACTCAAAAATTTGTCACAAATCTGCTGATGATTAGTTTGTCCACAAGATGGCATGTCTGGAACAGAGGAAAAGCTAAATTCTTAATACCTGCCTGCACTAGGTACAGATACCACATAGTATGTGCATAGAGTGCTCAAAACTTCAAAGTTGAGAACTTTAAAGGCCATCTAGTCCAATTTCTTCATTTCCCAGATGAGAATATTGATAACCAAAGAGAGCAAGTGACTTGCCTAAGATCTCACAGATCATATGTACTTTTTTTCCTTCCTTCTCCCTTTCTTTCCTTCCCAGCAACCACAAATGGCTAATACAAATTTGGTCTGCAGAAAAGATTCTGGGATGATGGGGATGTAGATCAGGCAATTCCAAACTCTCCAGATTTCACACACACACACACACAATTGTGCCTGAGGGCAAACACCAATAAGTGAAAAATAAGACTTGGAACAGAACAGGGGTCCTCTTGGAAAGACCCCAGGATGGAGGGTTAAGCCAGTGTGAAGTATAAACACCTCCAAGCTGGACTGAAACAGCAAACAAGAACCCTGGGGATAACTGGATCCCAAAGCAGCCTCAGCCAAACCACAGAAAACTTTCACCTCTCAGACAGTGTAGGGAATCTGGGGTATGAGTCTGGGAAGATTGAAGGGACCTATACTGACAAGGATGTTGTGCTACTGAGACATGGTCCTGGGTGAAAGAAACCAGCACAATTGGTGAGTGCAGAAGCAGTGGGGCAGGGATGCTGCTGGCTACAGGAATTCACAGGAAGGGAGAGTTCTTGGTTTTGGGGTTCTAGGCCAGAGGGGAAAACTGAAGTGAAGCAGGAGGCACCATCCCTCTCACCATAGGACTAAAGGAAATTACACTAATGAGATCTTAATTTAAAAAAAATGAAAAGTCAAAGAAGAAAGAATTCAACTATAATAAGTTGGTATGGGAATAGGGAAGAATGAGGTTCATCTTCAGAAGAAGAGACTGAAGTAAAAAAAGAAAAAACTTCTCCTATCCCACAGAATAATGTTTAATGATTGCCTGCCCAAAAAGAATTTATAGAAAAACTCAAAAAAGACTTCAAAAATCAAGTAAGAGAGATTGAGGAAAAACTAAAATAATAATAATAAGGACAATCCTAACCCCTCCCCCAAATCCAAGATTATGAAAAGAAAGCCAACCATCTAGAAAAAGACACCCAGTCTTAAAGCAGAAAATGACTCCTTGAAAATTAAAATTGGGCAAGGGAAAGCCAGTGAAGTTATAAGAGACCAAAAAATAATAAAAACAAAATATAAAGAAGAAAAAATAGAAGAAAATGTGAAATATAAGAAAAAATATAGATCTGAAGAACAGATCAAAAAGAAAAAATATAAGAATAATTGAACTACTTGAAAGCTATGACCCTAAAAGGAGGAAGAATCTTGATACAAAAATGCAAGAAACAAATAAAATTATCCTGAAGTAATCGAATATATATATATACATATATACATATATACACATACACATACATACCAAGAAGCGTATAGTACCCTTCAAAATCTATAAAGAAATAAGGGGGGATGGAATAGGATAAGGTTAGATATAGAAAGGTGTATAGATTAATAGGACTGGAATAAACTATTTAGATTAACGAAAAGGGGATAAAGAGGAAGGGAAAGGGTAACATAGGAAAAGATGGAGTACAAAGGAGTGTTAAATTAATGGGAGAAGGATAAGTATGTAGATTAATGGGAAGGGGATAAAGAAAAAGGGAAAGGATGGAGAGGGAAGATAAGGGAGGGATCCACAGGGAAGAGAGGCAGATGTAATAATCAGACAAGTTAACAAGTAGAGGTAAAGTAGAAGAATTAATAGGGATAGGAAATAAAATATATAAGCAAATACAATAACAATGACCAGGAGAAAAATTATTAGAAAAAAATCAGGGGAAGTAATCATCAATCTCAAACAAAGTCAAACTTTAAAAAGATACAATAAAGAGAAATCTATATAGTATGTATTCTTTTAGAAGGATATATATGCATATGCATATACATGAATGTGTTATACCATATATTGGTATATGTGTTTATGTATACATTTGTATATATATATATATATATATATATATATATATATATATATGTATATATAAATATATCCATGCTTAACTGAGCCTTCTTGAGGGAGATGGGCAAGAAGAAATGAAAAAATGATGAATAAAAGAAAATGTGCACAGCAGAGAACAAAAGAAAACCTACAAGGATGCAAAGAAAAAAAAAATGATCAGTTATGAGTTTCTGTCTCTCAATTTCTGTCTCTTTCTCAACATCCGCCTCCTGTTCTCTCTTTCCCCTCTCTCTCACGTTCTTTCCTTTATTCTCACATCTCATTCTTTCTCCTCCTCTCTATCTCTCAATTTATCTTAGGGATAATTTCATCCTTCAAAAGGTGGAGAACTCAACAAGGGAAAATTCTATGTGGAATCTTAAATCTCATCTTTTACAGGAAACCTTTCTCAAACCTTTTTGATTTTAATGTTGTTTCTCTGCTAATTACTTCCTAGGTGGATAAATATATAGTGTTTGGATAAATATGTATATAGTTTATCTATTTGCATGTTATCTCCTCAATTAGACTGTAAAATCCCTTGAGGGGTTTTGCCTCTTTCTGTATCCTCAGCAAAATACCACAGTGCCTGCCATATGGTAGGCACTTAATGTTTATTGATTCTTCTGATTCTCTGTAATAGACAAGAATTGATTGGTAGGTGCTAAATTGAAATGATGGGGGAAATAATCATTCTCTTTTAGAGTTTGTGAAAGAAAATAAGAGGAAATTTGGCCATAGTCTGACATGCCTCCTAGATTTTGGGAAAGCAGATTTTAAAAGATTCAGAGGAAAGATAAGGTTCTTTGAACTAAAATGTTATGTAGGAAATTACTGCAGAAGGCATAGGAAGTTCTAAAGAATAAAATTGTGCAGATATAAAAGAAAAACAATTCCTATGAGGAGAAAAAATATTTGTTTGAAGTGACCAATGTGGATATATAGGAAACTCACCACCTAACTTAGATTTTTAAATGCACAGAATTAGGAGAAGCAAGGACAGGTGGTACAATCTTAAAAAGAAAAAAATATCAGGACTTCTAAAGCAGAGAATGAGCTGTGTCTGGTGAGAAAAGCCAAGAACAACAGAAAGTGATTTTTTTTCTAGCTATATTGGGAGAAAAGGGAGAATCAGAGAAGGGATAGGACTTTTGCTTGAGCTGGATGGGATAACAACTGATAACAAAGCTACTTAGTTCTTATATTGCTTTTGCTTCAGTTTTCTCTACCAAGAATAACTTTTGTTCTTAAAATGATGCAATTAATATGATTAACAGGAAGTTGATGCCCCTGTTAAGTTAGGAGTTAGTATGAGAACACCAAGTCGTCCTTGATGACTTCAAATCACCTCACCCAAATGAACTACATTCTTGAATAGTCAAAGTACTCATAAATGTGATTTTGCCAAGCCACTATTAGAAACATTTGAAAGCTCATTGATTACAACAACAAAGTAAATATAACAATGCAAAATAATGGAATACTTCCCCCATCACTTTTGCAGAATTGAGACAAAAGATATAGATATAGAACAATGCAAATGTCAAAAAAAAATTATTTACTGATCAATTTTGCCAATTTTTTCTCTTTCTTTAAAAAATAGATGTTATAGGGTATGGCTCTGAGAGGGAAGGAATGCAGGGGAGATTTGAGCAATGTAAAAAACAAAAGATATTAAGAAAATTTATTTTCTTTTTTTTAAAAATAGAAGGATAGTGAAAAGAGGAAAAATATCACAAAATTAGAGAAAGGCAAATGTTCTGATTCCCCCCCCCCCAAAAAAAAGTTTGAGAACATAGACTATAAAGTATAAGTCATTAAACTTGATTTTGATTCCTAGGAAGATTCTAGAATTAATCATTGAAAAGATTCCCCCCTTCCCCAAACATCTTAAAAGGAAAAGGAACATTCCAAAGAGTAGCATGATGTTGTCAATAGGAAATACCAGAGGACCTGCATTTCCATTTTTGTCAGGATTTAAATGAGGGGCTCATTGAAGTTCTGGCTATAGTTCATCTAGATTTTAGCAAAGTTTTTCATAAAGTATTTCATGCTATTCTTGTGGAAAAGTTGAAAAGATGTGGATTAGATAAGACTAAACCCAGTAGATTCAGAACTGATTAGACCAGCCATAACTAAAGATAGGCGTTAAAGATTCATTTTCAAGTTTGCCATTAGTCTTTAATGGAATACCCCCAGGGATCTGTGCTTAATTCTGTGATGTTCCCCATTTCCATTGATGATTTAGATAAAGGTATAGATATTATACTCTTCAAGATTGCAAATGTTGACAAAATTGGGAGAAAAGCTAATACTAGAAAAATAAATCAGCTCTGTTTAGCAATAGGAGAATCAAATGATAGAGCTCTAATTCAACTGTGAGATTTCCTACCCCTTTTCAATGTTGGAGTATAATCTTAAATCATTCCAACACTTTATAATAGAAACCAAATTTGCACTCTTCACTTGGGATGATGGGTGGGATGGGTGTAAACAATTTATGGGATGAATGTAGAGAATCACTTGGTTTATTATGGGAAGGGTGAGAAGGGAGGGTACTTTGAAGAACTTAGAATTACATAGGCACATGAACTTTACTGGATCTGATATATAAAAAGAAAAAAATTAACCTAAACTATCTTATTGGCCTTTTCTAATAGACTTCAAGCACTGACATTTCTCTAGAAGACTGGAATTCTAAAATCTCAGTAATTCAGTTTTCAAAATCATAGATATAAAAGCTACAAAGCTTAAAAAAAAATTATGAAGCTAGAAAGGCCTGAGAGCTATTCTTCATCTAATCATTATTTAGTCCCTCACTTTCCTTATGCCCCATGGCAATCTGATAGCTGAAATGGAAACACAGGAGAGAAATAACTATTCTAAAGAAGGAACAAACAAGAAGGAGATTCAGGTGACCCCATTAAAGAAATTCTTGTTTTTGCTTCTGTTGACAAAGGTTGCCAGTGCCTCAGTTCCATTATCCAACTCCTTTCTGGCAAGGACACAGGAGACACTGCCAGAAACAAATGCAGGCTTTAATATGCCTCCCTGATGATGAAAGAAATATTTCTTGATTTTTCTTTCTTCCTTTTCCCTCTAGAAGATGGTAGTCCCTTCCTCATACCCTCTATAATCAAATCTTCAAAGCTATCTAAAGACTTAAAACCTTTAACTGAGCTAAAATTAGGGGACTAGTGAACTTTTACATAACTCTTTTTTTTTTTATAACTATCCAATTGACTATTTACCTCTACATGTATATATCGACTTTAATATACATTACTGGATAGTCATTTCCTATATCTAACTTTGACCTTATCAGCTTCAACTTAAATTTAGTTTTTCTATTTCTGTCCTCAGTAAAAAGAAGAAAAGAATTAAGGAAGGAAGAATTTATTAAGTGTCTACCTTGTGGATCATTTTGATCCTCATATCAACCCTGGGAAGTGAGTACTATTATTATTATTCCCTTTTTAGTTAAGGAAACTGAGGCAGACAGAGGTTAAATGACTTGCCCAGAGTCAAACAGCTTCTGTGTCTAAGGCTGCATTTGAATTTTGGTCTTCCTGACTCCAGACCCAGTGCTTTATCCACTGTGACATATGTAAGAGATTTGGATAAATTTTCTCCCACCTTTAATCTTAACATCAAGTGCCCAAGAAAACTTTTCTTTCATTATTCTTTACACAATAACTTACCTCAAATTGGAGTTGAAATGGTTATTACCAAGAATTCAGGGACAGAGCTCAAGTAGAAATTGCAACTTTAGTAAACAGCTAAATTCTTGACCTGCAGAAATTCCAAATGAGATTCTCAGACTAAGAAGAATCCCAAGCACATAGCCAGAAAAAAAATCCAAGGTTTAACGATAAGATCTTGGCAGAACAGATGAGACATGTTGATGCATGAAGTACAGCTCGGTGGGATAAGCAAGTTAAACTGGATAGACTGTGCTGTTGTCAAGGCTCAATGAGGATCTAAAAAGAAAACAGTTATTGGGTTAAAAACTAGGACAGGAGTTTAGTGAATCCAGTTTGCATCCTACACTTGGAAGATGCAGTTTAGTAGAGGTTAAAAGTGACAAAGTCTTAACTGAAACTCATTGATATGGAACACAAGATAACTGGAAAAATTCTTTGATTTCTCATTTAATTTCCACTTGCCTAAATGTGTTCTATCTGTGTAAATCAGATGGCAATATTTTCCACACAATTTGTTATGAAGGAGTCGTAGTCTTTAGCTTTTTAAACATGTGTAACACTGAATTTTTAATAAGTCTGAAGGAGCTAATAAATGTTGGATATTTGATGGCTAACAAGTCTCTATATTCTCCTCTCCTTTTGTGATATAAAACCTCTTCTCTGGCAAGAAATATTAAAATATTTTCTAATTCTTGTACTAGTAAGCAATTAATTGGAGAAAAGTATTGGCTAATTTTAGGCAATTCAAACTAATGCCATCTAGAAAACCTGATGGGCTTGAAGCATTGCTGAAATTTGAGAGCTCAAACCTAGAGTCTCTTCATTAAATGAGTAAAAAGTATACATTCTCCCTACCTAGACATACCTGACTCTTAGGAAGAAACTGACAAAATATTGAAGGTTTCCACTGACCATTCAAAAGAACTGAGGATTGAGGTCAAAGATAAAAAAGGACCTCAATAAATAAATGCACAAATAAATAAATAAAGGGGAAAAAAGCTGTGTGGTTCTGGGCGAGTCACTTAACCTTAATTAATTCCAAAAAAGTGAAGGGGGGGAGACTTCATACAAAATAGATGCTCATTGAATGGAGAACTGCTAAACAAATACAGGAATGTGATCAAACATTACTAAACAGAAAGAAACAATAAATATTAAGAATACAGGGAGGGAAGGGAAGACATAAATTGATACAAAGTTAAGTCAACAGAACCAGGAAAAATATGTCCACAATAACAACAATATGTACAAAAAGAAAAATGACAAAACAAATTACAATTGAAAGCTATGTAATTTTAATGACTAAGCTTGATGGGGAAGAGAAGATATGAGAATGCACCTCTCTTCTAGGTATAAAATACAAAATATGTTCCCAAACGTGTCTGATGTGTTTACCATTTTAGGGGAACTTTCTTTCCCTCCCTTCTCTGACTCTTTTTTTCTTTATTCTTTGTTGTAACAGATGATTCTCTGAGTCCAAGATAAGGGAGGAATATGTTAGGAAATGAAGATGATATAAAAACAAAAGATATTAATAATTTTAAGTACAAAAACTAGAATTTAACATTTAAAAACAAAATAAAAAGAACTGGAATGTTTAACTTGGAGAAGAAAAAAATTACAAGGATCATGATAGTTGTCTTCATATATTTGAAAGACCATCATGAGAAAGAAGTACTGTCCTCAATCTAATTAGTCTTAGTAGAGAAAACTCAGAGCAATGGATAAAAGCAGATTTCTGTTCAATGTGAGAAAAAATTTCCTAATAATATAAGCTGTCCAAAAGAGCCTCAGGATATAGGTTCACCTCTCTGTTTCCTGTCACTGGAAAGTGTTCCAGAAAAGACTGAATAAACTTGTTTGGAATATCATAAAGAAGAGACAGTACTGAACTTTTCAGGAAAATATGCAATCAGAAAAAATCAGCCAAAACCACTTCCTACTTGTCTGATTCTTGGCAAGACATTCAGCCTCTCTAAGCCTCAGTTTCCTCATTTGCAAAATGGGAATAATTATAGCACTGACTACAAAAGATTTTTGTGAGGAAGAAGAAGAAGAAGAGAAAAAGGAGGAGGAGGAGGAAGAGGAGAAGGAGAATTCAGGATAATCAATGAGTATATATGAAGTGTCTTTTATGAACAAGACACTATTCAAGGACTAGGAATGCAGATTCATAAAATAAAACAATTTCCATTTCAAGGAGCCTACATTTTAATGAGAAAACTAGTATGTGTGTGTGTCTATATCTACATCTACATAAATATGAGAGGGTTAAGTGTGAGTTAAGGAGGAAGGGCACCAGCATTGGGAAACAAGAAAAGCTTCATGTAGAAGGCAGTATTTGAGAGGTATCATGTAGGAACAGAACAATTCTAAAAAGATGAGGAAAGAATGCATTATCATTATGGGTATAGTCAGTTCAAAAGAAAGATGGTGAAAATAGAGTATTGTGTATAAGAAACAATAAATAAGTTTGACTAGATTTTAAAGTGCAGGAGGGGGAGTAATGTATATAGAGGATGAAAAGGTAGACTGGGTCAAGGTTGTCGAGAACTTTGAAAGCCAAAGGAAAATATATTTTATCCTAGAAGCAATGGAAAGTTATTTGAGTTTGCTGAGTCAGAGAATCACATGGTGAGATCTGTGTTTCAGGAAAATCATTTTGGCTGCAGTGTGGAGGATGGCTTGAGGCAGGGAAACAAATTAGAAGGCCATTAAACTAAGGTAAGAAGTGATAAGGGCTTGAACTAAGGTCATAATAGAATCAGTTGAGGATAAAAGGTGTTTTGTAGGTAAAATTAGCAAAATATAGCAATTTTGTGTTTGGCAACATATGGGCTAAGATGAAAAGTTAAAGATAACAACAAAGTCAGGAACATGAAAGACCATAAAAATTATGGTACCTTTGGAAGAAATAGGAAAGTTTGGAAGAAGGATAGTTTTGAAAGGAAAAGGAAAGGATTTCATTTTGGTCATGATGAGTCTGAGATGTTTATGCAACATATAATTTGAAATGTCCAATAGGCAATTGTTAATGTGATATTGAAGCCAAATAAAGCTCAGAGGAGAGACTGGGGCTAGACACACACACACACACACACACACACACACACACCCCTACACGTGTTGATACATGTATACATTTTACTCATGTGTGTAAGTAACCCAGAAAGATATATAAATACACATAACAAATAAATATATGCATGTATGTATTTATAAATCATCTGCATAGAGGTAAATAATTAAATAAAAGGTAATAATAAATTAAATTAAAGAGGTAAATAATTAAAAATTAAAGCTAAAGAGATAGATATCAAAGTAGATAAAGTGCTAGTCCTGGAGCTTCAGATCATTATTAGTTATATGACCTTTGCCAAGTCATTCAAACTCTGCCTTTCTCAGTTTCTTCCACAGTAAAATGGGATTAGTAGTGCCTATATCCCAAGGTTGTTTCTAGACCCAAATGAGATAATACTTGTAAAGCACTTAGCATGGTGTCTGACCCTCCTTCCTTCTTTTCTTCCTGCCTTTCTGCTTTCCTTCCTCATGAGGTGACTGAGAGAAAAATGTATAAGAGGAGAAGAAAAGAGGTCCCAAATCAGAACATTAAAAAATCACCACAATTAGAAAGTGTTATATGGATGATGAATCAGCAAAAGAGTCTAAGGAAGAAAGGTCAGACAGTAGGAAGAGAATTATGAGCATCATAAAAAGCCAGAAAGGAGAGGGTATCCAAGAGAAGAGACCAACAATATAAAAAAAAAAAAATGCAGTAGAAAAGGCAAGAAGAATGAGGATTGGGAAAAAGACATTAGATCTCGCAAATTGGAGAACCATTAAAGAACTGAGAAATAAGTGGGAAAGAAGTAGAGGCAATGTGTATAGGTAGATTTTTCAGGGAGTTTGACTAAGAAAGGAATGAAGAATATAGGATAACTGCTTAAGGGAATGGTATGGTCTATTAAAGATGTTTTTCTTTTAAGGATGGCAGAGGAGATAGACATGTTTGAAGTTGGTAGAGAAGTAGGTAGGGAGAAGATTGAAAATTAGAGGTGGGTTGTGATTATTTGGATAATATGCTGGTGACAAACATCACTGCTAAAAAGTAAGAGGGGATGAGATCGAGAATATAGGTAGAAGATTTAACCTTAGTAAGGAGAAAGGGAACTTCATCAATATAGAAGATTAAAGGAAAAGAATAAAGAGTAGGGAGTTATATCAAGAACTGATATGAGAAGGGAAGAGTTCACAATAGATAGTCTCAGTGTTATATAAGGTTCTCAGCTGAGACAGTAGAAAAGAAATTAACAGAGAAGACATTTATTAAGCTTTTATCGTATACAAAGCACTGTGCCAAGGGAGAGGCCATTGGATTTGCCATGTAAGTCATTAGTGGCTTTTCAAAGGATGCTGAAAAATGCAACATACCCCATCTATTTTAACTATCTTTCCTGTACTTGACCCCAGTAGAATATAACCTTCTTGAGAGTAGAGGCTGCTTTTCATTTTTTTTCTTTTTGACTCTAGTACCTGGCACAATGACTTAACCAGAGTAGGTCCTAAATAAATGTTTATCTTACTTTTCTATTTGTATCCCCAATGTTTTGCAATAGTGTTTTGCATGTGGTAAGAGCTTATTAAATGCTTTATTTCTTCACTTATCCATAGATGGGTGAAAAAAAGTTTATGTCATTTGGAGTCTACAAATCATAATTTGAAAAATCCCAGCCTGTTTCAATTTGTTTCAAATAGGTAAGACAATTTCTATAGTGGAATGACTGTGCTTAGAAAGTAGCAATTTGTTGAAATATGTGAATAATTAAAACACCACAATGAAAGTAGTATGTATATACATCCTTTGGGAATGCATACTATCAGAAAGTATTTTACAATATAGGCTTAAAGAAGAAAATAAAAATTAGTTCAACTTTTGCACTATGAATACATAATAAATATTCCATGGTGTTGGTTGGGAAAAATACAGAAATGTAATAAATGCCCACCAAATATTAATAGAAAATCAATGGAAAGATGAAAGGAGCCCTGATTGAAGAGAAAAGGGAACAGTGCCAGCAGAAAATGAATGAAGTTGAGTATAGCTCTCAGTTCTCAATGCTAACTGAAAACCAATGACAATTCAAATCTAACCTTTCCAATATTTTAACTTTTATAGGGCCATAGAGTTAGACCTGGAAGAAACCTCAGATGCTATCCAGTCCAATATGTTCATTTTACAGATCAGGAAACTGAAATCTAGAAAAGACACACAACTGATGAAAGTTGAAAATGGATTTGAATTCTATTTTTAAGGCTTAGTCAAGCTAGATTTACTGTTCCTCTTCACTGTAAGATTTACTCAGATCACTTGGGCCACAATTTTATTATTTTTTAATACTCATTTTCCTTAGTTACATGTAAAAACAATTTTTTTCCTTTTTAAAAAAGGATTCCTCCTTCTTCCCTACCTCACTCTCCCATTAAGAAGGTCCATGTGAAGTTGTGCAAAACATTTCCATAAAAGTCATGTGCAAAAGAAAACATACATCTACACACACACACACACACACACAAACCCTCAAGAAAAAAAGGAAAGTTTTGTTGTTGTTTTTTAAAGGATGCAATCAGTCTATATTCAGACAATCAGTTCTTTCTTTGGCACTTTTCATCATAAGTTCTTCAGAATAGTCATGGATCACTATCTTGCTGAGAATAGCAAAATCAAGATCAGTCAGCTTTGCTATTACTTTGTACAGAGTATATTTTTCTTTGCTTGAACTTATAGAGGATTTTTCAGAGTTTTTCTGATAGCATCATGCTCATTATTTCTTTTAGAATAACAATATAATTTTTTTCCTGTGATTCAGGCAACCTCAGGATTTGTAACTTTGTATTGCATTGTAATTTTTGAATCATAACTCCACCACTGCAACTTCACCCACTACCCACATGAAGGAGAAATTTGTCTATAGATTTAACTTTTTTCTAGTAATTAACCCTATACCTTTGTCAACCCCTTTATCACCCATTTCTCAGAGGTATCTCATCTCAATGATTTAAACTATTATAGTAATTTCCATTACTTGAAGGCTACTCTAGTTGCCTGGGAACCTTTGTCTTGAAACTCAAATCACAAGGTTTGGCTGTGGTTACAGAGATTTCAGAAGGCAAGCTCCTAATGATATAATCAATAGCCTATAAGAAGACACACCTATATATAAGAAGACATACCTATATTTAAGATTTTGCTTTGCCACCTTGCCAATTGTTATTTTTAAAAAAATGACCCTGTCAGCCATCACTCAGGGTTTATAGTCCTTAAGAGGCCATTGACCCAATTTATTGATTACTGCTAGCCTAAATTAATAAATGACACTCAGAACCTTGTCTCTCAGTTTATCTTAATTTTCAAACACAATAGTTGATCACACAAGCAATAAGTGGCTGAAATAGGATTCAAATCTAACTTCTCTGAATATAATTTCAATGTTCTTCCCACTATCTCATAAATCTCTTTTGTCTTTTAATTTTCCCCTTTGAAAAGCAAGTGACAAGCAAAGCCCTAGGAGCTAAATATGGATCCTGGAAAGAAAGAACATCCTGATAGGAGCAGCATGGATTTTCTGAAAAAAAGGCAAACTTACTGTGTATTTGCAGTCATTCATAGCTACTCTGACAGTTGTTTTGGAGTCATAGGCTTTAGACTAAAAGTAACTCTGGGAGATCATCTAGTCTCTATTAGGGGAGAAAGAACTAAATATTCCAGGAAAGCCTATTTTGAACATGCATGTTCCAGGTTAGTGTTTCCAAAGGTAGGCATCCTTAGTAGAAGTGAAATAGGGACAATTACCAGTGATTTCTGATTTACTTACAGAAGAAGTTAAAGATTCCCAAGAGAAGTTGAGAGAATAGAACAAATGAGATGGATGAGTATCCTGAAGAGAGTTGTGGTTCAAAGACCCATGCCCAAGATATGGCAGTGATATCTTTGGGTTGGGATATGTTCTGAGGAAAAGGGCTCAAGAACATCCTTTACTTTTCCTTCTCCTCTCTGTGATCCAACAGGCATGGTTTATCCTAGTGAAGTTTCCTTGATGTAACAGATGTCCATGAATGAATAAAAGGGTCACTGAAGGGACAAGATGTAGTTCAGAGTAGATGGAATGGATAAAAAGGGAGAGAAAGCTAAATTACTCTTCTTTTGCTTCTGTTTTCTCTGACAAGGAAAATGAGGATAGAATAAAAGTGATTAATAGAGAATGAAAACTCAAGATTAGTGATCAGGAGGTAAGAGAACACCTAATTGCTCTCAGTGAGTTCAAGTTGTTACATTTGGTTGAATTACATTCTAAGGTACTGAAAAAACTGGTAGATGTGGATGGCTAAGAAAGAGTATTTGACAAATTTTGTCAATTCTAAGGAAAAGCAAATATTGTCTTCATTTTCCAAAATTAGTAACGGGGTGGTGTCTGTGGACTATTAAAAAGTAAGATATATTTCTATTTTAGAAAAAAAAAATTCTACATTAAACAGAAAGTAAACAGATTGATAAGCTTTTGTAGAGCAATACAATGGTCACAAAAAACCCATAATGGCTTCATCAAGCAAAGGTTATGACAGACTAACTCCATTTCCTTTTTTTGAATGAGTGACTAAATTGTTAGAATAGGGAAATGCTGTATTTTATTTAAGTTTATTTTAGCATGCTTACTTAGGTTTCAGTAAAACATTTGGCCAAGTGCCTTATATTACCTTGCAGAAAAGGTTGTGAGATGTGGGCTAAATGGGAGTCCACTTAATGGATTTGAAATTACTGAATTTCTTTTTTTTTTCCCCCCTCTCTTTTTTTTTTTATTTTTAAAGCTTTTTATTTTCAAAACATGTGCATGGATGAAACTACTGAATTTCCATATCCAAAAAATAGTCATTAGTAAATCCATGTGCACTTGGAGAGAAGTCTTAGGTGGGTTACCTGGATTTTCCTTTCAGCCTGTACTGTTTAGCATGTGAAGGCATAGAAAGTATGTGTCACATTTGAAGATGACATGAAGCTTTAAGGAAGAGTCAATACATTGAATGGCAGAATTATAATCTAAAAGAGACTGGCCATTACCTTAGGACAATAAGTCACATTGAAAAAGAGTTTATTTAATAGAGAAATCTTTTAAATTCTATCCTTGAATGAAAAAAAAAAGCACTTCACAAGTACAAAATGAACGTGTTGTAAGTTGAGAAACAGAGTTGAGCAAAGAGAGGTGTTTCAATAAACTGAAATTTCAAAATGAGTCAACAGTGTTGCAAAATCGCATGCAAAAAAAAAAAAAGGCATAGCTTGTAACCAAAATAAGAAATGTAACAGTTTAATTATGCTCTGATTTAGTCAATCAACTAACCATCAGTAAATATCACATTTAAGATAATCATAGAGAAGGGATACATTAACAAAGGGATTGGGTTGGGGGGAGGACTAGAGAAATGATCTATGAGGATTAGTTGAAGAAATTGGTTACGTTTAGTCTGGAAAAGAGATTTAGGTAGGACATGATGATAGTCTAAGTATCTGCATTACTCTCACATGAAAGAACAATTAGTTTTTTTGTATTTGGCCCCAGAGAGCAAGAGGAAGAACAAGACGTGAAAATTGTATTAAAGCAGATTTAGATTAAATTTCCTAACAGCCAAAACTATCCAAAAGTGCAATGGGCTGCTTTTGGGGGCGCTGTTCTTCACTCGTGGTCTTCAAGCAGAGGCCAAAAGATCATTTGCGTGGTAGAGAAAATCCTTGATCAATTATGAGATAGACTAGATTACATTGGAGATCCCTTCCCAATCTGGGATTTGGTGATCTTGTTTATTTGCAAAGAGCTCAAAGTTAAAGGACCTAACTCCAAACCTCTCTGATTTTTACTCTTCTGATGTTGGACAAGATTACTTAGCTTCCCTGGGTTTCAGTTTCCTAATATTTAGTCAACTCAACAAGCATTTATTAAACACCTTTCTTAAGGGTACCAAAAAAAAAAAAAAAAGACAAAAAAACAGGAAAAAAAACCTACTTCTTGTCCTCAAGGATTGAACATTTTAATGAAGGAGCCAAACAAGATAGATTTGGGATCATTTGAAGGCACTCAACAGATGCAAAGCATAGCATTATGAAGGACCAGGAAGGACTTCTTGCAAACAGTGTATTTTTTCCGCAGTTTGAGGGAAGAGAGGGGGCGGAGAGATGAGGAGACCAACATCCAGGGAAAATGCCCAGATTTAGGAGGTATAGTATCATACAGAGGGAAAGCAGGGAGTTCAGAGTATATTGTAGGAAATAAGGTTTAAGAATTCTGACTGAAAAGATAAATTTTTTTCATTGTTTTTTTTTCAGTCCTATGCACTTTTGAGATGATCTTGGCAAAGACATTGCAGTAGTTTGCTATTCCTGCTCCAACTTATTTTACGTGACGGTCAGGAAGACTCATCCTCCTGAATTCAAATCTGGCCTCAAACACTCAGTGGTTGTGTAACCCTGGGCTAATCACGTAAATGAGGATCACGTGAGGATGAGGAAACGGAGGATAACGGGGCTCAAGGGGCTTATTCGGGGTCCCCCAGCTAGATGTCGGACGTCACGTTCGCACGCAGGAGGATTGCTCTTCCTGGCTCCTGGCCCGGAACTAGCCGCGGCGCCGCCGCGTCCTCCTGAACAGAAGGGGCTATTTTACGACAGGCTTTACATGTCAAACAAAGGACTTTACGTTTCATCTACAAGTACGTGGAAGCTACTGGAAATAGAAGACCGTGACACGGCCAGAGCTGTGCTTCAGGGAAATCAGTCTGAAATCCGACAAAAGGAAGGCCTTGGATTAAATGACCGCCAAAATCCTCTCCTTCTAAAATTCTATAATCCCTATGTTCTCCTCTCTCTAAATCTTGTCATTTTACTACCTTCAACGAAAGCGCAGAGAACTGAGAAAGCAAAGGGCTTAAGGGCAAGCCTCCCCGGGGTCCGACCTCCGCCGCAAGCAAGCGGAAATCCATCTAGAAATTCGTTAAGCCCCGCCCCCAACTACGGTCCCTCCCAGAAGCCACGCCCCCGCTCCCATCCTCCAACCCCGGCGCTCCTAAATACGAACCACGGAGATGGAGGCCTCCGGATTTCCTAGAAAAGCTCCGCCCCACTAGCTCCTCTTCCCCGTCCCCGAGTCCCATTGGCTGTGAGTAGGCGGGCGGGGCGTGAGCATCTCAGGACCCACCCCCTCTCCCGCTTCTCGACCACGCCTCTCCCCGGCGCTGTGCGGCCAGCCCGCGTGGTGCGACGGGGTGTCAGTACGGAAGGGAGCCCCCGGGCCGCTCCCGGAGCTGGCGCCTCCCCTCCGTGCCGCCGCCGGGCACTCTGGCGGCCCGTGGGTAAGCGCCCGTCAGCCCTTGGAGCGGGGGTCGCCCGCGGCCCTGTATCACCCGGTGGGTGAGGCCGGCTTACCCCCGTTTGTGGTCCGGTCGGTGGTCCCTCCGCGGCGGTGGGTGAGTGAGGCAAAGCCGTGTGCTGTCCTTTATCCTGTCAGGCACTGATGGAGCCGGTAAATCGTTCAGTGAGTCAGTCAGCGCCCCCTGCCGGGGGGCGGTTCGCGCAGTCACGTTGCCAGGTTCGGCCTTGGTCACTCGCAGGTCGGCGGATCGCTCGCTTGGGTCGATGGGCTCCGTCAGCGGTCATTGTTCTCTCGGTCAGACCGAGTAGGTCAGTCTCTTCTCAGCCTGCCGGCCGGACGGAGCACTGCTCAGGCGGCCCTTCAGCCGGAGGCTGGTTCCCTCTCAGCGAGTTACACGGGGCCCCCCTCCCCCCAACCAGTCACACTCTGGTTAGTCAGCCAGTGTTGGGACCATCCCTCGGGTCAGCCCCGCTCAGTTCTTCCGCGGAGTCAGTCAGTGGATTGGTCGTTGAACAATTTCTTTCTTCATTCTTGAAGGAACTCTTAGCGGGTCAGTCAGTCTTCCCCTCCCCCCAAAACCAGTCAGTCAGCAGTTGTTACAAACATCTGTCCATCCTAAAGAAGAAAATACGGCAAACCTATACTGGAAGCAGATCTAGTTTATAAAATAAAGAAGAAAGGAAATTGTTGATACGGAGGTTAACTGATCGATCCACTTGGGATGATTTCCAGACTAAAGGAGTAGCCTCTGACAGGTGATTAACCCCACCGACTCAGCTGACCAAAAGAAATGGCCGCATCGGTCCTGTGCAAAAGGGAAAATATCTGTGCGTACTAAGGTGGCATAGTGGAATGGGGATCAGGAAGACTCATCCTCCTGAATTCAAATCTGGCCTCAAGCACTCAGTAGCTGTGTAACCCTGGGCAAATCACGTAATCCTGCTTGCCTCAGTTTCCTCATCTGTAAGATGAGCTGAAGAAGGAAATGGCAAGTCACTCTAGTATCTTTGCCAAGAAAACCCCTAATGGAGTCTTGAAGATCAGACACAGTTGTAGTGACTAAACAACAACTATATATAAATACATGTATATCATTCTCTCTGAGTTTTTTTACTTCTCTTTTCATCATTAGTACTCTGATCAGAGTTCCTAAATCTTTTTGGAATTGGAATTGCTCAGAATTCTTAAAATTGTCTTTGTGGTATTGTTGTCTTATAAATTGTTTTGTCTTTCTATTCATTGCATCAATTCGCACAACTCTTTTCAGGTTTCTTTGAAAATATTTTTTTTTCCTGATGCAATTGGGGTTAAGTGACTTGCCCAGAGTCATACAGCTAGCAGTGTTAAGTGTTTGAGATTAGATTTGAACTCCTGTCCTCCTGACTACAGGACTGGTGCTCTATCCACTGCACCACCTAGCTGTCCCCCTTTATCCATTTCTTAAATCAAATGCTCTCATATGTATGTATATATATACATATACATATATACACATATATGTATGTATACACCCAAACACACACATACATATATATGTATGTATACACACACACACACACACACATCATACCTTTTTCAACTATTCCCCAATTGATACTCTTCATCCTCAGGTGAAAAGCCTCAAAAGAAAAACCTATAAACATTTTAGCATATCCTTAGTATTCATTTTGTTTAGAATTAATCCCTCCCTCAATCCAACCTCCCTCTAATTCTTCTTCCTACCCTTTCTGTCCTATTTCTATATTGAGTGAAATGTATTTATAAACCCAGTTACATGTATGTGAATGATTTTTATCAATGACTTGTACATCTAATGGTGTTAGGACAGTTTTTTCAATGAACACCAATTAGAGATTAGATAAAGTTTCTATTCGAGTCACTTAAAAATGACTTGGGTTACCTAGGTGGCACAGTGGACAGAGGACCAGCCCTGAAGTCAGGAGGACCTGAGTTCAAATGTGATCTCAAACACTTAATACTTCATGGCTGTATGACCCTCAGCGAGTCACTTAACCCCAATTGCCTCAGCAAAAAAAAGAAAAAAAGTTTCTCTCCAGATGTGTGTATTTTTCCCTCCTTTGAGCATGACATTCAAATAGCAGCAGCTTTCCCATTTTGTATAGCTTTCTACTCACTTATTCCAGTTGAGACCTGTTGAAGACTTAAAAGGCCAAGGTCTCCTATTGCATCCAAGGCCATATCTAGTCATCCTGATCTGTATCTGGTCACTGGACCCAGATGGTTTTGAAGGGGAAAGGGCCTGACATGAGTTAGCATCACTTCCCTGACGTCATGATCCTTTTGGAGAACAAAGGACAAACAACAGCACACTTATCCCAATAACCTTACTTTCTCTTCCCAGCTACCAGATTCCTCTTCCCATCTCTTTCTATTCTTTCAAGATCTTCAAGACATAATAAAACCATTCCCAAGACTTGTTTAATAAAATTCTTTTTATGACCATTGGTGATCATAGGGTTCAGAGGAGACACTTCTATCATCCCATATTAGAACATAAGCAGAGTACTCTTGTTTAGTCCCTTATTTAGGGGGACTTTATTTATTAGACCATAGATCATGGTTTGTTTGGGAGTTTTTTATGCTTCTTTTATGCACATTTTTATGTTTCTTTCACTCCTGTGTTTAAACTTCAAAGTTTCTACACAGTTCTGGTCTTTCCGTTAGAAACAGTTATCTTCTATTATCTATTTCATTAAAAGTCCATTTTCCCCCCTGTATAATTATATTCAGTAAAACTGAGTAAGTTATTCTTTCCTTTAAGTCTATATCTTTTGCTTTCTGGAATTTTCAGTTTTATAGTGATGACTGCTAAATCATGTGTGATTTGACTTGATTCCTAGGTACTCGAATTCTTTCTTTCTGGATGCTTGAATTATAATTTTTTTTTTTTCTGATGAAGATACAATGGATTTTGGCTATGATGTTCCTGGGAGTGTTTTCACTTTGAGGTTTCTTTGAGGAGATCACCAGTAGATTCTTTCTATTTTGACTTTGTCTCCTGTTTTTAAGAGATCTGGGAAGTTTTCTTTATGGGTTTCTTAAAATGCTGTACCAGATCAATTCTGATGGATGAGGCTGTTTTCAACTGCAAGATGATTGAAACCAGTTCCAATGGTCTTGTGATTGAGAGAGCCATCTACACCCAGAGAAAGGATTGTGGGAACTGAGTATGGGTCACAGTATCGCATTCTCACTCTTTTTGTTGTTGTTTACTTGCATTTTGTTTTCTTTCTCATTTTTTCCCTTTTTTATCGGATTTTTCTTGTGCATCATGATAATTGTGGAAATATGTATAGAAGAATTGCACATGTTTAGCATCATGATAATTATGGAAATATGTATAGAAGAATTACACATGTTTAACACATATTGGATTACTTGCTATCTAGGAATGGAAGGTTGGGATAGTTGGAATAGTTGGAATAGAAAGAAGGGAGAAAAAATTTGGAACACAAAGTTTTACAAGAGTGAATGTTGAAAATTACCTATACATATGTTTTGAAAATAAAAAGCTTTAATAAAAAAAGAAATATTGTATAAGACTGGTTTTTTGTAGTCATGGCTTTCTGGTAGTTGTATGATTTTTAAATTTGTTCTCAGTCAGGATTCCAGGTCAATTGTTTTTGCTATGAAATATTTTATATTTTCTTTTTTTTTAGTCTTTTGACTTTGTTTTTTACATTTATCTATTGGCTTCAATTTGATCCATCCTAATTTTCATATTTGTGGCCTGGACAAATCTGTTGATTCCTTTTCCAATTCTTTCTTTCTATATCCCTCATTTTTTTTCCATTATTTTCCCTCAAGCACTCTCATTTCATATATAAAACCATTTTTCAAAATTCTTGTTTCATCTCTTCAAGGAATCCTCTTTGAATTTGTTCCCAAGGTATTTTTCTTAAAGATATTGCTAAGTGTTTTAGAGGCATTCTTTTCTGGGTTTGTATCTTGATTATCCCTGTCACCATCATAGCTTTTTATGGTGGAATTTGTTCTGTTTGCTCATTCTTCCAGATTACTTTCTGACTTCAGATCTGATGTAAGGGCTAAGCTCTGCACCCTTTTGTAGGGAAGCTCCGGACTGTTCCTACTCTTGCTTTCATGGGAATATTGAATACTGTAGAGATCCTACAGGGATCACTCAGGCTGGGAACATTCAAGCTACCAGTGATCTGATTCAAGGCAAAATCTGATTCCTGACCCACTAATCTAAACTCTTCAAGTGCCTTATCCTGAGCAAGAGGTCCTACTGCTGCTGGACTCAGCTGGTAAGCTGCACTGGTTCCCTTTGGCCTGGGATTCCTATCCTAATTTCTCTACAGGCTTCAGACTAGACTGGAAGTTGGAACTGAAGCCCTGCTCTGCTCCTGGGCATCTCAGCCACACTGCTTGCTACATTTGCTCCCCTCTTGGTACACAGCCCCTTTCTTAGAACCCCAGCCCTGGGCACAAATCTCTGTCCACCAAGGATCTTTGACTTAACTTGGATTATAACAAAGCCTCCAATTGGTACCATTTCCTGCATCCTGGTGTCCTCTGGAGGGCTACCTCCTCTTGCCCTAGTTTATTATCTCCCTGCTTCCCAGAGGGTTTTCCTGACCAGATGTATCCCTAGTGTCCCCAGACTTCTCTGTCTGCTTCTCTATACATATCTTGGCCAGAAAAATGAACTCACAGAGACATTTTTTTTTTTTTTTTTTTTTTTTTTTTTTTTTTTTTGGTATTTCTCCATCAGGATTCAGTCTGGTACATTTTCTAGGTCTGTTTGGAAGAGTTGGTCATGGGGCTTGTACTTCTGCCTGCTACTTTGCCATGTTGGCTCTTCCCCCCAAGATATGTATATTTTTATCAAAAGAATATGCAGATTTCAAGTTTTACTTTATGCTAAATTAATTATTAAAATCCATAGTTCAAAATTTAGTTCTTTGGTTATATGCTTAATTTTATATGATCTTTTATTTGAATTATTGAAAATGAACTACTTTAGTCTGAGATCTGGCTCATCAAAAAAGCAATCACAATTCCCAGAAAAAAACAAAATTGTAGATCTTAACACAGCCATGATTGAAGCAAGTAGTTTGGGTGCTGAGGACTCCAGAGTGTCCAGGACAATAGTGAAAAACTTCCCAATAAAAACAAAAGTGAGGAGCTCATGAAAATTAGACAACAGGTGAAGAAAAAAAAATTTCATCCAAATGTGATGTGAGACTAGAGCTCAGAAGATTAGAACTGGATACAGAAATCGGAAAATCAGTTGCATAGAAATGATAATTGAATCCACAGAAGCTAATCATTAAGGGAGAAATAAAAAGGGGAGAACGCTCAGGATGGAGCTTTGAGGGATACCTGTAGTTAGTAGTTATGACTTAGATAAAGATCTAACAAAGGAAACTAAAGAGCAGTCAGACAGATAGGAGTAGAGGACCAGGAAAGAGCAGTGTCATGAAAATGTAGAGAGGAGAAAATATCCAGGAAAAGAATGATTGACAGTGTCAGAAGGTGCAGAGAGGTCAAAAGGGATGAGGATTGAGAAAAGGCATTCTATTCGGCAATTAAGAGGTCACTGACAATTTCAGGGAGTAGTTTCAATTGAAAAATGAGGTCAGAAGGGTTTAGAACAGGAGTGAAAGAGGAGGAAGTGGAAGCATTGAATGTTAACAGCTTTCTCAGAAAGTTTGGCTGAGAAAGGGAGAGAGATAGTACAATAGGATCAATTAAAGGATTTTATTTTGTTTTTTAAGGATAAGGGAGATATGGGAAAGATCTAGTAAGAAGAGACCGATAGTGAAGGAGAAAAGGGATGATGGAAGGAATAATCTGCTGGAGAAGCTAGAATAGAGTAGAATTGAGAGTGCATATAGAGGTAATTACCTTGGCAGGGAAAAGGGCTACTTCTTCAAGTGAAACATATGAGTCATTTGAGTTGAAGAATATAAGAAAAGAAAGAGATCTTATGGAATATCTTTAGTTTGTCCATATTGAGAATAATAATGTAATATCTTTCTTAAAGCATTTTTTTTTCTTTTAGGCTTACTTTAATTATTTCAGTACACAGACATGGACCTCCAAAAATCACCTCAGGAAACAGTACTTATTACAGGAGGAGGTGGCTACTTTGGTTTCCGGTCAGTACCTATAGAGGGGGGGAAAAAGACATTCATGGATTTCTTTCCTAAGTTGTTGCTTTTAATGGAAGAATAGAAAAAGTATAGCTGGGAGTTGTAATAATTTTGTAATACAGACTATCAGTTATGAGGTCATAGTAGTAATTTTGTATGTGAACTCACTACAAAGACCACCTTGGACAGTAAAATCCATTAACACATGTGTGTTCCACTTCCAAAAAAAGTCAGTATTTGAAAATCTAATTAACAAAGTAAATATAATTAGAAGTGTTTGTGTTCACATCAAAGGATTTTTTTAAAATAGATACCATAATAGCTTTTAGTTTTTTATTTTTTAAACTGAGAATGGAGGAGGAATACTGAAGAAAAGAGAAAATGGGGATGAAAGCATTAAGAACCATTACCTAAAGAACATCACTTGAAAGGAAATGCTATTCTGTAGTCATAAAATAAGCCAGTGATACAAATTTACAAATTATGTATTACTTTTCACATATTCAATATGTAAATGAGGTAAATCTGTAATTCCAAGAAAATTTTATTTAATTCACATTTCAAACATTAATCATTTGTTAATTTTACTAGAGACAGCATTGTAATTAATACTTGTGATGTTTTCTCCTTCTCATTTCAGTTTGGGTTGTACACTATGCAAGAAGGGTATCACTGTGATTCTGTTTGATATCAACATTTCTATTCAAGATATTCCCCGAGGGATGAAGTTGATATGTGGAGATATTCGCTGCATCGCCGATTTAGAGAACGCTTTGCAAAATGTTACTTGTGTTTTCCATATTGCTTCCTTTGGCATGTCAGGAAAGGAGCAACTGAATCATAAGCGTATTGAAGATGTCAATGTAAAAGGCACAGAAAATGTACTCGAGGCTTGCAGAAGGAAAGGAGTGTCAAGATTGGTTTATACTAGTACTTATAACGTGGTGTTTGGAGGCCAAGTTATAATGAATGGGGATGAATCTTTGCCCTATCTACCTCTTCATCTTCATCCTGATCACTACTCTCGCACCAAATCTGTTGCAGACAAAAAAGTACTGGAGGCAAATGGAACAGCCTTGGACAGGGGAACTGGTGTTTTGAGAACCTGTGTTTTGAGATCAGCTGGTATCTATGGGCCTGGAGAACAGAGGCATCTTCCCAGGATAGTGAAATATATAGAAAAGGGGCTCTTCAAATTTGTGTATGGAGATCCCAAAAGCTTGGTAGATTTTGTCCATGTGGATAATTTGGTACAAGCCCATATTCTGGCCTCAGAAGCTTTAAAAGCTGACAAGAAACATATTGCCTCTGGGCAGGCGTATTTTATCTCTGATGGAAGACCAGTGAATAATTTTGAATTCTTCAGGCCATTAGTTGAAGGATTGGGTTATCCATTCCCTACCATACGCCTACCGTTAAACCTCATTTATTTCATTGCTTTCATGACAGAGATGGTGTACTTCCTCTTGGGCAGGTTTTATAATTTTCAGCCTTTCCTCACCCGAGCAGAAGTCTATAAAACTGGGGTCACACATTATTTCAGCATGGAGAAGGCTAGAAAAGAACTGCATTATGAACCACAGCCATTTGACCTCAAGGAAGTAGTAGATTGGTTTAAAGCTGAGGGTCATGGTAGAAAATTCCAAAACTATACCTTAAAGCATCTTATTTGGAATGGCATGTTGATTTTCTTCCTAGCTATTGCAATTCTCACATGGTTTTCCAATGATCATGGTGATAGCAGTTTGAAAGATTTATTTTGAAAATTGTTTCATTTTATTTTCATTACTTCTTTTGAAGTTATGGCTAGGGGAAATGTAGTTATTTCAAAATTTGTGTGTGGGAGCAACTTTTTCGTGAGTTTCTCCCAAAGCAATTGTGCGTTTTCTCTCATGGCATATTTCAGAGCCAAGATAACATATTTTATTTAACATGAACTAGAAACATGAACAGGCATCATATTAGGTCTGCTGTGATTAAATTCTTATAAAAAGGATTAAAAAAATTAATAACTTTACAGTCAGATTTCATGGTGGACACTCTTCTGAAGAGGAAGTGAGCACTGAGAGAATAGTAGAATTGGAAGAAATTTTAGATGCTATCTGGTACAACTTCATCTACCCAGTTCAGGACTACCCTCTGCATTATCCCTACCAATGTTGATATGTTGGGCTTAAATAGCTCTTTTGATAATAAATTCCATATCTAATTCCATACTTGAACATCTCTAATTGTTAAAAAAAAAAAAAAAATTCCTATATCCAACAAAAATCTGTTTCTCTGATTTCTACAGGTTGATCTTCTGAGGCCTTAAGTTCTTGTTATCTAATAGCTTTAATAGCTTTTATCTAATATATTTATATATTAGATATATTTATAATAATATTTAATAGCTTCTAATATATCTCTCAGGGTCAACTTTTTTTAAATTCAATACTCTTTTTCCCTACCAGCTTATAAACCCCTTGAGATGAGAAACTTTTGTGCCTTACTTATCTATGTTTTTCATAGTGCCTTATACTTAATAGCAGTAGTTGTTTATTAAGTGAAATTAAGAGTCTGTAGGATAATTTTTTAATCTGTTCAAAGGTCTTCCATCTTTGTCTTTTGAGACAGTTAGACTTGATTTTTGGAAAACAGCCAAGATTCATTTCAAGTCAAAGTTCATAAAAGTGATAGAAGATTAAAGTGTGAATTTTTCTTTTTGACCAAAACTGCACAAAAGGTGACTAATTTTATTATATGGTTATAAACTGGTTCTAGAGACAAGCACCAAAAGAGGAAAACACACACATTTTAAGCACTGGAATCATTGCTGGAATGGGTATAGCCTCCCATAAAGACATTATGTAAATGTGTACATTCTGATCTGTTAATTAAAAAGAGGTCGCATTACTTTATAACCCCATCTCCTATAGATTTTTAGTTTTTAAAAGTAGCACTCAATTTATTTCCTTTTAGTTATTTCACCTATAGTGAAATAGTCTGAATTTATAAATAAAATATATAGCAGTTCCTAGCACATGAATAGTGATATCATAGAGATAATCTTGTTGTCTGAACAGTTGTTTTAGCCATAGATACCACTAAGAGAAAGATTACATGTTTTTCCACTCAGTTTAACTTTAAAAAAAATCAGAAATATAACTTTTTTATTCAAATATTGACATAAAAATTTGTCTCAGCACATTTTCAAAGAAGTACTTATCTTGAAGCTGGAAAACTGTAGAGGGCTGGAACTTGGAGAAGCATACTTGAAACAAAGATAGTTACAACAAGGTGTTAACTCAGTGGAATTGATGAAATAATGGTTCTCTAGTATACATATACTTAGTACTTGGCATGGTGATGTAATGGTTTTCTAGTTCGCACATAATCAGTATGTTGTAATGGTGTAATTACAATAAGGTATATAAGGCTAAGAAGGATTGGAAGAGAGACATTCCATTTTTGACCATCCTGGTGGCTCTCCTGCCTTCATCACTTCTCCACCTAAAGACCAAGGCCTATCCAAAGGACCCCCAGAAAGCTAGCCCGGGACATTATAGTCCAAGTTTTGACTTACTTTCTCTATCTCTGTCTTAGTTTTCTCATCAGTAAAATGGGACTAGATCAGTAATTCTCAAAATGTAGTCTAGGGATCCATATGTTTTCTGAATCCCTTTCAGAGGTCATAAAGACCAAATATATTAATTTCTAACTTGGTAAACATTGATAGATAAAACCACATAAAGAAAAGTTCTTTGGAGGGTTAAGAGTATAAAGGGATCCTGAGATCAAAAAGTTTGAAAACCACTGAACTAGATGATTTCTAAAGTCTCAAAACTCTTGTCACTTACCTATGGTACTCTAAATAATAATAGTTGACATTTCTATAACACTTTAAGATTTGCAAAGTGCTTTATATACATTTTCTCATTTGATTAATAAACATTAAAGCACCTAATATGTACAAAGCACTATGCTAAGTCCTGAGAATCCAAAGACAAAAACAAAACAATTCTTGCTCTCAAGGAATTTATATTTTTGGGGTCAGTCATTGGTAAGTCAGTAAGACAGACATTAGTAAGTCAGTCTGTATTCATTTATTAAGTACCTGATGTGTGCCAGGCACTGTGTTATATGATGGGGTTACAAAGAAAGATAAGAAAGAATAAAAAAAAAGCAAGCCAATCCCTGTTATAAAGGAATCCATAGTCTAATAGGGGAGGAAACAGGCAAACGGCCAAAATATATACAGGATAATTTAGAGATAGGTTGTAATCTGTATTGTTTGGTGGGAACATACAAATAGGTGAAATTACAAACTTCTAGGCAAATGCCCTTTCCATGGGACTAGACTATTTCTATATAATATCTTAGAAATGATGGTTGTTCCTAACAGATGGCACTTTTTGGAAACTGGTTTAGTTACAAAGAACTACTTTTGATCAAAAACAATGCAATTTTAAATAGCACTTGGGGAGGGAAGGGGAATATGTAACGGAGACCTAAAGTTGTCCTGTTGTCGAACACTTTCTTCCAGGCTCCTGCTGGTCTGCTGCCCTGGCATCTTGATTTTTTTTTTTTTTTTTTTTTTTGCCTTGCCATAGGAAGGAAAATAGCATGCTGTGTTTAAAGAGGAGTAGGTACTTCCTGGAATGCCAACAGTGATCCTCATGTTAGTGATAAAAGAAGTTTAGGAAGTTATCTTGTTCAGAAGACTCCAATAGTCATGTTCATGCCCCTGGTGACCTAGAACGGAAGTCAATATAGCCACTCTGGGTTTATTTCCTTCCTTGGCCTCTTTTACAGAGTGAAAAGAAAAAGAAGAAAAAAGAAGGGGATTTTCCAGTCTGGCAACAACTATTGAGCACTCACATATGCCCATTATACTGTGGGATATAGGGGAGATCAAGGTACAAGACAAGATTTATGTACTTGAGCAAGTTATAATCTAACTGAGGAGATAAGATATGTACAAGTGGAAATTCAATAACAATTCCAGAAAATATATATTCAAATGGTTGTCACAAGTTTTGCTCAAAATGATTTGTTTTAGTTTCAGGAAACAGCAATATTCAACATGAGTCAGTACTTCCGAAATAGTATCACTATCACAATTTTGCCCAGCTTAGATAATGGAAAAGGCCCATTTCATGGAACTTCTGAACTATAAAAGAAATATTCTAGTCCAACTCCCTATGATCCCAGTTGGGGTGTGTGTTTGGGCAAAAAAGGCTGCTTCTCACAAAATCTGTCTCTTCTGTTCCCATCCAGTGAAATCTTGGACTCTTATTCCTCCCCCAAGGTTTAGGTCTTTAGCACTTCGATAAGCATTCAGGCTAACAAGCAATAATATAACATTTTATTTATAAAGCAAATAGGCAGAAAAGCCTTGTACCTCAGGCAAGACAAGAAAATTCTCCCTTCCCATAAGGAGCTATACAATCCTAGTAAAAGTCCTGTCTTGTGTGACTTGGGGTTCGCAGAAATTTGACTTCTCTTCTGCTTGGACCTGTACACTCCCTTTAAGTCAGTACCATCAAAGGAAAATTTTCTCTCCTCCATTTTTTGACTGAACCTCATCCAATCTTCAGCCTGCCCTTCTGTTTCTATTCTGCATTCTCTGCCCCGCCAATTTTTCCCACTTTGGCATTCTAGGGCTTTGCTGTCAGCTTAGCAGCATTGACCAGCACAAGCTTTCCTGGAGACTGAGCAGGCTTTTCTCCTGATCTGTATGAGACTCGAGGTGTCCATCAAGTACTGCCCACCTAATGGTCAGGCCAGAATTAGCACAAGCAGCAGAAAGTCTGTCCACAGCCTGTTGCATATCACTCTCAAGGTCTCCCTGAAGAGCTCTGGGATTGATTGAGACATGAGAGACTTCGGCATAGGACCACCCAATGCAGTGTGCCCACATCAAAGAAGGTGCTGTGCTCTATGAGCAAAGCAGAACGGGAGCAACTCCAAAGAAATGTGAGACACACAAACTCGGGGACACCTCCACCTCATACATGTGCCCAAAATGCCCAAATTTGGGGATACCTCCACCCCAGATGTTCAAGCGCATTATTTGTGCCGGACCTGTAGTAGAGCCTTTCAAGCTTGTATCAGTAGAACCATGGTCCCACACACTAAACTTTGACCCTGACATTTTGATCTTCAAATATGAAGAACAAACACCTCTAGGAAGTCATTCACATGGATGCATGAGACCTACATCAAAAAACATTTAGTAAGCACTTATTATGTACCACGGACTGTGCTAAGTGCTGCTTTATTATTCAGTCAATTCAGTCCTGATTCTTCATGACCCTATTGAGGATTATTTTAGCAAAGATACTGGAGTGGTTTGCAAAGTGGTGCAAAGAATTACAAAAACCAAAATCAGTCCCCAAACTCGGGGATCTCCCATTCTAGGAGAAAATGTGTCAACAAGTAGATGGAAGGCAAGCTCAGAAGGAAAGCCTCTTACAAAAGGTAGAATATGAGCTAAATCTTAAAATAAACAGGTTTAAATGACAATGGCAGATTCCTAGCCCACCTCTCTATTTCTTAGGGCCATGTAGTGTTACCGCTTGTGTTCCCATGTGTTACCTTAAACAATCTAGCATCTTGTGTGCATGCCCTTAGGAAAAGTAAAGGATTTGAAGTTAGAAGTCCTAGGTTTGAATCTTGGCTCTGCCACTTAAGACTTAGATGACTTGGACACATCTCCTGGCATCCTCATCTATAAAATGAAGGAATTAATCAAGATGATCTCTAAGATCTTTTCTAGCTCTAAGTCTGTAATCCCATAATTTTGCCACCTGTTTGATGAATTCCCACTATACCCCTCATTTTATAAAGGAAATAATTGAGGTCCAGAAAAGTGAACTTATCTGTTCAGATTCATAGAATTAATAAGTAATGGAACCAAGATCCCAATCTAGATCCTGTGATCTAAAATATTGTTCTTTCCACCTACTATCAAATAAAAATTATGTGCAGTTTCTGGCAAACTGGCCAGACACACACAAGTTCTTATTTCCAGTTAGTTTTCCCAAGGTAAACTCTGGCTTAATGTGGGCTTATCAGTAGTTTTCAAATTTGAATACTAGATATTTGAAGAGCACTTTGTAAAATGTGCTCTTTCACAAGCATTTAATTCTCACAACAGTCTTGTATGACTGATAGTTATTTCATCTGGAAAATGGAGAGAATGGGATTTGGAGCGGGAAAGCAAAATGGAAATTTAGAATAGTTCTAGATTAAAGAGGGCAATGGTTTTTAAATATGCATATCTTTTTCTAGAAAGAATTCTACAAAAAGATTGTTTAATTTTTAAATAGTTCTCAATATAGGACTTCTTTAACCTTTTCCACTTACACCCTTTTCACCCAAGAAATTTTTATGTGACACCAGGTATATAGGTATATGAAGCAGATCAACAAATCAAACACGTTTATATTAAATCATAATTTCACAACCTTTACATTGTTATGTTAATCCATATAGGGTGGCAACTCACATTTTAAGCAGTTTTGCTCTATAACAGTATTGACTCCCATGAGAGCCAATCAAGGAATCTGAGAGGTAGAATATGTATCCTCTCCCTACTTCTGACTGGTTTTATTTTCATTTCTGGAAGGTTTTTTAGGACCCCAGGCATAGAGGTCACAGATTTTCTTTGCTGTCCTAGTCCTGACTTACTGTTCACGAACAAGCAAACTGAATTATCTATACCTGATCCATCAAAATCCTGAATGTTTTCAATTTCAGTCTTCTATGAGTCTCCTCTTGTACAAACTCTCCTTTCTGGGTTTTCTTTATTCTTTTTGTTCTCCTTGTTTCTAGCTGATGGCTTTTTAGTCTCCTTTGCTGACTTTTCATCCAGGTCATGTCCACTAAGTGTGTAAGTCCCCTAAGACTGTCTCTTAAGTTCTCTTCTTTTTTCTTTCTGAAGTGGAAGCAAAGAGCCCACATGTAATGAGGTCCATCCATGATTAGGAGCTATCATTCTGGGTAGTTTGAAGGGAGACAGAATGAACATCTCTAGCCCTTACTTCCCTTACTCTTGTCCAAGGAAGAGTTTCATTCCCTTTAGAAAGGTAAACAGGAAATTAGGGCAAGGGACTACTGAGCTCTCCTGTTGGAGGGAGGGAGGTGTATCAGGCTTTTCTTTAAGCACTGATCTTCTAAGGGGATATGATCAAGTGTGTTATCTTTTGAGGACTGTCATTTGAGGAAAGAGGGACCCCAATTTCTATATCCAAGGCATGACCCCTTTCCTACTTAATGTCATTTCCATAATGAACATATAGCAAATAGCAAAGAAGCTCACTGCAAATAAAAACAGGAATCAGAGAAAGTATATATAAGTGGATACATGCTAAACAATAGAGAGTGGAGGAGCTCTCCCACTGGGATCAAGGTAATTCAGCTCAATCAAGAGAAAGATAACTAGATCTCTCCTGGGAGGAATTCTCCAAAATCTTTTTATCTTCTGATATGTATGAGACTCATCATGGCCATCAATCATACCCAGCAAGTTGGGAATAGGGACATGATGAAGACTACCATATCCTCTCATGTCTTCCCAAAGCCTTCTTCTTTAGTGACTTGGAGTTGGTCTCTTCCATCTTCTCTCTCAAAGCTAAAAGCCAGAATTGCCCAAAGCAACTCAGAATTGTGAAAATTAAAAGCTTGAAAGGTCCCCAAAGAGACTGCTAAGGGGATAGGCCCCTCGCATAGGGCAAGGCTTTCATCTCCACCAATAAGGAGAGTCCCATGGCAACAGGCCTTGGGACAAAAGTCACATTCTCTCTACTTTCTCACTTGGTGATCTCTGTAAATAATCATCTCTATACATATTCCTACCTCTAAGGTAGCTCGGTGGCCTGCAAAAAGTTCTGGGTTCAAATGTGACATTATATAATCTCTGTGTGATCTTGGGAAAGTCACTTTACCTCAGGGTCTACCTCAGTTTCCTCAATTGTAAAGTAGAGAAGGTTTTGAGGATCTTCATGAGATATCTGGAAAGTGCTTAGAACAATGCCTGAAACATAGCAGGTACAATATAAAAATGTACTAGTATTTTCACACAGAGTATTTTCAGATGTATAACTATCCAACCAAATTCTCTTGCCTGAGCTCCAGTTTCCCATCATAAAATGCCTATTAAACATTTTGACCTGGATATTCTATAACATCTCAAACTCAACATGTCCAAAACAGAATGTCTGTCCCCCAAACATCTCTTATTACAGTCTGGGGCTTGGCATCCCTCCTGAAGTCTTTCACTAGCCCACTCTATCCAAGCAGTTACCAAATCTTATTTCTCTTTCTATTATAGCTTAGATGGAACAGCTAGGTACGACTGTAATGGGTTGGGACTAGTCAGGAAGGAATCATCCCGAGTTCAAACCCAGTCCTCAGACACTCACTAGCTGTGTGACCCTGGGCAAGCCACTTTACCCTGTTTGTCTTAGTTTTCTCATCTGAAAAATGAATTGGAGAAGGACATGGCAAACCATTTGGGAAGGGAAAGCTATCCCTTCTAATTTGTGAAGAATCAGTTCAAGGGCTGCCTCTTCCAGAAGATCTTCCCTGTTTTCACCACTACCATAATCCCTGTTAATGATTTTCCCTCTTGGACTATCATCCATTTTTTTGTAAGTCTCTCTTTTTTTTTTATGTATACATTGTCTCCCCCATCAGAATGTTAGCTCCTTGAGAGTAGAAACTTTTTGTTCTCTTTGTATCTATCTCTAAAGCTCAGCATATTATATTCCTGCCACAAAATACAGAAAAAAGTTTGATTCTAAGTATTTTATCAATAGTTATGGGTCCCTTGCTACAGTAACATGTCTTTCCTGAATATCTATTGATTGATGATTGAAGCACACCGGAGGAGCTCATTATTTAAAGGTGAAGAAACCATTGCTAAAATAATTAACCATCTTCTGGCTTTGTGCTTTGTACATCCTGGGTTTTCATACATTAGTTTTCTAAAATAGAGTAATTCTCTAGTAACAGATTATGAATGCTACATGGAATATTAGAGGTTTAAAAAAAATGACCTTTTCCATTTCCCTCTTGAAATCTTTCATCTTTAGTTTCATTTCTTTCTCAAAAAAAAGAAAAAAAAACTAAGCAACAGGAAAATCTAGTTCAATATTAATCATTGCACCAAACTTTTTCTTAAAATAAAATTGAACAATTTAATCCATTACAGCATTAATATCAGCCCACTGTTTGGGAGATATTCATATATTCTTTGCTATATACACTTAGACATGTAATATTTATATAAAAATAAATTAAACTTTGATAGTAGAACACACAAGTTTACAAATGCAATAGCTCAAAAATCTAAAGAAAATCAGGCACAATGTCTATCTGTGTAGGATTTTGATGAGAAATCTGTGCTGAAAATAAGGTAGCAGTAGAATCTAACAAATGGGGCATCATCTTTAAAAGAAGCAGTCCTGAATCAAACTTTAATTGATCCTCTAACAAATATCTGGATGTTTAATCCCTTATTAATTCTGTCTATTCTAAATCTAATTCTTCATTCCTGCTGATCAAAAATACCATTTCAGGGCTCTCTAAATAAAAGAGATATGAAATAAAAAAGAAGTCATTCTTTCTATTTTATGGTTCAAGATTAAGAAGATCCCTTATCAATTGGAGAATGGCTGAATAAATTATGGTATATGAATGTTATGGAATATCATTGTTCTGTAAGAAATGACCAGCAGGATGATTTCAGAGAAACCTGGAGAGACTTACACGAACAGATGCTGAGTGAAACAATCAGAACCAGGAGATCATTATACACGGCAACAACAAGACTATAAGATGATGAATTCTCGATGGACAGGGCTCTCTTCAGCAATGAGATAATTCAAACCAGTTCCAATTGTTTAGTGATGAAGAGAGCCATCTACACCCAGAGAGAGGCCTGTGGGAACTGAGTATGAACCACAACATAGCATTCTCACTCTTTCTATTGTTGTTCACTTGCATTTTGTTTTCTTTCCCAGTTTTTTTTTCCTCTTCTTGATCCGATTTTTCTTGTACAGCAAGATAACTGTATAAATATGTATACATATATTGGATTTAACATATATTTTAACATATTTAACATGTGTAGACTACCTGCCATCTAGGGCAAGGAGTGGCGGGAAGGAGGGGATAATTTGGAACAATTTTCAAAAATTACCCATGCATATGTTTTGTAAATAAAAAGCTTTAATTTAAAAAATCCTCCCCAAAAAAGAAGATCCCTTAGATGCCATTTAGACATTGCCTCTCCATGTCAGAGGGAATTTTTGTGCAACTGATTTAAATTAATTTTTCATAAGGGTGTTGATGTAAGTGTATGTACAGAGTTCTGATACCTGAGCCATTCTTCTCTCAATTATGGTTTTTAGCATTGATTGGAATAGAATTCTCCAGAGAAAAATAACCTGATTAGTTATTAATAACTTAGTGTGAATGAAAGTAATATGTTATCTTTCCAGTTAGCACTTTTTTTAAGGAATCATAGAAATAAAAACCCAAAAGAATAAATCTCTCAGGGTGGAATTGGGAGCAGTAAAACCTGGGCAAGTAAGATAATTTTGAACAAGTGAGTGTTCCTGGTACTCTTAAAAACTCGAACTCCACAAAAACATGTCAATTAGCTTTGTATGTATATATTTGTTGGTTCTGAAATTCATAAAACTACAAACTAATAGTGAAACTACATAGCAAATATCTAGTTCAGCGAGTACTTGGGCTTGGGCTCTATTATCTGTGCTAGGACTGAACAGTATTCAGATTCATGTGGACTAATGCAAAGGACCAAATTAAGGGAAGCTTTTGGGAGCTGGGTGCTGTCTTGGGAGAAGGGAAGTGGTTTGGTTCAAAAGACAATTACTAAACCTTCCATCTATTGCCAGGCTGGAAAAAAAAAAGGTTAAATCATCAACCAAAGAGTAATTAAGCTGATAAGCTGAGAGAAAAATGTGACAAGGGAAAGAAAAAGCAAGGTTTCATTCATATAGGTTATGATGAGGATAATGAGTTGAAAGCAGTTCCTAAATGATGTTTCACAGCAACACTTGGACCAAGGCAATTTTGATTTTTGATTGTTTATGAAAGCTTTTTGGACCATATGAAATACTCTTTGCCCAGCAGTCTCCAAAATTAAATATATTTACTTCATTAAACTCCTCCCCCACCTCTGAATGTTCAACAAGTAGTCAAGCCACATAAATGCATTCAAACTGGCTTACCTTGAATAAACCTAAAAATTCAGGTTTAGAAAAAATTGGATTACAACTCTTTAAAAGAAGCACTGAAGAGGGTATTTCAGGAAATTATTCCATATAATAGTTTTACCATAATGTAAGGCTGTGCTTACAAAAGCCCATCATACAAAAAGAGTCTTCTGGTTAAAGGAAAAAAAAATCCATTCTGCTCTACCTGCATCCCCAATTCCACACAAATGTAACTAACAGTTATTCTTGTGTGTTCACTGCTGTGTTCCTCCTCAGATCCATTTCATGACAATTCTTGAGGGCAGTGAAAAAACATTTTCTTCTAAGCCAATAAACAATTCACTCTGAATGGCAACTTCACCAATAAGTCCTGATTATCCTTTCCTAAAATAGCTTATTAAAAATTATCATTTGTATAGTTTGAGAGGAAGTATTCAAAAGGTACCACATAAGAGGCAGAATTGTATAGGGTGGAGAGGACCAGCCTTACAGTTAGGAACCCCTGGATTCAGGTCCCACCTCTCACATAAACTGGCTGTGTAATCCTGGACAAGTCACTTAACATCCAAGTCCTATGTCAAGGACTATAAGACTAAGTCTTTGACATATAAGTTTTAGTCTCTAAAACTATAGAGAAGTTGGTGATTTGCATTCATGATGGGAGGTTTCTACACCAAAGGGTTCCCTATACCAATGAAATCATACCAAAAAAACTAAGGTTAACATTGGCCAGAGTATGAATCAAATATATATATATATATATATATATATATATATATATATATATAGAAATTCCAAACACTATTTAAAGAGTTTAATCATGAATTTCCCTTAGCACAAAGCTCTGCAAAGACTGTGGACTAAGCTTTTCCAGTCCAGGTTTTATAAGGAAGCATACAAAATTATTTTTTCTTCCTTAAGGTTTCAGCAATGTTTTTCATGTACCATTCCTCTCTTCTCACCTTCATGTTACTCAACAAATGTCTCAAAAAGTGGTAAGGAATGTTCTTAAGAAATACTCATCTTCTTACTAACTGCTGAAACAAGCAAAGGAACCACAAAATAATCAGATTAAAGAGTTTAGCAGTCATTTAGCCTGAATCTTATGCAAGAAAGAGCCCATTTTAGGCTACTACCTTCAAGCAAGGACAAAGATCTACAACATGCTGTGTCCTACAGCTCAGCTGGCCTTATTCCATCATTAGGCACGCTCTTGGCTTTGAAGTTTGGAGGGATACAAAACTATTGACATATAAGTAATTTGAAAACCATGCTTTTCTAGAAATTGTATCCTTAATGGAAAAGAATTAATTTGATCATGTTGTCAAACAACAATCACTTTTTTAAAAAAGAGACATTTTAAAATTTCTCTGACAATTTAGATTATTTTTTTAAAAATTTAATCTAAGTCTAAATAAATTTAGACAATTTAGAAGGCCAGTCCCTGAAACATTAAGAGAATGTAAAACCTGAACTCACATGTAAAGTGATTCAATAAATCAATCCATTATCCTAAGCTACCACTTTAAATATCTATTGACATGTATTGGGGCAAGCTGACTAACTGGAGTAGTAGCTGTTGCAAGAAGGGATACCACTGACAGAGTGAGACATGAGAGAAAAATTCCTTCCCAGTTCCTCATCAAAGTGGATGTACATGAGGTAAGGGAAAATGGTATTTCTTTTCAAATAAAAACCCTCAATATCTAGCAAGCTAATATATAATGATTCCTGCTCCTCTACCACCAGTCATCAATTATCTGATTCACTGGAATCAAGGTATTTTGGCAGAGAAACTATTCTTGCTCATCAAATACAGAAGGTTAACATATGGAGCTTCTGCTTGCCTTTATTCAGGAAATATTGTGGTACTGGACACAGAAAACAAGTCAAGTATTTTATGTATAATTTGTACAGACTATAAGTTAAAAAAGATATCAAGAGGAGAGAGAACAGAAAGTCATCATGGTGAATCCTGCTTGGTTCTTCTTAAGACAATTCGTCCTGATGATGGACAGTTCTTCAGGAGTGATGACTTCGCAGATTTGCATCTTCTGAAGATCTTAGTGAAATACTCTGTTTATCTCTCTTGTACACACACACACACACACATATACAGAGTCCCCAAACTGCAGGCTTGTTCTAGGAGTAGAATTTGCTGTTACTGACTCTCTTCTCCCTTAATCTTAAAGAAATAAACCAAAGTCATGAATTAGACTTAAAAATCCATGTAGTTATACTTTAACATATTTAATATATATTTATCAACCTGCCATCGGGGGGGGGGGAGGAGGAAGGAGGGGAAAAATTGGAACAAAAGGTTTTGAAAAATTACCCATGCATATATCTTGTAAATAAAAAGAGATAATAAAAAAATTAAAAATTAAAAATTAAATAAAAATCCAGGTAGTGAGGTAATAAGAGATACAAACTGAATTTTGAAATATTCACCCACCAAATAGTAAATTATAAGTGTTAATTATAGTCTAACTTTCCCTCTGGAGATGATATTCGTTCTTGGAAAAACTGAACAAAATTTTTGGAAGTTTGTTTATAAAGAACAAAAGGGCAGAGATGATAATACTTCCAGAAAAGCTTATGGAGACAGAAATATAAGCACCTCCCCTTATCTTCAGGAGCTTGGGATCCACAACATAATTGAATCCTTTCAAGCTGGTAATGACTGGTCAATGCTGCCTTACCTCCTGTTGCACTTTTCCTGATACAACTGCAACTGATTCTCATTGACATTGAATTCATTCATGAGAGCATCTCTGTTGGCGTTACGTAAGTTCTGATGAGAGTCATACAAGAAAAGCTCATTATTCAGCTCTTCTTGCCTCCTTCGAAGCTGGCGACAGGAAGAATAAAGCTCTTCTTCACTTTCCTAAAAAGTAAGGTGAAGACCAACAGACACTGAAGATGCAGGTTCAAGTCATCTACTGAATGTCAAAATTGGAAAGAATCTTAAGAGTTAACTGGTCCCATCCCTTTGTTTCAAAGAGGAAGAAGCTAAAGCTTAGAAAGAAAAAGCTGATTTGTCCAAGATTACCCAACTGAGTAATAGCAGAGTGAGATCTAAACACCTCACTTGTAGATTGGGGTTATTTTTAATTTAAGACCCTGGAAGGTCTATTTCTAATTCTACTAGGCTCTTTCTAGTCAAAATGGGGGACTGAATTTATAAAATGTTTTATTTAAAAAAAAAAAATCATGAAATAGAGCCAGGAGTACACTGTACACAGCAACAACAAGACTATATGTTGATCAACTCTGATGGACTTGACTCTTTTCAACAATGAGGTGATTCAAGCAAATTTCAATAGACGTGTGATAGAGAGAGCCATCTGCAACCAGAGAAAGGATTGTGGAGACTAAATATGGATCACAGCATAGTATTTACACTTTTTTGTTGTTATTTGCTTGTACTTTGTTTTCTTTCTCACTTTCCCCCCCCCCTTTTTGATCTAATTTTTCTTGTTTAGAAGAATTGCTCATATTAAACCTATATTGGATTACTTGCTATCTAAGGGAGGAGGTGGGGGGAAGGAGAGAGAAGAATTTGGAGCACAAGATTTTGCAAGGATGAATGTTGAAAACTATCTTTGCATGTATTTTAAAAATAAAAAGCTATTATAAGAAATAAAAAAGTTTTGTTTTTTTTTTAAATTTCACCAATTCAGATCATTTGGCATCCCAGTCAATGTGAATTAATAACAAAGCTAAATTGCTGGTAATTTTTAAACAACATAATTTATAGGCAATGACTTAGAAAATGGTTAATCACATTTCTGTTTTTAAGCACATTGCTAAAAGGGCCCATTATAATATAGTAATTCTCATTATGTAAATTATAGGCAAATAAGAGCTTATAAAGCACTTTAAAAATATTTGTTCTCTTTAGCAATTTAGACATCATGAGCTATAAATGTTTTTTAATAGTTGCTACACAAAGGTAAACTTTAACCCAAGCATGAGGCAGTTTATTATCAATCCCAAGTCAAGAGTGTCTAAATAAATAAGATACAAAATAAAGATACACAATCCTGGTTAAATATATAGATATAGATATATATATATTATCCCTTAACTCCCAAGAAACTAAAGATTGGAACTTTCCAATAATTTACATGTCAACAGGACTAGAAAATAGTTATTCTGTATGCTTTATATTTGGTTACCTAGATAAATGCTCCTTTGTAAGCACCTATCATCCAACTAGGTGATAAAGAATTGGGAATTAACAGAGTAATTAAAACCAGTGAGAAACACAGCACAAGACAGAAAATAATTTCCACCAGATAGCTCAGTGGATAGAGCACTGAACTGGAAGATTAGAGGACCAAAATTCAAAACCCATCTCAGACATTTGGGTCACATCACTTAACTATGGTCATCCTTAACTTTCCTCATCTGCAAAATAGGGATAATTAACAGTATTTGTCTCTTGAGGTTGTTATGAGAATGAAATGACTTACTTATAAAAAGAAAAATTCTTTGCAAAACTTAAAGGATGACATAAATTCTAGTTATTATTATTATAATTATCACTTACATAAACTCAAAACATAAGACTATTTAAAGGAAAGCAGAAGTGTTGGTTCAACACTAGACAGGACTAGAAATGTATAGCAGAACAATCACAATCTCTTACATTATTAAAATCCAGAAAAGGGTGGGGGGGAAGCAACCTATATCTGAGATAGCAAACAGAGAGGAGAAAATTAAGACTCTGTCCTTCAGGGCTCATTCTAAAAGTGTCTGTAAACTAAGGGCATTCACTGTAAGAATCAGAGGTGCTCTCTATATATATATATATGTTATAATCCAATACTTGGCTTGGAATCAAGAAACCTGAGTTCAAATCTTGCCTCTGTCATTTGCTATGTAGCAGAGGTAAAGTCATTTAAGCTCCATAAGGAGTTTCCTCATCCTTAAAATCAATAGTATTTACCTTACAGGCTTATTATGGAAACCAAGTAAAATAAGGCATATAAAGCATTAAATCTTAAAGTATCTTATGTCAGCTAACATGTTATTATTACAAAACCATAATTTTTGTGAACATTTAATTGTTTTTTGTTATTCCGTTCTTTGAGTGCCCTGGAATAGAGCATCAGAAGACAAAGGACTTTATTCTGACTCTCAAACCAACTAGTTATGTGACTGTGAGCAAATTGCTGCAACCTTTCACACTTCAGTTCCTTCATCTATAAAATAATGGATCAGTCAAGATGATCTCTAAGATTCATTCTGGTCTATTGATCTATTTCAAATTAGATCCCTTCAAATATCTTAAGAGAATTATCATCTCTCTTCTGTAGCTTAAACAACCCCATTCCCTTTAACTTTCTTCATAAGGATTTCAATGTCCCTCCACATTCTGATGGGCTAAAAAGACAAGGCTAAGGTGAAGGCTTTTTTCTGGGGGCACAGTATACACCAACTAATGACCAATCTGTGTGTCTGCCAGGGTATGAATAATAATTCTGCTCAATTATTTGGTCACTCAGCTTAATCAAACTGATAAGGGATGTTTTAAAATTAATATCATATCAACTATTAATTATGAGTAAAAGGATTCTTCTGGAATTGCTCCAGTTTGGCAATATCCCTTATTAAAATAACTGCCCAACTGGAAAAATATCAAATGCTCTTGGATAGGGCGAGCAAATATAATAAAGATGACAATTTTAACTAAACTAATCTATTTGTTTAGCACTATACCAGACTCCCAAAAAACTATTTTAATGACCAAGAAAAAATAACAACAAAGTTCATATGGAAAAACAAAAGGTCAAGAATTTCAAGGGAATTAATGAAAAAAAAAATCAAATGAAGGTGGCCTAGCTGTACCAGATCTAAAATGATGTTGATTTAATGGCTAAATGATGGCTAAGAAATAGATTAGTTGATCAGTGGAATAGGTTAGTTTCAAAGGATAAAATAAGTGCCCAGATCTAAACACCCAGAAGGCAGAAAGAAAAGATACCTCCTTTGATGCAGGTACTATGCTCTTACTTAAGATACTGTGTTTGCAAATCTTTTCTAATGGAGCAGTAATGAACTGAACTAGCTATGCCCAGAAAAAGAACTCTGGGAGATGACTAAAAACCATTACATTGAATTCCCAATCCCTATATTTATGCACACCTGCATTTTTGATTTCCTTCACAAGCTAATTGTACAATATTTCAGAGTCTGATTCTTTTTGTACAGCAAAATAACGTTTTGGTCATGTATACTTATTGTGTATCTAATTTATATTTTAATATATTTAACATCTACTGGTCATCCTGCCATCTAGGGGAGGGGGGGGGGGTAAGAGGTGAAAAATTGGAACAAGAGGTTTGGCAATTGTTAATGCTGTAAAGTTACCCATGTATATATCCTGTAAATAAAAGGCTATTAAAGAAAAAAAAAAAAAAGATACTGTGTTTGATCCAGGTATTGTGCTCTAGCTTAAGATCATATTAGCATAACCCAGCTAAGCTGATACTCCATTAATAACCCCATCCAAGATTCTTAGCTTCCCTCCTCAGGAAGTAATCAGTTTTCTCTTAAATATGTTTATCTTTTCTGCCATCTACAGTACTTGGTGGGTATTTAAAGCCATGTACAATCTGTCTCCAGCCTATTTTTCCAGCTTATACATTATTATTCTTCACCAACTCTGTATTTCATCCCAATTGATCTCTTTGCTGTTCTTGATACATAATATCCCATCTCTCATCTTTCTGCCTTCATACAGATTTTTCCCTATTCCTGGAATGCATTCATTCCTTATCTTTGCCTCCCAGAATCCCTTACTTTCCTCAGAATTCGGCCCAAGTGCCATCTTGTACATGAGGACCTTGCTGATCCCAACTGCTAGTGCCTTTTTCATTCTGAATTTGTCTTTTCTTTGTTTACACAGTACACATTTCATATTTTCTTGTATGGGCCATGCTGTTTCCCCTGAAGGACACAGACTGTTTTGTATCTTCAGTGCCAAATATCAGACCAAGCAAATGCTTAATAAATACTTGCTAATTGATTTATACCTTATTATCTAAATCACTTAGAATTTTTCCTAATATTTTCCTAGTATTTTTTATAGTAGTCTCAGATAGGCAAATCCTAATTTGATCAGCCCTCAAGGTCCTTCACAATTTTGTCCCACATCTGAAGTAGACAGCCTACTCTCAGTCCGATCTATACCACCTCAGTTTATATAATACAGAAGTCCTCAATTTGATAAGATATATATAGGGCTACTGCCATACTCATTTCTTTCCACTTCCCTCTACAAAATAGCCCCAGTTCTTTTTCAGTTCTTGTTTCTGATTTTGCTATCTTTATTTTTTCAAGCCAGTACCTACTTTTAGCCCCATCCTCACCTCTTCCCTATCTAATTTGCTATTTCTAATCATCTTTGGCCTTGGAAGCCAGATAACCAACTGAAAGTAATAATAAATAGACTTAGAGTTTAGTGTACAGACCAAGGGTTCTTAACATCATAGATCTCTGGCTTTCTGGTAAAGCCTATGTGTCCCCTCTCAGAATAATGATTTTAAATGCATAAAATACATAGGAATTCAAAGAAAACCAATCATGCTGAAATACAGCTTATCAATGTTTTTTTAAAATCCCCAGGTTAAGAAGTTCTGGCATAGGATGGGACAAATCATATAACAGTTCACTCCCTTCTGTTCTTGGATATGCTCTAGATCAGAAGTGTTACATATGCAGCCTGTGAGCTCATGTGACACAAAATACTCTTGAGTGAAGCTTAAACTAGGAAAATGTAATTGGGAAATATTAGGCAGAATAAATAAAAATAGAATAAAACAAATAACACTGCATTTTAAAACTAAGTCAATATGTGACCCATAAGGATTTTTATCTCGGTGAGTGACCCATTTCTATTTGAATTTGATACCAGTGGACTATTTGATAGTTGACATTGCCCATGTAATTTGCAAATATGTAGTTATTTCTGTGATAGGTAACACATAGCACATTATTGTTAACAAAAAGCTTTATATATGATGTTATTTCATAATATCAACCAATTGCTGTAGCCCCCAAGCAAAACAATAGGATTTAGAGTTGGGAGAGATGACAGCAAACACCTAGAAATCCAACTTGTCCATCTTTAAAGACTGAAGGGAACAATCAAAAAAGTACAATCTGAGGTCTTTCGGGGTTTTTTTTCTTCCTCCTACTAGACTTCTGGTAGAATACACTAAGAAGGTTGAAAGAAGGAAGAGAAATCCAAGGATCTGTTGATGAACTTTTAGCTGAAAGCATTCAGTTCTTTATTTTTTTAGAACTAACTCTTCCTTCAGTGGGTCAATCCTCTGCGCTAATAAAGTATTGGGATGGAGAAATGGACCCAGGGCATTCTACTCACAAGTTCTGAACCACTAACAGAGAAAGAACCCAATGGGACCATCTCTGTTTTCATGATACTCACCAACACAGGACGCATCTCACAGAAAACTAGAAGAGAGGCCAGTTCAATATCTTCACTGTAACCATTTTTAAGAGGAACTGATCTAAACCCTGATGGACAAGAATAAAACAAACACAAAAGAATATGAAAGTTAAGAACCTTTGCTCTGGAAGACAATCAAGAGAGTTCACACATGGTTAGTTCCAAGATATGTGGGTTCAGTGCCTTCTGTGTGGTTCCTGGTTCCTGTAGGAGATGCCTTCTTGCCTTTTTAAAAATACCATAAATTCAGTTCAAACACAATTTCTGCTATCATGACACTTTCAGGAATAAGAGCTGGGAAAATGTGCTTTTATTAAGCATCCTGACATAGCAGAAGAATGGGGAAATATCAATTAACTGAGATACTAAAAACTACAAAAGAAAAAAAAAGGAAAATGTAATTATTATGGAATATCACAAATTCAATTTTAAAGAACAATAGAGGTGGTTTCTTTGACACTGCTACTATCAACAGGTTTAAAGAGACAGAGAAAGACCCAGCCTTTAGGCAGGACTATTGCATGCCAAAGGATCAAAGAACTTTCTCTCTTATTTTTAAAGATTCTCATGGAAGGGAATTAAGATTTCCTAGGCAATTCATGCCACAGTTAACCAAGCTTGTTGAAAAATTCCTCCTTATGTTAAAGCTAAATTTTTTCCCCATTCAAATTTTGTTTTGCACAAAGTAGGAAAGAAATTTTAAAAAATAGTTCATGGAGGTGGATTATTTCTGATCTGAGAAAAACTGAAGGGAGGTAACAGGAATACACGAACATAGAAAGGAGGAAGGGAGAAGAACTTGACATTTCTCATAATTGGCATATTGAAAAGAATAAACAAACCAAGAGAAAAGGTAGGGGAGTATCAGATAAATCTCATTCTTACCTGAATGGACAAAGGTAGGTTGAAAACACACACACACACACACACACACAAACACATAGACACCATTTGGTATAATAATATATCAAACCCAAAGGGAGGAAAATGATTATTTGAGGTGGGAAGAGGCATTAAAAGAATGGATAATACTGGGAAGGGAAGAATTAGAAGCAAAATGAACTTCCTAATCTTGAAGACAGCAAAAAGAGGGAAAAATTGAAATCTAAAAATATGTCTAACATTACTTCTTAAACAACTGGGATTTTTGGCTAAACAAACTCTATAGTGTATAAATGCAATAGAATATTATTGTGCCTTAAGAAATTATAAAATTAGCTGGGTAATTTGAAATGATCCTGAGTGAAATGAGAAAAAAACAGGAGAATAACTTATACAAGGATAACAGCAACACTTTAAAAAAAATTGTGTTTTGTGTGTGTGTGTGTGTGATCCTGTGCAAGTCATTTAATCTCAATTGCCTTCCCCGGCCCCTCCAAAAAATTGAAAGATTTAACTCTGACCAAATTGATGACCAAACATGTCTCCAAAAGACTCATGATGAAGCATGTTATCCTGACAAAAAAGTGGCAGAAACAAGGTGAAGAAACAAATTCCTCTTCAACACTGAATGGCTCACCTCTGAATCTTCTTCAGGATCTTGTCTTATTTTGGCCAAAAGGCCAAAATAAAAATATTCAATAATGAAAAATGACAATGGGCCAATATGCATGCATGAAATTCACAAGAAACAACTTTTCATTAAAATTAGACAGCATAAGTAGAAATTATTTTGCATAACTCCTTCCTTGCCCACTGAGCCATTATACCAAAGGTGAGGAGACATGATCTGCCTTTCAGAAGAAATGAAATAAATCCAGTTGGTCAAGTCTACAGTAATCCTGTGTAAAAACGTTAGCCAATGAGAGGCATTGTCACACAAAAGGGGAATCTGCTTCTGGCACAGATGTCCTGGCAAGAAAGACTACAGTACATACTGGTTGCTAAAAGGGAAATGAAAAGTACTTCCAAAGTCAAGCCTCATTGATTTGGACTAACTGGGGAGAAGGCCAGTCTGGATCAGGAAAACGTTTCAATTACAGGAATTGTTTTAAATGCTTTTTTATTACTTTCAAGTACATATAGTCAGACCACTGAAGCTAACCAGGGGTTGTTGCCAAGTAGAGTTTCTTTGGGACTTACCCTACTCATGGACAGTGAAGTGATTTTTAATTAGAATATAAATAAACAGATACTTCTAAAGTGTTGGGGAAAAAAACAGCAAACGGCCTAAGCATTGGCCAAAAATCTTGCTTATACTATTAATTTGCTTAGGAGATTTCTCTTCACAGATAGTCCAGTAAGATAACCTTAGTCAATTTTATGTCTAATTTAAGAGAAATTCCCCCAAAGCTTTAAATTTGAATTTGAATCCATGAGATTTGTTTATTTAGGAAAGGAGAAGTTTAGGCAACATTGCTGCTTTATGGCATGAGAAATACATAGGAACTAGGATCCAAAACCAACCCTTTGCTCTGCCAGGAGTCCCCAATAACATCCAGAAATTTGATTTCAGTCTTTTTGGAAGCAAAGAATAGAATAAAGTCAGTCTATGTTTTTTCTTTGAATCTGCAGTAGACAGAGGGAGGGCAATAGAATACCATTTTCAGAGAGAATTCAGATATTACATCTAAGCATAGGTTGTCTGTTGACATAGCATACTCCATATGACCCCATTAATTCAGACATTCATTCAGTATTCAATAAACATTTATTACAGGCTAAAGCACTTTGGGAATACAAGGATAAAATGAAGTATTCTCTGCTCTCAAGGAGATTACATTCTGTAGGATATATACATATCCAGAAGAGAAAACACAAAATGTGTAAAATGTAAGTACAAAAGGAACTGAGTGGGAAGGTGGCAGCAATAAAACCTAGGAGAATTACGAAAGGCCTCAGGTGTAGGAGTGGGCCCGAGGCAAATGTCAACAAGATTTCCGAGTTTAGCAAACACAACTGGGGAGGGAACCATAGCAAAATAGGATTAAACTATTAGCCCAGAAAGGTGAAAGAAAAGTAAATAAAACATGCTTTTGATTTTTTAATAGCAAAATAAACTTATTATGATGGTCTAAACATGTCAATCTCCTAATCAAAAAAATTTTAGTGTTGCTTCTTGGATAAAGTACAAACTGCACTGTTTAGCATGTACAGCCTTTCTCTTTCTTTAGCCAACTTTTCCAGATTTTACTATACATTACTCTCCCTTATGAACTCTAAATTGACCTATGACATCCATTTTTCATCTCAATACCTGTGCACAGACTGTCTTGCCTTCTTACCTTCACCCCTATATCTGGAATACACTTCCTCCTTCCCTCTGACTTGTAGAATCTCTAGCTTCTTTTCAGGCAGAACCCATCTGAGGCCCATCTTTTTCCTTTCAGTTCCTAGTACCTTCCCCCTTTGAATATATTTTGTATTTCCTCATCTGTATATGTGTTTCTCCCCTTTCCCAATAAATATAAACTCCTTGAGAACAGGAACTATTAAACTTGTCTTTGCTCTCTGTGCTGGGAGCACAGCAGAGACTTTTAAATGATTGCTTAATATTTTAATAATGTTTAAAAAAATTGTTCCCAAGTTTATTATACTATGTTATATTTTATTCCACAAATTTAAAAAAATAAAAATAAAAATGATTGTTGAATGAATGGTGCCAAACCAGCAATATCCAATTATAGAATTTCTCTGCAAAGTATACCATGGCAATAGGGTGAGGAAGCAAGGTGAATATCTTAATACAAAGACTTATAATGATATTCCTTATTCGAAAGAAGATGTTAAAAGATCCCAGGAGTCAGTGAGCAAAATAACTCTACTTTGAGCCTGAGGCAGAAATTCAAAATAACAGAAAGAAAAACTGATTTATGCCCAAAGTGAGATAAGAAGTCTGAGGAGAGCCCATATTGATCTGTTTAATCAAATTGACTTTTACCTGATTTGATTCCTTTAATGGGATAAGTAGCATGTGCCAGAAAGTTGGGATCGCTGAACATATCCTCCTCATACACAACAAATCGTAGAAATGCAAGATTTGGGTCATAAATCTCAAATGTCACTTTTTCCTGAGTAGAAGCCCAGACTGGACTCAGGCCATTATCATCTGGAATAAAACCAAAGTTCATAAGAGAGATTGTACTTCCACACCCATGACGCCAAGACATTCATTCCACAGTTTTCTGCTCAGGTGTTTTGAAAAATACCTCGATTTCCTCAGGAGGTGCAATAGACTTAAACAATACAATTAAGCTTAGAACTCCACAAAGACCTTATTCCAAGGTTTCTATATCCCATACAGAATTGCATTTTCCCACTTTCTTTGCTATAGGTCAACAAGGTTTTCCCAGGTGAGGAAAGGAAACAATTTTCACTGCCTACCTCTTCAATTCAATACAACAGATATATGGTGATATTATTCCTCTATTCACCCCCTTTGTTCCTTCCTCCAACTATATAAGTTCCTTGGGGAAGAGGTCTGTTTCTTCTTGTTCTTTGTATCCCAACCCCTAATATAGTGCTCAGCATATAGCAGGTTTCCAATAAATACGTGATAAATTAAATAGGAGCTCCTACTATAGACAAAGCATTAACCTTGGCATGTGGAATACAAAGATAAAAAGCATGATGTTGTCCCTCTCCCAAAGAAGCTTTTAATATAGTAGAGGGATAAGATAAATACACAAGTAATTAAATTAAGTTACAAGGGCTTTGGAGAGGACCAAAGAATCAAGAGAAGCTCAAGAACAGATGGATAGCTCCCAAGAAAGCTAGGTAGCCAAGTGGAGAGAGTGCTGTACTAGAAATCAGAAGGAGTTCAAATCTTCCCTCAGACATTTAACAATAATAATAATAATAATAATAATAACAACAACAACTTACTATATACCAGGTACTGTGCTAAGTGCTTTATAAATGTTATTTCTTTGATTTTTTACAACACTGGGAGGTAGGAGCTTTTATCAGCTCCATTTTACAGATAAGGAAACTGAGGCAAATAGTGGTTAAGTGACTTGATCAGGATCACACAGCTAGTAAGTGTCTGAGGTCAGATTTAAACTTACTTAGGTTTTCCTGATTCCAGGTCCAGAGCTCTGTCTACTACATCATCTTGTTACCTAGCTCTGTGTAACTCTGGACAAATATTTCAAGTTTGCCTCAATTTCCTCAACTGTTAAATGGGAATAATAAGAGCATCTACACTCACAGGGTGAGGACAAATGAGACATTTGTAAAAGTGCTTAGCACAGTGCCTGCACATAGTAGGTATTTCATAAATGTCTGGAAGAGTCCCCAAGAGGACACAGAGTCTCTATCCCCACCATTCCTGGAGCTCAGCACCCGGACATAATGGTTCCCTGGGCCACCGTACCCAGCGATCTGACTCAGAGAGAAATGTGGGATCAGAACCGTTGTGCTCAGCTTTGCTTGGGGCCCTAGTCACCATTTGCTTCTCATTCTCCATCAGGGAGGGATCTCTTCAGTGTATTTATGCAAATATTTTTTCCAACCTAAAGACCAAAGAATTGGGTTCCAGATTTCAGTTACGTTTACTTAGGACCCCAATCCATGCTACTTCTGGTGTGATTACACCCACTCAAAATGCTTGCCTCCTTTCCTCCCATTTCTTCAGATCCTTTAGGAAGGATTTAAGATTTGAGCTTGACCTCAAAAGACACACAAAATTTTAATAGATGAACAGGAAGAGTGGCGCAAAGAGCCTGGATTGTTAAAACAGATGTCCCTAGTTCAAATCTCAGATCTAGAACTATGAGCCACCAAAAAAGTCTTTTCACTTCCTTATCCTTTAAATGAGAAGACTGAATTAGATGGTCTCTGAGGTCCCTTCCAGCTCTAAAATTTTATAATCCTTTGATCTGATTGAGTATTTCAAGTGGGTACAACGGCAAATTCAGAAGGTTGCAGGAAGCTGTATTGCTGCACATGCATGGTTGGTATAATGAGCTTGATTTTGTGTCCTGTAGGTCAGAAAAGAAACATCCATCTTCCTTCCATCAGCAGCTCGGCTTGAAATCTCTCCTTCCTTTTCACTCCAAAAATAATTGGTCTGTAGTAGCAATTAATAATATAGTGTGTGCTAATATCTCTGCTATGGTTCTCTCATGCCATCATTTCAATCTTGTTATTTAACTTTTCCTGCCTTAGTATCTGACCTCCACAACTAGGCTGTGAGGTTTGTGAATGCAACGCTGGGCTTGCACTTCACTGTATCCCCCACACTGCCAAGTAGAAGGAGATGGCCAATTAACATTAGTTCATTTTAACCAACATTGCAAAGTTATAATAGGTGTTATAGGAAGAGAACCAAAGGCTTTGAAGTAAAGAAGGCCTGAGTTCAAAATTGCCTCAGATACCAATTAGCTGGGTAACTAAGTCATTTAATCTCAGTTTTCTCATCTGTAAAATGAACATAATAATAGTATCCACTTTGGGCAGCAACATGGCACAGTGGATAGAGTGCTGAACCCTGAGTTCAAATCCAGCCTCAGACACTAGCTTTAACCTTGCTTGCCTCAGTTTCCTCATCTGTAAAGTGAGCTGGAGAAGGAAATTGAAAATTACTCTAATACCTTTGCCAAGAAACCCCTCCCCCCTGAATAATAGACATGACTGAAACAGAACACTCAGCAGCAACAACAATACTTCACAGGGATATTGTGAGAGTCAAATGAATTTACAGATAAAGCATTTTGCAAATTAAAAAAGTGATATATAAATGCTACCTGCTATCATCATTATTGTGATTATTACTAATAGTAATAATGAAAACCACATGAGCCCAGAGCCACCCTACTAGAGAAGGAATACCTAAAAGCCATTTTGGTATAAACTAAGCCAAGAAGAAATGTTGGTTTTAATACCCATTGTCAGGGTCCCCACTGCTCAACAGAGCCTTTCATTTTCCCCAGGAGGATGTCCTCAAAAGGATCCGCAGGGGACACTGAGTCCCAAACCTGCTCAGAAGATGCGATTCTCCATCCACCTACACTGATGCTGAAAACTCCTGGATGATCAGGGATGATTTGTCAAGCCCAGGAGATTTGCCCTAATTAAGTCAAGTTCCTCAAAGGCTTCAAGGTTTGTCTCTTGAGCTGCCCAATATAAAGGCTGCATTCATCAGAGAAACCCTAAGGAAACACCGTTTCCTGGTGAATTCATTTACCCATGCTGGGTAACTGAGCACTGCCTCAAGTGAAAAACATGGATCGACATGCTGGGTACAAAGGAGTCTACTTCTGCTTAACGCAGGAGGAAGGAATGTCTCATGGGAGAGGTCCAGGGACTGAAGGCCCACGGGTTGCAGCCCTGGCTCTCCGGGCCCATCTCCTCCAGCCCAGGACACAGCATCATGCCAGTATTTACCCCCACTCAGCAGAGTCTAACAATTAGGAAAATCCCACAACACAATATCCCTTCTGAATGGTTTTTTCTTTGGGCCAGAAGCCAAGACCCACCAGACTTCTTCACATATCATGTGTTAATTCACTTGTGTGCACACTCAAGACAACTTGCCAACAGTGATAAAAGTTCTGGATTTGGGGTCAGAAAGATAGGGGGTCAAAGCCAGATTCATAGCTGTGTGACTCCTTGTCTGAAAATGGGAATAAGCGGAGCATCTATCTCCCAGAGTTGTTTTAAATGTAAGCAATGAAATAATATATGTGAAGCACTCCATGAACCTTAAAGTGCTTAATTAATGGGTGCCATTATTATTAACTGCTTGAATCTATCTCATGCTAAATAAATACATATGAGGCCTCAGTCAAAAACACATTTTTTTAAGTGCTTCTAAGAGCCACAGCAGAAAGAGACCGCCAACCAAAGGATTCATGACTGTGAGTTCCTAGAGTAGAAATTAGTTGTTTTTTGCCTTTCCCTTAATCAGGCCCGATCATACCAGAGAGGATGTCTGAGGGAAATGGCTCATTTCTGTCTGAGATTTTTGTTTTTGTGTTTTGGGGTTTTTTAATGTTCACAGCTATAATGCACAGACATCATTCAAGAGGGACCTGAGGACTTGCATTGGCCAATCATTAAGTTAACAAGTATTTAAGTGCCTATAAATGGCAGACTGAAGGACAACTGAACGTTCAGAGTTTGAAGCCTAAAAGGAATATGAATCCTACGATTATAATGAAATTCCCCTTTTCCCTTCTACATGCAAGTTCAGAAAGCTGCCATCCACATATTTTGCCATTGCTGGCATCCTTTTTGGATGATGTAAAAGGTCAACAAGATGATGCAGTGGATAGAACACTGGGCTTGGAATCAGCAAGAATCATCTTCATGAGCTCAATCTGGCCTCAGACACTTCCCAGCTGTGTGAGTCTAGGCAAGTCACTTAATCCTGTTTGCCTCAGTTTGCACATCTGAAAATGAGCTGGTAAAGGAAAAAGCAAACTATTCCAGCATCAGGAAGAGCCAGACACAACTGAAAAAACTCAACACCAGGGTGATTTAAAAAGAAAGGAAGGTTATTAGGATACTTACTTACTACAGTAGTCTTGAATTTGTTATTATCATACTCAGTCCCACAAATTTCCACTTCTACAAATGGACAGGCAATGCTTCGGCCAAGCTTGGGTAGATGACGAGCCCCCAGGACCTAGGACACAAGGTACATCAGTCATTCCTAGGTCCCTTCCCCCTATAGTAGTATAGGGACAGTGATGTGACTTCATCTGTTTCTAAAGTGCTGTGGATTTTTCACTGCAACCATTCATCCCACAGATCCCATCTCTGTTGTGGCTCGTGAGAAGAGCAGATTCGACATGCAGGTATTTCCCTGACTGCTAGCATTCACCTTGTTACCTTAGACAGCCCTTCATCTTTATCTCGTCAGTACAGATACCAGACTGCTCCCAATGGCTTATTCCTTGTGCTTCTTTCGAGGGGAGGGAGGGCTAGAAAAAAATTCTGGTGCTGGCAAGTTTTACTTTTATTGTTCAACTCTTTCAGTCATATCCAGTTCTCTGTGACCCCCTTTGGGGTTTTCTTGGCAAAGATACTGGAATGTTTGCCATGACCTTCTCCGGCTCATTTTACAGATGAGGAAACTGAGGGGAACAGGGTTGAGTGACTTGTACAGGAGTATTTTTAAAATCAGGTCTTTCTGTCTCTATACCCAGCACTCTGTCCGCTGCACCACTGAGCTGCCCAAGTTGTTCCTAGTCATTTGTATTTATGAAGAGAGGAAAAGGACAAAAGAAGTATTTGTCCAGGGTTATGAGGCTGGCAGGTATGAATTTATTGGCTATTTGTGTCTTGCCTCTATGTGGAAACCTACTGGTCTGTAACAGACAGTGGAGAAGCTCTAGAGTCCCACTGCTCCTTCCAGCTGCAGGGAGGTAAATAAGCATGCTTGCATGGATTCAGTTACGTGGGACAGTACAGAAGAAAAGTAGCATTTCTCCTATATTTGGTCTTTTTTTTTTCTCCTGAGGCAATTGGGGTTAAGTGACTTGCCCAGGATCACACACCTAAGAAGTATTAAGTGTCTGAGAGCAGATTTGAACTCAGATCCTCATGACTTCAGGAATAGTGCTCTATCCCCTGTACCACCTGGCTGCTCCCTTGTTTTTGGTCTTTATGGAAGGTCTTTGTTTGGATGGGACTATGTTGGAAAGGCTGTTAAAGAGAAGCACACTTTTGAAACTTAGGGGGACTTGTGAAATGATTCAACCATTCTGGGAAACAAAAAGGCAACTGGTAGCTCAGTGGATAGAGCTCCAGAATTGGAGTCAGGAAGGCCTGAGTTCAAATCCAGCCTCAAACGTTTACCAGCTGTATGACTCTGGCCAAGTCACTTAATCCTATTTGCCTTGGAAACAGTTAGTGGCCCAGTGGATGGCATGCTGGCTCTGGCATTAGAAAGACCTGAGTTCACATTCAGCCTACTAGCTGTATGGATCTTGAAAAGTCATTTAACCTCTGCCTCAGTTTCTTTAACTGCAAAAGGGTTGCTAGGAAGATCAAATGAAATAGTATTCTTTTTTCTAAGTACTTAGTACAGTGCCTGATACATGGCAGGTACTATATAAATGTTTATTCCCTTAAAAAAAAAAAAAAGAGAGAGACTTCTCTAATGAAAGTGACTAAAATGTCCTTACCATTTGATTCAGACTTCCTTTTCTAAATCTCAGGAATACCCAGGAAAGTGAGATATAAAAAGAAAGGTCTTATATATGCCAGAATATTAATAGCAGCACTGTGTGTAAGAGCAAAGAATTGTAAATAAAGCAGATGCTTATCAGCTGAATAATGGCCATATACAGTACAGAGGTAGCCAAGTAGCACAATAGACAAAGTGCTAGACGTGAGTCAAAAAGGTTCCTCTTCCCGAGTTCAAATCTAGTCTTAGACACTTATTGGTTGTGTAACTCTGAGCAAGTCAGTTAACCCCATTTGCCTGAGTTTCCTCATCTGTAAAATGAGCTAGAGAAAGAAATGTCAAACTGCTCTAGTACCTTTGCCAAGAAAACCTCAAATGGGGTTATGAAAAGTTAGACACTACTGAAAAGAAACGATTCCAAACAATAGAAAGCTGTATGTTTTTGTTGATTTTTGCTGAACTTTTTTCCACCTCCTTTTTATTCTTTGTTAAAAGGGATGACTCTCTGTGAGGAGAAAATGAAGGTGGAAGAGATATACTGGGAAATGTAAATGCTACAAAAACAAAAGATAATTTCTTTCATAATTAAACTCTTTTGTCACATGAGTTTGACTTCTGGACTTTCTCAAATCTTTTGAAAAACTCAATCAGGTATTTTTTTTCTCTCACTGTTCTTAGAAGAGAAAAAAAAAATCATATGAAAATAATATGCTCACACACCATAAAGTGAAAAGAAAAAGTCTGACACCATCATAAACCATAAAAGTTTTTAATGACAAACTGTAATCAGGAATTCTAGAAAGAGTAGAATTAGATTTTTTTTTAACCTTTGGGGATTTGATTTTTTAGTTTTTGTTTGTAATTCTGTTTTGATGTCTTGCTTTTGCCTGCCTTTCTTCAGAACCCAGATTTCTGTGCCATAGCTGGCATACCTGCTGAGCCTTCCAAGCCACTGCCAATTACAGTCAATTTATAATTCACTTTCTCTAATAAGAACAAGGCATATATAGTTCAGGCTGTTGGTTTCTGAATGTGTCTCCCCCAAAGTCACTGTACAAGTCACTGAGAAAAGGAATGTCTTTTTCATGAAGCGTATATTGTTGATATAAGGAAGGAAATGCATTTCATCAGACAAAGTAATAGTTATAAGCCAAAAAATGATGATTTCCTCATCAAGAGCAAGCCTTCTCACTGTCCCAATGTCTTTTACATCCCTGACCCCAGGGCTCTGTCCTGCTATTGCCTTAAATGGCCAGAAGAAAGGGCAGGTTTTACCTTCACTGTCAAGGTCATCAGGATCTTTCTTTGTGACTCTGGAGGTGTTGGATCATAGTTTTCATTCCTCATGCTTTCAGGCTGTAGGACGTAGCCAGTCCGACCATTAAGTGCAAATAAAGCATGATTCAGCTGCATATATTTATCTGGAAAGGAAATGAAGGTGATACAAATAATAACACAAGAAAAGAGCATTCTGCTAAGGAATCAAATGAGTCCAAACAGGCCCTGTGGTTGCCCAGTGAAGGTGAGGAATAGGCAGGTCCCTGTTTCAATGGTCAGAAGTACTTCACTTTTAAGACATGAGCCTGAGGTCCTACAACGCAGCTAGGTTCTCTCTTACTTCTACAACAGGGCTTCTTATTCTTTTCTGAGGCATTGAATCCTCAGAGTCAGTCTGGTAAAAGCCTGCGGACCCCTTCTCAGAATAATTTTTCAAATACAAAAAATAAAATATTTAAGATGACAAAAGAAACCAATTATATTAAAGAATAGTTATCAAAATATTAGAGGAAAAATCCACAGTTTCAGAAATCTATTCATAGATCCCAAGTAAGGAATCTCAGCTCTAGAGTGAAATGTCAATGATATTCACATCAACCAAAAGAGCTTCTCTTCACCTCTGCTCACATGCAGGCAATGAGGTGAGCCCAGAGCTTCACTGCCACTGTTCAGCTGCCCTTGCCTTAAGTCATGAACCTTGGTCATTTAGAAAAGGAAGCAGCTGGGTAATCTAAAGGGACATGAAAGGATTGGGAGGCCACCCTGTAACTATGCTTCTGTGTCTCCTCAGCAAGGGCAGCACCTGGACAGGGGCTTGGATGACTTTATCCACAGGGTCACTAGGGGAGCTCTCAGGAGCTACTACTGTCAAGAGCTCGGCTATTCAGTCTACTGTCTTAAACAGAACAGAGAAAAGGGAGTTATTTTGATGGGTATGAATAACTAAACAGTATTTTAAACGTAGCCTAAATAGGTTATCTGGGGCATGCCTTCATCAAGAACTGACCATACTAGATTTACTACATTTCCCTTTTATGACAGAGTTACCAGACTGGTTGATCAAGAGAATACTGGAAATATAATTTATCAAGGTCTTAACAAAACACTTAAAGTCTCTCATACAATTCTTGTGGACAGAAGGGAGAGATATTAGCTAGGTGATAATACAGTTGGGTAGATTCAGAACTGGCTGAGTGGCTGGGACGAATGAATACTTATTAATGGGTCTATATCAGCTTAAGGAAAATTTTCCAATGGAATGACCAAGAATTTTGTACTTGGCTCTATCCTATCTAACATGCTTTCAAATGACTTGGATGTATAACTGGCATCCTTATAGAATTTGGAGATGATTTAAAGCAGGGAAGAGTAGTTAACATTTGTTAATTAAGAGAATGAGAAACCAAAAAGATCACTGGAGGCCAAAACAATGACCCAGTTTTAATAGGATAAAATTTAATTGGATTGCAAGTATAATATGAGTCAAGTACAAAATAGAAGGCAAAAAAATTAATCTGATCTTGGATTGCATTAGGAAATTCAGAATCTGCAGGATGAGGATAGCTATAGTACCATATAATGTATTTTGCCCTAGACAAACTATATCTAGGTAATTGGTGAGCAGACATTGATAACATGGGGAGCATAAGGTAGAAGAAAACAATCAGTACAGTGAAGGATCTCAAGTTCATACCATGGAAAGAGAATTAGAGAAATTTTACCTGGAACAGCCATTATATGTATGGGACATTTGATCCATTCTCCTTAACTCCAGAGGGAAGAATTTGGAGTAACAGGAGGGAATTGTAAAGAAAAAACTTTAGGCTTGATATAAGGAAATATTTTGTAACCATTTGAATATCCCAAAATGCAATGGGGAGCTTTGAGAGGTATCAGAATCCCTGTTAGCGTAAGTTTTCAAGCTATGAGGCAAGGGAACTATTCCTCGTGCATAAAAAGAATTAGATTATATTTAAACTTACCTAGCACCGGGTTCTGTACATAGGAGATAATTAATATTTGAGTAAGTGAATGGATGAGACAAGGGAGTTAGGCTGGATGGCCTTGAAGACCCTTTCCCATTTGAAAGTCTTAGGATTCTATGTCCATACCCCTAGTATCACTGCCTTTTACCAGCAGGCTTATGAATTCTATATACCTTCCCACATCATTCTGTTCTCTCCAGTCACTTAAATTCTCCCCATCTCCAATGCCTCTCTTCTACCATTATTCCAAAAAAGCTGAAAAGAAGGAAAAGAACATCTAAGGGATTGGTTGCTAACCTCAACATGTGAGGTTGGACAAAAAATAATTTAATAAACAAATGTTTAATATTATCTCCCATTGGTCATTAAACCTAGCTCAGTGACTATTTCTTTCTAAACCACAATGCTGCACCTGTTTTGTCTGAATTCATCAGTGACACACCTTTCACAGAATACTTAGAAGGCCACAGTCAGATTGAAAAGACAGCACCATCCTTGGAGACTCCTCACCTGCAGTCTGGAAATTCAGGGCAACCATCTGGGAGCCACAAAGCCAAAGTCGAAAAGGATCATAATTTGATGAGTCTACCCTTTGACCTTTGGGGTAGACCCGAGTCAGTCCCTTTTGATTGTACTTCAAAAGATCAATTGGCTTCTGCCTAACAATGCTGTCGGCTTTGGTCTCCACGAAAGAGCGAATTTCTCTGAAATCAGGATTTTCTATAAAGATATATAGGAAAGGAAAGGAAATTATCATTTAACTTCAAGACTTAACAGTCACAATCACAGCTCAGTCCTAACTCACTGTGCAAGAACCAGACACTGGGTCTAAAGGTAAAATCTTGCAATCTGACAAGACTATTACCTTGAGCATACCAGTGCTCCCATTTTGTAACTATAGACATTAATTACCAAACCCAAAAATCATTGTCCTGCCCTCTCAGGACATCAAACCTAGGTGAGCATTTTGAAAAATCAAATGCTTGCCACAAAGGTACAATACTTTCAGAGAAATGGAACAGGGAAGGCAGGAAGAGCTGGAAAAGGCAGGGCTTAATATAATATACCTTGCTATTAACATAGATCTTGGTATAGAAGTTTTTGGTGAACCATCCCAGATCCTCCCAGTGTATTACTGTATATACTAGGGACCTTGTGGGAACACCATTTCCCTGTAGCCTGGCCACATGACATTGCCCAAAGAGACTGTCCCCACAATCAGAGGAACTAAATCAACTTAATTCTACATGTGAAATATGGAAGGAAAAACTTGCTACAGAAAACTCTCATGACTTCCATTGCTGCCTCTCCTACCTGTTTGTTGGAAGATCACTTTGCTTCATTGAATTATATCCCCTCCTGGGATGAGAGTAGCCTTGAAATAATCTTGATAAGTTATAAGAGATAGCATGGAGCAGCAGAAAGCACTAGGTTCAAATTTAGCTCCACTACTTGCTAGCTGTGTGTTCTCACTTCTGGGTGCCTTCATTTCTTCACCAATAAAAGAAGGATAAATAATACTAGTACTGCTTATATCACAGAGTTATTTTGAGGATCAAAAGAAATTATGCATGGGGAAGAGCTTGATAATCTTGAAGAGCAGTATAAACAGGGAGATTTTAGTATAATTTCTTACTCTCTTAAAGTTACCTCTAGAATAGAATTCCAGTTTATCACAGAAAACCTGGTTGCAACTACAACAGGCTCAATGAACAAGTGACATAATCCTGAGCTTCATGTACAGTGATAATAATCACTCACATTTATATAGCACTTTGAGGTTTAATAAAGTGCTTTCCTAGTAGGCACCCAACAGATGTTTGATGAATAAATGAACTGGCTACTCTGGTATACAGACTGCCTCTGATTTGGTTTCATTGACCATCTGCCAGGAGCCACCTGCTCTGAGAGAGAATAGTCATGCTCTCACCCACCCCTTTCCCCTTCCCCACTATCAGACCTGTTTCATCTTGGTAGACCCTGAAAGGAAGCTGATGATAATAATGGCTACTATTTATACAGCATTTTTAGTTGCAAAGCATTTTGTAGACATGATCTCATTTGATCTTTCTAGTATTCCTATGAAGTGAATAATATAAGGATTATTATTCCCATTTTATAGTTATGAAAAAGTTTTACTAAGATTCATTCAGGCTGATTTCAGAAAAGCCTAGAAAGATCTACATGAACTGATGCTGAGTGAAATGAGCAGAACCAGGAGAACACAAGATTGTGTGATGATCAAGTGTGATGAATTTGACTCTTTTCAACAATGTGGTGATTCAAGACAATTCCAATGGACTAGGGATGGAAAAATGCCAATTGCATCCAAAGAGAGAACTATGGAGTCTGAATGTGGATTAAAGCATACTATTTTCACCTTTGTTTATTTGTTTGTTTGGGACTTTTTCCCTCCTCTTTTTTTTCTTTTGGTCTGATTTTTCTTGCACAATATGACAAATAAAAAAATATGATTAAAAGAATTATACATATTTAATCTATATCAGATTGCTTGCTAACTTGGGGAGGGGGAAGATAAAGGATTGAGGAAGAAAATTCGAACACAAAGTCTTACAAAAATTAATGTGGAAAGCTATCTTTATATGTATTTGGAAAAATAAAATACTATTGAACATTCAAAAACAAAGAAAAAGACCAGAACTCTTCCCAATATACACTACTGCTACTGACAGGCTGGAATCACACAATCCCTATTTCTTACCACCATCTTCCATGTGACCCAATATAAGAAGAAGCTATACATGTAGAAGGAACTGTCATTCTGCCTAGAGCACTGTTTCCATCAAGAACACAGAAATTCAGAATGTTATAATATTGTTCTTCACCAGACTTAAAATACCCAGCAGTGAACCAAGATGTAAAAATGAAGTAATTACCTAAATTATCCTTGGTTTTACTTGTTGGCTTACAGTAGACAACCAAATCAGATAGTTCTATGGCAATCGATTGGTTCTTCTCCCAATATTTCATGTTGTTCTCCTGTTTGGAATAAATACATCCCAATAACCAATTTTTGTGATCATCACAGATTTTACCAGGCATTTCTTCTCACACTGTTATTGTTGTGCCATGGTTCTCTTTTAATGTCCTGACCCAGTTTCTCTAACTGTTCTATTCAATTACTCTGCCTTAGGTTATAACCATTCCCTCTTAATGTTTGATGGGATAAAGGTCTTTACCCATTTTAGACATCATTAGAATATCAGGAGCCTCTCTAGGACCTCCCATTATGTCATCCTAGGTGCCTCCCCCCATTAGGTCATCCCCATCCAGGTACCTCCCCCAGTATGTCATTGTTCTTGTTACCCTATAAAAGAATCTTGTATCTGACATTTGCAGATGGATTCTTGGAGACAATAGTCTCATTCAGCCCTGGGACCAAACATGGATCCATTGGTCCCAGTATATCTCTCCATTTAATAAATTGTTCTCTAATCTCTATCTTGCTCAGTTTCACCAACATTGCATTATGTCTCAATGACAGTGTCAAGGCAGTCATATTTTTCATTTTAAAATTTTACTTTTTTAAAAAATTTTCCTCTCTTCCCTCCACATAATGGAGGGAATTCCATGAACTCTTTTTAAGGCCCTGGCTAATTTCTTTCAGGTCCCACACCTACCATCTCAGACTAATGGGATTTATTCTTAGGACAGTCTTCTTTCATCATGAAGTTGTATATGGAGAGGACAAAATTCCATGAGAATATAACTCACTTCTGAGTAAAAATATCTTTTAAATGAGCACTCCCTTCACCTGTGCCCCCCATGCCTCAACCTGTGGCTAATTACTACATTCAAAACTCACTCATATACAAACTAATGAAGCTTTACCTCATTCTTGTTAATAGGAAGAAATTATTACTCCAAGAAAAAACTCCAATTGCTTCCACAAATACTCTAAGCAGGGCTCCAACCTTGTGCCAAAAGCCCCTCCCATCCCAGTTGCCCTAAGAAGGAAATTCGTTTTATCTCTTACTACCTAGACATCCCCATTGGAGTCATCACCTGCATTCCTTCCCCACCAAAAAAAAAAAAAAAAAAAAAAAAAAAAAAACTGGACTCTGTCCTTAAAATCACTAAAGACTTCCATAGCCTTTGGCCTATTTTTTATTCAAATCTAGACCTCTATAAGTCTTCATCGGTACAAATCTGGACTACTGCAATAGTCTGCAGATTGTTCTTCCTACCTTAAGCTTCTGCCCCATTCCAGTCGGACCTCTATTCATCTGCCAAAGTGATCTTAGCCTATAGCATAGGTCTGGCCATGACAATCTGTGTTCAAAAATCTCTAGTAACCTAAACCCTAGGAGTAAATACAAAATCCTCCACTTAGCTTTTATAGCCCTTCTTGCCTTCCTAATATTCTTACATTTTACTCCCTTCTACATACTTTAAATGTTAGCATCATTAACCTTATTGTTTTTCCTCACAGTGACACTCCCACCTCCTGACTGTGACAACTGTCCCTCAAGTCTAGAATTTTCTCATTCCTCATATTCACCTTCCTGATATCTCTATCTTCCTTTAAAACTCAGTTCAAATTCCACCTTCTCTGAGAAACCCTTCCTGGTTCTGAACCCTGCCCACTGCTAATGTCTTCCCTCTGAGATGACCTTTTTATCCTGTAAATATTTTGTGTGTACATAAACAGGTAGTCTCCCCCATTTAGGATGTAAGCTCCTGGAGGGCAGGGACTGCTTTTGCTTAAGTATCTAGTAGAATATTTGTTGACTGACTTACTTACTGGGCATCTCTTCCCAAATGTTGTCATGCTCCATTAGAACGTAAGTTGCTTGAAGTCAGGAACTGTCCGCTTTCTTTTGTTTTTATTCCCAACATTTATCATAATGCCAGGCACAGAGAAAGTACTTAATAAATCCTTTATTCTAATCTAATATATTCAAGTTTAGGAAACTCACAGCTTTCAACACTCTCCTTGCCTGGCCTTCTGTCCCACTTTGGAGACCAGTGAATTCTCTCAAGTGTCTCTGAATACATATTTGGATATATTGGAATCACTTCAAATTAGTAAAATTATAGAAGATTGAGGGTGTCCTGCTACTGAGCACAAGATTACTTCAATTCCAGAGTTCTGAGAAGCAATAGAATCAAAGTCAACTGGTATGCATACTAAATCTGGCACAAATATGTGAGCCTCTGGGGAAGTGGGGCAGAAGGGACACCAGGCTGCCCAAGCAGGAGTGCCCCACTGGGTTGGAAAGGAAACAGGTTAGACTTTTTGTACTGATTCTGTACTGTGGGATCTGCCTGGGTGAGACAGAGAGACTTGGTCTCAAAAAACAACGAAACAAAAAATAAGCTAGAAACTGTTCTTTCAGGGAGATATAAAATTGAAATGGAAACACTGTAGGAAACCCTGTTGCAAGATAGCCTGGGGAGTAGTGGAAAGAGTCCCTTGACTAGGAACAAAGAAATCTGGGTTCTATAACTCAATTCTGCCAGCAGTTATTATATGATATTAGAAAATCCCTTTCCCTCCTGAAGCCTCAGTTTCTTAGTGGGTGAAAATAAGGGAATTAGATGTCATGATTGTGAAGTCACTTCTAGCTCTATTTCTTTAGCTATATGTAATTTACTCAGATCTAGGACAAGAAGCCAGTCTTTTTTCCCAAAACATCTTCCCCTTTCTCCTGAAAACCTTAAGTCCTGAGCAGCTTTGGTCTCAGCGGATATATAGTCAACACTGGTGACTCATTTTTTGCTTTCAAGCATAAAAGCATGAGGTTATTTTTTAAAAAACATTCACACAAATGTGAAATCCAATTAAGGAGCAGTTTAGATCAAAGAGAGAACATGCCTAGCTTAAGTGGTTAGGATGATTTCAGGTTATTAAGCAGTAGGGGGAAAAAGAACTTTCCAAAGAAATTACCCTTTATCCCATCAACAGAGCTGCAGAAAGCCAGAGGAGAGTACAAATAAACGTTTTAAAATTGTCTAAGCTTTTCTGCATCTTACATTTGGCCCCATTTTCAGAGTAAAGCCTTGGGCACAATGAAAATGTTTTTAAGTGTCTACTACCTTTACCTGATTCCCTGTGAAGTTTCCATATTCTAGTATCATACTTAGTTCCTGCAGAAATGGATTTGATTGTCCCAGAGTCTATGAGTCTGAGAAAGGAACAGCTCAGCCTATTTTCCTACAACTATGACTAATAACTATTAAAACACAGAGAAAAAAAGAGTGAGGAAGCCCTTGAGAATGATCACTAGAGAACACTATTGAAAAGATTTTTGAAGTACCGAGGACCCTTAGGACACAGCACAGCTATCCTAGGACAAAAGGAGAAAGGGTACACCTCTGGATTTCAAGACAGAGAAACTAGGTTCAACTCTATTTGAAACAAGGGCAGTTCTCCCACTCAGCAGCTGTGTGATCTTGGGTAATTCACTTAATTTCTCTAGGGATCAGTTTTCTCATCTGTTAAATAAAAAGGTTGAACAGATGTGATCTATGATCCATTCCAAAACTATATTTATGATCTGATGAGCCATGAAGATGAACAGATTTGCAATGCACAGTCCTGTTGGATCACACCTGATATTGTTCCTCAACTTGTGAAGCAAGAAATCCGTGTAAGAAAGGCTTGCATCTCTAAGGTGACTATCAAAGTGTTACAACCAGAGAGTTCTGAATAAGGAAAATTTCTCTCTAGAGTGGCTTATGGCCATGATTCTCAAAGGGTGCTTGCTTGGCTTGTCCATAGATAAGCCAGAATGGAAACACAAAGCATGCTGGTTTTTAAGGTGATGTCCCATTTAACACAGAGATAGAAGATGAATGGTATACAGGAAAATGATTGGAGTGAAAAGGACAATGGATTTGAAGTCAAAGGACCTAGATTTAAATCCCATTTCTGCTATTCAGTGTCTGCATGATTTTTGTTGGACAAGTCATTTAATTTCTTCATGTCTCAGTGTCCTCATCTGTAAAGTAAGGAGATTGGACTAGATGGCCTAGTCTAAGGATCTTTACAACTTTAAATTTATAATTCTATGACTGCTTTATTGCTAGAAACTATCCCACTGAAACCTGAGAACAGTAAGTGATTCTTTGAAAGGCTAAAGGCCATCTAAGGTAAAGTTCTGTCTAGGATTAGGGCATCAATAAACTTATTATAAAATACAATTTAGTGATAAGAAAAATCCTCAGTGATGAAATAGGGCCTTTATAAGTTCCCTCAAAGACCTGTTTAACTGTACCTAAAAAATTACTTATCCTTCTGCTATTCCAAATATACTTAATGGTAAACATTTCTGAAAATGGTCACTTTTTTAAAAGTCCCTTTCTATTTATGTGGCAGGGAGAAGAGATGCCAATCACCTAAAAATCCACCTTCTCCTCCCTCCCACCCTCCTTAATATGAGACAATGATTTTAATATTCTCCAAATCTCTCTCAATACATCATCAATCAATTCAACATTCATGGTTTCTAGCTTAAAGGTTTCTTGAATGGGTAGGGCCCATCTAATTATCATGTTCTATCAAAATGCATGGAGTCTATTAAGCCGAAAAATTAAGATGGTTGCTCGTCTTAATATAGACTAGATGGAATCATGGACTACCTAGCTAATCATGTTGGACAAATCTCCCTACCCCTGCCCTCTGACTCTCATGAAGGCAATGAGGCTCTGGAAAAGTCTGTCAAACAGACAGTCTAGTGCTCACCAGTGTCTGCCTTGCCCTTCACATGGGTCTGAGCCAAAGCTAGCAGGCTTCCCTCTGAATGTTAGGAGGAATAGAAAGTATTTAGGGTATAATTCCATTACTCACAAGCCTTAGTTGTCACACTAGACCCCCACAAACAGAACCCAGATGACAAAGATCAATACCACTGTTGCATTCTTCCAGGTGATTTCCCTGATGCTCTGGTACCACTCAAAGAGCTCTTCCACTTTGTCAGTCGCAAACTCTATAGGAGGATCATTGGGTTTCTTGGGTTCCAGGATGAAGACAAATGGTTTCTGGTTTTTTCCATGTGGTACTTTCACTTGGAGAGAACAAAAATTACAGTATTTCGAGAAGCCAGGTGCACCCATTCTATCTGAGCCCTGCTTTAATCCCCAAGTCACCTTTCCAAGGGATAGCATTCCTTATTGGATATGGTTACTCAAGAACATGGATACACTGATTGTTTTCCGCCCAAAAAAGGACATATATGAAAATATGCCTGTATTTGAATTGAATAGAGAAGTCAATAAAAGATACAATCCCATAACAGAAGTAGTGTATCTCCCCCATCACTCCTAGAATGTGTTGCTCATTCACCAGCTCATAGTGGTAGACAGATAGCAGTCTGTAAAACTTTTACTACCATAGGTCATTACTTTTTAAAACTTAAACATTTAAAAGGCCGACTCTCCTGGCCTTCACATCAAAACATTTTCCAGAACCCTTTTTTTCTCTAGCCAGTCAATGCTATGAAGGACAAATTTCTGATCTGTACTAAAAGATACATGTAGTAAAATTACCTGCATGCACACATGTACGTATTGTGCACATATATACATATGCAAGCATATATTTTATTTATGAAATTCATAGTACAGTTTGGATTGAGAAATACAGCCCTAAGTTCATTACAAAGTACTTTACACTTAATGTGAAAATAGGTATTAACAACAACCAAAAAAAATCCTTTCCTTTCTAAGCTGAAGTAAATTGTTTTGCCTCAAACCTTGGGAAAGGATGACTATCCATCTGAAAAAAAATGAAAACCACCTAAGAGAATATCTATTAAGGGAACAGCAGCAGTAGGAAGAGCAACAGACCAAGAATCACAGATTTTTAAGGGGAAGGTAACAGAAGCTAAACTCCAGGTCTGGTGACACCTAATGCAGTGCTCATTCTCTATATCCACTGATCACTCTTTCCACGTGCTATTGTACCCACAAATCATATCTGTTCCTTCATACCAGTTCCCCAACTTCCTTTGGTCACTTTCCAGAAAATCCTAGGAAGGCAGAATAAACCATGGAATTTAGGCTGCCCTCCAGAAGAAACCTAAGGATATATGGGAATTAATAATGAGATTAGGTCTATGATGATCACCTACCAACATTATAGGTGTTAAGATCCAAGATTCCTCTGCACAGAGATCCTAAAGGGTTATCTTCAATAATCTGTAGAAAAACAAGAGCAGTTTCAAGAAACCTGGAGAATAATTCACATTATTCTTAACTATAATGCTACAAACACAGCCAGATTCAAAATCATACCACTGAACTGAGACATTGCCCATGGCCCTGTTTAAAATTCATCCTCATTACAAGATAAATATGTCCATAGGGAGATGGAAAAAGAATGAGGCACAGAGCTTGTAGTGACCTTGTTGCTAGCAGAGACCTGAAACATTCATAATAGGTCATTTTTCAGTCTGCAAAAATTTGCCATATGAACACTTAAAGAAATTTGGGGCCATTTCTTCCAATCTGCTCTTTCCAACTTTTCTGTCATCCTTTGTGACTGTAGAATGGGGCATATTGATTAATGTGCAAGATATGGATTCCCAATTTCCAAAGAATTAAAGCATAAGAGGCTATACTAAGAAAAATATGCAGCTTTCCTTTGATTGTTCAGGACACTGTTTCAGCCCTATGGGGCACAAGGATCATCATTATAAATATAAATGACTACTCATACGATCATAGATTTAGAGCTAATAAGAATTTTAAGTTCTTTCCTATCCAACTCCTTTTTTATCAGAATAGGAAAATTGAAACCTGGAGAGGCTAAGTAATGTCCAAAGCCATTAAGGTAGCAAGTAATAGAATAAGGGTATAAACCTAGATGTGTTGCCTCCAAACTCCTTTCTTTGTAGTATTTACATTGTATAGTAAAAAGCTCTGGTGAGGGGGACCTTCTAGTCAACTGGATGCTAGACTATGCTCAGACCTTCATCTCTCAGTTCTACTTGCTACTTTAATTATCTCAGGGTATACTTAATCTTCCGATCAGGGTCATTTTCCATCTAAAATAAATTACCCTGTCCACTCAAAATATTCCAAGACAACATGATTAAAGCAAAATTGGTTTGGTGGAATGACTCCAGAATAATCCAGGCCCTTTATCACCTCTTAGGCCCTTGTAATAGCCGTTTAAATAATTTCTCTACTTCAAGTCTCTCCTCTCTCTCTAATGCATCCTCCATACAGTTCCAAAAATGATATTCCTAATGCACAGAGCTAGTTATGTCACTCCTATGCTCAAGTAGTTTCTTTGGCTCCTTATTACTGCTAGGTTAAAATTCAAATTCCTTTATTGACCTTTAAAGTCTTTCACATTCTGGATCTAACTTGTCTTTGCAGATGGACTATATATTGCTACTTTTCATGCACTTATATTCCAGTCAAAATGTCTACTTGGAATTCCTCATATACAACATTTTATCTCTTGCCTCCATGACTTTGTATAGGCTATCCTCCATGCCTAGAAATTTTGTTTCATCATTTTTGACCAATCTTCCTTCAGAGTAGAGTTCAAGTGCCACATGCAATAAGAGACCTCCAAAAGTTAGCAACCCCTTACTCCTCAAATTACTTTGTATTTATTTCACGTATATTTTGTTTTCACAATCTGTCTTTATGCTATATCCCCAGAGTGGAATGAATGCTCCTCGGGGAAAGGATTGTTTCATTGTATCTCTAAAGTCTAGCGTAAAACTTGGCACTTAATAAATGTTTGGTGACCCAATGAAATAATGAATTCATTGAACTATATTTTGATTATGTTAAATCTCTGCCAAGACAACATGGCAGCTCAAGTTAAACCCATCTATTTGTGCAGTTCATAAAAGGGGACAGACAACTTCCTTATGACCATTATCTAGGCTCACCTGTTTTTCCAGCTCTTCAAAATCAACTGTTGATATGTCTTCCACATAATTAGATGGAAAATATTGCTGAATCCTTCCTCCATAATCACCCTTCCACCTAAATAAAGCACAGGACTATTAAGCCTTTGTGAGAAGGGTATTAATGATCCCTGCACATCCATTTACTTCTCCAGCTGTTATGCTGGTTCCCTGGTGAGATAAAAGCTGCAGCTGGTTACCCGGTCAAAGGCAGGCAGAGCTTGCTAGGGATGATGATTTCCAAAGGGAAATGTGGCTGCAAGGACTGAAGATCACTCTTTTTTCTCTCTCTCTCCTCCTGCCGTATTGCTTTAACTGGTTGCAGAGAAACCCCTAAAATACTTCAGAATAGAAGGCCAAAGGTCTGAGCTATTATGCATAAATTGAGATGGATGGCAAGAGTAGCAGAACAGCCAGTCCTACCCAAGCTATTGGGCAGGACGGAAATGTGGGGATGCTTCAGGTGATTTCATCTTTTCTCTAAAAACGTTCTAAAACTCTTCAGATTTTCCTGAAGGGTTTTGTAATTAGTTCTTCTTTAACCCATCACACTCAATCAGGTATTAGACTTATATATATATCCTACACTTTTCACTAAATTATTAGCTTCTCTGAGGGCAAGTACTATATGTTTTTTTTTTTTTCCATCTGTATCCCCAGTAGATACCACAGAGCATTGTACATGGTAGGCACTTAATAATTATTGGTTAAAATGGGCCCTTTCCAATGGTAAAAAACAAAGTCCTTGGGATACTACCCATGCCAGTACTGTGTTCTCTGCCTTCTCATAAGAGGCTCACTACTAAATGAATGAACTCTTAGAACTTCATTTAACACACTATGAATGTCATGAACTGTTACTGCACATATAAAAGGAAGTATTAGGAGAAACACAGAATACTTACATGAACTGATACAGAAAGAAGTAGAATGAAGAAAACAATATGTCTGATGAACACAACAGTGTAGATATTAAGAACAACAAAACTACATGCTGTGTGGTTAGAATGATCAAAAACTGAGCTCACAGAACTGAGAAAATGTACCTCTTTCCCCTCTTTGCAAGATGGGGCAATTAGGTATGAAACAATAAATAGGTGTATGAGTATACACATGCTTACACAAATTACATAAGCACACAAATATATACACATATACAAATATTCACTTGTACATGTGTGCATACACATACAACCACTATTACATACCTAGTTCTCCCATTCTGCAAAGAAGGGAAGGAGGTATATTTTCTCAATTCTGTGAGGCAGGCTTGATCATTCTAACTACACAAGATGCAGTTTTGTTTTTCTTGTTGTGGTCATCAGCTATATTATTTTCCTGATTCCGCATTTTTTCCTGTGTCAGTTCATGTAAGTCTTCTATACTTCTTCTAATACTTCATTCCTTACATGAAGTAATCCTCCATTACATTATACATAAAACCATACATAGTATATATGTCTATTTGTATATATGTGTATCTATATAGTGTATAATAATAATATCAGATATGATAGTGATTTGTTTTGCTGAACTGATTTTTTTTCTCTTTTCAAATCCTGGTTACAAGTAATAGCTTGTAGGGAGAAGGAAAGGATATATTTAGATATTAATTTAATATATTAACAAAATATAATAATAAAAATATGATTTTTAAAGAAAGGAGGAAAAGCTATAATAGAGAGGCCCCTAGTCATCCTCAAAGTTCAAATGTTTAAAAGATAGGCTAAAAGATTTTCATATTTTCCCTTTCCCCCATTTTCAAAGAGGCTCACTCGGCATGGAAGCTTCCAGCACCTTTTGGCCTACAAAGCTACCAGGACTAATCAGTACTATCTGAGAGGCCAAAAGGCAATATTCAGCCAAAGCTGGTGAATCACCCTTGAGCTAGAATCTATGTAATAGAACAAACCCTACTTTGCTAACTCCCCAGGGGCACTCTTGAGAGGAAAAGTTCAGGGCTCCAGCCCTAGCCTTGACATGGTTTTACTCCCAGCAAAGCTCTGAAGCAGAGAGAGCCTTGTGGGGCACATTCTTACCAGCCACCAGACTCCTTGGAGACATTATGGATGAGGGCCCCCCGACAGAAGCTGAGCTCATCCCCACGCTTGGCTTTGTAGTCGTATAAAGCCTTCACAGTTCTCTGAGGCTTTTAATGAAAAAAAAAAAGAAATCAGTGATACGGGGGAGGAGAGACAAGGAGAGACGAGGAGAACGGGCAGAGGCTGGTTAGGTCCCAATCGATAAGTCCAGCTTCTCAAGCCATTTGGCTTCCTTCTTATTAAGACTGAGAAGGCTTTACTTCAAGGCTGAGGAGTGACATCTATTGGCACAAGCATGGGCTAATGCTGCTTAAGTACTTCCCTCCATGGATGTGGAGCTGCTGGGACTCAGAGCATTCATCCAAACACTCACAGAAGTATCCAAATACTCAGAATTAGTAGCTGTCATCATCCTTTTTTCCAGCACATCCATAAAGGGAAAGACAGCACAGAAATGGTCAAATCAGCTCCATGTCCCTGCAGGCAAGGATAGGACTTGGGAAATTCCCAAGGAAGCTCTATTTTCTGACAATGGCACAGTTCCTTCACTTAAACTATGCCTTTTAAATTATTTTACTCAAGTTAGTTAGCCGAGTTAGTCTCTGGGCCCATATGGCATGGACACCATTCTACAATCCATCCCTTCCTCAGAGAATGACTGGGAGGGAAAGACAAAGAAAAACAAGGTTTTCCCATGATTCAGTGTGAATTCCTACTGCAAACTCCCTTAGCTGGTATGGGGTATGACCAGGACATAGCAAAGACAAGTAGGATACTCAAGATTTAGTTCATTACATGACCCCAACTCCCATAGACTTCCTCTAAGAGATTTTTTTCAGTTCTCATTCTCTAGGAATGAGGGCCAGATATAAACACACTAATTCAGAGGTAGATTTGAGAGTGTTTGCTGCTACATACTCTGAGCATCTTGGTGAAAACTAAGCCCACGTTAGCAAGCTCTGAAATGAAAAGGTACTATATAATTACAAAATATGCTACTAGTAGATCCTGGTTTGAAACAACTCAGCATAATTAAATCTGAGTTTCCAAAACTGGGGAAGAAGAAAGGGAGAGGTGACCATTCTGCTTAAAAACACGAGTCTTCATTTCTTAATCAATTTCTTAATAAATGATTCAGAATCACAAAATTTCTAAGTGAGAAAAGACTTAGTTAGTCGAAACTCTACCCCCAAAAAGATACCATTCTTAAACACATTCAGTAAGTGGTTATTCAACCTTTGTTTGAAGACCTTCATGGGAGCCTGCTACTTCTCTCAAGATAACCTATTTCCCTGCTCTTAGGAAGGTTTTTCCTAACATTAAACTTAAACTTGCTCTTTTGTCATTCCTACCCATTTCTCCTAGTCCTATATTCTGAAGAAACCATTATAATCTTTTTTAAAAAAGAAATTCCAAGAGTGCATTTAATATGTCACTCAATTTAACCTCAGTTTTTAAAATTCATTTCTTACACTTCCACATAATATCACTGCATTTTTTTTAAAAAATCAATATCAGAATTTTGACAATGCCACTTAATGAACACAGATCATGTGCTAGGTGCCAAGGAGGGAAAAAAAGTAAAAATTCCTGTCAATTTTGTTGATATGATGCCAGAGGCAGAATGGCCAAAGAAAAGACTATAACCCACAGCTATTGAGTTATGAACCCACGTAGTAAAATGGACATGGAAACAAGAATTAACATTCTCATTGGGAAACAGGAGATCAGAAAACAAAAGAATCTAATGAATATCTTAAGCCAATACAACTAGTACATCCAAATTACAAAGACTTAACTATAAATCATTTTACCTAAAACTTCCCAAAATTTGGGATTTCAGCAAACCAAAGCTGTACTGGGATTGTATATAATGGATAGTTTGACATTTCATTTCTGGAAAAACTTAGATTTCATTTCTCTCATGTTTATTTTTCTCCATAAACATTCTAAATAAGGAACACTATTTTTTTTTAAATTACAGAAAAGTAAATACTGTACCGTTGAAGGGTTAATTTCACTGGGATCCACATACATCCTGACATCATAAAGTGAATTTATGTCCCTTTCCTAGAAAAAAAGAAATCAAGAAAATATTTTAAAATGGAAAGATACACTATGCTCTTCTGATATTCTTTGCATATATTATGATGGCAATTACCATCTGGTCGCTTCTTCTCTCTTGAGAGAATACAGAAGGGATATATAGAATCTGGAGAGAGAGTTAATGACCCACAAGAGGTAGTCATGGGTAGAGACAAGAGGGGAATCACAGATGTTCCTGGATCCAATAGACCATGTGAAAATTTTGCAGTTTTTCATGGAAAACAATAAAGTCCAGAAAAAGGTTAAGTATAGAATTCAGTGATGATCATCAACTTAACTAAAGAGGCCCATAGATATACATGGAGGGAAGGAGGGAGAGGGAGAGAGAAAGAAAGACACACACAGAGAGAGGAGAAGAAGGAAGAGAAAAGGAGGAAGGGAAGAAGGAAGAGAGAGAGAGGGAGGATCGGAAGGAGAAACAGAGGCAGACAGGACTTCAAATATGTAAGACATCTATACCTCTAGGAAGCAGGGTAATAAAAACCCTAAATGGGGTCATGAAGAGTGAAACTGAACATGATTAAAACAACTGAACAATAATATAGAGTTAATATTTCTAAAATGCTTTGTAAAGCGCCTGGCACATAGCAAGTGCTATTTAAATGTTAGCTACCATTACCATTATTAATTGGCAGTTATATAATACTTTAACATCGTGCTTTAAGGTTTACAAAGAACTTTAGAAATACTATCTCATTATTTGATTCTCATAATAACCCTGGAAGATAGTTGTTTTTATGATCTCTATTTTATAAATGAGGAAACTAAGGCAGAGAGAAAAATTAAGTGACTTGCTTAAAGGCACACAGCTAGTAAGCTTTTGAGGTTGTATTTGAACTTTTGGTCTTCTTTATTCCAAGCTTGGCACTTTATCCATTGTTTCACCTCAGGTGATAAGGTTAATACTATTTACCACACAAAGTGAGGTGCACATTTCCTAAATGAGGAACTCATTTCACAAACCTTTTTTGTTTTTAACCACTCCTGTATGGATTGGGATCTGGGTTTTAAGCTGAGTTCAGAGCTACAGGAACTAGGAGGTCCTGACATTATTAGAGAAAAAGTTCATATAGGAAAGATGTGCACAGAACACACTGCCTACCATTTGAGAGAAGAGAGAAGGTAAAAAATATCAGGAGGAAATGTGAAAACAATTCATTCACCCTTCACAGCAGAGAAGATAAAGGTTCTGATGGGCAGAGGATGGAGATACATAAGCAGAGAGAATCACAGCAAAAATAAGGAGTAATAAATTTTAAAGAAAACATGCATTTGCAGTTAAATCTAGATTACATGAGGAGTTAGGGGAGAAAGAAGGAATCATAGAAAAGATGGTGAAGAAAAGAAGGAGAGGAAACCAGGAAAGGGACTATATGCATAACTTCCCTCAGCCAGTAGATACATATTTTCCAATAGTTATATGATCCTGGCTCATGGGTTTAAGGATGCCTGTTTCTAGACTTGACTAACACAACTAACATTTAGATCAATGTTGAAAAAAGACTTCATTTACCTCCCTTTCTCAAGCACAGGGGTAGGCCAGGAAAGGGCATAGGGAATAGTAGCATTCTTTTCCCCAAAGGCACACCTTCTCCATTTACTGAAGTTTATGCCATTTTATGTGGATCAATGGCATCAAATTCAAATAGAAAGTGATCTCGATAAGTTGCATGTTGATTCAGAAAACCACAAATTTATTTTATCCAAGTCTTATTATATTTTCATTTATTTTGTAAAACATTTTCTTGTTATATTTTCATCTGATTCTGGTCTCACTTGGGAATGTCAGGAGTTATGAGTTTGATACCTCTGCTCTAGATAGTCTCTAAAATCCCTTCCAGCTCTAAGTCTGTGATTCATGCAAAGGCAGTAGGCAGATGGCAACCCAAAACAATTTGATAGTAACCTTCATACCAGGTTCAAGACATGGCAATCATAGGTTTTTGGCTCTAAGACTTAAAAGACTTACAGAACAGACTCCTCACTCAGAGTGAGTCTATCAGATTTGGTTAGATGACAACATTTTTCTTGTATTAAATCCCAGAAAAGAGAATCACTCACAGTATTGTAACGTTCCAGCAGCTCTGGAGTCACAGGATAGCGCAATCTCATTTTCCTGTAGAGTGCATGCTTTTCATAGTAGTTGACCAATTCCACTAAGCTTTCAAAGTAAGCAGACGTCCCCAGCACAAAGTGATGTCCATCTTTGTTAATCCGGCAGTGTTTCACTTTTCCCTTGGCTCTGGAGAGACAGGATTTCACATGGAGGCAAGTACAGATATAATTTCCACAATAACTGCAGTCCCCAAAATATCCTCCATTCTTCCTATCATGTTTTAAGACTTGGAGTGGTTCATCAGGAACAAAACATGGGGCAAGAGAAATTAACAGGAAGAGACCAGGCCTCAGAAAAAAAAGAAATACATTCCTGGGCCTTTCTTAGAATGGTTCTGTGAGAAGTAGGGTGGGCCATGAAAAAGTGCTGGATTTGTAGCTGGATAATCTAAATTTAAATCAGCAGTGCCACTTAAACTGTATGACACGAGGCAAGATCTTTAACCTTCCCTATGGACCTCAGTTTTCTCATCTGTAAAATACAATGGGGTGACTGAATGATCTTCGAGATCCCCTTTAAATCTAATATCTGTGATTCATCAGAATAGTGAGTTAACTCCAAAGAAATCTAATCATAATTATCAATTTCCTTTTAAAAAAAGAAAAGAAAGAAAAATAGTGTCACTATAAATACTCCTGATTCACATGAAAAAAGGAATTGTAATGAGGCATAATATAAATGTTAAAGGATGGTGTAAGTGTTATTAACTCTTTTTACAGATGGGAGGACTAAGGAAATTTTTAAAAACCTGTCCCTAGTTCCACAGTTAACATAAGTCAACTGGATCATCTTCTGACTTCAGGGCTTTCTTCATCATATCATACTATGTCTCTGGAGACATCAAACCTCAGAATTTCATCAAGTTAATAAGCATTAAAATTATACATGATTTTTCTTGAAATGAGATACCACACTATCAACATAACTCCTCCCAAACTTCATTTCTCCTAGTTCCTTTACCCAACATCAACAGGAGGAAAAAAGTTAACAAAAATCTGTCTTCTGGGGGGAAAATAACCTCAAAAATAGAAAACAATATTACAAGGTTACTAGGTCTTACATACATGACTTGAATAGAGTACCATGTTAAAAACCAAGAAACATGACTGAATAGCTTTTCAAAGCAACAGGGAGAAAAGAAGGATAGAACCATTCTGAAGTGTCTGGTTTCCTTCCTATTCCTTTTCCCCTCACTCATTCTCCAATGGCCAAAACTTCTGTCAGCTGGATCACTGTTAGACAAATTAGCTCACTTCTATCAGCCCAGATTTCTTTGTCTATAAAATAAAAGGAACGATGACGCTTGTCCTACTTTTGTCAAAAAGTCACTATAATGGGCAATGAAAGTGTTTTCTAACTATAAATTGGTGTCTAACCAATCCTTCTAGCCAGAAGGAAGACAGTGAGTAGGATTTCATCTGGGAAATCATAAAGTGATTTCAATAATCCCAAGCAGATCTCTAATGAAAAAAACCCTTCTTGATTCCAGTATGCTCTTATATAATTACAAATCATGGGATCAAAGCAACCTCTAGAGAATCAGAATCATGTGGAACCCAAAGAGGGTAGGCAAAATGCAGCATATTCTGATGTACTACATAAAAGATATCAACCAAGAAAATATATGAATATTAAAGAAGATGGACCATTCATATAAATGAAAACAAAGGAAAATCAGAAGTACAAGCTGAATGTTGCATTGTTATTTATGACATTTTTTAAAAAACCTACAGGAAGGGTTCCAGTACATTGGACAGATCAACTCTGGTACTTTTGTGGGAAAACATGGACTACAAATGAATGAAAAGGAGTGGATGGGCTATGATGTATTCAATTGGAGAGAAGAACATATTTCTAAGATCACATGTGGTTAAAAAAAAAAAATATATATATATATATATATAGTGTTTATTACTCAGGAATCACTTTATAACACCTCTTCTTTCCAAGCCTCCAAAAAACTCAAAAGGATCTAACCAAAGATCCTGAACAAATATATCCCAACAGTTCCTAAAAGGCCACAGTGAACTCAGTCCCTCTATATCGTGGGGGATGGGAGAGTCCTACATAATAAGGAATTACAACAAAGACCATACACTGAAGTTACCCATTTCTAGAGAATCAAAATGCAATAAAGTATATTGAGACATGCTCAGGATTTTCTCTTTCTTTGAGAATTAAAGAGGCACTGTAGTTACATATCAGGCCTTGGGGTTACCATTATGGATCTTACTTTCGATTGTACTATGAATCATTGAACTGTCAGATAATAAGCTTCTAAATAACAAAAATACAATTGTATATTATCAAACTATGTAAACATCTCTCTCCTAATCTTCTCTATCTCCATATCTATTTAACTTTAATCTTCTAATCTCTCTCTAATCTTCTCTCTCACTGTGAAGCTCCCTGTACACAGCAGAGAAAAACAGGAAGAATCCAAACCTTTGGGCTATTGGGTAGATCAATGTAATGTGAAATGTGAAGGAAGAACAAGAGAGTCAGGTGAAATTACTTTGAGAAAGTTCATTTTGAAGACATCTGTTACAAAAGTGGCTTGTCCTGAATGTTTATTTTTATGGTTACTCATGTTCTATGTTCCCCTAAGTAAAATTTTATACCTAATAACTGTGTCATAAGCAGCTTGAGATTTTAGGCTCATAGTACACTATACCAAAGGGTTAGTCAGTGATGAACAAAATACTTTCTGAACCTTTCCTTATTTTCTGACAAGTGCCTGTATCAGAAGTTGAGGGATTCTGGCTGTCAGAGGCCAGAGAACCTTAAAATTTATTCTTTCTTCAACATAAGTTAGAACATACCAATGGGAAAGAAAGATTCTCTGCTCTATAAGAATTATGGGGAGAATCACCTACAAAGCTTTGTGGTTTTTCATGGGAAAGTCTTCATAAAAATTCTTTCTTTTCATCAAGAGTCCAAGAAAGTCAAGGGGGATCCACTGAAGATATAAGTCCTATATAATGACAGCCAGAAGACTCTAGGACTTTTGCCCACTTAACCTCCCAATGAGCTGTTCCCTATATATAAGTTTGCCTGTAGACTTACCTGAAAGTAATGGCGTATGCATCTCCCCCTTCTCTTTTCCTAATCAGGAAGGCTCCATCTCGGGGAATTCTCATCAACATGTCTTCAGCTTCTCCTCTGCTCAGGCTATCATAGTACCAACTACAGCATGGCATTGGGGGCGGGTGGAGGAGAAAGATAGACGAGAGATTCTAAAGCTTGTCAACTTGCCAGTCAGCCAGAGTAACTGGTGGCGGCGGTGTTTCCTAAATTATAGTCTCAGAAATTACCATATAAATTATGTATTAGATTTCCCCATCTTGCCTCACATGACAGCAGTTTAGGGAAAAGAATACAGCAACATATCAAATTCTTGGGTAAAACATCAGCATGGCTTGTCTGCTTAAAGCAACACAGAATAAATCAGCTTATCGTTACAAAACAATACAGTCCAGAACTGCTATGCTGGTTATCACAGAATGGCACATTAACAGGGGCTTCTGTCCTGAAAAACATGAGTCAAAGGGTACAGCCAGAAAGATTTGATTGTTTTCATGCATGTGTATGTATGTGTGTGTTCATGTATGTGTATATTCGTGTATGTGTATTTAAAAAAGAAAAGGCAAAAAAAAAATACACAAGGGAATGCATGAATGAATAATTTTTAAAACAAGAGGGATCATCCAACATGAGCTGCTTAATAGCCTCAATTTTAGAAGAATGCCTCTTTGTTTGAGATTAATTTTTCTCCATTCCCAACTTCAGAAAACAGGATCCATCTTTGGTTCAATATACAGATATAATACAAGGACTTTGAGTTTTTTCATTTTTAGAAAGAAGAGCAAGGAACTCTTGTTAAAAGGAAATGTTTCCTTATAATAATTAACCTTTGGAAAACAAACCCCATGTTGTTTTGTCTGAAAGAGAAAAAAGTAAAGCATTTGGAAACCATTAGGTGGATGCTAAGAGAGCATTAGGCTCCTCTATGTGAATGTAAAGGAGAAATAAAGACTCTTGGACAGCCTGGGATGACCCAGTATTGAGCCTTCTGGGTCCCACTGACATTTGTCTTACTCTCTAAGTCAGAGAATTTTATGTGCTTCTTTCTACACCCTGTATCTGTTTATAAATGAGATGAGATGTCTGCATACAAACATTTCTGGGCCTCCGTCACCTCAAGAGGCTGTAACTAAGCCCAACATGGAAAGCCCACAGAGCACACATGCTTCTGAGCACACAGGCAGAGCACATAGCCAGACATACGCTTTTGATTCATGAGGATTGGGATTGGGCACTGGGTCTGTCAAACGAAGTTCAAATTCAGCACATCTTAGGTGGGCTTCTCGGTAGTGTTGAATCAAGTCATAGATGCTGTTGAACATGAGGTTGTCAGTCAAATAATACTTCATGGCCCCTCCCTCAGGAGTCGACCGTATTCGACAGTGCTGGACTCTGCCTGATCTCCTGAAAAGGGAAAGGGTATATTTGTCAGACCACATCACTTTCAAGGCTGCCTTTCCATCTAAAAAGGAAAACTTATTTTTGAAAAAAAAAATAAATTTAGGTATGGTACTAAATAGGTAAAAGAACAAAGCTCTGAACACTTCCCAGATGCAGACCATAGGATGTGTATGTACATCTCTGCTTATATGCATCAGTGTGCTTTTCTTACTCCTCCAACTGAAACTACATTTTGTCCCTCTGCAACTCTATTTTTACACACACACACACACACACACACACACACACACGTATAAATATCTATTTGTACATATTGACTCCCCTGAGAGAATGAGTACCTAGTACATAAGTGCTTTAATGACTGAGTGAGCCTAAAAGGTTATAATTACATCACCATGAGAGAATTCCTAGTGTGGGAACTATCTCCATCAAAGAATTCCAATTTATCTATGACAGTATATTAAATAAGGAGTTAGCTAAGACACAGTGACTCAATGACTTGCTCAAGGTCACAAACCTAGCAATATGGAATTTGCACCCAGATCTTCCTTACTTCAAAGCATTGGCTTTACTATTCCCTGGTATTTTCTATTCATATGTGTATGTATCCAAATATATATATATAGCTATTGTTGTTCAGTCATTTCAGTCATGTCCAGTCAAGTTTTTGTGACCTCATCCAGTCAAGTTTTTGTGACCTCATTGTACAGTGTGACCACTGTAGTGGTTGGCTGTTTTCTGCTCTGGATCATATTTACAGATGAGGAAACTGAGGTAAATAAAGTCAAGCAACTTGCCCAGAGTTGCAGAACTAGCAGATATCTGAGGCCACATTTAAACTCAGAACTTCCTGACTACAGACCCTGATGTATCCAGCATGCCACCTAGCAGTCCATATGTATATATACTTACAAAGAACACACATACATGTTTGCATATGTACACATATACATATGCACAAACACTCAGAGTTCTTAACTTGGGACCCATGGATTTTTCAAAAAATTCTGATAACTACATTTCAATGTAATTTGTTTCTATGAATTATGTTTTATGCATTCAATAATAGTACCAGCGTCACCAAATTGTCAATAACATTAAAAAAAGTTAAGCATCCTGATTATATATGTGTGTGTATGTGTTTATATATATGTAGTAAATGTATGTATATGTGTATCTAGCTATGCAAACATAACTGCACTGGCAACTCTCCTAAGTTATAAGTTGCAGAGCAAGTGCTAACTTGTTTTGGGAGATTATTTTTTCTCACTGAGAATTCCCTAAACCAGTGAAATCATAGATTCAATCCTAAAATGAATGAATGAATAAGAAAGAAATAATATATGTAAGAATGAACACGAAACCTTTCTTTATAACTGTATTCATATTAGTTGAGACAAGACCATACAATAGTAAAAACTATGGACCTACTGTTGTTGTCTAAGAGGACCTGAATCTTCTCTTTGATATCATGGTCTTCTTCCAGACAAAGGATAAAAAATAGCCTCTGTGAGGAGCTGCCTGAGGAAGCCTGATACAGCTGTGTTCAACTGCCCTAGTGTTTCCTCGTACTTTTCATTTTATCTGTTGCTGTTTGTCCTTCATTCTCGAAGAGGACTAATGGCATCAGGAGGAGGATTTCTTGATTTGCAAAGGAATTGCATTTAAGTGAGGAAGGGCTGTGCAAAGTCATCAAACTCACTCTCTCCTCCAGAGTCAGCTAAGTGACAAGATAGCGCAGAATAACTAGCGATAGCCTGGTTATTTTATCTACCAAACAAAATGAAGCAATCTCATCTTTAAGGACCAGGCTTTATTTATTTTCCAGATTCAAAAGCAATATCCAAGGACATCTAGACTTCTACCTGATTAGATACTAAGCTTTCTGAGCAGGCTTTCTCCCTTCTCAGAGTATGTCACATTTACTTTATCTATGGACATGTCACATCCTCCAAGAAATCGTAACAATAGAAACTTTTAAAATTCTTTTCTTTTGTAGTTCCAGCATCTACTACAGCACCACATGTATAGTAGACCTTTAATAAATGTTTGCTGAATGAACTGAATAATTCTGCAAAATTCAGAGATCTTATCATCTTTTTTGATCTTATGATCAAAGAAAATTTGACTTATGTACAAAAGAAAAATTCCCCTTTTCATTTCCATAGCTTTGGTCAGGGGAGTATAGTAAAACCTGACTTTTAGGTGCAATTTTCTCATTCCTCAAGACTGCAACTCAGAGGGACTGCCAGGAAATTAAACCAGGACTGAGTGGATTTTGTAATTCTGACTGCTGGCTGGGATTCTGGTAGAAAATGTTGTGATGACAGACAAGGAAAGTGATTTCAAGAACTTTATTTGGCAGTGCTGACTCAATGGACTACTGAAACAGGGAGTTGAAAAATGTAGTGGTTTGGTTTGGTTTTATTTTTATTTAAGTGTACCTGTGATTTCATTGATGCATGAAATTCCTAGTGAAGAAATCTCCTTTACTAATGAAAACCTGCAACTGCTCTGCTACTTAAACAAGAAAGTTGTTCAGATACTAAAAGATAAAATGATTTGCCCAGTCACAAAGACAGTATGTATCAGGGATGAAACTTGGAATCAAGTGCTCATTGACTCTGAAGCCAGCTCTTTACTCACTATACATGCTGCCTTATGAGATAATTATGGCCCTGCAGTTATACAAATTCCCAAAGAAAATAAATTCAACTATATCTTAAGTTCCTGGAAAGCAGAAAGCACTTCTTATTTCATCTCTCCACCCCCAGCAGACCCTAGCCTAAGCTTGACATTGCACAGAGAAAAGGTTTAAAGAATATCAGCTAAATGAATAAAGAGAGTGAAATTACCAGAAGGACAATGTGTAGTCATTGGGGAAAGTCTCACTTTCACGGACTAAGAAGGTTCCATCCTTTCCTCCGGTTTCAGCACAATATTCTTGCAGTAATTTCTCAGCACTTGTCCTCTTCTCCATTCTTTTATGAAACCACTTCTCACCAAAATGCAGGTCAGTCTGTGCTACGTCCTAGTTCACAAAAGAAGGTCAAGTTACAGTGGCTGCCAGGTCAGAGAACTTTTTAGGAAACTCTTACCTTGGGAAGGTGCTATGCTTGGACCCTTGTTGTCTGTTAAATGCCTATTTGGTCTGTCTATCACCTAATGGCTGAGACCCAGCTGCCTTCCTAAGGCCCCATGTGGTTGATGCATCCTGGACACAAATATGCTTGTTTTTGCTCTCTCTGTGCTGTCTGGCTCTAGGAACAGAGCCTGACAGCCAAACAAACTGACCTTTCCCCCAGAGCTATTGCTACCTGCAATCTCTTGACTCAATGTACCATTTTTAATTAGAGTCAAAGTAAATCAATAAATACAAGCTGTGCTCACTCTAACAGGCCCGAGGGCTGAATCCTGACTGGGCACATAGTTGGGGTTCTGCCTGAATGAGCAGGACCTTAGGGATCTCCCGTAGTACATGGTCAAGTCCCTTATTATGGGGTTGGAAACTCATGAAACATAATCCCGGGGCATAAACAGTGGCTCAGTTATCACACAGTTGCCTGAGCTGGACAGAGTGGGGACTACAATAGTAAGTATAAGCAGAGTGCTTTATTTAATTCACCATGAGGACACCCCCACCTAGTGACAATAATGGGAAGTCCGGCAAAGCAGGAGAAAGGCTATTCAAGCCTTAAGTGTAAAAACAAGAATCTGGTTTTGCTTGAAAAGCTTGTGAAATAAGAAAGAAAGACAAAAGTAATGACATTGTCCAAAATGCTGCTGGGACTCTGGTGACCCTCCCTGTCCATCATTTGTGATATTGACCTCCTCAATGTTGACACTCAGAAGTCTATTTTTTACTGCCCTCAAAGAACATAAAAAAAATAACAGTAATAATAATAATCATAACTAATATGTGTTAGTTGTTGTTATTATTATGTAGTGTTTACAATATGCCAGGCATTTTGTTAAGTGTTTTACAATTATTATCTCATTTGATCTTCACAACACCCCCGGGAGGAAAGTGCCATTATTCTCCCCATTTTGCAGATGAGGAAACTGAGGCAAAAAGGTTAAGTGACTTGCCCAGAGTCATACAATTAATAAGTTCCTGAGGCTGAATTTGAATTCAGGTCTTCCTGAGTTCAGGCCCAGAACTCTATCTATTATGGCACCAAACTACCCAGACAGAATAAAGAGGGAGCAGAAAAAGAACTGGGAAGAAGGACCTCCTTCCTTAATCAAATTTGTAGGAAAATCTGCCCCTTTCCCATACCTTTGCTGAGTCTTCTTCCATATTCTGCTCTATAACATCACTGAAGGACAACTTCTCATCAGCTATGGCACAATAGTGGCGATACCACTTCTACAACACAAGACCAGAATTAGTTAGCCTTCTTATGTGGGTAACCCAAGTCAGTATGGCAACAGGAGCTGGAAGATTCTTCCAGCAAAAATGTCTTCCATAATTTTTTCCCTAAAATTGTTATTCTGAAGAAGAAAGCATTCTCATTTCCTCATGCTTATCAGCTCCTTCCCTCCTATTCTTTCTATAACATGGGCACAATCCTCTTATCCAGATTCTTCTAGCATTTTGTGACTACATAACTTTCAGACCTCTGCTCTTCCTTCAGGTTTCTAACAGCTATAAAGGAAATAATGCAGTTATGGAAAATAAAGAAGCTTTTTTTTTTATTTCTTCTTGTTCTAAAGCCCCCCTGCTTAGGCCTGCCAATAACATATTCAGTACCATAGGGAGCAACATTCAGACTTGTATGACATAAGCCATACCTGATCAATGGTACCCCATACATTCTTCTGGTCTGAAAGCCCTCCTGCTTGTGCCTGCCAATAACATTTTCAGCACCATGGGGAGCGGCATTCAGACTTGCACGACTGGGTCTTACCTGATCAATGGTGTCCCACATGTATAGTTCCCCTTGCTGTTTTTTTTCTTCTTTTCTGTCTTCAATGTTGATGTCCACATCTCCTCTGGGACCCAGCTTCTTGTGCTAAAATGAAATACACTGAAGGTTTCTCCCTTGGAACCTCTCTTCACTATCAGTCAGTAAATAAAGAATTACTATCAAGTTGCCAACTGCAAAGACTCTTTTGGATTCTAAGAAGGATGCAAAAAGAACAAAGGATTCTTCTACTGCCCAAGGGGAGCAAACAAAATGCTTGAGAAGACCACCAAACTTATCTCCTTCCCATAAGAATACATACATATGGGGGTGAGGGGGAAGGAGGCAGCTAGGTGCTACAGTGGAGAGCACCAGTCCTGAAGTGAGGAGGACCTGAGTTCAAATGTGATCTCAGACACTTAACACTTCCTAGCTGTGTGATCCTGGGCAAGGCACTTAACCCCAATTGCCTCAGCAAAAAGAAAAAAAAAAAAAAAAAGCATACATGGAGCAACATAAAAACAAAAAACAAAGGAAAATATTGACATATATTGAACATAGTACTCTAGATGTAAACAGACAGGACAGGCAGGAAGTGAAACCATTCACAGACAATGAATCTAGCCCAGGACATTGCACTGCTTTTAATGCATTTTAGGATTATATTACCTTTTTTTGGCTAACACACACTATTACCTTACATTACCTGGCAATCCACTAAAACACTGAGGTCCTTTTCAGATGAACTTATATCTATCAATCTTGAACCACTTGCATGGAATTTTTTTGAATATGAACATTTGCATTTATCTAGATTAAATTTCATCTTACTAGTATAGTGCTCCTCCCAGTTGGATTCTGGGAGGAACAGTACAATATATGTTATCCATAGGTCTAATATGGATAAATCTTTTGGTATCTTAAAGATTCTGTCATCTTATGATCTACTGGTCATATGGGAGTCAGTGGTGCAAGGGAAAGAGTACTAGATCTGGAACCATAGAGACCTGAATTCAAATCTTGCCTAAGACATTCACTAACTGTATCATTCTATCAAGTCAGCCTTTGATCAAGTAATATGTCAGTCTTAGTTTCCTCATCTATAAAGGAGGAATAATAATAGCACCTACCTCACAAAATCATTGTGAGTATCAGATGAAATAAAATATGTAAATCACTTTGCAAACATTAAAAGATTACAAAAATTCTATTATTATTTAGCATATTAACTATCTTTCCAGTTTTGTTTCCTCTACAAATAGAAGCAGCATGGCTTCTAAGACTTCATCTGGCTCACTGACAAAAATTATAAACTACTCAGAGCTAAGAATACACCACTAACTAATGTCCCTCCTTCCAAGTAGACATTGATGTATTAATGGCAACCCTGCATCCAATCGACCAACTAGGTCCAAATCCATTGTCTCCCTATCTGTAGATAGATTTTGTCTTAGATGCTGCTGAAGTCTAGATAAACTAGAGCTACAGCATAATCCTTATTTACCAGTTTATCAAAAAAACCTGCTTTAATAAAAGGAAGTAAGATCAGTTCTTGATTATGCTGGTTTGTAATGATCAAAGTTTTATTTTATAAATGTTTACAAATCAGGTCTTTTTTTTTTGTTTGTTTTTAACAAATATATCATACTAATTTTGGAGAGGAAGTAAAAACATTTTTTGCTCCTCACTGTCACTTCCACATTCTCTCCTTGCTTTTTTACTCCATAACTTTTCCTCTTTGCAGTCTACCCAATTAAAATCAGTATATTCACCCCCAAAGGACCTATTCTCTCTATTCTCAAAGCCTTCAGCACCTGCTTCATCATCTTCCTCTCTTCCTCAATTCCTGTCCTTATACTAGGGGATTTTAATATCCATGTAGATGTTCCCTCAAACTCCCTTCTCCCCCATTTCCCCAACATCGTTAAGTCCCATATTTCCTGAATTCACTATTCCTGAATTCAAATCTGACCTCAACTACTTACTAACTGTGTGATCTTAGACAAGTCACTTGACTGTCCTTGGGTGGCTCACTGGCTAGAGTGCTAGCCCTGGAAGCAAGAGGATGTTAGTTCAACTTCAGTCTCAGATACTTACTAACTGGGTCATCCTAAGCAAGTCTTTGCTCTTTTTGCCTTAATCCACTGGAAAAGAAAGTGTGAAACCACTCCAGAATCTTAGCCAAGAAAACCCCATGCACAGTTTAGTCTATGAGGGAATGAAAAAATCAGACTAAAGAGTAACAAGACAGATAGATAGATACAGATATCCACAAATACATAATTATAAATATCTAGATATGCATAGGTATTTATTAGGCATATATATATGTGTGTGTGTGTGTATATATATGATAGACAGACATCTATATATTTAGATATACATGGAAACTTCCTAGTTATGCTGCATATATTTTAATGTATTTATTATACCTCCCCTATACATCATAAGTTCATTACAAATAGGTTTTTTTTTTAATTCTTTGTATTCATAGCCCCAGTGCCTAGAATAAAGTTGGTATTTAATAAATGCTGACTGATTTATTCTATAAATCATTCTTCTGGTTTTACTTACTTCAATCCACATCAATTAAAAAAATTATTTCTCTGAAGAAATATCTTTTATCATTTATCAATATTATTCTACTACATCCATATACCATAATTTGCTTAGCCATTCCCCAGTTTATGGATACCTCCTTAGTTTCCAGTTCTTTGCTGCTATAAGAAGAGCTTTTTTGTATAAAAGGGTTTTTTCCTTCTTTCATTGAAGTCTTTAGGATATAGATCTAGTAGTGGAATTGCTAGATCACAATTTAGTGATCTGGTTGGCATAATGCCAACAGGAATTATTTTCCAGAATGGCTAGTCTGATTCACTATTTCACAAATAGTGTATTAGTGTGCTTTTTCACAGAATAAATTCTAAGATGAAATGGTCATACTTCCCAAAAGTCCTATGTATTCTATTTCAATAGACAATTAGACTTTTTAAATTTCAATCCAGGTTCAGAATCATAGTTCCCCTTCCATTACCTTTTGAGGAATGGAAGATTGATGCATTATCACACTTCAGATTTCAGAGTTGAAAGGGACAAATGACTTTCTCTTTTCTCCCAAATCAAAAGCAAATTTTGGGTTTTTTTTTTTAATTAAAAGCTTTTTATTTTTCCAAATACATGCAAAGATTATTTTCAACATTCACCTTTGAAAAATATTGTGTTTCAAATTTTTCTCCCTCTTTTTCCCTCCTTCTCCCTCCTCTAGACTGCAAGCAATTCACTATTCACAAAACAATATTTGTACAATTCTTCTAACTATATTTCCATATTTGTCATGTTGTTCAAGAAAAATCAGATCAAAAGGGAAAAAAACAATGAGAATGAAGGAAAAAGCAAGCAAACAAACACCATCATTTCCCCCAAAAGGTGAGAATACTATTCTCTGAGCCACATTCAATCTCCACAATTCTCTATTAAGTGCCTACTATATGACAAACAATATGCTAAGTGCTAAGGAAACAGTCCCTGCCATCAAAGAGCTTATTTTCTAATAGGAGGAAATAACATGCTCACCAATAAGTTCACACAAAATAAATGCAAGTCATTTCAGTAGATGACATAAAACCTCATGAAGGAGGTAGGCCTTGAACCTTGAAGGAAACTAAGGAATCTGGGAGGCTAAGGGAAAAAGTAATACTTTCTAGATACGGACAGATTGAGCAAAGGTGTAAAAGTAAGAGGTGAAACATTATACAAAAAGAAAAGCAAATAAGAGTAAATAAGTAAATTTGGCTGGAATATACAGCATCTGAGGAGAAATAATACAAAAACTGTCTGGAAATATAGTTGGAACCAACTGTGAACAGCTTTAAATGACAAACATTTAGCTCATCCTTGAGGTAATAGGAAGCCCCAGGTAGTTACTGTTCAGAGAAGTGATATACTCAGACCTGTATTTTAGGAATATTCATTTGGGAGCTATGTAGAAGCTGGATTGAAGAAGGCAGAGACTAAATGCAGACAGATCAATTATGAGGCAATGCTAATAGTCCACATAAGAGGTAATGAAGATCTGAATTAGGTTGGTGGCCATGTGAATGAAGAAAAAAGGACAGAGGAGTGATATTGTGACTCACTGACTGGATTTGGGAAGTAGGCATGATACTGACCAATGGGTACTTTTTGAATCAAAAATGGATGAATTTTGGGGGAAAGATAATCGTATCTGTTTGGGTCATGTTGAGTTTGAGATGCCTATATGACATTCAGATCAAAATATTCAATATGCCTATAAGTGATAGAGGCTTGGATTTTAAAGAGGAACTAGGACAGATATAAAGATCTGGGATTTATTTGTATAGTGATATTAGTGAATTCAGGAAAGCTGATGAGATCACCGAGAGAAAAAATGCAAAAGGAAAAGAGAAGATTCTTCAACCAAGACAAGACTTTGCAGGACACTTATCAGGAGCACGCTATAGATGATTATCCAGCCAGAAAGATTTAAAATTTTTTAAATTAAAAAAAAACAAAACAGGAAAAGCTCATGTCATGAAAAGCTAAGAGAGGAGAGAGTATTCTTGTGGTACAGTGATCAACAATGTCAGATTTTGTAGGTCAAAAAGAGTAAGAACTGAAAAAAGAACCCCAAATATAATCCTCCTCCTTCTTGATAATGCATTCTGATTATTTCTTTACTTTGCTGTTTCTAGGATTTCATCAGTAGAAATGCAGAACCTCTTTATCTTCTGTAAATCACAGAATGTTCAAGCTAGAAGGGACTTTGAAGATCCAAGTTCTTAATGTGATTTTTTTCCATTTACTAAGTAATGCCAAATACTGGTGAATGGGACATACCTTAATGATGATCTTTTCTTTCAGCTGGGCAGGGGATGGCAGCTGGTCAGCACTGGCTTCAGTGGGTTTTGTAAGGAGGAGATCCCCAAACACGTCTTTAAATACCCTGGCCATATGACGCTGCTGTTCTACACAACAGTGCTCTTCAATGGAGAGAATCACTGGGAACCTAGGGAAAGAAAGGAGAAAAAAGAATAGGCTCTTGGTTCTCTTCCACAAAAGGAAATGTTCAAAAGTCTCCCCTGAAAATTCTGAGCAGTTGCCCTCTTTCATTTAGCTAAAAAGGAGAAGTTTCTAGTGCTTACAACAGACTTTATCTGAGATAAAGGCAGCAGTTTGCTCCCTGAGGCCTCAGTTAAGGCTCCTGGTCTGGCTAGAAAACATGACCACTAAATATAAATTTTGGTAGTGATTTTTGTTGCTGCTGTTGTTTAGTCATTTTAGTTGTATCCAACTTTTTGTCATTCTATTGGAAGTTTTCTTGGCAAAGATAATGTAGCAGTTGCCATTTCCTTCTCCAGCTCATTTTATAGATGATGGAAACTGAAGTAAACAGAGTTAAGGGACTTGCCCAGAGTCACCCAGATAGTAAGTGTCTGAGGATAGTTTTTAACTCAGAATGAAGAAGCTTTCTGACTCTAGACCCAACATCCAATCCACTGCATCATCTAATTGCCCCTACTGCCTCGGATGAGGTTTAACAAGAGACAAGCCCTTTGGGCTCAAAGCTGAAAATGGGGCCTAGGCAAGGATTTGGAATACTAGAATAGATCTAGTATTCATTTGCAAAAAGATTGCTAAACTCCATGTGAGCTAATGAGACCAAAAGACAAAAAGGAGAATATAAAGAAAATCTCTGAGACAGATGGGTAAGAGGATCTGCCTTAGAAGATTAAAGATTGGGTGAAAAGAATTTGGTCTCTTGTAGCTCCAATATGTGGGAAGCAATGAGTGTAGGTATTTTAAATATTTTCTGTAATTATGTTATCATTGTAGATTATACTACAATGGGTCCTATTAGTATAAATATATCTATAAACCAGAATGAAAAAGAATAGAGGACTGAGAGGGAGGGTGGAGCTTGAATTAATAACTTTTAAAAAGGTCTTTTTCTATGGTAGGTTCTGAAGGAAGAGCCGAGATGAAGATGTGGTAGTGGGTAAGAGTAAACTATGGTAAATACAAAATTGCTTCTGATTCAGAAACTCAGCTCCAGCCTTGGCGAAATATCCCATCTCCCTCCTTTCACTAACTCTCATAAAGTTGTTGTGAAGAAAATGCTGTAGAAGACTTAAGGTCCTCCAGGAAAGGAAGTCTCCCTTACATGGAATCACTGTACCCTAAAGATACTGAAGGAAAAGTAAGGAACAAAAATGCAGATGCCTTCATAAGCATTCAGCAACACTGGAGCCCTCTCCTCTTCCAAATTGGGATCCCTCTCTTAAGGCAAAACTACAAAAGCTGAAAACCTACTGTGAGGAGACAAAAGCATGGTCTCTGATGGCCTGCACCACATCATCAAACTTGATTTTCGTTGTTCGTGTCCAGCCATGATAGATGATTGGCTTTCCATCAGGTCCATCCCAGCAATCCACTGAGGAAAAAAAACAAACATCATTTTTACCATGCTAGTCATGTGCTTTTTTGCATTTAGATATTCAGACTTACAGGATAGAAAGCCCAGAGATGACTCATAGTTTCACCATAAATTCTTGGATTTCAAGTAGAATAATTGCACTGGAAAAAGGGATGTGTCTGCTCAGTGGAGTGGGCTTAAAAAAAAAAAAAAGCCTGCCATTTAATAAAGGCATAATACGGAAATTTGGGAAGTTTATCTAAAAAAATAAGCTTGCCTTTTTAAAAATATCAATAATCCCTAATCAATTCTAAAAGAATTGGGAGCAGAGAAAAGGAAACCTAATTCAAACTTGATTGCATGGGCAAGGTCATGCCAAAATTTATGCTTTCCAAATTTTTTTCAGTCTGTACATACCATGAGTTCATTGGGATATCATAAGAAAAAAATAAGGAACATTATTTACATTCTCCCCCAAATGTGTTTCTTTTTACATACACAATAAGCAGAAACCTCTACACTACTCATTCTGCCTCCCTCTCTGCTCTCCCAGAGTCAACATACTCTTTCTCAATTCTAAACTTGGCAAAGGTAAAGAAAAAACTTGGGATGTATCTAAGATTCCGTAAAGATTCACCAAAGTGTCCCAACGCACAGGGATAGAAAAGTGATCTACATGACTCCTTAGCATTCATTTAAAAACATTAAAAAAGTCAAATTAATGCCTTCCCCAAAAATACTATAGAAAGGAATCCTTCTTTCAGAAAGATCCTATCTACAGGAAAAATTTCCTAAGAAAGAATTCTAAAAAGTCTAAGAAATTGTGAGAGCTCAATGAAAACAGTAGCTATGTCTTATTAGCCTTAAAATAATATCTATAAAGTTCATATGTCTACCACAGTAAGCATCAGAAATTACACAGGGTAGATGCTCAGTAAATATTGTGTTAGCTGCTCTTCTCCAGACTTACACTCTATACACCGGCAACCCATTCGAAGACATCGAATGTATGATTCAGTAGAAGATTCACTTCGAAGTTGATCTCCAGTGAGGTACCTAAATGAACAGAGCAGAGCCACCCATGTCAAAGAGGTCATATAATAATACCATTAGAATCTTCTGAATATTAAAAGTTCCATCTTATTAATTTGCTCCTCTTAGCTTGAGAACCAAAAATAACTATTTCACAATTAAAATCAGAATTCAGCCAACTCATTCACACCAAAGGATACCATAAAGTTGGACAGAAAGTTATAATATATAGATAATAATGACCCATTCCATGGAGTTGCTACAAGAATCAAACAAGATGGCATATGATGATGATGAGATGACAGAAAGCCCTATACAAATGCTAATTATTAATGCTATTATTATATTTGCTTTCTTCCTTCACAATCAGTATACCTAAGACTATGTTTTTCATATAGTAGGAGCTTAATAAATATTTGTCTAGTAGAATGACATTCACAATAGAACAGACCAACATTACATGTTGACCAACTGAAATAGCAAGACCAGTATAATCTAATCTATTGGGATGAGCAGCAATTATTCTGAATCTATTAAGGCAAATAATTCAACTTAGTATTTGATGGAATTACTGTATGTCCAAGCCTCAGGAACCTAAAGGGGAGAACAGATGAAGGAAGGCAAGATTCTCACTGACACTGCCAAAGCTAAACAAAAGGCCCTTCCAAGATTAAGGCTGCAGGATCATAGATTCAGAGAAGCGGGGCTCTCAGAGACCATCTAGTCCAGATCCCTCACTTTACAGAAACCAAGGCCCAGAAAAGGAAAATGCTAGGCTCAAAATCAAAGGGCCTGAGATCAAATTCTGGTCCTGCCATTTACCACCGTATGTGTTTTTGGACAAGTAATATACTTCTCCTTTCTAGACCTCTGTTTCCTTTCTTCTACACTAAAGAGTTTGGACTAGAAAGCCTCTAAGGTTCTAGCTCCTTCCTAACAGGGTAATTAAGTTCCCAAGAGAATTAGTAGCTGAGCTAGGAGTAGAACCAGGTTTACTGCTTCCCAACTTCCCAATGTTCCAGGTGGGAGAGAAGTCCCATATGGCACTGACAGATATGGTCACAGACAAAGAAGTGGGTGAGAGGATATATCAAGTGCCATCAAATAGGCTCTAAAAACCGTCAAGAAATGTCAAGAATAAATGAAAGTTATACTAGTTGCATAAGCAATTTCATATGGTCAGGTCTCACCCCTATCAAAACCAGCTTTTAAAAATACAGATTGACTCATTTCCTGCGTCTGAATCTCAAAGAGATCATAAAGGAGAGAAAGGGATCCACATGTGCAAAAGTGTTTGTAGCAACCTTTTTTATAGCGGCAAGGAACTGGAAACTGAGTGGATGCCCATTAGTTAGAGAATGGCTGAATAAGTTATGGTATATGAATGTAATAGAATATTATTATTCTATTTTATATATATAGTTCTATAAGGAATGATCATCAGAATATTTTCAAAAAGGCCTGAACTGATGCTAAGGGAAGTGAAAAGAGCCAAAAGAACATTACACAGCAACAAGAAAATTATGTATGATCAACTGTGATGGACTTGATTTTTCTCAACAGTGCAGTGAGTGATTCAAGGCAATTCCAATAGATTTAAAATGGAAAATGCCATCTGCATCCAGAAAGAGAATTATGGAGACTGAAAATGGATCAAAGCTTAGCCTTTTCACCTTTTTTGTTTGTTAGTTTTTTTCTTTCTTGTGTTTTTTTCCCCTTTTGGTTGGATTTTTCTTATACATCACAAATATGGAAATATATTTAAAAGGTTTACACATATTTAATCTATATCAAATTGCTTGCTGCTTTGGGAAGGGAGAAGGTAAGAGAGGAAGGGAGAAATATTTAGGACACAAAGACTTACAAAAAATGAACATTCAAAAGTACCTTTATATGTATTTGAAAAAATAATAAAAATACAGACCGAGACTACCCACAAATATTCTCCCGTAGGAAGGTATCTAGGAATAAAATAAGGTGCCTGAACCTTCTTTAATACCCTTAGCCTCAGTGTAAATCCTTATTGGCCTTGGCTCTTAGCAAGCTAATAAGGCCAAATAGCTTACGGAAATCATGCAGCGGTTTTCATTTCTATAACAGAGGGTATATTCACCCGAGATGGACCCTCAGGACTCTTGATAAAAAGCTGAAGGCAAAAATTTCAGCCTAATACTTGTTGGGACACTGAGTACCACAGGCTCTGGCATCTGGAAGCAGGGTACAGCACTGACAGAAGTTCAGAGGACCAGAGAGCATTCAAGCTAAAAGGAATTTTAGAGCTCATGGTGTCCAGAGTAATCATGTGAGACTCAGAGAAGGAAGAAAATTTGTTCAAGGTCACAAAGAGAGTAAGTCAAGGGTACAGCCTGGGCCAGAACCCAGGTTTTCTAATTGCCAGTCTAGGGCCTTTTCCATTTCACCATGGGGAACTGAGGATGACCACAGGACCAGATGAAATGGGTAATATAAAGGACTGGGCCCAGCACTCTTAACAATAACACCCTCAAGTCCTTCTGTTGTAGAGACATCTGTCTACATTAACTATCCCTGATCTACAAACCTCTTAGTTAATTTAAATGTTAGTCTTGATAGATTTACATGCAAAGTGGAAAAGCCTATTAAAGTAAAGCAAACTTGTAAAAGATCAAGCAACTCAGAAATGAGCCTAAACAAGCAGAAAAGGTAGAAATTCTAATCCACAACTTCCCATATTTCTATAATTCAAAGTACTGGTTTACCTTATTAAGCAAGAAAACTGCCCCTAGTCAATTCTTTTTCATTTCTACGATACCGCTAAGGGATGGTCCACATGTACATAGCATAAACATCAACTTCCTAATTCTTTTAATGCAAGTAGAGAGAATACTTCAGTGTAATTGGAAAATGTCTGATATCTTATACCACCAGACCTGCCTCAGGGAAACCTTTTTTAGATCCCAATTGGAGAAACTTCAGTCTATATTACCTCACTGGTAAATTAAATGTCCTCAAAAACACTCTTGATTTTGCACACTTGTTATTAATATTGTTGTAAGCTGAACTATCAAGAAACTTACGTGTTATGAGATGAAGAAATCCAATAATGAGACAAAGGATTATTCATGTCTTGCATATCAACAGAGTCATATTTATCATCCCAAATGCTGTTTTCTTTTGAAAACAGATAAGTGAGGAACTAAAAAAATAAAACAAGAATAAAAAACAAACAAGAAAAAGTAAAGTCAACAAATAATATAGAGACTGAATGTCAATAAGTGGTCATTTTTAATAATAAGAGAAGTTTTATACACAGAGGTTCAACAAGCCCCAAATTCACCAATGATTTCAATTTCTTCTTTCAATCAGAATTTCTAATCAAGTGACAAATTCCCTGAAATAGGTGGCCTTCTCTCTTTTTCCTTGCCATTTCTCTATTAAAAGTATTCACAAGCCATGAAAGAGTCTCAAGAAAAGGAGGAGGCAATGAGAGAAAGAAGAGTCTATATTAAAATATAGACAAAACAGTCTATACCAACAGCAGTACCATGTCATTAACTGATTTGTGTATTGAAATCATTGGAGTAAATATAACTGAAAAGTCATCTTCAGAGTGTTAAAAACTATGCATAAGGTAGGAGCATTTCATGCCAGTTGGAAAGGGAATCATTTACTAACCTCATCGACAAACAGGAATGGTTCAGCTGTTTCTCTCATAGTGTCATCTATAAATTTTGTCATCTGCTCTCTTACTTTACTTAGATCCTGTGCCCAGATTTCCTTTAAAAAAGAAGGAAAGAAATATCACCAAAGATGACAAAGGAAAAACATAGGGTTTTCTACCAGAATTTGGAGAAATCACCTAAATATCCATATATAGATTGCTATGAAATCATTAAATGTATAGTCTTTTGTATAATTAAAAAAGAGGGTGGATAGATAGGCCTTGTGATATCAAGAGAAATCAAAGAAGGCTTCTGGATGAAACCTCTGCAGTACATTTAGGAAAAGATTTGGATGGGCTACACAGGATGGGCAGGGACCCACAAACTGTGCTCTCCATTGTTGGAAGAAATGCTTCATTGAAAAACTATGATTCCCTAGAGTCCAGGTTACACCAAAGCATTGAAACTTGCCACAATCTAACAAAAACTGCCAGATAGAATCACTGGATCTTGTAAACATTATAAATTCCCTGGAAGCATTTTAAAATATTTCAGAAACTAGCAGATATGATGAAAAATGTGACCCTATTTTACCTCCTTTTTTAAATCCCACAATATTTGCACAACTTTTCACTATCTATGTAGTATAATGCAAGAAGTCAACTTTTCCTAATTCTTCCTGGTTTTAGAGGTACTGAAGTTTTTCTTTGTCTTTACTGAAAAGAAAAACAAATGTTTGGTCAGCGCTGGGTACAATGGGATGGCCTAATAAACCTGTCAAAGAGGAAAGGACAAGGACAGATACATATAAAGTAACATTAAAAAAAAATTCCTCCTTCAGGAAAGAGAACAATGCACCCTTCTACTTGTTTTTGCAAATGTACACTGATTATTAAGGCAAATCAGTTATTTTTGGGTAATAACCCTTCATTTGGATGTACTGGAAGTTTTTGCATACTGAGGGATAATATATGAAAAATTTAGTCAAGCTTCAGCCAGGCTTTTGTAGTCTCTGGCCAAGAGTTCCCTTCTAAATTTCTATAATTATAAGTTATAAAATATTGTAAGCTTCTAAATTAAGATCTTATAATTTCTATAACCATATCTTATGTTTCTATAATTAATATTCTATAATTGTATTTTTATTTATTTTGCTCATTTTCCAAATTACATTTTAATCTGGTTCTGGCCACACTTGTCATCAGCTGTGTTTAACACTTCTGATGTAGAAGATAGACTTGTGTCAAGAAGAACTGAGTTCAACTTCTGCTTCAGACACTTACCATCTGTGCAACACCGAGAAAATCACTTAATTTCTCAGCCTCAGTTTCCTCATTTATAAGGTGAAGATAACAATAGTAATAATAACTTCATAGAGTTGTGAGATTCAAATGAAATAATACATATAAAGCACTTTGAAAATCTAAAATACTATATAAATGTGAGTTATCACTAAACTGAAAAGAATAGACTAGATGATCTATAAAGTCTTTCATCTCTAAAACGTCAAAGTAAAACTGAAGATTTACTCGGTTTTGATGAAGATTTCAAATCAATAAAAATAAAGGAACTGCCACAGAAGCCCATCCTGTAAAGCCTTCTTGCCCAGGACTCAGTTTCTGAAGGGGGCATGGGTCTATTCACATTGACATTTCACTGTCTTTGTGTCTTTGTTCATCCTATTCCTTGATCTTAAATCCATCATTTCCACTGATCTATAAAATGAGGGGGTTTAATGTAAAGTAAAGCTTCCAAATTTAAATCTATACTCCTATAATGTCTCACCTGAAACGCCCCAAACTGTCCCTTGTTATCTATGAAAATCCTGTTCACTGCTTTGTGACCTTTTATGACCCATACTAGAGTCTCCCAAATTCCTTTGGGGCAATTATCACATAATACCTGGGGATGAGTTCGTTTTCTCTCTCTCTCTCTCTCTCTCTCTCTCTCTCTCTCTCTCTCTCTCTCTCTTTCTCTCCTATATAGATATATAGATAAAGATATATCTACATATCTATATCTATATATCAATCTTTCTAGAGGACAGTGACTAGGTCTTAACCTTTCTTGGATACATTAAAGAGCCTAGACTTAGAAAGTGTCCCCCAAATATCTGACTCCTTGGTACCTCATTGTCCTATAAACAAAGTAAGGTGGCTATGATCTAACAGAAGCACGGATTTAGAGTCAGAAACAGGACTGTGTTTCAGGCTTCCCCTCCCAAAAAGAGAAAGCAAGACAGAGAGAAACTAATATAGGTCAATTCCTTTCTCTGGGCCTCAGTCCCATTTCTTGTGAAATAGGAATAATAATGTCTGATCTGCCTATCTTATAAGATTATTAGGATGAAATGAGATGTCGAATGGATAATCCCAGTCCCAAAGCCCATTGGTATGGGGCTCTCTCCTCATTGGTATGGATCAATGCCCTGCACCTGTGTAAGGGGGTAAGGTAGAGTTGGCCAAGTGGTACAAGTGGATAGAGTGAGTGCCAGGGCTGGAGTCAGGAAAACTCAACTTCCTGAGTTCAAACTCAGCTCAGACTTTTCTTGTAATCCTAGGCAAGTCACTTAGGCCTGCTTGCCTTAGTTTCCTTATCTAGAAAATGAGCTGGAGAATTTACACTCTATTAGCTTTGCCAAGAAAATCCCAAATGGGATCTCAAAGAGTCGAGCACAACGGAGACAACTGAACAGCAGTGGAGCTGAAGAGACCAGGAGAGAGGGTAACTCTTGTCTTTGCTTAAGGCACTTCTGGCCTCCAGCTTAAAGAAAAGATGGAAGATGACAACCCTCTTTAAGGTTACTGGAGGAAAAGGCTCTGGAAAGTAGTAAAAGAGGAGGGGCCGTCTTCATTGTATCCCTATGCCCAACTTTCTACATGAAAGTCTCTGAGGAACAACCTTTTGGGTAAAACCTGGCATTCTTTCTCTCTCTCTTACTCTCTGGCTTTCACTTTCCAAGTTATATTGCTTCTAAGGAAGTGCTCCTTCACTCTGTACTATTTAGTATATATATTATCATATATAGGTTTTCTCTGATTTCTATTTGACTATGAAATTGGATAAATGGTTTTCTTGATTAAATGGAACTTATTATGCAACTGGCATTTGGTCGGAAGGCAGAGCAGGGGGAGAGGGGATGGAGGAAGTCAAGCCTTTGGTATAAGGCTTGGTCCTGCTTCCTCCATTTAATCAAATAGCAATCAGAAGTTAGATTAAACCTGAAAACATTTTTTTGGCTAATAAAATTTAAAGGGACAGATACATATAATTATAGTCCAATATCCCCTTTTCTGAGGAGAGCAGCCTCTGGTCCCCAATTCCCTGTCTCCCTTCTTGGCATGACTCAAAGCCTCTCTTGCAGAATAGTAGGAAGAGAAGAGGCTAGAGGTGTCTATTCTACCTCCCTGTGAGCTACACAAGGACCCCTCATATTTCATGTGGGACACACTCTCCACAAGAAAAGACATCACTATATACAAAATGCTTTGTAAAGGTAATATAAATTATATTTGGCTTTCCAATCCAATATAAATGTAAACTCTTGTTACTAAAAGCTGAATGATTTTTCACTAGATTATTCCATGCTGTAATTCAATTATTTATGGCCACACAGGATCTTCCAAAAGTCGTGCTTCTAAATAACCTGTGGGCCCCCGAGCCTGGGACTCTCAATAACCAGGAAGCATTTCACAGCCATATTTTTAATCTGTCATGGTATTTTCTGCCACGAGATGGCACTAGGTAATCACAACCAAGAAGACTTAGCTAGAATTTGGACCTAGAGAAAGAATAATGTTCAAGATTATATGATGATCAATTCTGATGGACATAGCTTTTTTCAACAATGAGATGATTCAGGCCAGTTCCAATGATCTTATGATGAAGAAACCAATGCAGGAACTAAGTGGGGATTACAATATAAAATTTTCACTCTTTTGTTGTTTTGTTGTTTGCTTGCATTTTGTTTTCTTTCTCATTTTTTTCCTTTTTTATCAGATTTTTCTTGTGCAGCATAATTGTGGAAATAAGTATAGAAGAATTGCACATGTTTAACAAATACTGGATTACTTACCATTTAGGGGAGAGGATGGATGGAAGAAAGGTAAAATATTTGTAACACAAGGTTTTCAAAGGATGAATATTGAAAATAGAGAAAGAATATGAAAGAGAAAAAGAAAAATTTGGAACACAAGGTTTTGAAAGGATGAATGTTGAAAACTTTGAATGTATTTTGAAAAATAAAAGCTATTATTGAAAAAAAGAAAAATTAAACATCAGAGTCAGCAAATGCTACACCTTAGGGACCTTCATGACCATCTAACATGGCTCCCTTCAGTTTTCATAGATGATTGGACCTCAAAGAAGCTGGAACAGCAAATCTCTAAGGTCCTGCCAGCTCTAAATTCACATATTCAAATCAATTGATTGTATATTTATTCTGTCCTTACTACTATATACAAATCCCTATGCTGGGCCCTCAGTATATAAAAAGGAAAAAAAATGACATGCCTCTTGTTTTGAAGGAATTTAAAATCTCATATAATTAAATAGAGACTTGTATACACTAGTAAGCATAATATAGGGCATATATAAGAGGTACCTAAGAAAGTTCAGGAAGTCCTAAGACATCAAAGCAGCAGACTAAAAACTACTTTTTAGTATTTGCTCTCATTGAAACTGGCTCAAATAAGTCATGATACACACACTCAGGATACAGAAATATTTCTTATCCTATGGGAAAGTAGGAGGAGAAGGACATAGAAAAGGGAAAAGATAGCACTGACAGAAGGGAGAGCATATTGGAAGAGGTGAGAGTCAGAAGCAAAACACTTTTGAAAAGAGATAGGCTAAAAAGTAAGAAAGTAGGATAAAAAGAAGGGGGAATTGGATGGAGGAAAACATACCTGTTAACCATTACTGTGAAAAAAAATAGCAAGTTTCTTTGAAAAAGGCCATATTTCTCAATTATATAAAGAATTAAATCAAATTTATTTTTTAAAAAATTCATTCCCCAAGTGGTCAAAGGATATGAACTGGCAGTTTTCAGATAAAGTAATCAAAGTTATCTACAGTCATTTTAAAAAACGTTCTACATCATTGTTGATTAGAGAAATGCAAATAAAAAAACTCTTGAGATATTACCCCACACCTCTCAGATTGGCTAATATGACAGAAAAGAAAAATGACAAGTGTTGACAGGGATGTGGGAAAACTGAGGCACTAATGTAGTGTGGTGGAATTGTGAAATGATTCAAACATTCTGGAGAGCAATTTGAACTTGTGCTCAAAGCTATAAAACAATGCATACCCTTTGACCCAGCAAAACCACTAATGGATTTGTATCCCATAAAGATAAAAAAACAAAAATCAAAAGGATTTATATACATATAAATGTTTATAGCAGCTATTTCAGTAGTGGCAAAAAATTGGAGATTGAGAGGATGCTCATCAACTGAGAAATGACTGAATAAGTTGTGGTATGTGGTTGTGATGTTAGATTATTGTAAAAGAAAAAAAAATAAAAGGGAGATGTGTGCATGTTTATAAACAGAAGAGAAGGGACCAGGATAAAGGGAGATACCATATAAAGAGAATATAAAGAAGATAACTGACAAAGTGAGATCCCTAAGGATACAGAATGGGATGACATCAAAGACACAAAATAGAGGGATTAACCTTGTCCAAAAAAAGGGCTATTTCATGCACTGATTCTGGCATCAAAAAAAATAGAGCTTTTGAAGTACTAAAACTGGGAAATAGGGGAGATCATACTTCACCACCTTTCTCTTGAAGTAGGAGATGAGAGTATGTGCTAGAAAAGGGGGTAAAGATGATAGTGGAAGATACCTGGAAAGACAGGAGAAGGTTAAGAATAAACTCCACTAAAAAAGTGATTGGGGATCAATCTAAGCCAAATTGAGTTAGCTACCATTCAGCACTGAGGTGATATTCATGATGTTCAGAGTCTCACAGGGACAGTTTCAAGCCTCTGACTCCCAGGTCTTGGTTCTTTCCACTGTGACCTGCTTCATTTTAACCCAACACTCAGCTCCTCAGAATTGTGAAATCCCTCTGCCAACATGATTTCATGATGTGATCCCTCATTCCCAGGCTCATACAGTGAGCCTGTTCCTTTTCTTCCTTTCTTACCTGCTGTTCATGCAGGAGAAACCTCTGGAAGTCATGCAGGTGAACAGCAGATGCATCTGGCCGATCTGTATTTCTACCAGCAGAAAGAAAAAAAAAATGGTATTTAGAGATAGAGCTCTTCCCAAGGAGGTCAACAATAGTAGGAACCATTAAGTAGGGACCTAAGATCTTGTTGAGAAAAATGTCCAAGCACAAGCCTGAAAGCTACCTTCCTTGCCCAGGGAGCAAGTGGTTGAGAGCGACTATTCTTTCTGCATGTCAAGATTGGAAAACTTTCATTTGCCAAAAGGGAAAATTACTGTTCAGACCAAAAAAACCAATCTCATCACTGGGCATGAATACATGGAACTGCCAAATAAATAAAGGAAGAAATCTCTTGGGTGCAAATTTTACAGAAATAAAGCTGGATCTGAACACCATTTAACAACAAAAATCTGGCATTATGGATTGAATATTGTTGAGAGAATGGGAAGGATTTTGCAAGAAAGCTATAAATAAACAATTTTCCTTAAGATTTAAAAAGAGAGAAGGATCTTTTCTGTTTGAATATTCTTGGATGATAGAATTTGCCAATGCCTCCCCTTTCTTCCCCTTTATTAACAAATTAATTAAATTAACAAAAAAGCAGTTAGGGAGTGCTGTGGATGGAATGATGGACCTGAAGTCTGGGAGATCAGAGATCAAATTTGGCCTCAGACCATTAATATTTGTGTGACCCTGCCTACCTCACTTTCCTTAACTGTAAAATAAGAGTAATAATAATGCCTACCTCTATGGGCTGTTGTGAGATTCAAATGAAATAATATTTGGAAAGTACTTAGCCCAATGTTTTGTACAAAGTTAGCATTTAAATTCTCATTTTTCTTACTTCTAATTGAAGTATTTAATTACCCAAAGGACTTATATCCTTTATCAATTAATTCTGTTACCAATTATTTTAATTTGGTAAATCTGGCAACTTCATTATGGTAGAATGGTATAAAAAGCAAATAAGAGTTTTTAATCTAAAAGGGCTGGAGACATCCACTCCAAAACATACCTGGTTCCAACTGGTTAAAAGTGTCCATTTTCACCAAAACCACAAACAGTCCCTCTGATGAGGAGGAAGAGCTAGCAATAGTAGCTTTGTATCATTATATAAATGACCACAGCTCACACTAGGACTTTTACCATCCTCTGAGAGCATCCCAAAGCAGGGGAGAACTGGAAGCTAGAAGGGGTAGAGGGGGAAGTAGCATACCCAGCACAGCTATAAACCTGACAGACCTGAACAAAGGTTAGAGAGAAGCCTCACCCCAGAATAAACACAGATGAATCTTTTTTGAACTCATCAAGAATCTGAAAAATAAGAGAAAAAGGAAAAGTAAGGGTTGTGTTAAAAAAAAAAATGAGTGCTAGTCAATGAGTATTAATATTTTCATTGATTTCTAAACATTTTAACTGGCTAATTTCTAACTTTAAAACTGAATATAAAATAAATGTTTAGCACTGTCTTTCTTGTCTTTTCACAACTTAATGGCATATTTTGATATTATAAACTAACTCATGCCCCATCAGAGCTCAAGTACCACTCAAATCCACCTGTTCCAATAGGAATCCAATCAAATCAACAAAAAGACTGAGTTCTACAGTATGCATTCAATACAATACTTCCTTTCCCAAGTCCCATTCCTACCCACCCATCAACCCCTCCCTCCCCCCAGCTTCTCCACAATTAATGGAAGACCTAGAATTTGGTACTTTGGGCAAGAAACAAAAGAACTGAGCTTTGACTATTCTTTTAGATAAGTAAAGGAATAATTCATGCCAGAAATAAAGATATAAACACACACAAATGCAAAGAAACAGATAACAGATCAGTTCAATTACTTTCTCAAAAAACTCACTGCCATCCTATCCCTGCCCTTTCAGGGGATCTGGGACCAGAGTAGGAAAACAAAATAATGTTCTAAAAAGAAAGCACCATTGTTTAAATTTACAGTTTTATTTAAGCTTGATTCATTAAGAAAATATGGAGCTTTGACTCCCATAAGTATGTTCTACATACAACTAAATGGAGACCATTCTTCAAAAGGATATGTCTAATTCAAGATCAAAATCTATGAGTTAATGCTAAAAACTAAATTGTGGGATGTTCTTTTAAAAGTTCCAAGGGCGGTTAATCAATAAACATTTATTAAGTGTCTACTATTGCTGGGTACTATACTAATCACTAGGGACACAAAAAGAGGATAAAAACAACTCTTGCCTTCAAAAAATTCATAATCTAACAATGAGACAATAAGCAAGTAAATATCCTATATAGGATAAATAGGAAATAATTAAAAAGGGAAAATACTAGAATTAGAAAGGATTGGAAATAGCTTTCTGCAGAAGATGGGATTTTAGTTGGAACTAGAAGGAGACCAAAAAAGAAAAGCCAGTAGGTGAAGATGAGGAGGGAGAGTATTCAAAGTATGGGCAACAGTCAGAAATTAAGTATCTTAGAAAGTCTAGTTCATGGAAGAGGCAGGAGGCTGTATCACTGGATGTAATGGCGGGGAATAAGATGTAAGTCTGGGCAGGGGAGTTGGGAGGTTTGGAAGGGTTTGGGATGCCAAACAGGATTTTTCATTTGATCCTGTATGTGATAGGAAATAAAAGAATTTCCTCAGTAGAATAACGTAGTAGGACATGCATTTTAAGAAATGGAGGCTAAATGGAGGCTGGATTAGAATGCAGAGAGACTTGAGGGAGGAAGACCTATCAGAAGGCTATATAATATATAATAGTTCAAGTGGGAAGTGATGAGGGCTTGAACTGAAGTGGTGGGAATATCAGGAGAGAAGGAGGTATTTTCAAAAAATGCTGCAATGGTAAAATCAATAGGCCTTGGTAACAGAATGTATTGGGGTGGGGGAAGAGGAAGAGTAATTAAGAATGAATTAAGAATAAGAGAAATTAAGAATTTCCCAGGTTATGAGCCTGGGAAAATAGAAGGATGATAGTGCCTTTTTTGTACCCCACGATATTAGCACAGATCTGGCACATGTTTTACTCAATTATTTTTAGATATGTCTAACTCTTTGTGACCCCATTTGGGGTTTTCTTGGCAAAAATGTTGTAGTAGTTTGACATTTCCTTTTCCAGTTCATTTTACAGAGTATCTGAAGCCAGATTTGAACTCGGGAAGTATTCTATCCCCATAGCCACCATAGTAAGGACTTACTAAATACTTATTGACTGGAATGCCTTCAACCGTAAAAAGGAAGTTCAAAGTGGAGGAGGATTTAAAGGGAAGATAGATAATGGGTTCAGTTCAGGACATTTTGAGTTTAAGATGTCTACAGGACATCTAGTAAGAGATTTTGAATAGGCAATTGGAGATGCAAGACCATAGGACAGCAGAAAGTTTGGGGCAATATAGGGAGATGTAAGAATTATAAGCATATAGATAATTAAATCTATAGGAGCTGATGAGATTGCCAAGTAAAGTAGTATAAAAAGAAAAGAGAAGAGGACCCAGAACAAACCCCTGTGGGATACCCATGGTTTGTGAGAATGACCTGGATGAGGCTCCAGGAAAGCAGACTAAGAAGGCATGATCAGGTAGGCAGGAGAATACAGAAATATCTCCAAAACCTAGAGAGAAGGGAGTAACAAGGAAAAGAGGGTGATCAACAGTATCAATGACTACAGAAAGACCAAGAATAAAGCCATTGGATTTGGTAATTAAGAAATCACTGGTAATTTTGGAGAGAGCAATTTCAGTGTAATTAATAATAAGGTCAAACAATAAGATCAGAACCTGGATTATAAGGGAGAAAAGAAAAAGAGGGAAAAAATAAAAGAGAAAATGGAGGCACCTATTGTAGATAACCTTTTCAAGGAGTTTAGTCATAAAGAGCAGAAAAGCTAGAGGACATTTAGCAGAGATGGAAGGATCTGATGAGAATTTTTCAGAGTGGTGGATTTGTAGGCAATAGGGACTGAGCCAGTGGAGAGGGAGAACCTAAAGATGAAGTGACAGAGTCGGGATGACAAAGGCAATGTGGAATCACTTGAGGAGTTAATGTTGATAAGGAGCAAAGCTATTTCATCCTATGAGATGCGGTGAAGGAGGGGAAAGTAGCAAAAGACATCTGAGTGACAGGAGAAGAGGATGAGGGGAGAAGAGAGAGCTCACAGAGAATGGCCTTAATTTTTTATCCTGGAAATATGAAGTTAGGATTTCATTGAAAGAGTAGGGGCAAGGGGCAACCGTGTAAAGTTTGAGAAGGATGAGTTCTTGTAGAGAGTGGAATAGTGATCTGATAAAGCAGGTGGGATTGCCTAGCAGCAGCGAGAGCCCACTTGAAGTTTTGTAATATAAATCTGTAGTGGAACTGATCAAAACAGACGTGTGATTTTATTCACCCTTTTCAGCAACATGTCTGCAGGAGTGAAGGTGGTGAACACTCCGAGGGATCCAAAGGGAAGGAGCATTGTGAGACCTGGTCAAGAGGCCAAACCTTTAATTCCAGCTATCACTCCCCAACCCTGGGCTTTAGCTTCCTTCTCTGTCTTAGACCAGGAAATCCTGAAGTCTTTTCCCAGATCTAGAATTCAATGATTGATGTATAGGGGGAAAAATTGAGCCAATATACGATACCATTCACTGTTCTAGCTTATTTCTAAGTTTGCTTCAAAAAAATAATATGAAGAAGGAAACAAAGCAGAGATGCCTAAAATATTCTTAGGGCAATGGCATAGCTCATAAATGCAACTATGTATGTAAAATACAGAAAAACACAACAGGGATGACAGAAGTAGGGTGCCAAAGAAGAAAGAGGCTGTACAAAGACCGGGGTAATATGCCAGTTCTATTTCCTATGCAACCTTGAACTAATTATTTACTCTCTGTGTGTCTCGGGTTTCCAATCTGTAAAATAAAAGGGTTAGCCTCTAAGGTCTGAGGTTCCAAATCTATTTTCCTATAATCATTAATAATGCTGTAATAATTAATAATCAATAATAATGATAATAGCAGCTCCCATTTCTCTAACACTTCAATATTTGCAGAGTCCTGTGAAGTCAGGAATGTATTATTATTACCACTATATCACTGATAAGGAAACTGAGGCTCATAGAAGTAAAGTAACTTGCTCAGTCTCGTAGCTGATAAGCAACAGAAATGGGATTCAAACCAGGTCTTCTCACTCCAAACCCAGGAATCTGCTTCTCAATGGTTAAGTGGTGCTCTGGAAATAAGTTAGGCCTAACTGGAAACTCTGACAAATATTTTGGGGAGAGATCTCAGCCACTGAGCTGACAACTATTTTCCATCTTACTTGAAAAGACACAAGCAAAGAGTAGCATTCTTCAAAAAACACATCAGAGTAAAATCTCTATTTTAATTGGGGCATTAGGCTTTCAAAGGTACTAGGGAGAGCCCTCTAGATGAGAGTTGTAGAAAGCCTGTGAGCATCTGCTTCTGGAATTGATGGAAAGAGATAAACCTTTACAATACTACAATGAAATCTCATTAATTCACAACCCACTTAAATAAACACTTACATTATCAAAAACTCTCTTCTCCTAAGATTTTCCAGGTTTAAGTAAAAGAGACCTAGTCTAAAATATCAGCAAAACATCTAAGTTTCACTACTAGGGTCTGTATGCTCAAAAAAATCATAAATATGCATGTGCAAAACTGTAGCAGTTCTTTTTGTGGTGGCAAAGAACTGGAAAATGAAAGTAACAGAATATTATTGTTCTATAAAAAATGATGAACAGGATGCTTTTAGAAAAACCTGGAAAGATTTACATGAATTCATTGCTTCACTCAAGCAAGCAGAACCAGAAAAACATTGTACATGGCAACATTGTACAATGTTTTCCTGATCCTGTGAGATGATCAACTATGATAGACTTGCTTCTGCTCAGCGATTCAGTGATCCAAGGCAATTATTGGATAGAAAAATGTCATATGAGTCCAAAGAAAAAAATTTGAAGATTGAACATGGATTAATGCATGCTATTTTCACTGTTTTTTTCCTTGGGTTTTTTTTTTTCTCTCATGGTTTTTCTCTTTTGTCCTGATTTTTCTATCCAATCAATATGACTCATATGTTAACATTTTTAAAATGAATATACATGTGTAACCTAAACAAATTTTTTAATAAAAAATAAGATTCCTATTAGGTTTCTAAAATTTGGGGGGCTGGGTATTAATTCTTGTAGTTTGTTAGTTATTTTTCCTCAATGCCTATGACACAGAATGGTGGAATGTGGGCAGATTGAAAATGTAATGTCTTTCCTGTCCTTACCTCCAGTTACTTACAAGGACCCATTTAGATCTTACTTTAGATTTTGTTTTGAAATAATCAAACATTTCTTTAAAAAGCTCTCTTATCAGGTTTCTCATTAAACTACTGTGACCTTTCTCTCAGTCTTCTGAAAGAGACAGTTTTACTGTTATGCTCTACTAAAGCAGGGTGGAAATACTTCCAAGAAATTAAAATGTAGATTCCTGCTATGATCTCTTCAGTAAAGCCAAAAGATAGGAGGCAGGATCAGTACTACACAACCAAACCAATCTCTCTCTGGCTTCTTCAAAATTCAACTGAAGCTCAGAATCTCTCCTCGATGCTTTCATATGTGTTGGTGTTGATGGTTCTGATCCATTCATCTGGAAGCCCTGACAAAAAAAGCCAAAGCTGGCCCAAGTGTTTCAGGACAACTTTCTGCATATTAGGAAAGACCAGAGGAAAAAACCAGGATGGTGAAGAATCCCGAGAGCATGCTATATGAGGATCAGCTGAAAGAATTAGGACTGCTTAAACTAGAGAAGACAGGTCTCAGACTAGAAAACAATATTTCTATTGATAGCTATATATTGAATTATTTTGAAGAGCTAACTTCCTCAATCTGAAGTATTAGGCTTGTTTTGTTTGGCCCAAGAGAATCAATCAGAACAGGATAAAGAAAAGTACTTTAATTATTAGAGCTATACATAAAGGGGAATGGGCTATTTTAGAAAGGAGTGAATATAGAATAATTTTCTATATATCTGTATATCTATTTGTGTCTAATGGTAGCATCTCTAGCGCAGGAATGAACAAGTTGATTTTAGAAAGGCCTGGAAAGATTTACATAAACTGATACTGAGTGAAACAAGCACCATAAATACATTGTGCACAATAACAGCAAGATAATAACAGCACTATGAAAGACTTGCTTCTTCTCAATGGTTCAGTGATCCAAAGCAATTCTGATAGACTTTGGACAGAAAATGTCATTTGCATCCAGAAAAAGAATTAAGGAGACTAAATGTCAACAAAAATCAACACATACTATATTCATTTATTTTACCTCTTTTAAACTCTCCCATGGTTTTTCCCTTTTGCTCTGATTTTTCTCTCCCAACATGATTCATAAAGAAATGTGTATTAAAAATAAATAAACTTACTAGGAAAAAAAACTTTTTCTTTCATATAGTCTCTCAAGCCTCCCTTTCCAGCACTAGTTGTACTCTCATCCCTCTATTCTCTGGTTGAGGTGGAAGAGTCAGAATACTGTTTGCTCTCCATTGTTACTTCTAAACCTATTCTCTACCATGATTCTTCAAAAGTCTTTCCCCCTCTGAAGTTCATTTAATCCATGTCTACCAACCAATCAAAATTCTTGTAGCTGTCTTCTGACCTCCAAGATATTCCCTTTCTTTCCTCAATGAATTCAGCACCTGGTTCAGTCTTTTTCTTTTTCCTAACTCCTGCCCTCATCTTCAGACTTCAATATGCATATTGATACTCCCTCAAACACCCTTAACTCCTAGTTCCTTATTCATTTCCCATGACCTACTTGTTCTACCTCACCTATACTCCATACAGAAATGATAATATGACCTTGATCTTGCCATCATCCACAAAGGCACATTTACTTCCGAACTCTGAAATTCCCCCATTTGATCACAAATTACAACATTCCACCTCTCTGCCTCATAACCCCAAAATCTGCTGTTAATTCTGCCCCAGGCCATCCCTTCTAGCAGCTATCTTCTTATTTTTTATCCCATTACAAGCCCTTAATGAACCCATTCAACTCTTTTAACATCCACTTTTCTTAAATCCCACACCCCTTTATCCTATAGCTGATCTCATCCTCCTAAGCCTTGGATCATTATCATTATTTATTCACTTTGCTTCTCTTCATGTGCTGCTTAATGAAATTTTTAAAAAATCACAGCATTGTCCTGAATGTCCTGATATGAACAAATTTAATCCTGAGAAGAGAAGTTTTTTAGCTTTGATCATACAGAGCCTGAGATAAGACAGGCTCCAAAAAGAACTCTGGGAGATGACTATGAACCACTACATAGAATTCCCAATCCCTCTAGTTTTGGCCACCTGCATTTTTGATTTCCTTCACAGGCTAATTGTACACTCTTTCAAAATCTGACTCTTTTTATACAGCAAATTAACTGTTTGGACATGTATACATATATTGTATTTAACTTATACTTTAACATATTTAACATGTATTGGTCAACCTGCCATCTGGGGGAAGGGGTGGAGGAGAGGAGGGAAAAAGTTGGAACAAAAGGATTTGCATCTGTCAATGCTGAAAAATTACCTATGCATATATCTTGTAAATAAAAAGCTATAAAAAAAAAAAAAAAAAAAAAGACTGGCTCCAAAGCAAGTCTTTCAATCACTAAGCTATGCAGCCTCTCAGTTAAACGCATTTAGCTGTATATTTATCTATATAACATATATGTATATACATGCATACACACAGACACACAAATTTCTTAAACAAAACTTCCACTTTATATATAAACAATTTCCATTAGTCTTTCACTAAGTCCTGGTACCCAACATTAGTGACTAGCATAATGCTAATGGTCTATCATTAGTCTGAGTTGGAGCAGGGATGGTCTGATTACTGTGTAATCAAATCCCCCATTAGTTTGGGGGAATAAAGTTTCACAGAGTACACAAATGAGCCCCAGATCACCTGACTCTCTTTGATTACACAGTACTTAGCCCAGACCATCTCTGCTCCAACTCAAATAATCCTTCCTCCATGCCTTCAAACAAGAATGATGGGGGGAAAAAGAATAATTTAAAATGAGAACTAAAGGGAAAACATAAAGAGGTCATTCAAATTATGGCTGTTCTTACTGATTTCTGTTGCTCAAACATCATCTTTTTGTAGAATAAGTGGAACTGTTCAAAGCTGAGTTCATCCTTGTAGGCACCTATTTCCTATGAAGGAAAAGCATAGAAGCTGTCAGTCCAGATCCCACCCAAACACAACAGCCCCTCTATCTTGACAACAAAGCTTAGGTTAGGTGACCATGGCCACACTAACCAGTTGACCTGTGCTGACCTGCCCCCATCATTAATGAGCAGGAGAAAAGCTGTTCGCTGCTCCCAGGGGAAGAATTCAGGGAGAGGCTATATTCATTACTTGGTCTCTCCAGGTGCAGAGTTTAGAAGGCTGCAGACATCAGTTATAAGGAGGGGTCCCTCTCCCATCTCTCTCCCACCTTACGGAGGAAACTGTACCAGAAATCCTTTCTTTGATCAAGTCAAATTTAATTCAATTATCATGTATTGATTAGACAGCAGCTATATACCAGGTACTGTATACAGTTCTCAAGATGCAAAGAAAAATGAAATAGTCCCTAGTCAGAATGAGTTTACGTCCCACTAGAGTGAGGAGACAAAATGAGCACATATAAGTAAATGCTAAAAATATTTAAAATCAACACAAAATAATTGTGATGATAGGAGAATGAAAATTAGTCAGGTGGCATTTGAGATGAACTTCAAAATGAGATAGTTCCAAAAAGATGAGAAGGGGCAGCGTTCCAGGCAAAGGAAATGGGGCAAAATCATGGTCATGGAAAATGGACAGTTTGCTGGATAGTAGAGTATTTGAAACAAAAATGAGTATTGTGTAATCACCTGGAAAGAGAGACTGGAGCCAAATTATATAGAGCTTTCAATGCTAAAGAGAGAAGTTTGTATTTTTATTTTTCAGCAATGGGGAGCCACTGAAGCTTCTTGAGCCCAGGTTTGATATGAGCAATTCTATGCTTTGGGAATATCAATTAGGCAACTGAGGTAAGGATGGACTTGAGAGAGGAGAGAGTGGGCGCAGGGAGACCAGTCAGGAAGCTACTTGGCTGCCCGTTTGTGCGACATATTTCCATGGCTGAGCCCATATTGCTCATTGAGTCCCACTGAACTCAGCCTAATGCTGGAGTTTTATAGAAGTAGATGAGAGAACTCGGTCTCACTGGCTGCATAGCTCCTAAGGCTGCACAGGTAGAGTGATGCTTCATCATTATTTCATTGCTTTCAAAAGAATGTTTGTGCAAAGGATAAAGCAAATGAGGTCCAGGATGCAGGGCAGAAAGGGGGAAATAAGAAGCCCAGGTTGAAACAGCCCAGTGACCACTGTGCTCTCAGAGCAAACACAGATAATCAATCAAGAACCAAAGAGGCCTTTTATTTTACAAGCATTCTGGGTGTGAGCCCAACGCCTCAGGAAGCAGGAGCAGGAGAGTCACCCCAGGCAAAATGTTCACCACAAGTTCAGCAAATTGGGAAGACAGCTCCATCACTTACCAGGAATTTGTCTTTCAGGAACTTGGCGCTGCTCACTTTGAAGTTTACTAAAGGAAGAATGGTCTTCAGTTCTCTGAAGCTGATACTGAAAAGAAACAGAGGAAAGCACCTTAGCCAGCTTCCCAGGCCCCATCTCCAAGGACAGTATTTCACCAGTGATCCTGACTGATAGCCAATTTGGTCTTTTACATAATTACTGTGTTTGAGCCTTCTTCGTGAGGGAAAAATCAGCTAATAAACTTTTGCCAAGTACAAACATAACATGTGTTAGACATGGTGAGGTATGCAAGATGATACGGGGTATAGTCCCAATCTTTAGGATTAAATGAGATAATATCTGTAAAGTGCTTCAAATAGTACCTGGCACATAGTAGGCATTATATAAATGTAAGCTATTATTGTGTTATTATTATTATATTCAAATCTCCATTAGTCTAAAAAAATCTTTTCTTTAATCTTGCTATATCCCAAGCAAGTTAGACCCCAAATATATAGATATAAATATTTTGGTGCCTTCTTCCCTTTGGTGATCTGATCTGGCCAGGGAATCAAATATCAATAAAATGCATTTGTCTCTGGCCAGAATCTCTCCCTTGAGTTCCTGACCTACATCTCCAACCAGCTGTAAGACTTTGTGTGTCATATTAGCACCTCATAGAATAATAGCACTGTCATTTCTTTAGGGTAAATACTGTTTCTTCACATTTATTACCATTCCCCAATTGATGTAAAATTGTTTTGTTTCCAATTTTGTCACCATTAAGAACACTATTGGTCCCTTAGAACAAATGATGGAACACATATTTCTCTTCTTCACAGAAAGGCGAAGTACTAAAGGTGAAATGTAGAATACACTGTTGGCCACGGTTTCTTTGTCAGTCAACAAGTATTTAGTGCTTACTACCAGTTGGCACTTTGATGGTTGATGGCATTATCCATAAGACAAGCTGTTTGGCTTTCCTTTCTGTTATGTGTTAGGAATGAAAGACAAATTGGCAGGAGGGAGTGCAAAAGGGCAATTTTAACAACAACCCAGGTAGATATTAGATGGATTTTGATAAAACTACTATATTTAATGAAAGGACAACTATGTCATTCTTATCTAAGTTATAGCAACCAGGACTTAATTGTGTGAAATCAATCTGCTGTGACTTGGACTTGTACTAAATTTGGATTAAAGACTCGTGCTCCATAAAACTTGCCTATTTCCATATTTCCAATGTTCTATGATCCTTGTCCAGATGAGACAAGCCAAGTTAGGTATGTACATAACCACTGTATTGGATCCTTCTGCACGAGGGAAAAATCCATCCATAAATTTTCACCAAGTACTTACCGCGTGCTGAGCATGGGAAGAAATGTAAAAAGACAGAGTATTTGCCCTCAGGACCAAAGGAGATAATATCTGTAAAGTGCTTAGCGTAGTGCCCCATTAGTCACTGTCAACATGAAACAGCAAAGAAAACAGGCAAAAGAAAGTCTAATATGGATGAACTACCAAGGGAAACAAAGTGATTAACACCCATAACAAGTCAGCAACCAAGATGGCCCGAGCAGCTAGTGTAGTGCGGGAGCCCTAGAAGCCAGAGAGAATTCGTCTGGATAAAAATGGGGCAAAGAGAAAGACCAAGTAGGCGCAGGTTAAGCTATTACAGATCACAAATAGGTAACAGAAGTGACTATACCTGAAGCTGGAGGAATCAACCAGGGACCTCACACTAGAATACTGGGCTACTATAAAAGTCACAATCAGTGTTACTGGGAAAATACCAGCATGGATTGGAAGCAAGAGAAGGAAAGATGAAGATAGTCAAGTGCAAGAGTTTGAAGGGCTGTTATATTGGTCTTGAAGATATTACAGAGGCAGAAAAGCTCAGGGATTAAAAATATGCAAAAATGGAATTCAACTCTTTGGACAGGGACTAGTGACTTCCACTGCCCCAACCTATAAGTGATAATCACTTATACAAAGGTTCTTGCACAGTCACAGGACTAGGTACTCCTAAAGGTCTCTTCCAACTCTGAGATTCTATGGTTATAAGAAGGTAGATCGAGAACATATGAAAACAACTGTATTCAGTTCTGAGCACATGAGGATGGGGAGTGGAGAAAGGGGATGGATTATGAACAAATTGGAACTCATTTCCAGAAATGGATAACTACAAAAACAAAGCAACTAAAACAATGTCACATAAAGAATGGTTGAAGTAACTAGAAACATTTGGCCAGAAAAAGATGAAAAGATGGAGAATGGTTAGAGTCAGTTCTGGAAGCCTGGAATTGATCAAGTTCTCACCTCACAGGTAAACACATTTCAATAATTCAGTCCAAGGCATTTGTGACATAAGATATATCCCCATCTAGGAGGCACCAGTTGCAAGGAAATATCCCTGTTCCTTAGAGTTTCTTTATATTCACCCTTTTCGGTTGTAATTATCTTTACAAAAAAGGAGACAGACCAAGCTAGTGGCATTCTCTTAACTCCTCCTCCTCCTCCTCCTTCTTTCTTCCTTTTTTTTAAAGTGCATTTTTTAATATCCCTGCAATGTTCCCCCACAATGAACTCTTCTTTATGACAAAGAAAATAGGGTCAAAAATCCCAACTGACCAGATAGATGGCTAAAAATTCAGTTAATGGCATGTGAATCCATCAATCAACAGACATTACCCCCTGAATATACAAAAATGAAGTAAAATGTCCCAAACTTCAGGGAATTTATTTCTTATTCTAAAGATGAAACATGATATCCAGGATAGTTGAACCACTTCACAGTTCTAACAGTATTTTATTAGTGTGCCTGTCATACCCACCACCTGATTGAATAAGGGGAGAGGCAGTTGTGGGGGGAACTGACTTGGTTTTTGTAAAGATTTTGTTCAGTTGTTTTTTTCAATCATGACCTACTCTTCATGACCTCATTTGGGGTTTTCTAGGAAGAAATACTGGAGTGGTTTGCCATTTCCTTCTTCAACCCATTTTATAATGGGAGACTGAGGCAAACAGGAATAAAGGACTTGCCCAGAGTCAAACAGCTGTGAAGTCTTACAACTCTAAGTAGAAAGCTTACATTAGAACATGGGGCAGAAGCCCCAAGGAAGGAGAAAGTCTTGACAGTGGGGATCAGAGGATCCTAGCATTTAAAGCATAAAGACCCTAGAGAGTATCTAATCCAATCTCCTCATTTTCCAGATGAATAAACTGATGATATGAATAGTGCAAGCTCTTCATAGAAGTAGTAAATAAAAGAACCAAGAATCAAATTAAAAGACTCTGACTCCAAATCTAGGACAAGCATAGTTAGACCCCTAATGATTAATATGATACTCCTTTTAATAGGGAGTGAGAGATTTTGGATATAAATAGAATGCTACATATATTATCTGTTTTATTTAACTGTTTTTCTTTGTTGTAAAGAAGGGCTCATGGTGAAGAGGTTACATATTCAGAAATACAATAACAGAAAAGCAAATGGTATTGAGAAAGATTGATTTAACTTTTTTTAAAAGAAAACTAATCTTAAATTAGTCTGAAAATTAAATAATTCAGTGCTCTATTTCCTTATTTATAAATAAGTTCTATCTCAACATGACAGATCTAGAGCCAGAAAGAATCTCAGAGATTATATGATGATAATGTTAATAATTTCTCAGTAATATAATACTTTAATATTCTCAAAGTATTTCACAGATATTATTTCATCTGATCCTCACACTCCAGAATGCAAGGGCTATAATTTCCCCCACTTTGCAGATGAGGAAACTGAAGTTGATAGGTTAAATGCTTTGCCCAGAGTCATACAGCTAGTATCTGAAATCTGATTCAAATTCAAGTTTTCCTAGGTCCAGGTTCAGCATTCTATGTACTCCATCAAGTTAAGCTGTACACTTGAGGAAACTGAAATGTAGAGAAGTTACATGGCTTGCTCAGGGTCAGACAGGTAGAAGCATGTCCACTATACCATAGTAAGATTCCTCAGCATCTGAATATTTTCTAGCTTGTCAACAGCCTTCTTAAAGTGTGTTTGCCAGAGTTCTGTCAGACAAAACAGCCCCACAATTTCCTTCATTCTAAATTCTGTGCCTTTGCTAATGGAGCCTGAAGCAGCCCTGGCTATTAGGCAACATCATCATTCTGGATATATACTGTGCTTGTGAGCAAATGGGAGGTTGGGAGAAGAGGGATACCAGACAGTCACATCTGCCCAGAACTCCAGTCTTCCTTCAAATCTCACATGAAAGAGCCATTACTTGCATCTGTTCCTACCACTAACCAAGGAGAAAAACAAAACAGGGAATCTTTTGCCTCTGTTCTTTAGACACTGTGAATTTTTTCCTTTGTCAACAAGAATGTTTTGATTCCAATCATGTTTTACCCACCAATATTATAAATTAAAAATCATAATTATTTTTCTTCTCCATTTTTATTGTAAGTCCATTCATTCTTTTCTCTCCACTTATGACCCACTTCAGCTATAGAATAAAAGAATATAAATTCACCTAGAAGATGTCATTTGAGTTGGCCATTTCTTCTGGCTCTCTAGGAACCCAATCAAGGTTAAGGGGGTAGTATTTCACCAATTTTGAAATAAAATATAAATCTTTTAAAACTCAAATAGCTAAGATATTTCCCAGTGAGGCACCTAACACCAGATCAATCTGCCAGGAAATAGGAAGGGCAGGTGTGGAAGTGATCTGGTAACAAAATAATGAAACTTAATTCAGTTTGTCTTCTCTTTTCAAGAAATCAGTCATGTCACTACAGATAGGAATGGCAAGGAAATCATAAAATTCTAGCATCCCATAAAGATTATAGCTTTAAAAATTTCAAAATACCATATATATATATAATTTTATTTGATCCTCAAAACTCAGGTGAGATGGATGGTATTAATTAACCCTATGTTATAGATGAAAATTCTGAGGCTAAGTGAGAATGACTTCTCTAAAGTCACACAACAAACATGCAGCTGAGGCGAGCTTCAAACCCATGTTGCTATAAATTCCCCCTAACTAGTTCAATAGACTACTAACAACCTCATGCTGTCTCATTAACCAACAAAACATCCTCCTGGTGCCCTATTCTTCTATTTTCCATTGGAATTATTTCCCTTACACCACCCTAGAACAGCTCTCAAGCCCCTTTGTTGCTCCTAGTTAATGAGTTTTACAAACACTAAGATCTAAGAACTGTTCTTTCCCTTAACCTGTCTTCCTCAACTTCCAACCCCATCAGCTGCCCCCATGAAATGAATTGCTGACAAAATACTATCACTTTCTGAGAAAACACCCTGCCCTAATGCAACACTAAATTATTCAGTTTTGTTTTTGAATGGAGAAATTCCTACCACTACTACTACCTAGTGTTGAATGGAGAATGCTTCCAATTTTCAATCACCTTCAGAACAAAATAAACATAAGAAACACAGTGACATCCTCCATTCACTAACAAAACCAGCCCCCCAATTCAGATTCTCATCCACTAACAAAACCAGCCCCCCAATTCAGATTCTCATAAAAACTCCTGCCTAGATTATTACAATAATCTCCTAATAATCTAATAGTGTCAAGTCTCTACCCACTCCAAATCACATTCCACAGCAGAAGTCTGAGCAGCTCCCTCCCCTATTCAATTCTCAGAATATAGAGACTTGAAAAAAAATAAGAAACTAGGGAAATTACATAAAGTTCTCAACTTAGGTTTCTGAGTCAATTAGAAGACAATCAAGATGCAAGGAACTCAAGTATTTTTTTTCATTCTACAACACAAGAAAGTCACTAAACCTCCTTATTCCACAGGCAGTTTTCTTAAAGTAAATGACAGGACAGGGGCAGACCTTCAATAGTAGAGAGGGTTTATTCAGTGGAGGTTCCTTCAACTTCTGAAATCACAGGAACAGTCCAAGATAAAATGAGTATTATTGTGCAATACTTGACAGCCTACAAAAATTTTTTTATCAAATTCATGACTCCAGTATTGATTGAGAGCTTATTACTACAAGGTCCAGTGCTTCTTGATAGAGTCAAATTAAGTAAAAAAAAAAAATTATGAAACACCTAATCAAGTTAGATCCTTAATCATTGAATGGGTATGGCTTCAGAAAAACTTTCTCATTTTTTTCCTTTTTGATCTGATTTTTCTTGCCAGCGTGATAATCATGAAAATAAGTATAGAAGAACTGCACCAGTTTAACATATATTGGATTACTCACTGTCTAGGGGAGGGGGTGAGAGGAAAGGAGGGAAAAATCACCTACTACAGAGAAAACAATCATGGAATAATACAATGACCTTGATTTCAAAGAAGCAGCGTTGCCAATTGAACTTGTAAATGTCTTGATGTTCCCAAATCATTTGAACAAGTTAAAGTTCTTTTATGGCTAGCAAAAGATGAAACCTGAAAACCAAAGTGACCAACTCCTTACAGAGAATCAAAGCAATAACACCCCTCGCAGATGCAAAAAATAATTGATTTCCTCTGAACCCTTCCAAAATTCTTCCAGATGACCCAGTTTAAAGTAGACTGACTATAAAGGAGAAATGAGACATGCTATCTTAGCTTTTCTCCTAGTGTATAAATGAGAAAAGGACCAACTCCAGAAAACCAGGGAACCAAAGATTATGGAGGAAATCCTAAACATAATAAAATGTAAACTCCTTTACAATAGAAAGGTTCTTCCTTTACCAGCAGTGGAATATTGGCATCTAAGTTAGGTCAAAACAAACCAAATCTTTCTATTCTAAAGGGGTCCCCTTGTACCACAGAGTCACAGGAATAATAGATTTAGAATTATAAGGGGCTTCAAAAACCATCTAATTAAATCCCCTTTTACAAGTAAAGAACCTAACATCAAAGGAAATTGACTTCCGCAAATTTATACAGGTAGCAAACATTAGTGGTAAGATTTAAATCCAAAGTTCATATTCTTGCCAGTCTATTTATTCTTTAATTGTGATATTTCAAAATATCTGCCCCCTAATTGGTGCCAACACTCCTTCTGACAAAGACCATAGACCCTAAAGATCTTGGCAGCAACTAAGGTTGCTACCAAAAAAAAAAAATCCATTCATTGGTGATTAACCCTTTGATGAGTTGTTTCCTGAATTGAGTTGGGCTTTTTTTTAAATGGGCATTATTTTACCAAATTTTTCTTTCCTTCATCTCTTCTGTTTGCTAATATCCTGTATTATTAGCAGAATTTTTTAAGTCCTTGAAGTAGTTTGAAAGAGAGCTGGGTTTGGTTAGAACCTCACATTCTGCTATCTTTACTGGGTCCCTTGACAGTAACAATGACCAGTACCAGACCTGTATCTAAAGTTTGCATTTGTCCAACTCTGTAGAACCTAGGAGATCTTGTGTTCCACTGGCAGAGCCTTCAAGTATTAATGAATTCTTAAAGAAAGACATCTGTGAAGAAGAGCCTTAAAAAATACTAATCATCTATTTAAAAAAAGAAAAGAAACAGTAATCATCCTCCGGCTCTATCATGCCTAATATTTTCCTCTCCATAAAATATTTTTGTTCTTTAATATATGAAATAAGAATTAGAATTCAAGTGAACCAAAAAAAAAACTATAAAACATTCTTACCTATTTCTCCGAGTTTGATCTACAGAATAAATTTGCTTTCTTAGCCAGCTAGAAGAAAAAAGTGAGAGACAAAAAATTATGAAAACAGCAAAACTCACCCACATTCACATAACTATAGAACAAGAAGTAATTCTGTCCTGAGTTAGGACAGGAAACTAAATATGTCATTCCCATACCTTTCTTTACTGAACTCTACTTCTTCCAGGGACCTTTTAGCTACAAATACCTTTTCAAAGTTTGGATATATTAAGAGATGCTTAGCATCTAGAATAAATAAAATGATAATCCTGTTGTCCTCTGTCCTGGTTAAATCCCAACTGGAGTCTTCAACAATATGTTCAGAGAAATCTGATCAGAAGAGGTTAAAAACAGAAGAATGACCCTAAGAGGACTGGCTGAAGGAAGTAAGGATGTTTAGCCTGGAGAAGAGGAGGCTTAGGGAGAGATTTATAACTGATTTCAAATATCTAATAGATTCTCATAAGAAACAGATTAGACATTCTATGTAGCCCCAGAGGGAAGATCTAGGAGAAACAGATGGAAGGAACATGAAGATACATTTTGGCTCAAATTGAGGCATTTCCTAACAATTGTTGCTGTTCAGTGACAAAATGGGTTGCCTTACAAAAGAGTAAGCTCTTCATACCTAAGGGCATTCAAAGACTAATAGGATAATAACTTGAATGAAATGCTATAGGTTATGAAACTAAACTAGGTGACTGTAAGGTCCCTTCCTGCTCTAGGCTTCTAAGAATCACTCAAATGAAGTTAAACTGATTTTAAAAATGGTATAAATTTAAATACTTCAAATTAACTTCTTTTTTAATCTTTGCACACAAACATTAAGTTTTGAGACTGAAAGTTTCAGACCTTAATCCACTCCCACAAAGAATCAAATTGACCACAACAGTTTGAGGATAAAATATAACTGTTGTATATCATTTGAAAGTAATCTGGACTCAAGTAAAAGGGTTTGAATCTCTCTTCTACATGACAGTTTCCCCAAACACTGCAAAATAAGCAGAAGAAAAAGGAAAAGACCAAATACCTCTCAATAATAGCTGGTGTTGAGGCATTCTGGGCTTCTTGGTGCAAAATTGTCAAGCCACAAAGCCATTTATTAGCATCTTCTTTGGAGTCCACTGAAAAGACAAAGAGAGGAACTGTTACATAGAATGCCTGATGGGTAGCTCAGTTTATTTAACAAAGAGCATGATATAGACAAAAAAGGGTCCCCAGAGGTTCCTAAGAGATTTCAAACTATATTCCCCAGCCCATGAAAATATGTAATAAAGGGCTAAAGATCCAGAAGATAGAATGAAAGCAAACTAAATGCCACAGTTGGAAGGGCAGTGAATTTGGAGTCAGGAGACTAGGATTTTCATCAGTGCTCTGACACAGACTGCTGTGTGACCTTGGTCAAATGTAAGACAATATCGCCCATCCCAGCCTTCAACAAATTACCTTCTCCTGTTTGCTCTAATGTCTCTTATAGAACAAGCACCAGGAAATCATCCCTGAACATGTCAATAACTTTCAACAAATCAAAAGAGACTAATTTATTCTTATCTTCATTTCAAATACAATGAGACCGCCCAAGAGAAGTTGTATATCCATCCCCAACAATGGTTTCTCAGGAACCAAAACCCAGAGCAGTAAGAAAAATTACTTGTGCAACTGAGAGGCTGGATACTAGAATATTGGAATTCATGACTACATGATGGATGCTGGTGCCATAGAAATTCGTGATATTATTAATTAAAATTCCACTATAATTAATTTACATCAGTGGAAGGAATATCTACACCCAACAAGTCATAGACCCTTTGGATTTCTGAGGTAAAAATGGTTTAGTTATTAGAAATAAGGCTGCACCAAGGCTGTCACTGTAATTGTCCATGATGGAAAAGGTCTAGAGATCATCCTGTCCAATCCTTTCATTTTTTGTTGTTTCAATCATATCCAGCTCTTCATGCCCCTAATGGAGGTTTTCTTGGCAAAGATAATGGAATGGTTTGTCATTTCTTCTACAGCTCATTTTACAGATGAGGCAAAGAGGGTTAAGTGACTTGCCCAGAGTCACCCAGCTAATATCTGAGAGTCAGATTTAACTCAGAAAGATGAGTCTTCCTGACTCCAGGCTGAGCACTCATTCCACTGTACCACCTAGCTCCATTTTATAAATGAGTAAATCAAGGTTCAGGGAGGAGAGATGACTAATCCAGAATCACAAGGTCAATCAGTGGAAGAGAGCAGACTAAGATTGATTTCTTTTGTCTATATTTAGGGATCCGTCTGCTACTGTATAGCTAAATGCAATAGAGGTAATGGAGCAAAGGACTAATTTGCATAATTATCCATTAATATGCTAGATATTCCTTACTACCAAGTTTGATAACACAAGCCAATATTAAATTTGAATACATTTTATTCTGGGGAAGAAGCTGCTTCAACATATCTGTTTTTCCAAGATAAACTCAAAGCTGCCCCCATAAGTATCTAGAGATCTTTTTAAAATTTTTAACATTTGGTGTGTTAGAAGTCTTCCTATTAACAAGTGACATGAAAACACAAAGTTGGGTGAAATGATCCTTCAGAGAAGAGCTCATTCCAAAAGAACAGCTATAAACTGCAGCAAGACTTCACAACCTGAGTGGAGAGTGAGAAGGAGCTCATTATAAAATTATAAAATTTAATATTTCCCATTAATGGTTCTTTTATATTTACTAAGCAGTTTCTTGGAATGTCATATTAATGCTATCACAGGTAAATGATATCTAAGAGCTCATACTTAGAGTTTGTTTGGTTTTTTTTTTTTTTTTGCTATTAATATATTCTCCCTGCTTCCAATCTGTTATCTTATTTTCCCTCACTTTGAAATCAGATGAAAAAAAAAAACGTGGAAAAAAAGGTGATTTTTGGATTCAGAGATCCCACAATTAAGTACATCATCCAAGGAAGTCAGACAGAAATAACCCTTTTTGTAGCAACAAACTAGAAACAAACTCAGGGCATATAAGACCACCTTATATAGTGGAAAGAATACCTAATTTGCAGTCATAAGATCTTAATCACCTGGATCTACCACTTACTACTTATGTGACCTGGACACATCACTCAACTTATCTGAGTCTCAGTTTCTTCATCTCTAAAATGGTAGTATTGTTCTCAATTACTTCCAAAGGTCCCTTCCAAATCTCATTTTATAATATTATGATTAAGGAAGGGTTCCTGTGGTTCATGAATATAATAGTATATACACACTGTGTCGTAAGAAAATGACAAAAAAGAGGAATTCAAAGAAACATGGGAAGATTTACATGAGTTGACGTAATGATATCAAAGCAAAAGACAATAAAACAAAAGTGATTGTTATGTAATTAGAATAACCAAACTTGCTCTTGGAGAAAAAAAAAGAAAAAAAAATGCACTTCCTTCCTTTATTGAAGAAGGCTCAAGGGAAAAGAAAGGAGGAACTATAGATACGTAACACTACATGGAAGAATACTGTCAAGATACAGTCAACATGTTGGGGGTATGTTATTTAACTGGTTTTGTTTTTGCTTTTTAATCTTTGCAACAAGAGAAGGCTGATTAAGAGACAGAAGCCAGGGAGTATATTCAGAAATAAATATATAAAATTTAAAAGGCATCCACACACAGCAAAAAATAAATAAAAATCCTAAATAAGTATATTGGGGTTAGTGACTTCTAAAGGTACATGTGCTTTATAACAACTATTTTCTTTGCTCCAGAGAGGTCCTTTCATTTTCTTCTACAGTCAGCTATGTTCCACAGGTTCTAGGTTGCTAGAGTGCCGACTCTCAATTAAATGTGGCATTACTACAGGATCTTGCCAATTCTTAGCACCAGTAATAGTAATATTCTAATACTTGGACCCTCTAACAGAATGCTGATTCTATCATTATTACTACATCTTCTACCAAAAAAAGATTATTACCTATTCAAAAGTCCTCATTCTATGCAATTCTTGCTCATGTCCTCACATAAATCCTCCATAGGGGGATCTACCCAGCATACTGGAGCCTTTTTTTATTTTTTATTTTTGGCAAGGCAGTTGGAGTTAAGAGACTTGCCAGATCACACAGCTAGTGAGTATTTGTTAAGTGTCTGAGATTGGATTTGGACACAGGTTATCTTGACTCCAGGGTTGATGGTCTATCCACTGTGCCATCCAACTTCTCCATGGAGCCCATTTTTAATTAAAATTTTATTTATATTACTAAATTTTTTCTAATGCTCCTCCCCACCACCACCTCCCAGAGAGTCATCCTCTATAACAAATACTATTTTTAAAGAAAAAGAAAAGAATAATCAGCATTGCTGATCAATACATTAAAAAAATTTCTGAAGTTTATACACTGAACCAAATTCATGAACCTCTCACACCTTCTCACAGCTCTTCTTTGAAGCCAGCTTATTCTTTGTAATTTTGCAATATGTACTTTTGATATTTTTTAGGCAGTTCTATGCAATTATGTTACTGGATACTGTTTTCTTTGTTCTGCTTACTTCACTCTGCATCATTTCATTTATATAATTCCATGTTTCTCTATATTCAACACATTCATCATTTCTAACAGCACAGTAATTCTTACATTCACACACCATGATTTTGTTCAGTCTCCAATCAATGAGCATCTACTTTGTTTCTAATTTTTTTGCTGGAGGGTTTTTTTTTGGGGGGGGGGGATTTTTTTTTAGTTTTAAACTTAAATACAAAATGAGAAAAAGAAAAAAATTGCCATAAAGACAGCAGACCATAAGAGGATTCGATATAAAATGATAAATTTCCATTTCAAGAAATTCTATGTAACAAACACTACTGTACTGTTTCAATGCTCCACAGCATTTTTTCTCATTCTAAAGAAGTCAACCAATAAGCATGGATGCAAATACATATACATATATGTATATATATATATATATATATATATATATATATATATACACAAACACATATGTACATATACACTTATACACAAATATGTAAGATCATATTATGCTTATTTCCTCCTATCAACTGTTTTTCTGAAGGTAGACAACACTTTCCTTCAAAAGTTGAAGTCTTTCCATGTTTTTCTAAATGAACTAGCTCATGAGTTACTACTCCACAGCAATATTCCAACCTAACCACATCCTATCTAAGAGATTGTCTATGGAAGTTTTTTCCCCTAATTCTGTATTCCTTCTGTTCTTGACTATATAGGTTTTATTTATATATGAAAATTTTAACTTAAGATAATTGAAATCATCTTTTTTATACTTCAATAATGTTCTTGCCTTATAATATAGTTTAAGGTATGCTGAATCTACTTCCTTTATACCTTTTTTCTCTGGTTTCTTTAAAATTTCTAACCTTGTGCTCTTCCAGATGTGTTCTTCCACATCTTCCAGATGTGTTCTTCCTCTTTTTTTTTCTAACTCAATACATTAATTTTTAGTAATTTAATTGGGATGACATTGAATAAATAGATTAGTTAGGTTAAATTGTCATTTAAAATATCATATTGGTTTTACCTACCCATGAACAATAAACATTTCTTCAATTATTTAGCTCTAACTTTATTTGTATAAAAAAGTGTTTTATTGTTTATGTTCATGTAGTTTCTGTGTTTGTTTTGGCAGATATACACTCGGGTATTTTATGCTGCCAAGGTATTTTGAAGGATATAAAATAATATTGAATAGTATTGCTGACATATAGAGTAGTTTTTCACTTTTTATTAAAGTTATTTTAACTTTAACTCTGAGATCATAATTATTCCTTCTGCCTTTTTTTTACATACTAAATCCTATTCCTGATCTTTTAGTTTATCTTTGGTCATATCTCTCATTTTTATAATGTTTCCTGAAAGCAACATATTGTTCAAATTTTTAATCTACTATGCATTTCCATTTATGAGTAAATTCATCCCATTCACATTCTAAGCTGCAATTACTTATGTAATTCCCTTCTTCCTATTTTTCTTCACGATCTTTCTCATTTTTTAACCTAGCCTTCCACTGCTTTATTTCTATCCACTACTTCATCTTCCTATTCCTTAACCTACTCACTCCTGTAAGAGTCACTCCCTTTTCCTCTCCCCAACTCTATTCCTTTGTCCTCTTATTTCTATCTGAATTTGGAAGACATTTGCACCCTTCATGCTGTTTATTCTTTAACCCATTCCCAGTAACAGTAAGGCTCCAGCCCACCTTCCCCCTATTAGCTTCTTCTGTATCAACTTTTCCTTTTATGCCTCATTTGAAAGAGATAATTACTCTTCTGCAGTTTTATTTTTTTTAGGATCACCCCATCCTACTTAATTCAGCCTGTACCTTTCTTTCAAATTACCCAAATAATGATGACAATCAAAAGAGTATTGCTAATATTTTTACATCTACAAAGTAAATAATTTGACTTTATTGAGTTCCTTATAATTAGTCTTTAATGTTTATTTTACATTTCTCTTGAATGTTTTATGTCAAATTTTCCCTTAAGTTCTGAGGATTTTGTCACAAAAACTGGAAAGTCTTTGAATTCATTAAATATCTTCTTAAAATTGTTATTATTTTTAGTATTATACTTAACTTTTCTGGGTAAGTTACCCTTCGTCATAATACTGGCTCTTTTGCTCTATAAAACATAGTATTCTAAGACCTATGATCCTTCAAAATAATATTTGCTAGGTTTTATTTAATTGTTATTGTAGTTCCATTGACACTGAAATTGATTTGTGCTTATTGTTTCCAATATTTTATTTTTAACCTGGGAGTTTTGAAATTTGGCTATAATATTCCTATAAGTTTTCTTCTTGGGATCTCTTTCAGGTGGTGATCAGTGGCTTTTTTCTATTTCTCCTTTGACTTCTTGTGCTATACTTCAAGACAATTTTCCTTGATACTTTCTTGTAAGTATATTTATATCATATTATAATTAAATATATTATATTATTAATTATATTTATTATATTATGTATAAATATATATAAATTATCTATAAATTAAATTATATTTATGTAATTTTAATTGTAATTAATTATAATTTGTAATTTTAATTTAATTTTTAATAAATAAATAAAATTTAATTATAATTACAATTCTCAAGTAGTACAAATGTTCTTATGTTATTACTTCTTGATCTATTCTCCAAATCAGTTGTTTTTCTGATGAGATATTTTACTTTCTCTTCCTTTTTTTTACTGTTTTGATTTTGTTTTATGATTTCTTGGTGTCTTAGAACATTATTAGCTTCTTCTTGCCCAGTTTTAGTTTTCTATTAATTATTTTCTTTCTTAAGCTTTTGCTTCTCTCTTTCCATTTGGTTGATTTCTTTTTACAGTTTTCTTGATTTTCTTAGATTGCTCTTATTTTTTTCCTTAATTTTTCCTCGAACTTTCTTATTTGATTTTTTAAAGTCCTTTTTAAAAGTCTTCCAAGAACTCTTTTTGTGCTTGGGACTATTTGATATTTTTCATTGAAAAAAGGAGTGGCTTTTTTTTAGCTCCATTATCTTCTTCTGAAAATTAACCCGGATTTTGTCTGTCCCCATAGTAACTATGTCTGGTGAGGTTCTTTCTCCTTTACAAGCTCAATTTTTAAATTACTTTATTGTTTTATTTTACTTTTACCAGCTATTAGTGTAATCCAGTTGTAGTCCTGAGGTATAGGGAATGATGCTTCAGGACTCAGGTCCTCCTTACTATTATTTTCTGAAGTCTACCTCGGAGTGGGCTTCCCACTGCACTGTTAAGTCATGGCTGGGGCTCCCAGTCACAATGTCTCATGAATGATCTTTCTCCTCACCATCCTTCTGGGGGCTGTAAACTAGCTATCTTTTCTTCTCCAGAACGGAAACTGGGGATTCTACTCTTCTGCAAGTAACCACCACCAACAGGGTCTCTGCCACTTAGCTCCTACACTCGCTCCTTCAGCAAGCAGCCACACCCACAACGGGTCTGGTCAGCACAGCTGCCCTTGGCTTCTCTCAACAGTGGAAGATCCTTCAACCTTTTCCTACTCAGCCAATAGACCCTCTATTGTCAGCGAGATTAAAGTTTCTAAGGCTGAAGCTATCCTCCAACCCAGCTGTGATTCCACAGAGTTAACCTGAAAGTATTTGCAGTCACTCAAGCAGAAAGAACATCCACCCTTGGAGGTTGGGTCTTTTCTGGGGTCTTCTCAATTGTCCAAGGACAACTGCTTTATCCCATGTAAAAGTGATGTTCTATCTTTTTGTAGAGGAAATTGGGAGATCCAAAAATTTTCTGACCTCTACCATCTTCCCAGAATTTTCTGTTTCCAATGTTTCACTCTCAAAAGTGTTGCTGGTGAGAAGATTTAAATAGCCTTGGGCTCACAACCTTAACAGCTCAGCTTGGGGATGATCGAATGCTAAAGGAGGTTAGTATAATGAATGGTAATTTGTTATTATTAAAATATTTTATTGCTTATCACATGGAGGGGGAAATGATGCTGTAAATATTTTGGTATATTTTGACATATTCTTATTAATTGGAGGTCTTCTAAATCTTTTAACATTATATAGATTTTATTGTTGTTCATTCATTTCATACATCTGATTCTTTGTGACTTTCTTGCAAGGATAATGGAGTGTTTTGCCATTTCCTTCTCTAGATCATAGATTACATATGAGGAACTAAAGCAAACAGGGTTAAGTGACTTGCTCAGGGTCTCATAGCTACGAAGTTTGTCTGAAGTCAGATTGTGAACTCTTCCCAACTTCAGATCCAGTACTCTATCTACTGAGCCACCTACCTGTCAGCAATAATCAGATTATTCATCTGTTATTGTCTCTCACTCTTAAAAAATGTTAATACAGCTTTTTGGGGGAGGGGGGAAGATCATTGACATCTATGAAGAGGGATGCATTTTGAATCTCTTCTCACATCTGAATCATCATTGGAAAAGTGCTGCAGATGACTTACAACATGCAATTTTTCCCTGACCTTTGAACCATCTACAATTTTGATTCTTTAGAGAATTTGTGCTGCTTTGAGATTCACAAGCATAAAGTATCAATAGAAAAATACTAGGGCTATTCAGGTCAGCTTTTTCACAAAGAGAAGACTGGGATCAATGAAATCACTGCACTATTTTCCCAAAACAACCTATCACCATACTCCTCTATCTATTTAATCCTAAGGCTATTTTGTTATTCATTTTGCAGTGACACTGCAAGATATATGGCCTAGCCCAATGGGCTTGTCCATTCAACTTCATGTCATAAGGTAGATAATATGAATTCTTTATCCAGTTGAATAGACCTTCTATAACTTGCTAAAATGACATCTTTTCTGTTCATGAATTTTATCATTATGCCTGTAAAAAAGGCAACTATAGAGCATCACCTTTAAAAGCTTATTTTTCTCATATGTTCTATTTTTCAGTTCTGTTCATACTTTTTGTTCTTGCTGCATATGCATTTCTAAATATACTCCTTCTAACCTCCCCTAACCTCCTAGGAAAAAAATTTTTTTTAAATAGTTCAACAAAGCTAAACACCATGTCCTATCATCTGTGACTATACATTCAATATTCCACATCCACTATCCATCTTTCCACTAAAGGAGGCAGATGTATTTTCTCACCTCTTTCATGGGAAAAGGCACAGTGTTTAGTTTTATATATGTTATTTTCTAAGTTCAGTCTACTTAAGTCATTTTGTGTCAGTTCATATAAGTCTTCCCATGTTTTTCTGAAATCTTCATATTTGTTATTTTTCATATTAGTTATTCTTATAAGGTTATTATTTAATAATATTATCTACATTATAATTTCTTAATTATAATGTAATTCCATTACATTCATGTACCACAATTTATTTAGCTGTTGATGAATACCCACTTTATTTCCAATTCTTTGAAACCACACGCAAAAAATTGTTAAGAATATTTTGGAATATCTTTGACCCTCTTGGGACTTACGCTTAGCAGTAGAATCTCTGAGTCAGAGCATGAATAGTTTAGTCACTTTTTTCACATAATTCTAAACAATTTTTTCAGAATGAAAGGATGAATTCACTATTTCACCAACAATGCATAAGTTTGCCTATCTTCCTATAGTCCTCTTCAGCATTGGCTGTTTCTGTCTTATACCATCTGCCAGTTTGAAAGATGTGATATGAAACATCAGAGTTGTTTGTATTTTTGCATTTCCCTTATTACTTGTAATTTCAAGAAGTCTTTCATATGACTGTTTATGATTTCCAATTCTTCTTTTGAGAGCTATTTATTCACACTCTTTCATCACTCATTTATTAAAGAATGGTTTTTAGTCATATATTTGTTTTCATTCCTTATTTAGCTTACCTATCAGACTTTCATTTGAAGTATTTGAGACAGATGTTTCCCCCCCAACTGACTTTTTTTCTTCTCATTTTGGTTACATTGATTTTGTTTGTGCTAAAACTTTTCTTTTTTTCAAATTTTATTATTGCAATTGCCTATTTCATCCTTACTGATTTTTCTCTCTTATATGCTTAAAGAATTCTCTCAGGCATAAATATCTTTCTCCAACCAATTTCTTCCAGTTTTTTTATGTGGCCTTTAAATCAAATGTCTATTTGAAAATTATCATAGCATATTACATAAAATGTTATATTAAACCTTTTCTTTGCCAGACAGATTTCTACTTCTTTCAAAAAGTTTTGTTGGAAAAGCAGTCCTTCCTCAAAAAATTTAACATTCTTGGGCTTATTTACACTGAATTTACTGAATTTAATAATTTCTGTTCTTTTCTTTGTCCCACTGATCTATTTGGCTAGTCCTTAACTATTGCCATACAGTTTTTGTAGTTAACAATTTAGAATATAGTTTGAGTTCTGGAGGTACTATTTCCCTCTTTTATTATTTCCCTTGAAATTTTGGGTTTCTTTTTCTCTTCACATGAATTTTGTAATTATTCTAACTAGTTCTACAGGGTAATCCTGTGTTAATTTGATTGTACTACACAAAATCTGTAAATTTTACAGGTTTTACTAGTTACATGTAAATTTTACATGTTTAGGTAGTGTCTTTATTTTAATTTTATTGGCATGACCCTTTCACAAGCAATGATTATTTTCCCAATTATTTAAGTCTTCTGTAAAGGTGTTTTGCCATTGTATTTCCTTAAGTCTTAAATTTGTCTTGCTAGACTAAGTCCTGTATATTCAAGTATTTTGTAATTTTAATGAATGGGATTTTTTTTTTTGCATTTTTTCTCAAGATATACCTGATACATACAAAGACAATATTTGAAAACTTCTTAGAGAAGAGAAAGGAGAAAATAGGTGGCATAGGTGGAATCAGGAAGAGTCATCATCCTGAGTTCAAATCTGGCTTCAGATACTTTTTAGTTATATGACTCTGGGAAAATCACTTAACACTATTTACCCCAGTTTCCTCATCTGTACAATGAGTTGGAAAAGAAAATAAACCACACCATTATCTCTGCCAAGATACCACAAAATGGTGTCATGAAGAATTAGATATAATGGAAATGATTGAACACAACAAAGATGAGAAAATAGGCATTTGAGTCACCAGTTATTGATGTCTTCTCAACAATCTTTTTTTTAAAGTAATACAGCACCATTCATGGTCTTTTCCATTTTTTTAAGATCTTCTCTTTGAGAATTTTTGAAATTCAATCCCTAAGGATCTTTATAATTGTATTGCCTACAGGACAGATTTTTTCAGTAAGTATTTAGCCAGACCCAGATGTTCTTCCTTACTTCATTTTCTTGACTGCCATTTCCATTTCCTCTAATAGTACATCTGGTAACTGAGCCAGATGTGGTGATTCCACTGACACTGGTTATAAGAATAGAACATTAAAGAAATACTCCCAGTTTTCTTTCATTGCATATTGATTTCCCTTCTTGCAGGTTTACCTAACATTGTCCTAAAATGATCTTTAGCTTGATCTTATAAACAGCTTTTTTCAGGCTCATTTTCTATTCTGTTTTTTTTTTCCATTTTAAAAGTCAATCCTGTTCATAGTCTTCCATTATGGTACTCAGTAATATTTTTTCAAATAAATTTCTATCCTAAGCAATGTTGCCTTTGCTTGTCATGTCTCTCCCTTGGTAATATCTAATCTTAGCTTGCTGATGTAGTTTCTTCACTCTGGTTATTATTTTCATTGGTAACAAAAAATTGTCATAATACAATTCAATGACTTCATTTTAATTCATTTTCCTTTTGTCAGAATTAAATTAGTTACCTAGATTGGCTTAGAGCTATAAGTATAAACAATTCTGCTATTTTCTCATCTTTATACTTTTTTTGGATTTGTATTATTTTAACCTTTACTCTAACAAGTTTATTGCATGCCACTAATTCTGAAATAACGCAAACTTCCATACCTCTATTAATTTCCGGTTGGCTCAAATAAAATAGTTTATTTTTGCATGATATAGTGTTCATTATATTCATCATATTCCAACTTTTTTTCTTAAAAGAAGTACTCATAATATATAAAGATAACTGAGGTTTCTAATGAGTCCATAACTCTCTTGCTTCTATTCACTTCAATAAACATTTATTAAGAAATTACTATGTGATTTAACATGTATTGGACTACGTGCCATCTAGATGAGGGGGTAGGGGGAAGAGGGGAAAATTTGGAACAGAAGGTTTTGCAAGGGTCAATGTTAAAAAAAATTACCCATGCATATGTTTTGTAAATAAAAATAAATTTTAAAAAAGAAAAAAGAAATTATTATGTGCAAGAACCAAGAGAAACATTAGGGATTTTTGCTGTTAAGTCATTTCAGTAATGTTTGATGCTGTGACCTCATTTCAACCTTTCTTAGCAAACATACTGAAATGGTTCACTCTTTCTCCAGTTCATTTTACAGATAAGGAGATGAAAGCAAACAGGATTAAGTGATTTGGTGAGGGTCACACAATTAGTAAGTGTCTGAGGACAGATCTGAACTCAGGAAGATGAATCTTCCTAAGTAGATGCCCATTAATTGGGGAAAGGCTGACCAAGCTAGGGTACATGAAAATAATGGAATATTATTGTTCTATAAAAAATGATAAACAGGCTTATTTTAGAAAGACCTGGAATAATTTACACAAACTAGTGCTAAGTGAAACAAGCAGAACCTGGGGGTACAAAGGCAAAATTAAGAAGGTTCTTCCCTCAAAGAGTTTATATTCTGCTGGGTTATTTGGCTTGTACACTGATAGATAGAAAGTTCTGCCCTCAAAGAGCTTATATTCTGCTGGGTTATTTGGCTTGTACGCTGATAGATAGAAAGTGAAGGGGACATAGGAGAGGTCAAAGTGCTCAGATGGTCCCTTAGGGAAACATCATGTAGAGTTGAGACTTCAAGGAATATTAGGAATCTGAAAGACAGAAATGAAGAGGGATCCCATTCCTTGTTTCTCATTCTATAATATTACAGTGTTTAGCATAGTGTTTTGTATACAGTGAGTATTTAATAAGTGCATTTTCATTCACTCATTCATGGGGGACAGCCTGTACAAATACATGGGATAGCAGATGCCCTGATGGCATTTTCTAGGGAGATAACATTGCTATGGGGACTTAGAAATATGATGACATTACATAGGATCCAATTTACTAGAAAACAAAAGTACAAAAGGGAAGTAATGTAAATTAAGGCCAATAAACTGACACCAGACTCCAAGCATTTTAAATACCACGAGGAATTTGTATTTTATCTTATACACAATAGGGAAACATCAAAGGATTTTGAGCAAAGGAGTGACATGGCCAAATCTGGGGTTTAGGAACACAATTCTGGTAACTTTGCAAAACATAGATTGGAGAAAGAAGTCCTCTTTAATGTCTTCATCCTGAACCATATTTTTCCAATGTATTTCTTGCCGTTTTCCTATCCATTGTGCCTATTTTCAAACACAAGTTAACAAGTACTGATATTTATGCTGACTTCCTCTTTGAACCCTTGCTCTTTGTAGAATTTCTTGACATTCATCATCCTCTGAAACAGATGCTGTAGCCCAGAAGCTGCAATTATCTTCAGGGTGGTCTCTTTGCTTGTACTCATCTTGAACATTACAAGACAAGAAGACTTAAATGCCTCAGGAAAGGATGGCCATGGGCCCCCCCAAAAACCAACTCATCCAAATAATTTTTTTCATTTCACTAAGGGGGTCCATGTGCTTGACTTCATTGACTTCTTTGTCTCTTGTTTTGCATTTCTTAGCAATAATGTTAATTTGGACCTAGCATGGTTTTCCAATGCTATTAACTCATGTTATTAGAATAAAATCTCTTTTGAGAACCAACAGTTAAATTCATGTTTGTAGACTGTCTGAAACCTGTGATTCTGGACACCTTCAAGAACCTCTTTCATAAGAAATAGTAAAACAAAATTCAGAGAGTGCTTAACTTGGAAATCATAGATGGAATTCAAATCCCAGCTCTCTCACTTAAATTCTCCATAACTTTCAGCACATGATTTAACTAAACTCTCTGGACCTCAATTTCCTCATCTGTAAAATAAAGCAGTTGGCCTAAATGACTTCCAAGACCTCTTCCAAGTAAAAATCTATGATTCTGATTCTTTCTACCACTAAAGAATCAGAAAAAGTTACAAATGACTGAGAGCTAACTTGTATTTTTATCTATTTCATGAATTGCCTTGGCCAGAGTTCTTTACCTAATTATCCAACTAGTCAGAAGTTGTTTGTCCTTCATTTTCCAAGAGGACCAATGACATTATCAAGTGATATCTTGATTAGGAGTAACTTGGATATAAGTGAAGCAGAGTTGTACAAAGTCTCATTTTCTCTTCTTGGATTTATCCAAGTCCAGTGGCAAGAAAAAAGTCAAGATGACAAGCGATGGCCCACAAAGCAGTAGGGCCTTGAGTCATCCATTCTCCACACCTGACTAGGTTGGTCCTCTGACTATAGATGCTGGGAACAATTTGGAGCCTGTCAAGGTGGTAAAAGAGAATTGTTTCTCCCTTGGAACTGGCTTCTCAAATGGAAAGTGATATATTCCATGAGGAGGCTTCAGGGTAGCATTTTAATAAAGATAATAGCAATGAGGATTTTAAAGCACTTTCTTTCAGGTAAAAATACCAACTGTTTGTGTTATTTGTTTCAAAACAAGAGAAAATTCTCTTTCTCACTGATCCACTTATCTAAACAACTTTTCCTCCACTATGGAAGGCTAGCACTAGGAAATATAAAAGGTGAAGTCAAAGAAGGCAAAGCTAGAGAAAAAAAAAGTCACCATACCTGCTAAACTCAGGGTGTTGAGCACAAACTGGGTGCCATAAAATATGGTAAAGCAGCAATCTTCTTTCTGGCGACTGGCTTTCCCACGTTCAAAGTCCTTTGAGTTTTTCCCTGGGCGGATTTCCTTTATCTCCATTAGGTCCACTAAAAGAGAAATAACAAAACTCAGCAAAAGTAAATGTCCAAAAAAAAAAAAAAAATCCACAGCTAAGTGGTGCAGTGGATAAAGTGTTGAACATGGAGTCAGGAAAAACTGGTTTCAAATCTTGCCTCAGATTAGTTAAATGAACAAATTCTTAATCTTTCACCCTTAGTTTCCTTTTATATAAAATGGAGACAAACAGGATTATTATGAGGATCAAATAAGACTATATGCAGTGCTATCCAAATGCTAGCTATCATCATTATTATGATCATTTAAAGAAAAAAAAGGCCACTTTTATATTGTTATGACACAGTTGTAAGACAGTTGATAGAGTGTTGGGCCTGAAGTCAAGACTCTTGCAGGACATATGCAAATCACTTAACCTCTGCTTATCTTAATCCACTGAAGAAGGAAGAAGCAAACCAGTCCAGTATCTTTGCCAAGAAAATTCCTAGGACAGTATGGGTGTGTTATAGTTCATGGGATCCCAAAGAGTTGGACACAACTGAATGACTAAACAATAAATAACTCACATCTAGCTCACATTTTAGAATTTACAAAGTACAACCCTATGATCAAGTACCTAATATTATTACCATTTTACAAATAAGGAAACTGAGTCAGAGAGCCCAAAAAGGTAAATTCAACTTCGGTGGTAGCACTGAAATTTGGCAAGATGTGATTTATGATTGGCTAAATGGCTTAATGTCATGGAAAAAGAATGTTTAAAGTCAGGTGACCTGGTTTCAAGTTCCTAGTTGAAGTTCAAATTCCTCTACTCCTTTATATACTATCTGTGATAAACAAATAACTTCCCTTAGGTGGGTCTCAGCTGCTTCATCACTAAAGGAAAGTGTGAAATTTGGTAATTTCTAATGATGTTTAATCTCTAATTTTTAACACTTCCTTTAAAGCTGAGATTAATATAAAAGGGGTAGTGGAGTAGCATTGCCTACCAAGAAAATTTATTAATCTGGGAGATGAGCATGAAAATCAGGGAAGAAAGTGACAGAAACAATTTTGTGGAGTAGAAATATTCTACATTATCACCTCTTTGAAGAAAGAATTAGATAATAAATTAATCAATCAATAAGCATCCATTAAGCACCTACCATGTGCTGTACACTGTTGTGGGCACTGGGGATACAAGCACACACACACACACACAAAAAAAAAAAACAGGAAAAAAAATCCCTATTCCTGAAGAGACTATATTCTAATGGAGAAGACATATCTATATTTAAATATACACAGAACAATTATAAATATACAAATAACACAAGAAGTTATATACCAGGTAGTTTGGGAAGAACTAATATTTGAGAAGATCAAAAAACACTTCATAAAGATGATAGTGCTAACTTCTGTAATGGCAAGGAAATGAAAATTGAGTGGATGTTCAATGTAATGGAACATTATTATTCTATAAGAAATGATGAGCAGCCTGATTTTCAGAAAAGCTTGGAAAGACTACATAAACTGATCCTGAGTGATGTGAATAGAACCAAGAGAACATTGTGTACAGTAACATAAAGATTATGTGATGACCAGCAGTGATGGACTTGATTCTTCTCAGCAATGTGGTGACTTAAGACAATTCTAATAGACTTGGGATGGAAAATGCTATTCACATTCAGAGAAAGAACTATAGAGACTAAATGTGGATTGAAACATAGTACTTTCACTTTTATATGTTTCTTTCTTTGCTTGATTTTTCTTTTTCATGTTTTTTCCTTTTAATCTTTCTTCTACAACAAGGAAATATGTTTAACAGGATTGCACATATTTAATCTATATCAGATTGCTTGCTGTCTTGGGGAGGGGAAGGTTAGAAAGAGAAGAAGAAAAATTTGGAATACAGTCTTACAAAAATGAATGGTAAAAACTATCTTTAGATAGTTTGAAAAAATAAAATTTGGAAAAATTTAGAAAAATAAAATACTATTGGGGAAAAAAAAATGATAGTGCTAGATGATAAGTTTCCAAAGTAGAAATCAAAGTTAACATGGAGATACAATGTAGTAGTAATGGATATTATGTTAATGGTTCAAAAAACTGGAATAAAGTCGTAGGAGAATGCTACATGGATACATTCTTGGTTCTGTGTTATACGCAACATTTTTAGCAATGACTTAGATGAAGCCATAAAAGACACACTTATCCTATTTGCAAATGATGCAAAGCTAAGGATGATTAACACTAGAGAATTTTTTAAAAATCATAAAAACAACCTTGATAACTTAGAGCTATAGGCTAAAACAAATGAAAAAATGACATAAAACTTAATGGTGACAATCTACATATCTAACAACTGGAGAATGACAAAAATGAAATATATCAATAATAGAATATCATCATACAACAAGTTTAAATAGTAAGAATACAAAAACATGGGAAAATTAATAAAATGTCATGAAAAATCAAGAAAACAAAACTAGAATGATAACATTTATTGGCTACAACATTCTAAATCATAAAAACAACAGTAGCAAAATTTTATGAATACACAGAAAAATAAAAGATTAGAAGGGAACATGAAATGCTTTTCTTAGCCTTCTGTTCATTATTATTATATAATTGTCCCCTATTTTAAAATATGTATATGTTTCATATCCTATACTTCCATTTTGGAATGAATTACATATTTTGTATCTTAGAATTTACCCTGTTAAATTGATAGAGTTTTTAAAAATATAATTAATGTCATAAAGATAAAAGTAAAGTTTTCCATTTTGATTCAAAAAATCAATTACACAAGTACAAGTTGGGGTAAGTATGACTAGATAGGAATTCATGACGAAGAGACTGTGGGCTTTTAGTGGGTTGCAAGCTCAATACAAATCAACAATATGAAAGGTTTATGAAAAAAATTAAACCTGAAATCAAATTAAGAATAGCATTATGTATAGGACCTAGAATCAGTAAGTCCAGGGTTCAAATCCTAAATCTGTTTCTTACTTGGTACAACCATGCTACTTAATCTCTCTGAGTCTCAGCTGTAAAATGGGAATAATATCTACAGTACTTTCCTCACAGGGATGTTGTAATTAAGTTACTTAAAATATTTTACAAACTTTAAATGACATAATATACAATATTGCATATTGTATACAATATGATAATATACAAACTTTAATAATGATATAAATGTCACTTTTTGTCACTACTGAGTCCAGAATGATGGAGATGCTAACTACATTGTACTCTGTCTTGGTCATACCCATACATTTTAGGAGTGATAGTGATAGCAGCACAACGGGACTATTCTACATGAGGACATTTTGAAGGGACCATGGAATTATGCTCTTCTTAAAGCAGAGCATATTTAGAGAGACATTACAGATGTTTTCAAAGACCCAAATATGGGTATTTGTGGAAGAGAGATCAAACTTGTATTAGTCCTAGAAGAGAGAAATGGGAACAATGAATAAAAGCTGCAAGAGTTAGAATTCAGTTTAATGTAAGAAGAATCTCCCTAATAATTACAATCATCCAAAAATCAAAGTCAAAAGTCTGCCTCTGAATATTTTCAAAGGAAGGTCTGATGAACCACTAAGAGTGGTACAGAAAAAATTACTCTTTGTGTTAGTAGAGAAGAACCACTAAAATCATTCCACTTTTAAGTGATGTGTTATCAAGAATTGTTGAACAGGTATATAAGCATTATGAGAAATTCCCCAAGTTCTCTTTCATTTCAGCTATTTTATGATTCCAAGATTTAATGAAAGCTACAAAGCTAGCCAGGGGCAAAGCACAGGCTAGAGATTTGCCTTTGAGGACAGCAACACATGTTTTAATTTTTTTTTTTTATAGTGGGCCTGTGATTTATTGAAATAGAGAACACCCAAATAGAAAAGAAACTCCACTAGTGGAGATGGGCATCAACTCTGCAATTGTTGCTGAAGACAGAGTGACCTGCTCAGGGTCACATAATCAGACCTTCCTGACTGTGAGGTTGGGTCACTATTCACTGTGATACCCTTCTTTGTAATAGATAGGACAATGGTGCTAGAGTCAGGAAAACCAGAGTTCAAATCATCCTCAGATATTTCCTATGTGACTGTGGGCAAGTCATTTCGTTACTAATATCTGCCTCAATTTCCTCAACTCTAAAATAATTATTAACCTCTTTTATAGCATGCCCAATAAGTGGTCATCTTTCTAGCTTCTCATGAAGACTTCCAATGAAAGAAAACCTAAAAACTTCCAAAATGTAGCTTGATCAAGACAGAATATAAATATATTACCTACTCATTTATTCTGGATATAATAACTCTTCTTTTTTTTTTTTTTTTTTTTTTTTAATTTTGTTTTTGCAAGGCAATCAGGGCTAAGTGACTAGCCCAGGATCTCACAGCTGGTGTCTGAGACCTCATTTGAACTCAGGTCCTCCTGAATCCTGGGCTAGTACTCTATCTATAACTTCACCTACTTGTCCCTATAAATACCTCTCTTAATTTAATGTTCCTTATATCCAACTATCTTAACTATTGTTGCTGGTTCTAACTTCTACGGCCAAGTGGAACACCTTATCTATCTTCTAGTTGATAATTCCATAAATACAAACAACAGCCAACAAATTCCTCCTAAACTTTCTTTTGTCTATATTAAATATCCCCAGTTTTTCAAATATCCTCACATGAATTGTGCTCTGGTCCCCTCCATATTCTCATTACCCTCCTTTGAATGTACTCCTATTTTCCAATCCCTTTCCTAAAACATGGCAGCCAGCCTCTGTATAAACTTTGAGCTGTGTCCATGTTTAGAAAGTACTTGAAGATTTACAAAACACAAACATATACTATGGCCTTATCTGATCTTCAAAACATTTCTATGACATAGGTACAAATCATTCCAATTTGTTAAGTGAGAAAGCCGAAGTTAAGAAAACTTAAGTAAATTGACTGCAGTTACACAGCTGGTAAGCATCCCAAAGTGGGATTCAAACCTGGTTAGCTATAGGAAGTATTCAGTCTACTACAAGGTGTGTAATGTTTTCAATTTTGTTAATGCCACCAAATATAATAGTCACATCTTTTCTTTTCATTTTCCAGAGGTCTCAGCATATATAAGATCTCACTGACTTTTGCTAGTTGTCACTTCCTAAGCAATACATCAATTTTCCTGGCAGCTCCAAAGCAGACCTTGATCAACATTCAATTCAACAAATATTAATTAAGCACCTGCTGTATACAAAGCACTGTCCTTGGCCACAAAAACACAAAGACTGATATGACAGAGGCCCTGCTCTGAAGAAATTTCTGCTTTACTTAACATGTATGGGACTACCTGCCATCTAGGGGAGGGGGTGGGGGGAAAAGGGGAAAATTTGAACACAAGGGTTTGCAAGGGTCAATGTTGAAAAATTATCCATGGATATGTTTTGAAAATAAAAAAAAGAAAGAAAAGAAATTTCCAAACTAATGGAGGGGAGATTGAGAACCATCCTAGAAGAGTCATCTTCCCTTCCTGACTTCATTTCATCACCATTCAGTCACTTCTCAATCCCTTGAAACCTAACTTCCAAATAAATCATTCTGCTGAAATTGTTCTCTACAAGAGTACCAAAGATCACTTAACTGTTAAACCATGGCCTTTTCCTGGTCCTTGTGCGCTCCTACGTCCCCATACTCTCCTTCATAACCCCTCAGCAGCTTTTACTACTGCATTCTGTACTTCTCCCAGGCAATCATTACTTCCTACTTCTATGCATCCATACCACTGTTTTCTCCAGGTCTCTCCCTATCTGACCATTTCTCAATCTTCTTTTCAAGATCCTTTTCCAGTTCCTTCCTTCTTAATGTGAATGTTCCTCATGGCTTTGTCCTGGACCATCTTTTCTCCCTACAAACATTTTTGTGAAAAGCTCATCTGCTTCCCAAAATTCAATTATCTCCTCAATATAAATGTTTCACAAATCTTTAGATATGGTTCCTAATCTCTATCTTGAACTTCAATTAAGCAATTAATTGCTTATAAATAATTGCACCAGGATGTCTCTCATAGATGTCAAATTCAGTATGTCTAAAATGGAGCTCATTATCTTTACTGCAAAACCTGTCTCTCCTCTGAGCTTCCCTGATTCTGTTGAAGGTATCACCAACCTCCCAGTCATTCAATTTTACCTTGGAGTCATACTTGACCCTTCTCTCTCACCCACCAAACACACCCAAATAGCTACATCTGTCAATTCTTTCTCCACAGCATCTCATGATATGGTCTCATTATCTCACAACATATCTCAATATGGTCACCATATTCACTTCCTTCCTGCACTGCACTGATAGGATCCTCAGTGGTCTTTCTGCTCCCAGTATTTCTTTTCTTCAAACTCTTTCACAAAGAACACTGGGAAATGAGTGTGGACCACAACATAGCATTTCCACTCTTTCTGTTAATGTTTGCTTGCATTTTTGTTTTTCTTCCCAGGTTATTTTTTACTTTCTTTCTAAATCCGATTTTTCTTGTGCAACAAGATAACTGTGTATATATATAGTATTTAACATATACTTTTACTTATTTAACATGTATGGGACTACCTGGTATCTAGGGGAGAAGGTGGGGGGGAAGAGGGGAAAAGTTGGAACAGAAGTTTTTATATATGTTTTGTCAATAAAATGCTATAATAAAAAATTAAAAAATAAAAAACTCTTTCACACACTTGCCAAAATAATCTTTCCTAAGACACATCTATGACTATGTTACTCCCCTGTTCAAAAGCCTTCAATGGCTCCCTATTGCCTTTAGGATAAAATAAAAACTCTTCATTCTGACACGTAAAGTCCTCCAAAATCTGGTTCTCACCTACTTTTCTTATATGACTCTACTTTTTAGTCAAACTGACTTACCAGTCATTTCCCAAATTCAGTCCTGGGTCTCCTGTTTCCAGACACACAAGCTATTGCCTATCCCTGAAATATGCTGCAGCATGATATCTGCCTCTCCATGCCTTCTCAGTTGTTAATTATCTTTCCTTCCTCATTTTTCCTAGTATTGTACTGATTTTGTTCCTATTATTCACTAATACAATGTATACTCCTGAAGGGCATAAACTGCTTAATTTTTATATTCACATCCCCAGTGCCTAACACAGTAACTAGCACAAGATAGGCACTTAATACCTACCAGATGAACTGAATTCTAGGAAAAACTATAATACAAATGATCAATCAATAAGTATTTATTAAGTACTTCTATATATCAAGGTGTTAGAATACAAGTACAAAGAACAAAACAGTAAGGGATTACTGAAATCATATTAGTACATTCTAAGACAGAGTAAGATAATTGTGAAAAACAAATACAGGGAAGAAGTAATCAAAGGAGAAGAAGTAATGAAAGAGGAAGAGAGAAAGGAAAAAGCATTTATTAAGTACTTACTATATGCCAACACTATACTAAGTGTTTTACAAATATTATCTCATTTGATCCTCACTACTACTCTGGGAAATATGTGCTATCATTATTCCCCATTTTACAGAAGAGAGAAATGAAGCTGTCAGAGGTTCATTGACTTTTCAGGATTAACAGCTAATAAGTGTCTGAGGCTAGATATGAATTCAGGCCTTCCACTCTATCCATTGTATCTCCATTGTACCAGCTAGCTGCCTCGAATGAGAAATTTGAAAAGATATAGAGACATCAGGAAAAGTTTCAAGGAGAAAAATGGGACTGAAAGAAAAGAAGAGTTTTGGTTTTGTTTTGTTTTGTTTTTGATAAATAGATTTTGAGGTTGGGAAGAGTCTACTCCATTTAGAGTGAACATAAGAGCAATTAAGTAGGATGATACAAGAAACCATAAACAGTAATCTGGTTTGACTGGAACATAGATAAATGAAGGGAAGTAGAATGAGAAAGTCTGGATCCCTGGATACCAACGTGGGAAGTTTACTGTTTGTTTGGAAAACAATGTGGAGTCACTTTAGACTTCTGAGTAAGAGAGTGTCACAATCATTAAGGAAAATTATTCCAGCAGTGATAGGGAAGATGAATTGGAGATGGGAGGATACAGGAAGAACAGTTAACATCTCCAAAGTTTCAAAATGAATCAATTCCTTGCAAGGGTTAGAAGTCATCAGAGACATAGCAACTGACCAAGAAATCTGAGGTCCTTGCATGTCTGGAAGACTAAAAAGACTCTATTCTCTTGAGGAAGAGCTAGAACCCCAATTAGGGATGGTTGTAGGCAAAATTGGAAACAAAACTCCAGCTAACGGGCACCGTACTGGGCCATGTTAGCAGAAACTACACAGAAATAACTCATTCACAGGGACAACATACGCAGAGAAGACCAGCCAGGAGATCTGGCTAAGGCAGGGCTATGATCTCTCCAGAAGACATCCATGTCCTTGTAATACCAGTTGTGCGTTGTCCTTCCATATGTGTATCTGGTTACGTGTTCACATGATTATGACCCTCCACATGCATGTCCCAGTCATATGTGTCCTCTATATGTGCTTCTTTCCATAGATTGTCCTTCTATGTGTTCCATTTTTCCTAAGGATTATGCATGCACATTTGTGGGAGAATCCAACCCACATTTATGGAGGAAATATTTAATTTTATTTTTCTTGCTTTGCTATTCTATCAAAAGCCTTTGCTTTAAACTGTGAACTCTGGTAGACTGACAATTCTATTTTTTCTAAGGATTATGCATTTTTTTGTGGAAGAATCCGACCCACATTTATGAAGGAAATATTTAACATTATTTTTATTACATTGCTATTCTATCAAAAACCTTTGCTTTAAACTGTGAACTCTAGTAGACTAATAATTCTATGTGTCCCATTCTTCAAGGATTATGCATGCATATTTATGGGAGAATCTGACCCACATTTATGAAGGAAATATTTAATGTTATTTTTCTTGCTTTGCTATTCTATCAAAAGCCTTTGCTTTAAACTGTGAACTCTGATAGACTAACAAAGATAAAGACATTGGATGGGAAAGGTATTCTCTCTTGGGAATTTTTTCAATAATTAACAAAAGGGACCCCTTTCAGAAAAGGCTATTTGAGTATCTAGAAGTTAAACTTCATGCTACATTTTCTCTCTCATAATAAAGGAGTTCCTAATCTTTTTTGTATTATGGACTTCTTTGATAAGTCTAGTGAAAGTTATGAGTCCCTACTCAGAATATTGTTCTTTAAATGTATAAAATGCAAAGTGTTCTAGCATAAATCAATTATATTGAAATAGAGTTATCCACATATAAAAAACAAGTTCATGGACTCCAAAGTTAAGATCCCTGTACCAATTAGAGTGTACATCAAACAGAGCTACAAGGACTCAAGTAGCTTCAGGTCCCAGGGCTTAAGCACTGATAACTTCCAGAGAATCTCATGCCCTCTGAATCCTGGAAGCAGGATTCTTTTCTCAGACTTCAGAGGGGATGAGAGATGGTAGGACTCATAGAAGAAACCTTAAAAATATGGTGGAGCTTGAAATTAACATTTGAAATTCTTCTCATAGACTGTACTATATAGAAATATGTTTTTAAAAGTAAGATGGCTCAGCTGCAAAAAAAAAAAATTACTGCTTCTATAATATATCTAATCTTTTCCAGTATAATCTCACCTCTTTATTTGTTTTAATACCAGCTGCCACTCTATGCTCTCAGGGACTGTTTAGGAGCCAAACTCAACCTTCATCCACCCTTACATCCAACTTCCTTTCTGAACAAAAACCTCTTTGGTCACATCTTCCAGTTCTGAATTCATGCAGAATACTGTGCCCATTAGCCCCCACCTACATCTCTGCTTTCATTTCCTCCTCCTCCCCGCCTCTTCACTTGTGAGTTCCCATGACTCTACTCTTTCGACTCCCATTTCCTTTCTCCTCCCACATTTTACTTTGTGTCTTTTCTTCACGCTGCTCTCCATTCCTGGCACAGCCTCCAACATCCTGTCCACTAGATCCAGCTCATTTTAGCCAGCTCATACCCAAAAGCACCAGTGAAAAAAATTTCCCGAGGAAATTAATGTCTATTTCATCAGTACAGAAACACAATAGAAGGATTCAGAAGGGAAAAGGCATGAATCACTCCAACTTCATTTAACTCTTGCTCATGTTCTTGATCAAGAAGGCATGGAAGCAGAACATCAGAGAATTAGAAGGGACCTCAAAGAGTATCTAATCCAATTCACATCTGAGCAGGAACATTCTTCAAATGGTCATCCAGTCTCTCCTTGAAAACCCCTTGGCTTTTTTTATTGTTGTTAGGGTACTGATAGTGACATTAAAAGCAATAGGAAGAGAAAAAGATCTCATCAATGAATCATTTAAAAAATACATAGAAGAGAGCAGAAGGAAGCTTAGAGGGGACATAAACAAACAGAATAGTGTTGGAATTACCACAGCAAATGTAAAATAGACTTTTTAAAAAGCAAACGACATATAGTGAAGCCATTTCGTTGATGGTCTTCTTTTCCTATTTTATGTATTTGGAAATGTTCATATTTGTTGCATTTGTCAAATTTATAATAATAAAAAGGATTTTTTTTTTTAAGATTCTAACCCTCTTCAGACCTCTCATAACACTTTGTACCTCTCTATTATAATACTACATAGTATAATTATCCATGTATGTCTTCTCCACGTACTAGAAGGTCAGGTACTTAAGACAGGAACCATGCCTTTTCTCAACTTGCTTATTTTCTCCATTATCCAACATACAACATATAATATTTATTATATCGTATTAATCTGTAAACAGTAGGTGCTTATTAATTGTTCATTATATCTGTTCTTCAATAGCAAGGAACTTACTGCCTCACAAAGAATCCATTCCACTGTCTTGCTTGCTTTTTTATGTCCATATTTGTCACACTGTACAAGAAAAATCAGACCAAAAGGGAAAAAATATCATGAGAAAGAAAAAAGCACACAAAGTGAAAATACTCTGCTTTGATCCACAATCAGTTTTCATAGTTCTTTCTCAGGATGTAGATGGCATTTTCCATCCCAAATCTATCAGAATTGTCTTGAATTGTTGAGAAGAGCCATCACACTTGATTATCACATATAATCTTGCTGTTACTGTGTAAATGTTCTCCTGGTTCGTCTTACTTTCCTCTGAATCAGTTTACATAAATCTTTCCAATTTTTTCTGAAATCAGCCTGCTCATCATTTCTTATAGAACAATAATATTCCATTATATTCATATATCATAACTTAATCAGCCATTCCCCAACTGATGAGCATCCACTCAACTTTCAGTTTCATGCCACAGGAAGTTTTTCTTTATACCAAGTCAAAAACTACTTCCTTGCAAGCTCCACTCATTGCCCCCTCTTTCTTTCAAGACAACCCTTCAGATACCTTCAGGTAGCTATGGTGCCATCTTCCCTTTCTCAACCCCTCAATACATATACCAAGTCTTCACTTTTTCCAAATAGACATTTCTTGTTCCCTCAACCAGTCCTCATCTGACACTGTCTCAAGTTCCCTCAATATCTTGATCATTCTTTTCTAAATATGTACTGTTTGTCAAGCCCTCCACAAAATATGGTGCCCAGAATCAAATACAAAACTCCAGATGAAATATGAACAGAGTAGAGTCTGATGGGACTAATGTATTCACCATTTGAGCTATGCCTTTCAAAACAGCATTTTCATCTGCCATATTATAGAATTTAATGTACTGAGGCTTCAGTCCACTAACATCTGGTTTATTTTATTTTTACGTAAACTATTCTTTATCTATGGCTCCCCAATTCTGTACCTGAACATTTGATTTTAATCCAAATGTGATACATCAAATTTAATCTGGGAAGATTCAGAGCATCATTCCAATCTATCAAAAACTTTTAAAATATTTTTATATTTATTTTTTATTGTTTGATGTGTTAACTATACCAGCTTAATGTCACCTACAAATACGCTAAGCTTGATATCAATACCACTACCTAGTCACTGATAAAAATATAGAACAAAGAAGGGGCAACCACTAGAAAATTTTTCATTTTTGATTTAAGAATTAAGGAAGATAGAGAATTGGAACTCAAATTTTTCTAAATGAATAGAATTGTTTTTATATATAATTGGGAAAAATTAAATATTAAACAAAAAAGGTTTTGTTTTGTTTTTTTTAAACTAAAATACATGGTTGGTATCTCATTTTGGAAAAGGTCGTTGCATCTGACCTTCCTCAGGACTCCATGAACTTTGGTCTTAATAAATAACAGTGATATAGCACAGCTTCACTAACTACCATCTCAGTAAATAATAATGATACTGTATAGCCTCCTCCACTTAACAGGCTCTGAAGACATCTCTGCTATTTCTGAGCAGGACAAAAATAGGAATGACCATGTGTACCCTTATGATAAGCCAATCATTGAAAAACTAAGGAAGTAGCTTCTATCCATCTAGGTCATAAACTAGACAGCATTTATTTTGAAGGATCAAAGATAGAGTAAGTAATGAAGATACTGAAAAAATAATTTTGCAAAAGTGGTTTCTGGAAATTAACATTTCAACCAGCATTTAAAGAAACTCAAAGATTTTGTTTTTCTTACGATAAACATCAACCAGGCTCAAAATCATCTCTCCTATTTACATAGCACTTAATATTGTGAGGAATTAAAAACATTTGTATATTGATCGAATTTGATCTTCATAGCAGTTTTGTGAAGCATGAGTTACTATCATCTCTTGTACAGACAAGAAAAATTAGCCTCTGAGGCAAAAGTCTTGACTCTAGACCCAGTGCTCTACCCAACACCCTAGTTACATGCATACAGGGTTTTCCAGGAAAATAATAGCTCTGTGGCAAAGGAAAAGGCTACTTAAAATTTACTCCATGAAACCAAAGGAATTCTGGAATATTTTCATCAAAGAGCACCAGATTGAATGTTGAGATCACATGTTCTTAACTTCTTGTGTTAGAGGACTATTTATGTAGATTTTGGTGAAGACTATGAGTCCTTCTCTGAATAATTTTTTAAATTCATAAAATAAAATATTTAGGATGACAAAAGAATGACAACAATATTAATAGCTTTTATAGAGAATCAACTGTGTTAGGCACAGTGCTAGCCTTTTTAAAAATATTATCTCATTTTATCATCACAACTATGGAAGACAGGTACCATTATTATCTCCATTTTATTCTTGAAGAAACATGCAAACAAGAAGTTAAGTAATTTGACCAGAGTCGCGTAGCCATTAGCATCTGAGGCAGTGTTTGAACTCAGGTCTTCCTGATTCAGGCGCAACTTTCAATCCATAGTGTCACTTTATGCTGAATTATAATTATCAAAATAAATTCATAGATTAAGAACCCCTGGCTAGAAGATTTGGACTCCAATCCTGGATCTTCCCCTTACTATTGATGAGAGCTTGAGCAAGTATTTCTTCATTTGTTAACTGAGGAAGTTAGACTAGATGATCTTATCTTTCTCCAGCTCTAAATTTTGTGAATCTATCATCCTACAAACATTCATAGTCAAAACAAAGGCATCAAACTACCAGATCTCAATCTCAGGAGAAGTCAGCTATCCTTTCTCTATCCCAGGAACCCCTTTTAACCTGAGAAATTTTTACAAGTCCCCAGGTATGTAAAATACACAAACAAACCAAAAATTTACTGATAATAAATCAACATTTCACGATCCCCACATTCAGTTTCATAACCTCATCCATTTTAGGTCATGATCCCTGTTTTTAAGAACTTTTCTCTAGACTGAAACCAGATCTCTTAAGTTAAAATACTGTTTCCCCTATGTGCAAGGCTCATATTTCTAGAGAAAGATGGTGCTGAGACAACATAAAGAGTGCACTTATAAATGGCCACTGCCATTTACCATTGAGTAAAAACCCACTGAAAAGGAACCACTAGGAACTCCCATTCTACTCTGTTTGTAATAAGAGACTGTTAGAAATTCTTCAACCTTCTGCCAATTCAAGTTGCCTTTGCTACTAGAAATAGTTTTCAAGATACAATCTTAATCAATCTCTCCCTTTCCTTTCTGCTGCCAATTATCCTAAAAAAAATCTTGCCCCCAAGAACCCAACCTTTCAAACACACAATCAAGAATACAGAAACTCAAGAGCTGAATGACACTTCAGAGTTCACTTAATCTAACCCTTCAATTTTATGGAGAAAATTGAAACCCTGGATTTCTTCTAAATTTGATTGAAAAACCATGACTAAATCGATGTCCAATTCGCATGAATTTGGAATTCAAAAATAGAATTTAGAAGAGGAAAGAACCTTGTAGATCAACTGGTCCAACAGGTCTTCAATAGGGTGTGGTTAGCGGAGGAACTGACAAAAATTAATCCCTGAGGTAAAATTATATTCCCTTAAAACACTGCTCCCAGGGAGTTCTGCTCTTCCCTTCCCTGCTCTGTGAGCTCTGCTCAGAGCTAGATAGGATAGCTTTTGGTCAGACTAGGACAAAGCCTGATCTCAACCTGTAAGCCTCTCTACTCAGTGCAGAGAGGGAGAAGGCACTGATAGAAACCAGTTTAACTTCATGGTCCCACCTGCCAGGGAGACAGTCCAGTCAAAAATCCAAGTTTTGTCAGATCCCTGAGATCCACCCTCTGTAGGGGTCTTGGGCAGCTTCATCTTATCATGTTCTGCCAGAAATCCCAATCATGTCCCTCAGGTTAAATTTCCTATAAAATCTACTTATAGGCTATCTCATGGCTGCTGCCCTCCCTTGGGTCAGTCCACCAGGTCACTTTGCCTCATGGGGTCTTTCTCCTTACCCCAAGCCATGTGGCCTCTCTCCTAACTCACTATACTTCTCAACCCCACTTCTCCTCCTTCTGACCCTTTTGGGGTGCTGGGTCCCTTTCAGGATTAAGGGTCTGTCTGCTAAGGACATGCCCCAACCTCATGGGGTGCTCCTTTTCTAGCAGGTAATTATGAGTTCCACTGAGGAACTTGTCTTTATATGTTCTCCCAACTCTATTTCCTATTTATCATTCCTGGTGTCTCTTGTATCCCTTCATTTTGTCTGTTTCCTATTCCCCTAAATAAATCTACCTTTTGCCAAAGAGAATGGCCATTGTGAATTCTTTTCATGACTGAACACCAACATTTGGTGTCGTCTACCATCATCTGTTGTCTACTTCACCCACATCACCATGACAGGTAACTAATTTAGGCACTACCTAAGCCAACTTCCTCAATCCTCAGACAAGGAAACCAAAAAATGATTTGTTCATCAAAGCCAGTAAATACTGGGAACGTTCAAAGAAGAATCTGGAGGAACATGATAGATATGTTCAAATATTTGAAGGGCTGTCATGTGGAAGAGGGACCAGACCTTGTTCCCAAATTGAAACTCAACTTTCTTGAATTACTCATCTCATTACTGCCTCCTTAAAAAAAAAAAAATTTAATTGGGCTTGCAGGTTTTCCATCTTCTTACAAAAGATACTGTAGATAATCTTGTTTTTCTTTATATTTTATATATTTTCATATTCTCTTCAGGAACTATAAAAATTATAAATATGTGAATCATAACCACAGAAAACAGTTCCACCATGTAAATACATACATACATGTATGTGTTTGTGTGTGTGTGTGTGTGTATGGCACTACGGATTGAAACTTAGGCAATTCAAGTTCTAACCCTGGCTCTGCCAAAGATGAAGTGTGTCATCTTGAGTAAGTCAAACTTTCCCCTATATGAGACTTAATTTCCTCCATTGAAAAATAAAAGGATTGGGATGACCCTCTAAAGTCCCTTTCAGTTCTGACATTCCATAATTCTTTGATTTGAAAAAGCATAAACAAGCCATTAAAAAATTAAGGCACCAGTAGGAGAACAGAAAAAAATAGTTTCCAAATCAAGAGGCTATTCATTTGCCTTTGCAAATATTCTTCCCTGTGGTTAGGGAGACAATGCTTCATTTCCCCATTGCAAATAGTGCTTTGCAAATATATGGTCAGGGTGGGCAAAGGGGGCCCCCCAGAGTTCCTAAGGTGGGTTCAAAGGTGAGGTATTTCCTTCCTTTAAGAGTAGCTGGAAGCCCCAGCCCCCTTGTTAACAGAAACCCAAGCCCAAGGCTCCAAGGAGCCGCTAAGAGACTATTATTGCCATGGGGCAATAATAACAGGAAGCATAATGGGAAAGATGGCTAAGATTCTGGTCAGCTTGAGGGCATACACCATGTTCTTTTGCACAATGAATCCTCTTTTTTCGAAGTTAAAGGTTGGGTTTCCATGGGATTCTGTTTGTGGGTAAAGCTTCCATGTGGAGCAGCCTTGTATGCAGCCTTGATTTTACTATGTGGACACATTGACTGAGAGGGCAGTGAAGAGATTAATTGAATCTTGGAATCCCTGAGCTGGGCATGACATCAGAGATCATCCAGCCCAACCCACCCTGAAACATCTGTAAATAATCATTTTAACAGATGGTTATCTCACCTCTGCCTGAACAACTCCAGCAGAAGGCAGCTTGCCATCCTCCAAAGCAAATTGTCAAGAAGTTCCTTTTTTATATGAGTCAAAATCTTTCTCAATAACTTCTACCCACTGCTCCTAGTTCTGACCTCTGAAGTCAAGTGGGATGAAATCTAACTCATCTTCCACATAAAAACCTTTCCAATGTTTGGACATATTTATCAAGTTCTCCCAAATTCTTATCTTCTCTGGACACCCTCAGTTTCTTCATTTGGTCCATGAATCACCTTAAGGTTCCTTGCCATCCTGTTCTCCCTCCACTGGATCTCCCTATTGCCATAATGCTCTTCCTAGAATAGGATGCCCAGAACGGGACTTGATTCTCCAGATGTTGTTCGATTAGGTCAGAGGGATCAGACAGGACGTAGACAGCTTCTGTTGGTTTGACCTCCACTGGGGGCTTAAGCTGACAGAGAATGCCATTTATCATTTCAATAATCATTCCAGTCTTGCAAACAGTAGATACTCAATGCTTGTAGAATGAAAGAATAGAGAGTAACTGACTGACTGACTAACTTAAAACTTCTCTAAGAGTCTGTTAAGTTCATAACAATAAATTAGTGGCTCTGAAAATGGATAGCCACAAAAGAATGGGCCCTGACCTTGAGAAATTCAAGACACATAGGAAATAAACAAACCAGAATAGAAAAACACAGAACATCTGAGCTGAAAAGACTTTCAGTTCTACAGAAATTTTAAGTTTTCTGTGTCATAGTTCCTTTTGTTAACCTGTTGAAACCAATCTTTGAAAAAGTTTCCAATGCATATAATGAAATACAGTTATCAAAATATGTTTAAATACAAGCTCATTAGCATGACCCATTTTTAAAGATGAGGAAACTGAAGCCCACAAAAGAAAAAGGCCTCGTACCAGGCCACATAACAAGTCAGTGGCGGAATCATGACATAAAATAATATATCCACAAGTGCAATTGAAAATAAGAGTCACAAAATGATGATGTAAGGACTGAGGAGCCAAAAATTTCAAGCCATTGCAAGGAAGGACCCATTGTACATCACTAAAAGCCAGGATTTACTGACTCCCAAGAAGGAGCTCAGATATAATCCTACTAAGGATAAAGAAATGAGCTCTGGATCTTTTTTTTGTTTTAAAAAGCTCCATCACCTGCATGTGGATCATCAACCAGAACTGACAGGAAAGGGTTTTTAAAAGCAGCATACCTACTATCTGCCTTGCTATTGTCCCTGTCACCATAGACTCTCCTCAGATACCCAGTGCACTGGAAGCTCCTCTCCCTCCTTTTTGGCTGCTATGATCTCAGAGAATACAAACTGGCTTCAATTAGCCTGAATCCAAAATAATTCTGCTCTGGTGAGACCAAATCTGGAATATGGAGTGGAGATCTGGCTACCACATTTTAAGGACACACACAAAGTGGGATGGAGACCAGAAGAGAACAAAGATGGTGAGAGGGAAAAGCTGTAGAAATGACTGACTGAAGATCTGAGGAAATTTAGCATAAAGAAGAGAAGACCTACTGGGAAGCAGTAGAAATGGCTTCTGGTATGTGAAAGACCATCCCATGAGAAGAAGGAATGTTTCATTTTTTCTATTCGGACCCCCAGGCCTAGCACAGTGCCTAGAACATGGTGACTGATAAGTACTGGTTGCTTAATTAATTAATTTGGAAAAAGAATAATTATTTTCTGGTTAGTAAGAAAAGATAGCATCCACCTGAATCTGCACCTCTTCATGTAGGTAAATTGCTAGGTAACAAGAGGCAACTAGTGAATAGAATAGAGAGAATATTACACTGGGAGCCAGGACATCTAAGTTCAAATCTTGCTTCTTTCACAGATCATCCTTGTGACCTTAGGCAATGCATTTAATGTCTCTGGGCCTCATTTCCCCATCTGTAAAATTACCGAGTAGGACTACAAACCCTCTCTGGGCTCTTGAAATTCTACATCTCTCTTCCAATGATCTCTTTGATGCTACTAGTGTACTATTTTCTTTTTTCCCCCTTCCTACTAAACTTCTCAAAAAATTTTTCTATACCTGATGGCTCCACTTCCTAACTACCTTCAGTTTTTTGCAATCTAACTTCCCCAGACACTGAGGTTGTGTGTAACCTCTTAGTTACCAAATACAATGGCCTTTTTTTTAACCATATCTTTGACAAAAACATGTTTTGACATTGTAGAATACCCCTTCCTACTGAATACTCACTTTTCCTTTGGCTTCAGAGACTAGATATTCTCCTGGTTCTTTTCCTACCTCCTTAATCACTCCTTCTGTGTCTCATCCTTTTCTTACTAAGTATTAAGTATTCTTCAAAGTTCTGTTGTTGGCACTCCTGTATTTTCTATCCTCTTCCTTGGCAATCTTATTTATTCCCACAATTTTAATTCTCCTCTCTATAAATACACACACACACACACACACACACACACACACACACACATGGGGGGGGGGTGTTTGTGTGTGTATTTAATTTTCCCTTTTCTATATCTCTACTCTTAACTTCTCTTCTGCACTCAAAAAATGTACTTCCATTGCCTATAAGACAACTCTCCCAAGCAAGCATTCCCATTAAAACTACCTAATTCTCCTCACAATTTCACCATTTTTAGCTCTAGTATCATTCATTCTGTCCCCCATCTTCATACCTTGGGGTTTACAGGGTTTTCCCTCTCTATCTCCTCTCTCATAATATCATTTATTAAATCCATCTTTCTATTTCTAGTTTACCACCTTAGAATAAATCCTTATTATCTCCTACCTTGGATTACTGTAATCCCCCTTTAATATGTCTTCTACTTTCTTCCAATTCCAAAGCAGTCTTAATACAATATTAACATAATAATCTATCATATACTTTGACATGTAAGATAAAAAATCTAAAATTTTTTCTTCTTTTGCCTTCTGACTCATGAGTCAACTTCAGATTCTTTTGCCTCACATTAATGGTTCACCACAATCTGGCAATGCCCTATATTCTTTTTAAATGTTTAAATTCAAGCAATATTTACTAAATATTTGAAAATGCCTACTCTGTACCATATCCAGATTAAGTATGTCAGAGGGTAAACTGAGAGAGAACCAACCATTGGGAGGATCAGAGAGCTGAGCTAGGTCTGGAAGGAAGATGAAGATTTTGATAAGCAGAAAGTATAAGGACTCCAGTTTCTGCAAGTGCCCCAAAGCAGAGGGAGTGGAGAACTCAGGGAACAATCACAGTGGCCCCCAAGTGCTAGGTCTGTCTCTACTTTCCTAAGAGGAAGACGAAGACCAGACTGCTAAAGGAGTCTTACAGCCTGGGGTCAGGGGAGAGAGTCAGAAGCACATCAAGAAGATCTCCTAGCTCCTCAAGGAGGACCAGCCTCTTGTGGTAAAAGCTAAATGCATGCGTGCGGACCAAAGAAGCAATAGAAAAAGTCCTATTTTTCTGACTACATCAAAATGAAGGCAGAGACCTAGGCCCAAATTGGACCACTTGCCTCTTGACAGACTGTGAAGATTAACAAGGGAGAGAAAACAGATATGAGGGCAACAGTTGAGTAGAGGTTCCAGATGGAAATCTTGAGTTTTTATTCACTGTGGAACTATAAAAAGACTCAAGGGGAGGGTGTGTTCAATTATTGGAAGCGCTGTTGTATAGAAAAAGGATCAGACTTGTTCTGCTTGGTCCCAGAGGAAAAGAAAACTAGAAGGGGCAAAAAGTAGAAGTTACAGAAGAATAGGTTTAAATGTTATGTAAAGAGGGGAAGCTAAGTGGTACAGGGGATAGAGCACTGGCCCCAGAGTTCAAATCTGATCTCAGATACTTACTAGCTATATTATCCTGGATAATACTTAACCTCAGTTGTTTCCCATAAACAAACTATATATATATATATATATATATATATATATATATATATATATTTTATATATATATATGAAAATATACATTTATATATATAAAGGAAAATATATATTTATAAATAAAGGAAACAGATTTATATATATGTAAAAAAATAAACATTTATATATATATATATATATGGAAATTATTATATGTAAAGGATAAATATGGAAATGATATAAAGGAAAACTTCTAATAATTAGGCCAGTCCACTAAGAAGTCCACTTTTCTCCTCCTTGAAGAAAAGGTGTAGGCTATGTTGTAATGGCAATTCTTATTCCTTTATGGATTGGATTATATAGCCTCCAAATCTTTTCCAACTCTTAAAATTTTCTGAGATTATCCTCCAGATAACTCCTGTGGAGTCCCCCAAACTGGATCCAAAGATGGGGTACATAACCAGACCCGAGTCACACAAAAGCCTCTGCTCTGCCATATTCACAGACTCTGAGGTGGTCTGCCTTTCACATCTTAATAAAATAATAAAAACCAAACTTAACAGATCTAGACAGGTAGGGGAAAATGGGGCAGAAAAAAATGAGACCATTCACCCCATGAACACATGCACATGGGGCCCCCATACACACACACCCATCTCCTCTCCACCCCCAAACTAAAAAAGCCTCGTATTATTTCAGAGATGGACAGAACAGGAAATCTGGCCCTTGTAAATTAGGGTTTCCTTTGCTTTTTGTTCCTACTGAAGAGAGGAAGCCTTCAGTGAAGCAGTTAGAAAGGACACATGTGTTCATCTCGGCACCTGACCACAGAAACCAATCTCTGAATACCAGGCCAAAAAAGGGAGTTGGACCAGGGCACCAGAGAGTCCCAGGGGGCAAGGCTAAAATAGGCCCCACCAGCTAGAGAGAAAAAAACAAGAAAAACAGAAAGTTTTAAGCCAGTTTAAACAAGAGGCCATTCAAATCCCTCTTTAGTGCTTCAAGCCAATCCTTGAGCGGGAAAATACAGTCTAGAATCATCTGCTTAGTCCACAAGATGATGTAGAATTCAAAACACTGAATTCTGAGCCCAAAAGGACTAGGTTCAAATCTGGATCTGCCGCTTACAACTTGAGTAGTCTTAAATAAATTATTTAACTTCCCTGAGCCTCATTTTCCTGAAATATGAAAGGCCAGATGATTTTTAAAGTCCCTTTTTCAGTTCTAAATACTGTATTGGTGCAAAACTAAGAATGCCCAAGACAAAAGTAGGTCCCGGGGCTGTATAGGAGTCAGCAGAGTCAAGTTTAAACTAATAAATCCTGGCCTGATTGGGGCATGTTTTAAGAGTAGATGAAAAAAAAAAGTTACTCAGTTTTCTTGATAGTCAATAAATTCATTAATTCTCCAGTGGAAATTAAGCAAAACCCTTTGTCATTGCCTCCCTCCTCCACTCAGAGACAAGGGGAGAAATCTCTATAAGGGAACCTGGATCCGATGGTCTGCTAATAATTGGCGGTAGCTTGAAGCACGTGACTTGTGGCGCTGCTCCAGAAACAGCACAAGTCACTTCCTGAGGGAGGGTAATTCAGCTCTGTGGCTCGAAAGCCCAGTTTAGTGACCACAAGGAGGAATGGGAGGAACTGCTAGGCTGCCAACATAATCCATGGAGGAGTGGGTGGATCAGGAAGCTCTGAAGTACCATTCTCCACCAAGGGCAATTTCTGGCCCTTACACCCACTATGGCCTCTCAGCTAAACTGACTTACTTTCTTATAAAAACCTAAGTTAAGTAGGAAACTCACTGGCACCGAAAACTAGTTCTCTTTTAGGCAGGTTTGACTGATACAGGATTATTCGAATTTGGTGAGGGGTGAACTCCCAGCGAGAAAGCTCCCTTGCCAATGTGGATTAGCAACCAGTCTTCAGCTGATAGACATAGGAGAGTTGTTTAAGACATGAAAAAGATGGGAGATCTATGCGATCAGTAAATGAGCATTTTTTAAGCTCTAAGCGCCAGGTACTTTGTTAAGTTCTCTGGATACAAAGAAAAGTAGCAGTATTTGTCAGAAGCAATGTATGAACCCAGGTCCTATCCTGCCCCTCAGTTGCTGGAGGGAAGAAAAGACCCTAAATCTAACATTTCTATTTACAAGAAAACTTCATGGCCTCAATAGTAAATTTCACGTTCTCTAATGACTTCCCTCAGGGGCAATATGAGTCAAATAAAAGACCTTTGTCGGCATCTAAGGACCTGGAGGCCTGGTTCTGTTCCTTTTTGATTGTCTGACACTGAGCAAAGTCACCAAACTTTTCTAGGGGAAATTCCACATCATCAGTAAAATGGGGATCACATATTACTCTGAATATGGCCAAAGTTGGCAATAATTTGCTTCATATTCCTAAAAAGGATTTTAAAGATAAAATTAATTCTCTTTACTGATTCCTTCTTCTACAAATGCAATCTGGTGATGTGACATTACTGATAAGGAACCTGAAACAGCATACACAGGGACTGTCATTCCCCTGTTCTGGTCACCAGAGCTCTGTTAATAGCGTCTCATATCACATCAGCCTTTGCAGTTATCACTGAGGTAGCTAATTCACAATGATAGGAAAGTTTGGTGTATAGATACATATACATAAATATATATTGGATATCGGAACCTTCTTAATTAGCCTGTAATAATCTCTTTACTTCCTAAATCTATCACCTAACTTGTTAACTTTTGTTTGTCAGGGAACCAACTTTAACTCTTGAAAGCACTGTATAATTAACTTCAAGATGCAAACTAGCCTGCTGGGCTCAAGATATGGTCTGTTTGCAGGACTCATCCAGGTAATATATGCTAATAGGTGAACTCAAAGGACTACCTAACCAACTGAATGTCATTGGTAGAAGAGTTTCTTAAACTTTATCCACTCTCGATTTCTTTTCACTCAAGAAATTTTTACTCCACCGGCTATATAGGTATACAAAATAGGTATATAAATCAAACATTTATTGACAATAAATCATAAGGAAATTTATTTTAAAACAATTCTTTGGTACATATACAATTTTATCACTTATTAAAGATGAAAGCAAATTTGCATACTAATAAGATGGATGTGCTTGTTTATTTTTACCTAAAGAATTTATACCTTTTATTTTGCCAAATTTTTCATGACTTCCACATTCAGTTATACAACCCCATATGGAGTGACAATCCACAATTTAAGAAGCTGTAGGCTACAGCACCAGCTTTCAAATGTTTTGGTCTCAGAATTTTATACTTTTAAAAACAACTTGGACCCCAAAAATTTTTCTTTATATGGGTTATGTCAATTGATATTCACCATATTTAGAAATTAAAACATATTATTGACCTTGAAGAAAAGGGTCTCTGAGACTTCTGGGGAACCTCTGAGCATATTTTGGGAAATGCTGATCTGAACAATAGTCATTCTTTATCCCTTTCCCCCCCCCCCTGCATTATCTGCTGCATGAATCTAAATATTCATGTTAAATGAATGTTAAAAGTTCTAAAATATTGGGCTTGATAAAATCATAGCAATATAATCCACAAAGAAGAGAATCTGAAGTCTCTTACTATCTTTGGAAAATCCCTTTTTGATTTGGATTCAGAGACTGATCTTCTATGATATGGTAAATATCTTGCTTATGCTAAACATAAAACTGATAATCAGGAGATCTCAGTAGTTACAACTATCAAATTGGATTCTTAATACATTCAAAGGGAACACTTCATTTTGGAAGAAAAATTATATATGAAAGTTTTCTTATTTCTTTACCATATTTTCATCAAAGTTACCCTTACTACAACTATAAAGCATTCTATTAAAAATTGTATAAAGATTAAAAAGTAGGCATGTGGGTCAATATTTATTGTTATTCTCCAAGTCAAAGCTTCTTTTTTCTTTTCTTTTGTTTCTTTTTTTCTTTTTTGATAAATGAATGAGTTGATTTTCACATAGGGATCTCAAGCCCTGAAAAAAATTTTATGATTTGATTGTATTTGCTTGCCTCCATTCTCAATTTTGTACGGTGCCAAACAAACATAGTGCCTCATTCAGAGCCCTTTAATAAGTGGTTGGTGAAGAAATGTGTAATTTCTTGCTCCCAAATGAGTTTTTTTTTAATTTACATTCAGTCTCCATAGTTCTTTTACTGGATGCTAATGGCATTTTCTGCCCAAAGACTATTAGGAATGCTTTGGATAACTGAACCACTAAGAAGAAACAAGTCTTTCATGCTTGATTAGTGCATATTCTTGTTGTTACTGTGTACAATGTATTCCTAGTTCCCCTCATTTTGCTCAGCATCAGTTAGTATAAATCTTCCCAAGCCTTTCAGTTTGTTCATCATTTTTTATAGAACAATAATATTCCATTATCTTCATATACTACAACTTTTTCAGCCATTTCCCAATTGAAGACCATCTACTCATTTTCAAATTCTTTGCTACAGGTCAAGCTTCTTAAACTGTAGGTCATGACCCCACATGAGGTCACAAAACTGAATGTGGGAGTTGCAAATTATAATTTATTATCAGTAAATGTTTGATTTGTATACCTATTTTATATACCTATATACCTGGGGTTGTGTAAAAATTTCTTGGGCAAAAAAGGGTCACAAGTGGGAAAAGTTTAAGAAGCCCTGCTGGAGATCACTCTTTTTGGTAATAATGTCATTCATTTTTTTTTTCCATTTGTTAAGTATTTTTCTCTTTTCAGCTGTGTAAAAACTTAATCCCTCAATGCTTTCAAAATTGTGTCACTTCTAATATAATTTTGTTGCTATATATTTGGTATAATCCTACTTCTGATTTTACCCTTTAAAGTGAACAGTCCCCTAGAGATCTGTCTAACATTTATCCATTAACCACTACTCTGGTTTAATAATTCAAGCAGTTCTAGACCTCATCTTTCTCTATCTTAAGTGCACAATATTTTGAAAGACTGTCAAATGCTTTCTATTCCATGTCTGCAATGAATAATAGGCATTACTTTCTCTCCTCACCTCTCACAACCAGTCCAGTAACTGTGTCTAAAAGAAAAAAAAAAAGGGAAGAAAAATTATTCTGCCATTGATAATTAATTTAACCCTTCTAGTCTTAAGATGATCACTGCTTGCTTTCTAAGTACACATGAACCATGCTTTTAATATCATCTAGAATTCATAAGGAAATGGAGTCAAAGTCCTATTGCTTAAGGATTCCATCTTCCCATTTATGAATTTATCTATCTTTAGTTCAATAGTATCTCTCCCGTTCTCCACAATTTTTCAATGATCACAAACAATAATCATAACTAATCATTCATTTTAGCATCCTGGGCATAAATTTTGCCCAGATTAGAATTTTTTTTTCTTTGTATTTATAATAAACCTAAATTTGTTCTCTAATAGCTACTTATGATAATCTCTTAGATATACTTATGATTTTAATTTGAATTCATCAACCAATTTCCAAAGAAGTCCTATCAGTATCTGGCTCAGAAATCTGGCTCCTCATTTTCATTCCATCATTTGTGTTGTACTCTCATTCCTCCAAAGTACCCATTCTTTGGGCTGACTGATTCTATAAAAGAGAAATCCTTGGATTCTATTTATCCTTTCTTTAAACACTCTGGAAATTCACTTTCCTAAAAAATCTAGGGTGATCTTATCAGACTATGCCTGAACTTTAAAATAACATGGTGATTTCCAAGCTTTTCATCATTCCCATTTCACCAACCAATTCATTCTTATTGGACAGAATCAGATATAAATAGCTGTGCTCATTACCTCCTTCATCCTTGAAGGATAAAAGACTATTTCTATAGAAATAGGCTTAGAGCTTAGACCTTAAAGATCATCTAGTCCAATCCTCTCATTTTGTAATGAGGAAACTGAGGTCACCCTGAAAGTTTAATCAAAATCACATGGGTAATGCTTGACAAAAGTGAGAGTCAAGTGTTTTACTCCAAATTTAGTACTTTTGCCACAGTGCCTCCCTCATCAAAGCAAGTTAAGAGTTCTTCAGAGTTAGGTGAAGTCCCCAATCAATCCGCTGCCAGCTTTGCAAACTCCTTCTAGAACTCATCATCCATGTCTTCCTTCTGGTCAAGTGGTTTGTGATACAATTTCTGTTTCTTCCTCCACTGATCATTACCCAGTGCTTCCATGACTCCCTCTAAGTTCCTCTCCTGTTTCACTTGACCATATCTCTTTGATAATTACTATCCTTAATTCAATTTGCCTTTTTTTCTTTGTTCTATTCCTTTTGAATAGGTGTTCCAAGAAATAATTGGTGGCACAGTGCTTCACACATAAAAGTGCTATATAAAACACATAAAATATGCTACATAAATGCCTATCTTCTTCCCTTACCCTACCCCTTTCCTTAAGCATATTCCAGTTATTGGCCAAATCACTTCTTATTAAGTCTCCAAAACCCTACAAGGTTGAACTATCTCCTTGTATTGAGATCTCTGCTTTATTTTGTTTATTACCCCAACACATTTATTTGTATATAGATATCTGAGACCCTATGTGCTCTTATTATTTCCCCTCTTCTTAAATATCATCTGCAAATTCTTTGGCCGTTTTAGAAATATTTTTTTCTTATATACTATTACTCACTAGGGTATCTGCCTCAAAAAACTTACATGGAAAAATTTCTCCCTTCTCTATTTCTAGGTACAAAAGTTCTTATTCCGATTCCCAAGTCTTCTGGCAAATATATATTCTTTTTAACTTTCATTAAATATATAAATTTCATTTTGGAAAACTATTATTCCTTTAAGCAGAAATCCAAATATCATCTTACCAAATTTTCACTTTCACTCAAAGCAAAAGTGCTTTGAGGTATTTGAAGCACTATATATATATATATATATATATATATATATGATGTCATTTGATCCTAAATCAAGTATTATCTCCATTTTAAAGATGAGCAAACTGAAACTTAATGGGATTTAAATGACTTATTTAAGGTCAAAGATAGGATTTGCGCTTTCCTAACTCAAGAGTTCATCATTGTCCATACTACTCAGCTTATTTCTCTTCCACTCCATATCTTCCTCTCTCTTCTGAAGCCTCAGCCTTCACTTAGCCGCATTTGTGCCAGATCTATCTGCCAGAGGCATGGGTCACAGAATCTCTCTGAAGAGATCCAGTGTAACAGTCAAGTTCACCAATTTGCCTCTATATATCTTGAACAGACTATTTCCACCATTTCTACTTGACATCTAAGTTATTAAAGTTTAAATGCACAAAAAGACTCTAGAAAGAACACTCCCTGTCCCTGCTATAGCCTCACACTCTGTGAAAGGAAGCTAATAACTCAGATACCCAAATATTTCTGTTTATATCAAACACTGTTCATATCCTCTCCCAGCTTGGGCTGTTGGGATTTGCCAAACAGACAATGGGAAAATTTACAGACTCATAGGGAGCCGCCATCATTTAGTTTGAGGAAGAACAACTCCAGAATGAACTGAATTGAATTCTGAGTAAGCTTGCCCACTTACTCCCCGCTCCACTCCTCTCAGTTCCCCAATCTGTGCTGGGCTAGAATGGCATCATCTTTCAGAATGCAACAAAGCAATAACCTTGGAAACTAAACATTGCCTATTGAGTGGGAATGGCAAAGCAGGAAGGATGGCTTACTCTTTAGGCTATATGATAGGGAAAAAGAATGGGGAGTGGGGAAGGGAAGACCATTCCAGCTATTTAACTGAGAATGCCCTAGCGTTTTAGCCGCAGATGTCAAATCTCCTTCCCTCCAGAGCTGACTTAAAGTTAGAGAAAGTAAGCAGCAATTAAACCACAGCAGTGACTGACTGGTCTATAAAAATCCCACCTGTAAGAATATGTTGATTTCTGCTATAAAATATTAGGTCAAGAGATGCTGACTCTTCTTATCTGAACTCTAAAATTCATTCCCCTAAAACCTCAAAATTAGAAGTCCTCTGCAGCACATTTTATCAAATAGCAAGGATCACCTTCATTACTTAGTTCTTAGTAGGACCTAATGATATTATACTACAAGAGATAATGACCAGATACTTCTCTTTTTTGTTAATAGTATTTGATTTTTCCAAATACATGCAGAGTTTTCAACATTCACTTTTGTAAAACCTTGTGTTCCAAATTATTCTCCCTCTTTCCCTCCCTGTACTCTCCCCAAGATAGCAAGCAATCCAATATAGGTTAAATATGTGCAATTCTTTTAAACATATTCCATTTTCCATATTCATCACGCTGCATAAGAAAAAAATCAGATTAAAAGGGAAAAAACCACAAGAAAGAAATAAAATTAAACAAACAATAACAACAACAAAAAGGTGAAAATACTATGCTTTGATTCACTTTCAGTCTACATAATTCTCTCTCTGGTGCACTTTTCATCAGAAGTGCATTGAAACTGCTTTGAATAATCTCCTTGTTGAAAAGAGCTAAATCCATTACAGTTGATCATCACATCATCTTGTTAATATGCACAGTGTTCTGCTGGTCCTGCTCACTTCACTCAGCATCAGTTCTTTTAAGTCTTTCAAGGCTTTTCTGAAATCAGCCTAATGAGCAGATATTTCCAATGATCACCTAAACTAGGTTTTTACCAAACTGTTTGGAAAATAGCCCAAATCCCTTTAGTAGAAGAGAATCTAGTCCTGTACTAAGGTGGTCTCTAGCATAAAACGAGCACCTGCTCTACCCAACAGCGAGCCAGGCACATATTTTTCAAGTTCAAATTGCCTTTGAAAACTAAATGTCATCTATTGGATTACCCCCCAAAAGACTGTATGTTTCTTGTCTCTCCTAAGTGTTCCATTTCTTGTAGCACCAGGGACCCCTGCTCTGCACACAGCAGGTGATTAATAACAACAGCTGTTGATGCTGTCTCGTACCCACTTTCTCATAGAAGAAAAGAATTGCCTTGGCACATTTTTTGGGGGGATCTCACAATCTAACTCTCTTCTCCTCAAGTTTTACTTAGAACTAAGGCAATGACACAGACTGCAGAATCCAGAAGGCCAATGGGTACCATGACAGGGAGGAACCAGAAACCATTGGCCTTGGGATACGGTTGTCAGGGGAGAAGAATTTACTTTCAGTTATGTACTTCCTCCCTGCCTCTGGGCCCTGGCTATATCTGGGTAAAGGTTTTTGTTTATTTTCTATCAAAAGTCTCATTTTCAGTAAAACAAATACTGAATTTAGAAGACAGCCATGTTTCTTTTTTCAGCAGACTCAAACATACTTTTCATTACAAAAAAAATCAGTAAGCTCCTTGACATGGACTACTTGACACACTGCAATAAATGTCTGGATGGTTTTCTGCTAAGTAGACAGCAGTATTTTTGTTTCTTTTTTTCCTTTAAATTTTATCTTATTTTTATTGAAATATTTTGATTTTTTATCTCACATTCATAGCCCTTCCAATATCCCATATCCCATGAGACTTCCCTGGAAACAAAGATTTAAAAAGAGGGGGGAAGTAGTTGAGCAGAACCAATTAACACATCACCCAGATCTAGCAGTTTATCCAATATTGCCTAAGGAGAGTTCTCCCAAATCTGCAAAGAAGAAAGGAAGATGCATTTGGAGGCCACAATATTTTAAGGGACAAACAACATTATGGTAAAAGCTAAAACTATCAATTGGTTTAACTCGCATCACAACTCTGGCCTGGCCTGAAAAGAAGGGAACTTGTCCCACGACCTGCTTTCACCTCTTTTATAACTACTGGGTTTTTTGTTTTCTTTTGCTTTGTTAACTCATCAAAGAGATTGTTGATAAAAACAGAGTTTACCACAAGACACCCAGCAGAATTTACAGCATATCACAGCTGGAGAGAAGTCACAAAACATAGGTCATCTTTGGAAATGGCCTCAGAATATCTAGATCATTGTTTCTTACCCTTTTTTTGGCAGTTCGGTAGAAGACTTCTCAGAAAAAAATTTTTAAATACATAAATTAATATATATCAATGTATCAATACATAAATACAACATATACAAATATATGTATTTAATGCATAAATGCAAAATACATATTTAATACATAAAATAATAAAATAAATATTGAAATACAGTTGTCAAAATTTAGGAAAAAAACAAGATCACAGACACCAAATTAAGAATCCCTGATTTAAAAGACAGAACATAGAATGTCAAGATTGAGAGGGACCTTCCTTACCACATGCAGAAGACAGAACATTACATCAGTAATGAGATCTAAGAACACAGGGGCCTCAAAGATCATCTCATCTAATACTAAAAATCAGAGAAAAGACTTGTTTAAATTAAATTATATGAGAGTTAAGCATAATAAGAAAAGTCCAATCCTTTTTTTTTTAATATCTTAAGAAATAGATCTTTTCATTTCATTTTTTAACAAAGGGTACTCTGAAGTGACTCCCCTTGTTTTAAAAAAAAGCCAGAGACCTTGTACCCTCGAAGAGCTACTTGATTTTATAAGAAAAGTATCTCGACTGCCCTTCAGACTTCTCCAGTCACAAAGCACTCCAAGGTCAAGGAGATCTTTCAGAGACAGCAAGCAAGCATGGAGCATCTATTAACCACCATAATTAGGCACTAGACACTGAGGTAGATACTAGAGGTACAATACAAAGAATTAAACAATCCCTGCTGGGAAAGAGCTTTCACTCTAATGGGGTGACAGCAAATACATATATAAGCACATACAGCATAATGTGAATAAATAACAAATATATATGAAGTGATTAAATCTAAGGTAGTTTCGGAAGGAAGGCCCCAGCATCTGGGGAAATCTATGTGGGTTTCACACATAAGAGATGCCTGAAATGAGTCTTAAAGAAAGAGAAAGGGGCTCGGAGGCAGAGGTTAATGGGGATTCACTCCTGCTATGTGAGACGGCCAGCAAGAAGGCAACACAGGGACCCAAGGAACAAAGAGGAGGCCCACTGAGTGGATTGTAGGGTAGTCGGTATTTCTCCACAAAGACACATTTCCTGTATGGTTTGGGGTACACTACTACCTTGGGACAGAGGGTAGATGATATGGACTAATGAGGAACCACCAGAACGGTTTATCAGAGGTTTCCTAAGACTTAGAACTCAAAAAATGTCCATTGGAGCTGAAAGGGCTTTAAAAACCAAAAAGCTTCCAGAAAGTAGAAAGCTAACGCTGATCCTTTGGGGCTCCCTATGTGTTTCCCTAAGGCAGCATGAAGTCTGTAAGGGAGTGGAAATCCCCTCACAGTGAAAAGTCCAGGGGACGGTCCAAATGCCTTCTGCTGTACAGGAAAACCTGATTCTGCCCCACAGCAGCCTCCAGCATGAGGAAGGGACCACCCCTACCCACACAGCCAGGCTTAAACCACCCTCCCTGGCCACCACAAAACAGTGCCAGCCTTGTCTCAAGAAGGATATTTTCATTCCTAGCCCCTACTTCCTCTTGGACAATAGCAGCGTGTTTCCCAGCAACCCCAAGGTGGTGAGCCCAGCGGTGATTCATCCCAGCTCACACTGCAGCTCAAGGCTCACTCTGCCCGCTTGTGCTTCAAACTTTGCCCATTCCCGAGTGAACATTTACAGAGACAGAAAAAAGGAACAAACACCTTCCTATCACACACTATCAGCATTCCTAGAGCCGGTATATGCAGGAATTGAAAAGGGGGGATGTGGAAGGAAAAAAGGTTCCCTGGGGTTAAAAAATCCTGTGGACTGAATGTGAATTCCACTGAAGGGCAGGATCTGTTCTATTTCTATCTAAAGTCTCTACAGGAGGCTTTAAACGCCTGACTGATGGATAAAACTGAATATTTCACGTACAAGGAGACCGGTAGACTAAAGAACAAAGCATATTTTTTTCCTAAAAACTCAACATTAAAACAAGTCTCAGAGGACATCTAATGCAATGTGATTCTTCTAAATAACAATTCCCTTTTACCATATAGATTAAAAGTCTCCCTACTCAAATTGTACTTCGTGAAGTCCAGTGAGGGACAACAGCCCATTCCAAATTTGGGATAGATTCTAATTTTTAGCAAGTTTTTCCTTTGCACCAAATATTTCCACCCAATGATCCCAGTTCTGTCTTCTTCCATTAAACATCGAATCCTTCTTCCACATGGAGGCTCCTTTAAATAATAGAATACAGCTCTCATGTCTACTCCCACACAATCCAGTCTTCTTTTTCCATCCATTTCTTTAAATGATTCTCAAATGTCAAGGTCTCCAGGTGCTTCACCACCTCAACAATACTTTTCTGACATTATAATGTTTTTGCTAAAATGTGAAATAGTCAAATACATTCTCACTGGGACAAAGTACAGGACTATTTCTTACACTGTTTCTCAATGCTGCCTAAGATTGCATTAGCCTTCTAAGCTACTCATATCAACCTTGCAAGCCACTTAAACCCTGACAAAGTTACTCAAGGCCTCTTTGGTCAAGTTTAATTAGCGATAAATTTCCTACAACCAGGGACCAAAGTCCTATATTCTCTGTCCCTGAATTGTTGGTGCACAATCATTAATCATAATTTCAAAGGACTCATCATGATGAAACACTACCCCATGTTCTTTTTTTTTTTAATAATACCCTTTTTATTTTCAAAATATTTGCAAAAATAGTTTTCAATATTCACCCTTGCAAAAATTTTTACCCTTTCCCTTATCCCTTCCTCTAGACAGCAAATAATCCAATATATGTTAAACATGTTCAATTCTAATATACATCTTTCCACATTTATCATGCTGCACAAGAAAAATCAGATCAAAAAAGGAAAAATATGAGAAAGGAGGGGGAAAAGCAAGCAAACAACAAAAATGGTGAAAATACTGTTATGATCCACATTCAGTCCCCACAACCATACTCTGGATGTAGATGGCTTTCTCTATTACAAGTCTACTGGAATTGGCCTGAATCATATCATTGTTAAAAAGAACATCCATCAGAGTTGGTCATCACATAATCTTGCTGTTACTGTGTATAATGTTCTCTTGGTTCTACTCACTTCACTTAGCCTCAGTTTATGTAAGTCTCTCCAGGCCTTTCTGAAATCATCCTGCTGAAAATATATATAATATATAATAATATTCCATAACATTCATATACCATCATTTATTCAGCCATTACTCAACTGATGGGCATCCACTTAAGTTGCAATTCCTTGCCACTTAAAAAAAAGGGCTGCTACAAACATTTTTGCACATGTGGGTCCTTTTCCTTTTTTTACGAACTCTTTGGGATATGGACCTAGTAGAGACACTGCTGGATCAAAGGGTAGGTACACTTTGATAGCCTTTTGGGCATAGTTGCTCTCCAGAATGGTTGGATTCGTTCACAATTCCACCAATAAAGTATCAGTGTCCCAGTTTTCCCGCATTCCTTCCAACAGTTATCATTATTTTTTCCTGTCATCTTAGCCAATCTGAGAGGTGTGTAGCACTACACATGTTCTGATAGAGAAAATGAAATGTGTTTTTTTAGGAGGAGGCCACAGGTAATATGGAATTTAAATTGCTTGATTATTTGCATTTGTTCTAAAGAATGTTTTTCTTTTCTCTCCTCTCCTCCCAATTCCTATGAAGCAAAGTAAAGAGATAAGAGATGAAAACTGATTTTTGTTTGTTGAAAAAATAATTTGCTTTTAAAATATTAAGTTTATCAGGTTTGTCCTGATAAATCAACATTTTAAAAGCAAATTTTTTTAGGGAATTAAATAAACATTTTAATCTCAGTGTAGAATAATTGAGACAATCTTAAAACGTCCATTGCTTTGTTCCCACTGATATCTGGAGAAAACTTTCTCCTCCCCTTTATAATGTGTACTTCCTCCGAATATACACATTCTCAAACCAAGAAATATGTCATGTTTGGCAAGGGCTTCCAATTACCTTTCCAACTTGATCTCCCATGACTCCACATATTCTACACTCCAGCCAAATTAAACTTCTCATCCTGAGATATACTCCACATTTTCCCATATGAAGGGCTTCTATTCACAAATTCTGCTGAACTTGAGACACCCTTTCCCCAAAGCCACCTCTACTTTTAAGACCTCCAACTCATACTGTAAAGACTGACTCAAATGCTACCTCCTCTAGGAAGCCCTTTCTCTGTAAACTTGGGCCAATCACTTAATCTCCCCTTTGGTCTAAGTTTCTTCAAGTGTGAAGTGAAAGGGTTAGACTACATGACTTCTGAGCTCCCTTTCCAATTTCAAATATATGATGGATAAGTTCAGAAAGGACTTTAAACCTCAGATATACTTGTATAGTATTTGCACGTTGGGTATTTGTGTATGTATGGTTGAACTTCTTATACACTTGTATAGTATAATGTACATTGGTTTGGTATGGTTTCTCCTACCTCTAAGATCCTTCAGAGCATTTCAACATTATATTTCCCCTACAGTCTAGGGTAGTACTTTGCACATAGTAGGAACTTGGGAAATGTTTGCTAAATCAACTTTTCTTGTGTAGCTATAGTACCAAAGCTTCATATGTTTATAAAAAGGGCCTTGATATATAATGCCTTTTTCTCATGTGATGGGAGGCCAAGCCAGTGGAAAAATTGCACTGCAATGGAAAGATTGATGAACCTGGAGTCACAAGACATGAGTTCTAATCCTGGTTCAAACACACTTTACCTGTGTGACTTTGAGCAAATCACATAAACTCTCTTGGCTTCAGTTTCCTAATGAAGGGTTTAGACTAAATATTTCAAGGTCCCTTCTAGCTCTAGATAGGATTCTAAGAAAAATCCAAATTATGATCTATTTCATGTCACTGCTAATCCAACACTACCCTGAGGCTGGCAGTGGCTCATTTTCTTAAAATCCCATTTTCTGAATCATTCTTCTGCTTTAGAGCCTACAATAGTTTCCCAATGTCAACAAAATCATCATTTTTGACAATTAAATTTAATGACTTCCCACCAAAGAAGGAAGTTGTACTCATACGATTATAAATTTAGGGCCATAAAGACCTTAAAAACCATTGTCCACCCCCTTTGTTTTTTAAGAAAATTGAACCCCAAGGAACTTGTGGCTTGCTCAAGGTCACTCGGAAAATAAATGGAACAGCCAAAATTTGGTTCTAAATCCTCCATTTCAAATTCATTGTGTTTTCCACTATTCTTTGTGGCCTCCAATCTAAACAGGGAAACAAAGACATCACATAAAATGAGAAAAACAAAACAAGGTAGCTTGGGAAATTGCTTAAGTAGTGTAGTTCAGATGCTAAGAACTAGAAAAGTTTGAGGTCCAAATGATCACAGAGGGTTGTAATGGGCAGGGAAAGTCTTCACCAAGAAGGCAGACCTTGAATGAAAAGCAGCATTTTATAACATGGTAATATAAAGGACAGAAGGGGAAAACAACATTGAAAATCTATAGAACCTTAGATAAATACAATGACCAACCTCAACTATGGAAGGCTGGATACTGCAACTTGCCTTAGGCCTCTCAGCAAAGAGGTGATGGAGAACAAATGAGGGATCCATGTTCAGCCATGGCCAACATATTCATTTTCTTTTTTGGCTGTTCTATTGCGGGAAAGTTGCCATTAGGAAGTGATAGGGAAGTTGAGTGTCAATAAAATGCTTTAAAAATAAAAGGCCTCAGACAAAAAACGAGGAAGAGAGAGGACACTATTCATGACAGAAGAAATGGTGTGGGCCAAGGTAAACAGAGATGTTTCATAAATGATACATTTAGGAAAATAGTTAATAGACAATTTGGCTAAAATGGATGATTCTTCTAAGAAAACAGAGGAAGAGAAGCCTGAAAGAAGTACCTATGGACAGACAGCAGAGCTTAAATAACTTCAACTTTATCCTGTAGGCAGTGGGGAATTATTAGAGATTTTTAAATAGGAGAATGTTACAGTCAAAGGGATTCTTCTGGGATTAATCTTTCAGGATGGATCAATTACATCTTTAAGAGAATACCAACTCTCTTGGGGCTCTCTTGAGTAATGTTCCCTGGAAGGATAGAAGCAGAGAAACTGGGGTGGGAGAATAGTTTTAAGGGAAAGTGGAGGAGGAGGAGTTTGGGGGTAATGCTACAAAAAGTCTGAAATAGACAGGGAGTTAGATGAGAAAAACTAGGAAGGGAATTGTGGCCAAGCCGAAAAAGACCTAGAGGAAAATAAAGTAGGGAAGGACCAACCACAAACTGGGCTAAATGGTTAAGAAAGGGCCTCTTCCTTCTCTGTGGTCTGTGAGCTAGTTCTTCCCTTCCTTCCCTTTCCCTCCCCTTCTGTGAGGAGCACCAGCCCTTTTTCCTTACTCTGATCTGTTATTAACGTTCTATCCTCCTAGTTCTTTGAGTGAGTCCTCCTTCCTGAAATAATCCTTTTTTTACTTACTTGTGTACATATTATATTCTCCCATTCCAACAGAATGCAAGCTGCTTGAGGACACAGACTATTTCATTTTGTGTTTGTTTTTCAGATTTAGCACAGTGTTTTACAGCCACTATTTAATAATTGCTTGTTGAAATGATAATTAAAGTTGCTGGACTTATTAACTAACTAAACTAACTAAAATTTCTTAATTTTCTTTCTCTAAAAGGGTTCTTTGGTGACATCTCCCTTGTGTCCTTTCTTATCCTCATCAACTCCCATTCAGGTTTAAGTCCTTCAAACTCCTGGAGCTTGTTTTCACCAGATATTGCTCTATCCAAACCAACTCAGCAAAACAAACACTACTACTTCCAGATCAAAAGAAATAGTTGACAAAACTTCAAGGTTTCATCAATGGGATTGTGACAGGAGAGATTTTTATCAAAACTATTCAGGTGAAACCATTACATTGTCAAAAGCACCATATGACCTTTCTCCTTTGATGGAATCAATACCTTTTCCAGGAATTCTTTTTCTATAACCTCTGTAGCCTAGCTAGTCCCCAAAGACAGAACTGTAGCTATTTTTTTCCACAAAAGGTCTCAGCTGCCAGGAAGTCAAAGGCAGTCTGAATCCTCTAGTATAAAGCCCTAACAGCATGCACAAAAGATGGATTATTTATCACTAATTCACAATCCCAGAATCCTCAAGCTCAAAGTCACCTTGAAAACCATCTAATTCAGTGGTTCGTAAGCTTTTTATTTTTTTGGATCATGGACCTTTCTTGTCAACCTAGTAAAACCTGTGAATCCCTTCTCAGAATACTGTTTTTAAATGCATGAAATGAAATAAACAGAATTATAAAAGAAACCATATTGGAAAAGGTATCCAAAAAAAGTTTTCTTTAAACTAGGTCCCAGACCCTCAACTTAAGAATTTTTGCTCTACTCAAGCCCACCTCCCATTTTATAAAGAAGGAATCAATGAAGATCAGAAAAGGGAAAGGCAATCATAGTGAGTTAGTGGTAAAACTAGGGGTAAAACCCCTTTTACTTAATTTCTAGCACCTATACTCTGTCTTCTGTGGGTCTATTAATATATGAGGAAAGAAGAGAAGTATTCTTGGATCTGAGTCCCCCCATTCCTTTGTGTTACAACATCCTCTCATCACAAATACAAGTGTTTTCCTTCAGATGAACCCCAATAAATAGCCTGGAGCAGGGGTTCCCCATAGTTCAGAAATCCAAGAATCCTAGTGTCCTTTCTCATTCTAACACAAACCAATTTCCTTCAGAAATCCTTCCTTCTCTGTTCTAATCACCACAGGTACAAGGCCACTTGAGGAAGTAACACCTCATAGAAACACTGACCCAACAGAACAGCCTAAGGAGAGTCGATCTGATGGCCTATTGGGACCATAAAGGAGTGGAAACTATATGAGACCTGGCCAATCTTCTCTGGAAAAGGAAGGGAAGGGAAGAACATGGATGGCAATAAAACTCCCAATATCAACAACAGAGACTAGGCAGAGAAAGGGGATACATGAGGTTACCGAGTGAGAGTTAACCCCAAGGTTCTAAGAGAGACCATGAGTCAAATGGAATGGGAACAAAAACACTTCACAAAATGCCCCCATGCAGAAAAATACCCAGGGCTCTCCTTTCATAAGCTATGTAATATGAGGTGGATAAATATGAATAATGAATATCATATTTGGTATCAGACTAAATCAATATGGGGAATGGTTTTACTAAACTTCTTATTTTTTTTTTAATTCTTTGCAACAAGGGATAAGACAGAAAAAGAAAAGGAATAAAGAGAAAAGCAAAAGAGAAACAAATAATACCAATAATTTTTAAAGCCATTCACTCACTTTAAGATAATCCAAAGCCCAAAACTAGGGATAAAAAAGATAAACTGCATAGGTGAAAGAGTGTTTTTACAATAGGATTCCTTTTAACAGTATCTCTTTCTTATTTGAAATATGGTTGTATACTTTTGGAAGCCACCTGTTGTACAAAATGAGGCATAATTGCATTTTTATAAGAATCAAATGCAATAATATATACAAAGCGCTTTGGAAAGCACGGTATAAAAGCTTTAGCTATTGTAATGAGGAGGAAGAGGAGAAAGAAGAGGGCATGGAGGAAGAGGAGAGAGAGGAGAGATCTAGAGCTGGAAAAGGCATCATAAGCCAACTAATCCAACCCATTCATTTGCAGAAGAGAAAACTGAGGCTCTGGTCAGTGAAGTAACTTCACTGTGTCCAAAGACACAGGTAGCATCCTCAGAAGTAGAACTAAAATGGTTCCAGAATTAATGATATTTCCATTGGGCCACCTTGCCTTATTTTAAGGTTCTTTCCCTGGATGCTGTACATATGCTAACTGAGCTCTGAATCTCTGACTTTCTGGGAAGATGGGACTTGCATGAGATTTCTAAGATCTTTTGTTGTTGAGTCACTTCAGTTGGGTTCAACGGTTCATGATCCCATTTGGGGTTTTCTTGGCAAAGAGACTGGAGGACTTTGCCATTTTCCCAGCACCCTGTACACTACCACCTCCAATGCCCCTTTCTCAGGTTTTGGGATCATAGATTTTTTGAGCTGGAAGTTATTTAAAGATCATATAAGCTTTAAATAATACATACCCCTTATTTTATGAATGAGTAAAATAAAACCCAAAGATGCTAAGGGACTTGCTCACAATCAAAGAGATAGTTAAAAGCAGAGCTAAGACTCAAACCTGGTCGACTGAATTCAAAGTCTGCCAGTCTGTGTATCACATCTTAACTAGCAGGCACTTAATGACAACATTCATAATAAGGTACTTCTCCCAAGGGGCTCTCCAGAGGGCCCTCTCCCCTCCCCCTTAGTTTACAGGAAAAGGAGATAGGGTAGTTAACTTAAGTTCTCATATCTCCCCAAGCCTTGGAAATCACCTCTCCCAAAATGTAAATTAGCCTTTCAACTGGGTCACCTCAAATTAGTAACCTGCAGGACACTAAAAGCTAAAACATAAAGAAAAAAACAACAACCTAATCTGCAGAGGAAAGGCCAGAGGGTTCTGTCTGCAGTAACACCTTATCTTTCTTTTGTTTGTTTGTTTTTTGTTTTAACATGTTTGTTACAACAGATACAATTCACATCTGACTAGGTTTTTTTTCCTCTTTCCCCTCCCACAACCATGTTCATTGGGCTATTTCCTTATATTTTGAGCAATCAATGTACTTTCAGCACACATACCCAGCAGTACTAGAAGTCCATTCTTACAGGGTACAAATGGAAATACACTTCAATAATTTATACAAACAAGTGGAGTAACACCTTAGTCTTTTAAAATTGTGGGTTACAATGGATTTGAGCAGCTAAGCTCTCAATGTGGTATAGGAAATAAGGTGATGACTTAAGAGGCAACTTTGGAACAAGATCTGATTTTTTGTTGTTGTTTTCCTTTTAATTCATCTACAGAAAACTCGAATTTGCCCAGAACCCCAAACTCTCAAAATAGTTATTTTTAAAAAGGGGGATTTTTTATTTTCAAAGTACAATAACTGATTTTTTGATGATAGCTTTAGAGATGCTACAAGGGCTACTCCATCTATCTTTCAAGGCTCATTTCCTTTCCTTTCCCACAAGTGATCCTTTCCTCTGTTGAACTCTCATTGCACTTAATCACTTATCACATTTTATCTTGTAGCAGTTATTTGTAAGCAAGGCTTATTTTCTTCACTAGCCTGTAAGCTCCCGAGGACACTGAATGGGTCTTATTTCATCTTTGTATCTCCCCAGGTGCAAAGATTAGGTCACTGTTTGTTATCCTTTTTCCTGGCACATAGTTTGACATATTTTTATTCTTTGAGCCTCAACCTCATCTGTCACTACTCCCCTCTAGTTGGTCTGTTTTCCAGCCAAATGGGCCAACTTATCCATTTCCCAAATATGCCCTGCATTTTCTGCTTCTGTGCCTTCTCACACTATTTCCTATTCCTGGAAATACCACTTCGCATTTTCTCTAGTTGAACTCTACTTATCCTTCAAGATCCAGTTCAGATTTCACCTCCTCCATGAAATATTTCAAGGTCCTTGCAGGCTAAAATGACTCCATTCCTCTAAAATGTCATGTCTGCTTCTCCATTTTGTACAGGGCAAGGATTATTCATCTTTGTTCCTTCTTTCATCCCTAAAAACTGAGTCTAGAACCATATACATGATAGATGGTGAATAAATACTGTTTGAATGAGTGAATAAATAAATGTATGGCATTTACTGGCAGATATATATTTAGTCAGGGATTTTCATCTTTCTCTTGATATCTCTAATACCAAACTTGTTACCAGGTATGTAACAGACACTTGGCAAATTCTTGTTGAATTGAACAGAACTGGATCATTAGAATAAATATAGAATCATAGAATTGTAAAGAAATCTCAGAGTCCATGTAGTCAATTCCAAAAGAATCTCTTCTATAACAAAAGATCATCTAGCCTCTTACTAAAACCTCTAAGTGGGGAACTCACTAAACCCTAAAGACAGACTTGTCGGCTTGGGGAAGTTTGAAACATGCAGAAGTGTTCTCATACTTCAGAACTAAGTTTTCTTCTTTGTAATTTCCATTCAATTATCAGCAAATTTAAGTATCTGTGACACAATCAGAGAACACATGGAAAGGGTTTAAGTTAGATCTAAAAACAAGACTAAGACATTTTTTAAAGCATTTAAGGTTTTGAAATCATCCGTTCTTTTATGAAAACATTTAAATCAGTGAACAAGCTTTAAAAGTGTCTACCATCCATACCAAGGAATAAAATACAGATATCCTAGGTCCTAAAACAAATTTCAGGATCAACCAAAACACAATTAAGACAACATATTACAAAATGTCCTTACCCCACAATAAAGCCATTCATCCCACAGCTTAAGTAATATCCTTCATGCATGGTACACATATAGTACATAAATATACATATATATACATACATATGTACATATACCTATATGTATACATCTTCTCTTTCTCTATGTACCTAGGAAAAAAAATCACATATTCAAAGAGTCAGAGAAGTTAAAAGACCTCACTGGCCAAAAGAGAGACCTCAAGTCCAATCCATATTGGGAGAAAAAAAATATATCTCCACAATGTTCAGTGGTTGTCTACTCGTTGTTTGAAGTTACCTCCTAAAGCACAAAAGAAGCTCATCTGATTTTTGCACAGCTCTATTCATTACAAAGTTTTGCTTTGTCATCAAGCCAAAATTTGTCCCTAAGCAACTTCCACCCATGTTCCCGAGTTCTGCCCTCTCAGACTAAGTCTACTCTCTTTCCTCTATGATAGTTCTTCAAAACAACCACCTTTTCCCTTCTCATTTTCTTTTCTCTACATTAAAAATGCCCTGTTCCTTCAACCCATTTTCTTTGATTTAATAATCAAGAAACATTTAAGTATCTGCTATGTGCCAGGCATTGTGCCAAGGTGCTGGAGATACAAAAAGAGGCAAGAGACAACCCCTGTTTTCAAGAAGTTCACAATCTAATTAATGAGGGAGGCAACAAATATATACAAATATATACAACAATATATATTTACAAGATAAATAGGAAATAACTAACAAGAAAAAAAAACATTTAAATTAAGGGGGTTTGGGAAAGACTTCCTATAGAAGATAGAATTTTAACTAGGACTTAAAGGCAGCTTTGAAATTTTAAAAAATTTTGAAATTTTGAAAAATGAAGAGGCAGATCATTCCTCCTGGAGACAGTCAGAGAAAAACAGCCAGAGAAGGGGAAGATTATCTTGTTCTTGGACAGTGAAGAGGCCAGTGTCACAGAAATTGTCCATACATGTTTTGAAAAATAAAAAACCTTTAATAATTTTTTTTTAAAAGAAGAGCTTTGAATGCCAAACAGAGAATGTTTTACTGATCCTATATGTGAAAGAAAGCCACTGGAATTTATGCAGTAGAAATCTCTCTCATAGCTGCATGTAGAATAGAGTGGAATAGGGAGGGGTCTGAAACAAGCAGACCCAGCAGTAGTCTAATAAATAGTACAAGTGTGAGATGCTAAGGGCCTATACTAGGATGTTGGCAATATGGGAGGAAAGAAGGGGATGTATTCCAGAAATGTTGCAGAGTTGAAATCAACAGGACTTGAAAATAGAGTGGATGTCAAGTGAGAAATAATATGAAAAAATAATGAGGATGACTCCTAGATTGTGAACTTGGGAAGTGGGAAGATGGTGATTTCCTTTACAATATTAGAGAAAGGGGGCAAGGTTTAGGGGCAAAGATAATGAATTCTCTTTGGATAGTTTGAGTTTAAGATGTGTACTGTTCAAGATGTCTCATGAGCAATTGGAGACATTGGAGATGCAAGACTGGAGTCAATAGAGAGGCTGACAAGATAGATAGATTTGAGAACTGCCAGCATAGAAATGGTCATTAAATCTATGGGAGCTGACAAGGTCATAAAGTTAAGTAGTGCAGAAGAAGAAAAGAAAAGGGTCCAGGATAGAATTCGGTGAGACATCTATGGTTAGACAGTATAATCTGGAAGAAGGTCCACCAAGGAAAATTCAGGAGTTGTCATATAGGTAGAGGAGAAGCAGAAGAGAATGATTTCCCAAAAATCCTGGAGAAAAGCAAGTATCAAGTAAGAAAGTATAATCAATGTGCCAAAGACTGCAGAAAGATCCAGGAGCATGAGGATTGAGAAAAGCCACTGGATTTGGCACCTAAGAGATCACTGGTAACTTTGAAGAGAATAATTTTGATGCAATAATAAGGTCAGAAGCCAGATTATAGGGGATAAGGAAGTGAGAGTAGAGGAAGTGGAAGCATCTATAGCAGATGATTTTTTTTTCATGATATTTACTCACAAAAGGCAAAAGAAATATAGTACAATATCTAGCGGGGATGGAACAAGTGATGGGTTTGTTTTTGAGGATGGGGGAGAAATGGGCATGTTTGTAAGCAGTAGGGAATGAGCCAGAAGAGAGGGGAGAGGAGAAGAGGAGAGATAGACAGACAGACACAAAGACAGAGAGAGAAAGAGAGAGAGAGAGAGAGAGAGAGAGAGAGAGAGAGAGAGAGAGAAGGAGGAAGGGAAGGAGAGATTGAAAATAAGTAGAGGGGCAGTTAGTTGGTGCAGTGGATAGAGCACCAGCCCTGAAGTCAGGAGGACCTGAGTTCAAAAAAATCTGCCCTCAGACACTTAACACTTCCTAGCTATGTGAGGCAATTAATCCCAATTGCCTCAGCAAAAAAATAAAAGAGAGAGAGAAGAGAAGAGAAGAAGAAAAGAGGAGAGGAGAAGAGAGGAAAAGGAAAAGGAAAAGGGAAGGGAAGAGAAGGGAAGGGAAGAAAAGAAGTAGGGATGAGAGAGGGAGCAATCTGCTGGAGGAGACAGGATGGAGTGGGATTACTTGAGTAGACAAAAGGGCATGTCTTAGTAAGGAGCAAAGCCTTTCATCATGTGAGACAGGGGTGAAGGAGGAAATGATGGCATAATGCATATAAGTGATGTGAGATGTGGGCAAAGGGAAAAGAGGAAGTTCACAGTGAATGGCCTCAATTTTTTCTGAAAAATATGTTGCCCTCCTACACTCTCTTAAGTTTATCAGCATCCTTCCTAAACTGTAATTTCCAGAACAAAACAAAAACTCTAGATGTGGTCCAACTAAGACAAAGGAAAATGGTACTATCACCTCCTTATTCCTTGATATTTTTGCTCTCTTAAGATAGTCTATTGTATTCAGGGACAGGGAAAGAGAATAAGCAACCAATATCTGGCACGTAATGGCACTTAATATTTATTGATTTATTATAAAGTGCCTACTATCTGCAGGCACTGTGCTAAGTGATTTTTAAAATATTTAATTCTCAAAACAACCCTGGGAGGTAGATACTATTATGCTCATTTTTATTTTTAAGGAACTGAGGCAAAGAGAAGTTAAATTAAATGATTTGACCAGGGTCACATAACTAGTAAGTATCTAAAGCTAGATTTGAACTCATGAATCCTGACTCCAGGCACTGCACACAATGTACTGTGCCACCAGCTTCTTCCAGTTTAATAAAGCACCTAATAAGAAGCTATAATGTACCAGGTACTGTACTAGGTACTTCATATACAAAGATAAAATCAAGCCATCAGCAAGCAGTTATTAAGTGCCTAGTATACACCAGACACTGTCCTCAAGGAGTTCATGTTTTACTACAAGGAAAAGCAATATCAAACAGAGAATATAATGGGATTAATCAGGGAGGTTCCTCCCTCTAATAACTCACCCAAAGGAACCCAAATTTAAGATCCTATGGTCCCTCATCATGGACCATGTCCCTCTCTTGAAGAAGCGTAAGATCGTATTATCTTTCTAGACTTCCTTACCACAGCGCTGTCTCATCCTAAACTAGCTTGCAAACCACTAAAGATTAGAACAATTGATGTCATCTCATCAATACTTCTTCTATTTGTAGAGGCTTTTTCTTTTTATTTAAATGTGGAACACAATATATATCTCTATTAAATCTCTCTGAGTCAGTCCAAGTTTTAATCATGTTGAGTTTTCTTTATCCTGTGTCAGCTGTTTCTTCTGATTTAGTATCATCTGTAAATTTGATATGCATACTTAGCCATTCCTTGAGTCACATTATTGAGTAAAAAAAGTCAGACAACCAGTTCAAGTTATGGAGTATGCTACTGGAGACATCCTGGCAAAATGACATTCAACCATTAATGACTAGACACTCAATAAACAGTTTTTAATCCACTAAATTTTACTAAATTGTACAGTCTAGCCCATGCTTTTCCACATTTTCTATAAATGATAGCATAAGATTTTATCAAATGTTTTGTTATTTATGTCTCCATTATTCACCAAACTACCAGTTCAGTAACACTTTAAAAAAAAAAAAAAGAAAAGAAAGTTACTATGGTATGACCTGTTATTGATGAAGCCATGTAGACTTTATAATAATTCCTTTTCTGGATATTCACTAATTATCTCTTTGATGGTGTATTCTACAACCATTCCAAGAACTGAAGTCACATTTATTTGTCTTATTACAGTTCATAAATTCTGTTCTCTTCCCTTTTGGGGGACATCTGGGACATTTGCCTATTTCTGGGCCTACACTAGTTCACTTGCTCACCACAATTTTTCAAAGCTGCTCACAGTAGTCTGGCAATTATATAACAAAAATGATATCTAGGGTTCCACCACTGAGCAGGTAATGGCATTTACTCCTTGTACTACCAATAATGAAGAACTATTTCAGAATCATAGAAGCTCAGAGGAGAAAAAGAGCTTACAGAACATTTGGTCCAATTTGGATCTGAATAGGATTTCCTTCATCACTGAAAGGGGGTCATTCTGGGCTCTGCTTGAAGAAGGACCTCACTACACCTAAATATTTAGGCTAATTCTAATTTAGGCTAATTCTAATCACATCAAGTCTTCTCCAGAATACATATCATCCTTCAACCATTTTTCATAAGGTAGGAACTAATGTCTCTTTAACATACTGGTCACCCACTTGTGCATGCTCTCCAGCTTATTAATATATTCCCTAAAACCCAGTATCCCAAATTGAACACAATATTTAAGATTCAATCTAACCAGGCCAGAGTACAATAGAATCATTATGTCCCTAGTTCTAAATACTATGTCTCTCACAGAAGCCTAGGATAATATTGAAGGATTTTTTGTTTCTTTTGCTTTGTTTTTTTGACACACTTTTACCATACTATTTTCTTTACAATCCATCAAAACTCTTGTTTTATTTTTACTAGAACAATTATCTAACTACAATTCACTACCTCCTCCCATCACCACCACCATTCCTATACTGTTGGTGTTGATTTTTTAGCCTAAATATAAAGCTTTATATTTATTCTTATTAAATTGAGTCATATTACATTAAGCACACTGTCCTAGTCTATTAGGATCTTTCTGCATTCTGATTGTCATCCAACATGTTAGCTACCCTTCCGAATTTTAAGTCATCTACAAAATTGATAAGCCTGATATTTCTGCCTTTATCCAATTCATTGATTAAAAGGTTGACTATCATAAACATGTTTGAAACATTCTTCATGACCATCAATCTTTAAATCAGGGACAAAGCAAAAAGTGTTTTCTGGTACAGAAACCCCACCCAACCAACCTCTACTCCTATTTGGATGAATACAATTTAATAAAAAGAAAATGTAAATGAAAAGGAGATTGCCAGAAGAAAGAGCCAGGAGGTTGAAATGGATACTTATTATAGGATCAAAGAATTAGCACTGAAAAAGCCTTAGAGGCTGTCTAGACCAAATCTTTCATTTTAACTTTTAAAGTTTATTGTTATATTTTGTTTTTATATTACAAACATTTACATATAGTTTCCACTCCATGAAAGGCCTCTTGTAACAAAGCAAAACAGGTAAGTAAAAATGATAATATATGACCTCATCTGAAAATGTCTGCATTATTTCTCATCTATAGTACCCCCACTCCTTTCCCAGAACATTATTATTCTCCTCACCTTCCTCCAACTTATTAAACAAAAAGGGAAAAGAAAAAAAAATTTTCTTATAACAAATATATACAGTTAAGCAAAAGTTTCAACTAACATATATATGTATATATGTGTGCATACTTATAGCTATGATATACATATATGTAAAAACATACACAAATATACACACATCTCATTCTGTATTAAATTAATTACACCTCCGAAATAGCTTGTTTCATCATCAATTTGTTTTAATAATGTCGTTATTATATAAACTGTTCTCTTGGTTCTCTACTCATGTCATCCATCAGTTTATGAAAGTCCTCCAAATTGTTCATTTTTATAATGCTGATGTTATGCTATAAATTATTCTTATACTTCTCATTTCACATTGCAGTCCATATAAGGCTTTCCATATCTTTTTGAAATCATCTATTTCTTCTTCTCTTAGAGCACAATAGTACTCCTTCACATTTATATTACAATTCAATCATATCTCATTTGATGGGCATCCCTTTAGTTTCCAGTTTTTGGCCACCACAAAAAGAGCTACTATAAGTAATTTTGCATGTTAAGGACTCTTTCCTTTTTCTCTCCCACCTCTTTTAGGTATAGGTCTAGCTGAGTAGAAGAATTTATAGCATTTAATAACTTTTTTATGTATAATTGCAAATTGCTTTCCAAAATGGTTGTCTACTAACAATTTTCCCACAGCCCCTCCAACATTTACCACTTTCCTTTTTAGTCATCTTTGCCGCTCTAATAGGTATGATTTGGAACCTCAGAATTGCTTTAATTTGCATTTCTCTAATTAGAACTAATTTGGATAATTTTTTTCATTTAACTGTATATATCCTGAATTTCTTTATTTCAGAACTGTCTATTCATATCCTTAGACCATTTATCAGTTGGTACATAAGATATAAAAGGTCACATCATAAACAAATTAAAAAAATATGGAAATAATTACCCATAAAATCTATGGCTAGGAAAAAAATTTTATGATCATTAAGGAATAAAGGGGTCATTGAAGATGAAATATATAATTTAGGTTACATAAAATATAAATTTTTGCAAGAAGATATCTAATAAATCAAAGAATAAAGAGGAAATAACTGGGAGAAAAAAAATTTGCAGCAAGTTTCTCTGATAAAGGTCTAATTTCCAAGACATGTAAGGAACTGATTTAGATTTACCAAAAAAAAAAAAAAAAAAAAAAAAAAAAAAAGATTCAACTCCTTCATTTTCTGGCTGAGGACACTGAAGTCCAGAATTTTTTTCAGGGTCACTTAGGTCATAAAGATAAAAATTGAGAAGAGAACCAGATTCTGCCATTCTAAAGCTATTGTTTCTCCAATGCACCAAGTACATGAAAGCATTCCTACCTAAAGACATCAGCCACCTAGAATCCAACCCAGTGAGTTTCCACTGTCCCATGCTATCTCTACTTTCACATACTGTCTCTGTCACTGTCTGACAAAAATATTCCTCTGCCTTCCAAGTCTCTCCTAAGAAGGCTAAAGTTGGAAGGGAAGGTGCTGGATGCTATGATTTTTAGTAACCTGAGAATAAGACCTGAGTTGAGGAACCCATAGCCAAAATTGTTGCAAGGTATAAGAAGCTGATAGTTTTGGGCAAAGAAGAATGGCAGCCTAGGGAAGGGGAGGCAGAAAGATTCAAATAATCCATAGATGTTGATGATCTATTCATTATGAACCTTAACTAACATCAGCATCTGGGAGCCTGGCTTAGGCAGACAAAATTCTCATATAATGGCATTGAAAATCCAAGACTGAACTTAATATTCTCTGTTAAAAATAAAGCCCTCCTGGAGAACAATTTGAAACTAGGCCCAAAGAGTTGTAAAGCTGTGTATAACCTGCAAAATCACTGCTAGGTTTATATCCCAAAGAGATTTTTTTTTTTTTAAAGGAGAGGGAACAACCTATCTGTACAAAAATATTTATAGGAGCTCTTTTTGTGGTTAGTAAGCATTGGAAATTGAGGGTATGCCCGTCAATTAGAGAATGTCTAAACAATTTATGGTATATGATTATAATTTAATATTTTTTAGATATAAGAAATAATGAGCAATGAGATGGGATAGATACCCATCATTTAGAAAATAGCTAAATAAGTATGTGAATGTTATGGAATATTGTTGTTCTATAAGAAACGATCATCAGAATGATTTCAGAAAGGCTTGGAGAGATTTGCATGAACTGATACTAAGTGAAGTGAGTAGAACCAAGAGAACAGTAACAAGAAAATTATGTGATGATCAATTCTGAGGGATGTGGCTCTTTTCAACAACTGAATGTGGATCACCTTTTTGTTGTTGTTTGCTTGCTTTTTGTTTTCTTTCTCATTTTTTTCCCTTTTTGATTTGATTTTTCTTGTGCAGTATGATAATTGTAGAAATACATATAGAAGAATTGCACATGTTTAACATATATTGGATTACTTGTTGTCTAGAGGAGGAGTGGGGAGAAAAAAAGGAAAAAAAATGGAATACAAGGTTTTGCAAGGAATAATGTTGGAAACTGTATTTGAACATATTCTGAAAATAAAAAGCTATTTTTAAATTAAATTAAATTAAAAAGATGTTTATAACAATAAAAGATATGGATAGTATGAAAAAAATGAGCAATATGACTTCAGAAAAAAAAATTGAACTTACATCAATAGATGCAAAGTAAAGTGAACAGAATCACGAGAACATTGTACATAGTGACAATAACATTGAACAATAAAGAACTCTAGTTATTCTCTACTATACAATGATCCAAGACAATCCCAAAGGATGCATGATGAAAAATGCTATCCACTACTGGAGAAAGAACTGATGCTGTTTGAATACAGATAAAAGGATACTATTTTCAGCTTCTTTTTTTGTTTGAGTTTTTTAATACAAAATAACTAATATGAAAATGTTTTACACGATGGCACACCTATAAACTATATCAGATTGCCTACCATCTTGGGGAGGGGAGAGGAAAGAAAGAGAGAATATATATAATTTGAAACTCAAAACTTAAAAAAAATTTTAAATTGTTTTTTCAAAGAAAACAACTGTTTAAAAAGTAGAATTGATTAAATGGAAAAGAAGACACAAGAATCCACCTAAGAAAACAACTTCTTAAAAAAATACAATTAGCCAAATAGAAAAGAAAGTACAAAAAATTAGTTTTTACATGTAATTGGGGAAAAAAATAAAATGTTATTTTAAAAAATAACGCTTCCCATTTACTAAAGGAACTGTTGTGGATCTATTTTGTATAAAATTTAAATATTTAGGATCTCAACAAAACCCATCAGTCAACTCTGGCAAATTCCCACTAATCCTATTTATGTGACTTGGTTACCCACGTGGAAATTTATGATAGATGGAATTATCCCACAACTGATGTCCATGGATGACTCTTACCAAGTCCTGGATATGAAACAAAACAAAACCTTGCTTCAGTTTCTCCTTAGCCACAATTCCCTCTTCTTCCTGAAAGCCAGATAAGACTAGGGGGACATTAGTTACTTGACTAAAATTAGACCACAAAAGAGACTTTGTCACCTTTGGCCACCTGAGCTGCAGCACAAGGTAAAGGGAAGCTGGTGTGGCCACTCAGTCAATAAGCATGGAGTGTTTTCCATGTGCCAGACAAACCTGGGGCTAGGAAAACATGAATCCTGCCTTGGATATTCACTAGCCATGTAAACTTGGGCAAATCACTGAACTTCTGGATCTCCATCTTCTCATTTGTAAAAAAAGAAAGTTAGACTTATTGATGTCTAAGGTCCCTTCCAGATTTAAATCTCCGATGCAATGTATAATTGACCTAGTTGCAAAGAAAGGTCATTTACAGCTGTTCACATAATTTCCTCGGGTCCCACAATCGGAGAATACTAAGCCTTGTCCTTTAGAACATTCTGGTGCTCTACTCTGTCAGGCTGGAACACAGCGAGGGAAACTGAAATACCTCTCCCATTCCAGGTGAGAATCAAATGGAAAATGGAAGTCACTGTTTGGATTTTCACTTTACAGTCAACTTGGCTAAAACGCATCTATTCCAGATATAGCAGTGAGAGGCAGTAAAACTACAAGCCATGTTTCCTCTTCACCATTCCACCACCCCAAAACTATGGGGGTTTGAGGTATAAAAGGAAAATCTCCCCTCCCTACTCATACACTTAAAGAAACAGTGGCTCTTACTCCATGAGGAGCAAAGTCCTTCATCTCACAATGGAGAAAGCAACAGGTTTCAGAATCTGTCCCAATAAAATAAGGTGGAGCACCCCAATTCCAAAAAAAAAAAAGACCAGCTTCAGGAGCAATCTAAAAGCCCTAGAGAAACAATTTATAGTAGGATAGTTTTCTTAGTCTTTTAAACTGTGGCTGTAATAATGCTATTAATGCCAAATTTCCCATCTGATTCGGGAAATCAAGAGCTATTATTAAAGAAAGAAAAATAACTCCAAGCGTTACCACTATGCTCAGATTTAGAGGCTCTCAACTCCAGAAATCTGATGGACTTACCTCCTCTCAGCAGGGAAAATGGTAGACTACAGACCCATAATGGGGCAAGCATTGCTAAACATGGCCAGTGTGCTGGTTTGTTTTGTCTAACTATACCTTATTGTTATAAATTAGGGTTCTATTTAGAAGGCTATTGAAGAAGGGCATCAATGTGAAGTGACAGGGAAATTTTTTAAAGCATTAATAAAACATTGTTTTAAAAGAATTGGTTGGATTTCTCATGTTGGTCTGCCTAGATTCATTTTTCATCAAGCTAAATAAAAATTTACACTCCATTTCTCTCAACTGCCCATTCAGAAATTCAGAACTAGAAGGAGCTTAGAGTATATCAGATTCAGGGGCTTCATTTTACAAATGAGGAAACAGAGCCCCAAAGTTAAGATTGTTGCATAGGGTCACTCATAGGGATAGTAAATGACAGGTCTCCTGACTCCAGGCCCTGGACACTGTCCTTCCCTGCCTTCCATTTCTTCAGCCCTGGTTCCGATCTTTGCTTTCACCCAGTGGTATACCACAGGTACTCAATAAATGTTTACCTGAGGTCTACATACAGCAATTGAGTTCTGTATTAAGGCTGACATGTGAGAGATCTCAATGACCTTTCTAGAATACAATTGAGGAAACTGAGGGCAAGGGGAATTAAGTGAGTTGTCCAATGGCACACAGGTAGTCGATGTCTATTAGTGCTCAGGCCAGAATATCCCCCTCAGGATGCACCCTCACCTTGCAGCCAAGAACAAACCAAGAGCATTCAAAACCAAAACCTCTAAGAGACTTCCTGCTTAAGTTCGGCCTCTTCACCATGACACGAAGGTGACCTCAAGGCCATGCGAGCAGAGTGCAGGCTCCATGTGGGACCACCAAGCTGAAGATGTTACTATGGCAACAGCAGAATTGGGCCTATCACCTGAATACCAGCCCCAGATCAGTGCAAAGACACTTAGCACCAAGATGCCATAACAGTGACCCAAATAAGTCAGCTACATTAGGAAGCCAATTACCTGTCACCACACACAGTCCCTCCCCTATCCCTTCATCACTCTCCCCCCGCCCCCCAAATTACCATACATTTAAGATAAAAGACTTCTGCTTTTAAGATGTCTGGGACTACTCCAATGCCCCACAGATCAAGAGGAGAAACTAAATAAAAAGGAAGCCCTTAACACATAAAACACATTTAATAAAGGCCTATTGATTGACTGAATTCATCCCTTAAGATCTCATAGTTTATTAAACTAGTTCCTGTAGTACTACCACATGTCAGTAGGGCAGTTGAAAATGCAGCATCACCTGCTGGTCTGAATAGGAACTGAATCAATGATAAGAATAATACAATAGCCAGCATTTATAAAGTCCTTAAAAGGTTTGAAAAGCACTTAATAATCTAATTTTATCTCATTTGATCCTCATGACAGTTCTATGAAGTAGATGCTATTATTAACCCCATTTCACAAAAGAGGAAACTGAGGTCCATGGTAGGATTTGAGCCTGTGCTCTTACCACTAATCTCAACATCACATGATGACCTCTAAGGTCCCTCTCTCCTTTAACCTATAATCCTGTAATTCTACTGATGTGATAATGGGGCAGTCACTTAATCTCTCTTCCTGGAAGATAGACTAGAAGACCTCTAAGGACCTTCTGGTCATAAATCCATCATTTTATGAGTCACTGCTTTGTTTAATCAATTGAAATCCATTAATTCACGTTCTTAAAGAAAATGTGAATTGGCTATAACAACAAAACAGACTTCCCTTTCATCTGAAAAATATTCATAGACCCAAATTTCTCACCGCCTCCCATCCAGTGTTTTCCGTTTCCTGCATTAGATAGGGGTGTCCATTGAGTAGAGGTGTCTAAACTGACCCACCCTCCACCTTGGGACTCAGCTCCTGATGAGAAGCACCCAATAAAATACGAATAGATCTCCATTAGTAGACCAAAAGATGCATTCAGCAAGGTGAATTTCCTCCTCTGTTTGGACTCAGACCCAAACAGCAAAGAGCTCAGAAACTGTCTCCCAAAGCTGGTGGGACTTATTCCGAGGTGCCCCTTGACCTGCCTTCTGGGCAGATACTCACAGAACCCTTCGATCTTGTCAGCCGTCTTACTCCATGCCACCTGCCTGGTCTCTGTGATGACCTGGACCGTTCTCCTCTCAGGGTTAGATTTCTTAAGGCTAAACAGGGTCATGACAGTTCCCAATTCCAGGGTCCTCTTGATCTGACTCTTCTCATATTCAGGAAGACTCTCTAAGTTGATCTTGGTGGTCATTTTAAAATCAAACTCTTCAAAAGATGAGCAAAATGAGGAAAAAGGAAAACCAGGCTACTTTTCTGATGGGCTAGAAAAAGAAAAGAGCAAAGAGTTATCGGTCTATGACTTGTAAGTATCACTCTAAATTCTATAATTTTTCTCAAGATCAATTTTGTGAGAAATTAACAGGACAAAATGGGTTACCCTGATTTAAGGACAAGACTCTAAAGTTCATGTTTCACATTCACACCTGATTATTTCCAACACATTTAGATAACTCTCATCTGGACATAGTTATTTGTATGCCATTTCTCTTACTACATTATAATCTCCATGGGTACAGATACTCATCTTTTGTCTTTCTTTGAATCCACAGGGCTCAGCAGGCACTAAATAAATGCTTCCTAACTTGACTAATGAAAGGCCTCTCTGATAAAGAATCCTGAAATCCTTAGCAGAGTAACTAACCAATAAGACAGAAGGTACTTACACAATATATTGTAGGCTGGTTGAAGTAACATCAGTCCTCAATGAAAGATTTTCTTCTAACTTTGAATAAGCAAAGCAACCCCCTTAGCCACAAAATATTATAATCTAGCTGCCTCTTAGGACAACTATATGTTTATACAATGTAAGTACCTTCAGCAAGGAGGTCATTTCCCTGTTTGTTTTTGCATCCTCAATCTCTAGCACTGTGTCATACAGAAGGTATCTAATTAATGTTCATTAACTGATTATTTTTTTAAAATAGTTCCAAAAGCCTTCTCTACAGACACTAGACTACTTAAAGCACTAAGGCCTACAGGAAGGGTGGTGCTGGTTTCAGAAAGAAATAACATTATTTCATTATCACAAACACACAGAATGTGTTTGGGCATTAAGGCAGGCAACAATCCATTGCCATGGGAATTTCTCCTTTATTAATATATCTTTGTTTTAACTGTGAAAATAGCTTGACATAGTGGAAAGAGAACAGATCTCAGAGTCAGCAAGACCTGCCTCTGATGTAATACTGACTTTGCGGTCCCAGGGTAATCGCTAAACCTCTCAGTGATCCCAAGAAAGTCTCTCTATTTAGAGAGTATAAATTGCAAAAGAGCTGCCCATCTGTATTGGTAAAGAGTTTCCTCCTCTGGGAGTTCCCCTATACCAATAAAATCATTTGACCCACGAGAATCAGTAAACAATCTCCTCAGAGACTAAATCGATGTCAAAGTTTTAAAATATATTCTTCCTCCTCAAATTACTGTATAGATATGTCTGTTAACTTAGGGTGGCTCCCCAGTAGAATATAAATTCCTTAGAGACAAGAACAGTTTTTTTTCTATTTTGTATCTTCAACACCTAGTTCAGTGCCTGACACACTGTGGCAGCCAATAAGTGTTTGTTAGTTGACTGGTGCATTAATTAATTGGATTGGCTACTTATCTTTCTTTTGAGCAATTTTTTTCAGGCCTCAAAGAAGCCAGCTGGGGATTAAAGCTGGTCTCAAAGCTAAGAAGTCTTTGGGTTCAAATGCTACCTCCTAAACATACTTCACAGGGTAGTAAGTCACTTAAACTCAGTGCCCTGGCTCAGGCCTTCTTAAATTTTTTTCTGCTCAAGATCTCTTTTCACCTGAGAAGTTTTTTCATGATCCCAGGTATATAGGTATAAAACAGATGAAGCATTTCCGGATAAACTGTCATTTTGTGACCCCCACAGTTAGATATAAGACCCATATAGGATTACGATCCCAGATTTAAGAAGCTTTGTTCTAGCCAATTCAAATTTCAGAGAAAGAAGTGGCCTGAATTAGGAGAGGGAGTTCCAACTTAAGAGTTACTTTACTAATGAAATCAGAGGTACAATCTCTGGAGTTCCCCGTGTCAATTAAATCACAGGTGCATAGGGTAAATAATGACCCTATTATCTTTTTTTTTTTTTTTTAAAGAAAGAAAATTTATTTATTTGAGTGCCTTTTCCTCTTAGTGGGACATTCTTCTTCTTCTTTTTTTTTTTAAATTTAATAGCCTTTTATTTACAGGTTATATGTATGGGTAATTTTACAGCATTAATAATTGCCAAACCTCTTGTTCCAATTTTTCACCTCTTACCCCCCCACCCCCTCCCCCAGATGGCAGGATGACCAGTACATGTTAAATATATTAAAATATAAATTAGATACACAATAAGTATACATGACCAAACTGTTATTTTGCTGTACAAAAAGAATCAGACTCTGAAATATTGTACAATTAGCTTGTGAAGGAAATAAAAAATGCAGGTGGGCAAAAATATAGGGATTGGGAATTCAATGTAATGGTTTTTAGTAATAACCTTATTATCTTCCTCAGTTTACTGAAATGCTCTGGAGCCAGCTCTAACCCATTTTCTTACTAGAGCTAATTGTAAATTTAGCAAAATATTAGAGGAAACATTAACACTTCAGAAATCTGCCACAAACAAGGCTCTATTTATTGTTTTGCTAATTGTCTATACTGGAGAAAGCATACATAATGCAAATTAAATTTAAAAGTATGCATGTATGCATCCACCCCAGAATCCAACCCAATTGTTAAACATTTACCAGCACCAGCTAATCAGTTCTTCAGCATAGTAGTATTCCATCACAATCTACACTATAACTTTTTTAGCCATTTCATTATTAATGGGCAGTCCCTCAGTTTCCAATTCTTTGCCACCAAAAAGGGAGGTGCTATAAATATTTTAGAGCATACAGGCTCTTTTCCTTTTTCCCTGATCCTTGGGAAACAGACCATGTAGTAGTATTGCTGCATCAAGGATATACACTTAAGTGTGTTTCTTCCCTTCTTTGGATCATAGTTTTCTCATCTGAAAAATGACAGGCTTGAACTAGATGACCTCTGGCTCTCCCAGCTCTGCATTGATGATTCTACAATTCTCATTTTGTTGATGAGGAAACTGAAAAGCAGAAGTATTACGTGTCTTAAGGTCATATAGCTTTGGAAGGGCCAAGATCGTGACAAATCTGACTTGTAGAACAATGCTGTATCCCCACTATTCTGTGCTGCCTCTCATCTTCTAAATAAACCCAACAGACATAAAACACAAGAAATAAAACATAAAACTAAGGAATCCCCATAGATAGATTGATAGATAGATATGGAAGAAACAGTAAGATTTTCTAGTTGTTTAATACCTTATACTTTAATATTGGAAGTTGTTTTTGAAGCACAAAAAATGAAAAAAATTCTCTTGATCTCCCACTCCATTCCCACTGAAAACTGTTGCAAACATCTTGAAGAACAATATGCAGTAAGACTTTCAACAATTCCAAAATGGCTTGAAATGCCCCCTGGTCAAGAATAATTGAATGAACCTAGCTATACAAAAATAGTCAGATCTACTCCATTTGAAATTTAAAAAAAAAAAAATCTTCAATAATCTCTATGTCTTTATGACTAAAAATTGAAAAATAAATGACTGGATCAATTATGATATATTGATATAATGGAACATTACCCTCAAAATGAAATGTCCTAACAACAATTTAGAATTTTCCTTCATGATGCAGATTATAACCTAGCCATGCCTTCCTTTCCCATTCTATGTAACTTTTGTCGATCTCCTCTTAGAATTTCATCAAAGAGCATCCATCTAAAGTGCCAGAGGCCTTAGCAGAATATTATTCTGCCATCAAAAATGATGAATATGAATCATATAAGGAAATATGGAAAGAATTTCTCCCCTCTCCCCATTGACTACAAGTGACAAGCAGAGACAGTGGCAAGACAGTAAAGGTCTATACAGACCAGGAGTCTTTGGAACAAAAGCAGTTTCCTCCCTTATTTATTACACTTTATTAAAGATTTATTAAAGATATTAAAGATAGTCCGATTTTGTGTTTATTCATTTGCTTATAACATCAAGAAAGGGGGGGGGGGGAAACCTTTTACAGAGATTTCAGGCCATAGTAAAGAAGAATCATAGGAGCTCAGTATTCTGGTCTAATTATTTCTTCACAGCCACAGCAGAGTGAGGAGAGCTGTAGACACTGATCTACAGTTCCTGTTCCTGATCAAAGTACTCCAGGAGGCAGCAGCCCCAGACTCTACAAGCTGTACTTTCCATTCTATCCATGGCCTCGACTTTGCAACTAAACTTTGTATCTCCCCAGTGCCTAGGGCGATGCTCCACACACAGTACCTCTTGCACAAATAAATTTGTTTAATTGGATTATTTCATATTCCAGAACTCATGACACTTACTACAAAAAGCCCTTGTTGTGATACAAAAAGAGGGGCCCACATATTATAAAGAAACTTGAAGGAGAGAAGGACTCAGTACCGGCAGATGCCAGACACTATTTATGAGGGGTGGGGGTAGCCCAGTACTGTGCATCTTAGAATCAGGTTTAAAGGAGAGGAAGACCACAATTTGGACGCACAAAAATGAGAAAAGTGAGTAGGAATCATCAAAAGAGAAGTGGAAGAAAGGGGGAGAAACACACGGTGAAAAGTCTGGCTCAGCAGGGTTCACTACATACGGATTTAGGAGGGACTGGTGTTTGGGGGGCTCCCCTGGAGGGGGCGAGCTCCCGGGAGGAGGTTGGGAGATTCTGAGGCAGGAGGTTCGAGGTGTAGAAGGTGAGTGTGTGCGCGCGCGTGTGTGTAAGAGAGTGAGACAGACAGAAAGACAGAGACAGAGGGACCGAGAGGGAGTGATTCTTGCGCCCTGACGCGGATCTCGGAAGTCAGACACGAGGGGCGCGAGCTGTCGGAACTTCAGTCCCACCGCACGCAGCAGCACCTCGCAGCAGGACAGACAAAGACGAGCACAGTTGGCCAGCAGCACCCAACCCACAGCTGCACAGCTTCCTTCCCCTCTTTTGCGAAATGCAAGTAGCGCCTCAACAGTGCGGGCGCGCCCCCTTCCCCCAAACTGCAGCCCCTAGAGGTAGTGACTGCTCCGCAGGGGTGCCCAGGACGCAGCTATACCCGAGCTACTCTAACTGCCGGACGGTAAAGCGAGAGCGAGCAGATGGAGAGTGGATGTTTCCCTGAAGCAGACACACGCACTAGGGGCGGGGAGATGGAGAGGGAACCAGACGGGCAGCCCCAAGTGCAGCACCCCCTAACTCAGCTTTGATGCTTAGCGGGGAAGGAGTCAGTTTCCTTCTGCAACTCCCCACCCTCCACACATACACTTATGTTATGCGTTCATAACATTCTCTACCGGCACCCGAGTAGCTCTCTCGCCGCTAAACCCAACCCCTCCCCAGAGGCAAACGCCAAATTCACCCACCTGCGGCCAGGGTGCCCTGCTCCCGGGCAGGAGTGCAGGGTGATTGCCACAGCTGGGACGGCCAGCCTGCCCTCCCGGGACTCCCTCCGGGGCCCCCGCACCTCGGGATTATTGCTGCTGCTACCGCCCCTTTCCCAGTGGGTCTCCAGGACGCTCCGGCTCCTGCCGCAGCCACAGCCGCTTCCTCACTCAAGAACTTGAACTTCTGCTTCTGCCTGTGTGGCTCGCAGCTCGCCCCTCCACGTGACCCACCCGCCTCCTCGCAGGCCGGCCTTGCCCGGGCCCTTGTCCCTGCCTCCCCTGGGACCCGCCCGCTCGCCCTCCCTCCAGCCCGGGGCGCGGTGCTCAGTGGTGTAGGCTGCTGCTGAAGTTTCCGGGCACAGCAGCCTTGAATTGGGGCCAAGCAGAGCCAAAATAACCCCTCAGCCGCACGCTCTGGGTTCTCCTTGGCATCCTACCCATTCCCCCACCCACCCCCCCAAAAAAGTTCCTCTTTTATGGTTACTAATGTTTCTGCAAAACAGATCCTGGGCGCCAGTGGCTCAGGTCTAACCACATCTTTCCCCTTCACAGCAACAGCGGCTCCTTATCGCCTCCAGGATCAAATATAAAATACTCTGGCTTCCAAAGCTCTGGGTGGCCGGTTGGTTTCACCCCACCTGAGCCTTTCTAGTCTTCTTCCACCTTAACTCCCTCTATGAACTCACCAGGCAATGACGCTGGCCTCCTCGCTGTTCTGCGGTCAGGATGTCCAGGCTGCGCTTTTTCACTGCCTGGAACTCTCTCCCTTCTCACCTCGACCTCCTAATTTGTTTGGCTTCCTTGAACCTCAGCTCAAGACGCATCTTCGGCAAGAAACCTTGCCCAATCCTCATCTCAGCGTTTTCGCTCTGAGACCATCCCCAGCCCCACTTATCCTACAATTTGTTTACACGTAGTTGTCTGTCTGTTGTTTCTCCCATTATACAAACTGCATGAAGGCAGGGACCTTCTGTTTTGTTGTCTTTCTTTGCACCTCTTGCTTAACACAGTTCCTTGTCAAACTTCTTAGATGCTCTCACATTGCCATCTAACGATCCTAGACACTGGCCAACTCTATTATGAAGACATAGATAAGTGAAAGTAATTTGGCCAACTTCTACTGCCATTCAGCGTACTAATAAACTTAACCAAAATTCAGCCGAATATAAAAACAAGTATAGTCCCAACACTGTGCTAATTCACAGTCAAAATATTCAAAGTCGTAAGGACCCTCTAGTGTCTAGGTCAATTCCCTTCTTAGTGGGTCCCTTAAGAGACAGAGTGGCCCTTTAAAGACATCTGGATTTAGAGGCCCAAGATTCTAATTCAAATCTCCCCTTTTACTACAGCTGGTAACCACAGTAACTACAGCTTTGGATTTGAAGTCAGAAAGATGGGTTCAAATAGGGGCAGTTAGGTAGCACAGAGTATAGAGCACCAGCCCTGAAGTCAGGAAGACCTGAGTTCAAATTTGACCTATCTGTGTGACGCTGGGCAAGTCATTTAACCCCAATTGTCTCAGCAAAGAAAAAAAAATTGTTAGAAAGATGGGTTCAAATCCTTGTCTGCACATTTAGCTGAGTAGCTAGGTTCAACTCCAGTAAAGTGGGGAGATTTTTTATAACTGAAATGAAGATCTGGATTCAAATGCTGCTTATTTAGTACTTGTGGGATTTTAAGGAAGTCGTGCTACCTCCTCTGGGCTTCAAACTCCTGAACTATAAAATGGGGGTGCTGAACCAGATCGTTTGTTGGAGATCCCATCCAGTCTAAATTGATGAAACAACAGCTTAACCCCTCAGTTTCTTTATCTATAAAATTAGGATTGAAAAATCTCAGAATTTTAGGATTAGAAGGAAATTTAGAAGCCATCTAACCCAACACACATTTGAAAAATAAATTTCCCTACAGCATTTCTAATGAGTTATTTATCCAGCCTGTTTTTGAAGACCTCCAATAAAGAAGAACCCACTACCTTTGGAGGTAGCCATTCTACTTAGGGATAACAGTGATGATTATATTATCAAAGCATAATCATGCTTCCATAACAATTCCCTCTTAAGGTTATTTGGAGGCACCAATAAGATCATATATGTAGATCTTTTGCAAGCCTTCAAGCAGTATATAAATGTCAATTGATATAATTAGGATTACTTATGTAACTGTGTTCCTCATCTTTACAAGAGAGTATTGGACTAAATTAAATAACTCTAACTTTAAACCTTGTAATGATCTTCTCTTTCTTCTGGAAGACAGAGAACTCTAAACATGTGTGACACCAAAATTTCAAAATGATCTTAAAACCCAGTTCCTTTCTTTCTCTCCTTCTCTGTCTGTATGTCTGTTTGTCTCTCTGTCTCTACGTCTGTCTATCTGTCTGTCTGTCTGTCTGTCTCTCTCTTTCTCTCTTCATCTTCACACATTCTCCTCTCCCCCCCACCCCCTTTATGGATAGGAGTCTTGGGAAAGTCCAAAAATTACAACTACACACTAAGACAAAAAAAAAAAAATTTCTTGCATTTTGACTTTACATGACATCTTTCAAAGACTCAGGGCTTTCTGGAGTACCTCCTTTAGTCCCTGGGGGATGTCACAGCTGCAGGACTGGGAGGCTGAGTTGAGAGGAATGGAAAGACGGTGAGAAAATAAGAAAAAAAGTGATTAGAGATCATTTGCCTAGAAACTTTCAAAAGTGTCTTAGCACAATCAGATACAGCATAAAGGAACAGCTAAACTTTGGACTTCATTAGAGCCTGTCCCTAAAAGAAACAAAGGAGAGCTAGGCAACTCCAAAAATTCTGAATCTATACTTATGATTCTCTAGAAGGAAGATTATCTTCTAGTTTAGAGATAGAGAAGGCTGGACAATAAAATTCAAACCAAAATCATAGACCGGAGTATTCTGGATTCTAAGCTGGATCTTAGAGAAGAGGGCTGACTAGAGGACACTGTCTCTGAGTAGTCCTGATAGCCCCATGCCATTTGGTGGGATAGAGATAGGGAAGAACAGCTGAGAGGATGAGGAGGCATTTTTTGAGAGTGATATTCACTCAGCAGATGACATAGGCACATACCAAAAACAGAGTCAAGAAATCAGTCTCTTTAAGCTGTATCTTCTTTAAGGTGACACCTTGGTTTCCTGTGATTTTTTTCAGGGGGAGTTTGGTATAGGGAACTTTCTACCAGTTCAAACCAGCAAATGTTCTGCAAATTACCCACCTTAGAGACTGCCTAGAACAAAATTATGTGACTTGTTCTAGGTGCCTACAACAAAATTACATGACTTGTTCTAGGTTCCATACCCAAGAAGAGTCAAAAGTGAGATTTTTAAAAAACTCCTGATTCCAAGGTCAAAGTGAGCCCTCTGGTGTTCTGGTATTCAAAAAGGAAGAATAGAGGGCTGGATTTGAAATCAAAAAGACCAAGGTTCAAATTCCCCTTTGACAGAAACTGACTGTAAGATCTTGGGCAAGTCACTTAACATTTCAGTGTCTCAAGAAATGTTTTTAAGTAATTAAATATAATAGTTGCAGTGCAAGTGACTATTTACATTGGTAAAGGAAGTTTCCTCTCCAGGAGTTCCTAGTTCCAATGAAAATCCCTAGATCCAGTATGACAGATGGATAGATAGATATAATATATACAATTAATACATATATGCATATGCATATACACATGTATATGTGTATATAAATATGTTATACATAACACACATATAAAACATAAGTATATATATAAACAAAATCTCCCAAATACATTCATTCAGTGCACACCCAACAACCTTTACCACAGCACTGTTCTCACATGGGAAGTTCCCAGATGTCTAATTCTATGGCATAGGATTCTGGTACAATCCTCCCAGAAGTGGAATGGGTTACCTTCAGAAATGGGGAATTACCCTCCATCAGCTTCTGTTTGAAGAGGTCTTCAAAAAGAAAACGAATGACCACTTGTCTATTCACCTGGGCTGTACCTGATGGCCAATCAGTTTCCTTCCAACTCTCAATTTCTGTAAGTTTTAACTCAATAGTCATGTGAGTACATACACCTGTGGTTGTTCATTCAGTTGTGCCCAATTCTTTATAACCCTGTGGACCATAGCACACTGATACCATCCATGAGTTATATTTTTATTTGTTTGGTTTTGTTGTTTGTTTCTTTGTTTTGGCAAAGATACTAAGGTGGTTTGCCATTCTTTCTCCAGTGGATTAAGGCAACCACAAGTGAAGGACAAACAACAACAATAGCCGAGTGGACAGATGGATGACTCTGGCAAATACCAGTTGTCTGACTATTTAACCTCTTAATGATCCAAATCTCTAATACTTTAATACACAAGTCCCTGATCAGCATTGACAGCAGATCATAACCTTATATATTTACTATGCTTTGATGGCAATGGTGATAGTGCCCAAAAAGAAGTCACCCAGTCTAGGTCTAGAGTTCTAGTCTCACTTTTTAAATAATAAATCTCAGGTCAGTCCCTGGAAAGCTATAAGAGTCAAGAGACCTGCGTTTGAATCCCAATTCCAACTTATACTAGTTGTGAGACTTTAGGCAAACTTATTTCTCTTCCTAAACTTTAATTTCCTCATCTATAAAACAAGGAAAGTAATATGCAATTTCTACATTGCAATATTACTGTGAGGAAAGTGTAGGGCTGCTAGAAACACATGAGCTTGGGAGAATGTGGTAGAGAAAGAAGAGTCCTTCAGTGGAGATGGGGATATTGAGTTCAGATCCCAACATTGACATTTAGCATCTATGAGCCTTTTACCTCATATCTCTAGTACCTATGTTACAATAGTGTTGTAAGGATCAGATGAGATGTTTATAAAATGTTTTGTAAATTTAAAGCAAATTTAAATATTAATTACTAATCACACAGATTTAAAGCTGGAAAGGCCTAGATTAATTAGATGGCAGGCAGCTAAGTGGTCCAGTGGATCAAATGCTAGGTCTGAAGTTAGGAAGACTCCAGCTTCAGGCACTTCCTAGCTATGGGACAAATCATTTAACCCTATTTACCAGAGTTCCTCATCTCTGAAATGAATAGAAGACAGAAATGGTAAACCAGTCCAGTATCTTTGCCAAGAAAACACCAAAAGAGGTCATGAAGATTTGGATATAACTGAAAATGATTGAACAACAACAGCAAAATAGTAGTATAATCTACCCCCTTTTAGACACAGGAGAGTAAAGGAATAGCACTTAGCCAGACTTTCTTCCATTCTCCCCAAAGACAGAAATCTCAGTATCCCCTGGAGATGGGATAGGCCAGATCCAGATCAAATATCTATCTGTGCTCTACTCAAGCTAGCCATTGAATTAGCTATCATCTATCTTTCCACATTACATTGATAATATAGTAATACTAATGATTGCACCTCTGACTAACAATAGTAGCCTGGATGAATAAAGGTAGTAAAGAGAACCCTTACATGTCTTATTCCAGAATTCCTTACTGTATCATTGTCTTCCTCTTTCCTTCTTCTACAAAACAACCTAGGCAGTAAGCTAGGCAGTAAGGCCTGCTAGGAGAAGGGAGACGCTCTGAGGATCCTGAGCCCAGTTTCTGCAATGGGATTTGTGTTGAAAGGAGATCACATGTGAGAGAGCCAGGACTGAACTGAAATCACTATATGAATAAAGGCAGAGGTAATCCAAGTATGAGGTGTGATAGATAGAGGTAGAATACAGGAATTCTAATCCTAGAAAAGGAAATGTTCTTTCTAAGTTTTGAGTCACTGGTATTTTACTAAACAGCCATTTATGGGACTGTAGTCTATAAACAAAAGTACCTATCAGCATCAGCCATTTTCTCCTTCAGAGATACTCTAAAGGTCACCACTATTGGCATTATAAACAATGTCTCTATTGATGGAATCATACAGGTACTAGTAATAGCAAATGGTTTAGGATACACCTGTACAACCCAGATTTTCATATTAAAACAAAACAAAACAAGATAACTGCAAACACACAACAAACTCTTATCCGATGACCTTGGCCAGTCAAATTGAAGCTCTCACTTTCCTAATCCTCTACATCATTGACTCAGTAAAAACCTGAATACAGTAGATCTTGAAGTTCCCTAGCCCTAAAATCTTACATTTACCTGAATATAGCTTTTCTTGGACAATCTTAAATACCTGTATTAAAAGTTACACAAACTGGATCACCCAAGGCTCAAAGCTCAGCTTTCATTTTCCAAATTTGTCTAGAAAGAAAAGGTTCATTTTGCTCCAAGTTAGGCTTGGATTTTAAGGTCAGATCAGCTTAGAGTTTTCCAGATATTTTCACAGGTAAAGATTTTGAGAGGTACCCACTCTCAAAATTAAATTAATCTCTGCTTTCCTTCAAGGTTCAACTCCTCACAAAAAGACCTTTCCTGATCCATACATATACTCTTCTCCCAAACTGATGGGATATATTTTGCATTAATGTGTACATACTTGTTGTATCCTCCCGATTGCTAAAATTTACATTTCTTGGAGATCAAGAACCATTTCAGTTTTGCCTTGGGGAATGGATTTACCAAACATTTTTAGAGAGCCTAATATGTAAGAACAGCTAAATATGGAATCAGGAATACTTAACTTCTTGAGTTCATAACTGGCCTCAATCAAGTTCCTGTGTGACTCTGTGTTGGTGTTTCTTTTCCAAAAAACAGCAAGGTAATAAAAGCTCTGAACTTTTATTGTGTCCTTCAATATAGCCGGGTTAGCTCAGAGACCTATCTCTCTGCTTGGTTCTAAGAGCTCCGCCCGAATGTCTCCAAATCCAAAGGTTTGTCCTTCCAACTCCAGCCAGCACCAAGGTAGAAGATAGGATGAATCTCTCTTGCCTCGAAGATAGGGCTTGTGGGCTTCCTCCCAGAGTGCTCCTCTCGGACCCCAGTCAATGTTCCCAAGAAAACTCTCTCTCAAGCTCTAAGAGCTTCCTGTTTATATATGATCTCCCAAAGGTTAACTCCTCCTTCTGGAGAGAGAGGGATTCTTTGTTATCTCCTAGAGTGCTCTCTGGCCCTAAGGGAGGTGTGAATTGGGATATCTCATACTAATCCCTGAAATCTCCCAAACCTGTGAACTCCATTGAGTACTTAGATACTTCAGTTGTACTTAGTACCTTGTTTCAAGTTCTGGCCCAAAATATCTCCTTCTAAGATCAAATCAGTCATATTGAACCATGCCAAATTAGATAATTATTGTCTCTATCAATTCCAATGTCTTAACACTTTGTAAAGATTCCAACAACTCTGGTCACCTAACTCTGCTTCAGTTTTCCCATCTGTAAAATGAGCTGGAGAAGGAAATGACAAATCATTCTAATATATTTGTCAAGAAAACCCCAAATAAGATTACAAAGTGGGGCACAATAAAAACAACTGAACAAAAATAATACATAAAGGCTGTGCCAGGCACTATTGAGAACAAAAAGAACTATTAAACATAGAATACTCAAGGAAGTTGGCATAGGTGACATGACATACACACATAGCTGTAATATAAAATAGAAAGAGATAAATGACATGAGAGGTCAAAATATTCTTGAAAGAGGATGAAAAATTAAAGAGGTACCACAAAGGAGCAAAATTTTCTCTAATTTCAAAAAAGGAAGGGAAAAAACCAAGAGTCTATAAAAGGAAGCTGACTTTTATTCCTGAAAAATTTTAGGCTGGATCATTAAAGAGATGGTCAATGGACATCTAGAAAAGGTAGGAACAATTACAAAGAGCCAATCTTGTTTTATCAGAAAGAAGTCATGCTAGAATAATGTTGGATCTTCTCTCTTTTTTTGACAGAAATACCAACCCAAGAAGATCAGGGGAATAGTGTACCTGGGGAGATTATCATATTTAGACTAATTGATTACAATCTTTTGATTCTGACTGGAATTCTTATGTTATTAAGTGTCTATTCCTAGTTTACAATTTTTTTTTCCCTTTAAAGTAGAGGTTATGGGGTTTGGCAATCTCATTTCAGCATGTGCTAATTTAGGGGTTTCTTATTGAATAAGTAATTTTTACAGGAATAAGTAACTGATACACCCACTGTAATCTTTCCTTGTCAGATCTGATCTGGAGAATTGTGTTCTGTTCCAAATACCATGGTTTAAGAGGGATAATGATAAATTAAACAGTATTCAGAGATTGACAAATATTGTGGTAAATGGTCTTGAATCAATGGCATATAAAAAATCCATTAAAGATACAAAGCATTTTAGCCTAGAGAAGAAGAAACTCCAGGGGAAGGTGATAGTTACTTTCAAATATTTGCAAGGATATCATGTGGAGGAAGGATTAATAGTAATAATTTGTAAGATATTTAGAGTACTAGTTTTAATTTATAGAATAAAAGCTATTTGTTAATTGAAAAAATGGTCAAAAGATATGAAGAAGCAATGTCCAGAGGAAGAAATCCAAGTTATCAATAGTCACATGAAAAAATGCTACAAATCACTTGTAATTATAGAAATGTAAGTTAAAGAAACTCTGAGGTTCTAGCTCATATCCATCTGATCAGCAACATTGACCAAAAAATGGAAAATGAGAAACATTGGCAGTTCTACGGGGAAAATTTCCTTTAGGCACTGAATTGTCATTCAAAAAAGCAAATTTAGAACTCTGGCCAAAAAATTCCAAAATTGTGTCTTGCTTTTGTCTTGTCACTGGACAAGACTGGAGGAGAGAGTGAGGTTGACAACTTTGCATGGCTCTGACCCACTTAAATCCAATTCAGGAATAAGTCAAGACATCATTCTCCAAATGTCATTGATTCTCTTAGAGAACAAAGGACAAACATTTCCAAACTCTATAAACTCTTTGACTTAGTGATATTATTACTATACATATAGTTCAATATCAAAGGAAAAGGGAAAAAAATTATATACACAAAAATATCCATAGCAATTTTTTTCATTGTAGCATAGTACTGGAAACTAATAGGGACTGATTAGGAAATAGCTGAACAAGTTATGATAAATAAGTGCAATAGAACAAAGATGTCAAATACATCACTTAATTCAGGCTGAACCAGATTAAAATGCGATTGGAAAATATTTTTAAAATAAATAAAAATATAATAAAAGACAGTTCAGTCAATATATGGCCTACAGGAATCCTTACTTATTAGTTAGTGGGTCCCATTTCTATTAGAGTTTAAAACTGCTGTAATAGAAGAATATTGTCTTGTAAGAAATGTTACAAGGAATGGATTCAGATAAACCCAGGAAGACTTGTATGAAAGTGATGCAGAGTGAAATAAATAGAAACATTTTTACAATAACAACATTGTAAAGACAAACAATTTTAAAAGATTTAAGATCTCTGATCAATGCAATAACCAACAATTATTCCAGCAGACCCAAAAAGATACATACTATCCGATTTCTGTCAGATGGATTCAGGATACAGATTGAGACTTTTTTTTTTTTTTTTGACATGGCCAATGTGGTAATTAGTTTTGTTTGACTATGCATGTTTATTACAGAAGTTTGTTTTCCCATGGGGAGGAGAGAGCTAGGAACGAAAATAGATTTTTGTAAATTGGAAAATAATAAAATTAAAATTTTTTTAAAAGTTTTTTTAAAAAAAGTAGTTCAGTAAAACTAACAAACACATCTGTGGTTGAAGTGACATCTGTTTCATATATGCTGGTCTTTTAAGGGGATAAGGAGGCAGTTTTACTTCCTTGCTCCTTGAGGCAAAAAAAGGCTCAATCCCGGAAGATTTGAAGCCCAAACTTTGCCTCTCTTTCTAACCTCAGGGAAATGTTTTTCCTGGGTGTTTTCTGTACTAATTTCCAGGAGGAAAGCTTCTCCTGGAGAGGGGAGGAGCAGAGAGAGAGAGAGAGAGAGAGAGAGAGAGAGGAAAGAAGGAGGAGGAGGAGGAGGAAGAGAGGGAGGGAGAGAGGGAGGTAGGGACAGACCTTAGTATTCTTTTAAAAGGGCAACTACATGGCATAGCAGATAGAGTGCTCAGCTCAGAGTTCAGAAGACTCATCTTCCTGAATTCAAATCCTGCCTCAAACATTTCCTAGCTATGTCATTCTGGGCAAGTCACTTAACCTTGTTTGCCTTAGGTTCCTCATATGTAAAATGAGCTGGAGAAAAAAAATGGCAAACTATTCTATTATCTTTGCCAAGAGAAAAACAAAATGGGGTCACAAAGAGTCGAATGTCACTGAAAAATGACTGAAATCCTTTTCAGTTTTTTTTAAATTTTTATTTATTTGAGGGATCTGTGTGTGAATGCTGTTCTGCCCATATAAATTGTGAGTGTCCACTTGGGTTTTATAGATGTGACTCACATTGAGGCAAGAACAGCTATCTCTACAGTTCTCTCTCAACCCTTCTCCAAGAATTTGAGTCTTTGATTCCTGCCAGAATGGAAAGTAAGAGATTGTTGCTTTCTCAGAGAAAGTATGGACATATCCATCTGCTCCCTTAAATATTGTTAGTCTACAGGAAGTGATTTTTAGGTTCAAACTGTACTCCTGATCATTATCTCTTAGAGGAGGGTCCTAAATTATATATCCAAGGCTTGACATTTGAGAGAAATTATTATTACTAACTAATTATGTCTCTTGAACTTTTAAACATCACACCACAATATGCCAGTTCTCTAATGAACACACAGGACAAATAAATCCACGTATCCAAATCAATAATAAAATAGAAAAATTTTAAAGTATATATCCGAGAGAATGTATTGAACAATGCACAGAATGAATGAGTTTGACTATGAAAAATGAAATAAGTCAACTAAGAGAGTTCTTCATATTTCTCCCAAGAGGAAATTTCTTCAAGTTTCTAGTATAGTAAGCTAGGAATAGGGATATAATTGAAGTGCCTGCTCTTTGACATGTCAGCTTATTCCCACAGTCTATCTCCTTTCAAGGACCTAAGGAGAGTCTAAAAAGATATGATTTCTCTCTTGAAACTAGACAAAAGAGATTCTCTCTTTTCTCAAACTCTTACCAACTCTGTTCTTCACACAAATAGGGAACATTAAATAACCAATCTCTACCAACAAAGAGACTATTGTGCAATCCTTAGACCAATAGTTATACTTAGTAAAGTTGATTTTATGTTTTATGGTCCTTAAATTCTCATATATTTTAAATTTTGAACCTGCTTAATTCTTGCCCTATAATATCATAATATGCATATCCCTAGTTCCCATTTCTGCAATAGTAATAGCAGTAGTAGGAAGAATCAGCATTTTCTCCAGGATCACTGTCATTATATTCACACAACGTTTAGTTTCATTTTTTTGTTCATTCCATTTAATTTGTTGCATTTCTTGTTAATATTATTTTCCTAGTTCTACTGACTTTGCAAAAGTTCATATAAATCTTTCCATATTCCCTGAATGTTTCTCCAGTAACTATTATCTCCATGATCAAATACAGATACTTTAACAAATACAAATACTTTAATACCTAAATTCTTCACAACCTGGCTCCAGACTACTTTTCCAGGTTTATCAGACTTTCCTTTTATACTTCAACCAAAGCAATCTTTTTGCTCTTATATCACATTCCATCTCCCATCTCAGTAATTACATAAATTGTCACAAAGCCTAAAACATACTCACTTCTCACCTCTTTGTCTTTTTCAAAAATTTACTGTGAATTGTCAGATTGTTTTCTACCTCTTTTATAAGGTTTGTATGGATTCTCCCCTGTCATTATGAGCACCATCCTATTATTTTTTATTTATTTTGCATATACTTACATGTGTACATTATCTCCCTTTATAGATGTAAAGTCTTCAAAGCAGAGACTACTTTACTATTGTTTTTATATTCTCAGTGGCCAGTAAAGTGACTGGAGCATAGAATGTGCTTCATAAATGCTTGTTGATTGATTGAATTCTTCACATTGATTGCTTCTTAGAATAAGATAATATACTAATATAATTTGCCACAATTTGTTTAAATATTCCCCAACTTAAAAGCATATAGTATAAAACACAAATTGGTGATAATCATTTGAAAAATTACTCAAACTCTCTCATAAAAGAGAGGTAAATTAATACCACTTTGATATACTTCCTCAAATACATATAAGTAAAAAATAATTTAAAATAATGAAGCTAGTGCTGATGAAGTTGTATAGAAACAGGTTCATTCATTCATTGCTGATAAAACTTAAAATTGTAGAATCTTTTTGTAAAGCAGTTTGGTGGTACACAGTAAATTTTTGAAAAATAATCATGTCTTTTGACCCAATCTTTCCATTGTTGGAAGAGTGTTAACAACAATAAAATTAAAAGTTTTAGTTGTTTTTATTTTTTGTTATTCTGAACTTTTAAAAAATCATCAACAAATATGATCATTTTTACACATAACACAAAAAGAATTGCATATGAAACAAAAATTTTATGTCTATCTTATTTTTTAAAAATCTCTAATAAAATCAACCCCTTAGTTTTGAAAATGGCTTGCTTGTCTGAATCACACTCTGAAACTCTTTCTTTTTTCTTCTGGATATTTTAAAAATTCTTCATTGATTTTCTTTTCTTTTCTTCTTTTTATTCATCTCTAGTTTCATTTCTGCCCCAATTCTTCCCCCTCCAAAAATTGTAAAAATTATCTTTGTACCAAATAAACATAATCAAGCAAAACAAATCTACACGCTGAGCATGTCTGAAAATGTATCTTACATTCTACATATTAAATTCATCATCTCTCAGGAGGTGAAAGCACTATTCATCATTAATCCTTTACAGTCATGTTTGGATATTGTGTTGATCAGAAGTCCTAAGTCTTTCAAAATGGTCTGTCTTTATAATGTTGTAGTCATTGTATAAGTTGCTTTTCTAGTTCTGTTTATTTCATTCTGTATCAATTCATGCAAATCCTCCCAGGTTAATATGAATTCATCCCTTTTATCATTTCTTATGGTACCATAATATCCTATGATATTCATATACCATAATTTATTCAATTATTCCCCAGTTGATACTCCCTCAGTTTCCAGTTCTTTGCGACAACAAAAAGAGCTGCTTTTGTCCATATGGACCCTTTCCCACTTTCTTTAATTTATTTTGGGGCTATCCATCTAATAGTAATATAATTGGGTCAAAATCTATAAAGAATTTAGTGACTTTTTCAATACAGTTCCAAATTATTTTTTAAAAAGGCTGGACCAATTCACAGTTCCACCAGAAATTTGTTAAAGTGCCTATTTTCCTGCATTCCTTTATTAATTATTTTCTGTTCTTTCCATCTTTGCCAATATTGTGTGTGTGAAATAGAGCCCAAGTTATTTTAATTTTAATTTCTCACATTAGCAATTTGGAAAATTTTTTCACATGAATAGTGGTAGCTTCTTTTTCTTCTTTTAAGAATTTCATGTTCATATACTTTAGTCATTAGCCTTTGGGGAAATGACTATTGTTTTATTCATATCCTTGAATTAGTTTTCTGCTATTTTAGATATCACTCTTCAAAGAAGCACACTGGACAAACTTAAAGATGTACAAATATGCAAATAAGATAGACAAGTACAAACAATAAATTAAAAAGCATTTATTAGACTCTCACTATGTGCCAAGCATTGTACACATTTTTGGGAATACAAATAAAAAAGCAAATGTAATCTTTATATATAATATAGAAATTTATACTTATAAATATTACATCTTTATATAGTATTATAATTATATAGAATATAGTAATATATCATAATATATATAACTAATAACATATATTATGTTGTAATATGCTATAATGGTGTTATTATATTAATATATTGTATCATAATATATAATTACACTTTTATATATTACATATAGAATATAGAAGCTTATATTCTAGCAGAGGAAGACAATAAATATAGGAGAGTGATGATTAGAAAGGGCTATTTTGAATTGAAAACTTACAGGGATGATGAGAGGAGCTATAGAGGCTCCATAGATTGGCACATTCCCTTTAATAGCAATGATACTAATAATTCGATTATTGTTCCAGATTCGAGAACTGGCCCAAGAAGAGAAGAATGAGCATAACAAAATAGTTAATCAGAAAATGGTTATGCAGTAAAGTGAAATATGTCTGGAGCTAGCCTAGATGTTTTAGGCCCACTCACTATTCAAGACAGTGGATCCCAGGGCTGGAGTTTCAGAGGTGATTTATAAACTAAAAAAGTTTCTGACCATTGAAAGTTATTATGGTGACAAGGAAAACCAAAATGCACACTTAGAAGATTATAAAGTCAAAACTCTTCATCCAAAGCCTCAAAGAAAAATAAGCATTGGCTCAGATTATAGAAGAGCTCAAAAGGACTTTGAAAATCAAGTAAAAGAGATAGAGGAAATATTAGGGAAAGAAGTGAGAGGAAGAAGGATTCTGGGAAGTTGGAGGAGTAGGTTAGTAAATTTCAAGCACTCCTGATTTCCCCCACAAATAGAACAAATTTGCACCTCAAGGAAAACATAGACTGATGAAAAACCAAGAAAACTTGAAGCAGAACAGGGGTCTTCCTGATACAATGGGATAAGATCTGAAAAAAGACCCAAGATGGGCATTAACCTGTCTAAAAGTGCAAACATTTCTTGGCTAGTTCTACAGAAACTTCAAGTAGGAACCCTCAGAGCGAGCTGGTTGTGGCTGGAGCCTCAGCAGGAACCACAGAGTCTTTCACCTCCTAAACGGTTTGTGAAGCAGAGGTTTGAGTCTGAGAAGATGAAGTGAACCTCAGCTGACTGGTAAATGCCAAGCCCAACTGTGCTGCTGGCAAGGTCCTGGGGGGAAAGGAACTAGCACCAGGTAAGTGCAGAAGGGGGGCAGGGACACTGCTGGCTGTGGGCACTTAGAGGAGGGTGAAGATCTTGGTTTGGAGTTCCTGGTCACAATGGAGAGCTGAAGGGAAGCTTGAGGTACCATCCCATCACTCCAGGATTAGAATTACTTACACTAATACCTCTTAATAAAAAGAAAATGAACCAGCAAAGAAGAAAACACATACCATTGAAACATATTATGGGAACAGGGAAGACTAGGATTCATCTTCAGAGGAAGAGACTTTAATTAAAAAAAAAAAAAAAAAAAAAAAAAACCCGCTTCTACCCCAGAGAGTAATGTGAAATGGCTCCCTATCCAGAAAGAATTTATAGAAGAATTCAAAAATCAAATGAGAGACATTGAGGAAAAACTAAAGAAAAATAATAAAACCAACCAAGAAAAGCAAGAAGATTATGGGAGGGGAAAGTTAACAAATTAGAAGAGTTACAGAGTGGATATGAAGTCAAAGGACTTGGGTTCAACTCTCCTCTCTGTCCCTATCACTGGTTTTACTTTGAGCAGATCACATTACCTCCCTGAACTTCAGTTTTCTCAGCTATGAAATGAGGGAATTAGCCCATATGGCCTCTGAGATGTCTTCAAGCTCTAAATCTATAATCCTATGAACACCACTCCAATCCCTACCTAATTCTCACTTCCTTTGCTCAAGTCTTGAAGGATGAGAAAACTTTTCTACTTGGTAACATCACCCCTTCTATATGTATCCTTGATCCATTTCGTCTATCAATATGTCCCTTTCATCATCTCATCTAACTAAATTTTAACCTTCCTTTATCCACTGATTACTTCTCTGCTGCCTGAAAACATTTCCAGATCTCCCCTTCCTAAAAAAGGAAAAATAAAAGAAAGGGAAAAAAAACAAGAGGAACAAAGCAAGCCCTTCTCTTAACCATACTATTCCCTCAAAGCTCAGGTCCTATATCCTCCCTTCCACAGCTAAAGTGAGAAAAAACTATCTATAAATCAGGTGTGGTGGCTAATGTGGGTAATCTCTGATCCTGAGGAGACAGGATGATTAAGTGCTTGACTCAGGAGTTCTAAGCTGCCCTAAATCTAGTACCACAATGGGAAAGCCTTCAAGAAGGGTCTACCAGACTGCCTAAGGAGGGCTATAGCAGCCCAGGAAAGAAATAGAAAAGGTCAAAGTGTCCATGAGGAATTGGAGTGGGAGGGGACCAATGAATAGTCCTTGCACCTCCAGCCTCTATGAGATAGGGAGACTCAGTCTCAAAAAAACAAAAACAAAAGCAAAAAAGCTATCTGGATTCAGTGCCTAATGTACTCACCTCAACTCTTTGCTACCTGGCTTTCATTACCACTCAACTGAGTATCCTCTCTCCTTAGACACCAGTTATTTCTTTATGACTAAATCTAATGGTATTTTCTTATCTTTTATATTTCTGCACTATTTGATCAAGCTATTTTTCTGGCTCTTCTCTCTGCTCTAGAGTGGCTCTCCTCCTACCTCTATCTACTCTCCTTCAGTCAATCTCTCTCTCTCTCTCTCTCTCTCTCTCTCTCTCTCTCTCCCCCAGTCTGTCTCTCTCTGTCCTTCTCTTTCTCTCCCCCACTTCCTCTTCCCCTTCCCCTCTTCTCCACCTCTCTCCCTTTTTCTCTCTTTCTCCCTCTTCCCCACACCTCTCTGACTTTCTCTCTGTATATCTCTCCCCATCTCTCTCTCTTCTCCATATCACTGCCTCTTCCACATCTCTCTTTCCTTCTTTCTCTCCTTCCCTTTCCCACTCTGTCTCTCCCCATCAGTCTCTCTCCCCCTGACTCTTTTTCTCTGATCTTCTCTAATTCTCTATGGTTTTGTCTCTTTCTCTGTCTTTATCTCCAATATTGTCAATTCCCATGGGTTCACCTCTCATCTGAGCACAAATGACTTTCATATCTACATATCCACAAATCATCATAGAGGTAGCTGGTAGCACAGTGAATGCTGGTCCTGAAGTCAGAATGCCCGGAATTCAAATTTGACCTAACACACCTATTTTAACTGTACAAATCACTTACGCTCTGTTTGCCTCAGTGTCCCGAACTGTAAAATGGGCACAATAACAGCATCTACTTGCAGAGTTATTGTGAGGATAAAATGAACTAACAAATGATATCATATTTGTAAAAAGTGTTTAGTAAAGTGCCTGGAAAATAGTAGGTACTATTTTAATGAGCAAACATTAAATGCCAAATGTGCCAAAATGTTTGTAGCCATCCTTTTTGTAGTGGCAAGGAATTGGAAACTGAGTAGATGCCCATCAGCTGGGAAATGGATGAATAAGTTATGGTATATGAATGTTATGGAATGTTATTATTCTATAAGAAATGATCAGCAGCATGATTTCAGAAATGCCTGGAGAGACTTACATGAACTGATACTAAGTGAAATGAGTAGAACCAAAACAACATTGTACATGTAACAAGATTATACGATGATCAGTTCTGATGAATGTGGCTCTTTTCAACAATGAGGTAATTCAGAGCAATTTCAATAGACTTGGAAAGAGTCATCTGCATCCAGAGAGAGAACTATGGAGAATGAATCTGGATCATGACATCATAGTATTTTTCACCTTTTTTTAAAAATTGTTGTTTGCTTGCTTGTTTTTTTCTTTCCATTTTTTCCTTTTTTGATCTAACTTTTCTTGTGTAGCATGATAAAATGTTGAAATATGTCTAGAAGAACTGCACATGTTTAACCTATATTGGATCACTTGCTGTTTTTCTTCTTTTTTTTGGGGGGGGGAGGGTTGGAAAAGGAGGAAGAAAAACTTGAAACACAAGGTTTTGTAAGAGTAAATGTGAAAAACTATCTTTGCATGAATTCTGAAAAAATAAAAAGCTATTATTATTTTAAAAATAAAAAATACTTATTCCCTTCCCTTCTCTCTAGCTCTCACTTGAGAGAGCATCTGCAGCTACTTGTAGGACATCTCCATTTGGATATTCTATAAACATATCCAAAACAAAACTAATTGTGTTTCACCCAGACCACCTATGAATTTCCTTATTTCTCTTTAATTCAATATCACCCATCCTTCAGGTCACACAGGTTTGCAATTTCAGATTCATCTTCCACTCTTCATTTTTCCTTATTCCTCCCACCTCTGCCATCAGCATCCCATCAGGGGCTAAATTATGTCATTCCTCTCTCCATGTCTGTCTGCTCTGCCTTTGGAACGTCATTAACTTTCTTAGTCATTACCCTAGTTCAGGCCTTCATCACCTCTTGCCTGTACTGTGCCATAGTCTCTTAATAGTCTCCCTGCCTCCAGTTTCTTCCTTCTCCCTTCCAGCATGCACATAGCTGCCAAATTGATATTCCTAGAGTGCAAATATGACCACGCCATACCCCTGCCTTAGAAGCTTTATAGAGCTTTTAAATTTCATCTAGAATAAAGTGCAAACTCCTCAGACATTTAAATCCTTTCATATTCGGGCCCTGGCTTATCTTTCAGTGTTAATTACCCATTTCTCTGCTTCACAGACTATATATTCCAGCCAGACTGGTCTATTTGCTGTTAAGTTACATGTAAATGTAGGAGGGTAGTTGGGTTTTGACCAATTGATTTTCTCAATCCCCTTGATGTAGTTTTAGAAAGCAAGGAACAGATAATGATGTGCTATATTAACTGTAAAATTTTGGCCAGATGGGTTATCCCTATATAAAATATGAACAAGTTTCTCCTCAATTGATTCAGAGGGAAATTTTACCTGCTATTATGCTAAAAATTATACACCCACCCCAAAAGCCTTTAAATAACTAAGCCTGCTAAGCTCAGTGGTCACCCTGCACCAAGACACTCAGATACTAGATTCTCAAATTGACAGATCTCCAATTTCATCGACTGACATTGAACCTTAGAGATGTGGGACAATAGTGTCTTCTTGTCCTTTCAGGATGTAAATTTTTGATTATAATTTTTAGCCCAATCAAATTACTAAAACTTATTTACTTTTCTACATGTCTCGTGTTTATGTTGCAAAGATTTTATCAAGCTTTGGTAGGAGCAATATCTACTAGGATCCCTGGCTAATTTTCTCTAAAAATCAGGGAAGCTTTCCCTGAAACACAGTCTAGGGTAGAAATTCAAACGTGCTGCTCTTTGAACAGCTTGGGGCACTGCTTGAACCAGATTAAAATATAATTAGGAAATAGTTAATAAAATAATTTTAAAATATAATAAAGATACCAATCTGCTGTATAACTCTGGGCAAGCCACTTAAACTCTGTTTCCTCAACTAAATGGGAATATTAATAAAACCTACTCTCCCAAAGTGCTTAACACAGCACTTGGCACATAGTAGGTGCTTAATATTCCCCTTACACAGTGACTACAGTAGAAACAAAAAGATCAATGAAAATGAAAACAAATGCTGTGTAATTATAATGATCAAATTTGGCCTGAAGAAGAGATGAAACATTGTGGCCCTTTCACTTCATATGCAGAGGTAGGGGAATCGTAGTTTGGGAACACTATATTTGATGCCAGATGCAGTTGACTGATAGCTTTTGATAATAGCCCACTTGTCCCTCCACCCCCACCCTTTCTTTATTCCTATTTAGCTCTCTCTCAGGAGGGGAGGATAGAGTGATCCACTTAGCAATGAAGGATATGTAAAGATAAAAGAAACCAACATAAATTAAAGAATTTTGAAACTGAAGTATAATACACAGGCAGAACTACACTGCCTTGTTGAGAAGTAGCCTTCCTTTGCCATCCTATCCAGACTCAGCTCTATGGGCCCATGGACCAGAAAGGCAAGATCATAGTTTTACTTCAAATAGTCTTCTTACCTTTGATTTCTGTTTTTCTTCCAAGCTTGAGCATATAGCAAAGGTGTCTTCTCAAAGCTGTTCACCAAACACATCATTAAAACTGTCCCTTGAGTAGGGACAAGTGAACTCTGGGAACTCAATTCAATAAACATTTACTAATCACTTATTCTGTATAGGGCCTTGTACTGGATATGCTACAGGGATGGAATGAGTATTAATGACTTTCCTCACCTCATTTTTCAGTCTCATGATCTAGGACTCCCCGTGTCCATCTTCAGTTATCTTAAATCTATGGCTCTCTGTTTCTTGTTCTTTTCTTCAAATAATAAAACTATAATGTAAATGCTAGGGTCATTATTCTCCTCAGTGCCTTCAAACAATAAAGATGTGTAATATGTGGTGTCGTTAATGAAGCTAGTTGTCATATAAGCCAGTTAGTTTCACTCTGGCTTCACTCTGCAAAAGGAATCCTGAAAAAAAGGGTATTTTTGGTCCCAAAGAAGACAGAACCAGTGAATATAGATGGATCAGCCTAAATCAATCTCCATTAGCAAATCAACAAATATTTATCAAGTGCCTACTGTTTATCTGGCACTTAGCTAGGTGATGAGTATTTAAAGACAAAAATCAAAATAGTTTGCCCTCAAAGAGCTTACATTCTACTGGAGGAGGGAGGATGTTCTGAGATAAGTAAATACAAGATGAAAATCCTGAAATAAGGAGGATAATCAACAAATGGGGAAATGGAGAGAGATATTTCTTACTTTTTTAAGATGACACAAATGGAATCCTAAAAAAAGATTTAGAGGTTCTGAGAATAGAAGTAATGAGAGAGAGAGAGAGAGAATTTTTCAAATGAGGGTAGTCTTTTTTTTAGCATGTAAAGATAATTTTCAACATTCATTTTTGTAAGATTTTGCGTTCTAAATTTTCCTTCCTTCCCTCCCTAAGACAGCAAGCAATCTGATATGGGCTATACATGTAAAATCATTTTAAATATATTTTCTTATTAGTTATCTTGTAAAAAAAAAAAGATCAGAGCAAAAGAGAAAAACTATAAGGGAAAAAAGTGGATATACTATACTTTAATGTATATTCAGTCTCCATATTTCTTTTTCTTTATGTAAGTAGCATTTTCCTTCCTAAGTCTCTTGGAATTGTCTTAGATCATTTTATTGCTGAGAACAAAATCTATCATAGTTGGTCACCTCACAATATAGCTGTTACTGTGTACAATATTCTCCTGGTTTTGCTCACTTCACTCAGCATCAGTTCATGTAAGTCTTTCTAGGCTTTTCTGAAATCAGCCTGCTCATCATTTCTTATAAAACAATAGTATTGCATTTCATTTATATATCATAAATTCTTCAGTCATTCCCCAAATGATGGTCATACACTTGATTTTCAATTCCTTGTCAACACAAAAAGAACTGCTATAAACATTTTTGTACATGTGAGTTTTGTGAGGGAGCAGTCTTTACAAAATCACAGAAGGAAGGGACAGAATGTTGGGCAGGGGTGGAGGTAGGTAGGATTTGATAAGTTGATTCTTCCCATTCCTGAGTTAATGGAATCATAGATAATAAGGCACTGATAATGAATTACAAAATTCTTTAAAAAGTACATATATGAAAGGGGAAAATTAAAAAATAAATAATCTATGCCCCAAAACCTTCAAAAATCTGAACATTATTACCCTTTGGAGAAATAAATAGACCTTTAATAGAGTTAATGATTTCTATGCATTTCTGAATTGAAGTGATTCTGTGATTCAAGCTTGGAATTGGAATAAAAGAGACACTTGAAGATTAACCAAAATTTAACAAAAAAAGAAAGTTTATTTAATAATAGTTTAGAAAATATAATTTCCTAAGGATTCAGTACTGGTTCAGGTAAATACAAGAAAGGAGGAAATAAGTATTAAGTACCTACTATGTGCCAAGTACTTTACAAATATAATCTCATCTGAGTTTTACAATAACTCTCTAAAGTAGGTACTCTTATGTGCTTAAGGCCACACAACTGGTAATTGTCTGGGCCAATATTGAACTCAGTCTTTCTGACTCCAGACCTAGTTTTCTATTCATTTTGCCACTTGGTTGCCTCTACCTTATTTTTTTAATTCTACTCACTTCACTTTGCATATGTTCATAGAAGCCTTTGACTATTTTTCTGTATCTTATTCATTGTTTCTCAGGGTCTATAATATTCCATTCATATAATGGATATATATATTCTAATATCCATTATATTCATGTATATCCATGTACACAAATATTATTATTTAGCCAGTTTCCAATCAATAGACATCTGCTTTGTGTCCAATTACCACAGAAAGTGCTGCAATGGATAATTTGGCCACCCCTACTATCTTCTGGGGGATGGATTGTCCAGTGATTTTCCAGAGAGGAAGTAATAGAAAGTACCATCTGTTCAGCCCAACTTCTGCATACTCTTCAAAATCACCTTAGTACCCGAGAGAGAGTCGGAAATAGCTGCAAGTTCTGAGTGTTACCTCTCATTTCCATCACCTTCTCTGATTTGGGGATATAATGTAAAGGAAACCAGAGAGTCCAGAAGAACCAGATCACTCCTGGATACAGTTATAGAAAGCATAGAAAGCATAAACTGCCATTTACATGAGGCAGGAGGAGAGGAGAGAAGGGAGGACAGAATCCAAGCCAATCAGCATGTGAAAAGAATCCCAGATTCTCAGAATTAGAAGGAATAGCAGAGATCATATAATCCAACCCAAACATTTAAAAATCCTCTCTTCAACATGTTCAGCAAATGATCTTCCAATGTTTGCTGATTAATTTCCAGAGATAATCCAGTGAAAAAAGCATTGGATTCAAAGCCAGAGATCCTTTCTTCAACTTCTGACTCTTCCTTACTACCTGTGTACCTCTTAGCAATTAATTTAATCTCTGGATCTCAGCTTCTTCATTTATAAATTGAAGGGACTAGATTACATGGCCTCTCAGATCCCTTCCAGGGTTAAACCTAGGGATTCTATGGTCCCAAGGCAAGCCACAAGATGTCTAAAAGGAAACCAATATTACCCTGGTATGTTTTATGATGTTGCCATCACCAGAGAGTCATTGAGCCCCACCCATGACAAATCTGGCTACCTCAGAAATTACTGAAAGTCAGTGGTTTAAGAGCTCACAATGAATGTGGTCCACAATCAAATGGAAAGTTACAGTGTACTTGAATCCATCCATCTGGTTTCAGCTCTCTTAAATTACAATCAAATGGAACTCAAGTTCTTGCACCAAGCTCTTTTTTTTCCCCAAAGGATAAGCCTGTTGCTGAGGGCAGTGGCAGCAGGGCATAGTGGATAGACAGCTGTTCTCAGATCCAGGAAGCCCTGGGTTCTAGTCTTGCTTCTGGCACATACTCAGGTAATTGGAGACTGGCACATACATGGAATATTTCTACGCTGGTGGGGAGCCTACATAGTCCTTTTCAGGGAGACTTGTTCAGAGAGATGACATGTATTGGAAGACCCCCAAGAGAAAAACTAGAGTATGTGTAGATATTCTATAACTGGTTCCAGACTGTTAACCACATGATGAATGGCGACCTATTTGATTTATTTCTTAGCTTAAACTGAGAAAGCCTCCAAAAAAGAATTAACTATAGAGGCTTTTCTCTTTGGCTCCTCTCTTGGTTTCACTCCTTTTGATGACATCCTAGAAGAAATATTGCTTTAAGGGGAAAGGCTTGAAGCCTTCTTATGGAGGCTGATATACGCTTCCATAAAATAAGTCCTGACAGTTTGCCTCTGTATTTGTTCTTTTCTATTTTTGGTAAAGATAATGGAAATGCTGTATTTTGAAAAGTCAGGAAAGGCGATTCCTGATTTTGGATAGTTGAAATCCACACCAGGTTTTAAGGTTAGACCAGCACTGATATCCTGAGGAGCAAGGACCTTCCTCACCCAACCCAAGGGGGATAAGAAAGAATTCATCTGGCAACAATCCATATTTGGGTGTTAAGGTGGGATCAAGACATGTAATAACTGAGTTAAATCTGAGTTTGCTGTCCCTAGAGATTGAGGTGATATGGGGTAAACTGCAGGCCCAGGTGTTCTGCCAGGCAATATTTAAATAATGCTACCTCAATACTCACAGTCAATTGATTCCAGAAGGCACTACAAGTGGTGAAAACAATGAGTACCAAACAAATTTTTTCCTATAAGAAGTACATCTTCAGTTTGTAGTCTATCCATTCTTCCCCACATAATTCCCCAAAGGGGCAAGTGGGGCTTCCAGCTGCAGAGAAACAAGCCAGCCCAGCCCAGCTGACCTCCTCCTTTCTTGACCCAACTCACTTTCTGAGAGAACTTTGATTTTTATAATCTCTCCTCACCCCACTAAAGTCCAAGCTTCCTTGGGGGAGAGGAAGCCAGATATGGAGGTGGAAGCTATGGTTCCACACCCTCCCCCTTCCAGGGATCGCTCTCCATTGCCCAGCAAGGGGTTGCCAGGGGTCCTCCTCTGCCACTGTGTCTACCTCTGCCTGGATTCCTGTTACTGCTGATGCTTGAACCACACCACACTGCTCCTCCTGCTTCTTCTCCTGCTGAGCCTGCCATTCATTCCTTGCCTTTGGTACTACTTTTTTTTGGGAGCCTAGAGACTATATGCTGCAGCCACATCATCCTGGAGGAACCACCCCATGAGTTACCTACTGCTGTGCACAACTTTAGCATCATGAGCTCCAACCTGACAGTCCTATGTACCACTTCCTTTGCTGAGGAGGAGCTGCTGATTGCTGAGGGCAATAGAAATAGCATGGGAAGTGGGGGAGTCTTGTACAGTAGCCCAACTGCTCAACCAAGACAACAACCAAGGGTTACAAGTGATAAGCAAGCATCAAGTGCTGAAGCATTTTTTTCTCAAATTACATGCATCCTAAGAGAAAACCATAGAGACTGAATATGAATCAAAGCATAGTATTTTGTTGCTGTTTGTTTCTTTGGTTGCTTGCATTTTTCCTTGTTTTTTCTCCTTTTAATCTGATTTTTTGTTGCACAGCATGACAAATATGGAAAGATGTTTAGAAGAATTGCATATGTTTAACCTATATAGACCTGCTTACTATCTTGGTGATGGGGGGAAAGGAGGAGAAAAGGAGAAAAATTTGGAACAAGGTTTTGCAAAGGTGAATGTTGGAAAATACATTTGCATGTATTTGGGAAAATAAAAAACTGTTTAAAAGGCGGGGAGATATATAGGAAGACTCATCACACAAAAAAGAAGCCCTGCCTTCTATCATCTGATGCTTATGGCCTCTCAAAATGAAATAAGGAGCAAGAATCTTAACTGAAAGAAAGAAATCATCACAATATTTTTAAGAGAGCCTATCCAAGAGATTCAGAGGTTTATCTGCTGGGACAACCACTCCATAATTAAGGCAATGTGATGTGCCAGTACTGGTGTCCTTACAGATAGAAGTCTTATTCACCTATTATGATGGAAATAATCAATTTGAGGTCATTCTTAGTCCCTCCAGCTAGCTGCTTTTGGGGACAATATATTTCATGTATATATTTCCTTCTTTATGGCCATCATAAGCTCTGACTATTTCAGAAGTCTCCTCCTCATTCAAAGGAATACAGCCTTTGGTTGCCATGGAGCCAGTGGCCACCTGAGCTTTAGGGCCTGGGCAATCATCATTTCCATACTCAGAAGAAACCTTAAAGCCTTTGAGCCTGATATTAATACACCCCAGCTCTGCTACTCACTGCCTAAGGCAAGCCACATTTCACCGCTCTGGAACTTGGTTTCCTTTGTTATTAACTCAAAGGGGAAGGCTAGATTACCTATGAAATCAGTTATAAGTGTATGATTATGAGAATTCCTCATCATTTCTCTCTCTCTGGGAATTTTTAAGCATCCTCCTTAAAGTATCAGAAATGAGATTTCTGTGTTTCATTATAAAAGCAGATTGGGGTGTGGTTGTGGGTTATTCAGCACAGAAACATCTCCCTCTGGTTCTATGTGCCTTTATAATAAAGACAAAGAGTGTAGCAAATCTATCTCAAGCATGACAGAATGCAATCCTATGAACATATTTACAGAGGAGTTTGGGAAAGAGCATCTACTCCCAGAGAACTCAGTGCTATGCATAAAAATTCTCCTGTGTTGCTTTTCCCCAAGTTTCTGTTTCAAGGGCAAGAACACAGGAGGGGGAAGCATACAAGGAAAAAGATGTAGTATAGAAAGGAAAGGTACAGTTTTCTGAGAAAGTATCTGAAGAAGAATGTTATGGGCCAGAACTCTGAACTTGAAACAAAGGATTCTTATGAGGTACTAAGTCAGTGTAATTGATAGAGACAATAGTATCTAGCATGGTAAAATAGTATTTTAGCATGGTTCAGTATGATTGATTTAATCCTACAAGGAGATGTTATGGGCCAGAATTTAAAACAAGGTACTAAGTGGAATTGAGGAGACAATGATTAAATCTAGTGTAGCACTGATTTAATCCTGCAACAAATAATGGTTTCCTAGTGATATATCACTATATATAATAAGTGATATAATTTTATATGCAAATATTTATATACATATAAATGTATATATTAATATAATTTTATATACTATATATGTGATATAATTTTTTGGTTTGTACTCAGTGTACAGCATATAAGCAAGAAGCTCTCAGGGCCAGGAAGGAAAATTCACTAGAAGCTCTCAGAGGCTGACAGATTCATTCCATCGTTCACCTTTGTGGTAGCTGCAGATTGAAGCACAAACCTTTGGAATCTGGGAGATACAGAAGCCAGAGAAGGTTGGTGGGAACTCAAGCTCCAGAAAACTAGCCAAGCCCCAAGTGAAGGAGACAAGACTTTGAAGGAGACAATAAAGAATTTAGACTTTATCACCTGGCTACTCTTGTGGTGATTACTGAACTGAAACGAAGGCTGCTCCCAGAGACCCCAAGAAAACCTTAACAGAGAACATTACATTTTAGAGAGAATATTACAGAAGAATGGCTAAAGTATTTAGAGAAGGTCTCATGAATGGGCAATGTGTATCAGGGAAGTATATGCCCTCAATCCATCAACAAGCAGAACTTCTGGTATATTCCAAGTAGTGTTAGACAATATAAAATAAATAAATCAACCCCTATCCTTGAAAAAACTCACATTCTAATTCAGAGGATAAGTATATGTGGAATAAATATAAACAGAATAAACACAGAGTACTTATTATCAAATATACTGGGAGGGAGGATACCTATAGTTGAGGAGATCAAGAAAGGCTTCATGACCAACCTGCATTTTAAGGAAAAGAAGGATTTTGTGAGGTACATACAGGCACTATAAAAGCAGTTAGGTGAAAGTTGGAGTGTCATAGGTTAAGTATTAGGGGCCAAAACTTGAAACAAGGTGCTAAGTCAGTGGAATTGATAAAGACAATAATTATCTAGTTTAGCATGGTGCTCAACAATTCTCTAGTTCAGTACATATACTTAGTACTTACTATGGTTCTACAAGATTCACACCTTTAAGAGAGCATATATAAGCTAGGAGCCTCAACCAGGATTCAGTTGGGGAGATTCAGAAGCCAGAGAAGGTAGGCGGGAACTCAAGCTCTCAGAAGCAAAGCCAGACTGAAAGGCTCTCCAGAAAGCTGCCCAGCCCCAGGAAGGAGATAATAAAGGATCTGGACTATAAGAAAGCTAACTGGGCCACAGGAAAGGAGACAAGACTTGGAAAGAGACAATATTACATTTTAAAGAAAATATTACAGTAAAGTACAAAGAGAAAGCCATCTTGGCTGAATTATATAGGGAAGGAGGAGGAATAATATACAATGAACCTTAAATATACAACCTACCCGAAAAAGTAGATTGAGACCAGTTGTCAATAGTTTAAAAAGCAAAGCAGAGTGTATTTTATCCTAGAGGCAATAGGCTGGGTTTGTTGAGTAGAGAATGACAATTCTGCTTTTCACTTTAGGAAGATAATTTAGGGGCAATGTAGAGAATCAACTGGACTATCAGATCTGCTGAGTAACCTTTGGAGAATAATTCCAAAATGATTGTATGAATTCTCAGCTAGACCAACAGCATATTAATATGACTATTTTCTTATAGTCTCACACACATTTGTCATTTTCCTCTTTTGTCTTATTTTCCAGTCTAATGTCTAGGAGGTCATTGCTTTAATTTGCATTTCTCTAATTATTAGTGGCTTAGAGCATTTTTCATATAGTTATTAATACCTTGGATTTCTTCCTTTGAAAACGGCTTGCTCATATACTTTGACCATTTTTCCATTAGAGAATGGCTCTTTGTTTTATAAATATTAGTCAGTTTCTTCTATATCTTGGATACAAGACCTTTATCAAGAAAACTTGGTGCAAAGATTTTTTTCCACTATCACATAGATTATCTCAGTGAAAAGAGAACATATGTGGCTTATGTAACACCTTTGTACAGGGACACACTTAATTGCTCTCTAATTTTTTCACATTCCTTAGTTTTGTCTGCCCTCCTGAATTGCTCTCCAGGAAAAGGACTAGGTTTTGTATTTCTTTGGTATCTTCCTGGTCCATGCATCAGACTTGCACCGCTTAGGCACTCAATAAAATGATTGGTTGATTGATCTGAAAGGACATAATTTCTTAATCTATAATTATCTACTGCAGGGGAGACATGGGATGATGTCCAAAATGTTCCATCAATAAATCAACCAAAAAGTATTTAATAAGCATCTACTTAGTTCTTGACACATAGAATGTGTCAAATATGACACTACTATGTGTCAAGTACTAAGGAAGATTCAATTTAATATTAAAATAATAGCTATCATTTACTGATATATATTATCTCATTTGATTTTATACAACACTTCTTTTTCCCTTTAACTACTGGGGGAATTAGGAAAGACCTCACCTTGGGAGATTATTTTCAAACTGAACCTTGAATGGAGGCACAAAGATTACAATAGGCAGAGGTAAGGAGGAAGTACATGTCTGTCATAGGGAACATGGAACAAGTGTAAAGGAGGGGACTGAACCACATCATTGAGATCTTCACTTCTCCCTCTAATTTAGTAGGAATCTCTGGCTGTATTGATGAATGGAGTTCTCCGAAAAGAAAAATGAAAGAAAAGAGAAACAAACCCTTTTTGTTCTTTTAATTTTTTTTTCATAAAATGAACATTTTCTATCGCTATATTTAAGTTTAGAATTTAAGTTTAGAGTTTGTGTATATATGATTTTTATTGTTTGAAAAAATTAAAGCAACCTGACATTTGCTTTTGTCTATGATTAATAAGTTTATAATTTTTAAATGACGCTTTTTAAAAAGAATAGTAGCTTCCCAAGCTCCCTAAAGGCAGAAGCCACCTCTTCAGTGATGAAGATCCATGAAGAGCAGTGCTTATGAGATTTCAGACCCTATTCAATTCATTGCTATCTCATCCCATCCAACCCACCCGGCATTTATTAAATGATGACTTCATGCAAGTCCCTCAGGACAAGTGCTCAGGGTTGATTCATCAATTAAAACTCATTTCTAGCCTAAACTAAGCAGACCATAGCTGTGATAGATGCTGTGGTCGTTGCCTGGGCCCCAAGGAAAAGAAGAAGTGGTCAGAAAAGTGAGCAGAGCAAGAGCCTCAAAACAGGACATGTCCCAACTGCCCCCTTTGAGTCCCCCCCCCCACCCTTCCCCTTCATGAAGAGGGTAGAAGACGATGAACAATCAACCTGAGAGATGGACTGCTTCTTAGATTCTCAAACTCAAACCTCAGATGGCACAGGGACCTGGCTGGATAGCTAAGTAACAAAAGAGCTAGAAATGATTAACCTAGTCTAGAGGCACAGTGGTTCTGGCCAGTGGTATCAAACTCAAAGAGAAATGTGGCCATTAATCCTTATGTTCTAGCAGCATATTGATTTTGTTTTAAAATGTAATGGTATCTATATTCTATTATGTCTGTATTTATTTTGTTAAATATTTCCAAGTACAATTGGGAATGCCATTTTCATAAGGAAAGTGAGATAAATAGTATGGGGGAAGGGTCAGGGATGGAAAAATGGTAGTAGTTCCAGCACTGGCAATAGTGGCAGCAAGGATCCAAAGGTCTTGCTTGGAAGCAAGAGAAACTAGATATTGGATTTGGAAGTGGAGAGACACAGAGTTGTTGTATAGACCTAGAGGCTGTGGTAGTAGAATGATAGAGCACTAAGTGAAGACAGATTGGCTTTGAATTGCAGACCTAATCTGAAGATATTTCAGACCTAAAAAGTAATGAGACAAGAGGCCATGAGAAGGAAGAACAAAACAGAGTCTCATCTTCCACTGGTATTGTGAATCATACAGACTGTGTAAGTGAAAAGGAAAGGTATTGACCCTAAATGACCCACTTGGCCCTCAATTTCATAATGGTGCAATAAGTTGAGAGTATAGGTTCCTGGGGAAGATAGAACCCACAAAAGGAAAAAAAAAAATCCTCAAAAATAATGGCAGAAATTCTTAACTTTGTGTGTGTGTGCACGCCAAGGACTACTTTGATGGTCCTATGGCATCTCTCTCAGAATAATATTTTTAAATTCATAAATAAAACAATATTACAAAGGAAACAAAATATATTGAAATGCAGTTATTAAAATATGCTTTAAAAACAAGTTAATTTACTTCAGGTTAAAAATCTCTGAAATGTGGAATCGGTTATAAGTCCTCAACAATTCTTTACTACTTAAATATCTTTTATGATCTATGTCTCGCTAACTTGGTGCTTACGAGGTAATTGAAGACACCTAAATGGGATCTAGAAAAGAATCAAATCTTGGTGTTCCAGGAAAAACTCTTGGTAGAGACACAATTCAAAACATATGAATTATTAAGAAGCCACCAAAACTGAATTAATACCACGTGAGTCCAGTGGGATAAAGTATTGTAATTATCTAGACATCCATTGGAATTCTGTCTCTCCAAAAGCAGAGCAGCTAGTAATTTCTTCATTTCCCTGAATAATGATTTCATCCTTCAGAGGATATAGGGATATTGACCTGAATTGCTAACATAAAAATGATGGGAAACCTGGAGGAAATGATTAGAAAACAGAGGCAGCTAGATGACCCAGTGATAGAGCTCTGGACCTGGAAGATCAAATTTAGCCTCCTACTCACTATGTGTACCGGGACAACTCATTTAGCTTCTGTCTTCCTCAGTTTTATCTGTACAATGGGAATAATGGTAGAAACAATCATAGTTGTGAAGATGAGATATTTGTAAAACCCTTTGCCATGCTTATGCATGGCATAAAACCACGTTTATGGTTTCTTTTTAGTTTGTTGTTTTGCTGAGACAATTAGGGTTAAGTGATTTGCTGAGGGTCACACAGCTAGGAAGTTTTAAGTGTCTGAGGTCAGATTTGAACTCAAGTCCTCTTGACTTCAGGGCTGGTACTCTATCCACTGCACCAACTAGTTGCCCCTCCTTTACCAACTTTAAAATGCTGTATCAATACTTGATATTATGAATACCTATTAGAACGAGTAATCTAAGATTATGAGGCATAGTCTGAAACAAATCTTAGGGTTTTTTTTTTTTCATTTAAGCAAATACTAAGAATCTAAGCAAGTTACTTTACTAGATGATAGGATAACAAAAATAAAACTCAAACAGATTCTACCTCTCAGTGAGTTTATATTCTACTTGAGAGATATGACACATACACAGATAAATACAAAGTATGAATGAAACTGTATCTGTGTTTTCATATATATAGGGAATTTTCTATGAGAAACTTCCTCATCTAAGGCAGACTAGCACCTTTTGGGCAACTTATAGTGAGAGAGTTGCCTGGGGCATTAAAAGGTTAAGGAATATATGGTGAGTAAGTGACAAAGATATGAATCTAGGACTTTCTGCCCTTAAAGCTGTCTCTCTATCCTCCATATAAAAAATTATGTACCACATAATGCAAAGCAATTTCAGGAAGAAGACAGAACTAATAACTGGGAATAACAGGAATAACCTCGTTTTGGAAGGAATCTCTGAGCTGTGATTCAAAGGAAGGAGAGGTCCCAAGGGTAGAAATGAGAAAAGAGATCATTCTATATTTGGAAGATTCTCCTGTGCAAAGTCATGCATGAGAAGGTATTGGGAAAATGGATTTCAAAGATGTCCCAAAAAGAGTGGGTAGGATCACTAAGAACTAAATTCTAAAGGGAAAATCAATCTAAAAGGGATAGATAGATCTCAACATTTAAATTTCAAAGAGAAATAATTCTGCTGATGAGGAAAATAGGGAGTTTTATAAAAAAGACTGGTGTGGTTGCACAGAGAACTCATTGGCCCAAGCTGAATTTTAAAGGACATTCTCGGAGTATAAAAGCAAGAATAAGCAACTGAGGATAAAAATAAAATCGGAAGTCAAAATAGAGTCAGGATCATTGAGGTTCAGAATAATCTGAGTCAATCAAGGAATACTAAAGACAAAAATGAGGATTAAAGAAATATAGATGGTTATATTATGGGGAAAGAAGGATCAAAAAAGAAATAACATGACAAAGAAAAGACAGAATTATTTATAAGCTGTTTAACTTTTATTTTGACTTTTATTTTCTTTGCCAAAGTGGATAATTCTTAGAATGCAAAAGACAATTAAAAAATGACTAATAGGAAGTTCAAAACCAAAGCAAAAAGAGAGTAATAGAGCATCTGGTTGCCCTGGATGGATTCAAGCTATCAGATCCAGAAAACTAAATTCCAGATTGCTGAAAGAACTAGCATATGGGATTGCTGAATCACTATCAGAGATGTTTGAATAATCATAGAAAAATGACAGCAGTACCACGGGAGTGGAGAAGAGAAAATATAGAAATTTCTTTTAAAGAATGGAGGAAAAAATGGTTTCCAAATTATAAGCCAATGAACTTTTCCTGGATTCCTGACAAAATCCTAGAATATGTCATTAAAGAGATAGTGTGTGAACATTCTGTCAGTATTTGTCTTCTCTAAGAAGCATTGTAGTAGTTGTCAGGGACATCTATAAGAGATGGCTTATTGGTGCTGGGTCTTTATTGCTAGAACCTAGCTGACAGAAGACACTCCATGTTTGACCATTGGTTAACATATGTATTGGGAAGTTCCTGTGAAACTAATACTTTCTAATAAGTGAACACTTATGCACACACTTTCTAATAAGGAAAGGGATCACAGCTGGACCACTTGCTGATCTGCTATCCCTAAGATCTTCTTCCCATTGGTTTTAATGTATCTGTCCAGCAACAGCAATCAGAACAGAGACTCAGAACACTGGGTTCTCAATTAGAATATTCTTCCCACCATACACCTGAGTCTGTGCTTACCTATGGGACTGAAGGGATGAGGAACATACTTGTATGTCTGTGCAAAATAAATTTTCTAACTTATGTATTATCCGTTAGTGTTTATGTTCCTTTTTGGCACTCACCCCAAATCCCTTCACATGTCTGCTATGTAGCCAGCACCAGCTGAGGAAGCTAAGGAGCTCTTGATCTCTGCAATACACAATGTTGCCACAAAGATTAGAAACATTCCTGTCAGGACTGCTACTTAGTCACCTATATTCAGATAAAGAAACACAAAATGGAAGAGACAGACAGAATTTGGAGATCCTAACTTGGCTATTCTAGTAGTCGTATGGGAACATTCCTGTTTCTGCTCCTTATAAGTTCCAGAGAGAGAGGAAGTTTAAACCACTATTTAGGGGGAAGAGTTGCAATTATTCTTTTAAATTGACTCAGAGGTCCTCATCCTCTTTATAAGAAGGAGCAAGCGACCACCCAGTTTTGTTTCATCATCCCAGAACACTAAATCGGGATTCCATAAATGGGTGGAAGGGGGAGGCTTGTGTGCAGATTACATCAAGATACACAAAATATCAAGTACAGTTTCGAGTGGGAGGGTAGTAACTCAGGGGATCAGGAAAGATCTTATAGGAATAGTAGCATTTGAACTGAGTTTTGAGGGAAATGAGGGCATCCTAAGACCTGGAGGTGAGGAAGGATATTCTAAGCATAAGGAGGAGCCTGTGCAAAAACACAAAAAGAAAATTGAAAATTGCATGTAAGGAACAGGCACAAGGCCAATCTGCCTAGACAGAAAAGTATATGAAAGGAAGTTATGTATAATCAGGCTTTAAATGTAGGTTGAAACTAGGTTGTGAGGGATTTTAAAAACCAAAAGAATCTATATTTGTTTCTGAAGGTAATAGGGAACTACTGGAATTGATTGAACAGAAAAATGACATGATCACAACTGTGCTTTATAATTATCATTTTGGCAGCTATGTAGAGAATGAATTGGAAAGGAGAGAGAATTGAAACTGCATGACCGATTAAAAGGTAATTGCAATAATTTAGGTGGGAGATTAATTAGGATGGTAGTTATATAAATAGAAGAGTCAAGAGGACTATAATGATTTGGCCAAGATCACACAGGTAGTAAGGAGCAAAACTCAAATTGAAATCTAGGCTGTCTAACTTTAAATCTTTTAAATCCTACTTTCCTATTCTCTAAGTAATAGGGCCATGAGATGGGAGATTTGTATGCCATAGTATATAAGACTATATATAGGAGGGCTTTTTAAGGAGGAAACTGTAAAGTTCTCATGAGTCTTAGAGTTTGTGAAAGCTGAACCCATCCCACCCCAACTCCCTCTCCAGAGTGCCATACTCATCAGCTGTTTCTAGCTTCCCAGTGAAGGGCTGAACCAAGTCAAAGGCATTGTGGGAATAGGACCTAACTGAGCAAAAGAATACCCTGAGTAAGACCTGAGGAGAGATGGGGCTGAACCCTCCTTGATTGTGCCATCAGTGAAGGTTAGGAAGTTGGAACAAGAAGGAGGTTCAGACTTATTGCCCCCTTCCTAATATCTTTCCCAGGATATCTTCAAAGTTCACCAAGTGCTAACTAGAAAGATTAGTCTTTGCCCCCTCTCTAGAACCCAGACATTATGTGTGCATATGTGTGTTTTAGACCGTACTTGTGATTCTCTTGGTATGAGAAACTCCAAGTTAGGAAACTAGCTTTAGACTGTGAGAACTAAGTTTGGATCACAACATAACATTCTCTCTTTTTGATGTTGTTCGCTTACATTTTATTTTCTTAAGTTAACTCTTTCTTCATTTCATTCTGCTGCCTCTCAGGGGATCTAGTTAATGGCTACAAACGCAAGGATTTTTTTTTTGGGGGGGGGGCATCAGGCATACAAAACTGTTGAGAATTTCCCAGGTGCTCTCCAGAGCATCTCCAGGCTCAACTACATATACAGCTGACTATTTTTTCAAATTATTTTTTTCAATTATCAGGCATGTATTTTTCCCCTCCTACCTCATGCCTTTTCTACACTGAGAGGGAAAAAAGAAAACAAAATTTTTGTAATAGATAAAAACATCCAAGCAGAACAAATTTCCAAAAACCTATTTCTCGTTATATTTAAATCCGTCACCCCTCCATGTCAGGAGCTGAGTGTCATGCTTCATTATAAATACTCTAGAAAGCTATCGGCTCTTTTTAAAGAGCGGTCCTAGGATCTGAGTTTTGGCTCCTCCCCAGTAGCAGAACTGGACCCAAGATGCTGAGGATAATTTGTTTGAAGGGTGATTGCACCATCTTGTGGCCATATCCAGAAACTGCTCTTTTCTCAGAGTCCCTAGGTTCTGGGGTACAGCCTGATCTTGTTAAACCAGACCACTGTCACTGGGAAAGAGAAGGGTGACCCTTCCAGGGTATTGTTTTTCCAATGTATAATACTAAACTGACAAGCCCAACCTTGTCTCCTCTGGGCATTGGCTTTTCCCAAATCCCCTATGGTATTTTCTCAAAAGGGCTTCCTATCCCCATACCATGAAACCCCATTATCCTAAGCTGGTTTAAACTAACTTGGAATTCTCTGGCTCTCATTCCTTCAGGTTTGTCCCCTTCCCTCCACTTCTACCTCTAACTTAAAACCATGCGCTTCACCCCTGTCCAGAAATTCATCATTCTTATAGAGAAAGTTTGAAATACTTGCACACAGCCTCATATTTCCTCTCAGTTTTCTCTTTTTCTAGGCTAGAAAATTCTTAGTTCCTTTAACAGTCCTGGACAGTATATTCTCCAGGTTCCCTTTACCACCTTGGCTGTCCAGTTCCTTTCTTTGGTCCTGGATAGGGTATCCTTCACTTTCCTTCACCACTTTGGTTGCCCAAATCCTTTCACCAGTCCTGGACAGTATACTCTCCAGTTCCCCTTCACCACCTTGGTTGTCCACATCCTTACTAAAAAGCAGGATCCAGAACTAAACAACATATTTCATATTTACTCGAACCAGAATTATAGAGCTATCACCTACCTCTGTGTTACCATTATGCTTCCATTAAAACAATCTCAAATTAACATTCACTTTTTTTTGGCTATTATATCACAATGTTGATAAACATTGAGCTTTCTGTCCACTAAAACCCTCAGGTCTTTTTCAATAATTCTAAATCTATGATCCCTAATCCTGGATTATATACTTCTCTTGATATAACCATAGCAAGCAGTGATTCAAATTGAATTGTCAATCTACTAAAATCTGTTTTTCAAATGAACTGTTATCTACCCATACCTTCCCATCGTATACTTACAAGATTGGTTTTTTAACCCAAGTGTTAAGACTTTACATTTATATTGTTAGATTTATTTTTACTAAACTCATCCAGTTAGGATCTTTTTAAGATCCTGAATCTCTCATCTAATGTGCTAGCTATTAAAAGAAAAAAGTTCACAGTGGAATTGCTCATGCCAAGAATATCAAAACTATATCCTCCCAGTTTTGTGTCACCTACAATTTGATAAAGAAATCATTGTTGTCAGAATTACATTTTAAAGTCTTCACATTTCCTTGAAGCTCATGTCATCTTAACCACCTTTTCTTTGAAGTCTACTCTCCCAAAAGCTAGGATAGATGTCAGACTCTGCCAACCTTGTTAGCAGTTAATATGGTGCAGTGGTAGTGTGAGTTAAATAGAAAGCCCACAGTTTGATATACTAGCTTTGTTAGAAGGGTTCACATCAATCAATTGCTAACTTGGCATCAGAATCAGTGGTTTAATAGACTAGAATCATTGAGAACTATGTTGGGAATCTAGATGATCTGGATACAAGAGGAATTCCAGATGCAGCAGATACAAGTTAATATTCTCAGACAAAGGGGCAAACTTCCTTCAGAAAGCAGAAGGAATAGACAGGAAAAAGAACAAAGGAAGAAGTGTCAGCTCTAGATACAAGACATGCATGAGAGCCTCTTCAGATAAGAGTTCCTCTTGTAGCACAGAGGATAGAAAGTTGAACTTAAAATCAAAGAAAGCTAGATTCAAATCTTGCCGTATATACTTAAAAATCATGTGACCCTATGCCGCTTAAGCTTTCTTAGATTTTATTTGTAAAAGAACAATACCCTTAGTATCTGCCTCACAGGGGTGTTATAAGATTCAGTTATACTTTGGGAGAGAAAAGACAGTATAATGGATAGAATGCTGAATGGAGAATTAGGAAGACATTAGCCTATTTAGTCAAATAAGTATTTATTAAACACTATGTATGTGCCAGACATTGTATTAAGTTCTAAGATATAAAGAAAAGCAAAAAAAAAAAAAAAAAAAAAAAAAAGCGGGGGGGACAACATTGAAATAACTATATACAGACAAGATAATTCAGGAGAGATTTTAGATAACATCAGAAGAAAGGCACTAAGAATAAGAAGGATTGGGAAACAATTTTTGTAGATTTTTGTTGACACTTGAAGGAATTCAGAGAAGCCAAGAGGAGAATATGAGGGGGAAAAGATATTTGTGTTGGGTATTTTCATTTGCAATGAAAATTGCAATGAAAATTTTCATTTGCACTGGGGAACAGAATATTAAGTAAGAACAACGAGGCACATCACAAAGTGACTGTAAGGGGGACTAAGGTATAAGAAAATTGAAAAGGGAGGAAGGGGCCAGGTTATAAAGGTCTTTAAAAGCCAAACAGAGGGTTTTATTTAATCCTGGGGAAAACAGGAGGCTCCTGGAATTTTTTGATTAGAGGAATGACCTGGTCAGACTTGTGTTTAATAATAACTTTGCAGCTAAGCAGAGAGTATATTGGAATGGGGAGAATCCTGAGGCAGGGAAACCAACTTACAAGTTATGGCAATAGTTTAGGCATGAGGTACTAATAGATCGAACCAGAGTGGCAGCAGTATCAGAGGAAAGAAAGGGTCATAGAAGTTCAAATGTATAAATAGAATGGTTTGACAATTAATTGAACATAGAAAATAAGAAATATTGATACCTAGGTTGTGATCCTGGGCAACTAGAAGAATGGTAGTACACCCTCCACATTCATAGAGAAGTTAAGAAGAGGGGAAGGTTTCAGAGAGAAAAATAATTCAATTTTGAATATGTTAAGTCAGAGAAGTCCATGGGATATTCATTTTTAAATGCCCAGTATAAAGTTGGAGATACAAAACTAGAGGTTCAGAGAGATCTTGGGGCTAAACAAATACATTTGAAAAGAATTAGTATAGAGATAATCATTGAATCCAGGAGAATTGATGAGATCATTGGTTGAAATAGTATAGATGGAGAATAGTAGAGGGCCTAGGACAGAGCCTTGTGGGACATCATAGTTAGCAGGCATAACCTGAATAAAATTCCCAGCAAAAGAAACTTGAGTGACCCAAAAGCTAGAAGGAGAACAAGGAGAGAAGTAGTGTAAAGAAAACCTAGAAAGCAGAAAGTAGAAAGAAAAAGAGAGTGATCAACAGTATCAAAAGTTGCTGAGAGATTGAGAAGAATAAGGATTGAGGAAATACCCGTCAATTTGTCAGTTAAAATATCATTGGAACTTTGGAGAGAACAGTTTCAGTTGAATGATGAGGTCAGAAACTAGACCAAAGAGACTTAGGAATAGAGTGAGAACAGGCTAATTGTACACTATTTCAAAGTCTGGCTCTTTTTGTATAGCAAAATAACTGTTTGGATATGTATACATATGTTGTATTTAATTTACACTTTAACATATTTAATATGTGTTGGTCAACCTGCCATCTGGGGGAAGGGATGGGGGGAAGGAGGGAAAAAGTTGGAACAAAAGCATTTGCAACTGTTAATGCTGAAAAATTACCCATGCATATATCTTGTAAATAAAAAGCTATAATAATAAAAAAAAATTAAAAAGAAAAGAAAAAGATAGCCAAAAAAAAAAAAGAATAGAGTGAGAAGAAAGAAAGTGGAATTACTTATTATGGATGACCTTCTCAAGGAGTTTTGCCATGCAAGGGAGGTGAGATACAGAATGAGAGCTATCTGAGATAGACAGATTGAGGGTTCTTTCAAAGAAGATATGGGTATGTTCATAGGCAGTAGGGAAGCAGACAGTAGACAGGGAGAGATTGAATATTAGTGACACAGCAATCTGCTAGGGAAGATGGAATGGAATGAAATCAAATGGAAGGGTTTGCTTTAGCAAGAAGCGGGGTCCCCCTTTCATATAAGGCAGCAAGATGGTATAGTGGATCAAGTGCTGAACTTGGCAATAGAATAGGGCCTGGGTTTAGATCCAGTCTTAAATATTTACTAGATGTATATCTCTGGGCAAGTGACTTAGATTCAAGTTGCCTCAGTTTCCTAAACTATACAATGGTGATAATAGCACCTATACCCCAAAGTTGTAGTGAAGATAAAATGAAATGTTCATAAAGCATTTTACATATTTTAAAGCATAGTTTAAATGCTAATTATTATTTTGTGAGATGGGATGAAGAAGGAGATAATGGTGAAAAGTTTCTGAGTGATATAAAAAAGAGAGGGGAAAAAAGAGAACTCTTGGTGAATGAATTCGATTTTTTCAGTGAAATGTGAGGTAAAATTCTTAGCTGAGAAGTTGGAGGGAGAGGAAAACATATTGGAGGTTTGAAAAGAGATGAATAGTTTGGAAAAGCCACTGTGGTGAATTGATTAAGGAGATGTACAAGAATTGTCTTGCCATAATGAAGGCTCTGTAGAGATTATATCATATAAATATAGACTCATTCAACATGATTTTATAAAATAGGGAGAGTAGTAACTCCTACTTTCCATGTTTGCTGTGAATTAGAAATGAAATAATATATGTAAAAAAAAAAAACTTTACAAAGCCTACAGTGCTATATAAAGGTGAGACATTCTTGTTAAAAGAGATGAAGCTACAAGGGTCAATCAGGGGTACCCAAAAGGAAAACCGACAAAACCAGCAAATATCTCAATTTTTTCAGACTCTGTTCTGGTTTTCTCTAACCTTCACCTAGATCTGGTCTCAAACTTCCTTACCTCAGCTGTTTTTGTTTGTTTGTTGTGTCCTTATTAGGAAAGCTGAATATATGGCCCCTTGTATAAGGGCTCACTTCCCTTTGGCAGAGTTAATTGGTATAATCTGTCTTGTAAAGGTACCTGCTAATGGACTGTTCACCTCTACTCTATGAGAAACAGTAAGAGTAAGTTCATCACCTCTCTTTGTTTTATAGTTTGTCCCATTTGGATGTAGCTGTTGTAACCTTCCTTGAGAATATTTTTTGATCCTGGACCCTGGAGGATAATATAATAACACACATTTCAGTGGGTCATTATGGTGTACTGTTTTCCTCTCAAAAAGACAACGTATACATGTATTAATATTATTTATCCATTGAACTTCAGAGAGGTGGTCACATTGAAGCTTGGATTAGAATTCAGATCTTTTGACTTTAAGTTCAGCTCTCATGTGGTTTATTAGTTTGGGCCAGGGCACAATCTGTCTGTCTTATTAGCATAATGGCTATGACAGGGCTCATCCAAGGGAGTCTAAGATGGCAGGAAATAAGGTAAAGGGGCAAATAGGTTATGAAGCAAACCTAAGGAGATTTTAGCACAAGGAAGTCAGGCAGCTAAAATGTGATAGATAAAAGGCCACTTGAGGAGATCACCAACTTTTTCTTCTTTACTGTGGTTGCTTGGAGTCAGTATTTATTAATTTGATGAAACAGAGAGTAAAGCCCTATTGTCACCCAGAAATTTTCTCCACCCTGAATTTATAGACTCATGCAGCATTTGGAGTTAACGAATGAACCATGAATGCACGTATAACTGAATGAAAAAGAATTTATTAGATGCTTTGTTGTTATTCAGTCATTTCAGTTATGTCTGACTCTTCATGACCCCGTTTAGGGTTTTCTTGACAAAAATACTGGAGTGGTCTGCTATTTCCTTCTCTAGATCATTTTACAGATGAGGAAATTGAAACAAATAGGATTAAATGACTTACCCAGGGTCACACAGCTAGTAAGTATATGAGGCTAAATGTGAACTCAGGAAGATGAGTTTCTTTGATTCCAAGTCGCACATGCTTTCCACTGTGCCACCTAGCTGCATTAGAATTAGGGGTGGTGAGTAATACTTTCTCCTCAAGTCCTACCTCTTAAAATCACTGGCTTTCAAGACTGTGAATGAAAAAACAGAAAGACAGGGTTTCTATATAATGAATAATCAATGTGTCAGTTAGGCTAACTGCCAATAAATAAAATGATGATTTCAGTAACCAAAGATTCCAAGGGAAGTTCTGAAACATCTTAAAAAGGGTGTGTACCTTCTGACAGGAAACACTCCTGAAAAGTGAAACTCAATAATTGGTGGACACATAATGAGGAGACAGGCAGGTCTTCAGTTCATCCTATTGAGGATATGACTTGATCATGATACTCTCAGCTGCCTCCAGCAATCGGAACAGAGAAATCAATCTCCAACCTGACCCTCTGATTGGAGGGATACAAGGACAGGAACTCCTTTCCCCAGGGTAAGACCTCATCCAGAATGGATTTTATTTATACTCCTAGTTAGGTCTTTCACCTAAGATTGAAGAGCATCTTCCTTAAGGGCTAGGGATAATCTCCCTCAATCAGTCATGTCCTTCAGAAAATGATTTTAACAAGAGCGAGGTCTTAGTGAAGAAACTGAATAATAGTAATATAATAGTAAAATAATTTTCTCTCAAAACTCAGTTAAATCCCTTCTATAAGAGACCTTTCCTGGTTTCCCACAAATACTAGTGCTTTCCCTTCTAAAATGAAGCTCTGTATCTATTCTATATATACTTTGCACATACTTGATTTTTATATATTGTTTTTTATCTAAAATGCTCCCCACTAAAATGCAAGCTTCCCAAGGACAAAAACTGTTTTTTGTTTTTCTTTGTATCCTTACTGCCTTATACAGGAGCACCCAATAATTGCTTAGAGTAGAGCATCACAGAGCAGCTCAGCTACAGGAATAAGGTATCCTTAGTTAGGCGTCTTTCCCTATATATTTGCCAGTGTGTTTCGCCTCTTCTGTGATCATCCCCTAGAGGTCTTACATTGGAGGCCCTGCTAATAAGTAGTCCAAAACCAAAATCACAGAGTTTATGAAATAATAATTTGGGATCCTTGGTCAGTTAATTATACTGTCTTTGCCAGCCCCTTCTGAACTCTTCTATTTCCTTCAGGATATGTTTTTCTCAATTGCTCAGAATATAATAATAAAACTCCTATTTGTCGCTTAGGTGTGTTATATCCTTGCATCTCATCTAAGCCTAAAAGTCTGGTGTTCCCTTCAGACCTATTTGCAAAAACATTTTATTCCTACAAGTTAGTTTCCTGCCTCTAAAAAAATATTTTATTTTTAATGATTCTTTTTTATTTTGTATCATATTCATTTCCAAGTCTATCTTTCCACAGTCTATATTCAAAGAGGCATTATGGGTGGGTTAGTTTGGTTTTTTTATGGTTCTTTTCACTTACATTGTTCTGTTATTTCTGTATATTGTTTCTCTGCTGCTTTTTACTTAACTTTTGCTTCAGTTGATATGATTCTTTTCCCATTCTCCTAATTCTTTATTATTAAAGACCATGCCTAAGTGAAGGGACAGGTCAAATCTCTGAGAGCCTCCACAGCTGTGAATCATAACACCTGAAGGAGTTGCGGGGAAGCCTTTACTGACACAGATGTTGCAGACTAGGAATGAGATAAATTGGAGGCAGAGGGAAGAGGAGAGAGGTCAGAGAACAGCACCGGCCTCTCAGTCTCCTTGTATCACCATCATCCTCTCACATGAAGAGATTCATTCTATAGGTCTGAGTTAGACCTCCAGGACTCACTGGTAGATGGCTCCCGTATCACAACATTTTATATTCATTATTTCTTATGGCACAGTAATACTCTCTTACCTTAATATATTAAAATATGTTTATTTCCTAATTGAAAGGCATGTGCATTTTTCCTCCCTAATTTTTTGGTGCTAGGACTATTTTCATATATTTGGGACCTCTCTTTATCTCTGGGTCAATCATTTTTTAAAAGCATAATTCCAAATTGTTTTTCAGAATGGCTGGGCCAATTTCACCTTTTAATTCAGTTGTTTTTCAGTTGTATTCAACTCTTTGTGGCTTCACTGGGAGATTTCTTGGCAAAGATACTGGAACAGTATAATATTTCCTTCTCAGCTCATCTTAAAGATGAGGAAACCAAGGCAAGTTGCCCAGGATCACATAACTAGTAAGTTGTCTGAGGCCAGATTTGAACTTGGGAAGATAAATCTTTCCAATTTCTAGCTTGGCATTCTTATCACTGGTGCCACCTACATACTCTATGGTATCTACAATCTATTAGTATACTGTCTTCCTGAAGTCCTTCTAAAATGGTTTCTATTTTTGTTGACTTTTCAAAGTTTTGGGGTGTGAGATGAAATCTTAGGATCCTTTTGATTTATGTCAATCTTGTCTGGAGCAATCTTTCATATGTTTATAGTTTGCATTTTTAAAAAATAAACTTATTTTCATTTATTTTCATTTTTTACTAGTGACTATGAAATATTTTGGTCTACTACTAATTATCCTTTTTTTAAGTATTTTTATTTTCCCCAGTTATATGCAAAACAATTTTTACACTTGTTTTTAAAACTTTGAGTTCCAGATTTCCTCCTTTCTTCTCCACATTCCTCTATTGAGAAGGCACATGTGAAGTTATGCAAAACATTTCCAAAAATTCATGTTGCAAAAGAAAACAGATTTTTCCTCCTCCCCCAAAAAAACACTCAAGAAAAAAAGTTTTTTTAAAGTATGTTTGCATTTCTTTTGAGGACTGCTTGGTCATGTCCTTTGACCATTAGGGAATGGCTAATGGTTTAATATATTTGTATTAATTATTTAGCTAGATAGTTGATGAAAAAAATTCCCCTAAGCTTCTTAGCTTTTTAAATTGTTTTAGCTAAGAATGAGCCAAGGGAAAGGGGGCCAACTATGATCAATTCAATTACAAAATAATGGTTTTAGAAGACTCATCCAACTTCTTGGCAGAGAGCTGATGATCTAAGGTATAGGACAAGACATAGACTTTTATATCTAATCAAACGTGTGAATTTATCTTCTTGACAAATTATTTATTACAAGAGAGGGTTTCTATTTGAAAAAGAGAATGGGGAGAGTGTTGTAGTTGGGAAGTGAACAGGTAATGAGAATGGAGGGGGAGAAGAAAAGAAAGAATCAATAAAAAATATTTTTAAATATATAAAGAGAAGAAGAAATTTCAAAAGGGCACATAAACATGTAGGGTACTTGGTTACTATTGTGTTAAATTTAATATACATTTAAAATACTATGCACTGAAGTTCAGTTTGATATGTAATCATTTTTCTGTTCTTTATATCTTGAAATGTTTGTATTTGTCAAGGTCACAATAAAAAGAAATGTTTTAATAAAAATTAGTTAAAAAACAGGAAAAGAAGAAAAGAAAGAAATTAAGAAAGGGGGGGAAGCAACTGAAAGGAAGTCAGTCAGTAGAAAGAGGGGTTATGATAATAAAAATAATTATCCCCACTTTACAGAAGATCAAAAAAGAGGTGAATAAAAGCTAAGTGACTTGCCAAAGCCAAACAGCTAATAAGTGAGTGCCTAGATTTGAACTCAGGCTTTCTAGTTCCATGTGTAGTGTTCTATCCAATAAACTACCAATAAGAGGCACAGGATATACATATTTCCATACAATTTCTTTTTTTTGTCCTTCCTTATTTTCTTTCATTTTTCTTTTTCTTTGTTTTTTAAAAATAATTTTATTAAAACTTTTTCTTTTATTATGACCTTGATAAATACAAACACTTCAATATATAAAGAACAGAAAAATGATTATTTATTTTGCATTATTAAAGTTTGCCATTTGGACTTTGTCAATAGTTTTTGTTTTTAAATTTTGCAATTGCTTCAAACATAAGTCTTTCCTTCCCATCATAGTCGGTGTCTCTGTGTGGTTTGGACATCTCTGGAAGATCGGGACTGAGCACATCCACAATTGGTTCCCAAGAGAGAGAGCAGTGTAATGGCAGGTCCACAGAGGCTTCACTTGTGTCCTAACTCATGGCAAAATTCCTGAGTTGAGCCAGCAAAAAGGAATGACTAAGATTTTTCAGGTCCTAGGGGACTTTTAGCAGTCAAAAGGTCTGACATAAGAGAAACATCATAAGCTCAATGATTCTGTAGGGAGAAGGAAATGCTTAGGCATTTGGGAAACATAAGTCACCACAGCTGAGATACAAAAAAGTTGGGGGGTAGGAATGGAAAGGGAGGAGGTGCATGTAGAAAAGCACTGAGATAGGCAGAGACACCCATACAACTCTTGGCCCCCAGGACCCGAGGTGGGGGGGCAGGGAACAATGTAGACCAACATCTATATCCCAGTAGAGGAGGTAAGCTCATTGAAACTAGGTGACAATGGTGGAATGCTGGGCTTGGAATCAAGAAGATTCACCTTTCTGAGTTCCAATCTGACCTCAGACACTTGCCATCCGAGTGATCCTGGGCAAGCCACTTAACTCTGCTTGCCTCAGTTTCCTCATCTATAAAAGGAGCTGGAGAAGGAAATGGTACCTTTGCCAAGAAAACTCCGAAAGGAGTCACAGAGCCAGACTGTGCCTCAACAACTGAACTCACTCTGCCTTGCAGATAAAATCTGGTCAACAATAAAACTTGCCAGCTCCCTCTCCCAGGGTTGGGACCAAACACAGAACAAGGATCCTGTATTCTTCCTGAATCCCTCCTCATCCAGACTATGTCTAATCCCACCCTCTATGTCCACTCCTTAACCTGGATAGGAGATCTGGACCACCTCTCCTCCCTAAAAGGCTCATAGATTTAGAACCATGAGGGACCTTGGAGGAAATCTAGTCTAACTCTCTTATGGTACAAGTACCTGAAGCCCAAGTTGATTTGCCCAAGGTGACAACGGCAATAATAGGGCAAGGATTTGAACTCGGGGTCCAAATTTACATCTTTTTCCATATACTATACTGCTTTTTAATTGAGAAACCTGGCCCCACCTGGTGTCTTCCTTCCAGGGGCATGAGGGTAAATTCTAGGGGAGCACAGCTCTGTGGAGAATGAAGCGATGGCTGATCTAGACACCATCCTTTAATGGGGATTCTTTGGGGAGCTGCCGGTCCTCTACCCTTCATTCAAAAGAGGACCGGGCCCTCAAGCAGGCTACTTGGGGGTGTGTGAGCTCCAGGGGTATAGTAATCTTGCAGGATGATCAGGGACATGATGGAGAAGTTCAGATGACTGTAGTTGGATGGAAAAGGAAGAAATGGCTAGCCTAGATACACCCTTCAATGGGAAAACTAGAAATACTGACACTTAGAAGATTCTCCCTAAACCTGTACTCTGGGACACCAGAAAGAATCAGTTTCTCAGGCTAAGGGGTAATATCCAGTCTTCTTTTAAGCAAATATAAACCCAAGTCCCTCCATCCCATCCCATTTCATCTCTACACTAACATTTCCAATTCGTAAAAGAACAAATGACTTCCCAGGGAAATTTATTTAATATTTTATAATATTCACTTTAGAAGAGGGGATCCTTAATCATTTTTGTGTCATGGACCGATTTGTCATCTGATGAAGTCTTTAGAGCTCTTCTCAGAATAATGCTTTTAAATCCACAAAATAAAACACATACAATTTATAAAGAAAGCAAATTATACTGAAATATAGTTATCAACAGATTTTTAAAAGAACACTACAAAGTCACAGACCCCATGTTCCTCCCCCAGACTCTGAACAAGGAATAGACCCAGGTATGTGAGTTATGACCAGAAACAAACATCCTAAAATGAACCTCAAAGTCTTCGGTTATTAATCCACTTAAGGACCAGTTAGGTTCCTGATATTTTTATTCTGTATCCCCTTGGCATTTGTTTCTTAGCTCTGCCCTTTCTGCCCTTTAGGCTTTTGTGGTGGAAAACAAAGAGCTGTCCTCTGCCTTATATCTGCTTTGTAGCCTTTCCCAGAGAAGACCCTATTTCCTTTAGAGGTGACCCTAGATAGATGCCAGAGCCGAGTTTTGTTTTATCTCAGGGATAAAACTGAGGAGAGGAGGCAAGACTACAGAATAGGGGTAGGACACATAAATTGGCTCAGGGATTAGCAACATGCAAACCGTGGCCAGCCATGGGTCCCACTTCAGGACTAGCGATAAGAACCTGACTGCTCCTTTACCTGTGATCAGAAATAAAAGACCCGGGAGCTTTTTTGTGAATGGCCACTAGATGGTGCAACAGCCAGTCAAATGAAAATGGTTTAGAAGCTTGCCCAGGGAGCCACGGGCTATCATCAATCACCCAAGACCTTCTTCTTTCTAGTAAAGTAATGGGATCTTAGAATTTAGAGTTGGAAAGACCCTGGAGATCAGCTAGCCCACCTTTCTAATCAAAGAGGGAAGCAAACTGAAGCACAGAGAGAGGAAGGACCTTGTCCAAAGTCATGGCAGGGCAGGGGTTTAAAACTCCTGATGATTTATTTAAGATCTCTTGCCATCTATAAATGAGGCAATTGAACTATGAAATGGCATCCAAGGCCCCTCAGTGCTTTAAATCTGTGAGTCCTGGTTCTTGGAAACCAAGTTCAGTGTCATTTTCCACAGCAGGTGGTAAGATCGGTTTTTCTATAAATGCAGGAAGCAATGCTACCAGAGGTATCTCCTAGACACAAAGAGCTTACCTTTCTTAGCCTTTCCAGATACACCCAACTCTCCCCTAACACCAACTGCCTGCTTGTTTTGACTTCTGTGACCACCGGCTGGTTAACTCCCCTGATAATCCACCCAAAGGGCAGGACTTTCCGCTATTATCAGAAACCAGGGGTGTGCTAGTAAATGTTTAACAATAGGCTGTCCACAAGACACACTTTTAAGTCTAATCTCATTATTAACATTTTCTCTAACCTTTCCATAAATCTAAACAATCAAAAAAACAATAAATCAAGCCCTGATCTATAATATTTGCTGATTTCCAAGGTATAAATGTTTACACTGAAAATTAAGGGTCTTCAATCTATTCTCACCAGCCAGTTCAAAACAGTTCCAGCATACAGAAACAGGCTTGGGTTATCTGGGAACTGACCCATCCATTACCCTCTAAGCTCCTCCTGGCAAAGAAAGCAGGAACATAAAAATGGGGAAGAGAATTAAAGACACAAGCTCCAAAAGGTTATTAGAATGAACCAATTCATGCTCACTTTCTTAATCTCAAAGAATCATATAGGACTGGATTAGATGAACTCTAAGATCCCTTTCAGCTCTAAATTCTATTAATTTGTGATTAGTTGAAGCAGCCCCTCTCCCCACTCAATCTTCCAGTCCATTTAATCATAAGCAGCCTGTCCACTCTTTCAGCTGCTCTGGCCAATGGCCTATAGGAAAAGTGTCAAACGTGAGATGGATGTGAGATGTATGGGCTGCATACAGCCTAAACTAGACTAAAATGTCATTGGGAAATATTTAGCAGAATAAATAAAAATATAATAAAACATAAATACTATTACATTTTAAAACTAAGTCAATATGAGGCTCATAGGAATCCTTATATATATATATATGCATTAGTGATCCCCATTTTGATTTAAGTGTGATGCTAAAGATTTACAGACATGATAATTCTACTGCTCTCATAAGACCACATCTGGATTACTATATTTAAGTCTAGGTGTAGCATTCTGGAGAAAATATTGTTAAGCTAGGACACATCTGGAAGAGGGTAACGTGATGGTGAAAGGTGACTACACTAAGTCACAAAAGCATTAGTTTTGAAAAACTGGAGATGTTTAACCTGAAAAAATGCTACCCATGGCCCTTTGGGCCACCCATAAGAGACTCCAGCTCTGGGCTCAAGCAGGCTGAGCTCAATTCTGTGGGGAGACTAACCCCTGTGAGAAGGGATTAGGCTTTTCTCATACTCTCTAGCTCATTATGCCCTTTCCCCAGGGTTCTGGGAGAAAATATATAAAACAAAACTTTGCTCTGACTCATATCTAGGGTCACCTCTAAAAGAAATTAATAGGGTCTCCTCTAGAAAAGGCTACAAAGTAGATAACAGATAGAGGACACCTATCTGTTTTCTACCACAAAAAAAAATTTAAATACAAAAAACTAATAATACTCATTATCAAATACTTAAAACACAAAATAATGACCCAAGCTTTAGAGGTAAGGACAGCTTAGCAGACATGCTAAAAAAGGCTGTCTCGCATTCCCTGAGCAATTCACCAAGTGCTGGCCTTCTGGCCAGCCACCATGGCTTGAGCTAGCTTAGTTTTTTGAGCAGCAGCATCCGCTAAGAAGTCACAGGGAGCCCCTCATGAAGGGCTGCTGACACTGACTCAGAAACCCAGGAGCTCTTGCCCTTGGCTAGACAGATCCATTTGTCAGGCTTGCCATTCAACGAGGGACCTGTACACAAAGAAACACAAATAGGAAGAAGAAACCAGGGGCTTGAGGTCCAGTCTTGGGCTCACCTACGCAATAATCTGGTCTTGCTGCCATGGTGGAAGGAGGGGAGATTAATTCCTTCCCTTGTTGGAAGTTCAAGGAAGATCTGGCAGAGTAGCTAATCATATAATCAAAAGGAAACAGGAGCTTTTCTCCTTATTTTCTTTTAAAATCTACTGTGTGGACAGATCTTTCTGGTTAAGCTATCAGTTACCTTAAAAGCAAGCATTCTCCTACCCCCGATTCCCAGTCACTAGGACCAAAGGACCAACCACAATCCTGTAGTGAGGGGCTGGAGCAATTTTCTCACTGGAAAGGTGAATCCACACATGGGAAGTGCTCTAACTTAACTCCCTCTCCCTCAAATAGCCCCCCAAAATCAGTTGGGGTGTTAGCACATTGCCATATCTCCAATTCTAGAAAGTTCTCTGAAGACTTAAAGAATTCAGGTTTTTGTTTTTTTTTTTTTGTTTTTTTTAACATAGCCTCAATAAAGTTCACTTGTAAAGTTCCTGATGGACTTCTGCATCCTGGGTATAATCTCAAGAAATCTATTCAACATGGTTCTTAGAAACTACCAAAATTTTAAAATATTGTTATAAAGGCCCTGATTTACACATAGCTAATGGTCCTGGAGATCATACTTACCTCCAAATTGAAAATTCAATCAACGAATAAGATTTTACAAAAATTTTATAGGTTACCATTTCCCTGATGCTTGAAAGAGTCTGTCCCAACTCAATACAATTAGGCAAAAATAAAATTAATTTAAGAAGAGAAAGAGAGAGAGAGAGAGAGAGAGAGAGAGAGAGAGAGAGAGAGAGAGAGAGAAGGAAAAAAGAAAGAGAAAGGGAGGGAGAGAGGGGGAAGGAGGGAGAGAGGGAAAGAAGGAGGGAGAGAGAGAGGAAGGAAAGAGAGAGGGAAGGAGGGAGAGAGAGGGAGGGAGGGAAGAAGAGAGAGGGGAGGAAGGGAAGGAGGAAGAGGGAGGAAAGGGGGAAGGAGGGAGAGAGACAGGAAAGAAGGAAGGAAGGGAAGGAGAGAGACAGGATGGAAGGAAGGAAGGAAGGAAGGAAGGAAGGAAGGAAGGAAGGAAGGAAGGAAGGAAGGAAGGAAGAAAGAAAGGAAGGAAGGAAGGAAGGAAGGAAGGAAGGAAGGAAGGAGGGAGGGAGGGAGGAAGGGAAGGAGGAAGGAAAGAAGGGAGGGAGGGAGGGAGGGAGGAAGGGAGGAAGGAAGGAAGGGAGGGAGGGAGATAGAGAAACAGACAGCAAATAAAATAAAGAAAAAAATTAAAGGAGAGAAAAGTAAAAACAAAACAAACTTTCTCAGAGGAAGTCTGGTTCCAAATGACCATATTGGATTGATGTTTCAGAGCAATCAATTAATCAGTCAATAAGTATCTATTAGACACTTGAACTAGAAATATAAAGAATGAAATAATCCCTACTTGGCATTTGGGTTGTTGTTTGTTTTTGAACTTTTTGAGTTTCAAATTCTATCCCTTGCTTTCTCCCGTCCCCTTCCCCCCCTCCCCTATCCCTGCTTCTCAAGATGATAAGCAATCAGATATATAGGTTATACATATGCAATCCTGTGAAACATTTCCATATCAGTCAATTTGAACAAGAACACTCAAATAAAAGAAAAAGAATGAAAGACCATGAAATGTTTCAATCTCTATTCAAACAATATCAGCTCTCTGGAGGCAGATACTATGCTTCCTTATTAGTCCTTTGGGATTGTCCCAGATCATTGTATTTCTGAGAAGAGTTAAGTCATTCACAATTCTTCATCAAACAATATTGCTGTTTCTGTTTACAATATTTTCCAGGTTCTTTTTACTTTAGTTTATATCAATTTATGTAAGACTTTCCAGGTGTTTTGGAAATCATCTTGTCATTTCTTATAGCACAATAATATTCCATTACAGTCATATGCCATGGTACATTTAGTCCAACTGGTAGGCAACCCTTCAATTTCCAATTCTTCATCATCACAAAAAAAAAAAAAGCTGCTTTAAATATTTTTGTACTATCTCAAAGAGAGATACTTGAGATTTTTCTCTTACCCATATATTTGAAAGATAAACTATTCAAGGATCTCCTAATTTGCTTATGCTATCCCCCTTTATATGTAATAATTGATTTATCTTATCTTAGTAATGGTATGAAATGTTGATCAGGACCTAGTTTCTGTCATACTGTCTTTCAGTTTTCCCAGAAGTTTTTGTCATATAATGAGTTTTTGTTCCAAAAGCTTTGATCTTTGAGTTTATCTTATACTAATTTCTAAGATCATTTACTATAACATAATTTTACCTAATCTTTTCTACTGATCCACTACTCTATATATTCAGTCAGTACCAAATTGCTTTGATAATTACCACTTTATTATGCAGTTTGAGATCTGGCATAGGTAAACCATTTTTCTTCTCATTTTTTTTCCGGCTGATTCCACTGATATCTTTGTTTTGTTTTGTTTTTTTTCTTCTTCCAAATAAATTTTGTTATTATTTTCTCTAGTTCTATAAAATAATATTTTGATAGTTTGATTGATATGACACTGAATAGATAAATTAATTTGAGTAGAATTGTCATTTTTATCATTGCCTCAACCTACCCCATGAGCAATTAATATGTTTCCAATTGTTTAAATCTGACTTAATGTGTGTAAAATTTTTTGTTCATAGAATACCTGAATTTGTCTTGGTAGACTCCCAAGTAAATAAATGTAACAAGTTTACATTCAAATGGGGCAAAAACAAGGACATGTATACATATATACAGGATATCTACAAAATGAATAAAAGACAGCTTGGAAAGGAGGGTACTAGCAGTTGAGGAGATGAGAAATGGCTTCTTACAGAAGATGGTGTTGGAGCTGCTTCTTAAAGGCAAAGAGGCTCCATGAAGCAGAGTTAAGGGGGGAAGGTATTCCAGATATCTGGGATAGCCAGTGCAAAGGCAGGAAGAAAGATGAAGTCCTGTGTATGGAACAGAGAGAAGCCCAGCTGGTTGAATCCTAGCAAACAGAAGGGGGAAAATATCTAGTAAGGCTCAAGATAGGTTGGGGAAAAATCTATGTTCCCCTAGCAGCCATTGTAATTAATTGAATTGAGAAGTCACATGATTGATCTGCACTTTAGGAAGATTACTATGAGGTGTGAAGGAGGAATTAGAGGGGGACAGAGGCCTAATTAAGAGGCTATTGCAATAATCTAGGTGAGAGATGATGAGAGCCTGAGGACATAGAATTGTCTGGTCACTGGAAGTCACCCCCTCACTGCAGGGAAGGAACACATTTTTGTGGATAAAAATTCTTCCTATGGGTCTTTCTAGCCTTTAAGGCCACCTATATATTTTTCCAAAGCATATTTTTGGGCATTCAGTTGGAGATCCCAATAAATCTCTCCAGAGATCCCCAGAATATATCAATTTCTCCCAGATTTTCTAAATGTATTCTTACAAAACTCCAGAGCATTCCAAATGAAGGCCTGAACTCAACCAACAATAGGACAAATTAATTCAAAAACAAATTTAAAAAACTCAAATGAATCCCAAACATGTGTGGGAGTCCCCAGTGAAGGATTAATGTAACAATAAATTACTGAGATCCTAGATGAGTCCCTAAGATGTCATTCTTTCCCTCATACTTTCCCATGTAACTTGCACCTGACCCACATGTTATGACTGTTTCATTATTTTCTTCTTTATATTTTTTTGCTTATGGCTAGTGTCATGTATGTACTAGAAGTATATGTATATATGTTTGTTATGCATTGTATTTCCTTATAAAATGATGGTTATGAATGTCTGTCACTAGCTAAGGTCTATGGTTACCGCTACTTTTGTTTTGTTTTCCTTGTCGTTGTCTGTTTCTTTGCTTGTGCAGTATGGATTTGCACATACTATCATGATGTGTATGTGCAATATATTCTGCAGGTAATTTGTATATAGAACTACTGAAGCAGTCTCTCAAGAGATGTGTGATGTTATGTCCATTGCATGCAGTGTTAATGTGGATTTGACATAAACAGCACCTGTGATGTTAAGATAATCACTCTTGTTACCTGGAGTCCTGATGTTTATTTTAAAGCTTGTGCCATAGCCACTTGCCAAGTATATTTCAATTGATTTTTTTTTTACAAGGTACTGTTTTACAATAGGGAGGATTTGAGAGTTTATCTCATTAGGATCTCCCCTTCCATAGAGTCAGTATAGTGGATTTTTAGGAGGCCAAAAGTGTCTACCCACAGGCAAGTAGACATTACTCAAAGAAAAGCACGTGCTGGGCTCAGATCAAGAACATATCTTCCTGAGTTCAGTAACAACAGTATTGTTTAAGAACAATTCTGAATAGCTAAGTCATTCTGACTATTATAAATACCCAAATTACCTACAAAGGACATATGACAGAACACACTCTCTGCATCCAGAGAAAGAACTAAAATATAGAAGTATATATAGAATGGTTTTACATATATGTATATACATATGTCTTTACATATATACATACATATATACACACACACACACACATACATATTTGTGTAGTTATTTGGGGGAAGGGGAGATACATGCACAGCAGGGGAGAGAGGAAAGAAAAAAGAGAAAAAAGTTACACGATAATTTTATTATATATTTAAAAGGAATAGTAAATTGTACATAATAGATTTGTAGCTTCGTGTACAATCATCTTTTTTATATGTTAGGGAAATGTTTGTTTTATTTCTTAAGTTCAGAATAAAATAAATAAAATTTCAAAAATAAAAAATAAATCTGGCTTCAGACACTTAGCTATGTGAGCCTGAGCAAGTCACTTAACCCTGTCTGCCTCAGTAAATCAAACTGTAAAATGAGCTAAAGAAGGAAATGGCAAACTACTCCAGTATCTTTGCCAAGAAAACCCCAAATGGGGTCATGAAGAATTGGACACGACTGAAGAAGAAAAATGACAAAACATGGCATTTGCGTCTGAAGGGGCTTCTGCAAAGAAGCAAAGGTCATGTAAAAAAGTGAAGTGGAGAAGTGTCTTAAAAGAAGGTCAAGATAAAATGCCTTCTAGGCCATAAGAACATGGAGTTAACATGGAATGGAAGACTGGCAGACAAAAGTGGAAAATAGAGAAGGGGAGTTGTCCAGAAGGGGTGAGATATAAACAGACTGAATCTAGAGCAAAGAATTAGAAGTAAATTGGGCAAAGGTGGGGATGGTGTGATATATAAAGCTAGTCCACATTACTTCGCTTTTCCTCTTTTGTTTCATTTACTTTTCCACCATTTCACTTGCTGTTTCTCCTATGACCAAGGGAAAAATATGATATGGGTAGGAAGAGAAAACTATTCCCCCACTGCAACCAAAGCAACTAACATTTAGAAGCTTTATCCCATCAACTGATTACTCTCATTTCTATGCTTTTTGAAGCCATCATTAAAAAAGATATTTGGTGCATGGGCTTTGGACTTAAGTTCCCAAACACAATTTATATTGCTAGGCCAGCTCCCCAAATCGTAGCTACTGCTCTCCTCAGAATTCTAGGGCATAGCCCCAAGGAGCTGAAGGATTTTCTCTGGTACTACTGCTCCCCAATCTCCATCCCTCCCCTTGCTGAATCATTGTCTTGTGGTGGAGGGGCTAACAGGGCAATGAAACTATGAGCTTTGCCTTACAGAGTTACCCAAGACAGATCATACTGGAGAATTCTGACAAAAGGTGATCCACTGGAGAAGGAAATGGCAAACCCCTCTAGTATCTTTGCCACGAGAACCCAAGGACAGTGTTAAAATGATAAAAAAAAAAATAATGACATCAGAAGATGAGCCCCTTGGGTTGGAAAGTATCCAATATGCCAGTAGTGTGGCTGGGCCAAAGCTAAAAGGAAGCCCAGCTGCAGGTAAGTCTGGTGACAAAAGGAAAGTCTGATACTGAAATAACCTGGAATATAAAGTCTATGAACTATGGTAAGCTGGATGTGGTCAGACAGGAGATGGAAGGATGAAACATCAACATCTTTGGTGTCAATGAAGTTAAATGGATGGGAATGGGTGAATTTAATTCAGGTAATCTCCACATATACTACTATGGGCAAGAATCCCTTATAAGATATGGAGTCGCTTTTATAGTCAATAAAAGGGTGAGAAAAGCAGTACCAGGGTTTAATCTCAAAAATGACTGTATGATATCTGTTTCAATCAAAGACAAATCATTCAACATCACAGTAATACAAGTCTATGCTCCAACCACTAACACTGACAAGACCAGTTGATCAATTTTATGAAGACCTACAACATTTTCTAAAAATAACACACACACACACACACACACACACACACAAGTCACATTCATCACAGAGGATTGAAATGCTGAAGTAGGAAATGAAAAGATAATTGGAATAACAGTCAAGTTTGGTCTTGGATTACAAAATGAAGCAGGATAGAGACTAATAAAATTTTTGTCAAGAAAACTCACTGGTCATACTAAACACTATTTAAAAATTTTTTATTAAAGTTTTTATATTTTCAAAGCATATGTTTGGACAATTTTTCAACACTGACCCTTGAAAAACCTTGTGCTCCAAATTTTTCCCTCCTTCCCTCACTCCTCTCCTAGGTGGCAGGTAATCCAATATATGTTAAACATGTTTAAAAATATGTTAAATCATATATATATATATATATATATATATATAACATATCCAATATACACATATATAATACATATTTATACAATTATAATGCTTTACAAGAAAAATCAGATCAAAAAGAAAAAAATGAAAAAGAAAACAAAAAGTAAGCAACCAACGATAAAGAGTGAAAATACTATGTTGTGATCTACACTCAGTTCCCACAGTCCTCTCTCCAGGTGTAGATGGCTCTTGTTATCACAATATCATTGGAACTGGCATCAATCATTTTATTGTTGAAAAGAATCACATCCATCAGGACTTATCATCTTATAATCTTGTAATTTTTTTTATAATTTTATAATCTTGTTGTTGCTGTGTATAATGATCTCTTGCTTCTGCTCATTTCACTCAGCATCAATTCATATAAGTCTCTCCAGGCCTTTCTGAAATCATCTTGCTAATTGTTTCTTACGGAACAATAATATTCCATAACATATGGCATAAATCATTCAGCTATTCTCCAACTGGTGGGCATCCATTCAGTTTCCAGTTTCTTGCCACTACAAAAAAGGCTACCACAAACATTTTTGCACACGTGGGTCCCTTTCCCTCCTTTAAGATCTCTTTGGGATATAAATCCAGTAGAAACACTGTAGGATCAAACAGGATGCACAGCTAAACACTTTTTTTTTAACAACCCAAAACTCTACATGTGGACATCACCAGATAGTCAATGTAGAAATCAGATTGATTATATCCTTTGCAGCCAAAGACAGAGAAGCTCTATACAATAATTTTTAAAAGACCTGGAGCTGACTATGACCCAGATCATGAGCTTCTTGTTGCAAAATTCAGACTTAAATGGAAAAACGTAGGGAAAACAATTACATCATTTAGATATGAGCTAAATAAAATCCTTTGTGAATAGAAAGTGGAGATGATGAATAAGTTTAAGGGATTAGATCGGATAGATAGACTATCTGAACAGCTATGGACAGAGCTTCACAATCCTATCTAGGAGATAGTAACAACAACAACCAAAAAATCCAAAGGAAAAGGATGGCTATTCAATGAGGCTTTACTAATAGTTGATGAAAGAAGGAAAATGAAAGGCAGAAAAAAGGAAAAATATATGCAACTAAGTGCAGAATACCCAAGGAGAGATAAAATGGCAATGCAAAAAAAGAAGAAAACAAAAGAATGGGAAAGACGAAAATTAGAGATAGCAAGGCAAAGTTTCATGTAAAAATGGACATGATAGAAGACAAAAAGGGAGGAATTTAACAGAAGCAGAAGTGTTAAGAATACACCATAGAACCATACAAGAAAGATCTTAATATTACTGATAACCAAGACGTCTGGGGACTACAATAAGGCTAGTGGAGGTAATGGAATTCCAGCTTAGCTATTTAAAATCCTAAAAGATGATGCTGTTAAAGTTCTATACTCAACAGCAAGTTTGGAAAATACAATGACCACTGTATTGTAAAGGATTAGATTATGTACTAGTCCTAAAAAAGGACAATGCCAAGGAATATTCAAATTATCATACAATTGTATTCATTTCACATATCAGCAAAGTTACACTTAAAATTCTATAAGGTAAGCTTCGGCAATGTGAGAACCAAGAATAATCAGAAAAGAAGACTGGTTTTCAAAGAGACATAAGGACTAGAGACCAAATTACCAACATTTGCTGGATTTTGGAGAAAGCAAGGGAGTTCCAGAAAAATATCTATTTCAGCTTTATCAACTACACTAAAGCCTTGTGGATCACAACAAAATGTGACAAACACTCAAAGAGATGGGAATTTCAGATCATTTTTTCTTGTCTTCTAAGGAACCTGTATGTAAGCCAAGAAGCAACAGTTAGAAATGAACAATAAACAACTCTTTGGTTTAAAATTGGAAAAGGTGTACAATAAGACTATGTTGTCACCTTATTTACTTAACTTATATGCAGAAGACATCATACAAAATGCCAGACTTGATAAAGCAAAAGACAGAATTAAGACTAAAGGGGGGAAACATCAACGATCTCAGACATGCAGACGAGACCATTCTGATGGCAAAAAATGAAATCAAACTAAGAATCCTTTTGATAAGAGTAGAAGAGGAGGGTGCAAAAGCTGTCTCAAGGCTTAACATCAAAAAAAAAAACTGGCATCACATTCTGGCAAATAGAAGAAGAATGGAAAGAGTTTCAGATTTCATTTGGGCTCAAAGATCATTGCAGATGGTGAATACGGCCATGAAATTAAAAGAAGCACGTTCCTTGGAAGGAAAGTTATGGCAAATTTGGATGGTATATTGAAAAGCAGAGACATCATCTTGCCAACAAAAGTTGTATAGTCAAAACTATGTTTTTTTTTTCAGTAGCAATGTATGTCTGTGAGAGTTAGACCATAAAGAAAGCTGAATGGTGCAGAAATGATGCTTTCAAAGCTGGAGAAGACTTTGAAGATTCCCTTGAATAGCAAAGAGATCAAATCTGTCAATGCTTAAAGAAATTAATTCAGACTATTTGCTGGAAAGTCAAATACTGAAGCTGAAGCTTAAATACTTTGGCAACATAATTAGAAGATGGGACTCATTGTTAAGACCCTAATGGGCCTTAACCCAGAAAGGGAAAGATTGAAGGAAAAAGGAAAAGAGCATGAAATAGATAGATGGAAACAATGAACATGAACTTGGACAGACTTTGAGAGATAGTGGAGGATACAAGAGCCTGGCATGCTGTGCTCCATAAGGTTGCAAAGAATTGAACAAACTGGACACAATTGAGCAACTGAACAATAAATTTTAATGAGGTCTAATCTCAGTTATCCTCCCCAACATCAATTAATCATGTATTATCTCTTCATATCATGTAACCAATTGATCAATTTTCTCTTCAATAGCAATGAACATCAATTACCTTTTTCAAAGGGATATTTGACTGAAGAGGAAGCAATAACCAAAATACAGAATACTCCAAAATCAAAAGCACACCCTCCTCGACTACTACCTTATCTGAGAAAAGTAGACTCACACTTGAAGTGGTGATTACTAATATTCCCACCAACAAGTTCACAGAGATACTCCATAACTGGTATATGAATTAATCCTTGTTTGTAGGAAGCAGGATCTTGGAGGCCAGATCGATTCAATGTTGTGACAGATCAAGCAGGTCTTCTCCAATTTTGCTTCTCACCAGCTTCAACTGTTACAACTACTAGCAGACTCTGCTATGAGTTCCAGTTGCTGGACATTCCATGTCTCTTTTGTCCTTTCAAAGCTTGCAAGGTCATAACCTGGTTACTTATCTTTAATATTCATTCACTTAAGAGCAGGAAATAATGAAGATAACAAAGACAAAAAAAAACAAAAACAAAAACATAGCTCTGTGTGTTCATGACCACCTATCCACATGAGGGGAGCGAGTCTTCCCCAATCCACAACTCAGAGCAGAGATGTTCCACTTTTCAAGCCTTTTGTATGCACACTCAGTGCAGCTCAGCAGCCAATTGAAAAGACATTTTGTCTTTTTTGTCTTAACCACAGCATTCAGCAGAAAGCCCCTGGGAGATTATACACTAATCAGACCACATATGGAGCCCATCCATAATCCCATCCCATTATTTCATGGGAACACAGATAGAGAAACTAATCCAATCCCTCATTTTTACAGAAAAGAGAAACTGAGGCTTGAGAGGGAGGGCACACTGGTAGAGAGAAATAGTAAGACTATGTAGCCATCAACCTATCCTGTGGTGGAGGCAGGGGGTTCATCGATGTTGTTACATGTTGCATCTTTTTGGACTTTCTCAATGTATCCATCAGTTGTGCTGGCTTTTTTTTTCTTCTCAAAAAAAAATTCTAATTGTCCTATGGAATATCTCTTAGAGAGTGAGAAGGGGAAATATGTGGGATACTATACTGATGTAAAAAAAAAACAGAAAAACATCAATAAAAATTACACACACACAAAAAGAATATCTGGGTATACTTTGAATTAGGAAAGTGAAGAGCCTCTCCATCATGCATTTCCAATCAGCAGACTCACCAAGGAGCCAAGCAGACTTCATGTGGATTAATGCCGGCTGAGTAGAGTGAGAATAATGTCCAAGCCCTTACTGGCCACTCCATCTCCCACATCCTGTTTATACCTACATGGTCATCTTGCATAAGTTTGTCTGACTATAAATGTAAAGGACAGGATTGAGAGGAGAAGCCAAATCCATTGGGAAGAGATTTTTCCCAGTATAAATTGAACAGGAATACAGTTGGAGTATTTTTGCTATCAATAATAAAATATTCTAGAATATATCTATGTTCCAATTATACCCTAGACCTTTTCTTTTTTTTAAAGGAAAGATAGAAAGACATGAAAAAAAAATAAGCATAAAAGCCATGGAGGGAGATTGTGGTGGGGCTGGGGGTATGAAATGGTAGTTTTTGCCTCTCGACACTTTGGTGCAGAATTGCTGGCTGCTCACCTCTGCAATAACAAACTCCACAAAAACAAGCTTTCAGGACTATATATTAAATCAGATCACATCTGGAGCACTATCTTCAGTTAAAAAAAATCACAGATCTAGAGTTGGATGGATCTCCTGGGGTTTCCAACCCAATCCTTTCATTTTTCAGATGAATAAACAGGCCCAGGGAGACTTGAGACAGTGAATATCCAAGATATGATTTTAATCTGGTTCTTTTGATTGCAGAACCAAAGCTCTTTCCATTGAATATATTGTCTGCTCAATTCCTCCCTACCCTCCATCTACCCCCTGACATAATGAAACACTTCCAGAGAAAAATGACCAAAATGGAGGGGGAAAGGGAATATGTGCCCATCCTATGCTAAGTGCTTTTTACAAATATTATCATATTTTGATCCTTATAATACCCCTGGAAGTTAGGTGCTATTATTATTATTCCTATTTTGCAGTTGAGGAAACTGAGGCAAGCGGAGGTTATGACTTGTCCAGGGTCACACAGCTAATAAGTTTGTCTAAGGTTTCATTTGAACTCAAGTCTTCCTGCCTCCATCCATTGTACCAACAGCAGCTTGGTGAATGGCATAAAAACTAGATGTCATGCCAATATGAGAATAAGTTTACAGAACTAGAATTGCATGATCTGCAAAAGAAAAACAACTTAGTATAAATATAATAGCTATCTTCAAGTGTTTGAAGCACTGTTTGTGGAAGAGAAATTACTTGGTCCCAGAACAACCAAAAGTAATGGGGAGAAGTGAAAGGGAAAAAGATTTCAGCTCCATGTAAGGAAAAACTTCCTAATAATGACATCTGTCTCAAAGTACACTAGACAGCACTGGGAGGGCAGTAAATTTCCCTTAACTGGAAGTCTTCAGATGGAGGCTGGATGATATTTGCGCATTAGCTCTGACCTCTGAGGTCCCTTCCAAATCTGAGATTCCATGTTTCTGTGATAAGTGCAAATCTAATCCCAGTCCTTGACAAACGACTTAGAGGGTTCTGCTGCCTGATTAGGGCTTGATATACTTGGGAGACTGATGCTCTGCAGGCTATTAGGGGAGACCCCGTGTCCAATCCCTCTCCAGCCAGGCCAGGGTTCTGTCAGCAGGGATCATAGGGGCAGGCCATAATTAGTCTCTTGGAAGCTGACTTCCAAAAGCCAGGAAAGTCCCTGGAAAGGTCTGACTTTTCTTTTTGAAAAACTAGACCTGCAATCTTATTGGTACAAGAAGCTCCCAGTGAGAAAACTCCCTCTGCCATTGCAGGTCAGTATCTGCCCTTTCATTGACAGTCTGAGAATTAGTTACTTGAAGCACTGAGAGATTATCACATGGCAAAATTCAATCCAGGGCCATCTCTCTCTATACAATGTTATGCTACTTCTTGGAGCTGGAAGGACCTTTACAGGTTCTCTAGACCCTTCTTCTTAAACTGTGGCTCACAATCTCATATAGGGTCTCATAAATGAATCACAAAATTATGATTTATTATTAGTAAAGGCTTTATTTGTATACTTATTTTATATACCTTTTTATTCAGGGTCACACATAAAAATGTCTAGGACTAAGAGTGGTCACAAGTGGAAAAAGTTTAAGAATTCCTGCACACTAACCCACACACCCCCTTCCAGTTTTGCAAAAAAGTAAACTGAGGCTCAAGGAGGTTGTAACTTCTTTAAAATCACAGAGGGAAGACTGGATCCAGGTTTTCAGCATCCAAAGCTGGCTCTCTATTCATTGCACCATGATGCCTCTTAGAGCTAGAGAGGATTTCACAGGCCCACTAGTCTAACACCCTTCTCTCCCAGCCTCCATTTTACAGAGGAGAAAACTGAGCGGGAGGGAGGTTGAGGTACTTGTCCAGAATCACACAGGTACTGTCAGAGGCAAGTATTTGTGACTCCAAGGCTGCCATGCTGCCTCTTCCTGTTAATGGGCAGAACTGACTTATTCCTTATCTAGTGCCTCACCTTGGTATAGAGATGGTGGGGGGCTCTGAAAAGCTTTGCTAGTGGGCCACTAGTTCTGGTGGGTCTTACAGGGTTCAGCATTTAGTAAGCACAGCAAAAGTCACCATAAGGGGCAGCCAGATAGCTGAGTGGGCAGTGTTGGACCTGGAGTTAGGAAGTCAAATCCAGTCTCAGATACTATATTACTTATTATGTTGCCCTGGACAAGTCACCTAATTCTGTTTTCCTCAGTTTCCTCATCTGCAAAATGATCTGGAAAAGGAAATGACAATTCCACTGTCTTTGTCAAGGAAACTCCAAATAGCATCACAAGGAGTCAGACTAAAAATGACTGAACAAGGCACTGATGGTATTGGAAAAAGCCTTTGGAAGCCCCCTTTGTCGTGTTTTGCAGAGGCCCATAGGAGGCAGTTTGGTAGAGAACTGTTTTCTAGTCCTGGTTCTTCTTTATTTGACTGACTCAAAGAACTTCAGTGTTGGAAGAGACTTCAGAAGCCATGTAGCGCAACCAGTAGTTGGCACAAAGAACATCCTCTACCAAACCCTCAACTAATTATCATCTGGAGGGTAAGGACTATCTCATTCATCTTTGTATTTCCTCATACCAGTTTCTAATATAGTCCATTGAACATGGTAGCTAGGAGCTGCAGTGGATAGAGTGCTGGAATCAGCAAGACTTGACTTCAAATCGACCTCAGATATTTATAAATTGTATGCCCCCGGGCAAGTCATTTTGCCTGTCTGCCTCAGTTTTCTCAAGTATAAAATAGAGAATAATAGCACCTTCTCAAAGGATTGTTGTGAAGATCAAATGAGATATTTGTGATGTGTTTAGCATAGTATTTAGGGCTTAGTAGGTGTTTAATACATTTTTGTTTCCTTTCCCTTAAGAAATTTTTAAAATGTGAATAGTTGTAATGCTTACATTTAATAGCTGTGTGACTTTGGTCAAGTCATTTATCCCTCTTCTGCCATAGTTTTCTCAACTGTAAAAATGGATTAGATTAAATGATCTCTGAGGTCCCTTTTTGCTCTGACATTTTAACTCCAAGATCAAGGTTGCTAAGAGGACAGATGCTCATTAGAGGAAGAAGACAGGGTGAAAAGGCAGAGAATGTTTGTGCAAAGGCTTCATCAGCTTCCGCCAGTGTGCTGGTATAGAGATGTTTTTCTGGGCCCCATATTCTAATCACTGTAAGAAGCTCTGCCCTCCTCAGTTAATGGGGACATAGAAGTCTGGGGCTGGGCCCTGTTCTTGTAGTAGGAAACATTCTGCCATAGCCTACCTCCCCAGGTCCTCTTCACACAGATATGTCCTGAAGGCACTCTAGGTTCCGAACTCTCCCACACTGAGGCTGGAAGGAAGGGAAGCCCCAGAACAAAAAAAAGACAGCTGCTTGTTAGTGGACCATGAGACCCTGCTTCTCCCCCTGCCCTCCCAGCCAGTCACCTCCATGTCTCCCGTGTCACATCTGGAAACACAGGTCTCAGTCTCCTTTCCTCCCTGCCTTCATGCCCTCCCTATCTCGCCCATCCTCCTCCTTGCTGTTGGATGCAAAAATACTAAACCTGAAGAATTTCAGGTTCTGGGTTTCTCTGCTGGGCTCAAACTTGCCAAGTGATTTGCAGGAGCTGGAGGCTAAGGATGCCTGTGTGAAGATAGAATCACCATGGAAACAATGATGTCACTGGCTTTGGGACTCAGTGCTAGCTGTGATCATCCTCAGCCCAGAACCAGTTATATACAGATTAAACACCTAAAGGAACCAGCCTGTCTGGTGGAGTTAGTAATCACGGTGCCTTCAGTGCCTCCAGAGCCCTGGCAGAGGGCAAGCGAATGTTGGAGGGCTTCTGTTTTCATGGTGCAGGAATAAGCTTCCTAAGTTAGACAATAAGCTTCCTAGGACAGGAACTATCAGGCACGACAGGCTGAGGTGGAGGAAGAGGAAGGTGGGGTATGTGAGACGACTTTTTATTTACAAGAATGATCCCACTGGCGATTTGAATTGTTATCTGATGCTGGAGTGGTTTGTACTGAATCATCCACACTCTCTCATGCAAAGGACCGAAATGATGAATTACTTCCCCATAATGTCTCCTCCAGAGACCTACCATATGCTGGAAGTAGGAGCTTTATGTGCTTAAAAAATAGAGTCCAAACTTTTTTCAAGACTCTCCACAATCTATCTCTTACCTATCTCCCACTCTTCTCCCCTAATATCCCCCACCTCACTGCCAATAATAATATTTTTCTCCTCCTCCTCCTCCTCCTTCTCCTCTTCCTCCTCCTCCTCCTCCTCCTTCTTCCTCCAAAGCAATTGGGGTTGTGACTTATCCTGGGTCACACAGCTAATAAATGTTACGTGTCCAGTGCTCTATCTACTGTGCTAACCGCCCCAACATATTTCTATTTCTAACAGAAATAGAATCTCTAGCAAATCAATACTAAGATTTACAAAGCACTATCCCAGGAAATACCCTGTTCTATTACTCCCATTTTACAGATAAGGAAACAGAGGCCTTAAGAAGGTGAATGAATTACTCAAGATTACCTAACTGGAAGGCAACCAAGTTAGGAATTGTACCTAAGTCTTCCTAGTCTGAAATCAGTCTTCTTCAGGCTGTTGTGTGCTGACATTTTGGCCTGCACCTACCCACTCAAACAGAGCCTTCTATGCTTCATCCCTACTGGGAAATTGGCCATTTATCCAAGGGTCATGTGCTTTCCTATATAAAGTGTTTGCTTAGAAGATTCCTTCTACTTAGCCGCATTCTGCTTGTGTCTCTACTTGTATTCTATCAGTCCTACAGCTCCTGGGTCAAATGTGAAGTCTTCTCGGACATCATTATCCCCCCCTGACCCTAAAGCACATCGTTTCTGTCATTCAGAAGACACCTAGTGCCAGCCCCAAACTCTGGGCTTATACCCCGTGATCTCCCACCATAGCCTGGTGAAACAGTGCCATAAACTGTTAGAGAAAGAACCAGAGAGGACCGGGTCCAACTGAGGAAACTGAGTCTCACACAAGTCCCATGGCTGGATCACGGAGACCCAAGTTCGTGGAAGGCGCAAATTTGTATTGGTCTGATCAGCCACAGTCCTGCACACTGGACCCAGACCCCAACCTAGTGACGGAAATTTTGGCCCTCTGTGAGAACAAAGGCCACCAACCAACCAAACATCTCTTTAAAGTATCTACTCTATACCGGGTACCTCTCTGATCCCGCTGCTTCTTCCATTTCTCCTAATCATTTTGCCCCTTTGGGGCTCTGTATGTCTTTATTTACTCTCTTTTTTTCTGGTCTCTCAGGAACACAAAGTCCACCTCCTTCCTGTGGCTAGACTCCCCTCCTATGTCCCCGACTCTTCCTTCTCCCCTGACTTTTCTTCTGCCAGCAGACAGGCTCACAAACCTCATGCTAGCCTCTTATTTCATTCCCATCTTTCCCTTCCAGACTCCTGTTTTTCTCCTCGGTCTGTCCTATTTCTCTTTGTACCTAGTTCTGTTCCTCTCCTTCCCACCTCCTACTCCCACTCTTTTCCTCTCATCCTCTGCACTCCACATCTGACATGCCCAGCATACGCTCAAAGGCTACTTTCACTGATAAACCAGACCAATTCCCTTCCTTTCCACTTCTCCCCCAATTCTACCATTTACTCATGATTTTCCTGAGCCAGTCAACAGTATCTGCTGCCTTTGAAGGTCACTCTCTTTGGGTTGTCATGGAAAAGTGTTTTCCTTGGCTCCAGGGGACATAATCAGGAATAATGGATGGTAGTTCCACAGGTCACAGATTTTAGTTTATGTAAGAAAAAATTTCACAACAATTAGAATTGTCCAAAAGTAGAGTGAGCTGCTTTGGGAAGTTGTGAATTAGAATCTGTCTCTTTCTCTCTCTACAATTGGGGTTCAATGATTTGCCCAGGAATACATAGCTATTAAGTGTTTAAGGATTTGGCGGGATTAAATGATTTTCCCAGGACTATATAACTATTAAGTGTTAGAGGAAGGATTTTTTTTTTGGAGGGTGGTTAAATGACTTGTCTAGGACTATATAGTTAGTTGGAGAAAGGATTTGGGGAGGTTCATGACTTGCACAGGAATACATAGCGATTAAGTATTAGAGGAAGGACTTTTTGGGGTTAAATGACTTGCTCAGCTCTACATAGCTATTAAGTATTAGAGGAAGGATTTGAACTTAGGTCCTCCTGATTCTAAGGCCAGGTGCTCTATCTATTGTACCCCCTAGCTAGACCCCAAATAGACTTTTCAATGAAGGTCTTTTAGCAGAGAGTGGATGACCAACCATTTATCAGGTATATTTTACAAGGGATTTCTCCTCAGGAATGGGCCAAACTAGATGATCTTTTTCTTTGCCAGTTCCCTATTTGGGAGCCAGAGGAAAGGATCCCAATCTTTGGCTCCTATCTCCTCATCCCTCCTCATTGTCCTGTCTGCACCCTCATTTTTCTGCAATATTCTTACATAGCTGACTTAAATGTCAACCAAATCCTTCTTAGTCATTTCAGTTGTGTCCAACTCTTTGTGACCCCTTCTCTTAGTGAAAATACTTGGGTGGTCTGACATCTTTTCCTTCACTTCATTTTAGAGATAAGGATGGTTAAGTGACTTGAGCAGGGTCACACAGCTAAGTGTCTGAAGCTGGATTTGAACGAAGGTTTTCCTGCCTTCAAGCCCAGGGCTCTATCTACTGCACCATTTAGCTGCCCTAAATCCAAATTCCACCAGGGTGTTAACACTTGCTACTGTCAACTTAATTGGTGTCTCCTTCAAGGGGTATTTCATAGGATCCTAGAAATTAAAACTGGAAGATACCTCAAAATGACTAAAAAAACCTATATTAAGTACTTGCTTTGTGCTAGTTACTATGCTGAGTCCTGGGAATGCAAATGAAAAAATCCCATCCTCCTGGGGAGACAGATAGCACGTGCACGATACTGGAGAGTGGTGGCCAGGAAAGAGACTTTTTGGTCTGGGGAGTAAACAGCGAAGATGAATTGTTTCTGAGCCCAAAGGGGAGGTAACTGATATATCCTTTCCATAAGTAATAGCACTGTTGTTTTGGTTGTTGTTAAGAGCCAGAGACAGCAAGCTGGAAAGTGAAGGTACACAGTCAATCACCAGGCAGATGGCAAGATGTTTGGGTGAGACATAAAGCGTGGCCTCGTCTGGGGCTGGCCAGACATCGTCAGCTATGAGAATTTTCACGGGGTACAATCAAGCTGGCTGAACGGGAGGGTGGGAGCTCAAGGCTTGGCAGTTCACCTTCTCAGGGACTCGAGACTTGGAATCTAGAAGGGGTTTGGTCCAGGAGGAGAGAGGCAGGGCAGCGTCTGGGCGAGATGGCGTAGGTGGACAACTGGAGAGGATCTGGACATCTAGTCCAGCATCTTCAATCCAAAGATGAGGAAATAGATACAGAACATTCAAAGTCACCCAGCTAATTAGTGGCGGATCTGGCATGCTGACATAGGACTCCAACATGCAATGCTTGTTACACTTTATAATATTCTGCTTCCATGATGGTCATTTAATTAAATTGACTGGGAAGATGGATACTGGTGTTTGTAAGCCAAAATCTACAAATCCTGTACGTGCTGTATGTGTGTATGTGTGTAGAAACAATAATATGTGCACAAGCACACATATGCCTGCTCACCCACAGCTTCCCCCGACTCATACTTCTTTCCAAACAACTAAAGCAAGGATCAGGAGCTTCATGTTTCTTAGTTTCTGCTTAGCATAGGTTCCACATCTCTAAATCCCAGTTTATTTCCTTGCGATAAGAAGACAAGTTCCAATAATGTCTCTATTTCTAATTGAGTAGTCTGTTAAGGTTGATTGCTTTGATTTATGTGGTACTTAAAAGTTATTTAAGAATTTTGCAAATATATCAACATTTACATAAAAATTATCAAAATTCTTTCATTTGAGCCCAGTAACAACCCTGTAAGAAAGATAGATATAGTATTTATTCCCATTTTACAGACGAGGAAACTGGAGCTCAGAAACATTAAGTGACATCTATAATTACAAGAGATATTTTATAGGCAGGATTTGAACCCAAGTTCAGTATTTTATCCACTGAATCACACTGCCTCTCACAAGATTAGATGGTTTCTAACTATAACTGACAAACAGCACTAAATGTGCTTAACATAAACCTCATTTGATCCTGTAATAGCACTGTGAGATCTGTGCTATTATTATTATTCCCATTTCACAGATGAAAAAATTAAAAGACCAAAGAGATTAATTAATTCACAGAAAGTAAGCTTCTGATGGCAGATTTTTTCACTGTGGTCTTTACAGGTCTAATATCTGGCCATTGGACCCAGACGGCTCTGGAGGAAAAAGTGAGGCAGGTGATTTTGCCCAGCCCTCCCCTACTTAAATCCAAGTCACTTGCATGTTGTAGTATCATCTCCCTGATGTCAGGGGCCTCTGCAAGAAAGAAGGGCAAACAAAAAGCCCAGCCCAGGGCCTGACCTACAGTAAGAGTTTAATGCTTACTGAATGACAGATTAAACAGCCTGCACAGTATTACAGTTAGTAGCATAAGCAGAAAATTCGAACCCAATTTGTCCATCACCAACATCTTCTACTTCACAGGGAACTTCATAAGGATTCTTCAAAATAAAGACATTGAGGGCCAGAATTAAGAACCTTGGCCACAAGTGTTCCCTGCATATGTGCTTTACAACCACTTCATTTGTTTGTGCCCCCTTCTTCTGTATGTGTCTCAATGGGTTACCACTTCCAAATTGGCTTTTCATTTTTATTCATTTGTTCATTTTTATTTATTTGGTGAGGGTGAAGGGAAGAAATACTTCCTAACTACTGTTCTTGTTTTGAGTAAGAAGAATTAATTGAATCTATTTGCTAATAGTAATAACTGAACCTCCTGGGCAGCTAGGTGGCCCAGTGGGTAGAGTTCTGGGCCTGAACTTCCTGAGTTCAAATTTGACCTCAGACACATTAGCTATGTGACCTCAGGCAAGTCACTTAACACTGCCTCAGTTTCCTCATCTGTAAAATAAACTGGAGAAGGAAATGGTGAACCATTCCAGTGTCTTTCCCAAGAAAACCTCAAATAGGATCACAAAGTGCCAGATATGAATGAATAAAAAAATTAATTAAGCATTCCTTTCTGACAATGGGTGTAACCAGATTTCTTTTGTACTTCTTTATCCCTGAAGTATAGCCGAGTCTGAAAGCTTTTCCTTAAGATATTTCCTTCCTTTTGGCTTTCTGGAAAAGAGACAAAACTTAACAATACAAGTGGGGCAGTGATTTTAGGAAGGGTGATGGAGAATATTGATAGCAGAATTGGCCAGTCTGGTCATTTTCTTCACAAATACCAAGGGAAGGTTTCTCAGAGAGGCAGGTTATGGTGTTTTTCCCCCCATTAGTAGTCTCTGGAAGGTAGAATGAGATGGTGAAACATGCACTGGACTGGGAGTCAGATGATAGGGGTTCTAAGCTTTTGCCATTGTGTTGCTATATACCTTGAATCTTCTCTCTTTTTAAAAGTCTTTTTTATTTTAAATTTAAATACAAAATGGGGGAAAAAATTGCTATGTGCACAGCAGAACATGAGAGGATTCAAAATATAAAGCAACAAATTTCCATTTCAAGAAAGGCCACATAACATGGTTGTATATGTGTAACATATCATATTGCTTTCTATCTGAGGGAGGAAGGAGGGAGAAAAACTTGGAATTCAAAATCTTGCAAAAATGAATCTTGAAACCCTAGATAATACTACACATGTTGAGAGCTGTCCCTCTTTGCTTTCTTATAGGTTTTCTTCTGTTCTCTGCTGCACAGATTTTTTATTTCATTCTTTTTTTCCCCTCCCCAAAGGATACAATTAAATGTGGCTGTAAATGTACACATGTATGTGTGTGTGTATACACACACATAGATTCATAGGCATTGATGTAAGACCACGTCCTAGTTGTTTGTCCTCTATTTCTCTGAAGGTGGATAATATCATCATTCCCAAGTCCTTATCTTTCCATATTTTTCTATCTTCACTAACTCATTTTCTATACCAGAGCAATATTCCAAGCTTATACTGTCTAGTTATTGTAAATAGCCTAAAACAATATTCATCAACATGACTGACATATTCAGCTTATTTCTGTATTTTAAAAACCACTAGATTAAGTGATCTTTAGCCCCTAGCGAAATGTAATTCAATAAGTACATATTAAGTGCCTTCTATGTATCCTATAAGGAAGTGACTTAGTCAGACTTGTACTTTAAGAATATCAATTGGAAATGATGCAAAGTTTTTTTTTAAGATTAGAGAGGGGAGAAGAAGGAAAGCCCAATTAGGAATCCGTTACAATAGTCCAGGCAAGAGGTAAAATTTGCTTGAATTTGAGTGACTGTGATGTAAGTAGAGAGCAAGGGATGGCTGTGAGAAATATCGTGAAGGTAGAATCGATATTGCTCCATCCTGGACAATCTCTGGGGTTGGGGGTTGCTCCTCTTGTAGTTCTCTTTTTCTCAGTCATTGGCTATGCATGGGTACACACTAGGGTTCTGTCTTCTCTGTCTCTGTCTCTGCATCAATTCCCATGAATTTGGTGATTAATCCTATGCAGAATACTCCCCCCATCCCCCCATGCAGCCCACGCAGATGCCACCTGGCTACCTCAAGCACACTGTGTCCAAAAGAAGGCAATTCCCCTTGGCCCACTCCCACACCCCATCCCCTCCAGCGCTTCCCTCCCTCTTCCCGGCGAGGTCACTGCTCTCCTTCCCGGTTCTCCATCTCAGTCTCCTCCGTCCCAGCCAGTTGCCCACTCTTGTTTCTTCCGTCTCCATGAGCACTTGAATGTGCCACCTGCCGCCACTGTCTTAATTTAAGAGGTGTACGGGGCACTCGGGAAGACCAGCGCCTCTAGGGGGAGGGCTGCTCCTCCAGCCTCGGTAGCCGATGCCAGGGTCATCCAGTGCATCCTGAGCCCTCACTGGCCGCCTTGACGTTTGCCGCCACTGGCTTTTAATGAGTCAGGAAGAAAGAGTGAGGCTGAGCACCTCTGCCTCACTTAAACCCAATTCCCACACAAGTCCTTACCCCATGATGTCATCAATCCTCTTCAAAAATGAAGGGCAAACATGAACAGCCTCGCTTAGTCTCTTGTAGCCTCTATTACTGAAAATGCCTTCTGACTGGTCTCCCTTTCCTCATTTTCTCTCTTAAAACTGACAGTGATCACTGTCTAACTAACTGTATTCTAAAACACAGGTCTAACTAACTGTATCCCTCCACTACCGATAAAGACTCAGTGTTCCTTTCTGTTCTTAGGGTAAAAGTTCCTCAATTGACAATTACAGTCCTTTACAATTTGTTCCCAATCTATCTTTACAGGCTTATTTCATATCATTCCTTGGACTCTACTGGTCAACTTACAGTTCTATATACCACTCTTTGATCCCTACCCATTTGTTAAAGATCCTTATCTCCTTCCATTATTTTGTAGTTGATATTTACTTATCCACTCCCCCCAGGAAAGCTCCTTGAAGAGAGGGGCTGTCTTATTTCATCTCTGTGTACTCGGAGCTTCAGAATAGACATTCAATGCTTGTTGAATTTAATTGAATGTGTCTGAGACTGGTTACCCTCTAAAGGACTTTTATTTGAGGGTTATCATGACTTGGAAAACTCTCAAGTGGCAGAGTAAGACTGTGATCCAGTTGAAGTCTGAGCCTGCCAATCTCAGTGTCCCTGTGTACATTCAAGCAAAAGCCTTTATCAAAGCAGTCCCTCAAGCTCAGTGAGAAGCATGGGCACAGCTTGGCAAGGCAGGGACTGACTCTGTGTGTACATATGCTCATATGCATGCATGTGTACGTGTTTCATATTATTTCTGCAAATTTATTTTCTTTCTTTAGTAAAGGCAAAATCTCTACCCCTAACCCACCTTTCTATTTGGATCCAACTGTTTCCCCAGCCTGTCTCTTGTATCTTGCACCTTCACCCCTTGCCCCTCATGCATCATGCTGGCATAATAAGGCCAGAGCTGGGATAAGACATTGAACACTTTGGGGACAAAGTCTGGGTCCCTTTGGTCATGCTAATAATCTGAACTAGTTGTTTTCTCTGGCTCTCTGGGCAGTGTTATTCCCACTTGGTGATAGAGGAAGGCCACCCTTGACCTTGTCTCCCATCCCACTCTCACAAACAACCCCATTCTTCAAAGCCAGTCTTGGGGCAGAAGTGTAATGCAGTTGTGTCGCAGTCCAGCTTCAGCCCAGACCTGCTGACCCCAGAAGCGGTTCTTACAGCAGCCCCCTAGCACTCAGGGAGAGCTCTGGCAGAATATGAGCTGTGCGTGTGCGTGTGTGTGCACGCGTGTGTGTGCATGAGCCTACTCGGTAGGGCTGAGGGCCATCCTATTAATTTTGCTGATAAGGCCAGATCCCTCCACCCGTCCGGCGCCCAGGCCTTCAGCTCCAATCCCTCCCATCAAGCAATCAAGAGTCTGAGGGTAAAGAGAGCACACAGCTAAAAGCGAGTCACTTACAGTTTATTTTGCCTGAAAGTATTTCACATCTCTTTGTACACAGCTACAGAACAGGAGTTAAGTAGGAAACCATCGGGTAAAGCAACAGTGCAAAGGAGAAAGGTGGCCAACTGTCTCTTCTTGTCATCCTCTTCTTCCTGCACCTGATGCCAATTGTGCAGGGTGGGACTTGAGGGGCAAAGGAAAACACAAAGAACCTGGCACACAAAAGGAATTAAGACGTAACCCAATTTCTCTTTGTAAAAAAATGAGGGCACCGCACAGGGTAATAAAATCTACCTAGCAAAGTATAAAATGACAAAAAGCACAGCTCCCGTTGAGTCAGATGAATCAGATAGATAAAAACATTACCTCGGCTACATGGAAATCTTATAGCTGCTGAAGGGGAGAGTGTTCGTTCTAAACAGACAGAAGAGGGGACCCCCAAGCAGCACCCCCTCCCCTAAGGGCTGTTCTGTAGTCATGGCTCAAAAGGAGAAAAGCCAACTGCTTATCCACCCAGGAAAGGCTCTTCCTTCTTAGCGACTGTGGGGAGGCCAGGAGCTCTGGGGACTAGTGGTCACATTTACAGAGAGGGATGGCTACAGGTCAGTGGTAAGGGCTGCTCTTCTCCCAAGAGACCATGCAGAAAAGCGGGCATGCGTGAGTGAGGACGCTGAGCGACAGAGTGGGGCAGGACTTAGGAGTCTTGAAATCTTGGACGAGAACAGAGAACGGTAGAGGCAAATCAGAAACTAGCTCTCTCTTGGCAGGGGGCTATCCTACCCGGAAAGGGGTGGGGTGGGGAAATGGTTAGCACATCCCCAGCCTGACAAAGGAGCAAGGAAAGACGGCTGATCTTTCAGGAACGAGACTTCGGGGGGGGGGGGGGGGGGGGGGGGGGGGGGGGGGGGGGTGGTCTCCTCTCCCTCCCTCCCTCCCTGCTCCCAATGTCTTCAGGCTTCAGTCAGTGAGGATGTTTGAGACATTCTGAAATCATAAACACGGCAGCAGACGGACGGACGAATGGACGGACGGGCTGACAAGAGAGCGTTAGCATACAGGATCCATTACGAAAAGGCAATTATTCAAGGAGGGTTTTTCCTTTAAAAAAATAATAATAACAAGACAGCAGACTAGTTTATACAGTACTATACGCCAAGGGGTAAAAGAATCAACAAGTTATAAATAAAAGACAGGTCCCAGACCTGTAGTTTGTGAACCATTTCTTAAATAGGTGCATTATTTAAATCTTATGTACAACAAAATTACTTTGCATAACAATTGCAAGGACACAAGGAGAGGTATGATGATATGATCTGGACTTTTTCTCTGGGTAATGAATGGCTTATTTGTTTGGAGAGTCCCTCAAGGGGACCCCCAGGAAGGCCAATTGGAATTATGAGTGATGGGGGATTCTGAATTTGATTTTCCCACACAGCATCAACACCAAAGCAAAAGAAATCCACAAGGGGTTTCTCCCATTTCCCCTCCCCTCTCTCCCCTCCCCCTCCCCCCACCCACCCCCATTTATAATCCTCTTGTTGCTACAAAGTCTTTTTCAGGTTAGTTTGATTTTTAAAATTATGAATCTAAAAGATTGAGGCAGGGGCCGGGCATGCTTAAAAGCCCCGCCCCCCCTCCCCCCCTCCCTGCCCCCTGCCCCATGAAAGTCTCCCCCATCTATCTCACAGCCAGGTTGGTGAGATCCAAGACCCCACAATTGGCTGTTCTACAGCTATTAGTCAAAAGTTGTTTTGTTTTCAAATTTTTCCTTCTTGTCACAACTTAAAAGAGAGCGAGAGAGAATTCACCAGGCTTCAGTGTAGCGGACGTCGACCTCTTTCAGATTGGGCAGCTTGGCCTGTTTCAAAGGAATAACAGCCATAGTCACTGGGAAGCCAGATATGGCTGAGCCCTGCCTGGAAGCTTCCTTGCCTGACTTCCATCCTCCCCCAAGGAATCCACCCCCCCAATTCCTCCCTAGTCTTGGCTGCCTGAGGGGAACCCCTACAAGGGAATCCTTTAAGCAGAATCCTTCCCAGGATTCATGAGATCTATGCTAGGTATCCAGAGCTCAGAAGAATTAAGGTGAGGACAAGTGAGAATGGGACCAACCATGAAAACTGTCCCTGGAATGCATTTATTTTAGTATTAATTGCATATATTTAGGCTACAGAATTAAAGAATACTAAAGTTGGAAGGAGCCTCTGAGACTATCTAGTCAGGCCTGTGCCTTAACAAGAATACCTTTTATAATATCTTTTGTGTGAAAACCTCTAGCTGGGAGAGGGAACCCTTCCCTCAAATCCGGTTTGGCTAATTTCTTTTACTTCTGCAAACACTACTGCTGTCTGGGACCAAGCGTAACTAATCTATTCCTCTTCTAGGTGACATCCCTTCAAATATGCAAAGACAGCTCTCAGGGATCCATAAGGCTTCTCTGTTCCAGGATAAGATTCCTTGGTTCTTTTAACCAATAATCAAACGGCATCCAACCCCTTTATCATCCTGGCTGTCCTCTCCTGGAGGAGTTGCAACTTGACAATGTCATTCCGAAAATGTGGTACCCATTGCTACATTCAATACATGTGTCATTATCGTCTGACCAAAACAAAAGATACTAATACTATTGCCTCTCTTGGTGTAGACTTAGGAGGTACCTGGGATGTAAGAATGGGGATAGACTAGGGATAATGAGGAGGAATGGAAAAGTAGTGTTAGAGTGAATAGGAGTTTTGATCTCATCTGTGAAGCCAGGTCTTGAACCTGTCTATATCTTTGAGAATAGGAAATGACATAATACATTAAAAAAGCTCTGAAAACCACAGTGTGTTTTATAAATGTCATCTACTCTTATATTCTGTCATTCTGGGTTCTAAAGTCTTTTCTAACCATATCCTGTAATTCATTTAGTTCTGATATTCCAAGGTCCCATCTGATCTAAGATTCTATGCTCAAAGGTCCTATACAATTCTTATGTTCTATATTCTAAGGCCCAGTTTATCTGACATTAGGGTCCCATTCCTTCTGGTTCTAAGAACCTATGAGAATATTCTCAGTTCTGACAGCATACAATCTAAGATTTTTTCCAGCTCTGAGATTCCATGATCTAAGATTTTTTTTCCAGGTCTGACCTTTCTTATTATATTTTTAAACCCCTCCAAGCTTTGTTTTCTTCAGTTAGATGTTCTTCTCCCAGCTCTGTCTATGTTTTGTGCTGAGATCCCCCATGTACCAAGTTCTGACATTCTAAGATCAGTGATACTGAAATACCTTCAGGTCTTCATAGGTGTCTGCTGAGAGTTTGGTACTATTCATGTTTAAGCTGCAGAGGCTCTTCATTGCTAGATGAAGGCAGAAAGAAGAAAATATGTGATGAGAAACAAGGGAGTCAGAAGTGGATACACACACACACACACACACACACACACACACATAACACATCCTGACCATGAGTGTAGCAAGTTTTCCAAAGGCAAGGCAAGAGGATTGAACGTAGTTCCCAGAATAATAATAATCCAAATAGAAGTAAGAAGAGATTTAAAATGTTTACTAAAGGAGGGAATGAAATGAATGATTTGGCCCAGGCTTTCAGTTAATCCTCAACACATTCTGGTCTCCCAATGTCTCAATGTGGCTCAGCTCACCTAGGAACAATAACCTCATCATTCCTAAATAGCCACTCAAAGCATAGGTTTTGGACAGAGGTGTTGAGGTACCTTCCCTAAGTAAGAGCAGCCCTGCTGATCCTGGCTGCTCAGAGATGGCTCTGAAGTTGGGATAAGCTGGTTGGTATCTGGGCTGAGATTCAGGTATATACAGACAGGGACCTGTTCAGCTCAACTGATGCTGTAAGGATCATAGACCACAATCATTATTTTAAAGTTAGTAATGTTTCCCACTATTACCAAGAAATTTTTCAGGGATTAAGTAGTGGAAGGCACCTTCAAAAAGTTCCTTTTCTCACCCTTTCTAATTTAGAAACCTGCAGGCTTTCTTGTATATACTCACAGCTTAGGGCCAGCAGGCCGGCATCGGTGACAGGTGTCTCACACAGGTTCAGGACTTGCAACATTGTGAGGTGTTCCGAAAGGAGCCGCAGACCAGCATCTCCAAACTGTGAGGACACAAGACTAACTTAGCCACCAGGCTTCTAACTCTTGGAGGTACTAAGTTATGAAGCCCCCATGAAGCTTCCCAAGAAATGAAAGTCAAAACCATACAGAAAGATGATCAAATGATGTCTTGCAGATGCTCAGCAAGGTACTCTGGGAGGGAGAGTTTACTCACTACTTGGAGCTGGAGTTCAGGCAAAGCCCCAGTTACAGGATCATAGGATTTCAAGCTGTATTGAACCTTAGAGCTGATCTAGTCCAAACCTTTCATTTTTATGGATAAGGAAACTGAGGGAGAACAGTGACTTGCCCAAGGTCACACAGGTATTAATAATAGAGCCAAGGCTCTTGCCACCAACACACTGTACTCTGTTCAAATCTTTGTGTCCACAGAGAGGAGTTCTGAACTTGTGCTTTGGTTTTCCTTATCCCTATGAGATTAAGAGAGCGGGGATTTGCCCTAAAATCAGGATGAGCTCAGTCATTGTGACCTTGGAGAATGTGGGGTCTGAACAAGAAGAATTCTTTACACTGGGAAACATGGTCCCTCGAAGCCAAAAGAGGACTCATGCCAGACAATAGCTGGCTTGTTAAAACTACTATTGCAGATTTTTTGTAAAAGACCAAATCTGAAAGTTAGAAGGCCATCTGGTATGACCTACAGCTTCAAGCATCCTATCCAACACGACTATAAATTTCTGCTACTTATTTATTACCAATCGTCCATTCAGCCACCATTTTGTATTTAAAATAATAAATATGGTTTAAAGTATCAAAGTAATCATTGGAGTAGCTGGTGGATTGGGTAACTCACAAACTTTGTACTCAGGATCCTGTTTCTTCTGGTCCTAAGGAATCTATTAGGCTGTGAATCTAAGGGAGAAGTCAATCTCTAAGGTCAAGCATCAGATACTCAAGCCCACGTGAATCCTTCTTCACCAAGTCACCGAGCTGATATTATTGGTCATGGGAGAGCCCAGGGAAAAGGAAGGGGTAAGTGCACATGCCTGAGGGGACCGTGATCTAAGAAAAGGGAAGTGAGATTTTCCAAGCTGGGGCTGGGGCAAAGTGGTCTCCAGGGTTTGGGGCCTCACAGTCAAAATTCCTTCGCACCCTAACCCCAGCATACGCTCGAAAAACCAGATCAGTTTCCTAATTATACCTGAGCACTGACCTGGACACCTAAAATGAAAGCCTATTACTCAAATACAGGGCCAAAGTCTCCAAGAATGACAATGCGCGATCCAAACTCGAAACAAGGACCCGTAAGGAGACGACAAGCCTTCCAAGGGCTGCAGAGGGCGGCCCGGGCGGTCGCCCTGCTGCTCCTACCTGAGTGGACCACAGGTTTAGCTGCTTGAGAGAAGGCAGTTTGATGAGGTGCTCGGCACAGGCACTCGTCACATTGGTGAAGGCCAAGCTGAGGTTCTCCAGGTTTCCAAAGGAGCCAGAGCTCAACAAGCGAGCCAGGTCTGCATCCTGCCGGGGCAGAGAGATAGGACAGGTCAAAAAGGAGGAGCCAGGCGTGTGGTCAGCGAGCAGCCAGCCTGCTCTGGCTAGTGGGAGGATCTTAGTGCGAGGATGGCTCCGGCTCTATAGGGAGAAAGCAGCTTGCCTTGCTGTGGCCTTCCCAAGAGGGCCTGGCACCTGCCTGGTCCTGCCAACGCCAAGAGGGAAGGCTCTGGCCTTATCCCTTCCTTCCTCGACATTTTCATGTGCTCAAAAACTGAGCCCTGTGAAACCCACTGAGGGAAATAATTGGGAAGGATAGGAAAGGCTTGATTCTGATCTTACTTCTACAAAGCCCAAAGAAGTCTAAAGGTATATGCCAGAAGGGGAGAGAACAGGTGGAGGAGATGAAGTAAAAGCCTCCTTTGAGCTGCCTCATATGTTTTTTAAAAACTAACTGTGTGTGTGTGAGAGAGAGACAGAGAGAGAGAGAGAGAGAGAGAGAGAGAGAGAGAGAGAGAGAGAGTGAGTGTGAGTGTGTGTGTGTGTGTGTGTGTGTGTGTGTAAGGCAACTGGGGTTAAGTGACTTGCCCAGGCTCAGCCTGGACACAGCCAGGAAGTGTTACGTGTCTGAGGCTGGATTTGAACTCAGGTCTGCCTGACTTCAGGGCTGATGTTCCATCCACTGTGACATCTGGCTGCCCCTGCCTCACATCTTAAATTGCTGACTCATGCCCTCTAAAGAGACCCTTCTATTTGAAGACAGCAGTAAGGGCCAGACCACTGAGCCCTCAGACACTAGGGTTGTTCTATTAGGACTCTTACTGAGAAAACCTAAGAAAACCATAGTTTTAGAACTAAAAGGGACTTCAGATGTTGTGCCCTACAACCTTGCCAGCCCTTGGGGAGACAGAGAGCCCCTAACCCTCCTTCTGGGTGGGAGGCTAACTGAATCATGGCTCCTCTTCTGATGCTTGTAACTGGGCAGGTCGCGGCTTTAGCTGCTTGGGAGAAAACAGTTTGCTGAGCACATTTTGTAGATCAAAGCAACTGAGACCCTCAGGGGAATGAACACGGCCAAGGCCATGCAGGGTGGGAGCTAAGATTCAAAGTTGGATCCTCTGACTCTCTGCGTAGAACTAAAGGCAAAGAAGCGCTGCACAAACCTTGAAGCCCTCCATAGATGTGCCAGCATTTCTACTGCGGCAACAGCCCACCCAAACGTCTCATGAGGACATCTAGTGACCTAATGCCCAGAAAAGAAACGGCCCAGTGCCATCTTTGGGAATGATTGGGAGAAGGCAGGCAAAACCACCCATGGCCAACTCTTCCTTATTTATCATTCATTCAGCCTGGCACTAACACCATGCTATTCATACCAGCATTTAAGGCCCTGTTCCACACTCCTAAAGCAAGTGGCTCAACCCAGGAAGAACAATTATACTTACTGTGGACTTGGAAGGCAGAGTTAACCTGGTGGGCCCCCCTTTTCTTTGCTGCAAAAGAAATAAGCATCTATTAGGCTTTACCCTCACTTTTCACAGTCCATCTCTGCTGTGCCCACCCTGTGCCAGTTCTCAGAAGCCCTGCAAGGAGCCCCAAACAAATGTTTGAGGTCTGCACCCTACAGGGTCCAATAGATGGGGTAGGGGGTACATGGTCAGGTATATGTCCTCTATGGAGGTAGGTAATCATCTCAATCCCCAGTAACAGACCCAGAACACACTGGGTCATCCCGTACGTGGTCAGGAAGCTGCCAGGACCTACCAGCTCCTTCAGCTCCCTCTGCCTGTCGCAGAGCTGCTCATACATTTTCTTCCCCACATCAGTACTTTCGAGGGTGGAGATGATCTGCAATTGGGTGTCATTGTTGTCTATGATATTGTATTCTAGCATCAGACAGAGAATCTGGCAGGGAGATGGATGAGAAGAAGTTAGCAGGGGCCAGCAGAGCAGAGGGCGGTGTTTCTGGGCTCTCCTGCAGAGAAGCAGCCTAGCTTCTGGGCCTCTGGGGTGAAAGCCCCCACACTAGAGGGAAAATCCCACTCTCTCACCATAACTTTACACCATTCCCATGTCTGCCAGGCCAGAGGTGCTTGCTCGGGAAATCAGGACATTTTCTCTTGCCCTTCAATCCCCTTCACTATCTCCCCCTTTCATCTTCATTAGTCACTGCCCTAATCCAGGCCCTCCCACTTTAACTCATTTCCTATTCACTTTTTTCAGCCTTTTCCCTTATTCTGAAGATCTCTCTGGAACTTCATGTGGCTGTCAGGAAGCCAACAAGGGAAATAAGTGGGAACAAGGTGGACAGACTGGGATCTCTCCTCCCTCTCCAGAGACTCATGAGGTCCCTCCTGTGCCTCTTCAGGGTGTTTGGCTACAGGTATCTATCCACCCGGCACAAAGCATTCAGCCTAAGGAAGAACCTGTCACAAGAGAAGGGGCTGCCCCAGGAAGTCCTGAGATTGGAGGAGGACAGTCCTTTTTCAGATCAGTAAATCTCTGAGGTCTCTGCACTAGCACAGAGCTTACACGTTTTATGGGGCTCTGCCTCTATCTCCTTGGCCCAAATTCACAGTCAGGGCAAGGAAGGGATTACAAATATCTGAAAACCAGCAAATCAGGGCAGTGCGGCACTTACAAAGTGAGTACCTTCCAGCAAGCACTTACCCCCTTATTTTTGTTATTTTTTTTAAGGTTGGAAAGAAAAGGGAGGGAGGGGACACTTTCTGAGTCATTGTATCTGAGATCAGTAGGATGAATGAATGGGGAAAGTGTGTCTTCCCAGATCTTTCTAGGGCAGGAAGATCAAAAGAAAAAGGGGGAGGGAAAGAGAGAGAGGGAGAGAAAGGAAGAAGTGGGACGGCTGAGAGAAAAGAGCCCTGGATGTGTGTCTGCGCTCAAAACTGCTAAGGCCACGTCGCTCACCTGCCCCCCCCCCCACCTTGCTGGGGGTCTCACTAACATGTCCAAGCAGTATGAGACCCACTCACCTCCACCATGGTCTGATTGCCCCTCAGGGCCAGGAGCATGCATGGTCCTAGCTTGTTCTCGGCCAGGGAAAGCAGGAACTTTTTCGTCTTATAACAGGATCCCATGAGTATATGCACCTGGGAGAGGAAGGAGGCCACAAAGCAAGATTAGAGGCCCGGCCCACAGGCCTAGCAGAGGGCACAGACACACCATATCTTGGTGCAGCCCAACCCCGAGATGAAGCTTCAGAGTTCCAGCGTTAGGCCCCGGGCGAGAGACAAAGGCAGACCCACAGGCTTCTCCTCTGGACCCGGGGGCAGCCTCTGAGCAGGGCAAGGCCCGAGTCACCGGACTTTGCGGATAGCAGGGAGGGTTGTCAGAGAGTCCCCTCACACCAGTGACCAACAACATCAAACAAACTCTACTCCACTCCCCCCAAAATACTCTAAGTCACAGAATCACAAAATTTAGATCTAAGAGGGACCCTAGAGATAATTTAGTGCAAGGTCTTCATTTTGCAGAGTAGAAAGTGAAGCACTCAGTGATATAGCTGAGATTCAAACCCAAGCCTTCTGACTTCAAATCCGGTGGGGGTTTTTTGTTTGTTTTTACCAAATCACACCCAGATCCTGTAAGGATCCCTTCTTTTTCAGTGTTCTTAAAGAGAAGGGGATCTGAATTTTCCCCTGGGCAAGCAAGAGGCTTTATTTAGCCCTGCTGTCTGAAACTGTCTTTGTGCTTTTGGCACTAATGGCACAGGCAGAGATTCCCGAGGGCTTCATGTTAAGCTACACGGCCCAGGGTGGGCCTTCCCACTCCTAGGACCTGCTGAATACTGAATTTTTTTTTCTGGGGAAACTTGATGGTCACACCATGTGTAAACATTCGTCAGGAATAGTGAGTCCTGCCTAAGGAAGCCAGACCACTGAAGACAAGCTTCCTGGTGGCTTTAGACACGAGTCCAGAGGACAAGAGTAGACTTATGGGACATCATGAATTCACCTCAAAGAACCTGATCCAGAGCAGGCCAGGCTTCCTGCTAGCCTTAGAGATTAGATATAGAGAGATGAATTGGAAGGTGGAGTTAGAAAGGAAACAATGAGCCACTGAGGGGCTAACGAGGTCTCATGGGTTTGTCTGCCCCTCATTTCAATTAAAAATGCTTTCGATTTCTCAAAAAAGGACTGTTTTGAGATGGAAACTTCCCAGCTCCAAAAGCATGCTACATTACTCTAGAGAAAAAGCCCATTTTGATCTTGGTGGCTGTATAATTTTCCTTCCAACATTTGTGTAATCATTAGGGTCCTGGTAGGCATGCCAATGGAACCTCTCAGACAAGTGGTTGCCAGCTCATGTTGTTTCTTATTCTCATTGGGTACTGACTGGTAGAGGGACCACCAGGCATTGCTATGGGGAAGGCAATGACGTCTTCCCAGAGAGATTATGGCTCAAGTTGAGAAATGAAAGGAGAACACAGACAAATTTCCAAGCTCCAGAAATCTGGCTAATCTAGCAGTGAGTGAACAAGTTAAGACAGAGCACGTACACAGAAACATCTAAAAATAAGTTCCTTTCAAGAAGGATGCAAGAGGCAGCTCATATATTATAGACAAAATTCCTGCTTGGCTCAGCTCACTGGGTAGTTGTATATGAATTGGCTTCCCAACAGAGCTGGTTTCCTGGTAGAAAGTTCCTTTGCTTTGAAAAACACAGGAGAATGAGTTATTTGCTTTGAAAAGAAATGGGAAGGGGGCAAAGCTAGTACAGCCAAGGAAGATCATTTCTGACTGAGGAGGCTAGTCTCGGGGAGTACTGTACACAAATCTCCCTCCTTCCACCCTACTCACCCCTGGAATTTCTTCCCTGTGATCTCCAGGGGAAGGTCCCCAGGACCCTATTTGCCAGGGAATACGGCTTAGGCTGATACGAGGGGGCAGAGGGGAACAGTTCTGGCCCTCTGAGCAGCCTGGCTCCCTGACAATTCTCCCCAGAGCCCAAATGTCTGGAAAGGCAACATGAACACACCACAGAGCACACAACTGTAAGGGTGCTTCAGCAGCAATTTAGGTTTTTCTTATCCTCTCCCTTCTCCACAGGGACCTGCACCAGCAGACATCCATCTCGCAATTGCATGGATAAACAAACCCCCTCTCTCCCTTTCTACCCCACCTCCCCCTTTTTTCTTGTCTTCCTTGTTAGAATTTAGAAGCTCGAGGGGGCACAGTTTTGCTTTTGTATCTCCAGTGGCCTGGCACAGAGTAGGCACGTCATAAATGTTTGATGGACCTTTAATCACCTACCCCCTCCCCTTTTGGCCCTACAACCATGCTCAGGTCTCCCTTTCTCTTGGCCTCCACTTCCAATGAGCCTGTCCCCAAGTTCAAAGGATCACTGATCACTGCCTCACTGATGTTCTGACTTCTCCTCAGGCCCTTGAGACCATCTCTCCCCCAGTCAGGGGCTGTTTCACAGACAAAGGTCACGGAGAAAGGCTGCTTACAGAAAGTCTATCTGCATTTCTGAAGCAGTCAGTCGGTGGCCAGAAGGAGGAGGGGGTAACAGACCAAGAGAATATCGCATAGATCACAGATTTGGGCCTGAAAAGCATGTCGAGGGCCATCAGTTTAACCAGTTCATACCATATGGTACAGATGAGACTGCTGACCTGCCCAAGCTACACAGGCAGTGACTGGTACAAGTAGCCTTTGGACCCTGAGTGCTTGTTCCCTTTAAACATCCGGACTCAGTTCTTTGGGTTCTTCCTTAGTGACCTGACATCTGTCTCCTCCTCCTTTCTTACTGCAGCTGACCCCATTCCAATCTTTGTAACAATTCACTCAAAAGAATGAAAGAGGCACCTATCTATTTTTCTGGCTTCCAGCTCCTCCTCCAATCCATGTGCATGTGATATTATCTTCCTAAAGCACATCTGATCACATCGTGACTCTCCCCACCCCCACCTCCCAACTTGCCTCACCTGGCTCTGGACCCAAGATTCTATTGGTGTAAAGTCCTAGTATGGAAATCCTGGCGCTGGTCCTTCACTAGTACAGATCGGCCTCTTACCTGTTGCATGGAGCACTGAGAGGTTAACTGATTCACCCAAAGTCAAACAGCCAATACACATCAGAAATAAAACTTAAGCCCCAAACATTCCTTATTTCAAGGATATAGTTCTATCCAAAATGCTACACTAACTCTCCCCTTTCAAACCTTATCTCCCACTCTTTCCCCAACTTCAGCCCTGAGCTTCTGGTGGTGCCCTTTACTCCCCAGCACTGTTGCTCATATTTAACAGAATCCCTTCCCCACTTCCACCTGATAATTCATCCTGCAACAATCAACTCAAAGCCCCCTTCTTCCTTAAGCCCAGCCTGACCTAGCCTAAAATGGTTTCTTTTTCTTTTTAACTTTTATTGTGATTTTTGTGTCCAAAGACCCATCTTGCCTCCCTTGCGGGTGTGCTGTGGGATCCAGAGAAGAACCAGCAGAGACTCCTGTGGAGAACTTGCTCCTCAGCTGCTGCCTTATTCTCAGGATGCTGCTGCCTTACTTCCATGACAAAATTATAAGCTCACTGAGGGTGCGGTCTCCGTCTTCATCTTTCTAATCTCCACTAGGGGGCCTAGCACACCATCTCAACGTACACTACCAACTGACTCATCATCCTAGAATGGTTCTTTGTGTCTATCAAAAATTCTCTAGAGCCCTGTCAATCAAGCCCACACATCTCTAAGCCTCCATCATCATCTGACTCCGGAACTCTCCAAACCATTTCCTACTATCTATCTAGACCAGCCTTCTCCTTTAAGTCAAACTAGTGGCCCTCCAGATGCCCTGCCACTACTTTTCACACCTTCGAGCATGCCATTCCCTTAAACAGAAATCTCACCCTCTCTGTTTATCTATGTCCTGCTCTTCAAAGTCTCCTTCCTCTTCAAATTCTTATCACCTGTCATGTCTGTGTCCCTGATTCAGCACTTGGCACATGCTTCTCTGTATTGTTTTTTGTTCTTCCTCTCTAGTTTGACTCTGTTGATCATGTCTGTTTTCTGTCTCTTTTCCCCAGCCCCCACCCCAACCCCCAAGCAATTAATAGAACCATATACACAGTCCACTTACAGCAGACTTGTAGTCGAATTCAAAACTAGGGACATGGATGTAATAAAGATTTTCTCCCTAATTTGTGAATGATATTACCCCAAAACATTCAGGACATATGGTGTCTGCAAACACAGGTGCTTAGTAAATGAGCAAGATGATATAAATAAACTTGATCCTGTTGGAGAAGGTCTATTCTTCTCAGAACCTGACTTACAAACTAACAGCTCTGCTAAGCTAACAATTTTGTATTGGGAAAGACCCGAGGATTTTGGAATCATGTGACCAGGAGTGGAATCTAGATTCTGATTTTAACCAAGCCATGATTCCCTAAATGACTAGAACTTGTGACTTTCAGCAAGATCTATGCCTTGTCTCGGGCCTTAGTTTCCTCACATATAAAAATGGGATTAGAATTGGATTAATGTATCTTCTAGCTCTAAAGTCTTTATTCCTAAAATCTCACAAAACCATATTATTGCCAAAAATGTGTCTCTCCTCATTAAAACTTCTACGGGTAAATGCTAACAAGGATGATCATAATCCAGTGTCATCAGAGGTTCACAAGGGCAGTTTAGGAACTAAAAAGACATACATTGTGATTGCAGTAACACTGAGTGTCACTGAGTAGGGGAAAAAAAAAAGTTTTCCAGAAAAAAATTATCTCTATCCTTCCTTGAACTGTGTGAGGAGTCTGGAAGCCTAACTTCCTTCAGCCTGAGGACATCAACTGAGGCTCAAGTGTGGCAAATGTGATTAACACCATGAAAATATTTTAAAATATTACAAGGTTCCATATAGAAATGAAAGATTACCATGAATGTCTCTAGAAAACTTGCTGCCTATGAGACTGCTCTGATGAGAATGCCTGTGGATAATTACTTTCCATTTGAGGCACTTCACACATGAGACTCACTAGTTCTGGTTTACAATGAGTCTAGTTGGAATGAGGCAGCAGCTTTATAAGCTTCCTTTTCTGAATTTCTCCCCCATCAAGTATAAACAAAATATCCCTAAATGGGACAGAGAACATCTCCCCTCTCTTGTAACCTCTCACATGGACCTCTGGACCAACTCAGACACCTCCCAGTCAGGATTCCCCTAACTAGCTTCCCAACACTTACATCCTTCAGTCCCCTCCCCAGGCCACTGCACACAGATGGCTGCTTCGGCTAAAGACCCAGACAAGGGCAGGAAGCCGACTTGATTTGTTTTTTGCTCAGAAACAAATAGCTGTTATACCCTCAAGCCAGGGTGTGATGTTTCTTGTGAGGTGCTAAGTGTAAACACAGACACACCCAAGGTGTGGGGCTGCCTGGTAGGTCTGGCAGCATCTTTACAAATGACTGTGCTTGATTGTGTGGATATTAGTAAATCAACAAAGAGGAAAGGAAGTGAATGATAGACACATAACCTGTAAAGAGGAGGCAGCTCCAATGCAGCTAAAGAAAGATCGGGCTGAATTAGCAGCCATTATAATGTACTGGCAATTACTTATCTGCCTCTAGTTTGTAGAGCTTTACCTGTTCTTGTCCCCAAAGAAATATTCAGCTTATATTACATTCAAAGCAGCTGCCATCCATCACTCACTACAAGGAGATGAGGATGGAAGGGTGGACGGACTACTACAATACGTCGAAGGCTGCAGCAAGGACTTCCAGATTTGGTTACAAACCTTGTAATTTGCTGGTGTCTTTGCTGTTAGCCTAATCGCCGGAGATTCTGCCCCATGCAGAGATGAGGCTATTAGTCTATGAGGCACATGTACTAATGAGGACCAAGGAGAAATGCTAAGAACAACCATCTGAGTATGGCTGGGGGGAGTTCACAGTTTCTGTTTGTACGTATTCTTATGTCTTCTCACATTCTTACCACCACTGGGCATCTGGGCAGACCCCAACCTCCAGTTACAGAAAGATAGAAAAGTCACCCATTTACAAGGTTTCAGACCCAAGAGGGGCAAACCAAATATCAGAGACTGGGAAAGTGTTAAACAAGTTCCACCCATGGCCCGAGGACCAGCTGCTCCAGCTCCATCCTGTGACAAGCAGAGCTCTGAAATCCAGACTGATGTTTCTTCAACTACCTGTGCTCCAGCCCTACTACACAGAGAACTTAATATTTAGAAAAGTTTGGGAGAAGTCAACTTCTGAATGAAAACTGGCAATGTTTTAAAAGAACAGATAATATGGCATGCCTCTTATCTCACTGTGAAGAGACAGGGAATAATGAAGGCAGAAAGAGTACTGGCTGCCAAATGTGATCATGGCATTGGCTGTTTTTGCTTAATTATTTTACTTTGTTCCTAATAATAATAATATATGTATATAGTTAGTTCCTAATAATAATAATATATATATATATATATACATATACATAATAATAATAAGGTTTCATCTAGAGATTGGGGAAGTTTCCTTTCTACCCCAAAACAATTGTGATTTAGAGATAAAAGGCATAAAGTATATTCTTAGCAATATTTAGGATGCAATAAATATATTGTAGTCTGCTCCGGTGGCTATTTTGTTAAGGGAACAAGGGAACATACACTTTCATTTCGGCCGCCAAAGATGAAGGGAGAGAGAAAAAGGAGAAGACAACATAAGCTCACCACACTGTGGGTGCCTACCATGCTAGCAAAAAGTTCTCCATCGTCGTCACAAGCCACGCCTCCGGGACTGTAGAGCTGAAACCAGCCATCTTTGCCAGTCCGCACACTCAGCAAACAGGAGTGGACCTGCCAAGGACGTGAAAAGATGTAGAGCAGCTGCAGCACCGGGGGCCAAGGAAGCCAGAAGCAACAGCACGGGACCAAGCCCATCCCTGCGCTTCCTCGGAGAAGCTGGGCCCAAGGGGGAGGCAGCCTCAGGAAGGAAGAGTTGGGATGGTTTTCCAGCCAAGACCCTGTTCCTCTCCTCACCTGGTGCTGCAGGTACTGGGCCGGCTACAGCCTTTGGGCCCTAGGCCAGGATCAGAGCACCTCAATTCGGGCCTGTTTTCTAGACATCAACTAGCCAAAAGTGGGGGTACCCGTCTCCCTCCAACAGAGTCCTTCCTCCGTACCCAGAAAGGGCGCGCCTCCTTTGACCAAACATACTGACAGCAGGGTGGGAGGGAACTCCAATGAAAATTCAGCGAACGGCAGCAACAGGGAGGTTGAGTCTTAGCACGCGAGAGCAGAGGCTGGGCCCAGGTTCCAAGCTTTCTCTGCCTGGGCCTTCATGGAAACTATCAGCAGCTTTGGCAAGGAAAGGTGAAACACTTGAAGCCACGGATGCTGTCCTTGGCTCAGCATCAGAGCCCGCACAAGCGCGTTTCTAAATCAATGTCTCCGCCAGAGGAGAAAACCAGCGGAGAAAACACAGAGCTGGTGGGAAAAAGGCTGCTGCTGGTGACAGTTTGCTGTAAAACACTGACATCACAGACCAAGCTCAGGCCCCCGGGCGGGGCATGTGTTTATACCCCAGGCCCACAACCTCTGCAAACAAGCCGTGTGTGTGTGTGTCTGTGTGGGTGTGTGTCTGTGTGTATGTGTCTGTATGTCTGTGTGTGTGTGTCTGTGTGAGTGTGTGCGCACGTGTGTGTGTCTGTGTCTGTGTATCTGTCTGTATGTATCTGTGTGTGTGTGTATCTGTGTGTCTGTATGTGAGTGTGCATGAGTGTGCACACGTGTGTCTATGCGCATGTGTGTGAGTGTGTCTGTGTGTGGGTAGTTGTCCATGAGTGTATCTGTGTGAGTGTGTGTACACGTGTGTGTCTGTGTATGAGTGTATCTGTGTGTGTGTGCACGCACATGTGTGTGTCTGTGCATGTGTGAGAGTGTGTCTGTGTGTGTGTGTGTGTGTGTGTGTGTGGAGAATGCCTGTCAGCCTGCTCCTTTTCTCGAACAAAAGCCAAGAGCCGGCGGGCAGAGCTCTCCAGGCCTCCGACCCGGCTCTCCCCTGCCTGCCTCTCAGACACGGGACCCCAGGACAGAAGGCTCCCTGACAGCCCAGGACAAGCTCACCTCTTGGCGTGGGTCTTCAGCAAATCTCTGAATCACATACTTCAGTTCCCTGAAAGACACAGACCAGGGACTGGTCACCGAGACATGCCCCTGCTCACGCTGCTGGGGACGGAGGGTCCTGGTTCTGAGGGGAGCACGGGGACAGGCAGAGCCAGCTAGTTAGCCAGCGGGTGGGGCTCCTAGACTGGGAGGTCACCGGCACCCCTCCAGCTCCCCCAGAAGGGATTTACTGGGTTTGGAAATCCCAATGGCTGAAGGGGACAAAGGGCCAACTCAGGAGCACTTTCATGATGTCCGGCCTTAGCCAAGAGGAGGAACTGCCATGGTGTGGGCTCTGGGACAGGGTGGAGGGGTACAGGGCCTGAAGAGCAGGGGCAGCCCCACACCCACAGGGTAAGAATGACTGCAACACTCACTTGGTAAACTTCTCATGCGCAAGAGCTCTGTAACAAAAAAAACATATAATATTAATATAAGAAAACGAGTTTGAGTGTGGTCCTTTCAGAAAGAGCAGTTACAGAAATCCTTCTGGAGGAAAAGCATACAAGGATTTTTCCCCCCACTTTATCTATGATCCTTAAAATGAAAAAGAGATTTAAAGCAACACTTCTAGGCACCAACAAACAAGGACTGGCTGAGTGATAGGCAAGGAGAGGAATAACAACAGAAATAAAGAATTGACCCCAAAATCACACACTTGTAAACAGGAGTAGAGCTACCTGTGTTTTTTTTTTTTTTTTTTTTTTCTCTATCCCAGAGACCCAGGTGTGTTCATTAATTGTTCTGCAATTAAGACAAGGCCATAGCTAATTAATGCAGTACATCAGAAAAGCAATTAAGGATGGCTCAGAAAAGTGAATTGCATCATGGCTGGCCTGCGCAGCCCCTCCCCAGAGGCAGAGGGAATGGCTGACTGCAGCGATGACGCCATGGCGTTACAGAGCAGGCAGCCAGGACTCAAGAGTTGGATTTCTCTGGTCTCAAGGTATTGGGCCACTGGGGACAGGAGAGGCCAGTAAATTGGGCAATTACAGGCTGTAATGTACCCCCTCCGAGAGCTGCATTTCATAAACACCATGCTCGTTAATCGGTTCCTAGGGGAGCACCATGGGCCTCCCAGAGAAATGTAGCTTCTCCCATCTATCAAAACAGAGTCATTTAGACCTTTTCCGTCCCGCTCACTTAGACAAAGCACTCTTGTGGAGGCCCTTTTCCACCAGGATCTTTCCCTCCCGACTTTCTGGTGATAAATATTCCACAGGAACAAGGGGAACGTGAGAGCCAGGCCCAATGAACAGAGAAGCCAGGAGGGGTTCTGTTAATGGTTAGGAAAAAGGATGGGGCAGGTGAGAGGACTGTGTTTCTCTCCTAATACTTCCAGTCCAGAGACCAGGGCCAAGCCTCTTTGGGCCTCCCTCCCTTCCTCTGCACAATGAAGAGGATAAAATGTATGCTTTCAGCTCTAAATCCTATAATCCTCTGCCGCTTCCTGCCCGTATTCATCATGGTTCAGCAGCTCACGCGGGCTGATGAGGCTTTGGGAAATAAATTGTCTTCCCCAGGAAGAACTCAGCAGATGTCTGCGATGTTAGCACAGACCCAAAGAACAAAAAGAAAGGCGAGCCGACTCACTCTTTGGGGAATGGAATAGGTTGAAGCAAGCTGGCCAGAGCTGGTCTCCAGTCATCGTAGTCTGACCTAGAAGAGAAGGGAGGCAGAGATGAAGCTGGTTGCCCAGCAGAGCCAATGTGACACACGGCCTCCTTGCCACCACATTGGGGTACCACTGCCTCTTAGTCGCCCAAATTCTTAACCGTCTCATCCTCGTCTTCTCACTGCATCAAGCAAAAACACTCAGATCTGGCTGTGTCCTCCTTCCCAATCCTCCCGGAGAGACCCCGTTTCTCCCTTCACACAACTCCATTCTCATCACCTGGCAATCCCCCCACCTCTCCTTCCCCTCCGGGCTGTCTGCCACTTGGCTACTAAGCTGATTTCCTTAAAGCCCCAAACCAATCGTGTCTCTCCTTTACTCCATGAACTCCAGGGGCAGTCTATTACCCCAAGAGTCAGAGCTTTCCAAATCTTCCCAATTGTAGTATTTTATCCCCATCCCCGACTCTAAAGTATATGTTTTATATTTACTTAACTGACTGCTGCTGTTTCCCCACAATAGACAAAAAGCTTCTTGGAAGGCCTGGTCAGTTTTGATTTTTGGTTTTATACTCAAAAGTTCCCAGTATACAGTAGTCACTTAATAAATGCTTGGGAAACAAAATTAAATTTAATCTGGCTAAATAAAGCCTTTGCACTGAGCCATATAAAGCCTCAAGTAAACAAGATTCCTCTACTAACATGAGGGGAGATGAGCACTGACTTTGTGAAGATGATGTCTCTATCATTCCTTAAGGGAAGGGAAAAAGCACTGGAGTTGGAGCCAGGAAGACTTCAGTTTTTTAAGCGGACATAATGAATCTAATTTTTCCTGTAAGTTTCATGAAGCGGTGATTGCTTGTTGACAGTTCAAATCCTATCTGAGACACTCACTAGCTGAGCAAGTCACTGGACTTGTCTATGTCTATGTTTCCTATAAGATGGAAAGGTTATCCTAAATGGCCTTTATGGTCCCATGGGCTCTAAATCTCTAATCCCATCAGACAGGGTCGCACTGGCCTCTCTCCACTAAATGTGGGGGACACACAACAACTAAGTCCCCAGCCTGTCTTTTCTTCGCTGCCTCCTAAGGGCCCTGTCAGAGAGAGAGAGAGAGACAGAGAGACAAAGAGACAGAGAGGTAGAGACAGAGAGAGAGAGATGGGGGGGGAGAAGGGAGAGAAAATCTTGAGACTGTGAGTGCAAATGTGAGTATAGGGACATATGAATGTAGAGGGTGTGTGCATATGTGTATATCAATGTGTAGAGTTTGTATCCTATCAATCTGACCCTTATGAGCTTTCATATATGTGATGTCATGGCAAAGGGAATAGAGAAGTCTTTCCTGCCCATATTGCAGTCAAATGATTTTTTCTTCCTTCCAATATACCTACCTAAAAATGTAGTTACTTTTAAAGAATATTGATCTTTTTTTACTCCTATATCAGCTTCATTTATGAATCAATCTTCTTATCGACCTTCTCACTCCCCTACTTGGTATGCTATCTCTTAAAACGAAGAATTTTTTTAAAGGGGGAGAAAGGGGAAACAATTCAGCAAAACCAACCAAAGATGCTGTCATTTTGAGAAAGCAGAACAGAATTTATCCATCAGTAAAAACCCTTAAAAGAAAGGGCAAAGATTCCTAAATTGTCATCTCTACAGTTTGCAAGTAGATGATAAAATAGACTATTGATTCCACAGCCTAGTTTTCCTTCTGTACCAAATCTCTCTTCCAAAAGCCTTAAGAGCTCCTTAATTTTTACTTCACCTGGAATTCAAGACATGCACAATCTAGTGCCAACCTACATTTCCAGCTTAATTTCAAATTGCTCTCCTCTATGAATGTTGTCTCAAGCTGGATTTGTGAACAAATTATGTTTTGGGGCCTTTGCTTCCATTATTTCTTAAGTCTGGAATGTTCTTTTCCTCCTTAACTATTCATGGATATTTTTGAAAATAAAAATTAATTTAAATAAAGAAAGAAAACAGCAGCACACAAAAGTCAAAAGCATGGGATGTGCTTCTCTATCCATAGATGAGCAGAGCTCAACTGGTTCAAAGTCAAAAAATAGGCTGGGATAATGAGCAAAATACAAAATAAGAACTTGACCATAAAAAACTACTATGGCAACTGGGAAAACCAAGAAACAAACTCAGAAGATAAGAATGTGAAAATAGATATAAGCAAAGTCTCAAAGAAAAAAAATGCTAATTGGGTACAAGATCTGCAATAATTCCTAGCAATGTTAAAGAAAGAGATAAGAATGGTTGAAGAAAAATTGTGAAAAGAAATGACAGTGATAAAAGAAAATTATAAAAAGAGAATTAACAGCTTTGTAAGAGGCACCTATTCGTTCTTGAAAGGTAAACTCTCCCAAGTCATTAACAAACCTTCAAGCAGCTCTTTGCATCTCTAACGAATTTCTCATGTAACAAGTACAGAGTATATCTGTTGTTGCCTTCTATTAGACTGTAAACTTTACAAGAGAAAGAACTATATCTTATCCAAACCAGAGGTTCTTAACTTGTGGTCCATGAACTTAAAAAACAATATCAATAACTATTTCATTATAATTGGGTTCTTTTGTAATTATTTAATTTTGTATTAAAAACATTATTTTATGAAGGGGTCCATAGGATTCACCAGATTATTAAAGGGGTCCATGACACAAAAAAGGGGTCCATGATCCAAATTAGTTTACACCTTAATACCTAGGACAGTGGACTATATATAGTAGTAATCTCTTAATAAAAGTCTGTGGATGGATGAAATAATTAAACAGCCATCTGTGACATCTGTGTCACCCCAGTGGCATAGGATGATACATTGTAGCCTGGAGTGTTTGGACCTATCTCATGTTGGGTGAGACATGAGACACCAGGTGCAGGATTTTCCTTACCAACTGGATTTAAATTCCCTCCTTTACTCCTTACCCCTATCTCAAGAGCCCTCTAGATGGGATCCCCTCCTACAATTATCTCCCATTGGTACCTGCCCCAAGCACGTTCAGAGCAAGAGATCTGAGAGTATCACTATTCTGTGCTCCTCGGATGGAACATTATGCTGACACTGTATGCATTATTTAAAAAGACATATTTACGCATTTTTATCTATCTATCTATCCATCTATCTTCATGCCCAAGAAACTCACAACTGAGTAGCAGCAGCCTCATTTTTTGGAATTTAGACCATGCACTGGAGGCCCTTGAGAAAAGGCTTCTTCAAAAGCTGAGCAAATAGAGAGGAGTTCCCAGAAGAGGTTTATTGCATGAGATAAGTGGATGAATTATGGAAAAGGCAAGTATAAGATTAAGAGCTCCAGTAATACAGAAATCCTGGAGTCAAAGCATGGAGCACCTAAATATAAAGCCTTTTATCTATCCAATACCATTCACAAGAGACTGTCCAACTCAACTGATTAGGGCAAAGACATAATATTTGAGATAATATTTATAAAGCAGTTTATGAATCTTCAAGTTCTATATAAATGTCACCTATCATTATTAACATTAATAAATGATATGACAAATTACACTGCAAAGATATTGAAGAACTGCCTAATTAGAAATCCTATGACAAATCAATTTGAATGAACATTATAACAACTACCTTTTACTATTTTTAAAGGTTTGCAAAGTACCTTACATGTGTGCATAATATATCTATAGATCTAAATCTAAATCTACATCTTTATCTATATCTAAACATATCTCATATGATCCTCATAACAACCTTGGGAGGCAGGGGCTAACATTATCCCCACTTTACAGATAAGGGAACTGAGGTAGATTTGCTCTGGGTCACAAAACTAGTTAGTGAGAAGTTGGGTACTATTATGCATTCGTTTGGTCGAGCTAAATTTCAGTTAATAGTCTGCGGTCGAGTTTTCTGCAGTATTTAGCACAGAAAATGCAGAATGAATAATCTTTCTTCTATGCCTTTTTCACCTCCAGCATTTGGAGACTGGATCTTCAGGTGAACACAGAGAAAACTGGTTGGTCCAGGCTGGTCTCTGGGTTAGGAGGGCCCCAAAAGGCACCAGCTAAATGCAATAATTTGGAATCCAGTTCTTCACCTTGAGCAAGAGACAACAGACTAGGCTGGGGTCACGGAGCAAGGGGCCCTTGGCTATTTTCCTGTTCTGCTCTGATGTTACCCTCTCTCCCCACAAAGGCCAAATGCCTTCACAGGTGGCCTCTACTACCCTTGTTGCTAACCACACAAAAACTGGTGTGGTTCGGAGGGGAGGGCGATGGGGGTCACTGTCCCCTCCTCATTCCACAGCAGTGAAAAGCCCCTGAGATCCTCTGTCAGTCACAAAGACATCACTAGGGGCTGTGAAAGGAAAGCCACGTCCTTGCCATTCCTGGAACCTGCCTTCACAGTGTCTTCCACCAGCTATGTCTGCGCACTGTCTCAGGGTGGATGGAAAGAGAATTCACAGAGAAGGTCACAGAAACCACTGATGTCTTCGATGGGAAGGCGTCAGACCTGGCCAAATACACACCCAGCAAAAGCTCAGTTCAGATTTCTTTGTGGATTCCTCCAGTAAAGGTCAAATGGCTTCACATTCTAGTCACATCAAACCCTTGATTAAATAGCCTTGCCCACACAGATGGTTTCCTTTGATGGCACTCTTTGCCTAGCTCCCTGCCTCCCAGTGGGCACAGGTCTCTTAGGCAGGTTTCTTTTCTTTAGGTTTAGGGGGTGCCCACAGTAACCCTTCACTTCTCTCCCTCCACAACATGCTTGGTGGTCCCTGGAAGGCAATTTAGTGCCCTAGGCGCACCTATCACTGAGCTAGGCAATTGAAGAGAGAGGCACGGACTGGGCTTACTGGGAAACCCCGTGGATGGGGCCTTCTCACCAAAACCATTTTCGTAGGTGTCTCTCACGCTTTCCTAGTCTGGCAAGAGCATGACCCCCTCTCAGATATGGTGGTAGAACTTCCCTTCTTTCTAGTCTGGGCAAGTTGCCTCCAGCCACTGGGACAGATCAACTCACAAAACCCTGAGAGGTCTATCCCAAAGCATGAGGGAGCAGCTACAGTGCTCCTGAACAATTTGCTGGCTACATCTATTGAACAAATGGTTAGAAGGTTAGGAGTGGATGGGATGACTAGGAATAGAGAAAGGGAAAGAAATACTGGGATCTTGGTGACTATCCTATTAAGTAGGAATAGAGGGAGTAGAAAGTTCCTGGGAACAGAAAGCCAAGGGACAGTGGCAATGTGAGTCACAACATGGCAGCCTACCTTTCTTCAGCTGACTTGGTAATGGAAGGACTTGCCTAACACCTACCCTAAGTATAGCCTAGTCTGTTTATGAATAGAGTTCATCCAGTGACATCTCAGCATGTTGTGAGATGTCAGTGAATCTATAAGATCTCCTAATTCCTAGCTGACTTGTGAATCCCCCAAAAGGATTATCTGAGTGGATGTATATGCCCCAAGCAGTCCAGGGGCACATCTTTGTTGGTTCACACCGCTAAGGATGGGCTGGAGCCCTCGGAGGCAGAGAAGGAGCCGAGCCCCGAGCCTGCAGGGTCAGTCACAAATACTGCCCAGGGGCCCTTTCGTTCCGAGAACGCCTGCCCTAGCTCACGATGAAATATGAGACAACCGACACCACTCACACCTGCCACTTCAAGCTTTTCCCACCAGGCCGTGGCTATTATTTGCTCTCAGAGCAGAAGTTACTCTGAAGTGTGGCTCCAACAAGTCAAAACACACAGGCAGCCCTGGGCAACCATCACAAACAGGGATTGGGGGAGGCTATTTGGAGCCCTCAGAGCACGGAGATGGCCAGCTGGAGAATGCAGGGAGGGCTCCAGAACCAAAGGGGAGCGTTTCCTGCAGGAAATTTTCTAGTCTTCTGAGAAGACAGTAAAAGCGAATATCTGTTTGCCCTCAATGATGAAAAAGGCAAGGAATGGAATGAGGATATTAGAAAGCAATTTTTTCCTCTTCCTTTCAGTGCTGCCCTCGCTTTCAGTGCTGCTTCTAGCTAACAATCGCCTCCATCTTCATTTATAATTTTTTTTTTCTGCTCTAGAGAAAGTGCCTGGAGCTGTGGAGAGGAATCCTGAGCTAGAAATTTTGTCTTTTTCCAGTTAGTCACTGTGTAACATTAGGTGAATTCTTCTCCTTTGTTGTGCTTTCCTTTAAGTTGTAAAATTAGGAAACATACTCTTCCTTCTTTCCAGGGTTACTAAATGGGTTCCCTAGTTATAATCTCTCTAGAGTGCTTTGAGTTCCCTAGAGAGAAAGCTTCTGTTTCCATAAATAGTATTTATTAAGTATCCAGGACATGTAAAGAGCTACACCAAACAAATCACCCCCCAACTCCACCCCCTACTTCCTATAATGTTGTTGTAACTAGAAAACCAGGCAAAATTTCTGCACATATCTTTGCTATTTGTTCCAGCTCTATCTGGTGGTCATTCATCAGACCCATGAGTCCAACCCCAATATCAGGATCAGTCTTACTATTTCATAATCCTCAGTTACTTCCATATTCGTAAAGGTAACACTGACCCTCTCCCCACCCCCCACAACAGTTCTGCCTCCTGAAAGGATTTCTGATTTCAGAAGACAGAGGGTCTCACTGGAAGAGCTGATTCTGGAGTCTAAGGCAGACTATGCAAGCAAAATTAGAAAAGCCTATGGCTAAGAGAAATGGGTGACATTTAGAATTAGAGATCACAATGGGGGGAGGAGAATGGGACCTCTGTTTCTCCCCCTGCCCAGACGACTGGGGAAGAGATTGTGCTGATTAAAGAGAGGAGTTTTCAATTGGAGATGCAGCCCCTCACTTTCTGTGAAGCTGCCTTCATGCCCTGTTACACCTCAGTTTCCGCTCTCTAGGCCAGATATCCCAGGTGGCTCTGAACCCTCCTTCTCCTCCATGACAAACCAACTCTGTTCCTGACTTGCACAATCACATTTTATCATCCCCAGCCCATCATAATGTCTCCATCCTTTCTGCTGACATATCCTCCAGTCACCACACCATGGCAGCTCCCCCGGAACTGTCGCACTGACCTCCACAAGCGAGTTCTAGAAAGGAGCACTGTGCTGTAACAGTCCTGGAGCTAGTGCTCCAGCAGCTGGCTTCAGACGCTGGCTCTGACACTCTGACATGGGGGACTCAGGCTGATTCACCTTTTCTCCATGAACTCCGGTTTCCTCATTTATAAAAGAATCACACTCATGCTTGTGGAGCTGTGGTGAGGAAGCACTAGGAAACAGAAGCTATGAGTCCCCCTCTTACTTAAATGCACCTCATGGATGGCATCCGACTTTCAGTCCAGAAGAGCTCTTCCAGTTTTAAGGTCCCCCCGGACAAAGGCTCTATGAGTAGGCAAATTCCCTGAGCTCTCTCCTGTGTGAAGGATAGGAGTGGCTGGATGGCCTTTCAGCTTCTCTCTGGGGCTAGATCCACGGCTCTGTGTGTGATAGTCCGGGCTTTATTTTAGCCCTCATTTGGACCAGAAGCTCCAAGAGGGTGATGGTTGTGGAGATGATTTCCTATTGAATGTGTCCACTCAGACTAAGTAAAGGCTGCTGGCTGATGGACTGGAATGGACATTTCTAGGCTGTAAGGATGACTTAACTTCAATAAGGGGGCTGCCATTTACAGCCTGGCGGGTGTCTATCCACCAAATAGAGATGTAAAGGAAGGCAGCTAAGTGGCACACAGATGGAGTGCCAGGCCTAAAGTCAGAACATCCTCCTGAGTTCCCATCTGGCCTGAGGTGTTTACTAGCTGTGTGATCCTGGGCAAGTCATTTAATTCTGTTTGTCTCAGTTTCCTCATCTGTAAAATAAGCTGGAGAAGGAAATGGCCAACTAGCCCAATTATCTCTGTCATAAAAACCTCAAATGGGATCGTGAAGAATTGAGTGAGACCGAAATGACTGAACAACAAAAACGAAGGCAGAAACCAGAATCTCAGGGCAAGCAACAGCTTTACCCCACAAGATGGAACTGAAACTGGGGCAATGAGTCAGGACTTTCATTCTGAGCCATTGGCTTCTAACCCCAGAGCTCAGGGAAGACCACCGATTAATTTCCCACAGTTTCCTCAGAGTGTGAACCTGGGTACCCATATTTATACTTTATGGTCTTTCAGCAAGCACTTTGTTCTCAAAGAATCTTATAGCTAGTGGAGATGTTAGAGGTCAATTTATTCCAACCTCCAGCTCAGTGTAGAAATACTTTCTATCATGGTCCATCCCAGCTGATTCTCTTTCTCAGGAGACACTGGGCAATGAGGGGGTCTCTACAATACTTTATGTGGAAGCCTGTTTCATTTTTGGACAGCCACCTATCATAAAGTTCTTCCCAACACTGAGCTGAAATCCACTTCCCCGAATCTTGCACTCCACCTAATGCTGCCTTCTGAAGCAGAAAAAAACCAAACCCCCTTCCTGAGAAACCCTTCTGGGTTGGAAGACAGCTATCACAGCCCTTTCTGCCGCCTTCAGCGCCCCAGGCAAGTCTTCTCTAAGCAAAACAGGTTCCGTCTTCTCAGTCCTGCCCTGCATGACAGGAGCCTAACTACTTCTGATTACATTTCTCCAGACAAAGGACCAAAGCTCAATAGCAGAAAGGGCCCCCAAGCCATCCAGTCTAGCCGAGACCCAGAGAAGGACAGGGGCCTGTCCCAGGTCATGCAGGGAACAGTATCAAAGGTGGGATTTAGATTCCAGTCCCTGGTTGCATCTTTCTTAAAAGGCTGTCCCCAGGGGCAGCTAGCTGGTGCCCTGGAGTCCGGAGGACTATTAAACACGTGAGGTTCTGATGCATCCAAGTGCTGCTCAGGGCCATCCTCAGTCCCTCGTTCTTGGACTCCTGCTCCTACTTATACCTGCCTCACAAAAAATTATCTGCTTTATTTATTTTTCCCAACATGTTACACAGCTCTTTGCCAAGCCCGGTTCTCCGTCACCATTGAGGACAAACACTAGCCGAGCTCTCCTGTGGGTTGGACACTCTAACCCCCATGTCCCTGCTCCCTTCTGGGTCCCAGTCACCCGCCCGGGCACAGAACATGGCAGCAGCTCCTGCAGCTGGTGGATCTGGGGCCAAAGGGGAGGTCTGGGGGGGCCACCAAGAACAAGGCCCTCATTCATGAATGTGCTTATAAAAATGTGTGTCAGCCGCATGATGAAACTCAAAGCCTGGGTGCTTAATGAGAAATATGAGTCAGTATCCAAGACAGCAGAAGGTCTGGGAGTTCCCAGTGTTTATGGAAAATTGCTCGAGTCCTGGGGCCTAGTACGAACATAGAATGTGCGGCACGGCTGGGGCCTTGGCTTGAGCAACACCCTAGGAGGGCCTGGGCTTGCCCAAAATGAAGCCCTGGATTGATGTAATGAGACTCCAGCAAGAAGGGGCCAGCTGTTCAGGTCCCAGAATGAGCTGGCTGTAACTGCGATTCACAAGGTTAATGACTGCTTTTCCGAACTTGCAGAAACCCCGTGGGCAGACTTCATCTTTGAGAAACTCTCAGATACCCGATTTGGAAATCTGTGAAGTTGTGGGATGACAGAGCCCTTTTAAACATATACTCAGTGTCTACGGTTGAAAGCATTGAAAACAGAGAAATCTTCTATTATCCCTTTAGATGCGCTCACCCCTATTTCTCAGACAGGTAAAGAGACTGAGCCCACTGACGGTGATGGGACAAGGAGACAAGGGATGGTGCAGGGAAGAATCAAGTTTAAGAACTTAGCCAACATGTTCACAAGGGACTCCCTGAAATTGCAAGTGATCTTTTCTAACCAGAGGATGATACTGTCTCTCTGGTTTTGTGTTTTCATGTATTATTTTATATCTTCACAAACAATAGTCATTCTTCTGAAAGCATAGAAATGCACTCAGTATGTATCTCTTATCTTTCCATTTTCCAGTAAACAATGGAATTCTCCTAAATCTAGATCAGACTCTCAATCCCAGTAAATTCAAAAAGGAAAAATAAGCGCAAATATCTAAGCTAAAAGAATCGAATAAGGGACCTCCATAAAAAGTAGTTCAGGGAATCATAAGCAAGCATTACTGTATCTTAGGTAGGGCTTAAGCATAAATCAGATAGCCAGTCAAATAAGCTATAGGTGTATCTCATTCTACAGTGGATATGTTCCTGAAAAGCTGGATATATAAATCACATTTTTGCAAATCTAGTTCAGCTTTTCACATTCAATAGCACCAAATATAGTAACCTACATATAGTGTATACTCAAAAAAGTCTAGTGGTTTTAAATGTACTATAAGTATAATTTAAAATTTCTTTGAAAAGAATCTCTTTGAAATATGAATAATTACCTCAATACAACTTCTTTTTAAATTCAATTTTTTGCATATCAGGTCTTTATAAAGTGGGATAGACCTGTGTTCAAAGGAGGTGTGAAGTGATAGAAACTACAGAGGGCACATTTTCCAAGCGCCTTCAGACCCACACCTGCACAATGAGTTAAAGAGGTAAGAAATGACCCCTACAGCACTGCTATGTGTCCTGCTTAGACCAGGGCAAATAAAAAAACCCAGAGGCAGATGAAGAACAGATCTGACCCTGGAACAATAAGATCACAAGGAGCTTCCTCCAAAACGTGGGGATAGTAAAGGAGATGGGGAGCCCCTGCCTGTGGGTCTCAGAGGAGCAGTGCTTCAGTCCTGCTGGGACAACCAAGGTTACCAACACTCTCCGGGTGATGAGGTCCATGACACTGGCAGGTCACAGTGTCAGAGCAGAAGCTGGGAAGGGGCAGGGGGACCCTGGGTGGTTTTGAGGTATTTAATAACCAGAGCCTGGAGAACTATAATTTCTGAGCCTTCTACACACACACACACACACACACACACACACACACACACACACTCACACTCACACACACTTACACACAAAGAGACATTATTAAAGACACAGTAAAAGAAGTACGCCTGCCTTTAACCTGACATGCAGAAAAGATAAATGAGGGGCAATCCTTAGCCCTGCAATGAGCAGGGTCTCCCTGCTCAGAGACCCCCCAGGGCTCCCCGCCCGCCCGCGGGCACTCACAGAATCTTGAGGATCTCCACATAGCAGCCCAGGATGCGGTCGGCCTGGGCGCTGAGCTCGATGCTCATGGTGCTGCAGGTGGGGCTGACCATGAGGCAGTCGATGAGGTTGGGCTCGCTGTCGTTGCCGGCGCTGGCCGTCATCTTCTGGTTGGCAGTGTTGTTGCGCTCCACCTCCACGTGGATCTCGTTGGAAGTGACGATGACCGACTTGAGGCGGGACTCGGACAGCGTGGCCTCCTGGCAGACGAGGTCGGGGCCGGTGTGGAGAAGGCGCAGCGGTAAGTTGGGCTTCCGGTCACATGGCTGCTGGCAGCCGTTGCGGATTTCCTTCAGGCTGGGAGAGTTGTCTCGGCTGTGGCGACAGATCGGGAAAGGGGGTTTTAGAGCCAGGCCCCGGGCAGCTCAGAAAAGCCCGGCCAGCCAAGCCCACCCTCCCAAGTCGCCCTCGAGAGCAGCCTTCCCGCGCCAACCTCAGGCCCCCTGATTACCCTCTCCTTCCCTTCCCTCCGTGGCCTTGCACAAGGGGACGCTCTCCCCCCAGGGCCTGCCCCACACTTCTCCAGTCCTTACCTTCTTTCACAGTGGTACCTCCTACCGCCCCCCCCCCAAGAACCTGTAAGTGGGGTGTGTCGTGCACTAATCTGTGACCCGTTATCGTCAGGACGTTACTGCATTTTTTAGAAATTAAAGCTACACATCCTTCTGTAAGGGTATAGAGAGCCATGAAAGCCATCAATTAGTTTCTGATACTCTAGGTCCCAGGGCATCGGACCACAGATCATGGGTGATGCTAAAGGAGACCTCCAGACTGTATTACTCATTTGTTCTGGTTTCCTCCTTTAGCGAACCCTTACATAATTCTTGAGCTTCTCGGAGGCAGTGTGGTACAGTGAAGACCACAGGGGACAAGCTCCCTCCCACTGACGGGCTTTATTGACCAGGAGGCCAGTTGTGACATCTCTGTATGTCATATACAAATGAGGGGGTTGGATGCTAAAGTTCTTTCTAGTTTTAAAATCCATGATTTGAGGATCCTTTGATCTACCCCCTTTTGGGAACATCTCCCCCCCCCCTTTTTTTGGATAGGTGGCAGGACTTTGGAGTGAGGAAGACTTGAATGAATTTGATTTCAAACACTAATCTTGGGATCTTAGGGAAATCCCTTAATCTTTGTCTGCCTCAGTCTCCTTATCTGGAAAATAGGGCTAATAACAGCACAAACCTCTCAGGGTTGTAGTGCGGAACAAATGAAATATCTGTAAAATATTTTGCAAACACTAAAGCATTACATAAATGGTAGCCGCTTTTATCCTTATCATCTCCCCAATGATAGTTAATATAGAAATGTATTAAATGTAGCTGACAGAAAACAAAATTTCATTTGGACCTCACACAATGTGTCTTTCACATAATGGATGCTGAATAAAAGTTTCTTGAATGAATTAAACACTCGGGGCCCATAGTTCACACCCCAATTCCCTTGGGGTCCATTTCGCAGGCTATCCCTAGTTTCTTCATTTCCTCCCCCACCTCACTGCCAAATTTTCCCTCATACTTAGTAAATGAATATGCCTATCTTCCTTTACTGATATGGTTCTCCCATAGGTAATGTCTCTCTCTGCCCCATCATCTTTCAACATATCCAAATCCATCTTATCCTTCAAAGTCTTGCTTATGTCACCATCCTCAAATCAAAAGAGATAATGTATGTAAAGAGCTTTACAAACCTTAAGACTCTATATAAATTAGCACTAATATCATTATCCCTGATTACTAGAGTCCCCAGTGATCCTTCTTTGCTCTGACATCCTACTGTACTAGAACATGTGCCACATAAGAGTGTACATGATTATATGCAATCCTGTATTTGCTCCCCAAATGTTTCATGCAAGTCTTTGTTTTTCATTCTGGTGAGATCCCAGAGGGCAGCAGCTGAGGCACAATCTTATTCACCTTTGTATCACCACCATGGTACACCCTTCTTATTCCTCCCACTGAACTCAGGACACTACAAAGAATAGTGAGAGCAGATGAGAGTGATTTACTAAAATTTTCATCTACTTAGCTCAAATCTGCTAATAGAGCATTCCTACATCCCCTAAATCTTACACTGACTCCCTGAATTAAACACATGGCATGTTACAACAAGTACCCTATATGGTTGGAGGGGGATTCTACACAAAGACTTCTCCATCCTATTCTTTTCTACTACAATGTGAGCTTCTTAAAGACAGGGACTGTTGTTTTGTCTCTGTGTCCTCAGTTCCTAGTACACAGCAGAGACTTAACGTTAAATTGGGTTGCATTCTACCATGAAGCACTTTGTAAATGTGAATCATTTTCCATATGACATTGAGCTTTAGGGAGAAAGGATGCAATACATATTTAAATACGGCAATATTTCCTTTTAACTGAAGGTCACTTATCTAGCAATTTCAGCTATCTGGCATAAAGCTAAGAACCCAGAAGCAAGTAAAAAAGGTCTCCTAAACAGCCAAAGTAGAATCTACCATTCAAAAAATATTATGTGACATTAGGCAAGTCCTTTGACCATTATAAGTGACAGTTTCCCTTCTTTTTCAAACAAATGTTTATTCTAAATAATTTCTTAAGATCCCTTCCAATTCTAAATCCTATCCTGTGCCCCTATTTTACCAGAGTTAAAACAAATGTTCAAATTGGATCTTCAAATCTGACTAGTGAGAAAACAGAAATGGATTTTTCAAAGCAACTATCCACCCCATTTGATTTGCAAATTTAAAGTTCAATATTGTAAAAGCTATTTTTATTTTTTTAAATTTGCATTTGCATTCTCCTCTGAAGATCGAGTTAGGCATTTTGGGTTCTCCATATAGCACTATTTGCTGACAACAGAAGGCAAGACCCCTCCAGAAAACCTACCAGTCATTTATTTGTGAGACACCTAAACCTTGACACCTAAAGCACCGTGATGTCACAGGAAGAGCTGTCTTTTGCTTTGGTAGACCCAGGAGCAGTAACACAAAGCCACCAAGAAGCTCCTTAGCTACCCACCAAACTTCGCAAAAATAGCATGACTTCCTTCTCGAGAAACTTCAGTTGATCCACTGGCCACACTTCTGGGTCATTTGGGATTTCCAGCTAAATGTCCTTACAGGCCCACAATCTCTTGGGAGTCATTTTACAGTTAGGTTTCTCTAAGGTCTTCTAAGGGATACTTGTGGATGATCTATGTTGCAATCACAATTTCATAAATATTTTAAAATTAATTTGCAACCTCCAAATCATCTCCCTTCTGAAAATCTCTGGAGAGAACGGATTAATGAAATGAACTAGAGTTCTCTTTTATTCAGCATTCAAAAGGAGATGGCTAACTCATTTTAAGAGCAAGGTAGTACAATGGATAGAGCAATGGGCCTATTCAGAGAGACCTGAGTTCAAATCCAGCCCCAGATACCTACTGCTGTGTGATCCTGTCATTTAATCTCTGTATGCCTCATTGTCTCAACTGCAAAATAGGGATAACAATAGCACAAGTCTTTCAGGTTTGTTATGAGGATCAAATGAAATAACTGTAAAGGATTCGGTGCTGTAACCTGGCAGCCTGTGCAATCACTGTTACATACACATTAGCTGCTATTACTCTAATTAGTATCATTATTGTTATTGGGTTCTGAGCTAGAAAGCCTTAACAATCGGACCTCCCCCGAGTTCTCCCCAACCTCTCAGACAGCAGAAGGCGCGCTCTCCCCTCCTAATTTTCCATCGTAGACAGGAGGATGAGATCCCTTTATCTTTTCCAATTCCAACTCTCTCCCAAAGGTCCACGAATGCTCCCCAGGAGGGGCAGCGCCCCAGCAGCCGGGGGTTCCGGGAGCACCCCGTGCTCTGGGCCTGAGCCTGTGCGGCCCCGGGCCTTCAGGGAAAGACACCGTTCTCGCTCACTGTGCTCCCCTTCATGCCCTAGTACCAGACAGAGGAGAGCAGGGAACTCCATGTCTGGCTAAGCCGGAGATCCCCAGCATGAATCAGAGACTTAAGAATGAGCAATGAACTGGAGGCTGGGAGCGTGGGCCCGGAGCATGCTCAGAACTCCTAACAAGGCTACAATTCGCTTGGGGGGTGGGGGGAAGGGAATACTGCACTTGGGGTCAGCGGCAGGAGGGGCTGCTTCCTGCAGATTAACCTGGCCAAGGACAAACACTCCTCTCTCGGCAGTGGCTGCAGCTCCTCCTCAAGGCGACCCGGCCAGTCTCTGGCCCATCGCAGTCGCCCGGCACATGAGGCACGGGCAGGGCCTGAGGCAAATCTCCCGCCCAGCTGCGGGACACGTCCTGAGAGGGGCCAGTGAGGCTTCAGGAGAGAGTGTGTGCCTGAGGCCTGAGGGGGAGGGGGAGCCCCCCCCTCCTACCGCCCCCCCCCCAAGAACCTGTAAGTGGGGTGTGTCGTGCACTAATCTGTGACCCGTTATCGTCAGGACGTTACTGCATTTTTTAGAAATTAAAGCTACACATCCTTCTGTAAGGGTATAGAGAGCCGGACCTCCCCGGCCCGGCCTCAGGGCCTACTTCTGCCCCCTTCTTGTGCAGCCCGGAGGTCAGAGCCTGTCTCAGGTCCTCCCAGGAAAGAAATCTGGGGCGAGAGGGTGGCTCTCCCTTCTCAGTCCCACACAAGCCACACGTGGACGTGTTAGCTGCTCCTCTTGAGAGTCTCTGAGGTTTTTTATCCCAACTGTCACACCTTCAGTCTAGCGAGAGAATGAGTTGTGGGACTTATTTAATTTATTTATTTAATTGTGGGACAATTTTAATTTAATTTAATTTAAAAGTGAATTTAGTAAAACCATCTTCACTTCAGAACATCAGAACAGACTTTGGCTTTAAAAGCCTCTGAATCCGTGGGTGAGTGCAGCATCCCAAGGGCCTCCGTGGGGACTCGCGGCACCCGATCCTGGCCCCGCAGGGAGAGAACCCGCTTGCTCGGCTTGGGGCCGGCCAGCCCTGCTCTCCGGGGGAGGAGCCTGCAGCTGCCGCAAACGGCTCAAAGCTGGCTGGCCGTGCTGGGGGAAAGATACTAATGATGCTGTAATGGGGGCCTCCGCACTCCCGCTGCCCCTCCCAGCCCCGTTCTCAAAGAAAACAGCGGCTCCCCAGGACGGCCTTGGCCGGGGCTGGAAAAGCGGCACTGACCTGTTGATGAACTCTTCGTAGCAGGAGTAGATGGCAGCAAGGCAGACTGCGACCAGGTTGGGCAGGACCCGGGGGTGGGGGCACTGCCCTGTGGGGCCATGCATGCTGCAAAAGAAGCAGAGAGCTGGGTGACACGGCCTATCAGGCCGGGGATGTGCTAAGAGTCGGGCCCGGGCGGCCAACAAAGGCCTGGAAATCTCCCTCAGCCTTACCCTCCCAAACACCTCTTTTAGGTTTGGGACACCCCGAGCTTGCATTTCCCGGGCCGACCGGTAAACCCCCTGCAGCAGGAGCGCTAACCTAAATGCATTTCCTCCGGACAAGATGTTATGCCCTAGGTTGGTAATTTTAGAAAATCCACAAGCAGTTCGGCCCAGAAGCCAGTTATAGAATCAGAAGACCTGGATTCAAGTCCTGCGTCTACTGAGACCCCCTTCACCTCTCCGTGCCCCAGGCTCAGATGTTATTAAGATGTTATTAAGCGGCAGGGCTGCATGGGTAGGAGCAGTTTCCTCCCAGGGGTTCCTTGCACCAGAGAAATCATGAACCCAGGGCAGTGATGGCAACAGGAGCTAAGTGCCGGGGCACAGTTCTTCATTAGAGATTCTTTAAAAAAAAAACTGATTCCACTCATGGTTAAGCACAAAACCACACTTGGATGCAGCTCATTCCAGAGGCTGAACCTATTTTTGGCTTCTCGGTTCATTGAAGATCAACTTCTTGGTCAGAATCAGGACATACGATGAGCTCAGCATTGGGATCCCCGTCTCAACTCCCTCCTGCCCTCGGGCAGCTCCATCTGCTCTGCAGGGACTTCCCGGAGAGACCCACAGGCAGGGAAAGCCAGAGGCTGCCAGGAGCCAGGCGGAGGGGTGGGGGCAAAGGTGTCACTGACCTGTGAATAAACTTCTTCACCACCTCCATGCCGGCATTCAGCTCATTCAAGGCAAGAATATACTCCTGAGTAAAGAGCCTCAGCCGGGGGCACTTCCCAAAATCCTGCAGAAAGGGGAGGAAAGGACCCAAGTGAGAAACAAGGTCAATGGGGGCTCAGCTAGTAACAGGCTCCAGGGCAAACACAGGCCCTCCTGTGCTCCTCCTGCTGTGCTCCTCCCTCTCTCATCCCTTCCCCCAACTCCCAGAAAACAAATTCATTTCTCTGACCCTCCATCTGGACACACAGGAGACACTTTCTAGCCGGCATATTAGTGACTGCAGTCAGGAAATGTGATTGGGAGCCACAGTGACAGTTACACCCAGAAAAGAAAAAGAAACATGCCCTGACCCCTCCCCCAAGATAGGGAGTCCCGCATTCTATGATGGACTTTGCTCCAGGCTTTCATCCTTGACAAAAAAAAAAAGAGGCAGAAATGGGATTCTTTCATTTCTGATTCAACTGAATTGGTTCAATTAACCGCCAGATAGAAATGCGACATAACCAGAAAAGAACCTCTTTTATCGGATTGGCTTTTTTTTTGCTGTTCAATTAAGAATATATTCATTCCAATTATGTTCCAATGAGTCTTCCACTTTTTAAGCTATCTTAATTTTAATTCTTTCATTCTTACTAATATGTAGAAATCTTGAACAAAAAAATTTAAAATAAATAAAAATAATATTTTTTTAATTTCTAAAAGTTAAATTTTGTAGAATTGATTTTTTTTGAAAATGTCAATAAGAGTGTGATAAATAACACCAGCACCTGGAATTCCCAGATATTTTATAAAAGGAATTATGTGCCCTTAAACAGAATGGAATCTCTCAGGCTACTGATTTTCTTCTGCTGTATCACATGCTAGGCAAATAAGAAAGCTAAAAGTTCATTTCTTGCAAGTGAGCCAGTAGGCATAGAATAAGGCAATGAGGAAAATCACATTCTCTCAAAAGGTGTCAGAATATATACCAGTAAAGTGGAAGATAAAAGGGGGATTTCTGGCTAGTGACCAATTGTCTCAGAATATCAATGCTAGAAGAAACTCAGAAGTCATCTTGCCCCACCAGTCTCTGAGCAAATAAATATTCCCTCTAAATATGAATTGTGCTGGCCTATCAGCACTGGTGACTTAGGAGATTTCCTAGGCCCATACCCCTAGACTCAGGGTAGATTAAGAAACACCTTAATTGTAGAGGAGGTAGGAATATACCAGGGTGCTCCTAGCATCCTGAGGCTTTGTATCCTGATGCAGGAGAAGCAACTGTTGTTGCTCCTGCCTCTTAAGAGATGGCAAATCTCTTGATCATATAGAAGCAACTGGATGAAAAGGACAAGCAACTGAGAAAGTCTATATTCAAATCTTGGCTCTGCTATTTATTACCTGTGTAATATAAGGCAAGTCACTCAGCCCCTCTAAGCCAGTTCCTTTATCTAGAGGGGGTTCCTAGGATCATAAATCCAGAGCTGAAAGGGTTGGTCTCTAAAGTTCCTTCTGGCTCTGAAATCTAGAATCCTAAAGGACAGAGATGAGAAGAAGGGCCGAATACAGAGTCTCAGGAGCACCACTGCATGCATACTCATCTCAGGGGTAGTCCTTCTGGTTTAGACTGGCCTCAAATAGTCAGAAGACCAAGAGCCCAAGGGACCTTCACCAGCATCAACAGGGGATCAGAATTAGACTGTAATTGGTACATTTTGACCTGGAACCTTTGGTCTGTGGTAAAACAGCTTAGGGGAAAATTAGCAGAGTATGGAAAAGGACCCATTACAAAGAGTATGTAAAAGAAGAATTGTGTGTGTGAAGGGGAAATGATGTCTGAGAGGGAGCCCTGGGAGTCATGGAGGTTGTGTGTGAATGGGTGGGAGAGGGAGAGGAAGAGGTGTGTATGATGCATGTGACTGAGGATAAATGGAAAGGAGAGAAAAATGAGGAAGGGAGGGAGAGAGAGACAGAGACAAAGATAGAGAGACAAAGAGGGGGGAAACATAGAGGGAGAGAGAGAGACAGAAAGAGAAACCTCAAAGCAGGCGACAGCAGTCAGGGGGAGGAACAGGAAAGGCAGACCCTAAGAAAAGAGGCCTCCTCAGCAGCCATAGGAGGATTACTCCAACTTCAATTTCTGTCAGCTAGCTTGGGCTCATGGCCCTTGACCACTGGCAACCAGTGCACTTTCAATCAAGACTGGTATTCTTCCTGACTGGTACTTGCTCACCAGTGGGAAGCTCCAGAAATAGAGAGAGAGAAAGTTAGATATTTCGTCTAGGCTCAAAGTCAAGTATGGGGTGGGAGAACCATACTAGAGTATGGCAAGCTGAACCGTCTCTTTTTTTTGGTAGAGGGAAGAGGAATGAGGGGAGAAAAAGAGGGAATACAGGGACATTTTGTGAAATGTTCAAATAAATGAACAACTGGTTCCTTTTGAAAACAACACAAAACACATAAGACTTTGAGCAGATCCTTTCCCTTAGAGGCAGCATTATATACTGAATGTGCATGGGACTTGTAGTGTAGAATGAGCCAGTCTGAATCCTACCTCAGCAACTTCATAGCTATGTGATTTATCACATAAGGTCTCTAGTGCCTCAGTTTCCTCATCTATAAAATAAAGGATTCAGATAAAAATGGGTGCTCTTTTGTGGTTCTTTTCAGTTTTAAATGCTTTAATACTGTAACCTTAGTGCTTGGGACTATTCCTGGACTGTGGACTTTAGGGCCTACAGATTCAGTCTGTCTAAAAAGGGAGGAGGGATACTTTTCTATTCATTTCATTCAAACTTTTATATTAATTTGCTGCATTGAGATGACAAGACATCCACTGATGACTACATAGGCCAGACATATGGCATAAATAGACATAACTACTCTTCTTAAACCAATTAAAGTCATCAAGAGAGATGAAGATGATTAGGAGCAAGATTTAAATCTAGAAGAGGCCATGTAGTACAGCCAGCCCCTTTGTTTTAGACAAAAGGAAATAGAAACCTAAGAGAAATTAGATGGCTTGCTCAAGGTCATACAGATAGACAGGATTTAAATCCAGCACACCTCCAACTCCAAATCCAGTGTTTTTCAAGCACACTGTGCTGCAATGGCAATACCTACAATTAAATAAGGTTTTGTCAGAGGGTGAGGAGCAAGACAGGCCAGATCAGTGGTCAGCTAACTCTTTTACATGTCCTCATATTACTCTGCAAGGAAAAAGAAAATGGAGATGGCTTTTCTCTGGGATAAACTACTATTACTATAGCTACATTTCAGAAAGATTCATTGTTATGCTTTTAAAATGTAATTTCAACTCTCAAAGGACAGATACGCTTTACAAAAGCCCAGCATCTTTCAAGTCACAGAGAATAGTATCTGAGTAGTACCTCCTGGGACTACCAGCAGCCTAGGGAACACACTTTGAGAACCTTTACACTAGGTGATCTACTTCTCTCTTTTGGCTTCATGGCTTTATGGATATAGATTCCTTAGTACCAGGTCACAGTTTGTTACCAATAAGGAAGGGAAATCAAGTGAAGCTACCTTACAATAGGTACTTTGTGCTAAAGAGTAAAATGAATATTTGAATAGGAAATTCCCTAAGAAAAAGCAAAGTATCCAATCTTCACCAGTTCACATGCGACCATACAAATTCTGAAGCTACGTGTCATGGATTGTCCATTTTCAGGTGGCAAGTGACTAGTTCCAGAAACATTTCCATTTCCATGAAATTAACATAAACAAGCAGGCATGAAGATGTTAAGGCTGTCAAACTTCTGGTGCCTCCTTTTAAGTCTGAGGTGTCGTTTACTGGGTTTTCTCTAAATACAACATCCCACTTCCTGTGTCTGTTCTTTACATAGGTTTGTGCCCCTTGCGCAGAACAGACTCTCCTCATACCGCCACATTATAGAACTATCAGCTTTATTCAAGGCTCAACTCCGGTGCCATCTTTTACATGAAAAATATTATAATCTTATCCACCGCTAGAACACTCCTTGGGAAATTAATTTATGTATTTTGTATTGACTTTATCCATGTTCCTGATATTCCAACTGAAACACACTAAAAAAGAATGCAAAGTTGCTGAGGGCAGTTCATTTTTGTCACTGAATCCCCAATGTTAGCACAGTTCCTCAAACATTGTAGGGTTCTAAGAAATGACTGCTGGATGAAGTCTAAAATTACCTATTTCTCAACTCCAGAATATTACAGAATACTCAAAAAGACACACTTTGGGAGAAAGGAGGCAGATAGCCTAAATCCATGTCTACCACAATAAATTCAACATGCCAGGATGAGGAAAAGTCCCTTTAAATAAGCAATACCAAACACACATGTCCTCTAGACTCCAGCGATGACTCAGAAAAGGTGTGGCTGCCAGTTCACGCAGTGTCCATATGAGGACAAATGATTTTCTAGTTAACAAACATCCCCTGTTCCCTAGCAGACCAGTCCAGAAGCCACATGGCCCGGCCCTGCCCTGCTCTGTCCTGCCCTTTGGCCTCTTCCTGAGCACACTCAAACTCAAAATGACGCAAACATCTAGTAGAATCGGAACTCCCCGCCAACCTCGGAGGGAAGCAACACTGGTGATCACGTTGCCTTTCCTTTTCAGATGAATTTCTCACACACTAGGTTTTGTCTCAACAAACCAGTATTTCTTAAGCACCTACTCTGCATAAGGTTCCCTGCTCAAATAAGCCACAGGGGCATTTTTATTTAGTAGCTCTTTTGAAGTAGGGAGCAGTTTCAGCCCCGAGGGCCTAAGTGTTCAGCCCCAAGTGAAAAGATGGTGTCAGAAGCCTGAGGGAAAAAAAGAGCCTTGTAGAAGAGCTTTTGCACACAGAATAAATAACACTATAGAGCATGATGAAGAGCTTCACATACATTATCTAATTTGAGCTTCTTGATGATCCTGTAAAAGGCATAATTATAATCCCTATTTTATAGATAAATATTAGATAAGGACATGGAAGTTCAGAAAGGTTAAGCAATCATCCCAGAGTCACACAGCTATCAAGGGTTGGCAGCAGAATTCAAACCCAGGCCTTCCTGCCTATCCACCATACGGCAGTGTTGCTTTTCAGCTAACACTGACACTTGGCAACTGTTCAGACCTTTAAGACCTGACACTAGGGCCCAATTTACACATCCTTCTTGCAAGTCAGATACTGCCTCTATGTATCAGTTGCCTTTCTTCTTAGAGAAAGATTGTTGTGCCTTGGCCATTTGGTGCTTCTGTGTAATGAGGCGACCTGTCTGGTTCTTCCTCTCACAAAGAGCAAGTCAGCCCTTGGTTCCATCATTTATGGCCTCAAAATTCAGGTACCGGGTGGCTGAAAATTTTTGTCTTAGACAGGGTTCCCAGTTGAGCTGTTTGAGCTTTAAAGAAACTACAGCCAGTTAACTCTGCCTTTTCCCAAAGGCCCATCCGTGTCAAGGCCTAGCCTTGATGCTGACTGTGTCCTGGTGATGTACGAGCAGCGAGAGGCCGGCCTCCTCACTCCTGTCCCTGAAGCCTCCTTCAATGCTTCCCCTGGGAACTGGGGCTGCACAGATGGGAGATGGGGGCCTTCAGCAGCAATTCCAGGGAAGGCAATGCTCAGGATCAGCCCCCACGGCAAGTAAGCAGAGGCAGCGGTCATCTTCAGGCTTCCAGACACCTGTCAGCCCTACCTGCCCTGCCTGTTAGCTCCCAAGCCCTTAGGGCAGGTGTGTTGACTCTGGGACTTTGGCTCTTTCCATCTCGGGGCTAACGTTCTCTTTGAGACTGGGGAGGGGGGGTGTCCTGTTTCAATGGCCCGGGGAAACACCAAAACAGACCCATGCCCTGAGGGAATGGGACATAAAACAGCCGCGTTTTACAAGGGAGAAGAATCTGGGCAAAAGAATGATGCAGTAGAAGGTGCTGATCTGGAAGAGGGAGCAGTGAAGAGATTGAACAGTAATCTTACTATGGGGTTACCGGACACCTGATGAAGCAAAAAAAAGGTGAGAAGGGGATTGATAGTGAACTTTGGAAAGAGGACGAAAGTCTTTTGGGTTAAAAAAAAAAAAAAAAAAAAAGATGCGTGGGGTTTAAATGACCAACAGTTTAATGAGTCAACAGTGACAGGACAGCCAATTAACATAATCCTGGTCTACATTAATAGAAGTCTAGTGTGTGGAGTGAGAGCCACTCCCTAGACCTTGATGTTCTCTGCCCTTGTTGGAACACATTTAGAGTATTGTGTTAAGTTCTGGGCAACATGTTTTGGAAAGGATATCGACAAAATGGAATATCTCCAAGAAAAGGGCAAACAGGATGGTGAGGGGGTTGAAAACTAGGCCAAGGAAAGAGCTATTGGATGAAGTGGGAATATTCATCCTGGGCAAAAGAAACTTGGTACAGGTGACTGAGTGGGAGGAAAGGGGATTAGTACAGAATGGATATCTTCAAATATATGAATATATTTGTCATGTAAAAGAGGGTTTAGGCTTGCTCTACTTACACTTAATACAGACAGCTCAAAGCAACAAGACTATGGAAGGCAATTTTCAAGTCAACATAAGGAAATAACTTTCTAAAAATGAGAGCAGATCAAGAATGGAAGATGTTGCCTCAAAAGACAGAAAGCTCTTCTATCTAAAACCCTCAGCAAGCATCATATGTAATAGGGATGAACTAGAAGCACTCCTAATAATATCAGAGCTGAAACAAGGCTGCCCACTCTCACCATTGCTATTCAATATTGCATTAAAAATGTTAACTTTAGCAATAAGAAAAGAAAAAAATTCCTTATTAGAGTAGGTAATAAGGAAACAAAATTATCACTCTTTGCAGATGATATGATGGTATGCTTAGAAAAGCTTAGATAATCAACTAAATAACTACTAGAAACAATTAACAACTTTAGCAAAGTTGCAGGATACAAAATAAATCCATATAAATCATCAGCATTTCTCTATGTTACCAACAAAGTCCAGAAACAGAATTGAATTTAAATTGATTGTGGAGAATATATTTGGGGATATACCTGCCAAGACAAAGACAAGAACTATATGAACACAATTACGAAACACTTTCCACACAAATATAGCTGAATCCAAACAACTGGAAGAATATCAAGTGCTCATGGATAGGCTGAGCTAATAAAATAAAAATGACAATTCTACCTAAATTAATCTACTTATTCAGTGCCATACCAATAAAACTGCCAAGAAATTACAGAGCAAGAAAAAATAAAACACAGGAAGCTACCTCTCCCCAGAATTGCATAAGGAGAGGGCAATTCTTGGACTTGTGCCATAGTTTCTGAATTAGTTGAGAAGTGGTTCTGTGTAACCTATTGGGTTCCTTCTAATATTAAGTCTATGAGTTTATAATATATAATTATATAAGTTTTAGGGGAGAGAGAGGGGGGGAGAAGGGAGGGAGAGAGAGAGAAGGGAGGGAGGGAGAAGAGAGAGAGGGAAGGAGGGAGGGGAGAAAGAGAGAGAGAGAGAGAGAGAGAGAGAGAGAGAGAGAGAGAGAGAGAGAGAGAGAGAGAGAAAGGAGAGCCAACCACGAATCCAAGTTTAGGTTGGACCGAGGATGATGCTCAGGAAAACTGTGACATCTAAGAGTGAGCCTAGCTAGGAGAAATGACTTCCATTAGAGTAACATAATACTCATATTCATTCATTTTGTTCTTCCATCCCTTTGCTTGTTCCTTATCACCATCACAAAAAAAAGCAGGGCGAAGGATAAAGGAGGAGTATAAAGGAGACCTTTGGAAATGATATCTACCCAGGAGGTTCATCATCACATACACCTGCTTCCTAAAACAATCTAACAGCCCCTAGTACTCTACTGCCCCAGTTAAAGGAATTTCTACTGCAAAGGAAAGAATCTTGTCTTTGCCAAAGAAAGAGTGCCAATCTACTCAACCACCAACTGCAGAGCAGGGTTCAGTGAATTTCAATATGGTAAGCCGGTGCTAGCACTGCTCTGATTCTGCTTGGAAGAGGTGACCAGCTTTTTCAAATGGTTGCCCATGCTAGGTTAATACGAGTCTTTCTTTAAAGACTAAGCTGTCCGCCTATTGCTCAGTGCTGCAGGCAGGATATCCCCACCTGGACTTGGGAGGGCAAGCTCACCTCCAGGAGCAACCGGCTGCTCTTCTAGGAAGAACCTACCATGTTGTGTTTGAGGATTCTCTGAACCACCGGTGTGAACACTTCTATGACCACCATGGATCGAGGGCGTTCTCTGCAGTGCTGCAGAAAGGAAAATATAGTTAAGCACAGCTAAGAACCCTGGTAAATAAAGAGCCACCCGGTGCCCGTGTTCTCATGAGAAAGAGAAAGTCATCGATATGCAGAAGGGGTTGGATCACAATAAGGAGACCACTATGCTCACCCCCCAACCCCAGCTTAGCTTCTGGATCAGGGAAAGTAGCCTGGAGAAGGACACTGGGTATCATTCATCCCTCTGCATCTTCCAGTAGGGCTACAATTCTGAGGGGGTATGACTGACTGGGAAGACCCACTAAGACCCTCACAATCCCTTTAAGTATTCTTCTCTCATGAATGGTCAGCGGGGACGGACTGGGGAAAATCCACCATGCTGGGTGGAAGTGATGTTCATCTCAGGAGGCAGGATTGTGTGTGTGTGTGTGTGTGTGTGTGTGTGTGCGTGTGCGTGTGTTTCTTCTCTACTCCTTTCCCAAAATTTTCTCCTCATTCCACTGCTAGCTCCAAAAGGGAAAATGGGACTCTGTCCTCATCATTCTCTCATGGCAAAGAAGCATGCCCCATGCATGAAGCTGGGGTGGGGGGAGGGGGAAGAGACCCATGGCTGGGAATGAATCCTTTCCAAATATCAGAAATGAATTCCTATTTTAATGTCTGCCTTTTATGTGAAATGAAGAAATTAGAAGGGAAGGGGGTTCATATGTAGCATGTTCCCTTCTACAGGTTTGTAAGAGAAAGCACCACAAATTTAAGTTTAGATTAAATGAAGGCAGAGCTGGCTTTTCTAAAGGAAGCTGACTAGGCAGTCTCTAGAAGCTACATGCTTTGAAGTATCACAATCACGGAAGGGTCAATGCAGTGTCCTTGACTTCTCCCCAAGATTTTAACCCTGACCAAGGGCTTGATCTACAAAAAATACCAGGTTTGCCGTTGACATTACCAGACTATTAAGTTTTCAGTCTGGGTTAAATTATGGAACTAGAGCAGGGGTTAAAATACTTAAAAAAAAGAAAAGCCTTTTTCAGCTCACAGGTCATAAAAAACCAAATGGCAGGCCCTATTTGGGCCTTAGTTTGCTGTAGTTCATTGATTCTTGAACTCGTACAATAAAAAGCAACTAGAAACCCTGTAACATGTTTCCATGTACTTAGAAAGGTACACAAGCATATGTATGAACAAAGACAAAAATGGAAGCAGCCATAAACATACTCAGGCATATCCACACACAGGTAAGTACAATCAGATACTTTTGCTGCCCTGCATAACACACACACACAGGAGCTATAAGATTACAACATGTGTCATAAAAAGCTCGTGTTGTTAGCTATTCCCGTGCTCCGTAACATTACTATGCATGCTTCTGCAGAAAAAGTCTTGCTTATGAAAAAGGCAAAGTTGTGACAACTGAGACAGAAGATCCAAAGCCACCATCTAAAAAAGGCTTTCTTGGAAGCTGCTTACTTACCTATAAAGAAATGACCTTTCTTTAACAGTCAAAATGTCCATTTCTATAATGAAGCAAAAGAACCAACCCCCCCATCCCCACCCAACCTCTGCCCTAGCTCCATATTATACTTTTTCCCCAACACAAGGAAACCACAAACTCTTTACCTATAGTGATACTTTGGTTACCATAAGGTCCTGCTACTCTCTGTACTGGGATTTCTTAAGGGCCACCTCGCTAGGGTTTCAAGGCCAGACTTTCATGCATGGAAGAGGAAGTGCATTTTGCTATGTGACACATAGTGTCTAGCCCACTATGAGTTCCCAACCCACTTCAACTTTTGCTTATCTGTATGTGGATTATCCGTAGAAAACAGTTAAGTTTCCTCTAAAGTCTGGCTGCTTATCAGTTCAGGCAAGTTTGCACTCAGGGATGGCAAATTCCCTTTATAAATAATTGGCACCCTATTTCATACAGAAGGGAGGTCTGCCTGCCAAAAAATCTCTGTCCTATCTCACACTAGATATGTAATGGAGTCCAAAGCCAAAGCTAACACTGGTTACTCTGCTTGGGTTTCCATCTCTGAGTCTGTGTAATGGACAGGTAACGGTAATCACTGAGGACTCATTCATTCACTCCCTGATCCAATGCCTGCTTCCTGAATAACTTCTATGTTTGGGCTGATGTACACCATGGCCAGGATTAGTTAGATACTTTGATCTGTGATGTGTGTATGAGGCACAAACACAGGGGCAGGAAGTTTCCAAACAGAAACAGAAAGATTTCAGAAATTGAGTCTTTTCTGGTACCTTGCAGAAAAATTCACAGAGGTCAGGCGGGGGGTGATTGTTTTCCAGCAAAGGAGCAATTGCCTGAAAAATAATGAACAGATAATTCAGTTTGATCCCTCAATAGGAATATAGATACAGCAGTAGTTTTCTTCTGAGGAAAAAATATGGTCCCCCTGGCAACAGAGGGGTAGAAAAAGGAACCCTTGTCCCTTCATTTTGAGACACAAAGCTGATTATCACAGAGTTATCTTAAAGTAAAGATGTCAAACTTGATTAGTTGGGGGGGGGGGGGGGGGAGAGGGGCTAAGCATAGCCCAACAAGATTAAAATGTAATGAGGAAAAGTTTAACTAAACAAATAAAAATATAATAAAATATAATGTTAATCTGTGCTTTTCCAAGTCCAAATGTGGTCCATTAGAGAGAATGACATCACTATCTTAGAACATGGAACTGAGGATTTGGAGACTAGGTATAGTACAAGTTCTACTACTTACTATCTGTATGATTTTGATCAAATTATTTAATGTCTCTCAACCTAAAGATTTTTACCTATGAAATGGAAGTGATAATACCTGTCCTTTTCTCCTCACAATAATGTGATAAGAAGCTAAATGAAAGAATGGATATATTAAGTACTTTAAGAACCATATTTGTATGTGAGGGATTTAGAGGAGATAAAATAGTTCATAGAGAGAAGACCTGGGAGTTACTCCATATGCATCAACAATATAACATAGCAACAACCTCACCACCAAACAACGTCCCACAAGAAGAAGAAAGGAAAGAGGAGGAGGAGGAGGAGGTCGAAAGAAGGAAGGAAGGAAGGAAGGAAGGAAGGAAGGAAGGAAGGAAGGAAGGAAGGAAGGAAGGAAGGAAGAGAGGGAGGGAGGGAGGGAAGAAGGAAGGTGGAGGGGAAGGAGAGAGGGAGAGCAGAGGGAGGGAGGGAAGGAAGGAAGGAAGGAAGGAGGAGGAAGAAGTAGAAGAAAACTCAATCTTGGACTGCACTGAGAGAGTAGAAATGTTCAGAAGGGGAAAAATAATAGTTCTAGTGTATTCTCCCAACTACATCTGGAGTATATTATTCAGTTCTGGGTATTTTATTTTAAAAGGAAAGTTAGCAAGTTATAACATATTTACAAGAAGGCAATATATTTGGTAAGAGATCTATTTGAGGAAACAAGGGCTGTGCAACCTGGAGAAGACAGTACATGGAGAGACACAATCAAAATCTTTAAATATACAAAGGGATAATTTGTGGAAGAAGTATTAGTTATATTCTGCTTGAACCCATGGGGCAAAACTAGGAGTATTGAATAGATAGAAGCTCCAGAGGCAGATTTCAGCTCAACATTTAAAAAAAAAAGTTAGAAATTCGGTGTCAAAGAAAGCATTGGATGAATCTATATTATACTAAATAATCTATAATGTGCCAATAAATCACAGTATCAAGGAATCTCAGAGTTGGATGAGATCATCAAAGTCATCTGGTCCAACCTCTACCAAAACAGTGATCTCCTTAAAAATATCCCTGAACTCTCCTTCTAGACCCTAACTCAATACCTCCAGTGACAGAAACTCGCAGTATTCCAAAGCTCATTCCTCTTTTTAAAAAGCTTATTCTAATGGAATTTTATTTGGTAAAATCCAACAAATATTTGAAACTTTGATATTCGGTATGAGAATATCATTAGGTTGTGAATTCTTTGGGAATAGAGACTGCTTTTTATCTTTTTGTCGTATCTGTGGTGTTTAGCACAGGAGCTAGCATACCGTAAATACTTAATAAATATTTTTAATTGACTGAATGGTAAGTGATGTAAGGAATACAAAGCTGAATAAGGCAGTCTCTACTCTCAAGGAACTTGTTGTACTTAGAAGAAATAAAACAGGTACATAGCTTATAAGGTAAAGTATCTTAAGAAAGGAACAAAGGACTTTGGGGTTGAGAAGAAAAAGACATTGTATCCAGGTGGACATCTTTAGCTATGGTAATTGTTTACCAATACCAAAATGCCTCAATTTCCTTATCTTTTTAAAGAAGAGATTTAGTGATCTCTAAAGACTCTTCTAGCACTAACATTTTCAATGCCCAATAACTCTCCAATTCTCAATTTATTCACCTGCAAAATAAAGATAATAATACTTAGTCTATCTACTTCACATAGGATCCAATGAGGATATAATTTCTCTCTCTTTTTTTTAAATAACTAATTGTTAGGAAGATGCTTGTGAGAAAGCTTTAAATTATGATTTTTTTTATTATATGACACCTTGCCAAAATGAGACCTGTGCCAGTAAAAACAGTGTGAGGGAGGATAGGTGGGTGCTCAAAGCTTTCAGGTTAGATAACCATCTAGAGATACAAACTTGTTTTACTTTAGGCTCTATGGATAATGGAGGGGAAGGGGGAGCACTTGCAGACATCAAGGGAATAATCTCAATATAACAAGGTCTCCTATAACAATAATACTTTATATCTGTGAGGCACTTAAAAAGATCACCTATAAAGGTATTGTCTTTCTGGATTCTCATAACAATCTTGTGAAGGAGAGAAGTTAGGAGTCATCATCATCATTTCACAGATCATCTCCATTTCAGAAACTTACTCAAATGAACTGCCTTGTTCAAGACCACATAATTAGTTGTGAAACCAGGGGTCTCAGCCAGTTCTCATAAAGGTCTTTCCATTATACATTATTCTATTAAATCCTACACAGCATATTATCATGCGGGGGCATTGTGCACCAACAAAAAGAACCCTGCATTTTGAGGACCCAGGCTGGAATCCTGGTTTTTGTTACTTACCAAGCTGTGTGACCTTTGGTAAGTTTCACTTAATCATCCTGGGTCTTAATTTCTCCATCAATAAAATCAGAGGGTTGGACTTGATCTAAAAAGAACCTTTCTAGCTCTAAACCTTTGGTCTTATGGTCCTTGTGAATTTCAAATACCAAAAATAGATGCAAATGAAAAATTGGTCAGGATCCTTCCATAATGTTGCCTTTTAAAGTAGGGCTACTCTTCGTTCTCATTTTCCTTTACTTTATCATTGGTATTAGATAAAAGATGCAATTAAATAAAATGAAATGCCAAGTCCAAAACACACCTCTTAAATGCTGGAGCCTTTAGATTGTACCTCAAAGGGTTTGGGTAGATTACTGAATGACTACAGGGAACAGAGCCTCTCATCATTTTCTATAGCACCAATAACCTATGGACATAATTTCTTTGAGAATCAATAACTACATAACATTTTTGTATAAGTTTAGGTAGAGAAAGACAGAAAAATGACCGTCACAAGGTCAATAATTAGCAAGAGCCTGAGATTCTTTTTACTCTTTAAGACTGGTCTTACTTAGGAGGAATCTTTATAGTTTTTTCCTTATACCACAAATAACATAAAACATATGCTAAAAAGGAAAACACCTTGCATAGGGAATCAGGGAACCAGGGTTCAATTCTGGGCTATGCTATTTATGTGTTAATAAATCACTCTCCTCCTCAGTAAAATAAAGGGCGTATGCCTTCAGGTCCTTTCCAGTTTATGAATTCACGATTCTATCAAGTACCTAACTTTCGTTAAAGTTCGAGTCCCTTTCTTTCTCTGTTGCTAGGCAACCCCAGGGAGCCAGCACTGCAAACAAAGGGAGGAATTGGGCCTGCTGATGTGGCTATCGCTTTTTTGCTGCAGTCTCTGGTGATAATTCCCAACATGGCCTCAGACGAGGCCTGTGGCCTGGATCAAACTAAGTGATCAGAGTTCTCCGGAAGGAGTCCGGGCCACGGGCCACAGCCCACTGGGAGAGCGTGCCTTTCAGGCCGGGGACTAGGTTTCCTTCCCAGCCCACACCCGAGTCCTGCCCAGATCCCCCGCAGCAGCCATGGGCTGCCAACACAGCTACAGGTGCCCTTCAAAAGGAGCAGCGACGACCAGGACTTCCCCCCAAGGTCCCCTAAAGCCCGCCCGTGACTTTTCAGGAGTAAAGGCTTCCAAGAGAACAAGTGGGCATCTGGACAGCGCCACAAAAACAAACTTCTAGCTTTGGAAACATGTGGGGTCAGAAAATTTCCAAGTAGGGTGGTCTGACCCTGCCGTTTTACAGATGGGAAACCTGAAACCCGTAGAACCTTGTGAAGGGCAGCCCAGGATCTGAAATCTTCTGACTCAAAATCCATTGCTCCTTATCCACCTGATCCACCAGGTCAAATGGGCAAAAACGAAAGGAGCCCTAGAGAGGGCCTGGGGAGGATGGGTTACCCTGGGGAAGGCCCTGAGGAAGCCGGACAGGGCACGGGGAGGCCCGAGGCTGTGCTGGCCAGGAAAGGCCTCCAAGGCCCACTCCCCTCCAAGCACCGCAGCAGGCCCCGAGGCGGGAGCCCCGGCTCGGTGGCTGGGTTTGTTTGTCAAGGCCACTGCCAAGAGAAAAAGCTGAGAATGAGCAGGCATACAACGCCTTCTGAGAGCGTAATGGGCTCTTGCTGGCTTCCTGATAGCGGCGTGCTAGGGATTTGGAGCAATTCACACGCCTGATGGGAGGTACATCTCACAGTGTAAAATGGTCCAGAAAGAGATCTGACTACGGCATCCCAGGAACGAGCTAGAAAACCATGAAGAACCAGACTCTAAGATCATAGTAAAGTACTAGAAATTATTACTTTACTCCAGAAACCAGCATCAATTAAGTCTAGGTTCTATTTATGGATCAATTAAAATCCTTTCGCTGACTGATCCTCCTAGAAAGAAAAAGCTTTTCTCTCCACTGCTTTCCTCATGACTGAACCGGTGCTATCATCCTCGCCGTCTCCTTCCCCACCCTGCTCTACCTCTGAAAAGGCTAATCTACATGTATTGGCCAGAATCGTTGGGAGCTTAAATCAGACTCAAGAAGAAATCAAGGGTACTCAAGTGTGTTCCAATGCAGGTAGGGAAAATTCTTCCACGAGGAAGCAAATAAACCAGAATGAAATGCACTTTTACACTGCTGACAAGGGGGCCCCCAATGCTCACCAAGGCCCAAGGGAGACAGAGAAAATACTTACCACAATAATGTTTTCATGCTCTTGAGTGGTCAAGTTAGTATTCTAAAGGATTGAATAAAGGGAAAAAAGGATTAGATAATTTTGCATTTATCACTCACAAGTACATAGATATATGAAAAAGAGAATGAAGGAGGTTTAGAAGAAAACTGAAGATTCTAGGCTTAGAGTCTTTTGCTGTTGTTGCCCAGTTGTTTTTCAATTCTTCATAACCCCAGTTTGGGGTTTTCTTGGCAAAGTTACTGGAGTGATTTGCCATTTTTTTCTCCAGCTCATTTTACAGATGAGGAAACTGAGTTAAATAAGAACAGTTTCTGTTTTGCATGACTTTCCTATTGTTCCAGGGCACATGACTGGTGGAGAAAACTCTCTGAGGTGGCACTATAGAATTCCACAGTTCTGCTTTCATTCAGGGACATTTGTAAAAGGGATAACTTTTTTAAAATTCGTACTTTTTACTTAAAATCAGATTCATCAGTGTGGCTATAACCTTATCTGATGAAGAAGGCAGTCCCTCTACATCATAACATATGGACTTTGAGAATCATTGTATCTAAACAGTTTATCTCACCCTATGACCAACCTAGTAATAAGATTCTGGAAATTAGGCTACCCCCATTAATCATGTTCGTGAAGTCTTTCCAGTCTGTATGAATTCTACCAGCACAGTCTTTGAGAACCATAGAGTTATCTTTTCATCATAATTTGAGAATCTTATATTTATCTTCCCACTATGAGGAGGCATCAGAGTAGGGCTTTAATTGATACCAATCCCTAAGTTGGTTTCCAAGATTTTCAAAGCACTGACAGTTGTTACTTTCAAGTTAAAAACAAACTCAAGTTTAAAAAAAAAAACTCAACCCTAACATCACCACTCCTGCCCTCCCCCCCAAATCTTGTTCACATTTCACAAGCATAAAAGGCCTTTGATGTCAGAATCTGGCAGTCACTTTGAAGATTGAACTCCATCAGCACTTTCCATACACTTACTTTCTGTAAAGTAGATTAGAATTGGCTTTAGACCTTTGCTGACTTTAAAAAATAATTAGTAAAATGCTTACTGCAAAGTTTTTGGCTAAAGTGCTTGTACATCCATTCTACAAAGTGGGACAGAACTGAACAAGATTTTTAGGCAAAGCTGTAAGATGGTCTCTTCAAAGTGATGTATACATTCAGGGAGATTTTCCCTTTCTGGTTCTGTAGGAAAAGGCAGAAAGGTGAATTTTCTTAACCAGATGAACTCCCTAGTAAGTTTTCCTCCAAGTGGCAACCAAAGAACCTAGAATCAAGGTGAGAGAATGGAGGAAAGAGGAAGTTTCACAGGTAGGTATTCCTCTTTTCTTCTGAAAGCAGTGCAGTTAAGAATATTCCTGTCTATACCACCAGATTTTCCTGGAAAGAAGATAAGGCAGGGAGAGGAAATTGAGAAGATGATCTCAAAACCATTAGAAAACTGATCTTTGCTATCAGGAATTTTCTATAAATATGCAATGAGAAAGAGCTGATGTAGTAATTCAATTTAATTCAACAAGCATTTATGAAGTTTACTATGTTCTGGACACTCTGCGGTGCTAGAGATATAAAGACAAAAACTAAAAATTGTCTACAGGAAGCTTATATAAGACATATATATTTGAAGAAAAGTTTAAAAGAAAAAACAAAATTCATGAGTTAATTTCTCTCATGCTTCAAATAAGAGGACTATTAAGTTCCTCTAGAACTGTAGGTATCAGCAGGGATTAATAAGTTTATTCAATGTTTAACTTTTACAAATCCTGCCAACGAGTCAGTTCACCACAACTTGTATGGAGGCATATACTCTCAATTTATAACTCATGAATTGTCTCCTGTTGAGGAGATTAATAATCTGAGATTGACATTTCTAATATTGACATTGTGAGCCAGTGAGTCAAATTCAGGATATCATGAGTCAAAGCTGAATTCTCCAGTTTGTCTGGAGTTAGAGGAACATTACCATGGTTCTTAAAGGCCCTGCCCAGCAAAACCTGATGAACCCTTATTGCCTTTAGTGGCCACAGAAACTCAACCACAGGCATGCTCATATTTCAGAGCAAAGTCAAACCTGGTTTGCTGCTGGTGAATCCTGCTCCCAAAAAGGAAGAGTCAGCACTACACTCTGCTAACAGAATCTGCCCTCCACGCCTGTGCTGTTCAAAGGACAGTATTTAATTAGCAAGCCTCCATTCCAAGCTCCTCTGCTGTGCTAGGAAGTTTTGAAGTGAGTGGAGTCATCCTCATTCAGTCTACATGAAACATCATATCCTTTCTTTACTCTGAATCTGTTCATTCATTCCTTCGTTGTGGGTAGCACAACCTTTGTTCCCATCAATACCAGCAAGCTAGAAAGCATCAGTAAATGCTTTGCAGTCAAAAATATCTTGTGTTCAAGAATTTTCACTTATAAGTTTTAAAATGTACTTTGCTATCTGCTCTATTAGGAAAAACTCCTGAATCTCTTGCCCCCTAAGGACTGGCCACCACAGGGAATTGGCACTCTCTCTTCAACAAGGATGCTAAGATGCATAAAGTTGTTTCCCTCTCCAAAAATGCTCCTCTCTCATAAAAGACAAATTTTGGGCCACTTTTCCCTTCCTTTCTCCTTCTCTGTGACAGGTTCAGTAATGGCTCACACACTGTGCTGCCTATTCATGTTAAAGGGAGTGCCAAAGGAGGACTTTGAGTAAAATAAGATCCTACCAAGTTTGGAGGAGGCAAAAAGATGGGGTTCTCTTGATGTCTGTTTGCATGAACACATAGAGGATATCTCTTTCCTGTTGGCTAGTAAAAGAAGCAGCTTCTTCACTACAGTTTGCCAAAGGGTCAAAGGTAATTTCTTGCCTAATATTCCAAACCTCTACTCCGCTCATCTGCGGTCCTCACCGTCTTCCTGACCTTCAGACTCAGATTCTGCCTCTTCCCCACTTGCCCCCTTGTATCTCCCCTTCCTCAGAATAGGTTGGAAAACTTCTCATTCTTGGGGAAAGGACCCTGATCCTCCAGTGGGTGGATCCCATCCTTGGAATAGGTTCTTTAGTCAATTCAGGCGGCTAGGAAGAGGGAGACCTGGCATAGAGGCAGAAAAGCACAGAGTTTGGCAGGAAAATTCAGCAGAAGGAAAGCCGGTTAAGCAATCAGTAGAAATGGTGAGCCACAATATGGGGGTGCTAGAGGAGCAAACAGCTGAGCAGAAGGTGTAAGGGGACCCTGGGCAATCAGGACAGCCTCAGAAGAGTCTATTCCAGAGAATACAGGGACGTGACATAGCAGTGCACTTGGCTGACTTACTTTTAAGTTCTAGAGCCCTCAGCAAACACTTAATAACAGCCTACAAGAACCCAGAGCCAGATAATTTTGGAGGCCGAGTCCAATTTTTCATCTGAAATAGAACTCATTACCTGTGATCCCAAACCTTCCACTCTTCCAGATTTCTCTATTACTGTCAAGGACACTACCAGTCTCCCAGGCATCTGTGTTCACAGACTTTGCACTTATATATCTAACGCACTGTCAGATCTTGCCGCTCCTACGTTCACACCTCTAGTATACCTCTTTTCTGTTTATACAGCTCTCACACAAACTCGGGCTCCTGTGACTTCTCTCCCTGACTTCTATTTGCCTTCCCTGCCTCCCTTCCTCACTCTATCTGCCTTAGCTGCCAAAGTGGTTTTTCTTAGGCAGAGCTGTGCCTGTTCCTTAGCCCCCAATTCAGTGAATCCGGGGGGCTCCACAGCACTTCCCGAATCTCCCCTACAAGACCCAGACACGTTGGTTTATTAGCTGTTCCTCACACACAGTTCTTCATGTCCTTTCCCTGTTTGTCCCGGCGATTCCCCCGGCATGGAATTCTCTCTCTCCTCACTTCCATCTGGGAGAAGGCCTTTCCCAGGCTGGCCTCTCCCTTCCCTGAGCTCCAATTGTTCATGTCATCTTTCTGAGATTAGCTCCTCTCTACTCTGTCTGGCAGTCCCTAGTCATGTGCACATTTACATTTACACCCCCCACTGTACTCTGTGCTCCCTGAGGGCAAGTGCGGTTTTTGCCTTCTTTATATTCCCAGTATTTAACAGAATGCCGGGCACAGAATAAATGCTGAATAAATGCTTGTTGATTTATTGGCTGGCAAAGTCCTGCCTAATCAGGAGGCAACAAAAGCTACCTGTTGGCAGAGACAGGTATAAGAGATTCAGAGCAGAAAATTACTGGGGGGAAGTGTAAGTTGTAGCCACTAGGAGTTCAGTGATACTAGAGTCATTGGGGACTACAAGGCAAAGGCCAAGGAGGGTTATACATCGACTGTCTGTCATCTCTTTGACCATGTCTGTTTGTCTGACTGCCTGTCTCTCTCAACTTCTCCCTAGCTCAGTACAACTTCCTGGATATAAGATGACATATATCCGTATTCTAGCTGCAGTCTTTTTTGGTCTTTTTTTTTTTTCCTCCTATGCTAAACAGGTACCTTGAAGGTAGTATGAAATTGCCCCGTCAGTCCATCCTAAGGCAATAATAGTATTAATATGATGTTAAGAGCCTCTAAGCTTAAGTTGATCCCAAAAGCAGGGACTTCAGGCTCACTGATCCCTGACACTGGATAGGCTAGATAGATAAAAGAATAGTTTGGTTTGCAATACACAATCTAATGGACAGGAAAAAAAAACAAAACCTATAAGCAGAAAAAAAGAAAAAGAAGAAAAAAATGAAGAGAAAAAGCAAAGGATCCTTTGGATAGATTTCAGAAGGTTGTTGAAATTAGACGGAAAAAAATAATTACATCTTTATTTTCATTCATATCTAAGTGAAATTTAATATTTTTTCCAATTATGAATATGGGTAACAAACATTATTTTGAGAATAGATCCACCAGAGATTTCACCAGACTGCTAAAAGAGACTAAAATTTGAAAAACTCCTACTTTATGCATAATTTTCTGGGCAACATAACCTTTTGCAATTTGTTATCAACAAAGAGATCAGCTTGATTTTTACTTCTCCACTGTTTGGGCAAAGAGGTAGAACTCAGAAGAGAGTAAAGGAAGAAAAAGAAGGAAAATATCTATATTTTCTATATTTTTAATGAGGTTAAAAATTAATGGTATGGCTCCAACTCAGGAGCAAACTCACCTCAGAGAGCAGTTTGGAGACTATCTCCAGTGGAGCCTGGTGGATAGAGTCATCCTGCAGTGGAGATGTCAGGGCCATGTCTACCAGAGTCCGGATCTCCTTCAAGACGACTTCCCAGCGACTTGGATTGCTCAGGACTTTCTTGTATTTGTAAATTTTTTTCTGTTTGGAAGAAAAAAAGATATATAGGATGCTGTAGGCTAGAAAATATCACAGAACCAAATAGCTGTAAACAAACTTACTGTGGAGTCTATCCCCCCACATTTTACAACTGAAGAAACAGAGACTAAAAAAGATGGTGAAGTGATTTGCCTAAGGTCACAGGGTTGATGGATCAGTGGTAGAATCAAGGCTAAAACCAAAGCTCCCAGGCTAGATTCTTTCTACTAAATAACAATGCTTCCAGTTATTTTTTTTTTTTTACTGTGGATATTCTTTGCAGTGAAATTTAGCTCTTCAGAAAATATGCACAGATTTAAAAAAGTTCTCTACCTTAAATATTAGGTACCATTTCCCCTAATCCCCATTTCAACGTCATCCTCATGGAGAATAATCTCAGTAAAATGCTCTACATGGGGTTATAAAATCTTAAAAAAATAAACTACTGCACTAATCTAGAGCCCTGGACCAAAACCAAGTCACACATGCTCGCCTGGAGGACAGGCCACATACAACCACCACCACCTGATGCACAAAACAGGAAAAACCTCACCTTCCTTTAACTGTTGAATTGTCTTGCTCCAATGAAGCAAAAGTAGTGGGCTGTGGGGCAGTGGCTTGGTGCTCAGTAGCTTCTATTAATCTCCAAGCTCCTCAAAGCCTCTCTGACTCCCAAAAACTAACCCCCTGGAAAACTACGGGGGTAATGGAGGGACCAACTCTTTTCTCCTTCTGAGCGAGATCTTCATACACACTAGCAGAGCTTGCTCTGGAGACAGGAAAGCAATTCTAACTTTCCTAACTCCTTCATTATGCATTTTGCTCCTTGGGGAAACCTAATTTTAGTGTCTCAACACTAACAGCCAACTGGAGTGACAAGTCACAATCCTCAAGCCAGATCCGCATCAGAGGGCGTGGGCAGCGCCCTCTCGAAGTCACTGGACTCAGAAGAAATAGTGAGCACCCTCAGGTGTTGCTGACATCGTTAGGTTACCTAATCTGGGAATTAACAAGCCTTTGGATTTTTGTTTTCCAAATACACTGAATGAGGTAAACAGAGTCACGGACAGGATTTCAGAGGTAACACAGACTTGAGAGGCCACGTGGCCCATGTTATCCCAGGGCTAATGACAGTAAGTCTGATGGTTCTTCCACTAACAGAGCTTCAAATGCTGAAGAGCAATTTTTGTTTGTTTTTCACACTCCCAGCACGTAGCACTGTGCCTGGCATATAACAGGTGTTTCAAAAATATTTGTTGACTGTTTAGGATCACATCCTGTCCCACATGACTCTCTTCTTCTAGCCCCCAACTTCCAAAAGAGGAAACTCGGAGTCATTTATATTGAATCTAGTTGCTTGAGAGATGAGAAATATCCCCCACCAGACTCCCTTGGATGTGTTTCCCTCTCTGGAGGAGGATAGAACCTCACCTTCCACCTCTCCAAAGGAAAGAGACCTTTCTGGCAGATACCACATCCCAAACGAAGACTATCAAGATGCTACTCAGTGGTCCCCCTCTCCATCCAACACACACTCAGGCAAGGGGGAAGGGACTGACAGGGCTGGCCAGCCCAAGTGCTTCCTTCTCTTCTTTAGAAACTCAGCTTTGCTGCATCTGAAGCTCAGTGGAAACGGCTGCCCACGCTGACAGACACCTGAGACATCCATGTAATTTGTACACATGCTGTCTTCTCCTTTCCCTTTTCACAAACACGCCCTCCCTACATAACACCAGAGAGGAAGGGAGTAAATGGATGGCAGAAAGTCAGGTTCACATCAGTGAAGCATTCAAGCTCAACACCAGTGTCCACAGATAAGTGAGGATTGTAACACTGTTCTCTCCCCATCACCTGGCCTGTGACATGATTTAACTTAAGAAATGTGTTTCTGGGGGCTCTGGGATCCCTTTACTGATCACTTACAGTGCTCCTATAATCAACAATGGTGTATCTATATACTTATTAACTCATCCACTGCACTGAATACGTATATGAGTGAAGGTGAGTAGTAATGAATATGTGTGTGGGTGTGCATACATTTCTAATTACGCATGTTCTTTCTCCAGGCCAGCCATATTTTAACAGAGATAAGAAATAGTTCCCTTGCCCACTTGGAGAATGGGTAAATTGTGGTATATGAATGTTATGGAATATTATTGTTCTGTAAGAAATATAAGGATCATTTCAGAGAGGCTTGGAGAGACCTACATGAACTCATGCTAAGTGAAATGAGCAGAACCAAGAGATCATTATATACTTCAACAATGATACTGTATGAAGATGTATTCTGATGGAAGTGGATTTCTTCGACAAAGAGATCTAACTCAGTTTCAAATGATCAAGGATGGACAGAAGCAGCTACACCCAAAGAAAGAACACTGGGAAATGACTGTAAACTGTTTGCATTTTTGTTTTTCTTCCCAGGTTATTTTTATCTTCTGAATCCAATTCTCCCTGTGCAATGAGAGAACTGTTCGGTTCTGCACACATATATTGTACATAGGATATACTGTGACATATTTAACATGTATAGGACTGCTTGCCATCTGGGAGAGGGGGTGAAGGGAGAGAAGGGAAAAGTCGGAACAGAAGTGAGTGCAAGGGATAATGTTGTAAAAAATACCCAGGTATGGGTTCTGTCAATTAAAAAAAAAAAGAAAAGAAATAGTTCCTTGCAGGAGGGAGGCTTCATATTGATGGGCAACAGAAAGAGACTTATCAAGCACTAATTCAAATGAATTTTTATTTTAATATATATATGAATCAAGGGTTCAATGTATTTTAAATCATTTTAAAGCTACCTTGCTCTGTATCTTTCAGATGTATTCTGGGTTTTACCCTTTCTCCAAACTTCTCTTACTCCAGAATCACATATGTTCTCTCTTCAAGAAGGAGACTTTCAATGAAGCAGCACAAAGCCCTCATCTGTGGCTCAGACCCAATTCATAGTTACCACAGACCAGCAGTGAGAGGGTGAACTAGTCCACACTATACACACAACCTCCCTTATCCCCCTTCTACAGATAAGGAAACTGAAGCCCAAGAGATAACTTGCCCAAAATCACATAATCTGTGACAAATTAAGGAATTAAACAAGGTCCTATGATACCCAAGCCACCAAATGTTCCTTTTAAATTTTATAAATTATAGAGAGTAATTACAAATTACAGAAATTATATTTCAGTAAGAGGCTGAAGCTTCTTAAATTAAAGGTAGAGATTGTTTCAATTTAGTCTTTGTAACACCAGAGTCTAGCACAGTTCCTGGCACACATTCAATAAATGTTTATTGATTTGATTGCATCCCTCCCTTCCTCCTACCCCTTTGCCCTAAATTGAACTCAGAGCAGAAAACCAGAGGACGAATGAATCATAGACAAGATGACAAGAAAGGTATCGAATGTCAATTCTGATTTCAAGTTTTGACCCTAACAATTAATGTACCCATGAGAGTGGTCTTACTCTTGCATCACAGACCACAAAGCATACATACGAGCAATCTAACCATCTGTCTCGTTTGATTTCAGGGGTGGGAGTGGGAGGTGGAAAGCATTGTTTTGGCCAAGAACCAGAGTGTTTCACAAGAGAAGTCCCTAGAAGGAAAAAAAAAGTTCTTGAGGTTGAACATGGTTGTGAAGGTAAAAAGGGGTCAGCTCTAACAGGGAGTCGGGTCGGAATCACTCACTTGATGCTAACCTGCCAGTAACATACTGAAATTCATGCAGCACAGCAGAGATGGGAATCAACCACAAACAATACTCCTGAGGAGTACCTGTTCTTTTATCCCTGGAAAGGGAGAAAGGTGTTGGGGGAGGGCAATGTTGTGTTTCCAGAACACACGTCTCACCAGAGAAGGCTAGCTCCTGATAATGTCTACCCACACTTCTGGGGCTATCTCCTCAGAACACAATTACAGGGTATTTCCCCTAAATCTTTTCTAAAAATTTTCCATTTAAAATCATCTATTCATTCATTCAAGAGAATGCACAATAAGAGATAAATTATTGGATAATTGATTAAGAATTGAAGGGATCCTAGAAGTCATACAATCCAACTCCCTCATTTTATGGACGAGGAAGTTGAGAGCAGAAGGAATAGTGAAGCTATCTGTCCAAGGTCAGTAAGATGGTAAGTGAAAAGAAGTATGTTTTGAACATAAGTTTTCTGATTCCTACTCCAATGTTCTTTTCATTGTACCGCATGCCTCCATTATTCACTTTGTTGAAAACCTAAATCCAGACTGAACTTTTTAGGTAGATCCTACTTTACTACAAAGTTGCTGTATGAAAATTTAGAAAACTTGGGCCATGATAAATTATTTCCCCTGCAAAAGACTCCTTCTAATAAGTTTTTACTTTAGGATTTCTTTAACCAGTATATTAAGTGTATAAATTAAAAGTTATATATTTTAAGAGGGGAAGTGGTTTACACAAAACATACCTACTATCACTATTTTTCAGCTGATGATGATTTCTTCCTTATTGAATCTCATAGCATTTGATATTTTTTGTTTACTACCTGAAAACTTTATCACCAGTAGAGACCTCAGCTTCTTCATCCATAAAATAAGTGGGTTAGAACAAATAATTTTAAAGTTGTCTCCTATTATCATGAATGTATCTCATTCAAGTTTGTATTATATAGTTATTTGGGTCCATATCTCATCTTCCTCTATTATTATAAGTTCTTTAAGAGCAAGACCTCTGTTTTACTCATCTTTGTCTATCCATCAGTTCCTAACCTAGTGTTCTGCGTACAGTAAGGGTTTAAAAAATGTTTGTCAAATGAATGAATGAATAATTAATTCATGGATATATCCAGGCACTATTGGCCATACATCATGGTGGCAATTAAAGGTTCATTCAGTCTACAATGGGGAATATATATATAATCTATGGAATTAGGATAAAAATATTTGCATTTCGTATATCTCCAGGTTGTTGGAAAGAAAGCACTTTATAAACCATAAAGAGCTATAAAAATGTGAAATTTGTTAAGATTTGCTAAAATCAATAAATGTGTTATTTTGATATTTAAGTAATATCCCATATTATTGTGGAAATGCACCTGATTCATCTCAGCAACACAATGAAAAATAAGATATAAGAAGGAAGTGAGTCAGGAAGGACACATGGCAGGATTTCCAAAATGAATGATAAATCCCTTTATCCTTTAGCATAGACTAGAAGGACTCTGTCTTTTCTGCTTCCTGCTATCAGGAGAAATGCTATGATTACAGTCTTATGGAAAAGTTACCAAGAGGCAAGAGCTAGCTTGCTACAGATACATATTTTAAGGGTCTCCAAGGAAGAGAAGATGAATGTGTCCTTTATCAGCTAAAGATATCAGGGAAAGGTGATGTCAGTTTACATGGGGGACTAATTACATTTGGTCAGGAGGAAAGGGTTGCAGGTAATGCTTGATCAGCCAGTCATGCCTTGAACCTTTACTGATTTAACAAGAAGGCAATTCTAGGGAGATACTACTCCTGTCTACCTTCAATCGACGAGTAAGCAGCAGCTGGAGGGTAGAAATGAGTAGTATATTTCATACCCATAGGTGATGACAGACATATAATCTTCAAATGGGCTGGATGAAGAAATAGAAATGGGAAAAAAAACAAAGATAGGCAGAGCAGTTGCCTGAGACAGTCTGTTGGGGTAACCAAAGATTTTTGAAAGTATTGAGGGATCAAAAGCCAAGATATATGAACACAAAAAAGATATCAAATTCCTAGGGGGTTGTGGGAATGAAGAACTTGTTATTATCAAAAGGGAAAAAAGGCAAATCTGAAAATATTAGTAGTTATTGATCCTGTATCTAGCTGCCAATGTCTACAAAATCATTGATATCAAAGCTTTTAGAAATTATATTTTCCAGCAAACCATATCTTTTACAATCAAATAGTTGACTCAAAAGTACATAGAATATAAGATCCTACTTGTTTCTTGATTATAAAAAATTATTTGATTTTAGAGAGTAAAATGCCACTTAAAGTATCTCTTTCAACAAGACATCTCCCTTGCTTATGTTAAAATAAGATTCCTAAAAGATACAACAGCAATAATTGTTTGACAGCTTTCTGATGTTTTAAATACGTAAGTATTCAAAAAAGTTCTACCTGACTACCCGCACAGGTAAAATCAGGTGGATAATAAATGATGTTGTCCTAAAACTATGCTTTGTACTATAAAAATGATTAGGCAGAAAAATATACCTTAGACAGATATTATGGAAGGACAATGAACTGGATCTAAATTTAAATAAAGGCAGACAGAGTTGCTTTTGGGACATTATGCAGTGGTTTTAATGACTCCAAGCTTCTCCCTGGAAGGCCCTTCCTTTAATATTAATATTCTTCTGGAAATACTGTGTGACTGTTAAGTCATGGAACACCATAATCATCAAAGAACTAAAGTTACAGTACATTCAAAAAGCATAGGAGAGGTGCACAATGAAGCATAATTAGAGTGCCAACAGAGTACTAAGGAAGGACTGTCAGAGAACAGAATTTCACCAAGGAAATTATTAAAAGTATGAGAAGAAAAAAGGGGGGCAGGTCAGTCATATAACTAGAACACATGAAAAAAGATGGACAGTTCAACTGTTACATAGGTCTCCATGTGAAATCAAGGAAACAAAAGAAAAGCCAACTGAGAGACTCCTCTGTAAAGAGTTTATCGAAAGACATGGATGAGACTCAAGGTGGAAGAGAAGGCTTGGATGAGTGGTGCACTGGATAGGGGAGGACCAATATTGATGACAATGCTGATCTTCACAAGTATAAACTTTTATCAGTCCTGGTGCTAAGAGATTCAAATAATAATAAGTTCTCCAAGGACAAGAACTATATCATAATATATCTGTATTCAGTGCAAGGAAAAATAGAGCATTCACAAAGGGCTTTAAGGTTGAGAAACTGCTTTTCCTGAACTCTGAGAAATTTACTATTCTTGTGATTTTGCAAATGAGGAAGCAACTAAGGCTCAGAGAACTCAATGGTTTCCCCTGGTTCACAAAGCTAATAAGACCTAAAGTTAGGATTAGAAGAATTCTTTTTTGATCCCAAGTCCAACACACTTTACATTACAGCACACATCAGTTTTGGCTGAGTGAATTTAAAAAATCATGAAGAAACCTGAAACATGATTCAGGACATAAAGTTACTACTTAAACCTATTTGGAAGGACAATAAGGGAACAAGATAGAATATAATCAAGGATTAATATGGATGGAACAGAGAATTAAGGATTGGAATATACAAAACTATTAACTTTAAAGTGTAGAAAGAGAGTATAAAAAGAGCAAAAGGAGAAATAACTAATAATGGGATAAAGAGAGAAGAAAGCCTAATTGCTTTTCCAGTAGTCTAATACAGAATAGATTGGTAGGAGATCATATAGCAAACTTTCAAGTGAGAGGTGATGAAGACTTAAGGAATGTTATGGAAAGAGAGTTGGGGATCTGGATTTAGAGGACCTGGATTCAGTTGTTCTCTGAACCTTGGTTTCACATATGAAATATATGGGGATTGGGTTAGATAACCTTTGAGGTTCTTTCTAGCTCTAATTCTATAACTATACAATGTCAATGAAAACTAATGGCAGCCAAGATGGAAAAGAAAGGACAATAGATCATAAGGGAGGAATATATAGGATTTAGCTTTCTTGATGTAAAATGCACATTTTGTATAAATCAATAATAAAGTGGATGGGCAAAGTGCGGGAGTGAGGCGGAATAGAAGTGATGATAGTGAAAACGAAAGATTAAGGGAATGACATAAGAGAAATATAAAGGAAAAAGGAACAAGATGATGCTTAATTGCAAACCTAGTATGAAAGAGCAAGGAATTTTTAAAAATGTAAATTTCAAGTCCAGATAATTGGGAAAAGGAGAATGCCTATTATAGAAACAGAAAAATCAAGCGAGTCTGGTTGGGATGGGGAGAAGAAAAAGAAAAGTATATAGGCAGCAAGTTTTTCCACTTTAGCACAATGCCTTTCTCCTATCTGGCCTAAGAAGTGAACTCCAAAATCCTCCATCCCAGTCTAGTTGCTTATTCTTCTGATATGACCTACATCATGGCTCCTTGCTTATACCATGTTTGGTTTGGGCATGACTCACTGTAACTAGGATGGCTGGGCACCCCTTGTGCCCACCCCGAGACGGGACTGGACTCCTTTGACTTTTTAATTCCTTTTTGACTCCTAGGGATAAGCATCCTTACGGGCCACACTAGTCTTGTGGTGGCTTTGGCTGCTTGCATGTGGTTGCTTTGTACTGTTCTTATTTATTTTGAGGAAAAGAAGCCAGACATGATTGTGGGCATCAGGGAAGAAGTCTAGGCACAAACATGGCAAACCATGCTCTGGTCTGGCTTCCACGCTGGCCTGCTCTGTCTCCACTGTGAGTCAATGCTACTTTCTGTGTTACTCAACTTACTCTGTGGATGGGCTGCTGTGATGGGATAAGGCAGATGTGGCCAAGCCTTGCTCTTTCATTTGGCAATTGTTAAGTATATAAGGTATAATGTTTTATGCTTCTGAGTGGAGAAACGTAAAAACAAATGAGACACAGACCTTACCCCCAAAGAGTTTGCAGTCAAATGAAGTGATAATTATACCATTTTATTTTATCCAATAAAAACTTCTGATTTTTTTTTCAATGAGCTGTGACATCAGAGTGGACAATGTACCACTGAATGTAGATTAAAGTCCTTCTTATTAGCATTTTTTTGTGAGTAGCACCCCCTCTCCCCCCCAAATTTATTTCTTCTCCAGTTCTTCTGCGGTAGAAATGTCCCTAAATAGACATCTTTTTTTAGTTTGGTTAAGAAAGAAAGAGATTGAAATATACAGAATTTTACTGAGACCAGAGTCACCTTCATATCATAAAGGAACATAGATTTATCAATCAATGAAGAAGCATTTATTAAGCCCCTATTATATCCAGACACTATGCTAAGTGCTTTACAAACATTATTATCTCATTTTACATATACATAAAATAGTCTCTGCTCTTAAGAAGCCTGTATTTTACTGGGGCTAAAGTAGGACATGGATAAAGATGGCTATGATATGAACTAGACTAAGATAAATGCACAAGATGAGCACAAGTTACTATAGATCCAGGTAAGGTAGAGACAAATCCACCTAGTGGGGGAAGTAAGAGAGGCTCAAAAAGCACATGACATAGAAGGAGGATGAATAGGATTCCAAAAGGCTGAAAGGAAAAGCTTGAGTGCTCCAGGCAAAGAAAACAGTATGAGCAAAGATGCAGAGATAGATAGAGAGTATGGGGGCAGCTAGGTAGGACAGTGAATACAGCACCAGCCCTGAAGTCGGGAGGACCTGAGTTCAAATCAGACCTCAGCCACTTAACACTTCCTGGCTGTGTGACCCTGGGCAAGTCACTTAACCCCAATTGCCTCGGGGTGGGGTGGGGGTAGTATATGATAGGGAATGTGACCTGGCCTTTGTTTTTCCTTAGTGGGCCACAGGGAAAATAAACAGAGAAAGATAGAAAGTAGGAATATGTCTCCATTTTTTCATTCCTAAAATCTTACCACTTAAATCATTGACATTTCCCTCTCTATTTACTGTGTATAGAGAAAACTCATGGACTGTTGGGGAAGGAGGCTGCCTGGGTAACATCTGGTTATCTTTCTGGGAACCACTAATAGAGAGTGTTGCAGAAGACCTGGATGGTTCTTAAGCTGAAAAAAAGGAAGCATCTCAAACTTTTCATGACACATTCAGTCACGAAAAATATGGCTAACATCATGAAGAATAATTAGCACATCCTAGCAATCACCTGAGTGCCATTTCTAAGGTTGGTGGGTCAATTCTCTCTTTTTCTAATGGAAGGAAGGAAGGAAGGAAGGAAGGAAGGAAGGAAGGAAGGAAGGAAGGAAGGAAGGGAAAAAAGGAGGGAGAGAGGGATAGAGAAAAAGGCCCATAAAGCAGCATGTGAACCTAACACATATGATTTACAATTTTAATTCTGTCAAACTTCTCAAAACGTTTTTAGAGTACCTACTGTGTGTAGAGATTTGTGTATGATACTAGGTGAGAAAGTTAAGATAGAACATAGTCTCTTTTCCCATAAAGTCTACAATTCACTAATTTGTTTGACTTAAAAAATTTTCCCTCTGAAATTCAAGGAAAGGAAAACTTTCAAGCTCTTCTCTTGTTCCTGTGCCCCAGCACAACTGGAGAGGATCATCAACACAAAAACACAGCTTCAGACCTGGAAAGGACTTCAAAGGCCATCTTCATCTACCCTATATTTGCCCAAGAATTCTGTATGAGCCATTCCTTACAAACAATCCTCCAATCTTTGCTTTAAGAGACTCTAGTGAAAAAGAACCCAAAGCCTATTCCTCTGTTACACAGCTATTTCATCAAGATGTTTTTCCTTACACCAAACCTAAAATTTGCCCCTTTGTAACTTCTTCTCATTATTCCTCGTTCTGCCCTCTAGGATCATATGGAGAAAAAAAATTTAATTAGTCTTCCATGTGAGAGATGATTATCATGCCCATCTTGTTTTTTTCTGCTTTTGGCTAATCCTAAATTCTTTCAATTGATCCTTACCAAGCATTATGATCTCAAGTGTTTTTGTCACCCTGGTTGCCCTCCTTTAAACATTATCCAGCTTATCAAAGTCTTTTCAAAAAATGTGATCTCAGAACTGAACATATCATATTCCATATGTGCTATGAACAGGAAAGAATGATTTCCTAAAGCCCATCTCTGAATCTTTCATTTCCTTCCCAAATAAACCCAAACTTGCCTTCTTACTGTTGGTCATTTAAAAAAAATTACAATAACCTTTTATTTTTATGAATACATGCAAGGATAGTTTTCAACATCCTGCTCATCATTTCTCATAGAACAATAATATTCCATTACCTTCATATATCACAACTTGTTCAACCATTCCCCAACTGATGGGCATCCACTCAATTTCCAGTTTTTTACCATTACAAAAAGGGCTGTTACAAACATTTTTGCATATTTGGGTCTTTTCCCCTTTTTTATGATCTCTTTGGGATATAGATCCAGTAGAGACACTTCTGGAACAAAACGTATGTAGTTTTATAGCCCTTTGGGCATAGTTCTAAATTGCTCTCCAGAATAGTTGGATCAGTTCAGTTTCACCAACAATGTATCAGTGTCCCAGTTTTCCCACATCCCTTCCAGTGTTCATCATTATCTTCTTCTGTCGTCTTGGCCACTCTGAGAGCTGTGAAGTGATATCTCAGAGTTGTCTCAACTCTTGCTGTTATTCATGAATGAAACTTCATTTCCTGTCTCAGTGCTTTAATATGTCTATTCTCCATGTCTGGAATCTTCAGTACTGCTTCTTACAACCTTGTTTTCTCTAAGATTAGCTTAAGCATCATCAGCTGCATGAGGCCTTTCTTATCTCCCCAACTATTGATGTCATTCTTCTTCCCTTTCCCCAATTACAAAATAGCTGTATGAATGATGGGACTGACCCCTTCTCATGTGGATGTCAACCCCTCACTGTGCCATTTTCTCATTTATTTTTATAATTTTAAGCTCTAGAGAAATACAAGGTTATGTTTTGATATTTACTTTGTCAGTGTTAAAACTGCAACCATCCTGATTAATTAGCTTGCCTGCCATCCTCCCAGGGCAGAAAACCAATCACCACCAAATGCCACCAAAGGGCAAGAATAATCAGCTTTGCAAAGCCACTCATATGTCCTGAGGCAGAACCAGCAGGTGGCTTGGGCCAAACCAGCAATCATCACCTTGACCATCATCTCCCTCCCCCAGGCTGGCCAAAGCAAGGGGAACCTGTTGCCCAAGAACCCCCAGAAAAGAAGTGCTCTGCTGGGGTGGCAGCCCTAGGCTCCATCCTACCCATTGAAGACACAGAGAAGGCAGCTCTTGCCACAAAAGGGCTGGGCACTGTATAACTGTTCATTGTCAGGAAGTCCTAGGATGAAACAGTAAGGTGGTGGTGGTGGGGGGGAGCAATATCTTTTTTTTAATAGAATTTCTACTAATACCATAGCCGTTTCTGACAATGAACAGTTTGACGGTGTCCCTTGTCTTGATGTAGCTTAAGACAGCGTTAGCCAATTTTGCTGAGATCACATTGCAGACTTAGTTAGTCTGGTCCATTCAACAGTCCATCCAAGCTGTCATTTTCAGCACCCTCTGACAGTGACCTGGATGCTCTTGGATAAGTTACTCTCTGAGCCTCAGTTTCTTGATTAATAACATGAGAGGATTGGAAAGTAAATGAAAAGAAGCCTATATAACTGTAATGACCCATCATTACTCCAGAGAAGAGATGAGAAATAGACCTTCCTCATTTTGTTGGAGAGATATGGGAGACTTTGGGCAGGAACTGTTGCATATATCAGGACATATGTTAGATCTCATTTAACTTTTTTTTTCTTTGTTTTAAGAGAAGGGTCACTTTTGGTTTAGCAGAAATATAACTGAAATGACTATGCTACAAACAAACTTTATAAAATGGCAGAGCTGAGCTAGACAACTATGGTTCCTTCTAATTTTAAAGCTATCTACCAGGCAGCAAAAGCAGTGCATTGGACACTAGATAGCTTTGGTTTAAATTACAGTTCTTACTATCTATAGGACCTTTGGACAAGTCTTTTTTCAATTTGAACCTCCATTTCCCATACCTGTTAAAAAAAAAAAAAAAGGAAATTGAATGTTTTTGAGAATGAAGATCCTTTCTTAGTGTCCAAAAAGTCCTCAGAATCTTGTCATGATCTTTATAATATTTAATATTCCTTGATTAAATAGAACAAAATAAGACAATATATCTTATATCTATCTGTTTCTACCCCTAGGAGGCCTTTACCCATAAGTTAAGAACTACTGGATTTCATGATCATCCTTCCATACATTCTATGATCCATGAAACCATGTAACTTCCTTTTATGAAACCAAACAAAATCTTGGTTTTGAGATATAATTTCACAAGTTGGGCTATGGAATTTTCCTCTAGCTACCAGTAAATAGAGGTAATAGTTTTTTTTAAAATAACTGTTTCTTTAAGTCATTCTTCCTACTACTGTAAATTAAACGTTCTGGTTTTTAAATTTTACAAAATAGAATTCTGGAAAACATTCTTGTTTTTTAAGAAAGTAAATGCATGTTCCTATTTTAAAGAATAAAATGGGGTTGTTCAGGGCAAATTATCCCCTATAATTATGGGAAATGTTATTTGTTTCAGTTGGAAAGGCCTCTTTTATTGCTGTATACATTATATAGTATTCATATGAAATCTTGCAAGTCATGGTACAGAATTTCAGGGGTCTTAAAGTGGGGGGCCAATATACATAGGAAAATAACTGTGTCTAGTTACTAGTCTGTCAAAATAACCAACAAATTTGTTGGGTTTGCTTTCTATTCACTAAGTCCCTTATTCATTCATTCATTCATTCATTCAACAAATATTTACAGTCCAAAGCCCTTTGCCCACAGGGAATACAAAGATGAATAAGGTTCCCTAATTTCCTGAAGTCTGCAGTCTAGCACGGGGTAATAAGTGGATTTAAATGATTTGGTACAAAGCAGAATTTGTAAGTATCATAAGGATGCACAAAGAACTATGGGAATTAAAAGGAGAAGTGATCACTCTTTTTGTCCTTTCCTTTGAGCTCAAGAAGAGATTATAAAGGTCTCCTCCCAAACATAAAAAGGGAAAAAAATTCTTCCTCTGTCCCCACTCTCAGAATCTCTCCTTCATCTAGGCTCACATAAAATTAAGCCTCTATTTGAAATGAAGGCTTGCTAAAAACCAGTGGTCTCCCTGATAATTAGCAATACAGACTTAACAATGGTTTAGAATTTGGAATTATGCTTTTTAAAGGAAGGTGGGAGAAACATGAGACTAAAGTGTCCATACTCTGACCCAAGGCTCTACTGTAGGCCTATAAGCCAAGAAGATCAAAAGCAGAAAAAGGTACCAAATATGCCAAAAGATTCATAGCAATTTTTTTTTGTTGAAATAGAAATAGACCTGTGATTTCACTGATAGAATGAACTTCTGTGTAAAAGAAACTATTTCTCTGCAACTTAGTCACAGAGTATCGCCTAGGATTCCTTTAAAGTGAAGTCATTTGTCCAACATCACAAAATAGGTGGCAAAGGCAAAATGTGAACTCAGTTTTTCTGGCTTCTAGACCACTGGGAACGTCTGGGTTATTACTGGGAACAATCAAATAGTAAACATAATTAAGAGCACACTATGTGCCAGGCACTGTGCAGAGTAAGAGCAGGGGACAAAGAGGTAAAAGATAGTCCCTGCCCTCAAGGAGTTGACAGTCTAATTAGGGAGACAACATGCAAACAAATACATAGAAAGCAAGTTATATTCAGGAAAACTGGAAAATACTAAGTATTAGAACTAAGAGGAGTTGAAAAAGGCTTCCAGATAAAGATGGATTGTAGTTGGAACTTGAAGTCAGGGAAAGTTTAGAGAAAAGATAATGAGTTTAGTTCTGGGCATGTGGAGTTTAAGATACCTTTGGGCATCCAGTTTAAAATGTCTAAAAGGCAATTGGAGATCAGAGCTCAGCAGACAGACTGAGACCAAAAATAGGTAGGCTTGAGAATCATCTGCATAAAAATGATGATTAAATCCATGGGAGCTGATGACATTACCAAGCAAAGTACATTGAGAGTTAAGAGAAGAGAGCCCAGGGCAGAACCCTGTGGGACACCTACAGGTAGCCAGCAAAAGGGACTAGGAAGGAGTGATCAGATAGGTAGGAAGAGAAGCAGGAGAGAGTAGTGCCTCAAAAACTTAAACAGAAGATGAGATCAATAAAGTCAAGACTGCAGAGAAGTAGGGAAGAATCAGGATTGAGAATGTCACAGAATTTTTAAAAATGGTTTATCTAAGAAGCAAAATAGATGCTTACTGATTAGAAAATTATTAAAGGAATTATAACACATGAATATAATAATAGAACGGTACTATAAAGTAACTGAAGAATACAGAAAAGCTTGAACACTTATAAAAACCGATGCATTATTTAGAATGCAGTAATATATACACACACATATACATATGCATATAAAACAATGGAAACAAACCCAAAACAGAAAACATGTAATTATAATGACCAAAAGAACTCTCATGTCTCTAAAGAAGATAAAATATAATCATTGTTTTCCTTCTTTGCAGAAATGGGGAGTAATGGGTATAAAACACTGCATATGCTGCCAAGTTAATTTCTGAACAACTCTTTTTATTAATTATTATTATTTGCTTTAAGGGATGGCCTACCAGGTAGAGATGAGGAAAATTTAGAAATGATAATATAAAAACAAAAGATAAACATTAAAAAATCTTAACTGGTTCAGGAACGTTATCAGAGAAGAGAGAAAAGTGAGGGTAACCTAAAACCAAGGAGAAAATAGCTCAAAAGGTTTATGGCATTCTGGTTTTATATGTCCCTCTTGGAAAAAGAACTAGGTTAATAATTTCATAATCTAGGCCATATACTTGAAGAAATAAGTGAGAAATCAGTACAATATAATGGAAAGAGCATTGGATTGAAGCCAAAGGACTAGGATTCAAATTCTTGCTCTATTATACTGTATTATGTTATCACAGGCAAGTTACTTGCTCTCATTGAGTCTCAATTTTCTTATTTGTAAAATGAGGGAAGGTTTGAACTAGATGATTTATTTAGTCCCTAATAGCTCTAATCACTATAATCACTAACCATCTTTTAAAAGGCTTAAGCATTGATGAACTAAGTGACACCCAACCTGAGCCAGCCCAGCCAAGTGCCATTTAAAATTGAGTACTTTAAATTATTTCTTCTTACTGAAAAGGGTCTTTAAAGTAAAAAGCTAGCCTCTAGTTCTGATGATACTTTGACCTCGGACATCTATCTTCTTTCAATTACAAGAGATGTCCTGAAGTATAGTCTTAGAAGACAGAAGCCCCCCAAACTCCAAGATGATTGAAGTTCTAGCAATTTGGCTGACTGGCTCATCCAGCATCACCAACTGGTAATATACAGTGATAATTAGAGCAAATACTTATTCACTAGAAGGCAAGAAAGAGGTCTCTGTTGGGTCTCAGACCTTCACTGGGTGACTCAGAGAATGTGAATGTGCATCCAGAAAGCTTGAGAACCATCCTTCCTTGTGCCTCCCCCAGGAGGCTGCCTCCCAAAGTAGGTAATGCTTCCAAGAAAACTCCAGGATTTTGGCTCTGCATCCCCTCCCTCACGCCCTGTCAGGTGCACTCACTGGTGGGAAGTGGCCAGTTGTCTGCCTAGAGTGGGCTGACACTGACAGGGGAAAGGGAAACAGGTGAAGCTTCCTACTGGGAAGAAAACCATAATCATCCCAAGGTTCATCTGGGTCACAAGCACCCTGCAGGTTTGGGAAACCCCTTTAAGAGGGACCTCAGGGCAAAACAGTAGTCACCACCTAAGGAAGGAAAGCCTCCCTGAGATAAAGTGTGCTAATGGCCTGTATCCATCCTTACTTCCCCAGAGGCCTGACTGCAGTTTCAGCCCTTCTCCCTCCCCTTTGATAAGCTGTGCTGCACAAGCCTCTTTGGTTCAGCCCTAGCACTATCTCTGCGCACCTGTGCCCCAGATACCTGCATCATCAGTGATGTCAGGCAGAGTCATGAGCACTACCTGGGGACTTGGGCTGGTGTCAGTGAAACCTGAGATTGCTTCAGAGATAGCTTTCAGGAGAATTTCAGAGGAACTTTGGAGCCCTTCGGTTTTTAACCCCAAAGTTCAATTTCCCAGGGCCCCAAGTGTTGATAAGGAAACATAAGTGGCTTTGTGTCTTCTGGCCTGGTGAGACACAGAATTATAGTACTTAATCCTGTGGTCTTCTAGACCAACCATTGGACAGATGAAGACAGATTGAGAGTTAGCCTGGGTGACCAGGAGAACAAACAGAGTAAGCATTTGAATCCAGGGCCTCTAACTCCAAGTCCCACATCCTTGCAACTATGTCCTCCCTTCAACAAGGATCCTGTTGTTTACTCTGCAGTTCACTCTATCTATATAGAGTATAATCCATAATAGAATTTCTCTTCCCTTTTTATGATTGCTTTAGTTCATCTTCAAAGAAGAGAAATGAGTTTTCGGAGAAATAAAAAGTTGCTCAAAATTCTCAAATAATGAACCACCACTTTTCATAAAGAAGTTATTTGTTAGCATCACATTTAGGGGATGACTCTTGAGTATGGGGGTACTGAGCAAAAATGCCAAATGGCAACAGTTGTAGAGATGAGCCAGACTGGGAATCTACCTATGGGCCTTGCTTTTCTGCTTGGCAAGTCCTCAAGCCAACCTGAGTAACCTCTCTGCACTTCTTGCTTAATCTAAGACAGCTATCTAACAGTGGATAGAGTGCCGTATGACCCTGGGCACCCGTTTGCCTCAATCTCAACTGTAAAATGGGGATAATAGCACCCACTTCCTAGAGCTGCAGTGAGAATCAAATATTTGTCAAGTGCTTAACATAGTGCCTGGCACATAGTGGGTATTTAACAAATGTTTGTTGCCTTCCCCAAATGCACTCTCCAGATTCCTTTACTTAGCAGTCTCCCCCACCTTCACCATCCCCTACCCCTTTATGTATTATCTATCAGAATATAAGTCCTTGAGGATAGGGTACATTTTATTTGCTTATATTTATATCCCCAGCACTTACCAATGAGCCTGGAAAATCCTAAATATTTAATAAATAGGGTCTCTCCTCTCCCTATCTCTGTCACTCTCAGTCTTTATCTGTCCCTCTCTATTTCCCTCTCCCTCTCTCTCTCTCTTCTTCTCCTTTCTCTGCCTCTCTCCCCTTTCCCTTCAACTGAGCAACTAGGAGCTAAATTCACAATCACTATCAGCCTCCACATTCCCAGCAAGGCCTACTCTCAGCAATATGGTTTTCAGATATGTAAAACAAAAAACTGAAGTCCCTCGGGCCACTCATAAAAATAAATAAATAAAAAGAACAACTGTGGTTTATTAAAGGTTCATTCAAAAAAGTCAAAGTGGAATGAAGCCCAAATCAAAGAGGTTCAAGTCCCAGGCTCTGTTCTTACCTGCATGCCCTACTTAACCTAGGGGCTCTAAATTTGTAAGTAAAATGAGAAGATTAGACTACTTGACCTCCGAATACTCTTTCAACTCTATTAAATGATCCTATGAACTCAACAGTCAGCAATGGAAACAAAGAAATAACTCAACTAATGTTGAGAGATTCTACCAGCATTTGGATGGACTAATGACTCCTAATGAAGATCACAACCATTACTTAAATAAACATTTTATTATTATCATTGGAATAGGAGTAAACACTTTTATTGGTATAGCTTTAAGGCAACAATTACTATTTAACTGCCTCCCTTTTTTTGCTGAGGCAATGTGGGTTAAGTGACTTACCCAGGGTCACACAGCTAAATGTGATGGAGGTGAAACACTGAGTTATTGCAAAAGAGTCTATCTCATCAAAGACTCAGTACAGTAAGTAAGGGAACATACTTTTGTAGACAGAGGCATCTTTTACACATATGTATATTTTACTTCTATTAATAAAATAAATTCATTTTAAAAAAAAATCACTTCATTCATGGAAGGTTTTTTTCTCTATGTATTTTCTCGATAGGTACTACTGTTGCTATTCTTGTGGGGGCATCTGAAATTCATGAATGACTTAAATGATTCCTTATACTTGAAAGGGATGAGAGGCATTGCTTTACTATTCCTTCCTCTAGATAGCCCTTAGAGACAAGGGTCATTTGTTTATTGAATGACTGGTTTGTTTCATGACGTATTTAGGGATAATTAGGTTTTTGAAATGGTAATTTAAGGACAATAGGGCATGTGAATACCATTACTGGATGCTCTCAGAGAATCACAGAATCAGGGGTTAGTGTATATGTTCTATTTTCCCAAATTAAAGCCTAATGTGGGCTGGCCCATCATCTCAAAAGGCTACAGCACAATGTTAATGAGACAGTATCATTTTATTTCCACAGGGGTCAGTAGGTGTCACATAGATGACCAGTGAGTGATCACAAACTTGATTCTAACTCTGGTCATAGAAAGACAAGGGAAGGGAAGGGAAGGGAAGATGGATGGCATGGCATGGTCTACTGCAATGGAGGAGAAATAGCTCAATCAGTAGGGCCCTGATCATATCTTAGGGAAAACACATTACTCAGCCAGCACAGATAACCATATTCATCTCCTTACTCTGCCAAGTGCCTAAATCTCATCTTTTTCATTTTATCAGATTCTCATGGTCCTTGGAAGATACTTGTGAGACATTCACACAACCACAACTTAACTAGGCTTGAATATATGACTTGAAAAACAACAGGCCACAGAAATAACTGGACATCTGGGGGGAAAGCACTTCCATTAATGAGAAAGACAGAAAGAGCATGAGATTCATTGGATAGATCTGCAAGTGATCTTCACCTAGTTTGATCTTTTATAATTTGACATTTGAAAATACTAAAGTCTAGAAAGGTTGATGGCTGAAAACAGCCAGTTTACATGTCCAGGGCCTCTGACTTCAAATCCCAAGCTCTTCCTACTATACAATACTCAATTTTTCATTTTTCTTGCATACAAATCAGGCATGGTATCCCTTTTCTATAGTTAGTTTAATAGCTAGACAGAAGTTCCCACCAGCTATATCATCACTGATATTAATCTAATCTTGAGATATTAATCTAATATTAGATATTAATTCTAATTAATTAGAGATATTAATCTAATCTTGACGTTCAATTCAACATAGAAAACATCCTCATTAATACTGCTAAGAACAGTACTGGGTTGCTCAGAAACATCTGTAGAAGAATAAGAATGTTTATACCACTACTCATTTTGATATTAACATCTCAGAAGACTCAAGAAAAATGCAACTAGATGGGGAAAAAAGCAAAAGAAAAGAAGGTCAAGGATGGATCAGGCAAGGAAAAGGTTCACAGTCAAATATGAGTGTCAGTGAGAGAGGGCAATGGGGAGAAGAATAAAGGTTGGACATGGAAGAGACAAGAAAAGAGAGGCTCAGAGGATGAGAAGTAAAAAAGGATTACTGGTGATCTATATGAAAATGTAGGTCCCCTCACTGGTTGTCAAAAATGTCCTGGAAGCTATGAAGACTATGAATCTGAGATTCTAGACAAAAGCACTAAGCAATGCCCGCTTAGTTAATCCCTAAAATTGTCTGAACAATGAGTATCCCCTTATTCAAACACAGCCTAAAATGGTAGGGGAAGCATATCCCCTGGGATCATAGTAAACATTTATGAGTGGAAAGGAAAGCAGGAGATCTGTAATGCTTCCCTCTGCCAGACTAGCTGTACCAGACTCCACCTGCCTGTTCTGGACTGGCCTGTATCCACAGGCCCGATCTCAGATGTCACATCTAGGTCCACAGCTGCCTCAGCAGGGAGGAAGAGGAGGGATGCAGAAAGCGGAACTGGTGACAGTGATACTGTGTTTCCTCATGAATCAGTCACAGAATCATCACTGACTCACAGACTCTCAGGGCTGGAAGAGACCTCAGAGGACACAGAATCGTGGGAATTATGAGCAGGAATGGGGCCTTATTGATCATCTAGTCTATTTCTCTCACTCACCCTTGTCATTTTATATGTCAGAATATTAAGGACTGAGTTTGGGGCAGGGAGTGGGGATGGGGATTTGCCTGAACCCTAGTAATAATTCAGTGACAAAGTAAGGATTCAAAATCTAGTTCATTTAACTCTAAAAGCAGTGCCCTTCCACCCAGTGTCAGAATCTCTTCCATAACATCCTTGACCAGGCCTTTTATGGTCTCAGCTTTTATGAAATTGACTTGTACCATTATTAAACAGTGCTTATTGTGAGGAAGAGCTGATTTTCATCAACTCAAAATCTGCCTGTCTGAAGCTTCCACCCAATGTTCCTGATTCTGCAGAACAAGTCTAATCCCTCTTTCCTATGATGGCCACTTCAGAGATCTCAAGAGGTAAGCACATCTCCCTTTAGTCATGAACACAGCACAGGTATATCTCATTTCATGGAGCAGGTGCATTCCCAGTAAGTGGCTATAAAAAGAATTTCTGTTTAACAAATCATATCTTTCCACTGACGTATATAATCGTGTTCCCATGGGAAAAACCCTGGCCTTAATGCTGAAAAAAAATTACACTTAAGAATGTAGCAAGCCTTAATCCCCCCCAAAAAACCACACAAATAATTTTTTAAAAAATATATTCTGACAAAACATCTCATTATTAGCAGTGCCCAAAATAAATCATAGAATATAAATACTGTAACCAGAAACTTCACTCCCTTGGGGTTAGTTCCATGTGAAAGAGAACTGTATCTATGTGAGGGTGCTGGGCTCTTTAAATGCAATTCCCAGATGGGAGACACAAAACTGTCTTCTTCCTTCCTGTCAGAATGAAGGAACTTCTCTATTCCCACCCCCACCCCCACCCCCCACCCTCTGCCGGACCCAAAAAATACTGTGTTCTAACCTCACATTAGTAGCCCCAATCTGTGATTTCTCTGTGATTTCTTTAACTAAGTATTTGAAACTGCTGTGAAGGGTGTATTCTTTGTTCCTTGGTATATTAGAATAAGCTCCACTAGATTCCTCCTCCCTTCCAGAGGAGCAGCAAAGTCTTTCTACAGAGGGGATTCCTTTATTTAAAAAGATCAGTTCTCTGACATGTCATTTGTGTCATTAAATGCCACAAATTTACTTAGGAAATATAAGTTTAAATGTTAAAGTTGATTTTTTCCCTTTGGGAATAGGGGTAGATCATGTTAAGGAAAGGACTGAGAACATATCCTTACTGATGTCAGAAAGGGACTCCCTCTCTATAGGTAGTGAATTTTTCTAAGGATAGTTGCTAAATAATGCAGACAGATCATCATTGTGGCAATTTGGGCTCCACCTAATTTGACATACTCCCATTCTCCTTCCCAGGCTAACTTTGTTTGTCTATTCCTTAATATGGTATGTGTAGGGAGACCCAAAGGAAGTTTAAAAATGGGGGAAACAAAATTGCTACAAATACATAACAAAGTCCCAAACTAAGAGAAAATCGTCCCAGCCTCACAGAAGATGTAGCACAGTTGTAATAGAGTTGAAATCACAGAATTAGAAAGGACCTTAGAGGCCATTCACTCCAAACGTGACCCTCTCCAATTGCCTTGTCAAATGGCCATGCAGCTTTTGCTTAAAGATTTCTAAAGAGGCAGAAACCCAGTGTACTTTGGGACAACTTTAATCTCTAGGAGGGTAAAGGCCTAAGTTTGCCTCTCCACACTTGCGACCTACTGCCTTGCTTTATCTGCTGGGGACAAGCAGAATAAATTTAATGTCAAAACAATGACAATAACAACAGTGCTATGGTGCTTCCCATGTGCCAGGCACTGGGCTAAGCATTTTGCAATTATCATATCATCTGATCCTCACAACAATATGCCAGGTGAAGGGTCTGCAGAGGGGTATTCCCACTGGACCTCCTGGAGCAAAGCTTGGATGCTACCAGTTGGCTATGGTATGAAGGGGACCATTTTTCAGGCACCTGTTGTATAGGTAGTTTATCTGTTTCTGACAAGGGCAGCACCATCTTCCTGGAAGTCCAAGGTTACTAACTTGGAATCATTACCTCTCCATTTTCCCAACACAATCAGTTGCCAGACTTTGCTGATTCTGCCTCCACATCTGGCTCTCTTTCTATTCACGTGGCCACCACCTCTTACCTGTGCTACTGCACCAGCCTATTTGGTCCCCATCCCTCCTCTCAGGATTCTCCTTTGATTTGTAGTCCTTATGGACTGATATTTCCAAAGCATAGATCATATCCCTATTTAAAAAGCTTTAGAGATTCTCTATGGCCTCTAGGATCAGAGACAAACTCTTTACTTTGGCACTTAATCCCTTCATAGTCAACTTGAGCCTGCATTCCCAAAACTATTGCACATTAATCCAGTCAAAGTATCCAGGACCTTCTTCCGTCTCATATCTATGTGCCTTTGCACAGATTATCTGCCATGTTTGGAATGTGCTTGCTCCTCACCTTTGTGTCTTTAACTCCCTAGCTTCCTACAGAATTTATCACAAGAATCATATCCTACATCCTTTCCTGATTTCCTAAGTGCTCCCCCATTCTGAAATTAACTTTTATTCCATTTGCATATATTTTACACTTACTTTCATGTACATATGCGAATAGGAGTCTGTATTCACATATGTACATGAAAGTAAGTACAAAATACAAATACAAACTCCTTGAGGTCACACAACGCTTTTGTTTTTTCATCCTCAGTTTCTCTATCTTGTAAGTTCTATGTTTGAATAAACTATCTGAAGAGAGTTATCACACCTTTCCTAAGTCTTCTCCTGTCAGAGGACCTGGAACGTGATGACAAGCTCTGCTATTTACTAGCTATGTGATTTTGAGTAGTCCTGGGACCCTGGGATAGACTCAGTTTCTCATACACAAAATCAGGAGGCAGTTGCGCAGTGGCTTCTAAGGTCTCTGTAAATCCTATAAAACTCACTTGCTGGGTTAACGCTGGTAAATGGTTCATTAGTCTTGATCACCTTTGTGCTATGGCTATATCATTGTAGCCCCTAAAACAGGTTAAAGGTGTTCAAGCCATTCAGAAGGCAAAAGAGGCTGTTAACTTCCAGCTCTTTCTTCTCCCACTCCTGTCTAGGAAAAAGGTCAGTAGAACAAGTTTGGTGCCGTCTGACATCACTCTTAAGTTTGAACTGGAAAAAGTCTTGTTGGCTTCTTGCCTCAATGAGGTCCCAGTACATCTCCTCAGGGGCAGATGCACATGAGTAATAGAGGACATAATTTCTTTCCACTGGCTTTGAAAACCACTATATTGGTGCTCTAGGGTGCTTGGGGATCCTCTGGGATGGTAGCACCTTCCGAGATCTTGGCAGGCACTCGCGGTCAATTAGCCACTCCACCAAACACCTGTTACCAAGAGAATTCAGTTGGCTATAGAGTCTGATATTTCCAGATCACCACCCTTATGAAATAATAGCCTAATAGCATCAGCAGGGACTGGAGTTGCTCTTTTAGAATGTCTCTGGTTACTCCCTTTCTGATGACCTGCTTCTCCTCTGGTCCTGTGAGGGAGATAACCAAAACTGCTAAATATCCTCCCAGGTAAAAAGCATGAACTTCAAACTCTCTTTCTCACTCACACTTTTTCAAGTGAGCCCTCAAAAGTTATATTCCTTGTCTGCCTTTCAAGCAGAGATGAGTCAGCACAAAGACTAACAGTGACTTAGCTTCCTCACTCTGTTCTGTGACATAGAAATGGGGGTGGAGAGAGGAGAGATGGGGATTTGGATGGAGATGGAGATAAAAGAAAGGAGAAGAGACGAGAGGGAGAAACACTGTTTCCTATTTCTCTGCAACAGAAGAGTCTTCCAATCAAGATAATATCCCATTTGAAAAACCTCTTTTTTAAAGCCCAGAAAACAAGCTAGCCTAACAAATCATTTGTGTGTGTGTGTTTGTGGGGAAGTACTTTAAAACTTGGTGGTTCATATTTTCAGTAAAGGGAAGAACTCAATTTTTCCTTGTTTTGAGAACTTGGGAAATGTCTTTTTTTGCCTTGGCTAAGTAATGGGCATTTTTGCTCCCATACTATAGACAATTAAAGGCATATAAGTGTCACATTTAAGTGACCATAAGCAGCAACTCAAAGATTCAGCCTTATACCCCCTTTGCCAAAAGTCATCCTTGTGGAAATTTCCTCCACTAAAGGTAGACTTGAACTCACCAAGAACTTATAGTCTTTAAGAGTTAGTCACCTGAAACTAGAAAAGTTAAATCAATTTTTCCATAGTCACACAGCAAAGTTGTAAAGGTAGGTTTTGAACCAAAATATTTCTAAACTCAAAAGTCTAACATCTGACTACTATGTCAACCTGTTTCAAGGAGATCTTTAGCTTACACAACTGTTTCCAAGAACCTTCTGTTGGGATTCTTCTAATAGACCACCAATCACAACACTGCTTTTTATTGCTTATGTTCTGGTATATAACTGATCACAAGGCTTTTATCACTTTGTATATATGTCCCCAAAGCCAGGCAGCATGACACAGGATAGAGGGCCAGATCTGAAGCCAAAAAGACCTCTGTTCAAACCTGTGTTCTGCTTCTGACAACCTGTGTCCTTGAATATGTTCTCGCTATATGACCATGGAGCATTATTTGACTCCTCAGTCTTCACATCATTGAAATGGAGATTATATGAGCTATAGGAGTATCTTTAGTACAGGGCTGCTACATGCCTTAAAGATAATGCCATAAGACATTTGTGAATTTCAGAGTGTCTTCTGAGTGACAATTATTTTCCAGCATTTTGCATACACTAGGTATTTAATAAATACTTGAAATGAAAGTCACAAAAGTCAGAAAAGCACTACCATAAAGGCATTGCCAATCAAATCCCTCTATTCTACAGTCTTAGCAAGGCTTTAACTGTGGAGAGAGGGAAGTAGCTCCAGCTCCCTTCTCAAAACTCAAAACTTCTAAAAATTTTTATGAGTTTTTAATGGTTACTTGTTAACATTCTATATAATACAATGACCCTGATGGGAGAGATGAAGGTTTCTTTCAGCTCTAAATTCTATGATCCCACAAACAAATGAGGAAAATGATTTCTGTAGTTATTATCAAGTTAGTAGAAGTGAAAAATCACATAACCCTATGAAGCAATGTAAATAGTGCAGGAAGGTGGCCAAAAAAAACTGTAAGGACTGGTTGGGTCCAGCTTCCTACAGGTGGACAATCAAATCCATACCTGAAGCAAGGGAAGAACAAAGGAATTAGAGGGATCAATGTTATATTTAACCACCCTTTCCCAGGGATGGGAAAAACTGGTCTTTGGTTTGAGAAGAAAGATCCAGCTTCATTAACACTGAAAAACAGCATAAGGGGTTATGCTCCCACTAAATCCCTGTCAACTGATACCAGAACATTATCATTCACGGACTAACCAAATTGCTGGACTGTAATTCCCCTCTCCCAAAGGATTATGAGTTATGGGTAGGATCTATGTACACAGGCTTAAAGTGGCCCTTCTTCATCTCTCAAGTCCAGGCCTGCCGCCCCCAAGGTAAAAAGGGAAAAAGTAGACTAGGCTCCAAAATTAGGTGAGAAGCTAGGGAAGAAGGAAAGAGTGACTTGAGGAACAGTAAACTGAGGCGGCAATATGGTGTGATATAACAGCTCACAGTCATAAAGTACTTTAAAGTCTGAAAGTTTGTTATATACATCATTTCATCTGATCTTTACAAAAATTATATAGGTGTTATAACATCTTCCTTTTATAAATGTAAAAACTGAGCTTAGGAGAATGTAAGTGATTCACTCAGGGTGGTACAAGAAGTAAGTGGCATCATTTGAACTCAGATCTTCCCAAATCCACACCTAGAACTCTATCCACGACTTCTTCTAGGAGAAATGTTACTGGGTTTGGCAACAGGGCCCCGAGTGTGAATCCTGACTCTGCTCTTTACTGTCTAACAATCTTGCACAGATTGTTTTCTTCCTCTCGGCCTCAGTTTCTTCATGTGCAATAACTACAGTGCATCTGCCCTGGATCTCTCTTCAGCATTCAAGTTAATGATCTTAGGAGGACACGAATTCTGTTTGCCTCAGAGTAGTTTTATCCAGCCTTCTCGACTGGAAGGTTTTTGTCTTTCTCCTTCTGGCCCAAGGTCTCAGGAAGTCTTGGGTACATGGAGGGAGGGAAGGAGAGGGAGAGGGAGGAGGAAGAGGAGGAAGAGGGAAGGAGTGAGAGAGACAGAGAAAGAGAGAGAGAGAGAGACAGATAGACAGACAGACAGACACAAAGAGAGAAACAGAGATATATAAAGAGAGACAGAGAGAACCCTAATCCCTGGGTTGTCCTGAAGTCAAAATATGATTTCCCTAAAAAAGGAAAAAACAATCTCACCCTAATCTGCTAATCTGAATACTCTTTCTCCTGACCTTTAGCACTTCCAACCAAAAGCTCAAAGTGCTAGTCATTGACCTTTCCTGAAACAATGAGAAAAATCTCATTTTAGGCCTTTTACAAAGTATACTAAGAAATTCTGCCCTCTTACCCTTCTTCCTCCCCCCAAAAAGAACAGCTTAATACTGACCAACTGTTACCCTGGCTGTTTATTTACTAGATCCTGATCTCCAGCTTTTTTGAGTTTGTCTCGTTGGTGTTTTTCTCCAGTTGAGTTGATTAGGGGGCAACAAGTGAATCTTAGGCCACAAAGGAAAAGGAATAAGGGCAGTAAAAGTGTTTACTGCCCCTTTATCCCCAAGGAACAAATACCACCAAGGAGTTAAACTTGAAAACTTGAACCATCAAACATACCTAAGAGAAGTAAACAAACCCTCAGAGGCCAGACATCTCCATATAGTAATCTCTTTATCCTCTTAATTTTCTTTCAATTCCTGAGAGAACTACAAATTCACCTTCCCCAGCCTTTACCAGCCAAAAGCTCCAGGCCATCCTCTCTTCTCTATTCACACTACTCTATTTGACTCTAGGACTATTGGGTAAGTCAAGATCTATTCAATGCCTTTCCCAATCCATCTTCTAGGAGTAAAGCAAGTGCTTTGCAGGACACACTAATATAATACGTCTTGCTCCACAGTACCTTTATTGGCCATATCAATATTATTTGTAACTAATCTAGTGGGGGAGGTGGGATCCCGAAACTCACTGATAAAAACTGATAATAGAGCCAGGAAATAAGAGGCTATTGGCAGACACCAAGAAAGCACTAGAAGTTATGGGAGAGTAGCCTTTTGAATAAAATACATGGGGACTATAGTAATAGAGGGAAGTAAAAAGCAATCAAATTCACAGACTAGAGTGGTGGGAAAATATTGAAGTCAGAAGTTATAGGATCAAAGATTTAGAGCTGTAAATAACCTTAAGGAGAAATGTATAGAAGTAAAGTCATTTATCACCTTCTAAGACAGGTACTTCCATTCTGGGGAACCTCCAGCTGTATAGTACAGTGGAAAGAGGTCTGCATTTGGAGTCATTTTAAGTTAGAGTACTTAAACTAGAATTCTAGCTCTGCCACTTAATTAACATCGGTGTAATCGTGAGCAAGTGGTTCTACCCTCTCTTGGAATTAGTAAAATCTCATCTGTAAAATTAGGGGGCTGAACAAGATGGTCTGTACATTTCTTTCCACCATTAAATTTAAATTATATAAAAAAGTTTTTTAAAATCTGCTTATTTACTCATTGAAATTTAGTGCTTGAAGGGTCCTTCAGAACAGTTTCTCTACTTATGTATCACAGGGTTGTGGAATTAGTGCTGAAGTTCATTTCACTAAATAGCTTAACATAATAAATAAGTAAATACTTCTTCCAATTTTTTATTTTATTTAATCAGCTAGTGGGCCAAATCCAGCCTCCTGCCTGTTTTGGTAAGGCCTCCAACATAAGAGTAGTTTTTTTTTTTGACATTTTAAAAACTAATAAAACTTTTCTTTAAAATATAAAAACTATTCTTAGCTCAAGAGCCATACAAAAACAGTTTTCTATGTACAGATCATAATTTGTCTATAAGTTATCTCATGAAGAAATTTCCTCTACCAATGAGTATCAATAACAGCTGTAAAACCTGCAATCTTAAAAGAGTTGCCTATGGGAACTGAGAGGTTAAGTGATTATGGGAGTTGAGCTCTCCATCCATTGTTTCCCATTGCCTTTCAAATTTTGAATAGATGGATTAACTCTTTCCCCATACACACGTAGTGTTTTATACATACATAGATATTGTTATTACAAATTACTTTAAAAGCATTATTGTATTTGTAGTCATTTTTTAGCATTATACAATTTCTCAAACAGATGTTAATATTACAAATAATATCAGGAAAGGTCTTCAAAATGTTTTACATTAAGATAGGGTCCTCATTCTGAAAAAGATTGGGAATAACTGCCTTGGCTGTCATCTAATTAAATACCCTCAATTTACAAAAAAAAAAAAAAAATTTGAGCCTCAGAGAGAACTGCTCAATGTCACACCACTGAAGACAAATGCTTGGGTCCCCTGATTCCCAGCCGGAGATTCCTTCCGCTATACAAGACTGTCTTCCCTACAATTTATCTGTTTTTAATGATGCATTATTTTTCTTTATTTTCAGAAGTAGGCAATCTCTAACTTTTGGCCATAATTGAAGCATTACTGCCACCTAGTGGTAGTATACCCTAATTGCATGAAAAATTACCTTTCTTGAGGTGTTTGTTCTGACAATCTCAAATGCTGATCCTGCAAATCTTAAGGCAAAAAGTGCTTGGCAAATGTTTGTTGCCATTGATGAAGATGAAGTCCTAGAGTGTGCTCTCTATCACTCAGTCCTAAATAGGGGCGTTGTTTCTTCTACTGTTGCTTGATATTGTTTGAGGAGGAGAATGGCCCCCCAGTCCAACCTTCTCGGTTCCTTGGGAAGAAACCTGAGGGGTGAGAGGGAGCGCCTGCTTGCCGGAGATCGCAGAGCCTGCCAGCGGCAGGGGCGGGTTCAACGAAATGGGTAAACTGACAACCAAGGTCAGTGCTCATCTAACTAAAATGAATAATAATGAAGGCTCAGAGAAATCACAGCATCATGCTAATGGCCTGACATCACCTCATAGTTACTAAATGGTACAAAAAGCCCAATTTTCTCCTCACCTCACTTTAAATATCCACAGACTGCAGGTCTGTAACTCTTAAACTTGCATGGCAGCCTTGCTTATTTGGTGCAAAGTCCGGCTCCTGCAGAGGCCGGGGTATCTCACAGACCCTCCTGAGCCAGCCCCGGAGACCCGCCCCAGCCATCGGCCCTTCTCAGCTTCATGCCTGAGAACAGCAGATTCCACAGCCCTCCCTGGGCCACCCCCGCCACAAAGCAGCTGCGGCCCCTGCCAGAGAAGGGGAGATGGGCTCAGCTGCCAGCAGAGTTGTGGAGGGGATGCCTTGATTTGGGCAGCCTGGGCAAGAAGATTAAATTCCCATGCCCATATTCTGAATTCTCTGTGCAGAGGCATGTGAGGAATCCTAAATGGTCACCTTGTTTCCTTGGCAATCACTGTCCCGCCGGGGCATTAAACAGCCAGTGGCCACCATCAATCATCCCAGCCTTCCAGGCTTACTGTAATGATGATGACTGATGATAAACACAGACCATTCCAGCAGAGTCCCATCTGCTCTTCCAGGACCGTCTTTTTCTAGACCACTGCTTTAACATTAAGTTCCAGCTCTTTAGTATGACAAAGGCCGGTGAAACTCTGATGCAGAGAAGAGAGTTACCAAGACGTTCAATAAAGACCTTGTTCCACAAACCCAAATTCTGATTGATAAAAGCTGATTCTCTACTGAGAGAACAAATCAACTCACTTTTATTAAGCCGCTCAGCAACAGGCACTATACTAAGTGCTAAGGAAAGAAAGACAAAAGTTCCTAATCTCAATGAATTTACATTATTCTAGAAGTTGCGGTCACTTATATAGTAAATACACATATATTATTTCCTTTATTATATATATTTCCTTTATTAAAAGGGTTAGGATTCTTACAAGGTGCTAAGTCAGTTATCTTAGATAACTTGTAAGAATCCTAACAAAAAGGTAAGGTAAAGAGGGAGAGAGCATTAACAACTGGAGAAGAGAAGTAGAGCTCAGGGGAAGACTTCAGAGAAGAAATGGACCTGAGTAAAACCTTGAAGGAAAATAAAAATTCTGAGAGATGGGAAGGAGACAGGATCAGAGCACAGGATGTTGTTGACCTCCCACAATAGCTTGTGAGTGGGAAAATTTCACTCCTCAAACAGGGGCCACACCAAGGGTGTAATCCCCATGTACTTCAGCATCTTCCTGTAGATTCAAAGCAGAAAAATGGACCAAAGAGCTTAATCACTGAAAGAAGATGGAGAACATAGGTTGAGGCTTTATCTTTTATCTTGTTGCAAAAGTTCTTATAGTTCTACTCCTAAGGACATCTCTGAAATAGAACCATGAGCCAAATATCTATTCCCCTACAGTAGCCCACATTCCAAAAATAAGTATCTTTCTAGTCCTTTCCAGACCCACAGAAGACAGCTGGGCTGGGCATTCCTCATACTCAAGGATCCTGGAAAATGCAGGAGCTAACTTTCTGTCTTCAGAGAGAATTCCATCTAACATCTCAGGAGAGGACAAAGATTGCCCGTTTGGCTGCTTTAATAATACAAGTAGATTGATGCCTTTCAAACTTCTTGGGCATAGATTAATTACTGTACCTGATATCACCCATCATCACCACTACCACCAACATTTGCTTCTGCTACATCCTGCTCATCATAATTATCATTAGGTGCAACATCATAGAGATGATAATGATTATAGGACATACCTTCCACTGCAAAGAGTGAAACCACTGGTCTCTCAGATAGCTGTTTGCAGCCTGCAATGAAAAAACAAAACAATAAATGTGTTATCATCTGTCTGCAAAATTTTCAATCCATTTAGCACAATATAATTGGATCTCCTGCCTACCATGCTCTATCATGTCCTTTCATCTTACTTTAACCATCTACTGGATTACCTATTTAAATTGGTCATTAAAAAAAAGGGAACCAGAGCTGGGATGGGGGAATTCAGAAAATTAAGAAGTTCATTTTACCAATGCTTCTAGTCTCATTAAAATCTTCATGGCAGAGAGGTGACCCTCGGCTCCTGAAAGCTGTGGCAATGAAGCACAAACTCTGGCAGGTTCTTCCATGTTGGAAAGATATGTATCACCATATTGATACATATCTGATAATGAACTAAAGATCTGTTGTCCAAGAGCCAGCTTAACTAGGATTGGAGAGGCTCATTACCAAGCTGGCTCCACAGTGATCAATTTTTCCAGCCATAACAACCATAATAAAAATCCATCTGCTAAATTGTAGGCAGGGTCAGGGAGGAGGCTGCAATCTGCCTGAGAAAAAGAACTCTCAATAAAAATTACAAATACTCATTGATGAATGGTATATTTACTTTTATGGACCCTTATGAACTGGGTATTTTAACTCATATTTTGTATACTCAGTTTATTTATATATTCTAAAATAAATTTATTTAGCCAATCCAGTGGTTCCTCCATCACTGATCAGGAAGCAGATATTATAGGATTAATTTGTTTGTCCTCTTGTCCTATTCCCTAGTTATGGAGTCTGAAGTTATATATACACAAATACAGTCTAGGAAGGATGATTCTTAAGTGGATTTAAAAGTCCTTTCAGAATCTGTGCTCTTAGGTGACATATGGAGGCCCAGTACCAGGTAATCAATTCTCCATCAACAGACTAAATGCTATTTTAAGCAGGGAATCTTCACCCTCTTGGGTGAAAGTCATCTGTGGAAGTTCTTTCTGGCACAGGTGCTGAGGGTTCCTTGCTGAATATCAAGTGAAAGGGCAATTTGATTTGGGTATCTATATAAATGCTGTAATTAGCATTCTTAGGAATAGGCTTTGTCTAGGTAAGCCCCATTATTTATGGTTAAACTTGGGTGATACTCAATGAGGAAAACAGTTGTGATGCTTCCAAAGGTCATAAGCTCCTGTTATCAAAATTGATAAAGACAGCACCAGTGACATCAATCTATTAAGGGCACAGGACATTCTTTTCACAGGTTCACTTCCTTCCAACTTGTCTCTGGAGGTAATATCACTTCGAACCTACTATGTGGCACTGATTCTCAGCAGGTAAATCCTTTCTTTCTCATAATGAGGAACAATTTAAGAGAAATTAAGTCCCCCATTAGGAAACTCGGGGGATTTCCAATTTAGAAAAAGTATATCCTTTGAAAGATTGGCTTCACTTTGTCCTTCTATAGCAAGAATCTCATCAAAAATATTGTCTACCTTTGCAGCAGAGATTGAGGGCTTCATGCAAGATGACACTCTCTCTCTCTCTCTCTCTCTCTCTCTCTCTCTCTCTCTCTCTCTCTCTCCTCCTCCTCCTCCTCCTCCTCCTCCTCCTCCTCCTCCTCCTCCTTCTCTCTCTGTCTCTCTTTTTCTCTCTCTCTCCCTCCCCCCTCCCCTTCATACATATCTACTGTAATAGATTTTAGAAAGAATAAAATCCTCCATCCAAGCAAGACAAAATTAACTTTCTCTGTACTAAGTCAAGATGACCAAAGAGAAATCAATCAAAAAACAAATCTTTACTGAATTTCTGCTGCATGCAAGGTCTTAGATTATGTTGGGAGTGGGAAGGACCTCTCTCCCCACTCTACCCCTACTGAAGAATGTTTTGAACATGAAAAAAGATACATGCCAGAGTTGCTATAAAGTATTGATGGTTTATCTGGCAAACAGTGATAGAATGTGGAAAATTAAATAACCACCAAAGATTTACCAAGCAGCTCAAGACCTAAACACTAAAGATATCACATGAGCCACTGTCAAATGAATAACACCAGTAATCTTTTGTTCTAATCAGTCAATGGGGGAAGAGAACACTTTAGGTAGAAGTGTTAAGGAAGGTTTTACAAAAGAAGCAGGATTTGAACCAGGCCTTGAAGCATAAGTATGATTTGCCCAGGTAGAGAAGAGGGAGACAGCATCCCAAGTAGGTAGGACAAAGTGAGAAAAAGTGGGGGGGAGGGGGGGAAGAATCGATTTTGAGACAAAAAGTAAATCAGTATGAATCAAATCATTTAAAATTAAAAGGAACGGGTAGCCTGCATATGATGAACTTAAAGATAAGACTGAAAAGAAGCAAAGAGGTCAGTTTACAGGCAGTTTACAATCCAGAAAAAAAAAATAATGAACTCTTCAGGGAGGGTGGTAATAATGAGAATAAACAGAAAAGGATAGATTATGCAAGAGGAATTTTTAGGAATCAACATAATATAGAAAGAATTCAATAGAATGCAAGTTTCTTGAGAGCAGAGACTTTTTCATTTTTAGTCACCATATTCCCAGAATCTAGCACAGTACCTCACACAGTAGGCATTTAATATATTTTTGTTGATTCACTGTAGCAACAAGAGCTCTGAGGTACATCTTGAGGAAATGATGATTATGTTATTCACAAAAAATAAAGAAATCAGGAGCTGGTTTGGGAATAGCTAATGAATTAAAATTTAGACAACACAGAATTTCAGAGTTGAGGGAGATCTCAAAAGTCAATCTGTCTAAATCAAACCTGAACAGGAATCCCACTATAATTTCCCCAATAAGTGGTCCTACAGCTTTCATTTGATGACCTTTAATGAAGGGTAAGCCACTATTACCCTATACAGCTCATTCTAATTTTTGATAGCTTTAATTATTAGAATGATTTTCCTCCCACTGAACTTAAATTAACCTCGCAAGTTAAAACCCACTGCTTCTAGTTCTTCCCTCTAGAGCCAAGCAGGACAAGTAAATTTTTCTTCCACAAGACAATTCTTCAAATATATGAAGATATATCTATCATGTCTTCCTTAAGCCTTTTCTTTTCCTAGCTAGTCACTCCATTTTTTTCAACTAATTTTCATCTACATATTCTTTCACTATTCTAATGATCCTTCTCTGAAGGCACACCAACTTATCAACATCCTTCCTGAAATATGATATACAGAATTGAACACAATATTTCCAAGTATTATCTAATAAGAATAGTACTTTATAAACTTATATATATGTATATATATATATATATATATATATAAAGTATTACTAGCTTATTTATTGATAATGAGTTTGCAGTCCACTAAACCATCCTCACCCATAAGTGCCTAATCTTTTTCATAGACTCTACTACCTAGGTAGGTCTGCTCCATCTATCCCTGTACATTTGATTGTTGGAACCCAAATGTAAGATTTCATACTTATCCCAAATAAATGTCATCTTGGACTCAACTCATTGTTCTATCTAGCCTGTCAAGATCAATTTAGATCTTGGTTCTGTCACTGAACACTTTAGCTATTCCTCCTTCCATTTTGGGGTCTTTTGCAAATTCGATAAACATATATGCTTCATGATACTGATAAAAATATTGAAGCTTAAATTCAAGGTCAGATTCTTAGATAATTCCAATGGAGATTTTCATCTAAGGTAACATTAATATCTCTTTGGTTTAAGATATGTTGACATTGTGGTCTCAGCAAGACATTCAAATGACGATGTCAAGCAAACACTTGGAAGTAAGGGAGAAGAGAGAGAGCTATTTGAGAATAGTCACAAAGAAGGAATTCTTAGAGCTATGGAAATAACTGAGATGGTCATGATATAATGCAACAATCAATCAATAAACAAACGCTTACTGAACCTGTACCATGAGCTAGGTATTGTGCCTGATGAGCTACAAAGTAAAAACTGAGGTAGTTCCTACACTCAAGAAGCTTCTCTCTTTTGAAAAGATATTGCTATTTTATGTCACAATTTAAAAAAAAAAAGGTTTTATTTCTGAAGTACAGAAGTAGAATTGGCCTTAAAGAACTGAGTTTAAGTACTCTTGACACATCCTGGCTATGTCAAGTCACTTAACTACTCTGCACTGCAGAGATTATAAATTGCAGAGATGGTGCCCATCTGCTTAGGGAGTAACAGTTTCTTTAACAGCAAGATGAAGATCATAGGTAAAGTTCCTATCACTATCCCATTTTTGAAGTAAAGTTTAATTATTGTCTTTAAAAGCTAAGTTTAATTATATTTTCATCATTGTTCAGCTGTTCAATCATATCCAGCTCTAAGTGACCCATGGAATTTATCCAAGGGTTTTCTTGATAAAGATACTGGAGTGGTTTGCCATTTCCTTTTCCAGTGTGTTCCTATTTTACAGATGAAGAACTGAGGCAAATAGGGTTAAGGACTTGCTCAGGGTCACATAGCTAATAAGTATCTGCAGCCACATTTGAACTCAGATCTTCCTGGTGCTCCATTGCCTGTACCATTTTAGTTTCTTTATTTGAAGGATTGAAAATGTCCTTTACAACTAAGAATTAAACAAATGTTCACCTTTAAAAAATATCAGTTATGTCCAATAAAATACTAAAAAGGCAGAGATTCAATACCCACCAATATTTATCATCATTTTAACTGATAAAATTGGGCTCAAAGTCCCAATGAAGTTAAAGATACACATACAAGTAGATAAGTAAAAGTAGAGTCAGAAGAGCATAACTTGATATAGTTTTTAGATAAATTAGACACAGAGGATCACTGGATTTGGAGTTGAACGGGGACTCAATGACCTAATTCAACCCCCTCATTTGAAAGATGAAAAAATTGAGGACCAATTAACAAGCAACTCTATATAACATCTATACAAAATAATTTGTGGGGAAAAACTCAAAGAGGGGAAGGGATTTGATATATCCAGGTAAATGCATTCCCTAATATTTTTTCTACTATATTACACTGTTTCTTTGTAATAATAACCTCCTTGAGTTCCATACGTTGAGACTAAAATACTTGCAATGACAAACGATATTTAATTAGCAATAACTTTGCTTACCTTAAATATTTTGACAAGCTTTTAGAGGATAGTCTGAAAAGACTAGGTCCCTTGAGAGGAGAAAAAGAAAGTTCTCCACAAAAGTGTAATGCTTCTCTTGACAAATTTCCCTACTGTGAGATGATATCTAAAATAATTCCAGTTATTCATCTTAGAAACTGACCACAAAACCACCCTGGAATCAATCATCTTTTCAAAAGTAGCCTATAATGAAAAGCCTAGAAAGACTTACATGAATTGATGCCGAGTGAAGTGAACAGAACCAGAAAAATATTGTACACAGTAACAGCAAGATTATGTGATAATATAATAACTAAATTTCTCAACAATACAGTGATCCAAGACAATTTCAATAGACTTGTGAAGGAAAATATCATCCACATCCAAAGAAAGAACTATGGAGACGGAATATAAAAGAAATATTTTCACTTCCCCCCCCCCCTTTCTTGTGGTTTTTTCCTTTTTGTTCTGATTTTTCTTTCATAACATGACTATTAATGGTAATATATTTTAAATGATTGAATATGGTTAACCTATATCAGATTACTGCTTTGGGAAGGAGAGAGGGAAAAAATTGGAACCCAAAATCTTACAAAAATGAATGTTGAAACTATCTTTACATGTAATTGGAAAAAAATAAAATACTATTAAGAAAAAATAAATAGTCTGTAACTTCCCTTCTATGAACTTCACAGTGTACTGTGAAAATCTTCCAGTGAATAAGAAAACCACTACAGCCCTATATAACAAAAGAAGTAGGAAATTTCAAAGAGATGAAAGGTGAGAACTTCCTGATTTTAAAATTAAATTTAAGTCTAAAAAGCAAATTCCATTTATTGTTGAAAATAAATGTAGATAGCACAAATACTAGAAAATAACCTTCCTACAGTCATGAATGAAGCCTACTCTACAATATTCATATCCATCCATTTTCCACCTTTCTTTTCCCTTTGCTTTATTCTTTCTTCTCTCACACATCAGTCCCTCACACTCAGCATGGCAGCTTAGATTTTCCATGATCACTTACTTTCTCTACTTCTTTTCCTCAGAATTTTTAGACTTTTATTCATGGAACTATTAAATGACAAACACCTTGAGGGTAATATAGCAACTGAGCTTTCAATTTTTTACCATAATCTAGAGATTTAACACCTGCTCATGACTGACTGATTCCCTGGCACAAATATACTCTTTATAATGGGAATTCTTAACTTTTGTATTATGGATCCCCTTTCTCCTTTTAAAAGGCTTAGGAGAGTTGAAAATCTTCCATCTGGAATGATAAAGATTGGGAGAGAACAAGTTTGGCTTGTACCCTTTTGAGAGAAACCTTGCAGGCTCCCCTCCATCTCCTCCCTCCCTCCCCCCGGCCCTCCATAACACAGCTTTTGGTCCTTCCACCTGAGACAACGTGCATTTGGCCCAATTGTGGCGTTCTTCATGTCTCACGGGCCGAGACCACCCACATCACCACAGCAGCCTTCACAGCTTTTGCTCCTTGGTGGCCATGGAACGTTAGGCCATATGGAACAGGAGCAAAGAAAGACTGGCAGTAACATGGTATGGGCATGGGAATGAATGTAATCCAAAGGCAAGAAAAGCACATTTAAAGCAAATGAAGTAATGAATGTAAAAAAAGGCTTTGCACTACATAAACGTTAGTTGTAAATGTTGTTATTTCTGACCTTGGGGTCATTAAATAACCCTTTGCTTTTAACCCTCCAAAGCCATTCTCAATGTGAATATTTTCCTTGACTCATAATTGTTTTAGCTACCCTCTTCTGAGCCTTTTCCAACCCTTTTAAGTAGGGAACAGCACAGAACTGTGGGTAGCACAAGAGTTTGGCCCCTAGCCTTTCTGTTCCCTGAAAAGAGACCACAAGCTCAGCCAAACCCTCACACAGCCCAGAGCTCAGAGAAGCTGCACAAAGGATGTGGTCAAAGGAAGGCTGCAAAGTAGACCACCAGTGCTCAAGAAGCGAGCCAGAGAATGGAGGAGTTACCACAGGGACCACTTTTAAAAAAACATTATTAATATGTATCAAAGCACAGGTAGAAAATTCTCCATTAGCCATTGAGATAAAAAGTAAAGATATGTGTACATGCAAGTAAAGGGAGATAGAAAAAGGCAGCTAAGGGGCTCAGTAGAGTAACTGATCCTGGAGTCAAGAAGAGCTAATTTCAAATCCCACCTCAGACATTAGCTATGTGACTCTAGACTAGTCACTGAATCTGTTTCTCTTAATCAACAGGAGAAGGAAATGGCAAACCACTCCACTATCATTGCCAGGAAAACCCCACGGGTAATGTGACATGGTGTCACAAAGAGACAAAGAGACAAACATGACTGACTGAACGAGAAAGATATAGATAATAATAAAATACATAAAATACAGTTAAAATATAGAGCAGCATTTGCAAAATTCTAGGAAATAATTCCACAGAGATCATTTTCCAAAAAACTAGTGGTAACCAGCTGCTATTGCTACACAGTGTCTGTCTGCTTGTCCTATGGGATCTAAATCGCTATTCTCCCATTCCACCTAGATTTATTCCTTGGAATTAGTGCAACAGAAAGACCACTGTACATAAGGCTTGTGTTCAAGTCTAGGCTCTCTCAATTACTGTGTTTTCTTAAGTAAATTATACTCTCAGTATTTCAGTTTATTCCTTGAGAGGATTTGGTGTCTTAACATTCCTTCAGAAATCTGAAATTTTTTTGTTTTTTACAAAGACATTTAACTGTACTGAGATCACTGAGAAACATGAATTAGCATTCCAGGGAGTCTGGAGAATTTCCAGTATTTGGAAGGGGCAAAAGTTGACCTACAAGAGTGGGCTGTTTTGGTCCAAGCAGGCTTAAGAATTTCAAGGTAAGAAGAGAATAGCTAACACAAGAAATAAGTCGAAATATCAAAATACAAGGGAACTGGGCTAAGAAAAAGAGTTCTACTTTTCACAGAAAAAGTAAGGGCTTTTCTTAAGAGACTGCAAAGACTGATAAGAGCTTGAGTCAGAAGTCTGTAGATAGGAAGATCCAAAAGTGATCACATGAGGCCTGGAAGTCAGTCAACTGGGCAGCTAGAACAGATATGTAGAGATAAGCCTGAAACCTGGTTATGCCTGAGGCAAAGCATTACACACAAGAAAAATGTCCTCCAGGCTATAGAGTTCTTGTCCTAGTAACATCTCCCACATAGCAAGAATGACCTCTGGCTCTGTTGGCCAATCAATCTCTACATCACCCAGGGCAATGCAAAGAATCCTCCAGGGACTCAGCCTGCTTCTCTTGACTAGTCTAATCACTAGTCTGGGCAATAAGGGATTGCTTTAAGAACAGCATGCGGTACTCTTCTTGAGAAGCTTTCCTCTAGACTAGTTTAAAAAAAAAAGAAGCCCCACCCCCCCCTCCCCACACAAACATAGCATCTTTGCTCAGTTAGTATAATGAGTTGGAAAGAGACTAAGGATTGAAGAAGGACTGAAAAAAGTCTGCATTTAGCATTTAAGAGATCTTTGGTAATTCATCCCTTTCATCAACTGTTCCATGTTCCTGTCTGGCAGAAGGATTCACCTGTGGACAGTCTCTCACAAACAGGAATGTGTATTTATATCTCCTCTCCCTCAGTTATTTACTTTTTTCCTTCAAGCTGATTAAGTTAAACTTCTTTTATTTTGATGGCCACTCCACCAAGGGCCTCCTCAACCAAATCATTTCCACCCTCAATGAGTTCTTGCCCTTATCATTAGTTACTCTCCATTCTCAGTTTCCAGATTAAGAATCTTCTTTTTGCAGCCCCAAGTCATGGCTGTGTCTGTGTCTCATATTTAGGTTCACTGGGAAATATTCTATCAGAGTAGGCCAGACAAGCTCTATTATTCAAGCAGTCTTGTAAGAACCCTCTTCTCATTACCCTTGATCAATGCCTATTCCCCTTCTCTCTCTGTTCCCCATGATATGATGTTCAGATCAATTGCTCCCTACCCAAAAGCATCAAAGCCCTTAAGGCTGAACTTACCCCCTTTCATCTGAAATGCTCTTTTTCCCATGTGACAACACCATTATAATCTAGCTAGCTTCCCCTTGGACCAGCATATAAACTTTGTTTACTCTATTCTATATATCCCTCCCTGTCATGACTACTTTTAACTATAGGTGCTAGCCAAGGTTCTGTTCTAAAGTCTCCTTTTCTCCTTCTATATAACCTTATCAGGTCTCTTATCGCTATACAAGTGACTCATATCTATACACCCAGCCCCTGACTCTCCCCAAAGCTATGGTGAAGTATCTCTAACTAGCCATGTGACATTTTAATCTGCATGTCCCAGAAATATCTCAAACTCAGTATGTCTAAAACCAAATCTTTCCCCAAACCCCTTCCTTCTTCCAAACTTCCCTGTTTCTGCTAAAGGCACACACTCATCCTTCCAGTCTCTCAGTTTCAGAATTTTAACATTATCCTGGAATCCTATCCCTCCCTCACTCTATAGAGTCAATCAGCTGCCAGACCTTACCATTTCTACTTTCCAACATCTCAATTTGATCTCTTTCCACTCACACAGATACAAGCCATTCAGATCCTTATTACCTCTCCCCAAGATCACTGTGACAGTGACCTAATTAGGTTCTTTGAATTGAGTCTCCTATCCATCCTACACACTGATGCTATGTGATACAGTAGATACCCAGGGTCAGTTCAATTCCAGCTTTGAACATTTATAAGCTATGTGACTTGGGAAAAGCACTCAAAACTTTTGTCTGCCTCAGGTTTTTCAGCTGTAAAATGGGGATTAAAAACAGCACCTACTTTGCAGGGTTACTGTGAGGATAAAATAAAATATTTATAAAGGGTATAGCCCAGTGCTTGGATATAAGTGTTATATAAATTTCATTCTCCCCCCCCAAAAGTAATTTTCCTTAAGTTCAGATCTAAACATGGGACTCCCCTACTCAACCAACTACAAAGACCTTCAGTGGGATGTCACTCTAGCATAGGCAGGTTAAGAAGCGCTTCCAGGATAAATTTATCTATTTTTACAAGAGTAGGAATAAGTCCTATACAACTTGGCCCCACCCAATCTTCCCAGCCTCTATTCCTGCACTCTTCAATCCAGTTAAAATGTCCTATAAGACCTTGGTCATGATGCTATAGATGAATTTCCTCTCCTATAAAATGAGGAGGGTGCACTGCAGGACTTTTAAGATCTCTTTTAGTTTTAAATTCGATGACTGAGGCAATAAAGTTAAAGGGGCAGTTCTGGACTCTAGAACACTGGGCCTGGGGTCAGGAAAAGCTGGGTTTAATTGCTGCTTTGGACAGATTCTTTATGACTTTAGGCACATTATTTAATCTCTGTCTCACTTTCCTCATTAGTAAAATTAGAATGTTGACCTTGATGACCTTCAAGTTTCCTTCCAGCTCTAAGTCTATGATCTATCTTATGAGTCCAAGGGGGATTTGCAGACAGAGGCAAGAAAGTAGTGTTAGAAACAATGGCAGTGCTACCTTTCAAAGACATTCACTACCCCTTATCCTTACTGTGGGGAAGTTGACTCCCTCTTTCAAGAGCATAAGTCTGTTTTATAAACCATTAGACTATTCTGAAATAGTCTTTCCTTCATAGGGGAAAAGTCAAGGACTGTAGAGTAAAAATAGCTTTATGTTTACATGTAAATCTTCATCTGTTTGTCCATAAAGCCAGAAGGCCTCCAGGACCTTCTGGACCACCAATGTTATACCTCCTATTGTCTGCCCAAGGAGGACCAGAACTACATAAAATCTCCTAGGATCTGATCACAGGCATGCACAGCTCTTCCCCAGAAAAATGAAAGGTCATTGAGATGACCTACCAGAACAAGGGAGAAAGGGTATATTCATGGGCCAAGTTTCCTATACTGTCATACTGGGATCTAATCCAGGCAAATGAAGTCAAATGGGAATATTAAGATTCCTGAGGATCCTTAGATCCAATCAGATGAGAAAATGATTCAAAGATGAGGAAGAAACATGAAGAGCTGGCTCATCTCACTTCTTTTTAAGTCTCACAATCCATTAACTTCTTTAATTTTGGAGAGGCTATATTCCAGTGAATTCTACCAAATTTCCCACTTGCTGTTGCCAAGTTTTTCTTATTGTTTTGCTGCAGAGAGATGAGAAAAAAAGAATCAAGCTATCTACAGCTGAAACCACCCTAGTCAGTGAGTGCCACAGGAAAATCCACATTGTTACTAGGCAGGAAGGCTCACACTATACAGTTCCAGGCTGAAGGGCCTTTTCCCATAATATAGAATAAGCGGAGGTTTCCCAGCCTTGGCAGCTGACATAGCTTGCCTGCCTTCTTAAAGAGGGCTTTCTTTTTGTGGAAGCCCTGACAAATCTGGCACCGAAGGAGTATATGGGCACAGGATGCTTCCTAAACTAGCTGCCCAGCCCCAAATGCCTTTGTTAGACAGGGGAAAGCAAAGAGAGATAAGGAAAAGGATAATATTTTTACTTGCCATAGAATTAACCAAGGAAGAAAAACCTATATCAGATCAAAAAATAATTTGAATTACATAGTGAATAACTTCTAAGCAAAATAAGAATGTGATTTTCTTCTACAAAAAGAAATAACATTTATATAGAATTTTAAGAATTTCAAAAACAAGACATCTCCCTCATCATAAGCATGAATCAAGTCTTGTAACAACCAAACTGTAGTAGAGAAGCTATAGGAGGAAGCAGAGTCAATCCAAAAAAGTTATTAGAAACCTACTGAGTTCAAGGCATTATTCTAGGCCCCAGTAATAAAAAGTCAAAAAATAAAATGGCATCTTCCCTCGAGAAATTTATGTCCTACTAGAGAGACAACATGCACACAAGTTACTAAATACAAAGTATATAAAAAGGACAAAATTTAATTTAATTTATGTAATTTAAGGACAGAATGCTAATAAATGGTGGGGTGGTAGTGGTGCTCTTGTAGAAACTGTCATCTGATTTGTATTTTGAACTACACTATGGATTCTATTAAACCAATGGTTCTCAAACTTTTTGGTCTCAAGAACATTTGCACATTTTTAAAAAATCACTGAATATGCCAAAGAGCTTTTATTTATGTAGGCTATACCTATCAATATTCTCTGAATTGGGAATTAAAACTGATAAATTCATAAAACATTAATTCATTTAATATAAGAAAAAGTTACATGTTAACATCAATAACATTTTTATTAAAGAAATAATTACATCTTTTCATAGTGGCACTGTTTCACTTTTTTTTTTTTTTTTTTTTTTTTTTGCAAATCTCTTTAAGGCTTGATTTAATGGAAGACAGCTGGATTCTCAGATCTGTTTCTGCATTTAATCTATTGCAAAATGCTATTTTGGTTGAAGTACATGAAGAAAATCCAGCCTCACATAGAAATGCTGTCAGAAAAGTGAGTATTTAATAGGCGAATAACATCTTCATACTACTATGAAAATAGTTTTCATCTCTCGGATCTCCTTAAAATGGCTGAGGAACCCCCAGAGGTCCAGTGGACATAATTTGAGAATCACTGTTGAACAAGGATGAAAAAAAGAAATACATTCCAGATATGGGGGATCATTTGTGCAAAAGCACAGAATAAGAGATGGGACTGTGGTGAGCGAACAGCTAGCTTAGAATAGAGGGTACATACAGCAGAATAATATGAAATAACTCTGGAAATGTAAGTGAAAGCCAGTGGAAGGCTTCAAATTATATATTTAAGGATTTTTTAAAAAATTTGTTTATCCTAGAGGCATTAAAGATTTTTGAGGCATAGATCTGTGTTTTGGGGATACCATTTTAGGCAAATCATTTGTAAGAAAACAAGCATCCTTACTGTGGCCATAGATGTTAAGTGACATTTACAGGACATTCAAAAACCAAAGAAACCCTAAATGATGACCAATAGGTTTGTATAGAGATTCTGTACTTCCCCAATCTGGCCATTTTTAGCAGATGGTGACAGTCATCTACAAACTGTGTTTGGCCAAGGGGGTTTGGACATGGCAGAGCTGAGGAAGCAGCAGAATCTACAGAGAACAGAATGTACACTTGTCTAATGAACTCTTTACTAACCTGAAATGTAGAAACAGGCTCCAAGAACAATTGCAAGGGTTCACATGAAAGCTTACTGCTGTTGCAAGGAAATCAGGGGACAGATATAGTTGTGTGGGTTATATAGCCTGTTGGAACAAGGCTGGTGGCAGAGGGAAGAAGATTCTAGCCCTTAAAAAAAAAACCTCTTGAATAAAAGATAGTTGAAAGACAACGCGATATGATACAGCAAGAATTTATCAAGGCCTTACTATGTGCAAGGCAATATATTAGGCACCAGCATTTAAAGCCCTTTACAATCTGGCTCCAACCTAAATTTCCAACATTTTCCATCATTCTCCACGAACTCCACTGTTCTAATAAAACTTCCCCACCAGCCATTTACCAGTACATGACATTCCATCTCTGGCCTCCCTAGTTTTGCAGAGACTATTCCCAAAGCTGAAATGATCTCTTCCCCCCTTTCAGTTGTCCCTGGAATTTCTAGCATCTTTTAAGGTTCCACTCTAGTGCAATCTTCTACATGAGGCCTTTTCCAAAGCCCCAAACTGGAAGTAGGCACTCCCCATATGGGAAATTATTGTGTACGGACTTTTTAGACATTCTGTATTTACTTATCTCTAAAATGTTGTTCCCCCCAGTAGAATGTAAGCTCCTTGAAGGAAGGAACTGTTTTCATATTGATTTTTGTATCCTCATTGCCTAAACATTAACAAATGTGTGTTGAACTGAACTGAATTGGCATCTGAGAACCCTTTTAGCTCTAGAAACAATGATTTTATTATAAGATAAGGGATTTTCATTCTACTACTGGGATACAAGATACAAACCTTTTAAGTATAAACATGAAAATGGGAAGAAGAAGAGAGCAAAAAGAAAAATAAAAGCTTCCCATAGGAAATGGCATATGATGTAAGACTTATAGGCAGAGATAGAATAATTTTAGAAAAAAGAGGTAAAGAGGGAATATATTATAGTCATAAGCAAGGGGATAGAAATGGGAGATAGATAGCTAGGAATGTCGGGGTAGGTTAAGGTTTCATCATACCTCTTTTTTATGGAGTAGGTTCTAAAATGAACACCACAATTTCTAGGACCCCTTCAGGGTGGAGCAGAGGTTAAGGTTATAATACAAGGGACCCTGAAGAAGGGACCCTGAAGAAAGCCCATGGCAGGGGTCCAAAGACAGGGCTAGCCTCAGATACAGTCTATTTTCATTCCATTCCTAGGTGCCTGGATACTGCTCTCCTTCCCCTTTAAATGAAGAACTTCTATATGGCTCCATGGCCCACACCAGTTACTACAGCCCTCCCAGTACCACACAGCCCAAGGCAGTATTAATTTTAGAGTGTTATCACAGAACAAGATTTTCACATCCAAGACTACATTTCTACCATACCCCTGAATGTGACAGGGCATCATAATTTGTCTGACAAACGCTACAAGACCATGCTACACAATCACTTTGTTCTATTAGAACGTGACACACCGTTCTATGACAGACTATAGCCAGTCTAAGACAAACAGTCAGAAATTAGGAGGCAAACATTCTGAGAAAGCACTCCCCTCCTTCCCTCAGCTGGCCCCCCGGCGAATGCTCTCCCCACCATGGGGACTCGAGCATCTACCCGGCCCTCGGTTATGCCTCCAGCTTGACTGGAAACCCCTTTCCAACAGAGGTCTGGCTCTCCCGGACTGATTTACATAACCACACACAGCATTCTGGATTCCACGATGAGTAGAGAGGCAGCAGCAGCAGCAGGAGGAAGAGAAGGAGGGTGTGGGGAGAGAGGAATTAGATTGGTTAGCTAGAGAGCGAGGTGAGCAGCTAACTAGCTAAGCCAAGAGGCCGAGGTGAGAGAGGCAGAGGAACAGAGGGATGGGGAGGGGGAGCAATCACCTACCTGGGCTGTGCAGGAGGAAAAAACCGTCTGTCTTCCCAGGAAGCCTGAGCCTAGACAGCGTGCAGGGGAAGGCTCCCCCTCACTCGCCACCCAGGGACACGGGCCAAGGGTGGGAATGAAGTAGTGATTTCCTCAAAAGGCGCAGCCGCTTACCCCCATGGCTGAGACTGGGGGCCCTGCTGCATCCCGGGCTGCTGGGCAGCTCCGCGCTCCCTAGAGCTCTGAGGGCTGTTTTGCTTCCTACTCACTGCTGGTTCGTCAGCTCAGCAGGGGGAGCCTGACGTGGAATTGGTCGTGAAGGGAGGCTGCAGAACTGAGCCCCTGCCAGAAAGGCAAGTTTCACTCCTCACAGCATATCTGTGGTCCCATACCGACCTGTCAGGAGGACCAGAAGCCTTCCCTTCCCCCTAAACCTGTCATTCCCTAAGCGATATGGGTGGCTAAGGGTGGGGGCGTGGGGGCAGGTATCGTGGGAGGAGATGAGCAACATTGTTGTTATTATTAATGAGGATGATATTAACAATAAAAAATAAGTCTACATCAAAATCCTCCTGTAATAACCTGTGGCACCAGAAAAGACTCCACATTCTGCAATCTATGCCAGCAAAACAAGAGCACTGGAAGATCCCACCAAGCTGGAAAGGATTCAAGTGCAAACCTGGAGTTGGGTTATTTGTCAGTCATCTGAAGATTAATTAAGAGGCTCATCCATGGAGGATACTTTTCGGGCAGGAAGTGGGGGGGATAGGAGGGATGGCAAAAACTCATGAAAATTAGTTACTGAGAGCTGGAGCAGTTGTGATCTGTGTCCGGGTAGAAAAAACTGCGGGGCTGAAGAAATAATGGAGCTTTTTAAACAATGAAGAACATCGATCCTAACTCACAGGATAAACTGTTGCAGAATTTACAAAATGCTAGATGAGGAAGGGTTCCAGACATTGCTCCACAGTGCTCCCGTGCCATCACCCTTTGGGGTTGAGGAAGCTATAAGATAGGGACATGGATACAGAAGTAAAGATTTCCTGAAGCACTGAGATGGAAGTTAGACATTTTAGGAATCCCTTTTTTTTTCTTCCTGACAGAGCAGAGACCCTTCAATAGCCACCCCTCCTCCCACTTTAAACCTACCCTCTGAGGGCTATTTATGGTTCTTATTCACCAATTGTTCTGCGCATCCATAGCTAACTAAGAAATATCTACAGTGTCCCTTTGTCTAAGAATCTAAACACAGGTGAAGACAATAGATTCCAGAATTAGAATGGGAAAAAAGGGATTCTGGTTATCATGTAGTTCAATTTCCAGCCCAAGAACATGTAAGAGATAAAACTAGGATTTAAATCCAGTTTCTCTGACTTCAAGTCTAGGATTCATTCTCCAACATTACATTGCCTTTTGGATTCCCTCATTTACAAAGAAGGAACTTTGTTCAAAATCAGTCATACAGTGAGGTAGTGATAGAGCCAACCTTGTTTTGACTCCCAGACTGGGACTCTGCTCCATTCCACCAGACTGGTTCTTGGAATAATGATCTAGAGGTTTAGGAAGCACAGGGTTAGGTCTGAAAGTTTTCATAGCAGGAAACACAGTCCTCTATTTTCTTGAAGAAAAACTGAGGATATTCATCCTCCTACTTAAAGGAAACCATTTATCCCCATCCAACCCTTTTTTCCAGATAGTTATCTACTGCACCAATATCGCAGAATTCTAGTGTTCCTCTTATTGTTATGACTGAGTCAGGAATCATCTTAACAACTTTCCTCTCACTCTGGGGGAAAAGAACAAGCAGACAGAAAAGACAACTCTCCAGTTACATGATCTAGACCCAAGCCACCCTCCCCCATCAAAGGGAAGCTAAGGGAGGAGGAAAAATGCCAGTTCATGTTTGTTTACTGTATGCACATACCTGCAGTAAGACTGTGCCCCCAGGAATTGTGAGCTGTAAACAGTACTTAGGGGCATTCTCCCAGGACAGCAGCTGAACATCTTCAATAGCACTGTAGGAAACAGAGTTTTCCATGTACCCAGTGGGCTGTAAGGAAACAGAAAACATACATATTAGTCTCAAAAATGGAGACAATTGGACCTCAATCCTGAGGGTCCAATAGCAACACCTATCTTTGTAATAAGTCAAGTAAGAAAAATCCAAGTCCCCACAAAAACCACAGCTCTAATCTGGTCTACTGGCAAAACTGCCTTGTGCCTCAGAGAGCTCAATGCACAATGATCACACTCCCCTCATGCTACTGGAGGAGAAAGAAGGATGACAAAGTCAAGACCACTCTCAGGCCTTTGTTCCATTATCACAGAGAGAAGTCAGTTGGGACCCAGTCTCTAGTGCAACTGTGACTGAACACAGGACCTGGCACACCACTAAAAAGTTGGAGAAAAAATACAAGATACTGTCCTTCGCCCTAGGAGCTAATTGCCCTAGGACAAAGTCAGGATCAGAGCAAAGAGTCCCCTAAGATGTGGCTTTATCACTTTGACTTTGTCTACACAAACTACCACACAACACTATCCCCAATACTTTCCTATAGGCCAGTTATTGCATATGTCAGGTTTCACATGGAAGCTATCTGATCATGACCCTTCATAGGTGGATGGGCAGCTTCAGAACTTCAGCATGCCCAAATTTAAGTTACTGAATTTTGTACTTTTATCAGACTTTCTAGTGTCTCTAGCAAGAGCTTATTCATACCTTGAACTCTGGGTCATCTCCCACCTACTTCACTTTCTCAATGAGCTCAGCTCCTGGCTCAACCTCCTTTTCAACCCTAAGTTCCATCCTTTTATTAAAAGACTTCAACATGCATATAGATGTTTCTTTAAATATCTTTAAGATTAAGTTCCTCAATCTAATCAGTTCTCATGGCACACTCCCCTGCTCAACCTCAGCTACACACAGGTCTTACCCTTGATTTTGTACCCCACCCATTCCATTTCCATGTTTAAGAACTCTATCCCATTACTTAGAAGAATCTTTTATCATTCCATCTCTCCCTATACCATACTACTCAAATCTCTTCCTCATACTCATCATGATCTTCAGTTCCTTCACCTCTCAGTATTTTTCTAGGCCATCAAAACAATGCTCTAGCTACATTCTTAGACTTCCCCAATCACAATAAATTTTTATATACTTCTTTTGAATACCTTAAAATATGGTGAAAGACTTTGTTACTTTCCTCTCTAAATTCCAAGAATGCTGTGTCTTCAGCATTCTACTCATCTATCATATATAACTGCTCTTATCTAAGTGTACCAATTTTTTTTAATCCATCATCTTATGGAATGGCTTCAAGCATCCTCCTTGTCCTGGTCACATTTCTCTGGATATGTTCCAATTCATCAATATCTGCCTTAAAAATAGTAATCAGAATTGAAGACAGTACTGGAGATATGACTTAATCAGGGAAGACAATATTGAAACTATTATTCCTCAAGCTATTATTTTATATTTTCCTCCCTTTTTAAACCAAATTTCAAGAAAAAATACTGTCTACATTCATTGCCTCGATTTCCTCTTCTTTTATATCTCAACCCTTTGCAATATGGCTTCCAACCACAACACTCAACTAAAACTGCTCTATCCAAAACTAGCAACAAATCTATAGCCACATGGGGGAAAAAATGCTCATAAACACTAATAGAGAAATACAAATTTAAAAAGCTCTAAGATTACACCTCCCACTCATCCAATCACAAAAGTTGCCAAAAAGAAAAATGACATACATTGAAGGGGCTGCAGAAAAAGACACACTCATACACTACTGGTGGAGCTGTGAAGTGATCCAGACATTCTGAAAAACAATTTGGAATTCTGTCCAAAAAGATATGAAACTGTGGCTAACAGCCTTTGACCCAGCAATACTACTTCTAGGTCAATACTCTAAAAAGATAACATAAAGAAGAAAAGAATCCATATATACAAAAATATTTAAAATAACTTTTATTGTTGTTGTTGTGATAAACTAAAAGGGTACCCATCAATTAGGGAATGGCTGAACAAATTAAGGTATATAAATGCAATAGAGTAATACTGTACTATAAGAATATGAAGAACAGGGTTATTTTATCAAAACCCAAGAAGTCATGTATGAGCTTATAAGGTGTGAAGTAAATAGAACCAGGAGAACAATTTATACAATCACAACATTGTTAACACAAATCATCTTCAAAAACTTAAGAATTCTGATTAATGACCAACTACAATTCAAGAGGAACAATAATGAAGCATTCTATTCATCTTCTGAAAGAGAGGTGATGAGTTCAGGATGCATAATGAAATATATAAACATTTTTTAATATATGCAATGAGGGAATTTGTTTACCTTGAACATGCATATTTTTGTTAAAATGGTTTTATTTTTTCCAATGGGAGTAGAGTAGGAGGGAGAGAAGAGATTTTCATTAAAAATTAAACAAAAACAAAATAAAGTTTGTAGTGATCTCTTAATTGCCAAAAATGAAAGCCTTTTCTCAGTCTTGATCTTTCTTAACTTCTATGCATCATTTGATACTGCTGACTAATGTGCCTTCACAGATATTTCTGATCTTCACATTTCGGTGATATAGTAAATAAAGCAGTGGGCCTGGAGTCCTAGAGTTAAGAAGACAAGTTCATATTTGATCACAGATACTAACTGTGTGACCCTGATAGTCACTTCACCCATTAGTCTCAGTTTTCTCAACTATAAAATGGAAGTGATAATAATATATCTCTCCTAAGCATGTTGTAAGGATCAAACAAGATAATATTCGTAAAGTACTAAACAAAGAGCCTAGTACTGGTGCTTAATAAATGTTTACTTGCTTGCTTGTTTCTTTCCTTACTTGGTTTTCAAAACACTATTCTCTCCTATCCACTTGACTTTGCAGTCTCTTTTGCTGGTGAACTAATACCAGGATCTCTAAGTATTTATTATGTTCTTCAACACTCTGTCCAGGATCCTCTTTTTTTTTCCTGCATTTTTTATCTTGTTGATTTCTTCAGCACTCATAGATCTAATTATTTTATTTATGCAAATGGCTCATAAACTTACATACACACACACACACACACACCTATTTTCTCCCTCAGGAGTCAGTCCTGCTATGTCAATTGCATATTGGACATTTTAAACTGAATAGAATATCTAGTTGGAAATATCTCAAACTTATCCCTCTTCCAAAATCCCCCTTTTGTATGAAAAGGTATTATCACTTCTCCATTCTTTCAAGTTTAAAATATGAGATTTATTCTTTTTTGGTAATAATTGTAACATGGAAAAATGTTGCATTGTTGCTGTACCTGAAAAATGTTCCAAACTCTAAACCCACAAATCATGAAAATTCTTATGGAATTTTGTATTAAATATACATGTTGGGTTAAAGAAATTTTATAGTGATGATGGAGTACCATGAAATTAATACTTGCAATCCAGATTGCTGTATCTTATACTTTTCTGTATATTTCAAAACAGGTGTGTACCATTTGTATTGAGCACACCACAGAATGAGAATTATCCAAAGTCTGTTGATTTTAATAGTGTTTTGATTTGTAAACAAAATTATAATAACTTCTTGGACATTTCTGGAAAATAATTGTATGAAAACATATATCTACTTCTAGATATACTGTGTATATCTAGTTTCGATCACAAAATAAAATAATCAGTTTTATTCTTAACACTTCACTCTCCCTCATCCCATATATTCAAACAGTTGCTAAATCTTGCCACTTCTACCTCTTTAGTCTCTCAAATTTAATTAGTTCCTTCTACTAAGAAAACCACTACCTTAATCCAGTCCCTCAACAATTTTTGCCTAGTCTAATACAAAGGTCTTCCAGGCCCAAGTTTCTCTAGACTCCAATCTACCTTGCACACAGTTGCTAAAGTGATTTTTCTTAAGCACTGATCTGATTATGTCACTCCTCAATTTAATAAATTTCAGTAGCTCCCCATTACTTCCTCTGTTAAGCATTTAAAACTTCATAATCTGACAACTTTCTTTTTTGTGGAGGGCAGGGAGCAGGTAAGAGGGAGGTGGCTTCCTACACTTTACAGTTTGGCCAAAATGAATGTCTGTTTCTCACACATAGCATTCATTTTTTCTATCTCCACACCTTTCCACTGACCATATCTCAAAATTTCTCTCTTGCAGACCACAGCTAAGCTACACACCTTTTCCTATGCTCCCTTGCTGAACTACTTTGTTTTTATTCTGTAATACTTATGTATGTTCATGTTGCTTCATGTTCATGAAGCTCCTTAGTAGGTACATCTTATTCTTTTTATTTGTATCCCTTGTATCATAAACAAAGTAGGCTTTTAAAAAATGATTGCTGATTATCTGGCCAGTATTTATAATTTGATTTTAATTCAATAAATTTTCTAATATTTTTCCTATACTAATCTTGGATTGTGATTTCCTTCTAACCATTTCTGTCCAATCTTTCCCAGCTTAAAAAGAGCATTCTCCTTTGTACAGAAAATAGAGCACACTATCACAAAGTCGAAAGAGATAGTGAGCAAAAGGAAAGAGCCAGGGCAGGGACTTGGGTCCTTTGCATGATACTTTAAGAGCTGTGTCTCATTCCCCATTTTGATTCTCAGTAAAAAGTGGTTTTATAAACTTAGCCCAGGATGTGGTAGGATATGTGTATGTATGTGTGCTGGGGGATGGAAGACTCAATGGTCACAGCAATTCCTTATATGGATAAAGTAGCCAAGTGGATAGATAGCAGGGCCAGGAAAAGCTGAGTACATTTTTGGTGGCAATGGAGTAGAGTAAGGCCAGTGACAAGCAATGAAACCAAGACTGGGTGTCTTGAAGATGAGACATAAAACAGAGATTTCAACATTTAATAAAGTTATATTTAATGAAATTTCAGTAAATAATTGTTTTAATGAATTTAATAAATATTCACTAAGTCCCTCCTGATAGATGAGTGAAGAGGAATGAAAATTGAGGTACTTTTAGAGCATTTGAAGAAGAATTTGGCTAAGGGTCATAAGGCAAGACAGGAAGTAGCAGCTCCCCAAGTAAAAATCAATAGAACTCCTGGGGCTCCTGAAAGCAATAGATTTCATTGTAGACACTGTTCTAGGTTGAAGGAGGAAAAAAGAAGGCTTGTTACTTTTGGAGAGATTGAGGGCCCAAATCACACTGTGGGCTAAATGCCATCTTCAGCTCATCGTTGTTAAGGTTTGCGAGAATAACTTGAACTACTTTTTATAAAACTTAATTTAAGACTAAAGCTGAATCCCAAGGGAAGAAAATGAAGGGGGATGCTCCTCTGACCCGCTATCAATCAGTCAGCACTATTTCTCTACCTTTCCACCTCCTGCCCCTGCCTGCTTTTAGTTGGTGGTACCTCCTTCTCTCCTTCCATAAAGTCTCTATCTCTCTTTCTCTTCCCCATCCTCAGACTGACTGACCAGCAGTACCAGGAAGCTATGACTTCCTGAGACAGCCCTAGTTCTCCTCCCTTCTGAGGCAGCGTTGATATGAAGCCCAGGGACCTGAGAAAATGAACCTTAGCTTGGCTCCTACACCATTTAAGAAATAAGGGACCTCAGAGCTCATTTAGTTCAATCCCCTCCATTTTTAACTTTATTTTATGTTTTCCCCTCTAGAAACTCTATGCTTCAGTTAAACTTCACTGTTGTCCCCTATACATTTCTACTTCTATGCCTGAGCTCACACGGTTCCCTATGCCTGAAATGCCTCCTCTTTTTCTCTTCCCCATAGTTATTCCTAAAACTTTTAACACTCAACTCAAATGTCAGCCAACTCTGATTCCCCTTGTTGGTAACAATCTTGTTTTTGAAATATAACATAGTACTTTTGTTTATATCTCTCTGATACACTTATCTTGTAAAATTAAATATTAAAGCTATCACTGTTTCTATCTTATCCTCCTACTAGACTTAAAAGTTCTTGAAAGCAGGGGTCATAGCATAATGCTATATGAACACAGCCAATTCTCAATAAAGGTTGCTGGATTGTTAAAGATAGCTGAAAATGTTCACTTCCTCTTTTTCATAAAATACTCCTTCTTCAAGAAGAGGGATTATTTCATTCTTTGTATCTGTATCCTCAACGCCTGGCATGATGCTTGGAACATGGCAGGCACTTAATAAACAAATGCTTATTGCATGATCCCTCATCCTATCTACCTTGCAACATAATTCCAATAGCCCCTGATAATGGAATCTTCCAATACCCAGGGTCCTTATGGCTCTTTTATCTTTATATCCCAGCCCTGGGCACATGGCCTACACATTAGATATACCTAATGAAAGATTCTTATGTTGTGTGCTAAACTGAATTATCCTATACCCAAGAACCAGCACCATCAAACCAGAAATCAAAGTAAAAACAGAAATACCACAGACACCAAACAGCAGCATAATTACTCTTTCTAGGCAAAAAAAAAAACCGTGTAGAAAGGTAATACTCTGATCTCAGAGACGGGAGAAGAGCAGAAAAAGAAAGAAAAAGCCTTGAGGTACAAAAATTATGGAGAGAACAGAGTTCCAAGAAATCCAGATGCATTCACAGCACAATCTATGACTCAGAAAAACTTTAGAAATCCCTAAATGGCGCTGAGCCCCAAAGAACAAAAGATCCTTGGTCCACTACCTACTATTCTCACTGAGCATTGTCATTTACATATTCCCAAAAGAATGAGCTCTTCTTCCTCACAGAACTAGCAGTGCCAAATCACAGGATCATATTATACCAGCTTAAGAGTCAGCAAAAACCATCGAGCCCACTCCCATTATTACAGATGGAAAAACTGAGGCCGAGAGGACTGACTTATCCAAGAAGAATTGGTGACAAAGTCACAGCTAGTTCAGAGGCTTTCCAACTCTCACACCATCCCCTGGACAAGGGGGGAGGACAGTTCTTGGGCTAAGGCCAGGAAGGCTCCCAAAGACACAGCCTAAATCCCCAGAGCACAAAGACCAAGTTTTGAGGCCCTCATCTTTCCTCTCCAGCCTCTCTGGTGAGCAGACTTCATCAAGCCAAACTCTGCCCACTTGTTTCCATGGGAAACTTCCTAAAAGAAGCATTTATCATGACGTCAGCAGTTCATAGGAGGGGCTGAGTTTTCTTACACAAATCATCATGTACTCATTTCCAAGAGAGACAGGAAGGAAGAAGGTAAAGAGGCAGACCCTCAACGCTCAAGGGAGGAAGCTTTTTCCAGAATAAAAGCAACCAAGACTCACTCTGATTCTGGAGGTCTGAGCATACAGCTTGTGGAGAGGGGAAAATATACGGAGAACACACTCTCTCACACATACACACACACTCTCTCTCTCTCTCTCTCTCTCTCTCTCTCTCTCTCTCTTACACACACACACACACACACACACACACACACACACACACACACACACGAGTATTCCCCAGCCAAGTCATCAAGAAGAAATACTAAGAGTTGCAGTCTACTGTGATTGTTCGCCTGTTAAGTGTCTGGATTTAATCTCCTCTCAATCCTAGGAAGTTCACCAAGAAGAGAGAGTTCCCAGGAGGGGACGAGGCCCTGCCTGACTCAGCCTGCCTAAGAGGTGGCTGACAAAGGAAAACTAGCTAAAAATCTTCTCAGACATCAAGCTGGCAGGAAGGGACTGCGCTGGCAAAGAAGGGGGGCCGGGGAGGAGTGAGGGGACTGGCATTATTAAGTGCTACTAGGCCCAGACTTTGCTAAGTGCTTTACCAATTTGACTTCGCTGGGCCTGGGAGCAGGTACCATTGTTACTGTCCCACTGTAGGGGGGAGGGGGGTTAGGGGTTACATGAGGTGCCCGAGCTCAATCAGACTGGGTTTGAATTCAAGTGCTTTGGACTCAAGGCCCAGCATTTGGTCCAGTCCCCAACAGGTAAGGAAGCTTCTTGTGGCTGCTGTTACAGTGGTTGTCACTATCAGGCTGAAGGAGCGGAACTATTTCCAGCTGAGAAGGAAGCCGGGGCTAAGGTACAAAATGATCTGGTGAGTGAGGAGCTGAGCCAGGTCAAAGGTGAAGCACACTAGGAGCGGTCAGGGCGAAACAGCCCAGGGCTCTGGCCCTGCTCGGCCTCCCCAGCTGCCCAACACTCTTCCCCAGAACAAGGTGGGTTACTTGCTCTTGATTCCTGGCACCCAAGGAGAAGCGTTTCCAAAAGACCTGTTGGAACATGTCATCTCTCCTCCCCCACCCCCAGACTATCATGGGCAGCGCTGGACAGCAGGAGGTACAAACGCCTGATAAGAACGCTCTGCACATGTAACCTTTCCTCGTTATCTCAATGTCTGTTGACCAATTTGATTAACCAACTGTCTCAGAATCATTTTTATCTTCTGTTTACCAGCAGTGTTTTTTCTGTACCTCATGTAGCATGCACGCAACACCCCGACTAAGCCTATGACGCGGGTGGGTAACGCTTCTGCCCTGTCCCAGCCCCCCTCCCCCATCCCGAGCACGCCCCCAGGCCCAGGGGATACTTGTTGGAAATCCCTGGCTCCAAAAGTATCATTATCTGGAGCATGGAGCACATGCCCATGTGCCCCACAGGCATCAGGAACCAAGATAGGCTCTCACTGTCTGAAATAAGCAGAAGCCAGCAAAGCTGACCAACACCAATGTCCATTTTGTATTACACCTCATGTTTTCCTGCTCATCTGACACTTACCCACTAGGCATCTCTGAAACACCCACCAAATTCTCTCTTCCCTGAAAACCCAGCAGGGAAAAAATCACTTTATGTCTGGGCATTTTGGAAAAGGAGGCCCAACTTCCTTTATGGCCTCTCTGACCTAATCCCGCTTACAACGAATGTGATGTGCTGGCTCTATCCATTACTGAACCCATTTCTAAGGTGCTCTGCAGAGTGCTGCAAGCCAATAGCCTCTTCCACATCATGATAGATCTAAAACTAGGGATTATAGGAGGAAAGAAAGCATATCCATGTTGCTTCTCCAGCCATAGACTAATTGAATAATCTATTCATTTCCCCAGTCTCCCCCCTCCCCATTCCTACATACATCCTAACTATTCTCTCTTTGTTCCCTCTTCTTTCTACCAAAGCTAAGACTACAGGGCCTCGATCTTGCTCAATAATCAGCAAAAGGGAAAAAGAGTGTTCTGTGCTGTAGAACTAGAATTCCTAAGACAGGTGTCAGCTAGGTCACAACATGGGGGAAAGAAGTGAAGGAAAAGGAAGGATCCATGAAAGTGGATAGTTTTTAAAAATATTTTTGTAAATGTAAAACTTTTAAATAACAAAATCCTGCTGACATCTACCTCTAAGTATTGATTTTATGAAAAGTTGCACTTGTGCCAGTGATGACTATCATATATTCCATTCAGTTCCACACAAGGTCTTCTAAAGGAAAGAAGAGAAAGGAACCAGCATTTATTAAGCACCAGGCAATGTGCTAAGCCTTTAATAAATATTACCTCTTTTGAGCTTCATAACTCTTATTATCCCCATTTTGTAGCTGAGGAAAGTGGACAGACAGGTTAAGTGACTTGACCAGGGTCACACAACTTAGTAAGTTGTAAGAGTGAGAGCACACAGTTGTTATCAAGAACAGATTCTTGTTAGCATTAAGTCTTGGGGGGGAGGGGGAGAGAAGAGGAATTCTACGACACAGAGTACATTCTGGAAATGGGAGGATGACCAGCACAAAGCCACAAAGAAGGAAATTATGAGAGTGATGTGCCATGTGTAAGGAAGAAAGAGAACAATCTGGTTGGATGACTGAATGTGGAAGAAGGTATAAGGAGGCTGTTGTTATGTATATGTAACAGGGGATTTTTTTTCCCTTGCTTTTTCTCATTGAGAAAGATAGGAATAAGAGAAGATAGAGCTTCATTTGAAAAGAAAAATTAAACATATGTAATAAGGTTGTAAAAATAAAAGTAAAAAAAAATTAACAGGAGTTTCAAACTGTTTTAGTTTGATATGGTAACCAAAGTGAATGTTAATATTTATTTTATAATTTTTTAATAATTTGTGTAATATATAACCATTAAGCTGAAAAATATTCCATGCCATCTATGCCTCCTTCTCCTGGTGTGCTCCAACTTTGCCCTCCTGTTGTTTGACATGGAAGTCCTCAGGGAACAGGATCATGCTATCAGAAATACACTCCAAGCTTTTCCACAAACAAAATTTCTAGAAAAATCCTACACACATGCACAAAAAAAGCAAATAAGAAAGAAAATTACTAGCATATAGTAAGTAGTTGACAAATATTTATTAATCATCTTTTAAAACAAATTCATCTTTCAGTGCATCATCTGATATACAGAGAACCATGAGTTCTCAAAGACTACATCAACCTAAATACAAGCTCCAACAAGTCCTACAATGTTGGAAAAGCTTTGATTACCATGGAACTATGGACTGTCATTTGAGGTTCAGCCTAGCCAAATGGGAAGAGACTCTTCAGCAAAAGATACGCCACCAAGGGATAAATTATTTGGCCACAGCAACTCAGGAAACCACGTAGAAGGGTTGGGATCTGCGTCAATAGAACGTGGCCACAACTGATGAAATCACAGGATATTTGAAATAAAATGACTGTATGGGGTTTAGAAATCCAGTCTATTTTGGAACCAATGCTTTTTTCATATGGGCCCAAGCAGAAAGTCTTATCCGTCTTCCCTACGATATTCCTTTATAAAAATCACCATCATGTACTTCCCTATTGTGCCCTTCTCTAGAATCACCTTCCTTAGTTCTCTTAGCTCACCCTCTTATGGCTTGATACCCAATCCTCCTAATCTCTATGAATACTCTATGGACCTTCATTAATGTTCAACCTAAAATATGGCACTAAATACTGAACAGATATAATCTAATTGGGGCAGAGAACATCAGGATTATCACCTTCCTTGTTCTGTCACTTTCTTCATGTGGTTGCTAAGTTAAAGGTTGGTTTATACTGAACCCACACAATTCACTAGGACCCTCCCCACTCACCTCAATCTTTTGGAGTACTGAAAGAAGAAGATAATACCAAAAATACCATGTAAAAACCACTTAGGCTTCGCTGGAATGCATTTAGACCAAGGCTCACAAATCTCGTCCCTCCTGCCCAACCTCAAACTCTTCAGGCTCATTTTCCAGGGGAAGCAGTCGGGTTTCTGGGTATAAGATCATGGACTTCTCCTCCTCAGGCCTGCTGCCAGCTTCTCCGAGTCTCCACCCAGATTTCTCTTAGGTCATGGGCAGAAGTGCCTGGGTTGATTTATCATATCCACCACCCTAGTTATTTACTGGCTGTACTCCACAAAGAGGACCCATAGGCCACTTTCTTAGACTCATTAATCATTATCCCAGCCATGGCAGCTCCACCCCTTTTATGGTAATAACAGAGCATAAAGTTGAGATTTTCAGGACTGTGTCCTTCCAATTGTCATATACATATAACCAATCATGATGGGTATATGAAGATGCTAAAAAAAACAAAACAAAACCAAAATCCAACATCCCAATATCCATGACCCAGGGAGGCTAACTAGCATGGTACAAAACACAACAGAGTAGGGGCCACGAGTCCTGAATTCCTATTAAATCCAATTGCAACCATCTGGGTAACTCTGGACAATTGACTACCTCTCTGAACTTCAGTTTTATTATCTATAAGATAAAGATAATGAAATTTGCACTTTCTTTTCCATAGGAAACTGGCAGAATGAACAGACCCAAAGAGTAGTCATTAATGGAATAGAATCAATAAATGTCTCTAGAAAGATGCCGCAAAGTTTTATTCTTGGCCTTATTCTATTCAACATTCTTAATCAATGATTTAGATGAAGGTATAATGAGCATACTTATTAATTTTGCAGAGGAAACAAAGCTATGGGGATAGATAACATTGGACATGAGTGGATTTTAAAAGGATCACATACAAGATGGGAGAGATGTACTGGATATCAGTTCATGTGATAAGAACCCAGTTGGTGATGAAGGAATGGGGTTAGACAGGTAAAACAATTTATATGAAAGCAAAAATATTGATTTGAGATTAGGTGGCATTAACAAAAGCATAGTGTCCAGACCTAGGGAAATTATCATCCTATTATACTCCGTCCTGATTAGGATCCAAGATTCTAAACACCCAAATCAGTAATGTATTCAATCCCAGGTACCATATTTTAGAAGAAATGATAAGCTGTAAAACTCCTCAAGTGAATATTCATGATAATGAAAGGACTGATAATCATAACCTGTAACTGTAGCCCATGATCACACATGAATCCATCCATCTTATCAGTCCAACCCATAGGTATGATGTTCAATGTGGTATCTGTATCATTTCCCTTCTTTCTTTGGACTGGCTCACTCACTCAAATTTGACCTGAAGTCTTCTCTCAATCCTCACTATCTGCAGCCTCTGACATTGTAGATCACTCTCTTCTCCCTAGGTTTTCTTGAAACTACTCTCTCCTGGTTCTCTTCCTACTTTTTTGGTCCCTCCTTCACAATCTCCTTTGTTGGATTTTCATCCTGGTCATACCTGCTAACCATGGGAGGTACTGTCCATCTCCCAAGGCTTTGTATTGTAACCTCTTCTCTTCTTTTACTACATTATTTCACTTCATCTCATCAGCTCCCATAGTTTTAATTATCATTTTTATGTAGATTACTGTCCAGTCTATTTGTCCAACTCTAACCTCTTGCCTGACCACGGGTCTCACATCTTCAATTACTTTTCGGACATCTTAAACTTAACAAATCCAAAATTGAACTCCTCTTTATCTTTTTTCCCCTGACGACCTTCCCTTTTAAAGTCAAGGACACCACCATCCTTCCATGTCCCCAGCTCACCCCCTTAGGGTCCTCCTTTCTTTCTCCTCTCTCACTTCCCATGTTCAATCAGTTAACGAGTCTTGTCCTTTGTACTCTCACAAAATCTCTTGTATATGTCCCCTTCTCTTCTCCACTCCTGCTCCACCCTTGTGCAAACCTCATCACCTCACACTGTAATGGCAGGATGGCTCAGCTCTTTGTATCAAATCTCTGCCTACTCTGCCCATAGAGCCAGCAGATGGCATAGAAGATAGACCCATGGAACTGCAGTCAGGAAATTCAATTCCAGGCTCATAGTGGGTAAGCTACCTAATTTTTGCCTCAGTTTCCTCAAGTGTAAAATGGGGATAATAAGAGCACATACCTCCTCCCAGAGTTAAATAAGATAATATTTGTTTAACGGGGGGGGGGGGGGTTAATTTGTCAAAGTGCCTATAACATAGTAGGTATTATGTAAATGTTTATTCCCTCCCCATTCTAGCCCATTTGCTGCCAATCTGATGGTCCTAAAAGGTAGGTCTGATCATATCACCTCCATATTAAAAAAAAAGCTCCAATTGTTCCCTATAACCTCCAGGATGTAATATTAAATTATCTGTTTGGCTTTTAAAGTCCTTTCCATTCTTCTTATAACTTACTTCCCTTGACATACTCTGCATTCCATTGAGACTGGCATCCTTATGGCTCCTTACAGAAGACATTTGTCTCTGACCTTTGAGTGTTTTCCCTGGCTTTCTCCCATGCCTGGAATTCCCTCTCTCCTTATTTCAGCTTTCTTTAAATCATAGATAAAAATGCCATTTTCCACAAGAACCCTTCTCTGATTCTCCTTAATGTATTCTTCTGCTGATTATCTCCAGTTTAAATTATATAAATGTCTTGTTTGTATGTAGCTGTTTCAGGTTATCTCATCCACTACACTGTGAGTTCCTTGAGAACAGAGACTATTTTTTAACTTTCTTTTGTTCCCCAGACTAACACTGTGCTGGGCACATAGTAGAAGTTTAATAAATGCTAACTGACTGACTGGAAATAATAATCATAAAAGCTCACAGTTGCATAGCACTTGATGACTATAAAGAGCTACTCATTATGAAGTGTTCTCCCTACAACACAGACTGTGCAGTTTAGGGAAAAGAGAACATTAGATCTGAAATTAGGGCCCTGAATTTACATCTTGGCTCTGTTACTAGCTCTGTAAATCTGGGTAAGTCTCTTGCTTTCTCTTCCCTCACCTAGAAAATGGAGGATAGAATACATATCTCAGCAGTATTTATCAAACTATTTTTGCTTGTGGCACTATATCATTCTTTGTCTGAAGAAAGCTTGGTATACTATGGGAGAAAAGAGAGACTCACACATTCACATTCGTTTGCAAGTATTGGATATAATCTGAGAGGGTGGGAACCAATACTCTAATTCCTCCTCCATCTCTTATGAATAAGTAAGTACATGGTTACATCAAGGCTCCAAAAGAGATGCTGTGATTTTTCACAGAGAACCAGATTATTAAAAGTCCCCTTAAGATGAAGCGAATCCAAAAGTCTAGTATACCAAAAAAAAAATATGGAAACATCCCTCAACAGAAAATTGTCAAAGTAAGTCATCAAGCACTGTATTAAAACATTTGGGATACAAGGCAGAAACAGGGCCCCTCCCTTAAGAAGCTCACAGTGTAATGGGAGAGACAAGAGAAAAACAACTGTGTACAAACAAGCAATATACAAAATAAATTGGATATAAACACAGAGAGAAGGTATTACTACATTGAAATATTAAAAGAAATAACTATCTTGGGGCACCTAGATGGTACAGTGGATTGGAGTACCAGTCCTAGAGTTAGGAGGATAAGTTCAAATTCAGCCTCAGACACTTAATACTTCCTAGATATGTGATCTTGGGCAAGAAGAAGGGAGGAAGGAAGGAAGGGAGGGAGGAAGGGAGGGAAGAAAAGAAGTAAGGAGGGAGGGAGGGAACTAAATAACTTGAAATGGGTGTAAGAGTCTCTACATTCTGTGCCATATAACAAGCTTAGCCAGCTTCAACTTGAAATAATGTGTTAGAAGTATTAACAGCTACCCCCTATACATAAACATTAGTCTAGCCTCTGGGGATTTTATTGGAAAATCTTCATCCTGTTCCTGTCTCTCTATCCCAAAACAGTTACATTGCCTTCTATTGGTAAATGGCTGACAAATAATGTTGGTTTCTGTATAATTGATGCTGAGCAGGAGAGTAGACAGAAAGGAATGTTGGATTTGGAATTAAAGAACCCAGGTTCAAATCTTGGTTCTATTATTACTGGACACTGATCTGTATGACCTTGGGTCAATCATTTGTCTTGCCTCAATTTCCTCATCTGTAAAATTAAGGGACTGCACTAGATATCCCAAAAGCCCCTTTCAGCTTCAAATCTATGATTCTATTATAATCATGGTAATTAGCTTATTAAGACTATTTCTAGTCCTCTTGGTTAACCCAAATAGTAAAATGCCAAATAAAAATTAGAACAAAGTAATTCACATTTCTATAGTTTAAAATGTAAAAAGTGCTTTCCTTATTTAAAAAAAAAACACTAGGAAATACGTAGAGATAATTATACCCATAGTTTATAATATGAAACCAAAGCTAAAAGAGATTAAAAGGTTTACAACCAATCCCATAACTAATAAGCATCAGACTTTGAACACTGGTTTCTTAGACTTTAAAGCAAAGCATGTTCCCCCAAAACCAACTACCTGTCTCTGCCTCCTTCCAGTTCACTATTTTCCCTGCGTTATTTGGACAAAAGTGAAAAAGGAGAACAGGAAGGCAGTTTTGGTACCCTGGAACTGTGTTTGTCAGGAACCTGATTTAAAATGTTGTGTTTTGATATGGGCTCCAAAGCAGCATTAACAACCAGGAATCAATATTGAGGCTTTACAGGGACCTCCTCCTGGCTCCTCTGCCTCCTGTCTAATGAATCAAAAGGCTATAATCAATCAATAAACATTGCTAATAGCTTTCTCCTGCTCTTAACAGTTTTACACGAACTAGATAGACAGAGCATTAGTGATCAAAACTTGTATAATGGTTCCTGAATCCTGCTACACACAACCTTAGTATTTGTTAAAGAAAAGGCCAGTGGACATGTAAAGAAATAATAAGGATAATGGATGATATTTCTATTACAATAATAACAGAATATAGCTGCCACACAGAATGCTTTTAAGATCTGTCAAATCCACATTTCATTTATTCCTCACAATTCTATGGAGTAGATAATGTAAGCACTAGTACTTACATCTTACTTACATCTTCCAGATAAGGAGAAGGAAGGCCTGGGGTCTAGGGGAAAGAATGCTGGATTTGGAATTAAAAAAAAACCTAGATTCAAATCCTAGCTCTGCCAATGTACCATCTGCAAACAAATCACTTCCTTTTCTGATGCTATTTCCGTCTCTGTAACTGAAGAATCCTTAAAAGATTTTACTTCAGCTTTAAATTCTACGACTACTCCTCCTTGTCACAAGTCTATTAAGTAGCCCCCAGAGTCTCTGACTTCCAACTTTAATGCTATTTCTACTACATATTCATGAAGTTAATCAGCTATAGTTTGTAGGGAAACATTCTCTACTTTAATGATGGTATAGACAATACTGTGTCCACAACCACCAGCACCACCTTCATCATGGCAACATTTATATCGTGCCTACTATGTAGCAGGCACTGTGCTAAGCAATGTTGTAAAGTTTACAAATGGTGTCTCATTTTATTCTCACAACAACCCTGGGAATAAGTGCTATGATTCTTCCCATTTTAGAGATAACCGAAGCAATCAAAGGTTTGATGGATTGCCCAGAATCACACCCCTCACAAATGCACTAAGCCAGATTTGAATTCAATTCTTCCTGATTTCAGGCCCATCTCTTATAAACAGAATCATCTAGCTGCAACTTAAGCAATCCACACCTAGAAAAGCAATATGGATGAAGTGTCTGGGAGACCTGAGATATAACCTCCAAGAGGAGTTCTAAATAACTATTAGTAGCAAGAGGTATTTTCTTGGAAGTTTTTCCATATTATTTCATTAATCAAATGTAGGGAGAATAAAATAGGCAGAATCAGAGATGGCTCTAAGCTGAGTTGAGAGTTGTGGGACCTAGAAATAGGGAGAAGACTTAGAAGGACTGGCAGGATCATCTAAAATCACTACATTAAGAGAAAAACATCTAGATTTGAATCCTGCCTCTGTTACTTATCTTTGTGACCCAAGGCAAGTCATTCGATCTCTATGGGGGAATTTGTTTTTTTAATTAAAAAAAAAATGCAACCAACCTTGCCTTATATCCTACCTCCTCATACCTATGATCTCTGTATTGGTTCCCTATGTATTCTTAAATTATTCTGGAATGGGATTGTGTCTCTCCTCCCATCTCATCCCAATCTTCCTAGGAACTGAAGTCCTGTCATTCAATCCCAATTTCTAAAGGAAGGTCATTTCTACCTGCTCCCTCCATCCCTAAATACTCTCCAAGTACTTTATCCATCATCTAGATCTTCTATTTCTCCACAAGTAACTTGTCTTGCCATAGAAATGCTTTTACTGAGTTATGATTTTTTTATCATGCCTTCTTCCTTTTTATTGAGTCAATTTAAAAAAAACCCCACCCATTGGGATAGTGTTTCTACAACTTTTATAAAGTTAGAGTTAGAAAAAAATTTATATTATGCTCCCCAGTGTTCCTTTCACAAGAACCTATATGATAAATTTGTATTTCAGGAAATATTGTCTATGTGGATGAATTTCTCAACCTTCTGGCTGTCAAAAATGAAAGCAATGTAATCCAATGTTCTCCCTTTTGTGCCCCCTGCCTAAAAACTTAATTGCCAAATTCAGAGTCTGAGTGTAAAACAATATTGCCTAAATTTCAGAAAGTCACTTATTCAGTGCTATACCAATTAAACTACTAAAGGATTACTTTAAAGATATAGAAAAAACAATAACAAAATTCATCTGAAGGAATAAAAGGTAAAGAATCGCAAGGAAAATAATGGGGAAAAGTGAGCAGCAAAGGACTCAGTAGTACTAACTCAAACTAGACTATAAAGCAGCAATCATCAAAACGATCTGGCATTGATTTTAAAAGATATTGATCAGTGTGATGGAGTGTAATGGATACAAAAGATATAGAAGCAAACAAACCTGGTAACATACTTTTTGATAAACTGAAAGACTTCAGCTACTGGAGATAAGAAAATAAATAGTCAATATTCAGAAAACTAGAAAGAAAGAAACTGGATATAGACCAACATCAAACAAGATATACAAAGACAAGCTCCAAATGGATTTATCACTTAGAAATAAAAGAACACAATATAAACAAATTAGAGGAATAAGGAAAAATACATGATTTACATCTATGGATAAAGGAAGGATTAGCAATCAATCAAAGGCTAATAATAGAAAATTTAAAAGGGCAGTTTTGATTACATAAAATTGAAAGTTTTTGTTCAAATAAATACAATATACTTAAGTTAGAGGGAAACAGTTACCTGGGAAAAATCTTTACAGTAGTTTTTTACAGTGAAGTCTCATATCCAAGATATATAATGAACTGATTCAAATTTTTAAAACAAGGGCCATTCCACAATAGATACATGAAAAAAAATATTACAAATAGAAAACAGAGAATTGTAAATTAAAACAAATCCTGAAGTTCCACCCCATAATCATTAGACTGGCAAAGATGACAAGAAAGGAAAATGACAAATGTTGGAGAGGTTGTGAAAAAACAAGCATATGGAGAATGGAGAAATATATCAGTTCAGCTATTCTGGAAAGCAGTTTGCCCCAAAATTTACTAAACTGTGCACACCTAACAGGCCTAATTTCCAAAGAAATTAAAGAACAAAAAAATTCCTACATATAAAAATATTTGTTGTATGTCTTTTTTAATATAATAAATAACCAGAAACTAACAGAGTACTCATCAATTAGAGAACAGATCAGCAAATTTTGGCATATGTGCATGTGTGTGTGTGTGTGTACACACACATACTGTAATATATATATATATATATATATATATATATATATATATATATATATATATATATAACTGTCATTGTACCATAAGAAATGACAAAAGGGAGAAAAAGAACAGAAATTGGGAAGATTTGCATGACCTGAAGAGCAAAGTAAGCAGAACCAGGGGAATAACCAATGTGAAAAAAAAATAATTTGAAAGACGAATTCTAACATAATATCAATGATAACTTCCTGACACATTGCTAAAACACTGCTCTGCTATGATTACTACAGCAGCATCCAAAGGAAAGGTGGAACAATGATTCTGCTAATAACAATTTCTTTTTCTTTTTAACTGATTCCAAATGGAAAACTTCTTTTAAAAAAACAAACTAGAACCTCCTTTCCCATGAAAGGTCTTGTAAACTTGACAGGAAATAATTATTGGTAAGGCTGGATTTGACCTCAATTACACATTATATGTAATAAAGGAAAAGAAGAGGATGAGTATCTAGAAAGAATAAGTCTGGAGCAGAACAAGGGCAGCAGAGGTTCAGAAAGGGCCTGGGCTAGAAATGTCATTAGTGTAAGAAATTCCTAGATGTGGAAATTCATGCTCCAATACAAGGAGACTTCTCTGCCTCAGTCTCTGAGAACTGCCTGAAGTGTTAGGGGTTCATGACTGCCCAAGGTTTTCAGGACTTGGAGCCATGTCATTTTAGCTCCAAGGCTAGCTCTCCATCCAGGAGGGAAATTTAAGGGAGGAGGAGAAAGCAAAGTCCAGATGGGGAATTTGGAGGGGAAGTGGCCCATCAAGAAGGAGGCACAAGGAAATTTCCTGGAAAACTGGCTTCTATCTGTATCTGAGTTCTGTGCCCAAAGAAGGGAGTAGGAGTGTTCGGATCTAGGAGAACTTAGAGCTCTCACCAGCCTGGAAGCAAAAAGAAAATAGACTTACCAAGAGAAACTTCACCTCTGAACCACTTCTGTGTGCCTGTGACTGACACAGACAGACATTGGCCATGGCCAAGTGAGTGTCTTTGGGTAAAGAGGGCTCCTCAGTATGACCTGATTGGAGGTAACGTTGCCAAGGATTCAGGACCCAGGCTCAGGGAAGGGAAAAAAGACCTTAATGGGAGAAAATACTCAGGAAGCAGAGAGCTGTGAGTAGGGCACATAGAGTATATCTATCCTAGTGCAGCCGGTGAGTTAGACCAGCTCCTAATTAAGGACTGAACACATATAATGTCCCTTTCTTTCCAGGGCAGGTCTCTTAAAACACACACACACACACACACACACACACACACACTCTCACTCACTCACACTCTTCCTCTCTCTCCCTTTCTCCCCCTCCTTCCCTCTCTGTCTTTGTCTGTCTGTCTGTCTGTGTCTCTCTCTCCCCCTCCCTCTCTCTCTGTTTCTCTTTCCCCAGAGACTCTTAGGAAAGGGTCAGCCACAGGCTATAAGAGAAGAGTTAGGATTTAATCTGAGACGATTTCTCAAAAAATAGCAGGATGCAAGAACTGGCCCGACAGCTATGAGTGTCGGAGGTCAGAGAACAGAGCGCCCTTCCTTGCCGCCTTGTCTGGGGCATTGGGATAAGGGGCAGGAGGAGCGCTGGAACTTGCCTGTGTAGTAGCAGCCCTCTGGGGAGGAAGTCCAAGCAACAAGGAGGGAAATTCAAACAAACAAGGTATGGGACCTTCTCAGGAAAGTTGTCTGCCACAAATGTACTTAAGAAAATAATCTTTGAAACAAAAAGGCATGCACCCCACATACTGACAGAAACACATCTGTGTTAAATATACTGTAGCAGAGCCATCCCAGGAACAATTCCTTCCTGAGGTCCGCTTTAGTCCCATTGTGAAGGCAAAACACACATAAGTCAAAGCAACTTGATGTCTGCCGTGATTCTGGACTAGATTTCTTCTAAAAAGGAAGACCCTTAGTTTTCTTTATAGGTCAGAGAAAATCTGATTTCCAAAGTTAACAGCAGACTTTACTCTGGAAGTAGCTAGGTTGTACTGGTCGATCCAGCCTTAGACATTTGCTAACTATGTGATTCTGGGTAAATCACAAACTCTGCCTCAGTTTTCTTATTTATAAAATGGAGATAATAATAGCATCTACCTTTCAGAATTGTAGTGAAGATCAACTGACATATTTGTAAAAAAAAAAACAAAAAAAACTTGTAAATCTTAAATTGTTTTCATGTAATTGCTAGTTATTATTGTTATTATTATTCTCTTCCATGCAGCTCTTTCATCCTAATGGCTCCATGCATCAGACTCATAATGGATTTTCTCTCTATCCCTAACAGAAAATATTCCCCATCCAGGAATGGCTCCATAGGGATAAACTATGCAAGGACATATGAGAAAAATGAGTCCAGTGTATACAAACGGGGGCATCTCCCTGCCATGTGGATTTGTAATATAACATTTTTTAAGTTTACTTCTGCCAGCTAGGGAAACAGATGTGCTCAAAATCACAAAGGGGAAAATGACAATTATAGCATTCCTAACTTTGCTCTTCCCCTGAAAATATATAAAGAAGTAGGGTCTTCATCTCTTGGTTTTCCTACTTCATTGGGAAAAACCCTTTACTTCAGTTCTAATTCTTCTACCCAATCAGCATCCCCTGTCTTGTCACAGGTGAAGGCAAGAATGAAGAGTTTGGCTTCCCAGGTAAACAAGTGTACCTAGGACAGTCCAACCTTTCCACATTCAGGGTCCTATACAATTTTGCCTTATTTTTCATCAACAATGTCTCTGATCTAAAGAAATAAATAAATGAATCCTCTTTGAGACAAATGAATACAGGAAAGCTTGTTTCACATAGGATTTAGAGCTAGAAAGAACAAAGGGAAGAAGAGAAAAAGGAAGCAGAAAAAGGGGAAGGAAAAATCATTATTATTTCAAATGCACAGCAAGAAACAAAAGGGAAGCCTGAAGGAAACACAAACAGGACAACCTTGAAGTTTATATGTTGAATTTATTACATATTTTAATAGAAAAGTAAGCTGATCATAACAGAGATTTATAATACTATGTACAATAATCCTTTTCTATTCTATAGAACTCTATGCTCACAAGTACCTTACATACATTATTTCATTTGGTTCTCACAACAACCTTATGAGGTAATATAAATATCACTATTCCTATTTACTACTACATATTACCTATATGATCCTGGTCAAGATTAAAGAGGTTAAATAATTTAACTAATGTTATATAACTTGTAGGTGGCAAGACACAGAATTTAAACCCACGACTTTTGACTCAGTCCAGTACTACTTCTAGGAATTCTACTTCCACAGTGGAAATACCTCCAAAGACAAAGAGGTAGCTAAATGGGATGTAAGGGATACTGGTCTATCTGATTCATAAAATGTCAAAGCTGGAAAGGAATTTAGAACCTGAAATATCGGAATATAAAGGGAGCTCAGAACTTCTCAATCTCTCAAGATTCTCAGAATGAGAAAGAACCTTAAAGACGCCCTAAAACACATAAATTGTATGCTGGTAAATGGGGAAGAGGCTAGAGTGGGATGGGAGTGGGGGCTATGTACAGGACACACACACACACACACACACACACATATACATACACATACACACACACACATACACATATATTTAGTATTTTTCCCTAGTTACATTTAAAACAACTTTTTTACATTTGCTTTTAAAACTTTTGAATTCCAGATTCTTTCCCTTATCCCCACCCTAGCCTCCATTAGGAAACCACATGTGAAGTTATGCAAAACATTTCCATAAAAGTCATGCTATGAAAGAAAATATAGATCTCCCACTCCAAAAAATAAAAACAGCCCCCCCCAAAAAAAGCCCTTAAGAAAAACTGTTTTGTTTTGTTTTTTAATGGAGAGAATATGCTTCAATCTGTATTCAGCCAATTCCTTCTTTGGGTATGGATAGGATTTTTCATCATAAGTCCTTCAGAGTAGTTGTGCATAATTATAAGGCTGAGAATAGCAAAGTCATTTACAACTGGCCATCCAAGAACATTGCTACTACTTTGTATACAGTACATTTCACTTTGCTTGTACTCATGGAGGACTTTCCAGGTTTTTTCTGAAAGCACCCTGCTCATCGTTTCCCATAGAACAATAATATTCCATCATAATCACATACCACAATTTATTCACTAATCACAATTCAACCATTCCCCAACTGATGGACAACTCCTCAATTTCCAATTTTTGCCCTGAGAAGAGAGTTGCTATAAATATTTTTGTAGGTCCTTTTTCTATATACTTTTAAGTTGAATCTGAATTAATATTTTCTACATGATTTTCTTAAGTCTAGAGAACCAATAAAACAATAAATTAAGTCCTGATTTGTAGCATTTGCCAGTTTCTAAGGCATCAAAGTAAAAACTGAACAAATCACTGAAGAGCCAACAAATCCCTGACAACTCCTCAGAGAAGTCAAGTGTTTTGCTCTTAGTGACCATTTAATAGTCAGTCTTAGTCCAGTGCCTTTTCTTTACTACAACACAGATCCTCTCTAATCAAAACCAAAGTGGACCTCTGGCTGGGGAATGGAGGGCAATGGGGCCCATAGAAAATAAGATATAGATGTTTTTATCTGAATTATCTAGGGAGTAATTCAAGAAAAAGAGTTTAGGATCTGGGTGATTGATTACACTTTGGTGGTAAAGGAAAAAAAGCCTTTTTTTCTGGAAGAATATAAAACTATTAATTGTATTATATGCCTAACTGTGACTCCATGAGAATCCACAGTTCACTACTGCATATGAGGTATTTATCTTCCTCCTAGATGGACTTTTATACATCTAGGGACAAGCAGAAAAGCAATAGAGACAATAATGACCTTTTTAAAGACACCTTCCCCAAAGTGTATGGGTCATTCACTTCTCACAGAGGGAGGAAACAGGGACAAATATAATGGATTTTTTTTTTTTTGGGGCTGAGGCAACTGGAGTTAAGTGACTTGCCCAGGGTCACACAGCTAGGAAGTGTTAAGTGTCTGAGGTCAGATTTGAACTGAGGTCAGATTTGAACTGAGGTCCTCCTGACTTCAGGGCTGATGTTCTATCCACTGCACTATCTAGCTGCCCAGGATTTTTTTTTCCTTAAAGGCTCACATCAATAGTCACTTATTAAAAGACCAAACACCCTACTACTTAAACTGCACTATTTCTGATAGGTGTGAAAAGGCTAGAGGGAAACATGCTGAAGCTTTAACTGTAAGTAAGGCAGCAAGAATTTTTTGCTTTGAAGTGACAACAGCAATCAGAGGTTTTAATATCTGGTCTGGTCGCCAACAAAGAGAGCTATGTCAAACCAGATCGGTCCTCCAGAGCACAAATGTCTCCATCCAAGGCCCACCAACATCAATTACTTCATCAACAAGCATCTATTAAACTCCTACTATTTGAAAGACACTGTGTCAGCCATCCAGAATACAAAGATAAAAATTAAATTGTGCCAGGCAACAGAGTATTCCAGATAGAATGCTGGACCTGGTATCAAAAAGATTTAGATTCAAATCCTGCCCCTAGCACTAATTAACTAGGACCTGCTACTGATAACCAAAGCAATTTCCTGGAGAAAAACTATTCAGGGGCAAAAAGAATACCATATTTTACCCTTAAAAAACCTGTAGAGAAGAAAGAGAAAAATAGTAGGAGGAAGAGAATTTGTAATCAAGAATCTTAGAATGAAAAGACTCGGGGCTGAGTCCAAGTCCAAGTTCCAATATATATGAGTGACTGTGGGCAAATCCCTTAACCATTCTAGACCTCGGTTCCCTCATTTGTAAAATAGAGAATTAAAAAACCAAAAACAAACATTTTATACTATCTACCTCACAAAGCTGTTGTGAGAAAAGTGCTTTTGGAAAAAAAAAAAACATTCAAGCACATTAGAAATATGAGCTATCATCACTGTTGTTCCTATTCCACAAGAGAGAAAACTAAGGCTCAGAGAGACTGTCATACTGCAAGTTTCACCACATGTTATTGACAGCTTGGGATTTTTTGCTCTTAGCCTGTCTCTGGTTCCCAGAGGAGAGTACTCAGTCATTCTGGCATATTATTTGGATTGGAAACTGCATTACAGCTGGAGTTTGCTCGGAGAGAACTCACACTGAGCTCAACCTTGTCTTTCCAAAGAGAATTTGTCTTGTGGTTTCTTATGCTCCTTTCTTGAGCTCACATAACTCAAAAATGGTTTCATTTTCCAAACCAAATTTTACAGCCTGTTAGTCCCAGGATAGGACTTGAGTACTTAAAATATTTCCCTATCCTTCCTTTTATCCACAGAGAAAGAGTACTTCAGGATTTTATGGAGAAAATGAAACTCAAACACAAAGGTTTTCAGGAAGCCCCTGAATTCTCATATTTCAACGGTGACCACCTATATTGTTAAGTATTTTTATTCTTCTGGGGTACATCAGCTTTGGGAAGCCCCTCATTCAGTATGCACCAGGTACCTGGTAACTGATGCTAAGTGGAAGAGTTTGGGGAACAAAAGGTACTCAACATATGTCCCTTCCCTACCTTTTCAAATACACTACACAATGAAATACTGCTGGGTCCAAAAGCAGTTTAGGAAAAGCTGGGACTATAAACAGGGGCTCTCAAAAAGCTAATGAGTTTGGAGATATTAAGCCAGCCATGAAAATTATTTTTACAAGTATGTGAGTCAGTATGCAGAAAGCAATGACATGGACATGACTGGTGAAAGCCCCCATTCAGAATCACCAGAAACCAATGAGGGCACCTCTGAGACTCCTGACAGAACATACCCTCCCAGGTTTTAGCTCCCCTCACTCTCCTGTCTGTGGTCCCACTAACCACAGTGGGTTCTGTGGTTACATGTAATGGCTCCAGGTCTGTTTGTAGAGAGGGAGTCTTTGCCCCTTTTTCAAAGCATAAATATGTGTATCTGTGCTTGTCTGACCTGCATCCATGGAGCAAGAAACACAAACCTGGAATGTCAACTGTAAGCAACCATGCGCTCTGAAACCTTAGCACATAGGAAACAGGAGAGAGGAATATGAAGAGTCTGGGGGGGAGATGTGGCACTATTTTTTAGAACAAAGAATTTTTTGTCACCTAGTGATTTTGCTAAAACCCTCTGGAGAAACCCTAATTATATGTCCCATCTTGACGTAGAACTGACCCTTGAAGACTATTATAATAACATGCAAGCTGGAGAATAACTTTGAGTTTAGGTCCAAAACATATCTGAAGGTGTAATTCAGAAAAGGCTCATCACTAAAATGGCTCTAGAGAGATACAACTCTGGGAGATCAAGTTACAGAAAGGATGCAATCTATGTCGGTGAAAGGAGTTTGACACTACAGAATACAGATATTTGAAGTGCCAGTATGGCAACTCACAAAAACAAAATTGACCACATCTTAAGCAATTTGAAACAACTGGCTGCCAATGGGGAAATCTTTTCCAAGTCATTTGCTTCTACGAGATCATTGACTACTGTAGTCAAGAGTCAAAACTAACAGCAAACTAAAAGAAAAGATAAAAATGAAAAAATTATAACTCCAATCTGACCTATTTTCCAAATTGCAACATGAATAAAAGTCATCAATAGTGATTTTCCTAATCTCCCCCACAAAATTTTAACCAATGCCAAAATAAAAATGCCCAAAGATCCCAGAAATCATCTCAGCACGCACACACTTGAATCACTAAAGCCCTAGCAATCAAGGGCAAAGTGGTTTAAGACTAAAAATTCAACTTGTAAAAAGTAATGTAGAAAAATGGTGGAAGACTGAGTAGTAACTCTTCAAAAACTAGTAAAGAATGGTAGAAGGAAAAAAAGCTTTACAGAAAACTTGTTATGAGATCTATCAAAGCAAAATGATCCCATGAGTATTTATACTCTGAAAGGAAAACAATAGTCAAAAATGCAACTTCTCTGCCAGTACTACTATAATAATTTTTTTCATTAACAATGATAGTACAATGAAAGAAATCCACATAAGAAGTATACCAAATCATGTATACTTATTGTGTATCTAATTTATATTTTAATGTATTTAACATCTACTGGTCATCCTGTCATCTGGGGGAGGGGGTGGGGGGGTAAGAGGTGAAAAATTGGAACAAGAGGTTTGGCAATTGTTAATGCTGTAAAGTTACCCATGCATATATCCTGTAAATAAAAGGCTATTAAATAAAAAAAAGACAATAAAAAAAGAAGTATACCAAAAATTTTTATTATTTTAAAAGTTTTAAAAGATTAACCTCAAGATATCTGAAAGCAAGAAAGAATACCAAATGATTTTTTAAAAGTCTTGGAAAATATTCTCCCCCTTTCCAAAAAAAAAAAAAGATAATGAAGAGGATATCACTAACAAATCACTTCTGTTTTCTTATTTCTGTAAAATCTTTATGAAAATGATCTATACATTTAATCAATAATCTTAATGAAAATCTGAAAAAGGAAGTTATTGCAAACTATTTTTTGCTATAAACCACATCTTTCACATCTACACAATTGATTGAAACATAAAGAGAAGATATTATTCTGCAGCACTTACTAGATTGTTGATTATAATAAGATTTACCCAATCAAACTGCATCCTTGGGGACTTTCCTTCAATAAAGTGTTTTCTATGCCTATGTGAAGATCATACAAAATTATTTGATAGATGCAACCACAGAAATAAGTTTCTTTAAAAATCCTCTGATGGTCAAGATCAAATAGGAAGGTACATACCTGGCCATAGTTGTTCACTATTCTCATAGAAGATGTCCTGCATAGAGTACAAATAGGAGAAGGATTCCCAAATATGGGTTCTCTAAATACTTCTATTTATAAAAAACATTATGTTGTCTCTCATGAGTTCTATAATCACAGTGGAAAAAATGAATAAACAACACCTATTATTCAAACTATGAAATACAGCTGGAAGAACAGACTCTTGAGTTTATCTATCAGCACATATCTCTTGGACAAGCAGTAAGATTGGTAAGTAATGAAATCAGGCCAGTTACTGAATAGGAAGAAGAAAGATGGACTGCATTTGGGAAAATGAATAGTATTTTCAATGATCCCAACATTTCTTAAAATAAAGATTAAATTTTTTACTACTATTCTTTTTTTGGTGTAAAGAATCAAAATTTTAAGTCACCTTAAGGACAAATAAAAGATACGTGTGACATATGGATGCAGCAGTATATTACTAATGACATCCTGTATGTAATTAAATCTATTGAAAAACTGAAAAGATAGTGGGTGCCCATTGATCAGGAACTAGCTAAACAAAATGTGGCACATGAATTTAATAAAATATTATTGTGAAATAAACAAATGACAAATATGAGAAATTCTGAAAAAATTAGGAGACTCTGCATAAATCAGTTTGCAATATCCACAAAGATCTGTGAAGAGATTTCAGAGAGAATGCGAATCTAGATGAGGGTATGTATTTTAAGAATTTTTCCTAAACTCTAACTGAAATTTAGCATTCATTTATTCATTCATTTAGCAATATTTAAAAACACTATGCTAGTCAATAGGATCTACAAAAGAAAAAAAAAAGATTAAGAACCCCTACTGTAAATTGATATGATCTGAAGAATGCAGAAGTAGAAAACAATATATAAAATGACTGCAACAGTGTAAATAAATAAAACAAAAAACAAAATACTAAAAGGCAGATGGACTTAGATTAATAGTAATGAGGAATCTTTGTCCTAGATACCAGGTAATAAACCATATTTTGCTCTTCTTGGCAGAAAGAATGGGGACCTTGAGGTACAGAATACTGCATTTATTGTCAAATGTGTTTAGTTTGTGTTTAACTGTTCTTCTTTGTTACTAAAAAGGGCTCATTGGAAATGACTGCCATAAAAAAAGGGGGGCTTCAATACAATTTTCAAAGAAAAAAGTAGTGTGAAAGATATCATTCACATATTGTTTATTAAAAAAAAAAGATACAATCCAGGAAATATATTACGGAAAGAGAGCATGTATGATCTCATATTGAGAGCAAGACATCAAAGGTGGGACTTGTGCTTACATAGTAGGAATAAACCTGAGGGCTATATTGATACTTAGTACAAATGGAAAGGCCTAGAGGAAGTTTTTAAAACAGTGGTTAATTTCTCTATGGAAGATACATAAGAAGGCATGGATAGGAGTTTCACAGAAGGAGATGTGTATTAGTTTGGATGGGTTTTGATCTTTTGAAAGCAATATACATATGAATCTCAGAAGCAATCTGAGAGATGTCTGAAGTTGACCCTGGGGTTCTTGAAACATATGCTGGCAAATCAGAATCCTTAGTAAATTCTATCCCAGTAGGAAACTTCAAGTGTACCACTAATGATAGAAAGTTCTGATATATTCATCAGCAGGTTAAATAAAGGGTGATACATTTTTCAACCACACTAATCCTTGAATTCCATTTACCAAGTCACTGAGGGGCTGAAATCTTCATAGTTTCCATGCTAATAAAATCACAAATCCTTATAGTCATGAAGTGTTTGCATAGATGAGAGAATTGGAAGCAGGGTCTTTATTTCAATTCCTGTTTGTTTTTTTTTCAAACTTTGAATTAAGTGAACAATTACATCCTCAACTGACCAGGGCCCATTGTAGTTTACAAATCAATTCTCCTATGAACGACTCACTTCAGCTTGAAAGAAAACATTAGCAGCTAAATGTAGTCTCCCTACAGTGAAAGAAGAAGCGAGGTAGAGAATCCCATTGGGCTGCCTTTGCTCCTGCTAACAATCTATCCTCCTCGTGAAGATGAGCAGGCTTTGAGAGATACTACTGATAGGAACCTTCAAATCCAAGAGGGATTCAGTAGAATTCAAACAGAAAGACCACAGATACTGGCTTTCCAAAATACCATCTCTGGCATGAAGATCAGTTACTAGTCAGAGTGGTGGCTTTCAGTCGGTCTCTGTGGAATGAAGAAAGCAAACAAGTAGAGAAGCATGTTGGGATCCTTGGGGGACAAATATGGAACCTCTTGAGGAATCTACCATGTTTACTGTAAGAGAACTGGTGAAGTAATAAGTATACATTTGGAATCAAGCCTTCCTGGGGACCTGGCTCACAGCTCCTGAGAATGAGTTTATCTTTCTCCCAGGAAAGTTTTCTTTTTCCCATGGGCCAAATCCTCCCCATGCACAATGACTTTCTGATAGAGTTATAGCAGCCAACGTTCCTCTACCTCACTGGGGTCCTGTAGTCACTACAAACCTGAACCAGTTTCTCAATGAAGCTGTAGGACATGGGGGGATAGGATTATGGGCAAGATCTAGGAAGACTCAGAGACTCCCCTCACTGCCCCAAAAGTGAAGTGCTAGAAGCTAGGTAATGAGGTACTTAAAATGGACTTGTTTTCTCTTAAATACGATACTTTATTTTAGGCATCATATCTTAGCCTTATTCCTATAAACCAGGTGGAACTAAGAGGGCTTTCTATCCTTTTCCCCATATTTGCAGTTTTCCACTTGAATAGAATTTACTACTTTATCATACAGTCTAAAAATCTTACCTATTAATTTTTAATGATTAGTGGTTTGGGCTGAATAAAAGTCTCCCCCCATAATGTTTCTTTTAGCTACAAAGCAATTACAATACACAGTAGAGAATATAAACTCCCCTGTGCCGCTGCTGTTGGGTATGTCAATGTATGTCAGATTCATGTTGTGCCCATAGTTCCACATGCTACAAAGCACCTCCAAAGAAATGTAAGGTGATGCTAGGTCAAGGGGATGTACATTAGGATAATCGTGGCTAAATTAGTCTGGGGGGAGTCTAGGGCTAAGGACTGGATCAACATTAACAAGTAGAGTGGCTACAGATTATATAAACAAGCTGGAGATGACAGCTAGAAGCAAAGACATTTAGAAAGGGGACATGTGGTTCCCTATGAGGGAAAAGTCAGTGTGAGCATTAGGAAGGATTAGGTCAAGTTCAAGAGTATAGTAAGTGGCCAGGTTATAGTCTGACTGACATTTGACAGTCCAAGAATGGTCAGAGTACATAGGCTGGTAGTCAACCTCCAGAGGAAACAGGAAAGTATGAAGGCTCAAGGGAAAAATAAAAAAGGCATGAGGAATGAAGAAGGGGCTAGAGTTTACTCCTCAGGACCCGTATTGCCCTGAGTAAGTCACTGCCTAGCTTCAGACCTCATTGCTTTATCTGTGAAATGAGAAGTCTGGGGTAAGACTGCTGGTCTCAGGGCTAGAGCTATCTGCTATCTGCTCTCTGCCTTGGTTTTAAGCAGTCTTCCTAGTCGGGGCAGATAAGAAATGGCAGATGCGGACTGTCCCCTGGGAGCCCGGCCAAGATCTGTGGGTAATGATGACAGCAGCAGTGAGCTTTGGCTCGTGTTGGGGGCCCCATGATTCTCACAGTGGGACAGGCTTGTACAAGGTGACTGTTCCACAATGTTTGTAGCTCCAAAGGAAGTACATAACTTTTCCAAAACCACAAAGTGCACAAAAATCTAGTACTCAAAACTTCCTGACTTTCTATCTAGTGGGAGAAAAAAATTAACTCCCACTGGTCACTTTTTGCCTTTCATATAACTTTGAAAATGGAACTTAACATCTTATTCTGCTCTCAATGGCTTTGTGATTTCACTCTTCTACTTCTCAGATGCCGAGACAGTACTGCTATCTTTGAATTCTAGAACCATGAAAATTCAAATCTGATTCTGTCTCCTCAAACTTCACACACCTCTATTTCTCTAAAACTTTTTAAAAACTCAATCCCCCTTTTTAAATATAAAAGGTAAAGTCTTGGTTTCATCCATCTTAGCTCCATGTACAAATAATAGAGTTCACCTGTTTTCTTGCCCAGGTCTTCAACTGTATATGAATAAATGGTTGGGTTTTTCTTCCTTTTCCAGATCAACTGGAAATATAGACAGGTTCCAAAGTATTATGAAATTCTGGGTTTCCATAGTGCATTCCAATGGATCAGGTAAGGGTTATAACAGCTGAAAACCAGGGTTATCACTAACACTTCTGTGTGGACAAAAAAAAGATGTAGACAGGTCCGATTTAAATCCCAGCTCTGAAAATCGCTTAATTGTGTGACTGGAGACAAATCATTTGATATTTCTGTACCTGTCTTCATCTGTAGCCATCTCAGAGAATTGTGATGACTACTTTGTAAAGCTAAAAACACTAACACAAATATGGATGATTGTGAAACCATGCTGTATAAGCTGACTGTGTTTAATTTTCATTGTCTACAGCAGATCTATCCATGCAATTTGAATAAAAAGACTCAATGTCCAAGAATTATGGAATTGTTGCCATTTACATAGTTTCTTCACCAAATCAAAGAAAGAACAACTAACATTTCCTAATAACTGAAAAAACCCCAAATTGTCACTTGTTTAAACCTTCACTTTTCTCCATGGATATAAAAGAGCTAACAAGGGAATGGCTTTCTGAGATCAAAGGCTGTGTCCTACTTCTAATGAGATAGTCTATTCTTTAGCTTCTTGTCCAAAGAAATGTTACTTTGACCTTAAAAATTGCTAAACATTATCCTGAGCAGGTTTGAGAGCATCTCCAGCCCTGAATGGAATGGAATCTAGGGAATGTGATCTAAAAAGACAGTGGGATAGGAATATGATTATAAACTTAAATGTGATTATAAGGATAATAGGAGAGATGGCTTCTTCAAGTGGTGAATTTAAGAGTTTTGGACACAAAAAAAGAAAAAGAGCGCAATCTAAGTTTAAAGAAAAGTTGGATGGTCATTGATTAAGAAAGGTAGCAGGGTGGGGTAAATGATAGTCTATATAAAATCTAATCCAAAATTCACTTTTTCCAGACCACCCTCTGATCATCTTTATCCCACTCTAGTCATTCCTTGATTTAAGTTCGATAATACTCCTTTACATGTATATTTGCTTCATAGTTTACAGAGTACTTTCCATTTGCTCTCCCCAAGAATCTAATGAAATAGATGCTTTTCTCATCTATAAAATGGGGCTAATTGACTTAACCAGATTCATTCATATAGCTAGTATGGTTTCAGTTTAAACCAGGTCTTTCGGTTTTCAAGTTAGTCCTCAGGACTATACAGCACTACCTTATTCAATTCAACAAACCTATTAAACCAATTAAATACCTACTATATGCAAGGGACCATAGGTACTAGAGATACAAAGACAAAAATGTCTCTTTGTCCCTTCAATCAATGTCTATGCAATCAGCTTATTTGGGGGGGAGGGTGTTTTGGTTGTTGTTTACCATATATTTTTTTATTATAGCTTTTTATTGACAGAGCATATGCGTGGGTAATTTTTCATACATATTAAACATGTTAAAGTATATCTTAAACACAATATATGTCTACATATCTGTACGGTTCTCTTGTTGAACAAGAAAAATCAGATTTAGAAAGGTAAAAATAACCTGGGAAGAAAAACAAAAATGCAAGCAGTCCACATTCATTTCCCAGTGTTCTTTGGGTGTAGCTGGTTCTGTTCATCACTGATCAATTGGAACTGAATTGGATCTTCTCATTGCCAAAGAAATCCACTTCCATCAGAATTGATCATCTATAGTATTTTTGTTGAAGTATATAATGATCTCCTGGTTCTACTCATTTCACTTAGCATCAGTTCATGTAAGTCTCTCCAGACCTCTCTGTATTCATGTCATTTCTTACAGAGAAATAATATTCCATAACATTCATATACCACAAAACAGGGCTGCCACAAACATTTTTGCACATACGAGTCCCTTTCCCTTCTTTAATATCTCCTTGGGATATAAGGCACTCAGCTTATTTTGCATTTTTTCACAGATTCAAATAGAGCTTTGTAAATAATCTGTCTTAAACATGTAATGAGACTAGATAAAGCTTCCCCAGGACTAGACAAACTATTCCTCAAGAGCAAACACTATGTCCCTATACTTTTGAAGTCCCCCCAATATACCTGTCAGAACTCACTGTGGCTGACTCATCAATGTCATTTGAAACAACAATTTCCCTACCTTATATCTAACAGACCTGTTTACTGTGGGTCCCCAGACACAATGTAGGTAATAAACAAATGAAGGTGACTCAAAGACAAGCAACAAGAACAGGGAAAAAAACCAGTGAATTGGATGATTCATTAATCAGTTGGAGCAAGAGTCTGTGGTACTGACATTAGCTATTAAGCATACCCATTCAAGGGAGGTAGTCAGTGTGCAGTGGGAAGAATACTAAATCTGGCATCAAAAATAGCAATATTCATATCCCAAATCTATTACTTACTATCTGGTAAAGTTAAGGATGTGAACTAGAGCATTCAGTTCCGTTCCTTCTCTAAAGTCTATGACCTTTAAGTAGTCTTACTGTTTTAGTCAGCACCCCACCCTTTCATACTTTGTGTGTCTATGTGCGAATACTTCTGTGAGGTCAAAGAAAGGAAATCTGCATTCTATAACTTTATCTCACCAAAGAATCTTTTTTCCCCATTAGGGAGCGAAAGAGAAGGAGCTCAGTGAAAAAATGTAACTAGAGATTCAAGTGGAGCAGACCCAATGAACCAACTAAGGGAGGGACTTCTGTTCAACTGTCCTTATCCCACTCTCATGTCATGAATATTAAAAATGAGAAATGAACAAAGAAAGGATCATTTTCAATTTCCAATTGAAAATTTTAACTTCTCCAATGCTTTTACCTACTTCATTCCTGCAAAATACATTCCAAAGCTGCCCCAAGGTTTGTACTCAAGAAATAATGGGAATATATTGATTACAAATACAAAGTCATCCATGTTTCAGGTGAGTCCCACAACCCAGCATCTGTTTTTCCTTCCTAGGTAGTCACTGATAGCCTATTCTTAAATCAAGGAGCCAACTTGCTTAGCCAGCCCTTTTAGTGAAAGTGTTCATCAGGAGAGGGAAAATGTACTTCATCATTTTTCCCTAATGAAGTAAAATATAGTAGATGTGGCCCAAGAGACAGATATGAGTAATGCTTCACTCTTTAAGAACTCCAAAACTGAAAAGTTAGCATACCAACAGTTGAACTCAATCATCAAACATATTCTGCACATGGTTTAGAGTGGTAAATACAACACAATGTTATAATAATAGTTCCTGTTTATATAACATTTTACATATATTATTTTATTTAAATTAATTCTTTTAGAAAAGCTAACCTGTTTTGACAGAGAGCTATACCTATTCCAGGAATTCCTTAGGTCAGTGAAATCCCAGGTCCACTCCTTTATGTTAATCTCTTCTCTTATATAACACTCTCAAAAACTGTATACAATAATATATACTGCCAATATTATTAGCCTCATTTTACAAGGGGAAAAAACGAGGAAGAGAAAGTTTAATTGGCTTATTCAACATTTCAGTCAGAACTAAAGGTCAAACCCAAATCTTTATAAGATGAGAAATGAAAAGCTATAAACACAATGAAGGTATCTTTGATGAAAAACATAGGAAAATACACATACTTTCATGGATAATTCTTTACAGTGAATCATACTTTGAAAATTTTCAGACTGAGAGGGAAAATTCTCAATTTTGCTACTGCCTAATTTAAAAAATGTTTTGAACCAAAACAACAAAACACATTCTTGAAGACTTTACTCAAAGGGGTCTCCCATAAAGAGATTAAAATCATGGAAGAATCTATGACAAATGTGAGTATGAAAATAAGCGTTCAATCTGTTGAATACTGACATCAATGAAAACTTTAAAGAGGGAAAAATGATGACCTAACATGTTTGTCAATACCATGGGGGACAGCCTGTACCATCTTCCAAACAAAAGAATTCCTTATGGCTAAAAAGGTTCTCCAAATGTTCCAATTCATAGATGACATACTAATTACAAAGTCTAGGAACATAACAAAACTTTTTTTTAAAACAAAACCCACAGCAATGCAAAAGAGATTGCAAAAGACCCAACTCTGGTCCTAGAGTTACCACATAAGGAGAAATGTGGCCTGACATATTTCAATTCCCAGTTCAGTTATTAGACAATGTTAGCTAACAAATCATCATTATTTGGAGAATCCTAGACAATCAACTAAAAAACTACTAGTAACAATTAATAGTGTTAGCAAAAATGCAGGATATAAAATAAGCCCACATAAATCCTCAGCATTTCTACTTGTTACCAACAAAGCTCAGCAGCAAGAGTAAGAAAGAGAAATCCCGCTTAAAATAACTGTAGACAATGTAAACTATCTGGGAGTCTACCTGCAAAGATAAAACTCACTATTATAAAAGAACACTATTATAAAAGACTTTTCACACAAGTTAGAGCTAAACAATTGGAAAAATATCAATTGCTCATAGGTAGACTAAGATAATACAATAAAAAGGATAATTCCATTTAAATAATCTACTTATTCAGTAACATACCAATTAAACTACCAAAAAATTACTTTGTAGAACTAGGAAAAAATAATAACAAAATTCATCTGGAAAAACAAAAGGTCAGGAATATCAAAGGAATTACCAAAGAAAATGCAAAGGAAGCTGGCAGTCATCAAAAACCATTTGCTACTAACTGAAAAATAAAGTAGTAGATCAGTAAAATATATTAGGTACACAAAACACAATAGTGAATGACTATAGTAATCTGCTGTTTGATAAACCCAAAGACTCTGATTTCTGGGAGAACTATTTAACAAAAATTGCTGGGGAAATTGGAAAATAGCATGGCAGAAACTAAGCATTGACCAAAATCTAACATTCTATACCAAGGTAAGGTCAAAAATAGGTTCATAATTTCAACATGAAAGTTGACATATAAGCAAATTAGCAGAGCAAGGGATGGTCTACATGTCCAATCTGTGGAAAAGAAAGGAATTTGTGGTCAAAAAAGAAATAGAAAATATTAAGAAATACAAAATGAATAATTTTGATTACATCAAATCATCATCATGGCCACTCATACCAACTTAGATTAGTTTTTTTAAGCTTTTTTATTTCTTCACTTTTTAGTGAAATATCAAGGTAAAGAACTCAATCAAGTCTCGTATGCTGCTGTTATGGGTTTGAAATATGAAAAAGGATTTTAGTTTTTCTAAGTGCAAAATAAATGGTTAAATAATGAATGGCAAGTGGAAACAAGCAATTTCCAAAAGAGAATTTAATTTCTAAATTATTAGTGACCTCATGAAAATATACTCCAAATCACAAATAGTAAACTATATGCAAATTAAGAGAAACTTTAAGGTTTCATCTCACACCATTCAAACTGACATACGTGACCAAAATTTAAAATACTCAATGATAGTGGGGCTATGGGAACAGAGAAACACTACTGCATTATTGACTGAACTGTGAAGTAGTCTCATCATCGAGGACTACAATTTGGAATTACACAAGAAAAGTGACCACTTTTACCTCTTGATCCAATGACCGCACTATATAGCATGTACTCTTAAGGAAATGAAAAACAAAGGTTCACAATACATGCCATAAAATTCACAGAAACATTTTTTTTTTGAAAGCAAAAAATTGAAAACAAAGTGGAAGCCAAATTGGGAAATGCATGAAAAAAAATCACAGCATATGAATGTAAATGAATATTATTGTACAATAAAAAATATAAAAAATTCAGAAAAAGATACTAAAATTTGTATCAAATACATAGAGTGGAAAAAGCAGAATCAAGATAACAAAATATATAATGATAATAACAATGTAAATGAAAATATTACTAAAAGGAAACAGGACTCTTGGAAAATTAAAAACCAGTAAAAGTCCTGGAGAACATACCTTCACTTAAAGAAATAACTTTTTAAAGTCATGGACCCATTAGGCAAACTTATGAAGCCTAAAGACCCCTTGTCAAAATATTTTTAAGTGCATAAAATAATGTATGTAGGATTTCAAAGGAAACCAATTACATTAAAATATAGTTGTCAAAGTAATTTTTTTTTAAGTTCACAGACCCCAGATTAAAAACCCTTGCCCTAGACAGAAAGATAAGGGATCACTACAATAGAATATTATATTCATTATTAAATATGGTCCATAGCTTTTCTTGTCCCCTGGAAGAAGTAAATGGAAAATGACTGTGATAATAAAGACAAAAGGCATCAACAGAAATTTAATTTTAAAAAAAAAACAACAACTTAAGTGCAGGAGGATAATGGCTTCCATGTCATAACCTATTTGTTAAGAGGGGAAACTGATGCCTCAGTGTGGCACGGAGGGTTCTCTAGGTTCTTTAAAGTTTTATTAATAGGATTCAAAGTGATAAACAGGTTCTACCAAACTGGGAAGACTTCAAACACTGGCCCAGAGAGTCTATGTCTGTTGCATAATGATTATTCTAGTTACATGTGAAAAAGCTCGGCACTAAAGAGATGACCACTAGGAAATGAACTGTTAGAGCCATCCATAGAAACTGGTCTTAAGAGCCCATACCAATAAAATCCCTGTTCTTTTTAGATCCTGAAATATAGCATGCCATGAGCTGTGTTGGCCAGAATAAATTATTACTTCATGTCTATTTCTAATCAATTAAACCAATTATGTTGATGAGCTTTTTTACCCTGGAATATTCAACTTTCATTCTCTTCCCTGATGACAGTAGATGATATTTACATGAAACAATGCTTTGTTCAGTCATTGTTCAGTCATATCTAAAATTCTACTTGACCCATGTGGGGTTTTCTTGGCAAAGATACTGGAGTAGCTTGCCATTTCCTTCTCCAGCTCATTTTGCAGAAGAGGAAATGGAAGAAAACAAGACCAAATGACTTGCCCAGGGTCACACAGCTAGCAAGTTTCACAGGTGAAATTTAAATTCATATCTTGCTAACTCCAAGGCCAGAACTCTTTCTGTAGCACCACTTAGCCACTCCAGGAATTGTATAAATGTGACTTCCTGCTAAAGAGATTGTACAAATATGATTTCCTGCCATCCTGTCAAATGAGATAACATATGTAAAAGCACTTTACAAACTAAATAGTGCTTTAAAAGTTTGCAAAGTGCTTTATATTTGGCTTCATATAGGCAGGAAGTCACATCTGTACAACCCTGTTGGTGCCTCTCCCAGTTTTCATGAATAGAATAAAAAAAGGAAAGCAAAATTATAGCAGAAGAGATGGGAGAGGGGACTTGTAACACTAAACACATATCTGTATGTTTCATAGAATATCAAGATTTGGAAAGAAGTCCACAGTGGGAATCTAGTCCACTCAGCCTTGAACAGAAATCTTCTCTAAAGTCTCAAATTTAGAGAGGTAAGTGATTATCTATAGCCCACTTGCAGGCCTCCAGCAATGGGGCACTCTACCTTCCAAGGCAATTCCTTCCACTTTGGGATGGCTCTATTAGTTTTTCCATATGAAGCCAAATAATGTCTATATAAAATTTGACCAAGTACTTCTACATCTGCCTTCTGAGATCATACAGAACAAATCTAATCTTTCTTCACTGTGTCAGTCTTTCAAATGTTCAAAGCCAACTATCATGACCGTGTCTAAGTTTTCTTTTCTCCAAGTTACTAGCTGCTGCTGTAGCCACCACTAGTTATTAGTCCTGGTCATTTCAACTACTCCTCATATGATGGTCTCGAATGTCTTTAATACTCTCATATATCATAAAACCTAACTCCCACAGAATAAGTCCAAGATTGTGCATTGGGACCTGGCCATGAAGTAGAGTTAAAAGCCCCTGGGGGAGCTGAGGGAGAGAGTCCTGTTTTTTCGATTCGGAAACACGGGGAACTAAATACCAAACCCTTGTGAAGAAAAGGCCCAACATTTATGTTCTAAAAGAAATTTAAACTAACAAGGGCACCAAAACAATGAGCCATTTCAATGAGTCCATCCTAACAAGAATTGCTCCCTTCACTGAATAGAACTTAAACTGAAAATGCCTGAAAAGTTTGGATGGCCAGTTTGCAGACATAACTTTTATTTGCGTGCTTCTAATCACACATTAAACAGGTTTCCTATAATCAGGAAGAAAAATAGTGATACCTCAATATTTGGAAACAAAACTCCTTTATATGTCATATATCTTGCCACTTGTGTTTCTACTTTTTAACCGACCAGCTAATTCCTGAAGGGCAAAAATCATATCTTATTTAACATTTATTTTATCTTTCCCTTCCCCCCACACCCAACTCTCCAGCAACCCACCAGAACAGTGTTTTACATATAATTAATAATCTATGTGGAACAGAAGAAAGTATGTTAAATGACTTAGATGACAAAAAATTCTTGTTTTAGTGCAGTCTCTGAAATTAATTTGCTATATGACCTCAAGCAGACAACCTTTCTCAGCCTCAGTTTCAACATCTGTCCTACCTTTCTCATAGGGCTATTGTGAGGATCATGATATAATGAGTATGTCTTCCTTCTTCCTATTCCCCGTATCCAATTAGTTGCCAAGTCTCATTAATTCTGCCTCTATAACATTTCTCATGTTCTTTCTCTGCTTTTCATTCACACAGACATTATTCTAATTCAGTACTTCACTTCTTTCATGGACTATTGCAACTAATCCCAATTGGATTCTTCAATTCACCTACACATTTCTTCCATTTCCTTCCACTTGTTTTTCACATGCCTGCAAAAAAATTCTCAGTATCTTAGGTCTGACCATGTCCCTCTCCACATCAAGAATCTTCAGTGGTTCCTTATTGTCCCTACAGCAAAAGACTCAAGCTCAGCTTATCAGTTAAGCTCTCAAAGTCAGTCTCCAATTTACTTTCTCAGACTTATTTCACAAGTTCTTCATTTGGGTTACTTGATGCACTGCAAACTGAGCACTCCAATTCCATGTCCATGCCTTGGCACAGGTTGTCCCGTGTGACTGAAATGTACTCACTCTTTCCCCTCTGCCTCTTATAATCCTTCCCTTCTTTCAAGAGTCAACTCCAACACCATCTACCATCTACTACAAGAAACCTTTCCTGATCCTGCTAGCTAAATCCTCACTCCCTCCTCCTATATATATATATATTTTTTTTTCTGTTTAAATGCTGCAACATTTTCCCCCAGTAAAATATAGGAAGGATGCAGTTTTTGTTTTGTCTTTGGATGCCTAGCACCTAGTAGAGTGCATTGCAAAAAGAAATTGTTTCTTGACACCAACTTATGCTCCTGATTTTAAACAACATAATATATTGCTCAGCTTTCCTGAATTTACTCCTTCCAGTCACCTTTTTTGTCTTTTCTTTAACATCCCTCTATTAATCTTCCACCAGCTTACTGACAGCTCTCCCTTAGCTATCTAGTAGACAAACTTTCAAACATTTCTGAATGAGGCTTGAAACCAGTGAAAATATAATTGGGAAATAGATAACAAAATAAACCAAAAAAAAAAAAAAAAAGGAATATAAATAATGTTAATACTTAGTTTTCTAAGTCATTATGTAGCCCACAGGGATCTTAGGTAAGGTTTAGTGGTCCTATCTGTATTTGAGTTTGATACCACTACTCTAGATGAACTACTTGTTTAGGCTAATTAATTTTTTCCTGGCACATTAACATGGAAACCATTCAAGTCACAGGTCAGTGTTATCCCTTAGATAATTTTCCTCCCTTAGAAAAGTAATATATTGAACCTCTCTTTCTTATATCATAGATTTAATATTACTCAAATTTATATAATACTTTAAATTTTACACAGATCTTTATCTTATGACAAAGAGCTTATTATCCCCATTTCAGAGATGAAGAAATTGAAGCTTAGAGAGCTGCCTAGCACTTAAGTATGCTAATTTCTGAATCTGCCCATATCCATCATATCCTCAAGCTAGAGTCTCCAATCTATAATAATTTTTGAGAAAGTAGAGTACACCAGGGAAGAAATACTACTCACTGAGTCAAGAAGCCTAGAATGGGGATTATTAGATTATTAGTATTGTTCTATTGTGGACCTGCAGTTTCTTTATTAAAAACTCTCAAAAGGCAAAGAATCCATAAACAGGAATTAGGTGAGTTTCCCCACTGGGTTGGAGACAAAGGAGATAAGAAAATTGATGATGTTTTTGGCAAAGAACCCACCAAAAAACTTAAGGTAAAATTTATCTGTTTCTAACATCTTCCTCTTACTCTCTCCAACACTCTTTCTCCCTGGTTCTTCTGAGCTACAAGGCCTAAGATTTGTCTGCTTTTCTTCAAATCTGTTTTGCTATTAAAATAAAGCTCCTACATTGATCAGCCAGGCTCTACTGATACTTTCTCTTCATCAGAATTCTCACTGCTTTTATGCATTCATTACATTTAGGAAAACAAATTTAAAAGAGATACTTTTGAAAAAACCTTTTTTAAAAAGGGATCCATCCCCTAATGCACTGTTAGTTGAGTTGTGATCTGAACCAACAATTCTGGAGAGCAATTTGGAACTATGCCCAAAGAACTATAAAACTGTACAGTGAACACACACATAGACTCAATATTTATCTATATCTGTGTGTGTATACTTATACACACACACACACACACACACACACACACACACACACACACACAATAAAACAGTATAAAACCAGCAATACCACTACTAGACCTATATCCCAAAGACATACAAAAAAGGGGGGAAGGACTTACTCATACAAAAATATTTATAGCAGCTGTTTTTGTAGCAGTTAAGAATTAGAAAACAAAGGAATGCCCATCAATCAAGGAATGGCTAAATAAGTTGTGGTATATGATTGAAGTGCAACATCACTGTGCTGTAAGAAATTACAAGCAAGATGATTTCAGAAAAACCTGGAAAGACTTACACATACTGATGCATAGTGAAGTGAATAGAACATTGCACACAGTAAAAACCATATTGTTCGATAAAGAATTGGCTATTCTCAGCAACAAGATCCAACACAAGTCCAAAGGTCTATTGATGAGCATACTATATACCTCCAGAGAAAAGAAATGATGTTGATTGAAGACAGACTGACGTCTTTTACTTTATTTCATTTTTCCCCCTTTTATTCGAATCTTGTTATACAAAATGACTAATATGGAAATATTTTACATAACTTTGTAGATTAAAAAGACGGGGTCCACCTCAGCAAAGGCCCCTCCCTTCTCCTTTCCTCTTCTTTTCTTCCACTCATCTTCTGTCTTCCTCCCTTTTCCCCCCCTCCCCAGGGGAAGCCATCCCTCCTTGTCTGATACTGAGGTCAATCTCCATTAGCTGGAGCCATCCGGCTGTCCTACTGCCATCTGCTCTGCCCACATTTATATTTGCGGTTTCTGTTTTCAAAAACCTGCTGGCCCAAGGCAGCCAAGAGAGCTAGCTCTGCCCTTCTGCACGCCTAGCTTTAAAAGCAATAACATTCATTTGTATCGATCTGTTTACAGGAAATGTTTGAAATCTAAGACTGGTCCCTTAGTGACACTACCAATCACAGAAGCACCAAAGTATCCATTTCCCATGAGTAGGTAGGGGAAATGAGGGAGGCACCCACACAGGGAAGAAATATCCTGGACTTTGCCCTTGACTTGGAGTCAGGAAGACCTGAGCTTGAAGTCTCACCTTTGATACCTATTAGCCATGGAATCTTGTGTAAGTGAATTTACCTGTAAAATAGGAACACTAATACCTGTAGAACCTACTTCACAGGCTTGCTGGGTGTCTCAAATAAGACTATTTGCAATCATTAAAAAACAGGACAGAAACATCACGGGTTGCAGTGATAATGATGATGATAATAAAGATGACACCACTTGCCTTGCTCAGCTGTGCAGCGCCAAGTGAGAACCTAGACAAGGTAGGACACAAGGTCAATAACTGTATGCAGCCAGACCTTCTGCCGTGTGAGAAGACCATAATGAAGCTGATTGCACACCCCACCCCTGTACTGATGTTGACTTCAAGAGAAACCAAATCCTTCTGAGACCACAGAACAACCCCAAATAGCAGCCAGGGACATTCTTCAATTAAGCAAAAATTAGTCCAGCAGGACAGTGACTAGAGCAATACCACACCTACAGCAAGTCCAGAAAGAATGAAATACCCTCCTATACATAGTGTACATAATTAGGAACAAGAAAATTGAAAAACAGGTTACACTTTGGCAAAAGTGTCAGTCAAAAATGACCAATGAAAAGATTTGCATATGTTCAGGAGATCTGGGTTCCATTGAGAAATCGGCTTAACACTTGTCCAGGATGTCATGGGGGGGAGGAGGGACTCCTGTCCCCATGTTGGGATGAGACTAGATGTCCTCTCAATGCAGCTAAGTGCTCAACAGAGTCAAGAAGATTTGAGTTCAAAATCATTCTCGTACATTTCCTAGCTCTGTGACCCACCCTGGGCAAACCGTTTAAATTGTCTGTCCCAGTTTCCTAAACTGTAAAATGGGGATGTTAATAATAGCACCTACTTCACAAGGCTGTTGTAAGAATCAAATGAGATAATATTTGTAAAGCACTTAGCACAACACAAAATTGAATTAAAGAGGCGGCTTCCTACCTTGTTCATGTCCCCCTTTTATTCACTAGAGTCCCCTAGGCAAAAACCTAAGGTTTTTCCCAAAACAATGAACAGGACAAAAGCTAGGAAAAACAACTAGATGAAAAATTTAGAATGCTACTTCACAAATTTACCCCTAAATTTGGGTTTTCTGAATATGTATTCTAGAGCTGCTATATCGCACAAATCCTTTTGTCTACCTAAGAAATATTATTCCCAGTGGATTCAGGGTATGATTTTAAAAGATCTACTAATTCTAGAAGAGCAAGAGAATGCCAGGGTTTAGTCTGGCACTCACGTGCCAGTCTCCAACTCGCTAAAAAGGACAGCCTAACCTTGTTTAGATGAAGGGAAATGCATGAGGAAGCTGGGAACTGCTATCTTATGAATGGTTTCTGGACCTTTGGTGCCTATCACTAATCAATTTTAATCCCCAGAACATGTATTGATATGCATACTGTGTACAATAAATATGTATTGATGCTACTATAAATTTTTTCATTATCTTTAATAAATTTATCAAGTACCCTTAATAGTCTACAAAGCTCAGAAAATACTTTTTTAAACTTCTTTTTTGCTGCACAACATTTTGCTCCCAATTTAGACAGAAATACTGAAGTAAGTTCAATGACAAAACACTAGTAGTGGTAAAAACAGGCTTTGTTAGGGAGGTCTCATTACTGAATAGCACAGGATCATTCATTCACAAGGGTTATAGCACTGAAACAGTTTCAATACAGCCATGACATGGCATGTATTTACATAAACTACTGAACTAGTGTGCTGTTTGTTGCAGTTTTTAGAAAGTACAAAGTATTTCAGGTGGGGAAACAAAAGTTGAAATAAAGATTTTCATTAAGAAAGGAAAGAAGCAGAATGTCTCTCAATTAGAAAGCTTCCTCGGAGGGAAAACAAAGATTGGAAGCTCTTCTATAGGCATTCAATGGAATCAGTCAACAATCAGAAATCTCAGAATACATCTGAGGGGGGAATCTAGCCAATCATACATATAAATAGCCATCAAATTTCTTCATGAAGATCTTCAGTTGCAAGGAACTAAGGATATCTCCAACCAGCCCATTCTACTTCGGACAGCTTTAATTATAAGCATATTTTTCCTTAAAGAAAACTAAAATCTAGCTTCTCTTATTCATTGCTTCTAGTTCTATCCTCTTTAGGCAAACAGAACAAGTCTAATCCTACTTCCATATGAAAGCCCTCCCATCATTTGAAGAGTTAGTGAGTTCCGCACCATTCCACTCTCTCCACACATACTTTCTTCATTCTAAGCATCTCTGCTAATCTTCATTTAGAATGGTCTTAAGTTTTCTCACTACACTGGTTGTCCTTTTCAATATTCAAAGAGCTTGTCCATGTCCTTCCTAAAATGTGGTACCTGTAACCAAAAGCAATACACCCAAGCTCACTAAGGCAAAATGGAGCGGAACTACCAATTGCTTCCTTCTGGAGGCTGTGCTTCACTTTGCACAGTCTAAGATATAATTTGTTTCTTTTATGTTGCATACAAAAAAACAGTGTTGCTAGAAGCTTAAGGTGGATGCCAATGGAGATACCTGCACTCTCCAGTAGTTTATGGTATGACTGATGAAAACATAAACAGGTAAACATGTAAATAACATGCAATAAAAACATGCAATCTATACCCAGGGTTTAATAAATAGAACAGATAGTAAATATCACAGGAGTCCACAGACAACTGTCAGCATGGGCTGGAGTGATCAGGAAAGACATCACAGGAGATCATAAACTCAAAGAACATCAGAGCCAGTAAGGACATTATAAATAAAAACAGAACTTTACCTAGGCCTAAATCCAGGGCCCAAAGGGACCAGTGAATCTGAACTCTTCATTTCACTCAGAAGGAAATTCAGATTGAGAGAGGTTGAGGGAACTGTCCTTCAGTAAGCATCAGAAGAGGGATTTTGAGCCCAAGTTATCTGCCACCAAAGCCAGGGTTCTCTCCACTGTACCTCACAATGCCTCCCTTAAGGATGGATGAGATGTGTATAAAGGGGACACGTGCTCATTGTACAGTTCCCACTACACTATTCTGAATGGTGTTCCAATTTTATGTGTACAGAAAAATCATGTAAACATTTCTTCAACTCATCCACTCAACTTACAGAATACAGCATATTTCTAAAAATTTCCAAGTTATATATGTTCCTCTATTGCCTTTCCACAAGTAACTGAGTTTGAATGAAAATGGTAGCTTGAGAGCCCAAAGACTGATTGGAGGAAGGAATTCAGAAAGCATAATCTATGTTACTTGTCAAAGTATGAATGCTACTCCTACAATACTGAGAGCGGGACAATGAGCAATTTGATCAACCCTTTTCTCTCAGTCTGTTCATAATTTCGTTAATAATACCACCATTCTTCCTATCACCCAGAATGGAAATCACAGATACATCAATACTTCGTTCTCCATCCTCTCCAAAACATTGATTAGTACATAGTAGGTATTTTATGAACACTTGTTAAATTGAATTGCAGGATTGAGACAGCCCAGCCAGAAACAGAAACCAGGACAGGTGGTGAGTTTCTGCTCCTGGGTAACTGTAATCAAGTCAGACATCATGGAAAGCAGCCAGTTTCCCTCATTGTCTAGCACCCAGGCCAGAAATCTACAGGGCACAGTTCCTGACCCATCATCTTGGTTCCAGAAGTTATTGACATTTCTTAGCAACTCTGGCAAAATGTTAACTTCAACTACTCTCCCTGAGATAAGAGGGTTCAAATTCCATCTGTGAAAACCCTGTAATAAGAGCTTCAAGACAAAACAAACAAGTTGACAGACTCTTTTTCCCCAGAGACACAGAAGGACTGGGAAGACATAGACAGATAAACTTATACACTGTCCATAAAGAACATCTTCAGAAAACTTGCTGGGATGAGAGACAAGCAACTCCTAAGGTGCTGTTAGAGCTACCCAAATTAAAACTAATAAAGTCAATCTGGTAAAAGCATTTCTCTTTCTTCTCCAATCCTCATCTAACTGGGAACATTATTTAGATGGCAATCTGACAAAAACACTATTTCATTCCAATCTGGCTATAGATCATTACCAGCAACCAGTTTTTGTGTTAAAAATATTGGCCAAACAGTTCAAATACAAAGTTGGCCAGCAACCAACTGGTTACTTTTTAAATATATATGTATGTGTGTTGTGTCTTTTTAAGGCAAAACATTTATTCTCCCTGGCATATATATATATATATATATAGTGGTAGATGAAGTAAAAGGAAATTGTTGCAGAAATCTCTCTCTCTTGCAGCAAGGACTTTTATTTATACTGCTAAATGGCTGTGAACCATGGAACACAATTACAGGTGACCTAAAGTGCAATGGAAAGACTCATGGTAGGTGATGAGGTCCTAAGTAACTGGGTGGGGTTGGCAGAGAAAACCTGAAGTGCTGAGGCACTTCCCTGAGGTAAGCAGGGAAGGGCACTGATGGGCAGCTCAACCTTATAGTCCCACTCACTATGGAAGTCTTGAGTAACCCCATTTTATTATTTTTAATAAGAAAGCCAAATTATTATTGTCAAACACTCAAGGTTAAATTTCCCCTCTAAATCTGTACATGGCCTTCACTGTCTTTGCTGAATCCCTTTTGGTTTATTAAAGCTCCAAGGCATTCTGCTTCATGGTGTCTTTCCTTTCACCCCCTCCCCTATGTCTTGCAATGTTTTTCTCCTTCTAGTAGCTAACTAACTTTTTTTAGGGTCCTGACTGATTATAAGTTCCACTGTAGAGCTTGTCTTTTCCATTGTTAATTGTTAAAATCCCTTTTCCTTGCTAACTATATCCTCTCCCAAATCTATTTCATATATACTACTCCTGGTACCGTTTTATCTCTTCATTTGGTCTGTAACCTTTTCTAGTAAATAAAAATACTTTTTGGCAACGAGAAAGCTATTATGAATTCTTCACATGTGAATTGTTACTGGGCGCCCCATCATTTGGTGCCAAACCTCATCATTTAGTGCCAATTGTTCTTATCAATCTCATCAGTAGGTACAAGCAGGCTAGAATATATTATCAATGATGACACTAAAAATGTCAAGGATATGTACAACTGAAAAAGGAAGTGGGCCAATCAACTTACAAAAGCCAGACAAAAAGAGATGGATGGCACTTCCAAAATATTAAATGTCAGTTTTCCATTGCATTAGGTATATCTTATGAGGATAAAGTACAAAAATAGATGAGCAACGATCACATAGGATGAGAAAGCAAAGAGTTTCAATCTATACCAATAGAAAGGGTACCCAAAGCAGAGATAACATAAATCCTTTAAAATATTAAAGTATAAATTTAGGGTCCATTTTAACTGAGTCCTATTATCTCATGATTAAGTTCAATTGCATAGGTTTCAGAGAAAGTTTAAAGTCTCCTGGAAAGAGTAACATGTTTCCAGCCATGCCTAGTACTTGCCAGAGATGAGCAGTTGATAGTTCTATTCTTTTCCATTTTCTCCATTGCTAAAAACACATCTAACCTGCAACACACAACACTACTCCCAATAGTCTGACCTGAAGTACCTGTAGGGACAAGACCCCACTATTCTCACTTCCAGGAACAACTATAAGGAACTAAACACCATACCCCAACTCCCCTAACCCTAAACTCACCTGAGGCCTCTGTCTCTGCTACCTTGGGTAACAGAAGACTATGTTCCTAGTTAATGTCAAGGATTAACACTGCACTGAAACTTCATCAGAGACTTGGGGATCACACCAATTTGGGGAAAATACAAGAAAGGTTTTCAAAGAATGAGAGAATCCCAAAACAATTTGTCTGGGAAGTTGTAGAGAGAATTCCTGTTTAAGTACAGTTTTGAACTCAATGACATTTGCAGTCCCTTCCACCTCAAGAGAGTCAGTGGATACTATAGATTTCTGAGAATACAATCTCAACCTAAAGTATGAATCTCCCCAAAAGTATCCCTTAGAGGTAATCATCAAGTTTCCATCTGAACAACTTCCATGATAGAAAATTAACAGTTTATCATCTCATTCTATCCTTAGTTTTTCCTAATATCAAGTTAATCTTTTCTATAACACCCATCTGTGATCACCCCACCCCCAAATCCTGCTTGATCCTATCGTCTGCTCTCTGGAGTCAAAAGGGACAGTGACATCATTCATTATTCAAAAACAACTATCATGTCCTTTCAAGTATTTTCTTCTCTGAGCTAAATATCCCAATTCTTTCTTTCCCTGCTCATAGGACTTAGTTTTGATTCAATGTATAGCAGCTTATAAATACTCACCCTAAAACATGTACATCTGATGAAGTTCCTCTCTCATCTAAATTCTCTGTATTTTGATTTCCGTCCTCATCATAAAACTGAAGGAACTCTCTCCAAAGTTTTCAATGACCTCCTAAGTGTCAAATCTAGTGCCTTTTCTTCTCATTTTTCTCAATGTCTCTGTAGCATCATACACTATAAATCACCTCTTTCAGATTAGTCACTCTTCCCCGGGTTTTCCTGATGGTATTCCTTCTTTGCTTGCAGTAGATTAAGGTCACATACATTAACTGTGGATGTCCCTCCCCCCCCCCCCCCCCCCCCCCCCCCCCCCCCCCCCCCCCCCACGGCTATCCTAGTCCCACTTCACTAAATTTCACCAACTCTCTAGTTCAACTAGCATATCTATACAGATAATTCCCAGATCTAAGTAACTACCCCTAACTTCTTGCTTGAGCTACAATCCTCCATCACCAGTTGCCTTTTTGATCTGGAAAGTCACATAGGTATTTCAAACTTAAAATGTCCCAAACAGAACTCATTTTCTTTCTCCCTAAACCTTCCTCTCCCCCTGACTTCCTTATTCCTATAAATGGCAATATTAATGACAATACTAATGCTTTTCTTTCTCATCTATCAACTCTGTATATATCTTGAGTGCATCTAGTTAATTACATATTGTCTTCCCCAACAGAATGCAAATTTGAGGGAAGGAACTACTTTTTGCCTCTTTGTATCCAAAATGCTTGCTTAAGGACAGTGCCTGGAACATAATAAGAACTTAAGTCTTTATTTCTAGAAAGAAGAGTTGATTATGAATTGGAGGCAATAAACAGAGATCAAGGGCATAGGGTGGTACTAATTAGGATCACCTCAAAGAAGAATTCACAAGCCATTCCTAATTCTAATCATCTTGCTGGTAGCACTTTATCTGAGCCAACCAGGTTCTTTTCCTGAATCTCAATATTAAGTAGGGAGCCCAGTTGTTTGATAAAAGAGATCAGAGAAAACAGTGTCCACCACTGTCCACCACTATACCATTATGATGATCTAGCCAGGTAACCCAGAAAAGGCAGGAAAGTGGTCATTGGCTCTTAAGGACTAAGGAGGGGCAGCCTTGTGACAGCAGTAGATGAACAAAGGGAAATGCTAATCTATATTTGAGAATCTGAGAAGTATGAGAAGGGATTAAGAGAGAATAATATAGGAAGACTAGGTAGTATTATAAAAATAAAGACCCAAGGAGAAAATATATTTAACCTATCTAAATAAATATATTAAATGATTTAAAAATTAACTCAAATCAAGTGTTGATGATCCTAAAAATTATCTTTCCTAACTAATATCTCATTTACTGAATACATTTGAATCTGAAGTTGAAATTGGGACAGGTCTCTAACCTGACTCACGTATTGTGCTTTGGTGTTTCCTAGAAGGATTTTCTAGTTAAAGATATCCTAAAAATGAAAACATGAAATTAAGAAGATTCACTGACCTTTTGCTCAAGTCTACTGGTCCAGAATAACTGCATATTCCTCTCTGAAATGGTCTCAATGATTCATACTGGGTCACAACAGGGTGGCAACATGATGTCTGCACATCATTAGCTGGTTAGAACACTGGTAATGAGATCTAGTCCAAAGCTAATGGGGGACAGCTGACCTTGATAACTTAACTTGTCTGGCCTTTTCTCATCTTTAAAAAGAGAGGGTTGATAGGATCATCTCTGAAGACAAGATGATCATAGATTTTGAACTAGAACAATCCACAAAGATCAATTCATATCATAATATCATAATGAAAATATCATAATGTGGAATGGTACCTTTCTGATATCTGAGTCCTCTAAGCAACTGGGAAAAACCCATTGGGGGAGAAGCAGGCCATAATTTCTAAAGCAAAGGAAGGATGCTAAGGACCTGGAATGCTTCCAGCAACTTATGAGATGCTCTGACTCTTCTCATCTCCCCATCCCCATTCCTAGCTAAAATAGCACCCTCAAGATAGAAATCATAAATTTCCATCTGCAACTGGCAGGGATCTCAAAGGTCATTTAGACAAACCTGCTCATTTTTACAGATGAGGAAACTGAGGTCCAGGGAAGTTACATGAGTTACCCAATGTCACAGGCAGGAAGTGTTAGATTTGCTTCTGTTTCCAGAACCAGTGCTCTTCTCGTTGTAAAATCAAAAATTTGTATATTTGTGATGTCTTTGATAAGCGCTTTTCCTCCCCCAACCTAGGATGAGAAGGGCTCATCTCCCAGCCCTGAAAGCCTCTTTGTTTCTGCTGAACTATTTTGTCATTGAAGTAACAGAGTAATCAAAGGCTTTTTCCATCAAAGCAGCCATCCCCCAAAGGTGGTCTGGAGTTTCCTGGCCTGTCACAACAGCTCCAGGCAGATCTAGGAGATGGAGCAGTACCAGATTTCTCTATAATCTCCAGCACATAGGGCATTCCCATCTTTTAAGTAACTCCAGACTAGGTGACTACACTCAAGTGTTACCTAAAAGTCTCATTTTCCACTAAAATGAACCATGTGTAAACACCTTCCTAAAAAAAAAAAGTTGCTGTGGCTAAGGAAATAAATGTCTCCTAGGGGCCAACTAAAGGACAAGTCTTTATACTTAACTAGCTATTACTTGGAAGATGGTCTGTCAACGAAGTCTATTCTAAAAGCCTTTCCAGGTTGGTCAAACTGACCAATAAGCATCAGTTCACTGACATAGCCTCAAAAAGCCAGGCTCACCTTTGTCTCAAAGATGGCTCAGTCAAGGACTTTACCAGAACATTCCAAGTCTTAAACTGATCAAAGATAGAAGTCTCACCACAGGCTGTATGCACTACTCAAGGAAGGTCTTCAGAAAGTTTGTCATTCCTTAGGTGTGCCAAGATTGACAAGTACATTTTTTAGAAAAGCTGGATTTTCCCTGAAACACCAAGGGTTGCCCAAGAAACCATATTGCCTTTTGATTCATATTGGTCTCTCTATTCTTTCTTCCTTCTTCCTCTCTCCTGGAAGCTGGGACCTAAGTGTTAGCATCTGTCCACTCAACAAAGAACACATCCTTTCAAGGTAGCAACTCTCCTACAAAAGAATTATTGCCAAGGCAAGACAGGGAGAAGGTAGCAGCCTTCTGAGAGTTCTATATCATATATATATATATATATACACACTATGTGATACACATTATATACTATGTAATAATATACACATACACACTATAAAGTCCTTCTCCAGGTTGCTCCAGGTTGTATTCTGAATCCCAGTACTCAAAAAATAGGAGCAGGGAGGGTGTATCAGGTATGGTTTTACCCTTTCCCCAATCTAGAAGATATAACCCTTTCTTCCAACTATTTCCACACCAAGCTGTCTGCACTCAACCTTATCTTCTCCAGACTAGAACTTTACCCTCTGGAAAGCCCTGGTCTAATGGGTAAGGTTTGAGTTTTTTGGGATTTTGGAGGGGTTTTTTATTTGGTTTGTTTTTTAAATCTTTCTTACCTAGTTCAGAACCAAGTCTCCATGACACGGTTCTACCACTTCATTATCATCTCCACACCAGGCCATCCTTTTAAACTTCTAGTGCCTCAATTTTGCATTTTAGAGAAGTCAATTCAAAAAAAAAAAATTCTTTAGGTAGGCAGTATTTGTTAGGTACTGAGGAAACAAAAACAGAAGTAAAAGCTCCCTCAAGAAGTTTACCATCTATTAAAAAGGGTTGGAATAGGAACAGTCTATAATGGCACTTGTAAAACTTGTACTTGAATATTTCAATGATCCAAGATTTCATCAATGTGAGTAGTCCCTCTATCATCACAGATGCAACCCTGCTGAGCTTTTGTGAGCTGCTGTGGCCAAAATAATCATTACTTTCAGGACACACTGCTGAGTCTGTCTTTTTGAGGCTAGCCCTAAGACAACAGACACAATCCATGGCTAATCTGGTACAAAATGCCTTTCAACTTGTAGAGATCTACACAAGTGTGCTCTTAAAGTACAGAAATATATTATTATGGAAAGACTCCTTAGATAACCCTTTCAAATGAAGATTGGACACTGTGAAACTGAGGCAGTTAATAATTTTTACTGTCTTGATTTATTCAAGCTCCCCAACTATCCAGAAGAGACTGGACTGACCTGGGAATCAGAATCAGCTAAGCAGGAAACAAACTGAACATTCCTTAAGCTGAGTACATCAGAAATTCCTTGCAGTATCCACTTGCTGAAGCTGGAACTCTCTTCTATACCAAAGAATCAACTCAGACTGGCTCATGCCAATCTTCAGCCCTATGGCCAATCTTGATATGGCCATAATACACCTTCTGAAAACCAACCCATCATCGGGATTATCTGATAAAATCCGTCTTACCTGTGATTTTTGTCTTGATAACCTGATCAGAACACTAGGTGATTACACCCTCCCCACTTTATGATTTTTGTCTTTAAAACCCCTGAGCTCAATTCTTATTGTGATCCCATGTATATGTGTATACATGCCTCCCTTCTTAGAAGGAATAAAGCAACGGATACAACCTAACTGTCTTTCTTAGAGCGAGCTATGAAAAAGTGGGCAACATTCATGCCTTCTCATCAGCAAACTACTCTGGAAACTTGGTTATGTTTCTGGTCCCTGGGATTGGCTGCCCTCCTTCTCACCTTTTCTCAGGTGAGAATCTCCCAGCTTGTGTATGTTACAACTATTACCGCACCAAGTCTTCAACTTGGGGGAACCTATTATTCATTCCACCTTTTGCTAAGTAGTAATATCTCAGGAGAGAAAGGAGCAGGTAATAATCCTGGAAGAAATTAGAGGCTGGAATTATAAATTAGAGACACTCTTTGAAGATGGGTGTAGGATACAAAGAAAATTTTCTATCACATCGAGAGGCAGGGTAATATAGTGGATGGAATACTAGATTTAAAATCAGAAAGAGCAGAGTTTAATTACTTACTGCACTGAATCCTTATGTACTACATGATTCTGGGCAAGTCATTAAAAGCCTAGGTTTCCTTATCTATAAAATGGGGATAAAAATAGCACCTGCTTCTTTGGGCTGCCGTGAGGATCATGTGAGATAATGTACAGAACACACTTACTTTGCAAAGCTTAAAGAACCATATTAATATGAGTTATCACATCCACAGTACTACTGCCAAGGACACATATTGACATGGAGAACAACTTTTCTCTCCATAATTCACTGGAAACACTCAACAATTGGCTTCTTTACAATGAGTGGTATTAAAATTCTAAAGATGTGGATAAGCTATTTAAAGGATATGTACAGAGCTGAAAGATTTAGACCACACTTCTAACACAAGGAGTCTGAGGGTGGTCCCTAGAAATTTGATTTGTCCATCATAGCTAATTAAAAACTCATGCATGTGTCTTTGATTTTCCAACCATTGGAGAAGTCCTGGCCACTCTGACTGTAGATTTTGGCAATGGATACTGGCAGGGAGAGGAAAAATACACACACATGCCAGTTTCTCAGTACTGAGAGGGAAGGTGTGTTTAAAGCTGGGTAAGTGACCCTGCCTTTAGCTTCACATTACAGTTAGAGATCTCTTTCTCCTCATACTCAACTGCCACCCCCTGACTGGTACAAATAGTGCTTGTATTTGAGTACCTAATTGTCACTCAGGGTAAACCTCAAAGTCAGTGATACTAGCCACTGTTCAAAGCTGGCATTGGGAAAGAGAAAGAAGTTTGTTTGGAATATGTTTTTCGTCAGAAAGGTTTTAACCAATCTTCCCTTGGGGCCTAAGGAAGAGAAGTTATTTTCATAAGAGCCTAAAACTAACTGAATGAAAAGTGGAACCTCTTATGTACCAAATAGTCATTTGGGAAGAAGGGGTAGTGGGGAGAGTCTAGATGTAATTAACTGATGTTGGACTGACTCTTAGTTCTTTCCCACTACATCTAGCATTCTAAGTCCATATCCCAATATTCAACCAACCATCCAGCTTCCCCAAATTAGCTGTTATTCCCGGTCTGGCCACAAAGGACAGGAAGGCAGTAACAGCAAATAGAAAGGTAAAAGAAGACAATGGGGTAGTCCTAGAAGTCTGAAACAAACAGGAAATCATTTTTAGGAATAAAAAGTAAAAGAAATGAATATATAGATAAAAGTGCTCTTTCTTTCTCCTTTGACATCTTAGTACTTTGTTTCTGCATTTTCCAAAGCTTGGTTCATAATATAGTTTACAAAATTTCAAAGAAATTTGGAAAGGACCTCTGCTACCATTTAATCCAACATAAATGAAAAAAAATTCCCACTATAAAATATCCAACAAGTGATCATTCAGTCCCTGACTGAAGCCTTCTAAGGAAGAACTCACTCCCTTGAGGCAACCCATTCCACTTTTGAAGAGCTCTAATTACCTGCGCTCACATCTTATCTCTCCCTAGTAGCCTATAACATCAATAGTAACATTTATTAAGTAATTATTATGTGCCAGGCACTGTTGTAAGAACTGGGGATACAAAAAGAGTCAAAAGACAGCATCTGATCTTGTGAGCCAAAGGAGGCAACATGTAAACAAATATATACAAAGCAAGGTAATTGCTAATATACAAAGCAAAGGATAAATAGGAAATAATTAAGAGAGGAAAGGCACTGGAATTAAGAGGGGCTGGGGAAAGCTTCCCATAAAAGTGGGATATTAGTTGGGATTTAAAGGACACCTGAGAGATTAGTAGTCAGAATAGAGGAGGGAAAGTGTTTCAGGTATAGGGAAGAGTCCCCCAAAATATGTGCAGCCAAGAGATGGAGTATCTTCTTCATGGTACAGTCAGGAGGCCAGTGGCACTCAATCAGGGTATAAAGTATAAGAAGACTGAAAAGGTAGGAAGGGCCTAGGTTATGACAGACTTTGAATGCCAAAGAGATCATTTTAAATTTGTTCCTAGAAACTTCAGGAAGTCATTAGAAGTGGAACAAGAAAGGCATATAATGATACCTGGATTTTAGGAAAATCATTTAGTAGCTGAATAAGGGATGTATTGGAAGAGAGACTCAAGCAGATAGACCCACCAGCAAGCTATTGGAATGGAAAGATAATCTTGAGTTTAAGATGTCTACTGAATATCCAGTTCAAGATGTCTGAAAAGCAGTTGGAAATGTGAGATTATAGGTCAGCAGAGAGAAGAGGGCAGGCTAGGTAAATATGAGAATCATCAGCATAGAGACAGTAATTAAATCCATGGGAGTTGATGACAGAACAAAATGTAATAATAGAGAGGGAGAAGAGAAGAGGGCCCAGGACAGATACTTGAGGGACATCTATGGTGACAGGGCATGATCTGGAAGAAGATCCAGCAAAGGAGATTGAGAAGTAATCAGATAGGTTAAAACACCAAACACCTGTAAAAACTGATATTCTAAAAACCTAGAAAGAAAAGTGTCATGGATAGATGGTGTCAAAGGCTATAGAGGTGTCAAGGAGAGGACTGAGAAAAGATAGGTGGATCTGTTAACTTAGGGGCAAATTTTTCTGCTTACATAAGGTCTTATCCATAGTAGACATAACTAAACAGAAGAAATGTGCTTCTTGAAAAAGAAAGAAAAATGTTGAATATGGGATCAAGAGAAACTGATTTCAAATCCTCTTTTACATTTGTTGGATGACCCAAGAATCCAAGGACAAAGCACTTAAGCTCTTTAAGACTCAGTTTCTTTATCTAAATGTAAAGCATTACCCCCTTTCATATGTTTGCTGAAAGCAGCAAAAAGAAGCAGCAGCAGAACAAGAACAAGAACAAGCATCAGCAGAAGAAAGAAGGAAGAAGCAGAAGAAGGAGGAGGAGAAATCTGTGTAAGGAAAACTGATAAAATTACTTGTGCAGAAACACAAACTCAGAGAGACTGTTGAGGAGAGGGATAGCCTATTCTGAGAATAAGGTGCTATGGGAAGATGATAATAACATTGAGCTCCTTGCTGACAGAAAGGTAAATCTCTTAAGTGTTATTTCACAAGGCAAAAATAAGTCATTGACTATCAAGAGGCTCTGATTTGAGGTATTATAAGTTATAAAACTCCAGCAGGAGCAGAAAAAGCAGAAAAGTTAAGCTGAATTAATCAGGAAGACTCAAGAGCTGGGAAGAGAAGACACTGGAAGCTCCCACCTGAAACAGCTGATTCTAAGAAGAGCTCCTGGGGTTTACTGCTCTCTGGTGCCATCTGCATCCTTAGAAGGGAAAATCTCTCAGGGGCATCTGTATTGCCCACTACTGCCCTGTATGGTTTAAGAGAAAGGAAAAAAATAGAGGGGAAAGACAAGCTCCGCTGTGACCGCTTTGCTATAAGAAGGGAACAGAAGACAAATGGACAAAGTAGAATCCCTTGGTACTTGCAGATATGAAGGGCTTGGCAGTTCTTTGTCTCAAGGGAACTGTCTGTCATTAAAAGAGTCTAACACTTTTTCTCAGCACCCTGTTACAGATGGCTGTGAGTGAAGATCTTGTCATTGGCTGCTCTGGCTTAAAACCAGAAGACGAATGGCTTTGCTCAGAAGGTGAAGGTTAAGAACTAGGGGGGGAAAGCAGCTTCATGCAGTTAAGACTATTCCTGAAGCAGGAAAGAACATCAAGTCCAAAGTTGTAAGCCGCCTCAACATGAGTTTTTTTCCCCACATATGTACCTCCCTGATAATTTTCTATGTGTGTGTGTCTGTATTTTCTCATGAGCACTATACGTATTAATAGAAGAATGTAATCCAGAGTTATGGGCGAACTGATGTTTTTATTTATTCCTGCTTTTGTCTTTCTGTTGGGTAAGTGATAATTTGATTATTCCTGATTTTGCTTTCTGTTGAGTAATGTCATGATTATTGCTTTAGCATTCTCATTTAGTAAACATTTTATGTGTAAAAGTTAATGATGTCATGGTGATTTATTTTATATATGTAGAAAGCAAATTGGTAGGGTCTCAGAAGCTAGAACATAACATGCACATCCATCAGAATTACCAAAGCACTTAGGAAGAGTTTTGCATTATAGCTATGTGGTAAATCATTCATTGGGAACACCAAATCTAGTGGTGAGCAAGTCAGTACAGAAAGCAATAGTGGGGGATCCATACCATACTACATACAAAATAAGTGTAATTCTTCACAGGGTAATTATAAGGATCATAAGATAATTTTTACAAAGTTAAAGCACTAATGTATGCTTAAGTTAAAATGTTATATATACTAATATGGATGGAGGACTGGACTTGGAGTACAGAAAGCCTGAGTTTGAATGCCATCTCAAACACTTATTAACTGGATGTGTCTCTAAGCAAAGTACTTCACCTCTTTTTCTAATCTATATTTCACTTTAGCTTTCTAATCTATAAAATGGAGATAATAATAGCACCTATACACTCATGGGGATGCTGGGGGCAGGGGGGAAACCTCACAAATAAGATAATACATAAAGCAATTTGCAAATCTTTTGAGGCACTATATAAATATTCATAATTATTATGTTGAGTGATTATTATATTATGTTTGATGAATAAACAAGCCTAATGGAACTTTTACCATGAGTTTCTATTTAATCATTCTTTAGACACATCTTTTTTGTTTTTTTCCTACTGAGTTGGTTTTCTATCATCAGTCCCCACTGTTTGTAATTCTCTGCATAGTCAACTGTTATGAATATCTGAGATGTCCAACAGGCCAACCAATGTAGCATAACCAACAGATCTTAAACATAAAAGGAATGCTTTTCTGTAAATACACTTCATTCATCACAACACAGTCACTTGTGAAAACCAAAACCTAGCTTTGTCACAATTTCCAAAATGTTCCTAACAGCATGTAATGGGTGATCAAAAGATGATGCAAACCTTTCACCAGATCATTACACTGTCACAATTAATTGTCATTGTCACAAATGCCAGTAGCTCTTCTTACAAGTCCTTACCCTCAAGGTCAAGTTCTACTACCCAGATGGGTCATTGTTTCTCTACAACATAGATACTAAATTTAAAATTAGAAACATCCTAAGAGTTGTATAATCCAAACTACTAATTTTACAAATAGCAAAACTGAGGACCAAGGCAGGGAAGTGACTTAAACCAACTGATAAGTAGCAGGACTTAGATTTGAACCCAGATCCTAAGATTCCAAATTCAATGTTCTTTCCACTGATATTAAGAGAAGAAAATCCAGATTTTCCCTTAAGAAACATGAACACAATTCTTCAGACGAATGTCCATAAGCCCTGCTGCTGCTCAAGTTTGCTTAGACTTGTGTGTTTTTTCCTGTACTTTTTCACAGAGAGAGCACAAAGGCACCATCATTCCCTGGTCCTACACAAAGGCTAGATGTCATGACTTTCCTGGGGTTGCTTTTAGTGTTGGGCGCTCTGTTGTTTCATCTGTCACAGAGTCATCAGCTATAAGTGACTAATCAGAGAAATAGCAACACAGCCAAGAAAATCCCCTTCTTGGGTTTCTGTTGCCATAGGTTACGCTGAACCCTCTTCATTTGTATGGTGGGCTGGGCTCAAGGAAAACTTGATTGTGATCAGAATTTTCCTTCTCTTCTTTCAAGAAACTGGTGAGGGGGCGCTCGGGGCAGCCAGGAACGGCCATCCCCTCGGTGGGAGGGGTCTGTGACCTCGGTCCCGCCCACTGCTGGCCCGGCGATTCCTAGCGAGGCTGGGGCCTCAGTCCCCTCCCAAGTCACCACCACTGCCTCTCTGCCTGTTCTTTCCATGTCTGACCGGGCTTAGCAATGAATGATTATAAACAGCACCAGGCAACTCCGCATTCTTTCCTCTCTGAACCTGACAACAGCTGAGAAAACATGCCTTGAGCCCAGGGCCCAGCCGGGTGTGGTGGGGGGACAGGGCAGAGGGAAGATAAGCTCCCCCTCGCAGATAACACGCGGCTGCCCCGGCGGGGCGGGAAGGACTGCCCGACGGTCACTGTCACGGGGACCCCCACCCAGGAACAGTCCCGCTTTTGAGGGGGGAAGGCGCCCTCCGCGACCCTCCCCCGGCCCCCACCTCTAACCCTACTTAACACTTAGGAACATAGCCCCGCACAGGCTGCAGCCTCACACAGAAACCTCCTCCAATTATACAGGCACGGGTACACACAACGACACACACACACACACACACACACACACACACACACACACACATACACTCATTTAAATTTCCATGCACATAATCACACGCCCAGTGGCTGGGGCCCAGCAATCTGCTTACTAGGGTGACAGTGACGAAGCGCCCACCCCCTTAAGGGGGCCAGGGCCGGTGGCCGCCATCTCCTCTGCCCTGGACTCTTTACCTCTGCCCATTACTGGCTGAACCTGATCTTGGCCGTGGCTCTCCCGGCCTTGCTCCCCAGAGGGACTTCAGCATGAATGGTGCAATTTGTGAAGTCAAAGAGAGAAGCAGCTTTGTGGGCTCAAGCCCCCCTGGGAATTTCGCCACTGCTGAAAACCCCTCCCGCCACCCCTTCCTCCCCAGGCCTGCTGCCCACCGGCCCCGACAGGCGGCCCAGTGACCCAGCCCTCAGCAGCATTTCCCAACCTCCTCTTTGTTTCCCAAGGCTGTGTCAGCGGGGCTGGTCTGTCTACCTCTAGCCTTGGCCTGAGTAAGCTGTAAGAACAGTTCTATGGGGAAAGAGCTAATGTGGAACAAAGGGCCCTGCTCTTACAGTTTTTTCTTTAACAAAAGAGCTGACTATCAAATGGTTTCCTAGCTCTGCTTAACTAACTCCATTAACTAATGGTTACCTGAAGACCCGGAAATTATGAAGCACATGGTAGGAATAATAATTGGTGAATAAATGAACCAATAGGTGAATGTCCTTGCAACCAAATTAAATGTGGTTTGAGCTTCTGAAGACCAGGAAGAATAGACTCAAATATCCCTGAATGGCTGAAGCTATCTTCTAGAAACCTACTTACTTTGAGAATAGCAAAAGGAGGCCCCAGCTTATAATTATAACTGTGCCTGGGATCGTGCTCTTCAAGTCCACTCTCCCTTTTTTCTCTCCTTAAATGGGTCTAAAGGGGAAGTTTGGTCTTCAAGGATGGCTGGTAAAGATGGATTCCCACTAAAACTAACTATATCTTCTGCTTCTTCCTCATGCAAACCCCAAACTACAGCTTAGAATGATCCTAGTGGCAATACAATGTAGTGGAAAGAGGACTGGATTGAAAGGGAAGGAGCCTAAGTTTAAATTCCAACCCAGATGTATGACTTTAGGCAAGTCCCTTTCTCTCAGTTTCTCTAGACTCAGTTTCTTCATTTGTAAAATGAGGACTCTGAACTAAATTGCTCTCCAAATCTGTCTTAAAGCAAACAAAAGTCCCTTCTACACAAAAATCACTCTATAAATAATCAATTTTCATAAAAAAGCTTAAAGAGAGGTATATGTGAAGCTCCCCACTCCCACCCCCACCCCCCACCAAAATTCCTAGATCTTCCCTCCAATTCAAACCACCCAGTATTCCACATTTGGCACTACCTATAGAGAGCTTTCTTTCAAAGGAAAATTGGCTTGTTCCCCTTGCTGGTACTGAATTACCTTCACCATGATGTGCTGACATTTTACAGCCCCTAATTCTTTTTCACCTGAATTCATTTTCACTCAGCTGACAGCATGATTTTGGTCTTCCCTTCTCACTATTGGGATTAGTGGCACTATGTTTCAAAGGCTACAAATATTTCCCCTTCGTTATTTTTCTTTTTTGAACTTCTGTGAAAGAAATAGGGCATATCTATTTTGTCTTCTCTACCAGGTCAGAATTAGGTGGAACCACCAACAAAATGACACACTATCAAAAGATGTGGTGAAACAGTAACTCTTCCAAAAAGCAAGATGAATAGAAGACTCCATCATAAATCAAAAATCTTTTATCCACAACCCATTCACTGCCACACTCTTAAAGACTTTAATTCACCGACTTTCTCTCTGCTGGTCTTCCTTATCCTTACTCTAATTCCCTCCTTCCTTCCCTCCCATCCTTCCTAATGTAGGTCATAGCTTATTTTCCAGCAGCAAGTAGGTGCACTTTAAAAATCAGGGTGGAGAATAAGTTCCGGAGATGAATTTAAAATTGTTTCCATTTGTTATGAAGAAATCCAGGCCCAGAGTTCCCCATCTAAGAAATACAGAAGGAGATAGCATATAGGGCATGGGAAGGGAAGGGAAGAGAGAGAAAGAGGGGCACATTTATGTATATTATCTAAGAAAAGCTGAAAATCGATTCAGATGGAAGTACAAATGTTAAGTGTCCCCAACTCACCCAAAGGCTTATTTGCAAACTATCTATCTACAATTCAGAATCCATTTTCCCAACAAAATAACTGTTATGAAAAGGACAGGGAAGGTGGGGGGAATGGTTAGGAGAAAACTGTAGAGTTGCTTAACATCATTTAAAACAAAATAGAAAACAGAGCCATTGGCGGGGGAGGGGATCTCTTCTTTCCAACCAGACTCAGTAAATCAAGACCAATCAAATTGTTTAGTTCAATTCTGGGATTCAATCATACAACTTTTCCTGATCAGTTTGAAAAGAGTCTTTGCATTTAGAAAACTTAGCATTCTCAAATAAAGCAGTATGTTCACTTTGTCATTCAACCACTCTGCCTTTTGTTTTGCATATCCAGTCCATTGCTGGCCCAAAAGGAAGACAGTCCAATTTACTAGAAAGTGAAAAGTCAAATGGCTTAAAAAATTGGCTAGGGGTGATTTGTAAATTGGATGATTCACAGAATCTCATAGTTGGAAAGGCAATCTCTCCTCAGAGGCAAGCTAGTTCAAAGTATAGAGGAACAGAAACCCCTCCACAGTTTCCAATTTGGCTTGAAGACTTCCAGGGAAGGGGAAACCAATAATTCCTGAAGATCTCATTCCATGTTTGGATAGCTCCTCTTGTTAGAATGCTTTTCCTTACATGAAATCCAAATTTGCCTCTTTTCAACTTTTATTTATTGCTCCCAGTTTTCACTTCTGAGGCACCGCTGCTCTTTAAACAGTTAGACATCACGCCTTGATTTCCTAATCTGTAAGATAAAAGGCTTGTACTAGGTAGATAGCTTCTGAGATCCCTTCCACCTTTAGACCTATGATTTTAATTTCCCATTAATTATTCTCTTCTAGAGGCTTAAGATTCCCAGTTCTTTCAGTCAGTCAGTCCTCAAATGGCACAAACTATTGGTCCCAAACCCTTTCATCATATCAAGGTCTCCCATGGGAATATGGGGGTATGGGAGACTACTTGAGTTTGCTAATATCCTAACTAAAACATGCCCAAAAGATATTATATTTCATGTATAATTTGATCTAGGTAGAATATAGCAGAATTATCACCTGCCTAGTCCTATACACTCAGAATGAAGCCTAAGGCACAAGTGACTAAGTATTTACTTCCAGTATTGCTATAATGATCAAATGAGATATTTATAAAGCACTTAGCATTGTGCCTAGCACGTGGTTAGCATTATAAATGCTTATTTCCTTCTTTACGTTTTCCACCTTCCGATCTAAATCTTACTTATCCTTCAAGGTGTAACTCAAGTGCTAGCTACCTCCTTCATCCCACCTCTCCAGTCATACCAGCCTGGTTTCTCCCTTCCCTAGCATTCTAGTATCATTCTCTTTCTTTGAATCATAGGATCCTAGGCTAGACCTAAAGCTGAAAGGTCCTCAAAAGCCACCTACTCCAGCTTCTTAATTTATAAATAAGAAAACTGAGGCCCAGGGAACTGAAGCAATCTGCCTACAGTCCCACAGAAGAGGGATAGAAACCTGGGTCCTCTGACTCCAGAACTGGTGCTCTTTCTACTTGTTTCCAGGAGTGGTTCTCTCTTCTTCACTCACTTATGTTAACTTGTTTCTCCCAACAAGCAATGTAAGTTCTGGAACTTCAGAGATTCTATTTTAGATGCTCAGTTTATTCCACTGGAAGGTGGAAGAGAGGTGGAAATACTGCTAGACTGATGATCAGCCAGCCAGTCAACAAGCATTTAATCAAATGTCTATCAAATGCCAGGTCCTGTGCTAAGCACTAGAGATAAAAAAGAAAAGCAAAAAACAGTCCTTGTTCTCAAGCAACAAAGGAGCTCACAATTTAAGGAGGGAGCAATGTGCAAACAGCCATGTATAAGAGAGAAAGGTGGGGGAGTGGTCTAAGGCTTTTTGTAGAAGGATTTAGGTGGCGTTTCAGAGAAGCTAGGAAGAGGAAGAAATGAGGAAGGAGAGTTTTGCAGGCCAGAGGGCCAGCCAGTGAAAAGACCTAGAGTTAGGATGGCAGTGTCATCCAAATCTCAACTTGGACACTGACAAATTGTGTGACTGTCACACAATTCTTTAGTCTTTTTTTTTTCCTCATTTGTAAAGTGCAGATAATAATATTTGCAGCACTTACCTCACAATGTTGTTGTGAGGATGAAATAAAATAGTGTACACAAAGCAATTTCCAAATCTTAAGGTACACCCAGTAGATGTTTCACAAAAACTTAATCATGAAATACCTCTGCTGCAAGCTCAGAAATTCAGTTTCATTTCAGAGAAAGAGAAAAGGGACAAGGAGGGAGGTAGGAATAAAGACTAATGTCTTTATTTTACTACTAAGTGTAACTATTTATGGAAAGTGGGAGATTTAAAACTCATAATTAAGACAAATATAACTTTTTCCAGTCAGAGCTCTCCCTGAAAAACAAAATCCAGGTATCAGTAATTTGTTTGTCTACAGATTCTACACGTGGTCCTTTTCATCTGGTCATGTTTATGGTAGTTCCTGATTGGAAAAAAAAAACAAAAACAGAAATTTCTGAAGAACCCCAACAAAGACTAGGGAGAGTTATTAAGTGACTTTGGTTACCTTCCAAATGTGATCAAAGAACCGACTATTATGCTTTTGTAACAAGCAGGTCTCTGCTCATGTAATTTTCATAGTAATTAATGTTTATCTGATTCTAAAGATTATTTTTACAGGAAAACTTATCTTTAAATCAAACAATTAAGGTTGTTTTATAGGCAACTGAGAACCCTGCCCATTGTGCCAGAACCTCTAGTTAAACACTTTATTTTGGGTCCATGCTATGGGACTGCCTAATAAAAAGAATATTTGCACTTGCAGACAGATGACCTAGAGTTGCCTCCCTGGCTCTACCACTTAGTTACTCTGTAATATTGGATAAAACTGTGACTTATTTTCCCCATCTGTAAAGTGAAGATAATAATATTCATCCTGCCTGTATTACTGGATTGCTGTGATACTTCTGATAAGATGAATGCAAAAGTAGTAAGAAAACTCAAATATCATAATTATTAGGTAGGATCACTTTACACTCAAACTTAAGTAACCAAGCCCTTTCAGGAAATTCTAATGCAGACCTAATTTAGCTCCTTTTTTACTCTATGGGCAAATACTACTCTTAAAGAACTTCCCAAGTATAGTAATTTTATACTTGGATCAAAGCAGGGCATCTTAGAATCACAGATTTACATTGGGAAGTTGTAATGGGCTGAGGCTTGAGTTGATGCACTGAAGTCCCAAGCACGTGAGGCTAAATAGTAATTGGACCATACTCTATTAATATACATGCTTGGATAAAGAATGGCCCCCACCCACTCTTTGTGCAAGTCCTGATGTGTTGTATAGGAAATGACGATTTTGGTGGGTGGAAGCAGAGAGACAGGAAGGGAGGCTGGGAGAGATTGCGGGCTGGGTTCGATTCTGATGGCTGCTGGTCTCGTGGCTTCTGGTCTAGCTAGCTTCTTGACTCAGCTGCTGACATTGCTATTGCCGATTCCCTTGTACCTCCAATCTTTCTTCATCTCTGCTAAGAATAAAGATTGACGATTTTCCCCTAACCTGAATTCCCGACTCCGGCTGATTTTAAAATACTCGGTCATCACAGGAAGTAACCTCAGATAATCTAGCCCAGTCCTTTTATTTAACACATGAGGAGTCGCAAAGTGCTTAAGTGACTTGTACAAAGACACACTGATAAGAAGCATCACACAGAGACTGAGGCAGGGTCTTTCTACTATGCCATACTCCCTTGTTTAGGATGGATCCCAATAATACATAAATATTCTTGTCAGGAATTTGTCTTGATCACTTAAACTGACACATTAATGATCAATTACAATGGCCAGTTTTTCAGGAGAGGAGAAATCAGGGACTCTGATGGTAAAGTAGGAGGGGACAGAGAAATGAAGGCCTAAAGAGACTTAAGTCATACAGAGCAGACTAAGAGCAAACTGTGTTTAACACATCACAGTTTTGCCTGATCCACCCTGAGTGACACAAATTAAGCTTTGTGTCAAAGGCCAAGTGTACAGGAACATGGCCCACTGTGTTCCTGGATGATGCAAGCAAATGTCTAGCTTCATACAGTTTATCAATAGGGTTGACTTTATTATAAAAGATCTTCATGCTTAGCAGGTTCATTAATTGAGGTATCACTACAGTACTAAATTAGGATGTATCTGACAAGACACTTACAACTCTACTATATTTTTAAGATTAAAATAAACTGGAGAAGGGAAGATGATTCTATTATATGGGGCTGGGGCTGGGTATTATGTTTTGGTTTTATTGCATAGAATTCATAGAATTACATGAAACAGATCATCAAGAAAATAGTCAGCATGACCTTGTTTCCATGGACAGAAGGTTTCGTTTATTTCTGCAAGTCCAGATACCTGGAAGCCTGCCTGACCAGCAGCCTGGATTTGAGAACCCTGACAATGAGTCAGTCTAGTGATTTATCTGTGTTGTGCTAAATGCTTAAGATCGGCAAGAGAGGTTATTAAGGAAAATTTTCAAAATAAGTGATGATCCACAATTGCATCAACATTTATATAATATACACAAAAATCAATCCAACACATATCTTCCCTCTCCCTCTCCAGTATAATCTTTATACTCCTGTATATTCTCTCCCTCTTCAAATGATGTATGAATTTATTTGTTTACATGTTGTTGTCTTTCAGGAAAATGTAAGCTTCTAGAAGGAAGAGCTTTTATTTTGTACGCACAGTACCTAGTACAGGGCCTTGTGCAAGGAGGTGCTTAGAAATGCTTACTGAATTGGACTGGAATGCTGCCAAACTACTAAGCCTTAGAGATGGTCACATCCCTCTGCTCAAAGTCTTTCCACAGCTTCCTAAGGTCTAATAACAAAATTTATATTTTTCTACCTTACAATAAAGACCTTCCATAATCTAGTACCATCTTAACATTTTCACCCTTATCTTATACTCCAAACTAAATTACTCACTGTACCCAAATATGTGTGTGTGTGTGTGTGTGTGTGTATATATATATATATATATATATATATATATATATATATATTTAGCAATCTTCCATTTCAATGACTCTGCCCTCCAGAATAAGCTTATCAACTCAGTCTTCACACAAACTCTTTAATTGCTAAGTACCCTCAAAGTTTAATTTCAATGCTATCTCCCCTGGAAGATTTGGGTTCCTCCCATTTTCTCTTCCAGGATTCTTCTAACATTTTATTTACATTTCTCTTAGACACTTGACATATGCTGTTTTGTTTTATAACTATGTATGAATGTGTCATATCCCTATTGGAGACTAGAATAGGATACATGTTTTATTAAACCATGTATTATTCTCAGCACTACCACAAGTGCTCTGCACACAGTAAGTGCTTTAACAAAGTTGCTATTAATACTTTGTGCTTAAAATATCTTTTCCCACAATCTAATTATGAGGTTGGGAAAATCAAACAACTATAATACTCGATAGGAATTGCTTTTGGAGAAAGATTACTTATTCCTGTGCAATGAGCTCAATTCTGCAGGACATAACTAGGCAAAGTTATAAGCAATTTCAAATACAAAGAGCCACAAGGTGATATAACAAACTCTAACCAAGTAGTAATTTGGAATAAGAATGTGCTTTACTTTGTCAATAAGCTGATTTCTGGCTGGGTTGTGGTTTGAATGCAGCCAGTCTGGAAAAATACCATGACAACAGATTCAGCTGCTTGAAGTTGATTTAGAAAGGAGCTTAATGAATTTAATAACTCATGAACACAAATCTCCAACCCATGGGTCAGAGAGGTCTACATCAACAGCAGAGGGCCTGCCCTCTATGCTCACTTAATTTTTTTCCCACAATGAATGTGTTGAGAACCTTAGGTCCATAACAAAAATGCCTTCTGAATGTCACAATCATTTGGTTTACTTCAGTCTTCTGCATCAATTTTTAAATTTGAAAATGGAGGAGAAGATAAAGGTAACCATGGTCAAGTGAGGAAAAAAAGACAGCTATAGGTGTGTGGGGATGTGTGTATTACAGGTAATATTCAAAGATAGGTGGGTTGACTCATATTTAAAGTTCAGACATCAAAACACATGAAACTCCCACTCACCTTGAAGTGCAACTAGCTCAATCAGGAAAGAGTGAACCAAAGGTATGTTCATTCCTCAACTGGGATTTGTTAATAACAATCAGTCTCTTAGAGTAATGTTAGACTCTGTTCCAATCTTGATTCTAATGCTAACATCTTATGAATGAATAGAAAAGCATTCATCAAGCACTTACATGCTGAAGGTTCAAATAGAAAAGCAAGACAGCACCTCCCCTAAAAGAACTTGAATTCTAATGAGGAAGACAACATACCAAAGAGGTTTTAGCTGCCAGTCAGATGGAAAGGCTTTGGTCTTGAAGGACAAATGAGATGGTAGTGTCATTTTCATTGATAAAAACTAAATCTACTTATAATATTGAGTTACTTGAAAGTGCCAAAAAAAATCCCTTTTCCAAGGTCTTTTGTAACTATAACTGCTAAAGAGGCAGGCAGGGTTACTTCACTTGCAAAGGTAGTTGAGAGAGTTTCCATGAGGTTTGCTCCCTTGGAAGGTGGTTACAGGGGCTAGATTGGTAGTCTAAAAGAAACTGATATTCCAGGGACTCATGAGCTTACTTGCCAACTAGCAGCAACTGCCCAATTCACTGGGGATAAACCTCTTCTCTCCACTGTTACCCCCTCGATGACAGCTGTGGGAGCCAGACTAGACATGGACCTCAGTCTGGGAATTACTGCATTTCCTAGAAATCTTTGACTTTCTGATTCTTTTTCTACAGCAAAATAACGTTTTGGTCAGGTATACTTATTGTGTATCTAATTTATATTTTAATATATTTAACATCTACTGGTCATCCTGCCATCTAGGGGAGGGGGTGGGGGGGGGGGGAAGAGGTGAAAAATTGGAACAAGAGGTTTGGCAATTGTTAATGCTGTAAAGTTACCCATGTATATATCCTGTAAATAAAAGGCTATTAAATAAAAAAAAAAAAATCTCTGACTTTATGACTTGAGTTTTTTCCACCAATATCCAAAAGTGGTCAAGGTAGCGGCAGTGATTTTGACCTGCCTGATACATGCTGCCTCTTGATTCTCCTATATGATGCTCTGCCACTTCAGTTAGGTAGGCCAGTTGGCCTGCAGGGTCAGGAACTAACTGGAGATGGCTACTCTGAGGATGGTGGGCTCCTTCTCTAGAGGATCCATCCTCTGGATGGTGGCTATGGAGAGCAGGGTTTTGTAAAAGTAGGTTTGACAGTGTAGGGTGCAGATGATTATCCAACTGCATACATGCATATACATAGTAATTAAAGTAGTATAATTTAGGACTTTATCTACTGGAAACTTTTTTGGAACTGACTATTCAGACAATCTCCATCATTAATTTTCAATCTAACATAAATGAGGGGATTAGCCTGGAGTTGCTGGCAGACTGGCACTTATTTTTTCCAGTTAAATTTGGGGGGGGGGGAGATGGGGAAGTGGTAGAATGTGATGAAGCAGCATGAGAAAGAAGAATGAGCACTGGAATTGTATCAGAGGACCTCGGCATTAATCCTAGTTCTATGACTAACTATGTGACCTTAAGATAAATCACTCAACCTCTTTAGGTATCATTTTTCTCAGGTATAAAATGAAGGAGCTGGATAGATATCTTTTGAGAGCCTTTCTCACTCTGCATCTTATGATCTTAAGACTAGAGAGAAAAGGTGATACCAAATTGTTAAGAGGCGTGAATGATAAGATAAAGCCTTTAAACATTGTTCATTAGACAAAAGAAGGCCATTTGAATATTTTTTAGCAAAAGGATGACATGACTAGATCTATGCGTAAGGGAGATTAGTCTAGATCTAATGTGAAGGATAGGTTGAAGGAAACAGAATAGCAATGATATTCAGTACCAATAGCAATAGTAAACTAATGTTACTGCAGTGATAGTCTTTGGCTAGTGGGAAAGGAGCTCTGTACCAGAAATACCAGGATAAAAGTGATAAGAGGAGTGAACAGATGGAAAAAAAACACCGAAGAAAAAGTATTGGTAAAAATTGGCAACAGTCTAGATATGAGACGAGATAAAGGGAAAAGACAAAGATAATCCCAAGGTTTTGAAGAGGGATAGTTGTATGAAGGGCCGTGTTCCAGTGGGGGGGGGGCAGATTTGGAGGGAAAGATAACCAATTTGGTCTTGAGCATAATATGTTAAGAGAGATTGATGGAACACCCCATTGGAGATGTTCTACAGGAGATACACACCTGGAGTGCAGGGATCCCATGATGGCTGTAGAGCCAGCACTGTGTGTGCATCTCACAGTATCCTCCCAGAGTACCTAGGCAGTCTCTGTACACCCACTGTGACATTCTCCTGCGCCACAAAAGGCTTGAGAGAGAATGTGGGAGGGAGGCGGAGAAGACTTCTCTTTGCACTTGGGGAGAATGGAGTGCAATAATGAAACAGCTTATTGTGAGTACTAAGCAAAAGATTTAAATGAATTGTCAAGGAATATCAACACTGAAGGGTTGAGTGACTCACCCAAAGTCAGACCGGTAGCACTGATCCCACAGAACATGAATACTCCTACCGAGCAAAACTGTTTTACTTTTGAAAAGTATAGGTTGCAGTGATACTCACTAAACATCCCACCTTAGTCTTCAATAGCAGGATTGTGGATCACAGCAAGGAGGGACAAGTATCACAAAACCTATCCAGTTTCCTAAGGAAACCCAACTCCTTTGGGTTTTCCCAGAAGAAGGAAACTATTAATATCACAATTGCCTCAGATGATTTAATATAATTTTTACAATAGATTTAATGAACTTAACAGAAAACTACCATGGATTCTGAAATTCCCCAAAGAAAAAAGTTGGAATTCAGAGACAGCCAATATGGCCACGTCTCATCCAAAAAAGGAGAATGTGTCCTAAGCCATGAAGCTGCTCAGGATGTTTTGAGTTATCTTCCTTTTGTTGCCATAACCATAACCAAAAATTCTGCTCTTTCTCTGGAGTTAAAGACATTGCCCTGATCTGAGTTGGTAGGATGGATAGTGTACCCTGAACCACCACAACAATATAGTCAAATATACACTAATCTATCTCATTTCCCTTGAAACCAACAGCACACATTTCTAAAATGGCAGGTTGAAGTTAGGGGTGACCTTTCAATGAAGAGAAACCAAAGTAAGATAACCCACATTAGGCTTGACCCTCTGACCTTTGCTTCTATTAAGCGTTGAGTTCTCACCAAGAAAAGAATCTTCACTGCCATAAAGATGTGACCCAATATAAACCACTGGAATTGTTTCAGTTACCCCAAACCAGTGGAAGTGGCTAAAAATCAGTGAATTTCTATTAATTTCACAAGTTCCTTTTAGGAGACAATTGTAACTACCTCTCATTTACTCTTCTTGGGGATTCTTCTATTCTTTTCACCATGGTGAATGCTCTAGTTGCTGGGAATAGGTGAATGAAATGGCCTCTGATTTGTGTTCAATGTGTACTTATCCATATATTTGTCTTTTTGTGCACACATTATGAAGGGGGTAAAAGAGGAAGGGGCTAGATTCACTGGGCAAAGAGTCATAAAATTGGCTCCAGAAAATTTTAAGCAAGTCTGCTCCTCAGGTCTGTTTTTTAGCCTCTTGAAGGATACTGAAACATTACCAAGTATAATGGCTACAAAGGAATAAAAAAAGCACAGAATCTCAGAATTGTAAAAGATCTCTACTCCAACCCATACCTGGAATCTTCTCCACCACATTCTTGACAAGTAGCATCTTTACTTGAATTGTCTAGGCTTTACTTGAAGATGCACTTTCTGATAGCTTTTTCTCCCCTCAAGACTAAATTTTCCTCTTGCAGTTTCTAGCTATTGCTTCTAATTGTGTACTCTGGGACTAAGTACAATAAGTCTAACCCCAATTCCATGTGACAGCCTTTCAAATACTAAAAGTGCCCCACTTAAATCTTCTCTTCTCCTGGTTAAATTTCCTAGTTCCTTCAACAGACCCTCATGTGGTAAGGTCCCTTGGCATCTTACTTGCCATGGGCTTCCAATCTGTCAATATCCTAATATGATACTCCCCCCAACAGAAGGCAGTAATCCAGAGCTGCTCGCACAAGAGCAGACCTCTATCTTTCCGTATTTAGGATACACTATTTCCCAGCATCTGAATACCAGCTTTTTCCTTTTCAACCCATTATTACAACCATCTCTGCCACCTGAAACAGGTCTCTTATGCTGGTTGGAGGTAGCCATTTGGAGGGGTCAAGTCAGCTAGCATTTACTGAATACCTACCATGGGTCAGCAGACAACTTCAAGAAACAACTACTATGTGCTGGGCACTGTGTTTTAAGTGTTGGAGATACAAAGAAAAGCAAGACCAGTCCCTGAGCTCCTTAAGACAGTGTTCGCGTCCCTTAATTATTCTGGGAGCCAATGGGAGATAAAATCTGGTGGGACTCTACAAATCCATTAAATCCTAAGACCCTCAAAAGTAAAAGAAACCAGGATATGCCCTTCTCCTTTGACTACTGCAGAAATGAAGAACAGAAATAGGTCAAAAGCAAAGTTGCAATACAGAAACAAAAAGTAAATGAATTAGGGTAATAACAGAGTGAGTCTTCCTTCTCTGGAGCCAGGCGAGAGCAGGGTATAATCCAATGGGGCAATGCCGCCTGTGCTCCAGACATATACTGCAGATTATCCTCAGGAGAGGCCTTGAAACAGCCACTGACAGCAACTGGCTCCACTCTCCCTCCCCATGTCCCAACATAACAATGGGCACCCACAGAGACAGGAAGAGGAGCCACTGGCAAACTGGCAGGGGGGAGGGGTCTGTGGGTCTGTGTGTACACAAATGAGTTCTTGGAGTGGTACAAAGCTCCACCCACACCATATGTCCTCAATTCCAGGGACACATAAAGTATCCTTAGCCACTTTTCTATGTGGGTAAATAACTAGGTTCAGAGCAAATATCTTATCAAGAAGTTATGGACTGCATCAGTCACCAAGTCCTGTTGATTTTTCTTTTGCAAAGGCACTCAAATCCATTCCTTCCTTTCTCCTCCTACTAATTCAGGACCTTGCTGTTTCACAGGATTACAGTACACAGCCCCAAATGAATCTCTCTGCCACTTGTCTCAACAATGTCTAATGTGTGACGTCAGTGATAACAAAAACCCAGTTTTTATGTCATCACTCCTTCACTCCAATATCTTCAATGGCTCTTTTCTAATAAATTCTAAACTCTGACATTTAAGGGTCAAACAGAGCAGTGGAATCAGAAAAACTCAGGTTCCAATTCTGCCTCAGACACTTTTTAGCTGTGTGACTCTGAATAGGTCATTGGCTCTGAAGGCCTCGATTTTCTTATCAGTAAAATAAGAATAATAGTGGGGCCTACTTCCTAAGAATTGTTTTGAAGATCAAATACGATAATATTTGTAAAGTGCCTGATACATAGTAAGCACTTAATGTTTCCTTTCTTAACTTAGTGCCTAATGAATATTTATTGACTTGACTTGACTCTAGGTTGAAATCTGACCAGGTCAGAATATAGCCGGAGTAATAAGTTTACATTTATATATTACTTTGCATACATTATTATGTCAGTTGAGGAGATAGGTCCTAAAGGAAGGAAAACTGAGGTTCAGAAAAAGTGACTTACCCACATACACACAATTACTAAGCATTCGAGATGGTATTAACACTAAGGTCTTCCTGAGTTAAAATCTCATCCTCTGTCTACAACATCACACTGACTAGAGCCCACGCTGTCATAAACTTTGTCCTGGATACTGGCACAGAGGCTGCAAATAGGCAGCCTCTAGATTAATGAATTGATTATGGAATTCTATGTTCAATTTAATATCTATTCAATAAACATAGGTTGAAGATCCAGATGACATGGATCTCCTGCTTCTCCTCCTCCTCTCTGCTTACCTACTAAGCAGATCATGAATATCTAACCTACCAAAGAACAGAAAGAGAAGAGCAAATAAAGTTCTGTAGAAATAGTATGACAGAGAAATCTGAAACCATAAAATAGAAGGAAGTTTCAAGACTCTGGATGCTTAATTATCTGTGGACCTCAAATTCTTTATAGGGCAGAATTTACATGATGTATTAGTACAGAAAAACCAGAGTTATTTGTTTATAAGTCAAAAATTATAAGTATTATGTAACGCATAGCATTGTTCTAGTGATCAGATATGTGACCATAATGAATTTCTCATTGTTTGTTACATAAAGATTTGGGGGCTATTAGGAAAACTCTTGGTAAACTATAAAGTTTTGAATAAATGTCAAATATTGTTTTACATACACATGGCATTTTATATTCAAAAATTTAAACACAATTTAATAAAACACCTTTTGACAACATTTTCTGTGTCATATACCTAACTCTTCATGTCATGTAGATGACCCAGAAGGAAAGAAAACAAAGATGCCTTATAGTTAGAGAACCATAAGCAGAGAGCATAGAAGTGCAGGAAGACTAAGTTTACAGCAAGTGACAGAGCAAAATTACTGATGAAAGAATTGTTCTCAAAGGAAAATTCTCTCACTGTTTTGTGACTCAACATGTTTCCAACTTTGACTAAATTATAAGACATTCCCAGTGTGTGAATGTGTATGCAAACAGAGCGCATTCTAATTCACTCAACAATCTAAGATTATCTCTATTGATCATCAGAAGTGATGTCAAGAAATTCATAAGGTATTTCAAAACAAAATTAATTTTTATTCACTTAAAAAAATAACTGAATGCCAAGAACATTTTTGGAGAAAGAGAAGGTTGGTGTCACAAATCATGATGATAGAATATTACAACTCCAAAAAGATTGGGAATCATTCTTTTTGAGAAAAGTCAAGAAATCATTACTTTCTTTAAAAAGCTTAGTTCCCCACCCCAACATTTCTTGCAAAAGTAATTGCCCAACATATCTTAGACATTTCTAATAAGACAGGAAATGTTCTATTAGATACATGAAGGATTTTCCTTCCTGTACAAAGCTGCTTTGACTCACTATCCATAGGATATGCTTCCTACCACCCACCTCCCACAGGAGAAGTGGGAAAATCTTAACTTTCTAGATTAATTTGCTAAAGGCTTCATTTTGAAGCTTACACTGCCCCTTCAGGCCTCTCCTCTCTGCTTCCCTCCTCTTCTATTAGTTATAAAATTAAAATATGAAAAAATGTTCCTTCTGCTATATTCCTCTATTATAAGTTCATCTTTACAATTGGCAAGATTTCAGAGTGATCCAAAATTAAAACAAGAACAGTGATGACATAGGGTCATGCATGGATCAAGTATTTAGAACCAGAAGGGATCTCAGAGATTATCTGGTTCAACTCTCTCAATTACACAGATGGAGACACAGAAGTCTCAGAAACACAGACCCAAGATTACATAGGTATCGGCGAAGGTAAAATTTAAACCCAGATCCTTTGACTCCAAAGCAGCTAGCTGACTTTCCAATGTGCCACAACCTGCCTTACATACAGATTACTGCCTCTTTTCTGCTCCTTCCCTTGGTCACTTTAAATTCAATACCTACTACAGAAAAGGAGAGGAGCATCATGGGGAAGGGGGCAGAGAGAAAGTATTTCTTCAAGAATGATGATGCCAAAATTATGGGCATTTTGCATTTTCGAAGTGATTTAAATATTGAGTAACTTTTTAAAAGTACCTTTATTTCTAAATTCTATAGCCTTCTACATAAGGACAAACATGAGAAAACCTTTTCTGTAGGGGATGATTTTCTGGACTGGAATACAAAAGTTGGATCTTTCATCATATGTAAAATGAGAGAATTGGATTAGATAGCCTTGGATATCTCTTAGAATTTTCAATCCAAGATTCCGTGAGTGAAAAGTGGAGCAGGCATAATATAGCAACCACATTCTGGAGATTTAATGCCAGAGCAATAATGTCCCAAATGCAGCCTCACAGGCTCAGACAAACTGCCCAAAGAGCATGGTGTGAACACTGAATTTGGAGTCCAAAGGCTTGGGCTTTGGTACAAACTACCCGAGTAAGCTGGCTCAAGTCACATAATTTCTCTTAGCTTCAATTTCCTTAACTCTAAAAAGATGAAGTTGAACTAGATGATCTCTAACATATCTTCCTGTTCTAGGTATTATGATCCTCTAACCTGGTACAGAACTGCACAGGTTGGAGGGTGGACTTGGTGATATCTAGATTCCTTTCTTCTAAAACAAATTTTAAGAACTGATGATGTAAACCATCACCTGGGTCTGTATAACAGATGATAGAATGTAGCTTTTTGAACAGATATTGCTTTCTTAATCCTGTAACCTATTCTGAATCAAATTCTACTCAATGACGTCTGTCTTTTCTAGGATTATCTGGTAAAGAGGGGAGGACACATATACAACAAACCTTGTAAAGCTAATAAATCTCTAAGCTGGCTCATGGACTTTAAATCAGTTCCATTTTGCAGAAAGATAGCGGCAGGCTTCTGCTATTCTGTTTACCCGGGAGGTGAGCAAAGGCTCTGTTGTCTCCATATCACAGCAAACCATTGTCATGGAAACCACATCCTGCCTGGCTGCCATGGTATCAATGCAGTACCACTCCCTCTGCAGGTAAGTAGTTGTCCAAAGGCCACAGGTGGCAGGCTTGTTTTTAGATAAACAACAAAAATGAGCTAAAAATCTGGTGGACAATATTCATATTAGGCTTTAATATCTGCCTTCTATTCACCAAGCATTTCTGAGAATAAAAATCCTTCCCAAATCAGAAATTGGGAGATAGAAATTCCCAAGGCAGAATTATCTGGAAAAGGATAATATAAGAATTTAAGTAAAAAGGGTAACCTGATGATCATGCTCTCTAGGGAGCCATAAAGAGTACAAGAATGCTCTGGAATGATATATTGTTAGTGGGAAAAGGTCTGAGAGAGTTCACATACCCTCACCTTGTGGATAGAAACCCAGAACTCAGAACTTGTTTATTACTAAGTACAGAAACTGTACAATCACCCAGTATAATATAATTCTGCTCCCTCGTTATTTACTGAGAATCATGTGGCCACAGAATCATTTTCAAGGGCCTCCTGATTCCTTGTTCAGGATGACACTGATGAACATAGGATGACCCCAGGACTCTTGACCCAGTCTGAGCACAGCAGTTCCTTTGGCTAATCATATCTGTCCATCAGGTATGTTCTCCCCTCTTAGGGATGTCTGTAATTCTCCTGGATTTTCCACAATTTGGTAATTACAGACAAGTCAGATAAGCACCTCAGCAAGACAAGTACCACAATACTTTCAGTACTTATAAATATTCCCAATTTTTTTTGGAAGCACCATGGGATCAAAAGTATAGTAAATTCTCAAATGATGATTCAGGGTCCTATGACGACTGAAGGATTGGGATTAAGGGACATAAATATGGGTTATGTATTTACTCTTTGATAGGATGTTTTCTTTAAGTGATAAGTCACTTCTCTGTGAAGTTCATGTTACATTCTCATATAAGGTATTTCCGTTATTACTATTCCTCCTAAACAATTTTTTAAATAACTTTTTATTTACAAGTTATATGTATGGGTAATTTTATAGCACTGACAATTGCCAAATCTTTTGTTCCAATTTTTCCCCTCCTTCCCCCCACCCCCTCTCCTAGATGGCAGGATGACCAGTACATGTTAAATATATTAAAGCATAAATTAAATACAAAATAAGTATACATGACCAAACTGTTATTTTGCTGTACAAAAAGAATCTGACTCCGAAATATTGTACAGTCCGCCTGTGAAGGAAATCCAAAATGCAGGTAGGCAAAAATACAGGGATTGGGAATTCCCTCCTAAACAATTTAAAGCAAACTTATGTGTAAACACATTTGAGAAACATATAATAATAAATGTCAGGAGAAATAAGGGACAAAGAGGAGAAAACACTAAACTTTAAGTCAAGATAGCTGGGTTCAAGTCCTGGCTACCTAAAAGTGTATTTTGAGTAAATTACTTTGGCTCCATGAGTCTGTTTTCTGAAATGAAAAGGCAGAGTGAGAGAGTGTTGAATTCAATGATACTTAAGGTCTGTTCCAGCTCTAATAGTCTGTGAATTCATGCAAGATTTGTAATCTGCCCATAATGGAAAGAATACCCATCTTGAAGATGTTACAAATTCATCAGGTAGAGAGATTGACAGACATCTGTATAGAAATATCTTTCCTATAAAGGTTAGTGCCAAGTCAAATACTTCTTAAAGTTCTCCCTCAGGAGAGGGGCAGCTGGCTTACTTACCTTTAACTCCCATCACTCTTTAATAAAGGGCATGAGCTGCTCATATTGTACGCTTCCTTTTTAAAGATAAAATCATTGTTTGTATTAATTTTCCTTAACTCTGCTTTCTACTCCTACAATGTCAACATGTCTATAGTTTACTCAAAAAAGTAAACAATTCCTCATATCAAAATAAGGAAAGACATCTAGCTTTAAAAAGTGTTGTAACAGCTATCCACCTCCACAGAAAGAAGTGAAATACTCTGAATGTAGATTGAAACATACCTTTGTAACTTTTATATTTCAAAGCTATGCTGTTGTTTTTTGTTGTTGTTATTGTTACTACTGCTAAAATTATTATTATTATCCCTGTGTTGCAAGCCAACCTGGCTTCAAAATCTTAACTGCCCTATCTGCTACCTGTGAGATCTCAAGCAAATCACCCCCTTTTGGAAAGTGGTCAGTGTCTTACTCTCTAAATGGGAGGAGATGGGATGTACTGGGGGAATGGAATGTTCCTTGCAGGTCTTGATTATCTATGATCCTATGGTCCTGCACACCCAGAGCAGCATCTGTGCTTAGCCCAAGAAGCAGCTAGCTGCTCAAGGGGCTCTGATAACCCTGAGGCAGCTTTGGTAGTCCTGGGACAACTGGTAATTTCCCAACAGCAAATATTTCAACTAGTAAAAGCAAAGAAGGCACTAGGTATTAGTGAACCAGGAGTTGGCCTGGACTGTCATATGACACATTAGAGACTGTTTGGTGCAACACAGAGTAAGGAAGGAGCTAATATAATCCTGACACTTATTTAAAGAACTATAACATGTACAAGCTGGGAGTAATTCTATTCTTTTTTTTTTTTTTTTGACATTTGATGCTCTTCAGACTTTATTAAGAAAATGTGTTTAACATGATGAAATGCAAAATGGATATTTTTGATTATATTAAATTTTAAAAGTTTTGTACAAACAAAACCAATGCAGTCAAGATTAGAAGGGAAACAGAAAACTGGGGGGAAATTACATATCCAAGAGTTCTGATAAAGGTCTCATTTCTAAATTATATAGAGAATTGACTCAAATTTATAAGAATACAAGCCATTCTTCAATTGATAAATGGTCAAAGGATACAAACAGATGATTTTCAGATGAAAAAAATTAAAGCCATTTTCAGTCATACAAAAAAAAAAACTCTAAATCATTATTGATTAGAGCAATGAAAATTAAGACAATTCTGAGGTACCATTACACACCTCTAAGATTGGCTAAGCTGACAGGAAAGGATAATGATAAATGTTGAAGGGGATATGGAAAAACAGGGATACTAATACATTGTTGGTGAAGTTGTGAACTGAATGTGGACCACAATATGGTATTTTCACCTTTTTTGTTTTTGTTTGCTTCTTTTTTTCTCATTTTCCCCCTTTTTAATCTGATTTTTCTTGTGCAGCATGAAAAATGTGGAAATATGTTTAGAAGAACTGCACATGTTTAGGTTGTATTATATTTCTTACTGTCTAGGAGAAGGGATTGAAGGGAAGAGAAGGAGAAAAATTTGAAACACAAGGCTTTGTAAAGGTGAGTGTTGAAAACTATCTTTGCATTTATTTTGAAAATAAAAATCTATTATTAAAAATTGAAAAAAATTAGGAAAGTTACTAGCACAATTGATCATTTCAATAAACAAAACCAACAGAAAAAAAGGAATATGATCAATACCATAACTTGTAAATGAATGAATGAATGTGGAAATACTGGAATGAATACAGAAAATAGAAACTAAAATGATCAAAGGCATAAAAAAAAGTTCTATGGACAGAAAAAAGGATTAGAGATTGTTTTATACAAAAATGACTGACTTCGAGCTAATGGGGGGAAAAAAATAAGAAGCAGGCTTGGTCATTAACTGTAGGTTCTCTGGGCCTCAGTTTTCTCCTCTTTAAAAATGGGAATAATAATACTAATACTGTCTGCTTTATAAATCATAAAGCTGCTTTGAATTGGTACAATCATTCTGAAAACAGTTTGGAACTATGTTCCCCCAACCCTTCCTTTCCACCCAATCATGAAACTGTAATATATTTTTTGCCACAACAATACCATTAGTAGGCCTATCCTCCAAAGATATTTTTAAAAAAGGAAAAGGACAACTATGAAAGAATTAAAAATCTTGATCAAGGCAATAATCAATCATAATTCCAGGGAGCCAAAAAGGAAACAAGCTATCCATCTCCTGAAAAAAGTAATGGATTCAACATAAGGAATAAGTCATTTATTTTTAGACATATGGACAATGTGGAAATTTGTTTTCCTTGTCTATAAATGAGGTTCTGTAGAAATATGAGCAAATATATTGTGTCCATGGGGAAATCTCTGCTATTACCATGATGAATCCTTGGGACAGCAAACATTGCCTATGCATCTGACTCAAGGTAAGGACTAGATCAGATGACCTTGTGGTCCCTCTTCCAATCCTAGTATCCTATGACAAAGGGCATATGATTCCCAATAAAAGAAGTTTATTGCCATAAAAGATTCTGGCCAACTACTCCTTGAACTATTAAGAAGTAGCTGAATAAGTATTTCACATTTTGTGACAATAGTCACTTTGACCATAGATCAAACATGTGTCTTCTTTTGGATCTTGGTTTTTGCTAGCCATATCTTATGTTGCACTTTTTAAGTTTTGCAACAAGACTGATATCATTCAAGGAAAAGAATCAAGAAATCATCAAATTCTTTGACATAAATATAAATCAAGACAACTTGAAGACACCACATTAAAACTACTAGAATGGCAAAAAAAAAAAATCCACACGTGAGCAAGCATACACACACAGAGATAAAATTCAATATTGGCAGGGCAAAAGGAAAAAAGGCACTCTAAATACATTTATCTTGGTTTAACATTCTGAGAAATATATGTACACTAAGTATCTCAAAACTAACCATACCTTGTATCCAACTATTCCCTAAGTGGAACAGCTACTTGGTAAGGTAGATAAGAATGCCAGACCTGAAGTTAGGAAGATTCATTTCCCTGAATTCAAATTCAGCCTCAGATACTTTACCAGCTGTGTGACCCTCAGCAAGTCACTTAATCCTGTCTGCTTCAGTTTTCTCATCTATACAACGGGCTGGGGAAGGAAATGATAAACCACTCTAGTATCTTTGTCCAAATGGGTCACAAAGAGTTAGACGTGAGTCAACAACATTCCAGTAATAAGAGGGCTTCATTCTAAAAACATCCTTTAAAGAAAAAGAAAAAAAAAAAGAAAGAAACCTAGCTACATGTAAAAAAAAAAAAAAATACCTATCATGCAGTAACAAAATGAGTGGAAAAAAACCCTTTAAGTACATTGTACACAGAAGATGGATGAAAATGGTATATTAACATAATGGAATATATATGTATATATAAATACATGTATATATAGTAATATGTGCATATATACATGTGTACAATGGTTTAGATCTATGATTTCATCAGGATCAGGAACAGAAGAAGAGGAAATTCCCTCTATATATGCTTTTCTTTTTTATTTCAATGTTGGGGTAGGAGGAGATAAAAACTTTAACTTTTAAGTATACTATTTAGCTCTGTAGGAATGAGTAAATAATATGTCCATGGGAAATCCATAACCATCACCATGATGACACCCTAAAATGAGTAAGAGTGGACTCTGTTCCTCAGGACACACACACACACACACACACACACACATGCACACGTCTATAACTTACAGTTTTAAAGAGTTGTTTAAACATGATAAAAGGTTAGATAATTTAGCAATGGTCACATAGTTAGTGATGAGTTAGAGTTGGGATTTGAGTCCAAGTCTTCCCAGCTCTAAGGCCTTCTATCTCTAACATCCCTTTCTCCATTTTATGGCCTGGCCCAGGGCAGACTGCCTGCATTCCCCTTCAGGTACTACTCCTGACTGCAGGCCCTCCTCCCAGCTGATTCTCCCAAAACTTCTCTCAGTGACTGGGGTCTTCTCACCCAGAAAGAGTCTGCTCTCCAAGGAACATCCCTCTGCAAAGATGATTTCCACTCCCCATCCCCTTCTCTCATTGGTGAGCTACTCCTGGAGCTTCCATTTTGTGATGGAGGCTAAAAGACAGTCCGCATTCATACTCCTCCACCCCCATCCCCATTTCAGTACCTCTTTTTGTTTCTTTTCTCCATTTGAATGTAAGCTCCAGGACCGTAAGAGGCTTTCTTATGTTTGTATCTGTATTCCCAGGGCTTAGCAAAGTACCTATCATATAATCGGTTTCCTTTCCTCCCTTCTCTCCCTTCCTACCTGCTATTTCTCAATGGAATATCATGGTATCATTAAGAAAAATAAAAATGAAGTATACAAGGATATATTGAAAAATCTATAGGCAGTGAAACATCATAAAATCAGAAGAAGGAAAACTGCATATACAATGACAATAATTATAAAGCCAAGAGTAATAGAACTTCAGACACATTTGGAAAGGGACACTAAGTAAAGGCATATTTATTTTATTTGTGCTGTTTCAATCCAATTGGTTCTATTTTGTTAAGTACTAAAGGTTTGCGAACAACTTTATTCTTTATTTTATTTACTTATTAGATTGTGCCTTTGTTAATGTTTATTACATATTTTTAAAAACTTTTAAAATTCTTCCTAGTTATGAAATCACTATAAACTGAACAAACCTTGGAGAATTTACATCAAGAAGCCCTGACAGCTGAGTTTATTACACGGGAACAATCTAGCACATTTTGCTCCCTGGTTTGACAGAAATTCCCTTCCACAAGGAGATGTCTAGTCCAGACTCAGTTTTTGCTTTACTGAATTCTAGGCTCTGGACTACGTGAGGGGAGTGTGTCCTGGTGTTATTTACTCTCAGAGGCTCTTCTAGACTCTGTTTGGATTTTCTCTAAAGGCCTGTAATGATTGGGGGGAGGGAGGGAGATGAGCAAACACTGTTTGAATCAATGCCCTTGTCTTGTTGCTTAAGCAAGAAGGGCCTAGGCAGAAATGCCCCACAACTGCAGGCAGTTTTAAAATGAAGTAGATGGAACTGAGAATGGAGGTTTTTAAGAGTGTAGAATATCTGCCCTGGCGATGAGCACAGAGAGGACAGGTCTGGTTCATGGAACTGTCTACTCCTGAGGCAAAGCCTTTAGATGGCTCCACACTACATCTATACCCTAGCTCTTTCTTGACCTACACTCCAAGCCTCTCTGAGATTCAAATTAGGAAAGCAGAATCAAATTAGCGCTTTAAAGCCTGAAAGGATCTTAAAGGGTCATCAAGTTTAATCTCAAAATTTTACCATTATGTAAAATGGCAGCTTTGGGGCAATTATTGCAAAAATTGCCTCCCCATTCTCACTTTGCCTTTACAGAGAATGAGGTAGGGGAGGGGTGTTCTCTGACAGTTATCAAAAGCAACTTGGCAACTTTCCATTCTATGACAGAACAGATTCAAAGAGCACACTACTCCCCAGTATATGAGATAGACGATTTGCTTACCATGCCAAAAGCCTTCCTGAATACTGTCCCTCTGGTCCCCCCAAATCCTTATTTACCACTATTCCACACTAATCAATACTAGTGAATCCTAGGGAAATATGAAGGGAGTGGGGGGGGGGGGGGGGAAGGAAGGGTTCAAGTCAAATAACTAAATTGGTTGGTTGATAAGGTGCCTCCCAGGCTTGGTCCAAACAGGTTTTGTTTTGTTGGCCAATATAGTTGAAAACCTTTCTTCTGTAAAATGGGCAAAATGTTTGCTGGCTTGCTAAGCTATTCACAGATTTCCTATATGATCACTAAAAGGTACAATCACTAAAAGATGGCCAGAATACTCGACTTGGAATCAAGTAGACCTGGATTCAATTCTGTCTCTGACTCTTACTAGCTGAATGACCATAGGCAAGTCAGTTAACTTCCCAGTCTTAGTTTCCTCTTTTTATAAAATACTTTAGAGGGTTGTTGTAAGGTCCAAAATGAAGTACTCTACTAAAGTACTTTGCAAACTTTGAAAACATTATAGAAATGTCAGTTACTAGTAGAACGAATTAGAGATGGAAAGAGGTCATCTAACCCAGATTATCTTAAACTTTTTCCCTCATGACTCCTTTTTATCTAGATATGTAGTTATATCAAATACATATGCAAATCAAATATTTATTTATAATAAATCCTAATTTCATGTCTTCCAGTTTCAATTAAATGACCCCATATAGGGTTGCAACAACCCACAGTTCAAGAAGCTTTGATCTAGCTCATCTATCCCATTCTACAGATGAGGGAATTAAGGCCAAAAGGAGAAATGACTAGGTCATATTCACATAGGAAGGAAATCGCAGGGTCAAAATTAGAACCTTTGTCCTCTGACTCCAGCTCAAGTAGGTTTTGCTCTGTACCACTCTGCCTATAGTATACTAAGTGTTTAAGAAGAAAAAGAAAAGCATTTCAGCTCAAATCTGAGGAGGCTGAAAATGTGAAAATGGTTTAGTTGTATAGACATTTCCTGTGACTTATCATAAGTTCTCTCAGTTCTATATTGTCTAGCAAGCTACCAGAACTTCTCCCTAATTATCACCACTACAAATACTATTCCACCTATTAGTAATTCTGAACAAGAAACTTAAAACTTTACACTTCCAACTTTTGGCTTTCAAATAACCTTTTCCTAAAGGAATGCCCATACTTATTACTCACTTCATTAGAAGTCCATGACTATATAAAAGCCCAAGTCAGGAAACCAAGAGCAGGGATTTCTAATCCACAGATGAATTTAATCCCACGCTTCAGAGGATTCAGAAAAACCAGCCACTTTTCTTGCTTTCCTCATCCTTTGGAACACTGAGCAAACCAAATGAATGTGGTGAACCATGTTAGGGTTCAAAGTGACACTGAGAATCATTTTACGAGATCATGGCTTTCTTACAGCAATTCTAAACTTATAGAAGACCAGGAAATGATGTTCATTCTTTCATCATAGAGGAACTTAAGCCTTGTATCACCAAAGGCCTTACATATTTGATGAATGCACATAAAAAAAGCACTCAAAAAGTCTCCTGATGATGTCCCAGGCTCCATTTGTTTAAAAAAAAAAAAAAAAAGAAATCAAAGTTCTCTCTGATACCACCAACATGTCTTGCTAACAACAAAGACCCTGGAGATCATTCTTGCTATTTATTCCTCACAACCATTGTGATATAAACATCGGCATCATCCCTCTTCCTCCATACTTCATGTGACAGGACTGAAGCACAGAAAGGGAACTGATTTTTGCCAAAGCAAACCACAGGTACACCCTTTAGCCCAGGAAAGAATTCCTGGTTAGTTACTGGTATATTTACTTTAAGAAAGGAAAAAAAAAAATATATTATATATAATATATATATATAATATATATATATATATATATATATGTTGCTAGTTTTATCTGAATTTTTCTCCTTTAAAGACAGGCCTTTCCTTAGTGATGATAATAATAACAATAATAATAAAACTGATTCTTAAAAAGACAAAGTTGTAGAGCAGCTACGCGGTGCAAGGATAGAGCCCCAGGCCTGAAGTCAGGAGGACCTGAGTTCAAATCTAGTCTCAGACTCCTAATACTTCCTAGCTGTGTGACCCTGGGCAAGTCACTTAATCCCAATTGCCTCAGGAAAAAAAAAAAAAAAAAAAAAAAAGATAAAGTTGAGACCAGCTAATCCAAGGATGAAAGACCCCTGATATCCTTGAGGACAGGGTGGTTTCATTTTTGTCTCTGTATCCTCAGCACAGTGGATGGTATATAGTAGGTGTTTAACAAATGCTTGCTGATTGACTGCGATTGTTCTATTGTCTATCTATATTGAGGAGATTCCACAGGCAATTAATTTTCCGATTTTCCAAATGTTTTTGCCAATGTACATACAATGTAGGTTTTACAAATGTAGGTGCAACTTATATCTGTGCAAAGAATTGCAATGAGATATTTTTTAATTGCTAACACTTTTAGGTTTTAGTATTTGCTTCCTACTCAATTTCCATCTGTTCCTGGATGGTATTTCTTGCCCAATCCTCCATTACTATGACTGTCCCCTCATTTTTCTATGCCATTCCCTGCCTTTTCCTGTATTACCTCAAACCATATTATAGGATTACCACATTATAGGTAGGAAGTATGTTTATCTGTCTACATGTTGTACACATGAGGTAATTCATCTTAGTGAACAGAATGTGGTACTAGAAATCAGAAAGACTAAGGTCAAATCCTATCTTCCACATTACTAGCTATGTAACCACAGTAGCACTGGAACAACCTCAGTTGAGGGTAGGATGGGAGGCTGGACAGAATCACAGGACAAAAAATTTGTTGAACTTGGAATCATAGAATCTGAGTTTGGATCCAGGTTTGGATCCAGTTTAGCTGTGTGATCTTGGGCAACTTGTCTAATTTCCCTAGACCTCAGTTTCTTTATTTATAAAATGAGGCAGAAGGAAAGAGAGGAAGGTTGGATTAAATGACATCCAAATGACATTTTTTTTATTGCCTCCAGATGTATGATTCTGAGGGTTTTTTTTTTTAACTGATGATTTTCTAATGGGCCTATTAAAATAAAATTATTGTTCAACTGCATAAAGAAAATTTAGAAAGATTTTTTTTTCTGCTTACATACAGAAAACAGAGGCAACATATATTGTCTTTGAGTTCATTGTCCAGAAACTAGCCCAATCACTCTCTTCATCTTTGGGACACCCATCTATGTATGCAGGACAAGTCCACTGAAGTTCCTCAGGAAAATGTTGATATTATTAACAATACTGGCTAGCATTTCTATAGCACTTTAAGGTTTGTGAGACACTTTTACAAATATTCAAGAAGTAGGTAATTTGATAATCCCCACCTGACAGATGAGGAAACTGAGCGACAGAAGATAAGTGATTTTCCCATGGTCACACAACTAGCAATTTCTGTGGCAGGATTTAAATTCAGATCTTCATGATTCCAGGTCTACACTCTACTCAATAAACCACATAACTGCCCATATATGTACATGCTATTCATTTAAAAACAGCTCAGTTTCTTCATTGTCTCCTCAGAAATTCCCTCTCATGAGAGAGAAAGCTAAAATCCAGATGCTGGAGATCTGAGTGAAGACTAACCAAAAGTTAACTTCATAGAATTTACTTCTGGTGTTCTACTGCTCTGCTGAGTAAGGCACCACATTAAAAAAAAAAAAAAAAAAAAAAAAAAAAGTAAATGATAACCCCTACTGTGGTTACGGAAACTCTTGAGTCATCCATCTTTCTCCCACCCCTTGATGTATAGTTCTGAGACAGAACACTCATAGCTTACCCTGGGATCTCCATCTTGTTCTTCCATCCATGCACTCCTTCACCCTTCTTTAAGAAGAACTGGGAAAAGTGTTTGAGAAATACATGACTCCTGACACCCTCAACCCCACACTGAAAAAAATAAAAGAGAGTAGAAGCTTCTCTTTAACCAACAACCCTAACTAAATTATGGTAGGGAAATGTGTTTGTGAGCATACTGAGAAAATGAGGATAAAAGGTACTATTTAATTTGATACAGAAATATGACTTATCATTTCTCATTAGTAAGTTTTCTACCTGTTTGGAAAAATTGGGAGGGAAAGTTTCTCATTTCCCTCCTCTGGGTTATATTCCTTTTAGTTAAGAGGTCATCAGACAGAACTTTACTTTGCATTTTTAATTAGGTCTCTTTTGAGAAGTATTATTGTACTTGATCAGTTCAGTTATTAGATTAATTTATCTATTCCCTAATTATAAAAAAAAAATTAGTACTCACTCTGGGATAATGTCCTCTTCCACTTTTGGTATAATATGATAAAAAATGAGTAAAGCAGAATCCCTGCTTTAACTAACCTCAAAGTCTGAAGGTGATGGAGTAGGATTAGGGTTAGGAGAAGTAAGGCATGTACTAAAACACAAGTCATTCTAATACAAAGTTATATGTGGAAAGAACCTAGAGAGAAATTGAAATACTAAACAAATTTGGAGAAAGAAAATATTCTTTTGGGAGGTAAGGAACAGAGAATGTTTCCTAAAAATTGTATTTAAACTAGGCCTTAAGGTTGAATAGAATTTTAATGAGCAGAAGACTAGGACTAGTAGGTAAATGCTACAGGAAGTCAGAGTTAGAGTCAATAGGGGGAAAAATACTTATTAACAATTAGAGTTGCCCAACAGTAGAATGGGCAAACTTAAGAAGTACTAGAGAGAATTAGCCTTGGGAGAAAAAAAAAGCATGAACAAAGGGGAAGCAGAAAAGCAAACATTTTACCTTGTTCAGGGTAACAAGGTATTAGGTTTGGTTAGAATTGGAGGGGGTAGAGGAAAGGGGACAAATGGAATATGAACTGAAAGAAAACTACTTCTGAGCAACAATGATTCTTTAATCCTAATCAGGCTAATGTCATTAGTTCAGTCCCCACAAAAAAATATAATATTAAGTAAAATGATGAAAATTTAATGAACTAACAATGTAATAAATGATATAAAAAGTTTCAGAACCACATAAAAACCAGGTTCTACAACTCATTTTCATGATGAGATTCTGATATAGTATATGAAGGACTTTGTTAGGACAATCATATCATATTAAAGCTAATTAAGACAAGACCTCAGAATAAACCATTCTCTCCTTGCTTACTCTAAATCGGAGAATCAAGGGCAGGTAATCCTATTCAATTCAATTTCAATCCAATTCAGTAAACATTTATTAACCATCTAATATGTATAGAGCTCTAGACATCTGCTAGGGGAGAAATAAAGTTTTAATAATCATAATAACAACAGTTGACATTCAGATTGGTTAGAATGACAGGGAAAGATAATGCGAAATGTTGGAGGGAATGTGGGAAAACTGGGACACTGATACATTGTTGGTGGAATTGTGAATACATCCAGCCATTCTGAAGAGCAATTTAGAACCATGTTCAAAAAGTTATCAAACTGTGCATACCCTTTGACCCAGCAGTGTTTCTACTGGGCTTATATCCCAAAGAAATCTTAAAGAAGAGAAAGGGACCTGTATGTGCCAAAATGTTTGTGGCAGCCCTGTTTGTAGTGGCTAGAAGCTGGAAACTGAGTGGATGCCCATCAATTGGAGAATGGTTGGGTAAATTGTGGTATATGAATATTATGGAATATTATTGTTCAGTAAGAAATGACCAACAGGATGATTTCAGAAAGGCCTAGAGAGACTTACATGAACTGATGCTGAGTGAAACAAGCAGGACCAGGAGATCATTATATACTTCAGCAACAATACTATAAGATGATCAATTCTGATGGACGTGGCCATCCTCAGCAATGAGATGAACCAAATCAGTTCCAATGGAGCAGGAATGAATTGAACCAACTACACCCAGCGAAAGAACTCTGGGAGATGATGTGAATCACAACATAGAATTCCCAATCCCTATATTTTTGTCTGCCTGCATTTTTGATTTCCTTCACAGGGTAATTGTACACTATTTCAAAGTCCAATTCTTTTTATACAGGAAAATAACTGTTTGGACATGTATACATATATTGGTCAACCTATCATCTGGGGGAGGTGGTGGGGGGAAGGAAGGGAAAAGTTGGAACAAAAGGATCTGCAACTGTCAATGCTGAAAAATTATCCATGCATATATCTTGTAAATAAAAAGCTATAATAAAAAAAAGGAAAAAAAACAATTTACATTGATTTATATAATAATCATAATCACAATAGCTAGTAGGTGCTGAGTTCAGTTTTACAATTATTATCTCATTTGAATCTCACAATTTAAACCTGGGAGTTGGATACTATTATTATTATTCCCAATTTTACAGATGAGGAAACTGAGGCAAACAAAGGTCACAGACCTAGTAAGTACCTGATTTCAGGACCAGTTCTAACAAATTAACTGAACTAATGACATTAGCCTGATTAGAATTAAAGTATCATTGTTGCTCATTAGTAGTTTTCTTTTTTTAAAAGTCAAGCACAACAGTTTACATACATCATGTTGCCTGAATCTCTTAGCAATCCCTATGAAAAAGGAGCCACAAATATTAAGTCCATTTTTGCAAAGATAAAGAACCTGAGGCTCAGTAAGGTTAATAACTTTCCCAGGATGCCTGTTAATAGGTGGTAGAGGTCTTTTCTGACAAAGTCCTGCACTTTCTACTATGTGGTCTCTGCCCTCTAGGGACTTAAAATCTACAATGGAGTAAGCCATACACTCATAAAATAATAATGTACCATATTGCACAAGTGTATTAGAAAAGTACAGTGTTATAACATGGTTAGCATTTAAGTGCTTTGCAGATATAGTCTCATTTCATGATTACAATTACATGACAAGTTGGTGCTAACTAATCTCTCCATTTTACACCTAAGGAAACTGGGACAGACAGGGTTTCAACTTTTAAGTGTCTGAGCCCTGACTTGAACTCTGATCTTTCTGACTCCAAGTTATTAAAGACCTAAGAAAACAGGAAAAGTTGTAATGGCCCCACAGAGAAGAAGTCCAGCATCTTGGTAGCTGTACATCACCATTTTCCATTGAGGGTAGTGGAGAAAGGATAGGTAGATTCCCTAGCTGCCTATTCATCAGGAAAAATAGGTAACATTTTTATATAGTTTTTTTAAGGTTTATAAAGTTACCTCATCTTTAGTAGTAAAGTTGTAATAAAGTTCAAATGAATGGCTTGCCCATGATCACATAGTTAGGAAGTATCAGAAGTGAGATTTAAGCAGGTTCTCCTAATGCCAAAGCCAGTACTAGAGAACATTGATTGCCTCCTTGTTCAGGTCCTGAGTAAGCTGGATGTTTGACAACTGTAGGTGGTGTGGATGAAACAAGGCCCCAAAAGCAAGGAAAATAATAAATTCAAGCTTGCTACAGAATTACTGAGAGGAGGTGACCACAGAAACGCCCATTATTCCCTCTCACAGGAAAGAAAATCATATCAAAATGGAGGCTCTTGCCAGACTCAGGGGCAACAAGCAACTGGCAAACCACAAGAGAGACACAATGAAATTTAAGGGAACAAGGATGTGAAAAAAGTAGGAAGGGCCCAAAATGTCCACTTCCCAGCTTCACTTAGGCCAAGAACAACAGCTATCTTCTTCCTGACCATCTAAGGTCTAATGGCATCCATCTGAGAAAGCAGGTAACAGGTGGCCTAAAAAGCAGAATTACCACAGATATGTAAAAAACAGGCTCTAGTCAGAGGTCCTCAAACTTTTTAAATAGGGGGACAGTTCACTGTCCCTCAGACTGTTGGAGGGCCGGACTATAGTAAAAACAAAAACTTTGTTTTGTGGGCCTTTAAATAAAGAAACTTCATAGCCCTGGGTGAGGGGGATAAATGTCCTCAGCTGCTGCATCTGGCCCGCAGGCCATAGTTTGAGGATCCCTGCCTAGCCTAAAGCATTGGAAGAGAAAATCTAACACACCACTAGCTGATGCTAAGTAACACTAATGATTTTTTAAAAGATCACAAGATTTAATAATAATAGGTGACACTTATATAGTGTTTTTATACATTGTTACTTCATTTGATCCTCTCAGCAAACCTTAGAGGGAAGTAGTATAGGCATTATAATCCCCATTTTATAGATGTGGAAAGTGAGCCTTAGAAATACTGACTTGGAATGTTAGTGGCAGGTCTCTTTGTAGTGGCCAGAAACTGGAAACTGAGTGGATGCCCATCAATTGGAGAATGGCTGAATAAATTGTGGTATATGAATATTATGGAATATTATTGTTCTGTAAGAAATGACCAACAGGACGATTTCAGAAAGGCCTGGAGAGACTTACATGAACTAATGCTGAGTGAAATGAGCAGGACCAGGAGATCATTATATACTTCAACAATATTATAGATGATCAATTCTGATGGACCTGGCCATCCTCAGCAATGAGATGAACCAAATCGGTTCCAATAGAGCAGTAATGAATATTAACCAGCTACACCCAGTGAAAGAACTCTGGGAGAGGAATATGAACCATTGCATAGAATTCCCAATCCCTCTATTTTTGTCCACCTACATTTTTGATTTCTTTCACAGGTTAATTGTACACTATTTCAAAGTCCAATTCTTTTTGTACAGCAAAATAACTGTTTGGACATGTAGACTTATTTTGTATTTAATTTATATTTTAACATATGTAACATGTATTGGTCAAACTGCCATGGGGGAGAGGTGGTGGGGGGAAGGGGGGAAAAAGTTGGAACAAAAGGTTTGGTAATTGTCAATGTTGTGAAATTACCCATGCATATACCTTGTAAATAAAAAGCTATAATAAAAAAAAAAATACTGACTTGCATTCCTCAATTGACAAATAGTCAAAGGATATGAACAGAGTATTTTCAGATGAAGAAATTTAAGCCATTTATAATCACATGAAAAAAGCTCTAAACAGTTATTGACTAGAGATATGCAAATTAAGACAACTCTGAGATATCATTTCACACATCTCAGACTAGCTAAAATGACAGGAAAAGATAATGATAAATGTTGGAGGGGATGTGGGGAAACTGGGACACTAATACATTGTTGGTAAAGTTGTGAAATGATACAACCATTCTGGGAAACAATTTGGAATTATACTTAAAAGAGCTAAAAAACTCTGCATAACCTTTAATCCAGCAATCTCACTACTGGGTCTACATCCCAAAGAGATCAATAAAAGAGGGGAAAAGACCTATACATGCAAAAATGTTTGTGGCAGTCTTTTTAGTGGAGGCAAGAAACTGGAAACTGAGTGGATGCCCATCAACTGGGGAATGGAAGAATAAGTTATGATATATGAATGTTATAGAATATTATTGTTCTATAAAAAATTATGATCAGGCTGGTTTCAGAAAACCTGGAAAGACTAATGTGAACTGATGCTGAATGTAGTGAGTAGAACCAATAGAACACTGTATATAGCAAGATTATGTAATGATCAACTGTGATGAAGTTGGCTCTTTTCAATAATGCCGTTATTCAAGACAAATTCCAATAGACTTGGGATAGAAAATGCCAATCACACCCAGAGAAAGAACTATGGAGACAGAATGTGTATCAAAGCATGGGATTTTCACCTTTTTTACTTGTTTGCTTGTTTTCTTTCTCATGATTTTTTCCCATTTTTAGTCTGATTTTCCTTGTACAACATGAGAAATATGGAAACATGTTTAAGAGGATTGCAAATATTTAACCTATATCAGATTGCTTGCTGTCTTAAAGAAGGGAGAAGAAAAGAAGGGAAAGAAGAAAAATGTAGAACACAAAATGTTACAAAAACACATGTTGAAAACTATCTTTAAGTGTATTTGGAAAATAAAATATTATTGAAAAAAAATTTTAAAGAAAAAGAAATACTGACTTGCTGTGGTTACACAGCAAAATTAAGATAAAATTTGGACCCAAGTCTTTCTCAATTCCTAGTGGTGTATGTATAGATTCCATTAAATAGAGTTGGGGATGGAGGTAGGAGGGCAGCTTAAACTAGGATCTGGGAACTTTTTTAAAAACATATTTTGATAATTGATAATTACAAGGAATTAGTTTTCCTTGTAATCTCATATATGCTATTTCATATGTTAGAAATATTATTCTGAGAAGGATTCTATGACCTTTACAAAGGGATTCATGACACACAAAAAAAGTTCCAGAACCTCTACTCTAATCGAACTTTATCATTTTACAGCAAGGAAAGAGAGACAAGTAAATTGAATTGATGGTAAATGGCAGAGCTGAAAATTTAACCTATGTGCTCTGTTTCCAATTCCGTATTGTTTCTGCTATAGGGAAGTTACTAATTCAGTTCCATATTCATTCCAACTTCAGATTTCATGTGTTTACTGAGGTCAATACAAGAAATGCCTACAATGTACATGGCACACAGTCACTGTCTTAAGGGAACTTATAATTTAATAATGACAATCTGCACATCAAAAGAGGCAAAGTAGAGACCCAAAGTGCAACTAGGCTTTTAGAAGACTGCCCTTTCAACTGTTTATTTTTAGTGGTATCTGAGGAGTATATAATATTTAAGTTTTCTTCCCACTATAATTCTGTGATTTTTAAAAAATATTTCAAATTTCTGGGAAATGATTTAGAAATCAAGAAATATTTTAAAGAAATTATAGGAGTCTCCAAGAATCCTTAAAGAATGAGAATTAGGCCTGTCAGGGAAGCTTTAGAAGAAATTTCTTCATTGGGAGGAGGGAGGGGAAGGTTGGTCTGAATACCCTGAGGTTCCTCCCAGTTCTGGGGCTCCATAGTTCTATTTGGGTATAAATTCAAGAAAGGATTCAATGTTAGTATGAATTTTTAAAAAACTTTTTTGTACAAATTTACAAATAAAATCAAAGCTAGGGAAAAGATGGAACATTCCTTAAAAATAACCATATCTGCTCAGGAAGAAACTTAAGGCCAAGAGAAGGAAGGGGGATTGGTTAAGGTCAAATATATAGGTTTCCTGAAATTAAGAAGGATTAGTCACAAAGCAAAAGGAGGAATGAAAATCTGAGTTCTCAGGTGAAGAACAGAGTAATGCAACTAGGTGGTACAGCAGATAAAGCACCAGATCTGGAGTTAAAAAGATCTGAGCTCAAATCCAACCTCCCAACTATTTGGCACCAAACACCTCCCTTAACCTTTCTTTGCTTGACTCTGTTTGCTTGTGTGTAGTGTTGTGAGGATCAAATGAGATAATATCTGTAAAGTATTTAGCACAGTGCCTGGCACATAATGAGCCCTATATATTGTATAAACGTTGACTATTGCTAATAACAAAAACTTTCTTCAATAAGGGCAATAAATTATAAGACAATAAACACAATTGTGGGATGAGTTCTAACATGCTCAATCAGCTCAACAGTGTGGTCTACTCCCATATCAGATGCAACTTCTCTCATATAAAATCCTGACCCAACTTACCTCTTCTGTATCAGTCACTCAGACTACAGTTAAGGGAGGGAATCGCACTTCATAAATAAGATGTCAGGGGAAAAAATATTAATAAAAATTTATTGTTCTCAACCTAAGCACTATGCTAGAGTGCTTTTTAAAAAATGTATCTGCCCTCAGGGAGCTTATATTCTATTGGAGGATACAACATTTAAACAGATAAATATACACATGTTAACATGAGGAAGAAGAGAGAGCACCAACATACAGAGTTTAAGTCTTTTTGCAAAAAAGTAGCATGTGATATCAGTCTTGTGAAAGAAGTCAAAGATTCTAAGAGACAGAGATGAAGAGGAAATGTCTTGCTAACATGGGGAACAGACCTGAGCAAAGGCACAAACTGCTCTGAGTTAACTGACCTGGGTTTCACACCAGGAAACTTAGGATAATAAAGAGTATAAGCCTGAAGAAAATTTCAAGCCATCCAGCAAGTTCAAACCTGTCCATTTAACCTACACCAATAACTCAGCCAAAATGAGGTAGCCAGCCAGCCAAAATAACTGGACCTAATTAATGGCTGACGTAAGGTGCAATATTTGCTAAGACTGGAGTTTGTTGTGGCCAGTTCAGTGGGTGGGGTTACCAACTTTTGCTTGATGACAGGTGTTAGAAATGCACCATGGAAAATGAGAAGGAGAAACGGAAAACTTTAAGACTGGTTCCATTGGAGTTATCAACTGTGTTATCAACAGGCACAAGGAAAAACTGGTCCTCAAATTTGAGCTAGAAAACAGATCAACAAGCCCTTCTTGGAAGTATGAATAGACAACTGCCTCTCCTGGACAATGCAGACATTTACCTGCCTGAAGGCAGGGAGCAGAGCCAGATAATATCTTGATATCCCTTACATCAAGGATTCCATGAACCAAAACTACATATTGAAATAATACTGCACTAATGCTTTGAAAAATTTTAAATCACCCACAAACATATAGTGTGATGTGTAGTTTTCCTATACATTAACCCCAAATATTAGCTTTTGGAAAAATATATGAGAACTTATTTGTAGTAATAAATCAACCTAGATAGCTAGGTAACAATCTAGGAAAGAGCTCTGGACTTGGGAGTCAGAAAGATCTGAAGTAATATCCTCCCTCAGACCCAACAACAAAAACTCAGGGTTATTTTGAGGCTCAAATGTAGTAGCACAGTTACAATGCCTTATTGTTTTTTTGTCCTTCACTCTCAAAGAACACCATGACATGCTAGTGAACTGGACTTAAGTGAGGGAGGGCTGTGCAAGGTCACCTGCTTCACTTTCCCCTTCAGAACCATCTGGATCCAGTGGTCAGATACAGGTCAGGATGACTGAAGATGACCCTGGATGAAATGAGAGATCTTGGTCTTTTTAAACTAAGATCTTCACCAGGTCTCAGTCAGACTGAGGCTTCCCCCATTCAGTGATTAAGACCAGGTAGCAACTGAGGCAAAGAATCTCCTCTTTCACCGGGTCCAAAGAAGATGTAGATAATAAATGAATGAATGAATCTGGGAGAGGAAGACCCTCAGGGTTTCTGGCCAAGGCAGAAATGAATGCTATTTACATTCGATCTGAGTCAATTTGACCAGTCAATCAATCAACCAATGACCAAATGGGCTTGGCCTAGGACATATTGATGGGCAATCAGTCATATTGGTTTAAGGCCTGATCCTTAAGAAAGAAATCTAGTCAATAAACCCCAAAATAACTTGGGTGGATTTAGAGGTGCAAAAGAGAAAAAAAGTGCTTTTAAGAGTATAATATCCTTTGCGGAAAGAGGGAGAGGGAAGAAGAGAGGGAAGGAGGGAGGAGGAGAGAAGGAAGGAGGGAAGGAAGGAAAGGAGAGAGGAAGGAAGGTCTAATTGATCAGTTCCAGTTGTGGGCTAGCTTCACTCACTCACAGAAGTTGTTTACTAACTTTAAAGCACTATAAATATGCTAGCTAAGATAATTATTATCAAGAGAATCAAGAAACTGGCTATCTGTGATTTAATAATCAGTAAAACTGATAATATTTAAACTGAAAAATAATAAACAGTAAAAACTAATAATCAGTAAAACTTCATCAAAAATGCTCCATAGGCAGAGAAAAAAGAAACTATTCAGGTTGAAAGAAATGTAAAGGTTGAAACACATGAATCTTCATTTTCCTCTTAAAAGGATGGATATGGATGGATTGGATGATCTTAAGTTCTTTCCCAATTTAAAAGAAACAATACAGTAGAAGAACAGAAAGTTTGGGACTTGGGAGTTAGAAAAAACCTGAATTCAAATCCCACCTATGGCACTTACTAGCTAATGTCCCCTTAATGTTTTGGATCTTAGTGTGCTTATCTGTAAAACAAAGGAATCAGACTATACCTCTGAGCTTTTTTCCTGCCCTAGATCTATTAAATTTCAACATGAAACCAATTCTTATGACACCAGGGAATAGATCAACTCAGTCAACATTGATTTATTTCTACTTCCTCTGTTCAGGGAAAGCCCTGTGCTGGGCACTCTAGAAAATATACAGAATAAGGGGTCCCTGTCTTCCAGAAATTTACAATATGGCACACTGGTGCTAAATTCAAATGTCAATGTCAGTTTTTGTGCTTGCTTACATCTCAACAAGAGGTTGAGATAATTGATATATTTTATAATACTAGGATAATATCTAGAATTATATGAAATATTTAATAATCTACATAAATCCCTATTTTGTGATATTAATCTACAAAATTAACAATGTGATATTAATCTACAAAATTAAGCATCTTAGCACTTATTTTATTCAAGTTCCCATCACTCTCAATGGCCAGAATTCTAGTTAGCAACTACCACATTCTCATAGCAACCAATCCCATAGTCAGGGAAGAAACCACTGTCTGCTTCTTTCTTTCTCACAGAAGCTTTTTCTCTAGCTCTGTCTGACGTGTAGTAAAAGGCTAAGAGCACCCATAAGACAGTTGCCCGAAGTGAAATTCCCAGGGTCCAAGACTGTGAGACTGCTGTTCTCTCTCCCCACTAAAGAATTTAAAGAGTAAGTCGAAGTAAAGAATCCAAGGGTGCTCTTGAGTCAGTGTCTGGCAAAAGACAATGTATGTCATTCATCTGTTGCACCCCAAGAGGCTGGTTTCTAAAGAGGGGAATTCTCTATGGCCAAGCTGCTTGGCATATTCAAAGTCAAGAGCCACAGAACCAAAAATAGGAAGTAGATTTAGCATCTGTGCATCACAAGCCCCAAGTTCCCCTTTTCTCTGCTTGCCAAATTGCTCGATCTCCCAAATTCCTTTACAAGACAGGCTGGAATGTGATGTCCAAATCCATCACTTCTTATGGAATTTCACAAATAGAAAGGCCTCATTCTCCTGGAAAGCTAGGAAACTAAAGCTGAAATCACAGTTGCTATAAATTGGGAAAAGTTAAATTATTCTACCAGCTCCGGGAATATACAGGAAGTGGTTTGCTATTGTTTATTTTTTAAAGGATAACCATTGGGTTGCTGTAGTTTGTTTTTTTTCTAAAGCCAATTGGCAGGGTTTACCTGAGTATTCATATGATTTTTGGCCTTGTTAGGTTTTTTAAAAATACAATTCAAAGGATACCAAAAAAAAAAAAAAAAAAAAACACCTAAGACAGTTCATGCAATCAATGAATGCCAAGATTATGTATACATGCAAAATCAAACAACAAATAGGAACACAGGAGCACTGGCCTTGGAATTATAAAAAAAGATCAAAATTCAAATTTTGGCTCTGTTATTTACTATTTGAGTAATATTGGAAAAAATCTCTCAACCTCTCTAAGCTTCCACTAGAAGTCCCACTAAATGATCGCTAAGGTCTCTTCCAGATCTAAATCCTATGAAATCATGAGTAAATGTCTTTAGCTTTTTAGCATTACAGAATATACAACCTGAGGTACTTAGAAGGTGGGGGAGATCAATTAAAGGCAGAAAAAATGTATAAGGCTTCTCAAAAAAGTAAGCAATGGTACTAAAGAATGGGCAAGATTTGGAAAGGCAGAGAGAAGAGAAATTGATATAACAAGTGATGGGAACAGCAAGAATAAAGAGACATTCACAGGAATGGATATGGAGTTTCTGAAAGAGAAATAGGGAGATGAAGTTTCAGTGACTCTCTATTGCCTCTAGGACAAAAATACAAACTCTGTGTTGGCATTTAAAGACATTTACAATATGGCTCCAGATTTACAAACCTGTATTTACAAACCGATATCATGTTGCTCTTCCTAAAGAAATCTACATTCCTACTGAACTAGCTAACTTGCCCTTCCTCTAACATGACATTCTAAGAGACATCCCATCTCTAAACCTTTGCACAGACTATTATGGGTGCCTGGGATATTGCCTCCTTACCTCTGCCTCTTAGAAACTCAATATCTACTCAAAGTTTAGCTCAAGTGTCACCCAAAAAAAGAGGGAAGGAGAGAGGGAGGGAAGGAAGGAAGGAAGGAAGGAAGGAAGGAAGGAAGGAAGGAAGGAAGGAAGGAAGGAAGGAAGGAAGGAAGGAAGGAAGGAAGGAAGGAAGGAAGGAAGGAAGGAAGGGAGAGAGGGGGGAGAAAAAGAGAGAAAGAAAGCCCTTCCTGATGCCTCTAATTACGTGGCATTTCCTCATACACAACTATGTCTGTATACACAAACTGCTTTGTATATTCATGTTATCTTTCTCCAGGAGAACATAAACTCCTTACTGGAAAGAGAATAAATGCTCATCAATTGGGGAATGGCTGAATGAGTTATGGTATATGAATGTAATAAAAATCATTATTCTATAATTCTATTATTCTCAATGCCTAACATACTTCTTGGCATTTAACTGTGAAATTAAACTGAACGGTGCTATTTAACACAAAGGACTCATGGTAGAGTGCAATGAAAGTTAAAAATCAAGAGATCTAAAGAAACAAAATTGTGGAGGACCTTAAAGGTAAGGTTGAGAAGTTTGGGCTTTTATAGGCAATAGGTTCTAAAACACTGAGCTGAATTGTGTCTTTAAAGCATTGTGGAATGGCTAACCTGCCAGTGTTCCGTAACAAAGGCTGGATAGAGAAGAAGACTAGACAAGGAAAAGACAAATAGTATTTGAAATATGAGCTACAGAATGTCTAAAGGCTGGTGACTGAGGAAGAAAGAAGAAAAAAACAGAAAAGGACAAATACCAAAGATATTAGCAAGGAAAAATTAACAGAATTGGCAAAACAGAGAATGAAGGAGAAGAATCAGTCTGGCACCAATATTTCAAATCTAAGTAGTAAAATTCAGGAAGAGAGGCTGAGGCGGGGAAGAGACTAGGTTCACATTAAGACCTGATGAGTTTAAGTGCCTGCAAGATCTCCTAGGGGGCCCAATAATGGGATGGAGATTTGGAACTAAATCTAAACAGAAAGAATGGAGACTGAATTGTAAAATAACATGAAAGAAGAGAACATGTTTACTTACCTTTGCATTTTCCCTACTGTCATAATACTTTATACACAATAGACATCTAATAAATATTTGAAGGACTAATAGGAAAAAAAATTGGTTCAAGGGTCTACAATACCTGGAACAAACAATAGGTCTGTCTTCAAAAAAAAAAAAAAAAAAAAAAAGAATACCAGGAATATGCTAGACTTTCTGGTAAAACTAGGAGGATGTTAGTAGCAACAATCCTTCCTGGTTGCAAGGGGAAAACATGCTCCACCTCATTGGCCCACCTCCAACAGTATTCACCTTTTATACCAGACTATGTGTATGACTGTGTAGGGTGAGCAAAGCCTTCTACAGAGACCCTAGATTCCATCATCCCCAGAGTATTTCTCCAATGACAGTTCTTTTATTTCAAACATACTCCATTTCTCCCTCTCTACTGATTCGTCCTTTCATTCTACAAAAATGCTCCCTTCCAAGAAGAGTCATATCATTTAATCCACAAATACTAACTATGATGCACTCACTATTCAATCACCAAATCTAATACTCTTTTAAGTATTATGTTCTAGAACTCTCAATCTATGAACAAGCATTCACAAAGCAGAAGAACTGTACAGAGTTGGGAACACAAAGAAAGAACAAAAGCAGTCCCTCCCCTCAATAAATTTCCATTCTGACTAGGGGTATAACATTATAAATTGGTATCAATGAAAGATAATTTCAGAATCACTGGAAGGTAAGGTAAAAGGGAAGGCACAATCAATTGGGGAAGATGGATGGAGAAAGACCTCTTTCTGCTGTTATTCAGTTCCTTTCAATTTTGTCTACTCCTTTGTGACCCCATCTGGGGTTTTCTTGGCAAAAATGCTGAAATGATTTGCTGTTTCCTTCTCCAGCTCATTTTTACAGATGAAGAAACTGAGACCAATAGAGTTAAATGACATGCCCAGGGTCTCACAGTTAGTGTCTGAGGCCACACAAAGTCAGGAAGAGTTTTTCTGACTCCAGGTTGCAAATTACCTAAGTTTTAAAAGAAACAAGGAATTCTAAGAGGAAAAGGTAGGAGAAAATGCATTTAAGACATAAGACAGCCAGAA